>NC_139482.1:57278076-59823076 GCF_008360975.1 Lichenostomus cassidix
CTCTCTCGCCCTAAAGCGCGCTTTAGCTCCGGACAAGCTCTGCTGCTCTCCGGCTGTGTGCAGAAAGCGAGCAAACCAGCTGCTGAGCACACTGCAGCAGGGTTCGTGTCAGAACTCGTTCAAATTTCACCAGAAATGCTGCTTTTAAGCCACGATGTGCTCAGAATGCTTGTTTCTGCTTCAGCAAGCTCCTGGCAGCATTTGCACTGAGGGGCATAAGGTGCAGCTAAAAGGAACGAAAAGGAGCTTGCCACGACTTCAGATATGCATATCTGCAGGAGATATAGTAGTCCCAGAAGGAAGCAGGTGAAGAGAAGGCTTTCTTCCAGTGCTCCCTTCTCTTCGCCCCCTTTCCTGGGCAACACTTTTTGCGGGATTGTTTTTGTTCCTTTCACAATGCCACCTTAGTCCATTTTGCCTTTTTTTGATCAGGTGTTTTGATTTTTTTTTCATCCCTTTTTTTCATCTCAGCTAATTGAGGCCATAGAAACTTCCTTTCATCCTGTCTTTAGTTTTGCTTTCCTATTGTTACTAGCTGTTTGAACTATCATTGTTTTTTGGTTTAGCTCTACCTTTGATTATCGCTATGGGCCCCTTTCATATTCAGAGCCCTCATGCAGGGTTAATGTCAATCCTTTGTGAAATGTTTGTCTTTCTTGCTGGATGTGCTTTTGTGCAGCACTTGAATTTTTTCATTGTATTCTAGAAACTCTCAGTCATGTGCGGAGCTCTTCAGTTGTTTTAATGTTGTTTGATAGTAGGGCAAAAGCTCTGAAATTCTTTACTGTAGAACTCACTTGCCACAGAGTTTTTGACTCTGGAATAAAATTTTAACTCATCTGATTTTGAGTATGCTTACTGAAGTAACTTTGCTAAAGGAGTTGGAGGTAAGTTTGTGACTGGGGACGCTTAGCAGAAAACCAAAACCATTTCCAAACCTCAGCCTTTAGTAATAGCAAGGTAACCTGTGTTTTGTATCTAGGTATTATCCAAGGAGCTGTGGCCGTATAACTCAAGACCAAGGATCAAACAATTCAGTGGTTACTGTGTCCTTTTGAGCCTGCTTTCTGACTTCTATCAGGCTTATTGAAGAGGTGTTGTAATTAATACTGGCCTGGTCTCAAATCAAATTATCATCTTCAACAAAAGAGTTCATTTTTAGCCTTTGAGTCCAAAGGACAATAAAAACCCAAACAAACAAACCAAAAAAATCCCACAAAGAAACCAACCAAACAAAAAACCCCAAAACCTAAACAACACCAACAAACCCTCCCCCCCAGAAAACCCCCAAAACAGGAAACACATGAAGAGAAAGTAGGGGGAAGTAGAAGTTTTGTGATTGACTTCAATTTCTCCAGTAGACTGGAAATGGTTGTGTATGTATGCATAAATTACGGAAGGTTTACAGAATTTTTCTTTGCAGTTGTTCTTGGCAGGTAAGTAAAAGGACAAGTCTCTAAGAACTGACTTCTTTATTTCTAGAGATCTTGAATTCAAACCAATTACTGCAAATTTTTATTCTTTCTACTTGATGATGTTTTTCTAGTTGTGTTACCATCTTACTCTGCTGTGTCTGGGAATATTTTGTTGAGGAGGACAACACAAAACCAAAGGGAAAAGGCAGCCATACACAGGGACACATCAGAGTAAGGCAAACATGTTCCATAGCATGTTCCATAGCTGCGAGAGTAGCAGCTGCACATTGTGTACTGCTGCATTGTAGTTTGGGGTCTGAAATTTGAACTACTTTTCTTCTTAGTCCACAGAACTGCCCTCCTTCCTTTTCTAGTAGTGCAGACTCACAGAGTTTGTTAACTCTTATGTTTTGGTGAAAGCCTAAGAAACCTTCCTACCCAAAACAGGCTCGGGGGTTCTTCTCTTCAGTCAGATGTCAAGAGTCCTAGATATCTTGGAAGATGACTGTATGTGGAGGAATGATGAATATTGCAGACTGGATGGACAAGCTCCTCACAACAAACGACAGGTATTTACAATTTGAAGTATTGTGTTGAAGTCAAATACTACTTGTAAAACATTTGGTTCAACTGATATGTTCTTTTCATGTAGTTAGGCTTCCATGAATGCATTCAACGATCCTGACAACTCCAAATTTGTCTTCACGTTGAGCACACGAGCAGGAGGTCTTGGAATCAATCTGGCTACTGCTGATGTTGTAATTCTCTATGATTCAGACTGGAATCCACAAGTCGACCCCCAGGCTATGGTAAAATTCCAGATGGATATTTTGGTGTTTGTTGGTTTTTTTTTCTTTCTCTCTCACAGAACTTTGCTAGAAACATGTACTTCCAAAAGAAACTGGTATTTTCCCATTGTAGCACAGGAGTAGGATTTGTGAGACCGATTTTCAGTTCAAGTGCAGCCTTCTGCTGTGTGGAGCCATTAGTCCTTAGTCACATTTGGGCTACGCAAATTTGTGTTCCCGTTGAGTACACGCATGCATTGGGAAATGCTGGATGTATGCGTGAAGGAAAATAGCTTAGGTGATTCAAAAAAAGGAAATCAATTCAGGTTGTTAATCCCAAAAGTAGAACACTTGAAAGCTTTACTATTGCAGGGAGTGGAGGTGACTGTGTGAAGCTCAGCTTTGATTTCCAATGTTTGTAGAAGTTCAGACTGGGTGACTGGCTTAGGTGGGAAAGAGGCTGGCCAATAGGTATGGTGTCTCTGATCAGGGAAGGCAGCAAACGGTGGTGTTACTGCTGTGGTTCAGAGCTCTCCTCAAGAGAAATTTGATAGGCAATTGCCTCTTTTCTCAGAAAAATTTCTGCTGTAGACTTGCAGTGTAACAACCAGAGGCAAAAGAAGATGATGCAGAGCACAGGTAGGTAGAGCAAGTGAGCTGCAGGCATCTGATCTCAGGAAAAAAATCACCTGATGGTGATTGTTTTTCAGCATCTTGATGATTTTTGTCTTCCAAGTGATGAGTTGGTTTTGACTTTTTTTGATGAACCGGATCTATCTGGCCGAGAAAATTTCATATGGCAATCACATTCTGATGGAGTTACTCAGTGTGCAGAAATCTTTTGTGGCAGGAAGTCTTTCAAGAATTCTCTGCACAAGAAAGAAACATCTAGAATTTGTGAATGATCTAGATGAGTTGGATTGCTGTGGTGTTTTGGGGTTTTTATCCCTTTAACAAGGTTGCAGAGGCCCCAGTCCAGGGCTTCTCCTGCCTGGACTGGGACACAGCTTCGCTGTTTGCATCAGTACTCAAGGCCCACAAGATGTGCAAGTCACATCGTTGGATTCCTTGCCACCCTATTCCCTGGAATGCCCCCAAGCCTTTGGACAAAGCAGCTGCTGAGTTGTAGTGCTCTACAACTGAGTTGAGCTGCTGAGTTGTACTGCTCACTTGAGGTGAACCTTCAAGTCCTGAGGGATTTTCTTTCTCCTTTTGTCTTTCTTCCTGTGTTAGAGAGAGAAGACAAGGCAGATACTCCCAGGAAGACAAAAGAATTGAAAGAAACCCAACCAAATGATTTCAGCCTCTAGCAAACAAAGACTGCAAGAAATTGAAGTGAGTATGCAGTGGTGGGATGTCAGGAAGATGTGTAAATCTAAGTCTTTCTTCAGACGGCTGAGACGAAGAGCTGCATCTCCTGTCGTGATACTCGAGAGGTAGTTTCTAACATCATGTGCCTTCTGCAACTTCAAATGCTGCAGATTGGCCTTTACATGCTGGAAGCAAGCAGTGCAGAAAGCAGCTCTGTAGGTGCAGGTGGGTAAGGCTAGGGAGTCTTTCCCTTCTGACATCAACCTCAAGCCCAGAGGCGTTGGGGCTGACGTGGAGCTGGGGGAAGAGATATTGCAACTGCCGTAGGAATGGAAGAGCTTGAATTCTGGAGTTCCTTCCTCCCTTTTACTCAGGGAAAATGAGCAGCTGTCTTAGTCATGTGCTGGCTTTTGGAATGGGAAGGATGGGAGGTGTTTTGGAGGAGAGAGGGCTCTTGATCAGGTTGGGGATGGTGCTGTGCTCTGTGTCAAATAGTCCTCTGTGCAGCATCAGCGGTGCCAAGACAGAGACGCTGGAGAGCACGTGTGCAGGGAGTAGAGAGAAAAGCATGGGAAAAGGGGGTGCTGAAAGAGGGCAGGGCAATGACCCGTGCACAGCAGAGTCGGGCAAGAAGTGCAGCATCACACCTGAGCCTTCTCACTAGGTTTCACTTCATTTCCTCCTCCTCTGATGCTGCAGTCCATGAGCTGGGATTCATTGCTTGGTGTGCTCTTGGAAACTTGGAGAAGCTGACTCAAACTTATGTCAATGAGCAGTGGTGAAAGAAGGTTGAGAGCTGTTTGGTTCTGCTCATTGTTGCCAGAGTGCCCCGGTCATGCTCATTTCAGATGATCAGAAAACTGCTAGGCCACTCTACTGTTAAATGTGAAAGTCTCTGCCACTTTCAAAGTCTCTCTCACCTCTCACTTGATGCCTCTCAACATTGGAAGCATTGTCTAGTTGGGACACCGGCAACAATTGCTTCAGGATGTAGCCAAGTTTTTAGGAAATCCCTCCATTGTATGTACATCGTAAGAATGGATTTGCTTCTCTTGTGCAGAGCATCAAAAGCTTCATTCCAAACGAAGACGAACAATGTGGTGCTGCCACCACTGCCAGGCATGACGACTACTGCACAACGTGCACCAAGCTCTAGCACCACAAGCCAAAAGAGAGGCAGAACGGAGACACTGACGACCTGCCTGCCACGGATAACCCTGCCAGGAACCAGGATCCTTTGTTATCCAAGGACGGGAAAATGGAGGAACATCACAAGGAACTATCGAAGGGCATCAACACTGGCATCCAGGAGCCCTGGGGGGAGCTTCCCTGCAAGCCCCGCTGAAGAGCTGTGTGATTCTCTTCAGAAACATCCTCCCAGATAAGGAACCATTTCTGGTTGTAGGCAAGTGCCAAGACAAGATTGGTGGGTGTCAAAAGGAGTGTGGTTCTAAAAACAATGGGTGTTTGTTGACAAAGAAGAAACAACAAACCTGTGGCTTTGGCTGCAAGCTGGGCCTAAGGTTTTCTAGTTTGCTGACAAACTTGTTGGTGAGCCTTGCAGCTTTGCATTTCCAGGTTCTAAAGCTGGATTCCATGGCTGTTTGCTGATGGCTCTGGGTGTGGGCTCTGGCATGTTTGGGGGCTGTGTGTGTTAGGCCAGAGTGTGCACGCTGTAGTAGCTGCCTTCTAACTGCTTGCTTTTCCCCCATCATTTTCCCGCTTGCAGCCCTCACTGCTCTCCTAGGCACTGAGCAAGGACACCTGCTGCTGAATTCCTCTGTGCCTGGGAAAAGCTGAATGGAGCTAAGCATTGTGAGCTGCCAGCTGAGAAGTCAAGGTTCCATTTCCATTAGGGGAGGGATTGTTGGGGAAGAAGGCAGGAGGGGAGAGCCTGGCGAATAGACTATGCCTAGGACAAATGAACATTTTCTCTTGAAATTTAGGGAAGCCGGGCTTTGGAATTGCTTTATGCAGCTCTCTCTGAGCAGCATTCTTCTCTCCGTGGTTTTTCAGGGATCCTCGGGGGATGAGAAGAATCCTTTCCCGGTGACACCTTTCCCACAAGAAGACAAGACAAGAAGACCTCAAGTTTGAACAGGAAGTGTTTGGTTCGCAGCCCTGCCTGTAGTTTCTGAAGCCACCAGGCAGAAGTGGCCCTGCAGCTCCCCGACTTTTGCTTCCCTGATCATCAGCACTTCTTTCGGGAGCAAAGAGAGAGGGAGACACGGGGGAGAGCTGCCCAGTCAGGGCAGCACCTGCTGAGTCAGTTGGCTAGAGCTGAGCAGCACTTGAATTTTTGACTCCCTGCTGGGCCTGTGACCTGGATTTGCCAGCAGAATTCCTAGAGTTGCTGCTACTTTTTAATTGTACACTTTAGTCCTTACAAATGTTGTGCTGTCCTGTGTTGCAAGCAGTGGGGAATGCTCACAAGCTGACACCTGCCATCCCACGTGGCCTTTGCAGTGTCATTTTCCATCAAACACAAAGTTTTGTGACACCCTCTGGGCAAGGGGATGCATTGCCACCATCTATTGGCAAGCTTGCAAAAGAAAAGAAACGCCGTGTGCCTGGCTGAAGGGCTGGAAGGCCCTAAAAATCCTCCCCCTAAGGAGGCAGCTGCTGAAATTCAAAAGGCTTTGCCGGTCCTCTTGGAGCAAAGTCACTCCAGTCATTGACTGTCCTCTGCCACATGTCCCTGTTGGATGAATCCAACCAAAGGTTTTCTCTCTCCCTGCCCTTCTTCCAGGCTTTTTTGCTGAGAAAAAAGCAGCTGACGTGACCAGCACCCTGCCTGACCTTATACACTGCATCAGACACAATTTACAGTGACCCAGACTGGAAGCCAAAGTGCCTTACCTGGCTCTCCGGGTTGTAAAGAGTTCAAAGTTCTTTGTTCTTTTGAAGCGTTAGAAACACTTTTGTTCTTTCTTTTTTTTTTTTTTTTAATTGGTCAATGCAAAAGATCTATATGTTATTTTTATTTTAAATACAGTTGTAAGTTATTTTGGTTCCTTTTAGAAAACTTGGTGGTTTCTTAGAGTAACGCCTTTCTGCCTTGTAAAAGAAGAGATGGAGGGTGGTAGCTGCCTTTCAAATGAAAGTGTGCAGAGAAGGATGGTATCCCAAAGTAAATGTGCTTACAAGAAAGAATTACCTCCATATTCCACACGCTTTCATGATACAAGAACAGCTCAGGTAAATAAAGTTACTCTTTGCCCTGGTTTTGTGGTTGATCCAGTTGCCTGCCTGTGTCGACTCACACCGCCACATTTCACAACAATCGTTTGGACACTGCCACGAACAAAAGCAATACTCACACGGATGTTCCTCCTGAAGGAGAAAAACAAATCATTCTTCTTGATCAGGTCTGAGTGAGTGGGGCATCTGACACATGGAAGCCTTTCCAAAGCCCGGGCTGCAGAAACCCTCACGGTCAACAAGAATTGACTGATTCTGGCAGTCAACGCTGCCTTCCAGTGTGCGTTGGTTTAACTTCACTCTACAATGGCTTCCTTTCTTGGCCTTAATACATGCATTTCGAGAGCATGGATGAGCAACTCACTTCATGGCTCAATTGAACTTCCAGAAAATCATTTTCAAATCTGGTTTTCACAAAGCACGATGTACCTTTTCCTCTTCATTATTTACAAGAAGAGAAAGGAATGTATAAAGAAAGGACTCTTGCTTTTAAAACTTAGATTTGGATTTATGTGGAGTGTAGTCATTTGAAAAGCTCTACAGAGCTACTGGATCAGCTTGAACAGGAATCTCTTCAGTGAACCTTATGAGAGACAAGGGGCTTCATTCTTTCATCTACTGAGTATTCAAACTACTGAGTATTCTACTGGGATCTACCACAAATCACACAAAATACAAGAACATGGTGAGCATAGCAACAGACAGAAACCTTTTGCCAGAACCTTGGCAGATCTTTCAAACACCGTCAAGAGAAACCAGAATGTTCTCAGCCTAATAATCCAGCAGATTTCTGATAGTGCAATAGTAGAAAAAAGAATAAAATACTTTCAAATCTAAACAAATCTTTCAAATCTAAGGCCTGAGCTTTATGGCTTTCTGGGGGCCTATGCAGTGGATGTGGTGCACAAGGGACTCACCCAGGTGAGGCTTCAAGTGCCACCAGCTGTATGGCACGTGTTGTGCTTGGCTGTGTCACCATGTGTGAGCGTATCTCGGAGTTTCATCAGGGGCGATATCTCAAGATGGGTCTTTCCATAGCTACCTGCCCACCTTCAAAACTCCCCACAATCCAGATGAAATCTCGGTTCCTTTCATTTCCCAAGTGTCTTGCTACTGGTCTGGTCCAGTTTCATAGAAGCTTCAGTTCACATGAACTATCTGGAGCTCAGCTGATCTAAGCATTCACTTTCCGTAATGAGCAAGGCTTGCAAATGAAGAGAAGCAGAACTGTTCCACACCACGTTGGCATTGGCATCATGAGCACCAAGGATGGCCATGTGAGAGCTCTTTTAACTGCCCCAGCATTGTTTATTTCTGAAAAAGCCCTGTGTTTTAAATGTGTGTAGATGGAAATGTGTGAGTCTGACGCTGGGTGTGTTTGTGTGCATGGTGTGAGCCAGCAGCAGCCACAGACCCCTGTCCTGCCCCTCGCAGATTTTACATTCTGTTTATCTAGTTTTTGGGTTTTTTTCTTTTCCTCCAGGTAATACACTTTCTTCACCACTTTTCCCCTGGTGAAGGGCAAAAGGGTTTGATCTTTGTAAGATTTGTTAAAATATTTTTGTGTTTATAAGAAGAAAGCTAACATGTATAAAGAAACAAGTGCTTTTGTAAATTTTTTTTTTGTGGTATGATTCAGCATTTAAATGTTTTACAGATGCATTTTTTTGCACTCTCTCTGCATATATTCATAAAATTATATTTATTTTCTGTCTTTAAGGTTTACTTTGGTTTTTTTTTTCTTCTGATGTTGTAAAATGCAGTATGTGCAACATTAAAAATTAGTGTAAAGACATTGTCTCATTTTGCTGTAATCTTCAACTGCCTTTAAAAGATAACAAAGAAAAATTATGGGAAGAATTTGGTTACATCAGAGGTGCTTAATGGAAATTTTGAGGATAAAAGAAGGTAAAAGAGGTGGAATCAAGAGTCTTGACTCTTACTTACTTTCTCATGAATAATTGACATTAAAATCCTTTTAGAGTGTGGGGCAGGCTCGGGAGCTGCTGCAGTGGTGTGCAGACAGCAGTGGTGTTTGCTCCCTGCAGGTGGAGTGCAGGGTTACTAAAGATCTCCCCTGCAAAGTCTAGTGGAGACTGTGGCTTGGGAGGTACCAGGAGCAGCCTGGAGGAGCTGGAGCTGCCCCAGGCAGTGGATGGGGGATGTGTGGCAGGCTGCACAAAGCAAAGGCTGCTGCTTCAGAGCCCTCTTTCTCTCCCCTTGCTCCCTGAGCCCTGACTGTCCTTGCAGCAGAATGGGGCCTCCTGCTCCGTGTTTCTGAAGGACCTGATGGAAGGCTACATCCTGCTGTGCAATTTCAGACATCCATGCTCCTTAGTTTCCTCACACACCCACATCCTGCGGTGCTTACAAGAGACAATCACAGCTGTGGTTTTGAGCATCACACATGAAGGTGATGTTTACTTTTAAATATTTCTAGCTTCGCTACAATTACTCAGCATCTGAAGGTAGGATTTTCCAAGTGGGTGACTCATCCTTGAAAACCCTGCGTGTCATTTGTGGGTCTTTTCACCTCAATGCATTATCTATCTGAAAGGTCTTGATAGTTTTGCCTCTGAGAACATGTTTTCTGGACAAAGGTTGAGAGTACCACCGTTGTCACAGCTCAAAATTTTGGTCATGCATGTACATTTTTTTCCCCCACCAGTTTGCTTAGAGGAAATTCAGCACTGATATTATTCCACTTAAACACAGTAAATTTATTTATTTATTTATTTATTATGTGTGTGTGTGTGTTCAAAGCTCTGCTCTTGTTCTGAGAATGTGCAACAAAGCAGGAGCGACTTACCAGTCCGCGCAGTAACACAGGTGATGACTTGCAGCCAACTGAAGGTTTCCAGCACAGCACTTTTCCTTCAGAGGATCTTGCTGATTAGTGAGGAACCCACTTTCTGATGGGAATGTGTCCATTCTGTATGACTTGTGATGGACACCAGCTGCTGGCAGCCAGTGTGCCTGGTACCCTGCCAGCCTGCCAGCTGCCAATGGTGGGCAAACTGCCCAGCTTCCCACCTGGCAGACAAGTGAACAGCCAGCTCCTCACCTAGCAAATTTGAAGAAAAACACTAACAAATCTTTTCCAAGAAAAAAATACACATTTCTGAATTTCCAATATTTAAAATTCCAAATCAGACGAGTCTAAGCAACCCAAATATAATCCAGCTGGTTTTGGAAAATAATGGATTCAAATTTGATTTGATCCCAGCTTCAAGGTACAATTTCCCCTCCCAGCTCCTGTGCTTGTCATAAAAGACTAGTTTTCTTCAAAAGCCTTTTATGTCAGAGTTATTTGTAACCAAATCCCTCAATTTTAAACTCTCCATGTTTTTTGAGATTACAAAAGATGTCATTTACCTTCTTAACCTCTGTGTGTGTGCACATCCATCCACCCACCCACACCCACAGCCCCTTCTACACTACCCTCAGTCTGATCCATTCTTCCAGTTTGACAAACAAAATGCACATCACCCTCTTAAAACACCTTTCCCGGTCTCCCGTTTTTGCCGTTTTAACAGGTGCTGTCCACCCTGTTATCATTCTGTCACACTTCTCCATGGGGCCCGTGACATCCTGGGAATCATCTTTCCTCCTCTGTAGGCAGCAATGGCCTCTCAGAAAGATTGCCCTTGCAAGTACATTTTCCGATTTCCTTTGATCCTGGTGTCTGCATGGCAGCTCCTTTTTCCTTCAAGCCCTACAACTTCTCTGGTCTGAAAACTTCTTTGTTTTTGGAAACCAGAAATCATGGAAAATTAGAACAAAAGGGCTTGTGTTTCTACAGAGCTTTCCATGGATGTTGCATAATTTTTACTAAAAAACCCAAAAAAACCCCAAACCCAAAGCAAGCCACAACAAAAATAAAACAACCAAACCAACATCCCATCCCACCCACAAAATCATACTTCTCATAATTCTCAGAGGAAACACTTTCTGCTTGGTACCATGGGTTACTTTGTGCATGGGACCTCTCACGTTGAGCTTCCCAGCCCGGAGAAAACCTTATTAACACCTGCCTGAAGATGTGCTTGTGTTTTATCCAAAAAGAGAAAATTGCAGGATCTCTGATTTCTCAGAATGGGGTTATGAAAAGTGTTTGCAGAAGGGTGAAGCCTCTGAGCAAGAGCACCTCATGGCTTTTTCCTTTAGTAGTATCATGTAGCAAAGAAATGAAACAATCCTTCCTGATGCTGACCCTTTATTAGCATGATCCATTATAAGGCACAGTTAGTAATTTCAGTCTCACCTTCTTGCGATCCATGCCAGTGTCAAGATGTCAGAATTTAAGAAAACCTAGAGGACTGGCCAGTTAGTAGGTAATTGTGTTTTCCTGGGTCTTGGCTAAAAACTTGTATTTAAGTCCAGGTGGGTGCAGGTGCCTGTGGCAGTCTGTGTGACTCTGAGTTGAGATGCAAGAGACTTCTGCTGGCTCCAGCAGCTGCTGCTCATCCTGGGCACCACAGCTAGTGGATAAGCTGCTCTAGGAGCTGTTGGATTGCCCCATGTGAGTGTGTTTGAACATCCCGTTGCTTGCTTGGGTTGCCCAGGGAAGTTGTGGCTGTCTTGTCCCTGGAAGTGTTGAAGGCTTGGCTGGGTAAGACTTTGAGCAACCTGGTCTACTGGAAGGTGTCCCTGCCCACAGCAAGGGGTCAGGACTAGATGATCTTAAGGTCCCTTCTAGCCCTAACCATTCTGTGGAATGGGGGTCTGTGGGTCAGGCCCTAGGAAGAGGACTCCCAGGAGTGCCCTCTGAAGTACCCAGGAGCAGTGCTCTAAATGCTAGAGGAGGTACTTCAGGACCTTGAGCCTCTCAGCTGAATATCTCTTGAGAAAGCTTTGAGGGTTTTTTTAGCTGTACCTGCTCCCATTTGGAGGTTCTTCCTCCTGTTCACCCCAGGAGTCCCAGTCAAAATGAACAGTTAGATATGCAGTGAGAAAGATCAAGTGATTGATATCTGACTGCCTGGGATACTGAGGCTTGACTTAACTCTGTTGTGCCCTCAGCGCTGCCAGGAGAGGGGAATTAATCTGTTTTTTGCTATGTTGTGTTCACTTTTGCTGACCTATACTTTGCCTGTTTAACTGTTGCCTGGGAGGGACACTGTTCCTGATGATCTTTGAGCTGGAGAAACCTTGCAGCATGTCGGCTACCAAAGCCAGCTGATGTAAGCAGTATTGTAGTGCCAGTGGCACTAAGTGAGATAGAGTCATTTTCAAAACATAATCAGAATGGAAAGGAAAGTTCTAGCCTTGCTCAGGCTATGACTATAAACAACTGAAATGTGGCACGGCCTGGGGCCTCCAGCCTGTGTCATCACAAGGTTCAGTAGGGAATTGTTTGTGGCTCCTCAGGGGCAGTGGTTTCAAAATGGTAACAGGGATGCTCTGGGCTGTAGCCGGACCTGAATCCCTTTTGGCTGGGTGAGGAAGTGCAGCAGGGCCTGATGTATCTGTGGTGGCCCAGAAACCAGAAGAATGCTTGTGGTAGTGGTGGGTTGGCTGGATTTTATACTTGTTTGTACTACCTCTCAGCTTATGTTGTCTTCACCTCATTCCACATCATCCTGATGTGTGGTCTGGGGTGTTTGGCCACAGGAGAACTCTGGTAGACAGGGCGGAGTCTTGGGGTGGCTGTAAGAAAATTTCCCTCTTCTCTCTTTCACCAAGTGTGTAACATTTGGCATGGTAAATGCGTGTTTAATCAAAGGCTTCAGTGTGTGTTGCAGGTAGCTTTTGGAGGAAAATACACTTCACTAGTGTTAACGTCCTAGTTAATGTTCAAGTGGTAAATATGACCCTCTTACTAATTCTATTTATGAGGATGAGTGATCTCCCATAATGTCACGTCCCTCATACAGACTGGGATGCTTGTGTAGTTTTCTTTCTGCCTGTTTCCTCCAGACAAGTGGCACAGCTGTTCATGCTGTTATGTGATTGAGTTGGCACCCAGTACAGCCACTCCAGAGGATCTCTCTGCCTGAGTGCTGGGAGAGGTGGTAAATGTGTCTCCTTTGCAGGGCTGTGCTGCTGCACAGAGCTTGGCTGGGACCTGTTCATCACTTGTATAGAGCTTGGACAGGGTCCTACCATGTCAGGGTGAAGGGGAAGTTTTGTCATTATTTTGGTCCTTTCACCTCTCCATGTAAGAGGCAACTTCTTTCAACAATGATCTGATCCCATCTTAGATGAGCTAGTAAAACTATCAGTGTGCTTAAGGTGAGACCAGTTTATAGAGGAGACACAAGGGGGATGAGCATGGTAGTAGAAGCTTTTCCCAATATGCTGAACTCCAGCCTGGGACCTGAACAGGCCATAAGAAAAATGCTTCACAAGAGCCTGGAAGAGGAGGCAGGTTTGGGGGCCCAGGGGGAAGCCTGACTACTGCTGCCCCAGTCTCTCCTGCCTTCCAGGGCTCTGCTCACACTTCCTGGCAGCTCCTGGTGCGGCAAGACCCTTCCTCTGAGCCCCTCGAAATCTCCCTGGAAACGAATATTGCAGAGAAAAAACAAACCTAACTGCAGAGACAGAAAAACACTTTCAAAGCAGGGAAAGGTAAATGCCTGTGTACGGGGGGAAAAGTCATGGGAGTAACATGCAGGACTACTTTATTTTTGTTAATTTTGGTAAGATGACTTTGTTCAGCTTCCAGAGCTGAGGCATATGGGACCAATAAAAAGAATTCAAAGAAGAAAGCATGTATGTAAACAACAGGGGGTAACTCAGCAAAAATCAAGCACATACTTCTGTGTTAATTAAAAGCAAACCCCTAATTCTAAGCTTCTGGTTGTTCATAATCCCTCTAAGGATTTTGGTCACTCTTCCCAGCTGTGGCTTGGGTTTGGATGGTGCCAGGCCCGGGCTTGTGGTTGTGCTTAGTGTTACATGTGCTTGTGTGTCCCACTGTTGCCAATATGGTGTGTGCCAAGTTTGTGCCTGTGTGTAAACTTTTGTGGGATGACAGCTCTGCAGGAGATGAGCCCTGTATGGCAGTGGGCAGGAGACTGGTGGGATTGCATACCTGCCTCCCTCCAGGAGCCCCATCTGTTGCTGATACCACCCAAGGGAATGGAGGCCGGTGCCCCCTTCCCTTCCCAAGCACCTGGTCCTGCATCTATTTTGGATGTTACTGAGCCGCAGTGAGACCCAGCTTTCCAGTTAAAATCAAGGAAATGGTGGGTTTTCTAAGTGAATAGTGAACACCTTCACTCCTGAGTGACTCCAGTAGAGTGCTGGGATCCCAGTGCAGGCTGGGATGGGGGTGGTTTACAGCTGTAACTATCTACAAGGGCTTCTCTGTCACAGTTTATGTTGGTGCCCTGCAGGGAAGCGTGTGTCCCCACCACATATAGCCTGGCAGGGAGGTATGTCTGCAGTTCACCTCTTCTTCCTCAGGCTGATATGTACAAGAGCAACAAAGTACTCTGTGACCCTGCTTCCACACCACTAGGAAGGCTAATCCCTCTCAGACCCAGGGTTTGGGGTCAGTCCATGTCTGCAACTGTGATTAAGCTGAGGTCACACTGGAAGGATAAGCACCAGGGACAACCTGGATTGCTTATGACCTCGGCAGTGGAGGTGTTATTATAAGCCCAGTTACTCCTATGTTATCATTAAACAATTGTATAGAGTATAATTTTATATAATTGCCATTATCTAACTATATATTTATATGCACATGGTGATCTTGGAACACCTGAAGTGACCAGTTTCTTCCCAAATCTGTTTATGCTCCAGTGCATAGTCCAGAGACTAAAATACATGGCAGCTGTCTGAGATCTGGAGAAGGCACTGGGGCTATGTAGGACATTGCTTTGCTGGTGGATGATGGAGGCATTTTCTGGGGGAAGATGAAGTTATTTCGCTCTTTGCAAATCACGTGTTACCATCATCATTGTCCCCCTTAGCCCTGGCTCATTCTTTGAAATGACAGTGATTTTAGCTGAAGATGTGCCCTCTGCCTCTCGTTACGGGATTCGGCACATCCAAAGCTTCCTGTAAAGCTGGCACTGATGTGGGCCTGCTGGGGTTGCTGCTGGGCTGCAGCATTCCCATGGCCTGGCAGGACAGAGAAAGAAGAGACTGCTTTATACTCTGTGGACTGCATCAAGCAAAGTATAATAGCTTCCTCCACAAGATTTGTTTTAAAAAATGGATGCTGATGAAATAAAAGCAAAGATGCCATTTATTTTTAAACAGGGTTTAACTAGAAACCATTTGCACTATTTCGTGCTGTATCATTTGTGTTTCCCCTACATCTTTGGGAAGGCAGTGGGGGAACGATGTACAAGTCCAAGCTGGGAAAGAGAGGAAAAAGGAGAAACAAATACTGCCTTGGATGTAGGATTCTGCCATTTACTGTTGTAGTACCCACAGTAAATCCATGGGCTCCATTCAGTGCATCTCTGGGCTAAGCTGGCAATATTGAGGGTCAAATATCCTGAGGTGAAACACAGCCCAACACCCTGTTTGCATCCCTGAGGAGCACAGGGCAGGTGATGTATGTGTGAGAGGGGAGCAGCAGCAGTGCAGGACCAGTGACTGCTCACCAGTGACTTTGTGAAGAGGAGAAAGTGAGTATGGGAATGGAGAACGAGAGCAAGAAAGAAACAGTAATGAGTGTCAAAGAGATTTGTCTTGGACTTTTGAAGTGTCTCCTTGTCCATCACAGCCACCATCACAGTGTTATTGCAGGTTGTGCTACACCATCTCTGTTCCCGGGAAGCAATGGAGCTGCCAGAAAAGCTGCAGAGAGGCATCAGTTGCTGGCTGTGCTCCTTGCTCTGAATCTCCTGCCTGTGTCATGGCAGGGAAACAACTTGTAAATGAGGGATTACATGGATGAACAGGCAAAACAGAGGCCGGGAAACAAATAGCAGGTTACAATAATTGCCTGACTCAAAGGCAAAAAAAAAAAAAAAAAACCCCAATGTGGGATTCTGGCCAGCTGATTTCACAAAGTGATTTAGCTGTTTTTCCTTGAATGTTGCCCAGTCTCTGCTGGGAAATAGTTGGTGTGGGCACACTGTCAGACTTTGCACTCCTGGAGGAATCAGAAGAGATTCTGGATGTTGGAGGTGGGTGTTGAGTGCCTGCAAGGTGGGTTTCTCAAAGCGGTAGCTCAGGGACAGACACGTGGATAGACACCACAGCATGCATTTCCCCATGGAGACCTGCATGTGTTGCTGATCTGGGTGTTGGGATAAGCTCCACAGGGCACCAGAGAGGTACAGCTACCCACAGAGGGGTGGCGTGTGGGGACCTTTCTGCCCTGCTGTCACGGGATGTCACATGAGGTCATGCCTTTTGCTTAGTGGATCCAGCACTGAGGTGGGACAGCCCTGAGCTGACATCTTGGACACCAGTGCCTAATCTTTTTCCCCTTCTCCAACATCTTCAGGGGAATTTTTCAAGCCTGTACTGGGACTTCAGGTGGGCACATCTTCCTTGACTTGATCCTGCAGATGGGGCTCTGCTGCATAAGACTGGTAGGCAGTTGACTTGAGCATCCTTGAACAATCACAGGAGGCTGTGTTAATGTCCTTGTCCCTCCCTGTTCTCCTCCCCCAGTCCCCGAGAGATCTTCCTTGTGTGGCCTCAAGGAAGGGTGAAACTGAGACACTGGGCAGAGCCACATTCCTACTCCAGAAAGAAGGACACTCTTTCTCAGAGGTGCAGTCCCACCATGGTCATGCACTCGGCCACAGCTGGGTCAGGTCTGGGGGCTGTCAGCAGTGAGAATAAGGGTCTTGGATGGGTTGCAGAGGAAATTGAATCATGCCTCTGTGTGGGCTTGCTGACTGGATAATGAGGCACCCCATGGCTTCTGATTCAGCAAGTACCAACTCCCCACATCTGGGAAGAGAGGGGCAGGAGGTGATGGGGCCAGGCAAGCTGCTGGAATGGTGTCCATGTCTGTTCTCTGACCTCTAGCAAGGGTGGGAATAGAAATGGAATAAACTAGTGAGGTATCACTTGAATTAATTCACAGCAATTTCCCCTTTGCAGCAGTGGGAAGGTTAAATATTGATTTGCAGCTGAGTGAAAGCTCTTCTCCCCTACCTGGCTGTGCTGCAGTGGTTGGTTCTCTGGACATAAGAGAAAATTCAGCCAGAGAAAGTAGGTTACATTCCCCAAATGCCAAAATGTTGCGGTTTAGAGGATGTTGCAGCAGACTTTACCCTAGAGCTTCTCTACCCAGCCCGGTTCAGCTCCTCAGTGCTCCAAACCCTCTCTCCCAAGGCTGGACACTGCGCTCTCACCGGCCGGGGAGCCATAAGGCTAGCTCTGGTTCGTCTGCTTCCACAACCGGCAGTGATAAAGGAGGCAAGGAGGGTCTATGCGTTGTGTCCATGGAAGATGTTTATTCGCATGTGCAGCAGAGGCCAATGACCTACCCGAGGCAGAGATGCCTCGAGGGCGAAGGCCTCACATGCACAGCCACATGTGCTGCATAGACACACGTGGAGCATAGACAGCAAGATAGCGGAGGGTGAGGGGTTTTATAGGGAAACAGAGAGGGGCAGGGACAGCACACTGGCCCAGTGACCTCTGGGTACAGGGGAGGTACAGGGGCGGAGTTAGGAGTACAGGAACCAATAGGGGAAACCCGAGGGAGTGGCCAGGGCCATGTGGGGTTAGGGTATAGGAACCAATAGGGAAAACTGGGGGCGTGGCTAGGACCACGTGGAGTAGGGAAGGCAGGACAATAGGTGACAAGTGCAGTCGTTAAGAAAGGGGTGTGGGGAACTTGCAGCTATTATCACAATACCAAAACATCTGACACATCCAAACATGGTTTGTGTTGCTGGGGTGGTACAGCTTCCCATTAACTGTGATAAGGGTTTTACCATGGATTGCTGTGCACTTCAGCTGTGATGTGTGAGGCTCTGTGGGAGCAAAACAGAGTTGCTTTTCATGCAAGTTTAAGGATGTCTCTGAAATACTTCAGACACTTCTCTGTATGGAAAATTTCACTGGTACTTGTAAGAACAGAGCCTTTACAAGTCTGGAAACTACCTGGCTTTCATCTGTGTACTAAAGGGCTTTCTAGAGACTTTGCTGTTCTTCCCCTTTCTGCAGGTGTGACCCAAGGCAATGGCAAGGGGTAGGGCTAAGGGAAATTGCTGGTGTTCTTGTCCCTCTGCCAGGCAGCTGCCCTCATCATGGGACAAAGCAGAGGACTAATCCAGAGATTTCAGCCGAGTACCATTTTGGAGCCAAAGCTGCATGACTGCTCTGGAGCTGCAGAAGCAGCCACTGTGGCAAGGTCTGGGGAGTGACCTTCCCAGCAGGTGCTAAATGGAGCTGATGATGATAGCCAGTACTTTGCCTTTTAGAAAATTAATATCTGTTTATCTCTGGGTGGGCACCAGAAAACAGAGTTAAGCATTTCCTCATAAAGGCTTTATTTTCTTCTTGGCATGGGCTCTCAAGGGTTTGGAAATGCCAAATATTCCCTTCTGCTGCTTGTGAGGTTTCCCTGGGACTGCTGTTTAGTTGGATAGAAAGCTGATGAGGCTGAAGGTTGGCTGCTGCCAGCGAATATCAGTGGGGTAGTGCTGCAACAGTTTGGATGAAATGGTAGGAAAAAGGGAGAGAGAGTGAAATTACAGCCTCTGTGTGAAATGGGGCTCTCTGAACAGAATCATCTGAAAATGCCAGTGAGGGGTGCAGCAGCAGACTAGCTGGGTCTAAGTGAGATATCAAAAGTCTGAGAGTGTGTTTTGAAGGAGCAGCTTTAGCAGAGAGGAGGAAAGCAGCCTTAACAAGGAAGGAGAAAATCACACAGACTGTATGAAAGAATTCCCTATTTTCACTTCACTTTACTATATTCTCCCCCAAGTCTTTAGAAACCAAGTGCAGTGAAGAAAGGAACCTGGGCAGTGTTAGCAAAGAAGGGAGAAGGAAGTCAGTTTAGCCAAGCTTGTGCAGCTTTCAGGTACAAACCACAGGTCTGCCAGAATAACCTCTGACTTTTTCAGGTTGTTTTCAGCACGGCTCTTACACATGCACTCCCTGCCATGGGACTGGGACTAGCTCAGGGTGCTGAACCTCCCAGCTCACACCCCAGCCCTGCCTAGGTGTGTCCTGGCTGCAGAAGGTTGCTAGGGCAAGTCCTGGCTCCTGCACCAGGCACCCGTGTTAGAGCAGGCTGGAGAGAAGATATGAGATATGGGGCTCCTTGAGATGTGGGCTGCTCTGCATTAAGTATCAGGAGTTGGGTGTTGGGGAGAGGAGAAGACAGCGAATGGATTCACCTCAATCCTGTCCTCTCATCTTCACTTAAAGAAGTTTAAAATGGGAGCGTGACAGATGAGGTACCCCAGTACAACCTCCTCAGCTTCCCTTGAGCAGCACTTGAAGGCCCATAAAATAATCCCTCAAGATGGCCACTGGTTGTCATTGCTTTCAGAGGCTTATGAAGGGTGCACAGTTTGAGAAACTGCACAGCTGGGTGCTTCTGTGTGGGAAATAAAGCTGGGGAAAGCAAACCTGTGAGCAGCCTCCTTGCTCCTAGTTCTTGTGCCACAGGAGAGTTTGAGCCATTTGTCATACATTTTAAACATCCTATTCTGTGTTGCTCTTCCTACCCCTGGATTGGAGGCACCAATGTGTTGGCAAAGGCGGGATGTGTGAGAGGACATCTCACCTCCTGCCCCTGGGAGCAGCTGTCATGGGATATGGTGTGGGGAAATGCACAAGGTTGGTATGGCAAGTAACCAAAGTTGTCCATGGCCTCCAAGTGAATACTGAGAAGAGAAGGAAGCAAATCCAGAGGGTTATTCCAGTTATGCTCTCTCCTCTGGCCTTCCACCCCATCAGGCAGGGGAGGAGGACATCTCTGCAGGTATGTCAGGACAGAGGGATGAGCTGGGGCAGCCAGAGGCAATTCTGTCATGCAGATCAGTACAGTTACATAAAAAGGTGGCTCTAATAGAAAATAAAGCAAAAGAGAGGATGGTGAAAGAAATAGAAGCCTTAGAGCTGAAGGACAAGTGAGTGTATGTGGGAACACCATGGAAAAGCTGCTCCAAATTATCACTGGGAAAAACAGCTCCATCAGAGGGGAAGAGAGAGAGAGACAGTGGGTCATAGCTAGGGCTGAGGGAGGCTGAAGGGCTTCTTGGAAGGCCTGGGGTGGGGAGGGAAGGCCAAGGACAGATGTCTGGTGACTGAGGAAGAATTTCAGAAAGGACAGCTCAGAGCACTCTGCTGGACACCAAGTGTGTGTGACCCCTGCTGCTGTAAGCACAGCTTGAGAAAGCATCTACTGAAGAAACCAGGGGCCAGTGGAGGAAAGATGTCCTGAGGAGGCATTTCGTGCTGGAGGTCTTGCTTTGGGATGGACTGGAGATGCATCTGGCTGAAGGCTTTTCCAGCAGATCCCTCCCTGCCATCTGGATGTACAACATTCATTGTTGGAAAAAGCAAGTAGTGATGTCAGGCAGGCACGATAAAAAGGGCACAAAGAGAATTTGGAAATGGGGACCTTCCTCCAGCTTCTTGGAAAAGTAATGCTCTCCTGTGTTGTGAAACTTGTGAGGTTTTGGGCTCTATCTATGCGATCTTAATGTGTGCTAAGGATGCTACTGGGATTGTAAAGGTGCTGGACTGCAAGGGGCAGCAAGCTGTATCCCCAGGACAGGTGTCCCGGGTGGAAGGGGTTAATGCGCCCGGGCAAAGCGGGTTCCCAGCCCCCAGAAGCTCCCCCTGCCCGCACGGAAGGGGAGGCTGGGGGCACCAGGCGGGAGATGCCTGTCAGGCTGCCAAGTGCAGTTTTTTGCTGCCATCTAGTGACCTTGAGGGGTACCTAAAAATGTCCAAAAATGCCTGGTTGTCGTGCGAGCTGCCAGCGGAGCCGCTGAACTGGCAAAGACAAGCAGCAGGGAAATAATGCTGAAATATTGTGATCTTTGGATTCTCTTGCAAAACAACCGTGGGAAACTCCGGCAGGAAAATACAGGTTTTGGTGGGTAATTATTCATGAAACATATTTGTTATTGAATAAGGTTTTCCCCCAAATTTGAGACAAAATTAAATCTGGGTCTTTTCCTCCGTAGCATTGTAGCTCTGGGTTGGAGCAGGTTTGCTTTGCCTGGCTGCGCTCATTCCGTGTAACAATGCCCTGGTGATGCCCCTGACATGGCAAGGAGCACCCAATATAAACTTTGCTGAGGAATTTGGAGTGATCTCAATAAAAAAGGGGGAAATACATTTATTTCTGTACTTCCAAATGCTTCAGGCTCACCTAATAATGATGGGCCATGACCCATAATATTTTTTTTCCTATGGAGAAGTGTAGGGCAGACCTAAAAAAGCAGACAAACATGGCATCGATGGATTGTTTAAAATAGTTTACTGGGATCACAGAAATCTTGATCCTCCCAGCTCTAGAAAAGTAATAGGATTGCAATTCATCCTAACTTTTAAAACTAGACTTTCTTGAGCTTACAGGTGAAAATATGTGGATTTACTACAGAAATTAAAGAAACTTCTATAAATTTTTATTCGGCTGGGATGTCACTATAAAACTTGTGAGTCCTTTTACTGCTTCTGAAATAAAAACATGATGAAGATAATATTTTTACATTGGAAACATTTTTGGAAAGCTTTCTGGAGCTTCACTCCAGCTTTTTGCTGGACTGTGTACTGCTGCTGTGGCCTGTTCATCCCAATTTAATATGTTATGGGTACTCAAGTCTTTCTCCTGTGTCTCTAATACCCTTGACAAGAACCACATTTGCATCCTGTTACTACCTAGCAGGCTTCTTCCCTCTACCTCCAAACAGCATCTTGCAAGAAACATCTTGCATCTTGTTTCTTGATGGAAACAGAACATTACACAATGACTTTTCCTTATATCCCCTCTCTCTATGTCTTCCTCCCAGCCTGAAGTTTTGCAGGGAGACCCGCTATGTGGTCTTTAGCTGCTGAAAGCAGGATGCCTAGAAACACTGCAGGTATCCCATTACCATTCCTTCAGTCCTTTTTGTTCCCTGGCATCTCAGGGAGTCGTGGTGCCAACAGTGATAAATAATTTCTGCTGCTGGTGTCTTTGGGGGCAGCTGTAGTAGTTACTTGGAGTAACCCTTGCTTACAGCCATCAGAAAAAAACCTTGTCATCATCCCAGAAGAGCTTAAATCCTTGATAAGATGCAAACTGCTGGCACCAAGGGCAGTGCATGTAGCCAAACAGGAATATAGTACTCAAACTGCTGCTCTCCAACCTGTGTATTTTTAAAACAAGGTTAATGATCTTTTGTTAAAAAGAGAACAAATGTGTAATGGCATTAAAAATGTGGCGACTGTTTACCCATTTGTAATGTTTGAAAGACTATTACAAGGGAATTAGACATGACAGTCCCCTTCACTGGAGTCTGGAGGTTTGTTTGGACACAGGAAGGTGATGTGTGTGTGACCCAGGGGAGCTGACAGTGCACTCATGTGGGGATGTGAGAGGTGAATTGGGGCTGCTGGTGGGTCAGACAGCCTCGTGAGGGGATGGTGGTGTAGAACTTCCCTGCCCTGAAGGTGAATCTGTCTTTGTCATGATAGGTTTGCTATACTTTTTGATCACTGGGGAGGTACAAAATTGGACAGAGGTAAAGTCAAAAAACTCCTGGAGGAGTGCAGCTGAGACTAAGGTGGTGAAAGGTACACAGAAAGCAGAGCAGTGACTTTCACAAGATGAGACATGTACCATTTCTGCACCTACCACATGCAGACAGGCTGAACTTTTCCTTCCCTGGCACGTACCATGGCACTGCATAACTAATAAGGTCCATCTGGGTTTGATGAGCCCCTGTTTTGCCCTAGTTTGTCCCTGGGAAGAAGCATGAAAGGTGTTCTTGCTCGCTTTTGGGCTTGTGGCTGAGGAGGCTGCAGCGTGGGGGCAGCAGAGCTGCTGCTGGGCAAAGCCAGCTGCTGATGGCCACTGCATCCCTCTGCTGCTCCCATCAGGAGGGCAGCTTGGTAAAACACCTGGGCACACCACATCTGGGCTTTAATTCTGGAGCAGTGTAGAACTTTGGGTGCTATAGGATAGATGAATGCGTCCTCTGCAGCACTGGAGATGTCATTGGTCACACTTGATGACCAAGAGTCACTGCTCAGGAAGGATTTTGAACTTTGTCCTGTCCCAGTGAGACCATCTGGAGAATTTAACCCACAAATACCAAGCTCTGGGCATGTAGCCCCCAACAGGTTTAATAATGGCAAGTTATGAATGCAAAAGACTGTCATGGAGCATTGTCCAGCACACATGCTGCATATCCAACCTAGAAACTAGGCCCAATTTCTAACCAGGAATGTTACTCTTGAAACAGTTTTCCTGGGCAATATGGTGAAATCTCCATCATTTTAAGTCGCCAAATCAAGATGCAATGTCTTTCCCAAAATCATGGTGTAACAAAGCCAGAAGTAATGGGGCTCAGGGCATAGCAAGGGTAGTAACATATGCCCCAAACTTATTAGATGATAGTTCATAAGTCTCTTATGTTGATGATATCAAACCCTAATATTTGCAATATCTTCATTGCAAAGGATTCACGTGCCTTACATTTCCAGAGCTGTTCTGTGTTACTTTTTACCTTTTGCTAGAATAAGGATAGGGGAGCAGAATCTAGGAGAAGTCACACTCAGGTTCCTGCCCTCTTTCCCCTCTTTCCCCCAAAATATCTGAGGATGTAAAAATGACCAGCTGGCTTCAATGAACCCCAAAACCTAATCAGAAGAACCAAATCGAGTGAAGTAAAATTTGAGGGAGAGGAAAAAGAAAATTATTATATTATGTACAAACTCCCATTCACAGCCTTTTCTCATGCTAGGAACTCTGCATATGGCAAACATTCAGATCACCTTAACAGCCAGCTGCATCAGAGGACCAAAACTGGGACCTCAAAACTCCTTGTAAAACTAATGAAAAACATCTGAGAAAGTGCTTTGCTTTACTTGCACGGCAGGCAGAAAACTGTGCATGTCTTTTGGAGTTTGGATAAACACGTGTAAGCACACAGGTAAACGATAATCCTCTGATATTGTTTGAATTAAATAGATGGATTAAAAAAAATTGGTCTGGCTTTGTCTTGAAAGGATACCAGAAGATATAAGTTGGACAAGAAACCTAAGTGAGATCGCTGAAGTTTATGTATCAAACCTAAAGCCCCCAGGCTGAGTGTTGGATGCTAAGGCAGGAATAATCACAGGCTTAAAGTTTCAGGCAGTCATCTCCAATCAGTCATTTGGGCTGGAACTCCTCAAGCAGAGAGTTTGATTTAAAAGTGAGTAATTTTTTGTTGTATGCAGCCACTGGGGTTTAGCTGAGGGCAGCCTTCTCCAGAGGAGGAGATATGCAATGGCCTCCAGTGGTGGATTCATGCAGAAACAAAACAGATGTGGTCACCTTGGTTTTTAACCTTGTGATCTATTTATTCCCAGCTGGAGCATTCCTGGAGTGAGAAGAGCAGCTGGAGTATCAGACACTGCATCCACACAGATTCCCTTTTCTGTTTGACTTGGTGGCAAGAGATTGTCTTTCCTCTCTTCAATGGGTCATGACACCTTGCAGATGTTTTAAAAAATCAGTGCTTCTATCTGGCCAATAATGTTTAATGGAAACCTCTTTACTGAGGTTTTCTGGGTCTGAAGGCATGCTTGCTTTCATACAAATGAGAATGATTTTGCCCTTTTCTTCCAGTGCCCTTGAGGTGGAAAGTAATGGTGGTTTGCCATTCGATTTGTCCAGTAGTTCTTTTAGTAGGTAATGAGGGACAAATTCCTGACATGGTAATCCTAACCAGTCCTACTCATCTCGTCAGCGTTAGCTCAAGTCCCTGCTTTCTGTCCCAAGGGAGCTGCACTTCTGGGCTCTGCCAGACAATATCTCAGCTGGGTAATTGGAAAAGGAGCTGGCCTTGCCCAGGGAAATTTTTTGATGAGTCCAGATTTTAACCATGGGTGGATTAAAAATGTTTCAGAATTTAGCGTTTGTTTAGGTAACCCACAGAGTCAGAGATTATGCATTTCTTGAACCTCCTTCAAGCCCTGTATGCTTGCAGAAGCAGCTGGGACACTGCTGTAAGTGGCCAGAGTGACAAAGGCCATGGTCCTGGCTCTTCAGCAGCTGTGGTGGCAGAGGGGCTCTGTGGTGGTGGCTTGGTACAAAAGCTGGGGGAGGAGAAGTGCCAGGTCAGGGTCCAAAGTGAGAATTCTTCTTTCAGCCTTGGTGCCATTCAGCTGTGCCTTGTGGGACCAAGCCTGGAAAACACAGAGGTAGCCCCGAGTGTTGTGGATTTGATCTGCAACAGGGGTTTGGCTCAAATTCACCGGAGGCTTGTTGTATCAGTTTAGTTAGGGGTATCTGTGTTCTACTGAGAATGGCTTTCTTAGAGTTGGATTTGATGCCCACAGGATCTATCCAAGCAGGCAGTTGGTTGATAAAATGCAGTTGGTTGATAAAATGTCTGTATTTCAAGGCTCCCTGTTTTGCTGAGTTAGTAACAGCCCTCTAAAACATATTCGCATTGAAACCTTATTTTACTTTTTCATATTATAGCTAAGTATTGTGTGTATTATTATCAAATATATAAATATCCACAGTGAATTAAGTTTACTTATATTAATTTATTACTAAGATGCTTGTTAAACGCTGTCTTCAAATACATATTGACACACATGGGTGTTTTTTTGGTTTCAAAGTGTTTTGTATGTAAATTTTACTTTTAACTGATGCACAGTTGAATGAGAGTCCCGAGAAGTTCCAGCTGCTCTGTATCTGTATCTGTTGCAGTGGACATTGCCACAGTTCTGGCCTCTGGCTGGAACGAAACATCCTCTGTGAAACCAGACTTCCCTTGTTCTCTGTATTCTGACCCAGTGGTCTTGGCTGCCATGATGCTCAGTGGACATTTAGTCTCTGTGCTCAGTGTAGCTGAATTTGGCTATAGTAATCTATTGAGGACAAAACAAGTCTCACCCCAGCCTTCACTGATGTAGGTTTCTTCAGCTCAAGATGCCTACAGTGGAGACACCAGTGTTTATTCAGACTAATCCCATTCCTGTTGTTTTACCTGATTTTTTTCCCTTCCCTAATGTGGCACTGCAGGACATCTGTTTCTTGTCTTCAGTATGTGAAACAGATTTCCTTGCATGAAACCCTTTTAATTCTTAAACTCTTTCTATTTCTCCTCTCTGTTCTCTCTCTTCTGAATAAATTGGCATTGTTCAAACTAATTTTTCTCATAAAGTAATCCCTTTGAGACCTGATTGTTCCTGTGGCTCTCTAAATATTTTACTATGTCTTGGTTTGAAAGACAGGTGTCTGCCAAGAGAGGTTGAACCTTCCCCTAGAGCAGAGGATGTGATTCTTCTTCCCCTCCTCCCTCCGAATTATTTAATTTTGTAAATCAAGGGCTTTCAGGCAAAGGTATGGGAAAAAGGAGTATCAGTTCTTTACTAGTATCTATAAACAAACAATAACAATAATAGCAAACCACAACTAGAACCAGAAAACCAAACAGCAGATAACGTGAACTGCTGAGCCTTCTCCCGTGTGGTGCAATCACGGTTGCAAGCAGCAGGGGCGCTGTTGAGCTCCCGGCCGGCCAGGGCAGGTGCGATGACTCCCGAGCGGCTGCAGGTGGCGCTGTGGCGCAGGGTCAGGTCACCATCCGGCAACTGCAATGGCGGACGGGCTGAGAAAAACACGCAGAGCAGCGGAAAACAGCTCAGGGCAGCGAGGGAACAGGGCAGCAGGAGCGGGATCTCTCTCTCTCCGGCCAGCGAGAATTTCTACAGTCACAGCAGACGCCGCGGTCTCGTGCGGCAGAGGGCAGGGGCAGGCAGCAGAGGCAGCCGGACTCTCCCGGCAGCAGCCACGAGGGAACGCAGCCCGGGGGGGGGAAAACGTGCCCTTCCCCGTGAGGAGAAAAGTTGAATCAAAGCTCACCCAGCCAGGAGAGAAGAGAAAACAGGGCACAGCTGGATTTCCTCTGGTAGCAGCTGGAAAGCAAAGAGCCAGCAGCCTCTACCCTCAGCGTCCGAACCACGAGAGAGAGTTCCCAGGGTCCGCTCTCCCTTACCTTGCCCTGCCCAAAAACCTAGCCTTTGTCTTTTACAAAAGGCTTGATTGCTCCGAACATCGGACCATTTGTTGCTTAGTAACAGGAATGGGAAGAAATTCTCAACCCGCGACATACTATTAGTCTTAATCTCCCTCACAGTGTGATGCCCGAAACTGGAGACCCTACTTCAGTTGAGGCCTTACTCATTGTCCTGAGCAGAAGGAAAAAATTGCTATGCACAGGAGCAGCAAGTTTTGTTTGCATTTCCTCTGTAGCTTTCTAATATTGGTCTTTTCAGACCAGTTTCTGTTTTCCAGAAAACTATCAGTACTCTCTCATATGTTCATTCCTCAACACTTTGAAGCTTCAATATATCTGGCTTTTGTGTGCATTAAATCACTGTCCATCCCTCTGTTCTGCCAGTTCCTGAGTGTGCAGGCAAACACACACTTTGGGAGCAGTGCTGAAGTGTGTGCTGCCTGTAGATGCTGGAGAAACAGGCTGAAGTAGCCTGGTCCTTCCACTGCTGCTCCCCTCCCAGCCAAATCATGCCCTGGCTTTCTGGCACCTCATCCCTTTCAAGAGCTTCTTCGTATAAAGTCTGGAGCAGCCTGGGACTGGGTCCATCTTAGAAATATTTGTCCATCTGCACTGTTATAATCACTAGTGGAGATTCTTTAATGGGAGAGGGCATTTTCTGGGGTTTTGAGATCTTTTGAGTGGTTTCCCGTTTTTAAAAAAATCTTCTTCCCCCCCATTTTATTTCTACGTAACCTCAGTCAGTGATTCCTCAGGAGTAACTTCTTTTCCTACCCTTTCAAAGGCTTCAGAGTTAGACTTTTGTTTGATGTGAGTTAGAACAATTTTCGTAGGACACTCAGAATTTTTCATTGAGTGGTACAGTTAATTTATCTGCGGAAAATGTAATGCCTGATATTTTTAAGCTGAATATTGGTAGAGTGAAGAACTTCTAAAGAAATCCAGGGTTTGGTTTTACTGTAACCTGATGTGTTTCTTCCACTGGGTGGAGTGTAAGAGAAATATCTTGGTGAGACACCTTGGTGTGTAAAAACCAGAGTGTCACTCCTGTGCATATCTATTCAACTTCCCTATTAATCCAAGCTCAGAATTTATAATATTATACATATATAGAGATATCTACAGATATATATATAATATATATATATAATATTATTCAAAATAATATATAAAATATAAAATAATCAGAGCAGTGTCTATTTTAAAATTTGACTCTGCAAGGGAGGAATGGATAAACCAGAGGTAGAAAGAAGCTTGAGTGAAAGCAACCATGAAACAACAGGATCACTGTTCTGGGGAAAGAAAGGAGTGAAAGGAGTAGAAAAAGAGTAATGAACTTCAAAAAGCAGACGTCAACAAGCCTGGGAAACAGGTAAATATATGTCTTCTGGGAAGATAATCCTGAAGATAAATGAACTGTCTGTTACTGAAACTGCTGTTAACAAAAGCAGAATGGTAAACTATCCTGATGTGAAAGAAAGAGGAAACCGAGCAGGAGAGCAACATCCAAACACACCAGGAGCCAAGAACTAGAAATCAAAGGGACTGATGTGATAGGTAGAAATGGGGACTCATAACTGACAGTGACTGCAACAAAGCAGCATAAACCTGCTGGGGTGTAATGGGAAAAAATCACATGTGAAGCCAATTAGGAAAAAAAGCCTAAAATTCCACTTTTCTATAAATAGGCAGAGGAAAATACACAACTTTAATTTGATGAAAAGAAGTACAAATAGCAGATGAGGCATAAGAGCTGGGAAATCCAACATTTCCTTCACTTCATTTGCACAGCCCTGTTGGTGGCAGGCAGAGTGATGTGGCATGGCTGCACAGAGAAGTCAGGAAAGCACAGGCTGCACATTGGACCTAAAAATTAGAAAACTCTTATGTACAAAATTACTCCTGCCACGTTTATGGTCTGTTTTATGGCTCTTATCACCAGGCATTTTCAAGGAGTGAGAGCACATTTCCTCCATCTCTTGCAGGAAGGAGCTCATTATTCCTTATTAATTAGGTCTTCAGTCACTAATCTGTTATGTACCTTTCCAGCAACTGTTTACAGATAAGTGCTGTAGGATCTAATTGATGGAGGATAATTAGCTCCTCCCTAATTAGAGTGAAGTGTGCTTCTTTTCACTCTGTGGATGATTGCTTATGAATGAAAGGCCACAAATGGAAAGCTCAAGATGTGCAATGTGTCAGGAACTAATTTGCTTAAACTATTTCTGAAAACTTATTCAGTTAATACCCAGATAGTAGGCTTATACATGAGTGTGCGCTACTGACTTCAGTTGCAGGCAGGCATGTGGTTGCCACAGACTTGAGCATTAATGTCATGCTCAGTTACTATATGCTGCACAGGCACCACGAGCAGCAGGTCGGCAAGCATCAGCATGGAGGATACAGCTTGTGGAAATAAAGAAAAACCTCCTGGAAGTTTTATCTCCAGCTTTCTCATCTCAATTGCCTCAACTCTGAAAAAGAACGAGCTGCAGACAAGCGGTTGAAAAACTTTGGGATGCCCTTTTGGGGTTTTTTATTTTTTGTTGATTTTTTTTTTTTAAATAGCTATCCTGTGGCACTTGCAGAGGTGTGTTATTGCCAGTGAGCAGAGATATTCAGAGTCCTTTGGAATCCAGATGCTCATAACCCATTTGGCACCAAAATGGCCAGCTATTTTCCAAAAAGGTTCTCTAAAAAACTCTAGATTATTTTTTCTGTAACACAGTTATGGGTTATTGTAATAATTGGTTTCAGTTACAATACTTTTACTTCTCAAAATGTGACTGCCTTTGCCTGTGACTGCCTGTGGTCTCCTGACTGCAAAAAGAAAACTGGATATTGGCTGATGCTCACTGTGAAATACAAGTGCTGGGGCTTGGAGTATGTGCTGATGTATCAGAAAACCTGTTAGAGAAGATGTGGAATTCGTATAATTAAAATCTGGATAATTTATAATTATATAATGATCAAATTGTAATTTATATGATTAAGATGTGGATTCACAGCACAGCCTGAATGCAGATATAGGTTTGTAGGCAGATATGCTTCTGTAAGGGTGAAAACAATGTTTGACATAAGCCCACTGCTTGAGAGCCCACTAACGTTAATAGAAAGTCTCTCCTTGAGTTTCCATGTCCTTTAGCTGTGATGACACAGCTAGAAATACCTAGGGAGAATAAATAGGCCTCCTTTCCTAGTTATGAAGAAATCTTGAAATGTGTCCCTTAAGGATTTGAAACCCTGGAAAACAAGAACACAAATCCCATACACTTTTTTCCCCAAGAGGTTTAAATCAGTTTAATGATTTGGGAAGTTATGTTCTGCTGCATTGCTGCCAATCTAACATATTGAGTGAGACAGAAGCTGGGGAATCAGAGGAGACATGGATGAGGTTAGGATTACCTGCAAATTTCTAATATTCCCTGAGACTGGAGAATTGCTTCAGTTCCCTGGAAGCCTAATACTGTTAATCAGCAAAGAAAGATTTGACTGTTTCATTACTTACTGCAGCTGAAACTCAAGGAAATTACTTGGGTCTCATTATCAGATAAAGTTAAGATTCCAGTATGAAAGAAAACTCTTTTTCACACTCAGGTTGAGAGTAATTTATGTTTTGTAGCTCAGATTTTAAAAATAGAGAGCCAGCACAGGAGAATAAGATAGAACCACACAAAATGTGGATACTGCAGATCTGCTTTGATACAATAACAGTTTCCAGCCTTTCTTTTATCTTTATAACCATTCCTAGGTATGGTGGGAAGAGATTAGAATGGCAAACTGAGCAGTGTATCCATCCACTGTGAGGCATTTGCCCTGCTCTATTATTTTGTGGAGCCTGGAGCTGTAAAAGGGGCTGTTGCCATCACTGGGACCTGGTGCTGGCCAGTGTATCCTGGAGATTAAACAATGCTCAGGGGACAGAGTGTAACCTTGCAAATCCATGCAGGGAAGCAGGGTCAGACTCTGAGTCTGGTCTGATCCTCAATTTTCCCTTGAGGGCAGTGACCCTACAGGCTTTCCCTGGGGCAGGGTACCTCTCCTTGGCACCACTGGCACCATGCCTGGGCCTGGGCCCCCTCTGTTCTCTGTGCTGCTTCCTGCCCCACAGACAGGGGTGCCTGGGAGAGCCTGCTCACTGCCGCTGGCATCCAGCCCATCCTCAGGCACCTTCCTAGCCTGCCTGGGGGGAGGCTGATAACAGGCGTGTGCTCCCAGCAGAGGTCATGTGGGTCTGTGAAGGGCTTTTGAGTGGGATTGGTGGTGTGCCTGTGTGTTTTAGTGCTGCAGAAACCAGGTCTGTGAGACTGTAAATCCTAAGAAAACTCCTTGCTGTTGGTCCTCTGGGCATTTTCTCCTGGGAAATCTTGGTGTAATGAAAGCCGAGCTGAAGGGCTTGGTTACGTCCTAGGCAATGGCCAGTTTCCAGAGAGTTTTGGTGCCAAAGTTCAGATGTTTTTCTGTTCCTTGAAAAACACAGCACTGACTAGTTTAGGCTAGTTACAAGATGTGAACTTACAGAAACAGGATATGCCAGCAGGGATGACAGCATGAATGTCCCTTCTCTCTCGTGTCATTAGAATGAGATGCAGCTGCCAGCTCAGGTGCCTGAACCCAGAGCAGGACTGAAACAAAGGAGGAGCCCAGACGAGTTATTGTTTTCCTTCTAAACAACTTGGTGAGTACTTGGCAAAACCTCTGGGAGTCTCAGTGGTGAAATGTAAAACCTTCCTGTCCCCTTGAGTCCCCAGCCACATCTGAACAGGGATATGTGACTTTCTAAAGGGAGCTGACACATGCTAATTGGGAGGTGCCATGACCTTCACCTTGCTGCTCTTTGCCGATGTCCACCTTTTTCCTTTCCAAGCTGGGAGTGTGGAGAGCCTTGTTTTACAGCCCAGGGAAAGCCTGGAGTGTCATTGTTGATTTAAAGGGGCAGAGCATGAAGTCTTCCTTGGCAGAAGTCTTGAGGGTCAGTGTTGCACCAAGCCCAAAGTCACCCAGTCTTTAACCTAAAGAAAATATTTTGGATGTGCATTTTATTTGCAGGAGGACTTTTTTGCTTTCTCTTGTTCAGTGACCAAAATTGGTCTGCTTTTTTCTACATCAGCTAAATATGAAATAATGACCAAAGCCAGAAGTTAAAGTTATTCCATGGAGGAGAAAAGGCTGATAGAGAACTCAGTTGTCTATGAAATCCAATTGTACCTCCTATGTACAAGGTTGTGTTACATTGCACTCATTAGCAGTCAGACACTAGAAGGCTCCCTCTTTATTCAAAGTCCCCATTTCCGCTCACCTTCTCCCTACCTCAAAACCCCCATTTTCCACCTCTCCCATGGGCTGTGCACTGTGGCATGCTGATGAAGGGCCTTTCTCCCTCTCCACCTGGATCAGCTTCTCTTCAACTCCCTCTGTCATCCTGGCTCTCTGAAACCAAGTTCCGCCCTATCTTTTTTTAGCTGAGAGACTTTTGATTTCTAAGGCACCTTATTTGCCTTGTTTTAGGAGGGTAGGATGCTCAGCTTTCCATTTCAGTCATCTGTAGGGAGCTAGAATTAGCACTTTCCACAAAACTGAAATAATAGTGTCAGCTATGATGGTGATATGTGTCAGATAACTCATTTTTTTGGGAGCTAAAGTGAACAGCCCTAGCTATAGAAATTGTGTGTGCACATTTGGATATATGGTTAATTTTTCAGCCTTCTTTTCTTCTAGTGGGAAGGAGGTCTGAAATGTCAGCACACAGCTATGACTGTCCTCCAGAGAATATAACTCTGGCAGTCGTGTACCCTCTGGTTTTTCAGGTGCAATATCACTGGCCTCTCCAAAGCTGAGCTCTCCCGTCTTTCTAATAGGGAGTAGAACAAGCCTTAAAGAAACTGCAGTAAATTGCAATACCTGTGACTCTTATCCAGCACTATTGTGAGGAAGGGGATTGCATCCTTTGCTGTGCTCTACAGGTTCCCCACCTTCCTGAGCCTCAGGACTGCTCACAGCATGTGGGGAAGCAAGATGAGCAGGTGGGGAAACCAAAATGAGCCAGTGCTGAGGACACCTATGAATGGTCCAGGAGACTTGTGCCTTTGACATATTGCTGTCCCTTAAATGTGACCTGGTGCACAAGTGAACAGTGACCCAAGGAAATGAACCACAGGAGCAGCTTTTGAAAGAGCAGGATACCCCTTTCTCTAAACTGGCATATAACTATTTCCTCTCTAGGCTTTCCTTTATGTATTTCTTTTCTGTACCTGAGGTACAAATGAAAGGCAAACAATATGGGTCAGGTGTGATGGTCTTGGGTAATGAACAGTTGGGAATAATTACCTGCTACCAGGAGGAAGGATGATGGATGGAGGAGAGGACCAGCTGTGTGGCATCTTCAGCTGGCTGCTGTGACAGGAGGGGAATCAGAAATGCCCAGAGAAATTGCTTAGAGGGGCTGTGGGGCTGAGGCAAAACATTAATGCTAGTGTTTCCTGCTGGGGAAACACTTCCAGGGACATTTCTCATTGTGAGACCCTTGTGCTTCCTTCTGGAAAATTAATATTAGGCTTGGCTTCCAGCAAGACATATATTTCCCTAATGGGCTGTGGGAAGCCTCCACTCCACTCTTTTTAGCCTGGAACTGTCAGCCAAGGTGCTTTGCTGCCTTTCCATGTGCTATGAAGCAGGAGCAGAGAGCATCAAGGAGAAAGGGGCACGAGCCTGAGCATTCACGTTTGAACAAAGGTCCTTCTAAAGCTCTGGGATGCTGTGCCTGAGGAGGGAGGAATGAGCTGATCCAGAGAGCCACTGCTTTCTGGGGCAGCAGAGCCAAACTCATGTGTCACAGGCTGTGTTACATGGCTGGGACAGTTCCTGTAGAGACCAGCTTCTCCCCATGGCTATTTCCTACAGCTGGGGCTGGGAGATTGCTGTCACCAAAATGCATGAGAATCTCCTACATAGCCAGGAGGCCAGTGAAGAGCCCAGGAAACTGTTCCCCTTAAATAGTTAAACAGCTGCCTCTTGACAAGCACAATGTCACATTGAATTTGAAACAGGGAACTTTTTATATTTCCCCCCCCGATTGTGCTGGCACCTGGCAGATGCCTGTTTACCACAGGCATCCATACACACAGCAATCAAAGGAAATCAGAGGCACGGATTAGCAACAGCTGCAAGTCATTAGTGGCAGCCATGGGAAAGCACAGCTCTGCACCCTGCTTCGAAATAACCAACGTGAGTATTGCAGAGCACAGGGGTTACCGCGGGGCACTCTGTGGGCACCAGGGACAGCAAACAATTGCCTCGCTTGTCTCTGGAGATGGCTTCTTCCCTCTCCTGAAGGCAGCAGTGTGTTATCGATGAATCAATCACACTTTATTGGCCCATTGAACATTAACTCTTTAGGAGGCTGGCTTCTGCCGACTGGGAGTTGTCAGAGCTGGAGGATGGAGTCTCCACCTGTACAAGATCTCCAGTAATTCTTTATTTTTTTTGGGCTGACTGCTGGTATCTTTGGCAGTGTCTCAACATGAATGAGGACTTGGGATCTCCTAGAGTTAACGCTCGTTTTAAAGGAAGTTTCATTAGAGCGAATGTAAAGCAAAAGCTGACCAAAAGCCTTATTTGTATATCTAATTTCTTTATTCAATTCATTTTTAACCAGAATAGAGTCCAAATTTTATTTAAAAACTTAGTGTTGATTAAAATTTCCATTGCATATTTAGGCAGCTTGGGTTTCTATTTTGATCAGTCCCCGGAAAAGCTGATTTTACTTCAAAGCATCTCTGACTCTTGGAGGAGCAGGAAGCTGGTGCCCTATTAATAGAGAGCAGAATCCAGCATCACTGAGGCGTGGCTGATTCCCCAGCAGTCCTGACATATTTGGCTGTATCTGTCCTCCTTTCTCTCTGGCTCGGCATGGCTTTCACTATCACAGGTGTGGTACCAGAGCTCTGTGTGTGGTCTTTGTGGTCCGCAAGAAGTGCCTGCCTGCCTTGCTCCTGCCAGATGGGAGCCCCATCCCTGCTTTACACTTGACCACTGCCATGAGGAGTTGGGAGCATGTGAAGGAGTTGACAGCAAAAAGATGTACAAATGCTGATATCTGGTGCTTCAAAATACCTCTTGAGTTTCTCCTGCTTTTTCTCAAGGAGGGGAATAAGAGGAAAAGGAATGGAAACAAGGAGAGTAGTCACAGAGACTAGACAAATGGAAAACTGGGGGGACAGAAAAAGACCTTCCCAGAAACATCATCCTCAGCCTGACCCTTGTAGCTCCTGAGTTTCTTTCCAGCCCTAAAACCTTCAGGTACTCTCAGCTTGCCACCTGCATCTCTCACCACAGACCTTATTTCTTATCTTCACTCCCAAGCCTCGCTAATTACCAAGGTTTGGTCACACCCAGCTTCCTCCAAATCCCTTCCTCCTATGTTCTCTCTGCTGTTACTGCAAAAGTTGAATTTGGTTTTCCCCACTGATAACAGCATTTATGTGGCAACAAAAGTGGGATTCAGTCTTGTCTTCCAAGGCCTCTTAAGCTGGCTCTGCCAAGAGTAAGGAAAGTGCAAACAGAACATTAAAGGTAACAAAGGGAAGTATAATTTTAAAGTAAAAGAAAAGTGAATAGTTTTAAAAGAGAAAGCATTGCAATTACTTGCATCTCCTAGTGCAAAGACGAAAGCAAGGAGAAAAGAGGGTGAAGGAATGTTAGTTCTGACACTCCCTCAGTACCGCAGCTGTTTCCATTTGAAAACTATTTTAGCATCACAAAAGTCTACAGTGAGCAAGACAGGTATTTGTGATGGAACTTCATTGCTACTAGCTGCAGAAAGTAGGGTGCTTTCTGTGTGGTGACTGGGGGAAGTACACCAGCTTTGGGAAAGTCCTAAGTGCGTGCTTATTTTTAAAGAATTTAGTGATTTTCTCTTAAGTTTGTGAAATGGTGAAAGACTGCCTTCCTTATTAATACTGTTGCAATAAATGGTGAGTAAAGGAAGATACAAGTTTCTGAAGAATTATTTCTAGCTTTTCTCGTAGCAGGAGACACAGTTTTCTGCATGCTTTTGTGTCCTATCTTCAGTTTAGGAGTTAGTGTTTTACTTGCTGAGTTACATATGCTGGTTTTTGTTTTGTTACTTTCAAGTAAGACTGTGGTTCCTCCTGTGCTTCAGCTCAATGTAGTCTCACTGGCTGGTGTTCAAAGTACACTGTGCTGTGCTCACTTGTGATGCTCTTCTCTACCCCTGCAATTTGAGCTCTTCTCTACCCCTGCAATTCTTTCTGAAGTTCCTTCTGTCCCAGCTAGATGTGCTAATCTAGAAAATTGCTCGCTAATGTTCTGAGAACGGTGAATGATAACTTGTACCTACATTGTGAAAGGGATTTTGTTGTCAAAGCTGGCAAATAGTCATGTAAATATTATGCCTTCAGAGAAATTAAGTTCGTATCTTCTTGATACTCCTTTTTTTTCTTTTCTTTTTTCTTTCTACCTACAACTCTCAAGTTCACTTTGAAAGGACTGTAGTCCATCTCTGAACTCTTAGTGGAATCAGTGCTGAGGGGCAAAGAAAATATGAGGGAAGGTCAGCAAAATGGCGAGAGTGTTAGAAAATCTGTTTATGAAGTGAGATCTAAAGAGATTAGTGTGTTTCAGTGAATCAGAAGCAGACTGAGGGATAACTTGATCATTCCATATAAACGCCTATATTTGGAAGATATAGACACCTTTTCCAGGGCAATTTTTATGTGAAAGAGCTGCTGTCTAGTCCCTGCCAGTTCCCTGAGTTCAATCTTGGTAAGAGAGATGGTGTTGCAGGTATTTGAGTAGTACAAATAGAGGAACAGCTCAGCAGCAGAGAGCTTCATTTGCAGCTTTGAAAAGAACAAAAACATTTTAGAAAAAAATGTTGTTTTGTTACTTTTTTTAGCAATAAGATTGTGTGTGGACACAGCAACCACTTCTTGGTACAAGAATCTCTTCATTCATTGCTGTCTTTGTGGACATTCAGGGAATGAGGGTTTCTTTTCATGGGGCAGATTGCTGTGATTCCTGCTGGGGCACAGCCTGCAGAATGGATTTCAAACTTCACTCTTGCTTGCTAGGAAGGGTTTTTCCCTACTTGTGGAACTTGTTCTCCTGTTTGTTTAGCTCTTATTTTTCTGTGAAATGTCATGGTCAGCAGAGCTCTGGATAGGGGATTTAAACCCCCATGGATGGGGCTGGTTACATTCTTATTTTTCTGTGAAATGTCATGGTCAGCAGAGCTCTGGATAGGGGATTTAAACCCCCATGGATGGGGCTGGTTACATAATGCCCAAAGTCAAAATGATGTGTGGGGTCAAATGATGAAGACCTTAAGGCTTTGTTTGCTTTCCTTTGCAATCTAGGACACAAATTGCCTTTTCCAGACAACAAAATGTTGAATTGCCTTTTCCACTTGTGTCTCAGCAATTGAATTTCCAGCCATCACAGAGCTGTGGGGTCTGATAGTGTCACCAGTCCTTCCAACTCTTTCTTTGTGATACATGGGCAGCCTACATGGTGTAGGTTCTTGGATCAACCTTTCAAAAGTTCAGAACCTGGGCTTTGTGGGACATATGCAACACCCTGTCATAGGTAGGAAAAAGTGGTTTATCAGACCAGTAATGACACTTAAGTCAGTGTCACATGGGAAATATGAATCTTCTGTTCATGACCTTAATTGCCAAGTATCAGATTATTCACAAACACAAAGAGTGGAAATTAAGGCTAGATATTAGGAAGAAATTCTTTACTGTAAGGGTGGTGAGACACTGGAACAGGTTGCCCAGGGAGACTGTGGCTGCCCCATCCCTGGCAATGTTCAAAGCCAGGTTGGAAAAGGCCTTGGGCAACCTGGCCTAATGAGAGGTGTCCCTGTTCATGGCAGGGGAGTTGGGTCTAGATGATCCTTAACGTCCCCTTCCAACCCTCAATGTTCTATGATTCCATGTGTAAGATGTAGATTGGGTACTAACTTTCATAATGAGGGGTAGCAAGTACTTTTGGTAGTTTGCTTTTACTTGGAAAAACAGGGATCTCCTTTAGGTTATGATGTATCATATCTGCAGAGATTAGAGAGAGATGGGGTTGGGGAAATTGAAAGATGAAGCTTAATCTCCCTCCTGTAATTAAGAACTTCTATGCTAGGACAAAGTTAGTGTTTTCAACTGTTTGAGTTGGCACAATTAAGTAGGTGAATTTTTTTTTTTGTTTGAGGACTTTGCAGAGCCTTTGAAGGAAACTGGGATCTGGATTTGTACTGAGCATTTATTGTCCGTTCATCGTTAAAGATTAAAAGCAAAAGTGCATTATTGTAATTCTGATTCTTTCTTCACCCCAGCAGCGAGGGAAAACGATATACAATGTTTTGGTAATTTTATTTCAAAGCTGCCTAAAGTGCCTGATTGTAGCCCATTAGCTGGTTTAAACTTGTTTTCTTGTGTGATGTCTGTTGCACACAGGTCACTAACTTGTATCTCAAAAAGCTCTTGACAGGGAGCAGTGGCCCTCACCCAGCCCATCCCACTCTAGTCTAGTGTGGGTAGTCACAGTTGTGTTTGGTCAGTCTGCTCATTCCAGGGACTGCAGGGAAAACTTGTGTTTCTGAGTTTGGCTGCTGTGAATAATGTCCAAGTTGGATGGCTGGAATTGCTCTAGGAGGATGCTATGAATACCTGTCTTTATGTAGCACTGGCATCTCTCTTCAAGAGGGCCTTGAATGGAGCATCTATACTGACTTAACTGCTTTTCACATCTGTTGGAGGCTGTATGTGTGTACCCTTTCAGGTCAAGAAAAATGATTTTGTAGAAACCTTGCTGTTAAAATGACTTGCTGCTCAGGATTAAAAACCAGAACGATTCCATTTTCCACTCCTGACAAGGATCTCTAAGTCTCCACAAGCTCAAATACTCAAAAAGACTATCTCATTCTTTCCAGGGAGTGTCTTTGACAAATCACAGAGTTTTTTTCCTTTAAATAAAGCCCTGAGGTGCTTTGCAAGATGCTCTTGGTTCTGATTCACCATCTGAGTGTGTTTGTATGTGCAGGGGGAATGAGGCTGTGTTGCACGTAGCCATAGAGGCCTCATTAAATTGTGATGTGTGGTGTCACATTTCAAACTCACAGTCTTGCTGTCCCTAGCTTAAAACTTGATGCAAATGATGAGTAACAATGGTCCAGAAGCTGTCTTGACAAAAAAAAAAAGGTGCAAAACAATATCTGAAATGATCCGAAATACCCACTTGTTTTATGTTCTTGGGGTTTTCAGTTTTTCAACTCCAAGACCATTGTACTTGAGCTGTCAGAGGTGTGACGTGCCCTTTGCCCCTCTCCAAAACACAAAGCATCAGAACCAAGTAAGCACTTTAGAAAATGCTCTTCATGACTAATGTGGGACTGGCTGGGATATGTTTGGTCATGTCTTTACACTCTCATTTGTGTTTCCTCCGGAAATCTATCAGTACTGTTTTGATGAAGGTCAGCATCTGTTTGTACTCATTTAACTAAAAGAAATGTATTGAGAAGGTCAGCAGCTCTCTTAGACCTGAGAGAATAATTAGCAATAAATTATCCTACTACGCAATTGTATTTTTTCACTATTTGTTAATCATCTTCAGCCAACTTATGAAATGTGTCAGCACTAAAAGAATTATTCACAAATAACTGCTCAACAAATAGTTTGAAAGGGTGCTGGCAGGTGGTATGGAGGTGGCATGTTCCCTGCCTGGAGGGAGGCCAACAGGGTCACACCGTGGTGGAGAATGGGCAGGACACATGGTATTGGGCTAACCTTGGTGTGGAGAAAAGGCTCCTCTTGGCCATGCACAGTTGCTGTTCCTTTCAGCTCCAAGGTGCGCTCCTGATACCCCCAAAAATCCCCAGGTAGGCATTAGTCGACCAGTCCTGAGGTTTTAGAGAATGCAAGTTGCCATTTGTTCACTCAGAAGAAAAACTTTAGTTGGGGTGTGTTAATATCAAGCTCTCAAGACCAGCAAACCAAAACAAATCATCCCAGTGACAGGAAGAAATGGGTGGTACTTTAGAGAGGTCACAGTACAATGAAATGGCTTCAAATGGTGACTCAGTCAGGTTGTGACATCTGTTTTTTTTTTCTTTGTTTTTTTTTTTTTCTTTGGCAAAGGCGGTCTGAATGTAATTCTGCCCCTTTGGTGCTGAGCCTAAAAATATGCATGAAAAAAGATGGAAGAACAATATGTTGATGGTATGTGGTGAATGTCTGTCTTGTAGAATGAGTCACGACGTAGGATTTGCACCAAAAAGTGTTAAATTATCTCCTTTACATGTCAGCAATTATTGTCATGAATGAGAACTATTGGAAGAATTTGTCTACATCAAATTCAAGTCCAAATCTGTTCTTGTGTGACACACTAATATAAACCAGGAATATTAATCATTGCTGATCTGTGCACTGAGTATACTACTTTTAATTTATGACCAGAAAGCTGTTCTTGTAGTTACTTTATAGATTTAAGTGATGCAATTTCTGACGTAACAATATCTCAGAGGAGAAAATAAGTCTTTAATAAAACATTACATCATTCAGAATTTGTTATTGTGCAATGGGACTTATGGACAACATCTTTGTGGAGTCTGCCTGACTGTTTCAAAGCTCACAATTTTGTGTGTGACTGGATACAGTAATTTGTTGACTTTCGCTGTCCTCATGTGTGTCCTTTTTCTAGGAGTAGAAAACACTAGAAGTGTTGACCCAAAGGCCACTTTCTATAGTGGTAAAAGATAAGCCTATCCCTATCTAGATTAGTCTTTAAACTTCAGGGAGATAACTCAAGGAGGACAAAGATGTAATGTTAATGAAATGAGCTCAAGTACTGGCAATCAAGTTAATTCCTCAGGATATGTTTGATTGAGTATTATGCTGGCTAGTAAATAACCCTCCACCTGTGCTGATTTCTTTTAAAATTTGTTTGCATAGTTCATGCTTAAGTGTATTTAAGATATCTTCAGAATAATCTTGACATGAAGAGGCTGCCAGAGGACAAGAACAGTCTTTCCCCATTGGTTTACTCTTTCCACAGCTTGGAGAATCACAGCTAGTTGATACTGTTTCTATTTAATTACACATAATTTTTCTGTTTTGCTACCCAGTGAGCCAGGAGAAGAAAACAATACTCTGTCTACATGCAAATCTTCCAATCAACAATTTAAAACCTTTATGCTCCCAAATTTGTTCTCTTTATTTCAAAATGAAAATGTATGTGCTTGGGCAGGTTCTTACAAGTTTCCATTGACTGGGGTTACTGTCACTAACGTTCAGACCTGTAATTTAGTGCAAGAAGCGTCCCCCTCCCTTTTCTTGTACACTGAGGCTCAGGGTCGACATTCAGGCCTGATGTCAATGTTCCCAGCTCCCATCTTTTTGGGAGGAGATGTCCCACAAAGCATAGATGTTCTGGTCCATGTGCTTCTCGTGCTTAGAACTAAGCCCCCTTCCATGTCCCACCTTCAACCTCATGCAGGAATGGCTTTGTCTGTATTTTGGTGAATGCTGTGGTGCAGGTACCTGGAATGTTGCATTGATTGCACTGGTTTAATGAAAGATGACAAGGCAAAGAGTGAATATAGAGGGGTAGGGTGGGAAGTTAGAAGCTTCAGAGAAGAATTTTTGGAATTGATACTCCAAGGTAGAAGCCAATGGGAGTTTCCTGTAGACTTGGATGGAGCTCTTGGGTGAAGATGACTTTTTGTGTGGATGGGGGGAGTGTTGTTGGAGCCAGGCAGGAAAGATGTGTGTGTGTCCAGTCCCCCTTGGCAGCAGAGTCAGCAGAGGGCTATGCAAACCTTTTGGAAGGGAAGTAGGAAATGCTGTAGGGAGGAGGAAAGGGGGAAGGCTGAAAAGTATTTTTAGTAGAGAACTGCCCATGTTTCCATGAATGATGGCAAAGCCTTCCTTCTCTAGTTTGGAAAAGTAAATATTGGCTGTGGGAACAGTGCTCCAGATGCATTGAATCTGCTTTCCTAATGTTGGTGGGCTCAACCCTGTGGACCTGGGGCTTATGTTTGGTTAATCTAGATGCTTCAGAGGGTAGGAAGGCTGCTGTTTGCCTGCTTTTTCTTTTGCCAGGCACCAAGTATGCTCTGTGAGCAAAACCAGGCAATCTGTGTCCCAAGCAAGCCTTACTGACTTGCAGTACAACTTATGATGAAGACCTGAAAGCTGATCCTACAATGTGACAAAAATATGGAAGCTTTTAAAGAACCATTTTATAACATCAACTGTGCTTTTTCTTTTTCATGAGAAACATTTTCAGCACAAGTGGAGCATTTGAGTCCAGTTATTTGGAAGAAGGATGGGGTCTCCTGGCACTATACTGCAGAGAGGTGGGAAGCCACCAGGTACTGTGGGACCAGCTGCTCTCAGTGGGGCTGTACTGTGTGGGACCTCCCCAGCTCCCATGGCCAGCATGCCCTTTTGCCCTGGAGACTGTGGCATCTCTCATCTCTTTTCTTTCCTTCCCTTTCTGTTTTAAATTCTTGTGAACCCATCTGTTTGTACCAGGGCTGGTGACTAATGCAATAACTCTTATTAGGTCAAAATAGCTGAAATCATACGGCAATTACACATGCACACTCACATGCACACAGAAGGGTTGTTCTCCCTGCACCCCCCTTTTCCCATCTCTGGAACAAAACATTCCCTCACAGTTTCGAGGGTTGGAGCAGCTGCCCAGCTGGCAGGAGCAGAGATGTTAATGCTGTCAGTGAAAGGATGAGTCACTTTGCAAAAGTTATTTAGGAGGGTCACCCTTCTTGTCCCCTTTCCCCTCCAGCCACCGATCCTTTTGGGTTCATCAGATGCTGGAGGTCTGCACTGGCTGCTGCCTGCAGAGAGCACAATGAAGGCTTGTCAGGGCAAGAAGGCTCCTGATGGGAGTTATAAAAATGAGTAGTCCCATGTTTGACTGATCTGTTAGTCTCCTGAAAAAGCTTCTGCCTCTCTTGGAAGCATGTGATGCTAGCTCCAAGGCTGTCCTTTTTTTTATTTCTGTGTGTGGTTTTTTGTTTTTTTTTTTAAAGTTAATTCGAAAGGAGTTCCCAGTATGTGAGAGGAGATGAGAAGTGTAAGATGTAAGGAGAACAGAAAACTGTAATACAACTTTCTTTTGGTTCTTATTTTTTGGAAATAGGTCAATAAAAATCTGCCTCCTTCCTCAGAAAAACCTGTTCCTTTTAAGTATTTTAGAGGATGCAGAGCTCTTCGAAGACTTGTCTCTAGCTGAGACCCCTTTCATGACCTGAATCTTCTTATCAACCCATAAGACTGTGACTGATGTTTGCTGCCTCTCCAAACTCCTGTGGGACCAGGGTGTCCCAGAAGCCAAATCTGGCACAAGCAATACTTTCTGCCTCAGTGAGAGCTTAGCAACGTGCTCCCAAGTCAGCACCAGGCTTGTCAGACGGCAACCTTGGCTTGTTTACTTTCTCAACTGGGAAAAGCTCTGACCTTTGTGAAGGTAGCATTTGAAAGAAAGCTGGAGGCCAACTGCTGTTAAGGCTGGTATTGGTGTGTCATTGTTGATTTGCTTATTAGATATGTTCTGATAAAGGTAGAATAAAGGTCTATTTATCCTGACCATTTGCTGTGCTTTTCCATTTTCTCTTTTAACCTGGAATTGCTGAGGGGTTGCCATGGCTGTACCAGTGCATTCTCACGTGCATGCAGTGATGGAGACCAAGCCCTGCAGTTCTTCTTCCACAGAGCATGGCCCTTCAGGCACAGGGTTGTGCTGAATGGGTGTGGTGTCCCTGCATGGCCTAAACCACCTTAGGTGAGGATGCCACCATGCAGAGATGTAGTTATTGATGCTAAAACGAAGCTATTGCTGGGCTGATGCTGATGAGGTGGGACTGGAAGTTGTTCTGGCCTCTTCGGTGATTTTTCAGTGCGTAAAGTGAGCATGTGCATGACATGCATGGATATCTTCTGTGGGCTTCTCCTTGAGTCTATGGCACCCATGAGAGTCTGCTGAAAACTTTCTGTCACTTCTTAATATCAGTAGTTTCCCTATCTTCTAATTTGTGTCAGCAAGTCTGCTAGAGGTTGCATTGGCTGCTAGGAGGGTTCAGTTTCCTTGATTCCTTGATCCTCACTTTCCTGTCAATGGTTTGGAAATTATAGGAATATTTTTAAATTTAGGGAGAAAGGGGGAGGAAGAAGAAAATAAAAAAGACAAAAAAAAATATTTTGAGAATAATCAGGCATCCTTGATGACAATAGTTCTGGCTGGATAGAGGAGTAAAATTCTAAACCAAACCTTTTGTTGCTTTTAACACTTAAAATGTTTTGACACTTCTCATCATTCCTTTAGAAATGTTTCTTATCACTTCTTAAGTGATGTGTTCATGACAGACAGGCATGCAGTCCCTTTCAGGCTGGGCCACAAATGGAGAAGCACTGGCTCACAGCACTGATGTGGCAGAGGCTTCCACTGATAGCCAGTTCCATGTTCCTTTCTGAGCGCCCTATGCCCTTGCTGGAACAGCTATATCTAGCTGGTTAATCCCACAATTAGCTTTTTTTTTTTTTTTTTCCTTCTAAATGATCTGATGCTGATATAACAAAAAGAATCCAGGAAAGTGTGCATGTGTGGGAAAGGCCGGGAAAGTGTGCATGTGTGCACACGTGTACATGTTTTCCCCCTTTTCTTCCCTCAGTGCAGCTTTCCCCTAGTGTACAAAGGTGACTGTTTAATTTGGTAGATAACTTGAAATTCTGGTGTTTGAAAATGGCAGGCAGCCTAGTCAAGCAAACTTGGACATGTAAATGGGAAAGAATGGTCTTTTGATGGACTTTAAATTAATATCTTTTTAAGATTGTATGTTCCTTTCCTTGCTACCTCCCTGGAAAGATACCCATAAGTTGACCATGAAATAATGAGTGACTTAGTGTGCTGACAGAAAATAATGAGTGACTTAGTGTGCTGACAGAAAAACGCAGAAAACTCACCAGTAGCAAACCAGTCTCGTGTCATTTTGTGGGTGTCTAATTGGCCCCATGTAAAATACCAAATTAAGCCTGAATATTCAGATTAGAGGACTAAAATAGCCTCTACCAGAAGTTTATTCTCTTCTCTGATATTTTTGTCCTATTTTCAACCTTTACAGAGGTGACACATCCCCGCTCAGCATTACTGGCTGCGTATTGTCAGTCTGGAGTACTGGTGCTCCATCTGTGAGCTCCGGCTAGCAGCAGGTACTGTAAATCATAGAGATTCATGACAAGGCTGTGAAGTTTTCTGAAGGACAAATTGCAGTATCTGTGTGTAGAAAATTACTGTATCTAGTAACCAGGAGAGGCCCTTGGTTTGTTAAACGCTGCTGTGATGTGTATGGTGATGCTTTAACCATTGTGAATCAAATGCACAAAAACCACAGGCACACTCATGTATATTCTGCGACTCCCATCTTCTTCATGTGTTCACTTGCACACTCATGAGTACGCTTGTTGCCTTCACAAGAAATGAGCTGAAATAGAACATTGGGTGCAGCAGTGCAGAACCTGAAAGCAGCTCTCCCCTGCTGCGGGGAGAGGGCTGCCCCAGAACCGGAACACGCAGGATGGTCATTCCATGGCCACGAGCTGTGGGGCTGGTCAGACAGGGCTTCCTTGTAGAAGCGTTGCAGGTTTAGAAAGGCAGCTGTTTGGTTCCTGGTCTCCATGGTGTTTTTATTGAGGTAAACAGGGGAGGAATGGGGAGACTGAGGAGGGGGAAGGGAAGGCGAGGGAGCGTACAGGTTCCATACAAGCCCAGAACCAAAGAGGCCCATTCTGGATCTTGCTGGGGTTTTTATCTCTAGGGATGGGAGGCAGTCCTGACTCACATCCAGTCAGAAGGGGCCAGGGGGGCGGGGTCAGGGACAGGAAGGACACGTTACAACAAATCCACTTTTTCTCTTATACAAAAGGAAAAAAAATTTTTCTAGTTCAGAGTCTTTTGGAGCTGGTAGAAATTTCTTCAGTAGGGCTGGAGTTGAAGCTGGTTGGCTGAGATCAGGTGTATCTTGCTGCTCTGCTGTGCGACGGGGCTGGGCTGTCTGCAGTGCCCCCCCCAGCTTTGACGTGCAGGGAGAGGGGCAGAGCTTACACACAGCCGGAAAGAGACAGGGAATTTTGGGAAAAGTAAATTTTTAGAGAGCATGGTAGAGGAGCTATTTGGGGAAGAAGAGGGTAGGAAAAAAGGGGGGGAGGAGTGATTTTTTTAAGGGTAATGGTACAAGGGGGGAACTGGCAAGGCGCCTGAGAGAATCGGTAGCAACTCAGCGTCTTTTTTGACGGGATGCGGCCTTGTTAGTTACCTCCTTATCAGAATGGGAGGGAAGAAGGGACATGGGAAGGAGGAAAGGTATTAATAGGGGTAAACAAAACATACTGTAACTCAAAAAAGGGTTTTAACTAAAGAAAATACCTTTCTTTTTTGAGGATTGGGCGGAGAGGGCCTTTTCCGGAAGCCCTCTCTAGCCCAATTCTCGAAATGCAACACTTGTTAATCTGTTTAAGGTTAAAATAAAAAAGAATGAGCTGGGGTTTTAAAACAGAGCCCTGCAACCTGCCATGTTCTATGACTCAGCCATTCACACCTCTGCACCCCCTCCCCTGGGGGGTGCTTTCAGCCATTCACACGTTTCCCACCCCCTCCTCTGGGGGGTGCCTCCAAACCACATTCATACAAACATTCACTCCTCCTCTGCTGCAAACTACACCTTTAGCAGAGGTCCAGGGTCGGAAAATTTCCCTGAATAGGCAGTGCAGGTACTATCGGCTCACCACTAGAGTCTCTCTTACTCTTGATAGACTTTTGCCGACTGACAAGACTGGTCACCGCTTTCCGGTCCCTTGCAGTCCTCTTCGTCACTGTTTTATCCTCAGCAACTCAACACAGACTTCACAAGCTTTCTACAAGTCCCTTCAGGGTCCTCTTCTTGGGACACGCCTGTGTCTTTAAGCAGTCTCACAGCTCGCGGCCACCGCGTGTGCTGCACAGCAGAGATGGTGTTTGGCTGTGCAGAGTTGGTCTCGCCGGGGGAGGGGCGCCCGCGACACAAAATGGTGGCTCACAAGATGGCGGCGCCGATGTGCGGGCCACGCGGCCAGGGTGGTCTCCGTCTGCAGTGCAGGCAGCGTCCCGCCGCGTCGGCGGCTCCCCGCTGTGCGTTCGCCGCTCCGCCGCAGCACCGCACGGCCCGGCGGGGAGGCGCGGCCCGGCGGCCAGCTCGGCCCGGCCCGGCGCGGCCGCACCACTGGCCCTGCCGTTCCCCGAGCGCCGCCGGCTCCCGCTGCCTCCCAGCTCCCGCGGGCTCTGCTGCTCCCCGGCGTGTCTAGGCAAGTTCTTACCGCTGCCCGCATTCTCCACCATTTGCAGCAGTGCAGAACCTGAAAGCAGCTCTCCCCTGCTGCGGGGGGAGGGCTGCCCCAGAACCGGAACACGCAGGATGGTCATTCCATGGCCATGAGCTGTGGGGCTGGTCAGACGCGGTCCTTGTAGAAGCGTTGCAGGTTTAGAAAGGCAGCTGTCTGGTTCCTGGTCTCCATGGTGTTTTTGTTGAGGTAAACAGGGGAGGAATGGGGAGACTGAGGAGGGGGAAGGGAAGGCGAGGGAGCGTACAGGTTCCATACAAGCCCAGAACCAAAGAGGCCCGTTCCGGATCTTGCTGGGGTTTTTATCTGTAGGGATGGGAGGCGGTCCTGACTCACATCCAGTCAGAAGGGGCCAGGGGGGCGGGGTCAGGGACAGGAAGGACACACGTTACAACAATTGGGCTGTTCTAAGGTTTCCTTTTAAATTTGGCAATGGAGAAGGTTGTCACCCAAAGCACGCATCCCCACACTGCTAAAGGCTGAACTGGCTTGGATGGGAGGCACCACAGCATAGTGGGTCCAGTACCTAAATAGCCACAGTCCAGGAGCCTTTCAGTCTGTGATGGCATAGGCTGCTTTGTGGTGATGTCCTTGGAGACTCAGCTTGGCTGGTTTAGAGGCAGGTGGAGTTTGGATTCAAATGTGCACCATTTGTGCAGGTTTTTGGATCTGCTCTTCCGAATACTGTAGGTCTTGGTGTGCCCTATGGGATGCCAATAGATGAGTGCTCCCAGATAGTGGAGACTGACAGTAGGAGCTTTTGGGATTCAGGGGGAAGCTAGTTGTGACCAACTGGGTGCAAAAGTCTAAGCAAAGGAACCTGCCCAAGAAGATGAGCCAGCAGCAGCCCAAAGCAGGTAGTTCCTACTGTAGGATGTGGTGGAACAGTGCTTAAAGCAGATCATTGCTTGTGAATCAAATGCAGCAAAGCCCTGTCAATGTGAGCTCTGCAGTGCTGATGGTCAGAGCTGATCCTATGTGTTACATGTGGGACTGCCAGCACTGGTCTGGGTGGGAAGAAGGGCTGTGACTGGGAAGGGGAAAGTCTTGGGGCCTCTCTGTACAGCCCCTCTCCACCTCCTTGACTTCAGATAGTGTGCAGAGACATCCTTGGACTAACATGGATGTACTCAACAACCATCTGCAGGGAACTGTGCCTGGAGAAACTGCCCTGGCACATCCCTCAGTACATCCTTGTACTGTGCGTGCATAGCTTCATCCTCTGTATTTCCAGCTCTTCACATGAATTCTTGAGGGAGATGAGAAATGAAGCTATTCCTAGAAATTCCACTGCAGTTCCATGCCTTTTTTCCTTAACTGGCGGACTCGTCCTTGCTTCTTTTTGGTGCCAATGTTAACACATCTTTTGGCTGTTAAGGGTAATTTTTAGACTTGTTTAGAAGAATCTCCTCCCTTTTCCATGTGTGCCACTTGCTGTGCTCTGGGGAAGGGTGCAGGCCCACCGCCGTTGAGTGTTTAACTTTATAGGTTTTTCAGTGAACACATTTCTGTCCCAGTAAGAACGTAGGCTCAGCCCAGGGCAGCACTGTGATGCAGGGAACAACAAATGCATTGCAAATGGTTTCTGTGCAGTGCCTGTGCTGTATGGGGCACTCTAAATAATGAAGCATCATTTTGACTTTAGGGTAGCTGTTTACCCACAGTTATGTGGGTATGAGGTATGTGCATAAAGCCATGAGGGAAGGGTATGTATGTATGTTCCTATGCATCAAATCTCCTTGCTTGGGCTGCATTGCCATCCTGTGCAAGACTTTCATACAGTATATGTTTGTGTCCTTGGCGTGCCTGCCTTGGTGCTCTTGAAAATAGAAGAGAGATGTGACTCCTTTAGAGCTGGCCCTGCTCCAGATTTCCTGGAGCCCCAGATGTGCCCCACAGAGCCCCCTTACCACCACTGAGCACTGCTGTTAACGCTTCTGGCACCAAAATACAGCTGGTGACTTCTGCTTCTTCCTTCCCCCTCAACCATGAAGGGGGAAGGAAGGGGCAGGGGGGAATGTAACAAAAAAAAAGGGTAAAACCCCAAAAAGCACACACGTTGAAGGAGAAAATTTCTCTTACCATCTCAGTGTGGGACCAACCTGCTTCCCTCCCTGCTGCCTGGGGGACTGTATTCAATGGTGATGCCTTTGGCACCATGCCTGCCAGCAGCCATTCTCTTCAGTTTGCTGCTCCTAAAACACACTTTGGGCAAACTGTGTTTCTAAGCCCAGTTCACAGGAGTGTTCTCACTTAGGACAGAATTTAGCTGCATGCTGGAGTCAAACTGAGATTGAGGGGAACTTGAGTGAAGCTTAAAGAGAGGGAATATACAGGCGAGACCTGGATCTCATTTGCAATCTGTAACTGCCCTGTTGCACCAAGAAGGACCTGCAGCTGAAGCAGGCCTGGTCCCTCTGTAATGTTAGCAGCTGGATACAAGGAGTAAAAGTGGGACTGACCACCCCTGTTAGGGCAGGAGTTTGGGTTTTGTTGTTCCTGCACCCTGAGTGCATCAGTGATGTGCAGGCAGGAGTGATTGTATCACCATCTTAGCTGAGGTGCTGTGTCTGGACCTCCAGATGTGATGCTGGGTGGTCTCCAGAGAGAGACCAAAGTTGTTGCTTTTGAGGGAGAAGATGTAGAATGGGATGGGAGCCCTGTACAGGAGCTGTGTTTGGGTTGTTGTGGGAATGGGTAATGCAAAGTAACCCCTCTTCCTTGTCCTTGTTCCCACAGAGATTTCATAGAGGGTTTATGCTGTTTACTTCCTTTTCCTACTGCAGCAGGAACTTCAGGCCCCTGGAGAATCTGTGTGTGTGTGTGTCAGGGATCAAAGGAAGGGTGTGGGAAAGATGGTTTCTCCTATATGTCCCTGCCTGGGAAGCACTCCCACAAGGCTTGTTTGGCTCTTATCATCCCAGATCATGACAGATAAACTGCTTTCCTCCAATGTGAGTAGCTCCAGGTAGTTAAGAATTGACCTTATGGGCAAAGAGCGAGACTCTGGCTTTGCCTATTGCATAGGTGGGTGCTAGTTGTGTGGCTCATTGCCAAGGACAGGGAGCTTTGAAATGGCATTTTCTGGTTTTGGCATCTCGTATCAGAAATGTATTGTGGTCAAAACAAGTAATTTTTTCTTCAGAGGAGTAAGCCCAAAAAAGCTTTTCAGCAAACTTGTCTGCTTCTGTGGGGTTTTATTCTTAGTTTCAACAAGTCAGCTGACGAACAGTAAGTATGGTCCAGAGACCTCACACAAGTCTGGTTGGAGAAAGCATGCAATTCCACCGATGAAGCAGTGTTTCCTAAAATAACAGCTTTGGGAACCTCTGCAATCTGTTTCCCTGTCTCTTACCCTTTTACAAGAACTGAGGAGCCTTTCAGCATTGTGAAGCAAGGCTGTGAAATAGCAACCAGAACAAGAGTGCCTCAGTCTCTCGCACTCTATCTGGGGACCTATTGGGCTATTATTAGCAGGGGATACCGAATACATTCTGTAAATATTTGAAAAGCCCTGTGAAGACACATGCTCTTTTATGAGCTCCACAATCGTCAAACCCAGGCAAAATGCATCAGAAGAGCCAGAGCAGTTATCACACCCTTTTGTTCTTGTCTGTGTAAGGAAATGCACTTGGATGCCTCTTGGGTCAAAGCTCAAAATTCCGTCCCTAATTCTTGGCAGAGAGGGTTTATTTGCAAGTAGAGATTGGACAGCTGGGCTCCTGAGCACCTGGGCTGGCACATGGTGTCTCCTGGCACAGAACCCGTGTGCTGGGGTCTGGGAGCTAGTCTGAAGGGTCACCGGGCTCCTCCAGCCTACTGCGAGATGTCTAAATTTTGGGGGGGATTTCTTTATAGCTTCTTGTCCTCTTTGGGAGCAGGAGTGACCCGCAATCTCGGTTTCCATCGCTAGAGGGAGAAAAACTACACGGAATAACCACCCTCTCCAGTCTCCGCTCCGTCCATCCACTCCCAGCAGGAGAGCAGATGCTCTTTTAGGACCTAATAGGTCCTAAATAGGTGGACTTGTAGTAGGTGGGCTGTTTTCTATCGACAGAATTTAACGAAAAAAACCAAACTCAGTCTTAAACAGAAACCGATAGAAACATTTCTGTATTCTTGAAGCAGAGCATCACACACACACCTCTTTTTATTTGAAAGCATAGCAAATTGAAATTAATTTAAGAGAAGAATGATGGCTGTTTCAACCTAGGAATGGGAACACAGTTGGAAAGACAACCTGATCCCATGGGAAGAAGTAGAGAACAATTTCCCTTTGCTTTCAGAACCTCTTCCATGAAACCTGATAGCTCTTTACCAAACTGCCCTGCACTTGTGATTATGAAAATTAGCTAAGGCCAGCTTTTTCACCAGAATGGCACTGATTAGCTACGCTGTTTTTACCTTCATCAGTGATTAAGGGGACCATCCATTTTCCCTACAAGACGTGGATAGGTTAAAGTAGACATGTCAGAATGAGCTACTGGCTCTGTAAGATGAAAACTAAGGGTGCATCTCTGCTCTAGACTTTTTTATTATGGCCACGGCCATAGCACTGTGCTGTATAGTGCTGCAGGCAAAGGTGTTGCCATCTCTTGGAAGATATGCTTTTGAGGGTGTGCTCTTGAGTGAGACAGTAGACTGGTGGGTTTTTTTTAAAATAATGTTTAAATGAAAGAAAAAAGGTAAGACAGTTCATTGCAGCATGGAAATAATAGCAATAGAAATTTTAAGTAAAATAAAAATAGGAAGCAAAACTGACCAAGAATGAATGTGACCATAGCCTGTCTGTTGCTCAAGCCTGAACAGAGAAAAAACAGAGACACTAACAACTCAAGAAAAAAGGCCCATGTGTGGGGTTTTGTTATTTTTTATTCTTTTTAATTTTTAAAATTTTTATTTATACTTTTAAGTACAAGCTATTATATGTTGTTGGTAGCAGCAGAAATCAAAGAAAAAAGTCAACACTTTTTTTCTTTCATAATGAAAGGAAGCAAGAATGGTGCAGGACTCTAACTCTGGAGAAAATTAAAAGATGAAACTATAATGAGATTTTTAATGTGTGACTCAGAGGTGGTCACACTTGTAACTGTCTGGGTCGTTATCAGGAGGGGAAAAGGACAGGGTAGAACTATACTGAACATGCACCCCTCCTTTCTCCCGCCTTTGTCTTTTGATGCAAAAAGAAATGTGCACATCCGCATTGTGCAAAATGTGGTTTCTGGCAATGAAAACAGCACGGAAGGGCTGAAACAGCAGCAGGTCCCTGTAGGACAGGACAGGAGGGTATTGGGTTGTGCTCCAGGCTCAGCCTGCCTCAGGGAAAGCCTTGTCTGGCTGCACTATTGGATGGGGCTGGCAGTGGTGGAAAGGAGGCAAATTTCTTCATCCAAAGCCCGTCTGAGCATTGCCGGCGCTCGGGAAGAGAGGATGGGTTCCAGGAGGGGATGAGTGCCCGAGAGGAGGGTGTGCCAAAAAGATGTGGCTGGCAGCGGAGCAGCTGGCCTCTGTTGTTAACTCAGATTGGTTTGCCCAGGAGGATCCTAATTACAGCACAACTGCTGTCTCCATAATCGCTGCGGCAGGAGCAGCACGGGCCATAAGGCACTGAAAGGGACCTGGATGTGGCAGAGGAAGATTATTAGAGTTACCGCACTCTGTTCTGGCCACTGAGTTGAACAAAACCTACCAGATGTCAGGGAGGAAGAAATGGGTCATCTTCAGAGTAGGCTTTTGCAAATAATGTCATTGACTGCTTACATATGAACAATGTGATTGCACAGCGAGGCTGGGTTGTGCTTCATTGAGAGTGTTTGTGGGGAAAGCTTTGGAAACGCAATGAGTCTGCTTGGGCACTAGGGTCTGATTTGCAAAGCAGCAGCTACTTGTGTGCCTGGTGTCTGCTGGGAGTAACAAAAGCGGCTCAGACAACTCCTAGTGAAGGACTGTAGCTGTGTGGGATATTCCCTGTGTACCAGGAACGCTGGCCCTCACCCACCCGCACCATCCACTGATAGATGAAATCATCCTCGACAAAACTTGGGCCTGGCAATTATCAAGAAAAGCAGCAATGAGCAATAGGAAAGCTATGCTTTAGGATGTGAATGTTATTATTTTTTGTTTCCTGGTATGTTTCCAAGGTCAGCTCCTTCAGATATATTTTGAAATCAAAATAGTAAGCTCAGACAACAAGCATTCAGGGGGAATGCATCAAAGCAGATGTGATTTTGTAGTATGGGCAGTGTGCTGGCATTTGGAAGTTGCTGCTCATGTCTGTTGCATTTAGAATCTTGGGTAGGAGTTGCTCCCACCACTGCATTTATGAGGCAGAAGCATCACAGATTTTACAATGCTCTTTTTGGAAGTGCTCCCTCAGAAGAGGACTGTGAAATGTTAAACTGCATCTTTGACTTTCAGGCCAAGTGTTTCCCGAGTGGAAAATCTGGTGCTTAGTCCCCAGATGGAAATAAAAGAAGCGGGGCGCAGGTAAAGTGTTATTCCCTGCATCCTCCCACTTGCTTCCCAGCAGAGGAGAGCCCCCGACTGCTTCCCTTCAGGCTGTGCCCACAGCACACAGTTTTCCCTTGTGCCAGACTTTAATCACATGCAATCGCCTTATGGATAGCTGGGGCAGTAATGGTGATCTTAAACATTGCTGGATGCCTCACATTTGCTTTATCTAAGTCTGTTCACACTGTTGCAGCTTTTCTTGCTGGTGTTGATGTGGCAGAGAAGGACAGAATGAGAGAATGAGATAGTGTGGAAGTGAGAAGCTGTGCCAAGGTGACAAGCTATTTTGCATTGGCATCTGATGGTGCTAATCAGGAACCATGTACTTTAGAAGGTGTCTTTTGATAACGTGCTTTTATAATTTAACCCTCCTCGTATTTTTGGATGTATAATTTGAGCAGGGTTTACAACCTGAATCTGCTTAGGTGCCTCTGGTTTCTGACACAGCAGCAGCCTTTGAACCAGCGAGTGTCTGCTCTTGCTGCTTAATCTCTGAGGCAGCCAATTTGGGGACAGAAGGAGTTTTTACTTTATCTGCTCCAAACACACTTGTACTTTATTCCTTTGTATTGGGAAAGCAGGGAAAAAAAGAAGCAAAAAAAAAAAAAAAAAAAGGAAAGAAGTGCTGTGTGTGTGAGCACGTGTGTGTGTGTGTTTATATAGTATCGGAGACAGAGACTAAACTGAACAAGTGTGGGAGGGTGAGAACCTTTATTGTGCAACAAACTGATGGCGCCAAATATGCTGCATTTGTTGTGAGTTAAAAGGTTTATACAAAGATTTTCTCAGTAGTGTCGAAGATCTTAATAGGGTAATTAATCTTTCTAAGTGTTACTGCCAGATTATGGGATCAGCTATTACCCCTGGCTACAGAGTAGTCCTTTGTGTGTTGCTATGAACAGGACTAAGTGATGAGACTACTCCATTTGCCAAACAAAGATATGGTTGCTGTTTCTGGTGCAGTCAGAGAAGGCTGCACCATTTCTTTGGGAATATTGGTGCCCCTTAAAATGAGTCTTCTTAGGAGAAGAAGGGGATGAAGTGCTGTAGAGTTTCCAGAGCTTTACAGAAAAGTGCATATATACTTTAAGAGACATAATGGGGAGTTGTTTGGTTTGACAATTTTTTTTCCAAGCAGGAAAATAAATAGATAGCTAATGTAATTGTAAGAAAGCAGCTGTAGGAATAGATAAAAAGTGGTCTCTACTTAAAAACTTCTGCATGGAAAGCAGAAGCCAAACACTTCAGTTGAGGAATTAAAATCCAAGTTGTGTTGCAGCAGGATAGGGTAGGACACAGAGAATGTGGAAGAATTTTCCCAAGAAATAAGCTTTGCTCAATCCTGTTTATTCATAAGGGTGAGTCAAAAGGTTGTTTTATTTACTAGATAAGGGAACTTTTTTTTTTTTTTTTTTTTTTTAAAGTGACATTGCAGCCAGGGGGTAGGGAGAAGAGGAAAAAGCAGTGTATTACCCAGTAGTTGTCAATGCTGAAACAACTGGGTCATTCTAGAGAAATGTCTGCTTGGCCACAATTTGACATCTCCTGTACTGCTGAATGAGCAACCTCTGATCAAGGTCAGTATAAACTATTCTGTCCATATCATTTAGCTTGATCTAGTGAAGGCTGTCATGTGACAAAAAAGGAAAACTCCAACTCCAGGCTTTAATACATAATAGAGCTGGCTTGAACCTAGGATTGCTTTTAAACCATCCCAGAGGCATCACCTGTAAGTGACTGTGGGTGAGTGTGCTTCATGTGCAATAGCAATGGTGACACTGGCACATACTGAGATGAAATGCTCTGGGCTGGTTCAAGTTGCTGACTCTTTTGGAGGCATTGGGTGGGAGGACACACAGAGTATGTGGGAGGAAATCTTTGTTACGTGGCTGGAGAGGTGGTCAGTTTGAAGAAAGGTGAGGAAAAAGGTGGTCGTGGAGTCTGGAGTAGGAGGAGGAGGAGGGCGTGTTGCCACCTTCTGCCTTGTTGAACACACTGACCCTGATGGCATGCTGCAAGCCTGGGGTTAACGGGGTCCTTCCCTTTATTTGGGAAGGTACCTGGCACAGGGTCAGCTGGGGGGCCTGGCACTGCCCACTCATCTCTGTGGCCACTGTGGGGCCATGTGCTCTCTTCTTTGTCTGCTTTGCAATGGCTTACAGCTGAGCAATGATGAAAAGGAGAAGCTGCAGAACCTTGTTCACCCTCTTCTCAGTCTCAGCAGGAGGTTTACATTTATACAAGGCTTGGAGAATCTTGAAACTGTGCCAAACCACCAGAATAAAGTCATAATGTTCCATCTTGGCATAATGTTGAAGAAGCCTCCTCTAGGGCACACTGTGTGGAAGCAGGAAGTAGGATTGAAGAGGGTGGTCAACCAGGCCTCAAAGATATTTGTCCTCAATGGCGACACATCCCTGCCTGGCTTGTCCCTAGATCGAGATGGTGAAGTGTCAGCACTGCTGGCCTGGTAGGGCTTGTACAGTGCTGAGCTGCTCCTGGTGGGCTCATTTGGCTTCCTTTGTGGCAGCTCCTGCTGGCTGGCCACTTGTTAGAACCCAGGGAGGAACGTGATGTTGGGGATGTCTACCTGGTCCAGAGGATCTGGGGAAGGGAGCTGCTTAGCTGATGGTAGTGGGGTGGGGAAATCACCAATTCCTCCCACTGGGCTGTGTCAGTGGGGCTGTCCAAGTGGACAAAAAAGGAGGGTGATGCTTACCCCATACCCATAGGAGTCATGATGATTGAAAGTCCACCAAGGCTTTCAAACCTGCTGCAGTGTCATCATCCTTGCTTTAAGTGATTGGAGTATGCCTCCTAGGAATTGAATGATTGCTACAGTGAGCTTTTGGCTCCATCCTGGTGTCCCAGCACCTGCAGAGCCTCTCCCCCCACACCTAGCTCTGGGATTTCTCACTCTGTAATGCTGCGGAGCTGTGCTCTTTTTGTAAGTAGATGTCTTTACTGGTCAAATTACATTTACAGCTTTCTGCATTCAGTATTTGGGATTTGTAATTTGCTTTACAAATCTCAGTTTGATTCTAGAGGTGATATGCAACGTGAGATGCTGAAAACTCGGAAAGAAAGTCTTTGAAGGTAATTACAGCTACCTTACCACAAAGAATCTCTGAGGGTTATAAGGAAAAAACCCAAACAAATCCCTATTAATGCAGAGTTAAGATGACCGAGTTGTAGCAGAGACCTTTCCAAACGGAAAAATTCGAATCCAGGAAGTAGAGAATCAACATACATGCCAATAAAACATTAACTCTGGCCCCCTGGAGCTGGTACTGTTCACTGGGAATTATCTGCAACCACTCCAGCTGCAGTCATTGTATTAGCTGGAGCAGTGTTGAACGGTGGGAGGAGGATTAGCTGGAGTTTGGCAGAGCTCAGAGGATAACAGGAAAAAAATTCAGGGTGGGTGAGAAGCTGAATGCACATACCTGTGTGTATATGCATGTGGGGGAACTTCAGAATTTCACTTCAGCACTGAGATGCAGTAAGGAGTCATATCTAGAAATGGGGATTTAATGGCAGAAAGGCATAAGATAACATTGACTCCCAGGTTTAGTGCTGGAGTGTGGTGCTGCTCTAGACTGTGTATCTGGGGGTGGGTTAGATGTACACAACTTCCCTGTGGCACAGCACACCTGCAGTGGAGTTAGCATGGGCACAAGGACAGTGTTTGATGATGTCTCACTATGGCCATCAGTGGTCATCCTCCTTTCCTTGCATCTCCAAAGTGTGTTGTATGGGAACTGAGGTCAAGGAACTGTTGTACAACTGAATTTTCTCCTTTTCAAAGGACTGCTTATCCAGACTGATACAGATTACTGGGCAGCCCAGACTTTCTGATGGCAATGATATTTGTCAGTGAATTTCCTAGGCTTACTCAATAGTAATAAAATGGTGTTTTTTAAATCTCTTTTTTTGTTGTTGAAAATAGTGGTGACATAAGCAATTGAAGTTAACATATAGGTTTTTGCTTGATACATATATATCACTAAAAAGGAAATGGAGTACCTTATGATTAAGTGGTTGTGTTCTTTTTTATGTGACAAAATCAATTTTGTTACTGTGTAATTGAAATTATAGTAATGTTTTGAAATGTCTGGGGGGTAGCAGAAGAGGTAAGGAATTCAAAATTGTGGTCTGTCTCTCCAAGTCTTCAGTATTTTCTCCTGTGGGGGCTGCAACGGTAGGCTGATACAGCTCTATCCTGCCTCCCTGCATTTCAGGCAAGGTGTAGTCTGAGTTGGCAGAGATTTCAGACCTCTTTGAAGACTCAGCCTTTTAACAGGAAAGATTTCCTGGCCTATGTGTGACCCAAGCTGGCCCTCTGCTATGTCAGATGCACCTGAACATCTTCTTTTATCCCTGGTTTTTGGCAAACCCACAATATGAGGAAAACGTTGCAATGAAGTGCTAATGTTATTTCAAGAAGGAGCTAAAAAAAGCTCCTGGGAGAGAAGGGATTTATTAACAAATCATGGGACTTTGGTATGCCTCAGGCAACATTTTCAAACTGTTGCTCTCCCAAATCAGTCGCTATAATTGTACCACTTTCCAAACAGAAAAGGACAACATGGCAAATTCATCTAATGTAATATCATAGGTCTGAGCCTAGAAGCAGAACAAAATGGGTTATTGTAACATGATAGTAAAATAGGTGTGACTGCAGAATAGCGGGTCAAAGCAAACCTTCAGATGAGTAATTATTTCTTGCTATCCTACTTGTTCTATTTCATCCTTAGGTATTTAATTACACAGTTTCCTTTTCTCCTGTCCTAACATGCACCACCAGGCAATTCTTTTTCTTTGAGCCTTGGAAACAGTACTACTTGAGTGCTTTATTGGAGCTGCTCTCCTAAAAATAAAACTTTGAACAATCTGAGCAGTGGTAGGACCAGATTTTGTAATTAGGGCTCTGTCTGGAGGGCTATAAGATGGCTCACAGTGTCCTTGTGTTGGGTGCTGTACCTTTTGTGTTAAGGCAGGAACTTAAATGCAGTAGAGCTCTCAAGAAAACCACTATATTCTGCGCAACTTGCAGTCCTTGTTCGGAGTTAATTCCATCCTTTGAAATGGGTTAGGTGCCAGTTGAAACAGGACGTTGCCTCAGTACTGTCCCTATCTGGGGATGAGAGACTAACTTCTTTTCAAGGATGTTCACTGGCTAAATGTAGTAAATGATGCCTCTGTGTTACTAGCCTGGAAAAATAGGACTCAAGTGTTTTCCTAAAAAAACCCCAAAAATCCCTGCTCGCTCAGGTGCTTACAATGTTCCTGTCATTTTAGTCTTCAAACACCTACTATTCTAACATCTCAGCTGATAGCACAGTGAAAAGTAAATCTCTCTCAAGCATTTTCCTCGCTCTGAGTAATAGCTAATCTAATAATAGTTTGACTCCTACCACCACAATAGCTCTCTTTAAAAAATGTGTAGAGGGAGGAGGCTAAAGATTTCATCTCCTCTGTGGTGTTCCCAAACTCCTTGGAAGTAGTGTAACAGTTCTGAACTTGGGCCCTGCACTGCTTATTTATCACCCTACAGACCTTTTACAGGCTTAAATGTTTCTCAGATTTGGCTTTAAAAAATCCAGGAAACCCAAGTAACCAATCCTCCCCAGCAGTACACATGCCTTTCACTTTCTGTTATTTTTTTCTCTTTCTCTTGTGTTAATATTTCCCTGGTTAGTGTTTCTGCATGAGATCTATTTATTCATTTATTTTGTGCTTTTACATCAGCCCCAAATGATCTTCCTATTAGCACAGGAAGCTGGCAGCAGCCAGTCTGCAGCTTTTGGATAGTCAACTAATTAACGGAAAAGCAGGTGTGGATGGATTTATTAAGTCTAAAAATAAGTGCCAAAAATGTAAGTTACTGGTCTGTGAATGTTAACAGGTGGAACGCCGTTTTTATACCTTCAATGAAGAGAAAAAGAAGGGTTAGAGGAAATAATTTCTTCCCCCATGATTTAAAAGCTTTTCAGCAATAAAATATGTCCATTCTCCAAAAAAAAAAAAAAAAAAAAGAAGAAAGAAAGTCCTTGTCTTGCACATGTTTCGTCTTGAAAACAAATAAAGAATAGTGTAGGAGCTCTTCCTTTCAGTGGCCTGGGCTGGGTGATGAAATGGATGGTCTAAAAAGAAATAATTCATATTCTCAGGCTGACACTCAGAAACATAACTCACAAATGACTACAGATGTTAGTGCCTATTGTTCCTTTGCAGTTCTGTTTATAAATAAAACTTTCTCTGCCTCCAGTCAAATGTTCAAAATGTTCTATTCTGCAAAAAGCCTCTTCCCTCCGTGCTAAAGGAAAACATGATCTATTGAGCAAAGGATTATGCAAGGGATTTTTTGTCTAAGAATATATTCTCTCCTCACACTGATTTATCCTGCTCCCCAATTTCTGTACTGGCTTTCTTCCTTTGTGCTTGATTTAGTAATTTATTCAAACACTTCTAACCAGGGGGCGTTTTTCACCAGGGTGCAGTGGCAAGAGACCACAAAAGCCTTTCACAACACGTACAAAATACATTAAAACACTTTCAGGGTAGTATAACATGTGATATGATAATGTTAGAATAAAAACATGTAAACCAGCCACCTACTTGCTCGACTGGTTTCATTAATTTTCATCTGACTGATATAAAATCTTCTTCATGGATATGTATCAATCTTTTATGAGCTGTGTATAAATTTAAATGCAAGCAATAAATGAATGCTTATACTGAAGCTTGCATGTGTCAATCTGGGAAAAGCAAGGTGAGAGGAAAAACTGAGCAGTCAAAACATATGCATTGTTTATATTTTAAAACTCTGAGAGCACCTAACCAAGCTAACAGGTGTTGATCTGGAGAAGTAAGGAAGGGGACTTGTGGTCTGAGGCTTTTGGGAGGCACTGCTGGTTTTAGGGACTTATATTTCTGGCTGTGTGTTCGGAAATCCCAGAGCAATCTGGGACACTTGTCTTCCTCCTTCTTTTCTGCCTCTTAAATGCTTAGAGATGGGGAGGGGAAGCATTTTTGAGGTTAGATTGGCCATTATAGACCACCTTTTTGTGTCAAGTCTGCTTCTCAGGGCACTCAAACATGTGCACATGTGACCTCTGCCTGCTAAGCTATAGGATGCTCTGGCTTGGAAAGGGAGATGTTTATAACTTGTTTTTTGCCCCTGGTTCCTCTTTGTATGGTTAATGAGATACTCACTAGAGCAGGGATTGGGACAGGGTAACAAGCCTTCCCAGCTAAGTGTACTAATTAGTCTCTCTGTCTCTTAATAAATTCATACATATTAATTGAGAAGTAGAACAGCTCCAATAGGAGAGAATCAAGGAAAAACTGAATACCCTGCAGCCTACCTGATAGCTATAACTTTCTCCTGATGGTTAGAGAGTATGGCTTAATTTCTTTGAAACAGGTGGAGGGAAGAAAAATGCTTTTAGCCTCTAGGGTGAATATTCTGACCACTAGACCATAGAAGGCAAGGTTCTGGTCTCCTTTTGCAGCACGTGTGTGTGTTCATCCTTACGTCCTATATTCTTTCATTGCAAGTGCCTTAAATACAAACTTTTTTCAAACTGAAAGAGATGATTTGGCTTGCAATTGTTTGCTAGGCAAAATAAATCTTAATTTTAAAAGCTGATCTAGAACAGTCAAAGATTTCCCTTCCTTATATTGCCCCAGAAATATTTCTTTGGTTTGATAAAGGTACAAGGACTCAATTACTGATGTCATTTTACCGAAGGGCTTTTTAAAGCACTCAAACCCTACCCTGCTTTTATATTTAATCCTCAGGAACACTTAGGTCTTGCCATGAGAAAAAAAAGTCACTAGAACAGAAATTAATAAAAAATACTTAAAGATAGGTGAGTAAGCATAGGCAGGGAGTACTGACAAAATCCATCCTGCTGATGTAAAACTGGCTGTGAAATGGATGCTAAAAATAAACCTCAATTCTAAAAGTCAGTTCTGACAGACTTGGGTCCTGTTCTTCTCTGTAACATAATTTGCCACAATCTGTGGGCTGATGTCGCAGTAAATTAGGTTTGTGATACTTACTGTTAATGAGTCACTGAATAAATACATCTGTATAAATTAGCCCACAATTTGCCTGTTGCAAAAATAAACAGTTTTGATTTCCTGTTTGAGCAGCATGGCAAGCATTGTACACATGTAGTTACACTAAACACTGAAGACGTTAAACTGTGGGAAAAGAAAGTGGTCACAAACAGGTACTTGAGAGGCATGTGGTGGGACGGAGACGTTCAACCCTACTCTGCATCCCACTAAGTTGGAATGGGGATGTGTAAGGGAGCATGGGGCAGGAGTAGTCAGTCTACAGAACTGGAGAATCAAGACCCCGAGGTCTTTATAGCAATCATCTTATTTTAAACTGGATGTCTTCTGTGTCAGCACGAATGAGAACACCAGCAATAAATCATGTACCCAATAGCAGCGTTTAGGATGTTGTGTTTTGGTAGCACAGTGTGATTGAGCCTCATTGCACTAAATCCTGTGTAAGACCAAAGTAGGAAATGTTCCACTCTTGAAGTATTTTACAGTTCAAGTCTGAGAAGATGTAACAATACTTGGAAGGAAGACAACAAAACCAGTAATGAGGACTTGGGTTTATAGAGGCCAGATATTTGTACAGTCACAGTAGATGCTCCTATGCTTCTTTTGTGTGTTTTTAATCTCCATGTATGGTAGTCCAAGGGTTTTACAAATAACCAAGCCTGGAAAAGACTTGGCTGCCTATTTTTTCAGTGAAAACCCTTCTACTTCTTTGCAGTGACTTCAGCTGAGGATATGTGGAAACAGAACTTAGTTTAATTCTCAGTCCTTGTGAGCTGACGAGTGTGTTTAGCTGTGAAGCTGTGCTTCAACACACAGAATAATCATATCATGTCAGTCTCCCTGAAATGGCTGTCTGTATTAAGCTCTAGGTCATTTCCAAGGCTTGCAAGGAGCTGCCTGTCTGCTAGCACTAGACATGTGACCTTAGTGAAATGTCTCCTTCAGTATCTACAGGCTGTGATGTGTCACACTGATACACGTTTTTACCTTAACACTCACTCAACAGCAGCTCCCTGATGTAACAATGCTTTTTTAATTCACAGATATCCAAGGAGATGGACGCCTGTGTAATGTTACATCTCTTTGCCTAGCTGGTCTGATAAAATTAATATCCTCACACAAAGTCATTAAGCGAGTGGCTTATGATGGCATGCAGGAATAGGAGCTTCAGTGCTTATTCCACCCCTGTCCTGTTGCAGGCATTTCTTCTGGAGGTGACTCACCATATTGTCAATGCAATAGATCTAAGGAATACTTAGCAGTTTGTAGGGTAGTTTTGGTGGCTTCTTTGAGTTAGAGATGACTTCAAAAGCACCTGGTAAACCTTTGTCTGGTCAGTACTGCTCTACATGGCTGGCATTTTCTAGGCAAAGAGTTGTGAGCTTTCTCTGCAGCCAGCTTCTGTCTATCCTGCCACAAGCATGGTCCTTGCTTGTTGGCACACAATGCTGTGATTCCTCATCTTTATGTCTTGGTATGCTACATGCAGGCAGTCAACCTGATTTGGAATTTAGTGGCTGGCTGCCAGCCCTGGGAACATGTGGGCCCTGCTAGAGGATGCACTTGGCAGGATCCAGCACCAACAGCCAGCAACCATACACACAAAGCTCACTTCTCTGTGAGTACCTTGCACGCTGTGGGAGGAAAAAGTTGAAAGATATATGGAAAGCACAGGATGAATTAATGAGTTAACTATGCAGTGCAAAACCATAGTCTGACCAGGAGGAAGCAGGGAGAGAAGGGATATGTAAGCTTAACCTTTTAACAATGAGATGCTTCTCTGAAAGTCTATTTTATACTGACACAGTAATTACGAAACTGTTTATTGTGCACATGTGTGTGCATATATGCACACACACACGTACATATATATATATATATGTACATATACACGTACATATATATATATATGTACATATACACGTACATACCTGCACATGGCTGAGGAATTAGTAAACACTTTCATAGTGCTGAAGAGGTACTTGCAGAGAGTATCATTTGCCTAGCACAGTTAATGTCTCTAGGCTCCTGCTCTGCTCAAGGGGGTGAGAGAAACTCCTCCCATGTGCTAAAGCAGCAGAGATAGAATTTTTTTCTGGTAATTTCCCTGTTGGAGGGCTTTTCTCTTGACAGAGAAGTTCTCTTCAGTAAGACTGAGTAAATGCCCATTACAGGGAGATATGAACTAGGAGAGGCCAATTTTTTCTGGTTTTAGGAGAAGTGTCTTTAAAGTTAAGCTCCTACCTCAGGGTTGAAAACAGACTCCTTGCTTTTAGCCAGAAAGGAGGGCTCCCAGCTCTGCCCCCAGCTGCCAGCAGCAGGACCTGGAGGGACTCCCTGCTTGCTGCAGGGCAATCTGGGGGCCTGAGGCTGTGCTCACTTCCCCCTCTATGTGCTCTAAGCCTTGGCTCCATTTCACAGCTCTTCATGGAAATAACTCCCTGTTCTGGGAGGGACTCAGTCTCTTCTCAAATGATAATGCAATCCAGACATGAATTGGCAGAAATGTCGTGAGACTTCTTATTCTTGTGTATTTCCAGTGCGAATGCTCTCAAAATATCCTGGGAAGGCAGTCTTGGCATTTTTTTCTGATGAACTGACACTGACCTGACAGCTTATTGTGGTTTCTTCCCCCAAAGACAGTAATATAGAAAAGAAACTGAAGAATCCCTTTCCCATCCCAAGTTTGTTTTCCAGCTGTACTAATATTAAAAACGATCTTTTTTCTACACTGTAGTATTTTTGTAATTGCTGCTCTATCAAAACACAGTAGAAGACCTTTAAGCATACGCCAACATTGACTTAGGACTTATCAACCTCTGAATAATGTGCAACGTGCATTTCAGGAGACTTAGTGCACCAGGTAGAAGAGGGCAAACAAAAGTTTAATATTGTCCTCTGAGCACAAATTCAGAGGTAACTTCCTCTCTCAATATATGGGCAGGTTAGGATGATTTACCTCCTTCAGTGTTGGCATATAAATTTACTGCCTAGAGTCGGGCAGAGTGAATAGCTGCTGGTGGTTATGTTTGTGCCTTGAGATGAGAGGATCCCTCTTTCTCTGCTTCCCTGTTTCCTCAGGTCACAGACAGGGATTCCTGATATATCCCAAATGATGGAGGGAGAAAAAGCATTTCACAGGTTTTTCCAATTTGTTTTCAGATGTGAAGGGGCTACAGGAAGAGTCACTGGGAAAAAGACTCTGAGGATGGACTGGGGTCAAGCACTGTTTCCGGAATCCTCTAACAGCTGGGAAACATGAGTGCCTGATTTAGTGAGCTCTGATGTTGCATGGTCATAGGGAAGGGCCTTAACACAGGTTTTGGCCCCCACTGTGTGTATTCTGCCCACTTTAGGGGAAGGTAGGCTAATTTTGACTTCTCTGCCTTATCTAAACAAAATTTCCGAAGAAAAAGATCCTCAATTGTAAAACTGGATAGGTGATTCGGGAAAGAAAATGACATTTCTTCATGTGTCTATCCAACATATTTATGAAGGGGAACACAAAGGTAGATGAGAGCAATTTAGCTGAAGTGTCACAGGAGAGCTGTCACGAAGGACAAACCCCACTCTTCAGCCCCACGGAACCGACATTCTTGTGGGCTCCTTGTTTTCAATACCTGAAGCAGAATGGCAGGATTTCATACTATATAAATGCATGGTTTTTTATAAGATGGAAGATATGAGGCACTGAAGGGCTGGATCTGCTGGTTTTTTCTCAGCTGTTTCTGGTTGGGCAGCAGAGTTTGTTGCCTGTCTCCTCTGGCCTTGACCTTGCTCTTCACCAGGGCCAGGCACCTCTGTGGCTCCTGGATGCTGATCTTTCGTCATCAACCTCAACTCCCACTGAGATACCAGAGCAGATGGGATTGCTGCTCAGAGTGGAGCTTGGGAAGAAGATTTCTTCGCATTTCTACCTCTCCTAAACACTTCTCAACAGCGGACATATATCACCTATGGACAACTGAGCTGCTTCTTCCATGGATGAAAACCTGGCAGAGAAGCAGGTGATCTTCATCAAACTGGTTTTAGGCTAGTGGCTGGGTTGAGCTGTTAGTTTGGATATGCCTGATATAAAGTCAAATGTGTCACCCAGCCAAGCACATAATTTTATATTTAAAGCAAACTTGACTTAGATGTGTTGGTAACACCTGGCAACTTGAATAGTTGCTCAAAGAGAATTGAACTGGTGCACACTTGCTAGAAAGGCAGAAAACACAGTCAGTACCAAAGCTGCAAAAGCATTGCACTGGTAAAATATCATAACATGACAGGCACATCACAAATCTATACTACAGAAGAGTCTGAAATACAGTGTGTAGAAATATTTACAGGCCACGGAGATTAAGAAATATTGCTGGCATGGTTGGGGCAATCAATACATGAGGGTAATTACGAAATGCCACTGCCTTCTGAGGCAAAAAATATAGGTCCCTATCCTACCCTAATAGTACTTATTGCGGACCTTTATAACATTTTGCTGAAAGCAATGGAAAGTTCAAGGCATTTCTGTTCCTCAGCTAAGCTATCTAACTGGAGCCAGTATCAGCTGATAGAAATGTGTCCCTTTCTTCTATCTCTTTTAAGGAAAATAAAAATCCTGGAAACTGGAATTAATGAAATGATAAATGATAGGAGAAAGGAATATTTAAAATGCAGAAAATTAAAAAATTGTAAAAAACAGTTCCTCAAATTTTCATGTGGCTCCAAGTTCGATTCTGGGAATGTAGAGATCAAACTGAAGTATGTAATTTAGGATTTCTTTTTTTCCTGTTGGATTTCTATTGGTGTGATTTAGGTTTTTTTGTGCTAAAGCAGTTGTAGTGAGGATAATGCTTCTGACAGTGTTTCAATATAGCCTCTGCTTATAGTTGCCAAGTGGATTTAAATTTTTTTCTTTCTTATTAATGGGGTGTGAATTAATATGTGGCCTGTCAAATATGTTGGAAATTTAACTATTTGTGAAGGAGAAGGCACCTCATCCCTGCAGTAAAGCTATGAGCAGGGTGGAGCTGGAGGCAGATTGACCTCCTCTGTTTTAAATGCTAAAAATTCATCTGAACTACAGTGACATGGTCTGTGGCTGCTGCCTGGTTAGGTGCAGTCTGCAGAGGACAGGATCCATGGAAGCTATCTCAGACAACTGAGAACATAATGAACAGCAGAGCTGTTCCTCTGGCACTTGATCCATCTGTGACAGCCCAGAAAAAGCTGCAGTGAGGTCACCTACCGGCTAGTGCCTTGCTGCTGCCCAGGCAAGATGGCACTGCTAGCCTGATGTAAATGGTGCCTCAGCAGAGAATTTTGAAGGGAAGCCATCTCCAGAGATCAGAAAAAACAAAGCTATAAAGTGGAAAACCTTAGAAATGAGGGGGTGAGTGGCAGGCATGTAGTGCACTAGGTATTTTTAGATGCTAGTTGGATGAAGAGAAGTTACAGCAGAACCTGAGGGTTTGGAAGCAGCCAAGGAGGAAGAGCCAAAAAGTCTGGAGGCAGCAGAAGCTGAGTTTCTGCTAGCACCAGACACCAGTCGACCCAGCCCAAACATATTGTTACTGTTTTATTAAAGGGTTGATTTGGAGAATGTTGTGTTTGCAATTCAGCATCATGCCTTGGAGCCTTGATTTCAAGCCTTTATTTATATGCTTAATTGTTGCTATGGAAATTCAATATTTAAAGAGGTAATTATTGCTGATCTTGTTGCATGTGTCCATTTCTGATGTCCAGCTGTTAGCTCTTTAGCTCCAGTCTAGCAGATTAATTACTACTATTGATTACTTTGAGCTTCTCTCTTCACACCTGCAGTCTGTGCAATTAGCCGGTGGCCTCCTCTGAAAATTAGGAGCAGTTTCATTTTGGCACCTTGCCATTTCTCAGCCATGTGCCTTACACTGATGAACAAAAGGAAAGCTATTTTAAATAGAGATATCTGGGCAATGAACTCTTTGTATTTCTAAACTATCTGTGGATAACTCAAATTACTCTATGTTAGTAAATATTGCACCCCATTGGAAGACCCCTGGTAGTGAAAAAAAAAATAAATTCCAAAGTACTGTTATTTGTTTTGTCTGCCCACTAGTCAGTAAATGCTGTCCTGGCTATTTGAAGTTTATTGTCCATAGTGCTTTTTTCTTTTTTTCACTGAATTGGACCCGACCCTCTGAGTGCAATTACTTCTCCTTTCAACCTGCTTTCCTGAAGTGGAGTTTTCCTTTCTATCCTGTGTGTGAGAGATTTCCTGTTGTTCTTACTGGATGCTACCAGGGCACATCAGAGGAACTTCAAGTAGGAGGGCAGGAGTGGTACGCCTGTACCCAAAAGGCCCTCATCCATCTTCTCCTTTCCCAAGTACTATTTGTTTTCCAGTGGCCACTCAAGGCTCTTCTTGGAAAGACAAGTCTGTGCCATATTCTCCTCTCTGCACATCACAAAGGCAAAGACTAAGGGTTCAAAGGTTTTATTTTAAGAAATAAAATATAAATCTTCTTCCACTGGAGTCATGCCTTTTTCCTCTCAAAAAAAGAAGCCTTTTCTTTACGTTTGCTGGGTTGCTAAGCACAGGTCATGCCAATGTTGCGTGATTTTGACATAAGTAATGTGCTGGGTGGAAATGGGAGTGTGGGGACAACCCTGTCTTTGCTCTCTCTGGGCGAGTATCCAGCCTAGATTTATGGCAGACCAAGGGCAGTCCAGAAGCACAATACAGGTGGCCTGTGAACCAAAGTGTGCTGAAATTCAGCGTTCAGGAACTAACTTGAGTGTTAATGCTGCATGACTGCACGCTGCCCACATATCAGCAGTTTAATGTGCCGTGGTTCAGGGTTGTGAGTCTCCAGAGCCAAGGCAGCAGTGGAGGCCCTCTCTGCTTCATGGGTCAAACACCACCCTTAAAGTTGCAGTGAAGTTCAGGGGAAGAAAAGAGACCCATCCCCTTTCTGCTCAGGTGAAGTAGTTGCTGTAGACTATTTGGTACAGCACTGGCCTCCAGACCAGAAGGTCCCCAGCTGGAATCTCATCACCGCCACTGTTTCTAGATTAAATTCTAAATTGTGTACTGTCATTTGGAGGCCTTCTGTGCAGGGTGTCACTGAGTCACCAGTTATTAGGAATGCCTCCTATTATTGCAGCCCTAAAAGCTATTTGAACAGAAGCCTAATGTGACTGTGATTTCCAAGAACCATTTGCTGTTATTGCAGCTCTGCTTTGCTGTGAGTGAGAAACAAACCAAAGTTGCTTTCAGATCACATGAAAGGGCGGGACAGGGAAGCAGTGGAGCTGGAGTAACATTCAAGCTGCCAACAAATGTAAATTCACCAAAAATAAACAATGTTTTTATCAACTAAAGCAGGGTCATACTGCAGGTTTCCTACTGCAAGAAAACAAACCGGTTGCTTTTCTTCAGGAAGACATATTTTGAAATTCTTCCTGCTTTTCCAAGCAGCTGAAAAATTAGCTAGAAGAAGTGTGCAGAACCTGTGCACTGCCATAACCCAGGGGCCAGAAGGACCTTCTCCTCCACCTAGGAGGAGGATGTAGCAGAAAGGCAAATGCCTTCTGTCTGGGAGAGGAAGCCTATGTGCACAGAATGGGAAACTACAAATGCAAATATTATTCTGAAGACACAGAGATGCATGTCAGAGATCTATATAATATGGAAGAATTTGGAGTCTGAACAATACAGTTTACGGGCTGAATTTCAGAGCAGTCCTGATTCTACTTTATTGCTCTCACTTTCTGAGACTTCTTAGTCCTAAATCACCTCCATAAAATGAAAGTGGAATTTTGTCTGAAAGAGGGATGATTAAGGTACCAGGAAAATAGCTTTCTCATAAAGAATTTTTTAGAAGTTCTGTTGTATCTACAGCTAAACATGCTGTGAACAGCTTGCTCCTGTTTAGGAGAACTGATGTGAAATGGCATTGGTCCATTACAACTAGTGGTTCTGGGTTTGGTGCTGGTTGAATATTTGGACAAATATTTGTACTAGTCCTGTATTATACAGTTGTATTCACAATTTAGCTCTTCCTTTTCCTTAGCATAGGATTGGGGTGTTTGGCAAGGATGAGGGGCTACATCAAAGAGTCTATTTTGAGCATGAGGTGCCAGACATCATATCAGATGGACTGCAGCCAGCCATGCTCACAGAAGGACAGACGTCTGGCAGAAACAGAAAGCTGGGGCCATTAGAAGAAGGCAGTGGTGCTGCCAGCTATATTCCCTGTCCCAGATGGATATATCCCACTTAAGATGCTGCTGTGTTGTCTCTAGCAAAGAGATCAGTAAATGGGGAAGGAAGGGCAGTAGGATAATTGATAGGTGGTCAAAAAGAAGAGAGAGCAAAAATGTTTTTGCATCCATTTTATGCATTCATGTGCTCATAGAACTAGCTTGCTGTACTTGGAAATCTTTGAAACTTAGGACAGAAGTTTCAGTGATTCTAAACTGGCAAAAGTGTCAACTGCTGCAACAGGGGTCACAGTTTCTAGACAGCCTGAGATGCAAAATGGATACTCCTACAATGATTGTTCCCTGGAATCTAAAAGCAGAAACTGATCAGAGTTCTGCTGAAAATTGGCAGCCTGGAAAAAGTCAGGTCTGCATGTCCAGTGGAGTCACCTGAGCATCAGCAGCCTTTGTTACATGTTTTAAACCACCTACAGGCATTACTTTTGCCTAATGGACATTGAGCCTAGGACAACTTTCTCCTACCCACGCACGGAGCTCCATCTCATGGCTTGGGGGTGGAGGTGAGGTGGTTGTCCCCATATTGATGACGTGGCAGGCTCCCCAGACTTATGGTCTGTGTCAGGGCCAGCTTGCTGAACCAAAGTGGTGGCAAGCTGGAAGACTTCTAGGGTGACTGCTTCGCCCTTGAAGAAAGGTAAGGCTACTGGTAACACCTCTCAGGGGCTGCTGGTAAATGAAGAAATGTTCTATCTACAGGCTGTGACTAAAACTGCCATTAAGGGTTTGCTGAAACTAAAGGCCTAAGGGTTTTATTGAAGTGTCTCCCACACCCTCAAGTTCTTAAAGTAAGTTTGCTCAGCAAACCATTCATAGGCACCTACTGGCATTTTCAAAAACTTCTGAGTGCCCAGTTCAGGCAGATCTGAACATGGGTGCTTTTGAAGAAGATGGCTGCCTTTATCATTCTGCTAATTCTTTAGGTGTGTAAGCAGTAATGTGTTGCTGTGCTTAAGAGAGTGTTAAAGATATGACTTGAGCAGCATATCACTTAAGATCCTTTATGAGAGGTTTCATAATTTAATTTCTTCTCATTGCTGCAGCTACTTTCCTCTTTTTACTAGATTGTGAGGTACAGTCTCTGCCATCATACACTTAGGTGGCTCTCAGCACAGCTGGCTGAGACTGTAAGTCCTCCCAAGATGCAAACAGTAAAGAGGAATAAGAGCATGAGGTGGGTATGCAGTGACAGAAGTGAGATGTTCACAGCTGGCAAGTTGTGTCTCACAGGTTTGTAGATTTTAAATGCCATTTATATACTGACTGCTTGTCTCAGTGCACTGACTTTGTTCATGTGCCAGGTGTTGCATTTGGCCTTTGGCATCAGCCTGTGCAACCATAATGAACTTCATCTGAAGCTGTGCTGAAGTGCTGCACTGCATTGCCTTTTCCTTCCCTAGGATTTAAGCTGTTTGAATTGCTATGTGTGTGATCCTTCTTCCACTTAATGACACACGATGGTTGTACTTTGTCTTTTGTCAGCTTGGGGTTTTCCTTTCCTTCCCTTCCTTTCCTGGTACAACTGGGAGCTACTTTTGAGCCCTGACGGTTTGGGTTTTTCTTCACCAGTCCCATGAAAATCTTTTGCTCTTGCTGGAGCAAAGAGCAAAGGGCATTAGGATAAGCTTCAAGCCCTGATCTGCATTTGAGGTGCTTGTTAAATCCCACTTATCTGTGGCACCAGCTCAGGAAATCCTTCTGACCTGCTGCCTATAGGAGCAGACTGATGGAGCCGATGGCACACTCTGTGTCAGGCTGCTCCTGCAGCACTCCATCTGCCTTGCTTAGCTGGAGCCTTTATTGTCCAAAGCCCTCCCAACAGGAAACATTCTGGCTGTAGTGAAGTATCTACAGAGATTATTATGGTATATGTTCCCAAAATGTCTCCCAAACCCACAATACTGACTTCTGTGTCCTAATTGTACTGCATCTGTTTCCAGCCTTGGAATATTACCTCTTAGGTGGAGGGGCTGATGTAACCACACTGTCTCTTGGTATCCATTGTGGTGTCTATGTTGTTCATGAGCTAAGGAAATAACATAGTGCTACAAGGATCCAGTGGAAGCTGGGACAATCTGGGTTTATAAATATGACTAGATGTCTTCAGGAGGCATTTGAAATCCTTGATATAAAATCCCTTTCTTGAGAGTACTTATTTTCTAGCTCACTTTTTTTTTCTCTGTGAATATAAATACATGCACACGCATATGCATGTGTTTGTGTGTGACATATATGTGAGAGACTTTTGTCCCTGCATAGGGAGAACATGGGTTGGTGTGTGTTTTCATGAGCCTGTGTGTCCCATCCACAGCATCAGCTCTCACCCTAATGAGCTGAAGCTACATTAGCAATATCCCAGGCAGATAAATTGACTTTAAGCCTTGGTTTGATGATCCTACTAAGACATTCAATTAATTCTGTTTTGCTACAAGCTAATTTATTACTTTGTGTTTATTCCAAAAAAATGTTGAATGTACAAATCAGTAGCAGACAAGGTAATGAATTATTCTACCTTCCTTCATGCTCTTGTCTTCACACTTCACTACTATAAGAATGGAAGAGGAAATATGAAAGAAATGTCTTTTGATGTATGAAATGTGGGTATTTTCTCATACTGAGCTGTATCTAACTGGTGTAAACACATAATCAAGCCCTCTAGGAGATGCTAATTAGTGCAGTAAATGTTAGTTTATTAATTGCCATTATGTTTCTCTTTGTTTCACCAGTGAATGTGCCTTTTCAGGAGAACAGATTAGATATGGTGTGTCTGTAGAATTTGCTTGTGTTCATGGCAAATGAAGACAAGTAGCCTAGCAAAGCTGTGATGAATTAAAAACATTCCGTGCAATCAACGTTTCTGTAACAGAGTCCACGAAGTGCATGGGCTTCTGAGAAGAAAAACAACACAAAACAAAAAACCCTGGAGGATTTGATAACAATTTTCTGCTCCATCTCTCTACTTGGTGTGTTTTTAATGAGCCCTCCAAAAGCACATGTAGTAAAACTTTTTCCTTTTTGATGTGGCAGACTACACTACCAAGACATACTGCAGGAGAGGCACTTCAAAGGCAAACAGCCAGCAAATACAATTATGTTAGGTGAGGCTGCTGGGTGTAATTGAGTTCCTCCCATCCTTGGAAAGTGATAGAAGACAGTCCCTTAACAATTCCCTCTTCCTGCTCCTCCAGCTTGTCATTATAAATCAATACTTACCCTGTGATGTTCACATTTGTAAACTGTACCATTATCACATGCTACCTTGCCTGTGTCAGGTACTGGGAGCCAAATAAAGGATCCAGTGAGTGGTCCCTTTGTAGGCAGCTGCAGCACGGAGTATGGAGGGGACAGAACCAGCAAAGCCTGGAAGACATCCCTTTGCTTCTGCCAAAAGTTGCTGGAAACGCTTATGCCAGGATGTGCTGGTGCTTCTAGGAAGCAGCAAAGTGGATGGTTGTCCTGGTTGCAGAGAGAGAGCAGAGCTAATGTGTGGGTGTGCCAAGCTTTTTGTTCTATACTATCCACATCATCACTAGGGGCCTTGGTTTTGGGAGGAAAAGCTGGACATCTGGTCAGAAGTGTGCCTCTATTGCTTTTGCCTTCCCCTCTCCAGTGGGAGGGTGTTTGGGTCAGCCTTTGAGCTATTCCCAGTGGTGAATACCTCTTTGTGGGTAAAACACCTTCCCCCTTTGTTTACTTTTGGTATTCATATTGTTGTTGTTGTTATCATCGCATGTCTTGTTCCACTGCTTTTTGCTTTCAGTAAAATGTTACCTCAACCCACAGATTCTGCTTTTCCCCCTTTTTTACCAGAAGAGGTGGGAGGAAGGGGAGTGGCTTATTTGGCATATAATTTCCTGCTGGTGTTAAACCATCAGGGCTGTGTGCCTTGAAGCAACTTGGTGTCCCAGAAGAACCACTGTGGAAAGCAGCTTTGCTGGGTGTGGATCTAGTTCATACCTTGACCGAGCTCTTAAGATCCACTTTTAGACTTTGTATGGAGAGAAAGACTTTGCATGTTTTTAATCACTTGGCTTGTAAAGACAAAGCATAGCAGGAGGTGTTTCCCTTCTGTGTGGAACTGGAACACTTGTTGTATTTTCATGGATTTTGGCTAATGCAAACCAAAACCCAGATATCTCTTGATACTCCTTTCCTTTTAGAATAGCCTCTACAAAGCCTTACACTGTGAAACAAAGAATATTTTTCACCCTGACATTTGAAAAAACTTTTCGTAATTTTCTTCAATTATTTGCCTAGAAAAGTTTCAGTAGGCCACTGAAAATCTGAGGCTAGAATTCTTGTTTTATCTTTATCTTTGAGAGCAGGGTTGCTTTGCAATGTCTTTGAATATTTTGAGTCCCACCCTAATCCTGTCCAGGACATCTTCTATTTTATATTATTGTCCAAATAACAACAGTCCCATGTCAGAAACTTTTAGCTTGGACTTGCAGGAGTGTCCATTCAAGAGGCAGAATCCTTCTTGTCCCTTTCCCCTTAGGCACATATCTTGCCTCTGTGCTTCTGCAGAAGTCAAAGGCAGGCATGGCTGGCTCTCTGCTGGGATTCTCATGGCAACAGTGGGTGTTGCTGCTGCAGGTCTTAATTGCCATTAAGTCATCGGTTTATTTTCTGATGATAAATAATCATAACTAGCGTATAAATATGTAGCTTTTCTCTGGCGGGAACACTGAATTCAGAGGTTCTGTCCAAATATTTGCATAAGGAGTGACAGAAAAAATATTGGAGCACCTTTTATTTTTCAGATAGAGAGGATTTAAAAAAAGTTGTAAATTTTGTGTTCAGTGTTATACTTCAGCACAGCTTGAGCAAAATCTCGTTTTAAGTGAGGGGGCTTTGGTTTTTTTGAACTCTAGTAGCAGAAGTGTATGGAGGATGGACCTATCTTAGAAATTTGCTGCAAATCTGGAGATAGAAACTGGCTTATCCTCTGAGACACGCTCCATATATGCAGAATCTATCTGAATAAATGAGCCCCTTACTTAACTGGGAACGAACTGTATATTCCATCTGCAGACTGAATGATTGCTCCATTTCAAGCCTCCTGACTCCCATGGAGCCATCTGGTACACGATAGTTTGTACGAATAGGTGAGGATTCCTGCTAACACAACGGTCTTCAGCTAGGCAGTGCTGATATTTAGCACTCTGCTTCACATCTGCGCGCAAAGCTGTAACAAAAACCCCAACAGTTTCTGTGTTTAATATTTAAATGAACCTTCCTTTTTCTCCTGGAAAACCAGTTGGGATGGGAACAATTAACACAATTACATCAGAAAATGAGTTGGGCTATTAATACATACAACTAAGCAGAGATTTCCTTTTATGTGGCATTGTGAATTTTTGTTTTTTACCCATTCATTGCTTAGGGCTCAGTGGGGAGGAAGGTGGGAGAGGAGAAGGTATGTGTCATATAGATATTTTAATATCACTTTGAGGTCTTGTCAGAAAATTAAATCAATGGACATAATTCATGTCTGTAGGCAGCAGTGGGGTGGTCATAGGACTTACTAATAGATATGTAAAGATTGTATACTTTTTTTGGCTTCCCTGCTGCGTCAGAGCTGTCCATATGAGATGGGTGGCCTGGCACAACATCACAAAGAAGGTGCCTTTGTGGTACATGAGTCACTCCAAAGGGTTTCAGTGAAAGTGAACAGAGCAAGGTGGATGGGGGAGAAAGGGAAATGGGCTAAAATCCAAAGGCTGCCTGTGTACTCACACTGTTTCATTATCTGGCACAGAGATCCACAGATGTATTTAAGACACCTAATATGTAGCTGGAAAGACCTGTGTGCTCACTGGCAATTTAGAAAGAATAAAGAGACATTAGATCCCACTTTCCCCCCAGATACTGCTCAGGGTCCTGGAGGGAAGGAGTTCAAGAGGAGCAGCTGCTGTGTGGAAAGTGCTGCTGCCCTGGGCTGGACAGTGCTAACCCTCATGCCTCTGGACTAGTAGGGAGGTCTCAGCTCCAAGTCCTACCAAGTCTTGCACACCTTGGATATTTTGCTGAATGTAGGTTACTTAAGACTTTTACTTAGTCTGGAATGACAGTAGCATCAGTAGCAGACACTTTCTGTTTTTGGTTTTACTGTATTCATTTGTTTATTTCAGCAGCAAAAATAATAATAGACTTTTCCAATATAAGTGCCTTTTTTCAGCCTTTTGAGCGAGCTCTAGCTTCTGATGCATCTTGACTAAATGGGAGTCAGTGTGGATGGTGCTGAGACTCACATTTGCTCCTACCACAGTGAATACAGCTTAGCAGTGCAGTATTGGGTCTATGCAGATTCTTGTGATTCTCATCACTGCAATCTCACTTTGTTTTGGTAAATGTTGCCCCTCAGACATGGGATCTCTTACAAACTGGGATCTGTGCTCACATGCCTATTGCAAAATACAGCCTGCTAAAAACAGCTGTAAGGAGCTCCCTTTGTCTGGTTGGAGTTCTTCACTTAAGTGCTTGTGGTGCCTGATTAAATTAGTAATCAGAGATATAGTCATGCTATTTTGTGACTCGGAGAGCCTTGATTGTGGATTATATTTACACACTGCAATTTCTTTCTAAATGGAGCTCTTTGTATTCAAGGACTTTAAGAGTCTTTCAGCCTGTGATAAAATCCAGTTTGCTACATAGACTAGTTCTTGCTGTGGTGCCAAGCTCTTGGTCAGGCATGCTGTGTAAAACAGTTTTTCATCTGCACAATAAATACGGCTATGTAAGAGTTCATGTGTGGTGCAGTGGTTTTGCTGACCCTTTACACTGAAAAGCTGCATGATGGCAGGCTGTCAGATGCATTGAATGCCTTCATGTTGTGTTGCCTCAAAAGAACAGAGTTTCCTTTTTTGTCAAAACAGGGGTTGATTTGAACCAAAGCCACATAAATGGTACCAACAAACTTTGTGGTATTTAAAATCCCTGCATGCATCCAAATGCTGTGGCCTATCCCTGGTAAAAACAACAGGGCAGGAAAGTCAGGCAGCCCTTACAGAATATTTTGTTGTGTTAAAACCCCACAATGTATGCTGAGACAGTGGCTCTTTCACATGCATGCATGTAGCAGATGGAGGCGGGAGGAAATCTGACTACTCTGCTGATTTTGAGGCTCCAGAGCCATACAGGTGAATTCTGTGGCTGGAAGTCCCTGTTTAAAGTTTCTTCTTGTCCTGTTCAGAACAGGGACAGGAAACCTGATCTTCTGCATCAGCCCAGCTGCATTCACTTGCAAAAGGGTGCAGGGAAAATGAGAAAAAAGAGTGCTAAAGGGTGGAGGCCTGCCATGAGAACATGCTCCAGTATGAAGGAAACCTTGGACCAGGCTGTGGTTTGATTCATCTCAGAGCAGGCTCTAGTCACTTGGCACTTTCTCTAGGCATGGCTAGAAGTTTCACCCAGGGTTTGAGGAAACTTTTGCAGGGTGGGTTTTCTTTCTTGCTTTGTTTTGTTTTTCTTTCTTTTATTCTTTTTTTTCTTTCTTTCTTTTTTTTTAATCTTCTGTAAATGAATGTGTTTTCATGAAGAAAAACTTACTTCCTTCTCTGATGACATTTGATTCAAGCTCTGAAAAATCCCTGATCATCTTTAGTGGGCCCTGTTTTTTTAAATTTTTTTAGGTGACTTTTACTAGCGGTACAGTTTATTGGAACGCCTTACATTGATACTAACATGAAGGTCCAGTTTATAAATGTGTCAGTGAGATTAAACCATGTAATTCTATTTCTTGCTCTACTACCCTGCTGAAGTAGTACTTCAAATCTCTGTGCCTTAATTTCCCTTCTCCCATTACTTGCCTTCTCCATAAAAATTCTTTGGAACTAGATTTTTATCACTTTTGCTAGGAAATGGAACTCTGATCTCACTTGGATCTTTGTATTGCTACAATGTAAGTAATACTCTGTTTAAGAGAGTACCTTTAATAATTATTTTGAAGTCTCTTACCAGCTACAGTAGCCATTGAGCCTATTAGAATGGTTAAACCTTTGGATGAATTAACAGACCAGATGAACAGATACAATTTACGCACTTATAACAAAAGTCACTCTTTCCAGAAAATTAGAGTACCATCTTGCAGATTGTTGGAATGATGCTGCCTGGTGGCATTTTCCTTCTGCCACAGAATAGCTGCAAATCACTCCCCAGTGAACTGAAGAGTCCTACAGGATAGCAAATGGATCAGAAATGCCCCTGGAGTGAAGTCTCTTTGAATTTAGGGGATTTCTGTTCAAACAGCTAGAGCTGCACTTGCCTCTTGTATTTCCTCTTTCAGCATAGATGTGGCTACAGGCTTGTTGAAACAACCTGACAGAACAAAAAACAAGTCACCCTTGCCTGGTGGCAACTGTTCTCACTGTAACATTGTGCCTCTAAGAAGGCTCCTGTCCCCATTCCTGGCCAACAGCAGATGCTTGGTGAAGAGTGACATGAGCGAGAAGGGTGACATGAGCATGATGATACAAGTCCAGACATCGTCTGGTTGCTCCATGGCTCCTGACCATGGCTGGTCACAGCTCAAGGTGGCACAGGGACCTGCCAGCGTGAAGGTGCATGTTGGTGGGTTGGCTCTGTACACCCAGAGCCAAGCCTGAAGGGTTGGAGGGGAGGGAAAGGATTCACACACAAACACAAAGAAGAAGAAGGGGTGTCCCCCAGGCAGGCTGGAGCTTGCCTGAGACATTATTGAACAGGCAGCTCCATCTACCTGGAACGTGCTGTCTCCAGTACAGTCCTGCCTGATCACACCCAAACCAGCCTTTGTTCTTCAATAGCTATAAAATGCACTGGCTATCGTGTCTGGTGTTGCTACTGGTTCTTTTTGGTAAGTCATATTTAGTGATCTCACTCTTCATGGGAGAAATGTGACTGTTAGGATTTGGTCTCTATTAGGTGTTTGATTTGGGGTCTCCCTGATCTTAGATCAATGTTCCCTGAGTTGCAGAGGCTACAGGCTACCCTCCAGCATAATTTAGGAACAGAAAAATATGGCACAGAGGTGCAATTGCACCCAGCCCTTTTCTTGAAATATACAGCCTAGCTGTGATCTTGAAGGAGAGCCTGTTCCCGGGGGCTCCATGTGCTGTTTAGTGTTAATGGCAAGACACAAAATCCTAACCCAGACTTCCTCCTGAGCCTGAGTGCCTCTGCTGGTAGCCTGCTGCTCTTGCTCCAGGCTTTTCTGCTTCATGCATTCAAATGCTTCTATTTTATGTGGCTGGATGTAATGGGACTCACCTGTTTACACTGCCAAGCTAAGTCAGCAAAATAACCTTGAATCTCTGTGAAGATTTCTCCTAGTCTCCTGCAATCACTCCCCTCCCCAAAATGTTATTGTCCCCTTCCATGCCACCAGAGAAAATCCAAAGCCCTCCAAACCATCAGTGCAAGAACTAAAGCTGTCACAGGCATACAGTTTCCATAGGTAGCACTTTTCATGTTGGTTAATGAACTTTGTGAGGGCCTTATTACTATGGCAGTAGAATTGCTTGGTGACTTGTGCAGCACAAATAAAATGGGACTAAAATGGGACTAAAATTGTGAGTGCAAAAGTTTAAAGGAATACAGTTACTGTGTGTTTGTTAATTCCATCTTTGCAGGAGGATAGCAGCTGCTTTTCTTTTCTTTTTTAACAGATGGAGTGATTTCTCATGTAGTGTTACAGTAATGACCAATGTGACACAGAAGGAAAATTCTGTGACAATATGGTGAGCAAGATCTTATTGACAGCTCCACTTGGTTGTAATTTGTAAGCTCTATATTGTTGCTCTATTCTTTTTTTTCTCCCCCTACCTCCCAAATGCTGCCTGTCTTTTCTGCCATATAGAATTAGATTTCAAGCTGAATCAAACAGTTTAATTTGAAGGACTCTTAGCTAAAAGCTGTTCAAAATGTTCACGAGAGTTTACACCCCATCATAAGTTTAAAAAAATTAGGAAAAAATAAAAGCATTGCATTATGAAATGATGGTGTGAAAATTATCCTGTATTTAATGTCTCTGTTGAGACAGCTGCCTTGATTTATTCTGTAGCAGCTGATGCCTTCTCAAGGAAGGGAATTTCCCCCTTTGCAAAAAGGAGCTTGGCCCTAGCATGAAGGAGGGCATAGCCCAAATGTGGACCATGAATGACCAGAGACAAGTGCTTGTAGCCTGCCTTGTGACTGAACAGTGTGCAGGGGTTGGAAATAAGTGCAAGGACATCATTGGCAGACAAAATCTGCGACTTCTGCCATGCATAGGGGTGCTCAGAGCAAATGCCACCATCCATTTGTAGAGGAGCTGAAAATCTACCTGGAGACCCTGACCCACAGCCCCTCTTTTGCAAGACAGCATTAACTTTGTCACTGTGTGCATTGCTCCATTAGGTAAAGGGCTCTGAAAGTCCCCATAAGCTTCTCAGCTACCTTTATGGGGAATAAGCCACAAGGCAATCTATTTGTAAGATGGACAGGATGTTGTTCCACTCTTCCTTTGAACTTCTTAAATTTGAAACTTGAAAAAATAAAAAGAATGTTTGTTAGCTTGATACTAGCAAAGTAAAAAGTAGAGTGGAAATGTTTTTTTTAAAGGGAACATTGCAAAATAACAGAGATTCTATTTTTCTATGGATGATAAGGAAGATAGAACCATCCAGTGGATTCAGCCACAGTGTAAAGCAGAACTGCAGAAACTATCATGACAGTATGAGGACAGGTGGAGCCTGCATGTGCTGCAATCCTGACCTTCTGTGCTCCTGTTTGAGGGTTCTGTAGTCATCCTTGCTCCTAAGCACTGTGAACTGGCAAATTCTGCTCTTGGAAACAGTTCCCTAAAAAATAGTCCCAAGGGCTGGTTTTCGTGCTTGCTACCAAATGCCACTGGCTCTAACAGTCCTGTTGCAGAAATGTGTACAGTGCTAACACAGCCATTTCTTTATAACAGGGAGAAATGCCCCTAAGAGAAACATTTTCCTTTACAGTTCATAAATGGGACTTAACTTTTTGTGTTTTCTACACATACAAAATGAGGCTTTTTTGATCTCTATGGCAGATTTTTCTTTAATTTCTGGAATTAGTGGAAACTTGTGATAGTGTTTTTCAGAAGATTTGTTTGAATAAGGGGAGATTAGGCTGATTCTTTATTTCACATTAACTGCCTTTAAAATTTCTCCAAGTGAAGGGCTACCAGCCTGCTGCTCAGTGACAAATAATTTTGATTCATCCTCACTCCCCACAGGGTTATCCTCCTTCTTACTAATGTTTGACATTTTACATTTTAATTAAAATCACCCTCCAAGCAGCAAACCACTAAGAGAGTGACAGATATTCCTACTGCAACAAGATATAAGAAAAAGGGCAATTTGCTAACTATATCTTCAATAGTGCCTCTCACTTACTTGCTATGTGAGTACCTAATGAGTGTGTGTGTGTGATGTGTGAGACAAGGCAATGCCTATCTTAACATTCAGGGCATTTCCAGTGTCTGAAGACACTATATTTTGATGTCTGCATACCAGTAGGAGCAGCTGGGACTCGGGGTAACCTGGTGGACAGGTGTAGAGAGGGTGTTTGTGTAAAAACCTGTATTAGTCAGGACGTTAATATATCATGAGAAGGTGGAGAGCAGGCACCAAAGCTGGTGTCAGTGGCAGCATAGAGGAGATGTTTGGTGGGAGATGAAGCAAGAGGTTGGAGTGCATACGAAAGGTGTGAGGTGCACAGAGGTGGAGATCAATATTACAATGTGCTTAGAAGGAAGAGGAGGTGATGCCACTGCAAAGGATCGATATCCCTTGCAGAGGTGAGTCTGGAGGCCTCAAGAGGGGAAGTAACAAATGTTTTGATTATTTGAACAGTAAAAAGGAAGACCTGAAAATAGAGCAATGGCGGTTTTTTTAACTGCTCTGTACATAAGTCAGAGAAAGGATAATCCATGGAAGTTGCCCTCTAGTGTACAGAGCCTGATGACAAAATGATGGTAGAGCCAGAGGGACAAGGATGGATGCAGGCAGAGGGACAGAGCAGTGCTGTAAATACATTGAGGAATTGTTGCCTGACTCTATATGGAGAAACAGAGGATGGAAAGAGATTGATCCACTGCCTTAGGAACAAACTCAGAGTGAACCCATCTGCATATGAATCTTATCTACCTTTGGCAGAGAGTTCTAGTGAGCTGTGTTCAGGTGTTCATGACAAACCAATTTTTTTAGATAGCAGTGGCTGGACATGTACAATGTAAACAATTCCATCTTTCCTCATGCACTTTAAGTGGCTAAGTTGTGAGAGAGCAGTGATGCAGCCTACATCTCATTTGTTTCTAATCCAATGCAGCATCTTCCTGATTCTCACTGGTGTCTCTTCCTCCATCTCAAACCCAACAACAAAAAATATTTTTCTCATATGTACCAGATCTGCTGGTATTTAGAATTAGGTTTCAAATGTCTTTAGAAATGACAGTGTGCAGGAAAAGGTCTTTCAAAATCCTAAAAGTTACAGGCTTGTCTGGGCTTTCTGAATTACAATACAAAATCCAAAGGAATAGGCAGAAATGATGACTCCCTTTCATGTGATTCTAGCTGCCCTTAGGAGATGAACAGTGAAATATGTGACTTCTGAAGAGAAATATACTGAATAAAGAAGGCTTAGATATATTGGTACAAATATACAGGGAAAGAGAGAAAGCTGTAAGGCAGACGGCAAGGTTTTGCATTCACAGCTCATTTCTCCTTCCTTCTGGAACAGAAAAGTGAGAGAAACATGGTAGTTCCTCCTAAACAGCCTAATTGATCTGCATTTCAGCATCACCAAAAACACACAATCAAGTGGCATGAACTGGTCTCTTGTAACTCCAGAAAGAGATCTGGTTTTGGTTTGCTGGAATAGGTGCTTGGTAACAAAACCTCTGTGTCATGTCCTCTTGGAAATAACAACTTGGTGAATAAAAGTTGCTCTAAGAAGTAGTGTTGGTGTCTCCTCATGACTTGGTCCTTAGGAGGCAATTAATGAAGAATGGTAGAGGTGCCCCTCCCATCCTGACATCTCAATTTTTTGTGGAGGAGGCTCTTGTGTCAGCCCTGTTAGAACCACTTTGACTTCCTGAGTGCCATTGCTGGGTGTCTTTGTGTGGCTATGATGGAGAGGATCCTGGCTGTTTCCAGAAGCAAGTTTCTTTGGAAACTGCAAGGACATCCAGATGCTTTGTGAGACTTTTTGAGTGCATACACATATGTGAAAAGAGGAAGCAGACACCATGTCTCAGGAAAACGAGTGCAATGCTGTACAAATTCTTAACCTCCATCAGCCATTCCTCAGATATGTAGAGTCATGGGTTAGTCTACAGAGGCATGTGGAAGGAAAGAAACTCAAGCTAGCTAAATGATCTGAATTTAGAGTGGATTGATTAAATTCCATTAAATCCCTGTGTAGATGTCCTTGTTCAGAATTAAGGTAAAGTAAGATAAGTCTCATAAAGGCCAAGTTAATTCTGAAGGAGAATACATACCCAGAGATTTAATGCATTTTTAACTAATCCATTTTAGCAGTTAATTCAGATTAACTGCACTCAGTTTTCCTCTCTGGCAAAGCCCTTCAAGGGAACAAGATATGGAAAAACACCAGGCTGAGCAGTGCAATGTTTTTAAACATCCTACACTGTCGATTTCAAAGCAGATAATTAGTGCCACAGCAACCCTGTACTGAATGGCTGCACGCAGACCTACCTGTGTTGGTGCTGTCAGAGGGGACAGTGGTCTCAGGAAGGACTTGCTAAGAGCATCCTTGCTTCCAGGAAAGTGCTTTGAGAAATGCTGCAGCATGCTGTTAAGGCCTTGGCTAACCTGCTGCTACAAGGAATTTTGATCATTAATGAGGTGTCTGTGCTAGTAAAATGAATCCTCCTCACAATGAGTGTGGAGTCGGCTGATACCCGTGTCTGCCCATTGTTTGTGTGCCAGAGCTGCAGGATGCACTGTGAATCTTAATGGTTTCCCTCCTACCTGGAGTGATGTATTCTTGGGCCAAATCCTGTGTTTACTCTTTTGTGTAAACAAAGCATTGCTTAGCCCGGTGCAGTCTTTAGTTTAAAAAGTCAAAACCTGGAGTTTAAGCTTTTCTATTGATTTAAAAAATATATTGCAAACAATAGCTTAAAAGGAAATGGGAGATTATGAATAAATAATAAGGTGCATAGGTGTACAGGGAAAATACAGCAGTCCATAAATATAGTTAAGAATTCAGTTGTACAGTAAAAAGAAAGGGCATAAAAATGTAGATGACTAAGGCAATATGTGTGCAGAGGATTAATAATATACCATGAATTAAAATATGCAAGTATTGGGGACCAAATTGCTTTTACTACTCTATACATTTTTTTAAAGTACCTAGAGGCCTTCAGGTATGAGTGCTAAAATAAAAATATTATTATTATGGATTTTGGGGGGAAGATGAGTTGGAACTCAAGGATGTCTCCTGTGCCTTTAGCTCTATTACATGTGGTTAAACACATTGGGCCAAATTTATCCCTGGCCTGCTATATTTACTGTTGAAAGCACTTTGGAAAGGTGCATATTAAATCTATATGTAAAAAAGCACTGAATTTTGAGCAGGCATTTGAGGCCAGGCAATCAAATCAAAGACGTTCTCTCAGGTCAGTTTAGTTTTGGGTGAGGGGAGCAATTGCTCAGCCACATTGGTCCAGTGAATCTGAAACAACAGCGTGTGAAAAGATGTGGTGGCAAAATAATGTCTCCATGTGGGATAAATGCTAATGCTAATCACTGGCTAGGCTATTTCTCTGTTTTTACTCATGGATTTTATCCTAATTTTTTCACTGATTATTATTCTGCCTCAGTGACCACCAAGGTAACTTTTCGCCCTGTTTCACAGGGAAATTTGAGGCCAACTTTTTCTGCTGCACTTTGAAGTTCATGTAAGAAAATTTTTCATAGAATTGCTTAGGTTGAAAAAGGCTGCTAAGACCATCAAGTTCAACCATTAACCTAACGCTGCCAAGTCCATCCCTAAACCATATCCCTCAATGCCACAAATTCATGTCTTTTAAAGACCTCAGGGGATGGTGACTCAATCATTTATCTGGGCAGCCTGTCCCAGGGCTTGGCAGCCTTTTTTGAGATTTTTTTCCCCCCTAAGATTCAATCTAAACCTCTCCTGGAACAACTTGAGGCCATTTCCTCTTGTTCTGTTGCTGGCACTTGGGAGATGAGAGCACCCCCCACCTGGCTACCACCCCCAGAAAGGAGCTGGAGCCTTTGCTCAGCACTTGTGCAAGCATGCAGGCTGCTGCAGTTTAAACCTTCATACCTGAGTGGAAGAGGATGGGGTGCAGGGGTGAGCCATGGCACCCAAATCAGCACTTTTGAGTACCCAGAGAGCAAAATGGCCAGGGACAGAGCTGGAAGCAGGGTGACCATAATGAAACTATCACATAAAAACTCTGACAAAAGGCTGAGCTTGTCCACAGCAGGCAGCAGAGCTGGAAGAGGTTGTGCTCCCAGCCTTTTCACTCGCTGGAGGAGCAGAGAACCACACATGACCACTTTGAGGCTTTGTCCTATTTTTGTCCCCTTCATTTTAATGCTGTGCTCTGCAGAGAAGGAGAAGGGAGGGTTCGGTCTTGTCTGCCTCTGGTTTGAATCTGTGCTACATCAAGATTTGTGTGTGTGTGAGACTTAAAAGCTGTGTATGGAGTAAAGGGGATGCATATATGAGGAGGTATCTGTCTTTCCTAGATGCTCTCAGATGCGTTGACATGTAGTACTTCTCTTTTGCCTTTTATTTCTATTTCTGGTAGTTGAAAATATCCCACTAGTTGCCACGCAAGTAGCTTGTACCTCATATGGCTTGGGTTTGTTATCCTTCACTTTCCTGTGGGGAGAGGCTCTTGACCTCAAGGCAGAGGCTGCGTTTTTATCAGCAAACTGGCTTCAGAGTGCAAACAGTGTGAGGGAAAGCTCAATTTTCTGTTTTCTTTAAAGTATGGGGATCACCCAAGCTAAAAGGATTGAGGTGTTTCCAGAAGTGCACAGGCATTTCTGTGGTGGCTGCTGTGCCTTCAGGGAGGTTTGAGTCCAGTGGATGATGCCCTGCTGTGCTGCTTCAGCACAAGATGCCTGCCAGAAGTCAGTCTGCTCCTAGTGAGATCAAGGTAGAGCTGCCACTGATTTTTAAGGCTGCATGGATACAGAATAGAGCAGATGTGCAAATCATTCCTAGGGACCATGCTTGTTTTTTTGGTTACAAGTGTGAAAATAAGGCTATCCTCTCAGAAAGACAATTTCAGCTCCTCTCATTCTGCAAGCTGAGCAAAGCCCTTCCTTATCACATCCTTTTCTTAACCACTATTTCCTGAACAGAGGAAGCTGAGTACAGGGAATCAGGGCTGCCTGTATTCTGACTATGTAGCAATGCAATTTGGTTAAAACTGTGGATCAGGCAATCGGATCAATAGAAGAAAAAACTACCCAAACTCTCCATGCAAAACTCAGCGACACAAAAAGAGCAACTCTGCATTACCTCGGGGCCTGAGTGTCTGCTCCCCAGTGATGCAAGCAGTATCATTACTTTCTCCCAGGGGAAAGTGTTCCTAAAAGTGAGGAACAGCAGACAGAGCAAACTGTCCTGATGACCCAGTTTGAGTCCTGGCCTCATCTGCACAGTAGTGCCACATTGGTGTTCTGAAACAGCAAGTTCAAATGCAACATTGCTGCCCATGCTCTGCCCATGCTGAGGGGTCTCAGATGCCTCTGCTCTGCTGCTCCCAGTGATGGAGGAGCCAGGATTGACACCCTTCAGCATGGAATGACAAGGGCAGCTCAGGCCCTCTGTACTCTGATAGGACTCTCAAAATGAACCCTGCAAATGGCTTTTGGGAAACCCTCTGTCTGTACAGAGGGACCCCCAGCCTGTGCAAGCTCTTCCCTGCCATCCATCCTCATGGTCATCCTCCAATTGCACAGACATCATGAGCTCACATCTGGGTTGAATATTTCTATCCCTTTGGTTGCTCCTGGCACTGAAGTCTGCCTTTCTGCTCCCGTTTCTGTTCCAGAAAAAGGTAAATGATGTTTTGCCCATTCCATGGGTGGGTTGTGAAGATGTAAAGCACTTTGGAGGAGATAAGTCCTGCAGGCATCCCATTTTGCACAACCTTGTGCCTCACCTTACATTTGGAGCACTGAGATCTGCCAGTCACTTTTCCAAGTCAGGGACCTGAAGCATCTGCATGGAGCAGGAGTGACACATCTTGGGCACAGTTCTGGGGAGATAAATGTGACAAAGGGAGAAGAAAAAGTAATACCACCTCACTTTTTCCCATCTCCTTTTTTTCCAGATGGTAAGTTTTGCTCCCTTCCCTGTTGCAGAGGTAATGGAGAGCAGCAGCAGCATGCCCAGGCTGCCCTCTGGGGTCATGACAGCTGCTATGACTAAAGGGGAGTGTGGTGGGCTGGCTGGATCAGGGAGTGTGATTGCAGGAGGCAGCAAAAGTTTACATTTGTGAGAGTAAAGTGAAGAAGCACGGGATTGGAGAACACTGGGTGCTGCCATACAAGCACCATAGCCCCAAGTCTAATGGGTAATAGAGTCATTAATTCTGCTGATTAACTTGGCCTTGGGGTTCATGGAAATGACATCCACCTCCTTTCTTTTTTTTCTTTTTTTCTTTTTTTTTTTTTAAGCTCAAACTGTGGAACGAGGGAGCATAAAAAAACAAGCTAATTAGAGAGGAATCAGGAGAAAAGAAGCAGGGAGAAAAGAGAAGACAGTCTGAGCATTAATGAGACTGATTTGGGAAGAGGATGTGACAAGCTCTTCAAAAGCATTATTGTCAAATGTGTCACTGTTTCATAGACGGCTACTGCTACCTTTGAGCTTCACGCTGATAGTTAATGATTTGAAACTATTAAAAGATTGAAAAGGTAAAAGGGAAAATGGCAAACTCAACTGGATTTTAATGAGAGTCCCCCCCTTCCCACTTTTCTGTTTTTCTGTAAGAAGCAGCCTTGGAAAGTAGAAAAAAAAATTCACTTTCCCCTGCTTACTTGCTCTCTCAAGGCAAAAAATGTTTACAAAGGAGAAGGGAGAGTGCAGAGGTCCATCTGTCTCACTCTGACCACCATCCATCTTCCTTTCCTCAAACCCTCAGCTCTCCCATTCACTGTCAAGTGGTGGTAGGGCTGTGATTGTGCAGGCAGAGGACTGACAAAAATAAGCTGAGATTGATGGAAGAGACAACTATAGCTCTTGTTTGTTTTTTTGTGACGTGCTGAGCAGAAGCAGTCTTCACACTGTGAAATGTAACAAAGAAATCTAAAGTGATTACACAGGTTCATTTGTCAGTATCACTGCTCCAGCTATTGCTGTGTGCAACAATGAGATGACAAGGCATTTATTGCTGATGGTTGGTTATTAGCCGCATTATAGGAAACATTAACACAGTCTAGGATACATAGACCAGGGAGACAATGGCTTTCTGGGCTCCAGACTCAGCAGGGTAGCCTTGTCATTAAATTTGGTGGCACCAATTTAATTTTTTTTTACAATAAATTGAAAGGAAACTTTGAAAACTAAATCTGTAACCCTGCATTTACCTTAAGATTGATCAGATGCTGCATTTTGTATCAGAAAAGCTGTGCAGCCCAGCAGGCCAGAAAATCTAAAAGATGCATTGGAAAAGCCTTATAATATGTGGCCTCTGGGCTAATCCCATCGCTACCTTCCAGCTCTCACCTCCAAAGTGCCCCTCTGCCACTGGGGTGGACCAAGTTCTTCTCAATCAAGTTGGATGCAAACCTGCAAGGAGAAAAGTCAAGAGGCTTCTGTAAACCTTTGTTATGACCTTTGTCTTGCTTTTCTTACCTTTCTTGGACCTAATAATTTTGCTTGTTTGCCTGGGTCCTTTAGGGTCAGATCTTGGTAGCTCTCCCATCCTTGCAAATGGCCCTGTCGAAGTCACCAAAAGTCATAGAATTGTCAAATGTCCTGGGTTGGGAAAGACCTTAAAGATCATCCAGCTCCAATGGACCCTCGAGGGACAGGGACACCTTCCACTAGACCAGATTTCTCAGAGCCCCATCCTGGCTTTGAATAGCTGGCCTTAGATACTTCCAGGGATGGGACATCCACAGCTTCTCTGGGCAACCTTTTCCAGTGCCTCACAACCCTAACAGAAAAACATTTTTTTCCTAATGTCTCATCTAAACCTACTCTCAGTTTGAATCCATTCTCTCTTGTCCCATCACTATTTGCACTTGTAAAAAGTTCCTCTCCATCTTTCATGTAGGCTCCCTAGGTACTGGAAAGGCACAATTAGTTTATTCTGAAGCCATCTCTTTTCCAGGCTGAAAAATCTGAATTCTCTCAGCCTTTCCTCATAGGAGAGGTGCTCCATCCCTCTGATCATCTTGGTGCCGCTCACCAGGAGTCGCTCCAGCAGGTCCATGTCCTTCCTGTGCAGGGACCCCAGAGCTGGATGCAGCACTGCAGGTGGGGTCTCACCAGAGAAAAAAAGTCTTTGACAGTAAGGGTTGAGTGTGGAAAGTGAAGGTTTGGCATGCATGGGACGTGACTGGATGACTGCCATGTTTTTTAAGCCATAAAACAACATGCCTGTTCTGTGGCAAAAGCTGTGTTTGTTCAGTGGTGCGAAGCCAGCCCTCGGTTCTGGGGTGAAGTGCCTACTTTTTGTAGCCTTTCAGTATTGAGTTTTGCAGTAAAACCAGAAATTCTGGTAGTGGCTCATTCTTTTTAAAGAAGGGGTTTTTTATTATTATATATATTTTTATATTTTTAATTTTTTTATAATTTTTTATATTTAAATATATTTTTATTTTTTATAATATATAAATTATATATTTTATATATATTTATTATTATTATATATATAATTCATTTTCTTATTAACTCAGGCAGAGAGTAATATATTCCCTGTTCCATTTTTTCTGACACTCAGCTTCAGTTTATTTTATGCTACCACCAGATTTCTAGAATGCCCCAGATTTTGGCACTGACAGCACTTAAATAAACTGAAACAGTTGTCCTGGGAAAGTTGGAGGTTTTGACAGCTGCATGAGGGATCATGGGACTTCAGCCCATAAAATACCAGTGTAAGGGGAATGACAATGTTTTAAAAACCACTATCACTTGATAACACTGTAAATCGCAGCAGGAGCTGGATTTGAACAGATTCAGGCCAAACTCAAGTATCTTTGAATGTAAAAATGAAATTTTGCTGGAATCTCTTCATCACCAGACTCGTGTGAATCAGATATGTTTTTTCTTCATGTTATGAAATTTATCATACTCTGTGCCCTATATACTGTCTGCCTAGCAGTGAATTTAATCTAAACTGTTTGTTCTGGATTCATTGATCAGAGAAGTAACCTGAAAAGATTCTGCCAGACTCAGACCTTTAAGATTCATAAGTTAGGTTGTAAATTTTATGGCATTTTTGGGTTAAAAGGTGGTAATTTTCTTTCTAAACTGCATTTACCAAATGTGTGTGAGCAAATTAATACTGTCAAGTTTCTTGCACTTATTGAGCAGGGTGATTTTGCCCCCCACTAGACACACTTTGGGCCACATCATCTGTCTCTGCCCAAGAATTTTGCCCTGAATTACCCAAACAATGCTGTTTCCTCCAGTTTCTGCATCACTGTGCCCCTCTCTCATTATTTCTGCTCTTGTGTTAATTTTGGCTTTCTTTCCAACTTCCTGCTGAAATCCTGTGATTTCAGTGAAATCCAAAAATATAGGGAGCTGATAGCCCTGTAAATCGGTTTCAATTGAAGAAGGTGTGCTTGCTGAGCTAGGATCCCTCGAAACAAACATCCCCCATAAGATGGACAGATAGCAACACCTGTGATCCAGCTTTCACATGAGGATTTTTTTTAAAAAAAAAACAACCAAAACCCCCCTGAGCAAATAATTTAATTCAACAATAAAAATATTAAACATCAATAGTAATAATAATAATAATAATAATAATAATAATAATGGTAATAATAATGTCATGCCACCTGAGACATAAGAGGGCTTTAAAGAGTAGCCAATAGGTCTAAATCTACGGTAGCAATTCAGAATCAAGTAAGAATGAAATATCTTTTGAGGCCATAAAGCTTGAAACTTGTCACAGAAGAGGCATCTAAACTCTCAGAAAAGAATGCAATCTCTATTTGAGAGCACGCAGGCATTTCTGACAAGTAGGGTCTGATGAGTCAGCATTTCAGCTAGTGAGTTAATGCAGCATTTGGCAGCTAAGCTAAAAAAAAAAAAGTATAAAAAAGCCCTTTGGCATGAACTTTGCTTCTGAGATATATGCAGTGAGTGTATCTCTGAGAAGTGGGAAGGTTTTTGAAGTTATAACAGAGGCTGTTTTAATTTGGGGCAGGCTCATTATGGAACATGGTTTAAAAACATAGATTTTGTTCCCTCTGGCTGTACGCTGTGCTTCACACTAAACTTGGCAAAGACAAAATACAATCCAAGAGAAGGTATCTGTATTGTAAGATAAAATGCCTCAAAGACTGCCTGCTTTGTGGCTGGCTCAGATCAGATAAGGGCTGTATCTATCATACCCTCCTCGCCGTGTAAACCAGAGCTAGAGGATTAAGGGGTATGCTAAGATGATGTGTCAAAATTTAATTTAAATCCTACTGCAGTCAAAAAGGCCAAACCTTTCAAAACATTAGATGTTTAGCAGCAGTTGGTGTCAATGGAGTTTTGTTGCCTAAAAGGGAAATGGTGGAAAATGACATAAAGAAGCAGTTAACAACCCTGCATGTAGGTCCCACCTATTGTCACAGCTGTTTCACTCAGGCACAGGCACTCCTTGGTCTTTGTAAAGACCGAGCTGTGTTTCTGCTCGCTCTTCTCATGGTTTCTATAGGTAATATTAAGACTGGCTTTCAATATACAGCATATGCAGGGAGGGCAATGTCTGCATTTCAACCGAGACTGAAATGTTAGACTGAAACTTAGACTTCAGATCCACAAGAATTTGTACACAAGAGAGCAGCAAGTAACTGATGACACACTTATAGGAAATGGATTAAAAAAAAGTAAATTGTTCTTTCCCCTGGAGGATGCTAAACTTTCATAGTAAAGTATTGACCAGCTATCCATTACAAATGATACATAGGTATTTCAGACAAAGGATTTTATTGTTACTATTAATCATTATTTGTGTAATGACTGAGTCTCTGAAGGCCTAGTGAAACCAGTTCACTGATGAACCAGGCCCAACAAATACTAAGAACTCATAGCTTAAATGCACAAGAGAGCCACGAGAAAGAGCTGTCTTATAAAAGCAGCATGGTGGTGGTGAGCTGCTGTGGAGAGAACACCCAGCCTGCAAACTGCAGCTGAGTCCTTGTGGCAGCCCCTGCCTGAGCAGTGTGATTGCTGCCCTGAGCTAAGCCTTGATGAGGCTGCAGCACCCAGCACTGGGCTGGAAAACATGGTCGAGTGGCTTGGAGGTGGCACAGCAGCCTTTAGCATGGTGCTGTGTGTTTGTGCACCCATAGCTCATCCACACCTGCAGCCAGCTGGCTCTGCAGGGTATCCCTCCTTCCCCTGGGCTCTGTTTGCCTTCCCATGTGCATGTGCAAAAGACACCAGTGGAGGAAAATCAAAGTAACAAACAAACATCCAGAGCTGACCCTGAATATTTGTGGGGGGTAGATTAAAACAAAGCTCATTGCAGCAGAGTTGCTCGGATGACCCTTGGAATTTCACTCTTAAAGGTCAGATGGTAAAAACCACTGCATTGCTGCTTGTAGGAAGGAGAGTTTAGCTGTAAGGTCACTTTGTTTTCACACTCTCAGAAATGTTACCTCCACCCTTCACAGGGAATGTAAATCAAGTCAAAAACCACCCAGCAGGGTTATCAGGGTAACACTAAATCAACACCAGCTGCAGCTGCTAAGGGTGAATGTAAAATTTACAGTGAGGCATATGTCTATCGCTACGGAGCGATTAGCAGTGTTTTCAATTAAAACATGCAAAGACCAAGATAATTTTTATTTTAGTGGTCTAAATAAAAGCAAACTTAGAGGCCAGACTAATCCAGATTTTCTATTCATTGCTCATGGTGCCTCTAAATCAGGACCATATTGCAAGCTGGAAAAGGATAGGGAGGAGGGCAAACTTTCCTTTCAGCAGTTTTAAAAAACTGCTGACTAAAATCTGCATCTATCATCTTGTTATTGAAAAGTATAAGTAAAAGGTGAGAGAAAATTGTGTCTGATATGGGATGTTTCGTTGACAGACAGCTCATTCTAACAGATGTGGCTCCTTTTAAATAGCACCCTAAATGAGATCCCAGAAAGACAAGAACAAAGGCTAGGAGAGAGCACTTAGTCTAATTAGACAGAGAAATCCATTTCCTTTTTAACTGAATGCTTCTCTGAATGTGCAGAGATTTCCAAGTTATGAAGCACAAGCAAAGGATGGAGGCTACAGCTATCAGTTCGTAATCTGCAAGGCATGGAATAATAATGGTCCTCATTTTTCAAGCACTGATCTTTAGTAGTTTGTTAAACCTGCACATCAACTCCTCACTAAAGCACCTGCAGATTAATGGCATGGCTAGAAAGCTTTTCATCTGGTGTGTATGTGGGGAGAAATTGTAAAGGAAGGCAAAGAATGGCCTTAAAATTTGTTCTGTTGAAAAAAATCACAAAGGAAAGGACTGGTAGTCCAGATTTTTACTTATCCCAAACTTACAGGAGAAATAAGAATTAAAGTAAAAGACACAGAAATGGTACTATGGTTTCTATAGCAATCAGCACCCCAGAATTGACATGCTATTCTGTGTGTGCTTTATGCTGGCCACAAGATATTAAAAGCAGGATCCTCTCACCTAACTTCAGCTGTTTCACTGCCAGTCATTCATTTATTGCTGCCCTTATAAATGTACACTAACTGAAGTTTTCCAGGATCCTCCTGCAGTTAACTTTGGGAGAGAGAGGCATCTCCAAAATTTGTTTTATCTTGTCCAGGGCATGTATCCGAGTCTGGCCTCTCTAGAGGGTTAATCTGTCAACCTATTGCCCTGCACTGACTACAGAGGACAGATGTTTCAGGTTAGCAGATGTGCTTCTAGACAACCTAACTCTAGAGAGAGTTAGGTTGCTATTTCATGGGAAGGGAATTTGCACATGTCACCAGAAAACTCAGAAAAATTTTGAACTGAGGTCTGAATACTTGCTTATTTTTGATCTTTCTCTGTTCTACCCGAGAGGAAAGGGAAGGAATCAGGAAAGGGAAGGAATCAAGGAAGGGAAGCTCAAGGAAATGGAGAACATGACTAATTTTTGTTGATCGTTTTTGAGCCTAGCAGGCAGCCAAAATTTAGTGCCTTGGACATTATGTGGAATAACCAGTTATCCAGTTGAGAATCTTTGCTGCAACTTTTGTGTTTTTCTAAATAAGTAATTCTGCTTTCATAGATACTGGGGAATCAAATGAATGGAAAATGTTTTTTAAGTTCTCACCTCTATACCTCTTCTGCCAGCATTTCCCTGGCCTCCTTGAGAGCTTTTATTTGCAGTCCTGTTACAGTGCTTATGCAAATCATGTCTTTGCCAGTGGTTTTTGATATGTTTTTCTGCACCCCACCAATCAGTAGCATGTGTTAACAGAGCAGTCACAGCAAAGACAGAGCAATGTGGTTTTCAGAGAGCCATGGGTACCCAAAGCCTGTGGGTCACCTTTAGTCTGGTTGCTGTCAAGTGTTGAAGCCTGGGCTGCAGAGCATTTTCACTGCTCTTGCCCATGTCAGCTCAGCGACCAGGAGGGATATGTTAACATTAGTGAATGAGTAGCTAAAAAGTCTGTCAAGAGAGTGAAATGAGAAGTAGAAAGTAATTGTTCTCTCCAAGGGAAAAAGCCTTAACTTCCCTTTCCAGAGCCAGCTCTTCTCCAAAAGAGTAGGAGTGGGAACAGGGAATGATGAGCCCTATTCCTTCCTATGACTCCAAATATAGGAAAAATGTCTAGGATAGAAGCATCATTTTAGGAAGCATTTGGTAATTCTGGGCTGTGCTCCTTGCATGTAAAGGAACATTTCATTAATTTGAAGGGGAAAGCAAAACCTTTTGCCAGTATGACAAGAACAGCTTTCTAGATGGTCTGAAGAATATTGCAGTGTCCTAGTAACATATGAGCCAAACAAATGTGGGTTTTTTTCAGCATAAGATCTGCCAGACTCTTGCCAGTGGTGTTTAACAGGCAAATTGCTCAACAATTACAGGAGGGGTTCTTGAACTGGGATCTGTGCAGGTGCAGGCTCCTGGTTATAGGCCAGGCAGATTTTGCAATGCCACTGGCTAAAATAATTTTTAAAGGAAAACATGATGAAACTGTGTTTGTTTCCATATGTGTGTGTGTGTACCCATAAGTTTATATACACACACGTTTAAGAGTGTGTGGGCATGTGTGAAAACAAATACATGTGTGTTTGAACTGCACATTGGCAATATTTGGAGCAGCACAAAAATCTTGCCAGCATTGCTGGTGATGAATTAAACCCAGTGGACTGAGTTTAGTTTGATGACTCTGGAACAAAACAAAGTCATCCTCAGCACTGAAGATTAACAGCACATGGAATGATGAAATAATGGATGTTAGCAACTCAGCAAAGTTGTTTTGTGTTTTCAAATGGCACAGGATAATGTGGGCACAAAAGCATTTTGCAAGCACAAGATGAGCATAGGTCAAAATACCAATCTCAGCTGGATTTCTCCGTGAATATGGGCAGGGAGTTGAGCACACAGGGCAGTATTTTTCAGACTTAGCAGCTTGTGGGCTTCATTTGCTTACAAAGCCACAGAACAGGAAATGTACAGAGTTATTTATCTGTGATTTTGATCAGAGACTGCCTTAAGTGAGATACTAGGTGAATTAGCTGTGGAATAGATTTTGGTGACAGATGTCCTGTGCTCTGCTGTTATGTAGAAAGCTACCTTACTTTCTCTGTCAGCTGCGATACCTGGCTATAATTAGAAGAAGTAATATCTGTAAAATAATTGGTTGTGCACATTTTGATTAATTTCCTGAGACAATTCCACTCCTGTGCCACTTCTCAATCTCCCTGTGATTTTTAATTTTCTCATTTGGGGAGAACTTTCAGTTAATTAGACTCCAAAATCTTGCGAACAGCTCTGTAAGCATAGGTGGTAAGATTTATTTCCTTATATTTGTGAGATCCTGGTATAAGTATTGGATGAGTATATATAATATAAATATATATAATATATAGGCAATGCATGCTAATCTTAAAATGTGTCCTCTAAGTTATATAGCACCATTGCTACTGAAAATGGAAAAGAAAAACTATGGTAGAGAATTTTTCTTGAAAGTTTAGTTATGATATGAAGAAGGACTATAATAGTCTAGGAGTGCTGTAAGCCTGCTTTGCTGTTTGGTCATGCTTCAACCAGTTAAGATTGTGAAAGATGTTTTTGGTGAGATGAAATGTTTGGAAATGTGAGGCTTGCTCATCCCATTGTGGATTTGTTATATACATTTAATTTTCTCAGAAAAGGAGTTAACCTGAAGACTTCTTAGAATCTTGAATTTGGTATATCTATCAGACAGTGATGATTACCCTCGTCAAAATGTAAAATCAAAACAAGCAAGAGGAGAACACACGCTTTAAGAAAAGGTGTTGTCCCAGGCACGGGACCAGCTGAAAGACAGGGAAAAGGTGTGGACCAAGGAAATCAGTTCCCACTCTTTCCTAAGGCTACTGCTTCGATAGCATCTGTGTGAGTTGCATTGGCAGGCGAGCTGCCCGAGGGGCTGCAGTCATCTCCGGCGGATCCGCAGGTGTTGTAACACGAGGCTGGCTCCGGATCCGTGCCAGGCACCCCGTGCCTTGCCTGGCTGTGCTGCCCCAGGCTCTACTCGGGCAGGGGAGCGAGCGGCAGCAGCTGCAGTGCCAGTCCTGTCCTTCCCGCCAGCAACAGGCACCGGCATGCTGCGGTGGCGCTAGCCTGTGGAGCTCCAGGCTCAGGGCAGTGTTAAGGACGAAGAGGTGATTTTCTGTGGCTTTGTATAGTTAAGAAACCCTTAAACATCCAGTACTTCTCTGGAATAAGGGTAACTGGAGAAAGAGCAGATGTTTTTATCTTTTCCTTTCAGCATTCCCTTTCGGGCACACAGTAGTAACTGCAATCTACCCCAAATGTGCTGTCATATTCAAGCGATAGTGCAGTATCTTCATGGAGCATATACTGCTGATTACCTCTCCTTGTAAAAATTTTGAATGAGATCCACCTGAATTTTGGGAAAGATGCGGGTCAAACATCATAAGCATTAGATCAAGACTCACAACTACTTCTCGGGCCTTTCTAAAATCTTTGGAGACTTCTACTGATTTGAAAGGGGCCAAGACTTTTCCATAATATGGTGTTAAAGTGGGAAAGACTTGATTTTGACCTCACCATTTGACATCGAGCCTCTTCTCAATCCAGACTCTGCTTATTTTCTATGTGAGTTCATCCTCCTTTATGGAGAAGGCAGAGTTTTTACTCCAGAGTTGACCTGGGGATGGATTCACTGTGACCAAATCTTGCTGGGCATAGCGATATCCCTGCTGACCTGCATGTTGTTCAGGAGATGAAGCCTGCAGAGGAACCCTGAGATTGACTCAGAGGGCAGGGGCAGATGAAGCTAAGCCTGCTTTGCTCTTGTTGGGGTGATCAGCAGGATGCTCACCTGTGCACAGGAGGGAGCTGCATCAGGATGCCCCCTTCCGTGAACTGCCTCCCAGCTGGAAGATGTAGCAGGCATTGCATTCAGCCGCATTCTGCCTAGTCCCATCTTGCTTTGGGGAGTGTAGACCTGGGTTGTTGCATTTCTTAGCCACTTTTCAGTTCTGGAGGCAGAGCACCAACGATGTAAATACATCCCACCTTGCTCCTCTGAACCATTTGGCAAGATCAGTCCCTGTGTATGCAGAAGGTGGACTGGACAGTGCCTCCTGCTGTGCTGTGATAGATGGTGCCACGAAGTAGATGTGATGTGGTTATGAGGCTGTGATCCAGTTCATACTGAGAGGTATTGATTGGTGTTGGTTCAGCACTTGCTACATATTTTGTCAATTGACCTTTGAGATTGTATTCCTGCTCTGTTTCTTTTACTTCTAATTCTCTTTGCTCCAATTTCTGTAACTCCTAATCTTCCTGTGTTTGATTTCTCATAGTATTTCTTTAATGTTCTGTTACAGAAAAGCTTTTTTAGTGAAGCTATACTTTCCTTCCTTTGCTTCCCTTCCCTTTGTTGTCTTTTTAGAATATTTTTTTCAAGAAATCCACCTGCTCTTCTTGATACATCAATTCCATTAAGAGATTCAGCTTCTAAAATATTTTGCCCTCAGCAGAAGAAAGAAGTAGAAATCCAGGTGTTTTGCAATAAAGCTCAGGGGTGCAGAAACTGGTTTTATAGCAGATCTTGTCAAATAGGATTTACAGAACCTGATAACATAATACATTTTGATAACAGACTGCCTTCATGAACAGTTCTCCTGGCCATCTGTGGAGCCGCACGGTTACACCAGCTGAAGATCTGCTAGCCTATTTCCAAGATGTTGTTTATAAATATGCACTGAAAATCTGAAAGAATAATTGTAGCTAAGTGCATTTAGCTGGGTGCAATTCACTGCGGGTATTAATTTTGGACTTTCACTGAAAGCAAGGAAGACAATGTTGTCTGCTGGGTTAACAGTGGCTGGTACTAAAACAAGGTAGGGAGCTAAAATATCTGCCTGGATCTGTGCAGCTGCCTATATGGCAAAATCAGGGCTGAAACTTAAAAGAGTTTCTGACTCATAGAAGTGCTCAAAACAGGGAGTGTGCTACCTGTGTGTCACAGACCTTTAACACACACAGATCTGCCACATCAAATAAAGTGAATCAGGTCGTAAGAAATGCAGCACAGGAAAAATGCAAGTTTGTGCCAGCCAAAAAAGTAAAAGATAAGTAAAACACTGTTAAGCCACAATGAGCACAAAACTTACCTTCAGTAAAGGGAGGCAGAGCATCAGAAAGAAGGCCACAGGATTTTCAAACCTTTTTTTTTGGTTGCAAGGGACATAAAATGGCAAGTAGTAAATGTGAATCCCCACAGATATCAATCAGGATAATTTAAAGACCTCAGATTTATGTTCCTGGCTGAAGTTCAGAGTTAGCAATTAGAAAATGTTTTCTAGGATCGTATTACAGCCTTTGTGTAGGAGGAAATTTGAAACTCATTGCCCAGAAGAGTGGTGGTTGATAGCAAAAGGGGGAAAGGAATGTCAAAATCTGTATTATGGAACTGTGATAAAAAGTGTCATCTTTTTAGAAATCTTGCCTTGTGAATAGTGCACAAGTGCCTGTTCTCCATACACTTTCACCCAATGATCTCTTTAATGACCTGGATCATGGGAGGCTTAGTAAGCCTGAAGCTAAAACAAATCTGAGAAAGTTGGCAAGCACAACAGGGAAAGAGTTAGAATTAAAAATGATTCTGAAGAATTGAAGACGTTTCTTAAAAATAGGATGAAATTCCACAGGGCCTGCTGCAAGGTAGGGGGCAACAAAAAGTCATTAATTAAATAAGGGGAGAGGAGCTGTCGGTTTCTTCCAGGAAACATCTCAGAGCCATGTTGGATGAGAAGCCAAGCATATGTGAACAATGTCAGCCTGCTGTGAAAAGGAGAAAGTCCACCCTGTGACGTGTAAACAACAAAGACATGAAATAAAGCTGCTAAAGCTGTTTCATGTCCAGTGTCTGGCACTGTGCTTCACGAAAGCCATTGATCATTGGAGAGGGTGAAGATTAAGTTATTCAGAAAATGCGATCTAAACACATAGCCTAAGAAGAAAAAAGGCAAATATTTGGGTTACTCCCTCTAAGGGAGAGCAGATTGATGGGGCAAATGGGACAGGAGAACAGGTTTCAAGTGGAAAGAGTGGGGAAAAGTCTGCTCTCGACATCTGTAGCAGGCAAAGCAAGAAGTAGTGATCATAAGCTGCAGAGAGAAGGACCTGGGAGAGAAAGCAAGAGGAAATATGAGGATAGCAAGGAGCTGGACAAGAACATCTGTGGAGATGGGGAGCCATCCTACTTGGTGAGGTGTTTTTCAGAGCAGGGAGGGACAAGCAACCACTAGGAATGGCATTGAGATACAGCTTGTCCTACCCTAGGACATCTCAAGGTGTTTTCCAGCTCTGTCTCCTGTGATTCTACAATGTCTGTGTTGGTGAAAGCTGCAGGAATGACGCCACACTTGCAGAAAGCATGGGATAAACTGGTCATGCACCACCGTGTCTCAGTGAATGCTTGTGAGGGTTTTCTACTGACAACCAGCAAGTACAGCAGCCCAACACTTACCTTGGAAGTGCAGTTGGGTGCTGTGCTTTGTGATGGTTGAAAAAAACCACCCATAACTGTGCAAGCATAAGGATGCCCTTGAGTCTGCTGGGGTTCCCCAGAACTTTCTTGCACATGCAGTAGTCTTGCACTGTTCTGAGTAGACTTCTAGTGCTGCTTTTCCCCTTGCTCCTTCTGAGCAGGTAAAATGTAGGAATATTTATTCTGCACGTCATCCAGGCTACCTGTCACTGGCCCATCCCTGTCTTTTGGTAGATGTTGTGGTGCCAGTAGGAAGAAAAGCTTTAGATTATTGTGTATGTACTGGGAAACAAGCATTGCTAATGACACACCTATGGAAACAGGCAGCTTGGATGCATTTTCAAAAGGTAGGAGAAATCAATTTCACGGACACAGGCTATTCTCTGCCAGTTGGTCTTACTGCCCCAGGATGGTCCTCGTCATCCTTCTTTTACTAGTATTGATGGAACCTCTCTTGTCAGCAAATTCCTCTAAAGCAGTAACTACTGTTGAAGAGAGTTTTGTCATGAGAGCAGTGATTCTCCAAGCTCAATCCATCAACACGACTTCAGTTAAAAAAGGTAGTCCTGAAGAGATTCCCTCTAGTTCCCAGAACAATACAGGGTGATAATAATACATTACCCAAGCTCTACCAGCTTCGGCAGACTGCCAGCAACTTTCCAACCTGTATGGCTGTTCCCAGATTATCTGACCCAGATGAAACCAAAAACTAACAGACAAAAGAAGATAAAGCCCCTTTGGTCTAAGCTCTGAATGCAGTATAGAAGTGTGGTGTCGGGTCTTCATCTCGGTATGGCACAGGGTGGGTTCAAAGTGCATTTTCAAGCCTGTTTCTCCATATTCTACCAACACTAGAAGGAAAAAACACAGGCATTTTCGAAATTGCCTCTCATTCAGTCTGGTAGTATTTGAGTGTGTTTGTGAAACCACTTCAAAATAACACTTAAACAAAAGCATAAAAAATTTGTCCTTCAATAGTGCATAAACAGATCAGCCTGTCTGATAATCTTACAATATGAGGGCAGTGAGAGAAGTATTTTCGCTGCCAAATCATTCATCATGGAAAAAGGGTCCATTTTCTTAAAACTACCCTAATTCTTTTTGTTATTTCCTGATGCATTAGAAACAAGCTACCAATTGACATTATCATATTTGAGATTTTAAAGGAAATTATGATGGTCACTCTAGGGTTTTTTTCTAACTTTTTAAAAATTTGTTTTAATCCACTTCATTAATTGAAAAAACTTTCACACTTGTGTTATCTTGTAGTGTCACATGACTACAAATATTTGACCCATTTTGGAGTCCAACCCATATATTTTCTCAGTTTTGATCTCTGTGTTTTTTAATTTTAAAAAAATGAAGTTGGAAAGATGGTGATGACTTAGGGTGACTTCTAGCAAAGCTGATTTTATTAAATATAAAGAATTATATGAAGAATGACGTGGAATATATGTACCCTTTGAGATCCTCTGCCTCCCAAAATTTGCAGGTCAGCTTTTTTACTACCCCACAAGCTGCAAGGCTTCTCTGAGGGAGCCAGAAAGATGCAATCAGTTTCTACACTTCCTGTAAGAGCCACAAAGCCCAGAAAGTCTCTGGAGGTGCAGGATAGCTGAAGAGGGTCTAGCTAGGGAGACTGATATCTGAGAGAGTATCTTTTAAGACTGTTGTGAGGCAGACAGAGAAAATCTATAAGATGATATTGAGAAGGAAATTTGTGTGCACTTGGGAGATAAAACAGCGCGTGAGAGGGAAGGAAGAACAAAAGATGCAAGAAAAGCATTTTCTAGAGCAAGGGGAAAAAGAGAATATTGGGGTAAGAGAAGAGAAAAATAACCTCAGTGATTTTATTTTTAGGGCAGTAATTTTTGGAGCTGGAGTGTCATGATATTTTAAGTAAGTTGTTTTGAAATTGTTTATCATTGCAACATTGCTTCCATTCAGCTTGAAAACCATGGATGGTAGATAGCCAAAGACCATTTCTATCAACTGCCATGTTTGATCACTGGCCACCAGGATAGTGAAAAGTAAATGAGATAAATTCTCTGCCTTTTTGCTTTTTAATTTTTTAATGTTTTATTCCCAAAAGCCACAAATGGCAAAAAAGTATAATCCTGCAGTCTTAAAAACTGAGAGAAAATTCCCAAGGGCAAGCCATGGAGTGACTCCAGGAATGATCACATTGCTGGATGAAGGGACAAAGCAGCCTGCAATGGTCCAGCCCCAGCAGAGCTATCCTCTGTTCTCTGAGCCCACCACAGCACCTCCCCACACAAGCAGCTGATAACCTAAAGTGCTTACACAGCAAGCATTGGGTTTTACTACTTTTTTTTTAATGAACCTTTTGAGCATTGATAAATTTTATTCAATCTTCTGCAATGTGAACAGAGTGTGAAATTCTATATTTCTTTACAGTGGAAAGGGAACAGCACTGTCTTGTAATGTACTTATTTGTCTTCGTGAGAGATTGCTGCCAAGCTTCTGTGAACAGACTTTTTTTGGCCGCCCTCCCTTAAATGAGCAAAAATGCTGAAAATTTATTCCCACAACCCCCAAAACTTTTTTTTCTGGTATTTTATGACATTAAAACACACATACAAACATGTATACACATGTGCAAAACTTTGCTAGAATTAAAACCACTTTTTTTCTGTGATCACAGTGTCTTCTTTCATAGTCTCAGAAAATGCATGGAGGTATCTAAATTATCAGTTTACTCAAGTGTTTGGGTATTTTTTTATCTCTGTAATACTAAAAACATTGCCATTCTGACAGACAAAAATCAAACATGAGAAATATGATGCATATCCTTTGCAGCTGTATTAAGGCTATTTCTGAGATGGAGGAAAAAAGAAGGGAGAATATTTAAGTACAACATTTAAGTAGTCGGCAAAAGTTCACATTCCATAGCTGCAGTAGTTTTTTATTAAAAGAAAAGCAAATAAAAATGACTGATTAAATGTTCCTTGCATCTTTCTAAATCTGCTGCTCTCCAAAGAAGGCCAGGCACTTGCTTGGAGTGTGTGCACATGAGTAAGAGTGTGTGCATTATTATCTATTTCTATGAGCAGGACATATTTCCAGCAGTGGCAAGTAGTAGAAATGATGAGTGCAAGATGGGAAAAGGCTTTGGTGATGAATGATCAAATTTTCAGAAACATCTCACCTCATTTGTTTTGTTCATAAAATCCATTACAAGAATAAATAGTATTTTCCTACCTCAGGCATTCTGCGGTTTTCGGTCACAGGATGATGGTTTTCTGCTGTATCTGAAGTCGGAGGTTTGATGTTTTTTGTTAAATAGTATGTCATCAGAAAAAATACCTGCATTTTTTTTGAGAAAACGTTGTGGCATTGGGAAGGCGACAGCATCATCAAACAGCAGTAGTGTATAAGTAGAGAGTTTGTATGAAGAACTTCCTAGCTAGAGCGATCTGTTTAATAGCCAAGACTGGGAGAATGACAGTGAAAGAGGCAAAGGAATGATTGTGCTGATATAGATGTCTCTCCTTTCATCTTTCTTCCTCTGAGAACAAGAACTTCTTGAATAGCCAGTGCTGTCCATTTCAATCAGCTTTGGTGGGGTGGAGGTGGAAGCTTGGACTCACACCAAGGAAAGGTCTCTGAGGCTTGGAGAGTCAGAATCCATGCGCAGTTTCCTGCAAATATGGCTTTACAGTTTAATCCTGGAAAGTATTTTCTACTGCTTCTGCTGTTATTGGCTACTCCTTTTTCAATAGCATTCATCCCTTGTGAGGCAATAAAGAAAACATGTTTTTATTCTCTTTGCTGGCCTCCAATGGAAGGTGCTTTTGAGAGTCCACCTTTCTGCATGGGCTTTTGGGCTTGTGGGGCAGTTGGTAAGGTTTTCTGTCCTTACTTATAGCACATTATTGAATGTAGCAGCACTTTTGGGTTCCTGAGCCTGGGGACATGTTTTCTTAGGATAAAACTCTAGTGCACACTAATCTCTGCAAGCAAACCCAGCCCCAGGGAGAGAAGAGTACACTAAGATCCCTTAGGAACTCCAGACTCTGTGGTAGATAGCTGAGCAGGTAATGTAGGTGCAACCATAGTGACTGACATTTGCATTAATTGCAGATGTTAACAATTAGGCTACAGAGACTCATAATAAGCTTATTAATATACATAAGGCTTTATGAAGCTGGGTGTCTTTATCAGAGACTAAAATACTTTTTTATGACAGTGCTGTAGGGAAGTTTCTGTGGCTCTTGCATCACTCAGGTGCCATGGCTTTTCCTTCTCAGCCTTGGCAAAATCAGCAATTAGCAACATTTCCAGAGCTCTGACATGAGAATTTTCATGCAGCACAACTGGTGCATAGGTTCCTGAAAAATCTTCAGAAAGTCAGGCTTGTGCACATCTGCCCCTCCTAGGGCCAAGAGGAGAAGTGGAATTCTCAGCTGTGCACCATCCATGGATATTCAGAGAGGCTCTCTGTCATGCTGTGGTTCAGAGGGTGTCCCTGCAGATGGCACAGCCTCCTGTCTGACAGTGTGCCACTTGAAGTCATGTTGGAGTTCAGATTGGTCATTCCCATCTGAGATTGCACCAGGTTGATGCACTGGGGCCAGGCTGCCTCTCTCCCACAGGAATTTTGTGCAAATGTGGGCTCTGTGAAGGTACCGTGTCCTGTGACTTGTGCCTGCCTCCAGGAACCATGCTGTGGATGCAAACCTTTCTGCCCATCTGGCTGCTTATGGTGTTGTGTCCATGAAATGGGGAGAACTGCCTAGCCTGCTCACCACCTGCCTCAGCTCTGAACTCTGTATTTCTGCTCTCCACTAGGTGCATTGGGGTTTCTGCAGTGGTTACATTGCTGAAGGAGTGCAAACGCTGGTCCCGACTGGGTGACTTTCTTTGCTTGGCAAACTCTTGTTGAGGCACCAAGACTTTGCTCCCCAGCAGGCTCTGAGTGGATGTTTTGCTGCTGATCTGAGTGGATGTATTGCTGGGTACTGATCACCCTCTGCTCCCTTGGCAAGGATAGTTCGACCTCCCAACATTTGATGATCAACCCCTCTGCCTCATGTACATTACAAATTTTTCTACAATTTCACAGTCTCTTCATATTCTCATCTGCCTTAGAAGAAAATTATCTTCTGATTGTTTTCCAATTTGCAATGAAGCATTGTTCTAAACCTCTTCCACTTACTCACAGGTTTCCAGAGAGTTTAATCTCTATTGCGGGTTTTACTGCTTCATTATCTTCGTAGATACTTGTTTAATTCTTCTGACGGCTAGAACCATATGCTATGTGGTCGTCACTGAGACGGGGAGTCTGAGAGAGGTTAAAAGTGCATGTTAAAAATACAATTTTTCACAGGTCTCATTGGGAAAAATAGTATTGATCTTCTGTCGGCCATTTGGTCTTTTTAGGTGTAGTTCTGTTTAAAATGCCTTCAAGGAAGTCCTTTGAGAATGAAATTTCAGGTCATGAAAGACAGAAAGGCTGAGAACTCACAAAAATAAAATCCTTTGTTTTTTAAGAGTGCAGCACGTCTCTTGCACCAGGCTGGTAGCAATATACGTTTCCCTTTGCCCTCTCACCAAAGCAGTGAACTGGAATGAGCTGTGCACTGCTCAGAGGATATTGTGCCAAAGGTGGGTCAAGCCTGAGCCTACAAGAAGGAGATGTGGGGAGGACTGGTCAGGCAGAACTGGGCTGCTGGATCAAGTTGTTCAGTAGCCTGAACCACCCAGTTTATTTGGAGGAGGCAGCAGCAAAGTCCTTGAAAAAATCCTGCCTCTGCAGTTTCTCAGGCTTGGCCCGGGGTAGGTCTTCTGGCTGTTCTCACATATTCCATATAGGTGACAGGAAGAGGTACACTCCAGGAAGGCTGAATTCTGTTGCTGCTGTTTTGGCATCAGGCTATTGTCAAGATTGAAAATAATTGGCTGTGGTCTCAGCTGTCTAAGCTAAATACTTTAAATTTTATTGCAAGTGGGTTGACTTGAAGTATTTGGACACCATGCTCTCCATGCTGAAGTATCTGAACTTCCCTCTTTACTTCTTTCTTAACCTACTTTTTGGCAGTAGATTGCAGAAAACACATCTGCTACCGTTGGCAACTAAAGGCACCTTCGTTTCCAGATAGATTCTATGTAAATACCAAACAAAACATATATTATAGATGCTTGGCTTGGATATAGTATAAAATTCGCTTTCTAAGCTACCTTCTTCTCTGGTTTGTGCAGGCATAAGGGCATTTCTGCAGCTATGTATGACTTTCCATTGACATAGTATTTTCATATCTAATTGAGGTCTAGTGGCCACCATCCAGCTGACCCTCCTTCTGAAGGCATATAGCCTGCAAAAACACAATCTGAGGGAGCACTGCTGCTGTTCTTTGCCACAGAAACAGAAGGGAATAAACCCCATTCCACCTCGACCTCAGTGCAGCTGTGTCAGGCCCTGTGTGTGCTTCCTCCTTCCGCCAAATATGATAAGCACACTGAGCAAAAAATTCTCACGAGTCACTTGCTTCATAAATTTTGTCTTTCCTCTCCTTTGGGTTTTGGTCTGCTTGTAAGCAAGCTGGGGTTTTACCAGCCACCCGCAGTACCCCTCTGAAGGATTCTTTGTCTGCAGAACTGCTGGGCGCCGGTCAGGTTGTCTGGACACAGAGGTTATGTGATATGTTTCTGTCCTGCTAGTGGACTACTAGAATCTTTTCTCTGGGATAAATATTTGGGTTTGCAATTTTGAAAATGGTTTACCACAAATATTTGCCTAAAATTTGCCAGTGCGGGAAATGTTTCTTCAGCAAACACATTTACCAGCATGTTTTCAGTCTGTAAACACCACCAAAGTGTGAACACAGTCAAAGGGAATTAATTTTTAATGCAAATCATCATTAATATAAAACAATTTGAAGAAGGCTGGAGTCAGCTTTTTGTCTTCTATTTTGGGGAGCACTCATCACTCCAAATCCAGACACACTCTGTGCAAGCCTGGACCTTTGGGAGTGGGGTTAAAAAGAGGACTGTGCTTTTAGAGCTCAAGAGGTAGCAACACGTGCCCCATTTGGAGAGCTGGCGGGGTACCTGTGTGTGCCATGAACCAGCCCATTGAGCTTGCCCAGGCATAAATGATGAATTGTAGCTCTGAGAAGGTCCTCACAGCTCTCCTGGTGACTAGTATTTTTTACAGGGTGAAGGGGAGGTGGGAAATGGATGCTCTTGCTGCACGGAGCTCCGGTGGAGGGAGTGCTCAGTGGGGTTGGGAACCACAGAGCTGGTGGGACTCAACCTGATCCTGTGGTGATGTGGCCCAGGAAAAACAGGCAAGCTGAAGAAACAGAGGCTTGGCCTTCCTTCTCAGGTGGCAGCTCCTGGCTAGGCTAGTGAGAGCAACCACTTGTGCTTCAAGGTGTTTCAAGATGCCTCTTTGGTGTACTTCCCTCCTGGCTGAAGTTCTCTCCAGTTTGGTGGGCACCTTATTCTGTGATCAGTCTTCCATTGCAGGTTGGTTCTCCTGCCCTCCTTGGTGGAGAAGTGCTGCACTGGAGTTGGTTCTCTGAGATGCTGCAACTTTGGAAGGAGACAACAGGCTGTGGTGGCATTTGCTCTGTGCCCCTGTCCCCCTAGCTGGGGTCAGCCTGTGGTGGAACACACTGAATCACTATGCCCTCACCATGCATGGGACTGGTGAAAAAAGACTTTGCCTGAGGGACTGGTGTTGGCATTCTGTAGCAAGGCTGTGGCTTGATAATTATGGATTACCACTCCAGTATTAGAGCTACTTTGCAAGCTCTAGAAAAGTGATGGCTTGGCAGAGGGGAGATGTCATTATTCTTATTAGCACCGGTAGTATTAGACCAAACCCTCTGTCCTCACTCTCTGTGATAGTCTGCAGATTTCCAATCAATAAATGTGTGACCCAAGCTTGGCTAAGACATTTGTTTTTAGCCTGGGAAAAATTCTTTCAGGGCCCGAACATGAGCAAGAAATCTTATTTTCATTCCAGGGTTCTCGGAAGGTTGTCAGTGCTTCCAAAGATAATCAAACCCCTATCGTATTAAAGGTTCTTTTCTTCATCAGTACATTGTCCACTAGCAAGGTGGGAGGATCAGTCACTGATGCCAGAGCAGACTGAAGGCTTCTCATAGAGAAGCTAATTATATTTTGCCTTTTTTTTTCTTCTTTCATTGCAGAAAGACTGAATAGTTGTGAATAAATTGGGAAAGGGGAGGGTGAAGAGAACTCAGAGTTCATTAATATTCATGCTTAGCCACAAGTACACAGAAGAGGTGACAAGGAGCTGGCTGCCCAGAAACCTATGCATCTTGGCAGTAGATAGAAAATTGAATTTAATTATAGTTACCTTTAGCTCAGCACCTAATGAGCATGTTTGAAATAATGGAGGGTTGCTGCATACTAGAAGAAGAGCCAGGACTCAAACAAAAAATACAAACCTTCCCTCCTTCTTCCCTGCTCTGCTGAATTTAAAATAATTCTGCTAAGGCCCAAGAGACCAAGTGGACTTTTATTCTTGCTTTTTCAGTGATTATCACAGAAACTCATCCAGGAAAAAAAAAAATCAAATAAGACAATCAGTAGGGGGGAACAAGCACATTTTAATGGGTAGTAAAAGAATGGAGACTTATTCCATTCTCACTTTGCCTAGTGAGCACTGCTAGGGTCTTGAGGTCATTGTTTTTTCTTTTTTTCCCCTCTCATTTCATGCTGTTTTATCCATTCTCTGATAGCTCTTAGTGTTGGTTGTTTTTTTCATCCTTTATCTTATTTTTGGGGAGACTACTATCCATAGTAGTCCATAGTAGTAATTTAGTAGTTTGTTGCTAGGGGTGAAAGAAGCCAAGGAAATTTCTTCCACACACTTTTCCTAGAGCTGCTTCAGAACATTGGTTCTCACAAGCAACTTTAAAACCGCAGACCCAAATCCTTCTCTGTAGCACACAGGCACAGGCAGGGATGGAAGATAGTGGAGATGCTCCAAATAAGTTTATGTGAGTTTAGGGGAAAACAGAATGTGATCTATACTTGGCTGCTTGTCTAATATCTTTGCCTTGCTGAAATGAGTTGAGCAAAGCATTTGAAGCTGCTTTTAGCCTTACAGCGAGGACCCGATCTTTGTAGCACAAGCAGAAATGACTTCCATTTTGGTGGCCAAGGTAGGAAAGTGAGTGTCACGAATTATCCCTTATATTTCTAACACATGCTGAAATTTGGCTTTTCACAGTCCAGTCATGAGCTGTAGTCAATGACCCAGCAAAAGACTGAGTTTATCTTTAAGGCAAAGCTTTTTCCAGTGTGACCAAACCTTAAAAGATTCACATGGAGGTGAACCACGCAGATTGGCAGGATGGAGGGCAGCTGCCGTGGGTACAAAGGTTTGAAATGATGGTCACAACCTAGCCCTGAATCTCTCAAGTTTAGCCCAGGTGTTTCTCAGCTTCTATTTTTTTTATTGAGGAAGCACCATGTTTGCTTCTTTCCTGGCTCTGTTCCCAGGGGAATTTGTTAAACCTTGGGAGAAACAGAAAATAACATGGTTTTCCATTCGGTCTCTCTCCTCTTTGGTTCTTTGCTTGGAGAGACTGTGCTAATGGCTCATATTGCTTAAATATCCCTACACTCCTAGCAGACAGATAACACTGGCTCTTGACAGATTCTTGAGATAAATCTCTTATGGACACATGGTAGTTTCATGCCACATGTTTTCTCCTTCCTGCTTCTTTAGCATGCTTTTGGTGATTTGTTTGTTTGCATGAATTACTCTCAGCTTCAGAACACATCCATTTCTTTTATTTCTTATTTCCTTAATTGGGGATGGTTTTTTTTCTGCTCCTGCTCTTTTTGGATTCACATTGCTTTATTAGCAACATTACAGTCTATTTTGGGTGATTTAGAACAGAACAGATAGAAATGCATAAATATTATTCCCTGGCAAACAAGCAAGCCTAGATATGCCTCAAATACATTTTAAAACATTTTAAACCCTTATTCACAAGCAATTTGTGTAGCTGACTACTGGGCAAACATAAATCCCTAAATCCTTCTTTTCCTTTATTTTGATCATCATTGCTTTGTCTTTCTTCTGCTTTTCTTGTCAGCTTATTTCTAAGGGGCGTTAGGAGCCACCATGCTTTAAAAAATCCTGTTATTTTGCTTGTTTAGACACCTGCATACCACAGCAAATTTTTACCTCAGTTGTCACTTCTTTTTTGACTGAAAACAGTCTTTAATTATGATCAAGACTGAAATGTTCTATGTGTGTTTGTCTTAAAAGGCACAATAGATGCCTTGGCTGGATGCTGCCGCCACTGTGCTATCTTCTGTTTATTAGACTCCAGCCCCTCACTAAGCTGTCAGCCGAGCAGAGGAGATGCAGAGTGACAGGCATTTCTGAGTACACTTCATGGATGTGCCAGAGCCCCAAAGTGAGTCATGAGGTGTGACGGGCATCCACAATTTTTCACCTATATGTGGAGCTTGAAAAGCTGCAAGACGGTTTTCTTTGGGCAAAATAGCTGCTACCTGGAGAGCTGTGGTCCAGGAGCTGCAGGTCCTGTCTTGTCAGTGCTGCAGGGAAGGAGATGCTGTTGTGCGGGCTGGAAATGGTACAGCCCAGTTAGGAGAGAGTTATGGGAAAATTTCCCTTGGCTTCTTAGTCTTTCATGTGTGTCTGTCGTGGCCATTGTGGTACCTTGCAATGCGTAGTGAGCTTCACTTCATTTTGTTTGGGGAATGAGAAGGGATGTCCTTTGCCTGCTTGTCTGAGTTGCTAGTAAATGTGGTCTGAGGAAGTGTGGGGAGAGGGAAAAATACAGTCTGTGCAAATGGGAGTGGATTTTTTTTTCTACACTCTCTTTGCATATACTCCCTTGGGGAAAAGGGAATCAATGAACTAGCATGTCTCCTGAGGGATTGCAGCCATATTTCCTGTCAAAAAATTTTGGTTTTCAATGAAATGCGTGTCAGAAATATTTTGCTTTCAGTGGAGTATGTGGCAAAAATAAGTTTTTTTATATTTTTGTTTTTTTTCCCAGTGAAAATGCAGCAATTTTGTGGGGGAATAAGTAGGCTTAGCTCTATTTGTGATACTATTTTCTGTCAAGAAGCTAGTTCATCTTAATGGAAAAATTATAATCAAGGATGGGAACAGAAGCACTTTTCTAGGCAGTGATCCTGTCACCTGTAGGGAAGAGATTTGGGATCTGGAGAGGTTTGTTTCTATTTTGAGCTTTAATGCTAATATTTTCAGGCTCCTCAAGTCAGCCTCATACTGTGCAGGCATGCACAGCTGGAGCATTATGAAAAAGAAATAAAAAGATATTTCTAATAGAATAGCCAGAGTTGGTAAAAGTGGCTTCACCTGCTCTGCTGAGAGGTTTGTGAAGCGATGCTCCCCTGTGGCAACAGACATGCACCCGTTCTTGCCATCATCTGTATGATTTCATGAATTTCCTTTGAAATACAATTCCTTTATGTCAGCTTTATCTTTATCAATCAGGGTTGCACGATAAAGTGCTAACACTGAGATAATAAGGGGAATTTAGATTGTGGCTACCACTGATACCCACTGGCTGATCCTGAACTGCTGTGTAAGAGCCTGTGGGAGGATGTGGGGAGGTGTCCCTGCAACAGCATAGATGGAATATCAGATTGCATCAGGCATGACAATAACTGTATGTACAGAATGTATCCAACCCTCAGGCACATATCCATATGTTTGGATGCTGGTGGGTGTTTTTTTAAGTTACTGTTTTAAAGACATCCACACAGGTGGCTAGCAAGTGTTTGTTAGATGGCACAGCATGAATGTTGAAGCAATCTGACTGCTCGTGGGTGAGGAATAAAAGGAGAAGCAGTGCTGGGTGTCCAGGCTTTTCTGGATAATGGTTATTTGCCTGAAGAAAGAAAGGACTAGTTTTTTTTCCAGTTAGCTTTGGGAGAGTGCACAGGGCTGTGTGGAGGCAGACAGCAGCTTCTTGTTTCAGAGAAAATAAAACCCCCATCAGGTAGAGGCACTTCGGAAAAACAAATCTTGTTTTGGTGATGTGATTTTTTTTAAAATGATGTTTCATGCCTGGGTGCAAACTGGGTTTCTTTTAGTCCTTCAAAGGAAATTAAAAACACAAGAGCTCCAGGCATGTGGAGGGGAAGGCATTTTTTTTTTTTTTTTTTTTTTTTGGATAATGGAAGCATATGCTGAGGCCAGAATGGGCCATTGTAGAAAAACTCTGTGATGAGCCACAAGCTCACTAGAGAGGCCCAGTCCTCCACCACTTCCTGACAGGATGATGAGAGCTTTCCCTTGTGTCTAGGCAGCTTCTCTGGGTTTGCTTTCTTCCCTCCATGTCACACTCATGGGAGCATCCCCTCCAGGAGGACTGCTTTGTTGCATGGACAGTCACTTAGAGGACAGAAGATGTTGCTGGTGCATGTTTGGAAGCAGCTGAAAGGATATTGAAGCCACTTTCAATCTACAGCCATCTCTAGGCCTAAGTTTGCTCAATGCAGAGAAAGCAATAAATGCTAGATGAAGCTGGGTCACTAATTCTAAGGGAGGTTTCTGAGGAAACATACTGTTTTTAGGAACCTGTTCTTCTAAAGCAGTAAAAGCAGCTAGTGAACCATAGGAGACACATCCTTGATTTCTGAATAGTTGCTGAGAATAAAGGGACTGTTGGGAAAAGACCCAACCTAATTAATTTTCCATCACTTATCCTGAAGCTCCTGAAGCCATGTAGAAAACAGAATTTCTTCATACCATCCCACAACTTCTCCAATATGTCTTCAGCATGAACGCTCTCATCACAACTTTTTGTGGCATCTACAAGATTTGTGCCAGTGCTCACTGAGGAAAACAATCTCAAAGTAGATTTGCTGGCTCATTAGCTGCGAGTCTGTAAGGACGTGAGTGACGTATGAGGGAAGTTAATTAAAAGAGCTATTGTTGTGAGGATGGAATGAATGCTGGTGGTCATACAGGGTGGGAGTAGGACTCGGGTAATATTCATATCAAGCTATAACTGGGAATCATAGATACCTGAGCCAAGTAGCAGCAGAACCACCCATATGCTGATGAAGCTGGGAAAACAGAACAAGATCAAGATTTTGACTCAAAATGGCAACATGGATCCCTCCTCAAGCACCAAACACATCTGTGTATTGTGAAGGGAGAACTGTAGCGACCCTAATATTTTAACCCTAAGCTCTTTGTAAGTGGGTCTGGCCAGCACTTGTCTGTAAAGACAACAATTGTCTATCACAATTTGCTTCAAATGTAATTGAAACTCAAGGAAAATTAGAACAGCCACACTGATCCTATCAAACTGACTGCAAAAAAGGTTAAAAATATAGGAAAACCCCCATCATCAACACCTGGCTTTCTGTTGAAAAGCTGTGGTGCTCCATGGGAAATCTTGGAAAAGACTGAGTGATGCTCCAGGTCCTTTGTCTGTCAACTCTTCATGGTTGCTGTCTGCGTCCTGTGTGGACTGTGTGAGCCAAAGATGGTGCCCTTTTGGGCATCTCTCTATTTCCAAACTGACAACCTCAGGCTATTGAACTGTAGTGTATGTGGGTGGTCTTTAAAAATCCTTACTGAAACCACACCTTACGCTAACACACACACACACACATTCACCCACGTGCATCACAGACTGTGCACCATTTTTCCATTCTACATTTTTGGTCATTTTGGGAATACCTTTCCTTGTGGGCTCTGGCTCATTCTATTCTTTTGCCATCTCTGAGCAATGTTTACACTGCATTGTGCTGAGAAGCTCCTTAAATCTTCACATGCCCCCTCATGTGTGCATGCAGCCAGTCTGGCATTATTCAACTCCATGGTGTGGATGTTCACATCTCTTCTCATTAGCGATGTGCAAGGTAAAAGGCTTGCCTTGAGTTTCTTGAAGACGGCAGTAATGAAGCTCTGAAGAAAGAGTCAGGGGAATGGAGCTAATTAAAATGCAGCAGGGTGTAGAAGTAAAGGTAGCAGCAGCTCGCTATGCCATATCTCTGGCAATCAGCAGTCCCTAGTTTACCCACACTAATTGACAGGAGACGCAGTGCTACTGAGTGTGCACACAGCCAGCGTTAATGGAGTCAGCACACGCTGCTCTTCCTGCCTGACTTGTCTTGTTATCGACCTTGAACTGGCAAAGGTCACTTGATGGTGCTGCTTTCATCAAACTGACAGGTGTCTGAAGATCTTCTCTTTGTAGTATAATAATTTGGCAGTTGTCTTATCCTGTACGTGAATTAGTGATCTGATCCCGAAGAGATGACAGATAAAAAAGACTGGCTTACCATGGTGAGGAGCTGGGCTGTTGTGTGTTTAAAAAAAATAACAGGTACCAAAAGTCCTGGAGGAAGGACACGAAAGTATATTGCATAATTTCCCTTGGAGAAGATAGTGCCTGAAGAAGCAAAAAGGCAAATTTTCACAAGTGGAAATGCAGTCAGTCCACTGTTAAAAATCAGCAGCTTGTTTGAGCTGATGATGAGCACCAGGTGCACTGCTGGCACTCAGCAAATATCTAATAATAATAATAACAATAGCTGGGGCACCTGACACCTGCAGTAAGCCGTGAGTGACAGTGTTACTGGGGAGATGTCTCATCTGAAGGCAATGTTGTCTCCAGGAGATGCCTCATTATATCATGCTGCACCCGGGCTGCATCTCCTGTGCCCTCCTTTTTTTATTCTATTACACATGGTCTGAGCAAACACACTGCAGATGAACAGAAATGCTTCTGCCATCTTCCCCTTCAAATCTACAAAACCATCATTTTTGAGCATTTTCAATGAAAACCAGTGCTTTGATTTTCTGAGAGATGATCAGCAGTCTCCTGTGTTCTGTAGCTTCTCTGTTTAGAAGGTTGCTAAAGCCTGAGCTTGCATCTCCTTTCCTCTCCCACCCTCACTTGTGCGAGGTGTGTGCAGAGATCCTGCATGCTGCCATAGCATTTGGCCACTTGCTTGTGGGTACAAATGGGGTAAATCAGGGCCTAGACCTGGGAGGAGTCTATTTTCCCCTGTCGAGCAGACAGAAAAATGCTCTTTGCTGAAGAGCTGAGGGGAAGTCTTTGTGGCAACTGACTTGTTGGCAGCACCAGATTGCATTTTTCTTGGCTCAGATAGGGAGGATGAAGGTCAGTGTGAGCCTGGATACACAAATCAGCAGCTGCTAAAGGACTCCTTCAAAGAGGCTCCTGCTCTCTCATCTCAGTGTTGGGGCTTTAGCCCCACTTGCTGACTCATGGGCAGCTCTTGTGCCCATTCCTGCTCTGGCTCCTCTGCAGGCAGTGAGAGGTGCTTGGCCCCAGCCTGCCTGCATTTCTTGGGGAAGATCACAGAATCATAGAAAGGCCATGGGCATGTCCACCTTCCTCTAGACCAGGTCGCTCAACCCTCCTGGCCTTGAACACTTCCAGGGATGAGGCATCCATAGTTTTTCTGGGCCACTGTGCCAGTGCCTCATCATCTTCACAGTAAAGAATTTCTTCCTAATATCTCATCTAAACCTACTCTCTTTCAGCTGGAAGCCATTCCCTCTTTTCCTATCACTACGTGCGCTTATAAATAGTCTTTCTCCTTCTTTCTTGCAGGCTCGCTTCAGGTACTGGAAGATAATAAATAATTCACCCTAAAGCTTTCTCTTTTCCAGGGTGAATAAACCAAATTCTCTCAGCCTTTTCTCACAGGAGAGGTGCTCCATCCCTCTGATCATCTTGGTGCCCTCCTCTGGACTCACCCCAACAGGTCCATGTCCTTCCTCTGCTGTGACCCCAGAGCTGATGCAGCACTGCAGATGGGCTCTCACCAGAGCAGAGCAGAGGGGCAGAACCACCTCCCTTGCCCTGATGGCCACCCTGCCTTGGATGCAGCCCAGGATATAATTGACTTTTGGGGTTATTGCACCCTCACCAGAGCTAGGGAGCAGAGAGCAAACCAAGCAGAGCTTCTCTTTTCTTTACCTGAAGTTTCCCAGAATATTTTAATAATATCTTTCTCTGAAAGTGAATCCTCTTTTCTGGTATAATTACCAGAATATTTCTTCATTTATCTGTGATTATAGGAAACTGAAATATTGTCTGGGGAACAAAACACTCCGTAACTTGAAAACCAGTTGTAGCTGCTCTCTTTTTAAAGATGTGTGAAAATAAAATGCTGGGCAATGTGATGTCTTTATGGCTGCAGTCCAGCACCGGAGGTAGAAGACCAGGAGATTTTTACCAGGGCAAGCCTGACGGCACCAATGGGATCATTCTTCAAATAGAAAAATGTTTTTGTTTATGAGCCTTCCCAGTCTGACAGATTTTTTCAGCTGCCTCTGTGGTGACTGTCAAGGGTACGGGATGCTCCTGGTCTCTTATCTTCCCAGTACATGCACTGGGAAGCAACTAACCTCCAACCCCCCCCCCCACTGTCCCCTGGCATTCGGAGGGGCTGTTTGGCACTGCCCTCAGCACTACACCCACTCCACCATGTCAGATTGCCCTCTCCTTTGGGGACATGAGAGCAAACCTCCACCTCTGTGCCAGGTTGTGAAAGCAATTATAAAATAAATGTTAAATAAATAAAAAAAGTGTTGCCTAAGTGCATGCTGAGATCAATAAAATATGCAAGAATGGACTCCAGATGTTCAGGACTGCAGCAGTCTCTAACCTAAAGCAGGGAGTCCTGGAGAAGCACATGGATGCTGCTCCAAGTTTCAGCTGATAGGAATCCTACATTAATACGACAAGTAGGGCTCATATGTTTGCACCCAGAGGTCTCATGCTCAGGTGCCAGCTAGGAGGGTACTCTCAGATAGGAAGCCTCTGTCTGAAAAGGCAGTGATAAAGGAAAGAAATAGTGATAAAGAAAATTCTAGCAATTACAGTTTTATGCCTGGGTTAAGTCCTTCCAGCAATGGGTCTTTTCTTGCTTTGCAGAAGAGGCTCTATGCCTTTCTTTTCCCAGCAAGGAGATAATCAGTAAGAGATGTGGTGAAAAATAAAGGTAGTGACCATTTTTTTTCTGCTGGGGAAAGAGAGATGTCCGCATCCAAACCAAAGACAAATGAGATGGATTGATGAATCCTTTCTTCTTATAATGAGAAGCTCAGCTTATGCTGCTGAAACCAATAATAACACAGTGGGACAAGAGTTTCTCTCTTCTACCAATGGAAAGGGTGGTGAGTGGAGCACTAATGTGCATATGGGAAATACAACATGAAAACTGTGGCAAATATATTGTTGTGCTTATCTGTTGGATAAGCCTCAGTTCCTGCTGTCTCCCAGAATCTTGCTTTCTTTACAGGAAAAAAAAGAGAAAAAAAATAAGTACAGGAAAAAGCATCGCACAAGTATTGTATCTGCTTCCTTGTCATCTTTGTTGGGAAGGATTGTCTAGGTCCTAAACCTTGATACTCTGTGAATGGCAGTTTGCATGTTCCAGAATTAAGGCACCACTAGAAACTTCTAAGGATGGAAGTATTTGATTTAAAGCAAAGGAATCTGGGAATATTTGTGGCTCATAGGAGTCTTTGTGTTAAGAACTTTTGTGTCAGTGATTTGAAATCGGAAGTGTTTCGTCCCTGTCCTTCCTCTGTGTGTGTATGTGCTGGGAGGGACATCAGGACTGAAAAGGAAAGTGGCCTTTGATATGAAAGCTTTCCTAAAGGGTGTTGGCAGAGGTATTCTGAGAGATCTGGTGCCAGTTTGTCTTGTTTGAGGAGGGAGGGACAGGACCCATGCACACTAAAGCAATTTGAGCAAAAGGACCCAGAGTTTTTGGGAGGCAAAAATGCAGCAGCTCTCCCACTGAGGTCAGGTGTTTTGAGGGTACAGTTTGGATGGAGCTCCCACTTTTATCAGCAGTAAAGGCCTTTTGTTTTACAGCATCTCTTAGCTGCAGTTTACACAATATCAATGAAGTGTTTTACTCTGGAAGCCTCTCAGTTCTATCTCACAGCTACTGTGGCGTGGTCAGATGTGATCTGCCACTACCATGCTATTAATGGCATTATTAACTTAACATCCTAGAAATTACAACTGTCCTCTTGCACTGCCTTGAGATGTGAATCAATCTCTGTCTTTAGACCCTTCAGAGAGCCAGTTATCCCTACTCCAGAATTATGATTCTTTTCTCCAGCTCTTTCCAATACTCTTCCCAAGAAGATCTGGAGAGCCTACTTTTATTTGCACTCATTTGGAGCAGCATGGAAGTCTGTCCAAATTTTCACACTGTCCTTCAAAGGAAGTGACTGTGTCTTCACACTCTTCTGTTAGGAAAGAAATTCGCTCTTGCCTTTTAGTCATAGCTTGAAAATTCCTGTATCTTCAGAGATATCATCAATATTTCTCAATAATTTGATTCATATAATTTTTGATTTCACAACTAGAAATACCTAAGTCCTGAAAAACAATTTATTTTCTAATCTGGAAAGAGTTTAGAGGTAAATATGCTGAGAGAAGGACAATGAGTACCATTCTTATATCTTGTTTGTTTTGTTTCAAGTCCCCTAATAATCATCATCAACACAGCATAGCAGAAATGTTTACTATAGCAGAAGACTATGAATTTAGTGGAAAAAGTATTTCTAAAATTTTATGCGTCACTTTACTCTGAGATTTTTGTCTGATATGCACATTCTTTATCATATTTCTATGCCATAGGAAGGCCAAGGAATATGTAAAGAAAAAAAAAATTAAAAGGAGATAGATGAAGCAACCTGCAATTCACTACAGTGGTGCTTGTGCCGTTTGGATCTGTGCATAGGTCCAGGAGCATTGTTGATGGTGGCCTGGTGAGTGAGTGCTCAGCAATTGCAGGGGAAATTCACAGCAGAGCTATGATGAAGACCAGCATACAGAAAAGAAACATTGCCTTTTTCCTTAGCTTGATTATGCCATTATATAACAGACCAAAACCATGAAAATGGGAAAGGCAGAAGAAAATCCAGTCCACAAAAAAGCACATGTGCAGGAATGATAAGAGAACAGGTTTTGCTGGTATTGCTCCAGTGCCCAGGTGGAGGGTAACCCAGCTATTCCAGGCAGGTTGGATCGTTGTGGCGCTGAACTTTGAGCTCTTTGTCTCCTGCTTGCCTGACCTCCCTGGGCTGCTGAAGGCTTATTTTCTCTGATCTGTCAGGATCCTTGCTGAAAGCCGTTTCTCCTTCTGCTGCTGAAGAACCACCACACAGAGGGATCATCAAGACATGTCCTGAGGCGAGTGAGATATTGCTGGGGAAGGTCTTGGATTTCAACCTCATTCCTGTGTTATAAATGCAACTTATTTTCTGAAGAAGATTTTGGAAAGCAGATCAGACTGTTCTTTAAAAAGAGCTATTAGAAGGCTAAAATAATTCCAGCAAAGAAGATTGTAACATCACTCAGTGAAAAGGGATCCTTACCAGACTCTCAATGACAACCTGCAGCTTCACTAAAAGCAATGGAGCAGTGTAGGCATAAGAAATGAACAGTGCTGTCCATTTAACTTCTGAGGCTGGCAGGAGTGAAGGCAAAGATTTACAGTTGTTGATATAAAGTGTCAAGGATTTGGATTAGACCCCTTGCTTTTTTTTTTTTTTTTCATTGGGGTGCTCAGAAAGCTGGTCATGACTTTTCTATGCTCAGTGATACTTTGCCTGGAAAGACCAAAGATCCAGCCAATGTCAGAGAAGCTGTGAGCTGCATGGAACCAGGAAGAAATTCTGCCCCTTTATCTTAACCTTTATCCATTTGGGGACTTTCTTCTTTGAAGAGGAATATCTTGCTTTTCCACTTGCTGTATGCTGATAAAGCTATGAATTGACTCGTTTGCTCTGAATTTTCAACAGTTCTGTTCTTTTAACCATCACCTTTCTTCTTTCTCTTCTGCTCCCGCTTCCCCCAAAGTCCCTTAGCCATGATGAAATAGCATTGGGCATGACCCAGAGAGAAAGGAGCGGTGTTGAAGTGTGTGTGTTTTGTGGCTTTCCTGTCCTTTCATTTGGCATTGAACTATCCATACAAGAAGGGAATTAAAATGATGTGAATGTTGTTTTTTTCCTCCTCAAAGTTTCCCTTCCTGAACTCTACATAACAGATTTAGGTTTTTGCTGGAATAATCTCCCTCAGGACAAAGCCTATGGGCCATGTAAGACCAAGCGTTGCAGAACTGCAGCATGCGTTGAAAATCATCCTAGCACACACTTGGGGGCAGTTGTGTTTTTCTGTGATTCAGTTGAGCAGGTCTCTAAACTACAAATCATTATCTTTGATCCTAATGGCTAGCAGGATGGCTGATGTGACAATCTGGGTGATAGTTACCTCTTGTGTCCCCCTGTGAAAGCTGGACAGTTACCATCCGTGTTACCTGCAAGAGTGATTGCCTATGCTTTTTTTCCCTGTGACGTTCACAGACTACTGTCAGAGACAGGGAACCAAGTACATTGTAAAAGCAAAATGTGTAAACAGTTTGAGTGTGGTGAAAGTGTTTATGGTTTTGTACGAGCTCAGAACAATGTCAGCCCATGACTTAGAATGAATTCTAATACAAAGCATGTATGTTTGCTAATGGCAAAAACTGAAAGCCATCAAAGGAAAAAAAATAAAGAAAGGACCAAAGGAAATTCAGAAGAGGCAAAGAGAACAAAATTTAGCTTGTTGTACTCCACAAGCCCCACTCTTGCTGCTGCTAGTCTTGCTGCCTTGGCAGGGCAGTGCTGGGAGCTGCTGTCTGATGGGGTACCCCTGTCTGCCCCCTCTTCCTGGGCATGGCGGCAACCTGCTGGGTGCTGGTTATCTCGGTGTTCTGCTCTCCTCAGTGGTGGTAATGGAAAGAAACTTTATGGAGCGAGGCTGGCTTTAGGCAAGAGCTGATCCAGGCTGCCTGCTTGCCTGCCACCACATCAGCTGGTGCTTTGTGCAGAGAAGAGCTACCCCGGGTGTGGTAGGAAATATCCTGCAGGCTGTTTCTATGTTAAATCACACCTCCTCCTACTTTTTTGAATTCAGCAGAGGGGCAGGGGTTATAAACTAGCAAAAAGCATTGCCCCTTGTGTCTGTGCCTAGTCTGCTCAAGTTAATTCATTTTTTGGCTCATTACATTTTCTGCCCCATTGCTAATTGCCTCTTGGGCTCTACTCATTGCCAGGGTTTTCTGACCATCAAAACATTACTAAACAAATGAACTAAATAAAATAAGCCTTCTTTAAGAGCCTACCCCCAGCCCTCCCCTTGTGTTAATATTCCAACAGCGCCCAACAGGTAGGCGTCTGCACTTATGTTATCTGTATTAATTAGACTGTAATGCCCTTGGCACAAGACAAGGACAGGGAGGTGAGAGAGTCTCTCCTGCAGCTCTCTGATAATTTATACCAACTGAAAGCCTGCTGCAATGTCTTTCTCTAGTGCCACATGTACCTATAGTGATGCATAAATAAGATTAATTTCTATTAGGTATTTTCCCTTCCTTCCAACTAATTAGCCCCTTCTCCACAATATCTGAGTCCTACACAATATTTAATGAGCATTTTGCAGCAAATTCCTGAGGCAGAAGTACTTTTTATCCCCAGACAGATCGGCTGGGTCACCCATGGTCATGGAAGTTTCTGATAGAGTGAAACATGAACTTCAACTTTCCCAAGGTCTAGATTAGTGTTCAAACCACTGAACTCTTCTGCCTAGCAACTAACTCTAGTAGTTGTTTACTGCTACCTGACTTTTCAGCTGTCAGGTTTTATACCCAAAGGATTTGGGCATGTTCAGTGTAAGATACAAGTATGCAATCTGTCCTCTGTATCGGGTTTCTCATCTTTGCAACATCAGCATTTCTTAAAATCAGAGGGAACAGGAGGGTAAACATGACTGACTCGAGGGATAAGCTTGCCATGTTTTTCATTATGGCTGATTATTAATATAATCAGTTTAGTAGCAAAAGTACTACAGCGAATTACTTAACCTTGGGCCTTGCTTGACCAGGCTCTGAAGGATCTTCATCCTGTGTTCATGCTGCTGTAACAGCAGGGCAGGTTTAATTATGCAGCCAGTAGTACTATGGTAATAAAAGAAGCACCAAAAGGGGGTTTGTTCATTACTGCCTGAATCCATGTTGTCTGCCAAGGGCTGCATCCTACACTGATAAACATCTTCTCTTAGCAAGATAGCTTAGCAACAGGGGTTGTCCCTGCTGCTCACCTCTCTCCCCTGCTCACCCTCACCCTGGTGGCCTGTCTCCCGCAGCCCTTGCAGAGCTGTATCCCTCATCCTCAGCAGCAGGAGCAGCTGGCAGCCTCAGGCAGCCCTTTGGCAACGCCCATCTTGTGCCTCTTGCTGTGCAAAGGAGAAGGTGGCACCCACACCCGAATCGCACTTTGGGAAGCACCTGCTGCTGCGCTTCCAGGGCGGGAGTGAGGGATGCTGCTGAGGCCCTGCTGTCCCAAGGGCTGAGGATGGCTGGGCAGTGTTCAGTGGGAGGGCAGCTCACCAGAGCCAAGGGGTGCTGGAGCCCTGAAGCTCTGCATGGAAGGCCCAAGGTTCAGCCTTCAGCGTGGGTTTCTTCGGAGCAGGGCTTTGTGTCCCCACTGTACTGTTAACATTGTGTTTTGAGCCACTTCGAGAACTTGCACAGTTGCCAAGGTCTTTGCTTTACCACATTCTTTTGGTTAATAGAAATGTTTAGCTGAAGCATGAAGGCATTGTACTTCCAAAAGGAAAACACACAGAAAAAGGTCCGATCTTTTTTTTTTCTTTGGGCCTGATTGTCTCTGCTTGTTTATGGCTGCCACTAATTTGCTCGTTTGCTTGCTGGAAAATAGCTAATTAAAACCCACTTCAGCTAACAAGCTGACTGGGACCATGCAAATGTCACTCTCTGCTGTCTGCTATTTTTGTTTATACTTTACATTATTAGTGTTGTTTTTCCTCCCTCCATAGTAATAAACATGAGGATAGATTTAGTACCCTCTTCACAGGTGTGTGCTTGTACATCAGCACATCATCCCGAGAAAAGTGCTGCTGTTTTACTGCACTTCAGTACTTTGAGTGTTATTACCCCTGACAGTTAATGGTTTCAGACTACACTGCTTGTTAGCACTAGATTCTGAACAGCTTCATCTATCTTTTTGTTTTTACACTGACTGGTCACATTAAGTATATGTGTCTGAGCTATTAGTCCCGTCTGTTCATTGCATGCATTTCATTTGCTGTGTTTTTTTGTTAAAATTAGTATGTATTGTCATCCATATACTTCAACACATCGACTTTTGTTATAATTATGCTGTCATCATTTTGCTTCCACACACTTGCTAATTTATTGTAGCTAAATTAGACCTAATATTAGCAATTTTGCAGCTGTTCCCATAGACCACGCTCAGCCATATATTTGTACATTGTTTGGTAATTGGATTTGAGGGCTCAGGAATGGACGATAGCACTCTTTAGAAACAAGGGAAAGATTTGAGGAAATGGGAGAAAAATAAAAAACACAAGCCCCAGAAGAGGCTTCAGGGGTGAATTTTCAGAGCCTAGCTTAAAAGGTTTTCACAAGGCCAAACAAATCAGAGAGTCAGTGTACCAGATCACAAAGTGTCCAAATGCCATGTAGCATTCAGTCGCGGGATTAGTCATTCCCCCCAAATATGCTGTTTATTTTAATGAAGATCAGACCATGAAAAATCCCTAGGGACCTTTGGAGAGTCTTGGGAAAAAACAGTTTTTACTGTAGTGTATTAGAAATCTCCAGGAAAGATTCTCTGCATCAGGGTAGGCTGCTCTCAGATGATTTCTTTGAACTGAATCATGGGCAAAGCAGGAGGAAAAATGGTTTTGTTTTGGAGTGTGAGCTCTCCATCCTGAGTTTTGACACCAACCTTTTGTTGCTTATCCAGCCGCACTTCAGATATTGAGCAGAGAATGAAAGAGAAAAATTTAAACAAAGAAAAAGAAAAAAGAACAAACGAGGAAAGCAGAATTGAGCTGCACAGTTTTACTTATCCTTTCTGGGCATGAGTTATTTTATTGCCAAGGGGAGTACAACTCTGGCAAAAAAAGTTATGAGTGCCCACCATTGAATCTTACATGGCCCTTTTGTAAATAAATTTCTGACATGATAGAAAACAAAACTGTGAGGGAGACTGTTCAGATGTGGATGAAACTTAATCACTGAAGAGCCTACCCTTAACTAAAATGGAACTAAACTCTGTCTTCTCATGATTCATCCACCTGCTTAATAGGAATATTATAACAACATGCAGTGCTGGCAGATGCACATGAAAGTTTAAAAATAAGACAGTGAAATTAACTACCAAAAAAAGGGTATTTGATCAGCTCTCATCTATAACACAGAGTTCCTTCCAACTCACTACAAGCTGTTGTAGCAGGCTGCATTCTGCTCTACTTCTCCCTTGGCCAGAGCTTAATTTCTGCTTGGAGAAGAATAGAGCAAAGTGACCTGCCAAAAAATAAGACAGAATAGGCCAAGTCATATAAGAATCCATGCTCTACAAATTTCTTGTGCAGGAAAGTGAAGGCGAAAAGCCAGGCCACTTAATGCATTTTTAAATTATTTAAACTTGTACAAAATATTTAAAATAACCAACCCAATTTAAAACAACTCATTCTCCCCAAAAGCCCAATCATTAATAACCAAATGATTGCCAGATTGCATTCTCTTGTACTGACAAAGCCTTCATCATGCTTTCTTTCTACCCAAATGCCAGGAATATATATAGATAGGTCTTGCAGAAGCCTGCACAGTTACTGGATGCAGTGATGGAGAAGTTGGTCTCTCAGCAATTGTTTCCAGTAGATGCTGTAACCATGATCGGCATATCCTGTGGGGAACATAGAAGTATCTGCTTTGCTCATTTGCTGTGCTTTGGGTTTTTTTGGGTTCTTTTTTTTTTTTCTTTCCATTTCATGGCAAACTTTCCTCTATCCAGTCATCCCTTAGACTCCTTGATTTTACAGACCTAACTAGGTCAACCTGTTGCTTGTGTTTGTTGTCAGCACATGCTGCAGGTCTCTCGTTTTCATGTTGTTTCTCAGTCTTTTATTTTCACCCTGTGTGAGACTGTCTCTCAAGTGGAGGTAGACAATCGCAGTGATTCTCAGTTATGATGAATATTGTTGAGCAGAGCAGAAATATGCAAAGAGCACTTACAGCAGCAAATGGATAAAATATATTGGATCATATAATACATTTCAAGGTGAGCATAAAAAGAGGGGGGTTGCACATACTTTTTAAGTTCCTTTTTTTACTGCTTTACTCTACCACGTTTTCTATCAAGCTGCTAAAGACCTACTAAAAGAGTACAAAATTAAGCCATTAGCAGAAACTTGTTTAAGGTCTCCACACACATATGTGCTCTTCAGGTAGCTGGCTGGGCAGTGCTGTGAGGCTCTTACTTGGACGCTGGAGCAATAAATGTCATGTCAGGGGCCAACTGTCTGTAATCACAGTTAGCAGGTTGAACAGGCTTGTGAAAATATTTTCTTTATGTGAAGGGAGACGCTGCACACTTTGCCACAGCAGAAGTTGCTAAACCTAATGTAATATGACAAGTCCTTTGGCAGCAAAAGCCACATTTAATAGACATGCTGCCTGTGAAACGAGAAAGAAACAAAAGCAGTTTTTCTGTAGAAATGTCACCTCCTCTATTTCGCAGTATCTCTCACCTTGTCCTGCTCCCACACCCCTTTTTTTTTCTGGGTGACATTGGCCATACATCATGGCCTCCTTCCACATCACCACCAGCCATCTTCTCCTCCAGGTGCCCCAGGACCTGGCCTTTCCCATCCACAGCCCTCTTAGCAATGCCCACCTTGTGTTTAGTAATCCTTGCTCTGCTGTGAGGAACCCTGGGCATGGAGGGGGACCTGGCACACCCCAGCAGCTCCCCAGGGCTGCAGCAGAAAGGAATCCCTGTCACCCCACAAAGCACCATGAGCTGGGTACACGTCCCACATGCCTCTGGCAATGACCGTCTCAGGTTGCAATATGTTTGTAGCACCTTGTGCAGCTGGTGGTGAGATTCAAGAAACTTTAGGGCGCTGCTGTGAGGCAGTCAGGAGGTCTGTCTGTCCTCTAGCTTGGCCAGTGGCAACAAGCTAAAGGTGAACCAATGTTGTTTTTCTTGTGCAAATAAGAGTGGTGTGCACAGGCACCCTCTGATGCTTTCCAGCCTCACCCTCCATTGCCCTGTCTGCTGGAATGCTGCTGGAGTTGGACCTCTCTGCAGACCTGTGAGAGTGTTTTGCACTCACTTTGCACTGATGTAAATGACTACATGAGGTGTGAGGCAGTGGAGAATCAGACTCCCGAGGGCTTCTTACAAGATGGTAAATAATTAATGATGGTGTGCAATACAAATGCAATAGCAGGAACAGTGAAGTCAAGGCTTTTTCTTGCCAGGCATTTGTCTGTCACTTGAGTAACAAACCACCAGTATAAAAAGGATATTCCCAAGCAAAAGCTTCCAGCAGCACCCAGAGTAATTTCTACAGTGGCTTTCCACAGAATCCAAAGCCAATCTTTTCAGCCAGCACATCTTCAGTACTGAGACATGTTCAAGGAAAGGATAAAAGGAGCCAATCAAGAATGGGGTTCTGAGATTTCCCCTTCCTAAGAATTATTGGCAAGCTTCATGACAACTGCCAGCAATACTTGAGAGCTTACAGGGAAGTGCAGTGCTAGTCCACCTGCCATCCACTTTGGCTTTTTTCCTCTGCAGGACTTCTCTTCCCCTGGCCAAGGTGCTTTTTCATCTCCAATGGGGCAGACACTGGGGCTCACAGTAAAGTTCTGATCTTTTTTCATTGAATGACCAAGGTTGAGATCTTAGAGAAAAACAAAAAAACAAAAAAACCCCCCTAAAAACCAAAAAACAAACCCCCCCAAAAAAACAAACAAAAAAACCAAAACCAAACCCCAAAAAACCCCCAAAACCCCAAATCCGCAGGAATAAGTGAATAATTTAAAAGTTACTGCTCCTGTTCACAGTTCTTTTCAGCACTTGGACTTTTTAGTAATATGCTGCCATTGGGAGGATAGGAAAAAAGTATATGTGAGGGCACAAAAAGGGAGGGGAGTCGAGGAACACCCTGCAGCAGGACGCCAGGCTCACACATTTCTTATTCTTGACCCATTCCCCAAAATGTTTGTCCACACAAAAGGATGTAGTGGCAGTGATTGGATGCAAGTGTTGCATCCCCTAAACTGCAGACCATTTCTAAGTCACCTTGAATGTGATGGATAGATGAGCTGATTTAGTGGTGAGGGTGCTGCATTTCTTTAAAGCTGTAGCAGTGAAAAGAAAGGTATCAGTTGGAAGAAACTCCAAGCATAAGCATTATGGATGAGAAAATGAACAGATTTTTTTTCAGAATGTACTTGAGGTAATGGTAACTTAAGAGAATGGTTTAAGCATCATAAGGAATAAAATTGCAACAGACATACATGTTCCCTCAAGTTTTACCAGAGGTCAGCCTTTGCTGTCTTTGTTTTAAAATCAGTCTATCTTTCTCGCTTCTGCTTTTTTCTGTAAGAGTTCTTCAGAGTTTCAGGTTCATTTCATGTAGGATCACAGCATATTGGTTCCCCACAGCCCTACTACCTATGCAAACATCTATAGGGTTTGTTTGAAGGCTATGGAGTCTGAGACTGGCACAGGGCAAGGCAGATGTCAAGGTCTCCCCGGAGTCTCAATACCTCAGTGCAGGCTGAAGCCAGGAAATGTTGAAAGTAATAACTGAGTTTGAGGTGATTCATATTTAAATCACATCAGCTTGCTTCATAGCATTATTTTGACCATCATGACCTCTTAAGCAGCACTTAAGCCTGTCCTCTTAGCCGCATGTTGGAAATGCCATTTTCCAAGTCGCTTTGAATGTACATATAGATTTACAGCATGTGCTGCAGAGGAAGTATTTTTTGCTGACCCTGCTTTGCTTCTTAAACATCAAGTGGACCCTGAAAATATTTCATAGACTGCGCTGGCCAAACCAGTGGCACTAATGTTGCCATCCTATATTTTAGAGAGCTGCAACCATACTGTTTTTACCATAGGAGTGACATTCATTTTGGACATAAATTCAGTACATAAATGTATAACAAATTGTTTAGTGATATTAGGGCAGTAATTTTTTTTTTTTTAAACTGAACAAACTACCCAAATGACTGAACCAGTGTAGTTAATTAGAATCGATCTCACTTTTTAGCACCAGGAAGTGCATAATGGAAGACAAGATTGATTATAACATTGGATCATTTCATTTAAAGACTGCTAATAGGCTAAAATGACAGAACCAATCTAAAATTATAATTTCAGAATCAATATAATTTTTATAACGTTGTCAAATCTAAAAAATTAATCTAAATTTATGCTGTGAAACTAGCAAATCCTTCCTAGCTATTATAATGAAAGGAGCCAACGTTTTATTATATTACTTCTTTAAATAGAAAAAAGGCTTCTTTATTGGCATGACATTGCAGCAAGTTAGATAACCAGGCTTTCACTTTGGGAGGTATCTGCTCATTTCCTGCTTAGGGCAAGAGTAGAAATGGATTTTAACCTTACCTCTTTCCATCGTGGACCCATTTTCCTACATTATTAAACCACCACAAAAATGTGAAAGCAGGCCTCTTTTCAGAGGAAGAGATCAGGACTGGGAGGTGAGTAGCACTTTGTGAGGGAATTCAAGTTTTCTAACAAAGCTGTAGTGGAAGCATGTGCCTGTTAGTTCGCTGTTGCTATCCCTATACCCTCAGAACAAATGTAGACTCAGCTTCTCCAGAAGAAAGAAAGGAACAGTTGTGGTGGCTTCAGGACAAATATTTTCCTTTCCATACAAATTCCTTCTGTGTGTAAGGCCTGATGGAAAAACACAATGCCAGTTTTGATAATGCCAAGGATTTTGGTGTGTTCTGCCCCTGCAGAAGCCAAAAAAAGCTACTGCATGGCTTCACATCATGTTGACATTTCTTTGGATGTCAAGTGTTCAGGTTGGTATCTTTTCTTTTTTCCCCAGTAATAAAATTTCTGCAGAACTTGCAATGACTCATTTGCTGTAGGTTCATAACCGCTCATGTTCTGAGCCATAATGATGTTGAGTGGGCAGAAGTGGTCCCCAGGTGCTTCCAGCTGCAGAGCTCACCGGCGGCTGGGGATCCTTCCTTTCACTTGACTTCCTCTGCAGCAGCAGATGTCTCAGGAGCTTTAGCAGCCACATGATAAAGCAGCCCTGGCCACCACAGATGAGGGTTATTTGTACCCTTGAGCCCTCCTGGAGCTCCTTATGTTCCTTCTATGGAGAGCTGGAAGCACTTCTTGGGAATACCAGAGCTGCCAGTCTCCAATAACCTGTGACTAATGAGTCTAATCACACTCAGGGTAGTGCTTTACTGTGTTTTATTTCTGTTTGTTTTTTGACTGATGTCAATGTGGTTGGCAATAGCCTCAAATTCAACTCTTTGTGCTGTGCTGCCCTAGGATGAGGCTGTTCTTTCCAGTGGTATCCCTGTACAGCCTTCCTGCTCAGAGTAAAGGCCAAGCTAAGGACAGTGCTTCCTTCTGAAAGGACAAATGCTGTTTAACTTCTCCCGGCACTGGCTGTCATCACGCAAGACTCCACAGGTGTGAGTGCCATGGTCTCACTGAAATCAGGGGAGTCTTGGCATAGATGCCATTTGGGCCAGGACTGTGATTTGAGAAGCTCTGCCCTTAGTAGAGGGAATTAAGATATGTCCAGAGAAGTTGGTTGAAATACCACCATCTCTATTTCTCCAAAGAAGCTGAAGAAACCCCTTTCTGTAAAAAAAGGACTGAGCCTGCAAAAGTAGGTCGGGGCATCCTTGCAGACAAGGCATTTCCCCTACTTCTGCGCACAAAAGCAGAGGCGACGTGCAGGCAAACCCCATCCTGAATTCATTTTGCAGCAATGGGAGGTGAGGCTGTGTTGGAGTGGGACCTGCATACAGGAGCTGACCCTGGAATGGCAGTAATTATTGCAGGAAAAAGCAAGAGAACACACGTATGGAGACCCCAAGGAGCACTTTGGAGAGCTTTGTGTTTCTTGGAGGTTTAATGTATTATAATCTGATTCGGCACAAGCCAGTCTGGGAATAAAAGAGAAATGCAGAAAGACTAGTGATTTGAGGTGCAGGGGGAAGTGAAAAGAAAACAGCACTTTTAAGTGCATTTTTTCCCTTTTATGCAAGATCTGACTGGGGCCAGGCAGAGAGAGCAAAAAGCTTCTGTGAGTTAACACAAAAGTGGAACAGTACTTTAAAGAGACTTTATTTTCTCCTTAGAGTCTTTTGATTTTTAATATCTCTGAGACTTGTCAGGGAGAAAACAGAAAAAGACATTAGATTCAGGGTCTTGAGCAAAGCTCTGGGACTTGAGACTTCCACAAAATGAAAGAAATTACATCCTGGAAAAGTTAATGACCTTACCCTAAGTGCTGCGCTACGTCAAACAGAAGCACGCTAGTCCATCCGCTGTGGAATTCTCTTGCACTGGCTGGAGAAGTGCTTTAGGCGGATCTCATCATACCCCCAAATTTCCAGATGAACAGTTTTGGCTGGATTGAGAAGGATAGGGAGTTGGGGAGAAGCCTGGCACCATACCAGAGCTTCTGCCTCCATTAACTCCAGCAGGCAGGAGCTGTCCCAGTGGTAAGAACACACAGATTACATTGGCTTTCCCAAACCCGCTTTCACGCTGCCTGCTTGGGGCCACATTCTGCATTCACCAGTCTCTGTGTCCAAACTCTGTTAGGGAAAGATGAAAGTCCTGAAGCTGCTTGAGCTTGTGAGCCAAGAAACCACACTTGGTTTTCAGTCAAGGTCAACTTGATTTTATTATTTGAGTCTGGTTTAGCCACACAAAAGAAATAATTTCAGTTTCACTGAGTATCTGCCTGCTTTCTGAGACTTTTCTACATTTGTGACACTTGCTTGCCTGCCTTGCATTTCAACCAGAAGAAAATAATGTTAACAGTAAAGATGCCATAAAAAATAGAGCCTGAGGTAAATTTTGCCAAAAGCCAATTAGAGATTTGAAAAAGAGTTGCGTTTTCCAGACCAACTTCAAGCTTATGAAATTCAGCTTCTGGTGGTTCCAAAAGAGCGTAGAGACTGAACTGACTCTGAAACATCTAGCAGATGCAGCTAGAGAGATGTGCAACTAGGTGGGATCATCTGCTGGGAGAGCATCAAGGTCTGCTGGAGGCCCAGAGAGCTCAGTGGCTGCAGTGGGACATAAAGAGAATGTTTCTTTGTGAATTGGGTCCCCGGCTATGGAAGGATCTGTCAGTTAGCACCACACATTTGTTTGAAAGCAGCCAGTGACCACTGCAGAGTATTTAAAGAACATCTATTTTCTGAACCAAGCAGAGTTTTCCAGTGATGGCTTCATGAAGAATAAGTTGCAGTACTCCAGCCTCGGGACTGCAAAAATGTTGGCATAGGTCTTGACTTGCCTCAGGCATGGGAAAACTTGGGTTTTCATAATGATGTGTGGAATTCATTTGTGATAAAACATAAAAGCAGCTTGCATTTCTAGGTTAAAAGTCACTAGAGCAAGTTGTGAATTTGTCCATATTTATTGCCTGATTTAGGATAGGAAAGTGACTGCCATGAAAGGAATGCACAGGGAATATGTTGGGAGGGTTAGATATTTTTAAGCCATTGGTTTCTGCTGAGTGTAAGGCCTATGGCCATTACTTAATCCACAGGATTGCCACCATTCGTCCCAGCGAGGACTCCCACACATATCCCGTTTTTCAGATTTCTGCAAGAACATCTGTTTGCGGTTCCTCCAACGGTTTTTCAAAATACAAAAGTCACTCATGATGGGACTTTCCATCATGACCTAAAACCTGGGATTGTCCATTCCAGGAGAAGACTGAATGGCTTTCACCATCCAGAGAACTTTGATGCATCTACTTAAACTTACCTTTCTGAAGGTGGAAATGGAGGTAAAGATGATGAAGAAATGGCCCTTTGCTAACAGTAAAAGAAAAGTAAGGACTTTTGAGGTATCGGGAAAAGTAGGCCATCTTTTCCAGCAGATCTACCAGAGGGAGAAAACATGAAAGCCAATGGTCCTCCCCAGCCCACCCAACCTGCTAGTAGTGGGATTTGGACTTCTTCTCATGCCCTGCTGCTCACTCACAGATGTGTATTTTAAGAATACCAATAAATAAAGCCAAATTTTAAACTACTCACTGTTATTTTTTTTTCCTGAAGAAATGTCCATGTTTTCCTTTAAAATATGAGTATATGTGCACTGGAAGAGGAAAACAGGTTTGTCAACAATTGTTACAAGACAGCAGCAGTCCTCCTTCTTTGAGCCAATGCATCAACTCTAGCTAGGAACAATCCAGGTTAAAAAACATCATAATCCCAAAGTTGTTAAAGTGTACAGTTGTAACAAACACTTCCCTGTTGCATCTGTGGAAGAAAAGGGTTTGCTCTCTAGATGACCCACTTCAGAGAAAAAAACCTCTCACTTTAAGCTTCTGCATTCAGCAAGGAGTCCTCAAGCATTGGTCCCTCCAGTCTTACTGCCAGACTGAACAATATTGGCAAGGTAAGAGCTGGACACCAGACCCTGCATCTGAATCAGGAGTTCTCAACATCTGCTTTACAGCTGTCCTCCACTGCAACAGAAATGGTTTCAGGATGCTGTGAAGCCCCTAAGCAAGCCAGAGTGCTCTTGGGCAGTTTTCTTTTACACAATGTTTAATTTGTGGGAAAAAATACTTTTAAAAACTCAAACCTCCTGCATGTATGTATGTTTTATTTTCAACTTATTATCCAAACCAGAAAAAGAGCTTCTTTCACCCTGAATAATAACTTGGGGTGTTCACTAGAACTAGTGACATAAGTCTCACTCTTACAGGTTGGAAATATGTGTCTGAAGCACCAAGGATCTGGTTATTCTCTAGGAGATATTCCCCCACCTTTTCTGTGCATCCTAGATATCAGTTCTCCAGTTCTGAATATTTTGAAATGGTAGGAGAGTCTCTACTTGTCACACATGAAAGCTTTTACAAGTGGTGAGATCTGCTGCGGAAGAAGAACCCCATCTTCTTTTTTTCTGTTTATTTTTTTTTAATCTCAACATGGGTTTTTTTGGATGGCTAAGCTGTTCTCCCACAGCTCTTGTTTTGATAGTTTGAAATCTATTTGTAATCTTCAAAGTGATAACTTGTTTCCCGAGGGCCTTCATTAACCATAAGAACACAAAAAGCGGCTGGACATGAAGGTCAAGTGTATTCCCTCTGAAAGTGAGACATATTTTTAACAGTACCAGTGACTAGTAGAGACCTTCAGTGGTACAGATGACTTTCTTAAATCTTGATGTCTGTCACAGGCTAAGCATCTAGCAGGAAGATATATTGTAGTCAATCTGATGTGAGCATAATAATGCAAAAACTCTCTGTTCTCTAACACCCAGAAGATGCAATCAGAGATCTCTGCACCCCCCAGCCTTGCCTTTGGGGAGGCAAGATCTTTGTGCATGCATACCTGGCAGGAAAAGGCAGGGGTGCTCTGCTGATGCCCTGCACTGATGATTTGTGGACGTGGGTTGTACCTGAGGCTGTGAGGCCATGTCTGCATGGCCTTCTGTGCATCAGCTGGGCTCTGTGCTGGCGTGCATGCTGAGGAGCAGCTGGGCTCTGCAGCACTGGGTGATCCAACACACACCTTAAAATCTACACAGCAATACAAGTACATCATATGTGCTGCACAGGTAGACCTTGAACTAATATTTTTCCTCTCCGTGCTTTCTCCTCTGAATGCTACCCCAAAGAGTTTTTATCTGGATCGTAAGGAAATGGAAGTGGCAGATAAAACCGGAAGGATGTTCCTGGGTTGGTAAGGCGATAGTTTTGTCCTCTCATCACATTCATAAATGTGCCCAAAAAAGAGTTAAGCTTTCCTGAAAATACTGCCAGGGAAAGGGACTTGTGGAATCTAAATTCTGTTTAAGAAGGCAGGGGGTAATTCAGGCAGTTGGTTTTTAATTATCACTGAAGTCAGTCCTTGCAAGGCCCCCCAGCCATATCCAGGTTAATGGTCAGCAGTGTATGCTGAGTCAGCAAAATGCTTATGCTGGCTTTCACCGGGGCTGCCAATGGCTGAGGGCAGCTTCTTTTACTGGATGTGCCCAACTTCCCTCTGAAGTCAGGATGATTAAAAGAGAAAAGTAATTTGCAGCTTTAATCAAGCTTGCAGGAACACACCTTCCAGATTTTGTGAGATGAGGTATTTGTTACCTCCTGTCCTCTGGCATGCTAGCAGTTTAATGAAAGGCTGCATATTTTTCTGTTAGCAGCTCAACCACTTAATTGTTGAGTTCCTTCAGAGCTCTCAGATGTATGCCATCTGGTCATGGTGACTTGTTGCTCTTTAATTTGTGAATTTGTTCCAGCACTTCCAGTTTTGACACCTCAATCTCTGACAGAGTCTCATCTTCATTACTTGAAAAGAATAGCTCAGAGGGCTGTCTCTCTCTGTCGCATGTATCTTCTTGTAGCCCCAATTACATTAATACAATTTCAACTTAAAGCAGAATTTATAGCTTTTCCCAAATAGGCCATCTCTCCACCTCCTACCCATATGCAATATTTTATTGTGCTGTATTTTTAGTAAACAAAAGCACCTCTGAAAACTACATGGAACCCTTGCACTCGGGTAACCAGTACCTTTGCTATCTTTTAAAAAGGCCTGAAAGTGAGTTCAAAGAAATATCTATCACATCCTCCAAAGGAATATTGTTAGTTCTCAGAAAGCAAGCTATTGGACAGCCTTTTTAAATACATCTAGAATGCATCTTCATGGCCCAATGTTATTTATTTATTTATGTATCATAAATAATATCTATTATTTATGGTCTATTTGCGTTTCAGGTTTTCAGGAAAATTGAGTCCCCATGTAATAGGCACTCAACAAACACATAGTTAGAGGCTGTTCCTCTTCTGAGGAATTTACAAATAGGGAAGACAAATGGCTAAGAACAGACAGCATGCAAAGAAGTTGTCAAAGATGGATGTCTTTGTACTTACATATTTAATGGATTTTCCTTTCATATATGGTGTCCTTCATCTTCCCTCCCCAGTGGTTCTCCAGGCATCTATCCCCACCTAGCCTCACCAGTATTTCCTAATATGTTTTACTTCCATCCTTTCCCTACGGCAGGAAGATATGACAGTAAAACCTTGGCAGTGTAGCAGGCTAGCCCATGTCAGCCATTTTCCCCTCTTCCTGGGTGACTGAAGTGATTTTCCAGAGGAATCTGTGCATATGGGGTTCAGGGCAGGAGGCTCACCTGCCTTGCCACCTCCATTTTCACCCACAAAGCACAGGTGGCATGGCACCTGCATTGCCCTAGCAGCAGAGGCCACTGCTGGAAAAACTCCTGTGCCTTCAAACCACAGAGCAGCCCTGGCTTCTCCACCACCCCTCTCCATACCTTCAGAATGCAGGAAACTTTTCTGCAGTGCCATCTGCAAACTTTGGAAATGGGCTGTCTGGAAGAAGGGATTATGGATGAAAAAACTCCAAACTGCTCTTCAGCACTTTATTAAATCCAGGAGATGACAGAAAGCACACTCCCCTTCTGATAAAGTTGGAGGGTCTCTAGTGACATTTATGTCACTGGAAAGGCATATAATACGTACACAGTGGTTTAATTTTATCTTAATGAAACAATATACATATAAAACTATCCATTAAATATAAAACAGTGAAGTAATTTGCAAATTTTCCTACGGCATAATAAATTAAGCATGGAGAGCACTAAGGAATGCAATTTGCAGTCATTTATAATGCAGTGTTTTATGTTAATAATTCAAAATCACATGCTATTTGGAGACACTTCTAATTAATGTATTTATGAAATTGTGAACTGTGACTGTTTTGGTTCCATTTAGCTAAACATTTCAACAGAATGCGCTTGCTGTTGTTTTGTGTTTGCTTAATGGCACCAGCAAGCATCAAATGTACAACTGGGGAAAGTTGGGGGTGGTATCTGATGTGGCTTTTTTTATGGGTTTGTGTTTTTGTCTGTGTGCTGTATACATGCATGTGATTACACTCCTGATCTCACTGAGGAGAAGAAAGTTCTACAGTAATTTGAGGAGGAAATAAGGAAAGTTTTATAGATGAATAATTAATTGCAAGGAAAGTTCAGTACCTTCCTAAAGAATTGCTAAAATATTCAATACTTTTTACATAGCAGTTCTTTACACAGTACTATTTCTCCTGACTGGTTAATTATGACTAATACAGCTTATAAATTTGTATTCATATTTTTGTTTTGATGTCTTTCAGTTTTTTTCATCATGCTAAGTCTTCGTCATGCTGTTTCTTTATTGGAGCACTATGAAAAATGATTCCCCAGAAAGTTAGTCTCCTGAGAGGAGACTTGGAGGGAGTTTGGAGTATTTTGAGAATTCAAGTACATTTTAAGAAAAAACCTCCATACATATCAGAGTTTGTGGGGAATTATCACATGTCAAGGCCCTGATTCTGAAAGTGGCTTGAAATGAATGAGCTTCTAGGCATATGCAGAACCAGATGCTAATAGCACTCTGTTGTAGCTCTGCACAGGAAAGTGAAGGGAAAGCTCTTGAAATAATTTTCTATGAACAATCTGTTTTACACAAGAAAAAGAGGGAAAAAAAAAAGAAAGAAAGAAACTCTTCAAACCCATAGTAAAGACATCCAAGACTATATGTGGTCCCTTCCACCTTCCAAAATGGTCATGAAAATTCAGTGGGGTGCTGAATCAAAATCTTCATATCTCCTGGTAATTTCAAAGCTCACTTGCAGAGCAATAACTCCATTTTGAATGTTTTATTTCATGCTTGTGCTTTCTGTATGATTTCTGCTCTTTTTCTTTCTTTTGTGGTTGCTTGCCTTGTTTTTTTTTTTTTTTTAAATGCTGGGACAATATGTAGATGGCTGGGAAAATATTGAAAAAGTTCTCATGGCCTTTAGCTGTGGTTTTGGAAAGTGACCAATGTAATCATTAGACTGAGAATTAAAGTTGGGTTTTGACCATTTTTGTGTGATTTATATTTTAAACAATGTAGGAACTGTTATGATTTAGGAGGCAATATGGGTGTCTAGGACCTAGCTCATTATTACTTATCATCATCCAAGTTGCTTTATTGAGCCTTTTTATTTCCTTGGTATCAAATAACAAATATTGGCAGCACTTTAGATTAGCTGAATGATAGTCTTTAATAAACTGCTTTTTCCTAAGATGAAAAATATTACTTTATCCATTTAATGTCTTCCCTTTCATCCAGTATGAACGCATTGTGTTAAAGCAAATGTATTTATATATTTGTCTGCTTCTGTTTTTAGTCCCAGACAAAACTGGAATTGTCAGGAACTGGTGAACATAAAGACTGAGATTTGGGTCATGTTTTAGGTGAGTTGCTGTATTTAAATATCTTCTGTTGTTGGATTTTTAAGTAGAATTTGTCTTTCACTAAATGAGATGGATTTGTAGAAGAGTCCATAAATGAGGCTCAAATTTTTTGGTGAAAATTTTTATTCAAGCTATGTACTTGCTTAAAAATAAAAATTATACCTGTCACAGGGTCCTAAGGTGTTAGATCTGTGATGCATCAACACAGGATGCAAGATGGTGTAGAGTATCAGGAAATATACTGTGAGATAGGATACTTTGCTAACTAACCAGTTATTACCTCTTTGCCAGCAACTGTGGTGGTCTGGATGCATTACCCAGCTCTATTTCAAGCCTTATGCTCCCAGGTTTATGTCTGAATCTGAGTTTTATGGTTTGTGCCCATCTCTAAAATTAATTTACAGAAACATAGAAGGAAAGTGCATTTCCTATTTGTTTTTTTCCCCTCCAATTTGAATGGAAAATTTTCACTTTATTTTGAGGCATAGTGACTGCTTACAGCTTCTGTTTCAGCCCTATGGCATTTGAACATTCAAAAAATCATGGAGGGCTTGTTTTAAAAATCCTTTCTCCAGTGGTGGGAAAATGACAAAGCTTGGGAACATGTGCATTTTTCTTTTTGCTTTTAAATTATTTTGGCATAGTTTATAAGACTAGATCTACAGCTGCCTGTGGTTAAATGCTGTTCATTAAAGTTATTGTAAAACAGAAATATTGTGTTTTGAGCAAGCTCAAAACACAAATTCTAACTGCTCTGCTCAAAGCAATAGTGCCATTTTTGATGGTAAGTTTGCCTGAAAGTTATGGTTTTCTGAGGCATAAATCAAGAATAACCATATCAAAATCCATTCAGTAACAATCTCTGGGTGTGATTAGACACCTTTACTTTTCACAATTTCCAAATATCATGATACTTTCTCTCATGTCTTATTATCAGAGGGTAGAAATTTTTGGAGTGCCTGAAGGCACTTCAGGTACTTCAGCTCATATCAGACAAGAGTTAAATTAACCACCATGCTCTGAAAAGAATAACAAACACTAGCACATTTAACTTGGATGTCTTACGGAACACTACCACGTAGCATGTGAAGATTATCTTTCCAATGAACACTGGGGACCTGAAATGTAATTATTAAATTCAGCAGATGAGCTGCCATCCCTTGGCATTCTAATTATCTTACAGGATTTTTATTTGGTGATTTATGTAGAATTCATCAATCAGAGTTATTTTTGTAGAAACAGTGCTCCATTTCTGGGGAGCCCTGATGCTTTAGCTCCTTCTCAATTTGACGTGGTTTTTCAAAATAGAAGACTGTTTTTTAGAAGATCTTCAAAGATATCAAACTAATGGGTTTTAGGGAAGCAAAAGAAAACAGGAAAATGAAGACTGGTAGAGCTCTTTATGAAGGAAGAAATACCATATTTCTATTTCTTTTTAAGCCGTGCCTACTAACCTGATGTCCTGGGGATAACTGTACCTATTTATCAAACTGAAAAAGGATGCTAGCTAGGGTAAATACACAATTTATTTTTTAGATTTCCAACAAAAACCTTACCTGTCAAGTCCTTGTCCCTCCTCTTCCCCCTTGGGCTGTAAGAGGGCATGCCTGTCCTTGTTTGTGGTTCAACCCAGAGCTATAGGCAAGATAGTCATAAGGAAGAATTAACATCCTCTGGAGATGGAGTATGCGGAAAAATGAGTGAGAGATACCCCAAATCTCCTCGATTGGCACAGAGAGCTCTTTGGTGAAGGACAACTCCTGTGGAGGCTGAAGTTTTGGGGCTCTGAAATGGCTAGAGATTGTAAAAGGAGCAGAAGGTCTGGGTCTCTTCAGTTGCAAAAGCTCAGTAAAACCCTACACATGAGAAGAAGTGTAGGACTTTTTGGGACATTGCAATCACAAAAGGATAAATTAACCTATCAGTAAAAGGAAATTTAGCACCTGCTGCAGTGGCAGCATGGTAAGAGGTAAAGGATTTTGCCACAGAGCTTAATTCAGCTCCCACTGAGATCCTTGGGAACTGAATTCAGCCTTTTCAAGTCAAAGCAAGGGAAGTTTTCCAAGCTGTTCGGATTATTTTTATTTCCATGAACAAAGCTCGTGAGTAAGGTGTAAGCACACAAACAAAAAACTCCAGGTACAGTAATTACCAGCAGTGTATGGAGTAGTCTAGCAGCAGTAAACAAGAAAAAAATCCACATGTCCTCTGCTGAATGGGTAAGCATTTGTCTCAGCTCTGTTTGTGTCCCTGTTGCATCTGCCTGCCACACACATTGTGTGAAGGCGCTTGACTAGACCAAATGTTTCAGGAAAACAGATTTCAAGTGTCAAATTTCTAATATTCTTGGGCAGAGAAGTTGAAAAATCTGAGAAGGAGTTCTATGGGCCAAATTTTCGGAGATGTATCCCCATGACCCATACCAAACCTGCTGCTATCTGGCCTGCAGTTATTCCTACCAAAGAGCACAGGGGAAACTTAGCAAGACCCACTTTACGGAGGCCACACCATTTGAAGAGGAAATCTCAAGTTAAATAACTTTTTCCATATACTATTTAGCCACCAGTGCACTTGAGGAAAGAGTAACTTTGAAACCATTAAGCAAACTGAAAAATGGGGGAGAATCACTGAATAGATGACCCGCTCTGGGTGACATCTCCAGCTCTTTCACCCTTGCTTGGAATGCCTATTTTTAAAAGCACCTGTCTTCCTCTCTCCCACCTGTGACTTTATGGTGTTTGAGTCTAACTTAGGTGGGATACGCCAGGAATTAACAGCAGTGGTCCCCAGCACTTCTGCAACCTGAATTCAAAGGGCAGGGGAAAAGGTTTCTGGTGTTGGCACTTGGGCAACACAGAGGGTTAACAGCCACTGGAGACACAAGTGAGATAATGGAGTAATCTTAGGCAATCCTAAAGTACTGGGAGAAAGCAGGCTGGACAGAAGAGGAAAATCCCAAACCCCAAACAGCCAACTTTCCTCTCTCTAGTGCATTTATGCTGCCAAGTCTACCTATGATGCAAGGGTGTTGTGAAATGTAGCTCACTTGCTAAATGTTGTTTTGATGTGTTGTTTGGGACACAAGGAAAGAGAAATGGACTGTGTTCAATCTCTATTAAAGCAGAGGGAAGTCTTCTGCAGAATTTTTTATTTTCGGGAGCTTTGTACTAACTTCATTTTCTTATTAGCTAAAATTGCTAGTAAGACAGTTTTAGCAAAGATGCTAAATGCCTTCATGGAAAAGATGTGTCTGTCTGTGCTCAATGAATTAACTACTGTTGTGTCAGCTTGTAGAGAACAGATATTTACTATGGGATTTGCAGATCTGGGATTAGGTCCTAGTGATAATTCACATGGGAAATATGTTATATTTAATTGCAGAAAGGCAATTAGATGGAAAGATAGCAAGAAAACATTACAGGTAGTTAGAGTTGCAGGAAAAAACGGGAATTTATAACACATAAAAAAAATTTCTGATATTAGTATTTGTGATTGTTGAAAATTGAGGACAAAAAAAGAGCAGGGGGGATGGAGGGAGAAACTGAGGGGTTTTTTGGAATTAAAAGTACAAAAGAATTATCTCGGGAAAATGCTTTTGAGGCACCTTTTTTTTTTTTATATCACCATGGAACAAGCTGAGAGATAAATTAAACAGAACAAAACCACTCTGGATCACCAGAAAACATGTTTTCTGATAATGGTATGGCAAAGCTGAATGGGGAGCATTCTGCTCCCACTTTCCCTACAAATGACTAGTTTCCTGTTTGGGCTAGAATTCTCACAATGCTGAAGGGCATACCTGGTGGCACGGGCTCTTGGGAGGCAATGTGCCACTAAAAGGCAGTTTGGTTAAGCTGGAAGTGCTGCACAATAAACAGTGTAGGTCCTGTTTTATCCTAAGTGTTAGCAAGCCACCATCTTGATACTCTTCAGGATTTTAAGCCATTAAGTTCCATAACTTTAAGGAACTTACCGGCGCAGGTTTAACTCTCATGGAGATAGTCTTTCCTCCCCACTCACTCTCGTGTATGTATTATGTATTGCACAGCCTAAGCAAAACTGTATCTTTACAGGAGCACTTATATGAAAGACTTGAGGAGTTTGTGTACTGGGAATCACAGAGACTGCACTATTTGCGCTGCAAAAAGTCCAGAGTTAGATCGTGTTGTATTCAGCAGCCTTATCTCTAACACCTCCTCCTCCTCAGAGGTGAAGCATGGCCTGTGACTAGCAGAGGGGGGCAAATCATTACTGGCATACTGCAGATTTCAGGTCAGCACCACTTCAAATTGCCCTCAACACAAATGGAGAGTCTGGGACAAATGGAGAGTCTGGTTAATTTGGAGGGTGGGGGAGCTGTAGCCTACTGAAGAAAAACATGCAATGTCTAGTGCTCCCTTTCCTAGGGTGAGCTAGGAAGGCATGAGATGCCTCTAAAGGAAATGTTGGTGTTGATCAAGCTGTCACGCTGAAGTGTGTGTAAAGCTGGATTTGGGGTTGCCCAGCTGAATTTGTTAAAGCAAAAAAATACCTTTGAACATCTCCACAATAACACTGGGTTTATGCATGTTTGTACATGCATATACAGAATGTATAGGACCATGTTTCATCCATCTGTTTACCTGTCTGTGCATCCCTATCTCCAATAACTTTTGCTCATTTTAAGTGAATTTGACATAAGAGTAGGAGTTCCTAGGTATTTTAGGTTTCTGCTGGTTTATTTGTTAGATGTGCATCAAACATGGAGCTACACAGAACATGATTGCTAGACATATTGTCGTGGCTTATTTACAAGATTGTGCTGCTGCTGTTCACTCAACATTACCCTCATTTTCCCATTCCTTACTGCTTTTAAAAACGGCATGAAGAGCAGGAGCAGCTGCTGCCAGGAAAGGAAGCTGCAGGAGCCGGAGGGACACACGTGAGGGAGTAAAAAGACACAGGCTTTCACTGGTGATGACCTTGGCTTCTAGCACATCCCATGATTAGAGTAACTGTTCCTAGAGCTGGAAGGCATGGGGGCTGAAACTATGCATCCTATTTAGGGCTCAAGGAAAGGAAAAAATCAGTGCTGCTTAACAAACTCAGTGGAAAAAATCAGCGGATTTACACTTATGGTTACTGCAGCAACCTTATGAGGGAAAAATACCATCAGAAATTATTTTATTCCTTAAAAAAAAGCTGCTGCTCCACAGCTATTAGAGGGAAACAGATCAGTGTTTGTTCTGTCTCTTGTTCTCCTCTCTAATGTTTCAGACACCCTTGAAAGCGTAATTACTGACAGTGATGCCTTAAAAGCTGGAAAAATGTGAGGCAGACACAGCAGTATATGGAAAACAGGGTATTACCTTGGTTTTAATAGGATCTTTTGGTGCATACTCATCAAAGGTGGAAACATGCCGAGCAGCACACCCGTGTACAACACGTATACAATTTTATGGACTTCACAAATTAGCATATCTACCTAAAATCCCCCAATAAGAAACTTAACAAATTATTGTTAATTGTCCCCCTATTATAATTACCACCACTCCCCACCGCTCCCGCCAAGTGAGACTACAGCCTAGTTTACAAAAGCATGTTCCAGAGAGGAGGCTCCGTCCAAGGTTGGAGCCTCTAGTTTTGAGATAGTAGAGATGTTTTGTCTTCCCCCCTGGAGAACCCCCAAACTAAGCTAATATCAGACTACAAGAGGTATAAACATGTAGGGCTAAGGTACAAGGAGTGTTTGTGAAGGGTACAAGGAAGGGGAAAGGGTATAAAAATGTATAAGAATGTTATAAAAAGAAAGGACAAAGACCATTAGCCATCAATGGAGCATTGCCTTGTTCTATGACTCTGAACGTGCAGCCCTTTATCTTAGGAGTGATCATAGAAGCAGCATAGTATGGTCTGGGTTGGAAAAGACCTTAATGATCCAACTCCCCTGCCATGGGATGCCATCCACTAGATCAGGTTGCTCAGGGTGATGTGACAGAATGGTTTACCTTGGTGGTTCCCTCTCCAACAACCTCTCAGTCAAGACAAAGATCTCTTTAGGCGACTGGGGCTGTTTCTGTTAACTATTCAGTAGCATTAACAGCTGTGTGTAGAACTTTCAGGCTTCTTAGGAAACCTTATTCAGGTGGTGAAAGATATTGCCAAAAAATGGAGAATTAAAGTAAATAAAATTAGGTCCTCAAAAAGTCCTGTCTGCCCTTCCGCAGTCATGTCCTTCACAGAGGCTCTGTTCTTTGGTGCAGCTGCATACAAACTGAGTTGCAAAACTACTAAATAAAAAGGACAGGTATCGACTCTTCCAGTAACCATGTTATCAGGCAACTGTGGTAGTGTGGAGGTGGAGAAGAATTGTATCCCAGGAACAGTCTCGGGACTTGTCTCTGAGGCCAGTTTGAAAAATTCCACATATCATTTCACAGGCTGTTTGTTCCCCTGTCATCACAATTTTCCCTTCTGTCCCCGTTTACGTTTTATCTGCTCATGCCACCTTTCCATTTATTTTTTCTGCTTTTCTCCTGCCTGTTCTTTTGTTTCCATTTTCACTACTGGGATGAGAATCTGATACCTTCCTTTTTGAACACTTGCTCCATGATACTTGAGTCCACTAGGAACTATAAAAAGTATTTCCATTTCTTGATGCTTTCAGTTTGGGTTCTCTCAGCCCATCTCCAAGGACAATGAATGCTAAATGCAGCATAGCCAAACTGAAATATATAGGTTTACTAAGAAACAATCAGAAATTGCCTATAAAGCTTTTTCGTAATGGAAACATCTCTGAGGGAAAGTTGTTGGGGAGTGATGATTTTTTAATGTGGTAGATATGTAACATGTACAAAATAAAGTACTGAATATATTTGTTCTGTTGATTTCAGAAAAGTACAATTCCTGCATGCTATTCTACAGTGCTGTGTGAATATCCATTAATATTGAATTGCTTTTTAAGAAGAAATATGTAAAAGCTTGAAAGTGATCATCAGCTCCAAGGTGAACTGCGAAGTTTAGGAAACAATGGAGAAAAGAAAGTTATTTCCAACTACAATTTGATTGTGAAATAAACAAGAGGCTACTTCCTTGCAAGTTTGTGAGCTAAAAGGAGGGGGAAAAACTTAGCATGCATCCAGAAACATCTATTTTTAAAGCTGTTAATAACCTTTTGACCAAGACTAAAACTGCTTCCATTTCCCTGAGCTATATAGAATCACGGTGGTCACAACTGGCTACACGGGGTGTTTCAGTTTCAGTAAAAAAATTAAGGCAAGGTATTTTCTTTTTCCATCCTGGATTTTTTTCCTAATCACTCTGTATTGACTCATCATTATGACCTTCTATGTACTGCATTGTTAGGATTTAACCACATAGAAAATTTTAGATAGAAACCGTGGTAAAGAGCAACTGCATCTCTCCTTCAGGTGCACGTGCTCTGCAGTGTTTGCAGGGATGTTCTGAGGCATTGTGCTGCTCAGCCTCCATTTACACACACTGCTTCCCTTTGGAAAGAAATTTGGGGCATAAGTAGGGAAAGAACTGCCATACCCTCCAGAAGGGTTCCCCTCCATTTCTGAGGAACGTGGTGGGTCATACCTGTCCCAGAGCACAGACACAGATATTTAAGTGGAGTAGGTTCAGAGTAAGTGTGTTGACACCAGCTGATCCCAGTAAAGGATGCTCAAATAGCTATAGCTTTGTGCTGCTAAAAAGCTGAACCAGGAGGAGCCAAGAACAAGGCATCCTCCTAGATGGAATTCCTGCCTTCTCATCCATAATTTTCTCTGGGAAAAAAAGTGAAAAAAACCTGCTAAAAATAATTTAAAAAACAGCTTCTGCACAATGACACATAGCCTGAACTACGAGGAAGGTAACTGAATGAGAGATTGAACTGTGTTAATTATCCACAGAGTAAAATAAGCCTGGTACCTTTTGCTTTGCTTTAGTGAGGAAAGGTTAGAGCTCATTCACTCAGTCTGTTGCACACCATACTCTTTTCAACTGTCTCCAGCTGAGGCAAGGTATTTGAGTAATATGAATAGAGGCTCTTATCCTGTGAGCAATTATACGTGGGTTTAAAGTAGCTGTTAGGCTCTAATGGTCTTACAAAAAACTTTTCTCAGTGTTCTATGTTTATAACAGCTATTTTGTAATAAGAATATTCTATATGAGCACAATGTATAATCCCTTTTTGATACACACACAACTGTTTTCAAGAATTCTTTTTAAATAACACACAGGCTTTTTTCCGAATAAAAGCTTTGGCTTCTATCTGACTATACATATTTTTGAAAGGGATAGGGGCTTTTTTCCCCTACTGTTCTTTTCTTTTGGCTTTAATTTAGTTTGCTTTATTCAGACCTTAGGTCAAATATGTGTATCCTGATAGGGGCTCTGAGCACATTTTTGAATCTGGGAATTTAGAAGGGCACCTCTATTTGATATATGGAGATGTACACCTGCCAAGTCTCAGCCTGGATCTTCCAAACCTGTGGGCCTTATGCTTGTGATCACACACATTTGGTAATTTGTGCATGTACCTGTTGTTCCCTTTGATTTCAGAAGCCAAGGGAATTTAATGTCTGAATACAGAGCTCAGGACCGAACAGGAGGAACCCAGGCTTTGCGAATGCTGCTCTTGGTTCACACAAAGTTATCAAATAGCGAAATGCAAGTGCCCCATTCTTTTATTCCCTGATGTAGGTGTCACAGTCACATAGTGATATCCTTCCCTTTTCTTGCAGCAGCATCCCTATCATGCCTTTGAAAGAGATGAAATCTTTCAGATCTGTGAGTTGTGTCTTTATAATGCCCGGGGAGCAATTGGTCCTGTTCTTTAACCAAAAGCAAAACAAATTCCCCCATGTAATTAAGGCTGAACACACAGCCATTGTTTCCACCCCTTCTGTGTTACAATATTATAATGCAAGATGTCACTGAGTGCTTAATAGTGTTTCCCAAGCACAATCAGTAGGGTGGCCCAGCTCGTCCTCCTCTCTGCACAGAAAGGCGAGGTTGTAGGCACCTCTCACTGGCTGTAACTGTATTATGCCATGTGGTGTAAAACAGCTTCTGCCAGCAACGCTGCTTTGTCTTGCAGAGAAGCAATTTTTTAAGAGGTTTGATAAATTGTCTTGTCACACTTGGATTAAACTATTGATTTACCAACACCCTTTGTATGTTGACCCAGGAAAACACAGTGGATGCTATTTAGAATATTACAAACCCTCTACCGTATGCATGTTGTCTAGCCTACACTTCAACCCTATCACCTTTCAGCAGATTGCGTCAGACAAGAGATCTCATGGGCAGGGAATCTGCAATGCATATAAGCTTACTTGCTCATTTAATACAAGAGAGTCCTAGATACTGACCTTGTCTATAGCTTCCAGCTTGGCAGGGCTGTAACACCGTGAAGACCTGCAAATCCCTTTTTAACAAGGCTACCTGAACCAAATGGCTCAGGTCCAAATGGATGAAAACATGAAGATGTCCAGCAGATCTGTTGCCTGCACTGCTCACTAGAAAATTGTCTGAAGATGCTGTACTGGTGTCTGCTTACATGGTTCAGTATCAACTCTTGCCATAATAGCATGTCTGTTGTCCATTCCTAAAACATTATGGTTTGGTGTTTCATTAGTGAACTAAGTTATTTCATTAGTGGAAAGGTATGTTACATGGCAGATATAAAAGTGCAAATTTTTATCTAAGACATCTCACAGTTTGAACCACAAATATGTTCAATCGAAGTGGATTTTGTTTTAAATTGTTTGAAATAGGCAACAGTTTGGCTTCGAGTTGGAGAGCCTAGGAAAAGTCTCCAGGCAAATGAGAATGAGTCTCTTTATTTGTGTAGCATGACATTAAAGGATGAAATGGTGGGTAAGTTAAGACAGTATTTGAGGAGTGCATGGGGAAACGAAGGTGTGTGGCTTACTGCATTCCCTCAAGCTTGTTTCTGCATTACTTTCCATGAGTCTAGCAAAGAACACAGGGAACTTGGATATGGAAGCACACATGGTGAGGATTTTCAGCACCTGTGCTGTGTGGCATGCTGAAGTCTTGCAGAAATTTGCTGCTTCACAACAGAGACCTTCACTTAGCTGAGATCAACATTTCCAGCATAAGCAGAGCTCATCCCACTGTAGGTGACATTTCTGAGCTCTTTCATTGTTTCCATAACCATTGTATGATCTGTTTCATGGAAGTACTATTGTATGTCTAGCATCAGAAAGAAATATTAAATTGGAAAAAAATATTTAAGACATGTGCTGGCCCCAGGAGAAAATACATAATGATAAAGCTTAAACTGCAGTGAAGCAAAACTGTACCAATTAGGTGTTACCAAAGACCATTCCCACTTCTGGATTACCCAGATCAGAAAATTTCAAGGTAGCGTCAGAAATAATTTCATGAGCAAAAAGGCCTTCCCTTTGTCCTGCCTAGGAATAGCTTGTGTGTTACAAATTATACCAGGTTTTCTTTCACCTGTAATAAAGGAGGAATGACATGGCAAACTACAGAGCTGGTTTTAAAGCAACAGGTGAGTAGCAATTGCTAAAATTGCTAACTTATTGTCTATTGTCCATCATATATTTATTTTAATATTTATGGGACAAGTGATTCCTGCACTGCTCAGAACATCCCATATAATTCTTTTGTGCTGGCTCATGGATAATGCTACTTGGCTTCTGCGAGTTTAGGTCATTGATATCGTACAGTACGATGTGACATGCCCTGGGTACACTCTGCAATGTAACAACCTCTTCAGCTTCTAAATAAAAAGAGATGAGCACTCCTGAACCTGGATATATTGTTGCATTGTTATTTAAAGACTTGGAGTTTCTGTTGACAGAGCAGTTACTTGAATATGAACATTTCACATAAATATAATAAAGTGCAAAAACTCATCACACGCAATGGCTACAGTTAAAATTGTCCCCTGTTTGTTTGCTTTACATTCTGATACAACAAAAACCAAACAGCTGAAGTCCCTGCAGAATCATGGAAATCTAAACCAAATAAATTCCTCTTAAATCACCCTTTTAAGGTCATGGAAGATGTGCATCAGAAGGCATATCAAAGGGAGGGTTTCCAAACAAAAGTCCTTGCCTAAGGAAGTGCTGTCTCTCAGCCTGATAGCTGCAGGGACTGACAGCAAGAGCTCCTCAGCTGCACTTATCTCGAAGGCTGGAGGGGGAAGGTGGCAGATGTATAGACAAAGGTGGTGTCCTTCCTACAGCAGATTGAAAAATTCAGGGTTGTCACTGACATCTTGAGCAGTGATCAGCAAGGGACAGAAAGTGCAGGTGAGAGTGGGAAATGACACCTGCGTTCACAGGGAGCCCCTGGCAGGCAGGAATGGTTTGTGCAGTTGCTGTTGTCACTGCTGCCAATAATAAAAAAACCCACCATGTGCATTCCAACAAAAGCACCCAGAGACAAAGTAGGACAGAAGAGGCTTCATTTACAAACCCTGTATCTCAGCTGTTTTGTAATTTAACACATGCCCAGCATTGTGGCCTTTAGGCACAAGAAAGGAAACTCAAGGGTGAAAATCACCAACCTGTGACCGTGTGATATTAGAAACAGTGCCCAGAACTTACATCAAACATTACCAAAAGAGAAATAAAATCAATCAAACTGTTGCTGAGTAACCAGCAGATAACTCTTACCCTATAGAAGGGACTTACACCTCTCCTTTGTCCACAGTCGCCAGTATAATGATCTGCAAGCAGGCTCCTCTCTGGCTTCAGCCTTGCAAATTCTTTTCCTGAACAGATACCCTGTTCACAAGGACAGATGGGGAAAGTACTAGTAATGAAAAACACTGTCTGCTAAGTTTTCTGGAAACTAATGCAGAAGGATATTCAGAAGAGAAGTTTAATTAAAGAGCAGCTTGCTCGCACATAGATCTTGGGGTCCTTGCTGATCCCTCTTTAAGCAAAAAATACGATATTTCCCAAGGAGGGAAACTATGTCTCAAGGAGAAGGCTGCTTTTCTTCTCGATTTCATTCTCTGCTGTTAAGAATAGGGCAGGGTGAATGATTTGATCTGTGTAGGCTGACTGCCAAATAAGAAAAACACTACGAAATTTTGAATAACCAGGCTATAATTCCCAGAATCACTTGTGACGTTTTTGGTAGTGATAATCTCTGTCTCTGACTGAATAGATTACATAGATATTCTTTGCAATGGAGAACACTATCTGGAGAAACAGGATTCCTTATCTTAAAATATTCTTTAGTCAGGCATTGAAGATATTTTCTGAAAGATCATAAATCCTTTCTTCAAGCTCATCTCAAGTGTACTTTTCCACCAGCCCTGTTCTTTCCTGGTTTAAAAGTTCATATAGGTGATGTTGGTTGTTCATGACCCTTTCCCTCCCTAAACAGTTTATAGATTCTAATTAGTATAAGTTCTTTCTTCTTCTGTTATTTCTCTATAATTTCCAGTGTAATTCAAAATAAATGCTCCCTACCATTAATATCATAGACAGTCCCTTTGTCTTCTCTTCTTAACCTTTTGTTACGGGTTAGGTTTGGGCACTGGTTAGGTTTATGAATTTTTATATCACTGGGATTTTTAGTGTATGCATTTTGCACCAGTATTCTATACCACAATCTTTCTAGAACTCGATGTGAAAATAAGGACATGGTGGTTTCATAGCATTTGACCTCCTGTAACTCTGTATGAGTGATGGTATCAACATCTACTATCCAAGCAGCATCAGTGTTATTCTGACAAATGTTATTGACAAATGGACTCTGCCACAAAGCCATTCAGGTCATGCTTGCACACGAGTTGTGACTGGTTTTGAACTCAAGCCTTTGTTATTTGAGTGATTCAACATTAATACAATTTTCACTTAAAAAGAGAAAAAAAGGGTGGGGGAAGAAAAAGAGAGAGAGAGAGAGAGGTGCTGTTTGTTCATGAACATTATAAAAATCGAAATTTTGCTGGTTTTCTTAACGATGATTTGGCTCAGGCAGATTATAAACACCCCAAAGAGGGTGAGCGAGATCCCACACTCCAGGCCCATTGCTGCTGCCTTTTATTCACTCACCACTACAGTAATTGGATCTTGAGGTACAGGTTAATGAGATAATTATCCAAACACAATCAAACTTGTACACTGCATGGAAATGGATGGCTGCTGTCTTGCAGCCAATTGTACGGCACCAGGGCAAATTCCCTTTCTTTTCAATGGGCAATAAAGTAGGAAATGAAGTAGACACAGGTTGTTTTGCCTGCTCACGGTGGTGAGGGCAGCTTCACTGGTCCTGAATTTTAAAGAGCAAATAATATCAATTAGTGATTGTGTTTGAAAGAGTGTTGGCAGGGAGGTCTTCCGCTCATCGCTCTCCTGAGGCAGGCCAAGCACTCAAGTCTCAACAGCTTCCATTTGAGGACTTTCCTAGGGAACAGTGCTGCCAAGAGAAGGACTGCCTGCTAAATTGCCCTCTTACAGAGGGCCTTAAAGACCCTTCATTTTTGGTAATTTTATAATAGAATTGAAATAGGCAGTTTTGATAGCCCATGGAGCTTGCTTATAGACTTCCTTCATAGCTCATGGCTGACATGCATCTGACCCATGACTTGTCTCCTGAGACTGAGAGGGTACAGGCATATGTTCAGACCTAAACAATTCCAGGAATCTTTTCAGAGAAAAAGACTTTAGCTTTTAATTTGGATTTTTAGGACTGTTACAAATGTTTTTTATTCAGAGATCTTTTTTTCAGACCAGGCTTTAATGACACGAATGAACTGACATTCTTATAAAAGTGCTGGCAGAGACTTGATTCACCCAACACTGATTGATGAGGAAGCCCACAGAGCAATTTTTAACTAATGCCAGAAACATATTTTGTGGTAGATTTAGGAATGCCATCCCAGTCTTCATCTTTTTATTACTGACTCAAGAGGCCATCTTCTGCAAAGTCAGTGATTCATGCAGAGTGATTTGAAAGGAATGTGTTTGAATGGGCTTCCTGTGTATTTGTCACAGTTTATGGCTTTTTAATAACAAATCATTATTACTGTGATTTTTTTAAGCCCAAAATCCCCCATAAATCTTTTCAAACTCATCTCTATTTATAATCTAGGGAGGAACCTGTTCATTCTTTTTGTTCATTCCACTGTTGTTGATTCATGGATTATTATTAGACAGGTTTCAAAAAGTTAAAATGCTGTAGGAGAGCTGATTTTGTTCACAAACTGGTGATTTTTACCTTTTTTATCAGTTGTAGCAGAGGGTCTGCTTGGTTTACACTGCAGACTTCATGACTGAGCAGAGAGACTTACTCTGGAGAGTGCAGACTTCCACCCAGAACCAAGTCTGACATGCAGCAGACACTGCAGTGCATTCACCTGTAAATCAGGTGGAAGGGGTGTAAACTCACAAGCCCTGCACAGTTGCACTCCATTTCCCCCCCACCCCCGTCTGCATTTAGAAACAGTAGCTGTCAATTAAGATAGAAATAATGTGAAGTGTATGCAGATAAACACCCTGAAGTTTAGGAAGTCATTTTGAACTCAGAACATATATTTGAACTTTTCTTACTTGTAAAATTTCCAGACCATTCTGTTTCAAGTTCAGCAATAACATGAATTTGTGAGGGTATATAGAAAGAAAGAAGGGATAAAGTGAACTTTTATTTAAATTGGAAAAATTATTAAAAAAATATTTAAAAATAATGAATGTGTTTACATCTAGTAATAGACTGTGGTTTCTATTCAGTGGGCACATTGGAGACTTGGGGCTGAAAGCTTTTTTTTCCTTAACTGGTTTGGCCTTTCCTATATGTAACCAGCATGGATCCTGAACCTGCAAGATACTGATAAATCTATAGAAGGCAAAGACATTTATCATCTCATAGAAAGTGCTCATTGTCTGGTAGCATGAGGCTACGATGTTTGTACAGTCTTCCAAATTGGTGAAAGCATTAATTACACTGAATAATGGTAACCCTGGTATCTTGGCATACATCTGAGACGTTGGATAATTATAGCTTCTGCTAGACAAATTTTAGTTCTCTGAATTTTGATTTTAGGCAATAGAAATAATTTTTAGATAATCCAGTGCCTGAAAAAATCGGGATGTGAAGAACTGGAGTTTTAGCTGTATGGAAATGACTGAAAAATGAGAAAAAGACTGTTTCTAGCCACTTCTGATGAGATCAGAAATTTCTCCTAACTCAGAGGAGATCGAAATCATTGAAAAATCACTACAAAAGGAAACCAAACAGACTCACAAAACATACTTTTAGCAAAGGAACACCACATAATGGAACATGAAATTAGAAGAAAAAATAGAATCAGTGCGGAGGTTCATCACCCTGAAAGGGCCGGTGAAGAACCCCATGCCCCTTTGGTGAACGCAGCCCAGCTCCCCGAAGAAGAAGATGCGTTCTCCTGGGGCTCAGAGACTGACATCTAGGCCTCCGCACTCCTCCCCTGGAAAGTTTATCCTGAGTTTATTGGTTTAAAGTTATGCTGCCCTACCTTTTCTCCTTCCCTGTTGCCACCCCCTCCTAGAAACTTCTGTTGCTGCCGCCCCCTTATTGGTTCATCTGTATTCCCTCCCCAGTTCAATATGGTTTGCTCCCCTGCTTGCCGCTTGACTCTGTACCAGAGCCCGTTGGCTCCGCCCCTGCTATCCTGGCCCTGGAAATCCCGTACCCTTCCTTAAAACCCGGGTTCCCCCATTGTTCTGGGCTTCTTGTCACACGTGCTTTCTCGTGCTGGGAGATTGCCTTGAGGGTGATTTGACGCCTTTGCTTCAGCTGCCTTAACAATAAAGAGGCCTTGAACACCCTCACTCTGGACTCTTCCTTTGCTTACCTGGGGGCTAGAGCCTAGTGATTGGACTCCCCGCAGCCAGCCGCTGCCCTTTGCCTCGGGGATTTTCCCTGCTACGGCAGACCGACCCCCGAGACCGACTGGAGCCGGCCAGAGGGCGGATACGGAGCTAAGGCTAGGCGAAAGCCAGGGCTAGCGACCTGCAAGTTCAGGGGCTATGCCCTCCGAAAGCTCCTTTTCTACTACAACAAATCAGTTTTGAAGAAGACTGGAAAATCTACATGTCAGCAAAAATAAACTTGTTACTTAATAAGGTTAATAATAGATAAAGTCCCCTAAAGATAAATTGTTATCACATTTGACTACCATTTTATTAAAATGTTAATGGCCTCAGGCAAAAGCAAACTGTTACCTTAATCTGCCAGAAGAACTGCTTTCTCAGGAATTATACACACCAGAGAACCTGGGATCTGAGCTAACTGTAACAAGCATGTTTGAAAATTGGAGCATCCACAGCTTGTGAAATTGTGGCTAAAAGAGAAGGGATCTCACATGTCTCAAAATGGCTGTGCCCTTTTCTGCCAAACACAACTTTCACTCACATTTTCAAATGCAAAATCCATTGGATTCAATTGCTGCAGTCAAAAAAGCTGACGTGTCAGTGATTGAAGGGAGGATTTTTTCTTTGCCTTCTTCCATACTAACTGTGAAAAAGGTGTAGCTTAATAAATGCAATTGCTGCAATAGCAAACAGACAGAAAATATATTTTCATCAGCACCTCTAAGCATGGCAAAACTGTGAAGCAGCCTGGCAAGTATGCTAAGCATTCAGTGAATTGTGATAGATTGCAGTATGGTTTCTCTGGGATGAGAATACCAAAAAAAATCCTCCACAAGATTTGATGAAAACTCAGCCCGTACAGAGAGACTTCTTGCTACACGCACAGTATCTGCTCACAACAAAATGGAGCTGATGAAATTGAGTTCACATCCTGCCGTTCCTTCTGACATGTGAAATACATTTCCCTCAAAGCCCTTGGACACCTGAGGAATGAGAAAGAAAAAGTAAAGTAGAAAACATCTGTGCTGCTGAATGCTGCATTTCTTTTCAATTTATCCCAATCGCAAAGTGTCTTGGTTTGAAAGACAGGTGTCTGCCAAGAGAGGTTGAACCCTCCCTAGGACAGAGAATGTGATTTTTCCCCTCCCTCCAAATTATTTAATTTTGAAAAAAAATCAAGGGCTTTCAGGCAAAGGTATGGGAAAAAAGGAATATCAGTTCTTTACTAGTATCTATAAACAAGCAATAACAATAATAGCAACCACAATTAGAACTAGAAAACCAATAGCAGATGACTTGTGAGCTGCCGAGCCTTTTCCCGTGTGGTGTAATCACGGTTGCAAGCAGCAGGGGTGCTGTTGAGCTCCCGGCCGGGCAGGGCAGGTGCGATGACTCCCGAGCGGCTGCAGGTGGCGCTGTTGAGCTCCCGGCCCGACAGGGCAGGTGTGATGACACCCGAGTGGCTGCAGGTGGCGCTGTGGCGCAGGGTCAGGTCAGCCTCAGGCAGCTGGATGATGGCGAGCAGGCTGAGAAAGCAGGCAGCCAGGCAGCTCGGAGCGGCAGAAAACAGGGCAGCAGGGGCAGGTGCTGGGTCCCTCCCGACTAGCAGCGAGGTAGCAAGGATTTCTGCAGTCACAGCAGACACCGCGGTCTCATGCGGCAGAGGGCAGCAGGGGCAGGCAGCAGAGGCAGCCGGGCTCCCCGGCAGCAGCCGTGAGGAAACGCAGCCCGGGGAAACGTGCCCTTCCCAGTGGGAAGAAAAGTTGAATCAAAGCTCACCCAGCCAGGAGAAGAGAAAAACAGGGCACAGTCGGATTTCCTCTGGTAGCAGCTGGAAAGCAAAGAGAGAGCAGCCTCTCCCCTCAGCGTCCGAACCACGAGAGAGCGTTCCCAGGGCCGGCTCTACCCTTACCGTGCCCTGCCCAAGCACACCTTTTGTCTTTTACAAAAGACTTGATGGCTCTAAAACACCCAACTATTTGTTGCTTAGTAACAGGAATGGGAAGAAATTCCAAAGGTACTCAACCCCCGACATCATCCACCCCGAATTTTTTCCCATTCCAACATGTTACATTGAGCTTAAACATTTAAATTATATACACACATGCATTACTCTAATTATATACATATATACATACAGATATGGATACAGGCACAGTGTTATGGGCCATTCAACCCCAACTAAGGTCTCCCTGAGGTATGCATCGTGTCTCTCCATCCTTTTGCATCACCCACCAGGTACACCCTGGTCCCTGAGCGAAAACAACCCCACGGGTGGGTTTGTCTTTGCTTGAGGCGGAATTAATCCAAACAGTTTTCCCTAGCATGCCTCTCATGTGTACCACTGGAACTTTATCCCCGTCCGCTGTTTGCAGGGGTTCAGATTGAGCAGGGCTAGCTCGGTTGGTGGAACCTCGGGTGTTAACTAGCCAGGTGGCCTTGGCTAAATACTGCTCCCAACCTTTAAAAGTCCCCCTGCCTAAAGCTTTCAAGGTGGTTTTTAGCAGACCATTGCATCGCTCCACTTTGCCAGCAGCAGGTGCATGATAAGGAATGTGGTACACCCACTCAATGCCATGTTCCCTAGCCCAGGTGTTTATGAGGCTATTTTTAAAATGAGCCCCTTTGTCTGACTCAATTCTCTCAGGGGTACCATGCCTCCACAGGACTTGGTTTTCAAGGCCCAGGATGGTGTTACGAGCAGTGGCATGAGGCACAGGGTAGGTTTCCAACCACCCTGTGGTGGCTTCTACCATTGTGAGCACGTAGCGCTTGCCATGGCGGGTTTGAGGCAGTGTGATGTAATCAATCTGCCAGGCCTCTCCATACTTATATTTAGACCACCTTCCACCATACCACAGGGGTTTCACCCGCTTGGCTTGCTTGATGGCAGCACACATCTCACAATTATGGATTACCTGGGAGATACAGTCCATGGTTAGATCCACCCCTCGGTCTCGTGCCCACTTGTAGGTGGCATCTCTGCCCTGATGGCCAGAGGCATCATGGGCCCATCGAGCTAGGAACAGCTCCCCCTTGTGTTGCCAATCCAAATCTATTTGTGACACTTTTATCTTTGCAGCCTTATCTACCTGTTCGTTGTTTCGGTGTTCCTCATTAGCTCGGCTCTTGGGGACATGGGCATCTACCTGACGGACTTTCACAGGTAGCTTCTCCACCCTAGTGGCAATGTCCTGCCATTCATCAGCAGCCCAGATTGGTCTTTCTCTACGCTGCCAGCTGGCTTTTTTCCACGTTTCCAACCAACCCCATAGAGCATTGGCCACCATCCATGAATCAGTGTAGAGGTAAAGCTTTGGCCACTTCTCTCTTTCAGCAATGTCCAGGGCCAGCTGAATGGCTTTGAGTTCAGCAAGTTGGCTCGATCCCCCCTCTCCTTCTTTAGCCTCTGCAACCTGTCGTGTGGGGCTCCATACGGCTGCTTTCCATTTCCTATTTGCCCCCACAATACGACAGGAACCATCAGTGAACAGAGCGTAGCGTGTTTCATCTTGTGGCAGTTGGTTGTAAGGTGGAGCTTCCTCTGCGCGAGTCACTTGTTCCTGCTCCTCTTCATCCGTGAGGCCAAAGTCTTCACCTTCGGGCCAATTTGTAATTATTTCTAAGATCCCAGGGCGATTCGGGTTTCCAATACGGGTGCGCTGTGTGATGAGAGCAATCCATTTGCTCCACGTGGCATCGGTGGCATGGTGGGTTGAGGGAACCTTTCCCTTGAACATCCACCCCAGCACTGGCAGTCGGGGTGCAAGGAGAAGTTGTGCTTCCGTACCAATTACCTCTGAGGCGGCTTGGACACTTTCATAGGCTGCTAGGATTTCCTTCTCGGTGGGAGTGTAATTGGCTTCGGACCCTCTGTAACTTCAGCTCCAGAATCCCAGTGGTCGTCCTCGAGTCTCGCCAGGCACCTTCTGCCAAAGGCTCCAGGACAGACCATGGCTCCCGGCTGCAGAGTAGAGCACATTCTTCACTTCTGGTCCTGTCTTGACTGGGCCAAGGGCTACTGCATGAGCAATCTCCTGCTTGATCTGAGCAAAGGCTTGTTGCTGTTCAGGGCCCCAGTAGAAATCGTTCTTCTTGCGTGTCACCAGGTAGAGAGGACTCACAATCTGGCTGTAGTCGGGGATATGCATCCTCCAGAAACCTATGGCGCCTAGGAAGGCTTGCGTCTCTTTCTTGTTGGTTGGTGGGGACATCGCTGTGATCTTGTTGATGACTTCGGTAGGAATCTGACGTCGGCCATCTTGCCACTTCACTCCTAGGAACTGGATCTCTTGGGCAGGTCCCTTGACTTTGCTCTTCTTGATGGCGAAGCCAGCTTCCAGGAGAATTTGGATGATTTTCTCTCCTTTCTCAAACACTTCTTCCGCTGTGCTCCCCCACACAATGATGTCGTCGATGTACTGCAGATGTTCCGGAGCCTCACCCTTTTCCAGAGCGGCCTGGATCAGTCCATGGCAGATGGTGGGACTGTGCTTCCACCCCTGGAGCAGTCAGTTCCAGGTATACTGCACACCCCTCCAGGTGAAAGCAAACTGAGGTCTGCACTCTGCTGCCAAAGGAATGGAGAAAAATGCATTTGCAATGTCAATAGTGGCATACCACTTTGCTGCCTTGGACTCTAGCTCATACTGGAGCTCCAGCATGTCTGGCACAGCAGCACTCAGAGGTGAAGTCACCTCATTCAAGGCACGATAGTCCACAGTCAATCTCCATTCTCCGTCAGATTTGCGCACAGGCCAGATGGGGCTGTTAAAGGATGAGTGGGCCTTGCTGACCACCCCTTGGCTCTCCAGCTTACGGATCATCTTGTGGATGGGAACCACAGCATCTCGATTAGTCCTGTATTGCCGGCGGTGCACTGTCGAGGTGGCAATTGGTACTTTTTGGTCCTCCACCTTCAAAAGTCCGACTGCAGAAGGGTTCTCTGATAGTCCAGGCAAGGTGTTCAATTGCCTCACGCCCTCTGCCTCGACAGCAGCTATTCCAAAAGCCCACTTGAGTCCTTTCAGGTCTTTGAAATAGCCGTTACGGAGGAAGTCTATGCCTAGAATACATGGAGCCTCTGGACCAGTCACAATGGGATGTTTTTGCCACTCCTGCCCAGTCAGGCTCACCTCGGCTTCAACCAGGGTCAACTGCTGTGATCCCCCCGTCACCCCAGCAATAGAAATGGATTCTGCTCCTGCAAGTCCCGATGGCATTAGGGTACACTGCGCACCTGTATCAACTAGTGTTTCATATTTTTGTGGCTCTGATGTGCCAGGCCATCGAATCCACACAGTCCAAAAAACACGGTTTTCCCATACCTCTACCTGGCTAGAGGCAGGGCCCCTCTAGCACTGGTCATCATTCCCTTCCTGGTCATACATTCCAGAGGTTCCTTCAAGGGGATCTGACCTATCATCTTCCCTTCTGTTGTACCAAGCAGGTTGGCCACGGGAAGCTGAGGCTACCTTCGCTTTAGCAGAACCCCCTCGGCCAGCGTTTCCCTCCTTAAGCTGACGCACCCGTGCTGCCAGGGCAGTAGTGGGCTTCCCATCCCACCTCCTCATGTCTTCCCCATGGTCATGCAGAAAGAACCACAACTCAGCTCGTGGGGTGTACCCTCTCTCCCTAGCTGGGGGACGTTGGGCTCTGGTATTGGGGCCTGTGACTCTCACTGGTGCCACACTGATCCTCCTCACCTCGTCCCTAATCTCCTCCCTCAGGTCCTTCATCTCCTCTTTCATCTCCTCCCTGAGGTCTTGAACCGCAGCAGAGACCTGAGCCTGCATCGGGCCACTGATCACACTTGCATAATACCTGAGCCTGTCAGCTATTGAACCCACCGTCTCTCGATTGTCATCAGCATTAATAGTTGCAAGGAAAGGGGCATGATGGTCTGGCCCTTGCCTTGCAAGGCTCCTGTCAGAGACTGAAAATAGTTCATGCCTCAAACATTGATACAAAGTTTTGATCAAAGAAGCCTCCCTGAGGATACCTAACTGGGACTTTGCACTGAGAGCCAAACTGCTGAGATTAGATAAAGGGAAAAGCCTATTGTTCAATCATCTCAGTCTGAAGGAAAGGAATGCATCCACAGAGGCTGAAGCCACCAGCGGTACTGAGAATCATTTCTGGCTGAGTTTGGGGTGGGGGCAGAGCACTGCTCACAGAAGCCAGGTTTGCACAGTCTTACCCCCAGCTGAAGGGGGGAGGAGGATGGCGTAACCTCTGGTCAGAGGCAATACACACTCATCCTGCATTACACAAACTGGCCCAGCTGTGGAACCCCCAACCCCACAAGCCACGGGACTCTCACGTGAGAGGCAGCTGAGGGGGAGTCACAATCCATCACAGACCCCCCAAAGTGCTCCCCAGACGCCTTGCACCACAGGAGTGCAAGCAGAGTCTGCTGCTAGAGGCTGCCCCCTCCCCCGGGGGGACATGCCTGGACATTTCCACCTGGCCTGAGTGTATATTAACCCATGGCATTCTGCACTTTCGGGGGGACTTCCACCACCGAGACCAGCGGAAGAGGACATCAGGACACCAGCGGGACCCACGGAGTGGTGATACTTCTTTGTCCCTGTCCATCTCTGTGTCCCCCCCCCCCCCCACACCTCTTTTCCTACTTCTCTTTTTCTCTCTTTTCTTCCCTCTCTCTCTCGTATTTTCTATCAAATAAAACCCATACTATTGATTGGCATATGGTCTCGTTTGTACCTTAATTCGGGCAGAGGTATTTCTAAAGAACCTTAATAATTGGATCATAACAGCTCCACAACATTTGCCCGGTGCGCCTGACCTTATCAGGGTCATTTTCGTGCTGTCCATCCCTCCCAAAGAGCACCTCCATTATGGCTGCTTCTCTCAGCTGTTGGATCCCTTCCTCAATGGTCTTCCAGGACAATTTACGGTGGGGATCCTGCATTCTGCCTTTGTGGGCAAACTTCTCTCTTACACCCATTAAAAGCCTCTCCTAGAGAGAAAGGGGCCCTGTCTCCCTCGCGAACACTTTGTCAACAGCCGGGTCTTGGGCCAAGGGTCCCAAATTCCTTGCTTCATTATTATCCAGCTGCACACCTGGGCCCATAAGGTCCCAAACCCGAAGTAACCAGGTTTGGAAAGCTTCGTGCGCCCGTCTCTTAACATCATCTCACAGATTACGGAGAGTATCGAAGTGGAAGGACTCAGTGATGATTATGGGCTCAGATTCCACTGCTGGTTGTGAGGGCAATGGCTCCCCATCATCATTAACTGGGCGTACTGATTTGGTCTTATACTTTGTACACACCACAGGGGCAACTGCTGCTGGCTGTGGCTGCTCTTGGGATTCAGCTGGAACCTGGATGGTCGTAACATCTGTGGGTTCCACTGCTGCACCATCAGACTCTTTCCCTTTGGGGCGAGGAGAGGGTTTTACACCTGCTAGGGAGATGTATTCCTTCAGCAGCTGGTGTATTCTGTGTATCATCTCCTCCACTAGCACACCCACCCATTCTGGACGGTTTGTTTCTGAGGCAGGCTGTTGGACAGGGTCAGGCTGTGGGGTATCCCCAGGCTCTGGGACAGCCTCGGGCTCTGTGGCTGCATTCCCTGGCACAGCTGTTAGAACGGTTACCCAGGGAAGTTTCACCTTATCCCGGAATGCAAAGTAGGATAGACCTATCAGCCACAGCAGCATCAGCCACTGTATGATATCACTGTATGATATCCCATAAGCATTTAGAGAGTTTCCAAACCTTTCGAGCATTAGTTGGGTAGGCCCAAAGTAATGAATAAAAGGTTGAGAAAAACCTTCTCCTGGTGTTATCTCCTCACAAAACGTACCATTACCAAACAAACTCCAAAAACATGTACTGATGGTGTCAAAAAACTGTAACCATGTGCCTGCCGTTAAAATGAACTGAAATATCCAGAAATTCTTCACCCTATTGGCCCATTGTGCAAACTGGATGACAGCCACAATAACCTTAGTTATAGGGCCCATGTTTAGGTAGGGAGCTGCAAATGGGAAAAATGTGGTCACAATTATATGCCAACCAAACCAGGGTATACTCAACATAGTACCACTTAATGAGGTTTTCATGTTCACCACACTAAGATAGGTCTCACAGAAACTGTTATTCCTTTTTCTTCCAATGCCCTCGAGCCCCACATTGGGTGCCAAGATCTGTCTTGGTTTGAAAGACAGGTGTCTGCCAAGCGAGGTTGAACCCTCCCTAGGACAGAGAATGTGATTTTTCCCCTCCCTCCAAATTATTTAATTTTGAAAAAAAAATCAAGGGCTTTCAGGCAAAGGTATGGGAAAAAAGGAATATCAGTTCTTTACTAGTATCTATAAACAAGCAATAACAATAATAGCAACCACAATTAGAACTAGAAAACCAATAGCAGATGACTTGTGAGCTGCCGAGCCTTTTCCCGTGTGGTGTAATCACGGTTGCAAGCAGCAGGGGCGCTGTTGAGCTCCCGGCCGGGCAGGGCAGGTGCGATGACTCCCGAGCAGCTGCAGGTGGCGCTGTGGTGCAGGGTCAGGTCAGCCTCAGGCAGCTGGATGATGGCGAGCAGGCTGAGAAAGCAGGCAGCCAGGCAGCTCGGAGCGGCAGAAAACAGGGCAGCAGGGGCAGGTGCTGGGTCCCTCCCGACTAGCAGCGAGGTATCAAGGATTTCTGCAGTCACAGCAGACACCGCGGTCTCATGCGGCAGAGGGCAGCAGGGGCAGGCAGCAGAGGCAGCCGGGCTCCCCGGCAGCAGCCGTGAGGAAATGCAGCCCGGGGAAACGTGCCCTTCCCAGTGGGAAGAAAAGTTGAATCAAAGCTCACCCAGCCAGGAGAAGAGAAAAACAGGGCACAGTCAGATTTCCTCTGGTAGCAGCTGGAAAGCAAAGAGAGAGCAGCCTCTCCCCTCAGCGTCCGAACCACGAGAGAGCGTTCCCAGGGCCGGCTCTACCCTTACCATGCCCTGCCCAAGCACATCTTTTGTCTTTTACAAAAGACTTGATGGCTCTAAAACACCCAACTATTTGTTGCTTAGTAACAGGAATGGGAAGAAATTCCAAAGGTACTCAACCCCCGACACAAAGGTACAAAGAAATTCATAGAAGCTATACTAGAAATACATGCCTCACACCCAAATCTTCTCTGCCAAAGTTTGCGTGAAATAAAAGGGAATGAGTAAGACTAAACCAATTTAGCACAGTCAAAGCTGTTTCCACTTTGGAGGAAGGAGGTACATTCTGATTCCGGAAGGGAGGATCCAGGAATGGGAGTTAGTCTGATGCAGCTCCCCCACTGAAGCTGGATTGTTTGTGTGTGCAGCAGGCACTGACTCCACAGCCTCTGGTTTGGGGAGGAATATTACCAAACCTTATCTCCTTCTTCTCCCTTTCACCTGAGGTCCATGATAATGATGGCTTAAGTTTTCATGAAGACTTTTGGGGCTGGGAGCAAGTGTGCTGAGAGCAGCCCTGTGTTGGGCCACAGCCAACAAGGACTCTGGGAAGAGGAATAAAAGGCTTCACCCTGACCCAGATGGGATGGCCTGTGGGTGAAGTCTTTATACATACTCTAGTTCCTCTAGTAAGGTTAGACAAGGGGTTACACCATCTTCTTTTCAGGCTTTTAACCAGTCTTCATACGCATGACCTGTATGCAGTTTTTAACTTGGGTTCTCCATTTCTACTCGGGGTTCAATTCTTTAAAATGAAGTTTCCTCTTGTCCCTTGCCTTTACAACACCAAAGGCAAGGGTTTCATGGATGTATATCTGATCATTGGTCTTTTGGGCCAGTACTTCCTGGGCTTTTTGTGGAATTTTGTCTGCCAGTTGGATCAGAGGAGGGGCACAGATATTTTGGTACAGAGATAGAAGAAGATTTCTAAGACAGTCTAATTTTTTTCTCTTTTTCTCATGTGTGCACACAATTACTCTCCTTTAGCGGCTGTTTTCCGTGTCAGCTATTAACCTTCCTTTAGAGAAACTGCAATTTTCTGGGCCCAGTTTATTTAACTATCTTCCTATACCTACAGTTCATTTAGCAATTTCCTTCCACAATAGACACCAACCTACCTCAAAAACTAGGAAATGGTTGAGTATTAATCACTAATTACACTCCCACATTCTGCCATACAGCCTTGGTATAACACAAATGTGAGTAGCATTCTCACCTGTGAGATAACTTTTCTTTGACATAAAAATTACCACCGCATTAGTGTAGTTAAGAACCCAATGGGGCACAAAAAGGTGATGTCTGCAGGTAGTTCTGCACAGTGAAATGAGCCATATGCTCAGAACAGGTTTCTTTCTACCTGCAGTGATGGCACTTAGTCCACCTGAGGTTTGTGCTGTGCTTGGGAGAGGTGATGTTTGGGATATCTACTCACAGATAGGTGCTATGCTCATCTGTGCCTGGCTTGTCCATGCTGCACCAAGGATTTTGGTCTATGCAAAAACTCTGCTCATGTTCTCTCCCCTCTGGTGAGGCACCTGACAAGAGTCCATCTCTGCGCTTGAGAAAGCACCAAGATTTTGCAACAGGCCCCCTCTGTGCGGAGGTGACAGGGTAAACATCTGTGCATCTGCCCTCTTTGTCATTGCTTACTCTGTTTTTTCCCTCAGAGCACCCATGAACAAACGCATTGCTGCCTGATGAGCGTGTTGCCCTTGCAGCAGTGCGTGCCAGGCTGGCCTGTGCATGGGAGCTCAGGTGACAGCAGGTGAGAGACAGCATCGTCTTTGAACAGAAACCACCTAAATTGCCACTTTTTCAGCCACCTGTAGACAGAGCCATTTCTCTGAAACAAGAAACAAAGGCCATGACACCAAAGTAAGCAAGCATTGCACAAATCTTAAGAAGTAACTCCACATTTCTTTTGGGGAAAAAGTCTTTTATCACCTTTTCCTTCTTTTAACCTGGTCTGTAATCTTGGAGGAAATTCAGACATGGTACAGTTTGGTGCTAAGCAGAGAGGAGGAAATAGCTAAACTACTCCCTGGTTTTATCAGACTGGAGCACTTCTGCATGGTAGTTTTCAGGAATATAGTGCAGCAACAAAGTTCCCAGGTTGGCACTTCTTTTGCAGACAGCTGGGCAGACAGAGCTGACCCCACCCTCACAAAATGCGCACTCAAGTCTTTTTGCTTTCGCAAGAGCTGTAATCATTCAAAAGCAGGATCTGTAAAGGGTGTGGGCTGGCATATGTCTGGGGGCCTCCATAGCAATTCTGCACCGAGGCTAACGTGTGTTGGGCTTCTCTGTCTGGGGAGCAGGGATGCAGTGAGGCAGGTATGTTCTTTTGGCTGGAGTCAGCAGCCTCTAATCGCTGTCAGAGGGGTGGCAGAGACAGCGGCACGGCTGCCCCGCCAGCTCTCCCCGAAGATGACCCTGGGAGTGCCAAGTCGGGGCTGCCACAGCCAGCTCCCTCGCCGAGTTTGGGAAGAGCGCAGCAGCCGTGCAGCCACAGCTGTCAGAGCAGAGCGAGCTCAAGCACAGCCAGCTGAAGCTCCAGCGAGCGACCTGTCTGCGCTCGGCCCACAGTGTCCAGGAAGGCTTAGTGATGGAAATTAACAGCTTCCATTATAGCACTCTAACGACTCCATGTAGACAAGCCCTCCGAAGCCACATTCACCTGAGTTTAGGCCATAAATTGAACTCTCTGGCAAAGGTACTCCCTAACTAAATGCAGAAAATCTCTGTGACAAGCAGTAACAGTGCATATAAAATAAAATAACAGCAGGACTGGGGAATAGCAATGGCACATCTTTCCTTCCAAATTGAATTGTTCACTTCACTGTGAGAAGGAATAATTATCATGTTTATTGCATTTGGCTCAATTAGGCTGGAATCTTAGGCCAGGAACCTTTCTTTTTACATTTCTGTAAATGTTGTCCATGTATGGCTGTGTCAGCATTGATTTTGCTGTCATGAAGGTACCACAGCTGTCTGCCTGAATTGGAACATGCAAACCTGAACTAATTCTTAGGGACTAATTTTCCAGCGTTAATCAGCCAAAATTTCTAGTAAACTGAAAGAGGACCAAGCCTCCTGTATTATTCCTGTAGAGTTTTGCTCTTGAATGTGCTAGGGACAGAAGGATGGTTTGAAACTGTTTCCTTTTGTATGTAGTGTACATTTAACTCATGGAAGAGTTAAAGCAAGATGGATTAAGACCACATGCATTGAGACATTACAAGATGTGGATGACTTTCGTCAAGTGACACATATCTGTATAAGACTGGCAAATAGCATAGCAAGACCAGAGGAGAAGATGGTAAAGCTTGTGGTAGACTCCAGCATGATGAGCAGAAGATAAATACCTGACATGGAGAGAACAGGTACAACCAGTTTACTCAGCAGTGAGTTTCTCAGGGCTGTGTGCAGCAGTCTCCTACTACTTTGCATGGCAGGGATGCATGTAAGAGCTGTACATTTAAACCCTGAAAGAGGGGCATTCTCAAAGACATCTGTCTTCAGTCTTCACTTGCAGAAAGTGGTCACTACCAGTAAGGGTGAGTAGAAGAATCTAAATTTACATTTCTAGAAACTGATTTGCATCCACTTCCTTTGATTATTTAAAATTTCCCTTTTGTACATGAAGAGACAGAGAAGCATAGAGAACTACAATTTATAAATGTAATAACACCAGATGAAAAGTGAGGGACAATATGTATCTTTAGCACTAGAAAAAGTTCTGGTAAAAGGCAAACACTATTGGAATTAGAGAGATCAGCTCTTTGCTAGAGAAGTCTGTCATGGGATAAAATGATAGGTGCTGCCTTTCAAAATTTTCATCAGGATGCTTGAAATCAGGAAGCATTTCCATACCTCATCAAGGGTTGGACCAAAATCACAGCTCAAATATATGTAGTACAGGTTTTGGAAAGGAAAAACAGTCTAGAGAGAGAGATGAGTTTGTCTGACTGTTGAATGCAATGAGAAAAGACACTTAAATAAAAATTTGATGTGCACCTCTGAGAAGCTGAGGTAAGCCAGAATGCTTGACAGAGAAAGGGCATGTAAAGAAAACTGTTTTATTTCAAATTCATTAGAGCTGTGGAATAAGATGACCATATCTACCTGTTAGCTCAGTTTGTCTTAGAGGCCAAATGTGTAGAAGGGAGACAAATGTAGCACAGAGAAGAGCTGTGTTAAAAAGAGAGTGGAGTTTCTTCCTCCCTTCACGCTAAAACCCACAAAATGCTTTATGATATCACAGCACACAGATTTCAAGTTTAGCCTGAACCATATAGGAAAAGCCTAGTCCAGATGTAGTGCAGTGTGTGCAGCACATAGGATGACATGCATAGGTCAGTGTCTAAGCTCTTCCATCTGGTTGGTTTGCTTAAATAGCTCCTTCAAGAGATTTAAAGCCTTATGAATCTGCTGATAAAATAAAATAAAATAAATAAAATGACAATACCAAATCACACTTTCCTCTGCTGATGCAATAATTTCAGTGTGCAACTTCACTTTTGATGGCCCCAGGACCCAATGGTTTTCCTTGTATCATCATGTGGGATTGCACACTGAGCACAACTTCAGCCACTGCTCATATTGCAAGAGCTGCTGCTTCAAAGAAAGTCATGCTGCTTGTCTTTGTGCTGGTATTGTGCTAAGCAGGGACTGACAGCCTCAAGAAGTGAGCAGAAGACTTTCCATGGCACTGCACTGCTCTGTGGCACAAAGTTTTAGAGGCAGAGCAATTCCACGCCATCCTCAGTGCCGGCATGTAGGGAGCTCTTGGCAGCTCAGATGGCGGGTCATAAATTCTCCTTCTCTAGTTTGGGGGCTTGATTATTCTTTTGTGCTCTGCTGGAAACATTACTTATGAGAATTGGGGCATTTTAATTTGGCTGTGCTATCACTTTATTAATATTTGAACATCTCACTGTTTTCTGTCTTGGCACAATGGGATCCACAAACAGAGGCTAAAAGAGAAAATGCTCCCCTCCCTGGAACCAGATTCCTGCCCTTTTATTTTTAATTACTTTGAATTATTTCTGGAACTTCTTATACCATTCTGAGAATACAAATTAAGTTTTGACTGTAAGAAAAAATACTATGGAAAGCAAGCAAATGTGGCCTTACATGCTCATCCAGAGACTGCATCAAACAAGCAAGGGACAGACACTTGCCAATCTATCCATTATATCCTGGCATAACAATGATCCATTAGCCAGAGCAAGGCCTATGTGAACTGTATGCACATTTGGCTTAACCTACTCAGTTTATTTAGCCTCTGGTGCACTCTGGATTAAAGCAGGCAGTCATTAGAGAATAGTATTTCTTCCACAAATGCTGTTTTCCATCATCTGTGAGAAGTGACAGAGCTTTTCAAAAGCCTTTGGTATTTGAGGACAAATGCTCGCTTCTTGTAAATGTTCATGCGAGACTCAATAGGATTTAACTGTTAGTGTCTCTGAAAGCAGAAGTTGATCCTGAGGCTAAAAAAGACCAGAATCATGGAAGATTGTGCACCTTTAGCTGGGATTTAGCACTTGTCTGCAATGTGTTCCTCTTCCCCAGAAGCTTGCTATAAAAGGCTGAATCCACAAAGCTCAACCCCCTGACATTTCTGAAGCATACCTTGAGACCCCAAAGTAAAAGTTACCTCATGCAGCAGGATAATTCTGTACTGTGGCTTTCTAGGAGGATTCAATCAACAAGTCAGGAGTTAGAAGGAAAATGCACCCCAGAGTATTCCACAATTATCTGATTGTCAAATGGACAGGACCGGATTCTTAACAGCATTGCAGTGTTCTTACACCAATTGTATAAAGAGCTTTAAAACAGCCTTTTTAGGCCCATTTTAGTCCCCTTCAGGCATTCAGACTCCAGACCATTTTCCAGGAGGAGAACCTACTTTACGTGCCAGGGCAACATAGCATTTATTTTCTTAAAATCACACTGGTGTATTTTTAGCAGATTCACTGGGAAAACTATTACTCATTACTGTAAAGTAATTTAAATACAACATGTGTCTTTCAGTCAACAAAAAACCCCTGTGGATTAACCCCTTATTCTAATTAAAATAAATTGAAGTCCTCACATTTTTTCACACTAGTCCACGATCCTAAGCTGATGATGATGATTTGTTCAGATGGACTTTGCTGCCCTAGATATTTGAATAATGATTTTATAATGTGTCAAATTCAGTCTAGATACAGTTCTGTTATCCTGTTATCCTGCTAGTTCTGTTGCTATCCAACATGTACAAAGCTTCATAGATTCATTTAAAGGACTTCAATTTGCTCTTATATTTAATCTGAGTTTCCGTCCCTTGCAATGGACAAAACCCACCCACTTTTGAAATTATATACTTTGTGGATTCAGACATATAAATAATAACACCTAATAAAATCAGGAATTAATTTAAAACAACTGTTTCCCAGGACATAGCTGATTTCATTCTTTTTTTATCCTTCTATTTTTGGAGCACAAAGTCTGTAGACTGTCCCATTTACTTTGGGAGGATAAGGCAAAGTAAGTATTCGTGAAACCTATGGCTTGCCTGTACACAACATCGTCACAATTCAGTATTACTCCTTTCCCCTTTCAGCCGGACCCTAGCACTGTGCTTTCTGATAGTAAAAACCAGCTAGGTCCAGGCTCTGTCTTCATCCCTGAAGAATTATGTATTATGTATGATTGTATTTAAACAGGCTGTTTAAAACTCATTGGTTCACAGTATCAGAGCTTAAGTGGAAAAGGCCCAATGGATCTTGTTAAGATATTGTTTCCTGTTGATTTGGTGAAAGGTATTCCTTTGATATTCTTGGCTCAAATATGAAGATATTTATTGATATAAAAAAAGAGACAGATATGAGAAAGACTATATGTTAACAATGAAAAAGAGATTTAACAAAAGGAGCAATTTTCAGAAGTTAAAAGTTCGCCTATTTCTCCAAAACACAGACCCAAATTAATGCATCCTAAAGTCTACTGGGTATGGGATGAATCTTTTCCATAGGCTTTCAGAAGCACCAGACTTACAGCAAGTGGCAGCACTTGCTGGAAAAGCAGGGGGCATCTATCCTGGGTGAACCTGCATAAATACCGTGTCTCTTTAACAGAGATACTTGGGGAAGGTTTGGGTTTTTGTTTGTTTTACAAAACAATTTGAAGGTGTGCAGATGGGTCTGTGAGTAACAACAGGTAGGAGATTAAGTGACCTGCACCAGCACCAGCCTCCCACAAATTGTGAGACAGGTGGGGCAGAGGAGGGAATGCTGCTATCAGCACCTCAGCAGTCTCAGCTACTGCCCTCGATAAAGTCTGTGTGAGACCTCACGTGATAAATGACAATGACAACTTGTAACTGGATCCAGGAGCAAAGAAATTGGTGCAGAGGACAAAATGCATGCCTGTCCTCCCAGGAAGGTCCTACCTAACTTCAGCCAGTTTGTGAAGCAGAAGGTACTCTGCACCTCTTCCTGCCCTGCGTTTGCACAGCTCACATGGTCTGTCTGTCTGTCTGTCTGTCTCTGTTCCTCTCAAGTCAGTGAAAGGGTTCAGTGCTCAGGTAGGTGGGATGAATTCAGGCTGCCATGCTCCCATTGCCTGCAGGGTTAAAAGGCATCTTGAGATGCTCTGTCTGCTGTGATATATCTAAGATACACAGAACAGTAAATATGTCTGCTGGCTGCTTCTGCTGTTTCCTATCCCTCAATATTTAGAAATGGATGGGAGTCTGTGTAGCTAACAAATCTGCATGAGCTAACCAGGATGGTGTTGTGCACATTCCCCGAGCTGAGAGACCTATTGCTCCTTCTTCCCCAGGTTGCCTCCAGCTATCTGCTTAACCTCACCTCTGTGTGCTCTCAGCAAGATCAGGCCTACAGGATTCAAGCCTGGGATCCAGCAGTCAGTTCCAGCTAAGCAGGATTTGTAGGCGGTGCTGTTGTGCTTTATTTCCTCTGCTGTGCACTGAACAGAAAAGGAACCAGACCCCTGTTACCATCAGGAGAGACAACCTATCAGTCTTCTCAACCTACTCAGTCCCCTCCAGAAGGAAGGGGATTGGGCTGCTGAAAGGCAATGTCATCATTCCTGCCATGCCAGCAACACTTCATATATCAGAGGCACTTTATTAACCACTTCTCTTGAATTGAGCAGCTTTAGTGGAAATCTGAATAACTGCCTTGTCCCCTGGGTTTATTGGACGTGGTTTGTTTTGCAAGTGGGAAAACAATTGTGAGTTTCATGCCTGGATGAGCTAACGTGTTTACACAACACTGCTGACGCAGCAGAAACAGGATACAATATGTGTCAAATATGGCTTGGGCTGCAGGCAAAATAACGGTGGAGCTGAAAAGCAGTGCTTAGCACAGGGCTCCTTGTGCCAGAGGCAGCTGTCATGTGAGGGAGAGGGAAAGGCAGCAGGTCTCAGCGTCCCGATCCCTTGTTGCTGAGCAGTTCCCAAAATAAGGAAAAGTTTTCCAAAGTTGATACTGCTCTTCTGATAATGAATAATACCTATTCTAACCAGTCAGTTTGTTTAAAGAGGCACTTGAATAGTGTTGAGACCTCAGCTTCACCCTCAGTATCTGACTCAAAGCCATTTGAAGCCCGTGGGAGACTTTTCACTGACTTTGATGTGAGGCTCATTTCTTATTTTGGATTGTGAGGAGATAGATTTTCACAGCCTAATTTCTGCATCAGGATGTCTGCACAGCAAGGAAAGAAGGAGGTTTGCTTTTTCTGACACAAAATATCACCAACCACAGAAAGATGGGCATTTAAGACGATTGGCTTAAAAGACCTATCCTATAATGGCAGCATAATTATAAACCTGCGGGGAAAATTTCTGGGCTTTCGTATGAAAAAGAGCAAAGAAGAACACAAAGGGTTTCACTGAGCTACAGTGCCGGGATTTCAGCTACCAGTTCTGGAAAGCCAATAAGAGGGTTTAACTAAAGATGTTTCCAGCATCAAGCCCATACACAAGATGGGTGGTTGTGCAGGAGGTAGAATGGGAAAGGAGAAGGGGGTGTGATATCAGGGCAACCTGCTGCAAACAAGGATTGCCACAGAAAGTCACTAGACCAATGAGGAGTAGAGACTTTCTGGACAGAGAAGGGTGGTCTGATGCTCTAGAAATAAATGAAGATTTAAAAAAATTGAAAGAAAGGGAAAGAGAGATAGTGAAATCAGCTGCCAAGAAGTGCTGGGGCCAGAAAAAGCAACAAAGCCCTATTTTTAATTTAACTTTTTTATTCTGCCAGTAAAAAATCAAACGATAAAATAGGCTAGAGAAAGGAAGCAATTGGGAATGGCTGAAGAGGATTCCCAGCTGTGCTTGCAATCAGTGCAATTCATGACTCACAACATGCTGGCCACATCACTTCCCAGGAGCAACATATTCTCATGAACAAGCAAAAAAGTGGGAGACAATCTTTAAATGCTTTTTGGATCATTCATGGCTTAGTTATGAAGTTGCCCATGAAGCAGCTCACTGGCTTTTAGGGTCAGGGTAATTTGAAGATTGGTCAGCTTTCCTTTTCTTTCCGCTTTAGCTGCTGCCTTATCCACCAGCCCTTGGCAGCATGGCTGAGGACATCCATTCTTTTCTTTCTTCTGACCAAAATGAAGAGCTGCAAATGGAACTGCTTTACTGGCTTCTGAGCAGTTCTTGTCCTTCCATTTTCCCACAAGGACCTTCTGCTACCCTACAAAGAGTGAAAAAAGCACCTGAAAATAATATTTATAAGTTTATGTGTGACCAAGTGTCTCAGAATTGACTGCCTACAAACAGATCTTACTAGTTCTCACCTGGCTGGTACATAAATTATCAGATTCAAGTGATAACACTGCAGGTCCCTCCAAATCTCAGCTTCAATTCAACTGAGTTAGACTGCTGCTTTTACTAATATTTTTCTGAAATAAAATTGTACACTTGCTCTACCACACGGTGAAATGTTTAGCAATATGTATAATTAACACATAGCTATACTGCTAAAATAATGATAAAAATTAGCATTGCAGTGAACTTGAGATTTTTTCCCTATGGTTGGGGTTTATTTACTTATTTTCATGTTGAGTAATTTTTTTCCTCATTTGACAAGTCACATCACTGATTAAAGGTTATAGGTCTAATATATAAGAGTTGTGGGTATCACACATCAACTGTTTGTGTTGGAGTCCAGCAGCTAAAGTTCCAAACTTCTGGGCAGTGCCGTTCCTGTCATCAGCTTTCTTAGCCAGCTGTGACATCTCTCTTGTGTTGGAGTTTTCTGTGCAGAGGTTACAGCTACACCCACATGCAGCAGACAATCCCTTTTCCTCCGGGCATGGCAACCTTTCCAAATTGATCAGTTCTCTGAATCTGAATTCCAAATCAGGATTTTGAAATTTTCAGGGAACCAGTGCTGTGAAAACAGCAAATAGAAAACAAACGTTTTGTTTCTACTTGACTGAGATGTTAAATCTTATAAGTATTTGTTATATAAATTATGTATTATTTTTATAAGTAGAAATATTTATATCTTTTCATATCAAGATGCTAGAAGTTAATAGATGCTTGATATATGGATATTTTTAATGAATAAGGAAAATAACACAGTAACACAGTGAAAAATAATTTCAAATATTTTTATATGCTTGGAATAGTGTGTTCTATCATAATTGAAAAAATACACAAAAATGTCAAAATGTTAATATAACCGGATTTTTTTAAAAACAAAATACATTCTCTGATGGAAGAGCATGTCTGATGAAACCAGCTCTCTTTTCAGTGCATCTTACAAGAATGCTACTTATGAGCTTTAATGGGGGGAGAGAGAGAGAGAGAGAGAGAACTATTACAAAAACAAAATTTCAGCTGTAAGGACATAAGGTGCACAGACAGCTGTGTCTCAGTAGTATCATGGTAAACCAGGTGACAAAATGTGTTGATTATTTAATGCACTACAGCTGAATCTCATCTTTTAAATAGATGTCGTAAAAATATTAACCCAGTGGGCCCCTTGAGTCCAGGGGTGTCTAGTCCAAATGAATTTGATGAGACGTGTGTGAAAGAGGTTGCAAAGCCTTATATTTGCCTCATATTGCAGTAACTAATAAACCCTCTAGAAACAATTATAAAGCCATTTAAATTTGTTCAGAATCCCTGTAAACTTCTGCTTGCACCTGGGGTCAAGATGTCTCCAGGAGTCCTGCCCTCTTTTGTGACATTGTCTTTGGGGCAGTTCTGGACTTCATCTCAGATTTCTAGCAAGTCTTACAGTTGAATTTTAGATGAAAACAAGTGTGTGAAACCCACGTGTTTTTTTCTCTTTTCAGTTAGTGTCTACTTTTTAAGGAGGCAGATAATTTCCAAGTAACTGGGAAATTTAGAATTTACCACTTCAGTTAGCAGACCATTAGCTTTAGCATTTGATTTAAAGTGGGGTCCTAAAAAGTGGGAATCAGGGGCATACAATAGCACAGGTTTAGCCTTGCAGAGGCCAATTTCACTGTAAACAAGTCACATCTTCAAGATGACCTTCTCTTGACAGAATCCCTCCATCCCTCCCAGCAAGTAAAAGGCCAGAGTCTGATCAAAATAGCAACAAAAAAACCAAACCCACACCGAATAGTTTTTCCGTTGCCAAGAGATTTCATTAAAAAAATCCATGAAGTATTGACATATCTATTGCTTCTTCTCTTTGAAATTCTTGTTAGACAAGATTTGACTTATTTTATGTAGTCCAGCTGGCAGAGGCTTCAGGATTGGCTACCTGAAATAACTCTCACAGCAGCATTTATCCCTGCACAGTTTGGAAATCTAGGGAAACTGCAAATTACAGTATTAAAATGCTGGGCCAGAAGAGAAACAAGGAAATATTTCAATTTGCAGCATGAGAAAGGGGATGTTTCAACCTAGCAATATTTATGAGCTGGTAAAAAGCTCTTCATGCCACAGTGGTCATATGTTCCTTAAATGTCAAGTCCCAATCAATAACCTCGCTGAAATTTGACCCTGTTGGGCACAGTGTAGGAGTATTGGATGCTCTCCAGGCTATTGGTTGAAAGGCAAGAAACAGCAAGCAACTGATGAGAAGCTATCAATAAAACCTCAGTATTGTTTTGGGTTCAATTTCAAGTAATTGCCAGACATCTGAGATTGAGTCTGACAGACATGAAGAGGGCTAATGTTGGTTCCTGGTAATGAAAAGAAGGTTTCTTGTTCAAAATAGCACAATGGGGCCTAATAGTGAAATGGCTTCCCCCTCGAAAAACAAGTTGCTGTATGAGTGTAGGAATCAGTGAAGCCTGTGTTTTTATGGATTTGTGCCCTGTGCCCTTACAGCCTTCTCCTGTGGAAACTCCTTTGTCCTTCCCTCTTCCCCTCTGCTACCCCAGCAGTTCCAGTTTCTCTCTCATATCCTCTGTTCACTGCTTAAAGCAACATGTGTTCCCTATGTTTTACTGCAGTGTTCACCAAAAATTCCAGGTCAGGGATGGGTTTTCCCTTTTTTTTTTTTTTAAACTTTTTTTGCCTTTTCTTGCTTCATAATAAAAATTATGCTGGCACAAAATATGCCACACAAATGTTTTTCAATGAATCCTCTGTAACAGTGCCAGCTCTCTTCACAAAATTGGGCCTTACTTGACACCCTTAGAGGAAAGGTCTAAATGGTACATTTTGCCTCTCCACTGTGGGCAGGTTAAATGCACATGGGGAATTACAGTATCAAGATTGAGAAATGGTAGCTTGTTACGCTGCTCTTAACATAATTATCTGTGATCATGTGTTGGAACCTCCTTTTTATGTTATTTAACACACTCTGCAAAACAATTCATCACAAGAATCTTCAGTGGTGCATCATTCAAGAAACAAATCCTTGAAAGAAATGTCTTCCCCCTTCCCATGCTGCTGCCTAGGAGCTTGCCAGAACACAAACTTCTGGCAGAAATTGAGCATATAATAGCATCAAAATCATTGAAGGAAATTGCAGTCTTCAGGAGGCTTTCACTTCCCACGCATCGCTTCACAACAGTTTTCGAGTTTAGTTCTCTTGTACTTTGACCCTGTAGTATTTTGGGAGTAGAACTCAGACGCAGTGGTGCCAGCAGGCACATGAGGTTCAGTGTAAGGCTCAATACTGAGGTGGATTCAGGATTTGGTGTTCAGACTGCCAAAAAGAGGCACTGAAACTGCTGAGGCAGTGCTCTTACCATAGTTACATCCTGACCACCAACTAGAAACTCAGTGATATTTTTAAAAATTTCCTTGGCCAAATCCACATGGAGACAATAATGTAAAATTAAAGATGCATTTGGAATCTGTTGAGGTGGGTTTTTTTAAAATTTTGCCCCCTTTGGGAGGGTTCTTCTTAGCTTTATTCTCCTGCTTGCCCTCTGCCCTGGCTATGAGCTGGGGCTAGACTTCTGGAGAGCGCACACATTGGCTATAGTGAAGGTTTGTGATTTAAAAAGTGCATACTGAGTCTCTGACAAAAAATAGTTCATTTGCAAGTCAATTTTCCTGCTTTTTACTAAGTATTCAGGAATTTTTTTTGAGAGCTTCACTGTGGAACAGGGAACCAAGCCTAACTGGACCTACCTGATGATTAGTCCCATCTATAGGGCTGATACTGCAGTAATATGGCTTACGTTTCCAAATAATCTCTCTAACTTTCTGCCTGTCTCTGCATATGCCTTTCCTCCCACTGTCAGAATTCCTAATCTAGTTTCTCTTCCTCAAAAGTACACAGGCCTCATTGTCAGTTCTTTGGAAAAAAATTATTCCTTTTTTCCCACATCTGCTATGAGATGTTTTTATACTTGGATTATTTTTCCTTGCTATTGCCCAGACATTCTATCGAGTAAAAAGAAAGTGGGCAGAAATCATACAAAGGGTGAAAATGCAATCTATACCTTCTCTCTGGCAAACCAAGCTTTACTACTTGAATAGCTAAGCTTTCCTCTTCATCTCTCTGCTGAGGTCTTGTATGTGCTGAAGTCAAGCCCAGGTCTAAGTGTGAAGATGTGCAAATCTCAGTGTAAGTACTGCACAAAATTTCCTTTGAGCTTTCAGCCCAGAAGTCCTGTTAGATGTGCGTTCTTAATGAGGTATCCTAGTGATATCCTAGTGATAACTTTGCAACTGAAGCTGCATAACTGCTTCATTGGTACTGTCATTATATTTCCCTTTGCCTGTTGGAGTTCACCTCTTCTGATGGGGTCTGGAGTGGGAGATTCTGCTATTACTCTTGATGTGCTTTTTTTTTTTTTTTTTTTTTTTTTAACTACTTTCATGAGCTTGACATTTGGAGATTCTAGTTCTAATCTTTCTCTTGATATGAATGTGGATAGATGTGGTTATTTGCCTGTGGAAATCACTGTGCTAAAATTCATGGTTACTTTTAAGGTCACCTGAGATATCCTGAAATCACACCTGCTTCAAATCGCTTCCTTCATGAACATGCTATGCTAAAACATAAAATTGTACAGCCTGAAGCCTTTTAAAATCTTTTTAATAGCAAAGAGTAGCTTGATCAAGGGAAGATTTGTGATGTGAAAATAGGGCCAAATGTTAGAGAAAAACAGATTTTCTTTGTGAAAGTTTCTCAGTGCCTGTGATTTGCAGAGGAGAACTGGATAGAAAAGGGACCGCTCAGTGCCTCTCTCGTAACAACCCAGTTAGGTGCAGGGTTGGGTTCAGGTTGCTCTCTGTGCCTGATGTAAAATCAGGAGGTTGCATTACAAAAAATGGGAATTAGCCTAATAGAAACAGAGAGCCCTATCCAGACAGGAAGTGCCAGTTCCCGGCTGGGATGTAGCATGTTTCACCCTTGCTTCTTGGTGCTGGTTTCTGCCTCCACTCTGTACCAGCACCGCTGATCTCAGTGGAGGAACAAGCCACGTGAATATAATTCTCAAGTATTTCTTATACAGATAATCTAAGTTGGATCCACTTGGGTGGAGTGAGCAGAGAGTGAGTTTTTCTTTATAAATGCATATTTGAAAGAAATTAGTGTAATTTTGAACAACATGGGTCTGAGAAAAATTTGGTTTTGGTGTCACTCATTTATATTCCCAATATATGCAATGTTGGCCACTTCAGTAAGTATTCTGATTAAAAAAAATATTTATTTTTGAATGGAAATCAAGAGGACAAAAATGAGAACCTAGTGGTAATAAGAACGATCCTTCACTTTTGAACTTCATTAATGGTTTGATTTGCACTCAGTTAAGTTTCAGTCTGAGATCTGGAGATAAGTGTTCTTCATTCTCAGCTCCACACGTTGTGAGGGACCCATGATAAAATAAGTGTGCTGTTTTGTTTACAGAGGGCTGCCAGCCTCTCTTCCTGTGGTTTATATGGCCTGTACAGATGTGTTGGGAAAGACAGTGTCATTAGTTTGCTTTCTTTCTTCATCAAAAATACTGCAGAGGAGTTCTGGATACAGTCAAGCCCCAAAGCATTTTTTGTTTCTTCAGAATAGGGAATTTTGATGGACACTGAAAGCAGAACAGACATTGACCTTAGAGCTATAGGGAAATATGATTGTGTCAAGGGCAATTCACCCACTTGAGGCTCTGCTTCATGGAGTGTCTTCAAATGGGGTCCTGCGACCCCATACCAGCATCACACTGTGAACACTTACATTACGTAAAAGGGTCTGCTCCCAGGTATGTATTGGTGAGGAGTCCCATCAGCAGAGGTCAAAGCAGACTGAGTGTAAAATAATCACCTAGACAGCAGAGATGGCCTTTTTATTTGTTTTTGTTCAAACTGTGTTTCTTCTCTATTACTTTCTATTTTTTCACAGAGAGATCTCGAAGTGGATGGGTATAAGTGGGACTGAGTGAAAACATCCCTGCTTTTCTCTGTTCCAGAAGCACAGTCTATATAATGTGCCAGCCTAGATTTCTATGGGAAGAGAATGGAAAAAAAAGCTGTATTAAAGTTTATCTGTATTAATTTTTCTCCTTCAGGAATGTTTATCCCAAACCTTAGAGCCTCTGTTTCCATGAAGCTAATCTATCCTGCTAATAGCCATGTGGAGCAACAAATTGCGTTCTTGCCCAAGTGGATAGAATGCATTCAATCTAATCACCATCCAGCTAAAGGGGTTCAAATTAATCTTGCCTGTGCTTTGTTTATTGCTCATTTCCCCCTAACTCCCTGTCCCCAAGAACACCCATTCCACCTTGATCCTCTTCTTTTTCTTACACTTAAATGAAATGTTGGCATTTCACCTGAAAATGGAAGATTTTTATGTTTCTTTCCCTGTAGAGACATCCGAACTGGTGTTGGGAAATTCCACGAACCAGCCTTTCCTGAAGATGCTCTGACACATTCACTGTGGCATGCTTGACAGAAACTCTGGGAAGGATGACAGCCTCCAAAGACAATTTCCTTTAATTCCCCCATATTCATAGAACTTCCCAGTAAGCTCAAAGACCTTCCCAGATCATCTGGAATAATAAAGGACACTGGGATGAGTCTGCTTATGATGGGAAGTTAATTTCCTTTGTTTACAACATTTTCTAGTATCCCTGAAAAGTGAGATGAAGAAACCTTTGAATTTCCACTAAGGGTTATCTCCCATGGGCAGAGCACTCTGTTGTTTTAGGAGCAATCCTTCCCTCGTGCAGTTGTCCGTGGTGGCCAGCATGAAATACCCAGCCAGATCTCTAACAATGCATTTCACCAGCAAAAGCAGAGCCTTGCATCTAGGGTGATTTTCTTTGATCAACAGTTGTTAATCTCATTAGTTTAAAGACTTGCCTTCTTGGGATTGGTGAGTAAGTAATTTGAGTACACTTTATAATCCAATCTAATAGAAGTCAATTATGAAAAATAAGAAATGAGAAAGGAAACAAGCTTGCTAGGTTCATTTCTCTTTGGATTTGTCATGAGCTGATCTTCTAAAGAAGAGAGAGAACTATTTCCTTCCAGCCAGCTTTGAAGGCAGTTGTAAATAGAACTGGGGTTTCAGAAATTCAGTCTCTGTCAGCTTCCTACTATGTCAGCTTGCATGCGAATCCTGATGAGGTGTCTTTTGATCTAATTGTTTACGTCCTTGGTTTAAATATTACTTTGCTTCAGGGATTTAAAAGTTTAGCTTATAATAAGAGCCTAATCGGTCAGATGTACAAAAAGAATAAATTTGAATAATCTCTTCGTCTTTGTAAATTTTAAAAGATCCACAGGATTTACAGCAAAAAAGTTGCATTTTGACAACATATAAATATCTAGCTGCATGGGAAGTTGAGTATTTTACAGCATTGAAAATTGTCCTTGAAGCATTTGATTTTCAGTAAGTCTCTATTTTATTTATTTGTCTCCATGAGAGCACTTGCATGTAGAAATGGGAGGAAGAGTATGTACCGTCCATTCCTATGACTTGCAACATGGAATTAAGTGAATCTTACAAATGGATGTTTTCTCCAGGTCAGACCCCAGATATTCCATTACTCTGTGAGATTTTTCTGTGGCCTTTTCTTCCTTGAGGAGTTGCTGAACACAGTGTTCTAGTATAAAGGTTTATGTTTAACACTGGGGCTATTTGCAAGGCTATTTGTAGACAGACAGATAGCGTGGGATCAGTGATCATATATCATAGCCTCAGAATGTCATTAAAACTCAACCTTTTTGTAGTGCACTGTTGTGAACATTTATGACCAGGCTGTAACAAGAGAAGGGAGATAATGTTAATGAAGCTGAAGGTATTTAGGATGGTGCCATCTACTTAGACATGACACAGAACAGAATTTACTTCCAAAAGGAGACTGAAAATAGAGCATATTAAATACCTGACCTTCAGTTAAGGTGCAGGTTTGAGGTAGAGGGAAGTTGAAAAAGGAGAAAGCAAATTGTGCAAGCAGATAAGCCGTAACCTGGTCTCAGAGCAGCTTTCATTCTTGATGTAAATTTAACATCACAACATCCTAAGGATCTTATATTATCACAGCAGTATTCACATTTTCAACGTCACAACTCTCATATATATGACCTGGATATTAGTGTTGTAAACACTGTGCACTGTATAACTGCTGCCCGCCACACAATGAAGCATCCAGCCTTGAAATGGAAGTGAAATCACAGTGTGACACACTATCTTGGGAGAAAGCTCCTACCCTTGGTGCTCGAATAATATGGGTATACTCTTACTTGCTCTGAAATCCTGTTGGATGAGGCAATTTTGTTATTACTTACTATCCTAGAAGTTGTTAAGCTGCAGCTCAATGCACCTCCTGAGAAACAGTTTGAGAAACAACCCTTTTGTTAAACCACAAGAGTTTTTTCCATGGGTATCATTAATAGTTGGAATTTTTTTTAAATAGCAAAGACTACCAGCACCTGAGCTCCACCCCTTTGGTTTTACCTGAATTGTAGTTTGATGTGATAGTATGAACTACTGTGAACACATGAAACTTGAACACACAGCTACTAGGAGTTATTCAAATTAGATTCAGTCAGAACTTTGCCTTATTACTAACACAGCAAATGATTTTATATTCATTGTAAAAATTTTAGTAGAACTGTGATAACTTTTAAGCTGAAAGAGATAATTTTTTTTGTCTTCACAAAAATGTAGTTGCCATGTCATTTAATTCACCTACTGGCAGCTTAAAAGAAAATTCAGCATTCAGTGGGAGGAAAGATGGTCTCTTAGCATGCTTCTAGCACACAAACATTAGTAACTTCCCTCTCCTGGACTTCAGCTTCCATATCCTGGTGTGCTGCTGAGGAACTATTAGAAATGATGGCGTATGTCACCAATGAGATATGCTCATTGGTTTAATTCAGTAAATGAATGTGTTTTCATTCAGATGAAGAGGAGGCATAGCAAGGTTAAGGACTTTTTTTTGAATTATTTTATTAAATCCCATTGTTTGCTCTGACTTCTACCCTGTAAACTGCAGCTCATCAGCCTGTCAGTTGCCTCTGATCTAGGCTCATTGGAACTGAATTACAGAACTGTAATTCCCACCACTGTTTATGTCATATGGGCATGCTGGTCACGTCTTACCCTTTCTAGGATATATTAAGTTTTGCAAACCAAGATATTATGGATGCTTTCTTTACAAGGATATCTGCTTATTTTAACACTTTCTTCAGTGAAAAATAAATACACGAGTAATTGGTCTCTATTGCCCTTATAATCAAATGTAGATGTTGTGTCAGTCTGGCATTTATTTTGCTTTACTATATGGTGATTTTTTAAAAAATTTATTTTTAAAGATTAGGTCGGGGCAGAATTTGTTGTACCGACCTGTGCATTCAAAGAAAGAGAAAATGCTGCAGGTAAAGGGACCAAAACTTGATGTCATTAACTTGCCTCTCCCAAAATTAAAGCAGATTCCCAGTGATTTGTCAGCATCCGTTGAGGTTTGCTGTTGGTAATGAGCACTGCCAGTGAGAATGTCACTGTATTGGTTTGAAAACAAACCAGTGGGAGATCACAAGTCAAGATTGAAATTAAAAATAAGTGAAATAATATAAGGAAAAGCACTGACAAAGTTAGATACAACCTAACACCTTGTTAGGGTGGTAGTAGCAGTCTAACTGAAGTAGTCCAGTTGAAGCGGTGATCCTGTGAAGGTTTAGTCTCCAGCTGAAGATTTAGTAGTAGCTCTGGTCCTCTGGGAACCCAGTAGACAGGGCTAGCTCAGGCAGTTTTAAGGCCAGGTTATATCCAGGTGGGAACACCTGGCTCTTCCCTCCTGGGTAGAGCATCTCACAATGGGATGAGATAAGTCCATGAGTCACACGGTGGGTTTTTGATGGCCCATTGCCTGTCATGCGGGGTGGGTCATTAGCAAGTGATGATAGCTAACGGATGGCCCATTGCCTGTCATCCGGAGTGGGTGATAGCAGCTAATGGCCCACAGCTGGTGGTAATAGAATACTTAACTACATTAATATTGCAACCTAGGACATTATCTACCCCTTATTTTATTACCAACTACACAGTTCTCACTTAAGATAAGGTCTCCTTGTGGGACACAACGGGTTTCTTCATCTGCCTGCATTACCCACCAAGTATAACTAGGTCCTTGGGCAAAAACCACTCTACGGATGGGTTTGCCTTTTTCTGAGGTGGGACTAATTCAAACAGTCTTTCTTAAAAAACTTCTTACGTGTACCACAGGGACTTTATCTCTATCTACTGTGTGCAAAGGTTCGGACTCGGCAGGACCGGCTTGATTGATAGAACTCCTTGTGTTAACCATCCAGGTGGCCTTTGCTAAGTTCAGTTCTTAATTTTTGAAGGTTCCCCCGCCAAGTGCCTTTAAAGTTGTCTTAAGTAGTCCGTTGCACCGTTCAACTTTCTCGGCAGCTGGTGCATGATAGGGGATATGGTATATCCATTTAATTTTGTGTTCTCTAGCCCAGGTGCTTATGAGGCCATTCTTGAAATGGGTTCCATTGTCAGACTCGATTCTCTCAGGGGTACCATGTCTCCACAGGACTTGCTTTTCTAGACCCAAGATGGTGTTCCGGGCAGTAGCATGAGGCACAGGGTAGGTCTCTAACCATCCCGTGGTTGCTTTTACTATGGTCAGCACGTAGCGCTTTCCTTGGCGGGTTTGGGGAAGTGTGATGTAGTTAACTTGCCATACTTTCCCATACTTGTACTTTGACCATCGTTTACCGTACCACAGAGGCTTCACCCGCTTGGCCTGTTTGATTGCAGCGCAAGTCTCACAGCTGTGGATGACCTGTGAGATGTTGTCCATGGTCAAGTCTACTCCTCGGTCACGAGCCCACCTGTATGTCGCATCTCTCTTTTGATGACTAGAGGCATCATGGGCCCAACGAGCTAGAAATAATTCTCCTTTGTGCTGCCAGTCCAGATCTACCTGTGACACTTCTACCTTGGCAGCTCGGTTCACCTGCTCGTTGTTACGATGCTCTTCATTAGCTCGACTCTTAGGTACATGTGCATTCACGTGTCGAACTTTCACGGTCAGCTTTTCTGCCCGGGCGGCGATGTCCTGCCAAATTTCAGCGGCCCAGATGGGTTTTCTTCTGCGCTGCCAGTTAGCCTTTCTCCAGCGATCTAACTATCCTCACAGTGCATTGGTTACTATCCAGGAGTCGGTGTAGAGATAGAGCCTTGGCTATTTCTCTTGTTCAGCAATATCCAAAGCCAGCTGGATGGCTTTAAGCTCTGCAACCTGACTCGATCCACCTTGTTTCTCAGTAGCCTGTACAGCTTGTCGTGTGGGGCTCCATACTGCAGCTTTTTATTTCCGATCTGCGCCTACAATTCGGCAGGACCCATCGGTGAAGAGGGCATAGCGTCTTTCACTCTCCGGCAGCTCGTTATACGGGGGTGCTTCCTCGGCACGTGCTACTTGCTCTTCTGCTTCTTCTGAAGATAATTTAAAAGTCTCACCTTCAGGCCAGTTTGTTATGATTTCCAGAATCCTAGGGCGATTCGGGTTTCTAATACGGGCGCGCTGTGTGATGAGGGCAATTCATTTGCTCCACGTAGCATCAGTGGCATGGTGGGTAAAGGGAACCCTTTCTTTGAACATCTACCCCAGCACTGGCAGTCGGGGTGCAAGGAGAAGTTGTGTTTTTGTGTTGATCACTTCTGAGGCGGCTTGGACTCCTTTGTAAGCTGCCAAGATTTCTTTCTCGGTGGGAGTGTAGTTGACTTCAGACCCTCTGTAATTTCGACTCTAGAATTTTAGTGGTCGACCTCGGGTCTCACCAGGCACCTTCTGCCAAAGGCTCTAGGATAGACCATGGCTCCCAGCTGCAGAGTAAAGCACATTCTTTACTTCTGGTCTTGTCCTGACTGGGCCAAGGGCTACCGCATGAGCGATCTCCTGTTTGATCTGGGTGAAGGCTTGCTGCTGTTCAGGGCCCCAGTGGAAATCGTTCTTCTTGCGGGTTACGAGGTAGAGAGGACTCACAATCTGGCTGTACTCAGGGATGTGCATTTTCTAAAAACCTATGGCGCCTAGGAAAGCTTGCGTCTCCTTCTTGTTGGTTGGTGGAGACATCGCGGTGATCTTATTGATGACTTCAGAAGGAATCTGACGCCGTCCATCTTGCCACTTTACTTCCAGGAACTGGATCTCTCGGGCAGGTCCCTTGACTTTACTCTTCTTGATGGCGAAACCAGCTTCCAGGAGAATTTTGATGATTTTCTCTCCTTTCCCAAATACTTCCATTGCTGTGTCCCCCCACACAATGATGTCATCAATATACTGCAAATGTTCTGGAGCCTCACCCTTTTCCAGAGCAGCCTGGATCAGTCCATGGCAGATGGTGGGACTGTGCTTCCACCCCTGGGGCAGTCGGTTCCACGTGTACTGCACACCTCTCCAGGTGAAAGCAAACTGAGGCCTGCACTCTGCTGCCAGAGGAATGGAGAAAAAGGCATTGGCAATATCAATGGTCGCATACCACTTTGCTGCCTTGGATTCCAGCTCATACTGAAGTTCTAATATGTCCGGTACAGCAGCACTCAGTGGTGGTGTGACTTCATTCAGGCCCCGGTAATCCACTGTTAGTCTCTATTCTTCACTGGACTTACGCACCGGCCATATAGGGCTGTTAAAGGGTGAGTGAGCCTTGCTGACCACCCCTTGGCTCTCCAGTTCCCGAATCATCTTATGGATGGGGGTCACAGAGTCTCTGTCAGTGCGGTATTGCCGGCGGTGCACTGTTGCTGTAGCAATTGGTACCTGCTGTTCTTCAATTCTCAGTAGTCCTACAGCAGACGGGTTATCTGAGAGACCAGGCAGGCTATTCAGTTGTCTTATGTCTTCTGTCTCTACGGCTGCTATCCCAAAAGCCCAGCGATGTCCCTTTGGGTCTTTGAAATATCCACTCTTGAGATAATCTATGCCGAGGATGCATGGGGCGTCTGGACCAGTCACAATGGGGTGTTTCTGCCACTCATTCTCAGTTAAACTCACTTCAGCTTCTAGTACAGTCAGCTGCTGGGATCCTCCTGTCACCCCAGAAATGGAAATGGATTCGGTCCCCACATACCTAGATGGCATCAGGGTGCACTGAGCGCCGGTGTCAACCAAAGCCGTGTATCTTTGTGGGTCAGACGTGCCAGGCTATCGGATCCACACAGTCCAATAGATCCGATTGTCCCTTTCCTCTACCTGGCTAGAGGCAGGGCTCCTCTAATCCTGTTTTTGGTGCACGATGTTCTTCTCCTGTAAATGTGTTCCTGAGGTCCCTTCAAGCGGATCAGTCATATTATCACTTCCATTCTGTCTGGAGTTCTGTCCACAAGAGACTGGGGCAGTGTTGTACCTAGATGAGCCTCCTGAAGTGGATGTTTCCTTTTTCAATTCACGTACCCGGGCTGCTAAGGTGGAGGTGGGTTTCCTATCCCACTTCCTCATGTCTTCCCCATGCTCTTGAAGGAAAAACCAGAGGTTACGTCGTGGAGTTTGTTTTCTTTCCCTGACTGGAGTACGTCTGCTCCTGATGGCAGAGACTCGGGTTGGTTTTGGTGTGGCATGGAAAAATCTTTTTGTGAGCTCTTTCTTTAGTTTCTGATGGCTCTCTTCAATCAATCTCCGGACTTGCTCGGCCAGGTTTGTTTCTACCGATGAGACCTGGGTGCGTAGTGGAGCGGTGACAGTGTCCTCATAAATTCTCAGTTTGTTTGTTAACACGCCCACCTGGTTTTCGCCTTCCCTCCACTGCAGTGTTGCCAGGTAACGAGAGTATATCTCTGGTCCGAGCCGCGCGAATCTTAGCCACATTTGTGAAGTGCACCGGACATTATCTGGGCTCTTGGGGAATCTCTCGTTGTCTGAGAAAATGATCTCTAGCACAGCCAATTCCCTCAGGCATCGGATACCTTGTTCTATTGTGTTCCATTTCCTTTGGTGCATCTGGAGGTCTTCTTTGCACAGGTATCTGTCCCGGACACTCAGCAGCAATCGCCGCCAGAGGCTGAGAGTTTCCTGGGTTTTCCCAATCCCCTGGTCAATGACCACATCCTGAGACAGGGATCCCAGTTGTCTGGCCTCACTTCCATCCAGAATAGTGTCATTAGCTGCGGCGTCCCAGATACGGAGCAGCCAGGTCAAGATGGACTCATTCGCCTGCCGGGTGAATTCCCTCCGTAGGTCACGCAGCTCCCCCAGGGATAGAGAGCGAGTGATGATCTCCGGCTCTGTCTCTTCTGCTGGGTGAGATGGTCTTGCCGCATCCTCATCAGTCGCTGTGCGGACTGATTTGCTCTTGGATTTCTTTTTCTGGACGGGGGCAACCGCTACTGGCTTTGGCTGTTCTGATTCGGCAATGGTCTGTGTTGAGACATTGACTGCTCTTTTGGTTCTTTTCCTCTTGCCTGCTGACTTGTTTCTTTTCTCCTCCTCTTTGAGAAGACGCTGTACAACACCAGGTATTGTTCTGTTTCTCAGCATGAGGTACACTGTGCTGGTCGCAGAGAAGAAAGAAAACAGAACTAACAAAAAGATTATGCCATCCCTAGCATCCAGAGAGAACTCAATATCCTCAAAAACAGCTGTGCCTGACCTGAAAGGCTGGAAGAAACCGCTCTCTCCTCCTAGCCCCAGAGGGTGGGTGTGATTGCCAAGGAGGTCCCAGACGTAGCAGCTCAGGTTAGGCCAGGCAGACAAAGTCGAGTATATATTCCGGATGGTATTCATTGCCTCACAGGTTACCATGCAATAGGCATAATAAACCAATACAGCAATTCTCATGCCATTCCCTGGTCGCAACAGGAGCACTGCAACGGGTAGATAGTTTCCCAGTTGAGGGAAAATATAAAGGGTAAGATACATTACCCACATAGACAGGCTGAGCATGGTGATAGGATTTTCTGAGTTTCCCCAGGTCGAGCCCCACGTTGGGCGCCAAAATATGTATTGGTTTGAAAACAAACCAGTGGGAGATCACAAGTTAAGATTAAAATTAAAAATAAGTGAAATAATACAAGGAAAAGCACTGACAAAGTCAGATACAACCTAACACCCTGTTAGGGTGGTAGTAGCAGTCTAACTAAAGTAGTCTAGTTAAAGCGGTAATCCTGTGAAAGTCTAGTTTCCAGCTGAAAATCCAGTAGTAGCTCTAGTCCTCTGAAAACCCAGTAGACAGAGCTAGCTCAGGCAGTTCTAGGGCCAGGTTATATCCAGGTGGGAACACCTGGCTCCTCCCTCCTCGGCAGAGCATCTCACAATGGGATGAGATAAGTCCATGAGTCACACGGTGGGTCCCTGATGGCCCATTGCCTGTCATGCGGGGTGGGTCATTAGCAAGTGATGATAGCTAACGGATGGCCCATTGCCTGTCATCCGGAGTGGGTGATAGCAGCTAATGGCCCACAGCTGGTGGTAATAGAATACTTAACTACATCAATATTGCAACCTAGGACAGTCACCCACAGAAACCCAGTTCAAATTCTGTCAAGTGCAAACACACAGATCCTTAACGTTAATATGGTGGATTTCCACTCTGACTGCTCAGTCCCCATCTTGCCCCATCTTCCCAGCTCTGGAAAGCAGACATATTCCTGTGCAATATATGGATATAGTAGCTTGCATGGACAGGGCCAACATTTTGAATGCAAAGATATGCAAGCATTTTGCTTGCAGGGCCTTACGGGTCTAGCACAAAGGATGTTGAGAGCTGCATGTTGTAACCATGGCTGAATGTAATGCCAAGAGTGTGCCCCCATCACATATGCCTCCTTGATGGTGTCTAGAAAGCTTCCCTTTAAAAGCAGATGAAACAGCTCAAGCTCTTGCTTAAAAAAAAAGGGTTAATAAATGACATTGTCTGTAAGCTCAATGAGCCATATTTTTGACTTACAAGCAATGAGTTAACTGCTAAATAAATAACTGCTAAATAAATGGGCTGACACAATCAGAATGTAAATTGTAAGGAGGGGAAAGAAGAAGAAGGGAAATATGGAGAACTTTAATTGTTCACAGTAGGTTAAACTCTTACCCTATGGCACACTGACAATAACCCCTTATAAAGCCTTCTTGTAGTAGTCAGTGGGGGTACTACATTAGCATTTGAGTTTGGATCAGGCATGCATTTTTGCAATAAATCTCCTGACTGCCCTCACACCATGCTTTGGTTCTTACTGTGGAGTGGTCTTGGAGGTGCAACCTGGATTCCATTTGGATGAAACTCAGTTGTAGTCTGTGCTCCAGCAGTGCACTTAGTGTGATCCAACTGTCCACAATATTCATATCCCAGGGATCAAACTGAAGCTAGTTTAAATTAAACCCCACACAAAGACATATAGTACGGATACAGAATGCTCAGCACCATTAATTCCACTCCATAGATGCTGTTCTGGCTACAAAACTTGCTACTGAACAGCCAAGGTACTTGTTACCACCTTTTCTTTGTTTTCACTCTTCTCAGACTCAGACTCAGATTCAGTTGAACTTCCTGAGCTCCTCAGGCTCAGGAAGTTCAACTGAACTGAGGTATCTGAAAGGTGTTCCAGCCAAGGTGAACATAGCCTGAGCTAGTCCCTATGACGGTCCACACAGGAGTTGTTGCATAATGCATCAGTGATAATCAGAGAGAGCTTAAAATCAGAAGGTGCCAAAATGGAGAGCAGAACTGTCATCAAAAGACTACAGATGTGTGAGTGGTTAAATCTGATGACATTTTGGTGCCTAAACTTTGCAGGCTGTGTTGTCCAGGTTCACAGCAAACTTGAGATACATTTTCCTGAGAAGAAAATAAGGCCAGAGCATACATCATGTCTCTGACTGTGGCTGGTAGAAGAGAAAGAATAAGGAATATACACAGTGGTTGTGGCTTCAGAAAATCTGAGACTCTTCCTGACCTGTAAATTGCATCTACACTATCAGGTTTAACCCAGCAAGGGCCTTTCTTCTAATAATTTGTATAATTTCTTTCTGAAGTCATTTATGGTTTTGTCCTTTCAAGCATCCTGGGTAATGTGTTCCACAATTTCATTATGCAGTGTGTAAAAAAGTACTTCCTTTTGCTTTAAGCCTGTTGCCTGATAATTTCATTAGGTATCTTTACTTCTTATAATAGAAGAAAGACGGAATTGCTGTTCCCTGTTTACCTTTCCTATGTAATCTTTAATTTTACAGACCTCTATTGTAGCATTTTCCAACCACCTTTCTTCTGGTTTGAACAAGAAAATCCTATGCAACTAAAAAAAGCCCCAAACCCTAAACAAACAGCAACCCAACCACTCTGCATCTACATTAGCTTTTTTATTCAAAGTGAGATCTGAAGCAACTACTTTCATGCATTGTACATCGATTGGTTGCTTCTCACTGTGCCAAACGAGAAGCTCTGCTCCAGGGTTGCTGTAAACATGCTCCAAGTGCTACCAGAAACAGAAGGGTCCAACCCGTAACTGATTTTGCATTCAGCTTTGGCCCCCATGTGTGGGAAGGACATTCAGCCCAGGTGACTGAAATAATCTGGTCTGAAATGATTTCCCTTCAGGAGCAGAGCTCTCAACAGCAATTGCTTTGATCTGTCAGTCCACCCTTCAGCACCCAATAACCTTCTAATGTAGATGTGACCTTATTCTTCATGTATGGAATACACGAAGTCATCCCAGTTGCCTGCTCTGCACTTTGTCTCAATCTAGTAATTCCTCTAATGGTGGTGGGTGCAACACAAAATATTTATACAATTTATACAATACATTTATTTGTGCTTTCTCGTCTTTTGCCTTTGATTTAATTCCTACTAATTACTAACAGTTTATATGCTGTTTTAGTAGATGATAGACACTGAAAGGATGTTTTCAGAGCCTTACCCACATGACACAAGATGTCTCTCCTGAGAGGCTAGAGTTCACCTGCGTGAGAGAACACACTGCGTGTATGTGTGCACACATAGACACTGTTTTCATTGTGCATGGCATATCACAACTGTCAGAATCAAATTTAGTTTGCTCTGTTATTTTCCAGTCATTCAATACATCATGAGATATTTCTGAACTCTTGGCAGACAAATTGCATTTTTGCTGCCTTGAATTATTTAGCAACATCAACATACTTCATTATTTGCTGAGGCTTTCATCCTATTTTATGAATATGGTTTCAGTACACATCACTATGTGATTCCAGTAGACTTCCCTCCACTGTGAAAACTGGTCATATATTTCTCTGCTTTTTATCTTTTACCAAGTTACCACTGCTCGTGATAATCTTATCTTTTGATGTAAGACTTCACAAAAAACTTTCTGGATATGCAAGTAAACTTTATCAATGACATCATCCTTTGCTATCTGTTCACCTTTTTAAGATCTTCATAAATTTTGATGATGTGACTTCCTTCCTGAAAAGGTTTGTTGACCACACCATTATATCGAATTTATCTACATGTAAACCAATTAATTTCTTACTCACAGTTGGTGTGGAACTCACACAAATTGCCTCTAGTTTTCTGGACCAGCTCCCCTGAAAAGCCTTTTTTAAAGTAGTGGCATCGTTTCTGTCCCTTTTTGTACCTCTGATATGGACACCAGTTTTGTATGTTTGACTTTCTTCAGAATTTTGGGTAATTCCACAGGAATGTAGGAATTTACTATTAATCTTGATGATGCATTTTAAAACCCCTTCTACTGACATTTTGATATTAAACAGTTGCTCAGACTCATTCCTTCAGTTTTCACCGTGGAAATTCCCATAGCTTTCCTTTAATGAAATCTGATACAGAAATTAATTCAGGTTCTTGTGATTCTGGCTAAAGTCTCCCAGGTTTTGATTCACAAAACTGCTATAGATTTCCATTAATAGAAAAAAACCTTATATTCCCAGTGAAGTATTATGGATCATCAGGAGTTAAAGAAGATGCACAGGAAGAGCCCTGTTAGTTCAATTGTTTATCCTCCTTGTCTGCTCTGAGATCACTCTGGGGACTATACCAGATAAAGTTATCTCTAGAAACTGGGCATTCTCTTATCTGTCCTACACCCATCAGTGAAATACCAAGATATCTAGGAGACATTTAAAAGTAGAGATAAGTTAATATTTTTTTCTGCCTTTTACTTCTTTTGCCATTTCCTTTATAGAAATCTTGTTGGAACTTTTCTTACTGCCAGTATATGTGAATAATTAAAAAAAAAAAATCAGTATCTATACACCCAGTCAAGGAGGATTAATTGACTTTTCTGGTTCCTTTGCATAAGACAATGGCTATCTACTCACAGGACTCTCAAGCCTTTCATTTTCAACTTCCTTCAATGATTCTGGGCTCCGGCTTCTCATGTCATAGATCTTTTATCATGAATTACCAGCCAGCTGGAACAGCAGGAGAGCGAAAGTTCATACATACCCTGTGCTCCAGTTAGTCACTGTTAGAAGTGCACAGGAGCTCCGCTGTTTCCGTCTAATGCTGGCAGAGAAATTACCAGCAGCTTATCACCCCAGCAAGTTTTAAGGTAAGCTTAGCAGCTAAGTGTTGATACTGGAATATTTGTCATCAGCCCTCAGGGGAACCATTCACACCTGAGATTTGTATAAACTTTACATCTTAATGTGCAAAACCATATGCATCCAACACACGTAAAGCTGCATTTGAATTAAAATAAGATTAAAAAGTGGTTCCCTGACAGTCTTGCTTTTAGAAGTCTGTACTAATGCCTTGCTGATGATTTTTTTTCTGGTCCCTAGTGATACTGAATGCCATTTACAGTGAACTGCTGAACCTGCAATGACAAAAGCAAGAGCAAACCTAGGTTGCAATGGTAGGTGGCCACTTCTGGCCTCTATGAATTGCTATTCCCACACATTTTTGCCATAATTGTTTCTTAGGGCTAAGTCCAACAAATGGCCCTTTGTGGTACTGATATGAATCAATGGAGACTCATGTAAGTGGGAGATGACAATAACTGGAGAACCTTGATGACTAAGGAGCTGCTAGTTCAGGGACTCCCAAATAACAACCCAGCCATCTGGCCAGCCATTCAGCTGCCTGCTGTGAAGGCTCTGCATTTAAAAATTGTGTTATTGACTTTACAGTAGAGAAACAACCACTGGAGCATCAGCGTGCAGAGCAGACAGGACTAAGGGATCCATTATTTAAATATAACCCTTTCAGTCAATTAGCTGTAGGAGGAGAAAAAACAGGAGCTCTTCCTTATCACTCAACCTCCCCAGCATCAAGAAATGAACAGTTGGAATAGTTAATTCTAGTGCTTCATGTTGCTGGAGGAAAGTGAAATTGGTGGTGGTATGTCCTTTCCATCTGTTCCCCACTACCTTCTCCTCCTTCCAGAGAACTTCAGAAAGCATTGTTTCGTACAAAATCCAGACAAGACAAAAGGCAGTGCTGAAACCTATACCTTTAAAAACATAGGTTACCGAGTGTTGTTTGCTTAGGTGATGAAATAGAACCAAATTGATGGGAATAAAACAACCTCTGGAAGTAGTTAGATAAACAAAGGTCTGTCTTGGTGTAAAGAACAACTATATATGGTTTTGTGCTAAAATGGATGCTTTCCTGCTCAGTAAGCTAATAGAGCAATTTAAGACAGCTTTTCTCTCTTGATAAGTTGGAACAGTTTACATGCAATTGACAGAGAGAATTAATTCCTCCCAGCACCACACTTAAAAGCAAAAACTTTATTTACTGTGTAGAAAATTCACTGGACATTTGGTGAAGCTGCTGTAAGAAAGCAGCCCCCTTCTGCTGTTGTAAACACAGGATCTGCTCAATGCAGATAATCCAAACTCCCTTCTTTCTGGCATTTAGCTTTACTAATGCTTTAGATCTTCCTGAGCACACACTGTAAATGTTGTCAGACTGAAGCAGCCCACCAGAGTAACTTTTCTTGCTATTCTGGGAGCCAGGTACAGTCTTCACTCATACAAACTAATCATTAGCCATAAGCAGTGTACTTATAATGAAAGAATAACTAATATACAAGTATTGCAGGACTAGGGAAGCTTCAGGGAACTGTATGATAACATGCTGTGGGGAAAAACTGTGGGGAAAAACATGGAGACATGTCCATGTGATTTCAGTGATCCAGAATGAATCATTACACACAGAAACGTGTGTATGCACACACCTACCATCAAATGTCATTTATAAAGGCCAAACAAAACCTTAGCCATGAAAGTACCCTCCTTGTTCTTGAGGGGAAAAAACCTACCATTTAGTATCATAAATAATTTGTATGATTTATGATTAAAACATATATACATTTACCGTGTATGTATTATGCTCAAGTGGGAAAGACTGGTTCCACATCAAGTCTGAAGGTGAATCTTACTTTTAATTTCATCCTCATGATCTATCAGTCAGCAGCAATTGTCAGTTATGAGAAGGAGACACAGTTTCAAGTTTGAAAAATCCACAGGGACTCTCAGGATGGCTGTGTTTTGAGCCTTATAGCTGTGACTGCTCCCTCACATTTTGTTGGACCTTGTGGACATTCTTCATCAGTCCTTCCTAAAAGATGAGGGTCCCAGTTTTGGTGGTATGCTGGCCAATTCTGTGACAAGAAATGAATAAATCTGGTTATCTTCCGTTTTCTCCAGGTGAGCTCTCTGATGTTCTTTTTCCCTTGGAAACCTGTTTCTCATCCAGAGAAAAGTAAAGAGAGAGAGTGGGTGAACAGACATAGGGAAGTGCAGAGGCTTCACAGACATATTTTTTCTTTTCTCAGCAAGGTATCATCTGTTCCTCAAAGTACTTTATTTTCTCTTCAGCTTGCTTGGAAACATGGTCCAGACAAGGATCAGATGGTTTTTGTCAGCTCCAGGATGGATTATTGAGTTGTGTCACGTCTGAAGCTGATTGTGAACATAACATGCAAGTTTTGGCTGTTATAGAAGTTGGCTGTACACTTGCTGAAGAGTTCAAGCTTGTGCTCACATCTCTCCCTTACTGATTCCCAGAAAGCTTCCAGAAGAACAAAAGGTTCAAGCCTTTGCTATGTAGAGCACGCCACTTTGTTTTAGGGGCTCCTCTTCTCCTGGCCAGCAGATTTCAAAGCCCAAGGTGAGGTGTGAGAGGCCTGGCAGTCCCTCACTCCTTGCTATTGGCCCCCAGCTTGTGTAGCGGGACACCCTCCAGAGAGATCAAGGGAAACACAAGTCTGCCTGGCTGCATGAAGCACTGAAAAAACAGCTTTGAGGAACATATTTCTTTTATGCTTGCAGATCAGAAAGTCCTCTTATTCCCATGATTCCACAGCCCCAAACACAATTTTCACTTTCTACATGCCAAAGTGGTAGATACCAAAAAGACTACTGCTGTTGTGATTTTATGCTGATGGGGGTCTGTTCATATTGGGCAGCAAATGTAAGACTCAATGTTGAACGTTGATACCAAGACTCCTTATGTAACCTTCTTGTGCTTAATTTTGGCCTCCTGTGGAAACAGGCATTGTAGAGGCTCATAAAAAGGATAGGGAATTGATATGCTTAAGAATAGGAAACCCTTTTACTCCCCGCTTCAAAGCTTAAAGGAAAAACACAGAGAATAAAAGAGAGTCTTCAGAGTCTATCTTCTGGCCTAAGGCAATGGAACAACCCTATAATAGGCTCCTTTTTTTTTTTTTTTCTCAGGCACCCTGGTAACATAAATTACTTCTGTTCTGTCACAAGATCACATTAGGGATGTGTCCTGTAGGATACCACAATCTCAAGGCATGACTCCAAATGGCAACAGAAAACCACATGAAGCCTCATAGAGTTATTAATTCAGCTCATGTCACACCCAAAACCAGCCAGATATAGAATGTGGCAAATTACAGCCATGAAGGTCTTTGGCAAAAATGCTACTTGACAACTGAGCTCTTTGTTCCAACGATTTCCCTAAAACTACCCATTGAAGATTAACAGGCTTGCTTTTTTTCATATTGCTACTAGGAGGATACATATGAATCTCACTGGCTGAGTTCTTCCTAGTCTTATGAGTCAGTAGTAGCTACTAAGGGCTGGGACACACAGTCAACAAACTACTGTGGTTCACTTGGTATTCTGCTAGGTGTAACGGACTGGTGCATGACCTGTTTAGATAGTGGTGCAAGCACACCCCTGATAGAGACACACACCTAGGAGCTGCTTTAGAGCTGCCCCTGATGGACCCATGTTGTCATGTTGACAATTCGAGTCACCAGCACCTCTTCCTGACGTATCATGCACAACATTTGGGAAATCTGCTTCTCTTCCAGTGCTTGCTTTTCCTTCACAGATGCATACGCCCTTGAAACAAGCAGTTTGTGGATGTTTGTGTGGGAGGGGGCGAGGAGGCATTTGGGATGAGTGGGACACCTTCATGGAGTACTGTATGTTAAATAACAGACTGAGAGAGGGAGTGATTAGTCTCTCAAGGAAGCATAAACGCTATGTACTCATTAGAAGACTCATTATAAATAAAGTACAGGGAAGGTGCTCTGAGACAAAGCTTTTTCATTGGTATTTATTAGGACAAAGAGCTCCTTTAATAGGGCAACTGAAAAGCACTCTGCTGCAATCATTAATAGGCATTACCACTTTTACTGACTTGTTGGGAACCGTTTTGCCCTTCTCACTGCATCTGCATTAAAGGGACAGGCTCTTTATTCCATATCTATTCCAAAAAGTATAAACCAGGTCAAGACTAGGGGGAAGAAGTGAAAAACCCCAAGAACTTTTACATCTCAGCCCAGTGGCAAAGTTTGGCTGATGGAGTGAAACACAGCAGGCTGCTAATAGACTTGTATAGGCTCTTCTGCCTGGATTTCCTCTATTTTGGGAGCTCCAACTGGGAACCTCAACCCACCAGAGGAAAAATATAGCAAAAAAGGGGAGTAGGAGAGAAAGAGAGGATCTCACTCTCTCAAGTTTCACTATGTATTTTATCACTTCTGCCAGACTGGAGCAGAGTTGTCTGCTTTAACTAAGCACTGTGCTTCTAGTTTCAAACCTCAAGGATGGTTGTAATTTGGCACCTGAAAATGGTAGCCATTTTCTCTGTCAGGTTAAGATACCCTTCTTGAAGCTGTAGAACCTATCAGCCAGCTTTAGAACCTGGAATAGCCTGCTATTCCAGCAGTGTAATGAGTGGGATGGTTTACTGTTCATAATTTTTTTGGGCTGTTTCCTCTTCACAGTGGAATTTTAAGGTCTGAAAACACTTTTTTCCTGAGATTTCTTTCTTGCTTGTTGTTGAATTTTACCAGGCTGTGCTTGATAAATGTGCATGGAAGGCTGCGCACTGCAAAGAATTTGCAATTTTTGCATTATGTGATGTTGAGCCAACACATGTGATGAGCACTTGGAAAGGAAGATACTAAAAACAATTGTAAAGAGAAGGGAACTTTGTTATTTTCCTTTAAAAAGCATACACACATGACTTTGAATTGTCTGGCTCTCCTATCTGCACAGGCACATGCATATAGCAGTCCTGCTTTTCAGAAGGAAATTAAAGAGTTGACATTTTTCTTGCTGAAAGCCAGTGCCTGTGAATGCAAATGTTGCATCCCACAGAGGGTGTTGCTCCTGCAGGACTGCATAGTCACCCCAGCAAGGTGCAGTGGAGAACTAGTCTTGGAGTAATCTGTCTCCTCCACCAGCTGGATGAGCTTCCTAGTACTGAACCCAAGCTGACTTGGTTACATTGTTTCTGGGCAAGAGGCACTTGCTTCAGACTGTCCCAAAACTTGGAAGGAGTGGACACATGGTAGTCTATGGCCAGAGAGATCCATGTCAGGCTGGTAGAAAAGCACTGCATGGAATGTGAACTTCTGTGCACCACAGCTTTTGGACCTTGTTATCCCCCAACTTCTTTTCTCCCAAGACAAGCACATCAGCTACCAATCAAACCTATGAGAAGACCTTCCCTGCAGTTCGCCCTCTTGATCCTCTGTATTTCTATTTCCTCTTTGCTCACTTTCTCCTTTTCTCCTCCAGTTCTTCTTGTAGAGCTCAACACTGCAAGGTCTTCACAACCCCAGATATATGGCAGTGCTGAGTGAGATCAACAGTCCATCCTGCTCAGCACCTTGTTTCTGATGAGAGCCAGAACTGAAGAGTTTAAGAACATGCAAAAATGTGGACAGAAGTAACACCTTTGCCTTTTCATGTAGCATTAGGTTTACTCTGGTGTTAATTTTCTCTATAGAAAAGCTTACTTAGAATAACGAAAGTAATCTAGATGTATTGTCTGGTCCATTATTTCTCATTCTTATTGCTGTCATGCAAAACAAGTATGTCTTTCTAGGTTGTCCGTACTATATATTTACTTAGGCAAAGTATTGACCATTCTGCTCCCCAAATAACTTTCCTTAGCTGCCTGTAGTGAAGGTTAATGAGAGAACTGTCCAAATCAGTATTGAGTTGTGAGTTTTGCCTTTGTGAGAAACCTGAAGCCTTTTGGTCAAGTTTTTTCTTTTAAATTCATGAACTTAAATTCATGCACTCTACTGACAGTGCATAACACTCTACAATTTTCATTTGAAATCAGGCTTATATCAATTTAGATTAGACAGACAAGAATCAATGCCAGGTATCATCAATGCCAGCTGATGTTAAATTTAACTGAGAGTGAACACATTGTACTTTACACCAGTTTAATCACTGGTTTAAAAACGAATTTACATTGAACTGCTGTGACCACCTTGTAAAGAAAGGACTTTGCTTTATCCCTGTGGGCTTTGGCTGAAACAGGACCAACAACGAGCATTTCTTAGCTTTCTCCTTCTGCATGCATACCTCTCAAGATCTTTCTATTTTATAGTGTAGAGACCCTAGGATGTTTTAAGAAAGGCACACGCAGGTGGCACAACACAGCCCCGTGTAGCAACACTTGCTTCAAGCAAAGTAACTCAGATGGTTACATGCCATGATGCTTCCTGCAGGGATACGTCCAACGTAAGGAAGCCAGGCTATACCTGACTCAAAAGGCACAGCTGTGGTCTGTGTGGCATCCTAGAGGTAGATGGCATGAGGAAATGGGGATAAGCATTTAACCCTGTTCTTGCTCACCTCCCATTTTCTGCTGCTGACTGCTGGGGTCTGGGGGGTAGGAACTCCAGGACACTTGCTGCTATTTCCTGTACCACAGGCTTAACTCAGAGCCTCCTGGAGCAAGGGGAAAATCCCCTCAGAGCCTCTCCCTAACTCAGAGAGATTTCTGGAGGAGGTCTCTTTCTCTTCTGGATGGTATAGAGGGGGCTGAGTGTTTGGTTATTTTACAAAATGTCTTTGAATTTTAATTTGAAGAGCAAATCTAAAAAGCATAATGCAGAGAGCTTTGTCTCTCTCCTCAAAAGGTCCCCAAAAATTTGCAGTCACTGACGAACTGGGGGAGCCTGAGCTGTGTGTAATGTCCCAACTACCTACAACACTCAAAATCAACGCCATGCTCCCCCTAAAGAAAGCAGGGGGGAAAACTCCCCACAAAACCCAAACAACCTTCCTTATAGTAGGCCTGTGTTGAGTATCTAACTGCCTTGGAAATTAATCTGGACAACTTCCCAGATAACGTATCTATCCCTCTAATTTCCAACTCAAGGATGAAGTTGATCAGAGAAGAACTGTAGAGGACTGGTGAGTTATTCTCAGTGTTTATCAGGGTAGCACCTGGAGGTGATCTGATCTTCCCGCCTCCTCAGAAAAAGAAATCTGTCTTCCCTTGGCTAGCTAACAAATCTGCACTCAAACCCTTCTGTGCCAAACATGTGCAGGTGTACAGTATGTGTGTTACTACTGAGCCATCTGCAGCCTCCCCTGCACGGCAGTTTTACTTTGGAGTTCCTTTCCCAACCAAATGGAAGTCAACAGAACAGTTTCAATAGCACAAATTAAGAAGCTAATACTTTCTCACAGTGAGATCAGCTTTGCCTGAGCTCACATTGCAGGAACAGATTTTTCTCTTTGCCTGCTTGTCTCACTGAAGAAAATGTATGACAAGCAAAGGAAGTGATAGTGTAGGATGCACCTTTATCACCCACACGTGGCATTTGTTGTACAGGCAGTCCCAGTGAAGGGAAAAAAATGCTAAATTAATTTTTACCTGAGGGTTTTTGGTCAGCTGGTCAAAGCATCATTGTCTAACAGCACTGAGATCTGGCCCCCTCAGCAGAGCCACACCTGACCTTAAGATCACATTGAGCATCCACTGCCAGATGTATGAGGTGTTGCTGCTTACCACCCCTATGCCAAAAAGCAATGCCTTCTCCTCTATCCCTAGCTCCTATCCCTAGCACCCTCAGACTGTGCATGGCATTACCCTGAGCAAGCCATGCAGTCTCCATGTTTGTAAGGGAAGGAAAGCGTCAATGTGTCCATGAAACAGGAAACATCACCCTTTCCAGTTCTTGTTCCAGTTGGTGCAACAGAGAACATCAGTGTGCCCTCCTGTTTTCTGCAAACCTCAAGGAGCTGCCAGCCAACATGCTGAGCTGGTGAAATTGATGACTGACTAGATGAACAAAAGTGCACTTTGGGGACCTCCCCATAGTCTGTCATTCACTAACGTTGTCCTCCCCTTGACTTCTGTGGGCTTCCTGGAGAGCCAGCTGTTCCCCACATGTAGGCCGGCAGCTATGTTGTGTTTGTGAGTGTAGGCACAGCTGTGAGTGGTGAACCAGGAACAGGTGAAGAACTTGTCCTCGTGCCAGCAGGAGGTACTATTGATGACATGTAATCTGGAGGCTTTCTGAAGCATCTAGGCACTTCTGCCTAATGTGGCTTTGGGCCCCCAAAGCTATGCCCAGCTAACCACAAGTAACACATTTTTAAAAAAACCCCCTAACAACAGTGATCAACTTTTATCCCTACTGAGCCCTACTGCTTCAGAAATGTCTTCCCAAGAAAAGGCATGTAGAAACTTCCCTCTGTTTATGGTTCCTCCTGTTTCTCTAGCACTACTATTTAAGACAACCTCACTGCAGAAGGACACTCTGCTTGAGCACACAGCTTTCCATGTCCACAAAGAGAGGCGGAAATAATCACTGGATGAACAAATCAGAGCCTGACTGCTTCAAAAGAAGAGTTAGCTGAACACAGTGCATTTCTGCTCCTCATAACTTCAAGAGCTTTTTTTTATTTACATGTTTTTCATGGCCCTGTATGGTTCTGTATATTAGAAGGAGGGATGAAAGAATTGGTTAGACCACGTCATTTGATTACAAAGAAGTTTGGGAAGTGGAACATTGTGTGTCAGTGGGAGGAACATGTCAGCTCAGATTTTCCTGGACTGAAGTACAAATTTTCACAATTTCAAAGTGAGCTGCACAGGAAAAGTGTGCTTTCCCAAAGAGTCCAAAACTTACACCCCAAAGATTACTGAGATCTTCCTCTATGTGTGTGCATAAATAACCTGGAGAGCATAATATTTAATGTAAGGAGTCAAGCTGTTTATGTAAGGCTGAGTTGCATTGAAGCATATACTGCACTGGTAGAAATACTGCCTGTGTTTGCTGAAACAATAGAGGGCTTTTCAGCCAGTGCCTCTGCTGAGTGTGAAGGAATTATGCCTTTGCTTCTCCCAGTGCCTACAAAGTACTGAGTGTCTGCATCTCTTATAAAGCCACCAATGTTTCCAATTCTGACAAAGCACTTAAAGCCTCTTCGATTCCAGTTTGTATTCTCTTTGGTTTTTGTTTTCCTCCCACACTTCCCCTCCCAAGCTTCCTTTTGCATGTTAGTGCCAAAATAGAACAAGAAAAGGGAGAAAAGTGGCTCCAAACTGGCATTCAATTATTTTAGAACATTTTTGTAAATGCATTTTATAAGTTTTGGTGTGTGTTCCTTCTGCTAAAAAGATTTACTAATCCCTCTGGAATGAAAATGACTCAAAAAATGTCAGTTCAAAGTTATTCAGAGGAGTAATTAGCAACCTTAGCCAGCTCTTAGAAATATCTGTTTAGGCCAAATCCTCCTGCACAAAACTTTCTAGTGACTTATTGTGTCTGCAGTTCTGACCTTGGACAGATACTCTGTTCACTGGTGGTCTCTACAGGCAAGCAGCCATTAATCCAGTGTAAACATCAATATTTTTGTAAAATATAATCTCCCCTCAACAAAATATTATGATTCTGTGATTTACAAAGGCTTAAACTTAGTTAAAATCACCACAACATTGTTTATGGCTTAATTACATAATTACTTCCCTGCGACAATCAGGTGTTACTCACACAGAACTTCTTGGCTGTCCTTGGCTCTGCCTCCAAAGAGAACACACCCTCCATGAGGCAGGGATACAAGAGTAAACCCTCTGTGCACAGTCAAGGATTTTATTTTATCAAAGGTATTGTATTCCTTCCAATGAACCTGAACACTGCTGTCTTACTGACATCAATTTGGCAGTTTCTGTGTGAATGATATCGGTGTCATTCCCACCTAGAGGAACTGTCCATAAAAGTGATCAGTGGCATCAGTTTCCAAACAGACTGAAGACAAAGGCTTGCCTCACTTATAAAGCATTTTCCAACATGACAGTTGTCAAAGTGCCTATCTCCCAGTGTCTAGCATGAGTTTTGTTTTCATTTTTAAGTGAATTCCAGTCAAAGCATTGATATGCATGCATACTGTATACAAAACTGCCTATGAAAAGGATTCTTTGCTTCCAGCCTCCCCCAGTTTCATGGAAGCTGATCTCAGTTGCATGTACAGAGGAAACCAGGCTGGGATCAAACAATTTCATCCTTACCCCAGAAATTTAGACTTTTTAAATGCTGCGGGTAGAAGATGGCCATTGTTTTTCTGGTTTTTTTTATTTTCAGGACTACATTGTAGTACTCTGCAAAGGGCAGGAACTGAGAGCTTAGCTGCATTTGGGAAGCCAAAGCATTACTTTAATGGAAGAAGTGATCAAATTAGCCGAAGAAACCTAACTACGACAGATGCCATCTCGACTGAGCAGTTTACAATTTACTACCGCAGAAGGAGCGCAGAGCAAGGTGAATACTGACAAAAGAGCATTCTTTTCCAAGCTAACTGCTTTTGAGATGAATGTCAGCTCCTTACTTTATAATGGGACATATCTATAAATCCTTTATGCGAGAGGTTAATAGGAGCTGGCAGTCTCTTGACTCGTGTGGTTCGTTCAGTGCTACAAGGGAAGAACCACAGTCGGCACGTTGACAGAAATGAGCCTAAGTGCCAGGAGTCAAAACTGGTATCCCCCACAGTGATTAGATGGCACATTTGATATATGCTAGAGCAGGACAACTGACAGATAGCTGTGTGGAGGTGGCAAGCTCTTATATATAGTAACTACTTCAGCTCTTTAGAACTGAGCTATCCCAATAGCTGCTTATGTTTTTTAAGAAGCTCTAAAAACCTACAGCCAACCACTGTAATGAATTCAGGGGGTAGTTTAATGGAAATCTCAAGAAGGAATGTAATTAGATGAAGTCAATTAGGCTGCTTGGGGATTTCTAGCTGCTGTTGTTGCTATCTGGGAACCCTAATAGGACGATTAGGATTAACTGAAATCAGCCTGATTGATTAGGGCATATAAAACTACATATGCCAAATTGCAGGGGGACGGTGTGCTTGAGCTTGAATCCATCTGGAGCTATGAGTCAGGAGCATGAGTTTACTTTGCTGGCCTTGGAGAAAGCGACAGATCAAGACTGCATACACACAACAAGCAAAGCCAGGCAGTGACACAAAGGCTGCTAGGGAAAGGACTGATTTTATCTTTTATGGCGCTGTATGTGAAAGCCATCCACTCTATCCTAAGGAAGTAAGATTAATACTAAGCAAATATTTTCCTTTTAAAAAAAAGTGTGTGTATAACAAAATAAATCTATATATCCTTTGTACAGCTTGTCAGGCTCAATTCGTTACTCAGTATGGCTGTGAAATTTCCCAAGAAATCAGAATTGTGTTATTACTGCAGTTCTGTTGATTTCACAGCCAAATTTGAAAATGTGAATTTAAAAGTGCAAGAAAAAAACTGTCAGTGAGTAAATCCTGATGCTTCTGTGTCATGGGGTCGAGAACACAAATGCTTATTTGCATACATTTAAAATCCAATCTATGCTGTGCAGGGAAACCCCACCTGCAACCTGCTTAGAGGACAACTGAGGTATCTTGGCTATATTTGTTACAGAGAAAGATTCTTATGGCTACTAAAGAGTGTCAGGAATAAAGACTGGGGGAAGGAGGGGAGTTGAGGGGGAAGAGCAGAGAAGAGGAGAGGGGACAGGCCAGATTTCTGTTATTCAAAAAGCTGCTCTAAAGCAAGGTAAAACAGTACAGGCAGGAGCCTAAGGGATCTGATCCCGGTCATTACCACTCATGCGAGGGAGAGGATATGTCAAGGGTAGGGAACGTCTTGGGGGACCTGCAATATGGTAACTCACTTTCAGCTAAGTGGAGAACAACAGCTTTAGCTGTACAGTTTAATAACAGGCTAGGCCACTTTGTGCACCGGCAGGGCTGTTAATGCACAGTAGTCTGCCTTTCATTGTTAGGAGAGGAACCCCGCAGCTCCCATTTGACAACCAGGAGTAAAATTATTTTGCCGCTAACATTTCTCTTTGGCACAAGGCAGTGGGGTTGCGCATAGCACTCATCCTGCCCGCAGCTCCCTGCACCTGCAGCTCCCTCCTCACAACACAGGAAGGTTCCCATGGGCTTGGAAGCAAGGGATTTTTGCTTTCCTCCTGTGGCTCTCATGCTATTCAGCTCTATTTGGGTGGCATACCCGCCTGTGTACCATGGCTGCCAGCTGTGGAGTGCTGTGCAGCATCCTGGAGTGCCTCCAATGGTATTTTGAACAATTAGTAACCAGCCCGGCATGATCATATCCTAATGAATTACTGAACTGCTTTCTTCTGGTTGAATACTGGGCTAAATGCTGAAAGAAAGTGGACACCTGCAGATTGTATTGGCCAAGACCTGTCAGTGAGAATTTGCCTGAGTTAGGACCACAGAATTTGCCTGAGCTCTTTGCAAATATGTCCCATATTGACCTTAATACTGTTAATTTCTCTTGCTGTTTTAGGAAGCATGCTTTACACAAGCATCCCATAGCAATTCAAAGAAATAGAGGCCCCTATCATAACACCAAATGCCACAATCACTAAATGACACTTTCCTTAGTTACCTGTTGACCCATGAAAACATTTCTCTTCCATTAACTGGGCTTTATTAGGAAATGACAGGGAGAAGAAGATTTTTCCCAGTACCACCACTTTGGCCATATTATTAATAATCCAGTTCATGTATTCACAAAGCCAGCGTAAATCTTCCAGGAGAAAAGCAATTACAAAAAATAGATTACTCAGAGGAAAATGTCTAAATCTATCCAATATTTTTTGTATCTCTTGCTCTATTTTTCAATCTCTTTATCAATAAATTAATTTGAATGGTTATAAAAATGCTACTGGACACTCTTGAAGTAATTTTATTTAAGCACTGGGTTCACTGAAAAATACTTTATATTATTTATTATTTATATTATTTTTATTTATATTTATATTATTCCAGTAAAAACCTTAACATAAAATTTGGTGAAAATTATGAAAAGAAATCTCCCTTAAATTCTGCTTGGTAGAACTATTTTGCTATTCCCCCCAACAAGTGAGGAATATTTTTCCTTTTCATAAATGTTTCATATCGATGGGTCTGACTCAGAAATGGGTGTAATCATTCATCTAATTCTTTTAGTGAAACAGATCACTTCTGACAGAAGATACTAGTGTGTTTTTTCTTCTATAGCAAACCAGTTATAATTGACTGGGGGCATCTGCTAACAGAGATCTTCTTTGTGCTGTTTTTTTGTAGTGCTATAATACTTTTTATAATTTTTTTGTAAAATTTTTTTTATTGCACTGTTTTTTCCCGGTTTTCAGGAAGATTTCATCTGTATCAGAAATGGTTTGACTTCATTTTTCATCCAGTTTAAAAAATTAAAATCACCATATTTCATGTAGTTAATGTCATTTTTCTTCACAATGAATCCCAGTATCTGAAAATCCTGGATAATGAAGAGAGACTGCAGCCAGCACTTGCTTCTGCCGCTAGACCATTTCACAGCTTCTTTCATATGCTGTAAGTTTTCACAAGATTCGATAGAAAGTCTGTGAGACTTGGGGGGAAAAATACAGGATTGTTTATAACATGGTGGCATTTGACCAAACAGGAAGGAGGAGGAGGGGGAATGTGAAAGTCAAAAGTGTAATAGAGGCTGGAAATTCTTGAACAGATGTAGCAGGTGTAAACATGCTTCCTTATTTTGGTTCCTGGATTTAACATCCTCCTACAAGACTTCAATGTGCTCAGAAAAAAGGTTATATGTGCAGATGGTAAACTGCTAAAATGCCCAGAAGGTTCAAACTCATCTGTGCTTGTGAAGACAGGGAGAATTTCCCATCGTCTGACTCACAGGTGTTTGGAGCACTCCAAGTCAGAGGCGGGTTCGGCAGTGCCGAAGCACGGCAGTGCTTTGCTTGAGCAAATGCCTTAGGTCGTGTGCTTGAAACGTGCAGGATCTTTTTCTTGTGATGTCCAAGTGACTTAGAACATTAGGAGAGCTCTCTGGAGCAAGGAGGTGGGGAGAGACTTTTTGGCATGTGGTCCACACAGTCATTACAAATTGAGGCTCTGGGCTGTTGCTGTCCCTGGGCTGCTGCTCTCTCTTCCTGACACATTACGCTGCCTTGGGTCACTGCCTCGCTGCTTGCCTGCCCATTGTAGTTTTGATCATACACTCCCTTTTGGCACAGGATGATTATTTTCTGCATTCTGCTAGGTCTTTTTCCTGTTTGTCCCTATTAGTCCACGGCCAGCGCAGGAGCGAAAAGAAGCAGGTGTCTTAAACGCTTGGCTGACACTCTGGAAAGGGGATGCACCGAGGACAGCTCTGGCTGTGCGAGCACCCCTCACAGCACGCTCTGACCAGCTGTGCTCAGCACTGACAAGCAGCAAGGAAGCAGGGGCCTGCCTCCAAAAGTCTTGCTGGTTATTAATAATAAACATACCTGTCCAGTTGTGTGGAGGGAGGTAGGATGACACCACCACAACGTGGGCAAAGAATGGGTACTGCCTCTGCAGTTCCGCCCTCAACGCAGCACTGCCCTGCAGACTCTGCTCAGGCCACCCCACCTGCCTCCACTGCTGTGTCCAGCTGAGGCCACTGCACCTCCATGTCAGCTGTCCCCATGCCCGAGATGGCTGGCTCCCTGTCTCCAGCTGGATCCTCAGCTAGCGTAAATCGGTTGTGTCAGCTGAACAGCTGGCCTTGTGAACAACGGACAGCCTGCACCAGCATCCCTCCAAATGTGCTGCAGGGTCAAAAAGAGCCTGCCAGCACCTCCCTAAGTAGCAGCTGGCTCAATCCGAATCTAGGTGAGACACAAGCTGTGCTGATGGAAAGAGGAGAAATAGTTGCCCACTACTTCTTCCTCCAGCACCCCTCTAATTTCTCCAGGATCTTAAGTAGGTATCAAACCCATCTGCCAGACTCATACACTAGAAAGGGGCTGAACAGCAAGGTGGCAAACTTGTGGGTGACACAACGTTATTTATGGTAGTAAAAACATGGCACATGACAAAAACATCATCTCATGACACTGAGTAATAGGGTGATAAAACAGAGGGAAGGCAACATAGATATGTTTATTGTAATGCCAGTGGGCAAAGCAGACTTTTCATACAGAGCTGAGGGTTCTGGACTCACTGTTAGCTCTCAGAGAAGAAAACCTTGAAGAGCTGTGAAATCTAGGCATATTTATGAAAATGTCAGATCCATTCTCAGCAGTGTTCAAAAAGTAAATAAAATTTTAGAATTTAGTATGGAAGAAACAAAGCTAAAAACACTGCCACATCCTTATATAATTACATCGGATGTGACTACATCCTGAAAATGGTGTTGTTTAAGCCTGCTAGATCAAAAATGGTAACACTGAGGCCAGAGGAAGGTCTGGGCTGGGACATGGCTTTTGCACTAGGATTTCAAAATAGATTAAGAATACATACCTGAAAAACCAAAGTGTGAGGGAGGACATGAGAGAAATCTGTAAAATCATGAATGGCACCGAGAAGGCAAAAAGGGAATGATTGTAATTGACTCTCATACCACAAGAACTAGGAGCATCAGATAAAATTATTAGGTGGCCTGTTCAAAACAAACAAAATAAGGACTCTTCTTTAAACCCTGCTTTGTTGGAGTGTGCCACTAATTGTCACAGTATGCTGCAATGTCAAAAATTGATATGGGTTCAAAAAGCAATTACACAAATTCATGGAAGCAAAAATCCATCAAGGGCTATTAAATTTAAAGATACCACATCTGTCTCAGGGAAGTCCCTGAGCCACAGCTTGTTGGAGTTTGGGACAGCATGCCAGGGAACTATCATTGTGTGCTTACCCCTTTCTTATGCTGTTCCCCAGGCATCAGCTGTTGTTTATGTTTGAGACAGGCTATTGGGCTGGATGGACTTGTCTCAACCAGCATGGCTGTTCTTATGTTTTGATGCCAGGAAATTAATTTTTCCACATCCAGTCTGTCGGAAATGATGCCCTTTCTTTCACACAAGGACTTGGGTAGGGTGATTTGGGAATTTGTTAACTCTAGATTATTTTAATCACCTGTAATGGGATTTGAAGACTGAGGCAACACAGACGTTGCTCTGAGTAGGATTTGGTAGCACATCCCCAAAGCAAGGAAAAAGACCAGGGGGTACAGGTTTCACTGGCTCTTAGACTCCCAACACACGTTAATTCCAGACCTAGGGCCCACTCTTCAAAGCCTGAGTAGACAGGGCTTCACAAATAACGAGAAATTAATCCATCAGAAATCTCTGAGATATGCTTTGAGGTCCCACTTCTGTGGGACTGGAGCAAACTGCAGAGGCTTATGGCAGCCTAAACTCTCACCATCAGCCCGTGGCAGACAATGGAAGTTTTTCTGCTTATTTATTTATACTGGGGATACGTTCAAAGATGAAGCCTAGAAGCCTTTTTTAGCTTTTCACCACCCACCAATGCATCTAGTGGTGCCCCATTCCTATGGCCAGCCACTCCATGATGCTGTTTAACACACGAACAAGGGATCGCAGATCCTTTTTTCCGGCGTCTCCTTTGCAGGCTGCTGGCTGAAGTGAGGCTGCAGGACAGTGGCAACGGTTCCAGTGCTGGCCGAGTCCCCACGGCACAAACAGCGAAAGGTCGCCTTTCCCGTCCATTATCGTCGACAGCAGCGTGGCCGCAGAGCCCCTAGCCTGCAGACCTGCACTCCACAGGTGCGCAGAGCTCACGCAGACCCGATTTTGCCTGGAGGATGACTGTGTTAACCAGCTATCGGGGTAAAGGCGTGCTGGGAAACAACGGGCCCCGTCTGGCTGGCAGCTACCGCCATTCCAGAGCCTTCCGACCTTTAAAGGGGGTTGTCCATGTAACGATTACTAGTGAATTCCGTAACAACAACAACAACGGCTTTATTGTTTTAATTTTCATTATGATTGTTGTTATTACTACCGCAGCCGCCGAGCCAGGGAGGGCCGCAGCCCGGCGCTGCCGTCCCCCGCCGCCTCCAGGGGGAGCCCGGCGGCCGCGGCTCTGCTGCCTGAGGGGCCGGGGGGCGGCGGGGGCCGCGCCGAGAAGGGCCGGCAGGATCCCTCTCTTTCCTTGTGAAAAAAGCAACCTTCGTCCCTCTTAAAAAAAGCTCCTTTCTTTCCTCAAGGTCTGAGGAGAAAGCTCCGCTCCAGCCTCGTTGCCCCAAGCCCCCTCATTGCTACGAACGGCCCTCTTGCACCCCTCGTTGCCAGCGATTTCAAGTACGTGCCAGAGCAGTTCTCACTCGGGGGGATTTTGCAGGAATCTTGACGTGGTGAGGAGGTGTTTGTTGTCGGGGGGGGGAAGAGGTGAGGCTCTCCAGCTCTCTAAGGTGGTGTGGGTTATCCTCCCCTGCACCCCATCACGGAAAAGAGGTTACAGCCTCAGACATCGGATGTGTTTCTTTTTCTTTTTTTTTTTTTCTCTCCAAGTCAGTTTTTGCCACATCGTTGTGGGTAAATATTGTAGGGACAGTAAGTGTTAAGTACTAGTAGCTGTGTGTACTGGGAATGGGCTGAGGAAGGACATGGACCTATTCAAAGGGGGACCACCAAGATGATCAGAGGGCTGAAGCACCTCTCCTGTGAGAAAAGGCTGAGAGTTGAGGTTGTTCACCCTGGGAAAGGGAAGGCTACATGGAGACTTAACAGCATCTTCCTTTATAGTACCTTTATAGCACCTTTAGTACCTAAAGAGCACCTGCAAGAAACCTGGATAGGGATTTTTGACAATGGCATGTAGAGAGAGAACAAGGGGGAATGGCTTTAAACTGAAGGATGGTGGGTTTAGATTGGCTATTAGGAAGAAAATGTGTACAATGAGGGTGGTGAGGCACTGGCACAGGTTGTCCAGAGAAGCTGTGGATGCCCCATCCCTCTGAGTGTTCAAGTCCAGATTGGATGGAGCAACCTGGTCTAGTAGAAGGTGTCCCTGACCATGGCAGGAGGATTGGAACTAGGTGATCTTTAAGGTTCCTTCCAACCCAAAACATTCTATGATTCTATGAAATAAGTGAAACTACAGAACGAGTATTATTATGCAATGATTAAGTTTGCTCGGGTGTCTGATACAGGGTATTGGGGCCTGTTTTACCACTGGGGAAGCTGGGGTGGTAACAGATGAACTTAGACGTGCTTTCTAGCCTTTAAAGTTCTATGATTCTGTGATTTGCTCAAGGTCATGGAGGGAGCCCTGGCAGGTCCTTGCCTGGAGCCAGCAGTTGTCTGATCCCTGTTCTCTGTGTTTGAGGGCTGAGCTTTTCTCGTAAAGGTATTGCCTGTGGGGTTTGTTGTGGGTAGAGCCATGGTGGGCAAAGGAACATTCTGCCAGCCAGTCAGAGATTACATAGCCAGGGACAATTCCACCCCCTGCCACCAAAAAAAAAAAAAAATAGAAAAGTAATTTCAAAGGGAGAGTGTATTTTATTCTTACATGACCGCACACCAGTGCTTGGCTCTGGGGAGAATGGAATTAGTTGGTCTTTTAAAAAAAAGTAATCTGTGCATTTATGTTTTCGCAGAAGTCAGCTCTTAGTGCCAAATCTTGTGTTTGGCACATTCAAGCAGAAGGAGGTATTCTGGAAATGGGGAAGGGAGGTGCAGTTGCAGGAGAGCTACAAGTAAAGGTTCTGGTTCACTGTAGCACAAGTGTTTCAGTGCTCCTGCTTGACTCTTGTGCCTCTGCTTATAGGGTTTTTTTCCCATGGATGATAGACGTCCCAAATAGTCTCAAAGGGGAAAGTACGCATACAGAGCAGCTCTGGAGTGACATTATGAAAACTAGAGGCAAAGAGTTCCTTCCTCCAGCTATTTCACTTCCCTGCAAGAAACTTTAGCATGCAGATGTGACGGCTGTGTTGACGTTTTGATTTGCCTGTGCTGATTCAGCCTGTTCCTGCATCTCACTGTTGCAGTCTGGATCTGGCAGTGATGCCTCTCTTATCATGGAGCACATCTCGCTGGCTGGAGGGCTGTTTGCTGGGAGATGCTGGGCACTGGCAGGAGTGTATGCCATCCACGAAGCTGTGTCCCTGCAAGGAGGCATCTTCCACTAAACGTGGGAGTGCCTCAAATATGTGCAAATACTGATGAAATGGCAAACCAAAACCAAGTTATCTGGGACTGTTGCTGGTGGTTTCTTGATTCAGCCGGCTGGATTATGTAACCTGGAGAGCAATATTCAGCTGAGGAGGAGCCATATCTTCTACCTCAAAGATGACATTTTCTTAAAGGTGCTGATTTGATTAAATGTACCCGTGCCTTAACCCTGAGGAAAAGCAGTCCCTCCCTCAATGCTGCATTCTTTCTAGCGTACCTTTACTCATCTCTCCCACAGCTGCAGGTACACTGAATGAAGAGATACGAATGTTCCCTACCTTTGGCAAAGGGAGCCAAGGATGATTGCATTAGTGTTCTTTCATAACAAACTCCAGTCATTGGCAGACAACTTACAATCAAGGTTTTCTTTCCATCCTCAGCCCCACTGCTGGTTTGAGTAGTGTATCATTAAGATGACTGGATAACAGATTCATGCATGGCGCTGAAATTGACCTGTCTAATCACATCGTAAATAGCAATTGGAGGTTGGGGGTTTTTCAGCCTTCAACCACATATCTTATAAAAAATGTGTTGGCAGTGAGAAAACAGTTGTAGCTGGTGAGAGGAGGAAATATTAGCAGAAAAGGTGTGCAAAATATCAAGATACACAAGTGAGCTATCTTGCACCTGACTGGTGTGCTTCCTTAGGAAAATACTTTGGGAAAAAAAATTCTGGTGTATTTGGTAACTGAGAGGCTGAAGATGAGTGCTTCATGTGGGACTTCTGCAAGTGGTTTGGCATAACTTTGCCAAAGGTCAACTGGCCAGGGCTGCCCTTGTCAGTTTTTGTCAACAGTCACAACAGAGCCGAAACAGAATTCCCCCCTTTATATGCAGGATAAGATTCAGTTGTCGCCTCTCAGACCACTCTTGAGTGGTGAGTATCATACAAGGTCAAACAACCAAGAAAAGGCGTGAAAGTGCAATAATTTAATAAAGTATCAGAACAAATTACATAAATAACCTATACACTGCATAAAAGTGTAATACAAACCAAAACAAGAAACAACTCTTCAGCTTGTTCTAGAACTTAACCAAATTGTCTGGCATAAAGTGCAATAGAACTGATACATGTTGGTGCTTTGGAAAGGAACTCACCAGAGGTCCATTGTTAAAGCCCTTGTTCAGTAATTTCGGTGTGAAAAAAATAAAAAAACAAGTGAGAGTTCACCATATTGTGGTGTTTCTAAAGTGATACTTTTAATGTAAGTCATTAAAAAAAGGCAAGGTAGAATGAAATAGATAAGAAACTGCAAAATCTGTTTCAATTTTATGATGGATAGTATCCCAAAAATTCCTATGAGCCAGCATAAGTGCATAATGCATAATAAAAGCAAAATTTGACTTGGCATGTAAAGAAAAGAAGTATTAAGAATGTAAGCTATTTGTGGCACCACCAAAAAAACCTCCAGAACAAAATTGTTTGGTAACATGATCAGCAACATGGTACTGAAAGTCTTTTTTATCTTTGTAGCTGGGAGAAATTCAGATTTTATATTTAACTGTAAATGCTTCATGTGTTTTTTACTTTTATCTGTTTTAATTTTGGAAAAAGCAGAAATTATAATAATTTTGAATGTCTAATTCAGAGATGTGAAGGATTTTTTTTATTTTGCTTTTTTATTTACATTTTTTAAGTGTTCTTTTAAAAAATTATTAAGAGTAGATTCAGATGAAGATAATGATATCCATTTAGTTTAACTGTCTTCCTTCCTAATACAGAGTGCCTCCTGTTTGTGTTTTCATGCTCAGGCTGTCAATATTATTTAATTACAAAAAAAAGTAGGGGATTTATGAGTATTTCAATTGTTTAGGTACTAGATAGTGATATGACAGTAAAATTAAACCATTTTTCACCTTCCCTTTTACCACATAAATTATAATAGTGCACACAGCACCAACTACTTATGAATTTATGAATACAAACTGTGAAAAGACCTATATAAAACGTAGCCATTAATATAACATTTTAAACTAGCCTTTAAAATAACATTCATGTTTTTAAAATGTGTCTAGTATTTGCAATTAGAAATAGGAAATTTTTTTTAAAAATTATTTCCTCCTCTGTGTCCTGAACTATATCACCAGCAATCTTTGATAAAAAGATATGCTACTAGTTCTTGTCATGCCTGGTTTTTAAAAGGATTGGGTGTTCTGCCTGACTTTCCAGGCTCCTCCCTAAGCCACCCCCAGGTGAAATGTGGCTGAACAGTTGCTGTGTCTCATCAGTTGTCTCAGCAAACAGGTTTCTATTTCCATACTTGCAGGTGCACCTATGGAAGAAGGCTGAGGAAAAGACATGCCTAGCACAGATTTCTGACTTCTGAACATCAGGTAAGTCTCAGTGAACCCTAGGAAGGAATCAATGGATTGCTTTTAATTGATTACCTCCTCTATATGCCGAAGTTCAAGCACTGTCATGCAGAACCAAATAATCAGACTCTACCTGTGCCTAGCATTTTTACTTGATGTTTTTGCTCTGGACCCTTGTTCAGTGCTCTCAATCACTTGCTGTCTTTGGTTATTTCACAGGGAAAACAAAAAATATTTCAAAGTTTCAAACAATGACTTCCTCAAAGACAGTGTGTCGAGTCTTTACATTAGTGGTTTTCCACCTTAGGGTTGGGTTTCTTTGGTTTTGTTGTTTTTTTTTTTTTGGTTGGTTTTTTTGTTTTGTTTTTGTTTGGGTTTTTTTGTTTGTTTGTTTTTGTTTTGTTGGTTTGGGGTTTTTTTGGTGTTTTAAAAATTGTGACTGAAGCAAATATTAATCCTTGTGTGGCCAGTTAACATCCACAGGCTGGCATTAGGCTTGCTTGTCTGGTTACCTTTCGCAGACCTCCCTTAGAAGTAAGCCATGGAGCAGGAATCTGCCAACCAAAAGTAGAAAAAAAGCCTGACTGTAATTACACATTACTGGAGACAGAAGATACGCAGGGGTTCACATCTTAAACCAAGAAAAGCTACGGTGCTGGCAAGCTACATTTCGCAAAGAATTATTTCATCAGCCATTAATTATTTACAGTACATGCTCACTTTTTGTATAGATATGCACAGACCCAAACTAAACAGAGCTTCATTTGCCAGGGCCTCCAAGTAGTGCCACGATGCAAATGTTAAGGAGTAGTAACAAGGCTCTAACTACAGCTAGTTTCCCATTTGCTGGATACAGATATTCAAACATTCTATTCCCAGTGAACACACTAGGCACAACACAGAGCAAATGATGAGCCTAGATTTGTTAGGTGTGTAATGAAAAAGGGTAACACACTGAAGAGAATGAATTTCAAGTGCAAGCAATACAAACAATCTCCGTATGAAAGTATTATAAATAGATTTGATGCTCGCAAGATGAGAGATCACAGCAATCAAAAGCTAGCCATTGCATAATGAAACCTTCTGCAGACAGAGGATTTGTAATTTTATAGGCAACACTGAATTCAGTTCCAGGAAAAATGTACATGAAACATAGCTGTCTTGACAACCCCATTCAACGAGCTACTCAAGGTGGAAGCTATGTGAACAAAAAGCCTTCTGAAACCATAAAATCAGCACTCAGAAGCTAAGGTGAAAAAACTCTAAAATTATGGGAAGGCATCACAACCTGTCAATTTATTAGCAGATGCTTCTAAATCAGTATTAGGAACAAAATATCAAATTGTTCAAAAGTGGCACAATGGAACTGTTCTGAAAGAGGAGAGAAAACGTGCCATAGGACTGGGGTTTCCAGGACTTTTGCTAACAGTCTTTGGAAGATTGTAGACAACAAAGCAGGGCACAAGCAGGGCACAAGCAGCTGATGTCAGTTTTTCAAAACAGTAATAATTTTAAGCATATGGGACTGGAAAAAGACTTTGCAATGACTTTTTGAGCAAGCATTTTTTTAGTCTGGAATAATAACTAAGCAAAAGAACAAGGAGCTGATTTTACTCTACCTTGCTTTTTTGTTTAGGAAGTGTGAAATGCTCTCATCCAGTCAGAATTTTCTTTTCCCACAGGGCTATGTTAATATTTTACTTCCAAAGATACGCATGGCTGTAGATATGTAGATAGTTGCAACAGGCAGTCTATGCAGTCTAACCTACTGTTCAGGGGTCACAGCCTTTGCCTGAGAAGGCTTTTGGCCTGTGGGCTTAAACAAGAGGTGGCTTTAACTAAGTGTTGAGAGTACTGATTTTCATCAAAAAGATGGTTATGATCAACAAGAGCAAAACTAAGATCATGTCACTGAATAAAAACCTGGAACTAGATCACTGCTAACAAAGCTGAGGGTAGGATTGCTTTCGTGGGGTGATGGCAAGTCTGAGGTCAGTTTGCTGATAGTAACTGCTGCAAACCATTTAGCAGCAAATGCTGTTCTTGAGAGAAAGGGAGTAGGGTGTAAGGATGAAGGAAGGAATAAACCACTTATCTGGCTTCTTTAAACACAGTGGAGCTTTAAACTAATCCTGACAGCTTGTTTGCTGGTGGCACAAAGGCGATCTTGACCTGATACATGAATTTTGTCAGTCAAGTGCTACTAGTCAAACTAGGGTTGGGGGAAACTGCCTGCCAAGGTACCTGGCAGCCTTAAGCCAGTGCCATAAACAGAACAAAACAGTTATGGAGGAAGGATGCAGGCAGGACACATAACACAGGAAGGAAGGGGCAGTGAGCTGTTTGGAGCCTCACTGTGGGGTTGCTGCACTATGCCAGGGCCACAGAGCTCTTACAGCTTGCACTGGATGCACACATGGTGGCTGGGTAGGAAGGGACAGGATGAGACTGAACTCTTTGCCCTCATGGCCAGTGGTCTCAGCTAGAGCGAGGGGATGGGGATATCAGTTACCTGAAATGCTCTGCCTGTCCTCCTCCAAAAATGTGTGCCTAAGCAGGCCAGTTAGTGCTGTGGGGCTGGAGGTGGCTTGTTGCTCGTGTTGACTCTGCTCTACTTTACTGAAGTGCTTCTATCTGTGCTGGAGCCCATAGGTTTCCCCTCTCCAGCAAGTGTCCCAAACCCTCCGCTGAAGAGTTAGTCTCATGCTCTCTGACTCAGTGAATGTGAAAGCATTGTGAGCAAAGTGGAACATATACAAAAGGAGAGATTGAAGCAAAATGGCCTCATAAAGTAATCTCCTTACATTTAGAGCATGCTTCTGAGGCTGTGGCTCAGTGCTTTAAGTCCAGTTCCAGTGCTGCCCCTATGCCATCAAATATATCTCAGCTAGACTTGTATTGCAAGTGCTGACACTGGGTTCGCACTGGTTCCAAAAATGTTGATGGGTTATATTCAACACCCAGCTTTATGGTGACTGAGACTGAGTGTTGTCTTGTAGCCAGCAAAAGGTCAGTGTAAGGATACAGGCAGCATAAAGACTAGTCACATGGCAGGTTCAAGAGAAATAAGCTTGAGTGCTCCCCTCTGGCCTGGATCAGACTGGGGCATTTACCAATTTGTACAAATCTAGCATTGAGCCACAGATTCCGGGCTGAGTGATGAGTTCTCAAATTCTTGTTCTGAGAGTATGACAGAGAATAATTATTGTAGAGTGGACTTTTAAAGATACTTACTTGAGAGGGGAGATCTTTTGCTAAGACTCTGACCTACTAAAAATTTGTTGAAAATGTAAGAAATTAATAGCATGTAAACCTGAGAATACCTAATGCCTCTTTTGGCAGTCTTATTGTGACAATCATACTAGAGCCTTTTGAACTGTTTCCTTCAAAGTTTTCAAGTGAAAATTGATTACATCCCATCCCACTTGCCCTCCAAATCCTTTTTCCTACTGTTCAGAATACCTGTGTTCAGAAGACATGACAATTCCAAACTCCATCTTCTGCTGAGAACTCAGCAGATTCAATCACTTTAGTTTACATACAGTATACCCATACCTGGATGCTTCATGCAAAGAGATGTTTATCCTCTACAGTTCTTTGAGAAAACTCATCCCCTTTCTCAAAGGCTAAACCAAATATATTTTTCAAAGGTTAAACCAAATATGTACCATTCACTGTCTATTATTTAAGAAATAGTGGTCTCAGCAAAGGGCATTTCCTGGGGATTAAGGACTGGCTGCATGAGTGGATGGCCTGAGATTTTTAATTAAAGGTGCAAGCTCCTTCTGTTCTGGCATATGAAATTCCATTTAAATGAGGTTCTCTTGAATTCAGAGGTTTTTCATGGCATGAAGTTCACCAGTGCTGACAGGTCCATGCTCCCCAGTTTAATGAGTGGAAACAAAGTCTAGAAAGACAACTTTTGACTGTCTCGTCAGTGCCAAAGTATTACTGCTGTGAATGTGGCCAAAGACATCCATTTGTGATGCTGGGGCCTTCAGAAAATTATAGCTGGTTCATCTGCGGTAGTAAAGCAGTTGTTTCCAAAGTCTGTGAGGTCTTCCTAGAGGATCTTTTCCATTCAGAGTCTACACTGAACCATATCACAGACCATCATCTAAATAAATATGAAGATGGGAAGTTGGTAGGACATGAGTTTATGGAAGAAATGATAAAAAGAAAGTGCAGCAGTGCCGAATACCCGGGCAGCCCCCTCCTGCTGCGGGGGGAAGGGCTGCCCCTGAGCTGGAACACGCAGGGTGGTCTCACCGTGGCCACGAGCGGTGGGACTGGTCAGACTTGGTCCTGGCAGAAGTGTCGCAGGTTTAGAAAGTCAGCTGTTTCTTTCCAGGTCTCCATTGTGTTTTTATTGTGGCAAACAGGGGAGGCGTGGGGAGACTGAGGAGAGGGAAGGGAAGACAGGGGAGGATGTGGGTTCCATTTTGAGACCGGACCAAAAGAGACCCGTTGTGGCTCTTGCTGGAGTTTTTATCTCTGGGGATAGGAGGTGGTCCTGACTCACATCCAGTCAGGAAGGGTCAAGGGGGCGGGGTCAGAGGAGGGCGGGATGCATCACAAGAAGAAAGTACATGAAAACCAGAGATGTGTCATGCCCGAGAACAACAGGCATGAAGCTTCCTTTTCTGTTGAATGGGCCATGTTAATAGCTGTGGCATAAACATGAGGTAAATTAAAATTGCTTGAGTCTGTTTCCTTAAAAGCAAAAGAAATTATGAGTTTTTGCTATTCAAAATCAAAGATTTTTCCCTGCCTGAGTGGAGATTATGCTGTATGCAACCTTTTTGTCCAATCAAAGAGCCCCAAGGGCCAGCAGCAGAGCTACTGCTGGAATCGGTGTCTGTGTAGCTCAGTCAGGCCTGGACAAGAGACCTGTTGGTCACAGAAGAGGTGGGTCTGTCCCAGAGCAGGAATGCTGAAATTACCTCTGTTGGCCATAAAAATGTCCCAACAGCTCAATCCCAACCCGTCTTTCATTGCTGAGCTGGGCCATTATTTCTGTCTTTAGTTTGTCTGAAAAAATAATGTATTATCTCCCTCTAGTACTCATTAGCAAAAGGAAACAGGATCAGGCCCTAAATTTATGGAAATTAAATGCTGTCAAATCTGTTTAACTCCTCTAGGACTTTTTCACAACTTTATAATAGTTGCATCAGAGGCTGTTTTGTTAGGAAATAGTAACATATTTTCTGCTCCCCCACCTTATAGCACTACTGTAGAGAAACTGACCTGACAGGGAGCAAAAATACCCTGTTGGAAATAAATCTGGTGTTATGCTGAAAGTCAGCCATGAAACCTCACTGAAGATGGTGGGTGAGAAAACTTCCTTTCCCTAGGAAAAGAACTGCCTTCTTTTTGGGACATCCTCATTGAGACTCCAGGAGCTTCACCATAACATTCCTCACCCTACATACCATGGCACACATGCCTACAGTGCTGAACTGTGGGGGCTGAGGCACTTCTCCAGGATCCAACTACAAAAGCTGGGGACAAGCCAGCAAGGAAAACCCTTGTAGCCTGACCTTGAGAGAAACCTAAGAGAGAGGTAACTTGAGTTGTGGCTCAAAAGAAGCTTGAAAGTGTGAAAAGAGAAAACACTGACTATTGTTTTGACTCCCGCTGTGCCCAGAGTAACGGGACATTGTGTACATTCTTTCTAAACAAACAGAAGTACACAAAAAAGCTCAATTCACTCCCTTATCCATTTGTTCTCTGAACAGAAATAATCTGTAGGGACTCTGAATATTGATCAACTACCTGGGTCAAAGAGGGTAACAAGAAGTAAATTAATAAAGACAACTTTCTCCTGAGAACTGATTTTGTCTTTTCTTGTCTCTAGTAAAATATTTTAGTCCTTGTTTGTGGTGATATTGTCATTAGCATTGTCATAGCAACTGATAAACAAGGAGAAAATGATGTGCAACAACTTTTTTTTTTTTTTAAAAGGCAGTCCAAATGTCTTACTAACAAGTAATTTGGTGACAGAATTTAGCAAAGTGGTTGCACAGTAAAAACGGGTTTATCTTTAAACATAATGCTCTTTTCCATTTTAACTGAGCATAAAATCATTATCTTTAAAGGATCGGCAAAAAGTGGGGCTTTATGCCTCTTGAGTAGTTGCATGTGACATATGGTCTTTCCAAGCAATAGTTTTATCGGCTGCGCACAGTAGCAGGAGATTTGAGCTAATGTTCCTGTGAAAACAAGTAAGGGTTTATCCAAAAACTGAAGAAGGGGAGGAGAAAGGCACCTTTGCCCTGCTGTGCAGAAAAAACAAATCGTGTCTTACGTCAAACTTAAGACATCCCGCTATAAATATAGCAGCTACTGGTAGTGACTAACTTCACCACATGCACTGGGTGGGTTGAAGAGGACTCCATGACCTGCTTGATTCCCTGCCCACCAGTGATGCTTCCCAGAGAGTTTCAGCCCTGTGCTGCCCTGAAGCCTTGGATGGAGCAGGATGGTTCTCGGGAACAGATGGGGCATCCCTGCCCAGAGGGGTTTAGCTCCAGCTTTTCCTATGTAGCCGCATCTCCAGTTCCCAACATAGATGCTTATGATCAGCATCAGGCACTGGAAACAGCACAGGTTGCTTGTTGTCAGATGCATCTCATGGAGTGCTGAAGAGCATCCTGTCTTCATGCTGTCCAACATCCTGCTTCTCTCTGGGGTAAGGGTTGGGGACTGTTTACTGAGCAGCAGCGGTGCAGGGCAGGGTGAGCCTCATGCACACATACGCACGTTTGTTTTAGCCCACAACTCTGCCTAAATATTGGTCTAAAATTATTTTTGAGCTTGCTGTTGCCTCAGTTGAGGACCACTGCACTAGAAATAGTCCCTGTAAGTTAATTGGTGCTGGCATAACAAGTGCAGAAAGAAGGCAAAAATTAATGGATTGCAAAACATTTTTGCATCTGAAGAATTCTGCTATAGTAGTTGTACACACACACAGTGGATGCAAATAAATAAACATATGCTCATAGGGTTATAGTATTGCATACACGCATGCACACACACATATTTATACTTACATTTATATGTGTATATATAGAATGACCTTAAATAACGGGTGACAGAGTAGGGAAATCTGAAATGTAAAATTAAAAAAAAAAAATCCTGTAGCTTGAAAACTTCACAGAAGGCTTATTTTCAGAAAAGCCTTCAGTGTGCTTGAATGGCCTATGATGCTTTTGTAGTTATGGGTGATTTTTCTCTATTTCTTACAACAATGCAATAATTTTTAGGCTGAGATCCTCAAGGCCTTCTCAACAGCAAGAATGAATTCCGTCCATTCTGAAGTCTTTCACGAGCACTTTGTGACTTCTGCACTTCGAGACTCTCCCCTGCTGTCTGTGCCACTCTCTTATCCCCAAGCATAAGTGTCAATTGTGCTTCTATCTGAAGTTTAGTGAGATTTTTTTTTCTGGGGAGTAGCTGAGATCTCTTTGTAGCAACCATGCAAGTTTTTCAGAATTGATGTGAGGTGTCACAATTGTGGCAACATTGCATCTGCCCTGGGAGACATGGAAAAAGATACTGATTCAGGGGAGCATCTGAATCAAGACTGAGACATTAAAAGTCTAGCCTGTGGATTGTCCCAAGTCCTAGAACTGCAAGGGAAACATAACATCTTTGATTTGAGACCTACCAATGCACTTAGAAATAGCATCTGCTTATAGTAAAACAGCACAGTGGAGAGTAGGAAATTACTCTCTTGCATTTTATATATAGATACAGAAGGATCAGGCAGAGGCAGAAAAGAAATATCCACCATTGATGATAGCCAGAGATGGGTGGTGTTACAAAATAGGAGGAAAATGTAGCTCCTGAAAGTGTCTTTCCACATCTGAGTTTCTCTTGGGACAGTGGCACCATTCAGAGTTGCTAACCCTGGGATAGGAATACCAGACCTTAAATATTGCATGCTTACAAAGGACACTGTGGTACATACACTGCAGACAAACTATTCTGCAACAAAGTAAGAAAGGCTTTGTGCTGACTCAGCAGAACTAGATAACAAATGCAGCTTTAAAAATTACTCTTTCCCAATAAAGGGTAATCAGTTATTGCCTTTTCTCATTGTGTGAGACACTCTATAGACTTTATTCATTAGAGAGCACTCTGCAAATTTGAAATAAGAAAAGGGAAAAATAAGGACGGTAATAGAGTTGTAAATTCAGCTTGTATGTCAAGGAAATTGCAATAAACTGATACACTTTCTATAAAAAACACTGACTGATGGTGCCATTCCTTGAATAAAAGCAACAAACATTCAGTATGCCAATATCTGCAAGTTATAGACAAAGATAGGGCTGTCACAGCAGCCCAGAATGGGAAAAGACCTCTGGAGATCATCTACTCCAACTCCCCTTCTCAAAGCAATGTAAACAAGAGCTCAGTCCTCTGGGCTATTTCCACTGAGGCTTTCAATGTCTCCAAGGAGGAAAACTCAAAATCCTCTCTGGGCAATTTATTCAACTGTTTATTTACCTTCACATAAAAAAGGCACATGACTGGCCTCCAGCTGGACATGCCGGCCACCTTACAAGACTTTGAGCCTGGTAGTTCTGCCAGTTTGCAATCCACCTATTCATTGACAGTCCACTGTCCATTTATTTACCATGTAATTCATCAGTCTGTTGAATGTTATCCAAGTGGTGTTCTAGGAGACAATGCTGAAGGTCCTGCCAAAGGTGAGAGGAATCACATCCACTGTTCTCTTCCAATATGCCAAGCCTATCACCTCGTCAATGAAGTTTATCAGTTTGGCCAAGCAAGCAATAACTTCAGTGTAGACATTGCTGGCTTGATAGGAGAGAGCTGAATAACTTCTGAGAAATCATTTATTTAATGATGTCTGACTTCCTGGTCACAAAATGTCCCTGAGCAGGCTATGTGGATTTTCCCCATGTCCCATTGTGTGTCCCCCAGTGTATTATGCATCCTGAGATTGGAGTCACTCTTGGTCTGTGTGTCATTCACCTGGTTTATTATAATCTTGACCTAATGTTCAAAACTTAGCCAATCTGAGTGGCCATTTATTCATGTAACATGCTTTGGTTCCCTCGTTAATTCTTAGAATGAGGTTTCAAGTATATCTTGAAAGTCAAAATTGGCTTTCAGCAAGTATTGATATGCAGTTAAAAAACACTGTATTTCATGTGCATCACTACTTTTTTTTTCTACAGGAAAATTCAGGGAAACTTAAGCATGGACTGAAGACATTAAGTTAAAGTGAGACCTAACACCACCCAAAAAAATACTGACATTTTAATGGAGGATAATTACTTAAGAAAAAAATACTTGTTTTGCTGCTCTTAGAGTCAAATTTGTCAAGATAAATCCTGGGGACACTCTGACAGCCTTTCATGTTTATTCCTTTAGTGGGTTCTCAGCTCCTGGACTCCTGGTGGAAGTAGACCCCTGGAAACAGAAAATAACTGATGGATCCCAGTCTCATGAACTGACCAGCCTTGTTCCAGTCTAGTGGGCCTTGCTGGAGTGGGCAGAAAAGCTGGACTTTAAGCTACTGCTGTTCTTGCTTTTCCAACCTTTTCTTGTACAGAATATCAAATTCTTTAGGATGAATTAGACAGGGAGGAGTAGAAACATCTTCTGCATCTCCTTTAATTCTTGATGTCTTCACAGCAGCTGTCAGCTTCAGTTTGTTCATCGATCATTCAGTTGAGCAAGAGCAAGAAGATGAAGGACCATTCACCCCTTGATGCTGTTAACAAGCCTGTCAGGCTCTGACAACTTAAATGAGAGACATTTCATAAAATTATGAGTGAAATTTTAAATGTCTCATTGAGGCATACCACAAAATCCTTTGCTGTCAAATGAGCACTTGCAGTAAGTTGGTTTTTTCCCTGACTCAGCACTCTGCTCACGTCAAACCCATCAGGTTTTTGGAAACATCTCCTTTTTATAGGGGGCATGCTCAGAAACATTAACACAAGCATTAACACTCAATTTACCTGCTGACATTACTGTTGCACATCAGTACTGTCATTTATGTGCACACAGCAGAAGGGCAAGATAGTTTAATGAAGACTCTTTAAAATGGACTAAGCTTCTCTTTTTCCCTGTCAAATACCACTACCTGATTTAAACTGACAGTATTTCGCAACCAATTCAATGAACTTTTTCTCCCCTTCCACTGCCTGAGTTGTCCACATGGTTTAATGTGATGCTTTAGTCCCACAACAAGAAATATGTGTGGTTTTTAACGACTTTTTGCCGCAGCCATGTTCTGACTGCACACGTATTGCAAAAGGTATCTTTTTGGCCCTTGGCCCAAATAAAAGACCTGTGCATTGGCCAGTGCCACTAGGGCTCTTAAGAAGCCCAGCTCTGTGGCACAATAAATGCAGGAGCTCTAAAATCTGCCAAGCTTGAGGGAAGCCATCACCCAAAGCACAGGGCATGAGGTTTGTCTGTCTGCCTTTCACTGGGACAAACGTGTCCCAGCAGCCTCTGTGGAGCTTCTCAAATTTTGCTCTTCAAGGTACACCAAAGTGGGATATTTTCTTTCGGTACAGGTTTCAGCTAAGGAGAGCACAAGCAGCCTTTGTTAAGTTGACTGCAAACCCCATTTGAACAGAAAATTTTGTTTCACAATGTCCACATGTGTGGTGCCAGAAGAATCTATTGTAGTACATGAGTAACAGTTGTTGTAAGCTTGCTTCAAACACAATGGTTATCTGCTTTTGAGCCAGTAGCCAAAACCAGAAGCAACCATGCAATTTATAGCTAGCTAGGTAATCCATCAGCAGTTAGGCTTCAGCTTGGAAAAATATTTTGGGTACCAGCTTAACTATAAGTGTATGGTTATATACATTGATTTCAGTAGGGCAAACACATATGCCTAGAGCTATGCATGACTGGAGCTGTGTATGATTAAGTGCATCACTGAGTGCAATTAGAAAAAAATCTTAGTCTTAGCTGTATGAATTTGTCTAGATATAAATATAAGACGAACTCCATGTTGGCTCTGTTTCTTTTTTGGTGTAATACAACATAAGCAAGATCCTATTACTCGGTACTATTTATGGCATACCTTCATGCATATGTGATAACACATTCCCAGCATATTATTTAAAACTGATCTTTTCCACTGCTGGGATGTTTGGGTTTTTTTTACCCAGTTTCACTCCCCAGAATCTTCTAGAAACAATAATACTGATTTTGTGTTCAGACTATACAAGGAAGAGGAACTTAAACAATTGCCTAATTTCTTTGTTTTCTCTGCTGCCCTTCGTTGCCTGTATTTCCATGCTCAGGAGTGAATATACTTTCTGTCAGAGTTTCAGCATATTTTCCTGTCACACATTCTCCCGCTTTAAGCTCTTTTGTTGTAATACTCTTGACATTTAAGCTGGGCACTTTAAAGGTTCTTTCTCTTTGCTTTATTCTATGATTTATTGATTACTTCCAGCTTCTGTTTCCCTAAGCCTATTTCCTTTCAAGTTTTCTCACCCTTCCGACTTGTTGTTTCATCCCTTGATACAAATAATGCTTCACAGTCCCAGTTTTAAAGCCACGACCAAGGCACAATTTTTTCTCCCATTGGCTTGGCATAGCAGCATTTTTTTTACACACGGACGCCCAAAGACATTTTAAATGATTACAGGGGTCATTGTTACTGATGAATGTGTCATGGCCACACATTTACAAAAGGCCTGCTGAGCTGCACTGTCCTTTGCAAGTGGTCCCTGAAGAAGTCATAGGCACTACTCACAGATCAAGGGACTGCTCAGTGTGGAAAAGTGACGCTCCACACCGGGACACAAGTCAGCATTGTGCAGGGAGAAGCCCCCTTCTCAAAGGCTGGGCAGCGCTAGCAGTGTGATTCTGACTTAAAACCAGAACTGTGTGAGATGCTGGATGAGGGGGCTTGCCAGCAGTTAAGGGTTATTACACCTACACACTGGGGTGCACATTTTGCGCTAATTGCTACCTGGTGGGAGCCACACAGTCAGTGACAGAGTGTGGCTGTCTGTGTGCTCCCATCCGCATTTCTGCAAGGCGCAGTTTTGTTCTGGTGTTGCTCGTAATAAAGGAGGCTCCAACTCACCAGAAGTACCAGTTCTAGCATGAGAAACACAGCAGGATGTGTGTCTCACATTAGGTGTGGGTCTCAGTGTGAGTCTTGGACTGAATTTACCTAATTTGGCTGCATCCCCAATTCCCTGCCATGACCTTGGCATAATATTTGTGTCTGCCTTGGCATCTTCCAGTGACTCAAACTACAAATAGTTTTGGAATCATCAGATGGGACAGCCTAGAATGAAGCAAAGCATTACCACCTGTGCAAGGCTTTGAACAGCATTCCTTCTCTGTCTCCTGCTCTGTTACAGCAAAGGACTGGAAAGGACCCCTGTCTTTCTCATGTCTGTGTTTCTGTCTCAAACTGAGTGACACACTGGGCCCTTTAATTTCCCCTTGGTGCCCAAAGTAGTGCAATGATTTGCTGCTGTGCCTACGCAACAGGAAAGCACAGTAATTCTGCTGGATTGAGCTAGGAATTTGTACCTTAGGCATTAATGGGTAGATTGCCTAAGGTGACAGCTGGAATCTGTGCAATAGAGTGCTGTGTTCAGAGGGGCACTTTTGCCCACTTCCAACTCAGATACAGGGGCTTTGGGAAGCAGACTGTGACCAACGTTCGCATATAAAATGTACTCTAGTCAATTAGCTAGTGATTTTTCTGTCAGCCAGGATTCTGTGCAAATGAAGAGATATCAAAGATATAGAAAATGATTGAACTCAGCTGAAAATGTACCTCCTGCTTGGGTTCTAAAGTAAATAAAGACCTTTTACTAGCAAAAAAAAAAGAGCATTGTTCTCTACATTTTACCATTTCAACAGAGGTGAAAAATTAAATTGCCACTAAAATTTTATGAGAAAGGAAATTCTTGTTAGAAATTTTATCTGAGAGTATTGATTTTGCTACTGTGAAGAAAATTGCCCTCTAAAAGTTAATAAATAAAAGCAAGCAAGGATAGACTTTTACTTGATTTAATTTAAAATCTTCTAACACATACAATATTGGTAAGATTATGTTTTAAAACAAAGATGTAACTTGCTGTTTTTCCTACATTTCAATGACAGGTAGAAAATTTTAAATGATGAAAAGTTGGTCTTAGGTATATGTAAGTCTATGAATACAACTTCTTATTAATCTGAGAATATAGATGACTAAATCCTTGGCCTCTGGTTTGTCTGTCAGAACATCTGATGCCCATACCAGCAGGATGTTGCTCTGGTTCATTTTACATGCAGTACACCAAAGGGGTGTGTGGCTAGCACAGTTTTTCCCATGAGAAGTTTTCTTGTGTTTTGTAAATAAAGATAAAGTTTGGATGTTTTTGGAACAGTGTCCCAGAACTTGGGCAGTGCAGGCCTGGCCAATCAGGCCTGGGGGAAGGCTTCTAACTGACCAATCTGGGTGACTTTTGAGAACTCTATAAATGTGATAAAATCAAAACAATAAAGGTCATTCCTTCTTGCCACTGAGAACCGATGCATTCATTACTCTGCTAGCTGCTCAACAGCGACAGGGGTGTGTTGTCCTAGGGGCTTAAACAATGTTTTACGTTGCGCTAAAAATTCAGCCCAAATGATGCAGCCAAGACTGAGAGATGAATAAATTGTAATAGCAGTGCTTTTATTAAATTGGAAGTTATGCTTCTGGTAAGAAAATGGATTTTACCAAAGCCAACTATTAGTAAGAAATACTTATGTTGTGATTTTGTACCTATGTATGTCTTTATCCACATATGCACATGGATATTATACATGTGTACTTGTCTTTCCTTTAGGCAACCACGCAGTGACATTTTTCGAGGAATAAGAACCTGAATAAGCAACTAAGACAAAGTTGTGGTTTTTTTCTCTTTCAGCAGTGGAAATAACATTAATCAACTATGTGGCTAGAAATTTTTGGAGAGAGCCTTCAGCAATTTCCCATTGATTTTCTCATTTCAGTATCTTACAAAAGGCAACAAAAAAAAAAGTCAAGATATTTCAAGATAACATATTCTTCTTGTATAGGAGGAATTTTAGCTTTCTTTTATGGAAGCTGCTGGTTTGTTTCTTCCGGGTTCCCTGGGGGATTGCCTCAGAGGAACCAGAGGCATGTTCCCTTTCCTTGGACTTTAATGTGATCCATGGGACCCCAGTGCTCTGCCAGCTCCAGAGGCACAGCACAACTGAGGAATTCTGTGTGGGAAACCCATGTATCAGAGTGATGCTCTTACATGGGTTTTAACAGTGTTATCCTCAGATGAATTGGAGTGAGGCAAGCTCAGGAGCTGACAAGCACGAATAAATCCCCAAGTGAATGACCTGGTAGTTTGTGTGTCTCCTTTCCTGTTTAATTTTATTTTGGGAGTGGCTACTGTCTTGTGCTGTTGCTTTGTTTTCTAATCTCACAGATGTCTGCCAGCTGCTGGATACTCAGAAGAAGACAGTCACTTGGGCTCTTTCCTGTAAGCCATGTCCCCGAGTAAGTTCTCACACACAGAAAAGAAATTCAGGGCAACAAAGAGCTATCAGTGAAAAGGTTCTTTTAGAGTAAAAATTTGGTGGAGATTAAAATAAGGCAAAAGTTCAAATGAGAACGAGCCAGTGCCAAGCAAGCAAGAATCTTGGGAAAAAAGAAGGAAAAGAAACATTGGTTTAAAAGGCAAGTAACCATGGCGAGACAACAGCTCAATGCTAGAATCTGGTTAAGAACTAATATCACACAGAGCTGTGATTGTTTATTGAAAGCTAACCCATGGGAGAACAGTTGTCTCCAATGAGTGTTCTCACAGATTGGATCCAAAATTATAACTGCATTTTTTTAAGCATCCAGCACTTCAACACTACCCATTTACTGTTAGACAAAAGAAAAAGAAAGTATGAAGTTTTTTCTTCGTGTCTCTTGTGTGTTTAAGGCAGAGCTTTACATATGGAAAGGCATTTCATGTCAGCTGTTGAACGGGTAACATGCTATTCTGCAGCAGTTGCCAATGGAAACTGTTGATACATTTTCAGTGTCTCTCCCAAGTTTCAGAAGAAACTGGAAGCAGTGTCTGGTTTAGTGATGTTTTGTTTGTGTGGGTTTTTGGAGGGTGAGAGGTCTTGCACCCCTGAGCTGCATTACTGCAGTTATGACACAAAGCAGCTAATGGAGTGTGGGAGCTAACAGCTGTGGAATTAAGTTTAGGCATGAAATAAAAATAATGGCAGCTTTGATACAAGTAATAATTTACTAAAGATGTTTTGTGGCTATCAGCAAACTCACAACATATGCACACATCCATACACCTGCTTAAGTTGTGCACCTGTTGTCCTACAAATAAATCAAAGGGACAAATGGAAGCTTCCAGTGTTCTGCTATAAATAAAAGATGATTAATACCATTATAGTGACAAACAGGTATTGGCAGCACACAGTAAGAATGGAAGATTGTCATCTAATTTGTGCTTTTGTTTCAACATCTAGATAAGCTTGGAATACATACACAGTGCTAGAGGGCACAGCTGCAGCCCAGCAGATGAGAAAGAGAGAGCAGGTCAAATTCATCTCTCACTGTAAGTCAAAAGTAGCTCAACCAAAGCAGAAATTTTCATGGAAATGAACACCATCTGATTTTTCTACAATCTGGAGGATTTTTTCACTTACACAAATTTATTGCTCAGAGCTTCTTGGCCTAAACTACGACACCGTGATCTGTACTGGGTCTGCAGGTCTTGGCACTTCTGGGAACCTGACTTTGCAGCTATTCTTTAGAGACCTATAGGTCTGTGTGGAAGGTCTCTTTTTGGAATTAGAATGCACATCCTTAAAAGATCCTTCAGGCTAAGATCTAAATCCCCACATTTGCACTTTGTGGAATTGTTTACACATTTGCAGAGGGCAGCTTTGAATATTGCTGGAGTCTTTGGTCTCTTCAAGTCAACAGGGCAAATGAAAATTGCTGTGTAGACAACTCCCTTTCACCCACAGACTAACTAAAATTTAGGCAATAGAAGCACAATATATTTGAACTTTTCTGCTTCAGAGCTGGCTATACTGGCTGTCAAGGTGATTTAAATTTTTTTTTCTGAAAGGAGAGGGTTAGAATTTAGAGTGTAAAGCTAAACTCTTTCCCTTGCCTCTGTCCTGTCCTTCTGCTCTACCTCCCCACCCCATGCCCTTGGATGCACAGCATTCCCCTCCACCAAGGCAGCTAGCTGCCTGTGGAATTGCCTTGCCTGGATTCAGACTCTCAGGTAGGCTGAGAATGGCAGTTGGGCAAATCCCTCTATTTGAGTGCCATTCCTTGTTTTATGAAGCAAGGCACCTGTTCTAAGGTACAATTTATTTCAGTGTGTTAATGGCATCTGAAGTGTGTTTTGCCCATTCTTGAGTAAATGTAGCATATATTAGGGGTGGAGAGACAGGGAGCTCCGTCTTTGATATAGCTGCATTTTCCCTATGCCTTCGTAGTTCCAAGGAACATCTCCCAAAACTCACAGCTGCCATTGTGTCAAGCCAAACTGCTACAGCACATTAGAGAGATATGCACAGTCTTCGATTCAATTTGTTTCTTTACCTGTCAGCTAAAGTGAAATCACACAGAGCAGGAGCCCCTCCTCAGTCTTTCTGTATGGGAAAATCAAAACCTTGTTCTTTTGTGGTGTTCTGCGTCCCACATGCACTGTGCTAATCTCCTAATGTCACGCTCTGTATCCCTGGCACATCAATGGACCTGCACAGGAAGAGCAGAATTTGGCACCTTGGTGTTATCTATTTAATAGCTCAGAGGTCTTCAGGAGCATAGAGGCTTTACATTTATTTTTATTATTTATATATACTTTGCTGGGGACATAACAGGGGTGCCCACATTTGATGCCATGCTCATGTGCAGGGCAAAACCTGCTCTTGTATTCTTTCTGCATATTTCTGATCCATGATGAAGATCTCTGTAGTGTCTTTCATATTCACAGCCTGATCCAAAGGGCACTGAGTCCCTCTCTGCACAGATACATCCCAGCTATAAACAGACACTTGCACAGAAATCAAGAGGCAATCCAAAGCATATGTGAAAGCGAACTCGGCCCACTTTTTGTGCATATCTTAAGTCTGCTAAAGAGGAATATATGTTCCACTTTTGTGTTATTGTTTTTTCCTTGGTTGACAGTGAGAGCCTTTGGATTCTGCAGTAAGGAGTGAGGGCACATTGTCACTTTTCTGTGATGATTTTTGCCTTCTTCACCATTGTCAGGAATTCACAATCCAAATGATTCACATTATGTGAGGAAATATTGCCTTCGTTTGAATTATTTTATTTTTGTTGCAATCACCTCAGAATGTTACTATAGTAATATCTCTGGTTTTCCTTGTCAAGAAACTGTCACAGATAATTTCATAAACCTTTTATGCAGCTACGTGCAAAGAAAACAATGCATATATTTTACTATTATGCTTGCCTGTAAATAAAAAAAATATTTAAATGCACATAATTGCATCATAAGGAAAGAATACAAAGATGCCAGAATAAAACAGGTTGAAAATGAGGAAATATTGAAATTAAGGTAAATATTATCTCCCTTGCTCAACCTTTGCTCAAAGTGCTACGTCATCACATTTATGCCTGTTTCTCTGGGCATGAACAGTTTTAGAAATTGGAACTGAAAAAGAAAATTCCCTCTCTTTGTGCTCCATTGACAGTAGCACACAATCCTTGAGACACTGTAAGGAAGGCCTAGGTTGTATTGCTGTTTGGCACATGCCAAGTCACCTGATAGCAAGACCCTATAATTTGCTCTCTAGGCATGAGAGGATGAACTGTCCTCATTGGAAGGGTCTGAAAGTGGGATTCTTCAGATACTTCAGTTGCTAAGCCTCAATAAATCTTCTCCAGACACAGACATACGGTGATTTTCATTTTATATATATATATAAAATTTGCCACATTTGAGAAAAATGTCCACTGAAATGGCAAACAAGCATATGCACATTAACATCCTGAAAGTAGCTACTCAGTTTCAAGCAGCACAGTGTTAGGGCATCTTAATGAAGGCTGTATGCTTTTTCATTTCCCATACAAATAATTTCCCTTGATTTCAATCTCAACTTCTTAAAAAACCAAAACCCTGAAATATTTTGATTGAATTTCTTCCAAATCCTTAGCTTTGGATGGTCAACAGGGAAAGAAAAATATTCAGTTTAATGATATAACAATTAAATACTTAAACAACTTAACCTGGCAAAGTTCTGAGAACGTAAGAGCAGAATGTTGCAGTGGGAAGATATCCAGGGGAGAAACTGGGACTTGTGTGTCCACTGATGTTTACATCTGTCTGTCTCCTGTCACCCACAACATTCCATACTGAACAGTTTGCCTGGCACTCCCATGCATGTGGCTTGGTGCATCATCTTACATTGCTTATCCAAGCATAGCCTTTTTAAATTTAAGAGTTGGCTCAAAGCACCTGAGAAGGGCTTGATTTGTGAGCTCTTCTCCACAGATTGACATGTGTGCAGTGAGCAGATGTAGACCCAAAGAGACAATTCAACATTCCTGCCGTGTCTGGCAGGAATTCCTCTTTCTTCTCATCTCTGCCTACCTTGAGCTTCCTCCTGCCAGTTCTTCTCATCGGAAGAATGGAAGTGTGGATATTCAAGATGTCAGAGGGTTCAGGAGAAGCTGCTGGCTGCTGCTGTATGAGCAAAACCAGCCAAGTGTCCGAGTTGGCATTTAAGACTAGGATCTGACCAAAAAAACAAACAAACAAAAAAATGAACACCGGTTTTCTCTGAGCCTGAGATGAACTAGAGAACCATCCACATTCCTGGAAGAGTAGAGCCTCAGCAGAGCCTCAGTAGGCATAATGAAGTCCCGTCGTGCCCTGGGAAAGTAACCTCTTTTTCCAGTGAGTAGGATTTGTCCACTGAAACAATTCCTGGGCAAATTATTGTCTCTTTAAAAGGGTTAAAAACACAGACCAACTAGGAGAAGACACAGTATTCCCCATGTTGGGGGAGGTTACCATGGCAGAGTCCCACTGCTAGAGTCACAATTTTCTGCTGCTGTACCATATGCTTCCCAGAGAGGCCTGTTATTTAAGTTTCCTTATATATCTCCCAGAAAAGGGTGCTGTTAGGTAACAAAAATCTGTCAATTTCTTTATGTCTAGATCAGTGGTAGACTGAAGACAAGGATTATTGCATGGATGGATGTTTTTTCAGGGTCATGAAACAGCCCACACAGATTAATTTTATATTTTAGACTTCGTGTGGTTACCATTTTATCAGTCATTTTATCAGTAAGCAAGCAGCAGGCTCTCACTTCAGCTGTGAAGAATGAAGCATTTTAGATGATGAAATGAAGTCAGGAACTTGACATTGGTGTGGGATAAGATCTTATGTGCCTTATGCAAACAAGCAAATGCCCATACTTGACTTGGGGTAAAGTGTGAAGGAAGAGCTGGTATGGAGACGCTGCTGCAGGACAACTGCCAGGGGAGTTTACAAGTCCTAGCTGGTGTCTGTAACGTAGAGGGAGGATACAACATTGATGGTATGAGATGGGATATTGCACAAAAGGAAAGGAAATAATAGGAGGCACTAGTGAAGAAGAGAAGTTGGAAGAAAAGAGAACCATTGGAGAAGGGAGAAGAGAACAGCAGGCAACAGAAGCATGGATTTAGTAAAAAGTACAGAGACTAACAAGTACAGGAAGAAAATATTTTAGTACTGTAGGAGGATAAACTTGCAGGCAAATTCTGTTTATTTCCTTGGCCAAAAGTAGGCAGGCCCTCATGCTTTATAGAATAAGCAAAGTTCTCTCTGGTAGCACCTCTTCTGCCAGCTCACTGAACTTTCTCTTTCAGATGCAACCATTATTTATTTGTGTAGGCATGGCTGTCCTCCCTGTGGTGCAGGATGAAGGTGATTGGAAGCATTTTGTAAAAGTCACTTTCAATGGGACAAAATTCCAACATCTAGGGCCAAGTGTCCAATCTGAAGAACTTTGTACACTTGAACAGTTTAACCTCCACTTTCTTTTTTAACAAAAAACGTGTTTGCAAAGAGGAATCCATTGTTTAGCATTTCACTTAGCAGCTCTGGACTGAGGCCATATTCAAGGTATATGCAGGGATGTATTTGCAGAGGTTTCATCACTAGCAAACTATACTTGGTAGGTTCACAATGCCAAATAAAGACTTATTATTTCCCATCTGTTTTGCCTTTCAGCATTTGTCTATCATACACTGACACTTCAAGCTGGCTTGTTGTGATTAGCTTAGTGTGGCAGAGAGATTGCTCACATCATCAGTCAGAGCTTTGGCTCACAGTCCTGGGCTGAAGCTGAAGGTCAGATCCACACTAAACCCTTGAACTGTTATAACAGCCTGGTGGCCATTGGAAAATTCTTCTCTTTTTTCTTTCTTTTGCTATTAGAAATTTTTGGTGAGCAAGGTACAGGAATAAGAATGAGTTGTGGGGGTAAGGAAGCAGCTGTAGCAGGGGGAAGAGTAGAAGAGGCAAGTTATTTCATACACAAATGTGCTGTGCATATGTCATGACTCACCAGGATGTGAATCTGCAGTGGAAATTAGAGAGCAAAGGGAAAAGCCAGAGCAGATTTTTCATTTGGAGTCACACTGACTTTTCTTATAAAGTCTTTGTGGTCTTGACTTCCCACATTTTTGGGACTGTTCAAGGCATTTTTAATTAAGTAATGGTTCCACCAGAAGCTATTTAGCAATGAACAGTGGTCAGTTGGTCAGGCCACCAGCTGAAATGTGCTCAGCTTTGTATAGTAGCAGTTCTGAGTGGAGTTCTGAGCAGTTCTCTTGCCCTGGTGACTGTGAGTTGGGAGATCTTGGCTCAGTTTTTCCTGGCCACAGGTCCTTATCATAAAAAGGAAGGAAGGACAAGCTCTCATTTAAGAATTTCCATGGAAGTTTCTGCAGAGACCATGAAAGCACAGACATGAAGGAGAAAATCCTACAAAGTAGAAAATATGCTATTCAGAAGAAGGCAAGCCCATCACAAACCTGTAACAGGCAGGAGAGAACTTCCTGTGCAGTATCATTGGGCACCTTCTGGTGAAGAGGTAGAAAATGCCTGACATTATTTTTGTGTTACTGCCTGACTGCTATAGGAGTTCCTTTGAGCTGTAAGAAATCATGATAACAAAGTGTAGTGATCATATCACTTTAATTTATGCAACCAGCAAGGATGTAGAATTATGAGGCAAATATGTGGAAAAAACACCCATGTCCCTCAGGGAAAGTTGCACATAGAGATCTATAGCAAAATGAGGTTTCCAGAGTGATGACAGCTCACCTTTATAAGAAAAAGATAATATTTTGGTGGCTGGCTCCTCCATCCTCCTCCCCTATCACTAAATACTGTTTGTATTTAGCCTAAAGCTCCTTTAATCAGGGGCTAGTCTTGGTTTCACAGATGAATATGCCCACTCAGTAGATAGATGCAGAATAAAGCCCTGAATTTCCCTGGATCCAGATAATTTAAGGATTTTTAATTTTGTAGTTTCCACTGAATTAAGAACTGATGACATTTCTGCTGCAGTAAATGGAAGGTGCTGTTGCTGAAATACCTGATACTATGTGAGCGAGGAAAACCTGATGGTTTCTTAAGGTGTATTAAGGAGCTACAAACCTTTGAAATGCAAGTTGCAAGAAAATGAACTAATACTTAAGGCAAATGCCATGGAAAAAACAAGGGAGGTGTCATGAGATAGATAAGAAACGTATTCTCTTGGACTGTGGTGCCTCAATAGGTAATCAAGGCCACTGCAGGCACTCACATAGATCAGACAGGGCTGCCTCTACCCATGTTTTGAGCCAAAAGTGCCAAGCAAAGGCCATATGACCACCTGTGACTGCCTGCTTAAGGGAACAAGGCTGCACATTAAGTTGTCCTGTTAGTGCTTTTCAGCACACAACCAGACCACTGTATACCTAGGTACATTACTCTGTGCCTCAGTTCCCTGTTACAACAGCATACTCCTTAATAAAACAGGGCATCAGAGACTTGATTTATTCATCTATTATAAGAGCTTTGAGATCACAGAATCACAGAAAGATGGAGGTTGGCAAAGATCTCTGGAGATCATCTTGCTCCAAGAGGGCCACAGCTCAGATGCCAGACACTGTACAGTAAGCTAAATTGCCTCTACCTAATCACTGTTTTCAAATAGGAAATATTTCCAGGTTTGAGGCTCATTGTTCTTGAAATGCAGATGAACACATGCCATTATCTCCCCCTCCCGCCTCCTCTCAGACCCAAAACTGATATCAAAACTGGCAACTGTCTTTACATTTTTTTTCATTCTTCATTCATGAACAACATAGTTAACAGTGACTTTGAGAGAGAAAAGATGTGAAGACTTTAATATCTGATGAAAAGTAAATATCACTTTTCATGAGATGAACCCTCTCTGCCTTTGCATTTTAAAGTACTCTGGGCCAGTTTTGTTAGAGGGGGTTAATGCCTGAGCCCAGAGACCAAAATGTAACTCACTCCCCTCTCACTCTATCCCTATCCACAGAGGAGTGGCACTGCAGATGCCAAGGGGACAGGGAGCCCAGGAGGAGCACTGCAAGCTCTATCCAATCCCAAATGGGGCCCACCTGCCGTGGCAGCCAGCTCTACTGGGCCATGCTCAGCTCCACTGGGCCATGCTCAGCTCCATCCAGGTGTGGATGAAGCTGGCATTGCAGCAGCTTGGGCAGAAGTGCTCATGCTTCTTGTGGTACCATGCAGGAGACCCAAATGCCACAAACCCTGCTTTCCATGGAAGCCCAGTGAGGTGGGGAACCATGTCACCTCCTGAAGAGACCTACTCCAGGCTCTGACAGACTCTCTCAACCCATGAGCTGCATGGTGGAGGCCACACTGCCCAGACCATCCTGACTCTGTGCCTTGTCCTCATGCTGGCAGCAGGAGTGTCTTGGCCACGCTGGGCTTCTGCACAGGGTCACAGGGCATCTCAAATCACCCACATCTTAAACCATTCAAGGCTGGTTCTCTCCCTCTCACACAGTAACCAGATTGATAAATTGAGATTTAATTAAAAATGATCAGCTACTGCAAGGACAGGCTTTTTTTTCCTTTTTTTTTTCCTTTCCCCAGGCACTTGTTTTGCATGTTTACTGTGCTAAAAACAGTTACGAGCAATCTGGATAGCCCTCTGTTAGCTGTGATGAAAACATTCTCCGGTATATCTGATGGTGCCTGCCACTGAAGAGGCCCAAGAAACACTCCAGCCCAATGGGAAATGATCCTAGCTTTCTACAAATGACATGCTGGAGACCTGATGCTGCCTATCACCTGGAGTCAGTGCTGTGGCATTATCCCTGGTGGGGACTTGGGATTGTTCATGGTTCTGACAGCAGGACACAGGCATTGATGCCTGTGGACTGCAGTGGGATACACCCTGTCCCCATCTTCCCTCCACTGCACCGCACCACACCACACCACACCACACCACACCACACCACACCACACCACACCACACCACACCACACCACTCACAGAACTGTGGTGGCCATGGATGTGGGTGGCAAGGAGCTTGCTGTCAGGGCCTGATGCTCTTGGGGGTGACTGCCACATTCAGTAGGGAGAATAACGTAACTCTTTACAATTCCTGGCCTCTGGTGTGCTTGGGCACCCAAAAGCAAGCTTATACCCAAAATCTTTGCAGAAATATTAGCCCAACAGCAGTCTGGGGTAGGACACAGTAGCAGCTCAGAATTCTCAAACCAGATATGCCCTCTGCCTTGGAAATGACTGACCGTTGCACCCCCTCATGTGACATAGATGAGGACCACTGCCCGTTCAGCAGCAATGTGGTGCTGTGGCCATGGCCAGCTCTCCCTCCTCTCACTTCAGTCTTCCTCTGGGCATCTTTTTCCAGAAGCAGTTTTACAAGCCTTTTTCCTGGCTGCAAAGCTATTTCTTGCTCCCGCATGGCACTGTTCATTCCCACACTCATCCTGCAGTTCACCACTCTCCCTCTTGTGCCAGTCTGGGGCCATCGGTATGCTGGGACAGTGTTAAAAATCCTCAGTACAGAGTTGCACTGAGCTCAATGGCCAAGTGGGACCAGTCCTGCAAGGCAGGGCTGGCAAAAAAAAAAAAAAAGAGAAAGTTCACCTCCTCCTTTTAGCGATAAGGAATCAATTCATTACCAATTCAATGCTCCCAAAAATCTTTCTGGTTTGCTTGCAGACATCTACGGATAATGCAAAAAATTGTCCTTCCTTCCTGCCTCACACACAAATACAAACATTCAATTAATCTCATGGTTAGGATTATTATTTTTGTAGGTGCTAGTAAGGTGTAGCAAGTCAGAGTATTCTCAAAGCAAAGCTTCTTTATTACCAATTTTGAAAACATCTCTGTCCATCATTATCAAATATCCTAAATAGCCATGTTCAGCAGCATTCTGCTGGTACTTAGATTATGAGTCACTGGGTAATTTAGCCCTGTGAGTGAGATTGCAAACTGTTCTCCCCCTGCCTTTTCCAAGAGGAGATGCCAGTGGGGGACCTTCATTAATATTCACTGTAACATACATCTGTTTGCCCCCTCAGCCACTGTATGAAAATATGCAAGCAGAGGGGGAAGGGTGGAGGGAGAGCTAAGGCAGGCACCCCTAGCTGTGTCTGTCAGTCTGACAAGGACAGCAAGCATTTGCTTTTCTGTGAGCCATTCTTTGTGGCTTTATAAGCATTGAGGCATTTGAAGTTAGAAAGGCACTGGCTCTGGCTGAGGAATAATAGCGGAGCTCAAGTTGATAATGCTCCTCAACAGCTCAGTGTTAGGGCTGGATCTTCGGTGTGGATGCAAGTGACCCACTTAAGGTTTATGGTTGCTGTTGTTCAAAAAACCTCACCGTCTACCTTCTGTCCCATTGAGACTCAGCTACGACAGAGTCATACTTCATATTCATCTATGGGAACATCTGGCCCATGTCTAACATTTAATTTCCACACCATTAGAGTCAAACAATACGTGTACATCAGTAGATAATGTAATCCATTATCACGCAAGGCAAAGAGCAGCAATTTATTAGCCCAATTTAAAATAGCCTTCAGCAAAAAATAGTGCATCTTAATTCATGGATCTGAAAGGAATGACATATTTTCCTGTAAAATGCAAAGGTATGAACAGAGACATGCTTTTCCACAGTGGTGCATATATTATTTCTTTTTCTTGCAAATCTTTTTAAAGATGAAATATCAGTTCTCTGTCCAAAAAGAAGAAAAAAGAAGAAAAAAAAAAGAGAAAAAAAGAGAAAAAAGAAAAAGTTCAAAACCAAGGTACATCCATAATAATACAAAAGGAGAGATCTTACCAAGGGGACGAAAAAGAAAAAGCTGCCCCAGAATACAAGCAAAAGTGACCTTTATTTTACAGTGAAGTTGTGATCTGAATGTGAAGATCACTCAGACTTTCCAAGCTCACATTTCAACAAATCCGGGCACCTCAAGTGCACATCAAGCATTTCCTCCTCTTTTTAAATCCATTTCTTTAATCTGTCTTTTCCAATAAGAGACATTCTCTAGATAGGACCAAAAATATCAAAACAAATTAGAAACCTTTGCCGACCTAGCAAAATGAGTCACTTCTCACAAGCCTTTGATTAAAGGCCGTAACTTCCTTCTAGGGGGAAATTAACTTCCCAAATGGCAGAGCAACACCAGGCTTATGTGACACCCAAAGTTCACTTCAGTTCTCTGAAGTGCAATAAATTTTCTCACTTTTGGTTAATAAATACATCACAGGCTCTGACAATACTGCTCAGCTCCTATCTCTAATGTACCCAAAGTTTACAGCTGTCTGAAGCTGAGATTTGTATTTGGCAGCTTTTCTGGCTATCCTTTTTTTTATTTGACATCAAAATGTCATTGAAAAACTACATAGCCTTGGAGCAAAGTCTAACCCAATAAATCCCTCATTGTTTTTCCCACGGTGAAATAACTGTGCCAGGAGAACTAGAGAGTTGCCGTGCCCCACCTGGGATACAGCCTGGAGGTGGGAGAGTGCCCACTCCCTCAACAGCACTTTAAAAGAGAGCAGTATTATGTGGGCAGCTCAATCCTGCTGGCATGTGTCAGGTGCTTTGAGAGCTTCTTGGAAGACTTAGGTGCAATAACGCATAGTTCTGGATCTGATCTGTTTGAGCCCTGCCAAAACTGAAACCATGCAATAATCAAAGCAGAACTTTTAGGTGACTGGGAAACCTTTAAGGTAAAAAAAAAAAAAAAAAAGCTTATCTCAAATATCTGTGTCAGTGCCACTCTTGTTTGGCAGCACCTGAATGGGGATTACCAAAATCTCAGCTGTGGACTTTGCCCCAGACAACGTGTAAATGAAAATCCCAAACAAAAGAAGCCTTAAGGTTGCTTATTCTTTTGGCATTAAAGTCATTGATCTCCTTTTCATCCTGATGAAGTGTTCCTTTCAGTGGGCTTGGATGGAATAGCATAGGGGTGATTGGTTATGGGGAATTATAAACGTAAAAACACAGAGAAGAAAGAGAGAAATTACAGCAATACCAGGTTCTTGTGGGAGTTCTTCTGGTCAGCCAAGAGCAGGACCTGCCTGCAGACCATCTACAATGTCACAACTGTACCAATGCCGAGGGGCTGGGCTGAGAGGGAAAGGGTGAGGGTGTATGAGCACGCTGCACGTGACAAGGACATTGAAACTGGAGGTACAGCCTCATGAAGAGAATCCCACAGCAAAACTGTGACAAGGCATGTTCGTCAGCAGTGGCAAGGGGAATTCTGGAGCTGAAGCTGAAAAATTGATGTGTTTGACCAAATTAAACAAGTGTCTCAACCAGAGAAACAGTTTCCGTTCTTGGAGAAGGACTGGTGTTCTTGTGCTTAGAAAAATACTCTGCTACTGACTTAGAACATGAACAGAGGCAAGAACAGGGAGGATCCAAAATCCAGGTAGGTGACCCAGCTCAGCAGTCAAATAGATCACTGATCGTCTGAAAAGTACTATAAAAGCAGAAGGTCTTGGAGATTTAGAAAGAGTCACACCTGACTCTTTCTAAATCTCACACCTGTGCACTTGACGCATGTAAACAGAAAGAGAAAACCAGTAAATCTTACACCAGACAAAAGTCCTCTCATCCAATTGGCTGGTGTACTGGAAGGCTTCATCTGGATGGTTCACTGACTGGCTGCAAAACAGCACCATGGCTTGGAGTGGGCTGGCGGGGGTGTGCTCAGTGTGAAAGAAGTGAATGATGACACATTAGGAATAGATTTTTGTCTTTTCCATCTCAGCTGGAAAAGAAGGGGAGAGTCTTCTGTCTATCATACCCAGTGATATACAAAGTGACCTGGAATAAAACTGGTATATCTTGCCTGACCTTCTGTTTACCATCCCCTTAATAAAAGACATCAGAACACATTCTCCTGGCGCAGTTACTACCCTTGTAAGGATGCAGCTTATGCTGAGATACCTGCATCTCTCTAGGAAGGAAATAAGACAAAGAAAAGGTGCTTGCATTAATGCTGCCTCAGGGCACCAGCAAGTTACGGGTTGGTGGGTTTTACAAGACTACTTACTATGCTATTCAATTAAAAAAAAGAGCAGTTACCATAGCAACACCCACATCTAATGGCTCTTATGCTACCTCTGAGATCCAAAGCACCTTCTTACAGAGATGCATTGACCAATACAGTATGTCGTGGGAAGTTTTATGCTTCAAGCAATGGTTTAAGGGGGAGAATGTGTGTTCCAATAACCAGATGTATTTATATCCCCAGGTTGTAATATTAATTTATAACAAATTATTTTTGTTCCTTGATATCTCTTTTCTTCTCATTACTATTTCTTTGCTAATAGCACCTCCATTTTTTTCTTTTCCTCCCCTCCCCAGATGAATGATATTTGATTAAGTACAGGATGAGATTTGCAACATAGGAGCTCTGGGATATGTCCCACAGTTGGGTCATATCTGTCTGTAGATCTCATATCTATGAAATTCTACCATGTTATCATAGCTGAGCACTCATGGTGGCCAAAGGAAAGCCGGGGCGAGTATGTATTTGTGGAATGCAGTCTGACACTATTGGTAGTAAAAGATGGGTTTGCTGTCCTGAAAAGGGATGGAGGGTGGCAATTTTTATTTCTTTTGCCCAGCAGGGAAAAGTGGGAAGGTAAGGTGGTGGTGCATCTTCCCCAGTGGGGTAGAAGGGGGTGCAGCAGTCTCTTCCTTTGTTACAGGCATGGTTGAATGGCAGAGAGGTTACATGACCCCTTGAACATGGCAAGAGTCAAGTTAACATCCTCCCAGCCATGCTGGAGCTGGAGAGCCAGAGTCAGAAACGTGAGGAAGAGAGAGGGCAGAGCTGGGCCTCTGGATGTCCTCCTCACTCCTTGGCCCTCTCTATGGACAGTTTATTTCTCTGCAACAAGTCACAGAGGGCACACACACTGTTCATGAAAGAGAAACATGCTGCAGGATTCTGCATCCCCTGTCCCCAACTGCTGCTTTAAATATATCCACACCAAGTGGCACACTTCTGGGCCACTGTCACTTGGGTAGGCAGGCCTGGGTCCCCTGGGGACCTTGGAGGGATGAGGGGCAATGCGAGAGTCCTAGAGGTGCTTACCTTTCCCTGGGCAAAGCCCAGCTTGGGCACTCTGGGTCTCACAGCTTGTGTGCCACTTGAGCTCCCACTGTGTCTCTGAAATGTGGGGTCAAAGCTGACACTTAGTTTCCAGAAACAAAAAAAAGAATGCGAATCTTCAATAACCTCTGATTTTCAGTCTTCTAATTATCTAGCAAGCTCAGTAGGAGAGGAACAACATGTTTGTCCTTCCTACAGCAAATATTCCTTGTAAATCTAAACCAAAAATTCCAGAAAAAAACTAATGATTTAAAGAAGAGATACCAATTAATCACATTAATTATTATTTAGATATAGATTATCTTCAGAAACACAGGACACTGCTATTTTGTTACTGCAGCCTCACTGAAAAATGTCTTTCATCCAAATTGCAAGATTGAGCATCAGTTCCATGTTATTTTCCCATGAACATAGGGCTCCATGTATTATTTGTGATGTTCCTAATTTTTAATTATCCCAAATTAAAACAATGGAATGATATATGATGAATGAAACCGAGCATATGTTAAAAACGTCTAAACAGTTTTACCTGGCAAAATGAACAGAAACATAAATTGCTTGTAGTGCATATTTAAAAATTCAATAGCAAGCTAAAATTATCATTTGCATTAATGTATTCTGAAATATGAATTATTAAGTGATTCACATTGGTGCAACAAAAGCCAGTTTGGAGAACCTAGCTTTAGCCTGCAGCATTCCTCAGCAGCCTTATCTTCCCAGTCCCCTCTAAATAGTGCTAAATACATAAAAGAGATTCTTCTGATTGGAAAAATGTATCGAGAACACCTGTATGAAAAAAAGAAAGCCCTTTACATTTCTAAGCAGCCTTAAAAAAAACCCCTCTCAAACAAAAGAAATTCAAATATTCAAAATATTCAATGCTATTCAAGTCTCCCATCTCTTTTTCTCTCTTTCCTTTTTTTAACCCCCTTTGTACTTTGCACTCCTGTAATTTTTTTCTATGCTTCAATCCCAGCCATCACAGTTTTTTCTTTTCTTTTTTCTTCTTTTTTTTTCTTTTTTTTTGTGCCTCCATTCTTTAGAGATCAAGGCAATGACCTCCCAGAGGGAAGCGTGGTGAGTGCCTCTGCCTGCATTGCTGCACTGGAGCTGGGGGCAGCTGTGGCTCCGGAGGAGCACTGGGTGGTGGGACAGGGAGGCTTCCCCACCTGTGGGGCAGGGAGGCTGCCTTTCTTCTCCAGAAAGCATCAGGGGGGCACAAGGGATTGTGCAGGATGAGAAGTAAGACTGAAACATTATCCGGTGCTTCATCCAGTGAAATCTTAGTTCACTGAGTAATGCTTCCTCCTCTGCATTGTATAAAAAGGGGGAAACCTGTCAGTGAGGTTTTCTGGGTCTGGGGCTTGGGCTTCATAATTCAGGATCCCTTTGTAGGGCATTTTTCCCCCCCTGCTTTTTTGGTTTGGGCTGAGAAAATGAGATCCTGACGCTTAGCCAGAAAAACAAGTTAAAGCAGGACAGCCTAGTGATGAAAAAGTAACTCCAGGTTACTCTTGGACTCCTGTCCTTCTTCTGTTGAGCTGAAGGTCAAGCAACGAGTTTGTGGAAGAGCCAAAATTTGCCGCCTGTATTCCCAGCACTCTGTTTCACTGTATGAGCTTGATTTCCCGGAACACTTCCCTAGCTCCAGCTAACTTCAGTGACTGGACAGTTGCAAAATATCTTTGTCTACTCAGGGCTGAGATGCTGCTGCTTCTCAAAGCAGTTTATCAGTCATGAATGCTAGATCTATGATGTGCATTGTACAGCCCAAGTTTACAGACATCCTTCTGCCCCAAGACACAAAGCTCAGTGTTTTGGAAATGGAATTTCTTTTCATACCATGTGATTACAGATATATTCTGACTCACTATTTCCATTTCTCTTATGTATTAGTAAAGAGGAAAAAAATGGTTGGAAAAAATTATCTCTGTAGCATTATTTCTATAAAAATTCATTTCATATGCAAAGTGTTACTTTGCTCTGGGAAAAGTGACACTGAAGGACTTATGTGTAATTATGTCTGTGTGTTGTGCATACACAAACACACACACAGCAACTGATGAGCTATGCTAATAGAGAAACAAAAAGCGGATGTGACATTTACCCAATACAATAAACATAGGTCAAAAAATAAATTGCCACGGGATCATTAGGAGCACAGTTATGCATGAATAGCTTTACATGGCCAGCAGTCTTGCTACTCCAGCATCTTGTCACCACACAAGCAACCCTAGGAACCCTTGTTCCCAGTAAAATTTTAGTCCTGGTCTCTACTTATTAGAAATAGGTATAAACCTTGAAGAGTTTTTTCTGCTTTTGTCAAATTTGTTAACCTGGCAGGATATTTTTATTATATCATTAAGTATCAGGTCCCCAAAAAACCAAAAAAAATCATGCCATGTTCTTGGCCTCTGAGATTTCCTGGAGAAGAGAACAGATTAATTACATGCATGCAGGCAGAAGAAATAATCTGTCTTTCATTACATTTGAATTTTCCAGTTTTCTATGTAATTGAATTCCCCATGTTCTGGTACCAGAGTCCATCATGCACACTGGGAGAGGAGCACAGAGGGCAGGATCTGCAGAACAAGGTCCTGCTCATACAAAGCTCCCATATTTCTGCCTGAAAGATCCCAGTCCAAAGTGCAGCTCTCAAGCTTGCCCAGTGAGTCCATGCTCTGTGCATGCCCTGTGTTGGTTGACCCAGGAACAGACTGAGCATCACTCAGATTTTGCGGAGATGAAAATATGTGGAGATACTACTCCACAGGAGCTTCCAGGTGGCCAGGAAATGCTGACAGATGAGCTGCAAGTGTCTACTCTGGCCCGCTTTGCCCACACTTACCTCAGACATCCTGAAGTCTCACACTTTGCTGCTTTTAGTGGGATGTGGTCCTTGCTCTGAAGCAAACATGGGCAAAGTGCCTGGGGTCCACGTGCCCCTGAAGATGCATTTCTAGGTAAACCCCTGCCTCCTGAGGGGATGCTTCCAGCCACTGGTGGTCTAGAGCAGCTAGATCCCCCCAGTTCTCCATATGGGACAGAACCGAGGCCAACAATTCCCCCAAATTGTCCTGTGCCTCATTGTTACCCAGATCAAACCGTGTCTGGGGAAGGGGGTACCTCTCCAGTCTGTTTCACATTCCTTTTTGGCAAGATTTCTAGTCTCTTACAGGCCCAGTGAGCGTGATGTGGAAAGAGTTCCTTTTGGGCATCTCATAGCTGGGTTCCAGGAACTCTCCCCTTGTGTCTATCTGCTGAACCTCATAAACTGGCACAGCAATTACTGCTCGGGCCCCTTCTTGGAGACAGCTTGCTCCCACCTGCCGAGCTTAGCTGGGCAGCAGTGAGTCAGGGGTCATGCTTGCCCATTTCTCCACATTGTTTCACGTTCAGTTAAAAACAAAGCTGTCAGTAATTAACAAAACATGAGATATTTGAGAAACCAAATTTGCCAAGCTGCTATTTTATCAAATCATAACGGTGTCGCTGCCAAAATCATCACTTCTCCCCTCTGCCCCCCCTCCTCCAGAATCAGTTGTGTGCTGTGAAATTGAAAAACTCTGTGTCAAGGAAGAAAGGTTCAAAGAGAGCTGTGGTTTTCCAGTTTGTTACACTACCAATGCAAAACGTGCCCTAAACGAAATTAATGGCACTGTCTAAAAAATTCTCACTTCTTTGAATTTTTCTTGCTGTCTGAGTAATAATAAGCGAGCTGGTCCTAATCAAACAAAACAATCACCTACCATAGAGCTTTGTGAAAAAACTAGCATTCTCTCCCTTTAAACAGAGGAATATTCAGGCTGGCAGAGTTGTAGTAATTCATACAATGTGGTTTGTAGGCCAGGAGTGTAGTACACAGCTCCAAGGGCCCAGTCCAGCCCTTTGCTGCTGAACTACAGTGTTGTCCCCTCCTTTTGCAGGATGGGCTCCCAACATCGGAAGTTATTCCAGGCCCCATTCTGCACCACACTTACTTAGTGCTTAAGATGTGCATGACTCTTACATCTCACAAACTTTAACTGGAACAGAAAGTTCTCAGTCTCTCACAACTAAGAATTGCTTAGTATTAGCCAAAATCTAATGCATGGCATAATCTATAAAACTTTATTGTTTTTATGTGTATTTGTTTAAAGAAGCTCAGTATTCACCAGCCTTTCAGCTTTTGTTCTCAGTTCAACCATGCTAGCACAGTACCTTGACATTTCTAAGAAATCAGGCAGAAGTTGGGTGCCAGACAGAATGGGATTTCCTAGGATTTTTGTTACAGGAACAAAGCTGTATGAGGTCAGGCATTAAATAGGGTGGAAAAAGCCATCTTAAAAGCCTGAGACAAGACCTGCATGAGTCATCAGAAATTTTCTGTCTGACTTCTGTGGACCCTGGGTGAGGCTGTGAAAGAACATTATGATTTCACATGTCAGTATTCAAACTTCAAGATGTCAAAATTAGGATATTTACACTGCCCTAGGCATTTAGATTTGGTAGCACCATTTTTCATATAACCCATTCTTAAAGGAGACAACTTCTTTCAGAAACCATATAGTAAATGTTGAAGAATAATTTAATACTGGGATGCTAATGTTAAACTCACCGATGTAATTGATTAGCACATCTTTGTTGACTCATGGTGACATTTTCTGAAGTGCTTAAACAGCTGAAGAATACAAACTAATTAAAATGAATTTACGCCCCTTTGAAAAAAAGAGGCATTTTCAAACGTGTCCAATTAAGATACCCTTTCCCCACTAGTAATGAGAGAGAATTGAGTGCCAACTTTCTAAAACTAGTTTTGAAATCTCACCTTTAATTCTTTCTCTGAACCGTATTTTAGTGTTTTTCCATCCCAATACATTTATGCAAGCACTGTCACTTCATCTTGCTCTTCTAACAGGTACTTTCACCGAAGACAGCAATACTGAAATACTCATGTACCCAAGATAACTCCTCCAGTACTGCAGCATCACACTTCTCAACATGTGAGACAACGTCTATCCAGGGATTCGATGGAATTTCCTGGAGTGCTTTAGCTCCTCTCTAGTTTCCCACTCTCCTCTTGCTGGTTGCCTCCTATCACTGACAGTCCCTTAAAGCTAAAATAGTCTGCCACCGGCTGTGAGTGCATATGTAGACACAAAGTTGCCTTATTATCCCTAACAGTGACCCATCTTGGCTGAGAACTTTGCTGAGGATTTCTGTTCTGTTGTGCTCCTTCATGGGAGCTGCATGCACTCAGTCTACCTGATGCACTGCTAATATGGGCATTAGCTTTTACGATTACTCTGACCTCTTCCAAGAGGCATTTTCATAATTATTTCATGCTAAGTAGAACAGCTTCATGTCTTAAAGAAGCTTCTTTGCACCATTTCCAACAGTGCACGTGGGAGCACTAGATTCTAGTGTTCCTTCAAAACTGGGTCTCTCATATCTGAAGATATTGGGCACTCAGTCTCTTCTCCCCTTCCCTCTTCCCAGCACTAGCCTTCAAGTGGAATTTAGGTGTGCTCTGGGAGCCCCTATTTGGCTGGGCTTTAATACCAGCTATTAAACTGGAAACCCAGAGCTTGGGAAGCCCACCAAACCTTTGATGTGAGGTGGGTTTCTGGGGAACAGCTCAACAGTTACATGGCTTAAAGGGTCTTGCAGGTCAGCCGGGCAGAAGGGAGGCCCCTGGAGGGCTGTAGGTGCCTCCACAGTCAGCAGGCAATTAGGGGTTGTAAGGAGAAAGTCCATGGTGTTCCAACACTGAAGTAAGACTGCTCAGATATGCTGTTTAGGCTGCTGCTGACACACACCAAGATACTTACTCTTCAGCCCAGCCCATGTCCTTAGCACATCTCCAGGATTATACTCCAACGCAGTTAAGACAAACTGTGCTTGTTTATCCTTACTGCTTTTGATAGCAATTTTTTTTTTGGTAATTTGACAATTTGGGACAGGAGGTGATTGATGATGATACTGGCAGCTGTGGGGGTGCGGCCGCCCGATGCTGCAGATCCCGAGTCCCCGAGGCCGGCGGTCGGCGTAATCCACGGGGACGCTGCCGAGGATGCCATCGCCTGGGGCTCGGAGGAGGCCGGGCCGTAAACCGCTCTCTCCCTCCCCTGGAAAGGTTTTCCTAAGCTTATTGGTTTAAAGTTCGCTTCCCCGCCCCTAGCACCGCCCCCGCTGCTTGCCCTCACTAGAATGTTCTGTTGCCGGGCTTCCCCCATGAGTTGCTTGTAATCCCCTCCCTACTTATACTTCATTTGCTCCCCCGCTTGTCCCTCATGTTGTCCCGGAGCCCCGTTGGCTCCGCCCCTGTTGTTCCTCCCCGGGAAACCCCGTATTTCCCCCTAAAAACCCCCTCCCTTTGTTCTCTCGGCGTGGTGTGGCCGCGACCCCAGCCCTGCCGGGTTCTGCGCCCGGCAGCTGCGTGGACCGCCCCACCCGAGAGCCCCCAGTGTGCCTCCCCCGCGCCGCTTCTCCTGAATAAACTGCACACTGCTGACTCTCAGCTCGTCGCCCTTTCTTTATCACGGGAAGCGACCAGCGACTCCCCGGCGTTCCTGCCCGGCAGGCACCCGCCTCCGCCGCGTGGTCCCTGCCGCTCCAAGGAGCGAGCCTGGGAACACTGAGGCTGACCGCAGCCGCCTCTGGAACAGAGCTGAACAGCCGGGAGGGCTGAGAGCTTGGGCCCAGGTGAGGCCCCCGAGGTCTCCCGAAGCCCCGGAGCTCATTGGGGCCAGGCGGCCGGACCCCGCCGGACCCCTACAACTTCAGGCAGCAGATCTGAACTCAAGGGGACAGGGCGGCAAGTGCCTATAAGGAATATAACTGATGAACAGCTGAAAATGGGCTGTGTTTGATAATCTCTTCATTCATATCAGATGGAGCCAAAAGAGCTGGTTTACATCTGATTATAACTGTTGTCTTCTAGAGAGCTCTGAGTCCCTTGGTGGATCTCAGCAGTTTCAAGAAATTATCTGCTATCTGCATATCCTACAATGCTTAGGTATACAAGCAAGATATTCCTTACAGCCCCTCCCTCAGACACTCTGGAGACACGAGACAGACGATTCCAGTCTGGATCCATTCCACTGCAATTATCCACTGTTTTTTTGTAACATATTTTTTATTTAAATAAATCAAGAGGTTCCATTTAGCACATTGCATTTGTCTTGGCATACACTTCACACATGCAGAAACTCTATATTAAAGCTTTCATACAGCTGTTAGCAAAAGAATCAGCCAAATGTATCCTTGGTGTGTAACTGTACTGACTTCGGTGAAGTTCCACTGGGGTATCCCCATTCTGTTGATTTGTCCCCCTCCCTCTCATTCCAGAAGACAAAACAGAGGAAAATGTATGTTTAAATTTAGTTAAGGCAACATATTCCCCATATGAGACACAAGTAAGCCCCTGCACTTCATTGTCTTCTACATTGCTTGCTGCTTTATAGGACAGATTTTCACATTTTTATATTATTTTGATTTTATGACAGATGCCATAACAACATAGAGGTTGCAAGAACAAGCAGTAGGAAGTCCGAAAACATGAAAGTCACCATTTGCCCCATGAACATAAACTGACAACCTTGAAATGAGCCTGTTGGCACCAGAAAACATAAGAGCAGCAGGTGTCTCTTAGTTTTGAGTGCTAGTCTCCAAGGATCAGTTCTTGGCCCTGTTTTGGTCTAAAGGATTGAGAAGCAACATCAGAAAAGTAGAAGAAAGAGATTCAATATCAGTGTGTTGGTCTGGTCTGAGAGGTGCGCAGGAGTTCACCTGGCTTGCAGTGCAGTGCACTGCATTGCCTGCTCCAGGTTTCCTTCAGCAGCTGTCCAGAGTCATACCAGGGACGCAGAGCGCTGCCTACTATGAGAGTCAGTTCAGAAGAGTTAAAGCAGAGTGACGTCTGGCAAGGAGGTGAGACTTGGGTGAGCTACCCTAAAAATTAATTTTTGCCACTGCTGTCCAACAGTTTTATGAACTACACGGATGGAAACACAACTGCATTATCCACTGTCATGGAATCACAGCGTCATTGCACTTGGAAAAGAACTCCTTGATGATCAAACACTACAGGCTGGGGGCAGAGTGGCTGGAAAGCTGCCCCGCAGAAAAGGCCCTGGAACTGCTGATCAACAGTGGCTGAACATGAGCCAGCAGTGCCCAGGTGGCCAACAAGGCCGATGGCATCTTGGCCTATATCAGCAATAGCGTGGCTAGCAGGACCAGGGCAGTGATCATCTCCCTGTATTCAGCACTGGTGAGGCCTCACCTCCAATCCTGTGTTCAGTTTTAGGCCCTTTACCACAAAAGAGACATTGAGGAGCTGGAGCATGTCCAGAGAAGGGGAGCAGAGCTGGGGAAGGGTCTGGAGCACAAGTCTGAGGAAGAGCAGCTGAGGAAGCTGGGGGTGTTTAGTCTGGAGACAAGGAGGCTCAGTGGGGACTTTATCACTCTCTACAGCTCTCGGAAAGAACATGGGAGCTGATCTCTTCTTCCAGGTAACAAGTGACAGGATGAAATGGCCTCAAGTTGTGCCAGGGGAGGTTCAGTTTAGATATTAGCCTAGGAAATAGTAGGAATTTTTTCTTGTGTGGAAAAAGTTGTCAAGCATTGGAACAGGCTACCCAGGGAAGTGGTTGCAGTCACCATCCCTGGAAGTGCCAAAAGACATGCGTATAGGGCATTTGAGGACATAGTTTAATGGTGAACATGGTGGTGATGCTGGGTTAACAGTTGGCCTGATGATCTTACAGGTCTTTTCCAGCCTTAACAATTTTATGACTCTGTGAACAAGAAACACTGCTTCTCTTGCCACTCATGCATCTTCCATGTGTTTTGCAGTGGCTTGATCTCTGCAATTCTGTGTTTCTGGGCGCTGAAGCACTGATAAGCACTCAGAAAGTATCCACTCAGGGTAACAATGGGCTCAGGGCACATGGCTAGGTTACAGACTGAAGGGCACAGTGTAGTTAGCATGTCAAGGAGAAGGCAAAAGACTTGTTTAATCACCATTCAAACAGGATGCAGAAACCTGATAATGTGTGGTCTTTTCAATTTAGCAGATATGTAACAACATTCTGTGGTTGGAAGTTGAAACCAGTCAAAATGAGAATAAAACTGACATGCATATTTTTAACATTCAGGATAATGAAAGTGGAATTATTTCCCAAGGGCTACAATAAAGTATACATCACTGGAAAACTTTTCAATCAAAAGAGAATGAGGCTGGATTTTTGTTTTTCAAACAGATATGCTCTAATTCAAGGAGGAATTAATTGAGGCCAGTACTGCAGTCTGCACAATACAGCAGATTGCATTAAATGTAACCCTTGATGTTTTGAGCATCTTTTACCAGCATAGAGGCCCAAAAGTAGGATTGTCCATGTATAAAAATAGTCTTATTTATTACTAATACACACAGCAGTGGGCCAGGGCTAACATTATTAGGCTAAGCATTCATATGCTCAGTATCCATGGGGCAGCCACCTTGTGAATCTCTGCTGGCCAAGGTGCTGTCAATCAAGCAGAGATGTGTCAACCTTTGTTTCTCCTTAGAACATGTAGATGCTCAGCCCTGTTGATGTATTGCCTGCCTCCTCTCTGCCTTCTCTCATAGGATTTTTAGATCTTGACAAGCCGGTGATGATTTTCTGCTCTTTTCCCCTGCTGAATCTCTGATGATTTACTTCTCTGCTTCCAACCATTACGAACTGTTACTGACCTAACAAGCTCACCTCTGTGGTCCCTCTTTTTTTCTGCCTTCTTGCCTATCAAAATCTCTCACCGCCACCTTAAAGTGGGAGTGACAGCAACAGCTCATCTCCGTTAAAACTGAACCCTGAGTCACAGAAATGGTTCCAGTGGTACCATTTGTTTTTACAGTCAACAAACACTCACAGACCAATATCTTCTCTGAGGCTTCCCCTCACAGATTGCATCCCATGTGGATATATCTCTTAATGACTCTGCTCAGCCTTCTTATGCATGAGGGCTGCAAGCACATCCAAATAGATAGAAGGAATGGTTCCCACCTTCCTTAACCCATGTAATGTGAGCCATGACTATGGAAAGCTGGAAATCAGTAATTAAAAAGAAATTCTGCCACTGTGCACAAATACTGAGCATTATGTATGAGGCATGTGATTAGAATCTCATAGAGATAGGTGAAACTATTGGACAAATACTACTCGGTACTGCTGTGCTTTTATATTTCACATTTCATATCTCTCTTGATAACTTTAACCGCGCAGAAAACCCAAAGTTATGACTTTGGCTGCGGATAATGTATATGCCAAAGTTCAAAGAGCTGCACCAATTCCCTAAGGTGTTAAAACTGCTGAAAAAACTAACAGAAAAAGTGCAGTTCCCCCCTCCCCCCTTCTGAATTCAAACCTTAATTACAAAACAAAATCCAGCAACTTCATTCTGGGTCCATTAAGGAATATGTAATATTTTGGGCAAAATGTTAGCAGAATTGTGAACATTTTGCAAATGCCCTGTAGAATTAAAGTATTTTAATTACGGGAATCTCCAGAATGGAAAGCAAAGGATTTTCTAGCAGTGGTAACATGTGGTGCCATCGTCAGTCCTTAGTATCCTGCTTCACAAGCCTCTGTCACCTGCCACTGTCCTGCGAGCTACACAGAACTTGTGCATGCATCCCTCTCAGCAATGTGGTGGCAAGCAGAGGGGAAAAAACTTCCTTCAGCTTTAGTGCAAGACTTTCTTGGTGGATACTCAAGTAATGTTTGTTCTGGCTGTAGTGTCTCTCTTAAAAATTACATATTGCTGTGCCTGGAAACTCTCCTAATGGCTGTGTGTGTGTGTGTGTGTTTGTGTGTGTGTGAAACTGTGATAGATGGATTACAGAGATAGGTAACACTGGACATTTTAATGTACTTGTAACCTGATCAAAAATATTTCAGCTTTACATCCATGGATACTTTGAGGAGGAAAATAACATTAAAAAGAATACCCCAAAGAACCCCCCAAACTCACAACACCCTGGCCCCAACCAACAAAATCAAAACAGTAGCAGAGATGTAAAAGAATATGAGAGGACAATGACATTATTTATACAAGACCTACTTCATCTCAAAATAAGATTCAAGTGAGTTACACCACTAAAACCTCCCCATGTGAAGCTTCTGCAGGAGGATGTGATATGCTTTCAGTCTGGCTCAGAAGGGAGAGCCCATCTGACGAATTTGGCTAAAGGTAAAACTCACTAACTAAATGCCACTTCACATCTCTGTTCTTATGAGTACCTTTTTTTCCTTCAGCTCGTGGGAAAGAAATGCAACTCATCTCTTCTTTCCTGTTTTGTCACCCAAGGAGAATCAGCATCAGCAAGGTTCTCAGAAATTTGTATACATTGTTTTTCTTCCTTTTTTCAAAGAGTCAGGAAGATTATAGGGTAACTGTTCTCCAAGCATTAGGCCACTTTTAACAGAAAAAAAAAAACAACCAAAACCAACACAGATCCCTGCAAACAATTCTTTGATTTTGTTTTAAATTAAAGCACTTGCATTCTCAGAGAGACTGTTTTGATCTGGATGTTGAGGCTATGTTTTTGTTGTTTCTTATTTAAAAGTGCTCATCCATACTCAGTCACAGCAGAGACTGAGCACAGCATTACTTAGGTGTCTATTTGGGGTGTATGTGTATTGTTCTGTCCTATTTTTGAGCTATTTTAACTTAAGCTTCATATTCTAGTGCTTTCTGATAAGTAGAGTTTATGTCAGAATAATTGGCCTGAGGATTTTTCTTTCCAGTCCAGTACATTTCTGAGGTACAGCTACATGGGAGATAATGGAAATGCCTCTGGAGTATCTGTCTGACAAGGGAAATAGCAAGAGTAAGGAGTGAACACAAAACAAGGACCTTGTCAAAGAGTGTGCAAGTGAATCAGTCCAATCACTCACTGTGGGTGACGTATCTGAACAAATTGAAGCTGACACAATGGTCAATTTGACTGAGGAAAGTATAATTTTGGATTAGGGTGAGCACCTTTAATCTGTCAATTGTGACAATCTTAAACCTGTAATTGAAAGAGCACAGCACTGCTTTACTCCAGATGTCAGTCAAACCTATTCACCCTCCCCAGATCACTGATCAGTTTGCAGTCTCTTTTGCATTTACTGATTAGGCTCCTAAATATGTCCTGTCTTAGACAAGATTCTTTGCTCCACCTAAAGAAAATATTATTCTAATAAGAGCAGCCCTTCAGAATAACACTTTGATTCACCTGATTTTCAAGCAAATGGTATTCAGGGCACAGGAAACAACAAAACAGAGTATCAGCATGTGTTTAATTTTAGCTCTCGCTCCCTGAATTGCCATTTGAGCTATAACACAGTCTCTAACATTTAGTATGCTAGTGTGCCCTGCCATTCCAGAATTGAAGTCATGTCTCTTAGTGTCATTCAGAATAGGGTGATTTCTGCCCTGGGAGCACCACTCCCAGAAGATGGTTTTGTTTCCAGCCTACCTTACTTGTCCCACCTGTCCCAGCCTGGGACAAGTCAGAGAATGATTTCCATAGGCATTTTACCCTCAAATCTATCTGTGAAATTACAGACCAAGGATACTGAGTCATGGGAAGCAAGGATATCTTAACAGCTTCAGGAGAAGAATTACTCCATCCCTGCCCACTTGCATACAGATGGTTCTATGATTTATCAAGAGAAATGGTCCATATGCTGCTTACAGTCTCCTGAGGCTTTTACTCCAACATCACCTCTTCCAATGTTTAGATTAACGCAACATGAAATGGAGAATAACATTAGCCTGACTCTGCAGTAAGCAAAGAGATAACAGAACGACTTGCTGCACTAGAGACTCTCCACTACTTTGCAGCAACTCACAGAAATTCGAGATCAGAATAATAGAATTTTCTGAGTTGGAAGGGACCCACAAGGATCATCGAGTCCGGAATTTCCGTATCTTAGCTCATGCTGCAGGTGAGCCATGGCTCACACTAATATCCTTCTCTGCATACTGAACCTGACATTCTCCACAGCAGCTTGAATTCTAGCCTCTTTAATTTTATGGTCATCACTGCTACCATTGTTTTAAATGCTTGCTGCTGTTGCAGCTCTAGAGGCAGAAAGAGAGAGGAACCTCTTATCATTCTTAAGAGCAACCTTGCCATTGCGAGGCAGGCCACAGGGAAGTACTGAATAGAGAAGCAAATTCCCATTCCCTGGTAGCAGAAAATGCAGCAAAATATTAAAGCAGCTAAGGAAACTCATTTCTTCAGCATGTGAGGTTGAAATAAACGGGCAAAGAAGCATCCCACCCTCCAGAGCTTCTCAAGAGTAAATCATCCTAACTATTAGTTATCCATCCTCTACTCTGTCATTATTCTCTGCCTGTCAGCTCCTTGTAAGGGCTGCCTGTTCCACCCCTCTTGTGTTATTACGGTTGCCATGCCCTCCTCTCACCAGCTCCTATCAGTTATAATGACACAGTTAGGGGGAAAAAACCACACTCAGGCTTCCAAATTACCAGGAATTAGAAGAATAGCAATAAAATTGCATTTTAAAAAAAGAAAAGAAAAGAAGAAGAAGAAGAAGAAGAAGAAGAAGAAGAAGAAGAAAAAAAAAAACCAGAGAAACCAACCAATCCCCCCCCCCAACCACCCCACCAAACAGAGTAAATTAACCAAAATGAGAGAGTGAGAGAATTTTGCAATCTGTGGATGATTTCTGCTTCTGGGATTGCATATGTCATTAAGATTTATAGGTCAGTCCAGAGCTTAAAGAGCAGATGTTTTCTCATTATTTATCTTCCTAGCTAAGGCAGAAGATTCCTTTTTAAGGAAATCTGCGTAACACATGCAATGAAAATAGATCAGGTCCAACAATCAGCCTTTTTAACCAGCTCATAAAGGGTGAGCTGAGACACCCATCAAAGAGAAGTTTCATTTTACTCTCCAGAACAGAAAGAAATGTGCTCACTAGTGTCTGATACTGAAAATGTCAAATAACAGAACTGAATTTTACCTCTTATCTGGCTGTCCTCTGACTATAGCTAAGAACATTCGAAGAGTTTCTTGTATAAACAGTCAACTGACTAGCAGTCTTCAGCTTCTGCACTTGAACCCCAAGACCTGGATTTTTGAGCTTTAATCAAAAGATTACTTTAATCAAAGTACTATTCTGAATAATATCACTGCTATGCATGCCCTTTGTAAAGCACAACCTGTTGGTGCTGTGCTGCAGTTCCCCAAACTGATCAGAGCGATGTCACTTCCACAGGTATCTGTCGTCATCAGAGCCCTTCTGTACTTTTTTACTTATGTAGCCACAGAAATAAAACAGCTCTCAAGGACCCACTTTTCTAACAATAGCCCTTTCTAACAATAACCCCTTTATGGGCAAATCACTGGGTACTTTGGAGGCTCTTTGCACAAATCATCTTCCATTGTGAAGGTGGCAAGGAAAAATCAAAGTAAACAAAATATTCCAAGAACTTGAATTCCGAATTTTCCTCTTGTGTTCCTTACATCAGAAATACTTGTTTCAGAACTACAGAATATCCTTTCCATCTTGTAACATTCTTCCAAAATATATGAATTCTACACACTTATAACCTACATCAATTTTTGCATATGCTCTGTGGTCTTTTTTGTCAGTGTAGTTGGGCTGAATAGGGATCTCACATATTCCCAAGGCAGCTGGGACTGTGTCTGACCTTTGAAGTGTTTCTAACTCCAGAATCACAGAGTGGCTTGTATGTGGAGATCCTCTTTCTGATTGCTCTTCCCTTGAAGGGATGCCTCTGCAATCCTCCTGCTCCAGGCCTTAAGAGCACTGCTGAGACAGCTCATGGCTGAAGAACCTATTCAAGGCCACACACCTCCAGGGAGGTAGATTCATTTTAGAATCAAAAGTAATTAAGAGAAAAAGGTGCACAGGCTTGCACAGTGGCCTCGCTGTCAAACAACACAAGCAGTAAAGCTCTTCAAGTAAATCATCAAAAGCCTTCATAATCCTTTGCAGAGCCAACGCCCTCTTCTTGGGAGTCTCTGGGATCTCCTTTCTTCTGCAAATGTTAAGGCATGAAATGAAAGAAATCTTGTCCCTTTTTCTGCGATCCCAATTTCTTACAGCAGCCACCCTGCTTCTCAGCATCTCCAGGCAATGAAAGCTCAAAACCCATTGCTGATGAACTGGAACAACCACTTCCCTGGAGCCTGCCTGCCCCCTTTAGTAAATCTTTTGCTCTGAGAAATACCACCACTGGCCTGCACAGCAGCTGGTGTGAAACAGTGATGGTGAGGTGCTGTGTGAGGTTTTAACTCCAAGCAGGGATTGGGACAAGCTGGATCAACAGACCAAGGCCAATTGTATGAAGTTCAACAAGGAGAAGTGCCAGGTCCTGCACTTTGGTCATTTTGAACTGCCAGGTTCAAAGTAGACAGGACCAAAGACAGGAGTGAAAAAAAACCCAAAATCATACATCTGAGAGAACCATCCAGAAAAGAAGCTACCTACAACATAGGTCTGAGGTCCACCAAGGAGAAAGCTCCAGGGTCAGCATTAGACACAGGCACACCTGCTTCCTGCTGTATTTAGCATTGGTGCAGCCTCACTTTGAGCACTGTGTGCAGCTCTGCCCCCTCAGTTTAAGACAGACGTGAAGGTACTTGAAGGTGCCCAGAGGTAAGCACCAAAGCTGGAGAAGGGGCTGAAAGGCATGTCCTGTGAGGAGGGGCTGAGGATTTTGGGCTTGTCCAGTTTTGAGGGAAGGAGCTTAAAAGGCAACTTTATTGTTCACTACAGCTTCCTGAAGAGGGGAAGTGTAGAGGGAGGTGCAGAGCTCTTCTACAGGGGATCTAGGGACAGGACAGGACATGTGGGAATGTTATAAAGCTGCATCAGGGCAAGTTTGGATTAGACATTATGAAATAGTTCTTCACCAAGAGGGTGGTCAAACCCTGGAACAGGCTTCCTAGAGAGACAGTTGATGCTCTGAGCCTGTCAATGTTTAAGAGGCATTTTGACAATGCCCTTAATAGAATGCTTTAACATTTGGTCAGTCCTGAAGTGGTCCAGCAGTTGGAATCAATGGTCATTGTATGTCCCTTCCAAAGCTACTCTTCCACTCCACTCTACCTACAACACAGCTGAAAGAGAGATGGAGGCCCAGGCCTGAGCTGAGATGGAGCTCTTGAGTCGCTGGGAAGGGATGTGAGTGGAGGCTGCAAGTTAGGCTAGTCATGAGCATTAAGGACCATTAGTGCCCTCAGGACACTGACATCCCTCATTGGGCATTGATCTGTCTACCTTTAGGAGAGGTAGCTCAGCCAGCCTGATCTCTCAATATCACCCATGGCAGATATTTGGATTCACTTTTACAACATAGTTGAAATTTCCTTAGATTAGCTGGATGGTGTGGCTTTCCCACTACAAATCTCACTACCTGTCTCTCTCTGGGGAAATATGGTAATAGTTCTGTTCTTGGGACCCTCATGCTCTGCTGGATTTTTTTCTAGGTAGACTGCACTCTCTCTTTAGTCTCACAAATTCCAAAGTTTTCCTCAGTCATTCTAAGAGCAAGTTACCCTCTATTTCTTGTCTTGAACCTTTTTCCTATGTATCTGCATTGCTGCTCAATGAACCATCTGTAGTGCCAGTCTATCCATGCTCTGTTCTACTGTGTCATGAAGAGGTAAAGAAAATGCATTAAAAAGCTGTAGTCAGTGCTGTGTGCCAGCTGCTAGTGTCCCTTGGAAAATATTTGCACTGTTTGTTATTGACATGAACGTTCTCTTGGTAATTTGTGTGCTGGTTATAGTTCTCCAGGATTCTTTCCCTCTTTGGCTACCCCAGAGAAATGTGCTGTAGGGGCCAATATGAGCATTCGGCTGAGCTGATCCAGTCCAATACTTTTCTGTATTAGGCGAAAATGTTGTTTTCATTACCAATCTTTAACTCTTTAAAAAAAAAAAACCAACAAAAAAACCAACCCAAAACCAATCCTGCAACTGTAACTGTTTCTCATAAAGTCCACATTGCATAAACAGTTGCCTCAGGTCCTGGGAAGAACAGTCCGTTCACACATGGACTGCACCACAAAAGCAATAGCTCACAGTGGTCAGGCCAGGGCAGAACAAGGACGTGCTCTCTGTGAGGGACAGATGGTATCTATTTAGCTAACCATTCTTCCACTAAGGCTGTTTTAACGCCCAGATAATTTTTATCAGCTTCTTATCACATTTGGGAGCCCAGCATGCTTTTGATAGAGGCTGTGTAAGTGCTTCCCAGAGAGTGCTGTAGTTTCAGGGTTCAAGGCAGCATAACAGCATGAAGAGGAGGTGTGTGGATGTGGAGGGGTGGAACAAAAACAACCCCATGCCATGTTTGCTGATTTTGAAATGTTCTTGGATGAATTTCCAGGTAGAACATAGATGCAAGAACGTGGGAGGCCTCTTTCATCCATACTCAGTTTTGCTATACATTCAGGGCCAGACTGTGAGCCTTTAACTCATCTGTGCCTGTGCGCCATTTTTCAGGCTGACATGAAGGAGATCTGCCAGTGCTCTGAGCAGCTCAGAGATGCCTCACTGGCATCTGTAGCATGGTATTAAGCCCAAGCTATCCTGGCTCACATCTGACTGCAAAATTCAGTGTAGACATGCAACTTAGCCTGGCACCCACGCCTAGGAATGCTTCCCTTCCCAGATACTTGTGTTGTGAGGACAAGGTGTTACTCATCCTCACTACGCATATCACAGGGTGCCTTGCTGTTAGACTGTCAGGTAGAGCTGTCATCTGAAGGCCCCGGTGCAGTGAGGCGACGCAGCCCTGTGTCAGCCCTCTTGAACTATGACACGAGTAGCACGACATCTGCACAGCGTAGCATGCACCAGAGCACTGCGATGTAAAGAGCAGCTGGATGTTCAGAGAGAGCAGAGAGGAAAGTTGGGGACACTTACAAAAGGCAAAGAAAAGTCTCTCTCTCCCCCCCTTTTTCTTTCTTCACCAGGGAACTGGCTCACACAGTATTACAATAACAACAACTGGCAGGCTGCCCAGCATCGATGTACTTTGGTTGTAAGTGAACTATGAGGCTCAAGCAATCTTCTGGGAAAAGTTCACACCAAATGTATTGTATGTTATGTTTTCCCCTCATTGTATTTTTTTTCCAAAACAGTCTATTATATTCCTTCCCTGTTGCATTGTGGATTTCTTTAAGATCCCCAGGAGCTGCCCTTTTTAAAACCAAACATTTGGGTAATCGAACATATCTGTTTTTGAAGTAAGAGAGATAAACTAGTAATCTTCCTCTCAGAGCCAGCCTTCAGAATAAAACCAGCGCACAATTCAGTGAATGGTGGGGGTTCCTGCCTTTGGAAATTTATTTGCTTGGGGTTTTTTTCTCAGTTAAAGCCAAAAAGTTAAATGAGAGAAAGAAGTGTGCTATTGAAACACTGTAATTATCTATATGATGTACATCTTCCATGGAGAGGAAGCCAAAGCAGAGAGGACTTTACAATAGTAGTGCAGTAAAAAGAAAAAAGCATGTCCTCTGTTTCACTTAAAGCTTTCAAAAAAAGTCTGATGTGGCTTTATATGATAGTCCTGGACACCTCAGCGATGACAGCTGTAACTTCCACTGTACAATGCATTCATTTATTTTTTCCTGTTTCTCAATGTGGCTTTTGCAGGGGCATTAAAAGACAAATTTTTTGAGTTCTCAGAAACTATGAACACATTGAATGAAATTTATCTGACAAATCAGCCCAGAGACAGTCAGTTGGAAACTGGATAAGAGAAGTATGCCATAATCAGCCCAATTGCCTGCAAATACAGGTGCTGGGAATTTATAATTTACTGTTGTTTTTACTAATTAATTTTATTGTATTATTGCCTGGAGGCCTTTGCTAAGCTCTGCATTGCATTGTGTGATGTGTTGCACCTATGCATAGGAAGTTTCTTCCTCAGAAGATTTAGGAGGTTAGCTTTGAGTCGTTTTGCAGACGTGTTGGCACGATACACAAAGCAAACTCACAGCAAACATGAAAGAGTTAATTCAGCCTGAATTAGTAGTGGTATTAAGTACCTGTAGTTCCAGGAGTCCTTGGTAGGAGTTTTGGGTGTTCAGCACTTTTGAAAGCCAGACTGAAGTTCCTTGCCATGCTTCTGACAAAAAGTCCTTAGAAATTAAAGACAGAAAAGAATTATTAGGTTATCAGTCCAAATTCATCCCAGAAGAAAGCCCATTGAAGTCAATGAAATTACACTGGGGATGAATTTACCATAGCAAGATTGATCCCTATAGTATATTTAGAAGTGCTTTGTCCTATACAGTTTTAATTAGCTCTACATTAGTCAAGGTACTGTACCATTGTTTTAATCAGCTACCCTAGAAGAGAGCTGTCTCTAGCTATCCTTGTCCACATTTCCCCTCCCACCCCCATCCCTCACTGCCTCCTTCTCACCCCCTCATTATTTTATGTCTAATTCAGCTAATGAATTTCTCAGCCAGAGCTTGCTTTCATGTTTGAGAAGGACCTTGCCTGTATTGAGGCTAAAGAAAAGAAAACAACAAACTACACCGAAAACCAAATTAAGACCAGAAAGAACGAGCAAATTCTTCTACTGAGAAAAGCAAAGGTGTCTATGAAGCTTTAAGCTGTTCTTTGTCACTCCATCAATCCATATATAGCTAGGTTACAGTTTTTCACCCCATATTCTGTATTAAGGTGGGCATGAGTACTTTAGTCTTGACTTTCCAGTTTGTCCTAGGTTGCAATATAGATGTAGTTAAGTATTCTATTACCACCAGCTGTGGGCCGTTAGCTGCTATCACCTGCTAATGGCCCACCCCGCACGACAGGCAATGGGCCATTAGGGACACACCGTGTGACTCATGGACTTATCTCATCCCATTGTGGGATGCTCTGCCCAGGAGGGAGGAGCCAGGTGTTCCCACCTGGATATAACCTGGCCTTGGAACTGCCTGAGGGAGCCCTGTCTACTGGGTTCCCAGAGGACGAGAGCTACCACTGGATCTTCAGCTGGAGACTAGACCTTCACAGGATCACTGCTTCAACTGGACTACTTCAGTTGGACTGCTACTACCACCCTAACAGGGTGTTAGGTTGTATCTGACTTTGTCAGTGCTTTTTCCTTGTATTATTTCATTTATTTTTAATTTCAATCTTGACTTGTGATCTCCCACTGGTTTGTTTTCAAACCAACACACAGTTTCAACACTGACTCATGGCATTGTCAAGGCAAGTGGTTCTTGTTTCAAACCTCTGCTTTACCACCGTTGCAATAGCCATAGTCATGCACGTGCATGTGTAAAGAATTTCTCAAGCTGCCTCACAGAAATCAGGAAAGTATCTTAAGTTCTGTAGTGGAAAAGCACAGTAATACAAGGCAAAGTACTGTTGCCATTGGTACTACTGTGTTTTGGGGTTTTTTTGGTAATAATTCTAACACAAACCTTAATCTTTTCTCTGAGTCTTGCCAATTATATTTTACCTTCTCTAATGAAAGTTCTAACAAGATTATAGGGAATTTGTAGTTTCTGTATGCTTTCAGTCATGTAATTACAACTAAAACAACTGTGTTGAGAATAATTGCAGAAACTGTGGGTTCACTGCTGCCTTCTGCCAAAGAAAAAAAAATGTCCATAACTAAGGAAAAAACCTCTAAAACCACATTGGACAAGTTACTAAATCCCATCTACGTAAACATGTGTGTGCTCATTTCTGAGTCACTGTATCATTTGACCATGCAAGAAGCAAGACAGTTTGCTTGAAGAATGTCAGGAAGACCAGAATATAATTTTTAAAAATGCCATGTTTTCAGTTTTCTGAATGCTCTTCTAAAAGAGGCACACAATCACTTTAAAATTAACCACAGAGCTTAATTAGGCTTCTTCTGATTGTGCTGGGAGGGTTCCATGTTGTCTTCCTGTGGTCATTTCATCAGCCAGGGCTTTTCCTGTAAGAATGTGCTGCATCCATGTCACAGCATGGGGTTTCATCACAGACACCTGCTCTCAGCCTGTGAACACAGATTTTAATCTCCTTCCCTGCAAAAATGGTGACAGAAGGACATGTTATTTAATTACTCATGCATGCTTTCCAAGACAGGGTCCACAGCTCCACTTGTTTCATATGGCTTGTGCTATTTTTGGGGGGTGATCAAATAGGATGGTTGTTTAAAAAGGAGAAAGCCTCACAATAGACTTCTCTTTGCTATTTGATGAGAATAGTATATGAAAAGATTGGCAGGATAAGAACAGAGGGGGAACTGAAGAAAGTCTAGGTATGGTAAATGTAGCTATAAAATTATTTGTGACTACTTCTGCTCTCACTGTGAAGATATGTAAGCTAAGCTGTACTGTGTAACTTCCCTCCACTACAAGATCATGAGTCCATAAAAATTAACTGCAATAGCCATCTCTAACATACTGAAGGAGATGAAACTAACTTAAACTTACTAAATGTTCATCTAAGTAAGATCTGCAGTTGTGGTTATGTTTCCCTCAGGTGCTAGAAGAGGAAAAAACAGGACAAAGATGAAAGAAGAAGTATAAACTTTTAGTTCTGCTTAAACAATGCATTTGCTAAATCACTCCAGTCAAACTCATTCAGCAATTCCTACAAAATCCTACCATGGACCAAAGCAAAGCACAGCTAAATGAAATGTTATATATTGTATCCAGCAAGCAGTCACTGCACTTGCGTTCTCATTGCCCTCAGCAGCACCTGCATTCTTTGATCACAGTCCTTTTATGTGCTGCACTGTATACAAAAGACTGAGCCAGCAATTAGCCATTCTAGCACTGGGTCCTGAAATCTCTGCAAATGCTTCAGCTCTTTAATGAATTCCTAAAGAGAAGGAAGTTGCAAACAAAGTTCAGCTTGTGTGTTTTATGCCAGGTTCCCACAGCACTGTAGGTTTTTAGAGCTTAATTAATGACACTTGCATCCTGTGTGCCTTCCAGAGTTTTAGTGGAACTTTTACTGGTCACTTCAAACTTTGACATCTTTTGGACAATTGTCCTCAGAATATTGGGCAACCTCCCCAGTCTTTGGAAGGAACAAACAAGACATTGGTGCCAATCATGACTCATCTGTATTAACAGGATGAACAAAACTGGAGGGACAAAACATGCATCATTTCAAGTAAACTACTCATCAGAAATCCTATGCATTGTATAGGAACCAAAACGGGTGATGAAATTTAAAACCACAGCCTAATATACCAGCATTTGGGAACTCTGCCAACGCCCCTAATTAAAATTTTGAACTAATCTCTTCAGGGCATCCAAGAAACTCTTTCAGAAAATGGAACATTCTTCTGTGCACATCCAACTACTTATCCTGTAAGAGGGAATATAAAGGAGATTGTATATGATCAGACAGAGGTCAGTCAAGTGGAAAGGACAGTGTGAAAGCTACAGGAAATGAGCCATCTATGAATGAAAATACTGGAATTCCTTCTTGAACTCTGACTCACAAAATGTAAGATTTTGCTGGTCCTCATCAAAGGATCATTACATCAATAGAAATTCTTCATTAATTTTAGTGTGATTTTAATGTGTTCCCAAAACAGGAGAATACAAAAATAGGTGTTTACAATATCAAGTTATGCCAACATGTCCTTTTTCTTCTTTTCTACCATTGTTAGAGAGCTTGGTTAAAGTGGTTTGAGATAAATGAGAAGTGTAGAAGCTGGTCTGGAGAGGGTCTAAGACAGCCCCTGACAGTGGCTTATAGGCAATAAACAACATACCCAGTACTGTTAGAGATGCAATTAGATGTGAAAGTATGACAAAGGGTTGGTAATTGGCTGGTAAGTGGAGAGGGAAAAGATGTTGACAAGTTTTTCTTAGATGGGAAAAGCCAAATCTTCTTTATTGTCATAAAAAAGAAAGCAAGAAGAGTGAGATTTTTGAGAAGAAAACTGTGATGTTAGGCAGAGTTAGGAAGGGGGGAATAAGGTAACTAGAAAAAGTGTACAAGGCTAGGTTAGACTCTCAGACATGGAAAAAGAGACAAGGTAGGTAGGAGTTTCAAGGAAAGAAGTTACAAGCAGGGAAACTGCATCATACTTAGTAAGTTTTGTCTGTGGAGAAACCAGCAGCGTCCTATAAAGACAAAGTGAAGACAGTAGAAGAGAACTATCAAAGATTAATCTAGGCTGGCTCTGCAAGAAGTAAATCTGTTTAGGTATGCAACTGAGCCTCATAAGTCAAGAAATCCTATCCTGAGCTCATATGATTCAAATCTATGTTTTTGTCTGGCCAATGTGCAGCTACAGGGTTTAGTCATTGTCTTACACTTCCCATAGCCCCTGACACTCCGGCAGACATGCTGAAATTAGGGAAATGGAGGCACAAGCCTCCCTTTGCACAGCTCTAAATGACGACATGCAAAGCAAGGCTGTGAGGACTCAGTTTTCTGGGCAAATTCTCCCAAGTGAACACAAACACGACTTTAGCTCCCATACTTTTGTCATTTGTAGAGCTTTCCCTCTTCTCTCTGGCTAAGAAACAAACAAAACTTCCTCTCTGCTACCTTTTTCTAAAGGATGTTTCTGTGACTAAGCCATTTATGTGTCTATATTACATGTAATTCTCTGATGCCAGATGAGATAAGAGAGAGATAATCCTCATAAAGGATTTGTGGCATTATAGATTAGAGCTTCCTTTCATATGTTGTATGCATTGCCTTCAAGAGGCCTTGAGTGATGCTATAGGCTCTCTGTATTCAGATTACAAGATACTTGCATTCAGCACTGCCTTATTATAGGTTTAGAAATACCAACAACCCAACTAAGTGGCCAGCTGTTCAGATCCTGCTGTTCTCTTAATCCACGCAAAGGTAAAGTACTATTGTGGTCAGGGGGATCCTTGCCAGGTTAACAAGATTGAAACCACTTTCCTTGTATTTATCCAACTGCCACTTCACTGTGAAGTGGTAAGGTAAATAATAATAAAGTGGTTGTCCAGCAGAAAGAACATTTTTTCCAGGAAGAAGTCATCTTTGCTTCAATATTTTGTCCAAGACAGAAAGGTACTTAGTTACTCTGCCTTTTTTCTTTTTTAAAAATTATTATTCATATCCAAAGTCCTGTTGACACAACCAGCTGGAATGTCAAAATTGAATTTTACTTATAACTCAAGTGTCTACCTAGGATTTGAAACTTTTGTGGATCTACCTGAAGGTACCCTCACTGGGCATCTCCCAGGAAAAAGCTGAATAACAGGTGAACTGCTGCTCTGGAACTCAGTTTCTCCATAGAATGAGAGAGGTAATAATCGCTAGGAAGATCTTTAGTTGTGTTTCCTGCTGTGCAACATGCTCTTTGGATGAAGGAACTGAATAATTTTGGGAAACACAGAGGAGCAATGTTCAGCAACTTCGCAATATGACTGTTCTGATGAGAGGCCAACCCTGGCTTCTAGGCCTGGAAAACAATATAGCCAATCTCTGTGATACTGGGTGGTGTGAACTATTTACACAATGGTATATCCTGCTTAGCACATGTGAGATATCTCTCAGAGGAGCATGACTGATGATAAATGTACATGGCATTAACACAAATGTCATTTACAGTGCTCATTTGCCTAATTAATAGCGTATTTATGTTTCTTGAACATTGCAGTGATCATTTTTTAATTTCCTCTCTGGTGAGAGCATTTAATAGAGTGGGGGAATTTATGTTTGTTCTCCAATGATGGTACGTTAATCTCTTGGCAAAAAATCTGCATTTTCTATTCTCACCTACGCTGACATTTTGCCTGCTCCTGAATGGATCAGCAATGTTCCACTAACAATAACCATTTTCAGTGTGGAACAATGATATACATCTTAAAAAAAAGTCTTCACACCTCTTGATTTCAACTGCTCAGAAAGAGAAAGTGAAGCATGTAGCATAATTCTGCTACATATGAGGAGGCAAATATCTCATGGAAATAGATCTTTAGCACCTTGTGTCTGCGTGATTCAGGATATCACAGATCTCAGCTGTTTGTTGTCATTCTGACTCCCCTGGCTGTGTTGAAATCACCACTGTGACAGCCAAGATGAAGCAGCTGACTGTGTGAGCATTCCTTGTCCTTTCCAATACAAAGCAAAGCTACTTAGCTTAAATCACCACTGACGGGAACTAACTTCTTAAACAGGTTTGAACTTGATCCTTGTTGAGCACATCTGACTGTGCCCCAGATTGCCTAGCTCAGCTCCACGCCAGCACATGTACACTATTATCAGCAGCAGCAGCTCTACATCAGTCAGCAGCTGGCAGAAGGGCCCTTGGGGACTTTTCTAGCTGAGGCTAGTGCAGCCCTATGGCTGCTTCAATATATTCTCCGTGCACAAAAGGGGACATATCTCTATGCAAATGTTGTTATTGCACAATGGGTGTCATTGATAGCAGGAAAGAGACAATGCTTGGGAGCTGGATATGTTGTTCAAACATCATTCCAGTCTTTTTATATACTGTGATTAAGGCCCTTTACTTAGAACTGCCATCATGCTGCTGCTGGCTGCTTTGGGTGCACAGAGACTATCTGAAAGCCCTTTTCACCCTCTTTAAAAGAGTCAACTGAACTGTATTTCAGTGCCTGAAATTCTAGAGTTTGTGAAGTCCTTTTAATGTAGATTCTGGCTTATCTATATACGACACACAAACAGGTACTACTCGTGTATACGTTTGTGTTTGGGTATCCGTGGCACCCATCTTTTCAAGCACTACAAATATTTCCAGTTAGCCAATTCCTTTTCTCCACTGCATTTCCAGGTCATAACCCCACTGTTGTCAGGATTACTTAGCCCTTGACACCCTAGCAGTATTTCTTCAGTAGTGGCAGACAGGGCTCATAGGCAGCCAGGGTATCTAAAACAAAGGAAAACAGTTACAAGGAGAATATGGGACAGACAGAGGAGCAAGTGGAACTAACAGACTAAAGGCCCAAGGGAAAGAAACTAGGTTGAGACTGGGAATAAGGGCAGCAACATTTCAGAGGATTTGCTCCCAGGGCAGGCAACAACAGCAGCTGCCAGGAACAGTGTCAGTCAGATCAGCCAGGAATTCACCTGTTTTCGAAGTACAGCCCCAGCACAGGGTTAAAGTTTTTAGCATCCCATATTCAAAATGATACACAACTAAGCACAGACATAGAACATATTACTAACTGAAAGGATTAATTTACTAAATCTACATGTCTCTTTTAGATTCATAAGTCTCTCCCAGGGGACCTGTGATGCATCTACTGTCCCTGTGCCAATGTCTCAGATAGATCATTACATTTAGCCTACTGAATACTAACCACTGTGTCCTTTTCAGGCTTAAGAAAATGAATGGGGACCAACTTCAACCAGCTTGAGATAGAACAGCTCTGATGGCCCAGGTGTTACCTGCAGCTCTCCAATGATCTAACTCAGGGTCAGTGGGCCTGGCTTAACCACTTGGCCACCTCTGAAAGCTTTCAGAAACCCCTGCTCCCTGTCACATGTGCTGAATGCAAACTGTGAATCTGAGCACTGTCATTTCCCACAGCACAGCTGTAGAACTCCAAAGAAACAGCGTAATAAAGCACCAGGCATCCCCCATTACCTCCATCTCATGAGATCCAAGCCTTGCCACAACACATCCCATCCCACCTGCTTTTACCTGGTCTCTGCCAGTCACTGCCATTCCTCCCTGAAACTCTGAAGTGGCTGTGACAGGAATGTCTAAGGAAATGAGATAGAAGCACCTACAGCAAATGAATAAACAAATAAAGCCCTAAAAAGACTGAGCTGGAGAGCAAGGGGGACATGAGCTGTTCAGAGGCTCGAAGGCCAGCCCATAGAGTCACTCAGTCTAGACTCCAGATGTGAACGCAGAGCCTCAGTGAGTGCAATACGGGACTGCGTAAATATCTCAGCCAGATGTCTCAGGGCCCAAGCTACAAATCCTCACAAATGGTGACAGAGTTGGCTGTTGCTGTTTGTACAGCTCTGCTTCCAAGAGAATCAGTGGTCATTCAGTCAGCAGCACTTCATTTTTGCAGCCAGATGGGAGGGAAAACCAGGCTCAGAGTTGCAGTTAGTCTCATAGCAAGCTCAGCAGTCGGTGGATGGGTCATGGAGCCCTCTGTGGGTACTGAGGTTAGTTCAAAATAGCAATCTGGGGAAAGAGCTGAAAAGATTATACTAAACATAAAAGCACATGATACTAAACTCCCAAATGGGCTAAAGTAACAGGCTGCCATGTTAGGTACTTGAATTAAAATTTAGATCTTCCAGACCCCTCCCATTTGGTCAACTAAGCTTACAGATGCTTAACATTATGCGATGGAATTACCTTATATTTCAGTTGCTGGAGACATGTGAGACTCTGGCCCTGAGGAGCTTGATGTTTTGTGTCTGCGCTTTCAAACTAAGCATTCCTCTGCCCCACATTCACGTTCCCAGAAATTGTCTCCTAGGTGTGTGCCTTATGGAAAGCACCTGGAGGAAACCTGACAACCTTCCTGTCTATTTGCAGCTGAATATGTCCTTGGAGAGGCTGGAGATTAGCTTCAGCTCCCTCTTCTGTCACAGTTAGACCAGAGGATTGAGCTTGTCCCTCCCAGGAAATGTTACCACTAGTCTATAGCATATTTCAAATTTAAGCTTTCCCAGTCTCTTAGATTTCTCTCACACTCCATAAAAAAATTAAGTATTTATTGCAGCAGGGTATAGGACCTGGGGATCTGCAGTAAAAGTCCTTTTATAATCTACCCTGTCACTGGCCCAATTTAGGATATATCAATTTATGACCTAGATTCTCTTCAGCAAGTCACCAAAATTGGAACTGGCTGAATAATTTATGAGAAGATTTGTAAGCAAAAATCCTGAGTTGGGATACTCTGATTCACGGAAATAATATTATTTATGATTTCTTATTCAGGCATGAACATGTTTTAGGATGGCAAATAATTGTCCCAAGATTTGCAAGAGGATGGTTTTAATTCTCCTATTTTAGAGTACCAATAGAAAAGTGACTCATACAGTATAAAAGATGAGCTTTTGAATCAGCTCAGAAAAACTTGACAAAGAGACATGTGCCAGTCAAACAAATTAAACAGCCCAGAAAAACTTGACAAAGAGACATATGCTACTGTATCAATGTCTTATTTCGCTGGGTCCAGTTACAGCTTAAGGTTGCATGCACTGGAGAAGTATTTTAAAAGGCCATTTTCCCTGTCTTCAGACCTAGGCTCACAGAGATATCTTGGAGTCAAAAAAGGTTAGGATAAATTGCAGTACTTCATACTCCTTGCTGGCTAAGAACTCACATATGAGCAGTAGCTGATGATAAACTCATTTATCTTCCATGGCAAACGCTTGGGACTGTGAGCCCCAACTCACAGACACTCTTCTCTCATTCCCAAGGTCCTAACACAGGTCAGAACTGCCAAAAGATGTTCTGAACAACACCAGGCTCCCATAGGGGTACATTTCCCATAAAGGTTGCAAGGGCTTACTGTTTTTTATAACTCTTTCACTTCTGATCCTCAAACCATTCCTGGGATCCACTTAGTTCCAATAAAAATATTTCCTGACCTGCCACATTCAACCTTGGGTCTAAATCAGATTTATCTGAACTGACAGATGTATGCTTTTAAGGTTTAATTAGTTTCCCTCCCTCCCTATCCTGAACAACATAACCCCAAAAAACATAGTGCAGAGAGACCTGTGCTGGACACAGAGATCCTTTTCCTTATTACTCTGCACTTTCTAAAGAGAAAAGATACTGAGTGCAATAACCCTAAAGAACAGTTAACTCCATGATCTAAAACAAGTACACTGAACAATTTATTCAAGCACATGGGGCTGTTCTTCCACCTCCTTGGTAATGAATGCGCAGCATCACCATGGCTGAAAGTTAAAGGGGATATTTCTTCTGGCAGTGCCCTCTGGGTCCATTAGGCTGGTTTATCCAGCAATTGTGTTGGCAGTTTGGAGTTTTTCCCAGATCTTCTATGGCCAGGGATGCTACTGGCCATTTTATTAAATGTCAATGCCCATTTGCAGATTAATTGGGGGGGAGGGGGGAGGAATCAACCTTAGAATATTTTCCTTTTGGTTCACATACAAAAACTCATCTATTTAAAAGACTTTTCAGAGAGGGTCCTTTCTTTTGGAATGAAAGAGTTCTACTTGAAATCCTACTATGCAGCATTGACTTTTCCATATTGGGAGATAGAAAATTTCCCCTGTCTTGCCCTTGAATCTGCAGTTGCAAACCCTCTTCCAGCACAGGCTCAGAACACACTTCTGACTCATAAATGCCAGTTCCAGTGGATAAACAGCAAGTAGACAAGAACATGAGATAAGTGAAACCTTTCCTCTTGCAGTACAGAGGGAGGTGGAACGCATGTAGACCAGCAAAAAAGTAGGTGTTGAAATACAGAGTATGAGGAGGATGCAGAAATTCCATAATCCTTATCTCTGTCCCTCAAAAAAAAAATCAGTCTTTCCAACCACAGACCACAGCAAGTTCCTTTCTGTGGAAAATCAGATTTATTTTGCCATTCATGCAAGTGCAGTTGCCATCTGAGAGCCTCAAAGCTGCATTCCTCAATGCCTGTGGCCATAACCAATTTTTGGGAAGCCATGAAGAACCATTATCAGGAAAATGGTGCTTCATTTACTCTTTGACTCTCAAAGAATGTTTTGTCTTCCCCTCTGTTTTGTGAAGTGCTGTCAACGCTTACAGTGGAGTTTATTGTAAATACACAATAATAACAACTGTGCACATTCATCTCTGATTCGATTCCTATGTAAATTTATGTTAATATTTATGCAGATTAGGTCTGCCCCCCTCGGTCCTGGAAAGTTGTCAGAATGACACATGGGTTCTGAAGAGGTTGTGTACTACTGATCTGCAGTTTTTGTATAGTATTCAATAACTGGGAAGCCAGCAACAAGAGACTGTTGATATTTGTCTTCACTTTTGCTGGATAAATCAATGGAGTCTTCTGGAGTCTGACTAGCCTACCAAGGACTCATCTAGAGTCTAGCTAGGATTGAAAAGAATTCTCTAAAAGAATCTCTAAAGCCATGACCCGCTATTTTTATTTCTATTTCTCAATAGAACAAATACTCATACATTGGATCTTTTGAGAAATGGGGTTGTACAAGGAAGCCTAGTAAGCTTTCCAGATCTGATATGCCATTTATGAGACAGAAAAGAATTTCTTCTCCCTAATATTTAGTAACCACCAAACCAATGCTTAGAGTTTATGTGTAGACCTCCTCACTTTTTGCTGACTAAATCAGTAAAGTTTTTAAGAGAGCTCCAATAGGTCACTTATTTTATTCTTTCCTTCTCAGCCCCCCTTTTCTCTGTTTTAACACAGAAAACACTGATCTTCCACTTGTTTGGGCAGCCAAAGCCATTTTGATCACTCAGGTCAGACCAGTGACAAGGCAGCTGGAGTGCAACAGTTGGCTGTTCTCTGCTTTCCTGACACAGATGTTTTGCTATGACACATTCTAGTCCTTTGCAGTAAATAGAAACTAATTTTTAGCCCATCCCATGACTGTGTCTTTACAAGGCTCCCAGGCACTCCTTAAATAATCACAACAGGACATAAATTGGGAATACAAGAGATACATGTGCTCTTTGCACAGGGATGAATTTCTGATAATCCAAAAGGGGTTGGGGAAATTGCTGTCAGAACCAGCAGGCGCCACAATTGTTGGCTGGGAAGACACACCAGACAACAAAAGTCCAATTGCCAGGAAATATTTATACTCCAGCAGTTCACAGCTGAGAACTTGGTCCTGTCCTTTGATACACAAAACAAATTTGTTCTTCAGCTGGAAACTTGGCTGTGCCTGGAGGGTACGATGGTGCTCAGAGCTGATAAAGGTGGGAGCTGAGTCATCAGCTCAGACCAAAGCAGCAATCTTCTGACCAAAATCACCTCCAATCCAAATAATATGTAAGGGACTTAAGTGGCCAGTGATTTTTCAGGAAAAACATGAACAAAATGGGAAAATAACAAAACAACAAATAAGAGCAGAACTGTACCTCATAGAGTGATGAGAAACTTCAGCCACCATTTATTTCTGGCCTTTTAGCTTCTTTAAAGACTGATGCTGAGAAAACCTTGTTCTCCTCCAAGTTCTTCTCACTTGAATCTGGTTCAGAGTGTTATTTCACTCTACTTTTTTAATCTCATTTTAATGAAGGCAATGTTAGCCACAAGAGCAAAACAAGCAAAATAAAAACAATTAGAGCCTGGAAGGAATCTGGATTTTTCCTTTGAAATAGAGCCCCATTTCAGACAGCTTTCCACGTTCCTTATTCATTGTAGGTTACATTATGGCATCCCATCAGGCCCATTCAAACCAGGTTGCAAAGGTATTGTGGCTGGGATCCAACGCTGCCTTCCCTGCCCGTGATAGCTGTTGGTGGTGATTTCATCTTAATCATTTTCTCTCTTTCCACCTCTCATGCACCTGCCTTCCTGTCTTGATAGGACCAAAGTGCAGCTCATGGAATCTATATGATAATCACAAAAATAGTTATATCTGTTGAAAAATGGATTTAATTCCCCCTCTAAACCTTTGTGGATTGCCAACTGGGGGTGTGAAACCAGCTGGCAAAAGATGCGTTCATTTCGATTTCATGACTTTCATATACTGCAGCTTCCCGACTTTAAATGGTTCCTCCCCTCACTAATGAGAGCACCAAAGCCTTGATTAACAGCCCTCACTTTAAACAAAGTTTTGAAGTTTCTTTTCACGGTAACTTCTCTGGGGATGTCTGACAGCCTGCTCAATCCAGGGCAGCTGAATGCCTCTCCTTTCACAGCATGAACATTTGTCAGAGACACTAGGAGTCAGGCTTGGTGAGGATTTGTGTCCCTGAGTAGTCTGCAAGTAACTTGCACAACAGCGTGGGAAGCAAGCTTAAAAGTAGTGCTGGTAAAACTGTGAAAAACTAATTTCATCAATGTTTTCAAAATGTAAAGGCTTGGAATGGACGATGTTTTACTTTTTCAAACTCCTTTATCCCTATTCTTATAAAATACATTTTTGTTTACTGAAAATCTTGTCCTCAGCACATTGTTCGTGATTTTTTTTTAGTCTAAATAGGATTTTAGAGAGTCAACTAGTCAGCGTGAGAGAAAAGCCTGGTATTTTTTTTGACTGTTGATCACAGAGAAGAAAAAGGCTATTTCTTGGGAAAGATTTCTTCAAGACAGGTGGAACCATCCAGATCAGAGCCTGGAATCCAGACTTAGAGGGCATGGCTGAGCCCTCTTGGATTTTTGTTTAACATTTAGATGAAGTTTTGTTTTGGTTATGCTTGACAGTCAGAAAGTTCCACTTTCTTTCAGCCAAAGCATGAAAGGAAATACTGGGATCTTGGGGTCTGAAGGGAAAATGGAGAGGGGGGAGAATCAACCCTAAATAAAAAGCTCCTGTACAGTTGGTAGCACAACCAGACTAGCAAAGCAAGAAAAAGAGACTGAAAAATTCCAGTCACAAAAGTCAAAAGCCACAGCTCTCTTCCAGGGAAGGAATACATTGCATCTCATTTCTGCTGTGCCTACTGATACCATCTACAGAAAATCTATCACCAGTTGAAATCGACTGACATTCCTTGTCAATGCATTCAACCACATTGGTGTCTCAACTTTCAAGCGTTTATTAGATGCACAGTCATGGAATTTTCTTTGAAACAGAAAGACAATACAAACTCCTTTATTTTGGCCTTACAGGACCATTAATAACTATATTTCTTTATATATTAATTTCCTTCCATTTATTGCTTCAGGAATCAACAACACCATAAATTTACCTTAGAGCAAATTGTGGCATATTTTTATGTTCCCCCCATCCAGACAACCCCTACACAAATACACATATACATACACATATACAGACATAAATCCTGACAGTGAATAGCTGAATTCACTGAAAGGCAAGAAAAAACTAGCATATTCAAAAACAGGAGAAAATGAACACTGAATTGTAAGTAATGTATCTTAGCTATTAGACATATTTTACATTTCATTCTTCTTTCATAATTCTGTTTCTAGGATTATGACATTTTCTTCTTGCATACCCATCTTTCAGGAAGATAGCCCCTCTGGAAGATCCCACTGAACTGGGATACTCACAGAGGAAGATCTGACTAGTTTGTTTAGAGGGAAAGGACAAAACTGGAGTAAAGAGACTGAAAAGAGCAAGCCAAAAGTAAAGCTAAGAATACAGCACAGTCAGTGGAGAGTGGTAACAGCTACGGAGCCTTTGTCTTTGAGCAGGAGCTGAAAAGCACAAATAGATTCAAGCTAACAGTGCCAGAGTGGCAGCTCAGTGAGGTCATTGTTCATGTCCCCACCAACTGCACAGAGCTTTAGTCCAACACTCGGACTTGTTCCTGTGCTACAGCTTTTTACCATGCAGTACCTGCCTCCATATATATTTGCATCTAATGGCAATATGGATGCAAACTTCACTCAAGGGAGACGCAGGACCGCGAGAGCAGAGAATGCTTGAAATGTGATTTAACAGGAGTCTACCAGACTTGGTGTCAGCTCTTCTGTCCCTAAGACTTGAGACAACCGTAGGTTTATGAGCATCTTAGAAAACTGTTCTCTCTTGGTTTGAATTTAGAAATAGCTACAAGAGTTGTAACAGTACATTCTAATTTTCACCCAGTTAATTCCAAGCACAATGAATGAAAAAAAAAGGAAGTCACCTGCAGGTGACTGCTGTACCTCATAAGCAGAGCACAGAATTGTTAGTCTCATTAGAGATGATAAAAGCAGTACTCTTCATCTGGAGAACCTGTGAAGTCACCGTTTGTGAAGCATCATTCTGTCCTTATCCTCAGCCAAAAATGATGGGAAGCAAAGCTGCTCTGCTCTGCCTCTTCACTGAATTCAGAGCTTTCAGCCATTAATACAGCACATAACCAGAGTCAATGCTGCACTTATGGACTTTGCTGCTGGCAGCAATGGCATAAAGTCCATGTTTGGATCAATACTAGAAAGTTTGTGTTGTAGAGCTGTTGGTGCACTGTTAGTGGTAATACTGCAATCTCAAGTTCCAGACCCAAGGCTGTACATCCTTAGAGCTTCATTATGTACAGGAGAAAACTGTACACTGTGTTATATAAACCAATAAAGACATACATATCCCAACCCAGACAACAAGGAAGACATGCAAGTCCCATATGAAAAATACAGATTTAAACATTACCCAATGTGGCAAGCATCCCAGTCTCCTAACTAATAAAATGCTCATTTTTAGAGCTTTCACCAGGAAACAAAAAAAGAAAAAAAGGAAATTAAATACTACCTCAGCATCTTGAAAAGAGGCGGTCACCTCTCCAGGATTCCTTCTCAATTAAGCAGGACTCCTTGCCTTGGTTGGATAACAAATGCACATTCATAAGTCAACGTGTGCTCAGAAATCTGTAACACAACACCATTTATTCCATAGCCAAAAGACATTCTTACTTTCCCTGATTAGTGAGGGGACAGCTTAAGATGGTGTAACTCACCTTTTGTCTCTCAGTAGACAATTCTAATGTAACAGTGGAGGCAACATATAACTGGTGGGAAAGGAGGGAAGTAAGTTTACATCTTTGCTTCTGTAACCCTTCAGAGAATCTCACTAAAAAAGTGTTTTCTTCATGTGCTGGTGCAACTGTCTCCCCCAAAAATCAGTGTCTTTTGCATTGAAATGGGCTTGTTTTGATTGCCCTGTTGTAAGTCGTACACCATAAAAGTAATATAATACAACATAGGATCCTCCTCAAAAACGTCATTTTGTGCCGGAGGATCTCTGAGCCTAAACATTTCCTATCAGACACTGTATTCCCAGAGGAGCCTGGCTTTCTGCAAGAGCTCTTTGTAGTCCAGCTGGATGTCATTACATAATTAAGCCAGGAGGTAGTCTTGAGCATGGTAATTTTACAATGTAAGATCAAAATGTTGTTCTTCCTTTCAAAAGATCTAGTGCCATTTGTTGTAGTGCCTTTATGCAAGGGATCAAATATAGTATTGATTATTCATTATTACCTTTAAAGAGGTCAGGAAGCTTCTGGAATTCAGAAGATTTCTGGGGATCTGAAGTGATATGAGGCCTCAGGGCTTGATGACTCTTCTTGACCTGAAGCTTTGAAATATCAACCTGGTGTCTGGATTGTTCCTACTTGCTGCCTGGGATTTCAAAGTCTCTCTCTCTCCCTTTTTTCCCCCAAGGCATCAGTCTTACAGACATTGCCAGATCAAGAGAAGAAAAGAATGGAAAAGAAAGTGAAAGTGAGAAGACCAGGACTTGGAAGCCCAGCTGGCATACATCTGCTTTGCTAAGCTTGAATTGAAAATGAGTATCATTATTCTTGTTCTGCATGCATCCTACTGTGTTTGGTTATTGCATCATACAGGAGAGGCAATGGGTGTATCCTGTGGCCAGCTCCATTGCTTTCAACATGGGCTAACCAGCTGTCCAATATCCCAACACTGAGAGTTTTTAAACCTTGCTGTGACAATTTGATCTTCAGGCACTTTCAAATGGAAGAATGTTTGAAGGAGACTGGGAGTGTCATTATGTGGAGGCCCTGACAAGATTTAAAACACTATCCTTGTCAGCGAAGAAAAAAATCAACATCATATTAATCTAAACACTACATTAAAAGTTTCCATTTTCAACAACAGTTCCTTTATGTTGTAGAATAAACCTCCAAGAGTGCTTTTTGGCAGATGGTTAAATATTTAAGTAGTTGGCCACAGATTTAAAAAAACTGAGATAATTAGAATACTTGAAGCAGTTAATATTTATTAGTCATAAAGAGTTTGACAGATTAGATGTTTTCCTACCCACACATTCTTTAGCAGGAAAAAAAACCAAAAAACCCTATCTTTCATTCTGTGGGTAGCAAACTTTGATATGAGGCAGAAGTAGAAGGCATGGGCTTCCCAGGTTACTCAGTGAGAGACACTGAGAGAAGTTGCTGTGGCTTAATTCAAGAGCAGGCCAGAAAAAAACATGGGAACAACAAGGTCTCTGCGGAAATGCACAGAGTTCACTGTGGAAAGTGTTCAAGATTGAAACCTGAGGACTGAATCTTCTGCACCACTTCAGCTTTCACTAAAAATGATCACGTCTCTAGCAGGGTTGCAGGGCTGCTCCAGTCGCTGGGGGTTGTGAGACAATCCACTTACAAATAACCTTGTTGCTTCTCTTAGCCTTCCTTGCAGGAGAGGAGATGCACGGAGCAAAGGCAGACCAGTTCTGGGGCACTCCAGAACTGCATCAGAGAAGACACCAAGAGACAGTGGAGTCTTGGTGTTAAAATGGGAGACAGGAGGCCAGAAACTGATGGATTAGTGGGGCTGCTTTAGGGGCCAGTTTTACTAAACAGGTCCTCTTTTATCTGTCCAGAAATCTGGCTGAAAATAAGGATTGCTGGCTGTCCCACAAACTGTCAATACCTGTAAATGTTCAAACAGGCTCTGGGCATAGACAGAGCCTGCTTTTGCAAGGAATGTATATATTACTAATGCATACTAGAGCAGCCACATGAAACTCCTAGTCAGCAATTCATGAAAAACATGAAAATGTCACCACTAGGTAGCTAGTTGGCTGGAAAGAGAGCCACCTCCAATATATCTTACCTCTCTTAATAGCACCACTGAATGGTCAATACATGCCCCACTATGAAGTCCCTTGGGCTCCTTTACACTGAAAGGCAACAAGGCACCTTAGAAATGACATTTGTATGTATCCACATGCAGTGTTAAAAGGAATGAATGCTTAGGATTCACTGTGGCAGACAGGGAGGTGAGTGGAAAGGATTTCATTGGTGTCTGCACAGCAAGGCCAAGGGCAGACAGTAGTAGATAACAGACCAGCTCTTTCCTGTACAAACCGGTAGGGCAGAACCAACTGCCCTGGCAGGCTGAACACAGACCTGATCTGGAGTCACCCTAGCACTGCCCTCAAGGAAATCCAGAGACAGATTGGAAAGTAACCTTGAATACCAACCTGTGCCAGTTTTCTCTCTTAAGGGGATGGCAGCTGGAGCAGAGCAATATCTCAGCTACGCCTTCCTTTCCTGTGATCAGCAGAGATGAACTGCTAAAATTGCTGAGGAAGTTATTCTTTATCCTACAAAAATCTTTAAGAGCCATCCCTGTCATAGACAGAATTATAGGGTATTTTTTTCAACTTTTTTATTTTCACTAATATGATTTTAGAGATATTTTTCCAGTGTCACCTTGTCTGACAATAGCAATTCATGCTTTAATTATCTCATTGGCATACTGAGACTGTAGGAAAACTGGTAGGATTATGAGCTACAACGAAAGAAAAACATGGTTTAGAGGAAAAAACACTCAGAAGTTTCCAGCTTTCATAGGTTTTCTTTGATTGCTAAAAAGCATGTTGGAGAAAATCTGTTAAAGTTTCAGTATCCTTCCTCTTCAAGGGAAATCCACAATCCTTAACCCTTTAGAGCACCATCAAGACTCACTGCAAATGTGAAGAAAAGACAAGAATAAAACCCAGCAATAAAAAAGAAGTCATAAACTTTTAAAAAACAAATATCACAGGATTCCATTACTTGCCATAAAGAAACAAAACGGAAATGAACCCACATTGTTTCCTCTTGAAGTATCCAGAAGAAAAATCTGCACCTTAAAAAGGTTTTACCTCAATATAGGCCATAATGTAAAAAAGTGAGGATCTTGGAAACTTGTGCTTTTCCTGGATTGAGGCCCAGATTTTGTAATATATCTTGCCTGTTACTATTTTTCTTGCTTCTTCCAAAGTAGAAAAGGCTCTTTTGAAGAAATGGGTTTTCTAGACACTTTGGTACACCAGAATTGGGGTCTGTTTAAATACTTCAAATTTGACATATATACACATACAGTTATAACATTTGTGGATATGAGGCAACATTGCCTTCTCTGGATCCAGTTCTTCCTATCAATATGTTGTAAGATACTAGACAGGGTGGTGTCTACCCTATCATATAGAGTATGCTCTAGGCCAGACAAATAACAGAAAAACACTCACCTTGCTGTGCCTTTGCCTTCCTCACCAGAGTTTTAGTGAACAGTGCCTCAAAGAAGTTATGTTCATTTTAACATAGGAGTGCCAGGACACAGTGGTAGTGCATCACATTTGCTTGGAAGAAGAATATACCCCTCACAACTCCTCACTTCGCACAAGGAAATCTATCAATAGTTTGATCCAGTGACTATCAATGGTATGAGTATTCCCTCAGAGGCCATTTTCCTACCCTGACCACTGTGTGCTTTTGCACACTAACCTGCTATTCGGTTCCCAATGGTTTCCAGGTTGAGTTGAAACTGCAGCTACAAGACATTAACCCTGCCCTAAGATGCTCATGGACTGTCACGTGCATCCCTCTGCTTGCTCTTTTTTGGCATCTAGAGAGTATATATGCAAATGTTTTCCTGTGTGTTCTCTCATACCAGTTGACGAGGGCACCAGAGCAACTGAGAGACAAAGCCTGATCAATATTTTTCCTCCAGATATACCTCTAAATCCAGCTAAAAGAGGGCCAGCCAAACAACAATTCATGACTACTAGCCCCACTAAAATTAATTCCTGCCATATCTTATCAAACAATCGGCCATGAGAGAAAGTTTTCCCTACTGGAACATGCATAAGTCACTCCAACTTTTGTGGCTGTGAACTAAAAGCAATTCTTTCTCCACCTTCCAATGTTTGCTCAGGTGCAGTTTGGTTTCCACGTGGACTGAATGAGGAGAACCTGCCTCAACCAGCAGGCTAACGGGAGCCACCAACCAACTCACGCTGACTGCAAGCAAAGTCCTCGTCCCAAAAGATTCCGTTACATAAAAGTGCATGACATAAAACTATCTTTGTATTTGTGACTTACTTTAAGTCCTTAGGTGGTTTGCCTTTAAGGATGGCTACATTTTTAATCAATCAGCAAGTCATGCAGTATGTAAAGTTCATGCTAGCTTGAGCGGCAGCGCGCTGTGTTTTTCCCCTGGTGAGAAACCCCCTCTCAGCCCCTGAGCTTTAGCTGGTGAGGTTATGCAGCCTTGCCTATTAGGACTGCTCTCCGCCACATGCCTGACTGCACTCTCAAGTCTCAGGGCCAAGAGTAAACTTTGAAGGAACCCTGCCAATTAAATGTAAGCAGAAAACAAAGTCTTTATTTTTCAGCAAGCAAATGTGGTCAGAAATGTTCTCATGCTGCTGCCACTGATAATTATTATTTTGCATTCAGTAATGATGGCTTTTAATTAAATTTGAATATTAAATTCTGTCATTAAAATGAAGGTGTCTAAGAATCAGAATTGATCAAATTGTCCACTGGCCATTGTAAATAGATTAAATACATTTTACTACTGGTGAAAAGTAAGCCCTTCTATGACAAATGTTTTACAGTCTTGTTTTGGGGATCTGAAAGGGGAAAAAAAAGCCTAGATGGCATGCATTATCTACAAGAGGCAAAGACAAAACATTGCAGACAGTTCAGCCCACATGAATTCCAGTAAACCCTTTATATCATATCATAGTCTAAATAGACTACAGCAGGTTGCAGAAAACATATTTGAGGAATGACATACAGAATTTAATAGAACATACCTGGATTGGTTCTGGTACTTTCTCCATGTTAAATATAATTGTTTCAGTCCTCAGTTCAGATACAATAATGCTCCAATTTCAGTTTAACTGTTCTGCTGGATTGTGACCCTGCCTACAATGAATCTAATGGCATAAACAGACTCCAAAGAGGTCTTCTGTACTTCAAAATGACAATATTTCCAATCCCTTTATCTTCTTTTTCTTTTCAACGTTAAAAGCAAGAGATGCACATGCTATTAGGAAACTCCTTTGCAGTGCTCAAAGATTCTTAATTCCACTCCTGCCACCCTATGAGAACCTAAAAGCTACGGCAGGGGAGATGGTCATCTGTTTGTCAGAGCTTGCCCAGGGCTTCTAGTGCAGTCTGTGCACCAGGAAAAGCAAGAAGCATATAAAAATTTCAGAATGTCCCAGACAGATGCTTGGTTGCCTGTTGCATTGCATCAGTGGATTTTTTGGAAACAGATCTTGTGGGAATGTAATGGATTCATTTCTCTTGGGGCCTCCTAACACCCTCATAAAGGTCTCAGGTAGGTGCCAAACAAAAGGAAGAACAAACAATTCTGCCTTAAGAGCCCTTAAAAAAGATCAGATGCACTTCTGCTTGAAAGAGAAGAAAGAATGTGACCATTCCGAAGGGATGCCTCTAATTTCTACCATGATTTCCATCATTCAATACCTTACAATTATGCATTTCAAAGTCACCTGAAATTATCAATAAAGATAGATTGATTACTTTATTTCTATACATTGCTATGAGACATTGACATTCAATGCTGCCAAAGCTAGTTCCATGCCAGCCCTTGATCTAAAATTAGAGTAAGGACAAGGTAGTGTTCTTTCCTCTACAGTGATCACCTAAACTCAGCCAACAGAGGCTGGGAGACCACAAAGCAGTCAGTACCAGTGGGTGATTGCTGATGAAAAACCACAGGACCTCCAAACAGGCCCTTCAGGACTTCCTTGAGAACACACACAACTTTCGGCACCCAGTCAGAAAAGTGCTCAAAACATATACTAGGGATATGGGTTGGAATTTACTCAGAGAAGGTAACTAGGCAGGGGAGACAGACAGTGCAGCTGTGTGAAGGACTCTGAGTGATTCTGGATTCCCAAAAAAACATAATCAGTTATAACAAAAGTAGCAGAAGTAGCTCTTCTCCCTGCAGTTGCTCCTCTGAGAATAAGAGAGATCTCACAGTCTCTGTCCCTGCAGCTCTTCCCTGCCTGGGCAGCGCAGAAAATCACAGCCCTGTGTCTGGGCAGTGCCATTTCACAGATACTGACCAAAGGTCAAGCAAAAGTTTTTTGGCTCTGATTTCCAAAGGCAGGTTTAGCATTTCTTCACACCCGCCTGACTGCTCTTGAATTTGAGCACTTGGTTAAAGTAGAGAATATGTTTGTTGCTCTCTGGAAGACAATGCCTTCCACATAACCCTGACCCAGCACAGATATAAGGTACTGAGTGCTCAGCCTGCACCACAGCTGCTCCATCGGGGACCACCTGGGAGGAGAGTTTGCACTGTGCAAAGGATTGTCCTCATCTAACTCCACAAGTGCTCAGCCTGCTGTCACCTTAAGACACAAGATGGGTTTGTACCTGTGTATGTCAGGACACACAACTCAAGTTATTTCTGTGCACATTTCATGTGTGCATTGGCCTGGATTCACGAGTGTGTGTGCATGCGGAGAGATAAATAGATAATCTGGAATTATTTCAAAGCCACTGAAACATTTCTCTTTCTTTCTTCCTTTCTAGTTGTTTTGCAACAACTTGGCCTTGGGATCTTCCAGGGAGCTGTATGTCTGTGTGAGTGACACACTTGCCTGTTTTCACAGCTCCTGCCTTATGTCAATTTAAGCATCTTTCCTACACCTGGAGGAGTTCAACAAACATCAGCTCACAGGTGTCACCCTCCATTGGCTGAAGGCTGGCTCCAGAGAGTCTAGCCAATATCTGCTTTGGCTATTAACAGCCTTGGAGAAGCCAAGCTCAGTGTGTGTGGGGAAGCAGGGGGAGGAAAAGGTGGAAGGAAAAGTCGGGGGGGTACATGTATGTGCATGTGCATTTGCTGCTGCTTTAACTTTCCATCCATTTAAGAGTTTAAATACTAGTCAAGCACTTAAAAAAACATTAGGACACATTCCAACTTTCTCTGCCAGTCAGAGGGAAAAAAATGTTTGAAACCCTGCATCTCAGCACCCCAAGGGCTTTATGATTTGTTAGGTTTAGTAGTTCAGAGAATTAAAAAGACAGAAATATTAGCAGAAAAATAAGAGGAAAAAGTCAATGTATTCACTGAAGCAAATCTAATGGGTTGCTGGGCCAGAGAAGAAAAGGTTCTACTACCTGACTGAATCTTATTTATATTTCTTGCTCCACAATAAAAAATAATTTTCTAGACATTTCCCACCCCCCCTTTTTTTTGCTATGCTAGTCACATTTCCTAAATCCTTTATCAACGACTGCTCTGCATATGAATGGGCTGTAATTGAACTGTCACATTCATGAAGGTCAGTAACCTTTCATTAGGAAGAATGTGTCTTTCTTGATAAATTGGAAAGTCCCTGAGGATTTGAAAGCATTTTTTAATTTCATTCTTTCAAATATACCTTAAAAATCTAACACAGATCTTTCTCTCTTTTCATAGAACTCTGACAAACCCCTTGTCTTTGTCTTTGTCATAGGCAGTTCCATGTAAAATATTCAATCACAAGCTTTTCACTGTGACCTTCTTAAAAACAAAATCGGAAGCATAAGCCCCCCACACTCAACCCTTCGCTTTGAATTGCAGATAGCTAATACTTCTGCTTAAAAATCACCCAAAGTCAAAACCTTGAGATTAGAAGCTTTGCCACGTTCTTGCTTCTTCAGATTGATTTGAGTCTCTACTGTAATGCGACCTAAGTCACACTGTGTTGGTGGCAGTATATCAGTCCATCTTCTCGGTGTGTCCATTCACGTGCAGAGATGGACAGCCAAACACACCAAGGAGAGACAGGCTGCATGAGAAAAACAAATTGGGGGAGAGAATGGTGCTTAAAAAACTGTATTTAGTACTGCAGACAGTTTTCAATCCCTGCCACAGGTTAGCTGCATACAACTCGTTCTTCCCTATCTAAGGAAAATAAGCTATTCAGAGGGTTGGTTTTGCACCTTGATCTGCACCCTGACACAGCAGGGTCTTCAAAGAAACTGACTGGCTGACAAGTTCATAACTGCTGCCAGAAGTTCAATTCCTCCTCCAGATTCTGATCAGAAAGCGTGCAGCAGGATGCACAGAAATGTGTTGAGCTTCCCACCCTTACCAGTGCAAAGGTGCCTTCAGAAGTGTTAAAATACTACCAAGGCTGCTGGGGCAAAGCCATCTGTTCCTCTGCTGTGCTCTAGCTAGCGAAGCCCAAGGCCCATCTTCAGCCAGTTAACTGACTGGGGATTGACTATCAAGGGCTCAGAAAAAAGGCAACTTGGTGAAAAAATCAGTCATGATCAAGATAGAAACACCAAAACATGGAGAAGGTGTGACTTGATTAAGGGAAGGAAGCATGTGGCCTTCTGTGTTAGCTATTCAAATCCTTCAAAAAGTAGCATGAACTACAGGTTCTTGAGAGCTGGGAGAAGACTGTCCTTTTATTGTCAGCACCCACAACATTGTGGTGCTTTGAGGTTCACCACCATAAGATGAAATATAGACGAAAAAGGAACAAGGTATAATTGCAAAGCAGCTGGAATACTTTGATGGTACAGGCCAGACTGGAGGATTTTTAGCTGGAAGGCAAAAAGAAGCAAACATTTCTTTTGATTTTTTTTGTGGGAGTGATTGAAGAATGAATATTTTAATTAGGCTTAACTAGTGAACTTCTGTTGGGTTCATATGTCCAGCTTTGAATGAGAATCATTTACTGCAGTGCCACAGAATGGATCTGTGTACACTAGTAGCAGAAGACATTAAAAAAACCCTCTCACAAAGCAAAAAAAAGTAAAGGCACTACCTGACTTCCATATTAACATCCTCCTTCAGCAGCATGAGTAGGTTTGAATTCACATAGAGAAGTGTCTTTATTTAAAAGCTAGATGTGCTCTTATGCTCCAGTTCTGCAGTCGCTCTCTAGACACAGAGTTCATGGTGAAGGGTAGTCAGGGGTGCCCAGAAGCATAAATCAGCTCAGACAATCCATCATCTGAATTCTCTCTGCCACTGGTGAAGTAAGGTTCTTGTGATAACACTGTGACAGAAAAGACCAGAATTTATCAATGGCTAAAGGTATGTGGCAAATACTACCTAGGACTTTAAAACAACAGAAAGGCCTTCACAGGCCATCACCTTCAGTGCCACCACATTCAGACTGCTCAGTGGAAGAGTCTAATTTAGAAACCCTCAGTACAGGGGCACCTAAGGTCAATAAGCAAGGAGTGATTCAGACTTCGACCTTTGGTGAGCAGGAGCCACGATGCATCAAGCAGGCAGGACTGACTTCTCTACATGCCTAACTTGGGAACCAAGATGACTTTTCTTTCCTCTGATTGCACATGAAGATATCACAAGGTCCAGCAACTTGGCAAGGTGTGCAGAATTGCTCACCAGTGTCTTGACCTGACACGCTGTCATTGGTCCCATGTTTCATAGTGGGCAACAGGAACTTAGCTCCCAGTTTCTAGCTCCCAGCATTACTGTTACTCTGCGGAATACATAGATATGTTTTTGTGTGGTGCTTTTCAACTTTACATCAGGAGATGACTTTGTAGTGACCCCCATTTCAGGAGGATCAGGAGGCAAGAATGCTAGCTTTGCTGAATGCTTTACTAGAGAGAGTAAGCAGAGAAGAAAAAACAAGTTATATTTTAATGTAAAGCACATTAAGTGTTGGACCAGTTAATGTGGTCCAAGATAGGGACTAGTTTTCCCAAGCGTTAATTTGGAGACCATTGATGTTTTAATCTCCTGCGCTGTATGTGGGTGTGCCAGTGATCTGGAGAATGTTTTCATGCAAGTGCCTGATCATCCAGATCCTTTCTGTTGCCAAAAAACCAGAATTCACTGACAGTCAAAGCAATTCAAGTGGAAGACCACAATCTTGGGAAAGAAATTACATGAAAATAAATATTTTTGCAGAAATTTTCTAGCATGCCTGCCTTAAAATGCCCCTGAGGCAACAATACCTAAGGTATATTGTTATGGTTCTTCTCAGATAGAATGCTAATAGCCAAATGGTTGTGAGGTTACTACTTACAAAGCTCTGCAGAGATGCCGTTTTAATTCATGCACTTTGGTCCTCTGTCCAGAGTATACAAATTTCTTTCCTCACTTGAAATTGGAGGTAGTTTTCTTCATCGCAGTACTTGGATTCAAACACAGCTAAACATTTTTGTATATCAGGAAATTCAGATTCCAAGATTTCAGTTGATAACTGCATATGGAAAAACAACAGAGCAGTATATCACCTCATTGTATATATCCAGACCAAAACAATGGGACTTCTCAAGCACTCCACACTGTGTATAAAATAAAAGTCGTTAAAGAATTTGTTTAGAAGTGTGTTAAGCATTTTCCAGGCAGGCAGTGAATAAATCCACTTTACCACTTCATGGCTTTACAAAGAAGCCCATCCACTAACATGGGAACCCTCTTGTTTGCATTTCTTAACAGCTGACATTTGTACCTTGAAGGAAAGTGAAGGGCATCTCATTGCCTCATTGTTTAAATCAGTGTGAAAATAATGGGGATGATAGGGATTTGGAGCTAATTTCCTTTGTCTCTTATTCAGCAGATAATGGTGGTATGTGTGGGATGCTAAAGGCCAGGCAGAGGAGGTGACCTGAAGATGACTTCATTCTTATGAGGTTTATCAAAGGCTCCTGTCAGTCAAATGCATGCTGAGAGATTGGGGACTGGCCATCTGGTCCAAAGTTAATCAAAGAGGAAAAAGGAAAGTGAGGAGGTGAAAAATCCCCCTGTCAGCTTTGTGGAAGGTGGAGGGAGAGGCAGACAGAAGAGGGAACTCCTGTACTCCAGCAGCCCAGCACTGATGGCTGCAGAGGAGACTCGTAGCAGAGTGGGGTAGAGGAGCAGAAGGGAAAGGGAAAGATACTGTTGTTTTGTAATTTCCCTGGGATGATCCCACACCAGCTTTAAGTGGCAAGCCTGAAGGTCACTGCTGCTGTTAGCCATGCAGAGCAGAGGCAGAATTGTTTCACTTGTCCTCAGAAAAAAAAAAGGGGGAGTGACTGACTCACAGTAGGGAACCGGTGTAATATAAAGCTCAGGGTTTTTTGTCACAGAGCCAGACTTCTTTCCTCTGAGTTTTGCTTCTTGCAAGCAGGAACAAGTGGTACAGCCATGCCACCTTCATATCCTGCAGACTCAACCATACCCAGCTCCTCACCTTCTACCCCCTCCTCCCGCTGGGCTCCAAAACAGGTGCCCCACAAGCACTGTCCATATCCAAGAGACTGGCATAGTTTGCCCATAATGGCTTTTTTGTCAATACTGACCCACATACATTTTTGCACTGTGTGTAAGCTAAGAGGGGTATAGAGCAGGGATTTATCAACAAAAGATTTGGTTTATGCTGGGCATCACACAATACTTGTACATAAAAATGAAGGCACCAATCAGATAGCTAAAATACTGTTTCAATGTGTGTGTGTGTGTTATGCAAAAATACATTTCTTCACCAAAGATGCATTCTGAAGTAAAACACCAGAGTGTGACAGCCTGATTTCCATAACTAGCCCTGTTCAGCTGCTCAAATCAGCTAAATAGAGACATATTTTTAAAACTACAAATATCCAGATTGTGAATCCCTCCTTCACGCTGGCAAGTAGTCATGCTAATGAGTAGTCTCCTTGACTCCAGGGGAAAAATTCTTGCCAGCAAAGGTTTCACAATCCAAGCCCTAAACATTTCTAAAATGATTAACCAATGTGAACTAACTTAAGACAAAACAGAAAAAAAAAAAAAAAGAAAAAAGAAGAGGAAATAGGGGAAGGTTTTTTTGAATGGCTGCAGATTAAGGCTGAGCATTGGAGGTGTTCGTGGAGTTAGCAGAGCAAGGGATGAATGTGCTGCCTCTAGTACACACACGCTCCTCCCCCCAGGACAGAAACATCCTAAACCAGAGAGAATGAGAACAAAAGAGTTTGGCTGCTTCATATAAAGGGGTGGGACTCGCTTCTCCATTAAGCTCCCGTTCTGCATCTTCCTCAGGTCGAGGTCCAGTCAGGCCCCCATAGAGAGGAACATATGGAAAACAGTGGCAATGAGTTCTGCTCTACCTGCAGCTTTGCTGAGCTGAGTCTCCTCCAATGCCCTGTTTGGGAGCACCACTTTAAATGGCCAAGTGCTGCAAAACAGAGCTGGGAATAGCGAGAGTAGAATCTGGCAGGACTTTAAAACCAAACCTTTACAAAGCACCTAACCCAAGGAACCTCTGCTGAACAGAGAATTTCAGTCAAGCATATACAGCTCTGTCTGTACAAACACAGTATATACAGAGCTATACATTCACTGCTTGCTGCCCCCTATTTTTAGTGAGATTTTAATATAGCGAGCAACCTGCTGCACATGAGGCGGCCCAAAGCAGGCACAGCCAAAAATGAACAAGGGTGGATACTGGGATATCTAGAATTTTCTTGCTGCTAATGTCTGATGTAACCCTTATGCATGGCAATAAAAGCCAGTGAACAATCTCATAGGCACCAAACATGCACTTTATTTTGACATATCCCAGCTTGCATTGACTCTCTACTAAACTGCTTTACCTGAGCTGTGATGACCTCAGAAGGAAGGGAGTTAATAGCACTAAGGGTTCTTTTTTGCTTTGTTTTCATCTGCATGGCTCTAGATCTCAGAGAAATATGACTAAGAAAATGATCTTTCCTAACCCCTGGAAACAAAATGCAGCCATTTGGATCCCAACATAAAAACAAGCATCAGCATGTCTGAAATTCTCTGCCTGCTATAATTAAAACTCACGAGCAACTACAACACAACTGTTTCTGTCTTTATGACATGAAACATGCAGACATTAAGAAATGGGCTGACAGAAAATTCAGCAAGGAAATTTCACCACAAACCCTCTATACCCTGGAAAAATTAGGTATTTTTATCAGGCAGCAAGCCATTATCATAATATTTATGATTCCCCTTGCCCAGTTCCTGCTGGATCTCACAGAAGGAAAAAGCTTTAGGCTTACCTGTGTCTGGCACGGATCCCTAGTCTAACACATTGGTTGAACACACAGGCATGAGCATGCTGTCATCAGCATGTCCTCCTCCTTCTTGTGGGCTTGAAATAATTCAATATGCCAAATTAGATGACACCTTAAATCAAGCATTTGCTCCATTTTCTTCAGGGGCTGAGACTATTTCCAAACACAGGTAGGAGATTTAGCTACCTAACCCTAAACTGATGGAAAATAAACAACTACATCCCCTCAAAGACACGGAGAACATCCTACTGTGCTCTTTTCCACACGCTTTCCACAACTCCCTTGTTTCTAGTTAGGAATCACATAATTGCAAATATCAAAATATTAAGTAATTTCTGAAGGACCTTTTCAGCTTCTCTGTTATCCTTCATGGCTAACAGCAAGCACGCTGAACTTATGCTTTAATGATAGCCACTGCAAAAATTCATGCAAAACCAGTTTTCTTTCAAACACTTCAGAATAGTAAGGAGTTGGGGGAGGGAAGTTATCAGCACTAATACAATTTATTAGACAAACCCTGTGTGGATGCCATGGCAGGTCCAAAGGCAAAAACCTTCAGGCTTCTTACATCCCATAATCCCAGTGAAAGCCTGTTTTTGCAGATACCCTTCAGTTCATGAATCACTGGCTGTAGCATACAAAATCCCCTATTTAAGTAATTAAAATACAATAGACAAATCTGCACAGTGGCTGATGTTATATAAAATATTCCAAGGCAGTCTCAAAACCACAACATATTAAAAAAAATCTCAGCTGGAAACAAATGTCTTACAGTAAGTATATATTGTGAAATAGGGTACGCTGTGATCTAACTATATTTGGTCTGTCCTGAGGACTGGAAAAGGTCTGGCAATAGAGAAAACCAAGCCAGTCATGGACAGTGAATGGCTCCTATCTCCAGACACTGTTTTCTATTTGTTTTCACTCGGGCTTCAATACACCCTCAAGCTCCTAATTTTTACATAATTGGATGGCTTTATTATTTCCAACTTAGTTTTCAAACATCAAAGAACACAGAAACATCTCAAATCCATGCATTGCCTGAATAACGGGCCTGGCTTCCTCCTCGCTTCCATTTATTCAGCAGAATGAACCAAAAGCCTAGTATTTTTAGGAAGATACCAAACCTAAACTGTGGTCTTGGCCATGCATTGCCTCATAAATGGAGCTTGCTTCCACATCTTCAGCAGAATGAACCAAAAGCCTGGTATTTTGGAAAGACAACAAAATTTCACCAGCAGTATGAAGTCTTTGTACTTGGTTTTGATTTATCCCCACACCTGGGAAGTTCAGCTTCTACATTCAGCAACAAGGAAGATAGGTTTTCTTTCATTAAGAGCCCTTATTTGCCTAACTTTGGTTCATCTGTGAACAAATTACTTCACAAAAACTTGTACCCTTCAACGAGTCTGTAAATCAGACGTGGAGAGACAAGCAGGTGGCATTTTGCCAAGTCACATCCAGAGCAGACCAGCAACACTCCGTCATACCAACATAATCAGAAAACAAACAAAAAAGGATAAAGAAGGGCAACACTCTGTTACAATTTACAGAGCATGATGAATATGTTCAATTTGGATTAATTATAAAATATGTTCTATTCATCTACTTACAATTTAAGAGCTGACAACGGTCACAGCAGAGAAAAAATCTGAACTAGAAAATTAGCACTACTTTAATTGCAAGATTACTGACTTTCCTCTTCCTTTCAAAGGAAGTATGCAGTCCTTCAGTGGAAGCAATGGCTTTAGAAATCTTGATCTGAATCAGACTTAGCATTTTCAGAAATCTCCTGTACCTCCCACAATGTCCAAGATTCAGTACAAACTTTATTTTCTTGTTCTTGGTGCAAGAAATGTGAAGGACAATTGGAACATGGTTAACGAAAAATTATAATGGTCCACAAAACCGAAGGTCAATCAATGTTTTGGAAGTGCTTTATGACCTGGAAATCTTTCTCCAAAGTATTTCTCTACATCCCAATAAAACATTACATGCTGGCAGAATTTTATCCTTTTAAAGTTGGCAAAGCTTTCTTCTCCAAAGAGTAAGTTTTGTTCAGGTTTAATTTGCTTTCAGTACTCCTCCCAAAATCAGTGTAATCACTCTGGTGCAGTTTGACAGGTTCCTGAGATAGTGTAAATTGAGTGATCTACAGCAACCAAGGCACAAACACCAACTACACAGCAAAAGGGTGGAGGGACAGCAATTACCAGCTGTAAAGCAAAATCTAGCAAAGGCTCTCTGTGTTAGGTTTGTGTGGAGCTCCCAGGCAGGCTGTTAAATCAGGCATAAGCTTTTGTTTGAAGGAAGGCAGAGCTATGATGCAGAAGACTTTTCTGGGTTAGGTCTGCCTTTTGCAACAAGCATCAATCACAAAGAGTGCAAGCAGTTTGAGTTTAAGACAGAGTGAAGAGTTTGGCAGAAAGTTGGACTGCTCTGTATGTGGGATGTTGTGATTCCTCCAGCTGCAATTCCCTAGGATGCATTTCACCTAGCCAACACCTGACAGGAAATATTTAGGAGGTTATAAGTCTTCTTTAGAAGAAAATTACAGCAGAAGGAGGTCCAATATAACAACTAAAACATGAAAAAAAAGCTTTCTCACAGTTTGTGTTCTAGGTGCCTGGCTGAAATCCTGGCTCCATAAAAAGTCTTTTGCTGTGCATTTCCAGGAGGCCAGGTTTGTCAATGTCTAATTAGCTTCCACATATATTTGACCTACCATGTTGCCTAGCATCATAGTCAAAGAATAGTAGATTCAATTTCATGTGAAGAAGAAACACAGTACATACTGAGCTGGTTTGCACAGCCCAGTGCACCCCAGGACACAGCCATTTTATACACAGAGAAGGTGTGCCCTTCCTTGTAATTTATTGGATTTATTTGACAGAGGTAGGGAGGGAGAACTTTGAGAGCATTTTTTTACACAGTTGATGTGTTGATGCTGATCTTATTTTTCTCTAAAGAGTTTTATCGACTCAACAGATAACCAAGATTTTAGATTCAGGGATCACATTGCCACAGCATGACAACTGATTTGTCTGCTGTAACAGAGACACAATTGTACCATAACTGTTCCACAGTATCCAGTCATCCCTTTTCACACACATATAGGTTATTTGGTGGCTTTAATTTAAAGAACAGAACAAAGTATCCAGCCTTGTGAAAAAGGGTAGTTGTGGCTAACACACAGATGTTCTGTTGAAAAAAACCCTAACTCACAAACAAAATCAGAGAGGTGGGAAAGAATGGGTACAGTCTATTCAGTCCTACCATTTCATGTCAGTTTGACAAACCCATTGCTGTCAAAATTGCAGCAGTGTCAACAGACAAGACAGTCAGTATCATCTTCTCAGCATCTAAGCCCAAGAAACAGAAACAAAAGTTAAAAAAACTGGCCTTTTTTCCCCAAGGTATGTCCAATGCCTAAAATCAGCCTTTTCCCTGTGTTTCTGGTCGAACTATTAGTGTGAATGAGTACTGGAGTGAGTGTCCATCCTGGTAGGGTATATGAACTCATAGAACCATGACTGAGATTAGAATATAGCTTCCAAAAAACCACAGGCATTAATCTATGCCTTTTTTCTTGTACTTCCTGTTAACCCCCACACTTCCAAAATACAGAGAATGAAAAGATCATCAGAAGAAAGCACCATTAAATGATAGAAAAAAATCCCCCTGGTTCTGGTAATAATTTGGAATATTCTGAATAGCTACCAAACTCTAGCAGGGGTCTTTGGTCTGTTGTGCTGTATTATGTGACATCGAGAAAATGAGATGGGAAGGTAGATATACAAAGTAGGATTTAGCAAGATGCTGGGTGAAGAGGGACAAAACCCCTTCTTACCTTTGTTAGGAAAGAGGAGGGTGACATTCTTACAGAGTTAGAAGGAGGCCAATAAATCATCATCCTTATCTTGCAAACAGAGCCTGTGACTTCAAAAATTAGCTCATTTATTCTGCACAATTAAATTTATTGAAGTGTGACAGAAAAAGTTTAGCAGTCGCTGATGCAGAAAGGCAGCAACAACAGAGGCAGGCAACTGACTGAATGACACAATTAGTTGATTTTCATTTTATTTATCAATATAATTATTGAATTGTATTCATCTTATTTCACAGATTTTTACCATTATTAGAGCCTGGGCCTCAAGGGAAAGAATGAGTTCAAATTTTCAGTCTAACTTAATATGATTATAGAGCTGGTAATAAAAGAAAAGTTCTGTAAAGTGCTACACAATCTTGTATTCAATGTCACCCCACCATCCGGCTCTGAAATCCAGAAACCTTTCACGTAAAAGCAGTAAATTGAATGTGAATTGTGAATGTCCTACAATCCCCAGGTGGCAACTGAACCCATGTTTGTGGGATCCCACCTTGATGTGACCTCAAAGGAGCCAAGGTTCTATCTGAATTTTAAACTCGGGTGTATGTTTGTTTCTTAAGAAAACTCCAAACAAAAAAAAAACCGAAACAACTAAAACAAAACCAACCAACCAAAAAAAACCCCTTCAAAAACCCCACCTTGAATCATCTTTGACCCTATATCTATGACAAGGTTCAGTAAAATTATTTGTAAATGCTGTGGAAACAGTGCAGGAATACTAGAGAAAGACTGCCGTGCCAGAGGAACAGTAGATGAGTATGGTTCATATGCAAAATTACCACACTGGCCACTTTGGTAGATACTGAAAAAATATCATTCCAAAGCTTCTGACAAGATTTTTAAACCCCAAAATACAAAAAAAAGCTATACAAATTTGAGAGGTTAGCAAAAGTTATTTTTATTCTTGTCGAACTCAGTTTAGAAGTATCTAGACTACTCTAAGTTGCTCTGGCTCACTTCTTGGCCTGCCTTCCTGTCAATCACAATGTCTGCTTTGGTTTCAAACTTGTAAGAGACAGAATGAGAAAGACTGGACCTGACGCACGCACGTATTCCACCCTTGCTTTCTACGCACGTAAGGAATAAGGCATATGTTCAGCAGTAAGCTGTATAATAATTCATGTCCTTTCTCACAGGTTCAGGAAATTAGACCACATACTATTGCAAGTGTCTAACTTTTCCAGTGTTTTGAAATACTATTTCCATTGCAACTAGCTTATTCAGTTCTACACTCCACTTACCATTCCATAAAAATTAATTTATTTGCTCTGAGAAAAAGACATATGGGCCATTTTTCTAAATGTTGGTCAAAGTGTCATGGAGCATTGCTTAAAACATTAAAAAATGGAAAGGGCCCAACATAATTCTATAGCCATAATTAATAATGAATATTATTACTTACGATCAATGACTGATTTTGGGTGTTAAGAGACTTCCAGAATTCCCACTGACTTAAACAGTATGTTCCAGTTACTAGGATCTTGATGTCCGTGTAGGCTCAGACTATATTTTGGGAATTTGATGTACTGACTTCTTCAGAAATCAGCAAGAAGAGAAGTCCATGTCTGTAAAACATATAAATTATTAGTGCTAATAAACTGGATCTCACTGGAACTATTCAAGTTAAATTTGACATGCATTATCTACAGAAAAAGGGATTAAAAAACCCAAACGTATATTGCACATTTTCCTTTGTGTGTTTCTTCGCAGCAAAGCCTAGAAAGTTGCCTTTCTGTTTATGGAGAATTATACACCCCACTGGGACCTGGAGCTGATGGAAACCATTCCATAGCAGCACCATGCCGTGAGCTGCGCACCTCCAGAGGTCAGGAGCAGCAGAGGTGGCCCTGTCTCCGGTGAGCCTTCGCTTCAGCACTGGAAAAGATATAACAAAGGGACAGGTGGGTACAAATAGGGATCAAAGAACAAAAGTTAATTTCAATGGTTTCATTGACTGAAAATATTTCCACTGCAGTCAAGACAAGCAGAATCTTTTCTGCTTTTGCTTGTATTCAGTTTAAACACAGAAGAAGAGATTGCCTTCAAGGATTAACTTCCTACAATCTCTGCAGAATTCAGCAAGGCTATTATCAGCCAGAAGAAGCAGCACATGAGCACATGAAATGGGCTTCTAGACCTGAGGCAGTATTCAGCAGTTCAATAACTACTATGTGGTATTTTTCACTCCAAGAACCTCAAATCATCTTGCAGTGAAAGAGCTTTCTTGCGTTATGAGATCCCAATTCAGCAGATAAACCTCCCTTGTTCAGAGCCTTTCAAAAGAAAGGTTTTTGAACATAAAACAACTGGCTTTTCCTAGAATATAAACTAGAATTCTTAATTTCTGACAGAATTATCAAGGTTGGAAGAGACCTTGAACATAACTTAATCCAACATTCAACCCAGCACCACCATAGTCACTGCTAAACCCTATCCCCATGTCCCACAAACCTCTTGAACACTTCCAGACATGTGACTCCACCACCTCCCTGGGCAATTTTATTCAATGCTTAGCCATTCTTTCAATGATTATTTTTTTTCTAATATCTAATCTGAACCTCCCCTGGTGCAATTTAAGGCTATTTCCTCTTGTCCTTTCACTTGATACATGGTAGAAGAGATGATTCCCACCTCACTGCACCCTCATTTCAGGCAGTTATAGAGAGCAATGGGATCCCACCTGAGCCTCCTTTTCTCCAGGCTGCCTCACCAGCTCCTCAAAAGACAGGTTTTCTAGACCCTTCACCAGCCTCATTGCCCTGCTTCGGACATTCTCCAGCTCTTCAATGTCCTTTTTGAAGTGAGTAGCCCAAAACTGAGCACAGCTTTTGAGACATGGCCTCACCAGAGGATTGTACAGGGGGACAATCACTGCCCTGGCCCTGCTGGCCAAAATACTGCTGATAGAAGCCAGAATGCCATTCTTGGCCACCTGGGCACACCCTGGTTCATGTTCAGTGGCTGTCAACCAGCACCCCCAAGTCCCTTTCTCTCTCAGAGGGGCAGCCCTTAAGCCACTCTACCCAAAGCCTGTAGTGCTGGCTTGGCTTCTTGTGAGTCAAGTGCAGGACCCAGCAGTTTGCCTTATTGAAAGTCACACAAGTGGCCCCAGCCAACTGATCCAGTCTGTCAAGAACTCTCTGCAGAGCCTTCCTGCACTCCAAACCAACATCTCACCTAACTTGATGTTGTCTGTGAACTTACTGAGGATGCACTCAGGTCCCTTGTCCAAATCATCAATAAAGATGTTAAACAGGACCAGCCCTAGCACTGAGTGCTGTGGAACACCACTGGCCACCTGCCACCAAATGGATTTAGTTCCATTTAGCACCACTGTCTGGGCCAGACCATCCAGCCAGTTTTTTCACAAAGTGGACTGACTAGGTCAAACACAATCACCATAAATGGATGACATAAACCCATTTTCCTCTGCCTACTGCATCTTTATAAGGATACCTTTTAGCTTGGTTTCATTCAACTCAGTCAATCTTTGGACTACAGCAGGCCATGCATAGCCATTCCTGGTCCTCATAAGGCTTCTTCTTCCCATCCCAAAGACACTTAATACTGAATCTACTTCTTGCTTTTCTTTTTTATGTCCCAGCCTGCCTACTGGAAGCCTTTTTACTGAGTGGTTGCTCCTCCTTCTCTGCCATACCCTTCCTCTTCTATGAAGTTACCTCCTCTGTCACCCTTCATGGATATAAAGGGTAGAAGGAACCATCTTCCTCTCACAAGGGCTGTCAACTATATCTTATTATAAAGAAGTCTAAACTCTAAACTGAGGATAAATAAAGCAGACACTGTCAATTGGACCTTGGCATTATCCTGATTTTCCAATTGGGAAACAGGAGCCAAGAAAAGAAGACATCTAAGATAATAAAGATTACTGTGAGACCTCTGATTTCCCATGTGCCTCGCCCAGTTCTCCAACTTGGCTGGCTTATACAGCATGCCATAAATATTTAGATGAGACCATTTTAAAGTTTTTCATGTCCTGGAAACACTCACAGAACTTAACCACTCACAAGAATGCTGTCCCTATGCATGTATAGAGCATTGGGCTTAATTAATCTGATGTACAAGATTGTGTCTTAAAAATGTCGCAAGCCTGAAGGATGCTTTTCTCCACTCACAGCAATCAACAATGCTTTTTCTCTCTATTTCTCAACATAAAAACTTGACCAGGCCAGTTTTGTTCAGGGGTTCATTCATTTTTTTACTAACTTCACAACCTTCCCAAATTAACCCTGTGGACTACTATATAATCATCAGGCTTCTGAGCTGACTTTTCATTCCAAATCAATGTTTTCTAAATAATTATTTACCCATGAACAGGTCACAGAGGCCCTGTGGCAATGTTTGCCTCCCCCTTCCATATGCAGAATCATTACTCAAAAGGGTAATGTGCCTCAGGTTTCCAGACTGCTCACCAAATCATCTTTTCTTTAAGCCACATTATGCATAAGCATTAATGTGCCGCACCAAATTGGGAAGAAGCCTGTCCAACTCTTCAGAGGAAACAAATTAATTGAATACCATCAGTGAGAACAAAGTGCAGAGGCACCCTGAGCATGTGAAGTTCCTGAACCCCTCCTAAGCTTTTCAACTAACAGGGGCCCAGGCAACAATAAACAGCAGCTCTGAAAAGCACACGGAGCAGTAAAATGTAATTTCATTTTTCTATATATCAATTTTCTTATCCAAAAACTGAAGATTTACCAGCCACCCTGAAACACTCAGCATTCCAGTGCTACAGGAGGCTGTCAACAGGGGTCATTCTAGGCCTGAAACTGGGTAAACAGGGGGAAAGGGAGAACATCACAGAGGTGAGTCCATGGCATGAAGAAATGCAGTCAAAGTGCTAGTTGCACAATGTTTTAGGGTGAAGGAAGCCTCTTCTCCATATGGTTTCTGTTGCATTGAGTAACACCTCCACTTGGACCTGTCCTGAATTCAAACACCAAACAAAATTCCCTTACAAGAAAGTTCAAGTGCTACAAAAGATGTCAACTCCATCTTCCTTGCCAGTTCTGTCCTCTCCATTTTCCTCAGCAGTATTCCCCACCACTTCCTTTGCAGCTTCACTCCAATTATAAATATCTCAGCACGATATATTTGATGTTCACCTAGGCTGAGCTTAGTTGGTGGAGGGACTCCTTCAAAGCTGGTGACCTGGACATGGCAGTGTGCTGTACGTGAAAGGGACAATAATTGGAGCCAACACATGTGAGAGTGAACAGGTAGTAGGGCCAAGACCTGAGCTCATGACTCTTCTCCTTGGCTCTGATGAGACTTTGCAGAGTAGGACATGCTCAGGGCTTGTGCCACAGATTACACAAAGTTTCATGATGAATAAGACAGATGATTAAGGCTAAAAGTCAGATCTTAAAGAAAATGGGGAATAAACCATGGAAAATGGAACACTGAAGTTCTCTGGGGGAAGTTGTGTTTTGTCCTGTGCCTAACTGCAAACAACATAAATCAACAGAGATCAAAGAAAATGTTCCTTCCGCCTAGCTATCAAAACCTTTGAACAGTAGGAGACCCACCAGTCTAAGGTTGAACGAAAAATTGAAAGGAGTGATTAGAGTGAGGGAGTAGGTCAGCACATGGACTTTAGAAGAGGAAATGCTGTATTTAACATTTAACTTGCCTTTATATCATGTAAGATGCCAGGACACCTGGACTTCCTCTCTGCATTTCAGTCACCAGAAAGGGGTGATCAGCAGAGCACCCCATTGCTGAGCAAAGAGATCACCAAGAAGACAAGAGCCAAGCTTTCCACAGTAGTGTGTGGTGGGAAGGCAAGGCATAAGAGAAAAGCAGTTCAGACTGGCTATAAGGATATTTATTTTTCCCCTGAGGACAACCAGAGCTGCCCAAAGGCTGTGCAGCCTCCTTGGAGGTTTTCAAGGTCCACCTAGGTAAAGCCTTAAGCAATCTAGTCTCATCTTATGGCAGATCCTGTTTAGAGCAGGATGTTGGACTAGAGACCTCTTGAGATGTTTTGCACCCTAATTATCCTGTGATCATACTTGCCCTGAAATTGTTTGCATTATAAATAATCCTGTATTAGAAAAGAAAGCAGCTCTATAATTGGCAGCGAGGACTCTGTCTCAGTATTGGAATATTTGGGTTCTTCTGCCTTTCGTAATGGCCAATTAAGTACAAGTTCAATTACATTACAACTGACATTACACCTAGATGTCTAACACCTCTATATTAATATCACATTTAGACTTCAGTGTATCAACAAGCCAGTAATTTTCAGCACAGAAAGTTTGCATCCTGTACATACTACATATAGAATGGTGGTTTTATATCGTGACCCTTAAGAGGAAAAAATACACATGCACAGGAAATTAATCTTCATCTCCTGGAGCTGCTCAAACATCCAAGGTTCCATCAGACTCTTCCAGCTTAGCACCATCTTCCTTTGCATTTCTAGGGGATGAGAACATAAGGAAATGCCATTCCTTTTACAGCTAAATCATGCTATTAGTCCAGATACTTCTGAGATATTGGTACTGTTTGTTCTCCTAGCAGCAACTTTGAGATACTCAAGCAGTCACATATTGCTCAGAGAAAATACAGAAGAAAAACAAGCTGAAATTTTGGTGGAGACCTTAATTATGAACACATAAGGATAAGTACATTTTTCTTCATTAAGCCCAGAATGTCCAGGCTGTACAACACAGCAAGAATTCCCAACCCTTCTCAAGTAATGTCATTGATGCCAGATATTTAGTGTAATGGTTTCAGCAGTGAATGTCAAATATATCTCAAATATTTGCATGCTTCTTAGCTCCTAAACTGACAAGCTTTATTTTAAGCAGATATAAGTGAAATCTGCCATGGCACATGTTGGCTAAGATATTTAAATTATACAGGCCACAACGAGAAAGACACAGATCACATGCAATCCTCATTAGAATCTGTGTGGCAGGGGCTCTTCTCGTTACAGTTATTTAAACAATAAATTAATTAAAAACTCCTCAAAAAGCCCAAGCAAAAAACTATTCAAGATGTGTGGGAAAAATGCCACAGTCTTGCAATCTGCTCTTCCTGGAAAAAAATGGCAGTCCTCTCTTTTCATATTTATTTCTCTTTTACCTACAGATCTCATGGGGAGTATGTAATACATAACTAAGCAAATGGGGCAACAGAAAGCACGAGGATATTAATTCCTGCAGCATAGCTTTGTGCAAGCTCAATTGACCCCAGGAGTGTAGGTAGTGGCAAACTGAATTAGGGGGCTCCTCAAGCTGCTTAAAGAATTACCTGCTCTTTCCAACATGGGTCCTTAGTATGTCATACCTCCCTCAGTCCACTCTCTTGTGTTTAGACCCTCCTTTAGGGATACAGTAAGCTTCACAGGACATCACCCCAACCTTTTGAGCCTGTTGGCACACTTCAAGCCAGCTATCAGAGGATTAGAAAGTAAAGGACGAAATTCCACAAATCGTGGAAAGAAAGAAGGTAGTACAGGAAATAATTGTAATGCTGTTAATGAAAGAGATCTCTAAGAACTCTTTCACCATATTTTTAGTCACCAAAGAATCCCCCAAGGCAAGCACTTTGAGGAGTTTCCCAGCTGTAGGCAAACCTTGGAACAGAGATCACACCTTCTTAGACACAGGATAATCCAGCCACAAGATCCAAAGCCATAGAAAACCAGGCTTCTCGTGTGCCACTCAATTCCAGCCATCAGACCCCAATTCTAGGCCTGCTTTTGGGTAGAACTAATTGTTATCTCCACCTGTCTGTTCAAGTCCATGGAGTGCAAAGGACTGGATCTAAACCTGCAGTTGGGTGCCCACAGTGCCACTTGGATAAGAGGAGAGGCCTGAGAGCAAGGGATCTTCTGTCCCTCCTCTAACCACTCAGTTTTCCTCCAGAGTACTTACTGAAGCACCTTTAATTCTTCTACCAAGCATGTCCAGAAATATAATTGTTTTAGGTACATTGGGCCAAACATCTTGGAGCCATCCTACCCCAAAAGGCTTTTGGGACTTATGACCCAGGTTCTCTAGTGCTGACATTCACTCAGCACATGGCTGGTGGCAAGGAGAGGGTCCTACTGAATCTATCCTGCTAGACAACCAGCAACAGCTCAGTTCCCAGGGCTGAGTGAGATGCACAGAGGGGACTCTGCTTTTGGGATCTGGTCACTTTCTGCCCAAGGTGCCTCCATCCCAGCTAGTGTTCAGAATTATTCTCTTGGTCTGAAGCCAAGAGAACTGGAAATAACAGATGATGATAATGACTAACTACAGACGTCCTGTTAATGCCCTGCTGAGGTGATCAGCCAATAAATTTCCATCCAAAGATAAGTGCCTAAGAAAATGGAACATGCCAACCTCCTTCTGCTGATGGAAGAGGCAACCCAGACCATTAAACTTCTCTCCGTTACACAGGTACATTTACAATCTGTCCTTCAGACCCCAAAATATCCAATTCACTTCTGAAATCCTTTAAACTTGTGCCAGCTTTATTTTTAATAAATAATCCAGATAAAATTGTTAGATTCAGTTGGAATACATCTCAGATTCTATAAATAATGCTCACATATTTACATTAGAAATTTAGTGCAGAATTTCAAGTCTTACTTTTTAGATGCCAAATGCTTTCAGGAGAAAGCTTTTTAGGTAATAAGATCTTTCTTGTATTATGCATTCATAAATTTCCATCAGTGATAAGGGTAAGTTGAAAGATCAGTTCAACATTGCTGATTAGTTTCCTAATTAAGTTATTGTGTTCAAAAAGGGATAAATACATACTGGTCAGAGTTTAAATGGAAGCAAAAATGGGTCACAGAACTTGAAAAGGCTGTCCAATGAAATAAAAGCAACAAAATGTTGCATTTTTCTCTCTGGAGAAGTGCTTTTGCAAGTGGCTAGTGTGATTTTTCTCCCTCTCAAGAAGTGGACTGGAAATGCTGCACTGAGCTGTCTTGAAAGAAGGGGTCAAGCAGGGGTGTTTTGTAAGGTGGGGAACAAGATTTACAGCAACATAATCAGTTGGCCAGTTCATCATTACACACTACACATGTCCCAAATTACGAGAGCATGAAGCGGGTGGATACATTATGCTGTTTCACGAGAAGCAATTTGAGAGAGTTGTTCTTGTTCCAGTTCTTTGAGACTCAACAACACATCTCCCAGGAATCTGTAAATCATCAGCAGGTGATATTGTTGGCTGACATAGGACAGACAGGCAGAGCCAGTTACAACTTTTACCAGGCTTTTTTTCTGTTCTTGTTCTTGAAATTCTCTTTTCCAGGAAGCTGCAAAATAAACCATAAACCAATCAGTAAAGTAGGACAGCGCAAAACAAAATTCCAGAGATAAGAGACTTGCTGATAATATAGTCTTTGACATCAATTTGGGAGCATTGCTGAGTTAAATATCAGTCTTTTACCAGATTAATAAATGTATGCCTGCTCTCTCTCTCTGTTCACCCATGTAGCCTCTGTCAGCGCAGTATCTGAATGCCCCTGGAAACACCAATGAACCCACCCTCATAACACCCCTTTGAGGCATCAAAATACAGACATTAACAGACCTCTCTGAGGACAGATGTCAAATATATGGCAGAGAAAGGCCCCCAGAATTCTGGTTCCATATAACCAGATCAGAAGCATTTATGTTACAGGGTCCCCCATCTGCCTGGTACCTAAGGGGTTGTTAGTGATTGCCTCTATGGCCACTGAGGAGGGAACACAATTTACATCAAAGAAAACTGTGTTGGACATGGACATGAGGGGAATCTTCTAACTGTAGAGAAATGAGGATACTGGGACAGGATATTCACAGCAACACTGTAACTTGTCCTTCAAATAGGTTTTCTAAAAAGGGCTGATAAATAATCCTTAGGAATGGGTCTTTTGAAAGATGGAATTGCCCTGCTGTGTTCTATGCTGTGGACATGACAGCCCAGGGTATTACCTAGTTTTTACCTGCTGTCTTTAGCTTTACAGTCATATCAGGACTTGAGTGGTAGACAAGTTGTGGTGGCATTTATTATCACCATGGTAAAATAGAAATGGTTTAGGTCTACTGTGTCAGAAGATATACAAAATTACATACCTCATGAAGTTATTACAATAGACCAAGCAGCTACAAAGGGCCAGGGACAGGCTCTCTCAGCAATGTTGAAGCACAGTCAGTGGGGCATGAGGGAACACCTCCATATAGAGAGACTAGGGCTCTGACATGATCTATAGGGAGTTTGTAAGGTGTGCTGAAAACTAAAGTAACTCTCAGGAATTCTCTCAGCAGCCAATCAGTCAAGAATCCATGAGATGGAAAAGCAAATTAAACAGCCACATCTGCATGGAAGATGAGATCTTATGGGTCCAACCCTACTCCTTTTTTTATTCAACAGAGCACTTCCATCTGATTTCTGGAGCTTGGACTTGGCTTCCCCCTTACAAAAAGGACCCAAACTTCACATTTTATAAGGGGCTGAATTCCTAGGGAATGCCAAGAAATTCAGCACCCTCCAATGGAGTCTCTTGTTACAGCATACTTGCATGGGATTTCTGAACATCTGGAAGCCTGTCCTGACCCAAACACATGGACAAAGAGTGACTGCACAGATGCAGGCAGAGTGGTCTCAACTTTCTTTAAGCACACTCAGCAACTCACAGTGCCCAAGCATTAAAACACAGGTATCACATTTCTGAGCTGGGCTTTCCAGTCAAAATGTATCTGTGAATAACCCCAGCTGTAATTTTGCAATGCATCTTCCTCCCTTTGCTTGTTTCAATGGGGCTTGCCTCTGCCCTCTTTAGAGAAATAAAATAATTGAAATAGTTGACATAAAGCATGTGTTCTGAATTATTTATGTGTTTTCTAGGATACATTTGTTTTTTGGTTTTTTTTTTAAGTTAGAAATGAGGGGAAGAAAAGAAGAAGAAAAAAAAAAGAACAGAAATACCAAACATACCTGCCTATGTATGCAGCAGAAATGGAGAGGCTCCGGGAACAAATACAGCCCAGTTCAAAACTATGGTTTGCATTCTCTGAGGAAAATACATGTCACATCATGTATGGGTATGTGAGTTTTCTATGGATTAAGCAAACACCACCATATGCTACAAGTCAAAAAAAAATCCTGTACATGAGTAGAGATACAGATATGTCTCCTGCGATTTCTAACAGCATGCAAAAAGCTAGAGTTCATAGCAGGATCTGGCACTGAGGAACCAACACATGCATCTGAATGTGGCCCTGCAGAGACAGATACATTTGTTTGTAAGCTTATACTGCATCAGGAATATGCAGCCCATTTCTTCTCTTTTGGCTAATCTGGGGTGTGGCTAGCACAGGTTTTTCCCATGAGAAATTTTCTTGTGTTTTATAAATAAAGATAAAGTTTGGATGTTGTTGGAACAGTGTCCCAGAACTTGGGCAGTGCAGGCCTGGCCAATCAGGCCTGGGGGAAGGCTTCTGACTGACCAATCTGGGTGACTTGAGAACTCTATATATGTGATGAAATCAAAACAATAAAGGTCATTCCTTCTTGCCACTGAGAACTGATGCATTCATTACTCTGCTAGCTGCTCAACAGCGACACTGGGGAAGGTTCAAATCATGAAGCCCTGGCAGCATACTACCCATCAGGACATTCCTGACACAAAATCCTCTGAGTAGCCAAGCTGCAGGTATATACCTGAGAGTTTCCACAGCCCAGCTTGCCACGTTTCAGGATCACAGCTGTGAGAACTTGATCTTCACTATTCTCTAAGCTAAATCAAAAGCTTTTCAGAGCTATAAGCCTCACTTTTCTGTTCATGAGAGAGACCATTTTTATGTGGCCATGGTGTGTTGCATTTATCTGAATATTATGTTCAGCTGTTGCCTTTCCAAACTATGTGATACAAGTGCCTGTAGATGTTCACTAGTCTGTCAAGGATAAAATGAATGCAGGGGAATCGTGGAAGGACATCAAGCAGAGAGGAACCTAGATCGCAATAACATGATATCAAGTGTAGATAAAGATCCAAACTTATCTAGTGTGTGGGGGTTTGCTGTCCTTTTTCTGTCCACAACACTGATGCTTACAAAAACTCTCTAAAAGTTTAGACATGCAACTTCTGTGACATTGGCCATTGAGGGACTCAGGCTGGTTTTGCTAAGTGCTGGGAAAACTTGTCTTTTTGGCATAGAGCTATTACTTTTGCTTCTGGGAAGCAAAGAAAGTAAAAATAGATCAGTAACTACAGCTCAAGAGACAGATTTACATGGCCCATGTAAATAAAAAGTTTGGCCAGACTTCTTTTATTTCCAACTGTTTCATCTTCATACTATCTTTTCAGCTTTACATTAAAGATGGTTCTTATCACAGAAATCAGTCCCAAATCCAAGGCTAGATGTGAAACAGTCTTTACCTAGACCAGCCCTTTTTAACCCCACAGCTGCTCTTTACAGAGCTTAAGCTCTGGTTCAGAACCAGCCACAACTTCCAAGCTGCCCTCTTTAAACAAAAATTTAAATCTTTTTCTAAGCTTGCTGGCCATAAAGCATTTCTCAATTTCAACATAGCCTGGCTTCCCACATGCATCCTATGCATCCTTCTAGAGAACCTGTCCTATGTTACTATACACTCTTCAGGAAACAAAAGCAAACATTAATTTTCTAGTGTGACATAACCTGATAAGTCTCTTGCAAGCCCACCTTCTCCCTCTAAGGCCAGAAACCTTTTGCTACAGATTTTTTGTACTTGAGGTTGGAATCAGCCATCAGAGTGATGAGGGGAACACACAACAACACAACTGATCTCTGCTCACATGGTGAGTCTACAGCATCTCTGTCCCTACCTTGACAAACATTGCTGTCTGGATATTGAAACCAGTTGCACATCTCCCCTCTACTCCCACAGTGAGCAAATCCAGACCACTGACTCAAAAACTCTATGCTCTAGGATCCCCTTCCTTCCTGTTTTAACAATTTCAAAATCTTGAAGACTCCCAGGGCTCAGCACAAATCACTTTAAATCCCAGTGGGAAACAGATTCTTCCATTTCAATAACATAGAGTTTGCTTAGAGAGCTAGCAATTCAGAGGAGACTGAACCACAGTTCCTGCCAAGCCTGGGCCTCACACCACAGTGGCCAGGGCAATGAGTAAGAATTTATTCTTTCCCACAGTGGTGGAATTGAGACATCATTCATGTAAATATGTTTCCCCAGGTTTTAAATGACAGCTGCTAAAGGGTGTCTCCCACACTTCAGGAAGCTGAGTGCCCACCTTTGTCTAGTCACCTGCTCTGGAAAACTTGGATCACGTCATGTACCTGCAACAATGTCTTAGGTTGGATATCCCTGCTGGCCTTTAAAACACAAAACATTCTCCTAAGGTGATGGAAAGGAGACCCTCAATAAAACATTATAGATGGGAGAACACTCATTCTCCTTCAGTTAGCACCTGGCAGCCTCCTCACTCTTTTCATCCACCCTCACACATAAGCCCACACTTACAAACCATTGCTGTCTCGGAGACCTTCTCCACAGCCTGCTGGGGCTTATGCTAAATACTGATCTGGCCTCAGTCCCATCCAGGCAGAAATACCTTTAACACTTTGCTAACTAGCCAACTGCAGGAAAAGGGGGACTATTCTTTGTCACCCTCAGCCCAGCAACCATCATCCTTCTTAGTCACTCAGGTCCAATACCATACAATGTCTCAGGTCTTCCTTACAGGCAGTGGATGCTGTTGCAGCCCTACAGGAACCAAATGTATTCCCCTTGTCCTCAGGGAAAATGCCAGCACCACAAAGAGCCTCGCCTCCCAAAATACTCAGGAGTCAGCACAGTGATCAGCGAGAGCCAGAAGCTTTGTACAGAGCCCCAAATCCAGGACTGCCACTAGGATTTAAGTGTCCAACACAGCCAGATGTGGCCAAAGAAATCCAGTTGCTGCCAAACTGATTGCATTTGCATTTTCATCTTAAGCTGGCCAGCACTCTGAGGTGGTCTTCTCACACCTTTTCCTTAATGTGAGCAGCCCAAGCATGCCAAAGGGGTTAGGATCTGCACAGATGTAAGTTCAGGCAACTACAAACAAAGAGAACACAAATCTTGGAACGAAGAAAAACAGTCCTCACCATTCCTTCCCCACCTCATCTTTCCAGCTGTTGTGTATTCACATGCTAATGAGCTCCCAAACCTTCCCTAAGTCCAACAGTTTTCAGTGCTCAGCTCCAAGTCCTGAACCATTCCTGCTGGCTCCCAGGAGATGCTCTATGAAGTCCACGTGGAGATGTCATGGCCCAGTGCTGTGCTCGGGAGTTTCCCAAGAGCTCTGCTCCAATTTTGAGGGTATGTGTCAGGCAGAATGGGATGCCCCACGCTGCCCTCTGTAAAAGCTCTTCTGCCCTCCCCCTTCTGAGAAAGGGCAGTTTTCTCCTCTCTTTAGAGCTGAAGCAGGCAGAATAATACACCTGGCTGTTCCCCTGCAGTCTTCCTAACAAAACAGAACATGCACTAGCAGAAAAACAAAATAGCTACTCCCTTTACAGCAAATTACACAGTTTGTCTGGCATATTTTTCTACTCTAAAACCATCTCAAGAATGAAAGCAGTAAGTGGGCATCATCAGGAGATTAGGAATAAGTATCAGAAAAAGTTCCACCATAAAGCACTTGTGTAGCCACAGATACACATGCAATGATGAGGACACAGAAAAGCTCATGAGGAAATCAACCATTTTTTCATCAGAGAAGGACTTAAATATTGTGTCATAAATAAGGGTAGGGGCCACACACTGAGCAGTAAGGAGAAAACTAAATCTTGAGTTGCTGCTCAGTAATCGAGCACATCCCATTCTGCGCATGAAGTAAGGCAGAGATGAAAGGAGGGAAAATAGCAGAAACATATGTAATTAAAAGCTGTGACAGAAAAACAATCCCACAGGGGCTAACAGAAGATGCCAGGAGTAGCTGGAGTTCTGGATTTGCTGACTTGAAAGTGTCACGCATGTGCATGTATGAGAGCATGTGTGTGTATTCCTGCTGTGCACATGGGATTGCCCCATGCACAGGTCATCTACATAAAATCAGTAGTCAAGTCCCTTGAGAGAATGCTAGAGGGATGGGAACTGAGTCTGGAAGGACAAGTGTCAGAGGTCGATCAACAAAAAGCTATGCAGAATATCAGAGTGTTTCCTTATACTGTTCCTGTACGGATATAATTCCAACTACTGAGGAATTTGTGTGGGTAGCGGGGCATTTAAAGTCAAGTTGCAGGTTACCTGCTAGAAAACCACAGCCCTGCCTTTGTAACTCTGAGGGCATCCTTTAATTAATTTCTTTTTAAATGTGTATGCATTCGGCTTCAGCATGAGACTGGTTGGAATAGGAGAAATTCACCATTCTTCATCACCTCTCTTCTAGGGATAACTTTCAGTAGGAAGCAGGGCACCTACCCATCATTTACACCTCTCTCCAGAATACTGTTTGCCTGCAGATCATTGATCAAAATAATCACACATGAAAAAGCAGTTGTTCTAATTCTGGGACAGGCTAGAGAGTGAGGCAAGGCCTGGGTGGAGCTGGAAAAAATGACAGTAGGCAGCAGATGAGAAGTGGAGGTAGCCCAGAGAGGAGAGGCAGTGGAAGCCTGTCTTAGTGGTTAGCAGCTGGGATGAGAGGGGAAGTGGTCAGTTTTAGGGGAGAAGGAAAAACAGAGCAGTAATGCTGTTCACTCTGGTCACTTTACTGCAAATTACAAAAAGGAGCACAGAGAAGGAAAATCAGAAGGCAGCATTTGAGCTGCTCTGATTTCTGGCAACTTTTGCTGTTCTGCAAGCCTTGTTCTGATCATTAAAATAATGACCAGTCTCTTACAGTATAGCAAGAGAAGAGGGTGCCAGCCTCCTCTCTTCCAAAACTGACCAAAGCTGCCAGAAATTTCCCCACTGGTTCGGGCCTAAGGGTGCCAGTAAGCCGATTGCTATTCTCTAACACATGCCTTGTCTCAGCAGTCGCAGTGGGGTGAGGCACAAGGGTTTTAATTTCTGCTTTACATCCTTCCCGCTAACGCCCAGCATGCCTCTCCCTTCAGCACATGGCTTTGCGACCTCTGCTTCTACTATTTTCCAGCTTCTTTTTCCAAAAGTTAGCCTCAGGGCCATGGAAGGTGGTGAAGCACTGTGCAGGAGCAAAACCCAAATACGGCTACTTAAATCAAATATTATTTTTCAACTGAAAGACTTTTAAATTTTTTTCCCCGTTGTTTATTTTTAGAACAATGGTAAAACACACAAATCCTGGAGGCCTGCAGCACTTTCCTGCTGTGCTATTGACTTAATTTATTTCTTTAATTTGTTAAAACCTCACAAAAAAAAATGTTATTCTTTGGAGACATTGCTAGCCCAAATTTTGCATATATTGTTTGCTGCAAAAGATTAATGAGGTAGCAGAGGCATTTTCTAATGGATTCCCTTGGTTTTCTCTCACTCTCCATCACTTTTTCTTTTTTTTCAACTCACATGGCAGTGCAGGTCCATGAGTCTGCTGAGAGCTCTCCACAGACAGGATACAGGGTATGGGAAGAGAGTAATGAAATTAAAAAGCCTCTTTCAAAACTTTTTCCCTTCCTTTCCCCACTCAGAGATACTGTGTTATGCAGAGCACTGCACCAGCCTCCAGCAGATCCAGCGCCTCCACAGCCCCGTCCTTTGCGAGGCTCTGAGGGAGTGGACAGGGCTGAACATCCTGGGTTTACAGGAAGGCTGAGTGTGTGACAGCAGCTAATCCTACGCATAGTTCAGAGGTGCTGTCAGCGAGCACGGCTATGCACAGAGGCTCTTGGCTCACAGAGGAATCTGCTGACACTCCCAGAGACTCTTGGGGAATGCTTTGGATCCTGGCCCCAGAAACCTTCTCATCGACCTGCTCCTCTTACGGGAACTGAGCACTGCTTGAAGTGTGGCAGCAGCACAGACTTCCATGGTGATGGCAAAGAGTCAGATCTGTTTCTTTTACTTCACCCAGAATAACCAGGCTATTTGTCAAGAAGACACACTATACTTAGAGGTGTCTAAATACTTTCTCTTCTCTCAGTCCACATGCAGCCTCTATTCCACAGAGCACAGATTTTGCCTAACAGGAGGTGAAATGGAGAGAGAGAAGAGGAAAACAGTAAGTGAGGGAGCACAGGGAGAGTGGGCTAAGATACTGGGGTCAGGACAGAGAGACATGTGACAAGTTCTTTGTGATAGCTTTAGTGACAGGGTAGGTTTGTGATGGGGCAAGGATATGTGAAAAGGAAAAGAAGTCACCCTGCTGCAGAAGTGAGAAGAAAAGCAGCCAGCAGAGACCTCCTCTCTTTTTTCATGTGCAAAGCAGATTTTTAACCTGAATGCACCAAAAAGAAAAGAAATGCTACTCTTTCTACTCAGCTACTTGTCTAGCTTGCCTCCCTGCCTTTGGTGAAGTCTGGCCATTGCTTTAGGGCTGGAGACTCCTATATGCAGAAGGACTGAAGATGAATGACCTTCAGCATGACTGAGGCCAGGCCACTCAGCACATCACAGCACTCAAACCACGTGGAACAGTTTGGAACTCTGTCCAACTTGACCCATCAGAGATAAGACACAATAGGAACTGAGTCAGGGATACTAGCATGGTATGATTTCATTCAGGTGGATCAGCTAGTGGTCCAAGGGCCATGTAAAGTCTATGGGGCAAATCCATGCATATCAGTATCTTAACAACAACACTGTGACGATCATTGCCAAGAATTTCTGAGTGTACCACTGGTGCAGCACTGAGTCTCATGATCTCCTTTTGTGCCTGAATCAGAGTGTGTCAGCCATGATCAGCCAGATTTGTACAGGCTCTGTTCTGCACACTCAACTGCCCTGCTTCAAGTGCTGGTGCCACATGGGCACAAAAGTTCTGGCTCCTTTAGTGGGCCATTCAGGCAAATATCATCAGCATATTTTTCTCACCCTGTCTTATTTTTCCACAGAGAAACATCAAGGCGGAGCAACAGTGCAGGAATAAGGAAATGACATGAAAGTACCAGTCTGGAACAGCCAACTCAAAGACAATGACACACAATAAATAACCCTGAAAACTGAAAAATGGGGCTGCCATTCTCTGTCATGCCAGAAATGTCATAAACCACAGAAGAGACATTCCAATTGTTTGAGGATCCCATCCCCCCCCGAAGAATTTTTACAGCACCATATTTCATAACTTCTTTTGCTATCTAGAGGGCCCAATTTCCTAACCTATGTCTGCCTCTACCTCTCCATTCATTCAGAAACTCAGTCTCCACTGCTGCAGGTGCAATCAAGTCACTGGCTACCAATTCCCAGAGCCTCACAACCAATGTTTCCATTTCACTCACATCCCAAGACAACTTCTGTTGCCCTTTTCTTTAATTTTTTTCCACAAAAAGGCACTTTTTTCCCCTTCCTGAACCTTGTAAGCCTTTTGTTCCCATTACAGTCTTTGGCACACAGAGCAGGTGGTATCAGAAACTGCAAATGCTTCCATATTCTTTGAATTACTATAAACTGCTGTATGGTTCTGTTCCTCTTAAGTACCCAGTCTTTTGATATCTCAGCCAGTCCGTTCCATGCTCACGAGTTAATAAGACTAGAGGCAGGGAGAGACATGAGAAAGGCCACCCAATTAAGGCAAGAAAATGAAATTCAAAACAGGCTACTGTGCTGTCATATGGTCAGGTACTTAACTGTACCTGGTGCAGTCCCTGATAACAGGCTAGATAACGCTGCACTTGTCACTTTGCTGTGACCTTCACCAGTCACCTGGCTCTAGCCTTATGAGAGCTGATTAACTTTTAAGTTTAAAAGGCTTAGATTAGAATTATTAGTAACCCTGGAAACACTCAAATAGCTTCAGTGAAACAAGAGGAATGACTTCAAAATCACAAGCCCCATGGAAAGGACTCTACAGAATTTGATAATGGACACGGATCATTTTCTCCTCCATTAAACCAGCAGGAACTGAGCACTGAAAGTCCATGGCTACTCGAGGGATAGGGGACTAACCCATGGAGCAGGTAAGCACGAGGTTTCCTGGTGTCCAGGTCAATCCTTGGAGCTGCTCAGGCACAAGCTGCTCCATACAGCATGTACTGTTCTCCTGATCCTGCATCCAGAAACCACAGCATAAACACTGCTCGAGGTATCAGTGCTATGGGGTAAGTGTTCCCAAACTCAGTGTTCTGTTCCTGTATGCACTGAGAATGAAGTGAGGGGCAGGAAACTCACTGTTTAAGCGGAGACATAAGCCTTTGTTAAAACACCATGATGAATATCATCTACCTTTCAGAGAACTCTCACACCTGAAAATTGCTAGGAAAAATAGGACACATCTAATTTGCAAAATAATAAAAAATACTTCAATGGATTCTCCCTTAGGAATATTAAAATAAGGGTTGCCTGTTCCTGCAAATGGAGGGAGCTGAGACGTGTTCACCACACATTTTACCAAATGAAGCTCTTATTAGAAAGAGAATGCATACCACAGGAACTATTTGTTGGTGTTTTCTACTGCTTTAGACCAATTTTTTTGTGAGTTCATCTGCCATCAGAATATTCAGTGAAAAAGAAGAGGGGAGTCTAAAAGACTAATAATCCACCACTGCTATTGGACATCACAGTTTCCAAAGAAGGCTGACCAGTTTACCTCCTGGTGAACCTGGTATTTTACACAATGACCTGTAAGGAGTCCACCTTAAATAAAATAACTAGAAAAACCCAAATAACTGGAAGGAGAGTACAGGTATGATTTTGTCACCTAAGACATCAAATAGTTTCACAACTGGTCTCTCAAAAACAAAGAAAAAAACCCCATCAAAATGCTGAATTTGGCTTCCACAGTGCAAAGAACAGCTGGAGCATTTCTGCATGACTTAGTTTAATGCAGCAAGATTGGAATTTTTAAGTTCCCAAGGAAAAAAAAAGCAGCACAGTTGTTTTTCGCTTTCTGCTATCTGTACCAGTTACCACCTAGTATTTGCCACTTAGGATCCAACTATTCAAAAATCAACAGAATTTATTAGTATCAAACCAAAGGTCTGTGAAACATCTGTACTAAAGGAGTAACCTTTTGATGAGAGAAGACCATTCCTTGGCTCCCCAAGTCCTACAGCTCAGACTTGCTTCTTTGAAAAACTATTTCCCAGCTCCAAGTCCCACAATTTCCCAGTCTGACAATGAAGTGCAGGTAAGATATAAACAAATGCAGGAGGAAGGGAGAGATTTCTTAGGCATTATTGTAGGCTCTGCAGCTTTCACTAATTTTCCTGTTCTGGGGAAATTCAGACCCCTTTTCCTTTTCTGATACTTTTTTGAAACCTACACAAAACTTCAAGCAGTGTGTTAGGGAGGACAGCTTTTGTGGCAGCAGAGTCTCAAGGGTGGGCACAGCTCTCATCCCACAAGGAGCCCATACAGTCATAAGGCAACAGCTGGACTTGGGAGTTATGCACATCAGCTGGAGGTCTCTATGGTGTCAGAAGAGCAAGGGAACTAGAGACCTATTTGCCCCAAATTTGCCCCCAAATTCCACATTTCTTCCTGTGGAGTCCTCTGACACACCCAGACACGGGTATGGGCACAATGTGTGTTCCTGGATGCTATTCTTTCAGACATAAAATCATACTGCTGCTCATGCTAGGTACTGGCACTTGTTCTTAATCTTACAGGGCTGTTTCACCTAATGGCTCCAAACCTGGCTTCCTGAAAGCAGCAGGGGACAGCTGCTGAAACACCATCAATCCAGACAAAGTCACCATGACCTGTGGACGTGGTCCAGCTCTGCCAGGAAGGGCCCAACAGTGAGGGTGGCTGAGGAAATATTATTGCAGCCTGGAGGCTTTCTCATACAGAATTCTATTTTGGTGCACCATTTTTTGTTGCTTGAGCATTCCCCAGAGGTTTTGGAAACTCCAGAAGCAGTAATATTTAGTTTTAGCTCACAGTGTTTTTATTGATAAAGGTTTCACCGTCCTGATGTGGGTGTGGGCACTTGTGAATGCTGTAGGATTATATACACCAAGTAATCACTCACCATAGCCCACAGCATATAATGAGCCCACCAAAAAGCACAGAAAATTAAATAACACTCTTTCCTGCCAGTCCAAACAAACATTTTTTCCCTCGCTAGCAGAGCAAAAGGGTACTAACCCACAGAACAGCAGCGTTTTGGAACTTCATGTAATAGTAGCGAGAAAAAAGTCACACTGCTATGAAGTGACACAAACATCCATAATACATTTTTGTCATCAACACAGCAGCAGTGGTTAGACACAAGGAAATGTTTATTTGATCCATTTGCTGACATATAAATCAACTTGTTCTGAAACTATTTCATAATATGTGTTCTCAAGCAATGACCCAATTTGAGGTGAGCTATTTGAGGTGATCACTGCATGTTTTGAGGCAAGACAGCCATTTGAGTAACAACTGTATCTTCTCTGCCCACAGACTGCAGAGTTTGCACCAGGAAGAGGGCTGCAATGAAAATAATTTAACCTATTTTACTTGAGCCATGTTAGTTGTTTTCGCTCGAAAATAAAGAATGAAACTGTGACTTAGTCAATGGGAAATCCTCAAGGAATTGAGTAAAGTTGACATGTATATCCACTTGCCCTAACCTTTGGCCTTTTGTCTAAGTACGAGGGGCATATCAGTTAAGTATCTGATGTCCTCTCTCTGGGAAACTCAGAGAGTTAATAAGTAATTTCAAACTATTATAATTTTGATTCATGGAAAAAAAATAACTTGGCTTTCCTCAGACAGTACAGCTGGGTAAGTACAGAATTTCCTGGCACTGTTTAAGGCTGGGTGGGGTGGGAAAAAGAATAAGGAAAAATAGAAACAAATGAAGCTGCTAAAGAAGGAAAAAAAAAAGAGGCAGAAATCCTGCCAGAAGTTCAGGAAATCTTTTCTTCCTTGTTTCGCTTATAGAGATCAAAAGATCCAAATTAAATATGAATCCCCTAGCAAAATGCTGATGACTTTGCTAAAACTAGGACAGCTAAGGTGCTGAGAAGCCACGAAGCTCAGCTGTAGTCCTTCAGATAATTCATATAAGCAAGTAGCTTAAGTGATAGGTCTCGTGTCTGCAGGATCAGCACAACAGTTCTAATCCTTAAGGAGGAACTGACTCTTGGGTATGTCTGCAGCCCAAACCAGTTATATCCAAGTCCTCCAGGCACCTCCACAACACAAGCAGAAAACGGCAACTGCAGAGATCATATGATCACAGCAAAGCCACTGCCATGTTTCAGGGAGATCTCACCCCTACCAGAGGAAGATGCAGGGGATTGCAAGCATCTTTTCCAACCTGTTGCGCAGCAGAGTGAAATGCCATTAACCATCATGTAAATGGGATTACTCATTTTTCCCAGTGCCAGTGGATGAGACTGTGCTCACAGCTGTGCCTGGCCTTCAGGTGGGAGGACAGAATTCCACTCTCTAGGAGGGACCTTCTTATCGCCTTTTAACTCGGTCTTTTGTCAGCCTGTAGCCATACCCTGAAATTAAATCTATAATTTCATTGCACTAAATCACTTATTTTTCACCTAAGCATCTCCAAAACAAGCCCTGAAAAGTCTACATATCACACTACATGTCCCCACTTACAAAAAGACAAGCAGTGCACAAACTAATTAATCAACAGAGGCTGCATGGCAGAAGTCAAACCCACCTTCTGAATCCCATTCATAAATGATCAGTCTTCTCTCATTTTCCCCATGGCTTCCCTAAGTGACAAAATTTTTCTCTCTAGGGTTTCTAAAAGGCAAAATTATCCCTTAACACATACAAGAACAAATTTGGGACCATACCTACACACAATTGTTTATCAATATTTATCTTACCAATGTTAGTGATTCCTCTGACTGGTTTCCTGTGGCCAAGAAAGAGCAAATAAAATTTTAAGAGAAATATGAAGTTAGCAAACACATCTTGCAGATATATGACAGCCAGTACCTCCCTCTCATCCCTAAGTTTGGCAGGCAGCTCTTTCAGAGCTTGCAGGAAGTGGATCTGTAAGCAGGAAGGCTTTTTAAAGCAGTGCACAGGTACAGGGATGATTTTCATGTCAAGAAAGTAATACTAACTCTATTTTAAAAACCCTACTTACTGCACTGATTCAGGGACCTGTGAAGTCAGGAGAGACCATTGGAATACCACCCAATGCAAAACACAACCCAAGGGATTTCATCAATTCTTTTCTGCAGCTGTCTTGCACATCCCACTTCATTAGGCCCCTAATTTTTGACTAACCTCAAACCTGTATTTCAGAATTAAAACTAACTTAAAAGTCACAGCCTTCAGGGCTGTGTCAACATTGCCTTGTGTAACACAGACCTGGGGGCAGGCCACTAAAATATGGCTGTGCAACCCTATTGTTAAAAACCTGCTGCTCAGCCTCCTCCATATCCCATGGAGGTTCCTTGTCATGCAGTAAGAACCTTTCCAGGAAAGAACTTGGCCAACCCACATGTCAGGGAACACTTCCTCATGTTTAACAGGACAGACATTGGCAGATTCAAGTCAGCATGGGTGTATCTCAAGAAATGCCCTGTCCTGAACCCAGCCCATCCATAGTGCAAGGATAAGTTTCTTTCCTACCAGGGCATACAGCTGCTCCAAAGCTACTGCTCAGTTTGGATGGAAGATGAACTGGAGAACGACCCCAAACTTGGAACTTTGCTCAAAAGGCAGCCCAGCCATAACCTACATGCCAGAAACCCAATATCACTCTTTTGATCATGCTCCATTCGTCTGAAGCACTCTTATCAAAAAGCAAATGCAAGAAAACCCTCCTCACTCAGAGCATAATTCTGCAGGTTCAAGAAATGGTCAGTATAATGCAGTTTGGGAGGAAGGGATGCAATTATGCAGTGTGGCACTAGTAAAATCAGCCATGTAAACTTATTGCTCATCTAAGCCCTCACACTGTTTGGCCCACTTGCTCTTTTGAGTTTCTGCTTTGTACTCCACTCTGCAGCTGCCTTGCACCTCCCACTTCTTCTTTACTCCCTTCATGTAAATCAAAAATCCGTAAAATCTCACTTCTTCAGTAAAAAATCAATCTTTTGGATTACTTGACTATAAAACCATGGCCTTGTGACTGCAAAGGCAGAGTATGTGTGAGTACCTGGATGACAGCAAAGAAAAGAGAAGAAGTATTTTAATAATACTTAAAGTCCACAGAGGACCTTTTCTTATAGGTACATCTGAGCTCACCAGAAATTCTCATTTCTCACTTGCCAGTCACCCCTCCTCCCCAAAAACCCTAAAGCATTCCTATCCTTTTCTGTGTTATTTTCTCCATTTGTATGCTGTATTTATAGCTTTCTTGCCTGAATACAGGTGAGTATAAATGTCAGGCAGACTAGAAATACTGGGGCACACACAATGCATTCTTGGTTTCTTCTAAACATCAGACCATATCAGCAATTAAAAAAGAAAGAAGGAAAAAAAAAAAAAGAGCATTCAGCCTCCATCTACCTGCTTCCAAGCCAAGATAAGGAAATATCTCAAACTTTCTACAAAGCCTCATATTGGCTCCCATCAAAGCCAGGAGAATCCATCCTATTGTTTCCCTCGCTAGTACTGCGTCGCTGCATTCCTACGGAGCTTCTGAATTTGTTCAGAGCTTTTTGATGTTGTTGTTATTGTAAAAGCTGAGTGTTACACAAGACAGAGAACTTGACAGCTTTCCCACAATCCTCAGCATGTGGGAATAGCGAGTAACAAAGTGTTAACACCTGCCAACTGGTGGTTAGGTGTACATGTCTCTGTTAACAACAAACACTGCTGCTAGCAGTCATCAGAGCAAAGCAGTAAATCTGTTCTCTTCTCCAGCTTGGAAAACACCAAACACTAAAAACAAAAAAGAAAGAAAAAAAGCAAGCAGCACCTAATTCCTTGATTAAGATATATCAGTGTTGGAAACTGCTGATCTAGAACATTGAATCTCTGACATTTACTTCACTCTTGATTAAACAGAAATGTTTCAAACCAGTTACTGTGCAGGCAGAAAGAAATGTTTCAAACCATTTATTGTGCACACAGAAGCTCAGAGCACTGTGTACCATCCAGGGAATTGTGACAGTGAAACTTTTTACATAGACACAGAATCAGAACCACCTCCTCTCCCCTGTTTCATAAAAGCATCAGATGCTGAGACTCTCGAGCTATTATGAAAAAGACATGAAAGAACTGTAATGAAGGATTAGGAGTCAGGTAACTCCTTGGAACTTCCAGGGGAACCTTGTGGAAAAGTCCAGCTCCTGCTCTGAAAAATGCTGCTAAGCACAGAGGTCAGGACCGTTTCTTTATGTAGAGAGGGATTAGTTGTGTACTTTCAAAAATCATGTTTTCATTTGGTGATTTCCTAGGCAGCTTTGTGAGCCAGGTGGCACTAATTTATCAACACAAATTTGCATGTGACTAATGTCCTAGACCTGAGGCTAAAAGCCTGCTTGCTCTAGATTTGCCCTTAGTAGCCAGCTTGCTTGTTTTATTGCTCTTTCCCTATGACAAAAAGGTAAGGGAGAAGTGAGTCAACTCACTCAAGTAAACTAGAGATTGTTAAGTCAAAAGAAGGGAAACTTCATTAATCTAACAGTATTCACAAAAGCTCACCACTGCCCAAATCTCCCTAACTGTGCACACAGAAACTCCAGCTCAGCTGGGGAGGGACATTAATCCTGATTTCCATCAGACCATATTTCTTCAGTAATTGCTATTGGGAAAATAAATTATCTGATTCTTTAGCAGTGGTGGGGGGGATTTCACATTTATGTCTTTTCCCTCAACCTATTATCTGAAATAGTTCAGACAACTGTGATTGTACCTGATTAATCAGATGGTGGCCAGGACAACAGATAATTTTAACCTACATCAGTTCCTGAATCTAAGTCACATGGGAGGAGGAGGATGAGTGGAAGGCATGAGTAACTTCTTTTGATGGTTCTACCAATTTTTGTCAGCATTAATGTTATATGAAACAAAGACTTCCAGTAGTCAGCACCTTGAATCAGAGGACACATGTCCTCCTTATTTCATGAAACATCACGTATTTGAAAATCCTACAAGTAGTGGACAGTTAGTGGTAATAAATTGTCTTAGAAAGGCTGGCAGAACACTGTTCTGACTCTAAGCAACATCATTCACCAAATTGCTATGGTGAAGGTTCAAACAACCTTCAATTTAAAACTCCCTGCTGAAGGTTCTATGGATAAAAATTGGTGATTATTTAGTTGGACAAAAGTGGCTTTCTCCACCAGGAATGGAGGAATAAGGTAATATACTTTCCTGCCAACATGAATATTGACCAATTTACTGACACAGATATTTCCAAATAGCAGTTGGAAACCTTTTTGGCATAGGAGGTTTAGGATCACCTGCACCAGAGTAGTATTAGAGGAAAATTTCTAAGCTTTGTGTCAATATTCAAGCCCCTTAGCAGATGAATTTAGAATCTGAGTCACATGGTTTCTGTGACTCAGCCATTTGTTAGTCATCCTCTACCCATTATATCTCAGGGAATTTACAGATTCCCATAATTAGAAAGGCAATCCCCCTCCTTCTGTCTCTTTTCTGCCTGTTCTCTAGATATCATGTCCTCTCACTCCCTTACTTACCAGAGGTCCTGTGCTATTTATTCCCATTCCCCTCCCAACTAGATTTCTTTCCTTACAGTCTCACCCATTTTATGCCCTCCCCACATAGTCTCTAGATCTTACCCCAAGTCCAGAATGTTCCAAATTAACTGCTGCCCTTGCACCCCTCTTTTCTCTTCAATCCTCCCTTTTCTGAATGCAGCAGCTCTGCCTGTGTTCTCATCTCTCTCCCTTGCACTGGTTTTAATCAACAGTTGCCCTCTCTTCTCCCACAGGCCTTATTCAATGCACTGCCATTCTTGCACAGTCTGGGAGCATAATGCAAGAGAACTGGGTTGCTTCTGTCTAAACCTCTCATGGGCTAGTTTCTTTAATTTCTCTGAGTTGTTTATCTGTGGAGCTGGCACTTCTGTTCTTCCTCAAATTAACATTGCTACCTGACATGTTATTTCTACTCTTGCACACCACTCCCTCCATGCATCATTCCACCATTCTCTCTCTTTTGCTGCATCAAACAGCTTTCTTGGGTTTGCCTTGCAACCCACTATCTCTCTTCTTGCTGTTTAGTCAACTCCCACTGCCAGGGATAGCTGCAATGATCAGAAGCAAGTCTAGTTTTCCCAGTACGCCATTACAGATTTTGCAGTTTCTCAGGTTTTCTTCATATTCTCCATTCAGTGAAGAGCAGAGATCTTTCAACTACCAAAACCAAAGGCATAACCGTCATTCAGCCTGAGACAGTGTAGCTTGTGTTCACAAGGACAATCATACAGAAATGCTGTAGTGCACTACCAGTGTCTGATCTGCAGTAGGAAAAGAGACATGCAGTGCTTAAATCTCAGATTTATGGTCCAGGTACTGGGAAGCAGGAAAAGACAGGGAAGGACAGGTACATACATGCCTTTATCACACTGAACACACTCTGAATATGAGGATGAGACTTTCCTCACACAAAACTCTCTCCGTTTAAAAATGACTGCATAATCTTCCCTTAAGAAAAAACATATTGGTGGAAAATTTCAGACCAGTACTAAACTCTCACACCCTTAATACTGTAAACATCCCACTCTGACATGTGTAATGCCTCTGCCAATTTACAAATTGTTCCTGAGTTATTCTTTGGTGACAGAAGACATTAGGTTTATTACTAGCTCATTATTCTACTCTTGTCCCAAACACACGGCATGTGTATTTTACCTGAGGATACCCTTGCCTTCTTCAGGATAAGACACCCCATGACATTCCCTTTTCCAGCAGCACTCCTACCCCTCGGGGTGTTTGCTGGGCACTGCCAGGCTGCCAGGTGCACACCAGAGCAGTAATGTTAGCTTAGATCCTATTGTTCTGAACTTTATCCATTGTCTTTCTTTCTGAAGCAATCATCTTCAAGGCAGGTTGGTGTCTCTTTGTTCAGGTACCTTGTGGCACCCAAGACCACAATGTAATAACACTCCAGCAGCAGAAGAGCCAAATACAAATGCAGAAGAAACAGCATAATCTAGTATTTAAAGCACAGAGCACAAGGTCTTGATTGAGCACACAAAGTCTGACCCCATGCATGATTTTACCAGGTGGTGAGGGCTCTGGCAAGCTCTGATTTGGCATAATGAGGTCACATGCTTTCCCTACTGACACATGCACATTCCTGTCTTTAGTCTTAACATGAACAGGTTAAAGTATCTTCCTCCTCTGTTATATTCAGATGAGGACTGAAAGCTACGTCTGTATAGTGTTTTCCCATTAGGTCAATAGCAGGCAGCAAAGGAGCATTTGCTTCTGGTTCTTTAGCTGAATAGGAGAAAACAATTGGTACAATATTAGCCCAAAGAGGGAGGAATATAGAGCACGTGAAATGCACTGCCTACAAAGCAATTAGCAGCAGGATCAGGGGTGGGAACTGACTGCCTGCCCTGTTCATCAGCCTCACTAAGGGACTCAGTTCCCAGGTATTTAATAGCACTCATCAGAGCTACATGCAAAGTTTTGCACACAACTATCTTAAAAATAAATTACTCTTCCTGCAATTCAGGAAATAGATCTGTTTCTTGGTAGTTGTTGAACAAAATAATGAGTTGTCCATTCTGTTCCACACTAATCTTAATAGATTACACTACGGGCTCCACTACATTACTTACAACTGGTCTGGTTGAAGAGCAGCTGGGAAGGAAATTGTTTGGTGATGGTGATGTGGAGGACTCAAATGAACAAGTTGAAACAATGTAAGGACAATACAGGCATGTGAAAAACACTTCAACACCTACCTCCCAGCAAATTGCAGGGTGTTGGTCAGTTTAGATGGTTTCTTGGAAGGTTTAATGTCTTGGTGCCAGGGAAGGCTTGTTTCTGTTCCTGTAGATGAAGGCTTTCAGCATTGCACTTTTGATATCCAATAATGTGTACTGCTTTCCTTTCATCCCTCACCAATGATGTGCAGTCTTTTCACTGTTGAAAATCAGATGATTAGAGCCTTAATAAAAAGGAATATTTTGGTGTCATTCTAAAAATCTCTCAAGTGAAAGGCACATAGGCTTATTCTCCAGACCAAATGCAGGCTCTCTCCAGCATAAAGCTGGAATAAAAAGTTATCTTGCTAGTTCTCGTCAGGTCCTGAGCACTGGAATTGTCCTGATCATGAGCACTGTAATCGTGTCAAGAGGCAGATACACAATTAGGTATTACCAGCCCTTTAGGCTATACCGTTAGCTAAAGGCACTGCATCTGTGGGACCAGATCCCTCCTAAGGAAAGCACAGCATGGAAACAGTAACCTCTTATTTCCAGCTCCTATTTTGGTTTCTACTCTTCAGCACACAAAAGGATGCCTGTCTTACCCAAGGCTGCCTCGGCATTAGACAGGCTGTGTTTCCAGGTCACTTTCTGTCCTTTTGTCCTGTGTTTTAGTTTTCTGCCTGTAAGAACAAAGCCAAGGGTCTTGGAGCTATTTGCATCTTTGGGTGATTTGGATGCACTGCAGGGTGAGGCAGGGCCTCATTTTAAGAGAAGGTTCCAGCCCACGTCAGCGCCAAGAGGCTGACTAATGCAATTATTTCCTTGCAGAGCAGCATTTTTCAAAGTGCTGATTCTTATTAAGAAAAAGGAACGGATTTGGAGCTCATATTTTGATCTGGTGCCCAGGATTATTTGGAAATTCTTTTTCCTGGAACGAGACTTTTTAATCCAAATTTCTCCATGGTGGGGAGAGAGGGTTTCCTGAGCAGAATTAGGATAATGATTACAGCCTGTATACAATCAGTTCTAACCGCTGTGGAACTCCAAAAATGAATGTTATTGCTCAGTGGCTTCATTGAAAACAGAACTATTATCTAACCAGAAGGATGGCAACACATGGAAATAGCTCATTATCATATTTTCTCCCTATTTGAAATGTCACATTGAGTATGTATCTTTCGTGTCCACTACACTATAATTAATTTGGACTGCGTTTAAATATATTACAGTGCATGCTTTATTGCAAAATTCTGACACATTCCCATTGCTGAAACAGGACTTTCCTTCAGACACATGTAAAAGGCAATAAGACCTACACTGCCTAAATATTGTTTTAAATACAATAAGAATACCACATCATCTCTGTGTCAGCCTGTGTTTTTCTGTGGTATGGAATATATAAAGCAACAACAACATTACATCCAAAGCTTGCTTGCTGTTTATTGAAAGGACAATGATGTTAGCATTATTATTCTAGATCTAAATCTTAACCACTTACCTTATTTACATAATTGCAAGACAAACATATATTTTACTCAATGGCTGGAAAAGATTCCAGCAGTGTGATTGCCTAGAAATTAAAAAGTAGAATTGCAGGGTGTATGTGTAAGATGAAAATGGCTTGTTTTAACACAGCTGGTGTATCTTATCTTCAGTGCACTTTCAAACACAGCACTTATGAGGATGGTTGTTCTCCTCCACCCAGGTCTCCAACAAAGTAGAGGATTTATTTCATTTGTGAACCTTCCTCTGGAATGCAGTCACTCCAGAAGTTATTCCTGATTTATATTTGTTTAAGCAACTGGGAGAATCTAACCAGTTTTTAAAATCATGTACAAATGAGAGTTCATTCAACTTTTAGTGTTTCTTGGACTGAAATCTCCTATTACATAGAATTGTATGCTGAACAGGATCAGGGATTTTGTAGAAGGTGTGACTAATATCTGACTGATGTCATCTCCTCACTATTGCTTCTGTTGAGGCACTGATGTATTAGCTACTGAGCTACTGGAAAACCAGTTTAGTTTGGACCATCTCTGGTTCAGCAAACAGCTGATCACTGCTGATCTGCTGATCACAGAACTCCTCAGGGCAGTTCTACCCCACTCTATCATCCCACCCACTAGCTGCCACCAAGCAATGACTGTGTTTGTATCAGGAAGGAATCTCCTTCCTCACTACTCACACCCTGTTCAGGAACCACTTGGAGCCAAAGCTGCTGAAGGAGACCTGATTCATTCCCTGGAAGCCAGCTGAGTGGCACACCTCACACAACAAGCGTCTGCATGACATTACAGTCAATCCCAGCAGCTTGTTCTAAAACTTGTTCCAGGGACAGCTCCTTGGATCATTGCTTGCTCATCCATCCTCCTAAGAAAGCAGTAATCAAAGTTTTATTATCTGAATCATGGATTCATTTTTTTATTATTATTATTTTCCCTAGCAGATGGCCTTTTCCCAAAATAATTTCACAAGCAAAGATTCTTATCATGAGGAAGGTAATGCTGTTCTGAAACAAACTCCCAGATGAGGCCACGTGGAATAAACGTGTTATTCCATAGATAAAGGGAAGGAGTTAGACTGCTGATCACTGTGGGGATGTTGCCAGAGAGGAACAGCACAGCCCTGCTCTGTGCTATTAAATAATCTACTACTTATTCCTTCACCCTGAGTGTTCTCACCCCACATAACCCTTTCCTCAGAAAACATTTACACTTAGAAGAAAAATGTTTTCCAGCATTTGAACAACAACAAAAAAGTTGTGTTTCGTCACAACACGTCTGTCTTTAAAAATCTGGATTTGTTTTATATTTAATTCATTCACTGAATTGTAATAGATGAATAAACCTATTCAATAGATGAATTGGAGAATAATAAAAAATATGAACTGTGTTGATGAAGCCAAAAGCAATAACTGCAACTTTCTTTTTCCCGCTTCTTTGCTCCTTCAGACCCAAGCATAACTGTTGCAATCTTCTTTTCTGTATTTTATGTGTTTTGTTTATTTGACTTCTGCATTTAAAGAACACTCCAGTGTAATATAAAAAGATACTATAATCACAATGTCTAATTACGAAGAAAAGCTAAGTGTCTAATACAAAACCATGCAAGAAAAAAAAGAACAAGCATCAGATCAAAAGCCACCAACACAACAATCTGATGAAAAAGGCAAGGAAGCACTACTCAGCTCTCCCCTTTACAGTGAACAGGGAACCAGAAAACTTTGCTGTGTGAGAAGATTGAACATGGTACTAGAAAATCTCGTCTAGGCTCCCTCTTCCATGAAAGGCAGACCTTCTATAGCCCTTTCTAGCCTGGGCTGCTCTGTGATTCTATAAGATGAAGACATCTCTGATATATAGCTCTCATATTAACCACAGATATTCCTCCTTGGTTTCTTTCTAACTTCAAGAGCTTGTTCTTACTGTTTTGTTGGGTTTGGGGTTCGTTTGTTTGTTTGGGGTTCTGTTTGTTTGTTTTTTACCCCTGATTCCCAAGAGTAACAAATGTGAAATTGTATCCTTTTGGCTGCTAGTGGGCAGGATCTTGTGTTCTTCACACATTTAGATTTTCTATCAAAATCATCAGGAATGTATTAAAACAAGCAGGCTAGTTTCCATCTCTTGGCACGAGTCAATGAAGCATTTAGTTGTACATGAAACACAAGACTGACTATGCAACTGGCAGCTTTCAAAAAGGAGTAGATCATTTAAATGTGTTCCTGAAGGAACAATGTTTCTTTACCTGTCACAATCAAACCTACTAAAAGAAAGAGTAAAATTGCAGACAGCCTTGCCATCCCCAGCTTCCCTCGAATTAACAAGCAATTTGGATTTGTTTTGTAGACCTTAAAAACTCTGAAGACCACCTTGTATTAAAGGCAGCTCATTATTCTTGTCCATATGCGAGTGGACAGGAGTCTAATGTGCCAAATTCCAAGCCTGAAAGACTGTTTAACCATAAATCTCCTCACAAGACAGAGGCATGAGTGACTTAGCTGGATTTGAAGGTAGAAGGAGGAAAGGGAAGAAGCAGAGGCATGAGAATGATTTTTCAGAGATTCTCGACACTACTGACCCAGAGAAATAATCTTACTGAATCAGCAGAAATTATCCTGCAGAAAAAACCCCATTAAAATAAAAAGAAAAGAAAACTAAAACAAAACCAACTGAACTAACAAACAAACAAAAAAATAAACCCCCAACCCACAAAAGTAACCCAAATGTCCCAAAAAACCCTAAACTTTTTTTCTGTATCTCATGCGAAGGACTTCATGTACACTTGTTTCTGTGTGACTTGGCAGTGTAGCAATTTTTAGGGAAGATACCAACAGAAGATTCATCAACAGCTATACTGACAACTGAAGAGCAATATGCTCATGAGAAATATTTTGCCTATTCACTTGAACCTGATATTTAAACCCACAAAATATAGATATACCTTGGATAATGCCATTTGCCTTGTGCATAGGTGTGTGTTTGTGCTTTTAAGATTATTTCAGCACTGTGAAAACATTTTATTAAATCCAGATAATGACACTATAACTATGAGACCAACAAACAGGAACATTCCAGAGAGCATTGGTTGTTTTTGTTATTTCTATTTTGCTTTTGAAAGAAATTTTAAGTAGGCTGGTTTTTTTTGGTTTTCTTGAGCAGACGACAACAGACATGAGACAAATAATACTTTTTAGAAAAGCATTTCTTATAGATCTGTTCCTCCTAACTCATTCTTCCATTGACAGACCTCATTCTTCCATTGACAGACCTCATTCTTCCATTGACAGACCTCATTCATTTTTCCATGTTGATTTTGCTAAAGGGATTAAATAGCTTTAAGAACAATAGAATTACAAGGACTTTGAGGAAGAGAGAAGCATTTAGACAGATAATTTTTTTTTCAGTGGGAAGTCTATTACAATCAATTGGCTACAAAGATGATGTAAACAACCAAATTCTCATGCAATTTCAAAATGTGTTGATTTAACTAAGATTTAAGCAACTTAAGTACATTGTTCAGGATAGATTCTAGTCCAGGAGAATTCTAGCTACATTTGCCAAGCAGTGATTCCCTCCATTATTTGCAATAGTGTTCATTCCTTTGCTCTAGTATTCCCATTCCGCATGCAACTTCCTTTGATCTTATCATTGCTGCAACTAATTATCCTAAATCTAAAACAGTACTGGAAACAGAATTTAACTTGGTCAAATCAGACTTAGTTTGCAAGAGATTCCCTGCAATGTAATCTGCTGAAATGTTTACAAGTTGCCTATGGAGGAGAACTAAAAGCCAAGAGAGATTTCAGAAAGACCAATTGTACCTAACTACACATACCATGCCACACCACAATCGTGTTCTTCTCTCTCCAGGGTCTTCAGTCCTATCAAGAATTATAGCATTTCAGTTCACTTCAATACACTACACCTTCCACTCAAAAGACAAAAAAAAGAGTGGATTAATCTGCTTTAAAGTTGTAGGTATGCAAAATCTAATTGCTATCAACATCCTGGTGTAAACCACTGTGTAAATCTAACATCTTTATAATTTATTTTGGTGAGCTTTTTCACAAAGATTTGTTTGCACTTTGGGTTTTATCTTTAGTGCCCTCATACCTGCATGCTCCACCTCTGTGTCTGTGAGACAACATGAGTCTCCCCATGACTTTCTGTAGCATAACTAAACCTAAGGAGGAAGAAATACAGATTTATCATCAATTTAGTCAGTGGGCATGTTCCCCACAGCATAACTTTCAGAAGGAGAAATCCTATCTGCTACCAAATGAAATGAAACATCTTGGTGTTTCTAGAAACATTAGAAAAAACCCCACATTTTCCCGCCTTCTCTCTGCCAAAAAGGACAAGAAGTGAAAAGTATGTAAAAGGCTTACACCTTTACAGAACGAGTTGCTTTTAGGCTCCGAGTAAGAAATTGAGTTACAGTTTTTATTTCTAGATGGCCCTAAAAAATTAATGGCAAAGAGAGTCTGTGATGATAAGCTCTTGCTGTAGTGGGAAGGTACTTATCGACTGGGAGAATATTCCAAGAATTCTGGGATTCAGTCAGCTCACAAAATGGAGACAACACGGCTAGGCACAATGTCCTTTCTAATATTAATAAAACCTTTAAAAGCATGCAAATATGAACATATTCTCTTACAAAAAGACATATCTTAAACTCAGCACTATACACACACTTTTACAAACATAATGAGGTCTTACTCCCCAAAAACTTGTGCTTTTTTCTAAATTCATACTATTGTTTAAACACCAACACAAAACTTCAATGTTCTGAGAATCAGGAGGATATGGACAGATTATTATTTCAGTAGAATTATTAATCTATTTGTAAGTTGAATTAGTTTCTTTCTTAATGGCTCCTGTACCAGCCAGTGAAACTTCCAGGTAGTGCTACTAATAGTTTGTCGGACTCTATGTATGAGAAGGTACCTGTTTGTACAGAGAATCAGACTCATTACTTGCAGGCACAAATATGTCATCCAATTGAAGACTTCATTTGGCATCCTAAAAGCTGTGTCTGGCTTTCTGAAATTCTGAGGGCCCATTCTGGAGGAAAAAAACAAATTATAAGGCATTTTAAAGAGACTACCAAATATAAACTACATAGCTATATAAAATATATATATATAAACTGTAAATTAAAATATATGAAAGATGCCTCCAGGGTTAGAAAGAATGGAAAAGAAGAGGGGGGATAGACTGGAAGAACAGAGGATGCATCCAAGGTAGGCAGACATGATCTAGGTTACTCTTCACCTTATAGATGAATCACAACATTTCTGAGTACAAAAAGATGACAAACAACCTTAATGAGAGGGAGCACATGAAGGTCAAAAAACACATGGGTCTTAGAGACTCATTTACTGATTTAATCTAGCATCTTGAATCCACTAAAGCTTGAAAACAGAGGTGCTGGAAGCCATTAAAGAAGAATGCTGTGAAAACCAATGTATGAAGCAATTTGAGATGCTCACTAATGACAGCATATGAGCAACAGAGACCTCCGCCCAAATAACATGTTCCATTTTTACATCTTGAGTCTGGATGGAATAAAGAGGCAGTTAACAGCCGAGCAGTGGTCTGCAGGCAGAAAGATCCATAATTCTGAAGAACTCTGGGAAAAAATAAAGAAAGTGGTAATTAGGATATGGCATCCTAGAGAACGCAGGGAATTTTGAGCTAAGTAGTGGTAAAAATTGAAGAAGCAAAGTAAGAAGTTAAAGCCTGAATAAGATGACAGAATTTGGTGCCTAAAGATACCCAATTTCTCAGCATCTCAGGAATGCAATAAGGTTGCGAGAAAATCCTTCTGAAACCTTGATCATTGCTTTGGCCACTGAGCTCATGTCCCAGTAGGGCTTTCTGCTTGAATCAGACTCTAATGTGGGACATTTTAATTGTGACTGCTGGCCCAGCAGAAAATGGTGAGCCCAATGGGCTGGTAATATTTAACACTGCAGAAGGGGAACATGCTGAGCAGTGTGGAACATCAAACAGGAAAAGAAGTGAAAAAGTAATGAGTTACCTGGGGTCAGAGGAAGGAAGTAGACTGTAGAAGTAGGGCAAACATGCCTTGGAGAAAGGAGGATGATTTCCTACCTTTGGATTGTTGCGTTTCTTTACATATATTTCCCCAAATCTGTTGGTGGTGTTGTGACCTTGGCTATCTCAGTTTAAGTTCAGACTGGTTTTTTTGTTATTATTTCAGTTTAGTTTCCCTATAAAAGCATGTATCTACCAGAATCTACAATCAAATTTACCCTAATTAGACAACAGTGCAAAAAATGATGGATTCATAGAACTGCTGAGGTGTGATGGAACCTCTGGATATTGTCTAATACAACATCTGTGCTCAAAGGAGGGACAACAAGACAGGCTGGTGCAGTAAGTGAGTAACTCAAAGGGTGGAGGCTCCTCGATCTCTCTAGGCAACTTGTTCCACTGTTCAACCAGTTTTATACTACAAAAGCTGTCTGTTATGTTTACACAGAGTTTTCTGTTTCAGTTTGTGCTCATTACTCCTTGTTCTTACACTAAGCATTACCGAGAAGAGTTTGGTTCTGTCTTCTTTACCACTGCCTCATCAAGTATTTTTACCCATTTGAACTTGAGAACTGCCCCAAGTTCTCTTTTATCTGGGGTGAATAGTCCCAGCTCTCTCGTTCTCTCTTAATGTCAGACAGTCCAGTACTTTAATCATCTTCATGACCCTTTGCTGGACCCTGGGGAGCCCAGAACTGGATCTGGAACTCCAGGTGGCTCTCACCAGGACTGAGGGAAGGGAAGGATCATCTCCTTTGACCCATCTGCTCTGCAGCATGGCAAATAAAACAGAACTAATGCAGGAGATTAGCAAAGGAAGACTCAATTTATTACATACATTTGCAGAGAGGACTATGAGAAAAGCAGGGTGACTGCTTGTGCCAACAGTCCAACCTGGTTACACCAAAATATCTCACAGGCTTTCTACAGTATAGACCTTTCTGCCTTGTATCCTTCCCTCTGACTACAGCAAGAACTCAACACCAGAAAACAAACATCCCAAGTAAATTTTAAAAAATCCTTAACATTTTTCAGGATTATTTATCAGACTTGCTCACAACCTGTTACCAGAGTTAGATTTGTACAGCAGCAGCAGAAGAGCAGATAGAATTACATAACACAGCTACAGCAAGGAACTGTTTTTCCACATTAATTATTCCAGCTGATGAGAAGTAAATGTACTTCTTGTCAGAAGCTAGTAGAAATCACCACCAACACATTAAAATTTATTGTAAATTCTAGAAAGATCTTCACACTTTTCCAGGGGCAAGCCTTAATAGCATGCATGAGCTAAGATGAACATTTATAGCCATTTTTTTCCTCTCTCATTACAGTGCACACTCTCCTGCCTGTGAACAAAACATCTCTGTAAGGTAGGAGTCACAACAGGTGGTAAACACTCCAACATTTAAGGGCTTGTTTAGATGGTAAATGAAACCAATCCAATTAAATCAGTTGTAAATTACACGCTTAATATTTCATCAGTAGTTAGCATGAGACCAAGATTTCAGAGTCATTTCAGTACAGCTAAATGTGGTTTCTTTTATCAGCTTAAATTACATAAAAACTAGGGTTTACAAATAGACCTTAATCAAAATATTATTAATTAGAATGCAGTTATTTCCTTTGGTTCTAGTTACCACATAGATGAATCCTAGGACTTTGAAAACATATGCATACACACACAGAACACTCACTGGTTCAGTGGGAAGACAGATTACAAATTACTCAGCACTGCCAATTAGTGAACAATCAGGGCAAAAAAATCCACAAATAGAGGCAAAGCAGAATGCTTCACAAAACGTATGCTTCTTCTTGTATTTGAAAAATGTCATAACTGATACTCTGTAACACCTTACAAGAGAACCAGGGAATATCCTGTAACACTAGATATTGGAAAATATATGAGAAATATATAACACATAGGAAAGAAATTCTCATTACAGCCCTGGGTTAAATATTTAGCAAAGATTCTCAGAAGAGACGCATGTCAGCTTGAGATACATATCAGCAAATGGCAAGGGTAGCTTTTATGCTGATATATTGACATGATTGTTCAGGATACTGCAAGTAATTTTCTGCAGGATGCCCTAAAACAAATTAGTGCTACTATATACACAGCCCCCCGTTAAGCTTTCTACCAGCATTTCTGTGGTCATGTTAAACCAGTGCAAATGTGCAAGAGCCAGCAAATCTTTAACTCTGCATATTCTGCAGAAAGTTTTCAAATAAATTCCTGTGAGGATTCAACAGAAAATTTTGACCTGCTAAGCTCATTCAGTCAGGGAAGAAAAACAGTGCCACATGACCAATAACCAACAGGCAGTGCAGCTTAACTTACCAATATTGAACACGTCCACAAACCACAGAGTAATTTACAACATGTCAGTCAGCTGCAAAGACTTCTGAGGAAACAGCAGCCAACTGGGAGATGTTGCATAAAAAGGCAAGATTCAAATAAGCAAATGTGGCAGCTTTAATACTTACAGAAGGTAATGCAGCATCTACTTTACTTTGACTCTTTTGTGAGCAAGTGGGACTGTTTTCCATGGAACATTTAAAGCCTGTGCTCTTACATGGAGCTGCTTTCTGAATCAGGGAATCCCATGCAATGCTCTGCAGGAGGGGTATGGCCAAAAGATAAATACAACTTTGCAAAATTAGCATCACTGGCCTCCAGTCAGGATCCAATCCCTAAGGGAGAAAATATTGCAGTCAGAGTCAGGATGACTCCAGGCAGATGCCATCTCCACTATGTGGATTAAACATGAATGTCTGATTTAAACATGAATGTCTGGGTGAGTTTTTGCCACCCCAAAATGACCTTATATTTTCAGATGCTGGCTCTGCATCAAAAGACAGGAAAGGGATGTGATTACTCTCTGCAAATATACCAAGGAGGAAGCATATGATAGGATAAAAGAAGAATGTAAAAACAATGTTGGCACAGCAACAGGGAAAAGTCAGCCAGAAATATGTTTAGATGTTAGAAAAAAAGGTCATAAGCTTCAGGGGAAAAAAGTGATTCTGGGGCATATATTGCATAAATATAACAAGGGAAGAAATCCTTTCCTAATTTTTAACATAGTTGATGCTAAGCAAAATACAATGCAGTTATTTGTTGCAGGAAGGGACAGGCCTGGGAAGGTCTCTCTACGCCTGTCAAAATTTATATACATAGGTGTGCAGACAGACATAGAAAAAGGTTGGTTATACATAGCAAGGTGAGCCTCAAAAGAGTATGAACAAAAGCAAATTTATTTCCTCAAGGAAAAAAATCAAAAACCCAGCAGTGAGTAGCTAACATAAGCAACTGCGTTATAACTTTGGACGTTGTTTTTTGAAAATATTGGCATACTGTCGTCATGCAGCTATTATGAAGAAATCACACTGTGAAGCAAGAAGCCTGCCTTCAAACCAGGATGGGAAGCACAGAATCAGCTGCAGTTTTTTCACTGCAGGGGTTTCTCTAAAGGAAAAGAAATAATAATCTGATCATTGGTTTTGCACACACACTAAGAAAAATTTAGTTTGCAAACAATGAACATCCTTTGTGTTCAGCGTTGGCAAAGCAATTGATTTCAGTTTGAGATTGGACTTGTGCCACTGCAAAAGCAGTTCGTCTTTTCTGCTCTGAAAAGTACTGTAATGAAGAGCTTCAACAGAGGGGATTTTTATCATTAGATTCTGGCTATATTTGCTTTCAATTTCTCTCACTTCACAAAAATACCAAAGTATGGAATTCATCATTCCAGCATATTGACAAATAAAGTAATTCTGAAATACTGCAGAAAATGTTAGAACTTATATAACAAAAAAACCCAACCCAAACAACAAAACAAAACAAACAAAAAACTCCCCAATACTAAACTTCCAATATACTGTTATCTTCCTCCTTCACAGGGTTTTCTCTGCTTTCTCCACCAACATTCAGGAACACATGAGGATATGACTTCCCATAGGTCCAACAGGTCTTAGTATGCATCCTATATACATGGTGGAAAAACACAGAAAACCCTATATAATTATCAGGCGAGAAATAGGGTCACACAAATATAAAAGATTCCTAGAGTGCCAGAGAGCTTTTCTTTTGTATCCTTTATGTATTCAAGAACTCACATTTCCTCTCAAAGCAGATACTTTTGTGTATCCAAGCAAGCAGAATGAGTCCACTTGGAGAAAAATCCTGTCCTTCCAATGGCACCTTTCTGATAAAATATGAGTAATCCGCTATAAAAATTGGGACCTTACTACTGTTTTCTGAGCCCAAAAGCTCCTTTATTCCTCACTGTGTCAGTGTGTCTAATAAAAGATTTCACTTCTCCCTGTGAGCATTGTACCTCTCATATCCTCAGACCATCTTGGCTAGAACAACCCTGCTGCATTAAAAAAGACTCACAGCCTTGGAACTTGACAGACGTTTCTTTTTAACACCTTTTTATACAAAAGCAATATCAGCAGGTAGTAAACTAACACTGCTGCACAGCATGGTATAGGAAGGAAGTGCTATAAACCCTATCACAATTATTTCAGTGAAAGACAAGGCCATCATTAGTGCCATATTGATCAACCTCCCTCTCCCATCTCCACTGTTTGAAAATTCATTCAACATTATTATTGCTGTCTCAGACAGTATTATTATAACAGACCTGCATTATACAATACGAGGCTTTGGTATAATTGACATCTGAAGCACCAGGGAGCTTGAATGTTTACTACTGGTTGGAATGTGGTCTCCAAAGGGACACTTTCTTCCTCACAAAAGGGGCTATCACATAGTCATTGCAGTGTGTAAATAAAATGCTCAGTGGCTGATGTTTTTTCATTACTGGTCTGTGACCTGGAACCAGATCCTTACAACACTCTGCTGCTGATTATCCACCTCTGGAACCCACAACAAAACACTGAAACGATGAACCAATACTTGGAAATTGGGTAAGGAAAATTACCTACCTGGGTTAAAACAACAGGAACTTGTTTCTTTTTTAGCCTGGTGAAATAGGAACTTAGAAATATAATCCCACTGTTTGGTTCTGCGGAAAATCTCTGGATTTTCTGCCAAATCTCTGTTGGCACAAGCAGTCAGGACCTTGCATGCATAGCTGGGCACAGGCCAGACACAGGAAACACAGGTAGATTTAAAGCATCCATTCTTTCCACCCCCCCCAACCAAATTAAGCTTTTGCCAGAGGTGGTCATTAAAAGACGCACATGTTGCACATTAAAGGCCACGTAGAAATCAAAGCCAGCAATTTACATAGGGTTTCTGCTAGTGTGAAAGCACAGGCATGCCTGGGACCTCCATCTGGCAGGAGGCTGAACACGGGAGCTGATGCAGGCAGGCACTCAGAGAGTCCTACTGAGCCCTGTCCCCCACCGGCAGCTGTGCAATGAACAAAGCACATGAGCAGAATCAGCCCCCAGACAACACATTAAAAAGGCTGGTTTTTAATGTCTGACCAGAGCCAGCTCCAGCTAGTGGTAATGACTTGTAAGGGGGATTTGAGCCCACAGCAAGTACTCTACATTTGCCATGGCACAGGGAAATTCTCCTGCATACCCCAAAGTCAACATAATTCACAGAATTCATACCCCATGTGAGCTGGCCTGAGGAGGAACTCCACCTACACACCATTTGCATGGATCCATAAGCCCAAAGACCTCCAGACCACTCATTTGAATTGTGACTCCCAGGGTAATTGTCAGCTCCCCACTCTGCCCATACTAGCTCTGTGGGGCACAGCCAAAGAATGATACATGCCTTCATTCCTAGTTGCCATCATGGCTTCAAGGAAATGCTACAAGCTGGCACAGGTCACAACCAGTTATTCTTAAGTCAGGACCTGAAACAGTTCTGCCAATACCAGAACCAAGGAAAAAGTGTGCAATGGGGAAGGCTGAGAAAACAACTGCAGTTTTCTTAGGGGAGTGAACTCTCAAGTCTGACAGGATTGCTCAGGACGCATGAGGGAGTGTCAGGTCTGTCAGCGTCACACAAGCAAGGTGGCAAGGTGGCATCCATGAGTTCAGGTGGCAGGAGAAAGATTAAAGGTGTCCACAGCCTGCTCCCCTCTTCCAAAAGAGTACTTTCACCCTTTCCTCAATTAGGCAGAAATTAAACCATTTTGCAGTATGGACCAGTGCCTGCTGCCCACGCCAATCTGGATTCAAAGCCTGACACCATGCTAAGTGGCTGGCTGCTGCTTGGCCCTGATATACTGGGCAGGTGTGGGTGGGGAAGCAGGAGGAGAAACATCTTGACATAGTATAGAATGTGTATCCTTACAGTCAAATGAAACCCTGGTGCTTTGTGAGTAATGAGTCAGGAAAAGGCAGGAGAGGGCTGCTTGCCATCCTGTTAGAGATGGATATGTCCAGTTAAACAAGCAGGGAAGCAAGAGGTGCTGGAATAGAGGCCAAATCCAGGAAACAGGATAAGTTTGCTGCTTGCATGGAAGAAGAGCACATGGATCTAATTCTACCCAGAATCCAACTGTTATAACTAGTCTTGCATTTAAGGAAAAGAGAAAAGTTGATGAATGGAGCTTGCTTAGGAGGAGTGAGAGACCCAAAGCCCTGCCTGCTGCAAGGAAGGCACTGGGCTCTTTTGCCAGTCACTGCCAATCCCCTTGGCTCCCTCTGGCAACAGTGGAAGACACAGGCTCATGCTGAACTGAGTAGATGATCCAGCAGCCCCCCCCACACTAACAGTGCCAACATTTGTTTTCAATATTCAGGAAAGCCAAGCAAATAAGTCTTAGCAGTTAGTGCTGAGAGAAAACAACAGAAGTCATGGCCCTGAAACCTCATTTGTTCTCTCCTGCAATTATTTCAAAAAAGGCCCATCTTATTCTCCTGTATCTGTACTCAGCAGGGGGAGGTGAACTTATCTGCTGCCTGTGATGTTGGCTTAAGAGCTCTGCTTAGGACACCGTCATAATTCTTGTCTTTCTTTTTTGCTAATGGTTGCATACCTTTGATTAAAACCTGCATGGTGCATTAAAGGCTAAAACAGATGATGAATGCCATGTAGTACTTTGCATTAGATCAGAGTTGATTAGAATTTTTGATGATCCAGAAGCTAGAAGAGGAAACTGCATGAGCAGTGAAAATATTCAGCTGTTACTGTTGTAGGAGGCAGTGTCTTTTGTTTGACATGCGATACAAAACAGTAACTAAATGGACAATGTACTCTCTTGGTCAATGAATGGCTTTTTAGCACAATAGAGCTCTGTAAAGAAAAGCTTGTGAATTAATCAGTCCAAATATTTGTAAGACTTCTTGCTTGTTTTCAAGCACACACAGTTTTGGAGCCCATTGCTAGTTAGCTTATTTTTCATCATTGCAAAATTTAACAGTCAAGTATTTTAAAGAAACAAGCTAACAACAAAGCTGTATAGTAAAAGTTAAAGATGCTGACCCAAGTGCATATCACATCAGCATCCAGACAGATATCTTTAGCAATCTCTGCCAACACACCAGCTAGGCAAAACACTGTTGCTGCTCTGGGTGAAAAGATTTAGTTAAACGGGACAGACCAGTTGCAGAGAAGGAAGCTGCCTGATTAAACATAATGCTGGCAGAAAACTGGCAGTATAATGGAGGGACTTTCTAAGGTCATCCAAAATATGAAAGAAGAGTGCACAGAGCAAGTGTATTGAATAGGAACAGAGGGAAATAGCCAGAGATGAGTAAGGAGAGATGGAAGAAAGAAAAGTAATTATAATGAAAAGGCCAAACTGCTTTTATGCAGTTTGACTCCAAACAAGGAAAATGGATTTTATGTTCTCTTTATAAACTCTTTTTTTTATATTTTAAAACAAGGATTTTATGTTCTCTTTGGTGATCTTATTAACTTAAAATTAGGATTTTTTTTTTTTTTAAATATCTAGCTTCTAAAGATCTCTTCCCCCATAAGATAATTTTTAAAGAAAGACACTTGATGCAGCATCTTGCAAGACAGGACTCAAGTTATTAACTCACTATTTGTAAAAATGTTGCTAAATACCATCAATTACCTTTCCAGTCAAGCTGAGTTTCAGTAACTGTCTCAGTCTTTCCAGACTGGTACACTGACGTTGCAATGGGTTCTTTCTCAGTTAACGCTCCTCATATGCACTTCCAAACTAGATCATGGCAGTCTGATCAATGGATGGCTAAGGTTACAGAGCTAAAGGGAATTCAAATCCAAGACCTCCCTACTTCTAAAATTACAGTTTTAGAGCTGGGTCAGAAGTAGAAACACATATTTTGAACAAATATCGACATCTTCAGGTTTACAGGCCATTTCTAGTGCCCAAGGTAGAGCTGCCTTTCAAACCAGTTACATAGAATCAAATCTGGAATAAACCACCAAATCTTCTTTTAGATTTAAGAAGGGAGATCTGGGTAGGAGGCATACTTTGAGAAGCCCAGAAGTAGTAAAGGAAAGTTACAAAGGCCACAGAAATGAAAACACTTCTATTGGTATCACATACAAAACCACTTCCACAACTGCAAGGAAGCTGTAACTTGCTCTTGCTCCAGGCTTCCCCAGGATGTGGGGTACAGAGATCTGGATCCTCCTGGACAAATGCTCCATTCACCATGCAGACAGATACAAGTCCTTTCTCAAGCAAGCCCTTGGTTGAATCCCATACAGAGGATACTGATGAGTTCCTCTCTCCTGCATGTACTTTACCCATCCTTGCTTGGATGATTCTCTCTAAGAAACTGTCCTTGTGCTTTCTGTCCCTGAAGACATGAGGGACCAAGGTAGAAGGAAGCCATCACAAGGCTTACTTAACTTAAATAATCATTTGGCATATTAAAGAATGTCCTTACTTGTCTAGACCAGTGTGAGCTGGGAGATGTCCCACCAAAGTGCATCATTCCAGCTATCCAGACATGATTTTCCTAAATTAGGTTGCAGTAATCAAAGAGAAAAAGAAAAACAAACCTCAACAAACAAGAGCAACATTTCTAGCTCCGAAGCATACATAGTGCCTTTTCCAATTTTTGCTACCCACAACTCTGTTCAGCAGATTATGTGTTTAAGATGCAAAGTGAAAAATAATCATCCTAAACAGAGGGTGAAACAATCACAAAGTACTTCACAGACAGCTTCAAATAAAACTAGCATGACAAGCCAAAGGAGTAACTAAATAATTTCTTCTCTTATGGAAACAATGTGTTTTGATTCCCAAAAACTGTATCAAATCTTTTATGTATTTGCACTCTGCTATGGTTACGTGTTCTTTCCCCTTGATGGTTGAAAGGGAGTATACTCCAAAGGCACACCAGCAAGATTACATGGAGACATTATGAGTTTCACAATCTTGAGATCATCCTACTTTGATCTCAGAAGTTGATTGTTAGAATCCCACAGAGCAAAGAGATAGCACAGGAGGGTCTTTTCACTGATATACACATAAGGAAAAATTTACGAGATTTCTGTGAAATTGCTTTGGTTTAGAATTTTGTCAAGTGTTTCATTTCAACTATAAATAGAAAGCAGAATCTCATGACAAAGATGTAGTTGACATAGTGTGCAATTTATCATCTGTGTGCACATTTCAGAGTGCTTGTCTCAAAGCTGACATGCTGTGTGGACTGTGCAATATGACTACTTTAATACATTCCATGACAAATGCAAGTAAAAGTAGCTGAGATACAAACAATCCACAAGGGAAGTTCTCCATTGCTGCTCCTGATCTGGACTGCTTTCTGATAACAGATAACCTTGGGGAGACAAAAAACTCCCAGCAAAAATGGAAAATCATTGTTTCTCTGGATTACTTCCTACCATGCTTTTGCCATGGCCTTTAAAGACCTATTCCTGGAAGCACACTTAAACAAATCTGACTTCTTCCCCACATATAAAAATATCACAGACATGCAAATGATCCCTACTATATAGGTAGACAGTCACTGAAGTCAATGAACCAACATAAAGAAAAACTACAGTTCCTGATTCCAGGACTGTCACTGCCTTTCAGAGAATTTTTCTCCTCAGAACCATTGCTAGTAAGAATGAAAAAGTAATGTTTTACAGTATAATGCTCATATTCTCCATCATCTCAGAGAGCAGATCCATAGGTGTAAATATAGGTTTACTGTACTAGCACCAGAACAATTGAAAGAAGCAAATAACCTCATCTGCTAAAATCCAGTGAAAGGTATCAAGGGCTGTGAATGTTTAAGGCTGCAGCACCTTGCAGGTGAGGTGCCCAGCCTCAGAGTGCAGATGGTGACTATTACAGAAGAGCTTCTAGATTCAGCCCACTTGAATATTGGCTTCAGGGACCATACAGTACTGAATGCCCTTGGATTATCACTGAGAATTTTCTTTTTTTCCTTGTGCTCTAAGAGGCTACCTTTGTGCTGCAAGGGCAAACTCCTAACTTTACTCTAGTAATGGTCAAGCAGTTTAAAGGTTTCTCTCTCCTTTCAAGCCACTTTCCAACTCTTTTTGCACAAGTATAAATCGAGACTTGAGTCTGGCTCCAGCAGAAGTCTCTGGGTTTGCACAGGGATGACTGGTTGCAGACTTTAGCCCATTTTTTTTCTTTTACAACTCTCACAATAAACTAAAGCAACAACAGACAAAAATTCTTAAAAAATAAGGCCCTGATTGATACTTGCTGGATTTTTCTTTGCTTCCTGTAGCACCTGCTTCTCTTACACAAGCGGCACAGACTCCTGCAACTGGGAACAGCAACAGCCTCCTGCTCTGGTGGCCACACCACCAGAGGGCAATGAAACACATAGACTGTGTCAGCATCTTACAGATGGAGCTTTTGGGCCTCAAGTCTGGCAGGTGAAAGCTCCTGTGACAGCCATAAACACAGTTAGCAGCTGCCATGAAGAGATCTGGATCTGTTTTAAAACCACATCCAGTCTGTACTTCTACCCATCATCACACAAGGATCAGGCTGCAACTTCTCTTCTTGTACTGGTCAAACCTTGGAAAGCCACAAACTTCCATAGTCATAACAGACAAAAATTTACTGGTGACCTTAGTGTGTGAGGCAAGTACTTCCACTGGAGAAACCTTACCCAAAACTGTCAACATGCCATTGGCTTCATGCTTATTCACACCCCTGCACCTCCATGCAGCTCAGGAGACGGGTAAATCCTGGTTCTGAGTAATGGCTCATTCAGATGAATTTGATGTCCCTTGGGCAGAAATTACAATGTTCTTTGGCACATGGTAAACTGCCATTGAGTAGCTTCCACTTTTCTTGGGTGGTTTTCACTCTTTCATGTCTATTATTTGCAAATGCTGTTTTTGAAATCCAGAGGCTAACAGTTGGTTAGGCACTTTTTAGTGCTACATTATGTATAGAAATGTATGTAATATACCTCTGATTTCAAGTCACCTTCCAACACTTCATTATTTTGCAGAGTAGTACATGTCCATTGACTAAGTACAGAATCAAAACTGAATCTTGCATCTGGTGGGTGACTAATTTTCTAATGTCACAATTTAATCATCTTTCTTTGGCACCAGAAACTACTACCTGCTATTTTAAGCACCAGATACAGGATTTGGGTGTCCTAGGTAAATTCAAATTGGCCTAATACAGAAGCTGGTTACTACCATTTATATGATGAGAGCCCTCTGAATCAGCTATATTTTGACAATCTGTGTATTTGCAGAAGGTGTTTGGGTAGAATAGCTGGTTGATAGCTTTTCAGCTCTACTGGTTTCAGCTCTGGCTTACACCCAAACAAGTTCAGGTGTTGTCAGGTACTCAATCCAGTGTTCCTATATCTAGGTATCCACAAAGTCTTCCGTGTTTTCCATGCCCCAATCTGGGGTCTGATCAGGGAAACTGTTAAAGTCCATAGGAGCCAAAGTGATTTCACAACTTTAGAGAATCATCATCTTAATCACATTAAAAATATTTAATTAATACAAAGGCAAGGAATGAAGGCAAACATTTATCATAAGTAATCAGAGCTTTAAAAAGCAGGTATGCTGTCTGCTAGAGAGTACCAACCAGATTAACTTTTGTCTTCCAGGCATGAGTCAGAAGGTTAGATTAACTTTCAGCACAATACTTGCATTATTTTTGATATCTCAAAGACTGATACCGTGGTGGGATTTGCATATTCACCAGTGAAGGAGCTCAGTTCCAACAGGTACAAAAATATAATTCAAAAAGTCTAAGAAAATAAAGAGTTCAAGAAGTCTGAGACAGATTTGGTCTTAATAGACAGGCTAGGATAAGTCTTCTGTAAAAAGAAGGGAAGTAGTCGGAGCATGTAAAAGATGAAGAGATTTAAAATGTAGGGTGGGAGGGGAAGGAAATAAGAAATGAGACTGGGATTTGGAACAAGATTCTGTAAATGTTGCTTTAACTATTAATTGAAGGGTAAACATCCCATTAAATTCTTATGGAATGTGTGCATGTAAAGTGGTAGCACAAGTCAGATCTGCCCCATGTGGATGCTGTTTATGAAGCAGCCTCCTTGGAAGTGTTCCTCAGACTTTTGACAAATGAACTTTCTGTAGGTTGTACATTTGAACATGGAATGCCTATTGTTTCCATCTGCCCTTGGCTTGTACAGTTCCTTGGGGGCTTAATAGAGAGACAGACATTTTGTGGAAAGAAGGTTTTATGCAGTGGTGAAAGCACATTCTGGAGAATGCACTAGGAAGAAAAAAGAAAACACAACAAAAACAATTCACAACCAACCACTGGTTTCTACAGAAATTAAACCATTGCAGAAGAAAAATGCTTTTAAAAAAGCATGTACATTTTTCATGGAGTGGGCCTAAAGCACTTATTTATATTTCATCTCTCTATGACATGGTTTGCTCATCTAATTCCATTTAGAACATTACAATTTTTGTTTCAAATGTCTCTGTGCTGAAACGTATTCTCTAAAGTGCCCTTGAGCTGCTGGTATTGTGAATGTTATCTAAATGACTCATTTGAATTTTTAAGGACGACTGTCGTGGGTTTGAGACAGGACCCTGCCAGGAGGAAGCACGAAAAAGGGCAAACAGGCTTCAAGCTTAAAGTTGCAAAAAGTGTTTAATTACCTAACAGAGTTGGAGGATAAATGCAGGCAAAAATAAACTTTTCATACAGTTTTGGTTCACTTCCCCCTCCCTCTTACAAACTTACAGTATTCACCTCCTTTCTTCTTTTACAGTCAACAAGCCGGGTGGGGGGGGGCAGGGTGTGGGGTCTCTTTTCAGTCTACAGAGCAGATTTTCAAATTTACTCATCACTACAATTCTTTTATTACAAATACTCTTTATCTCTACTTGTTTCTTTCTCCCTCTCTCCAGACAGTTTTCTGCTCTCACCCCCACCCTCTTAAGAAGCAGTCTCTGCACTCACCCCCCCCTTCCCTCTCTCCAAACCAGCAACACAGACAGGGGGCAGGTTGAGGGGTCCTCTGGTCAGTTCAATCAGGAAAAGAGGTTTTTTACTTAGCCAGGGGTCCTTCCCACGAGAGACAGTCCTCTGGGAACTTCTTTGGCGTGGGTCCAATCTCATGAGCAACATTCTCGCCCGAATTTTGCTGCAACATGAGTCTAGTCTCTTTGTCCATAAGGTGCTGTGCAGACTATCCTGAGCTGAGGCCAGGCTGCTTCCATGCCAGGAGCAAGGAAAAGGCTTTTTTTTCCCAGTCAAGGCCTTTTGCAGTTTTAACTCTTAGATGAGACTCCCACTGGTTCACAGTCTTTTCTAGGCATCCACCTGCTCCTCTGGAGTGAGCTGTGGGTGGATTTCTGCATCCTTATGGACTCCATGGGCTGCAGGAGAAACTTCTTGCTCTCCCCATAGCTTCTCCTACGGCTAGCAGAAAGTTTCAGCTCTGGTGCCGGAAGCACTGGAGCACCTCTTTCTCCCCCTTTTTTCACTGACCTTGGCAATCTCCATGCTGTTCTCCCTCACATATTTTCACCTGCACCTCTTCTTCCTCTAACTACAAAGTGAAAGAAGTGCGCGCCTGCTTTGTTTTGAATTTTTCTTAAATATGTTTTCACAGAGGCGTAACTAGCACCTCCAATTGGCCCAAACTTGGCCGGCAGCATGTCCATCACCTTCAGAGCCATCAGAGATTGGCTCTGCCAGACTTGATGTAAAAACTTCTAGAACTTTCACTCAGGACACCTCAGACACCTCCCTAGGCCTACTACAACAGCTTCTGAGAGGTCCAAATTTCTCCTAAATGTTAAAAACACTTCACTGATGTTTTGGGCCAATCAAAACCACCACAACGACTCAGCTTAGAAATACAGTATTCTGTTTTTCAGTTATTTTTATTTGAAATTTTTTGTTTGGGGTGCAAAGAAGAAAGATGTAGAACAACAGATAGTACGTGAATGGAGTCGCACAATTACTGCTGTTTTCTACTTTACGGGATGAAGCCAGACACAGGCAAGTGGCACAGCTTCTCCTGATATGCACAGGGTGAATCTTGATTACTTACGGTGTTCCTGCAAAGTCCCCTTCACAAAAAACCCTGAAATAGCTCTCTTTTTGATCAGAAAGTGAAAGACAACTATCAAACACTGCTGCTGACATGATGTGAGTTTCTGGGTGCTGCTGCATATTTTACAAATCACACAGCTTCAACTTAACATTTTGTGCACACATTGTCTTTGCACACCTGTATATACCTGTATGGTGAAATTCTGGCTCCAGTGAAGCAGAAGCTTTCCTAAAATACATTTTATACTATAATCTTTTCCACATAAACCTTTGCAAATACTTGCTTGCATATAGAGCAGGTCAGGTTTTGCATCACATATATCACAGGGCCCCTGAGGCTGCAAAGTCTGTATTTTAAAGGCAGGATTTGTTATTTTGCTGAAGTAGACAGTTTTAAGGGCTACATTTTGAAAAAGAATTCAGACTCAGGAATACCTCATTGGCTTCACTGACATGGAAAAATTGACTGTAGAAAGGATGCTCCTCCAGTACCAACACACTGCAAGACAGGAACCCACTGGCTATTTAGCTACTTTAACTACCAAAACACCATTTAAGGTGAGTTGCCTTTACTTTTACACTGGTAGTTTCCATACAGAGCCAGAAAGCCACTGAAGAGGATGTTCTTTCACACAGTACAGATATTCAGTTGAGATCAGTCTATAGAATTGCATGGGTTTTACACATGGAAATGCACAATTTGAACTGTATATGTTGATTGTTGTTTGAAATTAAGCTAACACAAGCTAGACTTCTGCTCCATAGAGAGTAAGATTTTCTCAGGCTGTCAGAACAAGACCTCTAAGGGAGTCAGGCCATATTTCAGAACAGAAAAGAGCGCTTTCCCAAATAACCACCCCAGCCTTAACCAATCAGACAGCACATATAGATATTTCCTAGAAGTTAAGGCCAAAAAGGATACCAGATGCACCTACTGTGTATTCACAGACCATTAATTTTAACCAAAACATCCAGTTGATGCTCAAAGATTTTAGTGAGGGAAAAGCATTTCTCTGCTTAGAATACTTTCTGCTACAGGCACAGGTCTGGCAAGACCTGAGGAAGCCATGCAATGGCAAGGATTTAATTATCTGAGATGTACACAAATGATCCTAGTAGACGAACCACACCTCATGCTATATGAGGTGAAAGATCCACAGAGCCTGCCAACCCGACCCAAACCAACTAAGGCAATCTGTAATCACTCTCTGTGCGACCTACAAAGAGATCTCCAGCTCTGGCCAATCTCTTGTGCTGTGGAGGAAAGCAGTTAATAACAATGAAAAGAAGCCGCATACAGAAACCTTCACTCCTTGCGCAAGGGAGGAGATGAAAAGAAATCTGCCCTGATCATCTTCAGAGAGCTCACTGAAAATCTGAGCCATGAAATTTGGGTCTGTTAATTGTCTTAACGTGGAGTTGCTGGCTATAAGATTTGAGTTGAATGCTTTCCCATAAAAGAAAGGGATGAGAAAGGCAAGCTGTCCAGGCGAGGCTTGAGCTCTCATGATCAACAGACCTTGCAGCCAGAAAGCTTCTTCTTATTTCAAGACTGAATTAGGTGAACTTCAGCTTCTGTCAGCCAGGTGGAAAAGCCTCTACTGTCAGGTGTCTTCTTCAGATTGACCTCTCGCCCTGCTCTCAAATTATCTGAATACTCTGAATTCTTCACACCACTCATCCTGAAGTTTGTTTTCCAGTCTTTAACTCACATTATAGCCCAGCTCAGACAGAACAGGACACATCACCTGATGAGGAAGCCTACAAAGAGTAGTAAATGTTTCTCTTTTTCATGGATCACATGATCCCTTTTTTGCCACAACACAGCAGGATAAAATTAAAATTAAAGAAATTATCTGTGATGCGATGCAAGTCCATCCATAAAACACTGTTTTCCAAAATGTGATTTAATCCAGTCTCCATGCCAGTGCATACCATCTTGGGCTTAACTGTATTAAAAAACCCTCTTTTGTTGCAACAGAAATTTTAAACTAGGTGATTACTCTTAACTTGGTCTTATCATTTATTTTCTTGCCAACCTTTCCATCAAACTTGAACATCAGCAGATGCTATACATTACTGACTACCTCACTGATTAAGGTTAGCCTGGCCCACTCTCTCAGGGTATGGAGTAAAACTACTGTAAAAGTACCTGAACAAGCTGAATGACTTATGAGGAGAGGATGCTTCCTATCGAGACTGTCACCACTGAAAGCAGAGAAAGATTATTGAATATTTTAGGCAGTTGATAATCTATAAAGCTGAAGAATATTCCTTTGCTTGCATGGGGTAAAAAAAAAAGAAAAACTGGAGAAGAGATTTTGCTCAGGAGACAGCAACTACATTGCTGATTGAGGTGGAAAATCTGTGAAGGAGCCCCTTGTTAGAACTGTTGGCAGTGTATCATCCAGAGCAGTACATGCTTTCTCTTCACCAGACAGTGATTTTTCATTTCATCTATCATTCAGAACTTGTTGTAATGCTTCCAAAAGTCACATTACAGTGTCATACACTCCCATTAACACAGAGGCTTTCACTTGATGAAGAAACTGGCTGCTGTGGAAGATGGGCATGGGGAGCAGGTGCTACAGGCGACCTTTTCACATTGAGATGCTCCACCAACACACTCAGCCAGAGAAGCTGTGTTTCTTCCAAAGATCAATTGCATCTCCCCAGCTTCCTGCACAACACTTTGTACCTGGGTGTTCTGAATATTTCTAACATCCTTCTCCACCACCATGTCAATTATACTAGTTACAACACTCCCAGCCAAATTAAACACAGGAGTAGCTTTGACCAACTAACAAATTTCTGAGACCTAAGGAAAGCCCAGCAACATGTCTTAAACTATTGGCTACAATCCTCTTCCCTAAAGAGAGGAAGGCCAGGCCATATCATATTTTCTTCCCAAGAAGGAAATATCTTTTCCCCTCAACAAAGACACTCCAAAGTAAGCCATGGCAGACGTAGTAGCCAAAGTAGTACTTTCAGTGGTCAGGAATGACAACACATTGGTGTTTCAAATTGCCATTCTAGAGTAGAAAATGAAATAAACATGTCAGCCTGTGATTTCTAAATTTCCACACCTTGGAATCTGTGTGATAATCATCTTTCAAGGTCAAAGGATAAAGATAACAAAATTTTATATGATCATTATTTTCCTTTTGTGGTTTCCACATGTCTGATCTTACCAGGATGCAAAAGCATTGCCTTGCTACAGAGGCAGAAGTGATCAAGGAAGCTGCATGAACACTGGATATGCTTTATTGAACACAAAGAAGAAAAGGCTCATAGAGAAGGGTCAGTTCAGCAACATAAATTATGTAGCTTGTTAAATACACCACCGCTACTATCCACTCAAAAAATGTAGGTATTTAACAAGGTTAGTAATTCAGTAAGATGGGATGATATCCATCACTGGATCAATATTTACACATAGAGGAAATTAATTTTAACTATCTGATGTTAAGAAAAAATGTGTAACTGCATACACTGTCAGTATTTCTGCTTTATATATGTTTATATATGTCCTGCTTAATATCTTTATTGATAATCTGGATGAGGGGATTGAGTGCACCATTAGCAAATTTGTGGGTATCACCAAGTTGGGTGGGAGTGCCAATCTGCTGGTGGGCAGGAAGGCTCTGCAGGGGGATCTGGACTGGCTGGATTGATGGGCTGGGACCAAAACTATGAGGTTCAACAAGGCAAAGTACCAGGTCATACACTTTGGTCACAACAGCCTGGTGCAGCTCTATAGGTTGGGGGCAGAGTGGCTGGAAAGCTGCCCAGTAGAAAAGGACGTGGAGTTGCTGGTCAACAGCAGCTGAACATGAGCCAGCAGTGCCCAGGTGGTCAAAAGGCCAATGGCATCCTGGCCTGCATCAGCAACAGGGCGGCCAGCAGGAGCAGGGCAGTGATTGTACCTCTGTACTCAGCACTAGTGAGGCCACACCTCCAGTCATGTGCTCAGTTCTGGTGCTCTCAATTCAAGAAGGACATTGAGGAGATGGAGTGTGTCCAGGGAAGGGCAACAAAGATGGGGAAGGGTCTGGGGCACAAGTGTCATGAGGAGGTAAGGGAGCTGGGGGTGTTTAGTCTGGAGAAGAGGAAGCTCAAGGGACCTTTCTACTCTCTACAACTGCCTGAAAGGAGGCTGTAGCCAGGTGGGGGTCAGTCTCTTCTCCCAGGTAACAAGTGACAGGACAAGAGGACATAGGCTGTGTCAGGGGATGTTTAGGTTGGACATTAAGAAGGATTTCTTCACAGAAAAGTTGGTTACACTTTGGAATGGGCTGCCCATTGTGGAGTTAGGTGTTTAAGGAAAGACTGGCCATGGCACTCAGTGCCATGGTCTGGTTGACATGGTGGTGTTCGGTCATAGGTTGGACTCAGACCTCATATCACAGGTCTTTTCCAACATAATTGATTCTGTAGTTCTGTAGTATTCAATTACAACCCACAGGCAAATATTACAGCTTTAAATAGTAATATCAAATATCACTGTTTGCTAACTAATTTGTTAACTTCATATGCAATCCTAAACCCACCTATTGCTATTTGCCTCATGAAATACTGTGTTCAAAAATAGCTTGAACAGCAAATTGTAAATAGACCGACACAAATATGTCAATGAAGCCTAAGAAAAGGAAAGCAAAGTTATATCACTCTCAGCCTTGATGGCCTGTCTGCAAGAAACTTTACTTTAGTTCTTTAGGTCAGTGGATTGAGTCATTTCACCAAAACTTTTCCTCCATCTTATGAGCTGTAAAGTTCAGGGTTTTTGTTATTGTCTGGACCAACCAGATCATAGCCAGGACTCATAACTGAGTAATAATAAACATTGATTCCAGTGGCATGAGGTGGTATAACAATAAGATAGCGAAGCCCTTTCCAAAAGGTTTCAAGTAATTTGAGTGGGCAAAGACATCCTGATTCTTCTGCTTTAATCAGACTTGTTGCCTTTTACTTTGGTAACAAATTTGCTTGAAAAATGATACCAGGATTTGTACCTCTACAAACTCACGTATGCCTCCATTTATTGTTTCAGGATAAGCAACTTCTCTTGATGTTAATAATCACAACTAACAAAAAAAAAGGAGGAGGGGAGGGGGTGGAGGCCGATTATCTAAAGATCATGTACCATTCAGAGCAACAATGGTTTTAATGTGCTTTCACTTCCAGTTTTAGAAAGACCACGCTGTGAAATGGAGTAAAATTTGTACAAGCAGCCCAGAAATACTAACTTAATTCAAGACATAACCAACAACTTCTGTTTGATGCACTTTTTACCCCCCAGTTGCTGTGAGTGTTTGCTTTAGGTATTTTCTGTTGGAAATACATGCTGTTACCAGCAGCTCAGAGGAGCAGCTGTGATTTCAGCAGCAGTGGTACATTCAATCAATCCCCCCAAATTTCTTGCGTAGTACTACTCATGCTCTGGATGTTCACAGGTTACAAGAAAGGTCTTAGGGGAGAAAAAATAAAAATAAAAATTTTTATAGGCAGAAAGATAATTTCAGGAGAAAAATGTTAAATAACTAAAAGAAAACCTCCACGTTCATAACGGACAGATTTTTAAAAATTTCTTTTCAAACATGTTTATTCTATATACTCTTTGACAACATACGAAAAATGTCTTAAAGCCACAGACCTATTCAGAAACTTCAAGAGCCGAGAGTTGATGGCATGCTGCACTTGCTGTTTTGATGAGTTTACACTCCATGAAGAGGAAGGAAACATCCCCTGCACAGCATATGGCAGCACTACAGGAGATAGCAACAAGAAACGACCTTCAAGGGACCATCTGCCAGTTCTGTTCCAGTCACACCTCCTCCTTGCCCACAACATGACCCTTATACCATGGAGACCAGCAAAGGATGCACATGGGAAACATCCTAAACAGTTAAAGCTCGTGCCAGGCTTGCATCATGCACTTCACCTTTGTTAAGAGATTTTCCAGTCAAATGCCAAGAGCATTTAACCTTTAACACTGTTGTCCAGAAGCATCTGAACACACCACTGGAACCATGGCCCAGAGGTGGTTATCCATTCCTCACTGCTTCCACATCTTCAAATATTCTTTCAAAGAATAACAAAGGGAGAAAACTGCTAAGACAAAAATGTGATCTTTATGGCAGATGGTACCACAGGATAAATGGCTGTCGGTCTGCTGTAAATAATTCATCATTGTCAAGTGTGGGGCTACAATAATCTCAACAGAAGTATGTGACTCTAAGAAAAATGTAGCATTTGTCACAGAAGTACCACAGACATCATGGGGCTTTCTTTTTAACCTAAGTTGGGCATAAGAATATGAGTGACAGAGCCAAGCAAGACTTATAAGATGCACAAGAACAACTTTCCTTACGTGCACACACCCTCCTCTGCAAGCTGTCTGACTGCCATAACCAGAGACAAGTAAGCTGAGTGACACTTGACTTTCCATTCACTTGTGAGAAGGTGATCAGAGAATGAGAGGAATGGGCAGGAGTTTTGTTCTGTTTCTCTCCTAAGCCCGCAGCGTGGCAGCCAGTGCACATCACAGTCCCTGCACATTTAGGCCACCAGAAATTTGTGACACATCCTAGAGAAAAAGTGAAGTAGGGGGTCTGCTGGAGCTCACAAGATACCATTCAGCCTCACAACTCCTAGCACAAAGCCTGGGACAGTCCAGCTCATGCCACACCCCCCGACAACAGGGTTCAATCTCGTGTTTCAGGGATCACATGGGAACAGGTGGACAAACAGGCAGCCACCAAGTGGAAGACATTTCTGAATACTGCCCTTACAATGCAGCATTTCCATTAGATGCCTACAGGGAGTCCAGAACTACAAGGACTGTTCTTCCCAAATTACAGGGAAGATCAGCAAAACAAGGAACAACATTAATTGATTCACAAGAGAAAATACAGGTAAAGAACTGTACACACAGAGTTACTTGTTCCCCACTCTTGCCTTCCCAGAAACTGCACAGAGATGATATGCTTGGCCTAGAAGGGTGGCTTGAGTCACTTATTAATCTCCTTCCAGAAGAGGTCCCCATATCCATCTTAGGTGCTCAATAGCATCATTCAATCCATCCTTAGGGTTCTCCCTCATCTACACCTCTTATAAAATATACAAGGTTGTTACAGTTCCCATCTTGAGCATACAGTTATTTAGCTCAAGAGAATTTTTTTTTAATCCCCTGCATTTCTAGCTGATGCTTGTGCATTCCAAGCAACAGTGAGAAACGTTTCCCTAACAACCATAATGGAGGGGGCACAGGATCAGCCCAAAGGATCTCCAATTCCTGCCCTGGGCCGACACATTTCCCCAAACAGCAGTCATGGATGGGCTGTCAATGCTGTTCCAACCCACAAAAATAGCAGGTAGACCTGAGATGGAGGACGAATATATCTTCCTTCAAATAAAATATGCTTGCGCAAAATAGTCTCAACACCTCCCCTCTTTTTCTCTCCCCTCTTGTCACTTCTCTCTCATTTCTGCTCATTTTACCCACATTATAGCTGTAGCTGTATAAATGACAGGCTGTGGCCTAGCATCATGTGACAGATCATCCTACATCAGCTCTGAAAAATGGAGATGCTGTCAACTGTCTGGTTCTCCTCACATTCACTGTCAGCATCAGTGCATTCAGGCAGCATGTCACAGACATCTGAACAAGATGAATACAGCACTGTGAACATCAGCTTGGGAACCAAGTCAATCAAACATGTGACCGCAACCACACAGAAGCATTTGTGCTGAGAAACTGCCACAGAGAAAGGGCTCCTAGTGCCCTTATATGCACTGCCACTGGTAGTTTTTAATTAAAATATCTGCTTGAGCTAGTTGAAAAACAAAGAGGTATTTTTGTGATGAGGCTTTTCATACAGAAGCTCATAAAGAAAATCTCAACAGCCCATGGAGATGAAGACAACTTTGGCATGAACTGCAGCTGTCAGGAACTAGTCTTGCTGTTCCTAATCTCAGTGGACTAATCTCACTGACAGGCACTCACTGTGAAGCAAGGGGATTGACTCTCCTGTGCTACCCAGCTGCCTCTGATAGAGGGTCAGAGGAGATAATGTTGGCTCTCTTCTGCTTCCTGGTGTACTAGAAGGTGTCACTGCCCATGGCAGGGGCATTGGACTAGATCTTTATGGTTCTTTCCAACCCAAACCTTTCTGTGATTCTATGACTGTTCAGTACAGCTAATCCGGAAATACTAAATTAAAGGCACCAAAGAGAAGACTTTGCCATTTAGTTTTCATTTGTAAAAGCAGAAATGGCAATTAATCACACAATGGTTCAGTGGTGCTCTGTTCATAGTGCACCATGGGTGTGGACTGCCTCCTTTCCTTTCCACAACCCACTCCCCAAGGCTCCTGGACTTTGCATCCCAGCTGAGTGCCTAGAAGGTTGTGCACCCCTTATCAAGGTTGTGCACCTTGAAATAGAGGCCTTTCCCATATAATGAGAAGCTGCACAGTGAAAAATTGTGGAGGGCATGAAATGGGAAAATTAATGTTAATCCTGTTCCATTGTATTTCATCAGACAATATCCATAGTTTTTCCTTTTTTTCCTGTCTTGCCTCTCTCTGTCCCCAGAAAGCTCATCTCATAAATGTGTGCAGGTCTTTATGTGTCTCATTTATAAAATGTCTGTGTTCTGTTGCCTGCTACAGGTTGGTCTCACAACCTATAAAAACAATCAATCACTACACAAACAAGCAGGAAAATGTTAACCCATTGTGCCTGTGCTGAAACTGGTTTCAACATCAACAAAGCACAGCAGTGGTCTGGAAAAACACCAGAAATGGCTTTAACAATTCAGTGATAAAAAGCAGCATTCACTCAGTTGAAGTGGCATTCATGGGCAAATTTTTGAGCACTGTCCCAGAATAAAAAAAGGGCAGTGTGTTAAAATAAGTATCACAAAAACATCAGGAAAAATGCCAAAAGAGCAAGGACTTTGCAACAGCCAGAGAACATTTATATTCAAAGAGAACAGGATTTCAGCTCAGATAGAAGATGACTCAGATGTGTTGGGAGGTTCTCCAACCAGATGATCAGTTTGAATTGTCAGAGGAAGCCTTGACTCTCTCTGGCTGATACACAAATGCTGGATCTCTTTCTGGGGTGGCAAAACCTCTGCCACATTGTCATACATGAGTGAGAGAGCTCAGAGGCAGGGGAAGAGGAACTCTCAGTTACAGAAGCACTTCTAGCTTTATCTTAATAACAGAGGGAGATGGGCTTAACTGTGGAGGAAAAACTTCATAACATGCCATTAACAGTAAAGTAACCTTCTGATTTCTAGGACTGCATGTCTCAGCCTTGCTTGGGCCATCATCTCACTTGGTAGCTGAATGTGAATAGTGTCTCGTTCAGTGCTTTATCTGAAAATGAAAATTTAGAGTAATTATCAGGTAAGTAAATCACCTGCACATCTACATTCCTATGCATGGTCACACTCAGAATGGAAGCAGATGAACAGTGCCTATAGACCATCCCCTACCATGAGGATCCCTCCATGACTCTTCTGCCCCTCATGTGGCCCTTGACAAATGGAAAATGTTCCTTGCCTTCTAGAGATAGAATGTACATGCAGCTGAGCTAGGCAATTTATCTGAAATATGAGACTCATTATTAAAAACGGCGAAAATCAAGACAGTTAAGTTAGTAAAAATATCCTCCAAATTCCAAAAGACAACCACTACAGTTCCTGCAGATTCTCTACTGTCTTTCTCCCAGTCAGCAGGGACAGCCATATGTACATGTGCAACTGAATCAAATGAAGACCCCACTTTTGAAATATATACCAAACTGTACAAGCTACTTCTGTCCAGTGATTTGCCTAAACAAAGAGATGCATTTATTTAGGTAGCTCCCTGCACTGACAAGGACCTCAAAACAGCTCAGTATCGGTGGATAAGATCTAGAAAGGGAAATTAGCTCACAGCCGGGGGATCTTCTAAATTGTGGGAAGTTTCTTCAGTTTTATACCACAGCCTGTGCTCCAGCCACATGCACACGAGAAAATAAGCAGTGAGGCTACACTGAGACCATATTTGATTCTGTTAATATTCAGACCTAGTTCATTTGGGAGATAAAAAAATTCTATTATAGTTCACAAAAGAAAGAACAAAACTGAATTTTTCCTTTCTACCAATAGTACTTTGAAGAGTAACACAGGAAAACCGCAAGAGATTTTCCTTTGTGTTTTAAAAAACTCAATAGAAATTACAGAACAATCTGTGTAACAAGAATTAATTCTTCATGACCTAGCAAATTGGACTTTTGTTTGCCATGAGGTACAGTTACCTGACACATTGTCAAGTTGAGGGATATTTTTAAAGTTAGATCTCATTCTAAAATGCAGGCTCTCTGCTGCCAGCATTTGAGTAATGTGCTGGCTCATTAACAGATCTCTTTGTGCAAGAAGAGGTAGAAGATTATCCCTAAGCTCATGTCTTCTAGCCAAATAGACACATTATTCTTGCTGTGCTCAAAGTTCTGAATGGTCATTTACAGTAAAGGCAACAGCTTTCACTGGAAAACAAGTGACTTGCCAAGAAATGAAGAATTTAAAAATAAAAAAAAAAAAAGAAAAGAAAGAATACAAAGAAGCAGATCTATTGCAAATTTCCAAAAGATGAAGCTTTGACAAGGAACAAACTTGAGAAATGCTGTAACTTGATCATCTATATTATACCTTAACAGCTCTGCCATTCCTTTGGATTCTACCGAGAGGAATACAGAAATGTGACAGAAATGTAGGTGTCAGAAGACAACCTGACTGGGGGAAGGGATTGGAGAGGCAAAGAAAGCTATGAAATGTGATATAGGTATAGTGCCAAGTAATGCAGTATTAAGACAAGCTGACATTACTAGAACAGATATAATTCCTGGCCTTAACTTGATGGAGGGTATTCACTGTGTTCATCACTTCTTATCTAAGCTGTCAGGAACATTGTAGCACTTACCATACACAGTATTAACAAAAAACACACCTTTGAAAACTGTGTTAAACAAACTGAGATAATTCATGACAGAGTTGCTAAACTCACAGGAAACGGGTTTGTTTTCTGACCACCGAGCCAAAATCTTGAAGACTTTTCATGACAGGCACTTCTCATGTAATTATTGCTTACGTTTTTCTCACCAAGAAGCTTTCTCAAATCTCAGTCTTGTGGGGTAACTGCCAAGAAAGTAGACACCTTCAAATTCTCCAAATCTCAAGTGTTAACTAGTGGGTCAAATAGAATCTAGAGGGTCATCTGTGTGCCATGTCAGCACGTTAGTCAATAACAACTAATACCTAACAGACCAAAACCCTTTGGGATATTTGTTCGTGTTCTTTTAAATTAACATTGCATGTAAAGTAGTCTACAGTATTGAGCTCTGGGATACCACTGTAGTATTAGGGCAAGATTTGAGCCAGTCTCACCTGTCATTACTACTGCTCTAGAAGAGCATAAATACAATGTCCAGTATGGAGTGTGATCACACTTGTTTGGCAGTTGTGTGCAGAGAACATGCCTCTCATCATTTACATCTCTGATCAGGGAATTAGACTTCTGTCAGCATCAGTGGAGTCAGTGAGGGAGAAAAGAGAATCAATCTGCATTCCATACTAGTTGGATTAAGTAAGTAGGTCTGGTCAAACAGTGAACTGATTCAAAACTAGGTCATTAAACAAGTTAGCTCTGATATTATTCACCGAGTTGCATTATTCACTGTGTACAGGTAATTGTCAAGTCATTTGCAAAACATTTCTGGCTCAATATTATTTCACAAATATTCAGTTCATCAAAAAAAGTTTGAGTTGTCCAATGAGGAAACAGGGAAAGAATGAATAATAACTGGATAATCTATTATATATCATAAGCATTGTCTTGCTGAAGTGAACCTGTCATGAATAATCCATAGACCAAAACAGATGCACCTATTGCTTACAACCAACACAGACATAACAGGCTTGGTCTGCAAACAATAGAAAGTAGGTTGTTTATTGTATAATTCATTTGCAACAAATAATTAAGGGTGCTGATTTCTTTCCCAGAACACATTCCAAAAAATGTCTATTTTGAAAGTAGTAAAATCATGTAAGTTAAATAACACAAATTAATTGGATTTATTAACTCCAAGAACTTGAAGATTGACTTCAGAGCCAACAAGGAAAAAGAGTAAGATGAACAGAAAAAACCAAAAAAAACCCCAAAACCAACCAAACAAAAACTCCCACCTATTTGTAGATTCTATACTGCTCCTTCTTCTGGGTGATAGAGAAGTGAAATTTAACAGTGTCAGTAAACCCATAAACTTGCTAAAAATCACCATCACCATTGCTAAAAAAGAAATAGTCCACTGCTCTCTATCAGCCTCAAGACATGACTGGGCACTTTGCTCCATGCACAAGGATACCTCAGCACCACTTTCAGCAAGGTAGTTTCAGTAGTCAATGTAGTATCAAGAGTGTCAGGGAGTGTCAGGAAAAAGTCAGTAGTGAAAAATCTAAATTACTTCATCTAATAATGCATCACCACCATGAATAAAATAGGTCTTTACTGTTTTAAGGACATTATTTTTCTGCCTCCATTTGTAACCTTCTCAAATGCCAAAGATTGATAAGAATCAAGTATTATTTGACCTTGAATGGGAGATTCCTTGTGAGAAGCAAGAGCTTAAAGGACACAGGGAAAATTATTCAGACATTAGACATTTATTTTCCATGAAACTCTTATTACCCTCTGAAATTTTCCTCTTGAACTTCCAAAACTAGATATTCCTTTAATGAATCAGGTGTCTAGGAAATGGCCACAGTTTGCTTATTTTCATCTACTTTATCATTAAGTACCTCCTTTAAAAGCTTTCCTAATTTTTTTTAAGAATTAGAATTAATAGGATTGCTGGAGATAGAATCTCCAGATTTGCCATCACAAAGATGGCCAAAATAAAAAAAGACCCACTTTAAAACCTACAATGTGGCCTGGACTCCAGGCTCCACTATGACACTTCTTCTTAATAAAGGAGTGAAAAAATGCAGTGAAAAAAAGGTCTAAATCAGTCACTCTAATCTGCCCTTTCTGGTTTTACTAGTATCTCAGTTTACAAATTTTGTAGACTTCATGCCTGAAACTCACAGGCTGTTGGGATAACCACTAAAGGGAGCTGTGCAAAACTAAAAACAAAGCAGCAGTAAATGCTAGGAGTGGACTAAAGACTTAATCCTGTGACATCTTACTCAGGAATGGGTCTTAATAATAACTTTGTGTAAAATTGGACACAAGGAACAGCTTGAAGATTTTGTGCATATTTTGCAGTACTCTGGAATGTTTTCTGATGAAAACCAGGTATGCAAGTTGTCTTTTGGGTGTTGGCATGGTAGTTGATATAAGGAAATAATTTTCAAGGACAGAAATGTCAAGTGCCTGATGCCCAACAATCACCCTCAAAATACTTGAGGGACGAAGGCAGAGCTATTCACCCACTGTTAGCACGAGGAAAGAGGATAATCACTTTACATAGTTTCCCCGCAGGAGGCTGAGGACAAACAGGAACAAAACTGAGGTCACTGCAGGCTAACACGGCAATTACCTTACCCTCCTTGTTCCCAAGAGTTGTCCCTTGTGCTTTTATGAGTTTCAGAAGAGTACTCAGAAGACGCTGAACTTCCAAAACAAAGGATTCTATGAAGAGTTTGCTCCCATGCCAACCTCACAGTTTAGGGGAAAAGGACATGCTAAAGCATCTCCCTGATGCAGAGACTGGATTAATAGACAAATCTCCAGACTTTTTAAAAGTATCTTATTACTCTGCTCAAGTAATTATGCTCTACTCTTACATTATCTTTCCAGAAGTACCTCTTCTACTTTTGTCCTAGCTTTTTCTGTGAACTTTTTTACACTACCAGAAAAATTCTGGAAAATATGCTCATCTTCTATATTTCTTTTATTTATTTGGGATTTAATTTTTCCTAATTACCTCCATTTTATGTCCCCTTGGAATACCCGAGTCACATCCATAGCAATTAATGGCTGTAAATAAGGCAATGTCATGTAATAATTTGAAATACAAAAGCCACATGTTAGAAAACCAGACTGGTGAACAGCCAGCTTGAAGTCCAACACTCTCAATATTCTCAAATATCTACCTAATTCAGATTGGTAGTTTTACAAGAAATATAAGATTTTGGTCTAAATCCCTTTTAATGTTTTTCGGACCTAAGCATAATAGTCTCTTCTTAGATATTGTTTTGGTTTCCAACCCATATAGAGTGCTTTTTATATGCAGGGAGAAATAAAACACAAAGGAAGAGAAGAAGAGAACAATTAATATGATTTATTAATATTAAATATGCATTAATCATTAGCCAGCCATTCTACATTCATCACTTACAAGAAGGCTCATCATTCAAACCATTTTTGGTGCCAGTGTTAATTGCCTGATCTTGGAGATGATCTTCCCTCCCTCTGAAATCAACAAGACAACAAATTCACTAACTTCTACAGGTACACATTTTGTCCCTTCATGGCAGGCAAAGAGCTACTTCCTTGTGTTTCCTCCATTTCCAAATAGAAAGCCTCCTTGGGGTCTCCTTTTTTCTTAATTTGTTTTTCCAAGATGACATCTATACACTCATAATTTTAGCAACTGTTTTAACCTACAGCAATTGCTTCACCACTGAAGCTGCTGAGAACATCACAAGGCTTTCTCTGTAATTTGTTTCACTCTTTGCTCTCGTGTTTTACTTTTACATGTGCAGCCACTACAGATATAACATCTGACCTGAACAAAGGCATTTAGTGCTTACCTGCCACTGAAACCACTACTTTGAATATCACCAGGGAGTAAAAATAACACACACTTCTACCAGGAAGGCTACTTGGTAGGAGGATGGTACATCATACACAATACATAAAGTACATCACCTAGCTTAGCAGATGACATCTCCTATGTCATCTCTTTATGTAGGAGAATGTCTTGTTTTGCTTTACCCATCAGACTACTGATTTCAGAGGCTGAAAGTTTTCTGGTGTTCATACCTTACTTCTGGAATAAAGGTCAACCCATTTTTAGCTCCTCCAACCAATACCAGCACATACAGGAAAGCTCTTGTGGGAGATTGCAAATCTGCAAGCATGTTTACCCAGGCCAAACCTAGAAGTTCACAGAAGTCTGGGATTCCCTACAATTCAGAGCTTGCACATGAGCTACTCATTCAGTAGAGTGGCTTAGACAGGCTTAGGAAACCACTGTACAGGTGGTTTTCTGCACTGCACTGATCTAGGCAGCTAGATCCATTTAACTCAGATATATAATAATATATCTTTAAAGATATTATGCTACATGCATCAGCAAGCAAAGCAATCACACACCTCAACTCTCCCTCACGGAGAAGGTCTTCCCTCCCAACACACAGAGGGAGTGTCTTTAAAATCTTTAAACACATTGGTCTTTAAAACACTCACCACACCATTTTTGTCACTGAAATAGCATTACTGGAAAATTGTTGCTAATTCTTTTTTCATCTTTCACAAGAAATGTTTCCCCATTATTTTATTTTAAATGTTCACATCATTTTGAAGCAATTTTCAAAATCACTGACATTTTTATTTCATGAGAAGCAGTCTTTTCTTAGCCTTCACTAAAAAGGGATGTTACCCCTGCTGTTTTCTGTGAATTGGCGTTTTCAAAAGTTGTTTTGAAAATTATTCAAAAATTATTTGGAGTCTAGTTTTTAGTGTAACACCACATAGAAAAGTTCATTAGAGATGGATCCATTTCAAATGGTGTCTATTGTATTGTTTTTAAAAAAATTCTGTACTTTCTGATTGTCTAGTTAAGCCTACAATCATTTCTATCAAGAGCCCTGAATGTGCTAATGGACTCCAATTCCTTGAATTCAATGGGAACAACACACTTTAGCATCTCACAAGGAGGTAACTGCTACCGCACAACTGGATTTTCAAAGGACGGTTTCTCAAACTACCTTTGTTTTGAAAGAATTCAATTTAGTCAACCCCAAAGCCAGTCTCAGTCATACAATACATGTTTACAATCCAGCTATTTCTCCATTGTCCAGCAAATAACTTTCAAAAACAGCTATTAAATGGCTGCCTCCTTAGTCCCTCATCTCTTTAATTTGCAAAACTGCTCATCTCTTTATTGGAATGTCACCAAAGGACTTGACCATTGTCTGTTAGGGAGTCTAAAGTCGTAAGAACAAACAAACAAACAAAAATGCAGGTTTCTGATAAAAAAAAAAAAGTGCTGGTTATTCGTTGCACAATATAAGAGGTTTGAAGAATCCAAACCAAGTTAGAAGGTTCTGGATTTGAAGCAATAACAATAATAAAAATCACAGAAACTGAATTGACTAATTTTCTTGTAAAAGTGTCACAGTTACAGATGGGAACAATCTGGAAATAGCTGCAAAGAGAAAATAATTACAAAGGGATAAAAACGTATTAATGCTCAACAGTACTGGATGTGTGGGAAAGTATATTCTGATATATTCCGGCTGTCCTTAGTTCATCATCCGACTGTACTAAGTGCCCACTTTTACAAACAAAAACGTTGTCTCAGTTGTTGAAATCCTTTATTTAGTAATCTGTGTAGGCTGAAATGTTGAAAATGGTTTCTAAATTCCTGGCTTCTGAATTCATCTTCAAAGTTGTCTTTGCCTGTATTATCATACAGCTGCAGGTTTTAATCAAAGGTCATTAGATTTACCAATTTCTGTCAAACATCCTAACATCATTCCTTCAAAGGAAATATAGAACTTGCAAGGAAATGCCACTGAATCTGAAATTGTTCCAAAATACAATCTCACACCAAGGGTGAGAGGCAGGAAGAGAGAAATTTTGGATCATTCTTCAAAGCAGGCATTACTATGGCTTGAGAAGCTGCAAAACTGCAGAGAAGATTTCGCCAAAAACCCAAAGTCAACAGGCTCTAGGCACGCATGATACTCCTGTCATTTTTTAACATTCACAATCAAGCACAGCTCTGTGAAACACTGCCCCTGTCAAAAATCACCCAGGTTGTCAGTAACCTCTGCCTCAGGTGCTCACAGTTGCCCACACAGTCTAGAAATCAACCCCAAGCCATTTGAGGAGTCCAATCCAGGAGGTGTGCTAAAGCATCCATTGTGGATCAGGCACATTGCAAATGGAGCACCATGCCCTTGCCAGGGGGCAGACAGTAGTGCTTCATGCAGGTACTTGGGCAGGCAGCCTCCAGGTAATTCCATGTAATACTCTTGGAAAAGATACTGTATCATATTCAGTCTCTTGAGATAGATCTGCAATTCTATTCAGAATTAAATGCAGCCTTGGAAAAGGTGTCACAAATTATATATTTTCCCTCGTTTATAAATCACAAATGGCTAGTATGATACATGCAGAGGTGCCCCTAAGTGCAGGGAGGGCATGCACAATACTATCTCTTTTGTAATGCAATCAAGACAGTGGGCTCAAATGAAGTCCCTGATGTTTAGGACATTTGAGGGCTGCCAGTGTCAGCAGAACAGGAAGAAGGGGGACACATGTCCATAGGATGCACCACTTGGCAAAAATGAGCAACTGCAGCTTCTCAAAAGGTGACACGGTTACTTAATGTCACTTGCTGAGACAATGACTTTAATCTCCAGCAAGCCCAGAACAAAGATAGAAGAAGGTTTCCAGAAATGGGATGATACTGATAATATCATGGCTATTTAATATCTGTTTCTAGAGATGACTGCTAAGTGACCAGAGCATAGTGCACAAAGTAACATCCTACTGCCTGGACTGGCAAAAGCAAACAGTACCACTGTACAGATCTGTCTCTCTACACACGAAAACAAAACATGCACACACACTTTATTAGGTTTTTGTTTGTTATCTACTTTGGACAGTGACCCAAATACACAAAGGGCTTTATGGACCCATCAAGAATAGCCTGCTCTGTTGAGCTTAGCCATAAAACTAGGAACCACATTAGACATGTTCCTCGCCATTCTTGGTGCTGTTTACAGCTCCCAACAGCATCAAAACCAGAAACAATGGAACAAAACTGAGTACAAGATCCAGGCTTGTGGAAAACACGCAGCAGAGCCTTCAAGTGGCATCGTCAAAGAAAAGCAGTTCCACCCTTCTTAAGTGGTAGAATTTCAGTTTTGTGAAAAGGTTCATTAAGGGATGAAGTTTGACACACTCACAGCTGTCCAGGCATCACAGGACTAAGACAGATGTTTACACATGAAGAAGCTCAGCTTTCTTTCCAAGCAATGTACGTTCAGAAGACCTGCTAAACACTGGATGCCTTTATGTCTCTGCCAAGCAGTCGTAATGAATGAAGCACTTCTCAATCCCGGCTAAGATCAAAACATTATTGGTGAAGAAGAAGAAAGGTCCCTCTGTATTAAATAAACCAAAGCTTCTGTACTGCCAAACAGTCCTTTGGGGCGTTCAAGTGGAGCCTGAGAGGGACATGATAGACAACACAATAGTCCCTCTTCTGCAAAAGCAAAAGAAGAGTGCTTTCCTTCTTTCCAGGCCTGAAAAAGCAGTGTTATCCTCAGCTCCCACATTGTCTCATCCAGTGTTATAAAAGGTTCCATCTGCTCCAGCCACAGACTCTGTTATCTATGGTGTTCACTCATGCTACTACTGAAGATTAGTGTTCATTTCTGAAATTCTATTCAAAGCAAAAAGTAACGAATGTTTTATTCTAAAAAGGATCCGAGCGGATACATATCCCCATCCTCACCATTACTTAAGTTTTTCCTCTGTATTATTTTGAGAAGATGAGATCATGCAGATAGACTCTTATCCTGGTAGTCTAACTGACCTGAGATCTAGCTTTCCAAAAATCAGCAAACTGCTTTACAAGCAGAATATTACTTGCAACTATGCAATGGCATAATGCTTGTTAATTTTCTGCAGGGTTTATGATGGATTGTATGCACCACTGTACAGAATACACACAACTTTGGTTGCATTCAGTTTACCTATAAAAGGGATTGTTTTGTTTGCATTAGACAAAAGAATTTCTTTGTAAGAAGAAAGTTTAAGTTTTTGTTATTGTTACTTGGGCGGAACAGCGTGTGGGTTAATGAATCTGCCCACAAAAGCTAAATAGCTTTAGCCACTTCAAACACAAACGGTGAAGAGTTGTTATATCCTAAACTGTAGCCACAAAAGCCCCTTAGCATAGCTGGCCTAAACTAGGAAGCATCTTAACTATGTAAACAGTACTTCTGAAGAAGATTAACACATGGATAACAAGTTACTGTCCTGATGAGCTCATAAATGGAGTGGGGTTTTGGTTTTGTTTTGCTGGGTGTTTTTTGTTTTGTTTTGTTTGGGGTTTTTTTGTTTTGTTTTCTTTTTTTTGTCTGTGGTTTTGTTGTTATTTTGTTGGGGTTTTTTGTTGGGTGTTTGTTGTTGTTGTTTCATTTGGGGGGGGATGTTTTTTTAAAAAGGTCATCAGAACAGTAGTTTCAGCAGAACTAACTGTAGTTTAGGTTCCTGCTGCTATTTCCCAACTGGCTTCTGTCCTAGGTTGCAATATTGATGTAGTTAAGTATTCTATTACCACCAGCTGTGGGCCATTAGCTGCTATCACCCACTCCGGATGACAGGCAATGGGCCATCCGTTAGCTATTATCACTTGCTAATGACCCACCCCGCATGACAGGCAATGGGCCATCAGGGACCCACCGTGTGACTCATGGACTTATCTCATCCCATTGTGAGATGCTCTGCTGAGGAGGGAGGAGCCAGGTGTTCCCACCTGGATATAACCTGGCCTTGGAACTGCCTGAGCTAGCCCTGTCTACTGGGTTTCCAGAGGACCAGAGCTACTACTGGATCTTCAGCTGGAGACTAGACCTTCACAGGATCACCGCTTCAACTGGACTACTTCAGTTGGACTGCTACTACCACCCTAACAGGGTGTTAGGTTGTATCTGACTTTGTCAGTGCTTTTCCTTGTATTATTTCACTTATTTTTAATTTCAGTCTTGACTTGTGATCTCCTACTGGTTTGTTTCCAAACCAAGACAGCTTCTCGGAACAGTAATCTATCATAACCCTTGTGATATATTTTTACTCTATTTATGTATTTCCATTCATTTCAGTTTGATCAAGAAATAATTGAAAAGTTCAGTCTTTTGCTACTGATAAAAAAAGGATGTAAAAAAAAGAAGTCAGCAATTGACACAGTTACCTAAGGGATTTAACTCAACATAAAACGAACATTAAGCTTACCTTCTCCTTAAGGAACGCTTAGATTGGACATTTATGCTAGACTTTGTAATACCTATGAAGAATGCTCCTGAATCAACAGCAATAACGATGCCAAAGTTCTACAGGTCAAACCCTGTAGTCTCTTAAGGGGGTGAATTGAGTAAGTCCCATTATCAAGTGACTTCCACCTGCAAAGTTACACCTGAAACATTGCTCACTTCTGTGTCTAAAAAATGCAGATGTGAAACTTTCTGGTTGTTTTTTCCATGTACTCTTTCAAAGTCATTAATGTTCACAAGAGACATTAGAAATATGGAAGGGTTTTTGAACAGAAGTAAAAAAAAAAAAATTAGAGAAAAGCAAATAATAACATAAGAAACCACTTTCTCATTTAAGCAGTTGGATGGGTGTCTAAAGCTATGGAACAACAAGGTCACTTCTTTTGAAAAATTGCAGTGGTGCCACACTGGTGAAGCATTTTCAGCAACCATAGAAAAATGTACAGCGAAACCAAGTGCAGTGAAAAAACTAATCTCTTACATATACAGCCTGATTCACCGAAGCAGGCTTTCCCCAGTTGCAGCTGATCAGAATCACCGCTTGCCTTCCCCAGAAGCTGCCCCTACAGCACAAGGCCTCTTAATGAGCAGAAACACTCACCCTACCTGTCTTACCTTGTTTTCTCAAACCCTTACTAGCACAAACACTCTAGCTGTTAATCCAGGCTGTCCAACATTCTGCTGAGCATCTCTTTCACGGTTTAAAGTGAAAGAAGTTGCTACTTTTTCCTAAAATCAGAGCACAAAGAAAGATTACGCAACACAGTGTGCACCATCCCACAGGACAAAGCTCAAATATGACGCTGCTTCATGTGCATGCTGAATATAAATAATACTGTATGTATATACTGCATGAAAATGAAGATTGCCAGTAGTTAGCTTTGCTCTTTCTTCTTCAGGGCAAGCAGAGAGCTTTCTTAACATCTATCCTTTTTTACTCAGAGCTTGTGCATGAAAGAATGGGCGGTGGCCTGTTCAGAAGATCCTTTTTCTTGCAGTAACCCATTTCCCCAGGCCAGCTGTTGACAAAAGGTTTGTCCCATGAGTAGTCTTGCTTTTAGTGCACTTGAAGAGTCAAATACAGCTAATGACAACACAGAATCCTTGAGCGCAGCTTGAAATGCTTGCCTAATTTCCAGTGAATTTTACAGAGTTATGACTATTGTTATCTGGAAGGAGGCTAGCTGGCACAGGATCAAGCAATACACCAACAGTTTCAAATATGGAGTAAGGTATTAACTTTTCCAAGGGTTTAGTTATGACCTCCCAGCAGTAGCTGTCTTTTAAGAGATGCATTTGAAAAAGAGGAAAATAAAAGTACTTTTGCAAGTAATGCTACTTTTAACTACTGCTACTACTTTTAAACACTTTAAAAGAAGACTTAAAAGTACAATTAAGCTTGTAACTGGGCTTTGTTTTAAACAAATACAGAAATACAATTTGCATGTTAAAAAAAATAAAACAAAAGCAGCTCTGCTGCATGGACAAAGTCAGTTTAACCAGGCAAGATTTAGGCAGCATTCTGTCTCCATAAACAGTGTAAATACCACACCTCTAACAGTCATTAAAAGATATGTAAAGATATGTAAAAGTCATTAAAAGATATGTAACAGTCATTAAAAGATATGTCAACTGGATTCCAGTTGCTACAAAGTTAACTTTTACTATCATGCAAGCAGTCATATTCATACCAAAAGGTGCTGCCTACTGAGTTATCTTCCACTTGAGAATGAAAATTTGGCTTGAACTTTCATCATCCTCAAGACCTATTATTCTTTTTAAAGATTACTGTCAATCAACATTTGTGCTGAAAAAAAAGCCCAACTTTCCTCTGCTCATAGTTCTTTAATTGCTTACATATAACCTTAATCTTAAAACATTTGTAATCTTCTTTAAAACAAAATCCTTTGGGTATAGGAACACAGAGAGATTCAGAGCAAGTTTTTCTTCTCAATCTTATGTACCTGTCTTGCTAAGTACAATGTGTTGAAGCACGGAATTGACTCCTCAACTCAGATAGTTATGAAGTAGGTATGCGTTTATTCCAGCTGGGGTGCATGGGGGGTAGCCCCTCCAAAGACATGCACGTCCTCAGCGGCACTTCACTAAGTTTATATTAGGTAACAGATTACATATGCATAAAGTTAGACAAAGCCCCTATACATATTCAATACCTATCCCCGCTTTGTATTATAATGAGTTCAAAGTTCATTTAAATATGCCCGCACAAGCGCAGTGTCTTCAGGTTAATTGTGGGCGAGGGTCTCGATGATTAATTATGACAGGTGCGCATGCTCCCTTGGTCCTTGGTCCTAGTCCAAGCCTGAGAACCAACTCGTACCGGTCCTGGGGTCCAAGGACGGGATGCTAAACACCATTCACAATAAAATATGTAATGTCTTCAAGAAGTTGTTTACCAAGCACAGCCTCATTGAAACAACATAATTAATGAATCTTAATCCAGACAACAACTCAGCAGACCCACAGGAATGCAGTGTCAGCATCCAGCAAGATGAAAATGTGATGCCTTTCTGTGTGCAAAGAAGGCAAACACTTTCATGTTAAAGGAATTTCAGGAAATAAAACCAGAAAAGGCTGGGGAGCTCAGTTGGAGGTAGATTTGCACACTGTCAGATTTCTATTTCTGGAACAAGTTTTTATGATTTTGGTTTTAAAATGAGAAACTAGGTGAAACTCATTGGTGTCCTAGCAAGTCTTAAAAGGTAGCAAAATGCATCTTTCTAGATTTTATGGTCAGGCAGCAAGAAGTGATTGAACTCCCTGTTGCCCAAATTAGCAGTAGGTAACTGTGTAATTTCAGTTGCAGCACTGGAATACTGGCAGAACAATCCATCTTCTTATGTCCCTGTGCTGGCTATGCCAAATCACAGGAGTGAACTAGAGACAGGATTGTCTGCCATACAGCCTCTCCATTTCTTGCAGTCTTATCCCGGATCTCAGGGTATCTGCTGCCTATTCAAAAGTCTGCTCTTTGGATCTGCTTCTTGCATGTGACACTTGATTTTATTTGAGGAGTTGCAGTTGACTCTTCCCAGGGAAGGGAAGAAATAAGTCCCTGGGTCATGGAAACTTACGGTGAAGGTCCATCTATATCTCTCTCTGCTCAATATGGAATTGCACTGTGATGATTAAAACCAATTCAGATTTTTTTCATTATACTACTTTCCCAGAGGAAAAATAAATCATATTTTTCATAAAAATTATATTTTTTTTTAGCTAAACAGACTTTATTTAGGATGCAATTAGTCTGGAAAGTCATATATATTGTCTTCATATAGAGAGCTATATAGCTCTTTTGAGGACAAACATAAAAGACTTCATCAGAAAACATGAGCTAAAGACATAACCATTTAAAATACAATGCTAATTTTTCCAGAGCTATGCTATGCTATAAAAACATTGATTTACCAAATAGATGGTTATGGAATCTGTTGATATATTTTTACTACTAAATCTCAGCAGTACACAAGTTCCTTGAGAAGGATAACGAATGAAAACTGGTTGGTTTCCCATCAATCAGGATTCCACAGACACTCCGTCTAATACTGTATATGCTCGAGGCACAGATTTCCCTCTGCTTTCAGGACATTCACAAGATCACTCTCCTCTGCTGATCTCCACTGCCCAGTAACACATTTATGTTGCTGCCTTTATGTCAATGTGGACATGAACAATATATCTCCTCTGCTTACTTCCATGAGTCATGCAGTTTTGTAGGCTCTGTGGGAACTAATTATCTTTAGAACTTCTGTCAAAATTGGTTAAAAACAGTGAAATCACTAAGAGTAAAAGGAGATGCATGTAGATGTGCAGACAAGCGTAGAACATGATCTTTTAAGCCATGTTTCCTGAGGAAAACAAGCTAAAAAAGGAGTATAGCAGTTGTTTTTTTAAAGCTAGTTCAAATAAGGAGATACATGTATATCCTGCTCAGCATGCCTTTTTTAAACTATTGGAATGCAGTTGCATTCATAAACAGCTATAAATATGTCCCATAGAAACAACATATAGTTGCTCTTTCTCCCTGATCCCAGCCAAACCTCATCTCTCCAAATGTAAGACTAGAGCCTATTTTGGAAACTGAACTTCTGCAATATATGTATTTGTGCTGTCTGGAAAAGGACAAGTTTTTTGAAAAACAAAGCCAATGTAAAATGCCCTTCTATCATTAGTTGTACAGTTTTCCTTCAAAACCAAAAAGAGTAGTAATTTTAAGCTTGAAGACATTAGGATGCAGGAGCTATCCCCCATTTAAAAAAACTTGTCCAAAAGATGCACTTTTTTGTGGCTAGCGCAAGTCTTTCTCGTGAGAACATTCCGTTGTGTTTTATAAACAAAGATAAAGTTTGGATGTTTTTTAAACAGTGTCTCGAGATTTGGACAGTTCAGGCCTGGCCAATCAGGCCTAGGGAGAGGTTTCTGGCTGACCAATCTGGGCGACCTCTGAAAAGTATATACATATTGAAATCAAAATAATAAATTTTCTCTTACTTGCCACACTGAGAACTCGGGTCTTTTCTCTGCTAGCGGCTCAACAGCGACACTTTTTCTATCCTAAAATAAAGCAAGTTCAACACCTCATACTTACTTTGTAAATACACCTCACAGACAAATGAGAGCAGCTTGCTTTCATAGTGTTAGTATCTTGGAAAAATTGATTCACGCCTTTGCCACATCTAAAATATTTTTCTATAACATCAGGGAATGCTTTGGGAATGGGGGCATGTGACAAGCACAGCACAAATTCACAAGGATGCTCAAGCTGCGTTCTCAAGAGATGATTGAGATTTGAGAGGACTTTTGTCCCTAAGTGGCAACCTTGTCATTGCAAGGGAAGAGGGAGGCTTAGCAACATGACTCCATATTTTCTGCACAAGAGGCCGCAGTAGTCCAGGATCTACTCCAACGGCACCACTCGTGAGGATAAGGCCAGCAGTATGGAGCAATGGTTTTCAGTTTTATGTTCACACAGCAGCTCAGAGCACACAATGATGCCAAGTACTTGTAAAATAACAACTTAGTGCTTTTCCAGCACTCCCTGATCTCCAATTCCAAGTTTGGAAGGCTGATGTTTAATTGAATTTTTTAAGTTTAGCTACATGCATTTGAGGGAGGGACAACCAAACTGTAGCCACAGCTCCTGCAAGCACTTAGACCTGGCTGGAAGACCATGGGCTATAGCTTTCACTGTAAGCAAAATAATCCACAGGCAATGCCTGCCCAGCAGCCTTGGTAGGGAGAGGAACCCATCATCACTAACTGCGAGAAACTCAGTTTAAGAACACAAGTGGCACAACCCTGCTGACAAACCCCCTGATTTCCTGCACTTCCACAACTGGAAAGAGAAGCTGAAAATCCCTCTGAAAAGTGAAGAGAGCACAGCTCTTCCCACAAACAAGACTAAAAAATCTTCATCAGATCTTCTGACCAAGGCCACTCTTCCGTATAGCAGAGCATTTGGTTTTAAAGCAATTTGTGCTGGATCAAATCCATAAGCAAAGTGCGAAGCTATGGCAAACTCATTCCACACAAGCATGTTCTAAAGGAAAAAAGAAAAAACCTGAAGGAGCATCTCATTTCTAGCATACTTTATGCCGGATTAGGTATTGTCTTTCCACCCACAGCTGGCACAATCCCAACATAAATTCCTCTCTGTGTTCTGCTTAATTTGACACTTGATCCAGATCATACTTGTGCTGCTTAGTGACTTGGTATTAATGAATAAGAATCAGATTTAGGAAGATCTTTTCCATCCTAAGGTCAATCAGGGTAATTATGGTAACTTAGTTTTTTGTTCCTGCATTACAGCAATAATTTCTGCTAAAACAATGCAGATCTACAAATTTAAAAATGTTTAACAGCCATAGTTCATCCTTCCTCTAGTAATCTTCAGAGATTATTGAATTCCACAAATTAAGAAAATCATAGCATCAGAACTGTGTGTTTTGTAAACCACTTTCTCCTTAGTTCCTCTCTTCACCTAATGGGGATACCCAAGCAAATACAATGGAGGGACAATAATAGCGCTACAAAAATAATGGCTGTAACCAAGTTCAAAGTGCTTATTCATTAATATGCCACAGATAACTTGCAGCAGTGCTGCGTGGAAAAGCCTTGTATTCATTTTCCTCTAACAAGGTCTCCTGTCACTGCTACCCTCTCCTCTGGGAGTTGTGCACATGTGCTTAGACTGGCAGGTTACTCTTCCCCAGTCGGGGTCATTCCCAGAAATCCATGCATCCCAAATGAAGGGTAACTTGTTCCAGCTCATTGCCTGCTCTTCAGATCTATCTTGGCCCAGCCCTACACTGGGTGGTGCCTTCCCCTGCAACAATTTCCTCTGACAACAAATCCCAGACTTGCAGAATCACAAGACATGAGGATTTTCCTTTTGAGGTACAGAATAGGTGAGGATTTTCATACATACATACATACATATATATTCCTATGCAAGAGTTCAATCAAATCGTTTATCAAAGCAGTTCAATCAAATAAAAAGATTTTAAAATTAGGCATTTATTTTTTAACTTAGCAAGAACACCATCACTAGGTTCAAAGTTCCCACCTTGGCTACATTAGCACTGACTTCCACTTGATAGGCTTGACGTGTTATTAATGCATCAAAGTCATCTATGGTAACATAGGAATAAACTGTATTTTTATAGTCTTAGATGTCAACCTGTAAGGTGGACTTGGATGTAAGTTATTAATCCAGTGATCTGCAGGAGCTAGCAATCATCCATAACCTTTTCACTATAGCAACTGGAAGATTTATATAACCAAGAGTAGTACATCAAGTCTGATGGGTTTATGATCGTGTTCAGCTATTCATCAAGACAGTTTCTCAGAGATCTAGACTTGTTCTGTTTTTGTTTAGAGCTGATATCAGATATGGTATGGCAGAAATAAGCAACATTTACAGCTTATCTTCATGGCAGATAAATAATTGAAATATTCATTTCTCCTGTGCCATCTCCATATCTGTAAGGAAGAATTTTAAAAGCAGCTTACACCAAAGCCAAAAGAGCTGAACACAGCATAGATGAACACACTGTGCTTACTAAACCAGTGAACCACAATGACCACAATCAACTTACTTACACACACGTCTCCAAGACAGCCACAGAAATTATTCATTACTGTAAATCCCTGCCATTGCAGGTCAGATTTTTACAATAAGATGTTCATTAACAGTTTGATATCCAGTGAGTATAGCATGGGGTGAGGTTATTTATTTACATGAGCAGAGGTATCAGTGATGTACTTCTACGTAAAAAGAACACACACAAAAGCCAAAAAAAATTTGCCCCTGTCAGCTTATTCTATTTGTTTGCTTCCAAAAAGCTTTGGTCAGTTTTGGCAATGTTCTCAGCTACTGTATAGCACTGCCTCCAAACAGGCAGGGGTTTCAGCACAGAACTGGCTGAGTTTTCACACATCATGCTCTAGTGCAGGCATCTGAAGATTATAATAAGAACTTCAGTCATGCTCCCGCCACTTTGACACTGTTTGAGGAACAGGACTCTTTTTTGGCAGGCAGTGCCACCTTCAAACTTGAGAATGAAATAATGAAGTTGACTGCAAAGCACCCAGAGCAATCCAGCTAGCTCCCTTGATCCTGTATTTCCTGAAGGAAGATGCATTAGATAGTAAGAAAGCTGAATTGCTGGACAGTGAATTTCTCAGCCTTCCTGTGGATCCCAGAATAGCAGCATTCATGGTCTCCACCCCACAACATGTGGCTATGACAAAAGTTGGCAGGAAGTCTTGGGACTCTTTTCACTCCTTGGGACCAAACTGCTTACCAAAGAGAAGGGCTACAACCACCAGAAGGCTGTTCAGACATACTGAAAAACAAGAAAACCTACATGAGGAAGACTAATTAGGTGCTGGTTTACCTAGCGCTTATTATTCCTCTTCAACTCCTATCTTCAGTTTCACTCCCCACATAGTGATTAAAAAAAATTGTGCAAAAAGACACTGCGCATAAGGTAATTGCCCTCAGGTGGATTTTTATTTCAGAAATAATGTACCGAAACCATACATTGAGCTGCAGTCCTGTAAGGCAGCAGCAGCCAAACTTCTACTGAAGGCTAACACATTACACAAAAAATCTCATTAAACCCTCACATAAACTTGCCAGATTTCCAGCCATTACTTACTGCTGAAGAAGAGTTATACTTTTTATTCACCCAGCTACTTGCATTGTAACAGGAAATAATGCCTCTTCCTTCTAGGTGCACTGTCTCTATTAAACACCCAAGACATATGTATGTACAAAAGCATATATAAGAACAAAAAGATGCTAAGATTCCCTCCAAGTACAAATCAAGACTGGAGGAATTCCTCACTTAGAAGGCCAGAGAGGCATCTGAGTGTTTCTAACCTCACAGCCTCCATAACACACAATGCTGATCTTCACCCACATGCATCACATTCCCAACTTCTTTAAAGTGCTGTACACTCATATGTCATCGATCCATTCAGGACATTCACACAGCTAATGCAGCATTGCCTAACTCCCATGGAGAGAGGTGTGTGTCTTTTGACAGCATACCAAAGAGGTATGTGCAGTGTGGCACGGCTTCATGATGCTCCTTGCTGGTAACCCATCATCAGCCATGACCATGATGCTGCAGATGAAAAAAGCAGCAATATGGGCACATCAGCACACCTATGACATCTTCCAAGAGAGAACTGTAGTAAAGAGTGCCTGGGGTTCTCCTCCAAGAACAGTTTGCTTTTGGGTCCTTTCCTCTTCTCCATACTATTTTCAGGTTTACAGCATATTATAATAATATTTAGGAACTGCAGACAAAGAGGAAGAGCCTTCTCTTTCAACCACTGCACAGCCTCAGAACTAAAACTGCTCCAAGCAGTTTGTTCACACCAACCTTCCCATCATTTTCAGAACAAATAGAAAAATCCTTCTCAACAGACCTGGCAGCCACAGCACTCTTCCCTTGAACTCCTTGTGCTTCAGCCTTAACCCTTTCCCTCACTCCCTCTGTTCATTCTGACCAAGCAGTCCTATGCTCTGAGCTGGCATCTCTTTGGCATTTTGGACATGGGAGCCAGACTGAAAGAGAGCCACCCATGAGAAAACTGCTATCCAGTTCATGAATCTCAGCACATCTCTGCTCTCAGATTTCCCATCAGATTTTCAGATGCCCCAAAAAAACCCTTTCTGACAATATTCCTGGCTGACTTCAGTTGATGGAGAATTCCCCTAATGCCAAATGAGAATGTCTTCGCAGCTTTCCCAGAGAACTACATTTGCCTTCAAAAACACAAATCTTATAAAGGATATCAAATCCTGGAGAAAGAAAGAGTTCTCACGATATTTAATGAGGGAGTCAAACAGAATAGTAGCCCCAAGGAGTATAGGTCTCAGAAAATGGACTAGAACCAGGCCTTCAAAGCTGCAACAGAGCAGAAATTCCCAGAAGACTCTTCCTCTGGTAAAAGGATTCTGCACACTTAGAATTAATGCAAAACTTAATTAGAATCTCTGTGAAAAAAAAAATCCATTTGGAGGTAATTATAAAAAGGAGGCAGTTATAACAATTATTTATCATCTCTATTTTTGGAAGAGAAATCAGGGGCCTCATTCTTGGAGGCTTTCAACAAATGTAACAAGCAGTCAGGTCCTGCTGGCCAGCATCGAGAGACTGTGAAGGGTCTGCACCTGCTCTGATCACCTCCACACAGCCAGCATTATTAATGTATAACCAGCTGAGATTTTCCACAGCACAACTGTTATTTCAGGATCTCTACCTATTGCCTCATTTGTGAGCCACTCTTCCACCCCAACGTCCCCTTGTCACTGGGAAATCAGGCTTCTTCACAGCACACGGCATCTGTGTTGCCTTGTGGCCACAGGATAATGCCATGAGCCCAGTGGCAGATGTGCTGATGCTGTACAAATTTTAGCTGGTACATCATGGAGCACATCTACTGGCATTCAGGAATTAACCATTTGCATGTCCACAGAGAAATTAAAGATCCGCTTGTAACTCCACCACTGCCTCAGGGTGCCTCCTAAACTCCTGCATTCATCACTGGAATCTTTAGAGGGATCACCTGCAAGCTAGTAATTCAACCATAGCTAAGCATTATAGCCATATTTATTAGTTATTCCTAGCACCACACATGCTCAGTGTGTTAAACATTACCATATTTCTTAACGTGTTTGGATCCCAAGCATGTAGTACCATGTAGAAGCCATGCTATTTTGATGTTAAATGCAAAGCTCTAGTAAGCATACTTGGGACAAGTAGGAGAAAAATCCAGGCCACACAGCAAACTGAAATGCCATGATTTGAAGACTCAATTCCATGTCTAGAAACACTAGGTAAAGAAACCAAATAAATTCCCAGGAACTAGGTGGGAAGAGGGTAGCTTTAGGTTGCAGTGGAACATCACCACTGGGACAAGAATGTGAAAGGCCTGTGGACAAGTACTCAGTGAAGAGCTGGTCTTCCCCTACCCCAAACGACAGTGTGAACACAGCCCCTTGGGCTACTGCAGATACACTGCAGGTGACAAACTGGGAGGGAGCAGATGCTGATTATGCTACATCTCATGCTTGGATGGTTTAAATTGCTTCCCTACTAAGTGCAGGTCCAAAGGCAAGGAAAGACTCCCAGCAGTGTTGTTGAAAGGGCTGAGGGTAATTAGAGGGGAAAAAAGTACATGTTCAGAAAAAGGGGTTAACTTTCCAGGAGAGAAGAATTTTCTGGCACAGGGATGTGCTCTCAACACACATCAGTTTCCAAGCCTGAGGGCATGACCCACTTACATTCATGTTATACAGAGGACAGACCTGCCTATAAACATCATTCATCCAAAATGCAGGGAAGAGTGTGGCCTGCACATGCAGGTCACCTGCCCTCAGTGCCCAGGATTTCAGGTGGAGGTAGAACACATTCTTCAAATGGGAGCCCTAGCTCCTACCAACTCATGCACTGTGTGGTTAACCAGCAGACTACGAAAAAGGTCTGGGGCAGTCTCCCAGGACACAGAGTACAGCCAGACCAAAACTGATTCAGAAATAACAATGTCTTCCAGGAAGGTCTCAAAACTAGTGCCTGGGGACTCACAACAAAGTACCAGGAAACCAGCAAAGAGGAAGTGATTCATGTTTATCCTACTAGATTTTGCACGGCAGAAGTTTTCCAGGGCATTCCAAGAGCCTAGCAGACACAACACAGGTGGGTACCAAAGTAGAAAAAGAGATAACCCCATATTAATCATGTGGGGATATTGTGCTGTAAAATACATAAACCAAAGAGCAGAGGTGAAGCCCACAAAGTAATGTCATTGCAACACACATGTGCAGTATTTATTAACCAAAAAGTCATGAAGTTTTTTTACATATACACAGATTAAAAGAATCTCACTTAACACACCACCTGCTAGTTACAAAGGAGAAGATGGCAGCTTAAATACTTCTATCCAATTCCCATTGTGTTTCATACTTGGTTTTAGATTTAAAGCTATGTTATTTTAAAATTAAAAATAGACCCAAAAAAGCGCTGCTCATATATCACATCTACATCAATGATCAGTTTTCAGTCAGCCATTATTAAGGCATCAACTCTGCATAAAGACCTAAAATGGTGCCAAATTCCTGTGTCCTTTGTCAAGGTCTAGTTACTTTCTTGGTGTGAAAGTGGTGCTGTTTCTCAGTCCAGAAGTAGTAATGCTCCACATGTTTGGGTTTTCCCCCCTCTTCTCTCTCTTCTTGTCCTTTTCTGTGCCAACTTGTTTTAGTGAGGCTGTCTGGCATACTTTCCATTCATTTTAATGGTTTAAAAGAAAACATTTTTCATCAAATGAAAGCACTTTGAACATAAACTATTATGAAGAAGAGAAAAATACTTTTTTTCTCCTTTTGAGTTTCAGTTTTGTAGGGCACTAAACTAATTTTTTGAGGTGCCTAATATTGCTAAATTTAGAAAGTCAAGTAATAGCACTCCTACATGGGCCAAAGGATGATCTAAGGATGAAGAAAGCAATATATCTTTTCAATAATTGAAGGAGTTGGGAATGTTCCCACAGTGAGAACAGACTTAGCAAATTTCTTTGCAAAGCAAGACACTTAGATGCATGGAATATTTCAGCTACAGTAGTAATCCTGCAATGTTCTGTGCTGGAAATGGAGGTCAGCCTTTAGGGAATTATATCAGACATACAGCCAGACAAGGCAGGCACCTCCGGGAATAGTTCTTTGCATAAATATAAACATACCACCTGCATGCATGTCATTGCTTCCAAGATGACACAGCTACCACTTCTTTTCTCTCTACCGGCCTTTTAGAAAACCAGAATTTGATGCCATGCTATTTTGAAATATCCACAGCTTTCCTTTATGTACAAACATCATTCCACATGCAAGTAAACATGGAGCACACAGGACAACCATTCTCAAAACAATGCATAATGGGTGCAGCCAGGCTGTCACCTCACAGGTCTGTATTTAGGACTGTGCTGTCTAGTCCTGTCACATAGGGAACTCCATGGCAGATATTCTCAAAGGATATAGAACACTTTAGGGTCACTAGAGAGAGCATTCCCTCCAACAGGTGATTTGATGTCAAAGCCTGATTTACTGCTTCTCACCACTACCCATAGAGGGACTCCCCCCAGAGCGTGATCACCCACCTTGGACAGCACAAGTTCAACACTGTGAGTCCCTCCCCTACCCAGAAGCAACTGAAGAGCTCTGAACAGACCAGCTCAGGACTTAAGACGGAAAATTCTCTGTGCAGGGCCCAGCTGTTTTGGTACAACAACCACAGCTTTTAAAAATCAACAAACACAACCTGCTGCAGCTTTTTTGGAAAGCCCAACCAAAGCTGTAAGTCTCCACCCTCAAGACACGTGCAAGGCCAGCTGAGTTCCTGAGGGAGAGAAACACCATGGCCGAGTCCAGACTGGAGCACATTCTGGGTTTTTTTCCATTCACAGCAGAGTGGCAACATATTTGAAAAAGCAGCTTGATCCAGACGTTGTTCTGGGATCCAGGGAGCACCACACACACATATCTCACTTTGGTTCCCCTCCCAACATAAGCTCTTATATTATGAAATCTAACCACAATTACTCTTTCATAAAATAGTGTGGTGTCAAGATTCTGCAAAGTCCCAAGTCTGAATTTTTTAAAAAAGAACATTTACAACTAGTCTTGCTCATGTTGAGCTCAACCACAGAGCAGGAGTAAGAGCTGATTTTTAGCAAACCAAGGAGTTGATGTGATAAGTCACAGGTGGTGTAGTTCACAAATTGTTTAAGAAAGATAATAAATTCTAATCCTCTCTAAGGCAGTTCTCTACTTTTGTTAAGTTCTGCTTTTATAAAGATAGTTTCTGTTTTAAACCAAGCTGTTATGCTTGCAAGTGCCTTTGCACAACCCCCCCACGAGGCAGCCACAAGGCAGCCTAGCCTTAGCACAACCCCCACCAAGAGCCTGCGCAACCCCACAGTGAGGACTATGCCCAGCAACAACCACAATGCAGAGCACGCCAGCCTAGACGACTCAGCGGCCAATCAAGACTCACGAAGAGACGTCAATCAAGGCCCACGAGGGGACACAAAGGGAGGAGAATGCAAAGGACTATAAAAGATGGTTACTTGTAACGATTGGGCGCGGTGTCGTGGGTGCAGCAGGAGACTCGCCCGGCCGCCCAGCGCTGTTTAGCTGATATCTGCTTGCTTTTTAATTAAAAAAAAATTTAATTAGATCCACGTCTCCGATTGGCTTTTTGAGACCTAATTTATAAGATTGATACAGCTAGAATAATTCCAGACTGATGAAGGACCTCAGCTGCAAATTACTACTGTGCTGTCCACTCTGTCTTAAAAACTTCTAGTTTCCAAAAATGTAGCTCTTGTAGAGACAGTTTGGGTGAGGGAAATAGGATTTCTTGTTCTTATATATTATTCTTAGCATGATTTAACATACATAAACAAACTGAGTTTGGTTTTCAAATCATAACCCAATAACTTATCTTTTTTTTGCCTGGTGGTACTGGACAGTGAACACTAGAAATTTAACAGCAGCTCATTGACTGTATCCTTTTTTTTTCTTTATTTTTTTGAAGTTACGATACATTTGTTGTATCTACTACTACAAAACCAATGAGTACAATAGCAGAAGTTGGAGCCTGGACACTTGCAGCCTATTCTTGGCTGTGTACAGCCATGCTTGTCTTGAGCCATGCTTGTTGAGGGTTGAGGTACCCTCTTGCTCCTCAGCTGAGCTACTTCTATAATAGATGCACTCAGTACCTGTTTCAGAGGATGTTGTGAATTAAGGTCTCCAAGTGCTTTGAGATCCTGCAAAGGATGGCAATGTACCAAGTGTAAAGTATTTAATAACTGGGAACCAGAAACAGAAGGGCAAACTAATTGCAAGGGTTGCACGGACATTTTTAAGAGAGGACAAGCAGGAAATACAAAAAGAGAGCTTGGGCTTAGCGAGCTCAGTGTTGCTTGGTGATCTGTACCTCTGAACAGCTAAGCCAGCAGTTTCAGCTACAGGCTGAGCACTAGTTTGCTGGCAAACTGCAATGAGGTACAGCTGTTCATCAGGCCAAGAAATCCAAAGGAGGATTCTCGCCTGGGATCTTGGGGTTTTATGAGGCACTGAGTGGTGACAACATCTCTGGACACCGGAAACACATGGAAACCTGCAGACACGTGACTGCACTGAACAAAAGAAGGATGGTTTCACTTCTGACCTCCTCCAGTCTCCAGACAAAAGGCTGTGCAAATGTTCCAGCAAGATATCCCAGACCAAATACATTAAATTCACTGGAACAGACAGTAACATTTTAAGTTACTTTCACAGAATGTACCTAATTATGTCATCACAAACTATAAAGGCTGTAAGAACACATGCTAGAGCCAATATCTTGACATCATGCACACATGCTTAATGTCTTACTAAATCTTACAAGAGCGAGAATAACATCTTTGTTTAACAACAAAGAAGCAATGCTGGATTTACTTGTCTTAATCACCTTATGTATAAGATTATTTTTTCTAGAAATCCCTGCTCATACGAATGAATGTTTACTGCAATGTCACGACAGCAGTGCTGTCTTCCACTTTGTTATAAATATATCCTAATATAGTGTTGGCTTTTCGTAGATATTCATTGTGTGTATGGTTTTATTCTTTTTACAGAAGTAGTCTTGTCATAAAGATAGAGGTATATAACCAATGTTTTAATTTCTGTTATGAACTAGATTGCGATATTGTAGTAAAAACTAACAAAAGTAGTTTAAAAGACTTTTCTTTACTAACCACAATACCTGCTTGACTGGATAACACCCATAAAGAAAACCTGCCACTGATACCTGACTATCAGCCTATAACCAGATGTAAGGACTACGGACCCAAGCCCAAACTGGGAGACGATAACCAAAACTGGAAGAAACCACAGCCGAAAAAGCGCATGATCTAAAAAGGCGGGACCAAGGAGGAGCCATGCAAAATAGTTCTTGGAACATACAAAATAGTTTTGAGAAAAGTTTGAATATGCATGAATGCTTATGAATAGGCATGAAGCTGATGCAATACAAAGAGTATTTAAGGCGACTCCCTCAATGGCAGGCATGCTTCTTGGCCCAGGGCCAAGCACCCAGCGCTGTTTCTTTGCTTTATTGTTTGGTGTCCCCTATTGTCTTTTATTAAACTTTTTAAATTTCAACAGGAGAGTGAAGCGTGTTTTTCACACACTTGCTTCTTAATTTTCTTTCTTCTGGAAGAAGATTCTCAATGTGCTTCATGGGCACTAGATCAGGTATAATTTCTGTTTTCCTTTTTCTAATTATTCATGTAGAAATAGGACAATGATTAAATGAAATAGTGTAATATATCCAAAACAACTGCAGCAGTAACAAGTAGCCAATACTTTTAGCTGCCTCTGTGAAGACTTAGGCAAGAAAAGCCATTAAGCAAAAATAATCTGAATGCTAGGAGATGTTTGTGGAAATCAAATTTGGGACTTAAAATTTTAAGTATCTGCACCCAAAACCTGATTCCAAGGACGGGTTTAATGCAATCAAAGTAACCAACACAGCTCAATTTTTTATCCCATGTAGTCATAACAAGCTGCTTGAGAACAATCTACAGATAAAGAAAATTTCAATGATGAATAAATTCATGAAAACCCTACACTGTTCAGAAATCATTTAAACACAGGGGTATTAGGCTTAGAAGCATCAAATGTACAATAGTTTAAACTACTTTTGAAGAAAACACTCATGGTAAAATATTAATAAAACTTTATAAGATACTTGAAAAATATGAGCACGAGAAACATAGTCAATACAAACAATGTTGCAGTATGCACATGCACCTCCTACATTAACAGCTCCATGTCTTACCAGACCTCTAATTATTCATTGGAAATATTCACTCATTTCCATGTTTTTACATATCTGGCTTCTAGACAAACTCCAGATACTCTGTCCTGAGTTAAATGATAATATCTGCTGAATATGGTTCAAACAGCAAAGAAAACTTAATTGTCAGAGCAAACCTTTAGTGTTAAACCCATCATCCCTGCAAAGCTCCCCATATTTATCAGCATTGTGACTAATGGATGGGTGGTACAAATAGGAGGGACCAGAGGTAAACCCCCCACTTAGATAATCCCTTGGGAACTAAAAAAGTAGTAAATAAGGTAGCAATGTGAAGAAATAGTTGCAGATCAGTGTTTCAGGACCACATCTGGAAAATGATCCCGAGAAGTGGAGAAGAATGTTCAAGGAGAGTATTTATGGCAAATGGGAGCTAGAGCCAAAACACAAGGTACCCCTCAGTGTGTAGCACCCCAAAAGAAAGAGCAAATCTTCAGCCCCAAACCTGTCTCTTGGTTCACCAAGCGATCACTTAAGACATGCTATAAAGTGGAATGTCTCTGTTGCAGACGTCTGTAAGGCAGATAAAGCAAAAAGATAAAGCCTTGTGTCTGAGGCACAGACCTGCACAATGAGACATGTCCCAAGGGCAGCAGCAACACCAAAATTGTCTCTTCTCGAATCCCCAGCTGTCCAGCCTCCAGGCACTCACCTCTGGCACACCAACAAATGGAAGGTGACAGCTATACTCTTCCTGTTCATTGCCTTCCCTTAACACAGGGAGCAGAGGCAAGAAAGTTGGGCCAAAGCAGCAGTCACTGTGGATGAACACTGCAGTTCTCTTGGATCTCATGATGGCAAGGTTACCATATCTGTGGCTGTGCACTTCTCGAGATTGCTCTCTGTTTCCTACCATGCTCAATTTGCCCCTACTCTTCACTGCCTGTTTTGCCTGGCAGTCAGGTTTCAGGTTTTTATCCCTTTGTTGTGCACCTGCTTGACACAATGGACTGATCTCAGCCCAGCCAACAATGCTGTCTTGGCCAAGAAGCTCAGAAGAGACGTCTCCACAGCAATTATGTTGTCAGCTTTCTTAACCACCTCCAGCAATGAATTCTGATGACTTTCTGGCTAAACCCATCCTTCCTCCTATTCCTTTTTCACCCTCTAAATTAGAGATCTTGGTGACGCAAGAATGTTGGAAAGCACATTATGCCCCTAGCAGTCTCTCTAGGAAGCTTGACAGCAGCAAGTTCCCAATTTCTGTGGTTATGCTCAGATGAATCTGCATACTAATGGGAGAAAAATCAATTACAAATTTCTATTTATCATCATAAACGTCACAGGACAGATCACGAAAGAAGATTTTTGGAAGCCTTTAATTTTGAATTTAAAGACTTAAACAAAAAAAATCTATTCTGAACTGGCTTAACATACCAGAAAATTTAGTATATCACAAGCTAAAGAAGTATACATGCATTGTTTTTGTTGCAAATAATTAAATGTTAGTCTGGTTACAATTACTACTTCTAATCCTTCAAAGGCTTAATTCAGTTTTTATATGCCTTAGTCCCAACATAATTTAACCAAGATACTTTGAATTGGAACACATTACCACAATCAAGAGTCCAGCTCTCAGAGTTCCTGTTCTATTGCTGGTGGTATCCCACACAAGTGTGTGAGGGAGTCTCCTTCTGCCTCACCTGGCAAGAGTGGTCAAAAATGTCACAGCTGTGCATATGTTTTCAGAATTTCAGCAGAGAAAAGAAAAAAACTTGATACCAGTTCATTCAACTTGAAATAATATACTTACCAGTTACAGTGCTCTATCTGAACTACGTTATCCAGACGTGAAAAACACGCTTCACTCTCCTGTTGAAATTTAAAAAGTTTAATAAAAGACAATAGGGGACACCAAACAATAAAGCAAAGAAACAGCGCTGGGTGCTTGGCCCTGGGCCAAGAAGCATGCCTGCCATTGAGGGAGTCGTCTTAAATACTCTTTGTATTGCGTCAGCCTCATGCCTATTCATAAGCATTCATGCATATTCAAACTTTTCTCAAAACTATTTTGCATGGCTCCTCCTTGGTCCCGCCTTTTTAGATCATGTGCTTTTTCGGCTGTGGTTTCTTCCAGTTTTGGTTATCGTCTCCCAGTTTGGGCTTGGGTCCGTAGTCCTTGCATCTGGTTACAGGCTGATAATCAGGTATCAGTGGCAGGTCTTCTTTTTGGGTGTTATCCAGTCAAGCAGGTATTGTGGTTAGTAAAGAAAAGTCTTTTAAACTACTTTTATTAGTTTTATACTACAATATCGCAATCTAGTTCATAACAGAAATTAAAACATTGGTTATATACCTCTATCTTTATGACAAGACTACTTCTGTAAAAAGAATAAAACCATACACACAATGAATATCTACGAAAAGCCAACACTATATTAATATATATTTATCACACAGAGAACTCTGATGCTGTACACAAGGCTCTTGAAATTGGCTGGCAATTTTGGAATCATAAAATACAAGAGAACATATCTGCTTAAGTATTCAATCCAGCAGGAACATTTATGACTTATTATATAATCTGAAGCATGGTTGTAAATGCATAAAACTAGCCAATGGACTTTATATCACTTTCTATCATAAAAGAGATGCTGGCCTTTTAGCTACACTGCACAGGAAAGACCAGGAAAGAGATCCTTGTGGATAAGTGAGTTCTGAAACTGGAATAGTGACAGCCAGGTCTCACTGAAACACACCTGCACTAGACAGGCCAATTCATGCAAGAGAAAGGCCTAAGGAGCTGTTGCTCTGACTCCTAGCTGACTGCATCACCTCACTGGAGGTGTTCTCCTGGACATCATGTCGCATCAGTGTGACCTGGATCCAGCAAATGAAGCCCTTGGCAGAGGTCTCATAGATACTTCTGGACAAGAGGATGAAAGAGGTTTTCAGAAAGCTACAGCCTGTGAAATCTGAAATGAATGTGAAAGTGGAAATGGCACTGGACAGTAGCAACAGGGACAAAAGATGACTCATGCATTGGAGTCCAACTGTCCAATTAGGAAACTATTTGTACCCTTTTGTTGGCTAACATCCCTCCACCAACTACATGAACAACTAGAAAATGTGCACAAAATGTGCCGTAGCTAGAATCCTCTTAGCCTTGTTTGCATGTGAAAGAAAATCAATTCTTGATTTCCTCCTTCAGAAGTAGTTCAACTGGACAGAAGAGGTGCCCACTTGGGAGTAATCTTTTTGATGACTAATTCCAGCATCATTTTGCAAGTGAGATATTCAACTTACTTCCAGCAAAGCAGTTAGCTGGGAGGCCTGAGTCCATTAATGCATGTGCACAAAAGAAAAATGTTTCCATTATTCGCCATTTTCACTAGAATAAGCATCTTATATGAAAAAAAAGGCTGAAATCAAGGCAAAATAGCTTTTAATGTGAGGAACAGAACAAAGTTATTAGCGATCCCAGAAGGTGCATTTGTGTGCTGTCCCACAGGGTTTAAAATTCCTGACCTGTAACAGGAGGGAAGTCTGGATTCCCTTCTCATTCCTGTCATCTTTATCTGCACTCTCTGCATAAGTAGGTAGGTTTACAAAAAGCCACCTTAAAAGAAATATGCTTAGATCTCAATGGATGTCCCTTTTGGCACTGAAGATATACTTTAATGTATGGTAGCACACACTGTGGCAAAAAAAAATTAAAAAAAATAAATAAAGACCTTGCTCAAGTTCCCCAAGCCTTTGCTGTGAGCCAGAATAGATTAAGGAATTCAAATAAAGAGAAGGTTTTGCTTTGAAGTTTTTTATCTGAGTGTCGCTTAACTATGAGACTGTCATGGACACCTAGCCACACATCTCAGTGGACAAAAGACAAAGAAAGGAGCATTTGCAGTTATGGCGTAGCGGAACAATCTGCAGCCTAATTCATCTGCCTGATCTTGCAGGCAAGTAGAACTCTTACATATATATTTAAACACTGCAACGTCCTTACTTGCCCATTCACGAGGATAGAAGAGGAAGAAAAAACTTATCTGTCTTCTCTCTTTACAGAAGAAGCTTTGTCCAAAGTCTGCTTCTTGGCAGGAATCACAGCATTTCACTTGCTGAGCTCTTTCTAACCCCAAAGCATCCTTCATTAAATGGAGAAACGTGGCAACTTCTATCAGGCAGAATAAAGTTTCAACCTGCACTGATAATGCCTCTGTAATTCTGTTTAAGTCATTAGTTATGTAGGATCTGGCAAGTCAATGAGCCTCGCTCAAATTACAGAATCTCATTCATTCTGCCTTTTATGGGTCTTTTTCTACCTTGGCTGAGGACATTTGGCCCATGTTCACAGTTCAGGAGCTAGAAGAACCACCTCCCATAGAACTAAATGTTTATCTGATTAAAAGCACAAAATCTCTCTGGTAAGCCTTTGTTTTTGTAACATTTTTACTGCTTCCACAATGAACCCTAGCTCATCAGAAACACGACATGAAAAAATAGAACTGGGAGCTCATGTGCATGTATGAAATCCTGAAGAACATCGTTTGTTTCTTTTAAGGGCAGCAGGCCATAACATGCACAGCCCTGCTAGCAGCTCCACTTCTGGTGTCCAGCATTTCCTTTCCCTGTGAGTGTGTTCAGTTTCCCACCTATAAACTGGGAAAAGGAAGATGGAAATTTTTCAGTTCACTAAAGTGATAAGAACCAGGCACCACTGACTAAAGCCCATTTGCTTTCAGAATCTGTGCATTGTCTTGTTAAGCTCTTTAGGTCACAGCTACTGACCTTTATTTTGCTATTCGAAGCAAAGCAACAGTTCTGTATGATGCTCTTTTACTAACAGTGCTGGACAGAAAAATGCCTGAGGTAACAACACTAGATGTTATTCAGGCATGGAGAACAAGTGCCTTTTCAGGGTTTCCCTCAAGAATTAGCCTCTGGAGCACTCATGCACCTGGCTTTGCCAGGGAGGTGTGGTACTGTGGGTGTTTTTCATGCCTGAAAGATGAGTCATAACTTCAGCCCACAGAAGCAAACCTAATGAAAGGTGAGATTTTTCTTTTCCTTGACACCCTTTTATATGTTTCTGTGAAAATGCCCAGTTATTGGAACAAGTACAGCTAGGGTGCATCCACTACTGGTGTCCAGCTATCAAGAGGGGCTCATGCCAACATACACTTTACTTACAGGCACTTCTCCTTAGTAATGCTTGTCTTGGATTGATGTTATGATAATCCTTTATCCCCTATCGTTGGCTTATATGCCCAAGAAAGAAAAATGTGTAAAAAATGTGTAGTCCTGTCTCTTTAACTACACCCAGCCGAAGAAAGAAACGCAAGTTGTTTTGAAAACATTTTCCCCAAGCCTCGCTCCGAAAAAGGATTCGTCGCTCGGCAGAGACTGCATGCTGGACGGGGGTCGGAGTGAGCTCTGTTCACGTTTTTTTCCCATTGTTTTCTTTTTCCTCGTTTAGACCCCTTCTCTTCGATCTGCTTTGCCACCCGGAGACCCAGGAGGGCCAGAAGACAGCAGGGCTTTCCAGAGAGCTTCACCCGGCGCCGGGGGGGCGAGGAGGAGAAGAGTTGCGTCTGAAGAAAAGAACTTTTTAATCAGGTTAAATAACTCCTTTTCACCTTGGTTTTCCCCTTCCCCTGTGCCTTGCAGGGCACTCTGCGTAGTTTTATCAAATAAATAGTTTTTTCTTCACTTCCATCTAAAAAGTTCTGTTGTGGGTGGGGGAGGGGGTGTCGGGGCCCTTCCCTCTCAGAAGAGACAGAGTTTTATCATTAACCCGAGACATGCTGTATAATGCTTTGTAAATAAATAAGTGTTCCAAAATCACTTAGTCTTCATGGTGAGTAAGACTAGAGGAAGCCATTGGAGACATAAACACTGACACACAGAATCTTGCCTGTCTATTTTAACATCCTGCCTCTGGCCTGAGCCTTGTACCAAGTGTCTTGGAAAAAGAAACAAGAAAACCTCTTAGACATAAGGTTTCAGATATGCCACTCCTCAGAGGGTTTTTGTGGTTTTTTTTGGTGGTGATCACTAGATGTTAAACCCTAAAGCTTGAGGTAGTATTTCCACCTGATGCGTTTGTTAGCATTAACAGCTATAATTCTGGATATTCTGGTTATTTATACAAAAGTGTTCAATCCCTTGCTTAATCCTGCTAAATCCTCTGGCCTCAGCAATGCCTTATGGCAACCATTTTCACAGTCAAATCACATCCCTAGTCAGGGGCTTCAGAGCTTGCAGGCTTGCTGCCAGGGAGTTGGTTAACAGCAGCTCTGCAGCCCTGAGGAGGCTCAGCAGTAGCTGGGACTCTTTGCCTACAGGACACAAGGAAATGCCAAGAGCAGAGCCATTCCACCAGCCCTGCTGGGAAGCCAGGTGCAAAAACCAAGGCAGAGGTTGGCTTCTGGCCCCCAAATTAACTCAGAGTAATTTCTGCTGTCTGCCCTGCACATCAGTGTATTCTTGTCCCCATTCCCGGCACTAGAGTAGAACCCAAAGCTCAATGACATCTCACAGCATACACACAGATGATCCAGAACTTCTGGGTTCCAAAATCCTCTTTAGTTAGGATGGTTGGCAAGCAGCCTATATTTGAAAAATAGAACTGCTGCTGAAGCAGGGGACTTACAGCTTGGGCTCTAGGGCTTTATTTCAAAGTGAAATCAAAATAGACCAAGGGAAAAGTACTTCATTTTTGAGTTACTATAGAAAATTTAATCTTGTTTTTTCTCTCTCTCCCTCTCTTCTAAAAGGAGCCAAAGTTTTAACTTCTTTTCAAAATCAAAAGTGTTGCACCTGTGCCGAACATACATTTGGAATTCATGCATTCATTCATGTAGTCACTGCAGGACCAGTGAAGAGTGCACACAGCTTGCCCTAAAGAAGTGCAACTACAGCCAGGATTCTGTGCATAGATTTTGGGAGGCTTTCTATCTGAATAGGAGGTGGAAATTGGAAACTAGGGACCACAGACGTGATGTGGCACATACAAAGGTTTATCCTCAATTATGACTAGTTATCATAAGTAGATATTATTAGTTATGTCTACAGTTATGTCTGTAGACATACATACATTAGTTATGTCTACAGTTCAGAGACATTTAAAAGCATCAAGTCAGCTTTGATGTGCCAGTTAAAAACTTGCAGCAGAGAGCCTGATGCACTGCACAGACACACCTTTGCTGAAAAAAGTCAGAATTGCTTTGCATTTGAATCTCCCCAGATGTGGTACTATAGAACTCTATAACCAAATGCTAGAACCACTTATAAAAAGCTTCACTACCTGGACAGCTTGTGAGAGGTTCTATATTCTGTCAGCATGCTGGCTGCACTAACATTATAAAAAAAATAATCCAAGCATAGATCAACATTATTTATGAGAGCTTAGGAGCTGTCAAGCCTCTGCACACTTCCAGAGTCTCATTTGGAATTGGCAGAGGCTGACTATTAAAAGTAGTCCATTAACAAATTCATGCTGTAGATGATTCCCTCAATATATTTAAAAAAAAGAAAAAGAAATAGAAACAATTTGTCTTCATCAAGGAGACATTCTGTATAAAGTGAAGACCGAAACAAAAGGAATACTTTGGCAAATAATTTGTGACATGACCTATTTAGAAAGTCATCAGTGTAATATCTGAGCTGATTCTGCCACACAGAATTAAGACACCTTAGACTGTGCCAGCGTAAGTATTTCTGCTGGTTTTGATGCTCTGCAAGGTCTCAGAGAAAGCAGAAAATTGATAAATCTGGAAAAAACTGAAGTTTTTAAAAAAAGGAAATAAAATCACTGTGTAACATTTTTGAAAGTCTTGTGACATTCAGACCAATTTCAAGATATCTTGACAGAATAGGGAGAGAAAACTCAAGAACTTTGAATACTTGGATTTGGCCGCCATGGACAATTCCACTGGCTTTCACATCATTATGGGATTCAGATCAAAACCAATCTCCTTGTTGCAAAAATCATTCACAGGCTTAATCTGGCCAACCTGTGAACTGTGCCCCCTGTATTCAACAAGTACTGGCTTTCTTTCTGTCCTTTCACTCATTCTGGCCTTTCTCTCCCACAACTCCCTGCATCTGCTTTGTGATTCACCACACAAACAAAACTCAGCAGCAGCAACATAAAGTAAACTCCTACTCCCACAAAGTCTCTTTTTGCCACCTTATTTTCCCTTTGATTTCTCTCACCTTCTACTGTTGTTCACCTTTTGCTTTGGTACCTCTGCTGATGTCCTGACTGTGAAAGGCTACTCAGACAAGGAAACTTGAGGCACTTCCATTTTTATTTCTTATTCAATATAGTTACCTCTATATCTATACCAGACTCACATGCTATCCTATTTATCCGTGGAGTAATGGTGGATCCTATGTGAGGGATGCTCTACAAAATTAAATGTATCATCAAGAATTAATAACAGGATTGGAAAAAAACCCGCAAACACCAAAACGCACAAAAAAATCCAAACAAACGTAATGCTAAGACTAGAGATTTCTAAGGTGGGGAAAAGTGAAGTTATAAAATAGATAGATTTTAGTGCTTCCCAGGAACAGCATGGCAATATCTTCTCCCATTGACAAAACATCACCAACAGCAACATTTTTGTATGGGAATAGTAAACCCTTGGTGGCTCCATTTCAGAGAGAGCAATAGACTTTAAATCCTCCCTGAGCACATTTACGTTTAGCAGTTTAGCATAGCCCTGGAAGAGCACCACAAAGACGAGATGAATATCTACACATATATAACTTGCAAATAACTTACAGACTTGATTGATTTTGGAAGACAAGGCCAGGTATCTCACATGTTTCACAGTTTAAAACATTCTATGCAAAGGTTGATTTTGACAGCACCATGGGGATTAAATATATTTGTATTTGAGCTAGCAGATTTTGACGCAAAGGAAGACCTGCACCAACATCACCTCTGTAGCCACCTGGAGGGTGGAAAAAACACCATACAGGTGTGTGTGAAAGCTATAACCTTTCCTTGGGTTGCTTACAGTGGGAAGCTAATAGACAATAACTCCAGGTGCACATTTACCACATAGCAGATACTTGCAGCAGGTGGAGAGTAAGAACATCTCTTCAAAAGATGCAGGACATAGGCAGTGTTGAGAATCCTAATCATACCTACTTAGGTCCAGATCCTAAAGGAATTCAGCAGAAAAACTGCATTTCATGGGATTATTCTCCTGGTAATGAGGAGAAAGAGGAGTGCCAAAACATAGGTTGCAGCAAAGGACACTGACTTTTTTTCTTACTCCATGTGGTTTCACTAATTTTCTATGGTTGCTTGTAAATTCAACAGCTGAAAAACCAAACCTTTCAATGGCCCATTCTCCCCTCTGACTTCATTTTTTTATGGTGTGCTTTTCTGACCTTTCACTATAAAACCTTCTCCAGTTTATGCCACAACTCAGAGGTTTTGTCTTTCAGACCACACTTCTCAAAATAATATCCTCAGCCTCAAGGAGATAAAACCTTTGATTTGATCATCTGTACTATTATATGACTTACACGTTCATGCAAACCAATTCAGGGTAAGCATAATAAAATATAAATATTAAACAAATATAACCATAGGGGTTATGCATGAAAGCACATATTCATCAAGTACCAATTATCACAAGCCTGAAAGAGATCTCTATTCAGCTTCTCAAGAGAGAAAAAATAAGTCTGTGCTTCAGTACAGCTCTGCCATGAGCTTGGTCTATCCAAAATATCTTTTTGTCATGCCAAAGTTGTGACAATACTCTGTGCATATACAATTGCTAAAGACAAAGAAGAACCTAGATATTAAGAAACAGGAGCCCTGCCAAAAAACAAGAGACCAGTACTTAGTTAAGGAATTAAAGCAGCAGTCAGTCCCAGAGCAAGAAAGGAAAGACAGCATTTTGTCCTGCAGGGAGAGTGGAGCTAAGAGGAAAACAAATAGCACTTGCTAAATGAGACACTGGGCACAGGAGTACATTCAGGTCCATACTTGACAAAGGAACTGTATATGAGGCACTTGGCTACCATCCATAGTGAGGTCACAGCAAATTTCCATGTGCCTCAAGGAAGCATCCCAGTACTGCCCTAACCTAGGATACAGTGAAAACTGAGGATGCTTAGAGAGCATCATGTCCTGCATCATTTCAGGTGTAGTGTTGTCACACATAATCATGTAATTTTGAAAGTCTAGGAACAGCAAAGATATTGTTCCTTACAAAGTGAAGCTTCGTCAACATATGAGAATGGGGAAGCAGTTCTCTTTCCATTCCCTATATTCCCCTTCCCTGCTTTATTTTACTCTCTCTCCATCTCCTTCTTAGAGATCATCCCATAGACCAAACCCAACTGGCACTCTAGATTAATGAAAACAGTCCTGAAGTAAATCACAAATTTCCCTAAATGCTGGAGATGAGATATCAAGAAAAGAAAAAGTTCCATTTATCCTTTGCATCTCTCCAAAAAAAGCAAATCATCATTAACTACCAAATACCATGCAAGCTTTTAGCCAAAAATAGGTTGATTGATATATTATGAGTTGGCTCATCTTATCTAAGCCTCACGAAACAAACTCCTCGCTGGTTTATTTTTCTCCACTATTGGAATCATTTATTTTAGTTGCCATTTTTTAAAAAAATAAAAGCTAGTACTGAAACAAACAACCTAGATACACTCCCTGAAACCACCAACAAATCATTAACTGAGCACCAAGCTAATAGCTTAAGAATATAAAGTATAATATATTGTAACCGCAGTGATAGAAAGAAAAAGATTTAAAGGGCATGGAACTATTAAAACTAGTTTTGAGAGAGCTCAATGTGAAATCAACCAGAAAATGATCATTCCACAACTATAAATACAAGTACTAAAAACAAAACAAAGTCTCTAGCTTTGTGGAAAAAAAAATCCATAAATTAAAAAAAAACCCAAAAACTATCCCCCTAAACCATTTTAGGGGGAAGTATTTAATGCAGCTATAAAATAGGTTCTCTGTTTTCTTTATATTAAGTGTAGGTTTCATTGAGTTCATCGAATTAAACACTAATGTTATTGTAAGTAAAACACAAAGAACTGGAATTTGTGTTTGGCATATAATGAAGAAATAAGTGAGTCACAAAGTTAAAGGATGTGATATGACTTTATATGGCTTAGTTAGGCTTACTTTTGATGCACTTAAAAGTATTCCTTATGCAAAGATAAGAGAGTTCACAATCTAGAATTCTGTATATATGTACAGTGATCTGTAAGCACAGATTAACATGTATAACATATTTGGGTTTTGGCTGAACATATTTAATGGCTATAGCATGTCCTCAGCTACATTATAACAGACTGAAGGAATACATCATTTTAGTTGTTTTGTTGGTTTTTTACAGCATTTTAGATGACCCACTGTAATTAATCACGCCTATAAAATAAATTGACAATTAGAAAGTCCAGTTTTGCCAGCTCTGACAATTTCAATCAAAAGTGTTGCAATCTTTGATGCTCTGGTTAAAGTTCCAGCTCTCAAAAGTAGCAGTTAGTGAGACCCAAAAGTTCTCACTAAAACGAACAGTGGTGTAAAAACACCCCAAAACCAACAGAACACAAATGAAAACACAAACAAACAAACAACACAAAATTAAAAACAAGACCATCGCTTCAAATCATGACCTAACTGGCACCTCGAAACTCAAAAATGAGAAAATACTTTACAAGAAAGTACCAAGCACCTTTATAATTTAATAATTTTCTTTGGTATCCTGCATCTCACAACATAAACCCTCTGGAGAAATAACTTAAGACCTTTTAAATACCTGGGACTGGTGGTACCAGAATGCAGACAAGACATTAAATTACTCTATCTAGAGACTTCACCCTGCATGATTTCCATCTCTGCTCTCCCCATGTCCAAGTCAACAGAACCCAAGGTCTTTGTAAGCTGAGGCACCAGTTTATACAGGTATTGCTAATACAATAGGACAGCAGTAGTACCCAAATTTCAGTTTCCAGAGCTTCTGGGATAGGACTATATTAAGCTTCAAATATATGGTGGCTCTAGGTGAATACTAACAGTTCTGTCATTTGTAAAAATATGGTGGTAAACTGAGACATTATAGTTATTCTGAACAATGTAATCTCGATCCTTTCAAAACCCTCTGCCTAGACCTCCCTCCTACATTTCCCATAAGGAACCAATAAAGTAGACAGGACTTGTGTAAGGAATCTTTGTGGCAGAAAATTAGTTATAGCAAATTTTAGACTTAAAAGAAAAAAAAAATTAAAAGGCATATTTACTGGTGCCCAACAGTCTATGCTTGTAAATTAGAGCAGTGGCAAATAGCGGAAAGTTCTCGAAATTGATGAAACAGCCAACCAGTGTACCAGCGCTACTGCAATGCACCCACATTGCAATTAATGTAGCTAAATGTCTGATTCCAGAGTCACTGTGGGTTGGGTGCTTGAGAAGCCAAACACAAAATAGCTGGGGTTAAAATAAGGACAGCATTTGCTATCAGTTGCATCAATGTGACAGTGAAGACAGCAAAGAGAGAAAAGCCAAGAATCATTGAGTAACAAAGATGAAAGGAGCGCTGCAAGAGTAAACAAGCATCTTTGGTTTGTGTGGAAATGGAATGTTTCTTATGGAAACATCTTTGAACTTGATACAAATAGCAGACAAGCTGTGATGGCTCAGAAGAGCCACAGCCAATCCAGCATACAATTGTACTGTAGCTGCTCTGTGTACCATTCTGCAATCTGCATTCCTTCTCCTTGCTAGCTATCCAAATCCATTTCACTTTTCTGCAGGGACAATCTAGTCTGCACCTGTTGTTACTAATTATAATTTAAAACATAAAATGAAAAGGACAAGGATACATTGGTAGAAAGCCTACTTTGAAGGTTTAATATCTAGTGTGCACATGTTTGTGCAAACTGACATGTACTAGTACTCCACTCCATGTTTGGTCACACTGTGTGTGAGACTTAATGAATCTAAGTGGTCCTGGAACGACTCTGTGAAATCAAATTGGTTACCCACAGGTTTGTAGAGGAGATTATACTTAAGTGGTTTCACTTTTTGGTTTAAGGATATACAAGTGATCATATTATCTCGGCAAGTAATGATGTAGAGTATTCTGTAGGCAAAGAGTATTCCTACCTAGTTCATCAGCATGCTGTGGTGAAAGACTGGGACAGAGACCATTATCACATAAAGATCCGAACCTCTCACTGGGATACACCCAAATAGCCCCATACTGGGAGCTGTAACACTTGGAAAGAGCGATCAGAGAGATCACAGGAACAGCTTTCTCCTGTGCCTTCACATAAGGACCTGCTTTACAAAAAAATTGCTAACAGCACTAATAGAGAATCAAGGACCTGCTGAGTACATTTCAACTGCTCTTCAATGCTTTGATGCTGAGCACTTCCTGCAGAAAAAATGAGGAAGTATGCTGATAAGATGAATATATCTCACTACCCTCTGCACATAACCAAGTGGCATTAAAAAAAAAAAAAAAAGAAAAAAAAAGAGAACTAAATTCCCTTTGGCTAAGAGGTCTGGCACATATGATCTGAACTCACTCTCAACAGCAATTAGTTTCCACACAGAGGCTAGAAGGAGCCTCTGGATATCACCTTGTCCAAACACCCACTCAAAGCAGAGTTACCCAGAGCCTGAAGCTCAGGACCGCATCCAGATGGCTTCTGAATATATCTAAGGAGACAGATCCCCAGAGCAACCTGTGTCAGCCCTCTATCACCTTCACAGTAAGAAAAGTGTTTCCTGGTGTTCAGATGGAGCCTCCTGCATTTCAGTTTGTGCCCATTGCCTCTGTCATGGGCACCACTGAAAACAGTCAATCTCTATCCTCTTCTCTCCCTCCCTTCAGGTGTTTTTACACTTCGATGTGATCCCCGAGCCTCTCCAATCTAACAGACAGCTGAACAATCTTTCTTAAAGCTGGGTGTAGGCCAACAGACATTTCTGCTACCTACACACATACACTGATTTGGAAGTAAACTGAGACCAATTCGTTTAGTGTTTCATCCAAGAAACATGATCATGACCCAGACTGGGGACTTTGCTAGCTTATCTGCGAGACTCTGCCATTCAGAATAGGTAGCTACTAGGTGTTATGTCCAAATATGCTTAAAGGGAAATAATTAATTTGTCAGATTGCTTATGTACAAATATGAATATTGCCATTTCAACTAGTTCAACTTGCTAAAATTAGCAAGAATATAAATACACGTCTTTCACGCAAAGATATACAAAAATTTCTGTTAGTACATGGTAAGGAAGAGGTATTGCCATGATACCTCGACCCCAGAAGCTCTGGGATAAAAATGTCTATCTAGATACCTATGGCAAGACAGAGCTTTGCAAGTGAAAATATTTCAGCCAATAGCTGAATCTAATACTTTGTTGGTGGAAGAGAAAATCTAAGTGTGCAGACTTTATGGTTGCAAAGAAAATTTTCCAAATATTGGCTTCATGAATCATTGGTAATATCACTGCCTGCCTTTGCTCACAATTGTGCAGGCCTCTGAACCACAGATCTCAGTCCCTTGTGTGCTGCCTCAAAGAATTCTATCAGTGTCTTCTATAAAGAAAGGTTTTAAAAATACCCTACAACACTTCTGAAATGGTTGCCAGTTCTTTAAATGAAGTAAACTCAAGTAGAAGACTGGAAAGAGTCTGTATTTGCAGTTTGATTACAGTTTAACTCCGGTAAATTTAAACCAATTTAGTTAGTAAGTAATTTACAAGTAAGTGCTAGTTCAGTTATGAACAGGGATTTTTTTCACTTTACTCTACAGCATTTGAAGTAAATTTAAACTAATACAAAAGTGGCCATTCCCAAGCTAAACATCCACTACCTGAATCCCAAATTTAAAGTTATTTAGAGTTCAACTAATGTCATAGTCTTATGGAAGAATGGTTTTCCTTTCACCCCTTAAATTAGACATTAGATGAATCCATTCTTCTTTATCTTTGATTCCATAAATTCAGTCAAGTTACTACTTGAATTCAGAAAAGTACTTTATGTTGACAGATGTGGTTTTGTGTGTCTCACTGGGAAAATGCTGCCTCTTCAGGCAAAGACAAGCAGCATGAAAGATGTCCAGAGAAGTCTAACAATGAACTTCTGTGGCAATCTACAGACAAGCTCTCTCCTCTCTCCAAGCTTAGCAGAAACCTTGGCTCAATAAATTGGTCAGAGCTGGACTCGGTCATTTACACCTCTGGCTTCATCACTATTGATGGAGCTCTGTTTGTTCTCTGAGTATGACCTATTGAACACATGACTGAAAAGTTGGCTTCACCACACTTTGAACAAAATGCTATGTAGAGAGCACTAGTGTTTTCCAGGAACCCTCAGACTTCCCACAGGAATACCAACCCAAAATCTGCATGAGCAGCTCCTGCTTTGGAGGTGAAGGATTAGCTTATACCATTGCAGCTGATTCCACTCGGGGCTGGTACATCATCTAACTTAGCCACAAGCACAGACAAGCATTTCAACACTTCTGGCTAGGGGATCTTGCCCTCAACACACATACTGATGCTTGTACATGGTCTCCTGGCTGTCTATACTCCTGTCCATCTGTTGGGATGGCAGGACGCCAGCTAACAAGGTAGTACGCCAGCCTCACTAGCAAAAACGTGCCAAATAAAGATAGGTTCTTTTGAATCAATGCTTTCAGAAGACAGCAAGAGCCACGTCACCACTAAAAACAGCAAGAAGCTTCTACACATCCCCAGCATTCCCACCTTTTTTTTAGGTTTGATCTCCCCTTTATTTTCCATATTCAAGCACCTTCACAAACATGGAAGTCCAAACAAAGTTGTTAAATATCAGAGATTGCCAGGCAAAGCAGGTGGTTTTTAACAGACTCGCTAGTAAGACCATTGCATGCCTGCAGCAGGTCATATCCTTCCATCTATACACCCCACTCAAATCCTTAGGACAAAGCTTTCCCATCTAAATCTGCACATTTCTTCACTGTTTTCTTTCTAATTGCCTCTACTGCTTCATATTTTAAGAGCAGCTCTTCTCATAGAACAAAACAATGGTTTTTCAAACACTGATTAGCCTCTTAAACAGAACCAGAGTTCTTGCTGTTGGTAAGTGAATAAGCAAGACTTCACATCAAGTAGTACTCATTTAACTCCAATTGTAATGTGAGCTTGAAAATTACAGAAACAGCTCAAGAATCTGTGATATTGTTGTACTCATAAAAGTAGAAACTTCTCTATAAACACTAATTTAGAGATTTGGAGAAATGAACAGTCCCTCTTTTCAGAAGTTCACATGTGCTCGCAAACCTCACAGCCTCAGTTCCCCAAGCCCAATACGTCTGAGGAGCCATGATACACAGGGTTTAAGCAGCCAGAAATTTGCCAGCCCTAGGCATTCCTGAGCACTCTGGAAATACTGGAAATTCTCTCCTGTAAAGTTTTATGCTTAAGCTGTGTATTTGCCATATAAAAAGAGTTAGCCAAATTTGAGTTGGGGGGAGAGAAGGGGCAGAAGAGGGATTTATGTAATAACCATGGTTGAAAAGAACCTGGGAAATGGAAAACACAGGAAAAGCCAAAACAAAGAAAACAGAAGCAACATCAACTGAACTCCCCTGGGTTAATATTCAAGCCATCATAAACATGCTCCAGCAGCCATAGAAAATTACAGAAAACTTGGTTTTCCTTTAAGAAGTAAAGCTCAGACAAAGCTACCTGTAAACCTCCAAAAGTCTTTCCTCAGGAGTTATTTCTCTGAGCACCACATTCTGAGTTTACTGATGAGTAAAGATTTAATGAGTATGGGCACCCTCTATGCTCTTACACAAGCAATGAGTCCATGCTCCCCAGCAGCCTCACAAACGGCACTGTGAAGACACAGAAACAGATGAAGGTGTGTCTCACAAAACAGCTGACTGACAAACCAAGGGTCCTGCCTGCCTCTATCCATATCAAGTCCCCAGAGACATTACATCAACAGGATAGTCATTAATCCTTTTGTGAAGTCATCACAGTATTGGAGCCTTTTCTTCTCGGGCCAGTTTAGCCCAGTTAACTGGTCTGTCACTCAGACCCCACTGTTTTTGATACTGGCACATTGCTGGACTGGGTTTATGTAGGAGACCATGTTATATGTTTCATGACTCCAAAGCCAAAGAACAAGTTCCACCCTGCTCTTTCCTTTCTCCCACAGAGATTTTGCCCTACAAGCAAAAAATAAAAGATCTGGCTCTTAGCCTTTAGTGCAGTTTGTCACTAGCAGCCCTAAACAGGGATCATACTCAGAAGCCTCATTTTTTACAGCAATAGAACATGTGCTGGTGGGGGGGAATGCAGGGCGTGGAGACAAGCTGATCTGGGAAAAGGTTGTGAGAGTAAACACAGCCAGGATGAAGGTAACCATCTGCTGGGAGGCTATTCTGACAAGTAAAATATTGAGCAAGCATGAATGAAATACATCAAACCCCACCCGAGCACCAGACACAATCAAATCTGACCCCCTTGAAATTTTTATTTAAGTTAATGTTACCTTTTAATAACCTTTCACTGCTCTCTACAAAAGATAACAGGTGTCATTAAAACAGCTGTCACTGTGCCAATCTTCCCTGAGACACCTATTTATTTGGATCTTTCAAGAGAAACATAAATTAAATCAGTCATTTTATATTAGAGGATTCCCAGGGACAGTTAGTTGATTGGCATCTCATACTAGTGGGCAAGTCACCGCAAGACACTTGTAGAAGACAGCGTTTTCCCTGAAGTCTTGATGCTTTAACATCTGACAGGAATGTGTGTGTACATATGGATTGATTTTTTTTTTTTTTAATGAATGATATTCTGTGAAATATCAGAGAGAAAAATGTCAGACATACATTGCACAGCAATCGAGGGCTAATGAAGATCCAGGTATTAAATCAATTAAGAAGTATCAAAAGCTACCTAATCATCAAGGAACAAAATTGGCACCACAATATGTAGAGTATGGGAAAGCCTAATTTACTAAACATACCCTGCAGTCACATAATTGCATGTAATTTTACCAGCATAATTAACTAATTTAATTACCACTTCTCAAGTGCATCAATTATTGACATTACAGAGTTTTCAGACAGCAGAATTACTGTGTGGTACATTCAGAGAATGCAAAATGCTTTGTATGCCTATTTTCCAGTCACAGTCAACAACTGAGGGAACACAAGCAGCAAAAGGAGAAAGAATTACAAGTGCACCACACAGAGCACAGTTTAGAAGTCAGGTTTAAGAAATGAACTAGACAAAACCATGTTTATGTAGGACTGAAAAGTCAACAGCAAATAACTGGAGAGACCAAGAGGACAAAACCTACGCATGGTACTAAACTAGACAACTCTTACTTCTGAACAGCAATAGCTACTTGAAATTAAATCTACCCAGGAGGGAATAAACTCTTTGAGATATACCAGCCACCCTTATCTCTTAACCAAGGGCTTGATCTTACAGTAATATCTGCAAGGATGTACAGGTGCACTGAGCTCCATTGGCCTCACTAAAAAGCCATAAAAGTGTTAGGTCTGTCTGCACAAGTCTCAAAGCAGAATCAGAGCCCAGAGAGCCTCAGACTAGGATGTGATAAGAAACAGTATGTGCTTGAAAAAACCTGGATGCACTGGTTCCCTCCAAGCTGGGGAGGGAAGGGGGAATGGTTGCAGTGGTGTGGTGAAAATACAGAGATAAAGTATGGATGCATTCTTATTAATTAAAATGTAGCTTTGCCATGTTGGATCATTACTCAGACTTGAAGAACTATTGATCCCCTGCCTAATGTTTAGACACTTTATGTAAATCTTTGCATAAAACCCTTTTGTTTCAGCAATGAGCTTTTCAAAGTCAAGAGAGATGTCAGCATCTGCTCCCTATGGAGTCTTAAGAGTCAGTGTCAGTAAAAAATGGGCAGCGTCAGTGAAAATTATGCCCTGTGTCAGTAAATTTGTTAACAGGGTGGTTGGAAACCCTGGGAGCTGTGGTGTCATTTTCTTCTCTCATTGCCCTCTTGTACTTGACCTTTGCACAGCTGTTTCACAGTATCTGGAGATGGCTGAACTGTGAAATAGTGATTACAGGAAAGGAGGCATTTTAATGAGAAAATACAACCTAGAACAAGAAGAGGACATTCTTTCAAATGCCAGCTGAGATCTTTAAAGTCTTTTTTGTCTTTCAGATTCAATTAAGAACAATCATGACAATCCTCCCTTTTAAAATCTAATGCCAATATTAAGTTACCCTCCTTAAGGTCATGAAAGCTTACTGGACTCGTTGTAATGATTATAACAAGCAAGCAGAGACACTTTGTTAAAATAAAAGCCCAAATAAATCATCAATAGTCAGAAGAACTAGGTGAGGATTGTTTCTCCCACAAGTAGCTCTGCAGGGATGGTGCTATACACCTGTTGCATTTTGTCCCTGTGAGGCCCTGCAGCTCAGGCAAAACTTATGCACATGTTTAGATTTAAGCAATGGCTTAAGTTGAGCAACTCACTTGAAGTATTGCAGACAAGTACATATTTTACTGGGGATAATCAAACTGGTCTGGTGCAGGTGGCAGTAATGAACCTTCCTCCATCCTCCAAGAGCAAAAGAGGTTCTTTGAATCTTCTTCAAAGGTTTCTATGCAACAGCAAGACACAGCCTAATCCTATCTGGATTCCTCACTCGAAGCCACAATGTGAAAAATCAAGACACCGAGAAAAAGCACACGTTGTGATCACAGGCAGGAAAGGAATGGAGGAAGAAGGGGACCACAACTTTTTCATGCTAGTCAACAAGACGAGTTTTTGTAAGCAAACCTGATGAATGATGCTCTTCATGTTGCTCGTTCTGCAGGCTGCTCTCTGTACACCTGCCACGTGGCTGCTATCAGGAAAAGCAATTCCAGTAATGACATTGATGTGTGAGGGGCCTGCACTTGTGAGACACTGGGCCTAAAACATTATTCATTGAAGTTGTAAGTGGGTAGTGGAACTTAACCAGTCAGCTGAATTCGTGCATATAAATGAGCATAAACAGACAGCAAAACCAGCAGATGAGTCAGTAGTCTCAGGAAGGAAAATAAGATAAAATATAAAAATCCTCCTCATACACTCTCAGCCCTAGCAGGGATTGCCACACTACTCCAGCCTTCAAATGTCCTCTCAAGTGACTGAAAAACCTGTAAAGGAGTTGTGTTTTTGTCAAACACCAACAAGAGTTACTCATCTGGAGTGTATGCATGCTACTGTATGTACTTAGCAATCTTAAATGCTAATTGTTAATAAGCTAAGTTGTGCATTACACAGACATCTGTATTTCAGATTGAAAAGATGTGTATCGAACAAAGTACTAAAAGTCATCATCCCACACTCATGCCATAAACCCTGCAAGTGATGCAGCCTGTCATATATTATTTGTGCAGTCACTGATCTCAGACTCTGTCAAGATGGGAAAGTTTGGGGTTGATCACAAATAAGGCTGTAACATGCTTCCCTCGTAGTTTGCAGAGTTGCTGACTTTCCTATTTCACAGAAACTAAGGAGTGAAAGTGGAATCAGACATTCAGCTTATCAGTGCTGTAGCATCCCTCTACGCGAACTGGAGATCAGACAGATGAATGGGCGAGAATAAGATGCTTCTATGTTGTTCTTCCCAAGACTTTCTTTGCAAAGCTTTTGTCTGCCTCTCTTCTCAAGCAAATTAGTCTGGATGAACCCTTCTCGAATATTTCATTACCCTTTTAGAGAGTGTGGAAGTTTGGTGACCTCTCTAGGAGAGTCTTACTGCCAGTGGTAATGGAAATCCCTAACTCACCCAGATACTATCACTTCCAAGATATCACCAAGGTTAAATCATCTTCAAGCTTAATTCTGAGTCTGGTAATTTGGACAAAACAGTTTTTCTCCTCTGCTGCATTCCCATGATTTCTAGATGCTTCAGCACCACTTCAATGTAGAATGCAGATGAGAACAAAGCAAGAAGGGCAGCACAGCATTGTGAAAGGTGCATGACCAGGAATAGCCATCTGGCTCTCCTCACTGCCATTGACAGGATACTGGTTTCCCTTGCTATTGTATGAGGAGGAAAAACAGGTTGGATCTCCTCTCTTATCACACATTTGTGAACCAGTCTGCAAAAGTTGGCCCAAAGGGTAGCACATCTGGCTAATGTCTCGGTACTCCCCTAATTGTTTAACACAGAAAATCTGTTCTGAGCTGCTCAGGATCTCTTTTACATAGCTGGACTTCAGTGAAACTGCCATCCATTCCCTACACCAGGGTAGCCGAGAAAGCAGCAGCCTGCACACCACATCTGTTACCAACACATAGTAGAAGGCAAGGAGGGGCAGAACTGAGCCTCACAGCTCTGCCAGAGCCCTTCAACTAACCCAAGCCAACATGGAAGTCCCAGCAAGATAAGCGTCAATTATTAGCTAATTCTGTCAGTTCCACACTGGGGAGATGGATAGGAAAATCATCAAAGTCAATATGATTCAATAAATGTAAGGAGTGGGGGAAGTTCCCTGTGTCCCACAGAGTACCTTCATCCCCTACTACATATCATTTTGGAAGATGAGAAAGAATAGAAACAGAATTTAGAACTAGCATTCCTTGCGTACAAGTGAGCAGGGCTCCATCACATCTGCTACTTTTGCACAGCACATGAAACCATTTACTTTTCCATTTGGTGCTCTTCTATGGTCAGCTTGAAAAAAAAGTGAACACAATTAGGCCTGAATTCACCCAGCAAGGAAAACCAAAATATGATGGAAAGGTGATAACAACTGTCAAGAGCTTAAGAATATCTTGTATCAGATATCCCAAAAGCAATAATGTAATGATTCAAAATAGAGTCACACTGGTTACAGAAATGCAACCAGGTTTTCAAAGGAAATGAAAGCATCTGCAATTTTTCAAATGCCTATAACAAATGGAAGAAAGAGAAACGTGAAAATGGTAGGTAGAAAACAGAAGCTAGGCATTGTAGAAAATGGAGAAGGGCAACAAAAAGACATTACAAACCAATATACAACAGAGCCAAAGAAATAGAATAAATATTTTGAAGTTTGTTAGGAACAGAAGGACCTTTCATGATGAGAGTAATCTATTACTGGATGAAGAAAGTTGTCTTGTTAGCAATAATAGCAAAAAGACAGAAATCCTAAGAAAAAGCCAGATGATCTAATACTACTGAACAAACCAGAACCAAAATTCCCAACTATGCCCTGCACACCAGAGAAAGATCATGATCCTTCCATTGTCTGGTTAAAATTGAAGAATAAAGCAAGATTTAGCTTGTAGCATTGTAAATGGGGAGCTAAAATGGTAGAATTAGTAACTAAATTCAACAAAGGCATAATATTATTGAAAGGCAAATTAAAGCTTGAAAGATGCAGAAAATAAACCTCAAATGAAACTGAGATTCTTATTTTGAATTTTCCAAGGATCTAACTCACTGGCTAGTTCACTGTTTTACAAATGCTTCAGCATCCACGTCCCCTGCTCTCATGGACTAGCATGACCCAGGGAGAGATTACAATGCACATGCTGATTTACACTGGCAGGAAATTTGGCCCTCCGGGTTTTGGGAAGAACTGTGTTTTATTCCTATTTTTGTTCCCTTACGAAGATGAAAGAGGAGAAGAATTCAGAACCTGTTCCAAAGGTGCAGGTGCTCTGTGCAGTTCTGCTGGGGGCTGGATAATATTGGCAGAACCTCCTCACCACTGCTACATCAATACCACACCTTGGCTCATCAACCAGTGAGACCAGCTGCAGGAGAGACAGTTAGGAAGCTTCTTTTTACACTAGTCCAGACATTTCCTTTCCACTACCAATTAACTACCCACAACACAGGAGAGCTTATCAGCAACATCAAAGAATGCATTCCTCACTAACACACACGGTATGGCAGATAATGTCACTGGCTGCATCAGATTTTCTAATTAAGCATGTGGGAGTGGGGAAAAGAGGGGGGGGCTAAAAAAAAACTCAAGCAGAGCTCACTGTGTGTGTTGCTAGCAGTCAGTACTGTAAACTAAAATACAGGTGCCATTAGCAATCTGCTGTCTGCTGAGCTGCACTGCTCTGGGGCCTCACTTCCCAGTGCATCTTTTTTGTCTCTGTCTCAGAAAGCAATGAAGAGAAGACACCTTCAGTGTGGCAAGGTGAAGAAATAGCACAATGATTGTGCCTTTGCCTTATATACCTACATTCTCACAGTGAAAAAAAAAAAAAGAGAGAGAGCAGATAATGATTTTGTTAAAAGACTGTGTTGCTTTAAAAAACAAAAGCCAAATGGAAGAAGCAAATAACTAAAATTTAGTAGGTTGAATTGTCTATTAAAACAGTAGAACGAATAATTCAGTAGAAGAATTTATTACCTTAATTCAGCTCCCCAACCCCCTCTTCTAAAGTCCACTTGAAAGTATTCAATTGAGTTCAGAACAAATCTATTTCTACACTCTGCAAGTGCAAGCACAGACAGTTCAATATTTTCTTTTTAAGCTTCACCAGAGTTAATTGAGACTATTTACACTCTTTTTTGTTTCCTGAATTAAAGATCACACATAGACTTTCAGCACAAATAATTGTGCATATAGTTTAAAAAATTGGTGTCTTTACATATTTGTGCCAGCAAAACTTGACAGCAGGAATATTTGCAGGAGGCAAACACAAAGACATCTCTACAGATGAAGCAAATTAATTTTCAGATTGAACATTCCCAAAAACATTGTCCAGCTACAGACAGATCATTATGCTGAAGTATGAACTGTGAAAAATTAATGACAGAAAATATGCAGTGCCTACTTTGTAAACTTCAAATCGGGTAAATCACCTTAGGTCTTGTGGTTGTAGTAGCTGCATTAATTGCTCAAGATCTGCTTCCTAGATAAACTTCTCTGCACAGAAAACAAGCCTTTGTTTCATTATTAAATCCTAATGCGAACTGATGGTGCTATACAAAACAATCTTCTCTCGAAATTCCAGTAGCAGCTCAGTTGAGCTCAGCTTGGAACTAGCAACCTGTATTACTCTGATTTAGATACAGGAACCTGTCACATGCTGCTTTTCGTTTCCTTTAAAAAAGAGTTAATATTTGGCTAATATGTTTCTCTTTGCATAACATTACTGTCTATGTGCAGGAAAGAAAGAAACAGCTGTTGCAAGCCTAACCCTTACTCATTAATCTTTCATCATCTTAGGACTTCCAGCATTGTATTCTGTATTACAGCATCAACTTTCTATTCAGCAGTGGTATCTGAGAGCAAATTCCCTACAAAACTGCCATTTTCACTTGCCAGGTCCACTTGTACTGAACCCGGGCACTGAGGTTCCACACAACCCAGCAGAGGCTGGGGCAAGAGGTAGGTGGTATTTCTACCTTACCAAGGCTTGCAGAATCTGTTTGCTGGCAGCTGCTTGTTTCAAGGGGAACAGGAGGCCTTCCAGTGCAATAATTCCTTCTGGTAGCACAAGGAGCAATTTCAGCTCCCATGTATCAAACTGATATTCTGAGTTCTGCTCTGACTTAACCACTTGGCAAACATTCTGAACCCCGGAGTGCCCAGGTTACACCCAGAAACTTAGAGATTCAGCAGCAGAAGACTATCTCCTCCTCCTGTTGCAATGGTCTCATAGTTGGCTGATTTTCTTCCCAGCCTCCTTTTGGATGTATGCCCAAATTCACAGATGTGCACAGGAGGTAGATGGCACTAGAGGTGCCCTTAAGCACCTCAGCTGTTACTTCACACTGCCTCCCAGGTGTTATTAGCAGAAAACATGCACTGTAGAAACCACAGTAGGATTCTCTTTATACATCCTTGTTTTAAATCTTTATGAATTCTCAGGAAACAGAGCCAATAGGTATTAGGGAGTCAGAGCTCTATGGCTTCCTCCTCCCCCCCCCCCCCCCTTAGACTGTACATTTATAATCATGAAGGAAAGCATATATTGGTCCTAAAAAGCTGCTTGTAGTGTGTCAACTTTAGCTGCTGTAGTAAAGTCACCGTTCTGGCCAGGAAACACAGTTTTGCCCAGCTGACCAAGAGACATCACACACAAATTGGCTCTGCCTTCTGCCACCTGTATTTGGGCACTCAGGCCACAGGCACCAGACAGGGGAAAGTCTGTCCTCCTCAGCCACACTATGCTGCAGACAAACTCCATCCAACACCTCATGGACTATCCCTGAGCAATTCTGGATGGGTCTGTGCCTGACCCATTGCTGTTGCACTGACTTACACATGAAATAAATACAGTGAGAGCTTTTAGTTCCTCACACCACATTCTCATGCTAGGGAAAGAACTATGGTATTACTGATGAGGCTCCTCACCACCATTACCACATGTGCACACACTAATTCAAATATAGGCTGGTCCACTTTTAAGAATAGTGCAAGCTAGTCAGGACAAGAATTATTCAGGACAGGAGTTATTCAGTATTTCTTCTTCTTCCAGAAGACAAAAGCCTGCAGAAATTTTGAAAATTTCATAGTATGCTTTACAAATTATTTGTGCAAGGATACATACAGGCTACATAAATCATTATTGTGTGTTGTGGAATTGCTAATTCACACAGCAGTCATATCAACAGAAATGAGAACAAAACTGAGCTCATGAAAGGGATCACATGGTCCCATCCAGAGGTTAATATCAGTACCAACTTTTATTTGGTTTACACATGTCCTCCATGCCATTTTTCCTTCTGGTGATCAGCCTCCTGAGAACCAAAGGGAACTCTTACCACAGTATATAGTAATAACATAGTAAATGCAAACTAATTTTCACACTAACAAGTGGACAGGAAAAAAAAAAGCGCCAATATCTTGTTATTATTTGTATGAAGTGTGTTACTCATGGTTACCTCATCTGCCTTTAATAGGTTGCCTTCATACTTCCTTCACAGAGTTACAAATTCTCATGTTAAACACAGAAGCTCCTGACAGCTCTCTCTTTCCTAGGGCAAGATTGCTCAACTAACAATAACTAAGATATCTTTTGACAAGTGCAGCTAAGAGCCAGCAAAGCTTAGTCAATCTGCATCAGTCTGTCTTGGCACCTTTCTTTCTGTTTCATATCTAAACACTAGATGCCAAAGTCTCTTGCAATGATTATAGAAAACTATAAAAAGGGAAATGAATGCAAAAGCAGAAATCATATTAATCAGTTGAAGGAAAATACTTTTCCAGCTGCAATTGTGGCTGAAACCCATAAATTAGACGACTGGAGTAATAAGACATGTGAAATGGCTTTTAAGTCCACTACCAGCTCCATGCAATAAATTTCAAATGACATCCAGCCTTTTAGTGGAGGGAATGATTTATTGCAGTCTGCAGGAAGAGAGCTTTCATGGATTATCTCTAAAAAGGCAAAACTCTATTCTGAATTTTTCAAAATTAGTGCAGCTCAGTGAATGTCACTGACAAGCAAGTCCAAAAGCACTTTAACAGAAAATTGTAACAATTTTCTAGCAAACATACTTTAGAACATCCACAGATTTTTCTAAGGGAACTACATCTTGTCTTTTCCTAAGCCAAAAGAACCACAAAACTGTGGCTAGCACAGGTTTTTCCCATGAGAAATTTTCTTGTGTTTTATAAATAAAGTTTGGATGTTGTTGGAACAGTGTCCCAGAACTTGGGCAGTGCAAGCCTGGCCAATCAGGCCTGGGGGAAGGCTTCTGACTGACCAATCTGGGTAACTTTTGAGAACTCTATATATGTGATGAAATCAAAACAATAAAGGTCATTCCTTCTTGCCACTGAGAACTGATACATTCATTACTCTGCTAGCTGCTCAACAACAACACAAAACAACCTAGCAAGAATATAACACTTGCTGCACATGTTGTTCACCTGGGCTTCCTATAAACAGAGGTGTTTCACACATTAACTTTCTAAGGCTTTTGATGCTAAAAGCCTTCAAAACAATTTGGCAAATAGCACAAGATTCTTCCTGAACCTATAAAATTAGATGTACTCTTTCTTCTTTGTTTAGTCATTAGGCAATGTGAGTGAAGTACTGACCACAGAAATGCTCTCCAAAAGCAGCCCAGAACGTACAGGGTCCTGTTTCCTCTGAGTATGCAGAAAAAGGCTTATTTCCTCTCCTCTGGTAAATGGAATCAGAGAAAATGTGTCTCCACTGGAATCATGGAGTACCATAACATCAGTGCACCAGAGCTGTGATGCTCACTGCAGGGCTCCTGAATTGCAGCCAAACACCAGAGTGTTGCACAGGGTGCTGGCACTGCTTTCCCTGGGGTGAAGATGGCTGGTAGGAGCCCTGGGATGTTGTCAGAACTGCATCCCCATGTAGACTCTCACTCAGCACTAAAACTAATGGTGTCTAAGGAGAGGACATTACAGGGAGACAGGCACAATCCTCTTCAAGAGGCAGAGATGTAACTTGGCTAGAAGCTGTTAGACACAGTCTCCTAATTTTGATTGCTTTGCAGGCTAGTGATAGTAAATAATTCTGGTAATTCTCAATACTTGGAACACTGAATTTGCATACCAATGGCAGTTAAAACTAGGGTATGTATGTGTTAAGTAATGGAAATGTTACATAAGGAAAATATCTTACACTCTCTCGACATCTTTCACCCAGAGTAGTTCTAAAATATTTTATGAACTAAGCAGAGATCTAATTTCACTGGCATTCAGAGTAGAAAGTGAAGATCTATGCTTTATACAATTTGTTTACATAGAAAACATACAGTGGTGTGATTTAGTCTCTCAGGAGAGAACACAAGACAATACACCAAGACTAACAGTTCTGCTTTCACATGACTGTTAATGGTGCTTTAGTTTTCATTAGAGTCATTCCTTCTGAAGAATAACCATTAGCTTTGTAAAGCATGAATTCAGTGCTGACCTGGATTAAGAGTGGTATTTCACTGACTCCACAGTACTTACAGCTCTGATATTTCTCCTGCAAGTCACCTATCCAAAGTCTGATACTTGTTTATGGGGATTTCTGGAAGCAATAAGGGATTTATTTGAACATCTTTTAAAATTAAGTCCATCCTAACTTGAGACATAACCTACATTATAACAGAGCTGGACAAAATTTATTCACAGCTTTACTACCCAACCCATTTTCAAATGCTGGTGGTGTTTTCATGGCTTGTTTTTTCATTTGTTTTGGTTTGGTTGGTTTTTGGTTTTGTTGTTGTTTTTGGTTATGGATTTGGGGGGTTTTTGGGGGGGGACGGTGGGTATGAGTTGAACAGAGAATCTTTTTTATAAAGCTAGTCACAGACATTATCTTAGTTTTATAGACAGAGGAACTGAAGCATAACCCAGAGGAACCCAGCAACCTAGAGCTTCTGGCAGGTCAATGACAAAGTCAAGAATAAAGCACAGGTTTTTCACAGAAGTGCTTTAAACAATCAGATATACTGCAGACAAACAGATACACTGCAGACAGTGCTGACTATAAAGTATAGGATGTTTTTGAATTTAGTATAAATTTTTTAAATCCTATACCTACCTGTGTTCAAGCGAAGCCAGACACATGCTCTTCTTCATCCTTGGCTGAGGGTAGCCAGACACCCACTAAACATAAGTCTCACTCTGCGCTCCATGTAACACAAGCCACAAAAGATACACTGAAATCTTTTAGTGATGACAACTACTCTTCATCATCAAGTATAGACAAAAATCAGAGGAAATCTCTTTTGCTGGCATCACTTAATAACCGTGTAATTTCCCAAATGCTCACAGTCAGAATAATGGGACCGAGTGCATCAAAAAATCAGCTTCTACCTACTTCATTGTAGACACAGCATAGAAGACATTTGCTCTGACTAAGCAAGCCTCATGGCTTGATGGGCACAACTGAACACCCAATACAAAACATCCCTTATAAGTTTTTAAGTATTAAATTGCAAATATTCACAAAAGGACAAAATGGACTCCATTGTCCATGAATACATAAACACACTGCTATTGGTCACTTAAAGTATTTTAATTAAATTACAGACTGGGTATCCAGCATTTTTCAGATTTTTATCGTGTATATCCTATATTTTAGGCATCATAGAGCAACCATATTGCACATAGTGGCAAAGTGATGATAAATGACAGAGCACTTAGTGGTACTGCAGCACAAACAAGATTGCACTATTTTATGGAAAATAAATGGAGAGAAATACCTTTTATATTCTTTCCCCGTGTCATTAAAAAAATCTGTAAGTTTCAAGAACAAATGGCACAGAGAAAACAAATTTACATCAATTGTTTATATATTCACATGGAAATGCATGCAGAAGTCTTTCCTTCTGACCAGTGTATAGAGCTTCATTTGCATCTATTACTTCTGTAGAGCCCTACACAAGTATAGTCCTCCAAAGCAAAACCCCCTACCTATAGACTGACTTTATATATGGGACCATGTCTAGAGAAGCATTACAGTAAGCAGATAACAGAAGGCTCTCACCTTACATGTCTAACTCCCTTTCTCATTAATGGGCAATCCGCCTGCACAGACAGGAAAATTTATCTCAAAGTCTGTGATAAATCAGTCAGATTTGATCTACTCTATGTAAAATACACAGCCAACACTGATTAAATGAGCAGTGGAGTGCTCTTTCAATAGTGCATCAATGCTTTTCAGCACATAGGCATGGACAGACAGCTCAGAGTTATAAATGAAGGAGAATCATGACTTATGCTTTCAGTTACTGGAAGAATTCATTGTAAAATACGAATAAAGTGGTGTGGCTTCCTTTCCCATTCCTGTTCTACATGTCCATTAATATATTTCACTGATCATTCATATAATGTGAAACAATTTGGGGTGCAAAGGGTTTTATGCCGACTGCTGTGTCATTTTGAAACACTTTGCAAATGAGCTTGGACAGCAGCTCAGTACCATAACACATTTTTAATAAAAAACTTTTTGAAAATAAATACAGTTCTAATCCTCAGTCATTGTCTCTCCCTCTACCCTTCCTTCCTCACTAAGGAAAGCAAAAAGTCTTCAATAAAGGCTGACCAAATATATTTTCCTAAAAGACAAATCACAAAAATTAAGAATTGTCCAGTTTGAGCCTATACTAGTGATCCAAAACAACCCCAATTCATATATATGACAACTCAAACATCAGAAGCAAACCACTGCCTGTTCTCTACAGAGAACTTTACCTACAAGTTCTCTCTCAGATCCAATTCAGACAACCAATTTTTCCAGCTCTCCTCTGCATTCCCTTTCAACCTGCCAGTCTCATCACAGCAATAAGTGACATGTCTGGTATAAACAATCTCCCATGAGCCCTCATCAACACAAGGCCTCTCCACCCAGACACCCAAGAAAAGTCCTGCAGCCTTAGCCACAGTTTGAGGCCCTGAAATTCAGGCGACTCCTCTTTCCTCATGTTGGTGAAACCCAAGACCAGAGGAAAAGGAATCAAAGAGGGGAAATTTCAAGCAAATTTGAAAAAGGAATTGAAGAGGGAAAACATCAAGCAAATTTGACAGAAAAATGGTGCTTTCAGAATGATTTCTGAAGTTGCACATAACAAATGAGTTCCCACACATAGCAAAATCAGAGCCAAGCCTCACCAAGATAGAAAGGTTCACTTGACATATTCAGGAAAATGTATCACATCCATTGCAGACACAGAGGCTTGGTGTACTGGGGAAGTACTGTGGGCTGACAGGATTCCTAGATTTTAGAGCTGTTCCTCTTACCATCCTGCTTGACACAGATGCTCTGGCTAGCCCTTTATCCACAGATGCCTTTCCCTCACTTCCACTTTGTAAGTTTCCAAATTTGGTCCTGCAGCTCAGGCTGCATGGACACCTGTTTGCAAACACCTCAGGTAGGGACACTGCAAGAACAAACCCTTACCAGAGATTCAAGAGCCCCACCACAAAAAGAAAGGAATATATGGCATCTGCCAGCCCCTTGGAAACCACTCTTCAATAGGAGAAATTCTAAAGTAAAACAATCTTTGCTACTAAGAAGCAGAACATGGCAATCAATCCCAAAATCTGGAGGCAGAGAGGAATTAAAAACTATACTTTAACTTGTCCTTTGCTGAAGGGTGGCCCTACATAATTTAAGAGTTCTCCTCAGTCAGGACTCCCAAGACAAGGGACATGCAGAAAAGGATCTTAATTCCTCAGACTTTTCTCCTTCTTTGAGGTGATTCCTCTTTCACAACAGGACTGCAGTTCAGTGCTTCCAGAGACTCTGTACTGATGGCTCATTTAAGGCACTGGCTCCTGTCTTAAGCTCCTGAGATCCTGCCTGTCACAGTATCAGTATTGTAAAACCCTCTTTGAAATGCCACCACAGGGGTCCCAGCCAGACCTAACTCTCTGTGGACTGCCAAACAAAATATCCTCATAGAAGAGAGAGATTAGTACAACTTACAGTCTCATTATGTATATTATGGAAAGTTTTATTCCAGAACTAGTCATTATAAAATTCCAAAGGAACAAACTATAGGTGATGCTTGTTACTAGGGCTAAAGGCAAGCCAAAGTTGGCAAACCAGCCTGAGATAAAAGTTTGGATTGGAATGGCTGGATACTATTCCAAGACTATTGAAAACACAGATATTTACCTCCCCAGCAACAAGGGGGAAATCATAGGAAAGCCAGGAAAGTGCAAAAGAAGGGAAAAAAAAAAAAAGAAAAGGTAAGCATAGAGAAAATGAACCATTTTGCAAAGTAAGGCTGGAAGAAAAGGTGTGAAATTGAGAGGAAGACTAGAATTGGGCCAAATAAACTAATGTCCTGACACACAGGTCTATTCATTGAGGAATAATCTCTCTGAGGAACTGAAGCAAAACCTCATTACCTGTAATGCTTTTGCTCAAATACCACTGTAATGAGTTCATTAACACTAGAACATCAAAACCTAAACTGAACCAAATGCTTGATAATGTAATACAAGGAGAAAACATCACACAGGCAGAACAATACTTCCATTTCTATCATTGTAACAAGCTCTGAATGGCCGTGTTCATGTCCTGGTTTAGTTTACAATGTTCGGTGAGGAAGGGAAAAAAGAAAAGAGGAATGAAAATGGAAAGAAAAAAGTTTAGGTAGAAGAAATGATGTTACAGAAAGAGTGAATAACCTTATTTTCCATTTGTAAATTAAAAACCTTTAAATTGAAAATCTTTTTAAGCTAGCCATTGACATGAACACTAAGTACTACTCAGCAAAGGGGGATTTTGCTTGCATTTATTCAGTATCTGATTTCTTACAGAGAATATCCAATTTCCACTGAAAACAAAGGGATGTTCATACATTAATTCCAATGGAAATCTGGAAAAGACCCTTGAGTAAACTAAGAATCAACAGTTATTTTGACAGTCTTGAGAAATTGGAGGGAAGTATTAAAAAACAAACAAACAAAAAAAACCCACAAAAAACCAGATTCCTTTTGTTTATTTCCTTGCCCAACCCTTTGCAGTCCAGCAAAAAAGATGCTAAGTTGCACAAAGTTTGGTTCCATTCTCCTTTTTCTGCCTAAAGGCTCTATGACCTCCAAAGCCTAAACATAAAGGATGCATCCCAGAGACCCAGAGAAAGAAAATCCTATAGAACCATGCATGGCACTTTTCTTCACTCAAATAAAACTACACGGATACCAACAGCACTAACTTAAAAGGGATAGCAAGCACCTTAACATTCATATATTATACTTACTAAGTGATAGGTGCCAGAGGATCCTATAGATTGATTCATTCCATGGAGAATCCACAGGCTTCAAGGCAGACTATATTTGACATGTTGAATCAAACAGCATGTTTGAAGAATGGCCTACCAAACACAGCTCTCGATGAAATTCATTAAAACATCATAAAATTGTTTGGCACTAAAGGGACCTTGAAAATCCAACCCCATGGGGAGGGACACCTTTCACTAGACCAGGTTGCTCAACGCCCCATTCAACCTGGCCTTGAACACTTTCAGAGATGGGACATTCACAGCTTCTCTAGGCAACGTCTGTCAGTGTCTCACCACCCTCATAGTGAAGAGTTTCATGCTAATATCTAATCTAAAACTACCCTCTTTCAGTTTAAAACCACGCTTCTTGTTCTGTCACTAGACCCTGGTTAATAATCCCTCTCCAGCTCCTTCTAGGCAATTGTAGACACTAATGCTCTAAGGCTGCCCTAAGGACTCCCTGTAAACTTCTCCAGGCTGAACAATCACAGCTCCCTCAGCCTGTCTTCATGGGAGAGGTGCTCCAGCTCAATCTTCAGAGAAAAAACAACCAGAGAGCAACAGACCTGTTTTACACTAACAGGGCACAGAATCCTCAAGCACACAGCTGAACTGGAAGAAAGAACGAAATTGAACCCTGGCTACAGAGAGACATATCAGTAGTTGTGTTAATACCAGAATACACCTTGGTAGATTATCCTGCCTTCTCTTTTATTTCTCCTTGACCCACAGTCACCTGCTATTACCTGCATACAGCACATGCACAAACTCTTTCACCATCAGGCAGCTGCAATCATCAATAGTCATCTCTTAAGGCTCAATGAACACTAGGACAAAGACCCACACTACAAAAGCTTAGACATTATTTTAGCTATCCAACTGCAAAGGTAATAACCATGTGGAAGCCAACTGCATGGACTTCCTAAGTCTTTCAGAATCTTATTTCTCTGAAGTTCTTTGTTCAGCTGGAATGGAGTTTGTCCCAAAGAAGTTTCATTTTAAAGAAGCAAAAGAAAAAAAAGCCAAGTGACACAGAGAAAGGGGAACCTGGAAGTATGAGAGGAGAGTTCAGGACACCAGCAAACTAGCAGCTGACAAGTTGGCTAGCTCAATTTACTGGTTTTGTTTATTTGTTTGTTTGGTTTTAATGGGCATAATGAAAAAGGAAAGTATGAAGCAGTGGATAGGTATGTTGTTGCAGCGTAAGGGCCCTTCTAGTAGGCCGAGTTCGGAGAGGCGGGTGACTACTGCCCAAAGGCAGTGCCAGAGAGGCGAAATCCAATGGCTCCGAGCTATAACCGAGAACCAGCTCCCAGGCAAAGAGAGGCGTAGTCCGTTTTGCCGAGGCAGGAGAAACTTTATTGAGGACGAGGTTGAGAGGGGTAGGAGGGAACCTGGCAAAATGGCCCCGAACCTCTCGGGACAGGGCTTTTTAAAGGGCGCAGGAAGGGGAGGGCAGAAGCAGGGAGAGCCAATGGGGAGATCAGGATACGGGATTGACAGGAGTGTGGTACAATCAGGACTTACGAGGGGAGGGGTGACATCAATCATCAACCAATCAGAGGACAGCAAGCAACCGAACAAAGAGGAACCTTCCAGAACTAATACCATAACGGGCAACAGAGGGGAGGGGACAGGGCCCGTCTCCACGCCCAAGGCAGGACCATCAAGCTGCAGGCCTGGGGGTGGTCAATCCCATGATGGTATCTCCCGTGGGCCTGCAGGGCTGGGCTGATCCATGCAGGCCAGGGCCACCGTCACACCATGTGAAGAACTCTTCCCAAGTGGCACAGTGTGGAAGGAAACACAGATGTTTATTCAGTCTTTAATGTGAAGGATGCAGAAGCTGACCATAGACCACATGGGCCATAGAAAAGCAAAAGTTTTATTTTAGTAGCAAATAATAGATGGTTAAAAACTGGCAGAAGTCCAAAACACCTTGGGAATGAAAATTAAACTTACATACAATAGTAAAAGGAGAAACAGATGAAAGATGCAGAGAAATTAATAACTTGGACAAAAATACAGGGTAGCAAAGTGACTTTTAAAATCAACATTACATATGACTTAAATGTATTATTTTTTAGATTGTTTTCTTACTTATTACATTTTATTATATATGTGCTAAATTTGTTATTAACTTAGAATTACTGAATCAAAAAGCTTTAATTCAACAAGTACTCTGAAAAAAAGAAAGCACGTAGTTGCATGTATTTATTATTTATGCTCCCTTTATTATGTAAAATTTCAAAACCTATTTTTTATAAAAGTGTGATTTTCTATGCTGAACATTTTCCATGACTGACAGAGAAATGGGGGCTGAAGGACAGGTGTTTCTGTTTCCATCATTCCCACAAAATCTTCATCTATTTGCATATTATAGCAAAAGAGTTCCCATCTCTTAAAGTACAAATGTACTTTAAGAACTCCTCTTGGAAATCCATGCCTGAATTTTTCTTTGTTTAAACAGCACAAGGAATGAGCAGAAGTAGCTCTGGTTTCTTTCATGAATAAGGTCCTTCATTCATGCTTTTCATGGTACAATATACGGAACTTTAAAAGTTTCAGTCAATAGCTTGGTCAAGCAACTAAATCTGAACACTGATATTAACAATTCAACCTTCTGAAACTAATGAGTCATATTATACCTTGCAGTAATTGTGGTTCACTTCCTTTAAAAATGTAATCTGAGGCTGGGTTAGTCATTTGAAATCAAAAAGCAGAAATAAAGGCATAAGAGTTTTTAGAGACACTGAACAACAAAACAGGCTTTGCATATTTTAGATAATTGAGCTGCTCCACGGCTACTATTGTGCCCTCATACTACATTGCTGCCTGTAAACACAGTTTTGGCATCTAAAGGAAGGAACATGTTGGACAAAAGTATAGAAAAGGTGGATTGGATAATCTGTGGTCAATTTAGAACTACTGTAACAGAAAAGTTTGTCGAGCACATATTGGTGGAAGTTGGAACAATTTTCATGCTTTTATACTTTATGAGTGGGATTACACACAAGTGGGTACCAGTATTTTCATTAAAAACACTCCAGATTAGGCAACAAGAATTTTTACAAGCTTGTTCAAATTTCAGCAGGATGTTTTGCATTTTAAATCTAAAAAATGCAATAAAAGCTGAAAATAATAAAGTAAATTATTTTTCATCAGTTTTTAGTCTTTTACAAACACTTAAAATTTCCTGAAAGATAAATGGAAGGTGTCATTTATTGTCAAGTAACTATATTCAAAACATCATGGCTTCACCCATTTTAAAGTTCAGATGATAAACAAAACCTGTTCAATCCAGTCTAAATTCCCTCTCCAAATTTGGTAACAGTGAACAAACAAGAAAATTATTCAAATAGCTATGTGAGTGCAAAACATTCTGAATGAACAACAGCCTTCACCAACTTTGCAAAGATCATCCCATTTACAGTATTTTTCCTTTGTTTCCAAATCTATCTCCATATATTTGTATCAGATTAAAAATGATGTAACACCACAGCCATGACATCAATCAGTAATGCTGCTGACTCTTTCTCTGGTCTGAATAGTTTCAATAGGCTTTCTAAAATAAATAAAGAATAAGATGATATTGTGCTCTACACTGCTTACATTGGACACTCTACAAGAGACAAACTGTTTTATACCAATGGAAAAAGAGCTAAGATTATATTTCGATAAAAGTCTTAGCGTAATTCACGTTTACTGGTATATGTTGAAAAAGAGATGGTAAGAACAGTCAGCCAGCTTTTATCTTTTTCAGTTCTGCCAGGATATTCATATTTCTTTTTCCAGGCAAGTTCTATGTCTTATGTCTTATTGCTTAAGAAGTTTAGCATTTAGATGGCCAAATACTGCTGCCCTTAAGAAAGTATTTGGGGCCATACTTCACCTTGAGTACTGGTTTTAGAAGCCAAATATCCATGCCGCAGAAAGGGGCAACATGACGGCACAGCTACGCACAGCAGTAAAAAGAGGTTACCAAAGTGGGAATACGCCATGGATTGTGACCCACAGATTTCTGGCTACATCATTAAATGTAGCCAGTGCCAAGTCAGATTCTTTCTCCATGCACAGGAATGGGCATTAGATTCTCTCACCAGGTAAAAAGGAGTCACCATCCCACTAGTCCTCATTTTCTGCTTTGAGTCCCTGAAAAGGGCTGTGGGCTTTGCCAATATCCTAATGGCTTCTGATGTCAAACATATGGGAATAATGCAGTCAAATCCACATCAAAAAATGAGAGGACCCAGATGCCCTGGGGTCTCTCATGGAGCCTCAAAATTCGGTCACTTATAAACTTCCCATACCAAGCTACTTTTCACAAGAGAAATCTGTTCAGATGAAGATGCCTGAATGATTGTTTGTGGACGGCAAGAACTACAACTGCCACACCCAGGGATAAGCACACCAAATGTAAATAACAAAAGGGATATCTGACCCAGCAAGTGTGGAAACAGCAGATATTTAGGGTCATCAGCACTCAGCAGCATCATTCACACACAAAGCAGCTGACTTATGACATCCAAATCAACATATTCACAACTCATGACAACACGCCATTCATTCTTCTGAACTAGAGAATGATATTCAAAAAAGCTCAGAGCCTTCTCCCATACCCAGTTGGAGACCATGAATTATTTAATTTCTTAGGCCTTTGTGTGTATAGCAGGGTGTGGTGGTTTTGATTGGCCCAAAACATCAGTGAAGTGTTTTTAACATCTAGGAGAAATTTGGACCCCTCAGAAGCTGTTCTAGTAGGCCTAGGGAGGTGTCTGAGGGGTGGGGTGTGGCACAAAGATGGCTCCTGTGTGTCCTGAGTGAAAGTTCTGGAAGTTTTTACATCAAGTCCGGCAGAGCCAGTCTCTGATGGCTCTGAAGGTGATGGACATGCTGCCAGCCAAGTTTGGGCCAATTGGAGGTGCTGGTTACGCCTCTGTGAAAACATATTTAAGAGAAATTCAAAACAAAGCAGGCGCGCACTTCTTTCACTTTGTAGTTAGAGGAAGAAGAGGTGCAGGTGAAAATATGTGAGGGAGAACAGCATGGAGAGTGCCAAGGTCAGTGAAGAAGGGGGGAGAAAGAGGTGCTCCGGTGCTTCTGGCACCGGAGCTGAAACTTTCTGCTAGCCATGGTGGAAGCTATGGGGGGAGCAAGAAGTTTCTCCTGCAGCCCATGGAGTCCATAAGGATGCAGAAATCCACCCACAGCTCACTCCAGAGGAGGAGATGGATGCCTGGAAAAGACTGTGAACCAGTGGGAGTCTCATCTAAGAGTTAAAACTGCAAAGGCCTTGACCGGGAGAGAAAGGCCTTGCTCCTGGCATGGAAGCAGCCTGGCCTCAGCTCGGGAGAGTCTGCACAGCACCTTATGGACAAAAAGACTCATGTTGCAGCAGAATTTGGGCGGGAATGTTGCTCACGAGATTGGACCCATGCCAAAGAAGTTCTCAGAGGACTGTCTCTCGTGGGAAGGACCCCTGGCTAAGTAGAGAACCTCTTTTCCTGATTGAACTGACCAGAGGACCCCTCAACCTGCCCCCTGTCTGTGTTGCTGGTTTGGAGAGAGGGAAGGGGGGGGGGTGAGTGCAGAGACTGCTTCTTAAGAGGGTGGGGGTGAGAGCAGAAAACTGTCTGGAGAGAGAGAGAGAAACAAGTAGAGATAAAGAGTATTTGTAGTAGAAGAATTGTAGTGATGAATAAATTTGAGAATATGCTCTGTGGACTGAAAAGAGACCCCACACCCTGCCCCCCCCCACCTGGCTTGTGGATTGTAAAGGAGGAAAGGGGGTGAATACTATAGGTTCGTAAGAGGGAGGGGGAAGTGAACAAAATGATGTATGAGAAGTTTATTTTTGCCTTGCATTTATCCTCCAATTCTGTTAGGTAATTAAATCACCTTTTGCAACTTTAAGCTTGAAGCCTGTTTGCCCTTTTTCGTGCGTCCTCCTGGCAAGGGTCCTGTCTCAAACCCACGACACAGGGGGACCTAGTTTTCTTTTGGCTTGACAGTTATATCATGTTGTATTTTTCTCTCCCAAAGCCTTCATGCAGCTTTTGATGTGAAATCTTAGCTTTCTGTAGACAACTGCTATTTCAAATTAAAAGCTGAGTGAGTTGTTGGCAATATAAGACTTTATATTTAATTCTCCCTTCGTAGTTCACAAAATGTCTATTTCTATCATTCATTCCATGTTACTTCATAGAGAAGATTACTATTGCGGCATACACCCATCAAAGCCATCTTTCTCATCAACAAAACGTTGTTTGTAGCAGCCGCACATCAATGACATTTCTTCAAGCCTGTGACTGTTCCTTTTTCATAATTATATTTTCTAATCCCCCTTTACACACAAGAGCTCAATTCACTTCCTGGTACAATGCATTAGCATCCTCTTCAAATCCATTAGCAGTACCACAAGAATCACAGCATCTCTCCCTCTTCAAAATAGTATGTTATTAAGTTACTGTACAGCAAGCTGAAGACTATGAATATTTTAAGTCCCCTGTATGTACCAAAGCTGAGAAATCAATCCTAGTCTTTTACCATATGGGTAATATTCTAAGAGACACTTACGGGCTTCGTTAAACTTGTGTTGCTGGCACAACAGTATATGGTATATTTAATAAAGAGATTTAATATGTAATATGATGGAAACAGCATAATCTCTCTGGTCATTTTCAGCCCATAACACTCAATAGTGGATGACCACAGTCTATCACGCAGCTCAGTCAGGCCCAATATTCTAAACACGTTCAGTAAAACAAAGCAAATTAATTTAATGAGCTGCTGCTAGGCATATTAGGTGTCAATGATACTATCAAAACAACTAATAGGATGTTTCAAAATGTTTCATAGAATCTTTAGGTGGGCTGACATGCTACAAACCTTTTGGTTTTGTTTTGTCCTATATTCCCTCCCCCCCCGCCAATCATTTATTTTGAAGAATTTGAGGCATTTTCCTGAATCAGTTCTCACATGTTCATAATAAAACTCATTTAGTCTTTTTGAGTTAATGGTAAAGTCTGCAGTTGTAATGAATGAGGCAAAAAACATGGATTATCCTTGTTTGTACCCCTTGCAAGCACAGGTCCAAAACAAGGCTGACAACCTGATGTCTAGCACAAGGGCAGCAGATGCAGTTAATTAATTCCCAGCTCTCACAGGCTCTATCAGCAACAAATTCCAGAACTTTTTCAAATGCATCAGCAAAAAAGAGCCCTCTTCTAGAGATTTTTCCATGCCAGAAATCCAGGTGTGTTTACATATGGGTTTTGAAATTTCTTGGGTGGCATATGGAGCCTCTATGTTTCAATCTAAGAGCTCTGATACAACAAAAAACACATGCAACAGCAGCCAGATCTTAATGCTATTCTAATGCATAGCCCTGCAATGATTTTGAGGCATTTTATTGCAAGTAACCAATCTCCCAGTCTGAAGAGTGCTGGTGGAGCCATCATAGGGTATTTGGGCAGAAAGCAGCATAGCATAGATTTATCCTTTCATTTTATCATCTCCACTCCAAACCCAAGGCTTATTTCATTCCACTAGCTTTTCCAGTCTGAGATAGCCTTTATTTTTATTCATTCTTCTACTACTTTCACTATTTCAGAAGCCACATTCTGTCATCTTCCTGCTGCACCCAGGAAATGCTTCTAAAAAGTCTAAAATGACAGGGAAGAAAACCCCCAACCCATAAGTAGTTCTACACAAAATGTTTATGCAAGATAACTCCCACTCCTAGACAGAGAAACATTTTTTTCAGAGTGGTGGTCTTTTCTTCTTAGTTTTACAGCTGACATGCTTGAAGCAAATTAAGGGTGAGCAATTTGCCATCATTAGCCCATTTGCCTCTGACTGAATTTGAACCCTTCAGATTTCCAGCAGTTTGCAATACCAATTAAGCTACAGTTATGGGTCTAGCATGCCAAGGTTCCTGCAAAACAGCAATGCTTCTGCTGCACAAGATGACTGATTAAAACAGATGCTGACGTACCAAGTACCAAAATCAGCAGGAATTCCTTAACTAAGAATAGCCAAATGCTCTCTGATAGAAAAATTGCCTTTCTTGAGCTGTCTGTATCTTTCTTTGGACTACAACCATGTAGAGAGCCCATAAAATAAACAGGATCATTTATTTATTTATTTATTCATTCATTTAATTTAGACAGTGAAGTCATCTACATCGTATTTGAAATTATATAAGTTGTTACATCTGATACAAAAGTAAGGACTTCTATATCACTGTGTGAAGGTCCTGTCCTATCAACAGCTAATTTGCAGTCTACCAGTCAGGAAAATTAGCCACAGGTCAAAGACATAAACCAGTGAACAAATAACTGAAATAGAAATATGATGTCAGGATTTAGGGGATTGAGTCACTGTTTCATTACATTTGAATTAATTTTCCCAAATTCTGAGAATACTGGATGCAAAGGGTTTCTATTTATCACCTCTAATTTACTATTACAAATTGCACATGATTCAGTGGTGTCTGCTGAGAAGAAGAGAGCGTGCAAGCAAGTAATCAGCAGTGCAGTTCCCAATAATCAGCCAGATCAGGCCCCATCAAAGTACAGAAACTAGAGCTCCTCCTCAAATTCCATGCTTTCCTCCCATTTCTCTTCTGCAGGGCCTGGGTGAGACAACAGCCACAGCATGAGACATTAATCTCACTAGTTAACATTAACAATAATAAACATGCAAAAAAAAAAAAAAACCCAAAAAGCCCCCTTTCCATTCTTTCATTCTTCATGGCATACAGAATTCAAAAATTAAACATCAAAATGTTATTAAAGCCATAGCATACTATAAAAGAATGAAACAGGGAAAGAACTGGAAGCAGCATGGAACAAGCTAGTGGTGACTTGCAGTGGGAGTTATCAAAGCTGCTTATTAAGTGAATCAGTTACCTGAATTGGATAACTGAGTTTGTTCAGAAAAAAAAAAATCCTCTTTATATCCAGGTACTGCAAGGATTCATAAATAAGTTGGTAAAGCACAAGGATTCATAAATAAGTTGGTAGAGCACAAGATCTCAAAACTGTACACACTGCCTTTGCAGCCTTTGTGTGTTCACTCAGCAGGCTAATTTAATTTCACGTGTAGTTATGTTGTGATCCCTGAAGAGCAGTTGCTACTTTTGTAGCTTTAAAATGGTTTGTGACTCTTATTGACAAACACAAGGCATATTGTGTAAAAAAGATTCACTTAATGGGGTTGCTAATCTACAGATCAGCTCTGTCATGATTCATAACTTGCAGTGATCTAGTAAGAACCAAGAAAATAATTCTAGAACTGAGTTTGATCTGTAGAACTTCAAGGCATTCTGTCTTTCACAATGTTGCAGTATCATGAATACTGGAGTCCTTCTCTCTGAGAACACAACTCTCTCTATAAACATTGTCTAATGAAGCATTTCGTCATTGCAATAAGGCTGAGAAATAGGTCACCATTATACAAAGAGGGAAAAATGAGGCCTGAAAGGGTCTGTCAGCATTTTAGGCATAAAAGAACAAATAATTTACAGAGAAAGTCAATAGAGTGACTCTCATTTACTAAGTTTACTGAACCACCCCCTTATCACTAGACACATTTTTCACACCTAGTTGACTGGATGACTCTGTCAGAGTACCACCATTCACTTTTCAGCTGCACAGTACCTGTACAAGAAACATCACCAGTGGACCAACTGTTCATGTGCTTCTCATGCCCAAAAATCTGACACATTCAGAGCGTATCATGTGCATTATGTGCGCCTGTGCAACTTCAGATCCAGATGCATCACTGGCACACCAGGCAGCATAATTTTTTAAGTGTTCAGCATGACAGCTTTGGAATTTTCAATCTTATAAGTAGAGCAGCAGATCCAAAATGCAGAGACTTTAAGTTCTGCCCTGGTTTAATTGTTCACTCAGTGTCTGGCCACTTTAATGTCTTTTTCATGCACTCTTCTTCTGGCCTTTTTTTCACTATGAGCTTCATGAATCAGGAACCACCTGTTTGTTTGGTTTCCTGGCATGCAGGCCAAGGAGCTATGGCTCATCTAAGCTTTTACTGAGCCACCTTCTGCTACCAATCAATAGTATAAATGAAGTACAAAGCTGACAGAAATAATTTTGCCTTGTGATCCCCTAACAGTACTCCAGTGTCTGCCTCATTCTCAGCACAAGTTAGAAAAAAACACTCAACCATTTAAATGGAGGTGTCACGGGCTATTTCAGATGTCATACAAAGTGGTGTTTGTAGGTGTCACACAGTATCTTACACTGCTTTTACCTACCTCTCCCAGATAGTATGCCCATCCCACACACCCTGTGTGGAATTTCACAGACCCATGCAGGTGGCTCAGATACCCTTGGAAATCACTGGCAATAGAGAAATCACTAGGCAATAGAGACTGCTGGAATATTGCCACTCAAACACATCAGAAAAGTATGAGACAGACCTTAGAGAATCCTTTCTAGTAGTGTGTTAGTAACTTACTTTATCTTGTTTTCCCTATTTGGGATGCAAGTGAAATAGCATTTAATTAACACTATATTGTAAATCATTATTGAAACATTACTTGTTAAGTCCTTTGAAAGACAAATGAACCAGGTAAACATTACTGCCACTATTTCCTCCAGGTCTTATTTTCAGTAGACCATGGCTTGTTAAACAGGAACTTTTGTACCTATTCTCGCTCTTTCAAAGTACAAAGGCATTAAGACATTAAGGTGCAGACCTTTTGAAAGTATTTAGACATCCAACCACTCTGTGTTCCATGCTCTGGAAGTCTCAGGCCCCCTTGAAGTTGTGGTTATTGATCACCCATTGTGCTGACAAATGATTTGTAGATGTGCTGCAAGTCAGATCAGGGTTAAAAATAAACATTCACTTTCAGAGGGCAACTTAAACCAGCTCACTGAACAGATTAACAGTCCATGGCCCAATAAATAATTTTATCAGCACAACTGACAGGGCGGGAGGCTGTGGTTTGGGGGTGGGACTGAACAACTGCAGCTGGTATGCCTCAAGTTTGAATCTCCTCTTCAAGGTACTTAAGCTTTGAGCATACCTGAAACAGTCTGGCTCCTGGTTCTTTACAAAAATGTGCAGGATTTTTCCAGTGAAATAGAAAATTATGAAACCAAAGAAAGCTTCTCAGAGCATGATTGCAGCAAATAGCATGAATGCATTAACATGGTATTTCTAATGAAAAGGAACACAGTGATTAACAGCATTCTGCATGAATCATATTAGTCTGGTAAAAGGGAAATTAATAAAATTAAGTCTTGTGTTCTTTTCCCTCTCTCCCTCTTATTGTTGTATAATTCTCCCACATAAGGTAAAAAATCAAGAAGGTAGAAAATATTGAAAATGAAAAAGGTTAATCTTACAAAATAGCTGAAGTTTCTGGAAATTTATCATCCTTTTGCACATACTAGAGAACGTAAACTTTCAAGGAAATACAAACCACCTCTCTGTGCCCTTTGAACTTAATTGAACTTAAATGAGTGTAACTATGAAGATACAATATAGGAGGATTAGTTTTCCAGGTTCATTTATTAGCAGCATGCTGCAATTATCAACAAGGTGAATCAATAAGCATGAAGTACACTGGGCTGCCTATGTCTGACTAACAGAGAGCAAGTTCTCTGGCAGTCGGAGCCAAGGAATGCCATGCTGTTGCACAGGTCTTCAACTCAAGGTCCTACATCAGTGCCAAAAACATCCACTCCTTGCAAAATGGATGACTTATTCAAAACCAGTTTGTTAACAGGCAAATTCCTGTGTTAGAGGGGGGAGTTTTCAAAGCAGAATTAAGGATTCTACTCTTTGCCAACAAACACTGTAGCAAGTGGGAATTCATCTCATTAATTTTGGTGGCTTTGTTTCAAGTCCTTAATGATGAGAAGACACGTCACTTTAGTCATCATGATCTGGCTAAATGGTAAAAGCAATAATGCATTAGTAGTGTAGTAGCTCACCCACTCATTTCACACCAGCAACAAGAAACATTTTTACTTATCCAGAAAGTCACCATAAGATATTCTCTGCAAACTGCCATGCACATGTGATTTGATCTTAGAAGTGGTCCTAGAGGAACAATGACAGTGACATTCAATAATTACTTTGTACTTCTGTCACACACTCCGATAATGCTTAAAATGAGGTAAGTCTAGCCCAACACTCATTTCAATATTTTGTACAGCTATGTACAGTGTCCTGATTTTCTCTTAGCTCTGGTCTTGCACACAATGTTGTAGTAAGGGATTCATCCTTGCAGTGACCATTTACAGGTCTTCCACAGCCTGGAAGGCCACACCAGGACACTCACAAACACCTCCCACAGCTCTTGTGTGGGGTTTTCCTTGCAGCCCAGCTCCCAGCAGGGAGGGGAGGTGGGACAGGTTCAGCCCTTCAGGCCCTAGGGACAAAGGCTAACCAGAAGCATGGTGGGTTTTTTTCTACTAACCACCAAAAGGACATGAAGGACTGGAATGAAGCAGCACCGGGGGAAGTTTGGATTAGGCATTTGGAAACAGAGGAGAAGATTCCTTACTGAGAGGTAGTCAGTCACTGGAACAGGACCTTCAGCAAATGGGTCATGGCATCAAACCTGCCAGAGTCCAAAAAACATCCAGATGATACTCTTAGCCATACAATTAGTCCTGTGAGGAGCAGGGTGTTGGACTCAATGATCCTTATGGGTCCCTTCCAACTTGATATATTCTATTTATGATTAACTCAGGTGTCCGGATATAACCTGTAACTTTATTCATTTACTGCAGAAGAAAAAAAGCTTCTCTAGGCTAAAGTTAGGGACTGACAATAGACTTAAAGTATCTGGTTCATGTTAAAATTGGTGCATGTTAAAATAAAGGAAATAATTATTTACTCCAAGAATATAGCAAAAGGAGGCTAAATGTGGCCTAAAATTAGTCCTTTGTGGGTTGCAGCTCCTCCAACGTACTAGAAATATACACCACACTTGCTACATTACACAGGTCTGTAAATACTCCTGGTCCTAAATATGAGCACTCTTCATTGCAATCACAAACCATAACAAGTTACAAACGTTCCCAGGTTGTAAGAGACCTTGCTAAATAATGTTAGCTTCCTTCTTCCAAGGAGCAAGTCACATTCTGTAGTCTTCCCTCCAAGTTCCCAGGCAGTGGTAACCAAACATAACCAAAAGCTGACATCACGTTCTTGAAGAGCTTTAGTACTAAATTTAGAAGTCAGTTAGTCTGCCCCTCTCTCTCAGCCTTTATGTTGTGATGTCCTTACAGCTGGGGCAAAATTCTCACACATGAAGTGATATATACACATTCTTCAACCAAACCAAATCAAGAGTACCTTCAGCCTACTAATCAGTTAACTAAAATCAAATCTCTGAGACTCTTTATTCCTCCTCCTCATTATTTTTAAATTATCTCAGAAAGTGTGTTAGATGTTTTGAGAAGTGTTTGAGGCATTTTATGAAAGAGACAAATCACTGAATTTGTACCAAATGTGATTTTACAGCAGATTTCCACAGAAGCCTAGCAAATGTTAAGTTTAACATCAGCCACTTATCACATGTGAGTTACCCTGCTCCCAGAGGATGCACTAGAGGAGGCAATGAGGCTGATTAACTATTCATTTGTTTGCAGCATTTTGTCCTTTAAGTTCAAAAGCAGAAAGAGTTTTCTGGTAACATGTTGGCAGTGGACCATGTTAGAGAACTGAATGAATTTTAAACTACTGTTTCAATGCCTTTGCTCTGTAGTTGCCCTATAATAATCAACACTGAGTTAGGTAAGGCTATATCATATTAGTTATATTGCAAATGAAACTATTGGCTCTGAAGTTTGGATTTTTATTTTTGTTCTTTTTTTTAAAATGAGCTTAGAGCATCCCTTCAAATAGCAACTAGACCATGACAAGATGGGACAAAAAAATCAAACAAAAAACATCCATAATTATCTTAACCTGGATATCTGTACCAGGACTTCAGAGAAGAATAATTGGGATACTTATGCAAAGCCCATTTAAGGTGTTTGACCATTTTGGTGGTCTGTTTTACTCTTCCAAGAGAGTCTCGTCTCATTGTGGTTTATCTCTTGTTATTATTTTTTTGTTGTATTGTGTAACTTTCCAATTTTCTCTGAAAAAAAACCCAATAAACTTCATACATTTTCAGTATATATATTTTCATAATTCTAATTTGACCCTTACTATACATCTAGGAAGCAAGTCTCAAAAAAACCCCTGTGATAAGAAATTTTGACAATTAACAAACAGCCCTGATTTCAGTACAGATAAAAGTAAAAAAAAAAAAAAATCCTGAAGAAAAATCCCAACTAATAACCAAAAATTTTCTTTTTGTTTTTCCTATTTTAGCTCTTTTCAACCTCTGCTGAGATAACGTTTCTGTAAGTAAATCTGGAATTTTATACTATGAAAATGCCATTGTGAGATGTTTTGACAGTCCAAACCCTTCCCCTCACACACACTGAATAATTTTCAATTTGAAAAGGCTATGCAATAAGCCTGCTCACACGGCAATGCATAGTTTGTGAGAAAAGCCATTTCTGTATGATAAAAATTAATTTTTTTAATCAATGTAGGGCCAAAAGGTCATATGTGCCAGACTGTCAAACACAAGGGCATATAAAATGCCTTTCACTTACAGAGGAAGACAGCTCTGTAATACCTCGCCAAATCTAGCTGGTATCAATATCTTAAACAAATGTAAACTGGGATGGAGTGTCTATTACCAACTGCCTGGAAAAAAAGGATTCTCACTCAGACCCATGTTATACCTCATACAGTATTTGTCTCAAATTTCTGGCAATGTAAAGCTTTTAAAATACCCACAGCATCACATATTCTAGACACAGACCTATCCAGTTTCGCTCCTTACAGATGAGGCTTCTATTGTGTCTATCACACACCTCACTGCTTTATCTCCCCCAGCTGCAGGGCTGGCAGCACAATGCTGTGCTCCAGAATTGGGTGGATGCAGCTGTGTCTGGCACAGGGCTTCCAGGGAGAGCCAGACCCTGTACCAGGGAACACCAGCCTCCCAACAGCACTCTGCACATGCAGAGAGGGAGCCCTGATGAAAAGCAGACTCTTCCTGAATATTTCATCAATATTTCCTGGCTGCAGCCCATTTTTGTCACATAATCCGGACAGTAGAACAGGGGAAAAAAGGATGGGACAGTGCAAGACGACTTATATTCATATAAGCTGGCACACAGAGCTTTACGTGCCAGGCCGGGAAAAACCCAAAAAGCCTCTGTATGGTTCCACCAGCCACACGTAAATGTACAGGGTAGGTGAGGAATGCTGCACCTCCCTGCCGCAGATACCTAAGCAGCCAGTGTGAAACGCTCCCACAGCATTCCATGCATTCCACTTCTTCCTCTTCTTACTGTATCTGTGTCCTCCAGCTTCTTAATGCTGCTTATTTGCCATTCTCTCAATGACAATACATGGATTCTGACTGGCAAACTTACAAGTGTGGGTTTTTTTTTAGAAAGATTTTAAAAAGGTATGAAATTCTATGGAGAAGCCGCCGCTATGACTTTATTGTCATGGTTCAGGCCACTTCATGTGCCTGACAAGAAAGCAGAGTCACTTTTTTAATGAATGCATTGAAATTCTAACACTGCAGTGAGCTCAATTGTTTCAAAACCATGCACACAGAAGAGGCCAGCACCTTTCAGAAAATCATGATCTCCTTCTTGATAAATGTAACAAAATACAGCAACTGCAAGCAGCCACAAAGCCAATTATATGCTCCTTATAATTTTGCTTATATATCAGGCTTGCAAAAAGTTGACATATAGATGCAAATATGAAGTTATTTCCAAACAAGCCTTTACATAGTCATACTGTAATATGGTTGAGGAGTTTGCACCTATCTCCATAAACTAGGTGCATGCAACATCCAGGTATAACTTAGACTGTCCCAGACTTGCAATTACCCACAAAATTCCAGCAAGCAACACTGTAAACTATAACTCAGCATGATCAGAAAACAGCGTGAAAGGACAAATTAAGGAAAGATGGTTTTTCTGCTCTACCTGTTTAAATGGTAATAAAGGCTTGTAGTACTGACATTTTCCTCTGTGTTGTGATCATGCTTTAAAGGAATTGGAAGCACATATTCTGGTATACCAAACCTCATCAACAGCATTGATTCTGAAAATGGAGGATAATGCAGTCTATTCCATGCAGTCAATGTTAAAAATCATAAGTACCTTTAAAATGTCTGATAAACAGTATACAGCTCACACATGCTCAGACTGTAGGCTGGTTAATATTTTATGGTTTATCTGATAAAGTTAACAAAAGAATTTAAGTCAGAGTGGAGGCATACACTGAATATTTCATCACCTTCTTAATTGCAGAATACAGACAAGACTTTTTTTCCCCTTTGGGACAAATAAATGTTATTACTGATGGGAATCAGTTTGGCAATTAGGTTAAATCCAACTGAAACCAACCAGATCTGAGTGCTGAAAACATCACAGAGCTAAAACATATTCAGCCGACTCTATTAATTTACATGATGAAGCAGAAATGTTGATAGCAAAGCTTGTGTAACTCAGCAAGCTGAGGTTACATTAACGCACCAGAAAACACTGCTTTGTGCTTTTTTTCTTATAGTTAATTTGCAGTTTTCAGGAGCTGCTATTCTTTTGCATAGCAGACAATATGATATACCTAAGGCTTTTCATTCCGACTTCTGATTTAAAGGTCTTCAGCTTGTGCTACAGACCTTAGCCTTGAAGCCAAGTGCAAATTAGCTTTAAATCAATGAAGCTGATTAAAGCTTCATTGTGACTGAGCCCTTTAATAAAAGGAGAAGTGGGGGATGGTAAAGACCCACTTGAACATGGCAAAAGAGCTGCCTCTCAACTTGGAACATATGTAATGCTTTTCAGCTCCACTTTACCCTGACAAAACCATGAAGGGTTTAAAGCCATTTACCTGCTGACAGGGTAAAACCAAAGTCCCAATTCAGTGAGAAAGGCCAAGAATCAGATGTTGCTAGGCAAGCTGAAAGTAAAAGGTTGCTTTCGAAAATGGGGGGGAGGGGTGTGGAGAAAAGCAGGCAAAGACAAGGAGATAAACATCAAAATATCTCTCCACAATGGAACCAAGGAACAAACTTCCCACCTCCCCTTCTGTAGCAGAATTTTTGGGTTTCTTTTGGTACGTTTTTTTTAATTTTTGTTTTATTTTTAATGCACAAGTTGCTGTTTAGAGAAGTGAGCTGTAGGCAAGATGCAGTGCTATGAAAGGAACTAGTTCTTTCATGGAGTTCCACACTCAAAACAAGCCACTTGTCTCCAGGGGCTCTCTCTCTCAGAATGCAGACAACCTGCCAGATTCACCTTTAAAAAACAATAACAGTACCAAATGAGAGTAAAGGAAGATCCTTACATTGCTTTGAAGACCACCGTGGGAATCCACATTACACAAATGCTGGGATTGCTTTACTTTCTTTCCTAATCCTTATTTTAGTACAGCACAAATATATGTAATTTTATCAAAAAGGTTTCTTTTTACATACAAATTTGAGAATCTTCACAAAGTGTTAAAATATAGAAATAACATCATACTCCAAGATACTGAAATTCACTTCTCCCACCAGAGTAGATAATGCTCAGTAATATTGTTAAATTACACACAGGGCACCAAGATAAATTTCATCTCACTCTCCTATTTAAACTCTTAGACTTGAAAGTGAATTCCTCCTCTGATGGCAACTCAGTCATCCCAAGGTCCCTCAAGTTCTTAATTTTCACCTCCAGAGAGAAGAGACAATACAGAAATTCCTGAGACTATAAGGTGTTGCAAAGGGGAAATGAGGTTGCATTGCATTGAAAAGATTAAAAAAAAATAATACAAATGGCAACAATCATACTTAAAATAACCCCCCATTAATATTAGAGCAGATTAACAGTATACCCCGGTGTTTGACAAATTATTATCCAAGAAAATGAAGAAGACATGCAAGGAAAGTGATCCTGAATAGCTTGCTATGGTATGCAAAGTTAACCTCTTAAGTTAGCTGTACTTCATTTACTCTTCCCTGATCTATTATATAATCACTCTGAACAGGTGCCAATTTAGCTCTAGCACCACACTCTACAAACTTCAAGTAGGTCACAATAAATGACGGTGTGTGGTAATAAAATACTAAAAACATGTTTCAAAGATTCACTCACCCAGAACTCATTTTTTGGAAGATAAAATAAATCTCACAGCTAGACTTAGATTTCAGGATTAAAAGCTGAAATTGTCTCAGAGCAGAGTTCAACACTTGGATGGTCTACCAGTTGTAATCTCCAATTCCCTGGTGTTATCACCTGCATTTGTCCATTTTCATGAGCTATGAAAAATACTTGGGAGCAAATAAACTTTTCATTTTGCTATCACAACTCACTCATGAAGTAGCTATGTTGATTACAGCAACTTTGATGGGAGACCATTTGTTAGGGGACTTGAGTACAAAGGCTGAATTGTCACACTGCCTTGCTTCAGGCAAATACACAAAGCTGGATCTCAGGCTCTCATAACTCAAGTCAAAGCCCCGTATTGCTCTGGGTCTCCACAGGGATATTGTCAAGTTGGCTATGTTCAAAGCAAGGATTTAAATCTTTACAAAGCCACACCACAGTAGATTTGGAATCATAGAATGGCTTGGTTTGGAAGGGACCTTACAGATCATGTAGTTACAACCTCCCTGCTGTGGACAGGGACCCCTTCCACTAGACCAGGTTGTGCAAAGCTCCATCCAGCCTGGTCTTGAACACTTTCAGGGATGGAATCCACAACTTCCCTGGGATTGTGGATCCCTGTTCCAGTGCCTCGCCACCCTCACAGTAAAGAATTTCTTCCTAGTATCTCATCTAGACCTTATCTCTTCCAGTTTGAATCCAGTCCCCCTTGTGTTGTCCCTACATGCTCTTGTATAAAATCCCTCGTCTTTCTTGTAGGCTCCCTCCAGATACTGGAAGGCCACAATGAGCTCACCCCAAAGCTTTCCCTTTTCCAGGCTGAACAAACCGAATTCAGCATTTCCTCATAGGAGAGGTTCTTCATGTCTCTAATTGTCTGGGTGCCCTCCTCTGGACTTGCTCCAAAAGGTCAATGTTCTTCTTGTGGTGAGGACCCCAGAGCTGGACACTGCAGGTGGGGTCTCACCAGAGTAAAGGGGCAGAATCCTCTCCCTCGTCCTGCTGGTCATGCTACTTTGGATGCAGCCCAGGATACAATTGGCTTTCTGGGCTATTGCTTGGTCACCCCCCCTCCTTCCTTTCTTCCCAGATTTTAGTAACAAGAGGTCTTCACTGCATGTGGAGAAAGAAATATTTGATCTTCTCCACACTTTTCTTTGGCCAATCTACACATCATCTAGATTGAGAAGCAACTTTTCATTATCAGCTGGCCAAAATAAAACATGTGAATGTCAGCAGTGCAACTCTGACTGAATAAAGATTTACAGATGACAGCAATGACAGCAGTCACCCACCTCGTAGGTAAAGGTGCAACAACAAGGGACCCACTATAAAACATCAAGATCTGAAGTAAGATCTGAAGCAAGGGGTGTATTTTCTGCACCAATATTAATGCTTGTTATCTCATTTCCATATTTTGTTAGTGGACATCTCAAATACTTCAAATTTCACATTACCATAGATTTGGCCAGATCAGCATTAAAAGCTTAGTGTAAGTGAAGAGAAATCCCCTTCAGAGGTAGATTTTTCCTTTTTGAAACATTTCACTTTTTTTTTCTTTTTCTAACACACTAACATAAGCTGGTGGTCTGCAAGCTAACATTTCCCATATCCTTTAAAAACTTTTAACATAAAATTTGTCACCCAAATCTTTCCTAAATCAAATTCACTTTGCTACTCACAGAGTATATTTTGGTATATGAACAAATTGAATAACAGCACTAGGATTTGGAGGAAATGGGCAACCATTCTGTGTGTGGGAAAAGGTGGGAGATGATGAGGGATTAATATCTTCTGTGGCATTAACTAACTGGCAGAATGTAAAGGTTTTATTTGTAATCACTGTTTACAGCTCTGTGAAAACGCATTCTTTTGGAAACATATGAAGAAACAAAAGTTTACCATAGAACAGCACTGATATTTGCCTACCAAAATTGCAACAAACATCTCTCAAAGCCCTCAAGGCTACTGAGCAAGAGCAACTGTTCTACTCAATGCTGACATCAGTATGTTAGGGACCATAAATTGACAATTTGCTCTCAGTGCTTCCCATAATAGGAAACAGACAAATTATGGGAGTCACTTTTCTGATCCATCCGTAACTGCTCTTGGCATGGGATTCAGAGACCTCATTTCACTTCTAGCTGCACTCCACACACATCTCAGAAGTCAGCACCTTTATTCCCCTATTCGCAGTCTTGGAACAGGCTCTGCCACAAGGCAGTAGAGCAGACAGAACAACTGGTACAACCACAGCACTCCAGACAGAGTTGTTGAGCTATCCTTACTAAGACAAACCTGTTATGCCACTGAGGGGCTCAGATCCAGCAACTTCTGATCCCTCTGTCCCAGAAAATGTGGACAACTGCAGAACATGGCTTTTAACAGCTGCATCAGAGCTGCCACAGTCAAGACTTTAGAGCACCAGTTCAAGGCATTTTAGCACTAGATGTCCTAAATTAAAAGGAATATCAAGAGCCCATAATTCAAGACTCCGAGATAATTCCAGAAATATATTAAAGTCCAAGAAAGATCAAACACTAGATGTGACCTCACACTTCAGAAAACAAGCAGAACAAATAGAGTTTTAGAGACCCTTCAATACGGCCAGCTAAACGCTCCTACTTATCTGCTACCAAGAGAGGCACTGCCTATCATTGTATCCCAACAGTATTTGCTGATATTGCAAGAAATGTGATCCAAAGACTGCAGTGTGGCAGAGAGGTCTGTGTGGTTTTCATCCATTGATCAGGGAGTACACAGCCATTTCCCACTATTTTGACATTAGAAAAGATATAAAAGAAAAAGCTGTAATCTCTCTCATCACAAATCAAACCCATTTTCCATGATTCCCTATAGTATTTGTCTCCAATAGCAGTTAATTTGTGAAATGTTTCCCTGCATTAGGAGAACATGTTAAAGGTCAGTTTGATAAACCTCACCTATTGCAAGACAAGTAGGACACTGAAAGCTCCTCTTTCCCATCCCAGTTTACAGTTTATCTTAAGCACATTAAAATCATTTTGCCTTGCACAAAGTTGCTCTAAAACCAGAATCACGACTTATAAACTTAAACATACATTACCTGGCTTTCAAAGTACAACAATATCACCTCTTTGGTGACACAATTTTCCAAAACTACTAGTTCTGAAACAAAGGGAAATGAAAGGAAGGACATAAAAGATGGCTTAGCTAATATAACAGCATCACCTACTTGGTAGCCACAGAGATGACAAGAAGATGTAAGGCAATAAGGAAGGACAATGCATTTTTCCAGTTCATTTGTAATCCTCAAGTGGTGAAAAATACCATCTCTGGGAGCATTATGTGCACTTTGCCTAAGATTGTAGAAGTGCAAATTTAAAAATCTGCCACGAAATTTCTAGATGGAGCCAAAACTTGGGTCTGAGCTTGCTGTTACTTTTTTTCCCCTGTTGTCTGGTCACTTAGTTGTGAGCATGAAGGGAAACGAAAATAAGAATCTGAGCAGGCCAAACATGTTTACCTTTGTTTAATTGTACTTAATAAACCAGGATGAGATTAGAATTTGGCTCATAATCTGATCTCAGGCAAATGTTACAGTACACACGTTCACATTACTATTGTTTAGACAGTCCTAGAAAATACAGCCCAAGCAGTATTTTCATTAAAAAACCGGTACCAGATACTGAAGGTAGTTGATATGTTAAAACCCAGGAAAAGGATATAAATCTAACCTGAACAGAAGTGGATTTGCATAAAATGCATACAGCATAAGTTACTTACCAGGTAGCTTGGAAATATAGCAATAGCTTCATTTTGCTTTGAAAAGCAAAAAGTATCGATTTGAAAATTAACCGAGTCAATTGCAGATGTTATATTTGAAGACAATAAAGGAAACAAAAGGAAGATGGTCTTTCAGTTGATAATAAAATTTGCCTTCCTCCCTGCAAGATGTAAAAAGAAGGAAAATCCCTGAAGAGTTCAGAGCGGGTATCACTACTGAGACACCAAAGGCGTGATAGATAACATGAATTGATGCAACAGGCAGTCTGTTTGAAATTTGTTTTTCACACAGTTAGTACAATAACAACTGCTCCTGCAAGAGAGGTCAATCTACCCACGCATTAACCCCCAATCAAGCAGCACTCTGAAAATCAAAAATGTGATTGCAAATTTCTTGCATGCCAAGATGAAGGAGTTTTTCATTTCAATCTATTACTACCAGCATTTTACATTCATTATGGTCAGGGGGTGAAGTGAGAACTAGGTACTTGCTGGTTCTGAATGCCAGCACTTTCTTGATTACATTACCAGAGAATTAACATACAGAACCTCTATTAAAGCAGTAGAAATGGGCTTACTTATAGCTACTTTCATAGCTGAGGATTTCATAGCAGTTTTACATTCCAACTCAGAAGGTTAAGAGGTTAAAAAATAGCTGCACGACCTATCCATTGCTGCAAAGAAGGGTCTAAAAGATCCAGGCTTTCAGCATTACAAAGACGGGACGTCTATCTGTTTTTGTAAGCACTTCTTTAAATCACACTCAGTGGCTAGCAACCCTGGCTTTGAGGGGGAAAGTGTTTTTGTTTTGTTTTGTTTTTTGAAGCTGCCACTGCTGAGCTCAAAATAAAACTTACAAAACTTTACATAACCTCCAAATCTACAGCAGGCTAGCCTACATCCTAACCCTTCACACTAGAAATTGCCAAAATGACAAGTTACAATGACTCCTATAAGGCCATTACAATCTGCAAACCTTGGAGAAGATCCACTGAACACATTTTTAAAGGAAAGAGGATCTTGCCTACAGCAACAAGTGGCATAAGCAGTCTTAAGAAAGCCTAAGACCTTAATACACTTCTTGCAGAACTTCTCTGAACATTAACATAAATGCACTCCAAGCACCCCAACCAGGAACCTAAGTACAGAATATTTCTATAGTGGATTTAGACATTAACTCACCTGTACTAGGAGCTTGGAATTCCAAAAAATGCAATAAAAGAAATGAAAAGCATGGGAAAAGACAGTGGCTCTTACAAATGAGTCAGTGTCATGTATATTATTAGCTGTTGTTAGTTGCATGAGAGATTGTTCTGTTAATCCAATCACTCTTTGAGAGTGCAAGTTATAAGCAATGTATTACATAGCATTCATATGAAATAACTTGAGTCACATATCTTTTCTAAAAATAGTTTAATTTTTTTCCAGTGGACTTCAATCACATAAAAGAAAATCCTTTATAAAAAGCTTCAGCATGGCACTGCATTAATGAAAATTTATTATTTTCAAACTCTAGTTCACTTGCATATGGCCAGTTTACACAATGGGAAGAGTAAACTTCAGGGGCTTCCAGGTGTAAGAAACAAGGAATGCCTGTAAGAGCTATGAGTTTTGGAGCCAGCAGCTGAGCTGGCTCCATTCTTTGCTCTATAGGATCAACCGAAACAATTTACTTGTTAAAAAAGGAAACTGATCCAGCAGTGGAGTTCAATATTTCACCACCCATGTCGTCTTGTGAGCGATGAAATGCTGGATACACTTGGATATCACACACCACTTCTGTTGCTAAAACAATGGGGATATAGCTGGATTACCTGTAGAGCTAAATCTTTACTATTGTAGAGTCAAGGCATTCCTTGACACATATTAATATGGTCTTATGACAAGGGCATCAGAAGAGAAGTAAATTCCTTCACCCAGAAGTTAACCAACCCCAAAGGATGAACAACAGACATACCAGTTACACCTAACTAATAATAGAAAACAATTTTCTGGACAACAATATGGTGGTTAGCAATCCACTAGCAGTGACTCTAATACCACCTTTCTGCCATCACCTACACTAAATCTATCATCACAGTTTTTCAATTGACCAACATTGGAGGCCAAATACAAACTCCCCTGCTAAACAACATACCCATTTAGTGAATCAGCAGATTAACTAAATTAAATACAGATATTAACCATATAAAAATGGCAAAAAAACAAGGCTTCTCACGCCCCAGAATTAATTCCATACTCTGCAAGTTTTTATCAGTGAAATGTTTCAGAGATTCACTCAGTGCTGTTTGCTGCCTTGCACTTTTTCCTTTAACTTTGTTTCTGCCAATGAGTTTTGCTGGATTTCCTGCAGTTTCAAAGTTTTCAAAGTGATATATGAAGTCAACAAATACAAATGCATTAACTCTAGTTAACAATCAAGGGAAGAACTCATTTCCATTTCCACAGAAGCAGACAAATTGGGTGATCATTTAGGAGCCAGATTTGACAGCTGCAAAATATTCCTTGGCTTCAGACAATGGGTTAGACAAGCATTTGTCAGGAAAAGCCATTGCTACAGGTGATCTTGCCAGAGAGCAGGGAGATAGACTGGAGAGCCTACTGAGGGCCCCTCCAGCTGTGCTTTCCAAGGCTCTCACTAACCTCTTGAAAACTTAGGGTTAATAAACCAACAAATGTTTGTTTCTCAATATACAGCTCACGGCAGTAAGAACAGCACTGCAGGATTTTGTGGCATTTGTACAAAGGTTCTTGTGAGAGAAAGCAGCCACCTTGCTCAGTAAGCAACTGCATTCAACCCACTTGGTTGATAGAGGAAGCCCAGCTGAAGTAATCTTTCAGGAATTCAGCAAAGCTTTTGATACTGTTTCTCACAGAAGCCTTCTGAACAAAATGTCCAGCACACAGCTGAGCAACTACGTTAGCTGATGGGTGAGCAACTGGCTCACAGGCTGGGCACAAAGGGTGATAGGGAATGGGACAACATGAGGCTGGCAACTGGTCACTAGTGAGGTTTTGCAGGGCTCCATCCTCAGCCCAGTTCTCTTCGACATTGTCATTTATGACTTGGACACAGGACTCAAAGGAATACTAAGTAAGTTTGCCAGCAACACCAAATTAGCAGTAAGCTGTCACCCCCCTCGAGGGCAGAAAGGCCTGGCAGAGAGACCTTAGCAAATCAGAGAACTGGACAGTCGTTAACTGGACAATTGTTAACTGTACAAAGTTTAATAATGGGCAGTGCAGATTCTACATCTGAGATGGGGCAGCCCTGGTTGTGTGCATAGACTTGGGAATGAGAACTCAGTGCTGTGGGAAAGGACCTGGGGGTCCTGGTCAATGACAGGTTGAATGAGTCAGCAGTGCCCTGGCAGCCAGGAGGGACAACCCTGTCATGGCGTGCATCAGCACAGCATTGCCAGCCAGGCAAGGGAGAGGATTGTCCTGCTCTGCTCTGCACTGGGGCAGCCTCACCTCGAGTGCTGGGGCAGCTTTGGGCACCACACTGTAAGAAAGATATAATGCTACCACGGAGCATGCAAAGGAGGGCCACAAGGATGGTCAAGGGCCTCACACTGCTGCTATACCAGCCTTATGAAGAAGAAATCCATCAAAATACTCGAGGAATTTACAGCTGCTTTGATGCTACTGAAAGTCTGTGTCAATGGTGACAAAAAAAGGCTTTTGGAGGAAGGTTTTCATCAATGAAAGAATGGGAAGCATCTAGTTGTCAAGTACTGTTATATGGCATTAATATTTTTTCAGAGCTGTGGCATACTAAAAGCATAGCAACAGAGAAATGTAAATGTCCTCACAATGTGTCTTGCAGCATCCATGAAATCACTCTATCCCTGGAGTTGCCACTCCAGAGCATTTTACCGATGAAGAGTTTGCTAAGAAGAACTTGCATTCAGACGGTGAGTGACCAGGAAAGCAAATTAAACAGAAACCAAGATAGGGAAAGGCATATTTAAGAGATGTTCTGACCACCTGAAATTCACTCCTGAGCATGAGTAAGTTTTTGGATAACTACACACCTTGACATTTCTGAAACTGATTCCTCAGCTCCTACATGTCTCTTCTGCTGAGGGCAAGAGGAGCAGTCATTAACATCCAAGACATCTGGGGGCTCATGGAACAGCAAGATGCAAAAAGCTGGGGGAGGGGAAAATAAGTTTATTTCAGTAACAGTCATTTAAAAAAAAAAAAAAGCCAAAAACCCCCACCATCGTTTATAATGTAGAACTCCCTCCAAAATTAGCTTACACACTGATATAAATTGGTTTTCTTTGTGGTCCAAAATTGACTTGCAGTTCACTACTTAGTCAGAAAATAGCTACTGAAAAGCCCTGGCCTCAGAGCTTTTGGACTGTGGACTCCTTTCATCGTGTAAACAAATGCTTCAGATTTAAAGCTTTCCCATAATTGTTATGCTAACCTTGGAGCGAAACCTCTCCATTTGCATTTGAAGGAGCTAAATATTAGGCAGGAAAGAAAGTGGTCTTTTTAAAAGCATGAGAAAATGTTCCTTCTTTTTGGTCCTCAACCATCTGGGCAGGCCCTGCTCCTCTCTCTTTTTCTCTGGCAAAGGCAGAGAGAAGGAAAAGGGGCACGGATGGTGGTAATCTTGCTGAAAGAGAATTAAGAAATTCCTTCAAAACATGAATGAATGAGACTTCCTATAGGGGAGGGGAATCCTTGTTCCAAAGAGATGTGAGAAGTTGTAGATGGGGGGAGGGAACAGGGACACAAATACATCAGTGAGCTAGTGAGTGATGTAAGAAGCACCTATGTTTTATTATGGTTTTCTCTCAACATGTTCTGGAACCCAGAGCCAGATTTCTTTATAGACCCTGCGTGTGAACCCTGCAGCTAATGGGATGTTAATGTTTCCTCTTTCACCCGTCTGAAGCTAAGAGGAGTCTTTGACTGCATGTGCATGCATACTCATATGTGCATATGTATTCAGGTGAGAGAATGACTATGTGGAGGGAAAAAAAAAAAGGAAAAAAAAGAAAGAAAATAAAAAAAAAAGAAGAGAGAGCAGCACAGGTTTCAGACACAGTTTTGTGATCTGGGAATTTCATTAAGCATTTCAGCAAGGGCAAAAAGGATAACACTTGAATGAAAACCTCACAGTTCTGAGATTTCTAGTAATACAGTTTAAATAAAAAAATTTTCACAAGAGGAATCATTCTCCTTTTCAAATAGCTCTGTGCAAGGGGTCGTCTCTGTCACTGTCCAGGTCAAGAGATTACTCCACTAACTGTTTAGAGTTAAAGCTGTAATCAGTAGAATAAATATTTGATATTACCACAGTAAGCATGTAATAGAGAAAAACAAGACTGACAACATTCTTAAAAATAATCTAGGCCAAATTATCTGCTAGCACAACTCTGCTCTTGAAGTCATGCCAGCAGGGAGTTTGGTGTTACATTTTGAGCTGCTAAACGAAGTTATCGCAACACATTTTCTCATGACAAAAACAAAAACAATTAATTGTACTAGAAGGAAATTGAGCTAGGATTAGTAGATTATCACATGCCAGAATGACCAAGTTTGTGCTAGCTATGTTACTGGTTTCTGCCTATTTTCCATCCATTTCCTTGCAGAGCAATGGATCCATATTCTCAATGAATTTCTGTTAGCATCAGAAGCAAACCAATGGTTGAAATAGCAAGTGAGATTTGATGCATCTTGGTCATATATAACATGAGAAACAGAATTCCCTTGATATTTGCTGTTACATTGATATTCGGGATTGAATTTCAGTAAAGGCTCCAGTTTCTAAAGGGAGGACAATCATTTAATGCTACTTGCACATTTTCCTCTCGAGATAAAGTAATTGTTGGATTTCATCCCAGAGCTGTATAGTGCCAAGCAAGAGATGTAGCTACCAGGACGATTCCACAGAAATTTCCTGAAACTACCAGGAATCCTTGGAAATCTGATTATCAGCATGAGTTTAGCCCAGGAGGAAGTCAAAAGTCACCAAAACAGTAGCCCTGCATTCATAAGCATAATCTCCGTGGTTGTGCCCACAAAGTGTATGGGAAATTAATCCCATAAAGGCCAAGGTATATAATTGGATTTAAATCCACTGCAATTCTAACTAGAGAGTTCAAACAAGAGACAAAAAAGCAGGCAAGATCAAGCCTTGCCTTCACCTGCATAAACACAGGTTGTGTACTTTAAGTCTCTCAAAGTTTTACTCAGCAAAAAAGTGGTCAGAGGTGAGGAAAACTAAGTATATATGGTAAACAAAATGCACCCATAATTATCACCAGGCCTTGGGACAAGTTCTCCTTTTTGTTAACCAAAAAGTAAAGTAAGCCTTACCACTCTCCCAGTAAAAAGAACAACAAAATGGGGAAAAAAAAGTGGTATTGGATTAGAGTTAAAATTGCCATGTATGTTTTCCCTACCAACACATTGAAGAGTGTCTTACAAGGTCCAGACTCTTCTTAACTGTGGGTTGGAGTATTACACTTTTTACTGAATACATTAGATTCCAGCAACAAATTTCTCAATATATGAAAAAAAACCCCAAAACCCTCAAGCAGCTAAACTTTGATTTTTGAATGTTTTGTTCTGAGATTGATAGCAGAATGAAGAACTGTGTTTGCGTCTATCTTTTTTCCTGTACTAAGCAGTATAAGTGCACTCAAGCTACCATTTTTTCAGTTTTGCTATCAGCTGTGGATGTTCCATTTCCTTGGATATGTCAGGCATGTAAAGTCAGCTCTGTCTCATTCATGTTTCACTAACTTAGTTTTAGGGGAAGCAGGGACGGGAGGCAATAAATGCACATCATAACAGTTGGGATCTACCACACACCAATATCTAATTCTGATACACCTGAGCTTCAGAGTTTATAGGGATGACATGAGTTTCCCTTTCCATGCAAAGGGCCCCTTTTCTCTCAGACTGACACAAATCCTATCGATGCCTCAAAAAAGGTAAACATTTTTTAAAAAAGCTAAAAAATGTTACCCATTTTTCAGACTGGCTTAGAAACCAGTTGAAATTAATTCAATATTTGCCAGCTGAATGATTGAGGTTTTGGTTCCCTTCTTGTTAAACCATCACAAACTCAAGAAGGAGAAAACTAAAACACTTCTTGTCATTTTGTCTTAGTTCCCATTTCTTCCCAACTCTGTTTCTGATAGTTCTTGCCAGTTCTAGATCAAGGTACTGACAGACCACATTTATTAATGTGGTCATTAATAAAGCCTTTGCTGTATCTGTTAATGTACAATTCTGGGCAAAATGGAAATTCTTTATTTCTTGCACCAATACAGCAGTACTGTTTCACTGGAGGTACTGCCATGAACCATAGTCACACATATACAGAAGCTATGGCCACAGGCCCAAAAGCAGGCCACTGCCTCCTAAAACATGTGTCTGCAAAAACTTTGGTAGAGAGCATCACAGTGGCACTTCCCACTGTCCCCTTTAGCCCACCATGGTAGTGCTTTAGGCACAGACCAGCCTCCCCAGCAGCAGTGAGCTGATCCTCAGGCAATTAACTATTCCATCCTCCACCTCTCTTCACATCCAGGGATAGCTTTTCCCAGATGCATTAGCCAGCTGCTCAAAAACATAACAGATGCTCAGTTTGAGTGGTTTTAACCCAAAAGATATAATTAGTGCCAGTTTAACATAAAGACCAAAGAATAAAAATTTTAACATGATAGTTGCACATAATTGCACTTAGATATCTAACGCTGATGCTGAACACATAGGGCCATGTATGGTTGAAACCAGAATTTGCAACAGGCTTAAAGCTGTCTTTATTCCCAAACAGCTTCACCCTCTTTCTCCCATTAGCCAGAGAAGGATCATCTCCCTCAAAGAAAACAAAAATACTGTTCTCATCAGGAAAGAAACATTGTCAATATAGTTCTTTATAGACATAGTGGATTTTTACTGCATGACTTTACCCTGCATATAGTACCTAGTTGCTGACAGTCAAAGAACGTTACTTCATTTCTGGGACTGATTTATTTTCAAAGTTTCAGTGATGCAGCCAACACATGCATCTGTTTGGACAAATTCTAAACTTTATCATCATATGCTTTCCCATGTAACTATTTCCTTTCTCAGTATGTACAGTTGTACAGTTGCAACCTGACATCCTACAGGATTTCATTAGTGTATAGACTTTATATAGGGTTAGGTTGTTCTGTGAAACATATGATGGAACAAGTAAACTCCAGTCAAAGCTGTCAAACATTGCTGCTTCAAGATAGGCTCCAAGCTCTTTATCTTGACAATTAAAGCAGGCATTCCTTTTCTGGAGAGTGACCCTACCATACACTTCTTTTGCAGTCCCAGCTTTAAGCAACCAGAATATGCTAGTTTTGCATAGATCCTAATTAAGAATGAATTCAACAACAGACTTTGGAATGTATTTAGAGTTCTCACATGAATTTTTTTAGACATGCTTGATGCCAAATGTTCAGTGTGGCATAACACACCCAGTAGGACATACCTTTAAATTAATGCATTTCTGAAAACAACATGGGGGTATTTTTGAATTTAAGCCTGACACCCATCATCTTTTACAGAAAAGATTCCTACAGGGTTCTTAATATACAGAGCAAATGGCAGAAAACAATCAGAATCCCTGTTGCTATTATAGGTGATGGACTCTTGTTGTCTAGCACTTGGTAGCTATCATAGAAGTAAAGGGACATAATTACACACACTTGAGGCTTCATTTCCTTCTCAAGCACTCTTCATTAGTACCGTGGTAAACATACTTGCACATCTTCAGGAAGACAAACACTGCTTTTTGCAGGATGCCTCATCAATGCACTAATTTGTGGTGGCAAAACACATAGCAAATCATTTATCAGCTTTTCCGTGGTCTTTCCATGCACAGGGGAAGCCATGAGCCAGCTATTACCACATTATGTATTGATAGCAAGGCCCAATATGATTTCATGCAGCCTGGGGTTTTTTGTCTCCTTCTTTAAAACATGAAGACCCAAACTCTGCTGCTGACTTGCCTTTTTCCTGGGGCAACAGTTTTCATCCCCTTCTCACAACTAGTTTGTATGTTCTTTGGAGCAGGAATGTTTCTCTATGGCACTTTCCACACAGAATTTTGTTGTAAATGTCTCAGGGAGTCAGCTCTGGACTTCTGACACAATTTCCTTTCCTGTCTGCTGCAGACTTCATATGTGACAACAGGCAGGTCAGTAAAGGCATCCAAAGCTCATTTAGACTCTATATCTAAAAGGGACAGAGGGAAACAAAATGCATATCGTCCCATCAGTCATACAATTCACAAAGGTAATTTATTTGCTGAGGTTTCTTGGAGACTGACAAAACCCGTGTGCTAAGATCCCATTCTTATTAACACTTCACTCAGTAGTTCCTCCCCAGCCCTTTCTAAAGCTTTAAAACAGGATTCTGTGATGTGACTAACTTGTAGATTTTTACTTTATAGATGGTTTTGCCAAGCTGTAACAGAGTAAGATGTCAGGGTGACTTCCTATAATCATCCCATGCATTCTTTGATTTTCCAAAGGGCCAATACCTCTCAAAAATCCAGTTCACATGTAAAATGTAGGTACTACCTCTCTCCCTCACACACAGACAGAATTGACATTTTCAGACAGCAATATTTCCTCTTTTTACCCTTTCATTACATTTTCCTGCTAAAGCCTCTGTAAAGTTTTGGGTCATCAACAGGCTTATAGAAGCAGATGCTCTCTCCCCTCTCTGCTCCTGTTCTCTGTTCATTCATAAATTCAGAAGTACCCTGCACAACACAAAATCCTTTTGTGGGTAATGTGATGTACATATCATTGCATTAGCCATATTTACTAAGCTATAAGCAAATTATGTTTTGCATCATAGCCGTGAAGACAAATATAGTAATAGAATCAGATCTTTCCAACCAGATGGAAATTTGCTAATGCAATAGGAAGTTGCTTATTAAATACAATGAACTTCTGGTGTCAGGAAATACAAACTGCAAGCATCATCAGGTGAAGGGAAAATGGCTACTTTAATGATCCTACACACAGATACATTAATTTATCCTGATTAGAAAAAAACCCAGTCAATACTTAGACTTTCCTAAATGGGGTTGTTGGTTTATAATTTTTCTTTTAAATACACATCACAATAAACTGCTAAAGAAAAGATTGCTGTCATCTTTTCACAAGTGGAAAAAGAAGCTATTATGCAAGTCCTGCCTTTATACCAATACTGGAATGAAGAACAAATCCTATAAAGCACTCTAACAATAGCATCCTATGCAGATGTTCTAGACCTTTCCAGCAGTGATTTGGCCTGAGACGTGCTGTACCAATATTTTTAACTAGCAACACCTAGACCAAGGAAATGGTGCTTTTAAATAATTTGTGAGAAACAGAGCAAAAATATCTGAGCTGCAAACGAGCAGAACAAGACAATTAGCAATGCATTTATTCACATCAAGAGAAAAGTTATTTCAAGAGGAATAATTTGATAATTCAGGATGGCAATTAAAGAACAGCCTATCTTATGTCTGTGCAAACTGGTCACTGAGCAGTTACTGAGTAGTTCCAGTTCACGTGCCTTGCAAGGGCCGGTAAGGATACAGCCTCAAAAACCTAAAATTTCATCTTCCCCTGTAAGGCACATCATCCTCAAAATGGACTCAGCACAACAAGGCTGCATAAATGGATACATTCAAAACATCAAACCATGCTTAAGCTCCAGAAGAGCAAGTTACTTTCATTTAGGTCCACAAAATCAACTCATTGTAAAATGCCTGGATGAGAGCACCCAAGCTTGAACTACCAGAAGAGCTGTTCTGCCACAGAGAGGCACCAAAAGGGTTTAGTAATTCCTGTAAGAATAGTCCTCCTGGGTGCCTGGATAAAGGGCACGGTGAGGTACAAACTAGGACAGTGATGTTCCATTATTAAGGCTCCACCAGTATTTCTTAATGGGTACTTAGCAATTTTTTGTTTCCCTTCTTGAATATTTTGTTTCAGCAGTGCTCCAAACAACAAATATTTACAGTGTGGATTTTCTAAGAGTTGTTCTGCCTTTTAGATGTTAAACTAAGCAAGAATTCTTTTGTTCTTGGTTGTAAACAGCAGCATACAGTCCATTCAGCATTTCTGCACAATAACCCACCTACTCTCTTCATAAAACAAATTAACATCACAAATCAATATTCAGAGGTGTTTTGTTTTGTGCTGGTTCTAAGTGACAGAACTGCTTGCTTTTCCTGTCAGAAGACTTCTACCAGAAGCGTGCATTTTCAGTCCAAGAAGCTGTCACATCAGCATATTTCGGGGAGAGGATAGATGTTAGCTCATACGCCTTCTCATCCTTCTCTGAGAACTCAACACAACAGCCTGCCACCCACCACAGCAACCTAAGAAATAAAACACAGAGTTGAACTTACAGAAGGAGGGGCTTTGGAAGCAAAGCCAAATTAAAAAGACACACAATGAGACTACATGTAAGCATCAAAGTGCAACATCATAGCAGATAATAATGCAGAAATCAACATCCTGGTAACATAACTGTGCTGCTCCTACAGCCACATTAACCTAACCTATGTAGCATAGTAGTTTTCAGGCTTGCTGTAGAAGGCTCAGGCTCGAAGACCCACTTCCTTAAATCAAAATTATCATTAGTAAGTATACAGTGTTTTCCAATTTAACTGCCTAGGGACTGTAGCCTAAAAAATGCATAAGCATGAGGTTACAAAAACACCATATGCAGTACTCTCATGGGAAGAGGTGTCTGTGGCATTTGCTCATTGGAGTGGACTAACTGGGATCCACTGAGGATTAAAGGGACCACGTAGCTATGAACATCAATGGTATGAAATCCAAGGCCATACAGTTCAGGGCTAATGCCATTCTTGAGACTACAAGTTTATCATTAGAAAAGGATAAGGATGAGAATCTGGGAAAACCAGGTGATCACTGGATGAAAATGTGCAACTAGTGTCTTAGGGCAACAAGAAGGAAAAGAAATCCTATGGGATTTTAATGAAAAAAAAATCAGCGAGATCTCTCTCAAATGCCAGTCTACAATTTCACCTGTTCAAGAAAGGATCATTAAAACAACTGTGGTAATGGATTGTAAAAATTCTCATGTAGAAATGGACTGCTGCAGAGCAAGAATTCTTTGGGGAAGAGGCCAGAATGCATTGGTAACCACTGCGGCAACCTTGCAGAGACACATCCAGATGAAGTCCAGCTATGAGACCACCAGTAAAGTGTCCTGCATTGCATGGACAAGCCTTGCCTTTTAAAGGCTTCACTTTCAAGAAATACGAACACAGACACTTGGTCACTAAAACAAGCATTCTTTGCATGCACATTAGTACCAGATTAACTACTCGCATCACTGGGTTGGTCTGTGAGACAGGCACAGTTTCCCTCTGCACACAAGATTCAGGTAATGAAAACATGAAGGCATCCCTGAGGCTTCAAACCTCCAAAACATTGCAACATGTGCCTATTTCCCCTTGGCAATTCTTTTCCTAAAGCAGGCACAATGAATTTGTGTTAGCTCATGCCCACCTTTATTTATGGGGGTATGTTTGTGCAGGGACAGAAAAGACTTCATGGCAGCTTGTGTGGAAAAATACGTTTAACTTTGCCTCATTAAAGAAATCCATTAAAATTATCCCAAAGGTGAACATTCTGAGCTTCTTCTGAAGATTGTTGCACCAGGATTTCAAATTCAGTGTTATCATTATGAAAAGAAATTCCAGACAGCTACCAAAAACATAGCTTAACCAAGCAAGATTTCTTTTACTCATGGCTGCAAAAGCAATAATGGAGAAAATGAAAATAACACCAAAGTCAGTCTTCTGTATGTTATGCTATCCGCTTTCTTTTTTTTTTTCCCAAAGCTAGCAAAAGATTCAATAAATTCAATAATTTAAAAAAGTAATTACTTATAATTACTATAGTATTAAAGAAATATATTTCACTTTGTATGGCTTGAAATTTTGACATCATTCTTGGCTTCAGTGTCATACCCAATTAGAAACCCCTAGAAGAGTGAGAACGACAAGAGCCATTAAACGTGTCACAACACAGGGTGAAGGGAAGAAGTGCTGTAAGTGGAGGGTTTTCAAAGTAAGCATAGGAAATTGTGCTGCACAATGAGTGCAGAATATGTTTTTTTCTCTTCCCCCCCCGCCCCCGCCTCCACCTCCTGCCCTCCTCCTCAAGACATACACACACATTTTATGGCCTAAGAGCCAACGCAAAAGGGTGTGTTCTTTCAGGTTTATAGCCTTGACTAATGGAATTGCTCTAAATAACATTTTGATCTTTTAAGGTCATGCAGAGTGCTATACCTTTCCTTTAATGATTCAGGTCTGGACCAAGCATTTCCCAGAATTGAGATGGTAATGAAGTCATTAGTTTCTTCCTACTTGAAGCTCTGGCTAGGAAAGTGAATTCTATGGGTAAAGTCTGAGAGGGTCTTTTTCATAAAGCTCATACCCAGCTGAGCTGTAACACCTGTTACATTTTCCCAGGAGCTTGAGCTGCAGAGCATTTCCAATCTATTTGCTCTTCTTCTCCTACAGCACATTGACAAAAGCTGGGGGAATGGGTTTTCTAAGGGAGTGCTAATTGAAAAAAAAATAAAACTGTGCCTGGTGCAAATGTTAACTCACATCCTAGCTAAGATACTGATGATTATTTCCTTGTCTTTGAAAATACAAGCCATTCCAAACTGCACTGAAATTAAAAATAGACATTTGAAATAGGTTCTTTAATAATTCCTCACCTTTTATGCATGATATAAAGGATGAAGAATTACTCCAAAACAAACCCCACTCTAGAAAACAAGCCTTTATGCTAAGTTTCTGATACTAAAATACAGTCACTGCTCAGTAGAGAAATACAGCACTGTGCACATGCCAGTACACATAGAACTAACAATTATATATACATTCTTACAAATAACAGTTCTTGGAGCAACACTTTTAAAATATGGTTTCTCAAGTGAAGAGGACATAAACCTGGATGATCAGGTTCCATCACTGAGTATCTGTGGGGAGAGGTGTGCTGTTTGTTCATTTGGAGCAACAAAATGCTTGATTTAACGAAATTCCAAATCACTTGAGCAACACATCCACAAGTTAGACTCAAAACTGACATACATTTAGCAACCAGCAAATGTATCTTGTTTTGCCACTGGTACCGTCTCAGACATCCCTCCAAAGTAAGCCCATTTATAAACTATGTTTCATAGAGCAGGCCCAGGTATTCCAATGCATTTTGGTCTTGCCAGCTAATTAGCACACATACATACACACAGAGTAATAAAGAGTATTAGAAAGTAAACTATTAAGAGATATTCTTCAACTAAGGAATCTTTTCCTTGTGCCAGATCAAAAAAACCTAGCCTTACTGAGCACCTGAACATGCCACAAAAACCAGCTTTTCTCAGTTGTGAAGGTATAGTCTAGTGATGGGACACACTTCTCTTTTGGCTGCAGACCTAGGTGGCTGTTGCTGAGAGCACTGAGGCCTTATTGTCAGAGACACAATGAGATTCTGAAGAAATGCCTGACATTACCCCCAGTGTCCTAAACATAACACTGAGGCTTCTGTATACCTATTATTGGAGTCAGACTATTCTGTTGCATTGCAGTTTTTTTCCTCACTTTTGTCTCTGAAATGCAGTTCTGAAAAGCCTCTAAAAATGACTGGGTTTTTTCAGTTGGGCGTTTTTATTGCTCGGAGGTTTTTGGGGATGGATTTTTTTTTGTTGTTTTTTTTTGGTCTGATTTGTTTAATTTTTTAAAATTATTATTATTTCTACAACATATTGCACTGGTGTATAAACAAATGAAATACGGTATGGAAATTCTTGAGCATCTTCCCAACATTTAGGAAGTCCATATGCAAGAAAGAAGAGGCATACCACTAAAGTATAAAATTAATCTTGCATTATTAATAAAACAGAGGGTGTGGTCAAGAAAGAATACTACCATCCTCATTTTTATGCTTGATATGTTAAACTATCACACTAGAAACAAGTAAAGCATTTATTATGAAAAGCTAAAGTAGGGACTTTCTTGTGCTCTTCCCCCAGAAATATCAAGCCAAATTATTATTGTTTTTCTTTTCGTATTAAAAATCTTAAGGAAGTATCTGATTTGTTTAGAAAGAGGAGAATCATTGTAGACTAACTTCTGATCATTTTGCTGACAGGCCACAGCATGCTTACCTTTCTGATTTGCCAAGTCTATTCTACACAGTCGAAAGAAGCAACTTTGCTGCCAGGTTTTATTACAAGGCCCTGTTATTTTCCCAGTAAAATGAAGTCGAACTGCTTTCTGACAATGTTTATATCCCCAAAATCTTTGGATATAATCACACTGTGGAACAAACATACTTTTGCTTTCTTTTGCCTTTGCTTTTAGTCAGCCCCAGCCAGGCAGTGGATCATGCCATATCAGAGAGTTGTCAAATCTTTAAGGCTGGAAAAACCTCTAAGATGATCAAATCCAACCACTGACCTCACACTGCCACGTTCACCACTAAACCATGGCCTCAAGTGCCACATTTACACATTTTTTGAACACTTCCAGCGATGGTGGTTCCTCTTCCCTGAGCAGTCTGTCCCAATGCCTGAATACCCTTTCATTGAACAATTTTTTCTTACTATCCAGTCAAAAATATCACTGCAGTGAAGGAAGGGTCTGTAGGCAAGCAGGAGACATCATCTCACACTCAGTCCCAATTCTGAGCAGCTCAAAACAGCAGCTTAAAATTTTCCCTCGTACACTCAGCCTTAATTTTTCACTCTAATGAGAAAGTTTTTTTATTTAATGTACCAGAAATATACCTACTCCCCCATTTTAGCTATTTCCCAGCAGCTACATCCCTCTTGTCCACTGCTTCTATAACTATTTTCTCACTTTCTTCCAAATCACCTCTTCATTCAACAAGTAGTGTCCTCCCCATACAAAACTATTCCTCTTCTTTTGGCTATTTGACCAAGTGAGCTCCATAAAGTCCAATTCAGACCTTTCTAAACTCCACAAGCATCTTAACATATTCCTGCTTTACACTGGTTACATCCTCATGTTAGTACCCACTTTTGGAAACAACTAACAGGATCTATTGTTACTCCATGCAAGGCAAAGTATCCCAGCTGGATGAGCACACTCTGTATCCAGGGCTGAGGCTCCTCAGAATAAGGTGGTTACCAAACCACCCACAATCAAAATCTGCTGATGGTAAGTTTGCACAGCTCCTATCATCTTTCCCTTTGGAGAACAAAGGCAGACAACTGTCTGAAATTGACTGTGCCCTAAAGACTCCAGAATCTTTGAACTTCTAGGTGTAACTTTCTCCATATTTACAGATGAGCTGGCCATGGCCTGCCAAAAGGGCAAGACTGGAAACATGGAATTCAGATACTTTATCTGTAATGTGAAGAGAAGTAGAAAACTGATTCACTTCAGCTTCACACTTGCCACAAATTGCTTTCTACCCTGTGACAAACTGTTAAGTAACAGTGAACTGTTGAAAACACAAAAACAATCTTTGGCATTTCTTGCCTGCCTACAGAGGGTGAGCAGTAGCAGTCCAGCAAAGGCTGCTGTCCCCCATGCTCTGGCTACTCAGGCAGAAGCATGAAATGAAAGGTGCCATTCAATAGGGATGGGGCTGCCTGTGGCATAAACAGGCTGTAAATCTGACTATATATTTGAATACTCCAAAGAACCATCACAATAAAAACTATGTATAAGCAAGGACATGAAATGGAAGTTAAAACTTGAATTATAATTGACCACAACCAACCTGCCAATAATCTCCACATACAAATGCCTTTTAATGTCTAATATTTACTAATAATGACACTCTTGTGTCAGAGCCCTGCAGCAGAGAAGCCACCACTCAAATGCTTATATAACATACTTGAATTATAGAGCACAGCAACACCCAAACTTCTTGTACTCATATAAGTTGTAGAAATGTGATGTGGTTTTACAAGTGGGGAACTGAGGCACAGAGCAATTTTGCAAGTTCTCCAAAACACCACAGGAGTTTTGAGGGCACCACAGTTCTGAGGTTAGAGCATAGTCAAAATTCTTCTAACACATGAATACAAACAACTCCATATCCAGCAGAGGTCATGAGGGACATGATTCTGTAATCTTCTCATTTGGCAGAAATCATACTAAAACTTTAACCCTTTAACCTGAGTTTAGGTGGATTCAATGTGGACGCTAGACCAGAGAAAACATTTCCTCCCAACTGCAAGCAAAAACAGGTGAGCTGCTTTTGAAGGTGAGTAAAACTGAACAAATATAATTACTTATTGCCTTGAACATATTATTTAAATTAATATAGCTATATAAAATAAATGCAAGATTACACAATTTATTTACATTTGTATATGTTTTATACTTCACTTTTGCAACCATATTATATACAAGTTTATAAAGTCAGCCACAGATGGAGTTTGAGAAAAAATCCCAAACATTTTACAATCTTATTTCATTACTCTGTTTTGTTACAGAACAATTCAGCCTATATCCTCTCTTTACCCAAGTAATAGTTCTGACTTTGAACTAACCTAACAAACTGCTACAATTATCAAGTTATCATAAACACCTCAATGCTTTCACAAATTTACTGACACTTGCCAAGCAGAGGCTGTATTTCAGATTAAGGCAATACTGGTCATTTCCTGTATACATCCAGAATGAAGAACATATGCAGAATACACCCTCAGACATCAAAATCCATGGAAACTAATTCAAAGAACTCTAACATTTTTTAATTAGTAATACATTTTAATTACTACAACTTTTTTCCACACTTAAAGCTTTAACTTTAACACATAAAATTTTCTTTTTTATGTTAAAGCAAAAAGCTTGGTCTCTGTCACCCACGTGTCGACACTTCAAGAGCAAGGGAAAGAGAGGAAAGGTACCAGTTGCTCTCATATTCATCATAAAGATCAAAATAAAATGAGAAGCACAGAACATGGCAGAGATTTAAACCTGAAATGAAATAGCTTTTATACATTCCAAAAGAAATTAGTTTTGAGTAAGTTAAAAGCCTTTGATATACCAAATACAGAGCCATTTTCATTATTTTCATCATTTCCTGCCCCTCTCTCTGCCATTCAAAGTGCACAGCTAAGGAAGAAGAGAAGAATGGAAAGGAATTTAAGCCTGACTGCTGTTCACACTTCAAGTTGTATGTTATGTACACAGAGATTTTTTGTGAACTGACTTGGAACAGCGCTTGTGTGAAATTTTGTCACACAAGTACACTAAATGCACATTTTCAATTCAACAAACCCAGTCACTCAGAAGGTATCACATGTCCAGAAGCCATTCCTCACTGGTGATCTTTCTGCCCACCCCAATCTTATTAAAGCCCAGTAATTAGGAAACTCAGTTGGGGTACATACCCAGACTCAAGCCCCCAGCCTAGCTGGCTGTTTCACAGTGACAAGACCATCTAACCACCAAGTATCTCCCCTTCCAAGTGCTCTTGTTGGAGCTGTTATGGCTTGTACTAGTAACAGGAAATATACTACAAAAAAAAAAAAAAAAAAAAAAAAAAAAAGAAAGGTGGGGGGAAGCAGTCATCTTGGTCACTTCTCTGGGGTTATGGAAGGCAATAAACACAAGTCAGGTATCTTAAGACGTTATTCTGACCACGGACTCCTCTGCAATGTTGTGCTCCCTCCATTCTACCCCAGGTGGAAGAATTTGATACAAAAGTTCAGCATATTCAGGGCAGATATGAAGGCCCACAGATGCAGGTAGCAGTCCTGCTGGTTTTACAAGTGACAGTATGAAGTCGGAGGAATTCAACAGCACTTCACCCACTCCAGTGTCCTTGAAAAATTCCCAGAAGTGCTGATCCTTATGTGTCTTTCTGCAGTTGAGAACTGTGCCCAAGTGCTTCGTATAGGTTCTATAAATATGAGACAGAGAAGCGCCTCACAGGCAAAGTAGGGAAGACAGCAAGCAGATTCTCCACGGCAACCTGTACAGTACTTATTGATAGTAAAGCATCACCACATGGCATTTTCTCAAAGTGGTTGGTGCCTCAAATTCTGGGAATGACATTCCTGGGAATTCTTCCCATGACTGGTCCTTTGAACAGTATTATAAAACTCCTTACGTAAGATTTTATGTTAAAACATTTGTATTGCACATTTACTTCTCAGATTTTATGTCATGATCATGGGATTATTTTGCCTCTTAAATGAAGTGCTTACTATGAAAAAAGAGTGAATGGCTGGATGAAATTATATTTATGCCCCAAAGAAAATCTACCTCAGAAAAATAAAAAATCAAAACCAAGAAAACCAAAGCAAGCTATGTTTCAGCTACAAACATATAAGCTGAAACCTAAGTTACCAGACCCAACAGCACATGCCCCTACCTTTCATAGCAGATGCATGATCTTTACCTGTGACAGCACAGTACTATTCCACCAATGATAGATCGGATTCAAGTCTTTATATCATTTACTTTTGAGGTTTGTATTCCTACTGTGGGCCACTATCCTTCAATTGTGCTAACTCAAGTGTTTACCAAGCCATATTCTTGATAGGGTTGTCAATATTATTAATAATTTTAAAAACACACAAACTTGCAAAGTATTAACCCAAAACCCTACAGATTATTTTAACAGATCTTCCTTAAAGTATTACAGTGCAAACATTTGGATTGCGCAACAGAGAGAAAGCAAATTCTGTAAGTTAATAAAACTAAGCGGTATCATGTTGTGCAACCTCTACATTGTATCTGCTCCTCAAAAGTCATGACCACAGAATCATAGCCCTGATATTACAAGCCACTTGCTTTCTCCTCCCCGTCATGCACTCTTTTCTGCCAAATTCCTCCCTACAGGAACAGTGGATCCCTCTCCTAGCTTTAGCACTGGTGTTTGAACATGCCAATCCTCATAGAGCTGTTTAATATACCACTTTTCAAACATTAATTCATGCACAGTTTTATACTATCTCAGCATCAAATAACTGAAGTAGTAATTTTTTTGTTGTTAATTTGAAATGTTTTGGGAAGTTGAGACTGGATACCCGGAAAAATTTTTCCACCAAACAAGTGGAGAACATCGGAACAGGCTGTTGAGTGAAGTGGAGTAGTCACCATCCCTGGAAATGCTCAAAAACAAGTCTACATGACACTTCATGATATGGTATATGGTGGGACTCTGTTGAAGGTTGGACTTGATGATCTTGGAGGCCTTTTCCAACCTTAATGATTCTATGTCACCCAGGATCAGTTTGAACAGTCTGTCGAAACTCTTCCAAATGCCAATCATCTTCCTTGTTGGCTATAAACTCTATTGGGTAGGCACTATCTACACACAGCATTCACATATTGTGTGAACTGCTGGAAGCCCTCATTTTTCACTGGTTGGGGCTTGGGGTTTTTGCCCATTTGCTTTAAAGTGAACTGTTAAGTGTGACTTGCAACACAACCTCCCAACACCACAAGGCAAGCCAGTTGTTTCCCAAAATCACAATGCAAAGAGTGACTCTGGTTGTGGTGAGAAGAATGCTTCACCTGATGAATATACATGGAATGACACTGAAGATATACAGAGAAGACACATAAAAAACATCTTCGAAACTGATGATGATACCAAGGAAGAACTGGAGCAGATATTAAAAGTAGATAATAGAGATGCATCAGGTTGTCATGAAAGTACAAGACAAGCATTCTTGTCTGCTGGGACATTGCTTCTCAGTTTTTTGGTGAGGGCTGCCTACTTCTTCAGCAATTTATGGGTAAGAAGAGAACCTGAACATTGTTTACCAATTCTCTGAGACTGTTGAATAAACAAGAGAGAAATAGTGATCAGAGGCAGCTGCCTCCATCTCAAAGATATCGGAAAGGGAAGTTGGGATGGACAGAACATCCCAGTGGGAAAGTTTATAATCACTTCGAATTGAAAGAAAACAAATCAAAAAGATGCTGCACACCATCACTCTCTTTAACAAATGATATGATAAGAGGGGAAAATGAACGAGACTGGTGCATCATAAGGTAAGAGACTCCTGGAATAAAGAAAGCAGGTCAGCATCACATCAAAAACTACACAAACACTTTTGGTGGGAGATAAGTGACTATATCCTGACAGCAAATATGTGCCATCAGACACACTGTGATACTTTTTGCTATCAGGCATCAAATATGTCTGACCCCAGTAGTCACAAAGGACAGGATAAGACTTGAAATGGCTACCCTAGACTGGAGAAAGGTCACAGATAAATATCTATGCAGTTCACAAATGGATGAATCCTCTGGTAATCATTGAACTAAAACTGGGTATTTCTGAAAGATACTCAATAGTCAGCCTACAGCTACAGGCTCTGAACTGGAATTGTCAGGAGTGATTTAACAGCCTTTGTTGAAGAGGTAGCTGGATGAAGAGTGGCCAAAACAGCCCATTCTTGCCTTAAAATCTGCTGCATGGTCCCTCCAATCCTCCTTACCTCTGGCCACACAGGCAGGATCAGAGGGAAAAGACATCTCACATTGTAGGAATAAGCACAAACCCACCCCAGATATTGTGAGGCCCTGCGCAAAAGCACAGAATTGGAAAGCACATGTAATGTGTTTGAGGAATGAGGAAGGATTCAGCACTATCTCACATTCAGAGGAGGCAAAAGATGGAGTGAGTGGGGGAGGGGAAGAAGTCCAAAATCCCTCCTGTGATATGGTAAATCCTCAGATTACAAGACGGGGGGCAGTGAAGAGTTTAGGCAGCAAGCTAGCAGAACAGCCCTTCCACCCCCTCACCAGACCAATTCTCCATGAGGATATTCAGCTCCAGTTTACATGTGTTACCAGGTCAGCTTTCTATGCAACCTAAACAATAAAATACATGCAGGAGAGGTGGGCAAACTGAATGCATTCTAATTTATCACATAAAGCAGGGACAGCCTAATTCATGTACTTTTCCTACCCTCATTTACACAGGTAAGAAAGAGAAAAAGAGAGGAAAAACTGCTGGGGGGGGGGGGGGGCCTGGGGGAGGGGGAAAAGGCTTTTTATTTTGCTAAAGGACCCCAGACAAGGGCCCCTGAAGCAGAGGCCCTGCTTTTACAAATGCTTCCCTTTCCTTACACGGTTCCTTTAATACAAGTAAAAATTTCAAATTCCTCATTTGTTTAGCCTGAAATCCCCTGCACATTTCCCACAAACTACTTCCTTTTCTCTCTTTTTAGCTGGACTCCCTCTCTTTTTAATGAAGAGAAGTTCAGAGAGTTTTTCCCATGAATAGATGGCGGGCACCTGGGAGTTATGAATTTTAAAGTGATCATTTTCTTTCAGCCCTGCTGGACAATGGGGATCTCCTTTTGACTCACTTTCACAGCTTTGAGAGGCTCTCAGATCAGCCACATTCCAATCAGACTGGAGTCAGATCAGAGCCAGGCTGGACTGCATCAAGGTCTCTCACACAGAAAGACAAGGAGCAGATGGCCAACACTGAGCTCTCCTCCCCTTTTCAGAGTGCAATGGAAGGCAATGTGGGAAAGCGTTACCCCAGCATTGCCTATTGATTTCTGAATAGGACCACCACATGCCACCAGCCTGTAGGTATGAACCTCTGTTAACAGATGGTGAGATCATTATGAGCAATTAATTCCTTTAATGTATCAGTGGGAACATGTTGGAAAGGGTGATGCAAGTACAGAGTGAATAGTGAACCTCTCATTCCTCGGGGAGAGCTGCAGCTACATCACTGAGGGATGGGAACAGTCTTTCAAGACCCTGTGCATACTGAGAACCAGAGTTAGCCATTTGGTCCACAGACACAAGGCATGTTTTTTATTAACTAATCATCCCTCCCTCGTTGATATGTGATTAACAACAGATTTCTTTCTAGGTCATTTTTGGAGAGACAAACAAATCAAAACAATGGGAAAAAAATCCCAAACTATCAACACGGCAGGAACACAGGGAATTCGGTCGTAAAGACGAAGAGGGAATATTGCTACCAAACATTTTGTTACATAAAATTTTATTTAGACTGGCTATAAATTAAAAAGGAGACAGATTATTTTGAACACAAATATGTGTATATAAATAAATGCGAAGAATTCATAATAGGTCTTAGCACTGAAAATAGAAACATACAAAATAAGCCCTTAGCAGGCTTGTCAAAAAAACTATGACAGGATCTTACAAGTAAGTTATAGATTGTACAGTTTGAATATAGATATCATATTGAAATGCAGAGAAATCCACAGAAAATGCTGCATATTTACTGCTATTCATTGTGATCTCAGTAAATTAAAATTCACTGTGCTAATAACAACTCTAAGAGTAGGACATTCCCGCATCATCTGCTTTACATGCATTTATATGACAGGCTTTGTTGTGGTGGTTCTTTTTTTTTTCCTTCATTTTAGAGACAGAAGGAAAAACTGAAAGCACAATATAGATGGCTAGTTAGCTCTTGGTCTTAAAGATGACAGCAGAATGTGAACAGGAAATACAGGCAACTATTCACTTATTCATATTTAAATGACACTTTTTGCTTGTAATTAAGACACTCAAGTCGTGTCTCTGTTCATGAAATTTACATAACTGTACAATAGCTTGCCTAAGTGAACAGCAAATGGTAGTTAACCTTGAAGTGTATTATCTTAATTGAATAAATCTGGCTGTAGTTCAATAAATTTAAACAGAAATATATCTTGAAAATACTAAAATAATTTTTAAAAATGCATTTGTTTTTATGTCTTAAGATGGCTTGCTGCTTTTCTTCTAGATTTTTATTTCTGCTGTAACATTGGTCCTTTAAAAAAAAGAAACCGTTGCAGAACAACAAAGACATTGATACATGTTTCCTGTTTTCTCCTTATTGTTTGCGGTTTGAGTCAGTGTCACATTGTGGAAAGCCTTGATAAGAATATCAGAATATTGAATCAAAATGTATAACTTGCCTGTTTGAGATAGTCCCTTACCTACTTTCCCTGTCCTTATTGGACTTGTGTTCTTCCCCTCCCCCACCACGTACCAGCTGAGTATCCCATCACACACTGAGAAACCTAGGTGGGGGAATATAGATTTTTGCATACGTTAAATAGGAAAGCCACATTCCACCACTCTCCCATTTAAATCAGATTTACATGGGGTGTAAATCCCCTCAGAATAGAGCCATTCACAAAGAGCTCAGAATGATCACCTCACAACACTGATTACATTAAATCAGTAGCAATCATGTTTCCTGGATTATGTAGTTACAGCAAGAGAAACTGTGCAGCATATTTATATTTGTGTGAAATAAGTTAATGAGAAGATATCTGTGCCTTGTATCAGTTTACAAGAAAAAGCAGAAGAACACAGGTGTTTCAGCAATATTGCCATGTATTTTTACATGAATTTGCAAACACTAAAAATGAACATATTGTTACTAAATTCAGCAACACACACACTTTGAAGGACAGTATTTTGGATTTTTTTTGGCTGTCTCTATCTTAACAAATGACAAAAGGCTGGCATCTTAGCCATCAGCAAGAGCTGCAATTTGGGCTTTTCTTACTCCCACAATGTTCAGCATTGTACCTTACGCAATATAAAAACTGTACATGCTCAGTTCTTACCCACATTGCTGGTGAGAAGCATTCACACTGTGAATTACCATTTTTCCCAGCATCTAGTGCTACTCAAAAGACAGCACAATAATACACTAGAAATGCCTTTGTCTGTTAAAACATTATTCTTCATTACTACATGAAAAGCAAATTGTCCTTGTATAGGGGAAGAGTGGCACAGAGTAGCTTTGTGAGCAGGGAGACGGAATTTGTATCAGTGGCTAACCACTTCATAGACACACATGCCAGATTCTTCCTCAGTAAGCAGACACATTGATGCTTTGAATAAAATTTTGGCTGTACCTTTTTATGTCATTAGTTGTACTAGAATGACTCCAAGAGGATTGTTTGCTTTTTCCCTTAAGAAGAACATCCAAGGTTTTGGGTTTTTGCTCGAGGTTTGGAGGGAAAGAGAGCACAATAACAAGAAGTGTTTAATCTCTTGACTTTGAGCACCACATCTAAAATGAAAGCAAATCAGAAAACCTCATCCTTTCATTGGGATCAATTCAGGAAGAAAATAATCAAATGAAGAATCATGAAAATTCAAGAACATTCATTTTTGCAACACAGTTAAACAGCTGTACTCAAAACTAACATGTTCTAACAAGGTTTTTGCAAACTGATCTTGAAATCAGGAAAATATGGGACAAATATCCTTTAAAGCCTATTCTGAATTTCCCTGTGTTTTCTTTTGCCTTCAAGTGGAAAAGTAAAAATCCGTATGCACAAAAAGAGATACTGTTTAAAAAGTCTTAAAGTAAGTATTTAAAGGACTAGAGAGGGATGAAGCCTATTACAATACCTCCAGATGCTGATGGATTGAAAAAGGAAAAAGAAATCTGACCAGCAATTAAAACATTACTTACTCTAGGACAGGAATCTAGTGACTTCCTTTCTGTCTCTCTCTCTCTCTCCAAAAATGCAGGTAATAAAATCTGCTCATTTTGCTCCTGACAAAGATTATAATTGTAGTTTGCAACCAAGACAGCTGAAATCATTAGTCCTCCCTTAGCAAACTGAAGTGGCTCTGCCTGTCTTGGCACAGTCACATGTATTTAGTCGAGATAAATCATACTTTAGAGGCTTATGAAATCCAGCTATTTGAGAATACTCCTAGCAGTTCTACACGCTCACTGGACTGGTTTGCCAGCGCTAGCAGAACTGTACTTTGTAACCTTCCAGAAGAGGCCAGTAGGAGAACTCCACTCGGCATGTGCCCACAGAACCTGAATTCCTCTGCCTTCAAGGACGGATGTGGGTCTGACTTCTCAGGTTTCAGGGTTTTTTTTCCAGATGTTGGTGGCATATTGTTCAGTAGTTAGCTACATGGACAACTTTCCAATATTAACAAATTGTCTAGGAGCTCCCCATAAAGTCACACCACCTGATGAACTTCAGGCTGCTCTTTAGGTAGGAAGTTCTTGTCCATACATTTCTCACACTAACAATTTATGAGTATTTTATTAATTTTTAGGGAAGCAAAAATGTATATCCTGGATCACTTATAAATAAATATTTAATATATATTCATAATTTCTGAAGGGTTTTAATTACCTTCCTTAATAGACAGTTTCTCTTCTCTACAAATATGTAGGTTCTTTTTAATTATCATGTCTGCAACAGCACTTTTCCATTACACAGGCACAGACATGACATAAAATTAGAAATATTAATTACTTTCAATTTAGGAAAGTGAATCAGTTTGAATCTGAAAGCAGAGAACATTCTGGCAGTGGCAGTTGTGCAGATGGGGAGGCACTTCAGGATGTCTGAGCACTTGATTCTGGAGACAAACCACTTCTATTGCCAAGAGCTAACCTACATAGGCCCACAGGTAATAATGTTGTGTCCACAGAACCAAAAACTGACACAGGACAACTTAACCAATATGCCTCCTCACAATTTCACTCCTTCTGGAAGTGTTGGACACTGTCTGGCACAATGGAGAAAATGCAAATTGCGTTTTGCTGCAAGCACACCAGTCCCAGTCTACTGTTTGATGAGAGTAACTGACTTCAGTCAGATTACACACAGGTCCTTCCAGGAGAACACTGTATTACCACTTTCACCAGTATTTTCAAATATAAAATAAGTGGGACGGTGAAGTCATGCTTCAAATTCTTATTACTTTTTTTTAATTTAATAAGCTAGCAAGATTGGACAGCTAGTTCAACTTAAAAACAGTCACATATAAATCAAGTCATAGCAGCATTCAGCACCAAAATCTTTAGCAACAGAATGATCTGTTTGTTGCATACCACACACATTAAGTACTTGCAAGTGCACTAAGTTTTTGTTCATTTTTAACAGCATGTAAAAACCTTGTCTATAGCCACTATCATCAGCCACTTCTCAGCAGTTCAATTTGATTGGAACCAGTTGGTAGAAGATGAGGAGGCAAAGAAATAGCAGGTATGAGCAAAAATCAAATTCCTCAAGCTCTGAACACAATACAGCTGTTTGCAGCTTAATGTCTTCCTCAGAACCAATTGAAACACACCGATCATAAACTAGAGGAAAGATGAAACTACCATCTGGAACATCTAATGGTCAGGACTATTTGCACAGGTATACATGTAAGAGAAAAACTTCAAATACCACCATAAAACACAAGCAGAAGCCAAATAATATATATATGAGTGAGATTAAGGGGTGCAGTTTCTGAGAAGAAAATAAGGTTGGTTGGTTGGTTTGTGGGCTTTGGAGTTGGGGTTTTTTGGCCTTTTTGTTTGCTTTTAATTCTGAAAGTTTGCTAGGGTCAGCACACTGACAAACCTGACCCCTTAAAATTAGCTTTATTACCAACAGGAATATCTATGGACACAGACCTGGTTGAGTTACCTACTTAAAAGTACAGAATGCTTCCACACAAGAACGCAGGTAATTCGGAAGCTTCCCTATGTCTCACTAGGTTCCAAGTCTATGAAACACTATGTTTGCTGGATTCAGATTCTCTTTGTCCCATAGGAAAATTCCCAAGGAAACAGGGCTTCAGGACTTCATCACTGACCTATTTCATCTGAGAGGTAAACTTCCAACCTTTCTATCAGTAAGTTGGATTCACTACCTGGTTAACAACCCATTTTATAAAACCAGTTTAGTCACTTTCTTCAGTGCACGTATTTGACCTATAAGCATATTTTTAGGTCAAGGGTCTTGATTGCTATCCTCCATCCTGGCATTTTTTTAACCACACACTAGTCAAACGGACTATTTCCAACTCCCGGAAAGAATCCTTGCAAAGAGTTGGTGTTTTCTCATGCCACTGGAATACCTCCTTCAACACAGAAATAACAGTTTCCAGGTGGAGAGGAAGAAAAGGAAACCAAAAGCCAAATCATAGCATGCTGCAACCTGCCACCATAGTCTCATCAAACAGAGTTGCATTAACAATTCCGAAGTTTTTTTTCCTTTCCAAGCCTGTCCTGCCTGGATGGCAAATAGCATGCAAACTTTGCCTTACTTTTCTCACAGAAGCAGCACCCTACAAGCAGCACACCTGAACATTCATTTTCAGAACACCTAAAAATGTTAATTTCATTTTTACCATGGAGCACTATGCATACATATATATAGTGGGGCTATTACTCTCCAGTCTCTTTGATACTGCCTCTCTGTGTATTTGTGTTTGAGAATACCAGTTCTTTGAAAAAAATGTATTGGAAGGCTACCTGGTTTACTGGAATTCAAAAATACACAAGCACATTTCTCAAAGAGACCCATTAAGGCTCCTGTTAGACCCAATGAGAGCATTAGTGATGAAAATGCATCTGAAGTTTAAACTGACTTCAGGGACCTAAGAAAAACCCCAACACAGAAAGCATGTTTCTGCATGTCTTTGTAGTCTACAGTTGCCATTCTGATATTGTGTCATATTAGAAACACAGATAGCTACAAAACCAGCTATGCTGTGCTGGCAAAGTGCCCTGTGAGCTCAGTGCCCAGGTTTCATCAGAGCATTATCTGTCATCCTCTGAAAGGCAATAAAAGCTTAGAGATGCTTAGTAGCATCTTCCCTGACTTGCATGAAAAGGTGCCAAGCAAATACAGATGATAAAAAGGTATACTCTTACAGAAATTAAATCATAGCAGAAACTTAAAATAAGGCTCTAATTACCTGAGCCAATTGCAACTTTTGTTGTTTGATAAGTCATGGAGAAATTGTAGCATCATTTAAACAGACATTTTAACAGCAGCTTCACAGTTCAAAATTCCCTTAAGATATAGCTGGTTGAATTTTAAAGAAAGCTACAGAATATGATTCCCCAATGACTACAGGGCATTTAGAGTCACAGGTGTATACAAGTTCTTGGAACAGATATTTATGGGCAGTAGTTTCATGCTTCAAACCCAATACAGGTGCAGTTCAAAAGGTATAAACCATATTATTGTGTGAAGATTAACCTAATAGCTTTGATATTAATAGGAGTTTAACCCTCCTGGAAACAATGGGTTTGATGAAAGTAGCCTTCATCAGAGCTCTTCAATAACATGTTGCTCATCTGTCAACTGTTCTTCAGAACACTCAGTTTCATCCAATTCTACTTCAACAAGGGCATGGAAAGTTGAAATTAAAAAGAAAGTAAATAAATAAATAAATAAAATGAGATTTTTGTCTGCCCTCTTCTGATTGTCAGCATTCACACAACATTGTTTCCAATTATACCAAAGGAAAACATTGCAGAGAAACATCTCTCTGCAGACGCATATTACAAATCACCATAGTTTCAGCCCAGCCTGCACTGACCCAGCCTGCCAAGAACCCCCAAGACAGTTTTGCTTTGTCACATGGATAAGGTTCGAAGTCAGGAAGAAAGAGAGTTTGTTGTAACATGTGTCCTTCCTGTCCCTGACCCCACCCCCCTGACCCCTTCTGACTGGATGTGAGTCAGGACCACCTCCCATCCCTAGAGATAAAAACCCCAGCAAGATCCGGAACAGGTCTCTTTGGTTCTGGGCTCGTATGGAACCTGTACCCTCCCTTGTCTTCCCTTCCCCCTCCCCAGTCTCCCCACTCCTCCCCTGTTTTCCACAATAAAAACACCATGGAGACCAGGAACGAAACAGCCGCCTTTCTAAACCTGCAACGCTTCTACAAGGACTGTGTCTGACCAGTCCCACAGCTCATGGCCATGGAATGACCATCCTGCGTGTTCCAGTTCTGGGGCAGCCCTCCCCCCGCAGCAGGGGAGAGCGGCCTTTAGGCTCTGCACTGCTGCAAGAGTTGACTTCTGACTGAGTTGGGAGGCATGTGAATGTGAGCTGCTGACACAACAGGCAGCAGAGAGTAAGAATTTCACCTCATGGATGAGGATTCACGCCTCTGTTGTCTTTATTTCTTCCCACCCCCCCACCCTTCTGTAGCACCCAAACACCAACCCCCTCTCCGTAGGAATACTGGTAGTCCTTCCAAATTCTAAATTCAGTGCAGACAGTAAAAAAAAAAAAAGACATCATATGCTTTGTGAGGGTTAAAAAATTCTCTGCCTCTGAAATAAAATTTCCAGCTGTGTCAGATAGCAAAGGATTCTTTATCTTCATTGGCCACACATGTACTTTTGCACATCTGAATTTGTCTAGTGTCAGCTGTTAGCTACTTGCTTGTTATGTTGCACACCCTTATTCCATAATCCATTTAATCCGTCATTGCTCAGTGCTGCTGATTAAAGAGGCCAATCCCATATTTCTGCTCCATATTATGGCCATTCATTCCCACTATCTCCATTGCATCAATATTTACCAAACTAAATAACTGAGTGAGCTGAAAACCAAACAATTGTTTGGTTTCTGCAGGTTAGGAAATGCATCTGGCAACAAACTACATCTGCTTCACCCAGGAAGCACAAAAACCAGAGCTGGCAAAAGGGAGAGGAAGAAATAAGCAAATAGATGACAGCGGGAATACCCTTTTCAGCAGGCACATTGAATTATGCCAGATAAAACAGATCAAGGAACTACTGTAATAATCTGTGAAATTAATCAGTGTAAAACCTCCATTTGGGGAGGATGTAGAGAATTCTCCGTTGCTAAAAGACCAAATCAAGACTAGGTCTCCTAAACTATGTGCTTAGCTTCTTCAAAAGACACTGAGAAAACACCTGGGTGAAATACTGCAGTTTGTTATATTGCAGTGTCAGCATTTTAATGATCTTTTCTGATTCTAAAACCTATGCACCTTATGTGAGAATAGTCTTACCCTTCTTCAAATACATTCATGTATTAGAAATTTATCAACCCCCTAACAAATTATTTACATTTCTTAGGAAAGAATTTGCACCTTTTATCCATTAGTTTAATCCCTGCTATGAATACCTTAAGAACAGTTGCTAGCATTCAGCATTAATTGGCATCCAATCCTCTTCCTTCCTCAGCAAGGGGAAAAAGAAAAGAAAATAAGGGGAAAAAAGAGTGCCTATAATTATAGCATTGCTCTTTAATTTCCCAGTGCATACAAAATCCTAACTGGAGCCACAAATCCACTTTATCCCAACTGTAGCACAGGATGAACTTTTCATTAAATCAAAAGACTCTCAGTACATGATCTATGGGGTCTGCATAAATATAGATAAGGCTTCCACATTTCTGCATCTAGTTTGATGGCAATTGTTGGTGTGAAGGCTGTTTAATTACAAAACCATAGATCTCCAGTCAAAAATGGTACTTAAATGTCTTTAGAATCCAAACAGTTTTTATACGGAACTTCACACTTCTTTCTGTACTGAGTTTTACTAATATTTTTAAATATATTGTAATGAAAAGCTGATCAAAACGACTAGATTTATTGACATCAAGCCACCGAGGAGAGGAAAAAAATTTAATAAAAAAAACCTCAAGATTAAAGAATGTTCTACAGGTTTTCACTGCCTCCTGCTGGCCTCAAAGCCAATCTTTTCGCAGGCATATGGTGCCCGGGTGGCTGCCATTATTTAGCTCAGGTTGCCACCAAGACAGACTCTGACAGTCAAGCCCAGAGGGAAAGTGCCATGCAGTGGGCTTCCAGCTCCCAGGCTCAGCACTGAGCAATGAGCACCAAGGTGCAGGGCTCTTGATCTCCTCTCCCAAGCACATGGCTGGATGATCAAACAGGCCTTTGATCCCGCTGCTTTTGGCACGTCAAGTTTGAAAGCAGGATAAGGGCTGAAGAGCTCCTCTCCCAGCTCAAGCCCCATTATCTAGTGGGCTTTCAGAACTCCTGTGACTTCTGCTCTGATGCAGCCTCACAGTCTGACACCCCTTGGCAGCCACGGTCCCTCTCAACACAGGACTTGAGAGAGGCTCTGGGACAATGGTGACATCACAAGCAGCCAGCTCTGGGCTGGTGCAGTCAGCCCAAGTACAGCGTGGTATTGATGCTTGCAATGCAAACTCTCTGTGCTGAACTGAGCTCAGAACTTTGCTCAACTCTGTGCACTACCCTGTGGTAACATACAGCAAAAATTGGGGGAAAGAAAGTTTTTATCTATCTCTCTTGCACACACACCCCCTTCAGCAGGTGACCCACAGGCACTGTTGCTATACAAGAAGATTCAGGTTGCTAAATGCCAAGGAATTCACAGCCAGTGTTTAGCACACATCATCACAAGTGTTGGCTCTTAATGCTTCATTTCAAAGGTCTTATAAGTTAAATTCTGCATTAAATCATCCCCTCTGGCAAACTTCGAACATCAACAGACTCCTCAAAAGCATCTGGTTAAGTTGTGGGTAGAGCATAAAGTTTTATTCAAACCACAAAGGCCTATAGGAAAAGGAGAATTAAAAATAAATAAATAAAACCCAACCAACCAAACCCTTAAAATAATTGGCTTTGCCACCTGCACATAAATCCCAAGGAGTTCAGCAGGAATACCCAGTACTGCCTCACAAAACATATTCAGGATTGCAGCTGCAGTTTGAAAGTTCATGATGCCAATGCCATTTGAAGGCTGTGTTTAAGTTATTCAGCTCATTTCTTTTTAAACCCTACAATTAGTTTGGTGCTCAGGATACCCTGAAAAACCCCTGTAGGATCTGACTGTGAGAAGATATCTCCTGGTCTGTTACACATCCTAAGAAATATGTGGGGTGCCTCTTGAGGAAATATGCAAAAACACAGTTCCTTCTTCACTATGCAGCTTCCCACTGGAACAACAAACAACAATTTTCCCTTTCACACTTCCAGACACCTTCCAGGTTCTCTGAGAAATGCCAAGCTCAGTCTTCAAATTTCTGAAAAGTCATTAAGAGCAGGGCAGACCTGGTATTTCCTTTCTTGATTCTGTAAAGTAAAATACAGAACACTGAGGATTTAAATATTTCTAACAACAAGTGAAACTCCTGCCTTCCACAGCCACAGAGTTCTACCACTCCTCTTCCCATGATGGTCAACCAGGACTTTTGTGAACAGTATGACAGCCAGAAGACGATTGGATCTTTTCTCGTATTTTCTTTTCCAGATCTAGCTTTCTCAAGTTGTAATACCATCAAGTACTGCCATGTTTTTGGTTTGAGCATTATGGGTTTTGGGTGGGGCTTTTTTTAAAATGAAGGATCAAGCCCTAGAGAAATTCCAATAGGTTTGCTAAAGCAGTTAGGAAAACTGCTAACTTTTAACTGCTAACATTTGTACTGACTTGGTGTAACTACAATTTGCATAGACTTCATTCTATGACCACTCATCAATTAGGGTGAAATATGAACAACAGAAAAAAAAGTTACATTCTCATCTGAGGCTGGTGGGATGTAAATATTTTATAAATAGGGATAAATGCATGCATTTTGATATAAAATACTGTGTTAATAGACTTAATAATTAAGTCTAGGAATCTAAGTCTTCTTCAGTTAGGAAAACATAAAATATAATTTAACATGTCTCCCTGACACCACAGTCATGAATTGCTCCAAAACATTGAATAAAACACATTGCTTTGGATAAGGACAATAGAGTGAAGATACACAAAACAAACACACCAAACCATAAGTAAGTCCTGCGGTATTCACACATTATTATACATACACAGAAAAAGGAGCTTCAAGAGTCCCCTTGTCAAAAACAGCTTTGTTGCCTGCACTTGTAGGACTTCTCATATTAGTTGATTTTTGATTATTGTGCATTTTATTTCTAAGCTCCGGTATCCTAAATAGATTATTTGTTTTCAAACCACCAAGATGAGTTAAATTCTATTCTATTTATGCTCCCTCCATCCTCCTTACACTTGAGAAAAACAATGCAGTGCTTTAAATTTATTTTTTATCATTTCTGATTAATCACAAGGCAAATGCTACTACATTTAAAAGATCAAGCAGATCTCAAAGTTATGTTTGAAACTATAGCAAGTGCTTGTTCTTTCTAAGAGCATCCCAGCAAACAGCATATGAGGTATATTCCCACCAGTTCTAAGTGTACAGGGGCTTCTTCTAAATCTTAATACCTCACTTTTTCTTAAACATATAAGGAAAAAAAAATCTTGAAGTATTAGACAAAATGCAGAAACTTCACCTCAAAAGATAATTCAATCAGGCTTGCTACGCAGAGGATACTATTCAATCTATTTGAAGTATCTCTGTAACTATGCAGCTGCAAGCATATGATCCCTTCCCAACACAAAGGCAAAGACTGGGAAACTAAAAATGGAAGTTTGCCCTAAAAGAAAGGATTATATATACAGGATTTTTTTTTTCCCGTCTTGATTCTGGGTTTTATCCAAAAGAGAAAGATCAGTCCTTTATTTCCTATTTATCACAATTCCTCAGGAGCAAGATCCCCTGTGGCATGTGGGTATATTCTCCAAGTACAAAGAGGAAATGGTCCAGAGAACTTCATTCATCTCAGTATCTTTAGCTGTCCAAAAGTCAGCATCTAATCTAAACTAGACATCTAGGCTGCCTCAACAGAGAGAGAAGCATCTCCAGATGGTGATTCATCTCACCATAAAAATAATATTTCAGCTGGGGTGGGGGGAACATCCTGCAGAGGTACCTGGAGAGCATGATCACTCTTCCCTGATCAGAAAGGGGCCTTCCTGATGAGCATTCATAAACATTTAAGCAGCATCAAGGAATCACCACTCTCCACATGGCTCTACATCACAGCGCAAGGTGTTTACATCCCACCAAGCTTAGAACTAGGAAGCTGAGGGGCTGACAACACCCCAGGCACAACAAAACACCACACACAGGCACTACAAAGCCACCCTAGGAGCTCATGCTGTCAGACTACATGATGTTCTAGACATAGGTGGATTGTTGCTCCTTTATAAGAGAGTTTAGGACTGTTTGTCTAGCCCAAAATCATCACCGCAATGTCTAACACAGAGGTTACAGAACCTTTTTCACAGAGCCTTGTAAAGCAGCAGAGTTCTCTGGTTGTTCAGTTATTTGGCTTTCCAGCTGCAGAAGAGCATGAGCACCAAGGATCACTGCTAGCTAATAAATAAGCCTCTCACCAGTCTTTAGAGTCATTAAGAACCTGCAGCTGCCAGCACAGCTCTCTCCATCATCCTCCAGCCATCCAGCTGCAAAGGGACCTCCTGCTTAAGGTGCACTCTTCTGGCATGTTCCTTTTCCACACCACATTCTGTAACCTGTGGCCTCAACTGATAGTTTTTCCTCCAGTGAGCTCATTCCATGTAAAGAATAGGATTTTTATTTCCTATCACAAAGGGCAACCAAGCAAAGTATTTGACATTCTGATCCATTTAGCAAGAGATACATTATCCCCAAATATCACCTTCCCATACTGAAGCCTCATTAGTGAAGCTGCTGCTCTGATCTGTTATTAGCAAATGTCTATATCTGCTGAGGAGCTGCTTGCACAAACTGTCCCAAACACAGACAGCACACAGAAGGAGTGGTCTTAAGGACATTTAAATAAATCCGTGAGCATTAGGCAAACTTGGCCTCTCAGGAGGAAAGCAGTGAAATATAAACCACAGATCAAGGTCCAAAAACTGGTATAGCTCAATAGCACCTGGAAGGCATTGCCAAAACTGAAGCTTTCATTTTCACCTACAGAAGCATGCAGATTCCGCAGTGTGGAATTAGTCTTTTAAAACAGCATTTGACAGTTGCTTGATAATCCAGCCTCTTAAATGCCAAAAATCTCCATCATCTAGAAGGAATTGATCCAACAAAGATTCTGACCTACCCCAGCAAGGATGAGATAGGGCTTGAGGTGAAAAGGTAAAAGGATGAGGTGAAAAATGGGACTTTCAGCAGGTTGCAATGTTGCTATTGCTAAAAATTCTGTCTTTCCTCATTATGCAGGTGACATGTTCTACAAGTGCAGCATTCAAATTAAACAAAATATGGAAAATGAAACAAAACCCCAAATTTTTTAACATTTAGATAATGTTTCCAAGGGATCCTTGAAGATCAAAGGCAGAAGTCAGCTGCATCACTTGTACAGCAAGCTCAGTACAGGCTTCAAAGCTCAGAAAGCCAGAAGTTGCCCAACTGGAAGTTAAATTTGATTTATTCAGCAGCTTTGGACTGGGAAGGACACAGCAGCTTCTCTGTATTTCACAATGGAAACTCTTCTTTATTCATTCTGCCTAATTATATACTGACACTGGAAAATTACATTATGAGGGCAGTAACTTCTCTGAATAATTGTCACTCAAAGACATTCTGTAATGCTTTGCGATGTCTCCCAAAGCAGGCTTTTCGAAGACAGGATATGCCAGAACAATTGGTTCATATATGATTGAGGCATTTTGTTTTCTACAGCTTCACATTATAAAAGCAGCTGCAACACCTGTTGGCCTAAGACATCTCATGTGTGTTTCATTTATCTGTTGGATCAGCCACTGGAAACCTGGCCCCAACACTAAAACTGAAATTATGAAAACTGGCCAGACTTAAGAGCATTTGTCTTTGGCTTGATTGGAGTTAACAGAATGTTTGTCTAAGAAACCAGATAAAAGTTACATTTTAGGTCTCAAGAGCTTGGGTCTTATCTTGCAGTTGAACCATTGAACAGAACTAATGCAGAGTCACTAGACTGCTTGGAACACTGGGAGCTGGGATTGAAGAGCTGGCCACAGGATGTTCATGAGTCAGCAATCAGAGAGGAGTAGAGCATGAGGTTGGGTAAATTCATCTGAGAAAACATGGGATCAAGGAATGGACAAAGCCAGCCACTGAGGTCTCAAAGACTATTAACAACATAGCAATTAAATGAATTAACAAAGATGTTTCAAGCTTTATGTGCTAGAGAGACTCTGACCTAGTCAAATTTTCAAGTTTATCCATCACTGGATATTCTGATCTCTGAATGCAGGAAGGAATGCAAAACAAAGACCCTAAAACATCACCTGTATGTTTGAATACTCCAATTTTTCAAGGTCAGCCCTTAATATTGGAAAGCATGGGGCAACAATTTAAAGAGTAGAAGAGTCAACCACCCTCAGTCTTTCAAATCAACAAAAGAGTTTCCATACAATTACAACTAATAAGCCTTAGCAGACCTAGTTCTAGGTAGTCACTCACTTTAATGTTTCTGTGGTAGCATGCAGTAGATTTTCTGACATGCACCAGTATATATAGCAACTATTCTGTCAAGGCTGCCTTGAAATGTGTTTTCAAAGGAAAGAAGTAAAAAACCTGATGTTGCTGTTGAACAGCTAGCAGAGTAAAGAAGGCACCAGTTCTCAGTGGCATGAAGGAATGACCTTTATTGTTTTGATTTCATTATATATATAGAGTTTTCAAAAGTCACCCAGATTGGTCGGTCAGAAGCCTTCCCCCAGGCCTGATTGGCCAGGCCTGCACCGTCCAAGTTCTGGGACACTGTTCCAATAACATCCAAACTTTATCTTTATTTATAAAACACAAGAAGAATTCTCATGGGAAAAGCCTGTGCTAGCCACAACCTGCACTTACTCTTGCTTGTAATACTGTCCTTCAGAGATGCTGCTGTTCCAGATTTGAAGATGAAAACTGAGAGCATCTGAAAGGCAAAACTAAAGCATAGACATTTTAAGGGAAATAAAGAAGCAGTTACCTGTTTTTACTAGTGCTCATTATTCAGATTTAGACTCCCCCCAAAAAATACTATACAGGTGAGCACTGCTAACCTCACCAACAGAGACAAGAGGATTTATCTGTGCCTATATCCATACAAAAAGTTTATGTATAGGCACATACAAACACTCTTTTAGTAAGCCTCAACTTCTTTTGGAGTAAGATTTCCAGACCCTAATTATCCCCTCAAATATTAAAAAAAAAATTGTGCACATAGTGTTTTTGCCCAAGTTGATATTCTTCTCTTTTAGTCATGAAATTATCTTTTAAATAAAACCTTTTTATCCCATGCTTCACAGCACAATTCTCCTTGGTTCCCATGACACACAATGATGCTCTAGCATTACTCTGGGCATGGTGTGATAACATATTGGCACAGGCCCTCGAAAGAATAAGCAAAGCAGAGTAAGCATACTTTCTGTTTACTTGAATGGGAAGATTAGCTCAGTACTAGATCTTCTGGCTGTGGTGACTAATTGTGGTTTGCTCATCTGTGCAGATTTGCTAAGGAAGGTCCTGGTATGCACTATACATTGGAGCTGCTTTTACACCAAACATGAACTGAGGTTATTCCAGTGTGCTGTTTGATCCCATGTGAGCTCACACAGCTCAAACTCCTAGTGACTTCAAACGAAAGTTTACATCAATTGCACGTTTCTGGCTAGTGCTTGTCTTCAAGCACAATTGTAAAAGATGGTAAAAGTGAAGTTGCAAAAGGCATAGGCTGAAGATGAAGACAATTCTACCAACCTTTATTTGGTTAGTTTTTCTTTTTTTCGCAGATGATAAAAGTGGTTCCACACATATGAAACAGAAAGAATAATCAACCTGCACACTAAAATATTTTACATGCCCACACCCTTTTGCAGATAACTTACTGATACTCATTTCAGCCATTGCCCTCTTTGTGTAATATTCCCTGGTTTAATTACTGAGAATAGAAAACTTCTGATTACCCTGCATTAGGGGAATCACAGCAAAATGCAGCTGCTTTATGGTCAGTTTTCCATTTCTATCATCTCTCTGAGCATCTGTGCACAATGTTAGTGATTATGAGTTGTACCATTCATTCCCCAGCAGGAGAAACAGTGCCAGAAATTCTGCTGTGTGTTTTGCTTGGCAGAAAATAGAAGTCCCTCTGGAAAAAGAAAAGGGAATGAAAGCAGGAAAAAAAAAAAGCAGGTACCCGAATCTGTTGCTTTTTTTGGGGGTGTTTTTTCAGCACAAGTTTCCAAGTGCAAGCAGGTGAAAGCAAGTCCTGCACAGTTCCAACATTATGACAGAACAATAGGAGGATTTAAGTGTGGCCATACACTGTGATATGGCATGACTCTCACAAGCTGACAGACATTTCTGGTTAATTTTACTCTTTTCCCCAATCTTCAAAATAATTGAACATTGGAGTAGAAATCAAAGAACACATGTTTTTCCATCAGACATACAGTTTAGAAAAGATCTGAGGATTCATTTTGAATTTATGTCAGGGAACTTCAAACAAAGAAAATATTTTTGGACCATAGTGCCTAGCAATGAAGCTACCTAGTGACGGATAACGGAAAAAATATCTTCTTTTTTTTTAAATCAGAGTAAGGCAGTGATCATGTAACAGTTACTTATGCTAGTTTTTATATTAATTGTAATGATATTTCTATAAAAACAGCATAGATTTTTTTCCTATTTTAATGAAGTCCAAATTTTCAGAAGATTTTGGGGAAAGAAAATTTTCAGAGACATTATATGAGCATTTATGAATTTACATGTCCACTCTAATGCCTCCCAAAATCCAATCACCCCTCTTGAATTTAAAAATGTAATAAGATCCCTATGGTGACAGGTGTAGTACACAGCAATAGACCCAAATCTTCCTTTTGTTCATACAAAAGAATTTTCAACAGAAGTTAAAGCTCCCTGTGTAAAGTGCTCTGATTAAATACCCCATCAATGAACATTCCTATTCCACCCAGCACCAATTTTAGATTTCCTTGTAGTATATTAACTTTCTTAAAGATTTTGGTACGCTTGTTTTTATGCTTCCAATCAAACCTGCACGCCCTGACATTCTATCAATCTGCCCTCACAGGATCACTGCAGTAAAAAAATTGAACTGTTAAAAATTCTGCTCAGTGGAGTCCACCTATGGTGCAATAGAAGGACAGTAAAGTCACCAGGGAGTGTCAGGTCAGCATGGCCAGGCAGCAAACCCCATGGGTGTGAGGGTGCATAGCAAACCATGGTGCCCTGATTTGTACCTTGATTTAAGGGGGCATTCACACAGGTTCAGAACAGGGCAACTGAAATGACAGCATAAAGACACGATTGACTTCTGGCCTCCCCACAGGAAAAGCCTGACCAGCCTCAAGGATAAGAGGACTCAGTCATTAGTCTTTTTAATTAGCTATTTTTCCTCAGTACCCTTTTAATTATTTTTACATGTACCCGCTAGGGAGGCTGCATGGAATTCATTTTTCTTTAGGGAAGAGTGATCTTGGGGCCCCTGGCAGCATCCTTCTAGTTTGCTTGCTCTGAGACTGGTCTCTTTACCAGTAGAATCAGGCAGGACCATGGGAGTTAATAAGCAGCTGGCCAGATGGTGCCTGTCCAAAGGTGTTGGCTTTGCAGACAACTGGAACTTCTCTTTGGGAATAAAATCAGTGATACAGGAGAGCCAGCCTGCATTTCAATCAAGTACAAGCAGGCAGACTATTAGTGGAGATAATTACCTTGCTTTTTTTTTTTTTTTTCCTCCTCCTTCCCCCTCCCTTTCCCAAAACCAGTAGATACAGACCTGGAGAGTGGAAACAAAGGATTCCCAGGGTTAAAAAGAGCATTATTCTGAACACCATAAGCAGAAAGCTAAGTCTTATTTATTCAGATGCTATCAACAATTACACAGTCACTGCTGAGTTAATGTCTATGAAATAATGAGATGGCATGCAACAATAAAAGCTTCTGATATCAATAACTTAAAAACAAGTTAAAGGCATACTCTGTTGGTTTGTGCTCATCAGGCCACTCTTATGGCCTTGTGACCATTATCATAAGGTACTTCAAGTGCTGATGATGCAGCCAACTATGCTACTACTGTCTCAACTAACATCATGTTCACATTACAATATGGAAAATGTTTCAGTGCAGCTCAGGCCTGAAGGAAGAATCCACTGACAAATCAAAACATACAATGTCCCTGATTTTAATTGCATATCAGAAAAACATCTACATGATTAAAAAAAAAAATTTCTGCCAGAGTATTAAGTAAACAGAATAAGACTGTTGATTTTTTTTTCCTCTGACAAATATGAGAGTTAAGATAGTAAATAGGAGTCTGAGCACGTCTTCCCTTTTTACCACACACATTGCACTACCCTGAACTAGTCACTTCTTTGGTAGCCCCTGCTCTACCTCCCTAAAAGGCATAACACAGGTTATCTTAGTGTGGTGCCTTTGGTATATAGACTCTAATGATCCTCAAAATTAGAGTCACCAAGAAACTCAATACTGGTGTGCTGATACAGAATCAAAATAAGGGCATGCACAAACTCTCTTTACTCATTCCTTGAAACAATGTGGAACCAATTTGTTAGTCCAGAAAGATCCCTCTGCCTGTAAACACATGCTTTCTTTCAGAAAGCGTCTTTAGGCAACACTAGGATCTCTTCCGGCTATCCCACTAACACCACTCCACAGAAGGTGTGAGTATTTGGAGAGATGACAGGTGAGCTCCCTCAGAGCTGCAGCCATCAAATACCACAGTGCATAAGCCCCCTTTTTAACAATGTAAGCTTGCTATACTTATGCAGTTGTTAAGAAAATAGATCAATTAATTAGTCAGAGGGTAGCATGTTTGTTCCTCTCAAGTAGTGGGAAGCAATTAACTGCTTTTGCTACCTGAAAGAGCTTCTAGAATTGGAAGCTTCTGGGCAAGAGCAAGTTCTCTGAAAACAGACTGCTCTGACAATATTGAGGCCAACAGAGGAATGCAGCTCATTCCAAATTTTTACATTGTTTCCTGCTCCATCATGTATTTAAGTTCCCATATGCAGAGCCTGACCACAGTACATGCACCTTTCTAGGAGGAAAAGAAAAAAAATTAAGGAAAAAAAGGCTCTCTCCTCAAGTATCTTGGTGAATAGATCCATTCCACAGAAATCCAGATTATTCATAAATCCTAATTTAAAAGGATTAATTTTTTTTTGCACATTACTAGGCCAATATGAATAGCCTTTTCAGAATCCTCACTGACAAGTGCAAACTGAAAACTGCTTTGTAGTCCCCATGTTTCTCATGCAAGATTCATACTAGGTAAACAATTAAATTATCAACATTGCATTGCATCCAAAACTGCCACCAGCTAAAACAGACTTACAGAGAATGTTCCTACACTGAATGCAGAAAATATTTTCTGCAATGTCAAGTAAATCCTCCATTCAGATGGCCTATGAATAGCAGCATTTGTGAAAAGCACAAAACCAGAAAAACCACTAGCACACTTTTCTATGCTTTCAATGCCCTGACACTTCTCTCACCATATTACCCGCCTTTCCCATCTGTGTAATGCCAATCACAGTATAAAAATTCAACTGTAGATAGATCCTCAGAGTCCACATAACAGAAGTTTTGCATGACTGCATTAATTTCTAAGTTACAAATCTGTGATTTCTCTTCCTCCTTCCCAGCTCTCACAAATGGACATCATATGTTCACTAATGCCATTCTCTCCATTTGAAAATCCCATACTGATTTATCTGCTTTGTATTTGCAATTATATCCCTAACACAATGGGTCATGGCCTATAAGTATCAAAATTAAAGCACTGGGGGAAAAAAAATCACACAAAGCATTAGATAAAAAGACCCTAAGTAAGTGAGACTTGCATTCATGAGCTCCTCATCACCTGCAGTCCTCTTTTCCTAACACTTGGGTTACTCCCCTACTTAAACAGCAATATGGATGCAGACCCACAGGCTTGCATCTTCATGTAATTCAGGAAACGTCTCTGCTTTGTTGATGCATTCTGCTATAACATCCAAATAGCACAACAGGATTAATCTGCCACCTCTGACATCTTGTCCATTATAGAATCATTGACTCAGACTCATTCAGGTGGGAAGGGCCTCAAGAAACCTATAATCCAAGCGCTCATTTAAAAAGTCAGCTACAATCAAACCAGCGTATTCAGGGGTTAACCAGGTGAGTCTTCAAAGCCTCCAGTGATGGAGGCTCTACATAATTTCCAAACCACCTACTCCATTTCCTGACTGTTCTCACAGGGTGAGAACAGGTGATTTTCCTCCAAGGTAGTCCATGACATTTGTTCTCACTCACTTCCTGCATCTGTGCTCCTAGGGGATTCCCTCCATGTTTTTCCCACAGGGTGAAGGCTGAGGAGCCCACAGCTCCCTGTTTTGAGCTCTTAACTTTTCCTGGAGATAGGTACAACATTTGGCTTTGTTCAGGAATTGGGGCTCTTCCCCCATCTCCATGACTATTCAAAGACAACAGCTTTGTACAGACATGAGCCAGCTCTCCCAGCAGCCTTGAGTGCAGCCTGTTTAGTCCCATTGACTTGCATGGGTCAAGTTCTTCCAAGTATTCCATGACATGGTCCTTGTCCCCTGATAGGGCTCACCATCCTTCTTGAAATCCTTCATTAATATCAGAGGCTTCTGAAACCTCACTAGTGAGGACTGAGGCACAAGACACACAAGTACCTCAGGCTTACCTGTGCCCTTTGTCACTAATTCACACATTGCACTCAGCAACAAGCCCCATCCTTGTCCCAGAACCCTGTGGCTACTCATCCACACTCCATCCTTGTGCCAAGCCTTGTGGCTAATCCTGGTACACTCAGCATACCCTGACAGTACCACTGGTGCTCAGATGAATATGCAGGAAGTGACAGTCAAAAAGGCAGACAAGCCTCAGCAGACTCTCCACAGCATTCCGAGTATAAGCACTGGGTGAGCAGCAAACCCACTGAGACTTCAGGTCAGTGTGGTAGATATGTGCCCCCATCCCACACATGAGAGATTCCCCAGAAACTGTCACCTTCCTCTTTCAGAGATAAGTTAAGATGCGTCTGACACCTCCCCTGAAGGCCATATTTTCAGGGCACATCACCTGTTCTGTAGCTACAACATAAGCCTGCTGCAGGTGCAGAAATTCAGGGCTTTGGGAGAGCATTCCAGAATGGTACAGAAGATAAGCAACTGATTAAGTGAAAAAAACTATTTGTCTTAATACAATTGTTGTTTAAAATAACCCAAACAAATTCCATATATGCATATAAAAAGCTCAAAGGATAAAAGTATTTACTCAATTGAAAGACAAAACATTTGCACAATTCTCTCCCAAAGAGTGATTCTGCAAGAACAGCAATATAAGATTCCCTCACCTGAACAAGTTTCAGCAATTGCTGTTTGTGTTCCAAACTGTGTACATGCATTTAGGCAAAGCATTCTCATCTCTCTTTCCAACAACTCATACACAATGAGTTTGTTACATCTCAACTGCCCCCTTCAAAGAAACACTGGCATAATCATTGTGTTTGTAATGAATTTCCATGGGTAAAACAGACTGGAACAAAGCAAAAACTCAGCAGAGGGAAACAGGGATTCAACCCCACAGCTCACTCCACCATGGTTATATTTAGTATTGAAGATTTTGCCAGAAGAGCAGTGATACCTCACATTGCCACTACCACCATTAACCATGACCAAAAAGATATAGAAACTAATGATTAAAAATATGCCACTTTATACCAGACCACAGGCACTTGAATTTTACAGCAGATCTAGTTGTATTATAGACCAGAACTAGTTTCCAGAAGTCTAGGAATGAAACTTAACAGAACTGCACTTTTACAGCCTTTACCTCATACAGTAATGACCACTGCATTATCTCCCAATGACATTGAAGCATCCCTTACGCTGTCTAACTAGCCATAATGATCTGTGAAGAACAGATTTCATTGCAAGTTCCTCCATTAAACTGTGGACTTATTACATGCTCATCTAGATAAGCAATGGAATTTTAGCTACCTCTTATCCAAGGTAAAGGTGACATTTTAAGTGCAAAATAATTACATGCAACTGAGCCATTTTTCCTTTGCCCATTCATGGGATCATTTCGTGGGCAATATATATTGGGCCTGGCTGAGACAGAGTTAATTGTCCCCAGAGCAGCCCTCAGAGTGCTGCGCTTTGCATTGGTAGCTGGAAAGGTGCTGCTAACACCCGAGTTTTGCTTCTGCTGAGCAGGGCTAACACAGTATCAGTGCTGTCTCCCCAGCATTCACCACCAGTAGGCTGGGGGTGGGCAATATCCTAGGAGGGGATACAGCCAGGAAAGCTGACCCAAACTGACCAAACAGATATTCCATACCACATGACATCAGCTCAGATATAAAAGCTAAGGAAAAAGGGGAGGAAATGGCAGGGGGGCATTTGTTATTTACAGTGCTTGCCTTCCAGAGCAACCACTTCCTGGGAAGTGACAGGACATCACTTGCTGATGGGAAGTGGAGAATAATTTTTAATTTTTTCTCCCCCTTTGCTTGCACATGCATGATTTCCACTTTTGCTTTATTAAACTGCCTTTATCTTGACCCGTGGAGGTTTTTTCATCCAACTTTCTCCTCCCTGTTCAGCTGCAGAGGGGAGTGATAGAGAAGCTTGGCCTTGCCTGGTGTCAAGCCAAGGTCAGCCCACTGCACGACATTAACTTAGACAACATCGCTTTAGTAGTTTTGTGGTCTATTTATGCAGCTAAAAATTACACAGGCTTAAGGCATCTGAAGTGGCCAGAGTAAACAGCAGAATGGTCCAAAAGGTCAAAGGTCTGGTCTGAAACTGGAGGCCATATGAGACAACCATTGGCACAGCATTTTCAGCTAAAGCACAGATGAGAATGATTCTGCTTATCTGTTTGTATACTGGTTTCAGCCTGTACAGGAATAGCAATTACTTTTCAAGGATAGCCCTCACTTTGTTGTTTCAAAAGTGAGAAGTGATAACAGCATATGTTGATTTTTCTTACCTTTCTCACAAAAAGTCACAATTTAAAATAAACACTAACCTTGCATCTCATCAAGAAAAGGACATTTATTTACCAGATTTTTTGAAGGTGTGAAATTCAATTTAATAATAACAGGTATATTAAATAACAAAGCTTTAGAAAATATATGTAATTAGGTGAGAACATGGTCATTTAAGCAGATATTTCTCTTGAATCTTTGCTAGACTCCATGCTTGTCACCAAATTAGATGTTGTCCCATGGTATGCATTATAAATTAGGCGATTCATTTCATGAGGTTTATAACCAGTGACTGGAAATATAATCCACAATATATATTAGTGCCTTCTAATATCTACAATATTCTGGAGCTTATTATGAGTTCACGCTAGTTGCGTGTGACAGTAACTCCCCTGTCTTTGTACAGACTCCTGATTTATGCTGGGGTACACAAGAATGAAGTCTTCAAGTTTATATTAATTTTTTTGGTGCTTAAATATGTTTTTAAGGGACACAGTACTGTCAGACCCTTTGCATACTACAAGGCATTTGCCAAAAACAGAAAAGTGGGATTACGTTTGTTTTTAAATGGCTATCATAATTTACAAACTGCAATCCTTCCATTTACTTAAAGCTGAAGGTCATTTATTCCCTTAGCCCCCAGAAACAGCAAAAGAATAAGATTATTCTGTTTCCTTTTTGAAGCTACATGCTGCAACTGATGCGGCAATCCTGGCTCTCTTCTGTAAGTTTGATTAAAAAAAAAAAAACCAACATTTTCCCTACACCTACCATTGATTCATACCAAGAAATTTTTCCATTCCTCTCAGCGGGAAATGCCCCCACCTCCAACATCTGTAATCATTTAAAATGCACCACAGTAATCTTATCCCATAGGTATCTACAGAAATTTTCAACCCTACATATCAGAACCGTTCTCTATTCACATGTCAAAGAAATAGTAAAATTATATCATAAGTGCCACAAAATCAACAAGAAAGAATTTATGCGAAGTCAGCATCCCTACAGGAGCTTGAGTGGGTGGGGGGGAATTGTTTTATGTGCAACACATTTAGATATGGGGTTGCATCTATAGTTACCAAAAAGCAGGGGTTTTTTGATAGGAAATGCCTGACTCCAGGATAAGAGCGACAAGAATATGGAAATATTAGCCTCTATACAAACCAGAAATGTAAAGAGAGACTCAGTCATATTGCCCAGAAAAGACTTCATGCACTCTCCAGAATCTCTGTGAAATTAAGCCCTCCTAATTTTCCTTCTCCTCCTTAAATACCTGCTTTTATATTAAGTGATATTGTCGGTTTTCTTGACCTGGTACACAGAATCCGTATATCTACAGCTTTCAATAAGCCTCATTAGGTACACTGTCCCAGAATCAGCCACCTTGGAAACTCTTTCCAAGTTTGCCATTCCAAAAATCCTGCCTCTAAGATCTCCAAGGTCCCTTCTATAGAGACAAGGCCAAACCCATGTGAAACCCAATCTCATCTGGTTCCTGGCATGGGAGCATAAAGTATGGAAAGTCTAGTTGAGCTATCCAATCCAATAGCTCTGCAAAATTTGCCATTCCCAAGAGAGCCTGCTTAGCAGGTTTGCTGCACAGCACACGATCTGAAATCCTGACAAGCAGAGTGCCACAAGACTGATGATGCAAGGCTTTCAATATACTCAGCTCAAAGGCAGAACTAAGAAGTGGACAATTCTGACCTTAACACCACAAGTGTTCACATCAATCCTATCTCAGATCCTGCTGAACAGAAATCCCACTGCTCTAAAAATGTTGCAAAGAAAACATTCCAGGCTTAAGAAGGTGACATTCTTCTGAACACATCCAGTTTCTTCTGTTTATCTCTAAATGTTTGTCCATACTCAGCAGCATCTTGCCTAGGCATGTCATTTTCTGCACATTGATCCACTGGGCTGATTAGAAGAGAGACAGAAATAAACTTTTGCTAACAGGAGACAGTTTTCCAACAAATAACCATGAATTGAGCTGAGCTTCAAATGCTCGGTTCAATTAAGTTCCAGCCAAAGCTTTCAGGTATAAGACTGGTTATTACACACAGCTGTGAAACAAGGAACAAGAACAATATTCAACTGTTACTTAGGGATTATAACAAATCCAGCGTGTTTCAACCATTAATCATATTCTCACTAAGACTGTCAATACAACACATTATTGTGAAAGCAGGAAGCATAGGGAATCTTTCTAACATATTTTGACTTGATGGGATAAAAAAATAGTTTTATGAGTCTGTATAGAAAGTATAGAAGAACCATATATACTCAAAAAGAGTCGAAGTATTTCTACTATTACAAGTAATTATATTGTCTAGGCCACTGAAATATCACGTTGAAACCCTCAGCTAGAAAAAGACATGGATTGGGTTTCTCATTACAATGAGCATAAATCTAGGGTATTGCCACTGAATTCAGAGTTCCTGCATAGCAGTGCCAAAGTAGCACAAGTGTGCCACTGTCCCACAAAAATTCTTTAACTTCTCCTGTCCTGAAATACACAGCTGGGAAATAAAAATAAACCATTCCATAATCATACTGAAGAAATCCATAATGATGCCAACATTTTATACTGAGAATTTGAAGGGCAAGATTTACTCAGCATGAAGAAAAAGGCAGAAAAACCTATACTCTAAAGGAGGAAACACACAAGACAGAATAAACTGATAAGTCATAAGCTAACTCAGCATATCTATTTCATACATGAAGGCCAAGGTGTAGAAAGAATAAATATTTCTGCTTTTAAAGAAAGCTTTGCAGCAAGCCCATGACCAGTCTGAAACAGGATGAATATAAAAATACTGAAACTTCATACTTAAAATAAACATGGAAGGTCAGTTGATCAGCAAAACACAGAAGGTGTTAGGCTGTGAGCCAAGAAAAGCACCCTCTCTTTCAAGCCAGAGGTTTAGAAGGAAGGAGAGAAAAAAATGAGTTGGTGACTAGCCATTGCAAAAAGTGAACAGCAACACAAAAACATTAACATCTTGGCCTTAAAAAGATTTTACAGCACAGTCTCTGGCATTCAGCAAAAGAAAAAAAAATGACAGCACTGTAGAGTCATAAATAAATTGCTGAGACATCAACTGAGATGAAGGCCTTTTTGAAGAATACAAAAAATGCCAAAGGCTACAGACTTGTCACATCAAACAAGGGAAAGTTAGTTTCCTAAAACATGAAGTAATAAATGATAAGTGAAGAAAATGCATGAGGTAGAGCCTTTCACATGAGTTTCAGACTTGGATAGTGATGCCAAAGAACTTAGAGAAAGGGGATTTAATTACTTGCAGATCACTATGACTGGACATCTCTGATGTCTCCTTGTTTGCTTCCTCCTTGAAAATTCCATCTCCAACTTGTATTATTTACCCATACCCTCACTGACATCTGTCAGCTGGGTTCTCAGAGCAATTTAACCAGCATATCCTCAATTGGCCAGTCATGCTCAAAAGGACACTACTGTTCCCCAAGTTCCTCAGCTATTCCCTGCGCACAAACACAGCTATTCACTTACCACATTCATATGGGGCTTCTGCTGCACTGTGCTTGATTCTCCACTACAGAGTTCCAGGAAGCAATCTCACAGCTGAGCAATCATGACTCTCAGCAAAATAAAGTGCCACACTTTGCTCCCTTCCACAGATAGTGTCTTCTCTATGGCATCTAGAGAACAAGCAAATATGTTCTTTATATGAAACATGCATAGAGGGATGGATCATCAGAGTATGCCTTAGAGTCTGTATTTTTTAATCTTTATTAACTGTCCCTTAAATCAGAAACAAGCAGGAGAGCATTTAACAGCATTTGAAACATGAAGAGCAGCAGATTTTATAAGGTGTGCAGAAGTCACAGAAATGCAGATATTTTGTCTTAAACAGCAAATTCGTTTGTGCTAAAAGAGCTACAGGATAAGTCAGTCTGAAAATATACACTTAAAGCAAGTTTGCTAGTTTAGTAACTGTCAGACCCTAAAAGTGAGATTCTACTCTTGATACCTGGAATTGAAAATACAAGTCACTGTAAGACTTACAGCCATAAGAACACAGTGTAAGAGGGGAGACTTGTGTTATGGTGGAAGTATGTGAAATGAAACTTCAGAATTAGTAAGGGAATCCAAATAATCCCACACAGTAAAATAGCATTCAGAGGCCTCCCATAAGCAAAGCTGTACACAGTGAACTATTTTAGACTGTAGAAGATAAGAGCTTCTCTTCAAACTTCTTTTACAAAACTTTTACTTACTCTTTTACTTCTGAAATTCCTTCCAAAATACTGTTGGACTGGTTAAGAAACCTCCTCAAGTTCCAGATGCAGAGAGTTAATGTAGAAGACTTTCTCTTCAGCTGTTATAATTCAGAATATAAGTCCCCAGGTAAGGTTTTCAACTCCTTTCAAATCGTAGGCCCCTTCGAGTTAATCACCTGGGGGCGAGGATACGGATGCGTATCCACCCCTGAAGGACCACGATGGGTCCCCGGCAAGTTTATAAAGCCCTTCCTGAAAGCCAGCCCAGCATCGCCGAAGACCAACAAGAAGGACGTTGCCTCACCACACTGGAGGCGAAGGAAGACGGAGGTTCCTGCTCCACCGCCAGCCTCACTGTATCGACTCCGGCCACGTCACCACCGAGGGTCCCTTTAGTACTGCAGAGCACACCCGGGAATCCCTGAGCCAGCTGTCCCATTCCTTTCCCCCTCTTCCCTATGGCCTTTCCTTCCTCCCTCCCTCCCTTCCCTATCCTCATATAATTAATTTGAATTTTCAACTTGTTTTGTTGTCTCCCCATGCAGGAATGGCCCGCATTGCCAACTTCCTGTGTGCCCTTCTCATCACGTGTCAACCAGTCCCAGTGGTCCTCTGGGTGGTCCGGCAACCAGAAACCAATGTGTGGGTGGCGCTCGCGAAAGCCATGAGCAACGAGCAAATGTGTTTGTCTACTGAGGCGGCCAAAAACCCGTTGTTGTCCTCGCTGGCAGGAGCCCCTGTCTGGCCAGATGAGTTCCCGCGAGCCCTCGTCTCTTTATGGAAAACAGTGAATTCGTTGAAACAAAGTCACTATGAGTTTTACAAGGACCGCCAAAAATTTTCCTTCCATCTTCCCATTAGAAACCCCCTCCTGCTATGGCAGAAGTGGGTCTCTAATGAGGAAAAATTGGAAGAAGAGCCCCACGAATTCCAGCTGATTGGATCTCTAAAAGCCCATTCATGTGTTCAATTCGATTATCAGACTCCCTATAAAGCAGATGAAAAATTGTATCAGGGGCTGAGACAGGGCAACCCCCATTATGTTGCAAATAATTGGTGCACCCAAATTGCCCACGTAAAAGCGCCCTCGTCTCCAGATTGGCACTACAAGCACCCAATTCAGCTTCCAGAGGGCATTTTTCTGGTCTGTGGCGAACGGGCTTGGGCGGGGATTCCCTCCCATCTCATAGGAGGTCCTTGTACTTTTGGGCATCTGACCCTGGCTTCCCCCAACATGACCCACCTCCCGGTGTGGTCGAACAACTCGGTCCCCAAATTTACAGATTCAGCCCCAGATTGCAGCACCAACATCTATCACTGGAGTAAAGGCAAATGGATTGCGGTTTCCGTGTTTCTGCCTTGGGTAGCTGCAGCCAAGGCACTTGGAGAGCTCGGAAACCTCGAGTGTTGGGTGAAAAAGCAGGTGAGACTTACCTCAGATGCCATTGCAGACCTCCTCCGAGATGAGCAGACCACCAGATTGGCGACCCTTCAGAATCGGGCAGCAATAGACTTTTTGCTCCTTGCCCATGGTCACGGGTGCCACCAATTTGAGGGGCTTTGCTGTTTTAACCTGTCCTCCCAAAGTCGCAGCATCCACCAGCAGCAAGATATGCAGGCGATGCTGGACAACATTCAGTTCAAGTCAAGCCGGTGGTTTGAGGAAACAGCACTATTGGCACCGTGGGAGGATGGGCGCATAGACTACTCAAGGGACTGGGACTGCCGGAATGGGGAGCCACGCTTCTTAAAGACTGTCTAATTGTTTTGTTTGCTATCGGTTTAGTTGCTGCTGCTTTTGCGCTCATCAAAAGGTTCTTAAACCGTTTACCTCTATATTTAATAAAGAAGGGGGAGGTGTGGAGGTTCACCGGTCCGAACCGGCCAGCCCGGAGCCCAGGGCTCCAGTTGTCAACGTGGCGCAGCTCCCCAAATGGGATGCAGCTTCATCCGAAGACTCCGAGGACGAAGTGTAACCTCCCACACCCCGCCCCCTGAAAGTTCTCTCTTTGTTTACTGGTTAGAAGTTTAGTTACCCCGCCCCTGTTACCACCCCAGCTACCACCCCTATCTAGAATGTTCTGTTTCCCTCGCTCCCTCATTGGCTGGGTTGTATCCCTCCCCTGGTTTTGTATCATTTGCTACCCTGCTTGTCTGTCAACGCTGTACCTGAGCTGGTTGGCTCCGCCCCTGCTGACCCGCCCCTGGAAACCCCGTACCCCCCCTTTAAAACGCCCCAACTGCCGTTGCTCTGGGCCGTTCGTGCCTTGTGGGTTCTGGGAGCCAGACCTCACGTCCACGGACAGCCTGCGAGCTTTTTGGGTGCCTGCTTCTCCGCTATCCCGTCAATAAAGCACCTTGAAGCTCTCGACCTCTGTGGCTCTTTGCCTCTTGGGGACTGGAGGCTGACTCGACTCCCCGCCACCGGGCCTGACCCTCTGCCACAGGGTGGCCTACTCCTCCTCTCCCCATATGGGGAATCAGGCGGTGTCCCCGGGGACCTACTGGTGCTAGTCTGGAGGGACGGAGCCGGAGCCGAGTGGGCTGAAGGCCGAGCCCAGCTCCGGCAACACTCTAGAACAGGAGTCCCTATCAGTCTCTATCTATTTCAGGGGGATGATTCTGCAAATAAGCCTGTGAATGCCTATCTTCACTCAGATGAATAGTGACAGTGCAGCCCTGCAATACATGAAGGAATGCCTTTTTAAACCACACAGAGCAAATAAGCTTGCTACAGTCACCATACATATTTGCCTTGAGTCTTTTGAATAAAAGACAAGCCTGTATTGAGACATATGTTCTATAACTACATTCAAAGAACTGCTGTTTGGTTCAAGTCTCTCCTGTACAGTTCCCACTTGCATATCCAAGTTCCTGGTTACACATGGAAACAGCACATATCCCTTTCCCTGTGTCAGACTCAAATGAGATTTCCAAGTCAGTGGATCCCAGCAGCATTCTTCACCCATTTCCCACTCTCTGCAAAGGGAGTTGTTTTGTTTTCTGCAGCATCAGGAAAGGGTATAACGCAAAGAGTATTTCTTAAACTGGAGTGCTCTGTGCTCTCCTGCTTTCAAACATTCAGGTCCCTTACCTCTCAGGTATTTGTGTAGACCCAGAAGAAGAGAGCTTCTGATTTTATAAGCCCATGCAGAGGGTGCAGATTTCATCAGCATCTGTAGGACAAAATACACTTTTAAATGGAGGCCAAACACTAATTCTGCTCTCACTATAGTCAAAGGAAAAGAAATCTTCATTGATTTCAGTGTTGCTGCCACATTATACCCTTTCATTCTATTATCTGCCTCCTGTCCCCAAAAGTCTACCAATCACATTTGATAGTATCTCTACAAAGTTGTAAGGGCTGCAGAGACCTTTCTGGTGATTTTCAGACAGATATCTGCAATGAACACAGACAATCATCTATCCCTGAATTCAGCCAACTGAACTCTCCAGTATTACTCAGGTATTTTATTGCTACCACAAGAAGTCAGGTCAAGGGCCTGGAAAAGAGGCTTTGGTATTTTATCTGTTTCCAAAAATAGTCTCAGGACTTCTGTCATAGCTTCATATTTTATTATCACAATCTGAATTTGCAATAACCAAGAGCAATACCATAATTACAAAAGTACTCAGTTCTAAATACCATGCTGACTATTGGCCGCCCTTACAAGGAGATTAAATTTCTAGAAATATCCAGCATAACACAAAATTGTTTGCATTTCAAAACCTAAGGAAACCCCAAATCCATTATAAAAGACACATATACCAGTGCTTATCATCAAATATGGAATATATTTGCAATACTTGGCTTTATTTTAGAACGAGGAGGTGGTTTATCAAATACTACCAAACACAAATAAATAATTTTTTTGAAACACAGTAAAAGAAAGTTTAACAACAGAACTGGAAGAACCATGGGCCCTTCCCTTAAAAATAGCTTTTGTTGCAACAGAAAGGGTTGCAGTACATTATTAAAAATCAAATTTGGATTTCACAAACCAATCTTTTATGAAATCTATTACTTACTTTTTTTTTTCCATGTAATTAAATGCTGGAGTATCTAAAACACCCCTCATTCTGCTGCTGCAGCAGTGAGGAATCCCACTGGCACATAAAGGTCTGAACTCTGCAGTCTTTGCCCAGCTACTGGTGAGATAAACTCATAGCTGACTAGAACTTCTGCTACAGCAAGAAAAGCACCATCTACCCCAGGAAGTAACAGAAATTAAATCAGAACGAATTTAAAGACACAACCGAGAGGGGAATCACAAAGGTGCTTAAAACATTGATTTGCCCTTCACCGTGTTCGGTGAACTGCGTTGCAGAGGTTTTTAATGAGGATTGATGACCAGGTGGGGTTAATGGCCCTCAGCTGCACCTCAGGCCACTAACTCCTCCCTATCAGTTATTAATCCCCAGGAAATACCCTGTACCTCTCTCCTTATTGCTTAATCATAAGTAGCAAGAGATGACCAACCAGTCAAGATCCTGGTGTGGTGTGAATACTCCTGTTCGTGCCTCTTCACACAGTGTGTCTTGTGCTTTAGAAGAAGCTATTTAGATATTACCACACTGAGGTCACAAAAGGATGGAGAAACACATGTGACAGTGAGAAAATAAAGATTTTATCTGCTGACTGCATTTCACATATCTTCTTTAGAATAAACATAATATTTATAGCTTGTGTACTTTGCAAAATTACACAAATCTGTTTGCAATCCCACTGCTATTAGACTACTGGGGGCTCTTTTCTTTGCAGCTCTGGAGCATATGATGGGGCCACTGCTCGTATTATTGCTGATTTTAAAGCAAGAAAGTATCAAGCAGATGTTATTAAATTATAGCCTGAGAAGTAAAAGCCCCATGGTCAAACCAAGACACTGCACCCAAGAGGCCTGTGGAAGTACAGAGGCTCAAGGCACTGCTTTCCTTTGGAAAATGCACAGCTCAAAGGAGAGTCAATCTATCCCTACTCCTGCTTTTCCCCACCCATTGAAACGGGGGTTATGCCCAGTCTCAAACCCATATGTTAGCAGAGGATGATCAGAGAGTTTGTGCTTAGAGCTGATATAAGAGTAAGAGCACAACCTTTATGTTTTAATTCTATTGCAGAGAAAGGCTATAGAGGAAATGGATTTGGCTGAAGAAGGGAAGTGGAAGCTGTATGATATGACATCCTATGGACAAAAATTATTTAGTTTTTCTTTACTATTTGCACTCTGGACTTGAAATTTCTGAGAAGATGGCTATTGATCAGGACATATGTAAGTAACAGCCTTTAATTCATACCTGAGGAGTTCCCCCACTCTGAAAGATGACACACAAATACACTAATGGGGGATCTGAAGATCATCTGTCTTGACTGCATCTTCAGTGAGAAACCCTACATGCTCTTGCAGTGTCATTTTGTATCAACCTCACAGAAATAACAAAAAAGTTTACTCTTCCATTTCATTCTTTCTCTTTCCAGTTTATTTGGACTGCCCATGTTGTGAGGCATGTGGGGTGCTGACATCTTTTAAATTGATCAACAAATTATGTCCTCATGACTGACAAAACTCTTACAGGTAAAAGAAATTGTAACTTTCATCCTATATACAATAAGAAGACCACTGTCAATAAATGCATAAAAAACCTTTATGGAACAGATAGTACCTCAAACCCCAAAGGCTAAAAGCTGTTGATTACTATTATGCTCTTTAAAGGGAATAAGATCACATTGAGCTTCAGATCACAATATAGATCGTTCTAGGTCACATTTACCAATGATCCATGGTGATATAAATTAAATCAATGACATCTTTATTTGTATACAAATCATAAATTAAATTAATATTCTGCTACCCTACTTAAATTTAATTATCTACAAACATATACAACACTTTTTGTGATCCTTCTGACGATGTCATATTCTTCATAGTTATGGGCAGGACACATTTTGAACATTTGGTAGAACAACACCCATTTAGAGAGTTAGATCTAAAAATCCACATTTGCTCAATAAAAGTTCTCCCAAGAACTGGATGCTGTCAAAATTAACAGAAGAACCAAGAAAAAGGTTATAAAAAGAGGTAGTATATTAAATTCCAGAACAGCTTGTTTAGGTCCTTGCACCACCTCAGCTGTAACAACTTTTTCATCAACTTCAGTAGGCTTTGGATCAGGCTCCAAGTTGGAATGGAAGTTGATGATAAAAGTAGGAGCGCACTGGCTGATGCCAAGAGGCTTTGAATCAGTCCATTGTCATGAAAGCTGTTTACAACGTATGAATAAGTAATCCATGCTGTGCTATATACACTACCTCTCTGCTAAGAATAATTAGGCTAGTGTAGCTTACTGACTCACTGTTTTTACCATTTGCACAGCCAACTGATGTATTGCAGAACATTTTCTAAAACAAGTCTTCATATATCTTTTAAATTGAAAATCCAAAGATTTTCATGGGGTTTATGAATACAAAAAAAAACCAATAGAAGCTCTCTTCCTCCTACATTAGTTTCTTTAACCTAGGAACCAAACTAATCCTGATGAAACATCTTTACATCAAATGCCTATGTTTTACAGAATTTTTCCCTAATTAAATGAATCAGATGTATCATAGTCACATTTATTAAATTTTGTTAATTATTCGGTACATTCTCGCACAAAGAAAAAAATAAAGATTTGTTTAATGTCATATCTATATATGGTACATAATGAAATGGTATTCATTAAAGTTACTGATTTAATTCCTTTGCAGGAAGTAGGTGAGGGAACGATGAATACATATTTTAGTTCACTTAAACACTAAAAACACACATTGTAAGCAGCAAAAAGTATACATTTTTTAAGATAATTTGTGAAATATGCTGGATTTATATTGTCAGATTTTGAACCCTTCTGTTCCGATAAAGGATTTACAGAATCTAAGGGACTCCTATGCAAGCTATTGTGCTTGCCTCTTAGAATGGGGATTAAATAAGCAGTTTATCCATCCTAAGCTTTTGCATTATTTTTTTGTAAAATACATACTTAAGCTCAACTAATCACCAGAATGGGCTTCTGCAGAGACTAATGACTAAAATGCCTTGGTTTATGTTATGGAACAGTGTTTCACAACCTTCTCTCCGGTCCTTAAATGATACAGATATATTATGGAAACAGTGATACTGAGTAACAAACATAATATAAAGAAATTTTTGTGCCATTTAATGATCATTCACACCCATGAGCTAATTGTTCATGCAGTTATCTATCAAATATGTAATAAAGAAACACTGGATATGGTCTTTCAGAAACATGTGTTGAAGGAGTTTTGGTCACTGGCATTCATAATTCACAAACCAGCCAACCTAGGAGTTCAAGTTAGAATCTTGAATGCTGAGACAGAGAATAAGAGCTAGAAAATAAGTCTGCCTGTAGTTCATGGGAAAAGACAGACACAAGAGGCAGTTCAGCCCACTGAAGATCTTTGGACAATGGTCTATGTTCCTGGGAATGATTCCTAACTGTCAGTTTCAGATGCTGCCTTGTCCCATGTTCCAACTGTGTATCAGGTCAAAATCAGGCACAGATGATCTCTTCTCCCATTCTGCCCTGACTACTGCAAGAAGGATATCTGACCTTCTTGGCCAGGAGGCACCACAATAACCTCCAGCTAGACACCTGATTTGGACAAATCAATCTTATGGCTTGGACACATGTCCCACCACACACTCACAGGTCAGTCAGATGCAGCCTTTCTCCTTAGAAGTACAGAGTAAAGATAACATGCACCTAAATTGGATCCCTTGGGTAAGTGCTTGTAACTGGCTGGGATGAATACAGTCTTAATAGGTACTTAGCACCTGAAGGATGGGATGTCATCCAGAGGGATCGAGACAAGCTCAAGAAGTGAGCCCACAGGAATCACATGAAATTTAACAAGATCAAGTGGAAGGTGCCCCACACCAGTCGGGGCAATCCTCCTTATCAGTACAGGCTGGGGGATGAATGGATTGAGAACAGCTCTGCAAGGACTTGGGGGTGCTGGTGGATGAAAGGCAGCAATTTCTGTCAGCTCAGAAAGCCAAATGTGTCCCGGGCTGCATCCAAAGCAGTGTAGCCAGCAGGGTGAGGGAGGGGATTCTGCTCCTCTGCTCTGCTGAGACCCCACCTGCAGTGTTGCATCAGCTCTGGGGTACCTGGCACAGAAAGGAGATCAACCTGTTGGAGTGAGTCCAGAGGAGGCCACAAAGGTGATCAGAGGGATGGAGCACCTCTCCTATGAGGAAAGGCTGAGAGAATTTGGTTTATTCAGCCTGGAAAAGGGAAGGCCTTGGCATGACCTAATTGTGGCCTTCCAGTACCTGAAGGGAGCCTTCGGGAAAGATGGAGAGGGACTACTTACAAGAGCAGGTAGTGACAGAACAATGGGGAATTGATACAGACTAGAAGAGCACTAGATTAGATATTAGGAAAAAATTCTTTATTATGAGGGCAGTGACGCACCAGAGTAGGTGGCCCAGGGGAGTCATGGATGCCCCATCCCTGGAAGTGTTCAAGGCCAGGCTGGATGGGACTCTGAGCAACCTGGTCTAGTGGGAGGTGTCCCTGCCTGCAGCAGGGGGATTGGAACTAGATGATCTCTAAGGTCCCTTCCAACCTGAGCCATTCTCTGATTATATTAATATAATTTTTCACTAGTAGCAAAGATAAGGACATATTCATCTCTAACTCTCTGAAATACAAATCTTAACCTTGGTATTACCTAATATTTTTCTAACATTCTACAGATAGTGACAGAACAAAATACAACAGTAATATAAAGCAGCACTATAAACAAGATCTATTTTCCACTGCAAAACTCTCCTGCATTTTTAACACTACAAATACAGATCTATATTCAATTCTTCAGAACCCAGCTTGCATTTTGAACATAAATTTGCTTTGCCTTACTCATGGGGAGAAGGAAGAAATCTAATCAAATTCTACTGAGTGTTTTCTCTGCTATAATTTAGTGGTAAAACTGGCAGGCTGCCTAACCACGTCAAAAAAGATACATTTGAAATGCTGTAACTATAAAATAACAAGGAAGCTTTTAGCCACATTCATGTAGCGGAGACTATGAAAATGTTTACTTGTAATGTGGTTAGCATATGAAAAGATTAATCTAACAGGAAAATACATTTTAAAGTTGTGAAATTGTCTTGCTTGGTGTATAAATATTTTATGTAAATAAAAGCGGATTTGAGATTCATATAACATTTACATATTTTTTAAAACTAAAGGCATAGCAACTGACACTGTAAGTCATTTTTCAGTAATCCCCTCACTCTGCTATCTCCACTAATGCCTTTATTTGTTTATATTAGTTTTTTCCCTAATGAAGATGGCGCTGGTGGTTCTGTCTGGCTGAGCTGCTGACAGGACACCATCAACTTCCAGGGAAGGCATCACTGAGGGAGAGCAGGCTGGTTTTCAGCTCAGTGGTTCTCATTGCAGGCTGCAGCGAAAGAAAATTGATGCCAAAGACGTGGATAAGGAAAGGTGACTTTTACTCAAGATCGTGACTGGAGAATTCTGAGAAAATTGGGGTGACAGATAGGGATGCTGATCTAAGTACTTCAAATGCCTGAGCTCATTTCCTCAGTCTGGGGGGTTTTTGCCACTTTTTTCATCAAGTGGTCACTGGAAGACAAAAGTAATTTTAGATTGTTGAAGAATTGGAGATAGCTTCTCAATTGCATGACAGAGAGGGGTAAAGGGGTCCAAACAGAAGTGAAAAACCAGACATTCTTATTTTATTCCAATTCGACTTAACCAGAGCTTATTTTTATTAATTTTTGTTATTTGAGACTATTTAAAAAGTGTCTTCCATTAAGAAACAGAAACAGAATGGCCTGGCAGACAAATGGCCAACTAACAATACCAAGTAATTTTCATAAGATGCAGACAATTGGTATCACAACCATCACGGCCTGTAATCTAAGAGTGGGATTACTCTGTGGAAGAACCACCACTTTCTACCAAATTTCAAAGCTTTTTCAAAGGTTATGGCAAAAAATGAATGTCTGAGTCAAGACTCAAAGCAAAGACCAAAAATTTACTGCTTTGGAGGCTCAAAATCAGTTTTCCAGATAACAGAAATGTGTCCATTAGAGATCTACAAAATTATATTTCTTTTGTAAAGCAGATAGCTTTGAAGAACACTGAAGAACAAAATAGTCTATATGTGGTTATATGTTGTTAAAAAAGGAAAACTTCTGTGATACATATAGCTGCTTGATGTAGTTTAAAAAGACCCATTTAATTTAGGATTATAGTATAAATTATTTCTCTATTGTTAAATCTAAATAAAACTGAAAGTGATAAAGACAGTGAAGTTTATACAGTGATAAATATAATGAAGTCTGCAGATTTGTGTCATGAAGTTAATCAAATCAAAGGCATTAAATTCAAATCTAAACATAGCCAAGTTTACATGGTGAAAATTTGTGGATCATTCTGCCATTGTAAATGCTTGCAAAATTTTGGGGAAGGGGAGAGGCATGGCAGATTGATGCTAATATACATGAAGAACTGGATGATTCAAGCACTTTGACTTACCTGATTTTGGACCATCAGCTTCATCTCTCTCCTAACACACAATCAGAAGCATTCTGCATCAGGTTCCCAGTTTTTCTAAAAGGCATCTATGTGAGCCAGTTTCGAATTCCAAGGGGTTTCCTCTGAAACAGAAAATTACTTTTAAGCAGTGAAAAAGCGTGGGTTTCAACTGGGGTATAGAAGCTCTGCCTGAGAAAGATCCAGTAAATAGCATCAAAGAGAAAACTTAAAAATCTCTTGAAGATTCCTACAGAAATTTTACCACAAGGCACATTGTACACAGAATAGATACTCATGGGGTGGATTTTAACACTTGAAACAGCAAAAGATGGACAGCAATGATTTCACCCATTTCACACAATCTGAAAGCAGGAGGGAAGACAACCACCTAAACAAATAATGTAAATCCCAAGTATAGATTTGCATCACTCAAACCAAAGATTGTTTTGTTATTGATCAGAATAAGAGAATCAACAATTAAGTAATATCTTTCTTTTAAATATCAGATGCATTGAAGCAGTAGTAATTTATTTTTGTCATTATTTCTTTTGAAACCATGCAAAATACCATTTCCAAATGCTGGTTTTCTAAAAACATAACCATTAGGATAGTTGTTACATATTTAATTTCATGCTCCACTCAGCATAAAGCAGTTGAGAGACTGCCAGACAGAGCAAATTAAGTAACCGGTTAGATAATTTCCTGCTTAATTGAAAGCAGGTAGTTTTTAAAAGTAATAATTGATTTTGCTTCTAATAAGCGTGTAGCTATTTCTTCCTTTTTCTATTCCTGTTATTAAAGGAGATTGCACTAAACCTTTGTACACTGTTAATGATGGGCATGGGAGGAAAAGAAGAAGAGAATACTGTTTATTTAGTATTTTCGATGCTAATTGCAGCAAAAATAACAGCAGAATGGCACCCCAATATGGGTCCTTTTCAAGATCATTACTTTAAAATCTAATCCAGGTCAAATGTTCTCAAGTTCATGCTCTTCAAGGACAAGAAGGGAGCCAGCAATCTCAGTGTAGTTCAAGGTGAAGAAGTATCAATTATCCTAACAGGTAATAACCAACCTCAGCAAAGAAAAAAAGATGGGGTTTTGGTATTACTCCTTTGCTTTACTTTTAGGAATGGTCACTCCACAAGAAAGCTGTGATGCCTAAAGACAACAGATAAAGAAATCTTTGACTGACACTGTTTTATGATGTAGTAGAAAAGGACTTAATTCTCCACGACTCTTCAAAATGCACCTGTCACAAGCAGTTAATTCACTTGAAAATTTTATTTAAAAACAAAAGAATAATTGTTCTATTTAAATGTTTGAACAAAACATTACATTTTCTGATCTAAAGAAAAAATTAAGATGACTGTGTCCATATTTTTTAATTCTACTTCTTTGAAAATTAACAAAAGGAAAAGCACATCCTACATGTGCAGAAAGTATTACTGCAAGCTTTTTATTACAATCCAATGTTTTGACAAGTTGCTATAAGAAACAGTCAAATTCCACTGTGACTCATTTTAGACTCTATCCTCATAACTTTAGAGCACCTGACTGCTTCTTTTTCACAGTTGCATATATATCAGCAATAATTCCCTGAACTGAGAGACAGAATATAACCTGGAATCTAAAATCAGTAATACATCTGTATAAAAATCAGAAGCTATAGCTTTTTATATATACATATACATATACATATACATACACATACACATACACATACACATATACATATACATATACATATACATGTAGTAGATTTACAACTACCGCAAAATGCTGAGATTATTCTCCCAATAAAAAATCACTGCTGATTCCAGGCTGTCAGGCATTTCCCATATGGCTATTACTGATTAGCACGCTGAGACAATTATGACCTGCATCAGGTAGAGCAAGCAAGAGTTCTGCAGCCTGTCAGTACGTTGATCCATGCATTACTGAAGTAATTTTGTGCAGCTTTAAGCACTTAAATCTGGTGTTTAGTACACAAATCCTTCTTCTGAATTTACAGTCTTACACACAAAGATTTAAAGAAAAACACTCTATCCTCACAGAACATAATGCAGAGGCATGCAAGGGTATCATAAGATTTGGGGTTATCTTCTTTAGTTTCTGCTAAGTACAGTAACTGGCAATTGGTAGTATGCCAAATGACATGAGGTTTTTTGGTTTATCCACACTGACAAATCTCTAAAGAAGCTAATAATCTTAACAGCAACACTATGATGTTTTTTCTGAAAATCATGCCTGCTAACACTAATGAATTCTCATTTTACTTAAAGGTCATCCATACAGTACTTACAGTTTGCTTATTCCTGTAAAATGACACTTAATCGTGCCTGTATTCCTGATAACACTCCCCCCTTTTTTCCATGGGAGTACATATGTACAATTAGACATTAAACTTACTTACATATATGTATGAACTTCAGACTGTAATTCTGTGGTCTAGAATGGTTGGGAAGAGAGGTCAATGAGGGCAAAATGGGTATTTTATTCAAAGAATTGAAAAGCACATGCCTGAAGATCATGGTGTCATCACGTACTGCTATTGTAACATAATCATTCAATGGCAAAACTGTTCTAAAACTTACAGAGTTTCCCTACTTCAGGTCAGGAGTGCTTCTCATACGTTACCACTTCTGAAGCTAAGTGCTGGTTTTCCTACCAATTTAAGTTTTCAGTTCTCAAAATAAAAGAAATTAAACCAAACACACACAAAAATACTGCAAAGCCCGACATTAAGTAGTACGTCTCACCTAAGCCACACATTTTGTGTTGTTACAGTGATTTTCCATTCAGCAACAGGACTGAGGCTGATTTACAATATCTCCTTTTGATATTTTTAGGATTTCATAGCCCTCCTTTTGTGTCCTTAGAGATCAAAGAAAATGGCCATTAAATCTGCAAATTGCTAGGCTGTCTGTCACAGTCCTTAGGCCAGGACCATTTAAGAGATCAAACTTGAACAAAAAGAAGCTCTGGGAAAGGAAGACAGGAAACGAGGAAGAAGTAGAACTATGGTGTGGATGTGTGAAAACTGGAGGTAGGAGAAGGAGACCTGCTTTACTTCATGATATCCAAATGAATACTTCATTAATTTTTACTCCAGTAAAAAGCTGGGATATCTAAGGGCAGTGGAAAAACTCCTTGCAAATATGTCTCTTCACATAGCCCCTAGCCCTCCACTCCAGCCCCATCACACATATACACAGAGAGAGAGAGAGAAAAAAAACCCAAAACAAAACCAAAACCAGAATCCCAAATAAACAAAAAAACCCCAACAAGTTAAAACCAGAAAAACAAAACCAAACAAACAACCACCCAAAAAACCCCACCAACCCACCAAACAAAGAACCCCACCACCTTAAAGATTTCATTCTTTATACTTAATCAAAAGACAGATATCCAAATTCTGCTTGAGGTTATTAAGAACTTCTATCAAGTGTCTTGGTCTTGTTGAACCAATGGACTAAAGGTAGCTGATGTTTAAAAGGATCAAAGATACATGAAAAATACTTTCAGAATATGACTGCACATTTACTATATTATATATACACATGTACAGTGTAAGCACACATATATGTAATTTAAATACACTCTGCTTATGTTTAGATTCTGCAGTCTGAAAAAATGCAGAATGCTAAATGTGTGCATTACTCCTGGTATTTTCACCAGTCCTTCCACTCTTGAAGACAATGGATGCTTTGCTGTTAGGACAGACTTTACGGCACTGGATTGAATGATGACCACAGGACACAACTAAGTGAGCTGTAGTTGGCCAAAACAACTAAATAAGCTATTTTCAAAATCACCCCTAATTGACCCCAACTTACAGGTTCTCAGGTTTACATTAAATTTGTGCCAAGAGCTTATGGACAATTAATATAATTTTATGAGTAAATCTAATGTCTGAATTACTTTCTGTAAGTATTTAAATGCAGTTATTTTTCCCCATAAGCTTTAGAAAGAGAAATGAGTCAATAAAGATTGCTAATATAAAACTATATATTAATATCTAATAAAACATAATTACATGAGTAGGAATTCACAGTAAAAACATTTATTAGAACAGGTTTACTGATCTAAAATACATGGATGACCCCTGTGAAATCTGTTCTTTGGCACAGAGACAATGCTGAATAACCAAACAAGAAAAATGTTTTGGGGGAAATTAGAGACAAATAGCATTAAAAGGTGTCCTTCATAAGTATATGCAGATAAACACAAATTCCAGTTTCTTTCTTCTTTTCAGTTTCAGACTGCAATTAATTGGCTCCTAAGAAGGCTGGACTGTAAGAGCAAGAGCTTCTAGAAAAAAGAAGTTCTCTGAGCTTGTCTTGTATTAATGACCTTAACCAGAATTCTGCCATCTACTGAAATAAGAATTCTGTCAAGTTTTCAGAAAATACAAAATCACACCAGCAAGGAAGCATCTTTCCTTTATCAAATAAGGTATTTGAAGAGGGCAGCCTGACCAATGGAAACTCTTTAGCCAATCAAAATTAATTATAACTCCTGAGAATTATTCCTTTTCACTGTTCTTGTTCAAGTCTTAAGAGCAAACTGTCTTGGAGAAACCTATACAAAAGCTAGATTAAAGGTTGAGATGCCTCTTGTAACACACCATGCTTAGTCCTGTCTTCTGCTGAGAGTTTATATTTCTGCTCAGATGACCCTCTGCATCATCTACATTTATCTGTCACTCAGCCTGGAATCACAACTGCCACATCTGAAAGGAAGCTAATGAAGTTCTTTAAAATATTACATGCAGTTTTTACTTCAATAGCTAGAAAAATAAAACTTCAGACAACTAAAATCTTCATGAAAATCCAGAGCAAGTTCTACATGAAGGTTCTGATTTTACAAACTGACCTGTGTGCAAGATCACATTTAAGGATAAATCTATTCAAAATTAAGCACTATGAGTAGACCTATTTTCTCAACTGTTGTTAACCTCAAAATATCTGCCATAACCACCCTTCTGAAGTGTCCTCTAGAGAAAAAGATAAATTGGGGGGGGCAGGCAAGGAGAAGGAGAAGGCTCTACTAGAGAAAACATCCACTGCATTTATCATATATTAAGGTAACCAGATAGATATTTTGAACTTCAGTATTTTAAATGTGCACTGAAAATAGTGACTCCTAGGAAGAAATAGTGCAGCATGGGTTGGCCAAACAAAAACAATGTCTGTATATATGCTTTTAGATCCCTGAGGGTTGAAAGAAAGGGATCTGAAGGGAGAACAGAAAACAAACAAAACCCCTACTAAATAAAATAAACTGTACTGTTAAAAAACATTATCTATTCTCCCTCCTCTCTGAAATAGGAAAACTGTTCATAGCCTCAGCATTTAAGTGAGGAGCCAATTACCTCAACCACAGCAGTGGTTATGGCTCTGTTAAGACAGGAACATAGTTATTGGCTGGGCTCTGCTGCTGAGGCTGCACTTGCTCTCAGTCCTGCAGGATGACCTTCAGAATAACCAAGTTAGCCTCTGCCCCAAAGTTATAGAGTTCCTCCCTATCTGCTGTCTTCACCAACCATTCAATAGTTTTTTCCCTTAGGATTTTACCTATGAAAAATCCTAAGAAAAATTTCAGCAATCTATCATACAGATCAGTGTGCAGAATCTGTGCCCCTAGGTACTGTTGGGTAGATCAGAAGGTGTCTGGGGGATTCAGCTTGCCTTGCTTTGTCTGTCCCTGCTTCCTGTGCAGCAGTGATGGGGCTTATTAACTCAGAATCATAGAATTGTTTAGGTTGAAAAAGACCTATAAGATGATCATGTTCAACTGTTAACACAGCACTGCCATATTCACCACTAAACCATGCCCCTAAGTGTCATACCAACATGTTTTTGGAACGTTTCTAGGAATGGTGATGTCCATGGTGATTCCATGGACAGCTTATCGCAATGCCTGATCACCCTTTCTGCAAAGAAATTTTTCCTAATATCCAGTCTAAATCTCCACTGATGCAACTTGAGGCTACTTCTTCTCATCCTGTCTCTTGCTGCTTGGGAGATTAGATCAACCCCCACCTGGCTACACCCTCCTTTCAGGCAGTTTTAGAAAGCAATAATATCTCCCCTGAGCCTCCTTTTCTCCAGGCTAAATAATCCCAGCTTCTTCAGCTGCTCCCGATCAGACTTGTGCTTCAGACCCTTCACCAGCTTCATTGCCCTTCTCTGGACACCCTCCAGCATCTCAATGTCTTTCTTGTAGCAAGGAGCCCAAAACTGGACACAGGACTTGAAGCACAGCCTCACCGTGCCGAGTACAGAGGTACAATCACTGCCCTGGTCCTGCTGGCCACACTATTGCTGATACAGGCCAGGATGCCATTAGCCTTTTGGCCACCTGGGCACAGCTGGCTCTTGTTCAGCTGCTATTGACCAGCATCCCCAGGTCCTCTCCACTGGCAGTTTTCCAGCCCCTCTGCCCTCAGGCTGTAGCACTGCCTGGGGTTGTTGTGACCCAAGTGCCCTGAATCCTGTTGAACTTCATGAAATTGTGCTGCAACACACCATTTGAGGGTATTGTATGCCATGATAGACCAGAGGAAGTGGAAACTGACCTTGCCAGGCTGAGTTTCTAACTCAGAATATATTGAACTGAATGGTGTCACCCTTCCTCTGTGACTGGAAGTCACACTACCAGGGGCAGCCTCCTCTCTCCCTGACCCTGGCCAGTAATTTCAAATTGCCATCAACCCCTACCTTGGCCCCCAAAGTTTGAACTTCCAGACAGGAACACATCACCATTGAGAACCTCCAGCCAATGCTTCCATGCTTCCCCTGTGAACAACCTGGATGGAATTCTGTTGCTAAGGGAACCTCCAGCTGGTTGTCCTCCACAGGCGAAGAGCCCAGGCAGATATCCAAGTGGTGTGCTAACTAGATAGGATGAATGTCAGGAGCAGTGAAACATACAAAGATGCAGCAGAAGAAACTTGGCTCTACCTCTGAGGAGCCCTATGAACATCAGTAGCCATTTTCCATAACTTGCGAGCCACATGGACTATTACTATCTTTGAGTATATTTGCAGGGTTGTTCATGAAGTGGGGAAAAGGAGGCCTGTGTGGACCCCATAAGAAGTACAGTAGGAAGGACATGAAGAGGGATCTCTATTGCCATGATATATCATTTCAACCTGCTGAAATTAACATACCACCTCTAGCTAGATGTACAGGCCACCTTATTGAAATGAACATGAATTTTTTTTTCAATAGATAGACCGGAATTTCAAATTTAGAATTGAAATCTTAGTTTCCTGTTGCTATTCATTACAGAGAAATGTACTTTATTTAGTAATTGGATTTTTTCCACAAATTAATTTATCTTAGTTGCATTGTAATTAATAGTAGTAACAACCAATTGAATAAATAAGTAATTACAGTATTCAAATCTGAGGGTGATGGATACTTTAGGTATCCATGTATGTCCATACCACACAAAAAACCTATTTTTTAACTCAGATAACACAGTTAATAAAGTTAATATGAGCCCTCTCATGGCTAGGCCCACTCATTGGGCGACTCTATGGATGCAATGATACGTAATGAAAAGGTGATATTTTTCATTCCTTATCCCATTTAAAAGCCTGGAATATAATGCATTTAACAACAAAGAGAAATCTAAAATCCTGCCTATTTCATAGATTCTCTCCAGCACTATCTTTTCTCAAAGACCACCTCCCAAAACTTCACACAGACCATGTGATGTCAGCCCTGACAATTCTATGCTTGTTGCACTACACACAAGTGTCCCAAATCACTAACAGCACATCTGACAACCCTTTGCATACCAGAAAATCTGAAGCAAATATATTTTTAACAAACCACAGTAAGAGACTCTGAACTTACACTACTGTGTCTTTCATGAAAAAGGCAGATCCTACACTGCTATTTAGGTGTAGACCTGGGTCTCAAAAACTGGAAACATCCCCAAGATGTACCAGGGAAGAAGCTTGTACAGGGTTCTTGGAATTTTTTGGTAGGCGTGCCACTGGGAATCACAGCCACATCCTCAACTTGTCCACCTTTGTGGAGTTATGTTCTATCTGTGAACACTCCACTGAAGCTTCTTCCTCTATGCTATAGCTCATAGCATAAGCTTCCTGAAAATGCATTATTTAGCCCTCGACCTTCTTGAATGGGCATAGAGGGTTCATGATAATCTAACTCCACAAAAATCAATACTAACTTTCAATTTACTGGCACCTAGCAGTTTTTGACTTCCAAGCAAAGATGAAGAGAAAAATTGGGAATTAGACAGCATGTTTGAATACATTCCAGTTATCAGAAGCAAGAGCCACGAGGCCCCACTAATGCAAACAAACTCCGAAGATGAAATGTCTAACTTAGACATCTGTCACTGATCTACCAAGGTAAGCATTTTGCAGTGCTGACAAGGAAAGTGTGCCAAAGACTGTTTATGAATCAATAAACAGTTCCTAGCACATTAAAAGCTTTCAATATAGGGTTTTATTTTATTTTATTTTTACACTAAGGGATTCTTTTCTTCTTGGATAAAGCATATTCTATGCACTCAACTGAAGACTATGCTTCCCATAGTTCCTTATAGAGTCACTGCCACCATCACAATATATGTCTAGCCCCTGAATTGTCTTTTTGTATTTCAAATAGATGAGGAAGGATAAAAAGCTTTTAACATGTCTCAGGCGTGTTGGCCCATGCTACTTCACCAAAAGAAGTCCTCCAAGTTCAAAACTGCCTGCCAAGGCTGCATACTTGACATTTGCTATTTCAGTTCCTATTGGAGGGTGAAGATAAGATCCTTACGGGTAAGGAATAATATTAGACAATCTCTAGCCAAAGATTTTATAGAATGTTTTAGGCTTTACTTTTTGGAAGTACTGAAAATGGCCCTGATCCAGTAAAGCTCTAAAGAACATAATTTAAGCGCTTTGCTAGATTAGAACTGTAACATGCAATGGAAGAGAACACAAATATCTGACTATTACAAACACTGAAAAAGAAAACATACAAGCACAGTTGAAACTTAGTGCTACAGTCAGTTTTTCCTATAGCAAATCCCATGTTCCTGTGGATCAGCTCCCTTTCCCATAAGAAAAAATAACTGTAAAGCATCAGGGTATGGACCTCGTCTTAAACACAATCCTCTTGTGCTACTGAGTCTCTCTCTACAAACTTTCCTGTTAATGCTTTCAGTGATATTTTGTTCCAAATCACATTGTACCTTATGCATCTACACATACACCACCAGAAAAACTCAATCTGCAGATACACCACATGTGATGAGTCGTAGATCAGGAATGCTGAAGCAACAGAGACACCAGGATGAGCTCTTTGCGGAGCCAGTTCAGATCTGATTGAGTTCATTAGCTAAGGCTGCATCCCAGACCACTGCAAGAGTCACATCCATACAAGTACTTCCATGTAGCACAGAATATGAATGTACCTTGTAGAACTTGCCCAATTACCCTATGCTGTGCTCCCAGGAGATCTAGGTAGCAAAGTCCACATGGATTTGAGAGGCTTTGGGATGGAGTTAGGACTATTAACCCCAGACTGAACTCAGTCTGAGCTTTGGTGGGGCACAGCACAAATCCAGCCCAGATGTGGGATTGTTGCTGAGCTCATCTCTGTGCCCTGTGGAGCAGAGCATGCAGGCTCTGTGCTCGGGCTGAATCAGTAGCTCCTGCTCAGCACCATGCAGCATCAGGCCTCTGTGTGGACACCTGCTGAGATGGGCTCCTCAGCACTCTTGATAACAGGAACACAGCACAGACACACCCAAACAGGCATGGATGTGGTTCAGCAAGGCTTAACTTTGGTTCCATATGGTAGGAATGCCACTGGGGTGTGTCCAGGTGCACACTCAGTGCTAGGTGTTCAGAGTCACTCTGGCTCCCGAGGAACAGCTGGTCAGACACCATTGCAACACACTCCTGAGCTTGCATCAGAGATTCCACAGAGCTCTCCACCCCAGCATCACTTACAGGAGTTTGCTGTGCCTCCTTTGTACAACACCCAGCTCTTCCAGCTGTCTTGAATCCAAGTGCAGCTCCCCAGGAAAAAGAAAGGTAAGATGTGAAAATGTAGAAGATTGAGCCTGATACATAACAGCATCACAATACTGATGCAAAAGAAAACCCAAATCAGCAAAAGTTACTCCACGTAAATCAGAATGCGCAAGCTACCATTGCATTATACAGAGACCATCTCTATAAAAAGATGCCAGCATACCAGCCTGGCTTTTTCACATCTAAAGCATTTGGTTACAATGAGTTATAATTCATTATAACAATGGTAATAAATTAAAAGCACAAAGGGGTCATTACAATCACATTAAAACATTCCATAATTTTGGAAAATTAATGTTTCTCTAAGCCTTCATTTTTACAGATAAATTGAATCAGAACTGTGCTGTTCCTACACTGCGCTAACTAGTATCAGTGTTAAGCTTTTTGGAACCATATGGAAAGCCATCAATTTTTTTCTTAAGTGGGATTCTCATCACTTTGTTTAATATCACTACAAATTACACAGGCTAATTTTTACAGATGGTTTCCTGTAGGAAGTGTGAATCAACAAACTGCAAGGCAATAGGTAGTAACTATTCATTCTCAAAGGAAGTGTTGTGAGCTACCTGCCAAAGGGCTGTACAGAAAACCTGGGAAGCTCTTTCACTTCTAATCCTTCATTTGACTCAGAGGCCCTTTGGGACCTTGGGAACTCACATGGGGCAAATCTGCAGCAGTATCAAACTGCAGCATGAGCAGTTTCTGAATCACATTTTACATATACATATACATATACATATACATATACATATACATATACATATACATATAAAAAATCACAGTATTGGCTTCAAAAGTCACAAAATGTTTTAATGTCACGCTGTAGGTTTGTTTTATTTGTCTTCTGGTGCTTCTGCTGCAAGTTTCAGTCAACTCAGGCTTCAAAAATTTTCTTAGTGAACACAAAGCATAAGAAGGATGTCTACTTGGTCAATGAAACAGGGTATTTGCAAAGTTTGACATCTGCCCTAGCTCTTTCTCGATGACCAGAGACATCAAGCATTTTAAGTTTCTCAGATGAGCTTAGAAAGACTACAGCCTTTAAGCTTCCAAAACACTCCGTATCAAGATTTTCATGTACTGGACCGCAATACTAGGGTAAAAAACGTTTCGTGCTCGGGCACCTAGAGAGAAAACAGTTTCCAGGAGTATTCAGCACACGGCAGTCCCGTTTGCCGTTTCCATGCAATCTTTCTCCCACCATCTCTAAAAGGGTATCGCACAACTACAGGCTTGCGGAGAGGAGCATCAGGACGAAAAGTCAGAACCGAGTCCGCATTGGAGAGACTACAGCAGCCTATTTTCTTCAGCGGGGCGGGGGGGGAAGAAAAGCAACTAGGGAGAATAAGGTAGAGATCAGCAAAATCAGTAATCGTATATAAATGCATATAAAAAGGTGAATGTGGAATTTTTTTAGACCACACGAACTCCGCTTAGGGCAGGGTTAAAACACCCGCGGGTGGGGGTGAGCGGGACTAAAGGGCTGCAGGAGAAGGGGACGGCAAGAGCGGGGGTGCGCGACGCGGCGAGGGCGCGCCGGGCGCGCTCCCGCGGGCGGGCAGCTGGAAGTCATTGCCCGCGGATCGGCGTCCGCGTTGCCCCGGCGACCGCCCGGGCGGCGCCAGCTGGGCCGCAGTGTGAATGGGTGATGTCACGGGCCCGGCGCCGGCCAGTCTGGGCAGCCCGGGCCAAGGCAGCGGCCGGGAGGGAGGGAGGGAGGGAGGGAAAGAGGGGCGGAGGGAGCAGGGGTGGGAGAGGGAGGCGGTGGGAGCGGCGGGAATCGCCCCCCCGCACCCCCAGCGCGGTGCCACGCGTGGGGCGGACAGCGCTTCCCGCAGCCGCGCGGGTGTTCCCCCTTCTTTCTCCGAGCGCTGTCCCGTGCGGCGGTGGGAAGGCGGCACTTCCACGGCCCGCTCCCGCTCGGGCCCCGCTGGCCGCGGGTGTTTCGCTCGGTCCTTGCCAGCTCCCCATTGTTTGAATGGAGATGTCTCTGTTTCCATCCTCAATTCATTTGCAGGCACTTTAGAAAAGTTCTTTCCTGCAGGAATGAGGGGCTTTTCACTGCGCTCCAGCAAGGTTTACAATCCCTGCCAACGCTCGCAAGCTTCCCACATTCAGCCCCGAAGTTTCCCACTGCTTTCAGCAGCAAGATTCCCACACTGCAGAATACCCGATTATATTGATAATTTGGCCGGTTCCAGTAAAATAGCCCCTCAAATTCACGATGGAAGTTTACTTCACATGTGAAATTCTTCATTACTTTCTTACCGCAGTTCTTCATGAGAGGATACATTCCTAATGATATGTCTTAGTGGGAAAATCTGATTGTTCCTTAATGTAAGTTGTTTACATAGATCCACTCTTTACATTAGTTTCAGCGAGTTCAGGACAAAGATCCCTCAGCAAAAGCCAGCATAGCTCTTTTTGTGACTCAGCAGGAGATGTAGGTTGGGTTTAAACATAAATTTCACTCCTTATAGACATTAAACTGTTACAGAGTGCAGGGTTTTTCCTCAGTGAATGAAATGGTCCCTTGAGCGTCTGAAACTACAGCTCCTCTGTATTTTATCTCATCTTCATCACACAGCACCTCTAGCTGTGGGCCTCAGAGCCTGCATGCATAGGAACTCTTCCAGGCTGTGGAGAAGCAGATGTGACATCAGGTTCCCCTATCAGTGAAATCTTAGAGCAACACAAATTACAGCTTTGGGTTTTGCTTCACTTGGCTTTTGCTGAGTAGCTGTTTGAGACTAGGCAGGTGGGATGCTTGCAATGGTTTTCTTTGAAATTCTGCTTATTTTAATTCTCCCATTAATAAATCGGTTTGTGCATGAGTTCTAAGGGAACAAAGGAGGTTGACTCCAAATCTTTTGGAATAGTAACAACCACTTGCAGCCATATGGAGCCTCGAAAGGCAGCAGAAACCATTGCTGAAATGTCACCCGTCAGCCTGCAGACCCTTTATCTGAACCTTGTCGCAGCAAAGGCTCAGCCACCCAAAAGAGCAAGAGTGGTGGCAGGAGAGGGCACATGGAGAGTGGCAGCATCTCCGCACAGGGACCAGGAGTGTGGGGAGTAGAGAGGATGGGGAGGGGACCCATGCACCCCACCAGCAGCTGAGTCCTCACAGTGACAAAAGATTTTTACTCCAATTCAAACAGCCCATATTCCATCTGCAGGCAAGGTGAAAGCTAATCCCCTACAAAAATCTGCATTCAAAGGGACCTTGCAGTCAATGTATCATATTAGGACCAATGGCTTCATCCATGGGTGTACAGCTGGACATTGGGACAGGCAGATATGAGGGACTCACCTTGCAAACACCAGTTTATCAGAAGTTATTCACTACATGCACATGTTGCAGGATCAAAAACGCTCATTTTTAGTTTGCTGGACACCTTGAAAATTGGAGGGTGGCAAGTAAGCTGAGTGTATGTAAATATGATTTGGGTGTGAGGCTCAAGTTAATTCCTTCTGATTTTAACTGCTTGATGTGATGTTTAAATCTTAAATCATCAATAACCTTTAAAATCTTATTGGGATTTTAACAGTGAATGCTTTGGATGACTGCTTAGGGGAAAATAATCTGACAACAATCACTGACAGGCAGCCCTCTCCATCAGGTAACTTTGCAGTAAAGGAAATAAATACCAGCTGCTGGGGGAAGGGAGAGAGCATCCTGAGAAACTCACTCCTCCGCTCCCATTGATCATCACCTGCACTGGACTTCATAAAGCAGTTTAATCCTATTCTCTCCCTCAAAGGTTTCAAGCCTCTGCAAGATCCTGACTGCTAGGGAACAAAGACTGGTATGTGGTTCCCTCAAAGGTCAGTCATTAACCTGCCCCAACAACAGTTTTAGGAAGATCAAGGCAATGAATAAAAACTAAGAAAAAGCACTTTCACTTTGGAATGAATTGTTCAAAATGCCCTTATGCATTCGGTTTTATTCCCTTTCACCTCCACAGTTTTTAGTTCCATGTATTTATTTCTCATCAGGAAGGGCAAGATTTGCCCTCCCAGAGATTTGACCTTAAGTTTCTTTTAGCCCCAACACTATAGACCGTTCTATCAATTATGAATGTACTCATGTGTACAGAGGAACTGGTAAGCCAGCTCAGTAATGCTACCTTGTTCTGGAGACTTACCCGTATAAATAAATTAAGGGCATATCTTTGTGAAATACCAGAAAGAAATAGAAGATGAGAGACTGAAAGAACAAAAAAGAGAAAGAACAAAAATGAGAGAAAAGAAAGAAAGGAAGGAAGAAATGAAGGAAGAGAAAGAAAGAAAGGAAGAGAAATGAAGAAACGAAGAAAAAGAAGGGAAGGCAAGGGAAGGCAAGGGAAGGCAAGGCAAGGGAAGGCAAGGCAAGGGAAGGCAAGGCAAGGGAAGGCAAGGCAAGGGAAGGCAAGGCAAGGCAAGGGAAGGGAAGGGAAGGGAAGGCAAGGCAAGGCAAGGCAAGGCAAGGCAAGGGAAGGCAAGGGAAGGCAAGGGAAGGCAAGGGAAGGCAAGGGAAGGCAAGGCAAGGCAAGGCAAGGCAAGGGAAGGCAAGGCAAGGAAAGGCAAGGCAAGGGAAGGCAAGGGAAGGCAAGGGAAGGCAAGGGAAGGCAAGGGAAGGCAAGGGAAGGGAGGGCAGGGCAGGGCAAGGCAGGGCAAGGCAAGGCAGGGCAAGGCAAGGCAGGGCAGGGCAAGGCAAGGCAAGGCAAGGCAAGGCAAGGGAGACGGAAAGGGAACAAAAACTAAAAAGCCACAATCTTCTTAAGATAGGACAGAAGCTAATATCAAAATTGGTCTCCCTGTGATTTGTATTTTATGTGCCTGCATGTCTGTATGTGAGACAATATACTGGACTTGCAGTAGCCAGACTATCAGTAAGACATTTATTTCCATAAGTTATTGATGACCCTTTAGCTCACAAGTGACAGGCCGAAGTAGAGCCACGAGCAACTTCTGAGAGGTCATCAATAACAACTGAAAATAAATGTTTTATCCAGTGCTTGCCCATTGTGTGTCCTCTTTATGCAATGCCTGTTAAGTTTCATCTGGTGTAGTTTTCTATGGGCTGCAACTTCCTCAGCTCCTGTCTGAAACAATGGAGGAAGGAGGGACACACACACACGCACACACACACACACACACACACACACACATCCCCATTTGATTGCTCACACACTTGGAGGAGTACCTTTTGTGAGATGCAGAGGTAAATGCATGCATCTCTCAACATATGAGGATGAAACAGTACCCTAAAAAGTGAAAGGAGAGACTGCCACCTTACTAAAACATTAAACACCATAGAGAATCCTGATGCTGCAAGTGCAAGACAGTTCAGAAGACAGAAGATACAGAGTGGACAGGACGGGGACAAAGAAACAAGCTGAGATGCAAGGTTGTAAATAAATCATACCTCATGCTAACATTACAAGTGCAGAATATTCTATTAATGCATTTCTAATAGTAATTCATACCATACTGCAAGGAAGATTGATTTATTGTGTGTGTTAAAAAGTTCCTGGGGGCAAAAGAAAACTCTTTTTATCTATAGGGAGTCTCTTACTCCCAGTGGAAAATGACTGCAATGCACATTGGGTACAATGCCGTGGGGATGTAAAATTTACTTCAAATAATCATCACCACTAACCACAATGTCTTTTAATTAAACTTTTGTGCCTAAAGTTTCAATTTTTCTTACTCTTTTGCATATGCATTTTCACATTTTAGAAAATATTATTCTGAGAACCAGATCTCAGGCTCTCAGTGTTCAGTGACTATTTCATGAGGCTGGTCTGAAGTAAGCTAATGACTTTGCATCCAGTTGTGAAACTTCTGCTCACTTGAGCAGTCGCTATATCCATATCCTTACTCAGGCAAATAAGCTCATTAACTTCAAGACAAAGTTTCTATATAAGCAAGGATTTGTACTGCTTTTCAAGTCAATTTCTCCACTGAGGTAAATTAAGAGATTTTTTTGAATAAAATTTATCAGTGCTTTAAAGTGTTCAAAAAGCACGTTACTGGAGTAAAAATTACCAAAATAAATGTCATTAACACTTCAAGGTAAGTATGTGAAAATATACTGGTATCAAGGACAACTTGGAATAGTTACTTAGCATAAGCGGTGTGATTACCCAAAATATTCTTATATATGCACATCATTTAGCTTAAAGAAAACAAAGTGAAACTGTAAGAAATTTGCACGTTGAAGCATTTTTAACAGCAATTTTGAATATGGCTTTAAAATACTTTTGCATAGTTTGCCCCCTGCACAAGAAGCAAAACCATGAAGAATTGCTATGCAATTACTCCAAAATGGAAAAAACCATTCATTCCCATTTCTTCTAAGGGAAAATTAGTAAGTCATAGAATATATTTAACTGTGAAGAATTGCACTTCATGGATCACTGTCCAATATTCTCCCTACATCCATCTTTCTTTTTTCTGCATCTCCAGCCATTTGCAGTCTGCAATTTATATCTTGATTTAAATTCACGGTGCTACACAGTGGTTTTCATTAGGCAATCCTGTTGTCCTAATAAATTTAAAAGGTCACTTTAGCATATACTATTGATGAAATTAAGCTGGTGAGTGTGACCCTGTCTGCCTAAAGGAGACATTACCTGTCTATGCTTTTTTTCATGCTCTCTAAACATGAAATCCTGCAAGAGCTATTTTCTGTCAACAAAAGCTGAGGACTCTTGTATTTTTGAGTGACAACTTCCTCCAAGAAACTACCCAATAAAGAATGATCACAGGAAGAAACCTGGTACAAATTAAAAACAAAACTCACCTTTTGTGCAAACTGCTTTTTCAAACATACACAAGTATATAAGCAAATTAAACTGGTGCTGTCATCCTATAAGTAATTTCCTGCTATTCTAATATTTCTTCTGCAAGATGGAACAGAAGAATGAGGAAGAGCCTTTTGCTTCTGTTACTAAGGCTTTGGTAGATCCTCGCATGTTATGGCAACAGGCATTCTACAGCAGGTAAATGAATAGATAATAAGATTACAGAGATTTCAGCAGGTATTGGAAGTGCATGCCATGGCTCATAAATAGCTGCAGTCAGGGGATTTGAAGATGCATTGAAAAGCTTCCCCTCCACAAACACAACCACCAGACTCGAATTTCTAGTTCTTTCTAACTTCTGTTCCCAGTGGTGGCACCAATTTGACTTGAACTAAATCCAGCAAACAGCATTTTCTATAGTGTTTACATACTTGTCAGGCAGTCACTACCATGAAAAAGATGCAGAACTGGAAATTAGTATCTGGCAAGCAGGTTGTGTCTGAGAGTGACACTGGCTCATAAAAGTACTTTGAGAACCAACTGACTACAGTCACAGAAGACATCAACGCATTTGCATCAACACAGAGGAAGCTAAGGTCTCTTCATCTACCTTGAATGTCCTTCCACTGTGGGAAAGGTTGTTTCCACAGTCGGGGAAGAGGTGATTTCTTCTTTTGATTTAAAACAATTATTTAAAAGAGTAAAAAAAAAAACCTCCAAAGATTTTGAAAAATTCCTTAAAACACAGAGGACAAATAACAAACGTGTTAGTATTAGCTTTCAAAATGTAAAATGTTGTATTAGTGCAAATATTGCTATTGAGGGCTTTTTTATGGCATGAACGTAGACTGCTTTTGCTGATCAAGCTCTTCAAGTTCCCTGAAAATAAATACCAGTGTCATTGGTGTAATGATAACATATGCAGATGAGCATGTACATATCTAGATACTTATTTAATTTAGGTCGATTTGCTTATTGTCCCTGTAGGCTGCATTATTTGTGTGATTATAGACCTGCTAATGTAAACTCATAGCAAACACAAAAACAGTATGAGGTGGTATCATACTATCAGTTTTCAGGCAGATTGGCTGAGGATTCTTCTCTACAAACAAAGGGCATGACATTGCACATAAATCTGATCTAAATCTACACAAAATAAAATTAAAGTTAGGACTCTAAATTCAATCTGTTACTATGTAACTCAGTTTAATAGAGTGTTCCTCAGGAAGCTGCTCCAAATACTCCTAAATTATTTTCCCCTTCCCCAGAATAAGCATCTTGATTGCTTATATTTGGACCACACTGCAGAAGGTTGTCAACATGAGTTATCTTTCTTGCCACAAGCTTGCTTTAGTCAATGCAGAAATCTGACGTTACCCGACAAACCCAGTGTTTCTGGTCACCTGAACAAAGCAACCTTCTTAAATGACATTAGCCTTTAGCTGACATACAACCACCAGCAAAATGCCAGGGCGCCTGTCAGTGACATACAAATGTTTGCTGCTGCTGCAGACTCTCAAAGGGACAAGGTGGGTTTGAACAAATTCCTACAACCCAGCCATGCTGGACACAGCACAGCAAGAAAAACTCTCGTAGACATGAACCCCATCACAGTCTTTTTTTGGTTCTCTCCACTAACTGAGGTGAAATATTTCTTTGTGCATTTATTTCCATGTTTGTGTAAAAAAGAGCATACATATGCATCAAGCCATGGAGAAAGGCTTTTTTAATTCTGTTCCTCATCTCTCCATAATGTTTGTTGTTCTGTGACTGTCTTGTAGCATACAAAACTGAAGGAAACCATAAAGTAGTGGGTAGGAGTATGCTCCTGCCATTAGAAGGATGCTCTGACCTGGACAACTACATGAACATGCAAAAAAAAATCTCCTTTGTCTGTTAAGAGCTATTGTGAACAATCAACAAACATTTTTCTTTTAATTTCTTATTAAACTTCTTGCACAGGGGACACTGAGGAATTGAAGTCTTGAGAAACTCTTGGGTTTTCTTATTAAGAAGAAATTTCTATAATGAACACAATCAGACAATGAGAAAAAAAATCACATATAGCGAAGTGTAAGAGTTGTATTTAGATTTTGGACTTGAGGAATATAGGGAGAACAGTACTGAAGATGGCTCATGTTATTTTGGGAAAAGGTTAAACTTTGGTGATCAAAAACTTTGGTGATAAATCATTCCTGGTGAGGAGTGGTACCAAAAGACTGATGCATTTCTGTCCATTGCTACACTCTGCACAGTGAGGTGACATCTCTGTACTCCCTGAATGCACAATGGATCTTCCCTGACCTATTTGGAGGATCCATGGGGTGTCACTGCAAAGGAGCCTGCAGTCTCACCTCCAGTCTGTTGTCCAAAGGGACACAGGCATGTAGGAATAATAATCCAGTAAAAGATTTGCATAGTCTTTCCTCCATCTCACTCCCCCGCCCCATTTTACATTTCATATCACCATCCCCTGTTGCCAAGAGGAGTTTATCTATGGTGTTTGATAAGGGAGCACTAAACACATTATACTGCTATTTTAAATGACATCACAACTAACTAGATATTTTAATTGAAGGTAAATAATCAACATTATTGCCTTTTGAATGATAGCAATAGTGGAGAGTAATGGCACCACTGAGGAATCAATTGCTATTTCCCTCATAAACCATAAACCATTCAGAGATTTATAATGGTTTTTTAATGATCAGCCTTCTAGGTGTTGAGCAGCTCCTCTGAGATCCTGAGTCTTCTGGCTGCTTGCTGAAGTCAACAGGAATGGGGAGCAGGGGGTCTCAGTATTACATACCTTTATGCCCACCAGGATGAAACTTGTCACACCAGTTATCAGCCTTAAGCAAAGGAAAGCTTGGGATTTTACTGCACTGCTCTGCCTCAAGCTCAAAAACGAGGACACTTGACTCAACCACTGTTTCATAACCTGCTTAAAAATAAAAATGCATTGAGCATTTGTGTGCATTTCATGCCCTCTTAAGGTAAGTATAGCAAGCAACCTTGTGTAAGTAACCATTTTGATTGCTTGCTTCCCTCTGCATACCTGAATGCGTTCCCTTCAAATTTTATCTGCCCAGAGACTATTTTAATTAATGTGGTACGGTTGGTTCAATGGCATCATATCATGCACAAACCTCTGTGGATCCAGAGTGCTGTCAGAGGAAATGCCACACATTCCGTGCTTGGAAAGACTGTCCCTCTTCCATGGTGCCATGACTCAAGAGACAGCATCAATGTGTCAGGTTTATTTTTGCACCTGGAGTCAACGGCATATTCATATACTCAGCCCTATGCTGACAAATTCAGAATACGTTACTCAGTCTCATTAAATTCAATGGGATTATTCTCATGACACAGGGCACACAAGGCCAGTCACTACATTCTAATTTTCAACTTGTTTTACTTTAGGTTTGAATCAAAAGTGACTTTTCTAATCTTCAGAGAACACCTATGATGTGATCTGAACTCATTGATTCTCTTTTAATAGACCAAATTGGTCCATTCAAGCATTATCAAGGATCTTGTGGTAATATTGCAAGAGTTGCTCACAATGGAAATGAATCTTGACTCTGGATACGGAAAGAGAGCATGGAAAAACCCAGCCAAGACAGATAAATTCCTCCAGCCAGCCATAAAGGGACCAGATGTTTAAAGATGCACAGAAATTATTTAAAAATCCAAACCTGGTCTGGTGAAAAACAGAAGTCTTAATCTCTTTATACTCATGTCATGAAAAATATTGCTATTAATATGACAAAAGCATGAACAATAGCCACTGTCCCTCTCTCTTGTGTACTATCCTCTTTAGGGATGAGGAGTTTTACTATGCCCACCTAGATGAATAACATTCTGGGTTTTCCAATCCGTTTCTAAAGCAATTTACTAAGCACATCCAAACTAAATTTTGAAAAAGCAGCCAATCTAACCAGGTCCCACTTAAGCCAATGACAAAACCCCCATTGACTTCAAGGAGAGCAAAAGCAGACCTGTTGTTGACAGGGAATTGTTCAGCTGAGCATGTTGGACTAGCATGTACCAGCTTCATGAGTATCAAAGGGAGTTACTAGAGGAAAACCCCTGAATATTTATATGGTAGTTGAAGGGGAGGGCTATTTTTCCCTCTCCCATATATCTCCACTGTGATATGTTAGCTACACAAATGCACACAATCCACTCACAACTTCAGGGCTTGCAGAGCCTCGGATTTTTCTTTGTACTCTCTGCGGTGGAAGTGGCCTGATGGAAAAAGAGGTGTAAGGCATTTCACGGTTCTTCATGAGTTTACAGAAATACTGAGTCATCTTCAAGAACCAGTGTGGTCTCAGTGGATTTGCTATAGTACTGCTCTGGGGGGGATGTGTCTGCATGTGTGTGTGTGTGTGTGTGTGTGTGTGTGTGTGTGAGTGTTTGTGTGTGTGTACAGAAATAATCTGTCCAAATTAGCTCTGGAAAACTAAAGGGGAACCAGTTACATATTGGGGTTTCCCAGAGATTTCCTGTGAGATCAGATGAGCTCCCAGAGGAGTTTCAGTACAAACAGAACAGCCCAATATTACAGGGTATCTAGTTTCATGCAGATTTTAATCAAATGGCACCAGCAAGATTTGAGCCAGCATTTTCACTATAATTTACAATGTATTTATTTTTTCTAGACAGCACATCCAGTCTGTCCGTATTACCAGGACTCCGGAACACAGACAAAGTAACCAAAATGTTCACCTTAAGGCCTGTGCCTGCAAGGAGTTTCACTGAATAAAAGAAATGGCTACAACAGAATTTGGATCATCCAGCCCATAGCTAATGGAAATACATCTTCCCATCGCATTGCCATGACATGGCATACAGATCTAGACCTCAGTCTAGATTTACACCACACACTTGGATTTTGATCTGAGAGGATCCTAACTGCCATGGATGGCACTGGCAATGTGGGACAAAATCAGGAAAACAGGAGTGCGAGTATTTGTAAGCAGAACCTCAAAACATGTGTTTTTAAGAGGTGAGAGAGAATGCAAGTGTGCTTCGTTATACGCTTCAGATGATCCAGCCTCACCGCTCGTTCAAGTTCTGGGTTTGACAGCTTCCCACTGTATCCTTTATATATCACCCGTTGTGACTAAGCTTTGAGGGGACATGTAATCATTAATCACCATTATGGATTTCTTCCCTTCTGTTGGGTTTGACTTACAAGCTTAGGGGCAGATCCTGCAGCCTTTACTCCTTCCTTCAGTCCTTTGCCCGAGCAATCAGCCCTATTCACTCACTAAGAACTTGTGGTACTGCAGCATCTGTGGGATCAGGCGCCAAGTTTCTTACACCAGCGTCCCATTCAAATACACAGTGGCTCTTAATCCTTAGCAGGAATTAACAGGAAGTTTCAACACTGCATTATTAAATTAAAAGGTTACAATCTGCCACAAGATGACTTAAGCAGGACTCAGGAGTATATGTCTGTTAATTTTAATGTTCTGCCTCAAAATACAGAACTCTGGACATTTCCAGCATCATATTTAAAACATGGTACATCTACTAATACGTGATCTGGTGCATTAATGGACCAAATTAAGTTACAGGTATGAATTTTACATAAAACGGATTAATATTATATGTCATGGAGGAATTTTAAATACTCCATCTCTATGCATTTTTAATAGTTATGTGCTCCAGTTTAATGTTCCCTGGCGTTGCTTTGCTTGAAGTCCCTAAACCCTCCTCATTCTTTCTCCCCCACACTCCTCAAGTTTTGCTTGGGATTTTCCCTGCCTGTAAACCAGTGTCCCCAAGTCCCTCAAAAAATGTGTAAAGCCAGGATGAGTCTGCTATAACGAGAGGATAAAAACGGGTTTCACTACCCGAGGAGATGCCAACCCTCCCGGGGAAGAGGATGGGGGGTGTAGGGGGGAGGGTACAGACGCCTTCGTCCAGGTCGGGCGGCGCGGGGCTGCGCTCCGGACCGCGGGGACGGCGCCGGGAGCCGCTGGGCGGCGGGTCCCACCCGCATTCCCGCAGTCCTTCCTCCCCGGGACCGCCTCCGCCTCCTCCTCCGCCACCTCCTCCTCTCCCCGGGGGGTCAGCGCGCGCCGCCCGCCTCCTCCAGCAGCGCCACCGCCCCCCCAGCCCTGCCGCCATTGGCCGCCGCCGCGCTCCGGGGGGGAGCCGGCGAGCCCTGATTGGCTGCGTCGCGGCCCCACGGCGCCCCCCCGCTCCCGCGCCGCGCTCGCCTGGCCCCGCCGCGGCGGCGCCCCCGCCTCCCCCTGGCACCGCCCGCCCCGCCCGCGCCTCGCGCTATATAGCGAGCGGCGCGGCCAGCGGCGGCCGCGGTTGTGGCTGGTTGGGTGCGGAGCGTGCGCTTTTTATTTTAAGAAATTTTCTTTTTTTTTTTTTTCCTGGGAAGGGGTGGTTTGTGGTGCCGCTGTTGTCGCGCGGCTCTGCGAGTGCCTCTCGTTACATCCCCGGGGCGGCCGCCGTTAACGCCATCGAGGCGCTGCGGCCGCGCTCCGCTCCCCTTGCGGGCGGTGCGTGCGCGGCTTCCCGAGGTCGCAGCGGCCGCAGCAGGCGGCGGTGGTGGAGAGGGAGGTTTCCCTCTCTCCCTGCGGCACTATGAAAGCCGTGAGCCCCGTCCGGCATCCCAGTCGCAAGGCGCAGCCCAGCGTGGCGGGCGGCGGCGGGGGGCACCCGGCCCTGCGGTGCCTGGCCGAGCACAGCGGCTGCAAGGGGGGCCCGCCGTCGGGCGAGGAGCCCGCGGCGCTGTGCCTGCAGTGCGATATGAATGACTGTTACAGCCGGCTGAGGAAGCTGGTGCCTACCATCCCGCCCAACAAGAGGGTCAGCAAAGTGGAGATCCTGCAGCACGTCATCGACTATATCCTCGACCTGCAGCTGGCTCTGGAGACGCACCCAGCTCTGCTCCGGCAGCAGCCCCCGCCGCCCGCTCTGCACCCGAGCAGCTGTCCCGCGGGCACCCCCAGGACCCCGCTGACAGCCCTTAACACTGACCCGGTAAGAGGTGCGTGACACACGAGCGCGGGGAGCGGGGCGCGGAGCAGAGCGGCGTAGCGCGATGGTCAGCGCCGGCCGCCGTGGGAGCGCGCCGGTGATGCGTCGCCCCTCTCGACCTCGTGGCTCTGCTGAGAAGCCGTAGCTCCCGAAGGGGAAGGGTGGATGGGCGCAGAAACGCCCCGGGGGTGCGCGGTGGGTGCCCGCAACCCCTCGGTGCGGGCAGGCAGCCGCACGGTGTGTACCGTGTAATTACAGCCTCTCGAGGGAGTAGCTGTAGCCGGCGTGTTTGCACACACGGGAACAGGCGCGCTCTTCCTGCGCTTCCCATCCTCCGCGCCGCGAAGCGAGTGTGAGGGGCTGTGGGGGCTGTGCACATGGAACACGGCGTGCTTTGGGGGGGGCGGGAATCGGGGAGCGACTCCCTTGTACGGGACCCACGGTGGCAGCCCGGTGGCGCGGGAAGCGGCGTGCCCCGGCACCCCGCGCCCCCGGGGCTTCCCGTAGCACTGCGGCGACCCCCTTGGCTCTGTCCCCCGGGGGTCTTTCCTGAGCGCACCTGACGGGGCTATGGTAGTGCCTGGGTACGCGGAGGAGGAGGGAGTCTGGGGAGTGGGGGGGGGGGGGGTGTGTCTCCGTGTCCTTTCCCCCCAGTTGTTAATTTGCAGTGTTTGGTTGCTGCGCAGGCAGGCTCTGTTAATAAGCCGGGGGACAGCATCCTCTGCCGCTGAGCGCCGCTCCCCAGGTGAGTGCCGGGCGGGCGCGGGGCCGCGGGCGGGGGGAGCGCAGCCCTCCGCGGCACAGCGCCCGGGCTCCGTGGGGCCGCACCGCATCCTGCGGGAAGCCTGCCGAAAGGGCACCAGAGCCCGGCGAGAAATACTTGCAGGAGGCGTTGGGGTTTTATTTTTAATTACGGGGTGGTTATTTTATTTTCTGTAATTACCGGGTGGTTGGGTTTCTCCTCCCCCCCGTGCACCCCCCTCCTCCCGGAGCGCCTCTGGCTGCGGCGTGCAGCTGCGCATCCCTCCCTCCGCCTGGCCCAGCCTGGGAGCTGCGGTTGTTGTTTGACCTGGTTTGTTTTGGGTTGTTGATCAAGCATGTCTTGTGTTTTGTTGGTGGCGCCAGTCGGTCTGGAGCGGAGCGGTTCACACACCCCCTCTATTCATTCCTCTCCCACAGGTGTGCGGCGGCGCCGCGCCGCGCAGAGGCAACGCGGGGGGCGGGCGGCGGCGGGGGGGGCCCGGCCCTGCCCCGCCGCACCGGAGGAAGGAGCCATCCAACCCCCCGAGCAGTTCCCATGCTTCACCCCGGCAGAGCCAAGCCTTTTCACCATTTTGCACGTCCGTAGCGGTTCCCCCATCCCCGGCTCCCCGTGTCCTTTCCCTTTTTCCCCCTGGTTCCGTCTCTTCTCGTCGTTCCCGGCCAGCTGTGAGCGGCGGCGCGTCCCACGGTGGCAGCGGGAAAAGTTGCGACTCTGCCCCGGGATAGAGCACCGAGCCTAAACCAGACTTTAGAAACCTTGTAACTCTTAGGGGACTGAGCGCCGAATCTTGAAGCTTTACTAATCTACCAGAGCATTTGTAGATATATTTGACATCTATTGTTTAAAATAGATGGATTTTATTGGGGCCCAGGGAACTTTCTTCTCCCTGCAGGAATGTTACATATTGTATAGACAGATGAGTGACATTTCATACTGTGTATATATATATAGAGATGTTCTATAAGTGTGAGAAGTATATGCTTTAATAGACTACTGTAATTATAAAATATTTTTAATTAAATATTTTTTTGTAAATATTATAAAGGTGTGTATGTTTTTTTTTAATCTGTGGGAATATCTCTTTAGAAAACCACAGCTCAAGTACGGAGCTGCTAATATGGAAATACCTTGAATGTTTAGGACTTCTTTTGTCCCCATATGTCCTTTAAACTCGAAAGTTGCGGCTATAGCTAGTGGTCCTGCATGATTGCATGAGATGTCTAATTGCAAATAAACTTGTTTGGAGTCCATACAACGTGTCTTCCTCAATTTAGACTTAAAATGTTTGTAAGTGTATTATACATTTCAAGACTACACTTTTGTCATTTAGGCACAGGGGTTTTAAGTGCATTCTATAAAAGTAGCAGTAAGATGTAGTGTTTTTTACTGAGAATAGAAAAACAAATTCTAGGTTTTTTGCATTATGGGTGCAATGCTTTAGATCTCTAACCAGCTTTTTTTTAAAAAATCTGCTGTTGAATTAGATCAAGAAACTTGTTCAGGAACTTCATTTAGCACCAAAAGGTTTTATTGTAAATTTGTGTTCCTACAGCTTATTAATTGCATAAAAACTGAAAACAGTTCTCTACTTGCAACCAAAGGGCAAACCATTAACAAAAACAGTTGCTGTTTCCTTCATCCAAAGAGTATTAATAGCAAACTGCAGCAAGGCACATGGGCAAAGTCGTTATGATCAGCAATGTAAATTCATCTTAAAATGAACTTAAGTAGACCAAAAATCAGATAACTGCGTCAAGATTATTTTTCTAGTACAAAATTACTTACATTTCACTGCAGCTATGTTAGTTAAAATCCTGTTTAATCTCTGTGATGTGTAACTACTACCTGTGAACATTAAACTAGATTTACCTGTCTTTAACTGTGATTCTTCAGCTTATTTCTTCAATCCTCTGAATTTGCACATTCTCTTCACTATTTGTATTTAGCATTTGATGGGTGAATTATTTTTACAGATAGCTCTTGTATAATCAAGTCCTGCTGGCTGTAAAGTTGTGTCCAGGCTCTGTGGAAGATACTCATCTTGTGTGATCAGTAGCCTGTGCACTAGTGAAATGGGATTTTCAGAGTGGGAGAATTAAGTAGGATTTAATTGGGTGCTTTGTAAATAGCTAGCTAACTGTGTGTGTAACATGGTCTGTTTGACTGAAAAAGAGGATTTGTTTCAGATTATACAAGTGTCAAAAGTGCTATAACCCAAGGGAGGACTTCTATTAAGTTAAATATGAGGAAATTAACTATGGAGGTCATTAGGTATTGACTACAGTGATAGTGTCAACAAGATGAACACTTTCTTTATCAAAATAATTGTGTAAAGATCAAATCAAAAAGTGGCTAACACCTCTGCAAACACAAGGCCTCCTGTCGCTGCAAATGCTTTAAAGGCACAGGCATTTTACAGGCTGAGCCGGGACTTCAGGGGTGGGGAGTGAGTCCCTCCATTGTATTCTCCCATTTTAGTAATTTAATGAGGAAAATACATGTTCTTGTAAAATTAAGCCACAAACCTGAGTCTCCCAACTACTTTGGTGACAGTTAACAGTGCTATCAGAAGGATTTTTACTGTACTTCGGGAATTTTTCTGTTGTGTTACAAAAAGAAAGAGAAGTAACGGTTTTTTCCAAAGGATTGGTTTAAATTTACATTCATTTTTTTTGTTTATCCTATTAATATTTGTAGTCTTCTGCTTACTTCAGCTTGTACAGCTCAGCTTATTTTGTATACAGTTTTTCAGTAGCAGTGGTGCTCAGTACACTCATTTGTTCCTATCCACTGTTGCCAAATTATAGTATTCCATCACACAGGAGAGGAAGCAAGCAAAAGGTGCTGTCCTAAAATATAAAACTATCCCGTAGAGTTTCTAAATATCAAAGCTGATGTATCCTGGGAGAGCTGGTATATTACTGAGCTGCTCTTCAAGGAAGAACGTACCAAACCCCGGATTGTTTCAGGTCGGGGCAACCTCCCGTTGAGTTTAGCGGCTTAAGGATTTGGGTTTGCTTTTTGAAAAACTGTTGCAGTGCAACAAGTTAGGACCTTTAGAAAATGAAGTCTTGTTAAAGAGCTGTGAAATTTTTTCCTGTTATATGCAGTATTCTTTGGAAATGTGAAAGCCTGCATATAACACTCAAAGAAATTTACCAGAGCACAATAAATGCCGGTCTTTATTTATTCCTTGTTACCATGTATATACCATGTATATTCCATGTATAAAACTCTAAAGGAATATCTAATCGCTTGCTTAGTAATGGCTGGAATCAGTACAGTCTTAAATTCAGCCATAATTATTTTTTGTTTTTCAAAGATTTGAGAGTCTTTCATCATATTGTAATCTCGTATCTTGTTTAAATCGTGTTTTCCATATAGTAAAAGACATAAATATTTGAACAAAGGCAAATTAAAAGGACTCTTTCTTCTAATGCCTTAAATTTTCTCTTAGTCACAAAAGCATTCCTTAAAAGGAGCTTTTTGATTGCGTGATGAGAGTTGTGGTGAGGCTGCCAGATTAGGAATTAGGATACCAAATTCTCTTCCCAGCTCTGCTACTGAGGCTCTTTTGTGACCTTGAGCAAGTCACCAGCTGTCAAACAAACTTCCACCTTTCCACTTGTACTGGTGGCAACATGTATTTATCTTTACAGAAGCAAAGAGATGAAACAAGCAAAATGCATTCCTGTTTTATCACCTTTCTTATGTGGAGCGAGTTTTGGATAAGAACGGAAGCATGGGGAAAGCTGGGGTGATTACCAGGAAAGCATTCCTAAGGAGGAGCTGGTTGGGAACTACATTGGAATTAGAGGCTGCAAGGAACCTCTTTTCATGGGACACTGAAATAGTAAAGGACTAGAAAATGGTCTCTAGGAGGAATAGATGAGGGAGCCAGGTATTTTCCATCCCTCACTCAAATGCTGTCTGCAGAGCACCGCAATGGACGCTGCTAATGCTGCATGTCCATTTTGGTGAGCTGTGGCACAGAGGTCCCAATCATTGCAGGTGCTGAGGCTCCCCTCTGAAATTTCCAAGTGACAGGAAAGGCTCATTCCATGTAAAAGCCAAATGCCAACTCCTGTAGCATTTTTCCTGCTGTTTCACATGGGAATGGTATTTATTTGCACTTTCTAAACCATGTAGCATTCCTTTTAAACAGTTACATTTTCAGCCACAAGCGAAGTGGTCATAAGGAATGCCATAGCTGTCCTGCTGGTTGTTCTGAGAGTTAATGAATAAACCATGTATAGGATAAACAGGTTTATGCAAATGCAGAGCAGCACTTTACTATTATTTGTATTTTCAAGGCTTTTGTAGCCATAGAAGTCAGATTTCTGTAAAAACCTTTGCAGTTGGAAAGAAGAAACCATGGTACAAGTAATTCAAGTAATTGTTTTAGATGCAACACAATTTAATGGTTTCTCCAATAGTAAGGTTTGCAATATTGAATAGCATGCTTTCAAAACAGCATTGAAAACGTTCTGCTCTCCAATCCCAGAACATGTGATCTGAAAACACTGGCTAAATATATTCCCCCATACAACTGCTTGCTTTTTTGCATTAGAAAATTCATCTCATTCCTGGGTAAGAGAAAACACGAGCTCTGCCTACCAGTAGAGTCTGCTTTTCTAAATGTTCAAAGCAGACATGCACACACCAGCCCTTGGAGCACATCAGAGGTGGCCTGGGGACTGAGCAACCTGGGGCTGTACAGCACTCCAGAGTTTTGCCACAGGCAGTTGCTAGCCAGATGCCAGCATCTTATGGGCCAGAGCCAGTCTCTGAGCTACCCCGTCCTGGTCATGCCTCTGACAAAAAACTTTTTCCCCTTCACAGCCTGAAAAAGAAAATAATTTGCAGGGACTAGACTATGGTGTAAACTGCAGTGTGATCACACCAACATGGACATGTGAGGGAATTTTCTAAGTTGGCATCCCTCCTCCTTAGCAAAACATCTGCCGGAGAAGAGCCATGGAGCGCTGGGGAAGGAGCAGCGCAAACCCTTCTGAGTGCTGTGCCCAGGCACAAGCACACTGCTGAAGCCATCAGCCAGATGCTGGTGAGCTGTGGACCTGGCTCCTGGGCACACTAAGTGCAAGGCAGTGTTTCCCCCTGGTTTGTTCCTCTTAAAGGTATGAGGAGGGATGCAAGACTATTTTCAATATCAGTGCTTGGCTGGGCCGAGGCAGTTGAGGACCTGTAAGCATAGCCATAAAAAGTGTATCTCCACACACCAAGGTGCAAATGATGCCAGTGGGTTGCCTGTCTCCCATGTCACTCAGAGGGGCACGGGCAGGGAAAGCAGAGCACTCTTCCGGCAGCTTAATTCAAAACAGAGGGCACCACAGTGACTGGAATGAGTTAGTCCCTGTTTGTAATTCCTCGGCCTGTAGGGAGAAGAGCTGGCACACCAGACTTTGGCACACAGAGACAGGAGCATCCCCTCCCCACATGAAGTGTGTTGGCAGTGCTGTGCAGGATGCAGGGCAGGGCAACACGGGCTTTGCTTCCTTTGATGGGCATGGAACACACTTTGACATGGTACGAGGGTTGGTTTTTATTTTCTTCCCTTTTGTTTTTCCCTCTTTTCTCTTTTACCCTTCTTTTAGCCTCAGGTTTGCTTGCTTTGGGTTTTTTTTCCCCCAAAGATGATGTGTTTATCAACTGATAGGATACACTTGCTTCTGGTAAAAGAAGCACTTTGACAATTTTCACAACGTGTATAATTTGCTTAAGGACCATAATGGCTTCTTCTGAGCCATGTATCATGTAAATAAATATTCCAATAATTTTTAACATGCATATTATGTATCCCATAGATCAATAGCTCCTTTGAAGCTTTTACAGTTTATCCTGTAAGATCCTATTCAAACATTTTTAAATATGCATTATTTATTCAACAGGCTATGTTTGCACTCAGAGATGCTGGTGTCTATATTTGTAGCAGTCAAGCATCTATACCTTGTTCAGAATATTTAAAAATCAATATTGCTTAGTCTTTTCAGTAGGTTGGAAAGATTCCCATAAAAATGTGGTAACAGGAAAGAATACTTCAAATGAAGAAGATTGAAACATACATCCATTTAGGATCAGTTTTTTAAGACCTTGTCTTCTGTTCCCTCTTGCTTTTTCCCGCAGCCCTGCAAACACACAGGGCCAGAAACAGGTTACATGTGTGGGCTGCAGTGCAGGTAGTGAATCCCTGGGAGGGGAGGGATTTGGGATTTGGGTTTGGGAGGGTGGCAGTGCCTGGCCTCAGAGGGGCAGGTGGTCACAGTGCTGCAGGCCAACATTTCCCCTTGACTTCTGATGTGTCTGTGCAGAGACTGGTGGGTCCTACCCAGAAGGAGCATCGCAGCACTGGGGCAGCAATTATGCAAAAGGACATTGCCTTCTCCAGCTTTAACAAGGAAGCAGTTTCTTGGTTCATGTGCAGGACAGGCTCACCAGGTAAGGATGAGCCAATATACCAGCACTGCCTTGTGAGTTGCCCCACTTGAGGGCTTCAAGTGCCACCAGGGTTTTTGGGGGCTTGTGGTGTTTTTGAGCTGTATGAGGGCTCGATGCCAGGCAACTGCCAGAGCCAGGGGCAAGTGTGAAGGTGCAGTGCACATGGAAGGAAGAGCATGGATGCAGATAACTTCATGCCTTTGCAGCCATTAGCCAGGGCAAATCCTCTCCTGTTCTCAGAGGGTGGGGAAGCAGGCAGAAGTTCCATCCCCACCTCAATAGAAAGCTGCAAGGGGAACCCAGTGAGATAAGAGGGTCTCTGACCTCCATGCAGGCTAATGAAGGAGGAAAACCAAGGCCAAGAAAGATAAAGTTCTGATTTAAATGCAGACATCTGCAACAATAGAGGTGAAAACATAAAAAATTGCTATCAAATTCATTTGCTTGTAGAATGAAGGCTTTTGTCTCACCTTGTTTAAACAATCCCACTCCTGTGTTTAGTTTACTTGTGGTAATATCCCCCAGAGGCTTCATCATTTGCTATTGAGCATACACACACACAAAAAAAATAAAAGGTGGTGCTGTCCAAGCAACTAATTCTCTTTCCAAGTGCTTAAAATTCAGCATGTCCCTTCAGTTCCAAAGGTGCTAGATCTCAAAACCAGCAAGCTGCTCACAGTCAGCTGGGAAACCCCAAGTTATTTTGGAGCACGTAATAACATTCAGTGCTGATAAATACTCACACTGTGTTTTGCATCTTCATAATTTGGGATTCCATTTACTTGACATACGCAATAAATAAAGCAATAAATAAAATATGCTCCCTGCCTCAAGGACATTTCTCTGTGTAAGTTGCAGCCCAGTATACACACTCCTTCTGAAACAGCTGGTGCTACACTTCTATTTCTACATTATTCTACATTACTATTCTAATACAGGGGCACATTCATAAGAAGGTGACTATGGACAATGCTCTTTAAACCATGATGGAAGCAGATATGGATAAGGATTCTGATAAGAATATAAAGCAGTAAAAACAGAGCACTGCTTTAGCTGGAAAAAAAAAATATTAGCCCTTTTTGGTGAAAAATGTTTTTAACTAAAACATTGGAAACTCCAGTGACTCAGCTCTTGGATCAAATGCCCACTGAAGTCTTTCCATCACCTTCAGCAGAAGTCAAATGGCAAATTCACATGAATGAATGGGTACACTTAGGTCTCTGTATTGCACTGCTTTGCATGGACAAAATCCCATTATGCCTCTTTCAGGCCTCAATTAGGAGGTAGATTTTGCCATTTTTTGCCAATTTACCCTAGACCTACACTGTTGTCATTGGTGTAAGGAGCTGGGCATAGATTTCAAGCAAGTACAGCAGGACCAGGACCCACAGCTTTTAACTTTTGCCCTTTCTAAAAGCATGACGGCTCTCTACGCAAAGAGTTACATGCGACTCAATAGCAGCAGTAGCTCCATCAGGGCTAAACGGTGAAGGAAATTAATTGTGAGGCCAAACCTGTCCCTGGCTTGGCCTTGGACTCAGTCTTCTGTTAATAACAGAATTATAGAACACTTTGAGTTGGAAGGGACCTTAAAGATCACCTAGTTCCAACCCCTCTGCCACGGGCAGGGATGTTAGACCAGGTTGCTCAAAGCCCCATGCGACCTGGCTTTGAAATACCTTGAGTTTTGAAATTCTCTTTTCCATTGCCAGATGGGTTTTGAGTTGAGTTTTGCCATGAGTTTGCCAATGAGTTCGTTTGGTGGGCAGGGCAGGGTCAGATGCTCACTGCCATCAATTGCTGGGGAGGCTTGCCTTGTATTTGGCTTTTATGCTAAATATAAACAGAGCTGTCTGTCAGTGTTTGCTTGGATTCATTGAAATATTAAAACAAATGCTTGTGTCTATGTTGCAGGGCAAAGTCTTCTTTATTTTCCTGGGGCAATAGCCATATTGAAACAAACTGTATTTTGTTTTCTTTCAGACAGGTGTGATGGCACACCTGTGGAGCTCAGGCTTGAATAGCAACTCATAACCTTTTGTGGGTAAGGTGGGGGGCAAATCCTGCTTAACAAGGATGTCAAACTGATCTTTGTTCCCTTCTCCTGACCAAATATCTGTGGCAACAAACTGGAGACAGGTAAACAATCGGCTTCTGCTACCACAAGCTTTCCATTTACAGTTCACCAGGAGCTCTTATTATATGAAAGGAAAGGGTGGATGTGGTGTCAACACAAGGTAATAGTAATATTATTTGAACAGGTGTGTGGGGTGTTGCTAAAGTGAGAGAACAGGTGAGCTGTAGGGAGCAGTTAGTACAGGGCTGTGCATGTAATAACCAGAGCTCACCCGCGTGTATTATCATAACAATCATGTGTGGTGATGGGTTTCACAATAAGCTGGTCTGATTTACCTGGTGCTTTAAACTAGTTTTGTTTCTCGCTTCCTAACTCCCTGCTGGAAAAGAGCCCAAAAAAATACACAAGCTAAAAATTTGGTGAGCAGGCCCACCGTGCACACAGCTACAGATAGAAAACCCACCACACCACAATTATCCCCCAGACTCTGCTCCTGCACAGACAACTTTGCTTCTGATTTACGCCGGTGGAAGAGAGAAAGCAGACTTAGCATCTCGGGACTGCATTACAAAGGGATGGCAGGTTTGCGGCAAGTGTTAAAGCACCATGGAATTGGGAGAGATGAGTACCTCAGCAGTTTTGTCTATACATCTATTCTCCGTAATGCAGTTAATTTTAATAACGTATTTCCAGTCTGTGATGTGTGTTAAATTGATATGTATCTGTGATTCGAATGTATATCCATCTCTGTGTGTATAGAGTTAGATGAATATCCTTTCAGCAAGAAAACTGTGTGCCACAATAGAGAATGGAAAGAGTAAAAATAATCTTTTAGATTCTGCTTTTAAGGAGATGACTGGAATCACATTAGAAAGGATTAGTGCAGTAGGTACATACCTTGCTGAAATTTGCATGCTTCCATTGTGGGAAAGTGGGAAACAAAGGGAAAAATCATACCCTGATATGCTCTCCAAGTAGAGCTATATACTATGATTCACTGGAGACAGCCATGGAGGTTACAAAAGAGAAATTAAGAGACAATATAAATTACGTGAGGGTGTTCTAGATGATTAGACAACTCGGTCCATTTATGGTGCTGCTCGTAGCTTTATATCAAATCTGATGAAAGAGTGGCAAATCTTAAGCAAGGAAATTATTCACTCTCTCCTCTCCTTAAGCCGTATTTTGTTTAGAGATATCTTAATGTGTATCCTGAGCATTTTAGTAAGAAACTATTGCATGCCACTGGTTTGTGCAAACAGTAGTTGTATTATTACAGCGCATGAATTAATCTTCCAAGCATCCGTTTGTGTTACTCAGATGAGGCAGGGTTTATTTGCAAAGGGCTGACCCTGCTTCCTGGCAGGTTTGCTGGAAGGTGCCGTGCCAGATTCCCTCCAGTGGATGCAAGAGGGTTCAGCTGGCACATCCCAGGGACCGCGGGGACAGTGACATGGCAGGGGCTGCCGCCTGAGGCAATGCAGGGCCAGTGGCTGTGAGGGCAGCGACACCAAGTCCTGGGTTCGACAGGCTCCTTCAGGGATTCTTTAGTGGGTATTGAAGGCTGGTAGGAAGAAAGTATTCTCAAGCTTGGGTCTGCATTCTTTTGGTAACGCAGATTTAGCCCAAGGTCACTCAAAAAACCTTTACTTCAAGCAGCTTGCTCTGTCTTAAGGAGAATTGCTACAACATTTCCCTATGTATACATTTCATTAAGTAAATGCTTAATAGCAAGGTGGCTGTCATCTTAGGGCAAATATTTTAGAAATCACTTGTTAGTCACATCAGGTGTGTTTCTTCAATATTGCAACATCTGTTATTTGTTAGATGCAAACAGAGAATGAAAATGTGTATTTGCCTTGTCCTGAGCTCTTCAAGTAATTCAGGCAACCTGGCTGAATGTGCCAGAGACAGTGCTGACAGTACAGTTACTTCAGGAGGGTAAAATTGCACCAAAAGTTGAGTAGGGGGTAAACTAAAAAGTGTTGTATTACGCTTGGGTGCCCTCTAGTTCTTTTACAACCCAGCGTGTACTTTAAATATACCTTGATCCTTGGAATTTCCTTGTAGAAATCAATGCTGTACTGCTGTTCCAGCAGAGCAAACATTGGATGGACTCTTCACAAACAGTGGGTAAGTCACAGTCAGCTGAAAGGAGCATACTCTTGATCACAAGGCTCCGGGTTTCTGGGTTAAAACAAGCATTTTGATTTTTCTTTGCAGGCATGATTATTGCATGCTAGAAGACTCATATTTAGAGGTTATGTCACAAAAGCCTGAGTCTTTGCTTTGGATTAGTTTTGCCAGTTTTTAAGCAAATACTGAGGTAATAAAAAATAACAGCCTGGTAGCATTTTAGGCATAGTTTGAAGAATTTCCTTGAGTAGGGACTTTAGTGAGAGGGCAGTGGATTCTTTAATTACTTCAGGCACAATTTAGCACTTCATTCATGTATGGTATTTATCTGGGGTTCATCAGTCTGTTTTTATTTGGCTATTGCAGCACAAAAGTTGGTGGCAAAGTCATTGTGGTGTGCTGCAGAGATGGCATTACAGCTGCACAACAGCCTGTGCAGGGAATTCCTTGAACAGAGATGGGATATATTCATTAACATCGTTAATCAATTAAGAGCTTGTTTGGGGTTTGGTTACATATATATATGTATGTATATAGATATGTGCTCCTAAGAATATTGCATGTCTTCCATTAAATGTAATTTTTCAGATTGTTCGTGTATTTTGTGACTGACGGTTTTCACTTGCTGACATTCTTTTACACACTTGGGAGTCGTCCCCTTCCTTTGGATCAGCCTAAGGAAAATGCTGCCCTCTCTTGAATTTGAGGACGCAGTGCACCTCCTGGCAGAGGCTGCCCGGGGAGCGGGAGGGAGCATATTCCTGAAAGATGGTAGTGACTTCTGAGGGGCTGATGAGTGTCGAGAAAGGCAGCACCGCATTTTAGACTCGTAAAACTGGTAAACAGGGTTAAGAAAGTTGTTCCGAAGAATGCAAATTCTGTAAAATATAAATTCTCTCTCTTCTGAAAAAAAAAAATGGAAAACAAGCAAAGATGCCTTATTCCGTTATAGAAATACCTTAGCCAGGAAAATGTCATAGTCTCCTGTGCCTGAATAGAGAGGAGGCCAAGTCCTGAAATTCTTTGGACTATTTTAAATGAGTCTTCACTCAAATTTAAATTATTTCTTCAGCTGTTTGAGTTGTGAGTTTGGCTGAATGCGCATCTAGATCTTGCAGTCAAAGGAAAACTTTTTTTCTCATAGGTCTTCTCTGAAGGAGGGAGGTTGTGACTGGCTGCCACTGGTTATCTGCACCAAAAGAGAAACACTTGGGGTCACCCTGAGTGTGTGACAACCCCCAAAGCTTTCCCACTGGTATGGGACCACGGATGAGTTGCTTAGAGAAACCAACATGTCACTGCTTTGAACATCTTCGTCAGGAGATGTGTCTCCAGCTGGAGGGACGAGGATGTTTCTCCAGCTGTTTCTCCTCTTCTCTGACAAGCATTGATAGGGCATTCTCTTCATGCATCTTCCTTCAAGGAGGGACTATAAAGGAGACCTTGTGGGAAAAGCTATTCTGGAGTAGCTTCTGCCTCCATTTCTTCAATAGGGGCATTAAAATAAATTAAAAACAAGCTCTCCTCTTCTCCCATGGACACCCCTGCTTGCAGAAAGCTGTACCTTTCTGCTGGAGGCAAGGGGTGAAAAGCACCATTAGGTCGTGTGTAGGGGGGATTGCCTAGAAAGTAGTCCTACAGCAAGCTAGCATCCATAGGCGGGAGGACATGCAGGTTTTGGTCTGTATTAATCCAGAAGATGCCAGTGCACACCTGAGAACCAGGTTTCCTGGGTATCAGATACTGCATGACAGGAAGTTGAAGCAGGGCATGCATTGTGGAAAAAAAGGAGGAAAATGATCTTTTTCTTTACTATTGTTGTTTAAAAGGTTTTTTTCTGGGTCCCCAGCCCTCTTACAGTTCTCAGAAGCTAAAAGACAGGTAGGCAGCAAGGAGAAACATGCAGGGAAAAGGACTGGCTAACAATAGTTGTGCATTCTGTCAGTTACATGATTTGTGCAAAATACTTCTTAATATTTATCTCACTTTTCTGTACCTGCAGTTTTGGTTTTTTTTACACAAATGTGAGGGTGATTAATCCCAAATGCAATCTGAAAAAGGATAAACAGAAGGAGACTGGGCATGTATGTGTCACTTGCACTGTATACTACCTCATCTACATTAAATACGAGACAAAGTAATAAAAATAAACAATACAGTATTGTGTCAGTTGCAACTCAGGCAGTAACAAAATATTGCCACATTTTTTCTTACAAAGCTGGCTGTGTGGTGGCTGGAAAAAACCCTAAAGCATATAAAGCTCTTATCTTCATACATTTCCCTAAAGAATAATAGATCAGTCGGTGCTCTGATGCTGTTTTAATAATGTACAATTTACAATTCATTTGGTTACCAAGCACTCACAGTATAATTAATTTCACAGACCCTTTCTACACATTGGCATGGTTTATGACAGTACAGAGGGGAGATGGGAAAACTGTGTTCCCCCTGCTGTCACTGGAGAGTGCCTGGATGATGTGTCACCTGGCTGGTCTCATGGCAGTCCTGCCATCGTAAGGTGACAGGGCTTGATTTCCCCTTTCCTTCTGCCCCAGCTCCCACCTGCCTTTCCTATCTCTGTGCATGGACATCTCTATAGAGGATGCTGCCCTGGGGATGAGCCCACCTCATCCTGCAGTTCCCCAGTAGCATTGAGCCAGATCTGCCCTGTCCCTTTGGGTTGCAGAAGGCCCTGAAATCTGCTGCAAGTGCTGGAGCAAAGGCTAAGGTGGGCCAACGGGAAGACTTGAGGACAGGAGGCTGGTGACAAGGCTTCAGTGCCTCTCCGCAATGCCTCCCTTCACCCTCGCAGCTGGGAACAGGAGAGCCTGGCAGGAATACAGGTATTGCTTTGGTCAGGAGTGACTGCCCATCAGAACTGTTAGTGCATGAGCCCAAGCCTAATATCATTTCACAGAATCAAGACATGAAAAATGGAGGGAAAGACTCCAGGAACAGGCAGAGTACACATTGTTTGCGGGTTTATTTCCACAGTCCTGTTATTTTTCCCTTTGTGGGGAATCTGTGCAGTTGCCTGAGAGACTTAAATAATGGACTCTCTCTGCAATGAATGGAGCTGCTGTTCTGTGATGTCTTGCACTTCAAAGCAATTTTTTTGAATCTGCATTTACCTCTTTGATAAAGACAACACTGGGAGGAATCCAGCAACTACAGAGAACCTGCGGGTCTGCACATCCACCCAGAGCTTGCTTTTGACTGCGGTGTATGAATTGCTATTGAAGTGATGGTTTTGTTTCCATTATCAAATAAACAAGGGTTTCCTTTTCTGAATTTCCCAAACACTATTTTCCTTTTTGAAGTTCTTGATTCCTATACATACACAGTCTATGTATATACATACATGGATACTCATGTATATGTGTACACACATACATATATATATATATATATATATATATATAGACACACGCATATATATATGTAGTTCTGTTTTATATATATTCATGTATATGCCTGAGAGTAGAGTTCACAGTTCGAGAAGGTTGAGCACACAATCCTGAATGTAAACACACAAGCACTCACACTGAATTACAGCTTAAAGCTAGGCTTACTGAGTTTCTACAACTACAGCTTCAGTTTCTCTCTTTTTTTCTTAGATGTTCAAAAGCTGTGAAAAGGTACAGTTTTCTACCAGAGGCTGAAGAACATTGTAAGCCACAGCCCTAAATGTTTGATTAACCCCTATGGGACTTGTGCGATTTTCACAAGACATTAACTGTGAGAGGTACATCTTCCCTTGTACTGCATCTGCAGCTGGCTATTCAGTCCTATTGATTTGGTTTCCTAATCTCTTACTGGAACAAAAATATGGTGAGGCAGAGACCATGAGATACTGCTTTCACATCTTTTTTCTACATAGGATTTGGCAGCGAATTTGCCAACATATTTATGACCTGCAGCTCTTTTTTTTTACATCCATAGAAACTTGACTCTTCTGTGAATTAGGGAATATCTATAAATTAAGTGAAACCAGAAAATATTATTAAGAACATCATGTACGTATGTAGAAAACACCAACAAAAATTATTATCATCATCAATTATTCATATTCATAATATTATCACAATTTAAAGCTTGTGTGGTTTATGTATCACAAGGTTCACTTCAAAAGAGGGTTCAAAATCTCTCCTCTGCAGTCAGGTTACAGAGGGTTTAAAGCAAAACTCGTGTGGCATGAGAGGGCTGATGGAATCCTGTCCCCCCAGGAGAGTGTTGGTCTCTTCTCTGCCTGAGACAAGGCACCCAGGAAAACCTGAGGCACTCATAAGATGTGGGAAGTAGCAAACCTGAAAATTTTAAAATTTAGCCTTCAATCCAGGTGAATTTTTTCCAGCCTACAATTTGGGAATAGATGAATGTCTGCGTAATTATCTATTATCCACTTTTTTACCTGTTTGATTTCTCCCCCATACAATATTCTTTTAGCACAATTTCTTTTTTTCAGTTCAAAAATATTTTGTTTTGACTTAATGTTGCTCAAGAAAAGAACACAACTGTGCTCATAAAATTCCTGCAAGCATCAACCTAATTGCAAGGCAAAACTCTATTTTGAATTTCTAGGTTTGTATCTATCAAAGAGGTGGGGAAAAAAAAGCATAGCAATGCTGGAAAGTATTACTTGCTTTATTTCAGCAATTTTTTAACACTAAAATCGAAGAAAAATTTCGCAGACATGAAGGTAAAAGTGACAATGCTTGAATCCACAATGGCTTAACAGCATTTCAGAAGTTACAGCATTTATGAGAAATACATAGAAAAACATTTTAAAGTTCAATCCCCTATTTCCCTTGAAAAAAAGTGATCTGGAAGTCAAATCTAAACAACAGCAAAACCAATTCTCTTTCTTTTATGACCACTTGGGGAAGAAGGAGTCTCTTCTTGTTTCTCAGTCCATATTAAATATGAGTTGGAAACAAGTGGAAAGGAAGCCAGGGGACCAAGCTGGTGTCTGTGTCACCATAGTTCTGTTATACACCTTCCCTCCAATTCCCTCTTTCAGAAACCACAAGGACTAGTGACAGTAGAAGTTTAGATGCAGTTTGATGAGGAGGACAGCTGGTACAAGATGGCCCACATCCAATCTCCTAATCCCCCTTCCCTCCCAAAATGCCTGTTGGGAAGGGTCCCTGGCAAGTGTTAAACTGTGAGCTGTGTCCAGGGATGGCTGGGGAGAGTCATACTCGACCCAAGTCAACACCATGCCAAGGACTGCTGGAACAATTTAACAATCCGGAAAATTGAGCTCCAGCACCTGGGGACGTTCCCTGGCACTGTTTCCCTGACTATGTGCACGTGGCCAAACAGAGCAGACCCATTGATAAAACACCAATATGATGATGATGCTGGTGCAGGGTTGAAATGCATGACAGCAGCATTCCACATGCCTTCCCAAACATTATGCTGAAGTTTTGCAAATCATCTAATAAAGGTAGCAATTGCTTTTACAAGAGAGTCTAAAATTTGCCAAAAAGGGAGTCAAATCCCCAAGATGAAGGCAAGTCAAGATAACACTTAAGTGGCTTATTCATGATAAGCTACCACTTGACTTTCCACAACAAACTTGCCAACATAAAGCTCCATGGAAGGAATGCAAAACAGCCAGGCAAAGCGCAAAGAAGAAAAATGTTTTCAGTCAAGGTCAAAATAATCACATCATCTTGAGATGTGACACACCAGCTTACTTAGCTTTGATTTTACCAGCATGGCTACCTGGCGCTTTGTGTGATCAAGATGCCCACAGCTGTAATCTAATGTGATCTGGAGCTTATTCACTGATCACAGCTGTGTAATTTCAGGTAACATGCTTCCCTTGTTTAGTTTTGTTTAACATTGTTAAATATATAGTCAGACCATCTGCACAGTATTTTTTTAAATTGGAAATTACAACCATAACTTCCTTTTTATATATCAATAAACTAAATAGCAAAATTTCAAAGGGATCCTTCTCTACCAAACAGTGAAGCAGAATGTTTGTCCCACGCCACACCATTGCCTAATTGCACACTAATTGGACAAACGTGATTAAATATTTCAAGATCTTTACTAATTGCCTCTATTTTAGCTTTAAAATTTGCTTGCCACCAACAAATTTAATGACACTGGTGTCTAGTCATCAGCAAAAAGCCCAAGAGTTGCTCTTTAAAATGTACCTAGTCAGAATATTTACTGATTGTGCATTGTTGTTTCCAATGTAGCTTAATTAGAAATCCAATCAGTTCTCCAAGTCTAATTATACTTGATTTGTAGATTCAGACTATGATACATAATGAAGCTAAGCAGCTAACAGTAAACGTGCTTGAAATGTAACAATAAGAGAAATATTTTTAATGCATGCCTTGTTATCATTTTAGAAACTCCGAGTAAAATATGAGATCAAACACAAAGGGAAATACAGAGATTTATGACTCAATAGATTTTTTTAAAGCCCATGTTTTATCCTGCAGCAATATAACTGGCGTATGTTTAGTGTTTAAAAATATTTCTTTTGTTTGTTTACTTATTTGTTTGAACAAGATAGCAACATATACTTTGTGGATACATTGATCTCTCTACTTGGTTGCATTTATCTCGCCTGCCGTTATTTTTGCCCTATATTTTAAATGGCATTATGCATCAGAAACTGGAACCTGGGTTAGAGATGATTACTAAGGCAGCAGCTCCCTTTAGCTGAGTCCCTACATCTTCAATGCACCCTTAATTTACTCTTCTCCCTGAGAAATATCCTTTAGGGGCCAAAGGCCAGATGTTTCTTTTTATTCCATGCTGTGCAGGGAAACACATCTGCTCTATTATCTTTTACCTCAGTCCCACAGTCTGAACATTGCAGCTGCAGCCTTACACCCGTATTGTTGGATCAAACTAGCAATGTGTCAATTTTGGTATTCCCTACAATGTCCTTTTATTGCTATTTTTTTGTAGTAGCAAACATTTTGATCATGCTTAAGTAATGAGCAGCCCATCTGCTGAAGAACTTCTTCTTGGAGGAAGATGAGGAGGAGGAAGGAAGTCCATCAGCAAGTCACACCAAGACCCCTGCTTGCTTCCTTGTGTTTCCAAGAGAGGAATCCACAAGCAGCCATGCTTTTCTGTTTAGAAAACAGTAGAGTTATCCACAGACTTTTGAGAAATCAGCCTATTTCATTGTTACCTCCCTAGCCTGGAGGATTTTAACATCACCTTCTTCAGACTTTTTGGGGGCGACTTGTTGCTCTTAAAGGGTTCACTGAAGGACACCTTTGCTAGAAATTTTTAGGGGTGTACAGATGAGAAACAGTTAAAACCCACCTAGATTATTTCATATGGAAAAAAAAACCACCTTTAAACATGTCACAGAAAGCATTAGGATCCCAGAATCCATGTGAGGAGAGGAGAAGCAAGGTAGGTAGCAACTACCTTCAATCAACATTGGAAGCAAGGCTGCAGCAGAAGGAAATTGAGGCTCACTGACCATTTCCTTTATAGAAGGGACTCCCAGGAGCTGTATGTAGCTCGTAATTTTCTCTCCTTACTTTTTTAATTCTAAATCTCCTCTCAAATCAAACCCCAGTCTTTTCCTGCAAAGAAAAAAGCATAACCAACTGGCAAGTCTGTGTGTGGGGCTTACAGGAGACAAATGTTGAAAGCTCACCCCACTAACTGCTGCAGTTCTGAAAGAAGTTAATAAATAACGCAGTTCATGAATAAAAGCTGTTTCCCACGTTGTGGTAGCACCACTAAGAATATGAAGGGTGGGAAGAGGGAGGCGGAAAAGCAACAGGGCAAAAATAAGAACATAAACAACAAGCTGAATATTAACTTCTGCTTAGTAGGAAATGCAGTGCATGAAGTTAGCAGGCACAGGGAGGAAAAATTAAATATAGGTTCCTGGTGAAGAGGTATGGCTTAGCCACGGGCAATGCAATCCTGCTGCCATGTGGCATCATGGTTTTAAAAGTTCAGGATTCCACCCCGATGGGGTAAGACACCATGGGGCAGATCCTGGCTTGGTGGGAGCTCAGTCAGTGGTGGAGCTACGAGATGGCTGGAAGAACAGCCCAGCTTCCCTCAGTGACCCCCCAGATCTGCTCCCAGTGGCTGAACTGCCTGGCCATGCTATGCTGATGGTCTGCCACTGGTTTTTGGGGTCTCGGTTGGGAAATACATTGAATGGCTTTGCCTGGTGGCAGTGTGACCTGTTGGATGTGGCACAAAATGAGTTGGCAGGTGGTGTCGACTTTCACACTGGCTTCCTTCCCGACCTCGCTGGCACCAGGGCATGGCCTCAGCACTTTCTGTCTGAAAGCCAATACTCACCAGCTTCCCAGAGCACTTGAGCTCTGTAGATGAAGAGCACTGAACAGCAGCTGACTATTATTTTCAGGCTTCCAGCATGGTATTTTGCACCACATACAATGAGATAAATTCCAATTTATTTTTTTCAAAGTAACCATTACAAGCGTTCTTTAAAGAACAAAAAGTGTGAAATAGAGATGTTATTAAAAACTTGACCCTGCTTTAACAACAATATTTGAAATATTTTTCTATGTTGTTTTATTAATTTATTGAATCCAAGGGTTGGGTTCTCCCTCCCCTCTCTTCTCTGCCCTTAAAATCAACATCAGCAAGGACAAAATTTTTTAAAAACTGCAGAATAAAATATTTCAGTCACATCCCCCATACTAACCAGTGTTCAATATTTTATCTTTCTTTACTTTTTTTTTCATCTGTGTGCAATCAGCCTTGAAAATTTCCTTTGCCTTCAATTTTTTTACCTTTGATGGTATTCAGATTGCAGGCTATGCCTTGGCCCCTCATGCCACACAGTCTTCTATTTATATTATTAAAATGCAGCACTTGATTTTTCATTTTACTCTGTTTACAGGGTATTGCTTTTATTGATTAATGTCTCAGACTCAAGTAAAATGCTAGTCATGAAGGGAAAAATTGTAAAAAACTCAATATGCTGATGTGTGGTGCTTGGCGTTGGGAGTAGCTCACTAACTTAGCTCTGAATTAAGCTTCAAATTGAAAGCAATTCCACCCCACTAATGCAATGCCTGAAAAGCTGGACCTCTTTGGCTGAGGGTACAATATGTTCCTATTCTATGCTTGCATTGTGAGGCACATGACACCCAGAGGAAAAAAAGTCTAGAAAAATTGCATATTTAGCTTTATTTGCCTAGATCTATAATTTTCAAACTCATTTATATTTATCTGTTTTCTGCCAGAATGGTGGCTGCCACATACTCCCTCTTTAGGACAAGTCTAACAAGAAAGTGTGTGTTATCACAGCCATGACAATAAATTGCAAGCAGGCTTGGAAAAAAAGTCAAACCTAGAAATGCAAACCTAGAGACATAGCAGACCACTCTGCTCATGCAACACCAGCAGGTGACCAGACTCTGCCATATTGCTTGTGCAATGTCAGCTGCTGAGCATGTAAGGTGTATGACAGGTTTTGGGTCTCAGCATCCAAGAGTAAGACTGAATTTTGTTGCATCAAAGAGGAGGCAAGGTCTCCTTTGCTGCCCCCAGGAGAGCAGGCTTTTAACTGGCATTTCTGTGAGGAGCTCTTCCACATCCTGAAATTCCACTTGTAATTCTGCATCCAGCACTGATGTCCCCAAAACAAGAAAAACACAGATCTGGAACAAGTCTGAGGAGGGCCACTGGGATGACCTGAAGGCTGGACCACCTCTTCCATGAAGACAGGCTGACAGAGTTGTGGCTGTTCAGCCCGGAAAACAGAAAGTTTCAGGGAGAACTTATAGAAGTCTGCCAGTAGCTAAAGGGGCATACAGAAAGGCTGGAAAGGGACTTTTTGCAATGGCATGTTATGATAGGACAAGGGGGAATGGCTTTAAGCTGAAAGGGCGTAGGACACTAGGAAGAAATGCTTTACTGTGAGGGTGGTAAGACACTGAAATGTGTTGCCCACAGAAGCTGTGGGTCAGTCCCAGGCCAGGCTGAATAGGGCTCTCAGCAACCTGGTCTAGTGGAAAGTGTCCTTCTTCATGGCAGGGGGATTGGAACCAGATGATATTTAAGGACCCTTCCAACCCAAATCGTTCTGTGATTCCATGGTCCCTTCATTCCCTCCTAAGCAACAGCAGCAGCAATACTATCTTGGGTTGCCAAGCAAACCCCAGGCAAAGAGAGTATAAATGGGAGCAAGAGTGCTCCTTGCCCACCAGCACAAGGAAGCAGCAAGTGCCGCAGCCTCCACTCCCAGAGCTGTGTTTCTGTACACACGTGTAATTCCCTCGCATGCAGCCCACGAGAAGGGGCTGATAAGACTGTCTGTGTGCAAAGAGCTGATGTGTCAGTCTCTGCTGGTTCAGGACCTGTGTGATTGAGGCCCCAATTACAGTAAGCTCTCAAAAAATTTTAAATTTATTATTTAAATATTTTAAATCCTGTCTTCACCTCAACATGTGCTTACACCAGGTGCTAAACTGGGGACAAATGCTCAAATTATGTTCACTTCAGCACGATATAAGCAAGAGCTTCAACTCAAATGTAGGTGTACATCCTAACTTAAACAGTGATGCTTTCCTGAAGCAGGATGTAAACACTGACCCACAGAAACAGTATAAAACATTTAATCATCAAAAATCCTTCTTGGTGGTGCAGTATGATTGCGAGCAGGTTTTCTCTGCTTAAAGTCTTTGTCTGTAATCCAGACAAAAAAAAAATTGTATAAAAAAATGGGACAAAGTAAAAATTACAGGATATGTAATTTCTACATATCCTGTAGAAACAAAGCTGAGTTTAGAAAGTTTTCAGAGACTGTAAGAGGTTAATTGATGCTTTTGTTTTTCTCCAAACCAGAAAGCTTTCTTTTTTAAAAAAGCTGTTTTATACTTTTCCCATTATACTTGCTTTTTGCCCCCTTTTTCTCTTATTAATAAGGCCTGGCTCTCTTTAACATGCAACAAGAACTTAATGAGCCATGTAGGCTTCTGTAATTTCTTCACTGTTGAAAATGCCTGACACTAATCTATGCCATTTATACTCATAAGAGGTACATCAGCTGATATTTGTGCAACGGAGACATTTTAAATATACTTTATTGAATTGCAGGTAGCAGTTTCTCACAAAGTTTACTCTTCTGTTGAAGTTGGTGCCCTACAAGACAGAGCTGTGTGTGCTGCACAGTACCCAAAGTACACATTACTGCACACTACAGACAGCGGAAAAAAATCTGATGTCCAGCAATATATTAGCATTATATTTCATGTAAGCCTGTCAAAGAGATACTGCAGGAAAATCATATCCTCCAGGTTTTTTCTGCACACTGTGTTTGCAGTTTACAATAACAATGAAGAGCTGACCTAAAATATGATGTCACATTTTATACTAAGTGGACATTAATTAATGCTAAATTGCAGTAGAACTCATCAGGAGTTTATGCTTTACACATGTAGGCATAACACAACAATTCAGCATGATTAATGATGTTCTGGTGAATAGCCAGGATTTCCATGTGGAAAAACAGGGAAGGGAAGATATATCCCTTAGAATTAGTTTTTCTCCTGTTCTTAATTGTGAGCTTTGCATGTGCATTTCTCCACTGTCTCATCAATAGCACTTAACTCTGACAGAGCTGCACTAATTCCAGCTGCAGACGTGCTGCTGAAGCTACCACAGACAAAGGGTACAAGTGAGGCAAGTATCTTTGGGAGGGGAAGTATCTCTTATTAGAGAAGCAGATGCAGCTGGAAAAAGCAGACAAGTTTTGGGCTCACACTATTTTTCTCAGTTTTGAATCGAAGGCTGCAAATGGCTTTCCATGTCACGCCTGAAGAAAGGCTCTGTGCTTGAAACTTTTTCCAGTTAAATTGGTCATTCTAATAAAAAACAGTCTCTTTCCTTTCAAGTGTCTCTTTATACACGTATTTTAGAAGGGCAGAAAGTATTATCATCTCTGCTTCAAAGATGCTGAAACAGAGAAGCTGGGATGGACTGGACTGAAATCCAGATGTGGTGATTGCCCTGGTGAGAGAAGCCCAGATTCCTCCCTCTGCCTGCTCTGCTTCCTGCTACGTGAAGACAAAAACATCCAGGAGAGGGGACTGCAATGATTCACATTTCTGAAGGTGTGCCCCAGGCACATAGTTACCCTGTGGTTTTGGAAACATAAATTCATACCTCCAATTTAATAGGAAATACAAGCATGCACTGTGGTATCCTATTCAAGGTTCCTCCTATCTGCCAAGTGGTGGAAATAGAGATGCTGACTCCCCAAAGGCTGCACACCCACTCTTGTTGAGAAAGAAGGAATAAAGGAGGCCTGGGAGAATGGATATGGCACAAATATGAATCCCTGCCCCAGCGGCATATGGATCAGGTGGTCCAGCTGTGAGGGATGCCATAAAATGGTCTTCAGCTAGATTTAGAAACTAGGGGGGAGATTTTTTTATCTGAGCAGGATGTGACCTGTTACTGATACTGGTGTCAAGACATCCCTCCTATTTTAGCAAGCCTTGTCTAGAGGTCACCTCTCCCAGGCACACTGTTGTCCTCTAAGTTTCTTTGTCTGTCTCTGTCAAAAGAAGTGTGAAGGGACATCCAAAGACCAATGTCAAGGACATGTTACAAAGCACATCTCCTGAGCTGAGCAGCAAAGGAGGGCTTTGAGGCTCATTGACTGGGAGGTTTGGAGGTTTGGTGTGGTCCCTCATAAGTGTGACAAAAGCAAAAAAACCCTATTATTTTGTTGAATAAGGCCTCTGGTATCTCCAGGCCATGTTTCCCGTCCAACAGCACCTGCAGTTTTACTGGAAGTTGTGTGAGGCTGTGTAGCAACTGGCAGCAGGATCTCCTGCTTAAATTTTTTTGTGAGAACTGATGAAGCAGTGTCACTGGAAGCAAAAGTGTAGATGTCCTCGCACCTCAGGCAGAAGCTCTGTGGATGTTCTCAATTTCTACTTATGGGGCAAGTCAGGGCTTGTACAGCCTTCCTTCAAAGTGGTCCTAGGGAAGGGAATTTGAAGAACCTGTTATGCAGTGGGGAATAAAACGCCTGTCTTTATTGTTTGTAGTCATAAGGTGTGTTTACACAACTAAGTATATTCATATTTTTCATTTATGGAGAAGTGTTAACAATAGCACCTTTTTCTGCTTCTTCATCGTGTCACTGTGCCCTCTTGTGCCTATTTTCCCTGTAAGGTAACCATTATAACCATACCAGTCATCTTCCTCTGGAAAACTCTGGGTGCACTTTTTAATTTATAATCAAACATGTTAATTAATTATTTTAATTATATATTTTTGCACTTCTCCCAGTCTGGAGGAAGGGTGGGAGTGTTCAGGGGAATCCAAAACCACAGCTGTATTGTAAGGTCTGTGTTACTGTTTCTGCTTGCCCTTTGTACTTTATACTTTGAGCACAGATTCTCACAGAAAAACTCCTGTCTTGCATGCTTTTATTCCTCTGCCATATCTATGTGACAGGGGTCCCCCAGTGCCCAGGCCATCAGTGAGGCAGCAGCACATGAGAGGGCTGGGCACCCCTTTGCCAGCAGCACTGGCTCACGTGGCCAGCTCGGAGCAGTTGACCCATGGGTGCCCCAGATTAGACAAAGGGATAACAGCACATGCAGGCGAGCAGCCTGGCTGGCAGGAAACTCAGCTCCCCACTTGCCACAGTGCTCCAAGCTGCTGATGTTTTCCACTCCGTGCATTCCCTTAAATATTCAGGGTAGGTCGTAGCGATCTGTGTTGTAATGATCCCTCTCCTATCGCTTGCTTTTTCTGACATTCCTGTAGCAATCCTGCCATTTTGCTGGCACTGAGTAAATGGTTATTCAGCCCCTCTTTCCTTCCCCAGACCAAAAGAAATGCTCTTTGATTTATCCTCTCAGCCCTGGGTGCAGATTGAATTGTGGGCTGTCTGGATCTGTAACTCATCCCCTGGACAATTACTGGACATACACATCCCAGCAGCACCTCTCTCCTCTTAACCTTCACCAGCCTAAGTGTGTTAACTCCCCAAAGATTATCAGCCTGTCTGAAGGTGCGATTGAAATGAGCTCTGCTCCTCTCAAGAAGGCAGTGCCCTAGCCTGCTAAATCACTGGCTCTAATCTTGAGCATTTAAGCAAAAACAAACAAAATAATCTTCTAGGAAACATTAATAGTGCAGTGTCAATACTCACATCATGTGTGTCAACTGCCCTATTAATTATTATCATTACCTGCCTTCATAAATTGAATGCAACTGCAGTTCTAGCACTGTGGGAAACCAGCATTAACTGGGAGACGGTCTACAGAAGCATCCCTCCGTATTTGCATGTTTTCCCTCTCTCCCTGCATGCACCTACAACACAAAATGTACCCACTAACCTATTCTACATCACATGTGTGTAGATATGCATTTATTTTGTAGGCACACATATAGGCTCTAATGCAGTTGAGTACAGCACCTTCGTCCTAAGCAGGTTTTTTTTGCAAATGTTGCTACATATTCTTAGTCTGTTGTTGAAATAAGTGCAGCCATACACTCCATGAGGATATTTCTTATGCCCTGTGTCTTGACATTTTCCAACAGATGTTGGCTAATGCCGTTGTAGAAGGTTCACCGTGGATGCAGTGAGCCCTATAAATCTTCCTTTTAAATGAAGACACTGCACCATCCCAGCATCATATACCTATAATACATTTTAATTACTTGGCTATTCAAATTATACTAAATTAGATCTGCATGGAGCTGCATCACGGATTTCTCAATTTACATTTAATCCATGGCAAACAAATAAAAAAAAAAGAATTGCAAGCACACTTTTTATTGGAACTTGCAGGAGCTACTGAAGTCTGATACCTTTAAAATTATTAAGTGACAAAGATTACTAGCACTAAGGTTCTACTTTGCTTCCCCATTAGCCATTTAGGTGACAGCTGCTGTATTACACATAAAGATGAACCATTCCTTGAGGGATGATAGTGGTTCCGCTGTGACACTACTGGTATAAAGCATTATCAGACCATAGCTGTGCTTAGAGCCATCACAGTCTCCTAGGCACCTATCAGTACCCTCATTATCTGCATCACAGAGTGTCTAGAAAGAACACTGCCAGGCTTCACAGCTTTGCAGCTCATTTGAGAAGCGGAAATTAAACATCCCAGGAGAAATAACAGGCACATTGTAACAGCACAAGTGCTGTACACACATAACATGTTGACTGCTGTTGCACTGACTTCTGTCTCATTAATTTAATAGGCTCCTGGACTGGGGATGGGGAGGTGGAGAGGCAGCCTTTACAAGCAGATTACTGAGCAGGGCTCTCTGCACTGATTGCGAATCCAGATTGGAGAATTTAAACTGAGCACCGCCACACTTCAGATGTCTGTCCCGACTTCTGCAGCTGCCACGTGGTGAAAAAAAGCAGATAGATGTTAGGGAAGATGAAATAGGAAGGCCTTACAGATATGATAGCCTTGCAAAAGATGATGAGAATATGGAAAATATGAGTGAGATTGAAATGAAAACAAGATTCGAGTTGTAGAGTAACTAAGAGAACAATGGCATGACCAGGGCAGGTAATCCCCATTCTTGATAGAACAATGCCCTCTGCCCAGGCAAGTCCAAGGACCGGGGCTGACCCTACCTGCCTGACAGAAATCCCAAAAAGGCAGTTTTTTTAAGGTTTGAAACATGACCCTATATGGTAATGTGATGATTCTTATATGCTGTATGTAAATGCTGTAGGACTTGTAGTTTGTCTTAGATTGGTTAAAGAAGAGTTGAATATTCAACAGAGAAGACAATTTATTGTATTGTAAACGGCAAATCGCTCTCTTTTTTGCTCTCTTCTTTCTGCTCTCTCTCTCTCTCCCCTTTCTGCTGGCCTGCTTGGAGTCGTGTCTTGCGACTCACAGGCCTCTCACCCCCACTCTATTTCGCAATAAACCCTCGTGCTTTGAAGATCTCTTGTCCCTGTTTTTACCCCCATAACTAAACCCCACGGAGTCAATTCTTACAGATAGAGGCAGAAAAATTAGTGCATCACATATGTTATCCATGCTTAGATTATTCTGAACCCTTGTGTGAAGTAAAGGAAAGCAACACTGGTGCCTTTTCAGTAGTGACTGTCGCTGTGCACAGTGTGAGGGTTAATATGATGTCCTAGGTTGCAATATAGATGTAGTTAAGTATTCTATTACCACCAGCTGTGGGCCGTTAGCTGCTATCACCTGCTAATGACCCACCCCGGATGACAGGCAATGGGCCACCCGTTAGCTGTTATCAGCCACTAACGACCCACCCCACATGACAGGCAATGGGCCATCAGGGACCCACCGTGTGACTCATGGACTTATCTCAACCCATTGTGGGATGCTCTGCCCAGGAGGGAGGAACCAGGTGTTCCCACCTGGATATAACCTGGCCTTGGAACTGCCTGAGCTAGCCCTGTCTACTGGGTTCCCAGAGGACAAGAGCTACCACTGGATCTTCAGCTGGAGACTAGACCTTCACAGGATCACTGCTTCAACTGGACTACTTCAGTTGGACTGCTACTACCACCCTAACAGGGTGTTAGGTTGTATCTGACTTTGTCAGTGCTTTTCCTTGTATTATTTCACTTATTTTTAATTTCAATCTTGACTTGTGATCTCCCACTGGTTTGTTTTCAAACCAATACATATGAGTATGTTAAAAGGAAGAGTGTTGCATTCAGATAGGGTTGTGAGAGCAGGAGTGATCCTGCAGCAGCTCAGTGCAGCTCTGCTCTTCAAAAGGAGCAGGTTTACGTCCTTTGTCTGAAAAAGTAACATTCACTCATGTGGTGATGTCCAGCAAAAAGCACAGCACACACTGAGGCTTCTGTAGGACCTGAGCAGAGCATACATCTTCCGATGGCCAAGGGGGGACTTGCTCCCTGGATCAATACATTTAAGCAGCTCTCACTTAAGCTGATGCCTCTGAGTGCATGTCAGCAAAGAAAAATGGACATTCCAATTTATTCCCTTGCCAAATGTTACCTCCAATAGCACCTGAAGGAATTTTGAGATGTAAACATTTTCTATTTCATTCTAATGAGTTACTGTAGGTGATCTCATGCACTTCTTATCAATTTAAATTGATAAGAACATTATAGATGTCAGTGGAAGCAGGACTGCTCAGCAAACATACACATTGTGAGAGATGCTCATTAAGGTGATCTCACTGTCAACAGGGCGGTTGGGTATGTGTGTGTATATCTCTGTCCTCTCTTTATATGTATGGATGGGTGACAAAAGAGAAGACAGAAACAGAAAGAAGGTGAACTAATTTTTGCAATCACTTCAAAGCAACTTCAGCCATCAGATAGCTGCTGAATTCCTCATACTCCACTGTTCTCTACCCTACATTGTTTAGGGGTTACTCAAATGCTTCTGGGTTCATGCTCAGACATAGGACAGAAAAAGGAGGCAAGAGCTAGATACATAGAATCATAGAATCATTAACATTGTAAAAGACCTTTAAGATCATGCAGATTTTTTTCTGGATCATATAACAAAAAATGCAGAAGCTGCATTATCTAAAAGCACATACAAACCAGTGACAGTATGAAGAGCAGGTGGGAACCTTGTTTAGAGTGCCCTGTGGATTACATTGTCAAAGGAATTGCACTTGGTGGGTCTATTAAAAAAGAGACTCATGCACACAGACAGTATCTTAAATAGATCCCTACTACTTGGAAATGATGTAGGTGCTTGCATCCATACACTATTTTAGGAATCACACAGCCAATAAGAAGGGAAACTTCCTTAAGTGTCTCACCTAATGACATCCAAACAGGTATGTTAAGATTTTTGAAACTGTGGAAACAAACAGAAATAAGCATCCCAGGAAAAAATTCAGAATTTTCCCTCAACAACTGATTTGTAGGAAAATTTCCCCAAAGTTGATAGCAATTACTGACTCTTGCTCACTTGAGATGTGATCTGGCTTAAAGAAGCAAACCTATATTGTGGGTTTTCTTCACAGGTTCTTGTACATGCACTTATTACGATAAGCCCTGCTGGCAGCCCCCCAGCCTGGCTTGCACCCTGGCACCTGCTGCTCTGCCCATCTGCCCTTCCAGCACAGACCACCTGCACCACCCTGATGCCACAGCTCTGTAAGAGAGCACAAGTCATGTCCCTCAGGTAGTAAAATGTGGTGGCTTTTAAGGCCTCCAGCAGCTTTACCCTGCTGAAGTCTTTGACTCTCAAACTTTAGTGTTAGCCTGAAACCTGCCATTTGCGCAGACAATATCTCCATGTCCAGGATACAGTCTACTTTGTTGCCTATTTATTTTAAGAAGAAGAGCAGAAAAATCCTTTTATTCACATCTGGAATCTGGAAAAGCTTGTAAGCCCAGTAATCAATATTCTACCACCTGAACCTTTGTGCTTTAGAGTTTAGCAAAGGGATGTGAGCTGGGGAAAGGTACAGGTTTGTGAAATAACACTCATTTTCCAGACCCAAGGAAACAACATTGTTCTAAACTCATAACCATGGATATTGGAATTATAATGTGAAATTGCCAATAGATGGTCCTCTTTCAATCCAAAATATGGCAATAAACATTTGTTTCAGCACACACAGTGTTACCTTGCATTCCTATCTCTTTTTATTCTGCTCTGTCTGTCCTCCCATCAGACAGTTTTGGACAATGCACACCGAGGCAACCATGTGTGCAATACTGCCTAGGAATATGTGTCCCCATGGTGGACAAAGGTTTCTGGGGCAAGTTACAGCTAAAGGCTTCATTGCACATATCTCTTCAGCTTCCACACCATGCCTGTGCTTGGACTCCCAAGTCCCCTAGCCATTTGGTGGGACTGGGATGCAAGGTATTGAGAATCATTAATTCATGCCCTGAATTTCTTTATAGGTTGTCCTTGGAAGAACCAACTCCTTTAAGGCAGGGGCAGAGACACTTGTTTTCTCTGCAGGCATTTCAAACTCCAGAGAAGACAGAAGGCACAAGGTTTTGGAAAGAGAGGACAAAGGTTTATGTAAGTCTGACTTAATCCTATACGCTCTTAAGGTATGCAAGGTGGCTGGCATCTGCTTGGAGGTGCACAAGCATCACTGCAGACCAATCCTCACTGATTGAGGTGGTGATACAGAACTTTTACGCATGCGTAACTGAAGGATTCTTTTCTTCTGAAACTGATCTGAGTCAAACCCTGGTAGAAAACATACAGGGATTAAAATGAGTTTATCACCCCTCCATTAATTTCCAGTGACAGACCCATTCCTTTCTATTCCAGTTTGGTTTTGCTCCCAAGTTAAAAAAAGTCCATCTCAGCCCATCTCAGAGGTAATCAAAGTCATGTCTTCTTCATTCTTGGTGATTTAGACCACCAAGGAAATGGACCATTATTTTATTCACATTATTCAAAAAGACCACAGCAGTTCTTATAGAAATTAAAATTGACAATTATTTAGGCAATCCATTTATATGGGCTGCACTTTGCTTGTCTAACCAACTAGAATATGACCTGCTTAACCAGCCTATTCAGAATACAATCTCCATTTTGCATCACTTGCACTAAAAGCAAAAAATTTGCTTTACCTAGTTTTGCTTTTGAATATGTCATCTGGAGCCCCAGATACTGGGGTTTTTTTTCCTCCCCTGGTCCAATGAAATGGCTCTTTCTCTGAAGAATTTATGCTATATGAATGATAGTATCTGGTGGAATAATTAATGATTTTGTCAGTTCATAGTGAGTATTTTTATTAACGCTATCTTATTACCTTATTTTAGAAATGCATATCAAACATATGCTTTAAAAAATCACAAAACAAATCACACACACCAAAAAAAAAAAAAAAAGCCAAACTAAGAAAATACAACAAACTTTGCAGTCATCTCTTGTATGCTGGATTATTCCAGACTCACAGCTGCTAGAATGCCTTCTGCCAGCTGAGTGAAGAGTTTGATGTGATAACAAAAGAGCTTCCCTAGAAAAGCCAAAAATACGTCTGTAGCACAGCAGCTGACCAGCTCAGCAGCACGGGTCACTGCAAGCACAAACTGCCTGCTTCTCTTTTCATTCCTCTAGCTCCTGACTAAATGCTGAGTCAAGTTTAAGGGCACAGACCATATTCAGACCATTCATCACCATTTCCACAACCATCTCTGGCCCTTGGTTTTGCAGGAAACCCCAGGCAACAGAGACTCTGGGTCACAAACAATTCTCTTGAAATTAAACGCCAAAATCTGAATGCCTAGAGACACTGTAGAGGGCTCCTGAACGTGGTCCTGAGTTCTGTGAGGGGTCTTTGGTGACCTGGGGCTCGGGGACCTCTCTGTTTGCAGGGATGCCATTGCTGGCTGCATTCCCACAAGTGACAGCCACTGAGAGCTGTTTTGTTGAGGTCCAAGACCTAAACATGCACCCTCAGCTCCACTTCCCCCTGCTGTGTCAGCCAGCATTTATGAGAGACAGTGGGAAAAGCATCTTGATTGACATCCCCCTCAGAGAAGGAGAGAGGAGAGCTGCATAGTACCACGAGTGAGTCATCCTGCTCAGATTATTTCCCCCTCCTAAAAGGCTAAAGATCCATCAGTGGTGTAAACTCAGGCTGAAGAAAATTTTAGGATGATGATGAGGATGGTTTTAAGCATTCAACACTGGCCAAATGCATGAATTTTTTTAGCAATCGAGAGGGAAGTGGCAGGAAGGTTGGTCCCCCGAGTGACTGTCCCTACTCTGGATGCCTTGTCTCCCCCATCACAGCCCCATGCCAGGGACCAAAATGTGCAGAGTCGGTGCAGGGCACACAAAAGAGAGCCACACAGAGGCTAAGAGAGACACAGTGTGGATTGTAAAAGAAAATTATGCCTCAATAATAGAGAAACACACAGACCCTTGGTTCGGTTCACAGGCTGCAGTGCTTTCATATAATTATCCTGATTTATTTCAAAGAAAGGGTCACTTTATGAAGCAACTGTGTCTAAACTTTGTTCAGATAAAAGGCCTTTAACAAAAGGCAGGCTTTGGGAAAACAAGCAAAACTCAGGCTGTGCACTCAGTAAGCACATTTTCTAGTTTTCAGTCAAGAAGTCATTGGCAGTGTCAGTGCTTGAAAACTGCATGGCTCAGACATTTCTAAACCCTTTTAATCCATCACAAAGGGATCCCTTGATTGTTGCTTTGTTTTTCTGCTGCTGCCCTACAGTATGGCTGCCAGTGCATATTCCTGATAAGCAGTGAGCTATGCAGATGCTGCTAGGTTTCCCTGCCTTCTGTACCACTCAACCTGCCAATGCCTGTGTGAGGGACACAATCATGTGTCACAAACAACCAGGAATGGTGACACTCCATCCTCCTCTTGTAGTCCAGGAAACTTAAAAGAATACAAGATTAATTTCCATGGGCTGCATGGTGCCACCCCTAGAAGTCCCTATTGCAATGAATGGGAAGTTCTGCTTAAAATCCGAGGACACAATAAAATCCCTGCAGTATTAATGCCATTTTAATCCCCCCAGATTCAGAGTTTGGCATTAGTAATGCAATTAATTGTGATAAAAGAGAGAGAGACCCGCTCCATGTGTCTGAATATATATTTCAGCACACAATCCATCCTGAGATGTATAGGGAAGCTATGCCTCTTTCCTCATGTAACTGAAACCCCAGCATAGCCTGTACTACTCAAAAAAGCACCACAAAAGTCTGAGGGACATCTGCAAAACCATCACGAGGGAAAAGAGTGCAGCAGGTAGGGGGAGGGTCTCAGCAACATGAGCACCCAAGGGAAATGCTGTGTGGATCCCCTGGCAGAGCTCAGACCACACCACATACAAGCACCCCCAGACCAAGCCACTCAGGGAACAAAGGGGACATTACAATTTCCAGCAAACAGAGCAATGGTTTCTTGTATTCACAGGTCTGCTTCACCTCTGCAACCTCTTTTAAATGCAGTGCATTAAGCAGCAGCCCCATGGGGGATTGGAATGCTCTGGGGCTCTAGGGTTGTCCGAGCTCAGTGCAGTGCCAGGATAATATTAGCAGAGAAAACATGTGAAAAGATAGACCAATGTGACAGGCAACCCACCAGCAATTCTGTGCACTTATCCCAAAAGGAGCATGGATAAGGGAGGGCTACTGTCTTCTTCCAGGCACAGACTTTTAGCAAGAGTCTGGGAAATTGAGCTGTTTAACTCAGAGCATCCCCTTCACTTGCTGCACCCCAACAGCCAGCAGGTACATATGCTAGGATGCTCAGGCTGTCCTTAATTGCTGGCGGAAAAATGTTGTGGTTTTATGTCGCTGTTGAGCAGCTAGCAGAGTAATGAAGGCACCAGTTCTCAGTGGCAAGAAGGAATGACCTTTATTGTTTTGATTTCATCACGTATATAGAGTTCTCAAAAGTCACCCAGATTGGTCGGTCAGAAGCCTTCCCCCAGGCCTGATTGGCCAGGCCTGCACTGCCCAAGTTCTGGGACACTGTTCCAACAACATCCAAACTTTATCTTTATTTATAAAACACAAGAAAATTTCTCATGGGAAAAACCTGTGCTAGCCACAGTTTTACATGTAGGACAAGAGGACCTGCTGAGACTGGCCATGAACCAGTTGTTCTTTCCCCTTTTCTTTATTCCTGGGAGGAAAGAGGTTACCTTTTCTCCTACAAACAATTTTTTCCCCCAGATTGTGGCTACACAAAGAGGAAAAGCAGAAACATGCTCCATATGGACTAGGGTCCTTGCAAATATTCCCTTTGACCAGGGACAGACTTGAGTACAGGCAGCTGTACTCATGTCTGAGCTGCAGGACAGACAGCTGATCCAGGAGTACAGCAAGAAAGCAAACAGGGACACACAGAATTAAGTGGAAGAGCAAACGATGAGGGTAGGGAGTGAGAAATGAGAAAATGAATAAAATCTGCTGATCTTTGAAGATTCTGGTGGAACATGAATGGGCCCTGGGTTAAGGAACATCTGTGCATGGTGAGGGCTAGATGGTACTGGGAATAAATACAGCAAAGGAGATGAGAGTGAGCACATGCCTTATGTTCAAAATTCAAATGGAAAGAAATTTACATGTCACTGTTTTAATACTAGATATTAAACGTCCAACATTAACAACAAGAAATAGACACCCTATCAATTTTAATAAATACTAATGACCTCTTAAATTACATTTCTAAGCTGAAAAATATCATAAATATCAAACACTTTTGAGACACACAAAATCCTTACAGATCTGTATTAATACCACTCATTGCAATACCTGCAATATCAACTTTCACAGACGTTGCTTGTTTGTTTGACTCCCCACTGGCATTTTCATGTGCGTCTCCCCTGCAGCTGCTCCTTCTGCAGCGCCGTCTTTCCCAACCAGCCTAAAGCACCTAACAACAAACACCACAAAGGTGCTCAGGTCTACACAGGTCTTCTTCCCTGCATGACACCTCACCAGCAATTGGGAATACGAGGGTTAAAACCCTGATGTGTTTTTTAATAATCTTATGCAACCTTTAGAATGACTGCAGAGCAAAACACTGTATTTAGGAAGAACAGCTGGTCTTTACCTTTTCATTACTAACCAGCAGCCTCAGCCTTTAGTCCATCTTTTGTTTTGAAGCAGGAAGATGTATTAAAGAGGATGTGAAAATGTTACCAGAATCACTACAAGCATACACAGGGAAGCTCAAATGTGTCAACCCCCAAATTGTTATCTTCTCTCACCTTTGAATGCTCCTATCTTATTTTTCAGCCTGTCTGCTAAATGCATTTACCCCATTACAGCTGCGAACTCTTTCAGACAGGGGCTGCATCTTCTTCTATTGTGCTTCTCCTTCAGACACTGGAGGTGAGGTGAGTGCTTAATTAATAAGAAGTCACGATTATATGAAACAGGACACAAAAAATATTTCTCCAAATAATAGAAGGCTTGGCAGAGTAAATGTACTAAAAACAAGATTTTCAGCAGGGTTTGTTTTTCTGTTTTTGGAAGAATATTCTGTACCACAGTGTATTCCCTGGCCTGTCCAACGAGTATTAGCTGGAATAAAATGGTATATTAATTTCCCTTGACAATAATTGCAGCAGCCTCTGATCTTAGCAACCCTCTGGGTATATTCCTAAGGTCAGAACAAGAGTGTCTCAGCCATGTTGCTCTTCTATGCCACTCCCTACACATCTTCAGGGAAAGCTACTAATCCACTTAAACAATTACCTTTCAGAGGAAGAGGCAGAGGACTTTATATGAGGATACCTAATAAACAACTCAGCCTGTGAAATATTTGAAAACCTCACGGAGCAAAGAAGTGGAATACAGCTATTATCTGACATGTAGCACCAATGAATAAAATCGTCACCAGACTGAAACCTCTCGGTATTTTTATTCATGTCTGCACTGCAAAGTGGTTGAAGCCTAAAATTAATGAAGGAAATAATATACAATTCATCATGGTGTAGAGAGAGAAAGGCAGACAAACATAACTCTTGATTCGTCACATCAGTGCCTTTCAAACTTCTCTTTGTGGCAGCTTTTGGGAAAGAACCATATTCTCTGTGCCACATGCCAGCTCTTTTTCATCCTGTGAAAGAGCCGTGTCCCAAAACCCTGCTCAGGCTGCAAACAGGAAATCCTCTCAGTTTCTTACTGCTTGCCTGGCACATGCATACAAAATAAGGAAAGATAATCAGTAATCATGCCTAACTTTGAGTTAATGGGGCATAACACTGGAGGCAGATCACTAAGTAGCTGTTCCACGTACTGGAGCTGGGAGTCAGATGCAGACTGCTGCTGTGCCTGGGAAAGGATGATGGGATGCAAGCACAGCGCTTGCCTCTGCTGGGACCACATTGCTTCAGACCAGCTTGCCTGGCTCTCACAGAGAAAAGCTTGACTCTGGGAAAAAAAATCTCTTTGTTGGCCACCATGGACTTTGCTCCTCTGCTAGGGACTGAAAGATCCTTCTCCTGTCTTCCCACATTCTTCTCAGCACAGGGAAAGTAGTGGAGGTGAGAGGGACTGTGACTGAGTTTGGGGCTGTCAGGCTCTGATGGAGAGGACCCTGCAGAGGGCAGTTTATAACAGCCCCATTGCAAGAGCTGTCCACCTGCTGCCAGCACACAGTTCTTGTGATGAGCTGAGCAGGGGCCTCTGCCCACCCCAAGGGAAGGATCCCAACTTGGGGACAGCAGTGAGCTGCAGCATTGGGTTTGCTGCTGGTAGCAACTTCGGCACACACATACACACAAACACACACACACACACACACACACACATACACACACACACACACACAGAGTTATTTTTCTCTTTTTCTGTGTCTTAAATAGCTGGACCTGCTGCTTTGCCTGCGTATTTGGGCACTGTCAGTGTGCTTGCAGCTGCAGATTGGCACCTCCAAAATTTTAGTCATGATTTCAGTCAATTTGCACATTTCCAAAATGGAGCAATACCTCATAAAGCACAGATCTAATGCATATAATACCAATTTGCTGAATGTCAGTGTATGCTGACCTTCTATTACAAACACTGGCAGATGGCCATTCCTTTAGTACTCAAGAGTTGCCTGAATAGAAAATCAAGTGATGGCTTAGCCTGTGTTTTGCCTCTGCATCAGTGCCCATAGCAACACGCAGTGATAGCTGCCTGAATGCAACGTCTCTGCCACCAGCAGCTCCTTTCCAGCACAGCAAAGCCCTCGGTGATCCCATGGCTATGATATCCAGGTCTGTCAGAGCTGCTAAATAGCAGGCGGGACCTCCTGGGAAGAAGACAGGAGCACACAGGCTGCCAGGCAGGAAGCCTCAGCCCAGCCATAGCACACTGCATCCTGTAGAGCAACTGCTGCCTTGTGGTGCCATTGAGGCAAGGAGACACAGGCAGCCTAGAAGTAACATCATCCAAGAATGGACCATAGGTGCAATCTAATGGCTGAGGAAAAGCTGTCAGGGAAGCCAGGAACTGCAGGACTGGATCAGACACCAGCTCTGCAGCCGTGTGTGCTTGGCCAACCTCTGCGCACGCACCAGCTTCCTCCTTCCTGTGTCCACAGAAGCTTTGTAGGTATTTTCTAATAGCCCAATTTCTCTGTTTTCAGGGTCTTTTTCCTATACACCCTTCGAGGCCTATTTCCAGACCAGAAAGCCTGGCAGCGCACAGGCACAGTGTGTATCCCCAGTACAGGTAATGCATACTGTGCATCACGCCAAGTATGTTCCTTCCCTTTTCAGCATCCCTCAGGTCTTCCACTTCAGAGCACAGGCAGCCTGCACATTTTGGGAAACTTAAATGTGCTGTGGATGTTTTGGGAAATTGGAAGTGGCATGGTGAGTTGCCAAATGTTGCAGCATCCTGCACTCCTGACCTCTTTTCCTCCAGGACTCTGCTTTCTCCCTCCAATGGGGAGGTACTCAGAGGCTCAAGGACAAATTGGGTGATGTTCCCGTGCAGCAAAGAGCAGACTGCCAGCTGAATTCCCTCAATTAGGGGTGCAATCTGCATTTCTGTGTGCCAGACCAAACCTGTGGTTGAGTTTGCAAGTCTGCTGGCAGGCCTACCATCATCTTCCAAGTCGTTTTGGTTGGTTTACAGAGATGCTCAGGATCTCAGGGATGTTCCCTGCCAAACTCTTGTGGTTCTTTTAATAGGCTGTGAAATTTTGGAATGAAACTATTTAAGCCTTCTGACAACACAACACATCTCCAGGTGCCTTTCTCCACAACAAACATCCATTGTATGGCCTTCTTCCTTTACAATGCGGACTAATTTTAACCCTCACAACAGCCTAATGGAAAGACAGTGCTGCACTTCAAATGCCGAACACTTGCTGAAAGCTTTCCTTTGTTAGCGGCCCCTGGTTTGGTCACCACCAGCTTCTGAAAAGATTCCACAGAGTTAATGTCTCCATTTCTTTTAATTCACTCACAATGATGACACAGCCATAACACAGCTGTGTTCCAGCTCAAAGGAGCCGAGTGCGGATGCTGCCCACTGTTCTTCGGCCCCTGCTCCCTCCCTGGCTCATAAGTGGGGCTGATGCTGTTGGAGGATACAGTGACATTTTCCAATCTGGGGTGGAAAAGTTCTTTTAGAGGAAGCCTCTTCTGTCTTTTTTTCCCCCCTTCATTATTTCTTCCTTTCTTTTTCTTTCTTTTTTTTTTTCTTTTTTTTTAGTTTGACATTTTCTCTGTGAAAAGCTGACCTAATTTTCAGGGAATAATATAAACGGTTATACACTCAAAGCATTGCACTAGAGAGTTTATAGATAAAGCTGAACTATTTTATGGTTCAATTATCACAAAATACAGGGGATCCCTGTTGCATTAACACTTCACGAAGACAGTACAGTGGGGGCTTCCTTGCTCTTTTCCATGTAAGTTAGGATTTGCCAGTAAAACCTTCACTGCAGTTTTGTCACTACAAAATCCATTAGCACTACCAGTTGTAAAAGACATATTAAAGACATTTTCTTCAACAACTGTATCTGGTGTTAGTATTCATACGAATTCCCTGCCCTGTTCTGTAGAAAGTTTTAAATTTTCTATTGTGATGCACAAAAGATAGGAGTTATTAATGAAAAGAGTTATTCAGGGATAGGGAGAAAAGGCAGAGAGAAGGCCATGAAGCAGAAGCAAAAAGGGTTGGCACAAGCACTGTAGCAGTGGATGGCTGTCCCTGTGCTGCCTGGACTGGTGTTAGGACATGGGTGTCACTGTCATCCCGACAGGAGTGGCACATAGAGAGCAGTCCCTTCCTGCAGCAGGATGTGGGACCAGCCATGCTGGCAGAGCCTTTCTCCCTGTTGCATGGGCTGTGGAGGAGACTGTAGGAGATTCTCATCACCTTCCACCATGCCAGTTCAGTCTTCTGGATTAGGCTGTGGTAGCCTGTGTTTCAGACTAGGCTGAAACTTTGATCTGCATCACTTTGATGCAGTGAGCCCCAGGTTCACTGCATCAAAGAGCCAAGGTAGCGTTTTGAGTTACAGACTTAATATAGTGTGCTCTAGATGGAAAATGTGGGGCAAGAGAGATCAAATTGTCTGGCCTACTCTTCTTATTCGAGAGTTTTCTCTTTAGGGAACTAGGCTGCAAAAATCACTGAGACCCTGCTTGGGTGCATTTTTCTATTGACCAAAATAGGTGTGCAATTCCATGATAGATTTGCAGTTTCAACACCAGATTTTCTGACATTCCTGGTTTGTTATTTTTTTCCAAAAGAGCAGGGTTTTTTCATTTCTTACTTCACATATTCTGTCAGTCAGCACCTTCAGCAAGTTGGACTGTGCAAGTGCTTTGCAAAAGAATAGATGGACCACAGTCCTTGGTGATGTCTGAACTAGCAGCCTTAAGTGTGGCTTGGGTATGGCTTCCAGTTCTCCAGCCATATCTGGCTGCCGTGGAGATACAGCTTGTACTCTTGGAGGAAATCGCTGTTCATCTGTTGCTGGTGTGTGCTTTCACTTCTACAAGAGTCTAATTAAGTTCAGTGATTAGGAGTGCTAATGGGCATAACAATCCCACAGAAATTTACCTTTCAGAAAAATAAGGGGAGCAATAATATCCAGCAGAGGAAGAAAAAGAAAGAGAAGAAAAATGAACCCCCCCCAAAAAAACCCAACAAAACACCAACAATTTTATGCAAGATAAAATAAATAAATAAGTAAATAGCCACTATGCAAATGCCTCTACCTATCTGTCAGAGATTGTTGTAAAGGCAAATTAGCTAATTGCTGCAAAGTGCTTTGAAAATGAAAAGGGATATATAAGAGGTAATTATTATTATTATTCACAGCAATCTGGTAGGTGAAGGCATCTGTCTATTTTGCTTTATATATCCCCAGAGCTTTCCCAAAGCAACACTAGAAAAAAGGAAAAGACCTAAAATAGGAGAAGAACAATCCCAAAATGGAGTGAAAAGGCCTGTGACATTTGTGAATAATAAAAATAATAAGCTACAGATCAGTTTAAAAAATACCATCAGGAGTAAGGAGTAAGAAAGCTACACTGAGGTGCATTTGAACTGATCTTAATGGATATGGAGATCATTAACAGTGTGCTGATACTGCTGAACTGACACAGAAAATATTAATTTAAATAGGAATATCTTACATTAAGTCTATAACTGCATTAAGATGCAAATGAGTCAAGCTTCTGTGCCCGACGCTTTGGCCCTTTTGGTGCTAAACAGAACGTCTGTTTTGTGTCAAAACTTACAAAAAAGGGTAAAGTTTTTATCCCAGAACAAGATCTTATGCAATTCTGCAATCTAAAATGTTCAAGGATGATGGAATGAGATCCATAATTTAGCCTATGACTAAATCATACATTTATCTCCAGAAGCTGTGGAATAGCATCCAAGCCTCTTAATACTTATATTATGTGTTAACTTCCCTTGCATTGGCAAACCCCAGGGAGCTAGTCTTGTGCTTATGCTAAGTGCATGCAAAAGTGCTAGCAAGATCACTACATTAATTTTCAGCATCAGAAAGTAAAATAATGCCTATACTGAGGCAAGACTCCTGATAAGTCTGTGAACTACAATATTTCATAGCTGTGGATTTCATAGCTGTGGAAGAATTAACTCATTTTTCCCTTTTTTTCCTTCTCAATTATCACTTGCCCTAGCTATGAATCACTTCAGTGCTCATTCCTTAAAGGTATCCAAAATTCCCTCAGGTGTTTTGACATAATTCTATTACATCTTATTTCTGTTTAATATTAAATTCTTTCCTGCATGTTTAAATAAACCTGGAAATCTTTTTAGGGAGCACAGCTTAATGGGGAACTAAGAACATGTGCGCCGAATGTCACTATTTTACATATGTTTTATTATTAATGGTAATTCATGCAGAACCAGCCACTTCACAAGGAGAGACTCAACACTTACAGAAGGCTGGGTGCTTCTCTATGACCTTAATTTGTTTCTGTACTTGAACACTGGATTCCCTTTCAAAAAATAATTATTCCCATAAAGATTAAAAACCAAAACACGGTCTCTTTGAGGGAAAAAAACAAATGCAGAAGCTTGAGTGGAAATACTGGGAATACTTTCTTGGTGGCTATTCCAAAAACTAGAGTGTAAGAGGTCTTCTCCTGGGTACGGATGTGGGTGTACTGAGAGAGGGGACATGGAAGACAGAGCCTGTTTGTTCCCATGTGTTTCGTGGCGTTTTCTCTTTTGTCTGAAATACATTTTCTTACTGCTTCTGCTATTAGCTCACAGGATGTCAGGGATAGTCTTCCAGTATGCAAAGCGGGTAACTTCTGCTGTTTGATATCTTCTATCCAGAGTGGAGAGATTTTGGGGTGTTCTTTCATTTCCGATGCCCATCCATCCAGGCAGAGACACAGCTTGGGGTTTGTCTGAACTGTCTGCCAGAACTATAGACCCACAGGCACTTCTGGTAGCTCACAGGCTCTCCAAATTTGCCCAGAGAAGCAGCAAAAGTAGAAGAAATAGGGACAGGTTAGCTGAGACAAGATTTCCACCTCACCTCTTTCAAAGCTGGTGTTTGCTTAGGTGATTCATGCACCCTTCTGAGTGAGCAGTGAAAATGCTCATTGGAGTGGTACATGGTGATTCCCACCAGTGGTCATGAAGGACACACCATTTCAGACAGACTGGGCAACACACACAGAAATGGAAGGTTTGGCAAAAAATCCAGATATACCTTAACTGAAATATTTACATGTTTAACATTGCTACAAGATCTGGGTAGTAACAGTTCTGAAAGTATTTCTCTCCCCCCACCCCCAACATCCCCCCACCTCTACCATAGCTTTTTCCAATTAACCTGTTAGCTGTCTGAGTCCAGGAATCATGAGGAACTTGGTCAAGTCAGTGGCAAAGGAGGGGTACCTAAATAGTAAACCTGCATGGAGACTGTTTTTGCATAATTTTTTCCCCTGTTTTTGGAAAAGATGGATGTGTTCACTGTGGGGAACAACTGCAAAGGGAAGAATGTTGAGTGGCAAAGGTGCCAAAAAACAACAGGAAAGAAAAAAAAACAAGGATTCTTAGATTATAACAGCCTTTCCATTAAAAAAATAAAAATAAAAAATAAAAATCATAACAGTGCATGATGTCTTTTCTGGTCCTTTGGTATTTTGGATTATTGCATATCTGTTGGCATAAAAAAGAAAGCCATGATACAAATCTGAAGCAGCTTGTCAAGATACTGGAATATTATTCTAATAAGGCATCTACCATATCCTTTTCAGAATCTAAAGATATCCATCAAAGCCAAAGACTGAAGGGGATGGCTTGATTTTATATTGCTAGGCACCGTTTTGGAGAAAATGCATTACCATTTTTTTGTCCTCTTTCAGGAATGCAAAGCTGGAATTTGAACAGGAAAAACTCTGACATTTTCCAAGTACTGGGAGAAGCGTTCATAGATACATCCTGCATTTTCCATTCTGTCTTTGACTGTAGCATAGTCACAGGTATCTGCTTTTAGGACACATAGAGTGTTTCTTGTCTAGCTAGCAATTAATGAACAAGAAAATAGCATTGCACTGACATTTATCCCTCAAAACTTTGCCCCACCAAGATCAACTATACACTTTGGGTGATAAGTAGGTTTTTATTGTATGGAAAAAAGAAAAGGTAAATCAGAGGGCTGAGCCAACACAGATGCACTAAGGACAGTGAGAACTCCCACTGAGGGATGCAGCATGACCAGTACAATCAAAAAGTCTTGTGTGGCAAGGAAGTCTTAATCTAAAATACTTTGAACTGGAATAAGCATGATTAATTTCCCTGTCAATAGCAGAATTGGCTTTCAGCTGAGCTGGGTTGCTGACCCCCAGATCCCAGGTCCTCATTGCTCACCTGGGCTCCCTGGCCGCAAAGCTGAAGCAGCACACGGCTTCATGCCTCTGTTTCCTCACCTGCAAGACTCACATGCTACCTATCCACCTCACAGTGACATTACAAGGCTAATTTAATCACAGCTATACAGGTCTTCTGAGATAGCAGGAGAAAAGGTGCTGTAGTAGTCACCGCCTTTTTCGTTACCATTCGAAGTGGCATTTGAGTGCCAGCTGAGGACTGTGGGAGCTGGATCCTGGCATCAGCTGTGGCTATCTGTTGTAATGACCCAGATGATGAGAGTGGCTGAATGGGGAACAATTTTGGTGACCTGCAAAAGAGCCTCATTAAAAATGCAAACTCTTGTGCAGCCAGAATTTAATTCAGTGCCTGCAGGAACCAAAAATCTTCTCACATCTCCTTATAAAGAGGAAAATAATTAATGCTTTTTCTTCGTAAGTGCTTTTGCTTCTGAGCAAACAAACCAAGAGAACCAATGAGACTGATAAAGATTCTTGGAGGATCATGTTAGGAGGATGGAAGGCAGCAGACGTGACAGGGCGGCTTCCCATCACCCAGGAAGGATGTTTTGGCTTTTCTTCAGTCTCTTTACCCTTCTCCCACTCCTCTTGCTAGTGTGACAGCAGCACGCCGATAGCCCCATGTCTCTGGCACAAAATCTTTAAGGTTGTCTTCTGAAAGTGGATGGCCATGTTATCCACCCACTGCAGCCCAGTTATCCCATCCACTGCCTCCCATCCCACATTTTCCACTACAGAGCAGGCATAGAGAGGCTGGAGTTTGCTTCAGGAAGCAAAACAGCAAGGGGACCCATGCCTGTGACAGAGACAGCTTGGAGGCACCTTCTCACTTCCCCCGCCTGGTTTCTTCCATGGGATCTTACAGAGAGAGCTGTGTGAATAAATATTGATACTAAACATAGTCAGGAATGAGAATTCATGATCTAAAATTACACAAATATTTGGGAATCTAGACACTATAACTCAAGTGGCACTTAATCTCCAAGTGCAACCAAAAATATGTAACTCCTTGGTTTACTAGCAGTGTCAGCTCCCCAAGCGTGGAGCTGAATAATTTAGAGTGGAAGAGAAAAAGAGAATGGCTGAGCATGGATTTTTCTGGGGAGTAAAGGAGCTCCCCTTCAGATTCACGGGTGGCTTTTCCTGGCTAGATGGGGAAGAGAGGTTCCAGGTCACCTTTACCACAACCCCCACGAGTGAAGAGAAAAAACAGCCACACGTACAAAACCCATGACCTTGCAGCTTCCAGCCTGCAGGCTCCAGGAGAGAAATGGGGGGCACAGAGGGAGAGGAATGGGGGGCATGCAGGAGTGCACGGTGCTGTAGCCTTCCCATGCCCGGGGAGGCTGCCCAACACCTGCCACTAGCCAGGCTCAAATCTGAGAACTACAGCTGTAGCATAAAGGCGGATTATCACCCATCCAAACCAAATTCAATTATCATATCTATGCTGCTTCTCTATTTCTGTAACTGGAAGGCTATTATTAGGCTCCCTCCCTCTCTCCCTCCCTCTCACTCCCTGTTTTTAATACATCTCCAAGTAATGCTGCTGTAAAGCATTCAAAAAAGTAAACATTAGCTTTAGACCATTTGATTATCAGTTTTACAGAACACTCCGTTCTGCCCTGCTTTACTCCATACTCCTTTAACACCAAAAAAAAAGAGATGGACTGAGATGAGTTCAATGAATCCATGCTATAGCAATTCCTCTCTCTGTCTCCAGTGATGGCTCTGGCTCACTGTCACAATGGCAAAAAAATGCCAGTTTACACTTGAACAGAAAAGAAGTGAGGAAATAGGTTTTCCCTGGGAAGAAAAAAAAAAAAGGATGCTATATTCCCTCCTGTCCTAATTGCTAAAATATTTCTTAGCAGGCTTCCTATCTGCAGCCCCATTAATGACTACTTCTTTTCCCATGCTAGAAATGGGAGGTGGTCAGGTGGTGAGAGGGTGAGGGCAATGCAGTCCCTGAGAGAAGGGGACCAGTCCTCAGCACGGGGAGTCAACGTTTCAGAAACACATGCAGTGCTGGTGTCCTTTCTGATGCTGCTCATTTACACCACAAAGTGCATTGTCTTTCCCTTGGGGTTTCAGGACAGGGATGGATAACCCTTCACGCACACTCGCCTCCAGCAGAGCTCTGTGCCCTTTGTGCCAAGGTCTGACACTTTGCTGTAATGAGAAGCTTATCTATTTTTTTGTGGGATGGTGGTATACTTGTTTCTTGTGTTAAACAAACATTTTCAGCAGGTATTTCCCCTCAAAGGTGCGGTGAAATAAAGCCTGCATGCCTAGGCCATAGGAACATGGAAATGAAAGAGTTAGTAAGAGCTGAGTTAATCCTTTGGGACACACAATATGTCTTTGAAGCCTTTTAACATGCTCATGGGTGAATAAAACACAAAAAGGGCAAAATTTTTGCCCAGTTCTTGTGGGGCTACCATAATATGTGTAATAAATCACACTCTGATACCCTACCTTTTTGGTCGTAACAGGTGTCTTTAACATCATGTCTTTCATTTCAAAAGCTGCTGTATAACTTAAACTCCTTTATCTTTCACACAAATCAGAGAGTTTCATAGGTAACAAAGCAGTTGGGCAAAAATAGAAAGATTGAAGAGGTAGGGTCTCACTTCTGTACTCTTGGAAATTAACCAGGAGCAAAGTGAGGGGCTATGGCTTCTTTGCTACAAATTCCATCCCCCCTTAGCATCATCGCCTGTTCAAGGCATGACTCAGGGCCACACATAAGTCAGGTGTGCTGAAGTCTGGGGTGTTACTCAGCTTACAGAAACATCCTTCTTTGTGCATAATTAAGAGAATTGGGCTCTCAGACTTTGCTTGGATGAGTCAGCCCATGACCCTGAGCACTCAGATTTCTGCCTCTTGTGGTGACTGGTGCCAAATACTCACACCAAGGCAGGTGTTAGCCTTCTGCCTCGCAGACACAGGAACCTGCTCACTGCAACGGGCAGATCTAAGCTGTGAGGGGAAACTGGGAAGCTGAAAATTAGTTATTCCCTGCTTCATTCTACTGCGCTGCAAATATTGTACAAATATTGTAGCCAGCCGTTTTTAAAATGAATTTTAAAAGCTTTTGATAAGATTCTTATTTACATCATTCTGATTGTGTAAAGGGACAGAAGCGAGCCAAGTTTTTTAATTAACAACTCACGTAGCAGAGAATTCGGCATGAAGTGCAGAAGTACTTCCTCTCTTTTCTGTTTTGGCCATGTGCAACCATAATACCACATAACATTAATGATAGTTGCATGACCATGCACCAGAACAAAATCTCCTGGGGTGCTAATTGGTCTGTAGGATTGGCGCTTGACATCCTGCTCATGTCTGTAAACTAGGATAAGGCCTGTGGCTTAGCCACATGCCATTTGTTAAATACTGTGAGTTTCTTCATTTGCTTTGTTTTACTACCACTGATTAAAAATTTAGCAGTGATGCGGTGCAAAGGTGAGCCTACAGGCACTGCATTTGAGAGCCACCTTCAAAAACAAAGACACAGAGGCTGGGGAGGGTCTGCAGTGGAGACTGAGATGGGGACTGGGACCTTGGCAACAGCAGAAAACACCCCAGGGAGAAAGAGAAACCATCTCTTTGTGGGAGGGGGGTGGGGTAAAGGAGACATGTGACAGACTTTGGAGGAGAAATGGAATAACTGGGAAATGAGCATTGTGAGCTGACCTGCCCTGAGGACTGAGGGTTGGGAAGGGCTTCACTCCAGGGGCTGGGGCATCTCTAGTGGCCCTGCTACCTGTGGGAGGACACTGGCTGAAGTACCCTTCCACCAGCACTGGCCACCTTGGACTTGAACAGGGTGGGCTGGTGGGCACTGGGTGAGGAAGAGCCTGTCCCACAGGTGCCACCTCTTGGGTGAATTTATGCTATTTTCCTTAAATCTCAGAGCTATTTCAATTTCATGCAACAGGAGAAACCTAACAGCTGGTGTAGTTTTTCACTTCAACTGTTTAATGTGGTGTCTGTGACTCACCACATTTGCACCAGCAAAAATTAGGGTGAGGCCAGAAGCAAACCATCCTTGTAAGCAACAGCTCCAGGTCGCTCCTGAGCATCCCTGCTGTGGGGAGGGCTCAAACTTGTTTGAGCTGCTACTTCTCTGCCTGGCAAACATGCTGAAGTAAGCTTGTTAGCTGCTAATACAAAAAGGACCAAAAAAAAAGAGGGGGGGGGGAACCAAACAAAAAAAAAGGGTGGGGGGAAGGGGAAGTAAAGTAGCTCAGTACTATTGTTCTGTTGAGGTGTTTATCATCGTCCAGTTTCCTTGCTGAGAATGATGAGAGATCCCAAAATTGATAATCCTCACTGGTATTTTCTCAGCAGTATTTCCTGCAGAATGCGAATGTCTCTTTTCTTGTGGGCAGATGGACAGAGCCTGCAGGATCACATTTACTGGAGAGAAACCAGCTTTGAAAAGTTTCGACAGCCAGCATGGTATCTGGTCCATCTCTATTGAAATGAGTTCATTATCATTCATTTTTTGCCAAATGCCAATCAGTTCTTAAATCACTCTTGAAATTAGGATGTTGGAAAAAAAAAATCTGAAAGTCTCCACAGATACATTTTCAACATTTGCAGGAGTATTTTAGAACTATATCTCCAACAGTTGATGCTATATAATTAATGTACAAAACAAAACAGAGACAACAGACCTTCCAAAGAGTGGTGGGCTTTTTCATTATGTGGGTGACAAAAGGAAGCAACAAAAGTTCCCAAATTCCTTCACCTACTCATTTGCTAATAAATCACATTTCAGATAAGATGGCAATTTATTATTTTGAGAGACTGATGCTCAGTACCCATCCATTCCTTTTTTCCAAAGGGCTATGCGGTTTTCTGTAGAGATTCTCTCTCATTTTGCACTCAGAAATTTATCATCTTTCTACTGCTAGTCCTCTTAAACAAGTGTTTGTCAACATATCATGAAGAGACTCACATTCAGACTGTCATACTGTTCTACCAGATTAAGGTATTTGCATATTTTCCTGCAAAATAAACCCATTGTCACAGCGGATTGATAGGAAATAATGAAGGCAGAAAAATGCAGATTTTAGCATGCAAGCCCATGTCTTTCACCTATTGTATAATTGGTTTGCATTAGCTGATTAGTGAGTATGATGGTTTGGGAACACAAAGTTTTGCCCCTGTTTTCCATTTTAATGGTAGCAGATACCCAAATAAAATAAAGGAATGTCACCTCCTGCAGCCCATGAGAACAGCACAGCAAAACCACAGACCACCAGCTTATAAAGTACCCTGAAACCTTGAAAAGAAAAATGATGGATACACAATGCTGTTCCAGAATGGCACAACCTGACAATTTGTCAGGGAGAAAGCAAGGAGAAAGTGAACAAATTAGAAATGGGGGGGGGGGGAATACTTTTAACTAAGTGCCTTAAAGACAAAGTTGAAGTCTAGCAAAAGCTACACCCCAGTGGATACATGGTATCCAAGTGTATTATTCCATGCAGGCACTAATGAAAGGAAAACATTATGTATCCATGGGACCCATGTCCCTTCCTAGCTCATCTGTGAGTGCCCAGGTTCCCTCTTATGTTAGACAATCACATGGCACTTCTGACACACACATGGGAGGTCATGTCTAAATTCATGTTCTGAGTTTCTCCATGTGGAATCTATAACATCATGCATTTTTGGGGTATATATGTGTAAAAATACACAGCGGCATCGACCCTTCACTGATAAGGGTCTAATTTCTCCAATATGCCCAGCTTAGCCCTTGGACCACAACAGGACACAAACCAAAGCACATCTCTAAGCTGAATGACATGAACTACATGTAGGAAAAAGCTGTGAAAATGCTTAAAATTGTATTGATTCTATAGGGACCACAAATGTCTGACTGAGGATGCTGTGATACATAGCTGATATTACTACCTGGGCTGCTTCAGATGCTAGGAGCATTGCCAATAGCTGAAATTTTTCATCCCTAACTAAATGAGGTTAAAATGGACTTTTTCCCAAGTGAGCAGCCTCCTGAATTTTGCTTTTTATTGGCTTCCTTCTCCTGTGGTCTCTGGGATCTCTTCCTTCTTCTTCTCCTCCTCCTCCTCCTTCTTCTTCTTCTTCCTCTTCTTCTTCTTCTTCTTCTTCTTCTTCTTCTTCTTCTTCTTCTTCTCTTTTTTCTTCATCTGTTCTCAAACAAAATAAAAGGAAGTAAACCACTAAAAAGGAGAGAAAAGCACAAAAATCATGAGGATTTTTTCATAGCCACCTCACTACAGTTTGGAAGAAAAAAATTCTCTTTTGAAATGCTTAAGAGGGGAAAAAAATCCCTTTTCATTCAGCTCTAATATTTGCACTGATCAACAAGAACATTCGCAATTCTATTTAAAAGGCGTAATGCAGGTTAACATTACATTTCCATGGTATTGGTTTTTCCAAAGTCACAATGAGAGTTGTGGTCTCTTTCCCACGAATATTTTGCAACAAGAGAAAATGGTTTCCCTGCCACCCTGTGTTTTGTTTCCTTCAGGTGTCACATAGTTCTGCTTTGTTTTAATCCAGTACTACCTGCACTCACCTCGTGGCACGCTAGCTCTGTGCCACCTCTAGTGTCATCTCACTTCCTCGTCTGTGCTAATAAGGAATATTTAGGAGCAGCTCCAACTCCGGCACTGCATTAATGAAGCTCTAACATTTGTTAGGAGAGAGATTCAGCGATGTTGACAAGTGACTTTGCTGATCAGAGGAGTGCAGTTGGGTTGGAAGGAACCTGTGTTCTTGAAATGTGGGAGGTGAATTATCTCAGCATTCAAAAAAATAAACAGAGACAAGTTTGATGAGTTTAAATTCACAGAAGAGCTTTTTAATATTTCCTGAGGTTCTAATCAAAGAAGCATCTTAACTGGTCCCAAAGGGAAATGAAAGATGAAAGGAGCTGACACTGATGCCCATTCTACCTTGCCTGGCTGCTACCGGGGACTTTTTTATTCTTTTTTTTTTTGCTTGTTACTAAAAATATCTCAGTGGGTAAGAATTAACTGTAGGATATTAATGCAAAGTCACAAATGAAACTCCATTGCAAAATGTAGCATACCTTTAAAATTTTAACATCTAGTAAATTTAAATCGAGGAAATTGACATAGATTGGATGAAAGAAGATACAGCACCTCTAGCTTATGCCAACTAAAATAAGAATTATTAATGAAGCTAGGCTTTCTTCTGCTGTGCACATTAATTATTTATGATAATAATACTCCGCACTGCCATATTAAAGAATTTTCTTCACCCAGCTTCCCAGAAAACTCCATCTTCTGAAACCCTTAACATGTTAAAAAACACAAAAGAATGAATTCCTTTCAGGGTATTTATTATACTGGAAGATGAATACAGTCTTGGGTTATTAAACTGGAATGAAAAACACATCTTATTAGAACTTACATGGTGATTTTTATTCTCACTAGTTTCATATAAACTTAATGATGCAGACTGCATTTTTATGCTCATCTATTTTAAAATGGTGCCTGGAGCAAAAGAAGCTTCCATTAATGCCAGTTTGGTATTTCAAATACAATTTGATGTAATTTACTTCAAATATATGTGAACAGAGAAGGATAATGTTGAGAGTATTTGCTGTATTCAGATCTGGGTTAGCTCATGGCAGTGATTTGTTAAAACACAAGTTTTATGAAATAGGAAAAAAAAGAAAAGGAAAATGAAACTGTTTTTCAAAATATAGGGTAAAATTTATGTCTTTATAAAAAGGTTGTGGGGGTTAATTTATTTTGAATTGCCAGAGTTTAAATAATTTGTCCTGAAAATAATACTATTATTATTATTTAGAAATCAACAACAAATGAAACTCATCTAATAAGAGTATTGGACCACATTTTTTTAGAGCCATTGTGTTTGTTGAGATCAATCTACAACAGATTATAACTGATTTTTTTACATTAATCCATTAATTTCTTTCCAATCCAAGTTTCACATAACTGTATCTTTTGTAGTACCATATGAATATTTCCATCCCTTTTGGTCCTATTCCTGCAGCACTCACATTTCTGTTATTTCATGTTATTTGTCTCCTACTGCTATTGGAGTTTGTTTTTCTTGTGGCGTAGATGCTTGTACTTGAAAGCACACAGAAGTGTCTGCAGAATGTAGGGTATGGCAGGGGCAGGGGTCTCATGCAAGGAGAAGAGCTTTTACAACCAGGGAATGCGTAGACAAAAAAATACAATTCATGGTAAAAAAATGTGTGGCTGGAAATGGTGAGGGTCTGTATGTGCGAATGTAATACTGTACTATAAATTCACGCTGCGCTACCTGCATCCTCACAGAGTGTCACACTTGCAGTGTACATTGCTGTGTCAAGGGACAGCATTCTGAAGCAGAAAACACTGCAGCAGGTACAAGGTGCTGATTCTGCTTTCCTCCTGCAGCTGGGATCCCCTGGCAGGGGTTTGCATCCCCTGCTAAGCTGGGACACCCACCATTTCCACAGGCAAGGAGAAAACACAGTCATTGCCTCCCTGTTTTTATTGCATTTCTGCCTGTGTTTTTTTCTTTCTTGTTTTTTCTCTTCCGGGGGTTTGCAGGGAGGGAGGGTGAACCTGAGATCAAGTAAGTGGCTGAAGGGTAAGATTATAAAAGCATTGGTAAGATGTAGGCACATGACCCCTGAGAGGAGACTTTATGCCTTGTTCCTTTAGGGCATTTGTTAAAGCTTACCCCTCCTTATGAATTTCCTGAGCCTCTTTCACACTCTGTCCTTCTGAAGATAAATGCTACCCCTGCCAGAGCCCATGGTATCTTAGCCTGTCAGCAGGTGGTCACAGATCTACCCTTTTCTCATGGTTGTGCTGTAGAAAAACCCTGAAAATTTAGGTAGCACCAGTTGCCCTGAGTAGGAAACGCCCTGGGAATGCTGGTGAACAGCTCCAGTGATGGACTGCATCCCCTGCAGGACAGTGCCTCCAAACGAGGGACTCCACAGTGCAGGGTGGCTGGAGAAGACAACCCACCACCTCTCCTCTGCTTGGGAGACTGAAGAGAGTCTGTCCCAGAACAGGGGCTCTTTTCCCAGGTGGATTAGAGCCCTTTCTGGTTTATTTCCATGAAGTAAATAATCGAGGATATTTGTAAAGGAATCCAATAGAAAAATATGCCTAATTGGTTTTTAGGCAAGGACTGGGCAAAGAACTCTTTGTGGAGGAAATGTGTCACAACATCATTTCATAAAGCAGCAACGGCTTTATGAATGTGTTCCTAAGTTTCAGCATACACATCCAAATTGTTGTAAGCAAAATGAATGCCTGAGAAAATTAATGAGCATATTTAGTGTTTGGTAATGGATTTTGTTTCCTCTCCCTGGGACAATGAAGAGAACACTGCATGTGATGTCACGAGTTACACTATTACAAAGATTTTAAAAATCATGAGCAGTTCAAAGCCACATGTTGGGATTTTTTTTTCTTAAATCTTTCTTAATACTTTCTAACCAGCCATCCCCATCACCTGAAATGCATATCTTTCTCTGTGTGGTTCTTTACTTAGACAATGGCAAAGGCGTGGCCTGTGCTACAGAGGTGTTTGGTGTGCACTGGAGAGAAGCATTAAGATAAATCATATTATTAAGAAATAAAAAGAAAAATACCACCTGCTTGTTTAGCTAGAGATTTCATTTTTGTAGAAACTGAACCCATTTTGACCCAGGGGCGCCCTCATGAGTCAGTGACAGCACATACAAGCAAGGAGCAGGGGACAAATCCTGTGCTGGGTCCCGTCCTCTGTTCACTTGTGCTCCTGACAGTGAGGGCAGCTCCTGGATCAACAAATAACCACTGAAGTGTGACAGGTTTTCTGAATTCAGTGATTACAGATCTTAGAAGTCAAAAGGAGATCACAGCTTGGGTGAAAATGCTGGTGGAGGTCAGCTCTATTAAAAGCGATTATGTGTTAGTATCTCACAGCTCTTGCTCAAAAGCCAGGTAGTCAGCTTGAGGGATATTTTGACCTTTTCCACTTTCCATCTCTCTCTTTCTGATAAAAAAACCCTAGGATAACCTCTGCTGCACACACTTCTCAGGCTGGTATTAGACTGACACAGATATTGAAAGCAGGAGACCTCTCCTTTCATCTTTTCTGAAATGGTTTGAGATTGTTATTGGAGAAAACCTTCCCTAGAGTGAACCTGAACTCATCATCACTACTATATCTGATATTTAGAAAGCACCTATTTACATAGGGCAGGCTAACAGGTACTTTGAGCTACCTTTCAGCTATTAATGAGTTTCTGAAACAGGTACAGCACCTGCAAGATGGTTTTTGTTGTTTTGATTTTTATTTTTGACAAACAGGAAAGAAAAGAAAACCAAATAAAACACTGCAGTCATGAAAACAGTCCAGCATTGTTTCACCATAAATCAGCTATTGCTGATTAGATCTTAAATGTAATGGATCAATGTCTCAGCTGACACAAATGAACTTCACTGCGCTGTCTCACACAAGCTGAGGTTCTGATGCAATGTCTTTGCCAACATCATAAACACTTGCTGGATGTTTCCAGTACACTCAGCAGCTAGCACCTGCTGGGCCACAGAGCAAAACAAGCCCACTGGCGCTCACTTCATTTCTGAAAAAATCAAGGCAGTATGAAAGGAAACAAAAAAGCCACATAGCCTGTATATAAATAATACTAAGCCTTACTTGTCTGTAATTAAAGAAAGGATTGCTCTACAAAACATCCACACACAAATTACTTTATCATTCTGTATGCTTTTCTAGCTTACTCTGATCCTATGCATTGTCCCATTCTTACAGCAAACAGCTGCATTGCCCACCAGGCTGGTGGCAGCAGGTGCACCAGCAGTTGCTCAGGCCCATATTGATGCTTCTGTCCCATGGAAGGTGCCAACCACATCCCAGGCTGGCATGGAGATGAAAGGCATAAGAGACTCTATGAACCAGGGCTTTCTGAGCTTGAAATATGCAGGACACTCATATCCATACATGAAGATTAATGCTGCATGCTCAACTCATCTTCACTTTTTCCACCTCCCCTTCCCTAGCTGTGATGTTGGCAAATGGACTGGAGTGCAGAGGGCAGTTGCCCTTGAACCTTAAAAAATCCAAAGTCAAAGTGTAGAAAGAGTTTAAACTTGTGGCACTTCCTTGTGCCTGTACAGTTAAACCCCCTAGAAGGAAGGGACAGGGGTGAAATTCGGGTACTGGAATATGGGTAGAAGTCTCTTCTTCCTTCCTGGAAGATAAAAAAAGTGAGAAGTAGGTGAAGTGAGAAGTAGCAACGTATCTCTGACAATTTAAAGAAAAATCTAATCTGTGATTTAGTCATTTAAGTGCAATTTTCGTTCACCTAGAATGTCATGACCGTCTTAATGATAGTTATGTATGGCATGTAGCATGGATAGAATGAACCTCTTGCATATGTAGAAATGGGTAAAAAAATGAATGTTCTGTCCACCCTACTTTACTACTGCTGTGATTTAGTAAAAGACTAGTTGCTGTCAGATCCAATAATTTGAGACTCATCCTACAACGAAGTATATATGCTGATGAAAAGCTGCTTTAGCAGCAGAGAGACTGCTAATTGTTTGATTATACAGGTCTTCACATTAATGAAGCACTATTCCATGGATTTGGAGCATGGCGTGCAACCAAATTACCACCCCAGCACTCAAGCTGTGAAATCTGATTATTCATTAGCCAGTCAGTGAGTGGTACAAACATCTTTTCTTTTTTCAAACCGTCAAAGGAGAGCGACTGCTTTTTTTCCCCCCCACTCTTCCCTTTAAGAATATAAGGGTTTGGACTTTTATCAATGATAGTACCTTACTCATGATTTTAAGGATAAACATGTTATACAAAGGGGGCCTCATTTTTCTCCAAACTGTGCTCTTCTTGTATAATTTATCCCTTATGTTTACTTAGTCCCGGCCTCCCCTGAGCCTGTCACGAACTGATAATTGTGGTGCATTTAATGAATTGAGAGTAGACTATACCCTCCTTAATTGACAAGAGTTACTGAAAGATAAGAAATCAAAGTGGGGAAAGCTCACAGTGTATCTGCCTCTACCAGGCAGACCTGACTGGAGATGGATGACTGTGAAAGTAATTTCTAAACTTCTTTTATAATCTTTTTTTTTATAAACTTGGACTTTTTTTCAGGGGAAATTTCTCTCTCATGTGAGAGAATTTTTTCTCTCATGTGAAAAAATTTCAAATTTCTTTTCCAATGAAATGGAGGAAAAAAAGTAATTAGATTTTACTATCAGCAAGTTCCTTCCTTCCTTCCTTCCTTCCTTCCTTCCTTCCTTCCTTCCTTCCTTCCTTCCTTCCTTCCTTCCTTCCTTCCTTCCTTCCTTCCTTCCTCTTCCTTCCTCCCTTCCTCCCTCCCTCCTTCCCTCCCTCCTTCTCTCTTCCTTTCTTCATTTCTTTCCTTCTTCATTTTCTCATTTCTTCCTCCCTTGAATTTCCCTTCCCATCTAAGAGAGATTCCAGCTCCAGCCAGTCTGTTTTGTACAGTGAATGTAGCTGGGCTCAGTTACAAAATGAGCGGTGTGGAAATCCTTCCTCACATGGTGGAGAAGTACTGACATCTCTAGCAAATGGGATTATCTGTAATGAGATTACATACAAAGAGATTAAGATGTGAACTGACACTCCTAGGAGATACAAAAGAGGCTCCTGAGACAACAGAGAAATGAGGTGTCAGAAGCAGAAGGTGGAATTGCTTCCTTGAGAAGGTTTTTCATGATAATGATAATGATCTTACCCGTATAATAGTGCCTTTCATCCAGAAAGATCCCCAAAGAGCTGTACAAATGCCGTACACTAGTTCTTTTCAGACCATCATGGAAATGCTTCCATCTCTGGTCGGAGTACAGCAGCTGTTTAACCACACACAAGCTCACCTCACATAGCAGTGCTGGGCAGGAACTATTAAGATAAAGGCTGATCTCAGGGAAAATTCTGGACACCAAAATATAACTATATAAATCTCAAGTCTGAGTCATTCCACAAAACTACATTTTGGATTTGAGTTTTCATTTCTTTGGTGGTTTTCCCCCTTGTTTTTCACTATTCACACTGACATGTTTAAATAAGAATATTGAATTAGTTTTTTAAATGTTCATTAAAAATGCATGTTTTCTTCTTCAAAAATTGTGCCCAAAAATGAAAGACCAAAGCAAATAGGAAAGAACAAAGCTGTTGAACATTTTGTTAAAGCTTTGACCCTATGTTAGGTTGCATCCGACTGTGCAGGGCATGGACTGACAATTGCCACACAGATGATAGATGGATAAGACCCACGCATGTCTGCTTTAAAAACATAGACATCTGCTATTTGGCTGACAAGGTTGTGATGGAAGCCACCCAAAACCAGTGCAAACTGAGGAGAGACCTCTTCCAAAAGTAACCTTTGAGTCTGGGGTGCTTTGTTTTTCATCTCACAGAGCACTGAGTTACCTACTGAGCCTTTTAACTTTTCTCTGTAAAGCTGGCTGGCAACAACTTCACATGAAAAGCCTCAGAACACAGGCAGTAGATGTTGTCCAGAAGAAAAAAGCTATTTAAAAAAACCCTTCTGTGCAGGCTCATAGCTCATCAGAAGAAATATCTGTGCTTCAGGCATGGCTTGAAGACATGAGAGCAACATAGGCATTCCTCAGATGCAGCTCCTCTCGCTCGCTTTCTGAGCGCTAAATTACCATCCTTGTTCTTAGTAGATTTTATTACTCTTCTTGTCAGTCTTATAAATGGAGTTTAACAGGAAAACAAAATGTATTTAGACAATATGGTCTATATGGCTTTGCAGCTAAACAAGTCTCCCTGTCAGATTCTTTCAACGCTCTGGCAAAAAGGATAATGAAATGTTTTACTTGCTCCTCCACTCCCATGTTTGCTCTGCCAAGCAACCACCAGTACCAATGCCCAAAGAACAACTTTCGGGGGGCGGGGGGTTTAGCACTAACCCTGGATATTATTCTCCTCCTTCCAGCCTTCAAGTCAAGAAGTCTTGAGAATACTCCTTCATTTGTTGTCAAGTACCAGGAGAACTGCTAACTGCTCACAACAGACCCTGGCACAGCATCCTCCAGTGCCTGTCTCTTGTCTCAGAAGACGACCTGGGTCCTGGCCCCTACCAACACCTGACAGCCCTGCCATGAATCCACAGCTCTGAAAAAACCCCTCTGTGGTCCAGTGTCCTGTCTGCAGTATGGATAATGATGCTACTTATCCTGGTAGGGGTGGCTTTTATTTCTCTGTCAGTCACAGCACACAAAAGAAAAATACGCATCTTTGTAGCATCCCTCAGGCATCACAGATTGTTAAAACCAATACAAATTACAACTATTTCACTCGCTGCTGCCATTGGTAAGCTAGCATCAACCTCCTGAGAGCACTGTATGAATGGGAGATCTCTTGTCCTTTGCTCTTCCACGTTTGAACTGAATCATCTCACCCTGGATGAAAACCCACAGTTTATTGACACTAACAATGCTGTCTGCATAAATGAAATTATTCTATCTTTTTTCACCTTTTTTTTAACTGAAAATTTTTCAGGCACTAAGATTAGTTCTTCAAAGACACCTGCCAGTATGATCATGTAATTTTAGGCTTTGGGGGGCTTTTTCCCCTACCTTTACAAGATTATATTGGCAAAAGCCCTATGTTTGACTCACCTGTCCTGAAATTAAGCTGTTTTGACTGATGTAGCTTGGTTTACATGAATGGCACATCCAGACTCCTGACATTACTTGTTTTCTGCCACAGGCTGTAGCTACCCAAACAAGGTTTTGCTCACCTAACCATCTTGACAAGGTCCACCCTAGGACTTGGCATGGACTAAAAAGTCTAGCTCTAAACTCTCCCATGTTTTGGGACTTCTCCAGGAGGAATTAGGTGGAGAAACCAGCCTCTTGTCTTATTCAGTCTGGTGAGTATCAGAGGCAGGATACATACCAGCACCCCTCAGCCAGCTCGGGTGCACCATCAGCTGTCCTGCCCTGGCTCAGCACTGCTCCCACTTCGCCCCAGTAAGCAGATATTCCTGGCAAAACCCATCATGTCCCAGAGTGGACAGGAATCCATTACCCACTGAAGAGGGTCCTGTTTATCACTCTTGCTCTGCAGCACTCAGTAATTTTGATCTCTGTCTGGGCTAATGACAAGTACTTCCAGTCCAAAGCAAGAAATGCAGCAGCTTTCATCACCCGCACAGAAGCTTTCATTTTAAAAATAATGCCTTTCAATGTCAGCTTGGCCAACAGCTGCTTCTAGGAGATTAGAGCTTTTCTCTGCCTTCTCTGGCAGCCCAGATGGATTTGTTTGCCTAGTTTACATTGCACTGCATTGTTCAGCTATCTGTAAGCGTGATCAGTGCTGGCTTCCAATATTTCAAAGCCTGTGGCATCATCATCATCATCTAATACCAATTATGGGGAAAAAAAGCCTCTTCCAAGTAGCAGCTGTTGAGATTGGGAGGGGTGGTGGGGTACTCTTTGTTCTCTCACACTTAATCAGCAAGATGAGAGGTACTGGAGCTCACATGACACAGCACTTTTAGGACAAGAGACTACATCTGATCTATTCCCAGGATTTTCCAGGATACCCATCCCAACAGTGTCTGCAGTGGCACTTCTATGTCAGGATGACCACAGCTTTCCAGGAATACCCAAGATGCCAAAACTAACTCTTCCTGACTGGCTCGATACACTTTTCACGTCAGGTTCACACCATACTACCCCACATCCTGCTCAAAGTAAATGAACTGATGCACAATTTTTTGAGAAGAGAAAAATTACTTTGGAGGTTTCAGCAACCTTATCGTGCTTCTGTTTATCCCTCTAAGCTCTCTTACAGTATGACGAGCATGTGCTTAGATGTCTCCTGCCACACAGTCAAGGAGGACAAACAAGCACAGACTGCCAGATCCCCCCAGAACTTCTGTTTTTCTGCCCGCAGCTCAGCAACTAAGTCAATATATTAAGAACCACCATCAGTGGTCGGGTTTTTTTGGAGCTGCTGAGCACCCACAAGTCCCAGAGATATCACGTACAGATTCTCCCCGCTCAGCTTCTTTCCCAGAAGTTTTCACAGCTTTTTATATTATCTTTCTTCTGCCCTAGTCTGCATTAACTTGTGGGCGTTGACATGTGTACTTCACTGCAGAGAACAGAGTCCAGCCACTCTGCAGACACAGTCCATTACAGATCAAAATGCCTGTAACAATACAGATTTTCCTTGACTTCAACTTATGTCACAACAAAGCTCTTCATGAGACATTTGGCAGAGACATTGCTCAGTCAAGAAAACATTCCATAACTTGAGGACAATGAACAGCCCTATTACATATGCTGCTACTTCTTTCCTTTGTTTTGTTTACAAGACATTTACACAAGAATGTCAGTTTCTCTGTGATTCTTCATTTTTGTCTTTATTTCCAGCTATTAGGAGCAGTTAATTGCCACCTGAAAATCAACTGTTTCCCTGCATTTCCATTCAAGGCACAGATTTTGAATAGGCAAACACAAACTGTGAGGAAAACACTCAAGCATTGGAGATACGGACCCTAAATAAGTGCAGCCCACTAAACGAGATTATAATTTTTGATGGGAATAAATTTTCATTCTGGGGTAACATTTGCACCACCAGATGTCATAAAACTTGCTCTTCCACATTCCTCATACTAGAAAGTGCTACATCTGGCTCAGGAACACATCAAAAGCTATGTCTACACAGCTTTTCACAGGCAGACTCAAGCTTCATTCGAAAACATTCCAAGCCAGCCAGGAAACATGTGGCTACACCAATATGGTGCCAAACCTCCAAGAATCTGCCCAGATGAGAAAAAGTGTGTATGAGAACAGTCAGAGCTCAGAGCAAGTGTCTGCCTCCCTTCAAAAATGTGTGGATATAACAGGCTCAAATTTTCAGGAAACCTCCATGGGATTTTAGGCTTAACCACCTCTATCTACATGGCTGGTAGCTACAGCAATTTTCTTCTCATGCATCAATAAGTCGCTTAAAACCCTTTTCTACAATGACAAAATGTGCTTCAAGAAAGGCTGTGAGAGCTTGACTCACAGGCACCGCTTTATGGGAGCTCACTCAGGAAGACCCATAGATGAGAGCAGCCTGGGATATACAACCTCAGTTCAAAGCAGTGGGAAGAATTAGGACCTTTGAAACTCTTTGTCCAGGAGCTCTCAATTATTTGCATGCTGAAGCCTTTCACATGTTTTGGAAGCAGATGCTTTTTCAGATGTTCAGGTAGTATTCCAGGTTGGTTTCTGAAAAATTATCAGTAATAATAAGACACATGAGAAGTTGGACCTTGGGGTGAACCAGAACAAATTTGGCGTGGATGATCAATTCCTCATCATAGCTAAATTACTATTAGTCTTACCCAAAAAAAAAAAAAAAAAAAAAAGTATGCTAAAACTCAGTCCTACTAGTTTAATGAAAAATTGAAAAGTTATGATTTATGCAAGCTCAGTTACCATATAATATCATGCAGACTGCATCTATTTATCACCTATTTCATGTGTTTGCAAGCAGTTTGAGTTTTCCTTTTCCTCCCAGATACTGCTTTTGGACAGAAGTCAAAAGTTTATTTAAAACATGAGAGAATCACTGTAGAAGCACAGAAGCAAAATGGTGTCATGTCCTCCATTTTGTCATGCAGTGAAGCAGCTGCCAGGCCTGGAGCAGATGGGAAACCTTAGTTTAGGCTATTTCATAGAGTCTACTCAGGCTGGTGATGGGCTCCAACAGCTTGAGATCCACCTGATTTCTGATAATCCTCCTCTAACACTCCCTTCATGGGAGAGATGAACTTTATCCTCCACTTCCATGCATTTTCCAAATGCATGCCAGGCACTTCGTAAGTTTCTGGTGAAAAAACTGCAACCCTGACCCAAAACAACTTTTTCGATGATTGCAAACCATGGAACACCAACCAGATGGATGATGGTTGAAAGACTGCAGTGAAGACATTCTGGCTTTCCACAACAATGAAGCACAGCCTTTTTGGTCTCTGTGCAGGGAAGTCAATAGTCTGATCTCCCCACCTGCATTTAGGAGGGGACTTCTGCCTTGTGAAATGAGCTTGGTGTGTGGGTTTGTTTATGCAGACTTGAGCATAACTTCTTTCCTCGGGTGAGAGCTGTTTGCCCAGATTTAGACAGTACAAATGCATGTGATTTACAATTAATTCAGTGGGAAATCAGCATCTGGATCTGCAGTATTTCAAATTATTGCTTAATACTGAGAATGACGTGCCTCAGCTTTTGAAGTGTTTTGTGTGAGATACCCAAAGGAAATTTTTAGACTACTGAGTTATCATTACTGAACTACTGCAGCTACTATCTGTCCTAACATTTTACTGTAACATAGTCATATTTAAGTTACCAGCAAGGAAGGTCTTGCTACACCTCCTTAAGCCAAAGGGTGGGTGAGCACCAAAAACTATTCCAAATTTTGTCATTCTGGGGATGGATTTTGCAAGTAGTCCATTTCTTCTCCAGCCCAACTATCTTGAGACACTGAATAATATCACTTGCACTTCTCTCTGGCTTAAACTTGCTACCAGCCATCATAACACTTGGGTAAACATTTTACTGATCAAACCTTTTGAAAATGTGACGTTCCCAAATAAAATTGCAGAATGACAAAGGTAGCAGAAAGGAACTAGTAATGCCAAGGCAGAGCAGTTTCATTTCTTACTTATGGAGTCAGCATGAATATATTACTGTCACCTCTCGCAAATTTAAGGGCCCTAAAACAACAATGGCAATATGTTGCCATAGAGGAGGATTGTCCAGAGCTCTCTGAATGATACTAAACAGTTCATGTCTTTATTGCACTGGTGGGACACTTCTCCTAAGGCAGAAATACAGTAATTGCTACCAGTCCCAGCTAAACCCCAGCAAGCACCAAAGGTGAAAACAGGCACAAAAGACCTTTGAAGCCACAGATGGTGCAGAAGGGGAATCTGACCATGCTTTGCAGTCACCTTCTGGCATTTGTCCCCAAGATAGGGGGAATAAGCGTGCCAGAACCTCAAGACTGCTGTCTCAGGCCCAGGTGAGGGGCCCAAAGGGAGACGCAATGCTTCCTGGCCCCAAGATCAGCAATGAATCTGGATTTCCTGAACTAAAAGGGTCTTAAAAGTGGTAGAGATTCCCTGTTCTTTCAGGGCTGAGGACTCCTCTGGATAACTAGAAACTCTCTCATGCAGTGAAAGATTTCTTGAGGTATTAGACCTATTGAGGTCCAGGAAGAAGAAAGGGGCTTTTTACTTCTCCCTATAAGAAAAAAATGGAAAGACCACTTGAAAGACTACTTTACTTGTCTCTGGCAAGTAAGGAGTGAGATCTTTTTGAACAGCTTTAAGCAGAAGACAACTCTAGTCATACGCTAACATATTATAGGTCCATCTGCTTCCCAGAAAGTTATGTTCAGTAGGTATTTACAGATCTGATTTCTCTCTTTAGTTCTTTTTCATCAGGATAAATGTTATGAACTTTAAGAAGTATGAAGTTGGGAGAGCAGGGGCAAAAGAAATATAGATGAATTTCAAGGTAAAAAAAGTACACTCCATCCTCAATTCACTCAGCTTAAGTACTTTATGAATATGTGAACAGCTGGTGATTTTGCATATTGCATCATCTGCACCATGGTATGGAGGTAGAGGGATATGGATTATAACAAAAGGCTTTGGGACTTAATGGAGAATTGGCCAGGATTTTGTGGCTATAAATCAGCTATCTTAGTATAAGGGTAGATTTTACACCAAAGTTTTCACTTTTTGTATTTGACTTTTCATCACAGTGCTGTTTATTATAATTTCTTTCTAAAGGAAAAGGCGAGTCATCTCTCCAATAGAAACAAGAACAATGCCTCTTACTGGAGTTTCATGAATCCACTTCAATGTCACTTGAAAGACTCCTGAGGAGCTGAGCTGCTTGGTTTCTATGAGACAGCCCAGGAGTCTCTCTCTGTCCAGCTCACGCAGCTAAGTTAAGCTCTTATTAAACGCAGTTGTTATTTTTCTAACAGATTCTTAATTACTGTTTTTTGAAGCAACAATCATCCCACGCTTCGCATTCACTTTGTTTCTCCACCTCTTCGTGTGGTGCAAGCATGTAGGCAAAGTGTGGGAGGCTCCAAGAGCCCAAGCAATTGAAAATTGATGTGGCGCTTTAAAATAAAGGAATGATCCTTATTATAAGAGGGAAAAACAAAGTAGCACACTGAGATAAACAAAGACACACAGACAATGCAAGGAAAATAATATTAGCAGATGTTGAGCCAGCCGTTAATGATCTGTTTTATATTTAAATCTATCGCTTGAATGCTGGAGCCAGAACACCAAGGAGCAAGAAAGAAGCCTGGCAGCAGCCATGCACTTCACTTTTATTGCTCTGACTCCAGTCATTGATGTGGACTTTTTAAGTTATCAATATAAATTTTTTCGCAGGCAAGTTGAGTGCTGATGGAAAAGCAGGGCTGATGGCGCTGGGAGAGGGAAGGGCTCTCCTTGCACACCAAGCACAGCAAACCCCTATGCACTGCCTCTCTTTTGAGGAACAGTGCTCAGAGTTGTAGGACCCAGACCAGACCCTTTGTGAAAAAGCCATGCAGGAGGTCAAACACATGTGCAAGGAGCAGCTCCCTGGCGCTATTTTGGCATGCAGGCAGACTGGCAGAGAGCACAACCCCGCTTTTGAGACCTGTACAGCTCATGCTGGGTGACAGGCACTAGAGCTGCCTTTTATACTAATTCCTCCTTACAAACCTCAGTTTTCAGCAACAGACTACACCAGACATGTTTATTGCAAAGCAACATGATGGATAAAAACTGGAGGCAGAAAAGCTCCCTCATTCAGGGTCATTGTTCATTCAGGGTCAAACATTCAATTGCAAACCTGCAAGCAGCCACACAAGAAATAAATGTCATGCTATATCTCAAGATCAAACTTCAGCAAATTTAGACAACACCAGAGAGGGGTTGCTCTAACACAGATCCTCTCCCCAGCACCACCTCCTGCACCCTTGTGAGGATGAGGAGGAAACCAAATGCTTAGATCTGCACAGGGTTACAGTGCCTTTTTCTCAATTTCTCTCCCAAGGCGTGGGGAACCCAGAACTGTCACATCCTGCAATATTGCACCAGCTGTTTGAACTAGACATATCCGATGGAGGCAGTCAGCTTGGCAGCTCCTCCAGTGTGGCTAGCACAGGTCTTTCCCATGAGAATTCCTTTTGTGTTTTATAAATAAAGATAAAGTTTGGATGTTATTAAAAACACTGTCCCAAGACTTGGACAGTGCAGGCCTGGCCAATCAGGCCTAGGGGGAGGCTTCTGACTGACCAATCTGGGTGACCTTTGAAAATTCTATATATATGATGAAATCAAAACAATAAAGGTCTTTCCTTCTTGCCACTGAGAACTGGATTCTTCTCTCTGCTAGCGGCTCAACAGCGACATCCCAGGGTTGGCCTTCTTGGTTTATGCCAGGGTTTCTTGCTTTGAGTTTCCTCTTGCTTTGGATGAGATGACTTCCCTGTCCTCACTCACCTGTTCCTGGACCAGACCCTAACTATTGGCCATATCCCCTTCTCCTTTATATTTACTATTCCATTTGAATTTCCTAATAATTACACCACTTCTACCTTTCATGGTGGTCTTTCCTGCTTATGCTATATTCAGGACTTTGGTAAAACTTTGTAAAACAGCACTCCTGAGGAACACAAATTATTCAGACAATCTGTTAGTAACACAGCTGCCTTCTTGCTGTCAGCCTGACACAGACATGGAACTGAAAAAATCAACCTAAATGCAAAGGGTATTGCTCCAACATTTCCCTCTGCACTTCTCAGTACCCAAAGGAAGGGTTCTGGGCTGCTAACAACTTTTGACTTAGCTGCAGACTACTAGGATCAGACTGCTGCTGTTAATTACTTTCTGCGCCTTCAGTGGCAGGGATGTCCTCCCTAGATTGTTTTAGGATCAACTAGATACTGATTCCTCATGAAATTATTGGATCTGTCTGACTGTTTGATTCTGACTGTAATAAAAATGTCATTACAATCTACTATGCATACCAGTATTTCACTGCAATATACCACTTAACTTAGAATAGTGATATCAGTTTTAGGTTTTAGGTTACTTAAAATAGGAAAAAATAATCCATTTCACTTGTACTCCACTGATTTTAGATCAGCGCATGTTTTACAGTTAAGATAAGACCATTTCATCCAAGACGTGGTCTGGATGCAGCAAGATTTGGTGCAAGTTCCATATGTCCTGCTCCACTGCCTGCCCAGCTGAACCACCCCAGGCTTTTGTGGCACTCAAGTCCAGAAGCAAACTGGATCCAGCATAAAGTCAAGCACTTTATAGTTAACCCATCACAACACTACACATACTTTCAGCCATCACACTTGAAATCTTGCCACTGAAAGGTATCGAGTTTGTCTTGAAAAAAACCATAAAAATTAGCCATTACATAGTTTTCATACTCATTTTACTATGTACTGATGCCAGTAACAACCCTGATGTTATTGGTCCAGAATCTTCCATAAGTTAAAAGTAATTTCAATCGTCTGGATGCAGTAAGGATTCTCTTTCAATACTGACCTTCTTCCACTTTACTGGAACTCCCCCAGTTTTCAAAGATAAGAAAGGCTTAGCCAGCTTTAAAAACTCTTTTACTTTGAATTATATAGAACTGCTAATTTTAAAATATTTCTTATTTTTTGTTGTTTTTTAACATCAAACAGCACCACTTTTGACTTTGCATGTGTACTCTAGCAGCCCAGAAAAATCACAATCACAGCTCTTTGGTTTATCCTTCTCCATAGCCCAGTAGAGGTCTGTGTTTGCAATTATCTTCCAGTGAACAGTCATGTAAAGTCAAAGGAAACAGAAGACAGATCTGTGCTCTGAACCTTGCAGTCACCACACTTCAACAACACACTGCACTGCAATTCACTGTTGTGGATGCTTGTACTTGGTAGTGAACAATTGGGACATTACTGCATCCATTATATATTAATAACAGAAGCATCCTATTTTTCTTCCCTTTCTTTCCTCTCCTGCCTTTTTTATTTATGATAATTAACAAGGCAATAAACATGTAAAACTTAAAAATCACAGAAGTGGAAAACTGATAAAGGCCTCTGAAATGATACCAAGGAAAAAAGAATCAGTGAAGCAGAAGAACGTATAAAGTTATTGCCACTGAGCTTTGCAGAGAGCAGAAAAATTGAAAGAATAATAAATAACAAGGTCAATTAAGTTTTCCAGCAAGAGCTGAATCCAAGGTGAGCTGAGCTAACTTAACCTGCCATAGATTCAAGGAATGGTTGGGTTGGCAGGGACCTTAAAGATCATCTAGTTTTAACCCCTGTGCCATGGGCAGGGATGACATCCACTAGACCAGGTTGTTCAAAGTTTCATCCAGCCTGAACACTTCCAGGGATGGGGCATCCAAAGCTTTGGGTAACCTGTTCCAGTGCCTTGCAGCCATCACAGTAAAGAATTTCTCCCTAATATCTAATCTAAGCCCACCCTCTGTCAGTTTGAAGCCATTCCCCCTTGTCCTGTCACCGCATGCCCTGGTGAAAAGCTGCTCTCCAGTTCTCCTGCAGGCCCTTCAGGTACTGGAAGGTGCTGTAAGGTCTTCCTTCCAGGAATCTTCTCTTCTCCAGGCAGAACAGCCCGAGCTCTCTCAGCCTGTCTTTGTGGGAGGTCCTCCAGACCTCTTCTGATCATCTTTGTGGCCCTCCTCTGGGCTAGCTCCAGCAGGTTCATGTTCCTCATTTGCTGGGACCCCGGAGTGGGGTCTCAAGAGAGCAGAGTAAAGGGAGGGAATCCTCTCCCTCATCTTGCTGGCCACACAGAATAAAATTGGCTTTCTGGCCTGCAAGTGCATTTTGCTGGGTCATGTCCAGCTTTTCATCCATGAATACCCCCAAGAGTGGTTCTCCACAGAGCTGCTTTCAATCCGTTCATCCCCCAGCCTGTATTTGTGCTTGGGATTTCCCCAGTCCAGGTGCAGGGCCTTGCACCTGGTTTTTTGAACTTCGTGAAGTTCACACAGGCCCACCTCTCACGCCTGTCCATCTGGATGGCATCACTTCTTTTCAACGTGTCCACTACACCACACAAACTATGTTATCCTCAAACAAAGGGATTCCTTATGCTGGAAGAACAGATGTCTTTCAGGTTTAGGGAGGGGGGAAGGAGACATATTTTCTCAGGCACTCAGACATCCAGGAGTGTTAGCAGCTGTACCCAGCGTGGAGAGGCAGCCTCGGCTCCCACAGCAGCAAATGTTCCACCCAGCCTGGCTTACAGGGACCACGTCCTCCCCCAGCCCACATGCCTCACACACTGCTCTGCAATTAGCAAAGCACAACATTAAGTGGTGGAACTGCATCATTACCCGGAGAGTGAAAGGGGAAATTCAGTCTACGCTGTGAAAATGGAGATCGCCAAGAGAGTAGTGAACTTTTGAGGAACTCTGCTGTGATGAGTATGAGCTTCATCTGTCTCATTAGCTACTGCCCTGCCACCTCATGCCCAGGTGTACATGTACTTGCACAGACAGACACAAGCCTCTACTTCCTGCCAGCTGAAAGCAGGAGCTTCTAGATAAAAAACATACACCGAGGTCTTAAGTTCAGTTTAATGAACCATCATGAATAAATTTGGCAAGATTTCCTGTCTTGCTTCTTTTGTGTACCTCAGACTGTTTTGATCTGTTTGTGAGAAATTTAGTTTTGGCAAGTGGAAGTCCTTTTTCACTGCCAGTGGTTAATCTGCTCTGTGACACATTCATTCAACCAGAGAAAATCCAATATTGACATTCGTACCTTGGGGGGAAAAGAGGTTAAACACTGGATGTAAAATAAACTGCTGGACTGTGCCAAGCCACTGTGTAGTATCTATATCATGTATAGGCAAGTTTCTTGCCCTTAGAAGTCAGATGTAGCTTGATCACATCTGGATTGCACTATTATTCCACATAATCAGTCAAATGGATGCTGTTGGACAACATTTGGAAGTGTCCCCTATAGCTCAACTTAGTTGCTCCAGTCTTTTGGTGGTCCTCTGAGAACTGATGGTTCACATACTGCTAAACGTCTTTCTTGTTTCCACCTGCTAAATAGGATTAAAAGGCATCTTAAGTACACTAAGTACTCTCCCAACATTAATTTTGTCTATAAGAAATTACTGTCTTGGCCACAAGGATGTCTTGCAGTTCTTAGTATGAAGGAGACGGTCTGTGTAGCCAGATGTTCACATGTGGGAAGGACTGACCCCATGAGCCCCACTAAAACATGTTGTCAGTGTTAATAATTTTCACTACTGCTGTCCCTAAGAGTCAGCAAAAAAACTCCTATTGTCCAAGGCAGTGTCCAAACAGAGAGTGTGGTGAGACCCTGGCTCCAAAGAGTTCATAGCCCAAAGAAGTCCTCATCGCCCTTTTCCCACCTATTTTTCATTTGATTTCTAGAGCTGGGTTTAAAAGTTCTGAAATCTGAAACCTTTGCATACCTTGTGCAATGCCTTTATCTGGGAACAGTCTCACTGACTTCAGGAGACTAATTTCTTAGATATATGTGCTTTTGGTTTAGGCACACATATAATGCATTTGGATGTGCATATATATTTGTATTTCAGATTATAACAGACATAAGTATTGGTCTAGAGAATATTTCACAGAGGAAGATCAAAGCATACAGTATTAAATTCTCCCTCTCCAAAACTAACAGGGTTTGATCTTGGGTGTAGTGCTGCTGAAAATAAGCAGGACTTCTCAAAGGCCAAGTGTTTTTCAACAAAGGTAACAAGATAATATTGCAATAATGATCAGAATTGGCTGAGTTTTAAATCATTAGAAGCCTTGCAAAGCATTTCTCTTAACTTTAAAACTTCTGAATGACCAACTAACTTTTTTTTACACTTTGTCACTAAAAAGAGTATGGTGGAAAGGTTGAAAGTAACTTGCCATTCAGATTTAACCCAATCTGAAATCTGAGGACCAGACAGAGCTGGAAATAAAACACTGCTGATTATTCTGACTGCTGACAAATAGCAACTCAGAGCTTTTATAAACAGCTAACTTTTAAAATTTATTAATTTCTTCTTTCGCTTATATCTAGAATTTCCCCCATTAATAATGAGCCAAACCAAAGTGATGATGGTATCACACAGATTGCCTGTTCAGCACAAATGTGCATTGCTTGCCTAAAATATTCTTTACAATTACTAAGGCCAATGCTACTCACCCTGAACTTTGCATGTGACAAGGAAAACAGCCAGAAGTGGCATTCTGACAACTATGTTTTCCTGGTATAGTCACTTTGGTTAGAGAAATAACAAAGGAAAGCAAGGTGAACATCAGAAACTGCTAAACTCAGATGTGCAACTAATGATTGAAACAAAACATTACTCAGCTGCAAATCTAAATTCCACAAGAAGGAAGATACCAACCACACAGAGCTGTAGTAATGCAATATTCAGTGGTGCTTAGTCCAACCAAAGGTATAGGCATATCTTTAAAGAAGAACATTGCGGCCAACAAAGCTGTGAGGAGTCATTTGGAAGTAACACCCAGAATCAATGAGAGGAAGACCACTGAGCATTATTGACCTAGACAACAAAAAGGCTTTTGAGGCAACATCGTACAAAAAGCTGATTTATGAGAGGATAACTACCATTTACTCAAAAGCAGAATGTTTTCATTCTCAATTGAGAAGCAATTTACTTGATTACAAAAAAAAAAAAAAAAAGAAAAAGAAAAAGAAAAAAATTAGGCACTCTCCTGCAAAATCTTCACAGTAGAAAGGTGTTTCAAGGGATTGCCCTGAAGACCAGCTTATTGGAGCTCAGGTGAAGGCATCTGTGGCAACAAAAATGGGAAAGAAGATGATTTGATCTGCAACACATACACGGGTGTTAAAAATAAAAATATAAGAATGAGTTCATATATGAAACCAGGTGAAATAAAGTACACATAGGCATAAATAGAGAGGAGCAGTGCATGAGTCTGGTACTGAGGACAAAACCACAAGTCCAGAACAAAGCAATAAAAGCATCACGCTGGTGAAACATGGATGAGGCTGGTAGGATACTAACATCCTGTCATGGCACTAAAAAACAATGAAAAGCTGTGTGCTCTGCTAGACATGGGGTGTGAATTAGCAGGAGTGTCATTCAGCAAGGGTCACAAACCCAAATTCTCTTTGTGGATGTTTTGTAACTGCACACACATCTCTGAGGGACTACACAAGCGGCAGAACAGACAGCACATCCCCAAAACTGCCCCTTTATTGAATATCAAATGATATCAGGCAGTCAAAATCAGTGCCACTACAGTGAAGACTCACTCACCGCATCCCTACTAGTTAGGCTACAGCTGGAGGCAGAATCCCCTTAAATCACCCTGGCAGAAGCCAGCAGTGGATCAGAGCTGTCTCCTTGTCATTTCATAGTGTCCTCATCACTTTATTGTCTCTGAAAAAGACAATTTTTGTTTGCTTTTATCTTGTGTCCTCTGGTTTATATTCACAATAATGTACAGCTTTGTCAGTAAGGGATATAAATACCTATACATATGTGTATACATAGTTTCATTTCTAATACAGATTAAAGATTTGGTTTCATCCGAAAATTGCCCCAGTGCCATACAGGGCCAAATAAGCAAGGAAATTATATTTAATCCAGACTGTATTACTTGTTTCCTTTAATTTGGAGTCTATTCCATAGACAAAGATGCACTAACAGTGTTCTCAGGGTGAATCTGTGCTCCTAGGTATTCAGCAGCTACTCAAACTTCAGTCTTTAGAAGAAAAAGGTTAAGATCTATAATTATCTCAGAGCTCCTGTTAAATCAGATGCAGACATGGTTTCCATCTACCTTTAAGGTTCCTCTCCCTGTGCAGGGAGCATTTATTGTCAGCATCAGCTTCATAATCTTGGGATGGAGGCTCATCTGGCTCTGGTGTCTTCTTCATCTTCATTAACTCTAATTTCATTATCACCTGTCCTGGAATGACCCTGGGATCACTCACTACTTCTTTCCTTCTCCTCTGGGAAATGAATTTCTGTTTTTGTCCTCAGCTACAGAACTGCTTTTGTGAGCCCAGCGGCAAATAATTAATATTAGCAGTATCCCCTTCATCTCTCAGCTATCTGGATGCCCCACCCCATCTTAAAAGCACTGCTGGCTCCTTGACTCATCTTTCTGTTTCTGATATACATGTTTTTAAAAGTCCCTAGAATATCCCACTTGGCTCAGTAGTCTTATTTCATCCCTTGTGTGAGCTTTTCTCACTTTTTTTTTTAATCCATTTATTAACCTTCCTCACCTTCCTTTCTTGCATTTGATGTTCAGCAGCTCTCAGAAGTCTTTTCCATGACATAAGAACCAATTTTTCCAGTTAATTATTCAACCCCTTCTCCTGCCTCTCCCCTTCCCCCCAAACAAAAGTGTTATGAAGGTGGGCTTGGGATGACAGAGCATCGCCAGATTGAAGAAACAGCCTGGATTAAAGGTCTTTTCACAAAAAAGAGGTCTTGTCTGAAAATCTTAGAGGCCCCCCTGACCAGAGGGAAAAGTTCTGTGAAAAGCAGACACCTCAGCTCCTCTCCCTGGCAGCAACAGAGGACACTGTCATCTGATAAGGCAGCAGGGCAATAACATTTTATTTCTGTCCTGCACCTAATGAATGGGGCTGTTTGGCACAAAACAGAAACATATAGTGGGAGAAGAATGACAGAAACGTATAGCGGGGGAGGAATGACAGTGACCAGGAGAGGAGAGAAAAGGAAAGAAACCTTTTCTTCAGCTATGTGTCTTTGATGGACATCTGAGGTAATAAACGGGGAATTTTATGAGCTAGTTCCATTTTAATCAATTTTCACTCTTAACTGCATTGGAGAAGCTGCTAACTTAGATTCATGGAAGGCTTTACACTGCTCCTTCACTATTAGCAGCCTCATGAGAACAAAGTCTCCACCCTCACCATGGACCATTGCTCCTGAGGAGTGCACAGGCAAGAAAAGCTCCTCTGAACAAAAACAAAGAGGAAGAGCAGGATCCTTTGCATAAACAACGGGAAAATGGAGCGATTGTGCTGCACAACATGAGGCAAGAGTGGAAGTTTGGTGGCTGGCAGCAACCCGCAGCCACAGATCTTTGGAGCAATAAATCCTGGCACCACAGATTTGGGAGAGTCCAATAAAAACGTAGAAGCAAAGGCAGAAAACTCTTTCCTCACGGTTGTGTACATGTGTCCACACAACCAGCATATGTTAAGCCTTTAAATGAACATTTGGCCATGAAACAGTAGCTATGGCAATACGCAGGCACGGATTTATGTACTGTACATACATATCTCGTGGAAAAGCTCTCTGTTTCTGAACCGGACTGGCAGCTGCTTGAAATTTTCCCCTTCCCTTTCCCTGAGGTCTCAGGTGTGGGATTCATGAGCCAGTGTCTCAGCTAGAACAGGTGTCTATCACTGTGTAAATAGCAATTAGGCCCAAATTTCAGACTTTTTTCAAATCCCTATCTGAGGAAAAGCCCAGGAATAAATAGTTGCTGTAACGGCCAGGGGTATTGTGTAGCATTATAGCCTCCAGCTGGGCTATTACATACTATAGACGGGTGAAGAATACAAGCACCTGACAGATGTGTTCTGTTAGCTTCATTAGAAAAGAAACAAAGAAACTCCTCAATTAATAGCAGTGGAGCCAAAGGGAAGGGGGGTGCAGGAGGGAGGAATCATAGCCTGTTATTTAAACAGAGTCAGGGAGCCTTTCACTGATGACTTAATATGATTCATTAATAAAAACAGCTTTTTGAATGCCCAGTTTAAGTCAAAAGAAATCACTAGCGTGGGTTTTTTTGTTGATGGTGGGTATTTTTTCCCTGCAGAAGGAGGGCAAAATGACAAACTAGAGTTTCTGAATTCATTTTGTGTGAGACTGCTCCTTCTCAAAGCTGCCTTTCCCTGGGGTATTTATCCCTCAGGGTGGTGGCACAGTCATCAAGAGTTGACAGGGTCAGAGCAAGTCTTTAGATGAGAGAGATTTGCAGGGATATTATGGAAACATTCCACATAATATGGAAACATTCTGCATCTCTACTAGGAAGGTTTAAGCATTTTAAGGTGTCAAAATGGAGCTCCCCAGTATGATGAAAGTCAGATGCATCTGGAAGGCCACACCTTTCCATCACAACACATTATTCCTGATTTGAGAGCCAGAATAAACAGCAAATCTATGTAGGGTGTAGTTCTGTGCCCCATTTCTTTAAAAGTGATAGACTCCAAGTCTCTACTCAATGCAGTTTTAATCATAACAAACATATGTACAATTTTTCTTGTATTGCATGTCCTTCTTATGCCCAGGCACAGGACAGGGGTGAGAATCTTGCAGGTACCTACATAAACCACATTTCTTCTCCTTCTAGATGTAAGACAAAGCCAACACCACCTTTTTATATCTGTCACAAAACTCCAAGGTAATGTAATTCTTAAGCTGCAGTGCTTACTGCTCTCAGTGATGGTGGCTACAAGCACTATCTTCCTGAATTACACTGGGAAGAGAGGGAAGTGTTTCAAACACTTGCAGTTTCAGGGGTCTCCCAGCATGAAGCCATCTGTGCTGGAGGACTTTAAAAATTAAGAAATTCCCACAGCACCTCCATGGGGTGGTGTAGGATAAATGGGAGGGAAAGGATAATTTGGCATCTGAGAGTTCAGAAGGAGCCCTGCAATGGAGGTGGCTGTCACTCGCATCTTGAATTGCCAAACAAGCACAGGCCAAGAGAAAAGCTTGCAGGATTTACCAGCCTCCACCTGGGCAAGGGGATAGTGGTGGCGTGGCTCTCATGCAGCAATGTGGATCCACGTGGTCCAAGTGTGGTGATGACAAAGCTGAGTTGGAGGGTTGGTTTGATGAAATGTTTTACAGGAAGATTGAGGAGACCAAGAATACCTATCAACTCCTCTCACGTATTTCCCTGCAAGTGGCTTCCCATAGTGCATTAAATGATGTTTTGTCAAAGCCTGCCTCTAAATGTACCAAATGAAGGGTCTTTCATCACTCCCCAAGGGACAGCCGTCCATGGCCAAATTGATCTAGCTGTCAAGAAGGATTCTTTTATATATTCAGCCTAATTTTTCCTATTCTTAATTTCATCCCATTACTCTTATTTAAACCCACTCCTATTGTCCTAAATAATTCACCTCCCTCAGGAATTTACCCCCTCCATGTATTTGTAGGTTATTCTTTTGTCCCACTGTAGTCTTCACCTAGTGAAACTATCTATATTTAAATCTTTTAATCTCTCTTCATAAATTAGTCCCTCCAGCCATTGAGGGGAAGGGCATATTTGAGACATTCAGTGATGAGCTAGGATGCTGTGCTACAGTCAGGATATCTAGAGCATGGAAAATGCCTAAGGGAAGCCTAAACATTCATATTACTTTTCTTTCTTTCTTTTCCCCAAGTGTTTGAATGGCCGTAGACAGTGATATTTCTGAAGGAGAAAAACACTACTAAAGATCTCTGTTTCATTCTCCCTTTTCTGTGCCACTGTTGTAAATGTCTGATTTGTCCTCAGTTAATAACCTCCATCACCAGCTGGCCAGCTCTTGCTTACAAGCACCATCTTCCTTTACATCCTAGCCTAGATTTTTTTATTTCTCTGAGAAAACTGGGAAATCAGACAGTTAGTGTAAAAACAGGTTAAACTCTGTATGATAATAAACAAGTGCACTGCTGCTGTGGCATGCTGGAGGTTTTGCCAATAGGCTTGAAGAAGCTGTTTACTTGTGATAGTTGGTATACTTGTGAAAAAGTTATTGCTTTTCTAATGTGCATAAATTCCCGATGAAAGAGATAGCAGCACTATCTTCTTACTCTACAGACAGAATCAGACAAGAGCAGTACTCTTGCCCTTCCCACCCAAAATTAATGACTTGGAGGATTCAGACTTATGAGTTAGATGTAAATTAATGACTGGTTTATTTGAATTGTTAGTTTCCTTCCTAAGGATAATTTGTATGGTAGCAAAGCGTCCCTTCAGGAAAAACCTGTATAATTCTGTATGACTTACAATTATTTGCAGCAAATCCCTCTCTGTTTCAAGCAAGCTCTACATCTGAAGAAACCCAAGTGACTTTTACCAGAAGATGAGAATGGTGTAGCCTTTGAACCCAGGATTTTTTTTAAAGAGTAGTTGTTGTTATTACTTGTACTTCGTGTCACTTTCCTGTGCAAGTTGAACACTCCTCTATCAGCAAGTCAAATTTTATGTTAAAACTTGCATCCTGCCACAATGTTAAGGTAACCATCAGTATTTGTTAAAGGGATTACAAGATTATTTGACTTTTGTGTTGAAAAGGGATTTTCAATTGCTTTAAATACATCCAAAGACTTGGAATGACTGGCCCTGTGCATTGAAATCATTTAAATATCTAAAAGAGAAATGCAGAATCCAGCACATGAACCAGTGCCCATAATTGGCTCTGATACTTCAGCAATTTATTTATTTTTCTCTACAGCTGATTTAATACCAGAAAATGAATTCAGTACTTGCCAAAATGCCTATTGCAAAAAAAGTCAAACAATTCATATTTGGGTCATACAAACCTGAGAAACATTAGAGACCAATAAATGAGTTCTTCTGGAGGATATGAAAATAAACAGACCCCTATGTTAATGTGAAGCAATTCAGTCTTTAACCTCCTGGCTATTATTTTTTCTTTTTGCTTTGTGGCAACACATAGGATCACTGCTGGCTATAAATGCTGTGCAAGCATGAAACCCACAAAAATCCTTAACTCAAGAGTTTTTAAACTCAGGAAAATAATTGGATCATGAGAGAGCGAGGGATGTGTGTACACATGTACAGGGGAAAAAAAGCATCAATGGCATGCAGAAGGTGCCTTATGAGTGCCTTCATTCTCTCAAGGATTCCTTTTCTTCCACCACAAAGCCCATTTCTCTGCTCAGTGACCAGAGCAATTGGCTTAATGTGGCTGGTGGTGGCTATTTCTAGAGTCAAGGGATGTCCATGAAGAAGACTTCAACCAAAATTGTGAGAGCCTCACATCCTTCCCTCTGGAGACTCAAGGTCAAGATCCTGACATGCTATCTCCACATGTCAAACAGCTTTTTTCCAAAAGAAGAGTAAAGTGCGTATTTACTTCTCTTGCTATGTTTATGGGTCAACTTGAGTGCAAAATGCGAATATACACAGGCTAGAAACTCTATTTTAATCTCTGGGTTTGTTATATTTTCTTCTTTCATCATCCTGCATTGCAAATTATTCTAGTTCTATTTCTCTGGTGAATTAAACTAGTGCATTGCTAAGTCTCAGCTCTCCATTCAGGTTCTGGCATCAAAGCCTTAGGCCAATTTTATTTCATTTGTATTTGCTGTCAGAGTAATGTCTTTATTCTAAAATGCCCTTCTCATATCAACTTCTCAGGTGGCTTGACAAAAGTAGAAAGTGTGAGGAAGGAAAGAAACCCTCCCCCATGCAGCAGTCTGCTGTATTGCTTTTATGTTTTCACCCTCTCTGAGGGAGAAAATGTACAACACACATTGAGAAAATGGAGTTCGGGATGCCATGTAACAATGAAAGGGATATTTTTCTAATCCTAGCTACACACTTGACCTGTTCTATATTATTTCTATTTCTATTTCTATTTCTATTTCTATTTATATTTATATTTATATTTATATTTATATTTATATTTAATTTTTTATACGTGTGTGTGTATGAGTGTATGTATTAAAAAGCCCACACACACACTTTTAAAGAACACTCAAGCTGCTGTTGCTCTGGGCTAATTTATTTTCAACTGCAAGTGGCACATTTACTCAATTACAAACAAAATTTTAGTAAAGCAGGGTGAAAATCTATCACATCCAATTATGATGACAATGCACTGCCATGCAGCTGAGGCTTAGGCTGGGACCAGCCGTGTTTTTCTTGAGGCCATAAAGGATTGCACTGGAGCTTTTTTTATGCGTGGGTAGAAAAGTGATTTAAGCTGAATGACAGAAAGCCCAAATCATTTTGTCATATTAAAGACTGTCAAGGACCCACCTCAGGATAGAAGTGTTTTATGTCAGATATAACACTAGAATTAGGCAAGGTAAGAACAGCTGTGAGCAGGATATTTTAAACATCACAGGACAAGGGGAAGCATAAAAAAAGTTTATCTGCTGGGTTTGCAGATTAAGCAATTGCAGCACTTGAAATTTATTCTGTTTAATATTCCCCATTGTGTCTGGTAAAGGGCTCTTTGCCTTCTAAGATTTTAGTTGCACAGAACAAATATGTCCTACCTAAAAAATCATATGCACTTAAACATATATAACCAAGTATTTTAAATCCACTTGCATACATACACATCTGCCTGCAAAAATCCATGCATTGGCAACACCGAGGACACTGAAATATCTGGGTCATGTAATTTTGCAAAGATCTCAGTAAGCAGTGCCACCTCACATCCCCCTCACGCTTTGTTTTCAGAAATAATGACTCTCGCCCCTTTAAAAATAATAAAGATTTGGGTGGCACAGAATACAGACACTTCCCAAGCACAAACACATGTATACATGTTTTGAAGGCTACTCCCCATTAAGTGCTTTGCTTTTGGATAGTTTAAGCTGTGTCCTTAATGGTTTAAGGCAGAACAATGGGTTTCTCAATTTAGGAATGTGCGTGTTAAAAGCAGGGATCAGATGAAACCTCTGGTCCCAAGCAATGCGTTGCACCAGGGTATTTCAAATAAATCCAATCTAAAGAAATCACCACTACATTTTGGATGCCAAAAAATGCTGTGCCTTAGGAATGGAGTATTTCAGAAAGTAGACGAACAGTGCCAGGAATTCAGCATCAGCAGTCAGGAAAAAGAAACCTCAGTTCACTGCATTGCTAAGCGAATGCAGCTGATTGCTCCCTTGCAAGTGGTGATGATTCAAATTCCTCAAAAATTGTAACAGCTTCCAGTAATGTTTTCCTTTGACAGCTCTGGGACAAACTTTTTCATTCATTCAGTCTTTTCTCTGAAGATTTATGTCAAAATTAGAGATGAGTAAATCTTGCTTTTTTCCCTGCTTATGCTTTACCCCACAGCTCTGCTTTATTCTTTACTGGAAAAACAAGTAGATGCAAAAGAATAAAACCAACAGAAAACAAAACTATTAAAGCAGTTCTCAGTAAAATAAAAATGGAAAAATTCTAAATCAAAAGAGGACTTTTTTCCCCCCCATTTTGTCAAACACATATTTTTGCCACAGGCTGGGGAAGAGCAGAAGCCTCTCCACAGTCTACCAAGACATTGCTGTCTGAATGTACATTCATATTTCAGATACTATAGTGACAGATGTAAGAGAATTGAGATTTTTTTTACAGCAATTGGGTGAGAAAAATCATTGAATTGAATAAAACTTTCTTTGGGTATGCAGATACAGAAATGTCTCATGCATTTATAATATCATCTCTTTATATATTATTCACACAATAATGTGTTTTGATTTGCTGCAAATTACAGAAGACTTAAAATACTAATTTTAAAAAACTTTCTCTGACTGCCTCTATCATGCACACAGACACATGTTTATTTTCTATACAATAACTCCTCTTTTTAGTGATCCTTATAAGAATATTTGCTCAGAACTAGGAAGCCTGAGAGGATGCATTGAAGGGCCACTCCTGTAGCTACTTTTAGGAGGGTCATCCCGGGGTTGAAAGCGACATTTTTATGTTTCTTCTCTGGCCTTTATGCTTCTCCGTGTGTTGTATTTAAGGCAACAAACCCAGAGTGAAATACAGAAACACAAATACAGTTATGTCCATAGGAAAAAATACCCTATGGACATTTCTTCACACTTACAATGTAGGAGTCGGAAGCCATGATTTTAAAGTAATTCAGTATCACTATTTTACGCATATCAGATCAAAGTTTGAGAAACGGTGTCTGGATAATGGAATGTTATTGTTGTTACGACACAAATCAACAACCACACTCAGCCTGAAGTCAGTTTACCACAGAGGAAACTCCCCATCTCCGAAGTATCCATGCATATAAATTAAACATTCTCACATCTGAGGTTATGAATGAAAACCAAGGTGTTTGAAAGTTAAATCAAATGCCTATATCAATCAAATGTCCACTGTAGAACTGTCGCTGCTAATGTCTACATTTTAGTCAAGACTACTTTTGACATTTTTGTAAATAGCAAATAGCCATAGGAGTTATCTTCTCACCTACTTCAGGAGGAGTTTTGGAAGAAGTGAGTATTCATAATTTGGACACAGAATTTCACAAAGGTAGATTTTTAGTGAGGCAAAGCAACAACCAAGGCTATTGACCTTACAAAATGCCCAGACAACATCTAAACACTCTTGAGATGCAGCTCCCAAACTATTCACTCTGCATGTCTGTTACAATGCAAAATAAAGAGCTGCTGTGGGACTCAGTGGGCAAAAAGATTCCAGAGAAAGTCATGAGTGATGGGGAAAGAAAACTGCTGTGAGGAAAGCACCTAGCAAAGGTAAGAGGGTTGGAGGGGTACTGGGCCACCATCATAGGCTGAGGGAGAAAGGTGGAGATGGGGCTGAAGGAAACACTTGGAAGCTTCTCAGCTAGGAGCTGGCTTGAGGCTAATGCGGTCCAGAAAATGACAGGAGTGGGAACAGAAGTGAGGCCCACCAAAAGTGCAATTGATCCTAGGGAAGGGCTTAGGACAACTATAGCCCAACAGGGAGCTTGTGCTAACACCATGGTCACCAGGTTTCTGTTTTCTTGGAAAGCACATGCACTCCCACAAGGAACAACCTTGGTGTGCCCAGCTGTCCCAGGCCCTGGGGATTCAGACCAATGGGACTCTCCGCAGTGTTCACAAACAGCCTGGCTAGCCCCACTCCCATAGGGTTCTCACAACATGCAACAACCTCTAAGGTTAAGAAAGGCAAAAAGCTCCAATAATGCTGGTTCTGCTTAGCCTGATCCTCCTGTCAGGAAAAGAAGGGGCAGAACAAACACTGGTGAGTTTATCAGAAACAAGAGATGGCTTATTGAGAAAGTGTTCAACAATTACTTCTTTGAAAGAATTTGGAACCTCGCCCCTTCAACAGTGCCACTTACCATCCGCTCCAAAATTAGATTGGCAAATCCCTCCTGGCCTTTTCGTACCAGGAAGACTGTCTACTCCATCCATTAACCCTGAATGCCACGTACTCAATATAAACTGACAATTGATAGTCAATGACATTGGCAGACTCACTCATTAAAGTTATTTGCACAACAGGAAATATCTTGTTTCGGTTCATCATTGTGTAATTCAGTGCCATGTTATTAGAAATATGAGGAAAATTTCCATAGGAAGAGAGATTAAAAAGAACAGGACTTCTAGATAAGACAAGTGATAAAAATGGACTTTTTTATGTGACAATAAAAAAAAATCTACTTTTGAGTTATCTGCCGTTTCTCATAATGAAAGAGCAAGAGACTTTAAAAATGAAAAGCATTCAACTGAAAACCGATAAAAGGGTTTATTTATTTCTATACCAAATGCAAGTAACTTTGGGATCTAAATGTCAACTGATACGACTGAAGCCAAAATAAAGGATTCAGAAGTTTATCTGGATATTAAGAATATATATCATTACAAAACTAACCTGCCAAGCTATGATTTTTTTCTCCTGCAGTCAGTAAACATAAGGACCAACTATTTTGAAAATTTTGAGGTATTTTGAGGCAGTTAACCTGACGATTTAAAGGGACTCATTGAAAATCACTGAGAAATGAAATTGTATGCCACTTGCTGTCTCATCATTCTACATTACAGGCAATCTGAATCAAATAATTATCTGATAAACAAAACAGGCTGGAAAACATATTTGTTGACAAATACTGTAATGTTCAAACTTCACTCTCACAGTTCATTAGCAGAATAATCCCTTGGGGAAATTTTAAAAAAAATTAAATCTACCTACTTTAGGGTTTTCCATCATGGAAAGGTATTTCATTTTTTTAAAATATATTTTAAAATATATTTTATAAAATATATCAGTATTAGGATTATGCACACTTCTGACTTCAGAGCCACTTTATTTTAGGATGTCCCAGCAGAATTTAATTTGTCTTTCCAATAAAATGCTTGGCTGATGGGTCCTATAGTTTTGCCCTGGTAAATATGTGCCAAATTCATCTTCCAGCCTTGAACTGACTTCCCACTAAACTCACGAGGTGAGCTACTGCATGTCTAACTGATTTAAACTCAAAGTGAGCAACATGTATCCTCTGCAATCTGCATCTTTCTTACAGCTCATGCTTCCAAAACACGACAACTTCGAGACACGGTTTAAAAATGGAGGAAGCTATTGCAAAATAAATACTGCAGCTCATTTTACATGCCCAAGCCTGTGAAATACCTTCACCAATCTACCTCATACTTTCCATCTAACAGTTCTACCAGATTTGTTAAAAAACAGATATGCAAATTTTAGGTAGAAAGGAGTTTCTTTCGGGAAGTTGAACATAAGGGGTAAATAAAATTGGATTGCAAAAAGACATTAATTCAACTGCAACAGCTTCATAATTCAGAATATTAGATAAATGCTTTATGAGCACATTATCTACTACTTAATGTAAATGCTGTAACAAACTGAAATTCAGAGATAGAGACTGTTCACAGGTTTGGCTTGGACCCCGTCCACAGAGGCTTTATTAATCAGCACAGAAAGTTTAGTCTAACCTTTGCCAGTCAGTTCAAGGTAGAGAAGCTTCCTGAAAGATTACATAAATGTCTTCCATCCTCGCAGACATCTAGCAGCTCCCTCTGCTCTAGCCATAGGGCTGGGTCAGACCTTGCCATGTCACCCCATCACTGCTGATGTGCTAGACCACCCGAGCCATGACCGAGGCATGGCATCTGTGGGTGCAAGAGAAAGCAAAGCTGAAAAGCAGTCTGCATCTGTCACACAGAAAAAATCAAAAGCCAAAGCTCTGTATCGCTGGCAGTGCCCCCAAAGCACTGCAGGGCACACACACACTTCACAACCCAACAGCAGAGACATCCTCAAGCTTTGCCCTCCATTCCACCTATGCCAGCCAAGTCTCACCACATTCCCACCCTGCATCCTTTTACTTTTCTATAGTCTGCCACACACAAGGAGAACAGCTGAATCAGGAACAAGCAGAGAATTGCATTTTAGCAACATTACAAACGTTAACCTAAAGAAACCAACAAGCAAAAACCCAGCATAGCAGTAATACGGATGAAGCCACAGCACTTTATCATAATCTCATCTAGCAAGACGGGGAATTTTTGTCAATATGTTTCAGGTTCAGAAAATGTACTGCTCAGCACTTCAACACTGTACTAGTGAAACACATTTTATTTTATTTTATTTTATTGTGGAAAGGTTCTTTTATTTAAAAGCACATGTTGGATCCAGATCAGTGTCCTTCCATAGATACTTCTGATTCATTCAAACACATGGTTGAGCCCACATGGATAGAGTGCAGTGGGTGAAAGCACCAAGTATAGGGGCAGACGTCCTTGAGACAACTTTCAAGGACGTTTACATGACAGAATACTAGGAACCTTTTTAAAAGAATTTATCCACTGAGAGCCCTTAGAGGTCTGGCACAGAGACATGCAATCATATCCCGTAACAGATTAACAGTGGAGACAAGTATCATGCCTCCACAAGTGACCAGTACGAGCAGTCCCAATGACAAGGCAAATCTATTTGTAGTAAGGAGCTGTAAAACAACTTACCAACTTGGAAATATCTTCTGGTCTATGAGTTATGCCATGGAGTGTTAGGGTTTATACTACTGGCAGAGTGCACCTCTCCTTCCTCTTTAGACATCATCTGGGTTTCACACCTCTGTGAGCACCTTTCAAGTCTCTAGTCTACTCTAGATCTCATGCATTTACCCCTCTCTCCCTCTGAAGTCACCTTTCCATATGTGTAATAACTTCCATAGATAACTTCCATTCTTTCACTTGGCAGATACTTTCACCTTTCATACTGAGCATTTTTTTTAAAAAATTCTTTATTATTTGATGAACTGAAAAGTTTTGTAAGAAACACGAACTTTCCTTCTCTTGGTTGAAGAGAGAATTACACAAGGGAGGTTGATTTTTTAATTTCCACACACTCTAACGCATTACTTGCTCTTTTTTTGTTTTTCTGGATTCCCCACTAGCCCTTGTGATTTTTTCCAACGATTTCCATGGATGTCCTTCACCTTTTTTCACTGTTTACAATTGGGTTTGAGATATCAACCTACCCGAATTTATCAAGTTACTCCAAAGATCCTCACAGTCTTCAGGATCTCTGAAACCTAAAGGTTTTTGTATTAGCTCAAATATTGTTAGGTAATGAATGAAAACTTCAAGTGACAGCTCACAAGAGAAGAGCACTAAGCAGCACACTCCCATGGACGAAGCACCTATGAGGGTCAAAAGGCTACAAAACCTGGAGCCAGTCTCAAGCCAAGTTTAGCAGTGGCAGAGGCAGGCTTACCACCCACTCTCAATTTTATTCCAGTATCCACACTCCTGTAAACACATCCAGTGACGTTGTTCTATCAGTTACCAGAAACTCTAATGACATTTATTTTGTGCTTCACTCCTAATGAACTTCCAAAGTTCTTTCACCCTCCAATAGTTCAAATGAAGGGAAAGGTTTTATTGTGCAGCTGTGCAGGGAGACACCAGGACAGCAGAGTTTGAGCCAAAGGCTGTGAAAAGCTGAGAGCATGGAATTTACTCCACAACGAAGCAGCGCCAACTCTCAAGCAATCACCATTAGCTCCTGAGAAATCACTCGATACCCTCCTGAGAAGGCTGTGGGACTGCAAGGGTGAAGCCCCAAGGACGGAGCTGCTGCTGCTGGCCCATGCTGGCAGCCCTCAGTGGGCTAACAGCCTGCCACAGGAATACTTAAATGTGATAGCCACAGCCTTCGGAATTGGATAAGAAAGAATAGAAGGGAAGGGTGTTAAATGTCACATCCACACAAGAGAACAAAACAAACGGGTTTTTTTTCCCTTTACAGCAGGGGGGAAAAGTACTCACATGAGCTTCTTATCCTTTCCTCCATCATTTTTTATTTTCCTTCCCAGGTTTCCTTTATGCAGGGAAATAATTCTCTCTCTGTTGACACCTATGCAACCACAGACGTGTCAACATGAGCTGACTGGGTGGAAAAGAAAAAAAATATTTACCCCCAGCATTTCGGGGATCTGCTGCACTGCCATTACTGCTGTGATTTATCGGGGCCTGTTACACATTTTACCTTAAGCTTCTCAGTCACCCAAATTATTTCCTCTCAACAAATGAAAAATACCAGGGAGCTGCTCAAGTTTGCAGGAAAGAAGGCAAAAGGGAAACAAGGAAAGGGGTCTGTGCATCCATTCCCCGTGTTCCCCCAACATCTACTTCCCAAATGGGAGTTACACGATGAGAAGAAACAGCTGCAGATGGGTGCCGAGGGATGTCGGAGAGCGGCGGGGTACCTCGGGCACAGGGAGCACCTCCCAAGCTCCTCCCGAGCCCTCCTCGCCCCCACGCCCGCAGCCCCAGCTCTGTCCGGAGCCCCGCGGTCCCCCCGAGGTGAGGGAGCGCAGCCGGAGCGGGGCGGGGGGCATGGCTGCAGAAATGCAGCCTCAGCAGGGAGACCAGGCCGTCAGCCTCCGGAGCGCTTCCCTGCGAGGGAGCAGATAACAGGGAAAAGGTGAATAAGAACACTTGTCACAGCAGATGGCGGCTTTGATTTGCAGAAGAAAGCGAGAGGGGGGCGGAAAGCAGGGGAGGGGCGGCCGTGCTGCCCGCCCGGCGCCGCCGCTCCCCGGAGCCCCCGAGCCGCCCGGGGTGCCGCAGCCCCTCCCTCCCTGCCCAGCACTGCTGACCTTCCCCGCACACTCTGTGAGACGGGCTGAGGGGTTTCGGCAGCCCCGGCCGCCTTATACATTTTATTAACGCTATGCTAATTAGCTGGAAAGCCACACATTGATTTTCTTGAAAGGATTCAAGGATCAAATAGCCATTAATAGAGCTGGCAAAACCTAATCTACTAATGGATTTAACTTAAGAGAAATATAAAGCTCAAATTAAAAATATGAATATTTGGGAGCTACTTAACTAGTACTTATCTTTAAAATACTTTCAGGGAATTTCTCTATTCCACTGAGGTGGAAAAAATGCAGCCATATTTTTTAAACATATTTGGCCAATAGCTCTAAACAATGCCTTTTGCCTTCCCTGCCCTGCCCTGCCCTGCCCTGCCCTGCCCTGCCCTGCCCTGCCCTGCCCTCCCCTCCCCTCCCCTCCCCTCCCCTCCCCTCCCCTCCCCTCCCCTCTCAGGAGGCTGCACAGCCATGCCAGGAGATTGAGGAACACACGTCCCACACCAACCAGGGCCAGAAGAGGCAACACAGGGATCCTCCTCTGTCCCAGCAGCACATCTCCACCTGATGTAAACCATCACTAAGTCCAAGATCCCCAGCCCCAGGCAAGGCTCACACTGTGGCAAGCATTGTGTAAGCGCAACACAAGAAAATGGTCTAAAATGCGAAGAAATTATGCATAATGGGAGGAAGAAGATGTCAGGCAAATGCAGACGGGAAGGAAATACGAGGGAATAACAGGAAAATAATAGTCAGCTGGGCAGGCAGTCACTCCAGCACACCCACAAGCAGTTGTTCAGTCTTTTATAGATACCATTATAAAGGACAGTTTGAAGGCGGGTTGGACAGCAATAAGAAGGCAAGTTTGGATTTGGCTGCAGGGGATGCATCTTGAGCTCAAAAGGCAGCAGGAAAGAAAACAGAGAGACACTTGTTTTAAACTTTAACAATGCAACAGGGAAGAAAACACAGAGGCCCTTGTTTGAAAATTTAACAAATGAGCAATAGACACCAGAAAATTGCCTGACTGGAGGTGGAAGCAGATACTTCATGAGTACACAAGGGATGGTGGTGAACCACTGATGTTCTAACTGGGGAATCAGGCCCTGAAAACTAAGATATATAACTGATTTCAATGCAGCATGGGAATACAAGCAGGTGGGAGAGATCCCTCAAGACTGACTGCTATGGTCCACACAACAAGCCATAGAAAGCTTGGATGATGCTGGTCAAGTGACTTGACGTGTTGGGACATCTGGGTAGGTGGGTGACCTGGTAGACAGCATGCTCCCGAAATTTCAGAAAGTCACAGGGCTCAAAAAGAAAATTTTAAAATCAAGACTACCAAATTCATTATGCAGAAAATTACACTGACACAAATTACATTGGTCTTCTCCTAGGCATAAATGCGAACTAGCAGATCAGAACCAAGGTGCAGTTTGTACAAGGAACAAAGTCCAAGATGGACAAAATCAAAACTGGTATCCAGTGAGCAGAAATCTCAAGTGTGAATCTCCCCTGCCATTGTATTATAAAAAGGAGTACACAAGTTGCCTTCTGGATCTCTCTCCAAGCCATTTTCTCTCAGTGACTCAAGATATGCACACTTCACGAGTAAAAAGATCATTGTTTTTACTGTCAGCAGCAGCCTCAGCCTGTGCTGCCATTCTGTCTCACACACTAGTAACAATCAAAGCCATCCAATTTGAAATTAGCTGCCAGTCCTCAGGACGCTGGGTGTGTCGGAACAAAATTCAGCACTGGGCTGGGTATTCAGTGTTTCCTGGAAAAAAGGAGTATACCCTCCATTCCAGCTAGCACAGTGAGAAAATCTAATAGTACACAAACCTTTCGCATCTAGGTGATATAATAAGGTGCATTTTTATATTACTGTTCATGACATAAGTCATTCTCCAAAAACTGGGGTCTGCTCCCCATGTGAGTTTGTCTGAGTTTCCATGTGTTCATTGTTTTATTGATGAAATTCCTTTTAGGTATGAGTGGCTGGCATCAGATTGCACAGTTGCCAAAACTCTGAGGTTCAGGAATTTTACTCATTCACCCCGCAGCATGATTGCTCTTTGTCCTTCAAGAAGCAGCACTGGCTGCACCATCACACAGCTTCCGGGCAATTCACTGCTCCAGGATGCCTCAGCAGGGAGAAGTCACTTTAAAAGAGTTACTCCAGCCTAAAATCTGAGCAAAGCAGGGCAGGTTGAACACACTGGGTTCCTGATAATACAGTTGTCCCCTTGTAATGTAATCCAGTTGTTTGGCATCCCTTCTATATATCAGTCTCTCACAGTGCAGTATACTTGGGTTCTCAGAACAGTGCAATTCTTGGCCATCAGTAAAGCTCCAACCTCAACTTCCCCTCTGAGCCACTATTTTCCTCCTAAAAATTCCTTCAGAAAAGTTTCTGCAGTCTTCCTCACTTCTATAACTATGGTCAAAACTGAATCCTGGGTTTGATAGCCCCAGCAGGCCTCAAATATGTTTTATTCACTGCAGCAAGGAGACCACCACCTCTGAGACAAACACCAGAAAGAATCTTCCCTAACAGGAAGCTTCACAGCATTTGTAGTCTGCACCCACCTAGTTTATGGTCAAGAGGTTCTGCCATGTGAATGAAAAAATTACAAGTATTTTGATGTTATTAGAGGGTTATTTCATTGCTTTTTTTCACAGATGGCTTGCGGTGCTCACAAAGGGACCATCACAGTGCTGGAAAACAATGCCATGAAAATGCTCATGTTGTTCAGCAACTGTGACTCCTATTTCATGGGACTTCAGGTTTTGCAGACATTTGGCTTTCTCAGGCTCAATCCAAATCCAGGTTTTGGAAGACAAGAGCTGACTGCACATGAAATCAAAACGATAATGGTGGCAGGAAATAACTGGGGGAGATGGCAAAAGTGATGCTCGCCATCTGGATGGAGGGAAGCCTTGCCCTTTGTTGCCCGGCTGGAGAAGGCCTCCTGGATTTCCAGATGCTTTTGAATGTTCCAGTGGCAGCAGGAGCTACGAGTGTTTATTTCCCCTTCTCCTGTCTGCTTGGTGAGGAGATTTCAACCTCTTGTCCTGTTGGACTGTGGCGCCATTGTCTGTGCTTTTCTCATCTCCAGACTGGATCGCTGCCATGTGGTCTGCTCAGCTCTACGTCTGAGGACCACTCAGAAACTTCAGCTAATTGCAGTATGCAGCTGCCTGCTTACATATCCACATTTCAGACACAAACCATAGAGCGCAGATGGCACACAGGCTGCGCCAATTTTCAGTTCATTTCCAGGTGCAATTCAGGCCTTAGTTTCTAAATCTCCTTGTGATTTGAACCTGCTCATTCCCCAGAGAATACCTCTGCCTACAAACACTAGGTCCACCATGGAGATGAGTTGATGCATTTGAACTGAAAGTCCTTGGAACAGCACATTTGAAAATTACTTTGATTTTTTTTTTTCCCCAGCAGAAGAAGGCCCACACTCTTGAATTTGCTTTCTTGTGTGGCAAACCTTCAGGGCACATGGCAAAACTTGTCTCTTTTGTTAAGCTTTAGTTTAAAATACTGGTGTGAGCTGGGAAGCGAGGTTCTGATGAGGACACTTTTACTTTCATTGTTGTCATGGCAGTATAATTCAGTAGGGAATATGAGGTTTGATTTGTTTTTATTTTAACTGCAGCTAATGAAATCTAAGATTGTGCACAGCATAAATGAAATCAAATAAATAATTGCAGTTGTTTCAGGCCAGTGCTGTTTACTGGAGAGCCAGGGAAGGAAAGGCAAGAACAGTGTATTTCCAGAAAGTACTAAGTAGGTATGGCCAAATAAAAGGGATTTATACAGGTTACTTCCCTTAGTTCCTGCTATGGGATGCCACTGATGAGTTCCTTGCAAGGGGATTATTGAGGTCTTATGTGTCCTTCAAGCTCATATTGAGAGCTCACTGCAATATGTGACTGCCATTGGTCTGGAGAGGAAAGGACAGAGACAGTGACCAAGACACATCAAGAAAAAAGAAGGAATACAAGGGAAGGGAAGGGAAGGGAAGGGAAGGGAAGGGAAGGGAAGGGGAAGGGAAGGAAGGAAGGAAGGAAGGGAAGGAAGGAAGGGGAAGGGGAAGGGGAAGGGGAAGGGGAAGGGGAAGGGGAAGGGGAAGGGGAAGGGGAAGGGGAAGGGGAAGGGGAAGGGGAAGGGGAAGGGGAAGGGAAGGCGGGGCGGGGCAAGGGAAGGATAACAACTATCAACAAAGACTGGGGTTCAAAAACAGGACACAACAAAAAAGATCCCAAAGTCCACTTTGTCAATGAACTATCCTACTTTTCCTTTTCTTCTGATTTTAGTCCCCCCACCTTGTATGACTGTCTCTGCTAGTTTTCTCAGGTTCTTTCCAGATGGGTTCCAAAATTGCAGATTTGAACGGAGCAGTCAAACTAAATAATGCTTCCAGAGCAGAAACGAAAACTCCTAGAAAGAAGAGAGGCAGATTGCTGAAAACATCAAGATGATCGAGCTAATTCTGTTGAAAGGCACATGTATGTACATGTACACACACACACAGAGGTAAATAGATCATGATTTCTAAAAGCATTTTTTTCTGTGTAACGCCACAGTCTGGAAACACCCTTAATCATTTTATGGACACTTCTTTCTTTCCTATTTAGACATCTGTGCATATTTTTATTTAATAAACGAGCTACAATTCATGATTGTTTTTGGATATGCAATGACAGTTGTAATGTTTTGATTTCATGTGGGGCAGAGAAGACATCTTGCCTAGCTCTTACAGGACAAAAACATGGACAAAACTCACTGCAGAAGTCACTCCCAGACCAAGGAAATGAGAGAAACCTAGTGCCCCAAAGCATTTAACCAGGAAAGAGCAGGAGATGTCAGCCCTTTGGAGCTGTGCTGTCTTCACCTTAGAAAAGCTTTGTTGAAGTAGTCTCCAGTTGTATAAAGAGGACTGAAAGCTGCCTCAAACAGGCAGCAGAAAGTTTGGTCTCTTTTCGTGTGATGAGGATTGGCATAGTTCTGGGACAAACAGGTTTATACCATCTGCTTCCCCCTCTGGTTCAGAGGAGAGGCAAAGGACAAGAATGACTTGCACCACTCTTGGCAGCATGATTTACAGGAGCCCAATTTAAACTTCTGCCAGTAAAGCATTTATGCTGCTAGATCATCATGTCTTCTATCATCATGTACACAGCTATGTCTGTAACCGCACCAACACAGCAGGGTAAAGGTGTGTATCCAGCAGTTCCCATTTTGTGTTCCAGGCCTTTTTGGTTTTTGTGGGAGTTGAGTAACACCATTTTATTATTATTATTATTTTGGGGTTAGTTGGGGTTTGTTGTTTGATTCTCTTGTTAGCTCTCTTTAAATGCTGAAAGGTTTCTCAGTGGCACTAACTCCATTACCAAATGTCACAAATTAGTCACCAATAATCTCAACATCTTTAACAAGTTCTTCCTTAAAGATAGCTTCAGAGTTGGTTTGCTCTTCAAACTCCACGAAGAGAAGTCTGGGTTTGTAACTCTGTTTTCATATGTGCAGCTCTCCATCCTAGGGGACCTGTGGGACATCACTAACTTGAATTCACTCATTTGTGAGCTCACAGACTGCAAGTCCAGAACTCAATGGGATGAAAGGAAGCAAAAGCACACTGCAAGATGGACTTGTTATGTTATATCAAGAGCAGGAAACCAGCTCTACACTTTGCAGTCAGAGCACATCTTGCCCATGCAAGTGTCAGTGAAAACTTCCACAGCAGTATCCACCAGAAGGACAAAGAAAGGAGGCATTTCCTGCACCGAGGGGATTGGCACCTGCATGACACTGAGGGCTGCAGCTGAGAAATTACATGTTCCCACCTGACAAAGTCATTTTGGGTGCTACTTGAAACAACCTCTTTAGCAAAGCAGAATTGAAGAGGCACAGCAGAAGGGAAGGCTATTGTTTGAAAATCTCCCAGTGCCATTGTGTGCCAAGAGGCACTGTCAGGACAGCATGAAGCAGCTCAGGGCAGGAGGCTTTCCTGGGGGGCAGAGAACACTATTTGAGACTCAGGTAGCCTGGTGCAGCTAGACTTGCCAAAGCCATACTCCTGCACCAAAACCCTGACTGCCATCCCCAAGCCGGAGCAAGAATGGACTTCCCCCACTGAAAATATTATAGCCTTGGCAAGAGAGGACCTTGTCTGGAGGTTGGTATGAGTCAATCATGAGGGTCTTTTGTGTGTGTGCACGTACATGTGCGTGTGTGCATTTACACAGTGTGCTGTCAGGGACTGATTTTCAATGATGCAAGTCTCCTCTAACTGATAACACTCTAAATAACAGGTGAGTGACTCCTGGCAAGAAGGAGATTGTCTGACCTCATTGTTTGCCTTTTTTCCCCTCTCTTTGTTCTTTACAAACAAAGGTTTTTTAATAAACTGAAAGGTCCTCCGCTCCTGCCTGATGATAAAATGAAAGGAACCAGTGAGGTATGGTACAACGTGGCAGCAAAAAAAGAGAAGCTCATCAGAAAATAACAAAGGTGCAAGTTAAAGATAAGGCAGCTGTCAGAGATTAATCCTGCTGGCCTGATTGTTTTCTTTAATACCAAGGCCTGCAATAGCAAGCGATAAGTTTGCTGAGTAATTTGGTTTTTGGTGAGGAAATAAAATTCAGGTAGGCCTCATAATTGATTTCTTTAGTTTTCTAAACATTAAACAAAACAAAACAAAAAAAAAAAAAAACCCAACCTCTGCTTTGACTACACTTTCCTTTTTTTGAATTTGCTCCAAAGCTGTGAGCTTTCCCCCAAGCTGGGTCTTCAGGAAGACAACTGGGAGGGTAAAAGCACCCTTTCCTTCTCCAGCATCCTCCTGGGACTACTTTTGTTTCATCCTAAAGACTAACTGCATCCCTTGGACATGATAAATTCTGCCTGGTTTTGGTGCCTGTTGTTGACTCCATTTTACTGTCTGAAAGTGTGCAAAATGGGAGGTGGTGGGAAAAGCAAATTTCAAAAGAAAGAAGGTGCTGCCTGTCACCTGTGGGTTACCTGGTACCTGGACATGGCATTGGTCACTGTCTGCAGGGGCAGAAGTACAGAAGGACAGTGTGGTCCTCATGGTGCTGGGGAAAAATCAAGCTGTGGAGGTCATCCAAGTGATTCTCTGTCTGGGGCTCATCACAGCAACACATGGGGCCTCCTGTCTGGTCCCTGGCCCTGGATGTTGAAGGAGGAAGAGTTGCCTGCAGGAGGGGTTATGTACCATGTTGTGCTGGTGAAAATCCACTCCTCACCCAAACCTTCCCCCTTTAGGGTGCAGACAGCCAGTTGTTGGTAGCCCAGGCACTCCGCAGGCAGCAGCCCTGGGAGGAAGCAAGAGAGAAGAGAAATTGAGGGAGGAAAATCTTTCCAAATCAGGACATCTGTAACAAGGAGGCAGAGATGCTCTCAGGTGAGAAAACGACCCTGCGATAGAGACAGAGGGAGTGTGTGAGTGTGTGAGTGTGTGAGTGAGTGAGTGTGTGTGTGCGTGTGTGTTTGAACACCTGTGTGTGTTGGTGCACATGTGTGTGTGCACAGGAGGCAGCAGAGCCTTAGTTGTTGTGACAAAAGAAACAGCCCCCAGGATGCTCATTCAGCAGCTAATTTCTCATCTAACCTATTATGTGAATGAAATGGGAAAAAAGTTTCCTGTTTTTCACAGATATCACTAACATGAAAGATACAGAATAAATTCTCTTGAAGACCATGCAGCCAGATCCAGCCACAGACTCATCTGTTTCAATTGAATGAATAAATGCAGTTAGGGACTGGCCATTGAGGGGGGGAAAAGTCTATAAAGCTTTCTATAGAAGCAAACGTGCTGCCACCACCTCCAAAACAGATGAAGAGTTTGGCACACACTTTCTCCTCATCCATTGACAGCACACATGCAGATGCAGGCTTTTGCAACACACAAGCACACACACTTAAACCTTACCATTTCCCTTATCCAAAACAGGTATTCCTAGTATTATAAGGCAGCACTGGTGCTAGTTGATAACCCACAATGAAGGACTTCTTTGCCCCTAGAGAGCTTCTAAGGGTGTTAGAGCAAGAAGTGATAGGTGTGCTTAGCCACCTGCCCCCAGCACACCACATTTAGGGTGGGGATTTGGAAAGAGTGACATGATAGGGACCACATCAGCTATAGTAAAGCCAGGCTGTCATGAAAGCAGGACGTATATCTCTTTTAAAGCATAGACTCACAGGAAAACCTAAGGAAACAAAGAACAAACACATTTCTGTGTATGACCACAGGCAGTCAGTGGCTGCAACTACGGCTGCACAGGTGTATTAGAGTGGAAAGTGTAATATGATGTTAGCACTTTCCAGACCAATTCTGCCTATTTTGTGTTGATTTCCATCTCTTTACTCTTCCCAGCAGAGGGAGCGCGGGGCCAAAGTGCTGAGAGGCGGCGACCCACAGAAGGCCACTTCAAAATTTCCTCTGTCTTGCTTTTCCTCCATCAAAGGCACGAATGCAAGCAGGGGGCAATGGGAGGACCCAGCCTCCTCGCAAACTGGGCAGCTTCTCAAAGGCCACTCCCATCCCAGCCTCTGGGTGGAGGGAGAGCAGGGCTGGACAGGAAGAATGGCTTTTTGACCAAACCAGGGCAGGATATGCACAGCTGCATTGCACCATGCACAGGTACACCTCTGTGCAATGGTCCCTGATCTCCACTCCCAGTGTCCCACCTGCCTCCCTACTTCTTAAATTTCGACTCTTGTGTTTCCTGCTTTTTTATTTCTTGCCCGAGAGGCAGAGTGGGAGCTTTCTGCTCTCCCTCAGTCTCTTGCCTTAAGTACATCTTCTGACCTTCCATGGCTGGGGGAAAAGGGATCCCTGTCCCCTGCAGTGAGATTAGGGTTTGACCCACAGGCCAAGTGATGTGCCGAGTGTGTCAGGCATCCTTGCCTGCTGCCTTTCCATTGCTAGCAGAGGATGAATCCAGATGATAAATCCAGATGATGCCCAGTACCAGATGCTGGATGAACAAAGAGGTGGGTAAATGCCTCGCAAAAAGAAGATAGAGAAAGAGAAGTGGGAAATGGCAGAAAAGAAACCTGAAGAAGGTTAAAAGAAATGAAAACAGACAAGTCTGGTACTTTAGTACACTAAAAAGAGATGCTTCAGTTACACTGCAGCAAGGCATTAGAGTAGGAGAAATGAAAATAAATTCAGCCTACAGTCCTAATGAAGTAAATTCCAGAGTGGGCTGAGACCTTAACTGATACAAATGAGGATCATTATCTTCACTCTGCTATCCTGTTCAGCACAGGGCAAGGAGTGCAGAGACAGAAGGGGACAACCAAGGATGAGATGGAGTGAAATACAGCCCTGCCACCCTGCTGCTGTCCTGTGATGAGGAGCCTCATGAGGAGGGCCAGTGGCAGCACTCTCTGTGAACTGTGCAGGCCATCTGCAAGCCTCAGCCATCCCCGGGTTTAACCCCAGCTCTTGGTCCAGTCAGGAGAAGGATTTCTGGATGCCAGGCTGGCACGCTGGCAGGAGGAGTGGTGGGTCTCTGCAGGGATGGGTTGTGAGCAGCTTTGTGTTGCTCTCTTTTGTGTCCTGGCAGGGCATTGGCAATATTGGCCACCTGCAGGGGAGGCTTCTTGAGTTTCAGCTGTCTTCCTCTGCCTGCCAATGCCCACTCGACTGGTAGGGTCAGTCCTTGTGTCCTGGAGACTCAGTGAGGTGGGCACATCTACTCAGCAAAACAGGTTCCTGGGAACAAACCTGGGCCCCCATCCTGCCAGTGGGATGCAGACTCCTCAGCACAGCCAGAGAGAGGCTTTATCCGCCTGCTACGGCTGCGCATGGCCCCACCAGGCTCACCTGGGAGCCCACCTCTCCCACCAGCCATCCATCTCCCCCTGACAGCAGCTCATGGCCACTCTCCCACACTCCCATGATTTATGTGGCATGGAACTTACCACCATCAGAAATTAAAATGACCTCAAGATTTGCCACATCCAACATTCAACCTAAAGCCTTGCTGCCCTACCTCCTAACCTTGTCTTCTTCTGAGCTCTCCTTCAGCTCTTTCCCCTCAGAAGGAGTTATGAAAGTTACGTGACAATACAGCAGAAGCTTTCTCTTGGTACTCTCCATCACCATATTTACATGTTAATATTTCATATCATATTTAATGTTGACATCATAAATCCCTCTTGGCTTGGCTCAGTCAGGTATGACACGTAAGTAGGCAGTGACTTAGTTTCTGAGCATTTACTCCTAATGAAAAGAGCTGGAGCCCAGATAGGTCTGAGAAAATAAAGATACATTAAGATAAATTCACTGTGGCATTAAATCAAACCCTTAAAAGGATGTTTCATTTAACATTTCTCTAAGACCCAGGCAAAAGCTTCTCATCCAGAATCAATGGAAACATTTGCCTCACATAAATGTCTCTGCTGCAGGTGCAGGGTAGTGTCATCAGAATTTAAGAGTGAAAATTTAATGCAAAACTGAAGCCTTCATCCAATTTAATCTTTTTAGTAATGATCTCAATAAAAGTCTCATTAAAAAGATACTGGAATGAAATAAAAATTCGTTAGGTGCTTTCAATCCAGAACATGTTGGCATTTTGAGGTCAGATTTTTGAGTTTTGAAATGAAATTCGAGAATCTAATGTCAAAATGTTTTTAGGTTTATTTTGGGGGTTGTATTATTTGTATTTCTTATCGAGATAGTTCTGATAACTGACATCAAGGAACACCATAAAATTGTAATAATTGGCTTCCAAATTAAATAAATGACCAAGTGATCTAGTTCTGAAATGCTACAAGGCAAATTTCCAAAAGTGAAATTTCAGAGAAAATACTTAAACAAACATATTTCTGGTTCAAACAGGGTAGAAATAACAGACCCAGTGAACTGAAAACTCAGTCTCAGCCATTTGTGGTAAAGGCTTGCATCTGAGCACTGCTCCCAAGCAGGCAGGCAGCATGCTTGCTGCTCTCTGAGGATGCAGGCTAGCATGCATTGGGGTAGGAGGTCCTCTGCCTGATCTCTCCCAGCTTGGTCTGGGAGGCTGTAGGAGAGAGAAAGGGGTGCAGGAAGATGGATAAGAGCTCTAGGAATCCATTTGTTAAAACAATCAGTGTTTGATCCCACTTCACTCTGCAGGACTGCAGCATGCACAGTGTGGCTTTTTGCATGCTAGAAACCCAACCCAGATGTTCATTTTCACCATCATGTCACAGCAAATGAGTCACCTTCAATCTAAGCCAGACCTGCAGACAGGGGTTGGACCAGAATTCACATGAGATTTTATCTTCATTTTTCTCCGGCTGGACCAGGAAGAGTTGGATTTGGGTGGCAGGTTTGGTTTTTCACATCACAACATTTGTGTAGCTGCAATGTGGTTTCCTTGATTGCTTCACAGTTGGGTTAGCGACATTTGGACAACCACAGCGAAATGTAAACTCAAGTTACTACATCAAATAAACTCATTTTGCCGTGAAGAAACCTTTTTCTTTGTTATGCTCCGGGGAGAGGCAATACTGTTGTGGAGATGTATGATCCGAGGGTGTCAAACCCTTTATAAGCTGAGTACTCCTTGCATCAGGTCCACAAGTGTCACAGGTGAGGTGCTATCCTTTCCTTTTCCAAGGCATTGGCAGCTGATTTCACTTACAGCCCACACACCTCCTTAGCATGTGCAAGCTCCAGGATAGGTCCATGCCATCCAAAATTACAGCTCTGAAAAGACCCTGTAAGAGCTACTTCTTCTTTGCCTCATCTAGGGAGGAGCTGAGTTATCCACCTCTCCCACCATGCACTGGTTGCAGCCAGCCTGGCTGCTGTGTCAGGAGTAGGCACGAGGATGGCTGTGGCTTCCCTGGAGCCCTTTCCTAAGGAACTCATTCCACCCCAAAAGCCATCCCAAAATGAGTCTTGTCTGGCAGGTGTCCCTGGAGCAGCTTCAAAGGTGCCATGCCCTCAATTCCCGCCTCCTTCAGGGAAGCAGCCTGATTTATCCTGCCTGAAGGTCTGACTCTTGATACTGACTTTCACTGCTGAGGAATTTTTGGTGAACCAAAACCAAACCAAATTTGGTTTTGGTACCCAAACCAAAAAGATCACAGAAACAAAGATACAGACATCCCAAATACGGTCTTCATCTCCTTGGATGAGATTTGGTTCATTTAAATACAATTTTCTTTTGTTTTCAAATTTGGAACAAAGATGATTTCAACACAAGGAGTATGCCTAACCAACACTAAAAAGAGAAGGAAAGATTGGGAATGAGTCCAGAAGGACTCAGCATTGCTATTTCATTTATTACAGTCTGCATGATTTTAGGGGTGACATGGCAATTAACAAACGTAAGAAGACCAGAATTCTGCCCTGAGGAGCTGCTTTAGCTTAAACTAGGCAGACCAAGCACAAACAAGTCTGGGTAACAAGAACATCTAGAATTTAAATGGTAAATATTAAGAAAAAAAATCAACAAGTGCTTGAGGCCATAAGTCATCCTTTAATTGACAGCAGTTCAAAGGAAACTTTCTCAGGGGTGAGCCATTTCATAAGTGCCTGCTGCGGGATTCTCCTCTATCCCCTCAAAGCACATGGCTCCAGCAACTGCTGGCCATAGGCTCAGAGGTCAGAGCTCAGCTGAGCCACCTCTCCTGACATCTGACCTCTCCTCTCAGATCTGACCACCAAGGATGTGGCTCCCCAAAAGGTGTTGCCAAATGGGAGAGAAGGTTCATGGAAAAGTGCACCCTACTGCAAAATTCTGAAGAAGAGGTCAGGGTGGAAAAGCCTGAGCCAGTCGTGACTCAGGCCCTGGAGAAGGACATTGGAAATCTGGATTTAATCCCAGCCTTGACCTTGGACAAGTTCCTCTGTCTCCATTTGCTTGCTTCCACTCCCAAATGTCATCTGCCTTTATTGCACTGTTTATAAAACTCTTTGGGGCAGCAACTGGCTCTTGCTACACTCTTGCGCAACACTGCTCACAACAGGATCCTAATCCTCCCTCAAGTCTGCTGGCATGGATCTAATGAAAAAAATTTTAAAAACCTGAGAGGAAAAAAGGTGTAAACACTTCAAAATCCGTAAAAATATTCAAAGACGGGCAACTGCAGGGAGTTCAAATGAATCTCAGCTAAAGACCTGATTTCCAGTGTTGCTACTAATTATTATAAATTTAAAAAAAAACCAAAACCTGTCTTTGAATGATCAATGAATAATGGCCAGGACACATTTTTCACCCGGGAACAATGGAGAATCCACATTGAATACTTTTTAGTTGAAAAAAATTACATTTTTCAGGGTTTTCTCTCCTTTTGGCAAAAATTTGCCATCATTTTAAGAGAATTAGCACCAAAGTTACTGCTGAGTGGTTTTGCTTTCTGAAAAAAATAGAAACTGCTTTCAGTAAATTAAATATCTCAAGAGTTATCCTGCTAACAAATTTCATTAAAGGATATTATGACCTATTTCCCAAGAAATAAAAAAAGCCCATTCTGATCTCTGCACAATGACAATAACTTTGGAAGTTCAAAATTTGATGAAGCTGTTTTCCCGAGTTGAGGCCTGCTCTATTTTTCACGCAGTGTTGACAAGACCAAGATGAGAAAGAAATTCAGTTTCCATCATCTATTCAATCTCTGGCCTCTCTAAAGATTAGCAAAAGCGCCTGTTTCGCTGGTGTTTTCTTGTTAAATAGAAACTCATCCCATAGAAACATAACTCGAAACCATCAAATAATTTCACAACTGACAGATGGTAACAGCCATCCATGCAGCCTTCAGCTGGTTTTAGCCAGAGACATAGAGGTAAGAACTGCTGTATCGTGATCAAACCCTGTGCACCTCATCCATCTTTTAAGAGTTCCTCTCTGAAATAAAGGCACACAAAAAGCTGCAGTCACACAACTCACTGGTAAAGCCAGCTTACCCCATCGCTTTTCTCTGCCTTGCAATTATTTTCTTAATTAGGAATTAATTTAAAAAAAAAAAAAAAAAAAAGGAAATTAGGATTCTCTCTTTCTGCTTCCCCCAAACTGAATTACTCAGCACACAGAATAAGGTGAGCAGCAGGATGAGAACTTCAAAGGCTCAGTATGGTTTTTGAAATCCAGATGAAGCTGTTCTCCTCCACAGGAAAGATTTATCAGCATTGTCCTGTTGTTTTCTAAAATTATTTCTTCCAGAGCAGGCAAGCCAGGAAAAAGCCAAGGGGCATAGGGATGAGCAAGACTATGTGGGAACCTACCATTCATTGTCCCTGTGCATTGTGTTACAGTTTCAGCCTGGCAAGCTACTTACAAACAGTAATGGTCACCCAACAGCCTCTTTGGAAGAAACTCATAGCATTGGTCTCATTTCTGAGACAGGTGACTTCAGCTAACACCAACTCTGGCAGGCTTCAAAGCTGTGTCCAAGCATCCCAAGAGATGGACCAAACAAAAATCCTGCATGCAGGTGTGAGATGCCTCCAGAGGGGAGTAGTGCATGTGAGGGAAGCTGCCCCTGCTGCTGTGCTGGCTTTGTGTACAGAGGGTTTTCCTTTCCTTCTTGGGGCTCCCTGCCCTGCTGCTGCCACACTTGCTGAATTCACGGGACATGGAAAAGCAATGCACTACACAGAGGTGAGTTGGCCCTCAGCTTTGTCCCTCACAGGTGTTTGACCTTCTCAGCAAAATGTCTAAAATGGATTTTGGGTACCACTTTTAGAGGACCCGGAAGAAAAGCAAACATTTGCAAATGCTCCTAGCTAGCATTTTTGGGTCAGACATACAGGCAGCCATGGAACACACATAATGTTACAAAGGACCCTTCACACCATGCCACCATCCAGCCCTTTCTGTACCTCACGTGTACTTCCAGAGCAGCCTCCATGCAGCCCAAAATACATTTGAATTGAGGAAACTCCAATATAAACTACTCTAAAAAAAATTGATATATTGATGTTTTCTAGCTACTGCTACAGCAACTCTCATGAAGCTGTGGCATTCAAGGAGGATTTTTTTGCAGCACTCAGATATATCATTATCTGGACAATGTTTCTTGAAATGCTTATTTTTTTCCCTGCATCATTGAAATGCCGCCACTGTACTCCTGCCCTTGCCTTGATCTTTGGGGCACTAATACAAAGTAAGCAAGGAAGAGTCCATCACGATGGATAAATAAAGGGCAGATAGTGATAGGAAAAGGGAGAAGAGTTTTGAATTAAGTGAGGAGAGATTCAGGTTAGATGTTAGGAAGGAATTCTTTACTTGGAGCATGTGAGGCACAGGAACAGGTGGATGGCCCATGCCTGGAAGTGCTCAGGGCCAGGTTGGGTTGGGCCCTGAGCAGACAGGTTTAGTGGAAGATGTCCCTGACCACAGCATGGGGTTTGGAACGAGATGATCTTTAAAGTCCCTTTTAACCCTAAAAATTCTGTGACTCTTTGAAGTAAAATATGAAAAAGAACACATGCGAAAGGAAGGGAAAACCAAACAAAACACAACCCGAGGTTTTACAAAAAGCTGCAAAACTTATCTTTGGGGCTGAAGGAGAAAGAAATGCATTTGCCTCAGGTGAGCTAAATCCATTTATGTCCAAGCTACAGGATTTTAGCTATTGGTGCCCTTTCAGTGATACAAAATGTAGCAGCATTAGTGGTTGCCAATGCTGAGAATACCTTCTCATGCTTAACCTGCTAGCAAGCTGAAGATCTGCTCACTATTAGGCACAGAAAGGAAACCTTCAGGGTTTATTTTAAACACAACAGAGAGATAAATATTTCTACATTTCCCTGTGGGAAAGAAAAAAAAAAAAAGGCAGGAAAGAAAGGGGAAAGAGCCCAGCGCTCTGCCTTCGTTTTCCTTTTGTTTTGCAGCCGCCTCTGTAAAGAAATAGCAGGATTTGGGTTTGGATTTTAAGCATCGGCTGCCGAATTCTTGGGGAGCGCTGCCCCCTGCTGGGCACAGCGGGCAGTGCAGGCCCCCGCCCGGCGAGCACAGCCGACCTGGCCTCGGACACTTCTCCGAGTATGGACACATCCACAGCTTCTCCGGGCAACCCGCTCCTGGCATCGCCACGCTCACAGTCAATAAATTCTTCAGAACAGCTAATCTAAACCTATTCTGCTTGTTTAAAGCCATTTCCCCACGTTCTATCACTGCATGCCTTTGTAAGAAGTCCCTTTCCAGCTTTCAAAGTTGCTCTCCAGCTTTCAAAATGGAGTCCCAGAAGGGTCAACTTTTCATCGCATCAGTCCTATTCACTTACTGTTTGATTCCCTTCACCACAATAGCCCGCTGGAACACTTACCAGGATTTGGGTTTATTGCCTTAATTTAATTATAGTCAGCTTCCTCAGAGCAGGAGGGTGGATGCATGGTCATTTCCCCCACTGCCCGCTGCACTGCTGAGCTACTTTTCAGCCTAAATAAGTACACCCAGCTTTGGTGCATGTGGCTTAGGGCAGCGGGCTGGGAGCAGTGGTACCCTGGATGCACAGCCCACTGCTCGGGGCAGGCCATGGGTGATGTCCTCCCACAGCTGCCTGACAAAGGTGGGCAAAATCCTGCCACCAGCTGTGACAGCCCAGTCAGGCACAGGAGGCTTGGACAAGGAGCACTAAAGCAAGAGCTGTGAAAAAACCCGTTTTCCTCTGAGTGTTTGTGTGTGTGTGTGTATGCAATTTCCATAATAATTGTGTCTGTTGTCTGCAGACATGAATTCATTACAGCAGGAGGTAAGAGAACAGCCAGCCTCAATATACATTTCAAATTCCTTACTACAGCCTTGATTTATAAGGCACAACCTGAAACACTGACTAGCTCGTTGCCTCTCAGTGAACCGAATCTAGCGTGATAGCTGAGAGGACTGAAAAACAAATGAAAAATTTTGTTCTTGAAACACTCCATCTCCGTATTTTTCATTTTCAAGAGTTGCTAGCTGTGTCCTGGGTATCCCCCCGCTTCCCCCACTCCACCCCCTCCTTCCTCCTGTGCATGCTCCATCAGCACTTGCATTAATCCAGGCCTAAAAGTACTAAATTGATTCACAGTAACGCAGGCACCCAGGGGCAGAATATTCCAGGAACAAATGAATTAATCATCTCAGAGCCTCCGTGCTAACCCACATGAAAGCCCACTGCCCAGAGTGGTGGTGATAAGGGGCTCAGCCTGGCCCCTCAGCTGACCTCCCAGCATGGGCTCCCGCAGCAAGCACTCCATCTGCTCCAGACACCGCTGGACACGCACCTGGAGGCTGCCAGGCACAAGCCCACGTGAGACAGAGCTCTTTGAAGAACTCCAGCATATAGGAATAGGAGTAACAGGGAGTCCTGCAGAAAGAGAGAGGTCTGCAGTCATTATTAATGGACCTTCATGGCGCTGACAACAGGAAACAGAAAATAATGTTTTGCAATTACGGCGCAGCTGCTGCAGCGCCAGCGCAAGGGCTGTACACAGGTGCAGCTATTACAGCAATGAATAGCACACACTAAAGGTGCCATCCACATGGCCAATAATACCAGGGCTGAAAAGGTGTTTTCATTTGCAGCCTGATGCTGGGAAGGAAAAAGGTTTAATAAGTAGGCTGTCCCTCAGCCACCCAGGTCTCAGCCTTATCTGGAGCACCAGGTGGGCAGGTGGGCACTGGCAGGGAAGCTCCTTTCATCATCTGACTGGGGAAACCAGGTAATGTCTGAGTCAAAACCATGAGGCTTTAGCCAATTGAAAAACTGGCAGGTTTTTTCTTTCTTTGTTGTGAATAGAAAGTTTTTAGAAGTTTCTTCCCTTCCTGTTATTTAAAACACACAAAAGGCTCTTGGGAGTAGGGGAAAGACATCTCTCTTCTGATCTCTTCCACACAACACTCTGGCAGTGCCACTCATCTGACTTCAGTGGCCTCTTACTGGTGGGAACAAGAGAGAACCAGACACAGAAACACAGCTGTGGTACTCGTTCATCAATATTTTGCCCTTTACCCCCACCCCTGTCCCTGTGTCAGTCCCATGCAGCAGCAAGGAGGGGCTGGACAACCTGACCTCCAGAGGTTCCCCCAGCCTCAGTTATGCTGCTCCCATGACTTCCCTCTGGTGCAAAGTGACTGAATCTTGTTTGGCTCCCTTGTGATCTATCGCAGCTCTCAACCACTCTGTACTGGCATAGATCTGTGACCCCAGGGGCACAGGATTGTTATTTCTCTGCAGTCTGCTTTGTCCCCCTAATTCTTAGAGACATGTCTTAGAAAGGGAGAGGGAATCACACACTTACCAACCCCTTGCAAGCAAACCAAATACTTTCCAGACTGTTTTACCACACATACATCCATTCTTTCATCAGAAAGGGGTGCTGTTTAAAAGATACTTAGCAGAGAGCTGAGAGACAAGCGGAATAGGGGTTATTCAGTGCAACCAGGCACGCTGCCCCACTGTGAGCTTTTATTTTTCTGATCTGTAGGCCACTAAATATTTTTCCACTGGTGGTGAAGATGTCTAAATCACAAATGTAAGGCTAGCATCATGTCTTTTCCTCATGGAGGTCTCAGCAGCTGTCCACAGACCCACAAGCATCCACAAGTCACAGACACGTGGCTTCGTGTGCAACACAGGTAGCTGTCACAGGTACAAGGGGGTCCTCATGCCCCTCACTTCTGCCAGCTCTGAGCCCACGCCAAGCTCTGTGTTGCCACAGAGCCAGATAATTTAAAGCTAATGTAAGTAAATAAGTCCACCTTTTTTTTTTTTTCCTAATTTACATAGAAAAATCAAATCAGTTGTTACCTCAGCCTCACCACTACCCACCAGCTTCAGCTGGGCTTTTTTGGAATGAGCCAGTTGAGCATGGAGACATGGGTGTGAGGCTCGGAACTGCCCTGCTGGTATTGCCTGACCCAGCGCAGCGTGGGGCAGGGCTGTGACATCCGAGGCATAGCTCCATCCTCTGACCCAGAAGATGCTGGGGAAGGGTCCGGATGTTTTCAGACTGATAGTGCCAGGAACCCACTGAATACAGGCAGGGGAAACAGCTACCCCCAGCATCCAAGGCAAAAGCATTCTCCGGATTCCTGAACAGATCCCAGTTCACCAAGGTAAGCAGAACCAAGGTCTTTTTATAGGCCTTAAAACTGAGGGAGGCAGTAAAATTAATTTGAAAACTTTGCAGGAAGCTGGCATAATGAAAACAAAAGTGGATTGATGCACTGGCTGGCATACCCTCGCTCTGGGAAAGAGCTCAGGCAGCCACTTCCAGAAAAGCTGGAGCCTGCTGGAAGAGAGCACAAAACAGGAAACACTGCTCAAAGGAAGCTCACAGACAAAGTGGCAATGTGGAAGAAATTATAATGATTAATACAGTGCCTGAAGTGTGCAGGGGAGCCACAAAAGGTTGAAAAAAAGACCCAGAGATTTGATTTTCCAATGCCCTTCATCAGCAGCAGTCATTTTATACCAGCACAAAGCGGGAGTGCAATCTTCATGGCACAGAACAAGTGCACTTTATGTTGCCTTTCTCTCTATTTTCCTGCTGCAAAGCTCCCAGGGAAAGGGGCAATCAAAACCATTTGTCCCTGACCACTGGGGCTTGGAGCCTAAGCTAGGACAGAGACCATGAACAACAGACAAAGGGAGAGGGAAATCACTGAGAAGAGCTACCATATCTCTGGCTAGGATGGAAGAGGCAATAAGAATAAAGTGGAGACAACATCCAGTGACCAGCTGCAGAAAAAGCACAGTTACAGAAAAGAAAAACTTGTTCCTTCTCTTAATTTGATTGTGCTCCAGAGTTTTGCCATAATCAATCTCTTCTAATATCAAAAGCAAACCAAATTAGACCCTTAGATAATAACATTTTAAGCCTGTAGTTCAGATTCAGTCACTTCACCATATCCATCATAGCAAGTCAGCAGCAATAAATGAGTAAAGATTGAAAGACAGGCATACAAATCAGGTATGAAATGCCACAAGGCCAACCAGCAGCTTTTGGCAGTTCCACCAGCTTTCAGCAGACCAACAGCGTACTCTCAGGGCATTTGGGGTTTGTCCTGTGAGGTGCCACCACATTTCACGTGCTGTGGTTTCTCCAGAGTGAAGAGGGTTAAGTTTTCAGTTCTTAGTTTCTGCTCTCTGAAAAGAGGCATCTTGCTCAGATTTACTGTGGATGGGAATATGTTTCTGCCTGGTCTGTCTTCAGCTCCTCAGTGGGAATGAGCACCAAAACAAACTGCTCATGGGATTTTCACTACTAGTAAATTAAGAAATTTAAACATAGGTGACCTTTATGTTTACAACAATGGGAGAAGGGGCATGTTAAGTATAAGTTTCTCTCCATAAATTAAAAACACATCTATTCACCTATTATTTATTTCCTGCATTAAGTCCAGAGCAGATGAGAGTTGCATAGTTTGTATCTCTGTGACAGGGGAGGTATGTATAGTCTCTCCACAGTCTGGCTTTCTGAGGTTTCATAAAGACATTCAGATGTATAGTAGTTGTATCCTAATTTGTATTTATGTTCTGTGATAATGTTTGGACTAAGCTTCTAACAGAGCAGGAAAAAAATAAGGGGGTAATATTCAAAGGAATAAGCCACTTTTCTCTAAACCAAAAGCAATCAAACAAAGCCAGAACAAACTTTGTGGCTAGATCCTTTATTTTGTTGTTTTTAAAATAGAGGAGGAACATCTTTTATCTGGATATCCAGAATATTCTTCCAGCTCAGAAATATATATCTGCTGACTTACACTTTCTTGCAGCAGTCTCTGAATTCCTTTGAGCCAGTAAAGGATTTTGTCCTCAAGTCATTCCCATTAGGGGAATATTCAATTTAGAAACTTGCCTCCTGCTCAAGGTTCGCATGTGAAATTCACAGTCAAGATCCCTCCTCACTGAGTTTTAGGTCAGTGCCCTATCCACTGAAGAGAGAGAGATATTTAACAATTAAATACTCCTCTAGGCTACATCTGTACGAGGCAGTCCAGGAGTGCCTCCCAGCCCAGGGGTCTACGTGCCCTGACTGTTTTCACTCCATGATGGAATGGTGTCACCCTGCCTCGCTCCACTCTCCCCTTCTCATAGGAAGGAAGATTCTCTGCGAGGGTCAGGAAGGACACACAGTGCCCTCCCAGTCCTCAGGGCAGGCAACTGGGGTTTCTGACTGCAGAGCCAGCTCCACAGCTTACTGCAGCTGAGCACTGCTGAAGAGCTGGGCACAAGCCCCAAAATTATCTCATGGTGTCTAAATACCTTGTGTTAATCTGTCCATTGCTTCAGGCACCCAAGAAGTAGGAGCAGCCTAAAAGGCAGGAGGATGTAAGGACATATTTTTGCCTGTTCAAAGATGACACAGTTTTGCTTGTAGAAAGCAAGCTATTTTTCTATTCTTGGGCTTTTGATATTAAGAATTAGCTATCCACTTTCCAGAAAACAGGGAATTAGTCTTTCCAGACTACATGTTTAACAGAGAAGAAATGAATCTTCATGAGCTCAAGACATATTCCCTCTTCTTCTCTTAGCCCCTCACCCTCTGCCTCATATCTCTTCTATGCAGTTTTTCAAATAGTTTAATAATATTCACAGGGACATTAGATTAATTGGATTTTAATTCCAAATGACTGTGAAAGCAGAGAAGTGAGTCACCAGTCCATGCTAATGAGAAGATCTATTAAGGACCCTTCTCTGATAGACACATAGAGTAGGGTTATAAATATTTCATATTCAATTAATTGAATTTTGCCCCCTGTTATATGATGCTGCCCTGGAATGTTAATCAACTGGGACCAGAGAGAGAGGGAGAGAGGAAGAAAGAAGGGGGGGAAAAAAATCTAAAAGAGAGTCTTTAAACAACATCAGAGCCATTCCCATCCCCAAATCCTCCCAGTTCACACAGCGCCCTGCACATCAGAGCAGAGGCTTTCATACAGACTGCATCTGGTTACACACAGTGGATAAATTAATGTTAATTAATCAGACAGTCATTTTATGGGGAACTGTGCGCAAAAGGTTATTCGAGCCCTGCTGCAAATAGATTTATAGGTATAATTGCCATGTTGAATGACCCTCTGTACATAGGCTCATTAAACTGGCCATCAGTCAAGAAGTCTAATTGAGGAAGGCCCATATCGTGCCGCTGGGACCACGCACTGGCTGCAAACAAATCCACTCCACAGAAGCCAGCTCTCTGAAAGCCGCCAATAATGCCACTTCCCATCCTCTGGGCACTTCTGCCACTGCCACTCCTGCCAGCTGAAACTCTAGGCAGGAAGGAGAGAGGAGAGAGGAGAGAGGAGAGAGGAGAGAGGAGAGAGGAGAGAGGAGAGAGGAGAGAGGAGAGAGGAGAGAGGAGAGAGGAGAGAGGAGAGAGGAGAGAGGAGAGAGGAGAGAGGAGAGAGGAGAGAGGAGAGAGGAGAGAGGAGAGAGGAGAGCTCCTGTGCCCATCATCGTGGCTTTACATCATGTGCAAGGCACACCGGGGGACTGGGCACAGCGTGGAAATGGTTTTATTGACAGCTGCGTTTTCCAAATGCCTCTCTGGCCTTGGCAGCTGGGAACAGCTTGGATGCGCCGGCTTCAAAGGCGCTGAGATCAGAAGGCGAATATAAAGACACTAAAGATTCTCGATGACATTTCATATTTCAAGAGCATCTCTTGATTTTACTGGGGTGGGAGGAAGCATGGGATAGTCAACGCCAGGAGCTGAAATGCCCAGAACTGGCAATCAGGCACAGACACATACCCCAAAAGCAGGGCAGCTAATTGGGCTGCAGTCCTTCCCTCAGTGCCACCCAGGTCCTATGGCTATGCTGTGGCACACAGTTGTTCCCATGGGGGCTGTGTCCAATGTGCAGCCTTTCAAAACAGCAGACAAACCTTCCCACCATCCCTGGCAGCAGACACGTGAAGCCATAGGCCGGCACTGTGAAAACTTGCCTTTTGCTCCTTCTTGTGGAATCTTGTGGCAGCTCCTTCAGTGTGAGCTGCCTGCTCACATTCAATTGTCCCAACCTCTCTGTGCCTCCAGTCCCCACCTATGCAATTATGTGTCTGAGGATTGCCCCTTATTTCACACACCTAAAGGGCACTGCACCCTGGTTTACACGCTGAGAGCTGCAGTTGCAAGTGTTCTCTCTCTCACACATGCTGTGGATCACACATGTGTTCCCAGAGTGGAGAAAAGCAAGAAGCACATGGCACCCCACACTACCGTGAAGTCTCCTGGGCAGCCACTCAGCAGGCCAGCCAGAGTGGCCTCTGGGTGTCAGGAATGGGCTTTTTTTGTCCAAGATGCTTCCCAAAACAGCTCCAAGGGAAGCTACACCATTTGCTCCACACTGGAAAGTGTCATTTGAGAGTGCTTGGGGAAATAAAAGCCTGCATCAGAGTAACAGACAGGTAAATCAATTAATAGAACTTGTTCACATTGTCTCTTCCAACACTCGTGTTACTTCTTTTGAGGTTGCCCTTAGTAGTGTATCAGCCTGATCAGATATTAAATGGCTACAAAACACCATCTTCCTCAAACGCAAATCAAACAATCAAAGCAGAAAAACTAAAGTGCACTAATACAGAAGCCATCAAGGCCAGAATAAGTGTGGACAAAGAGAAATCCATGTGTCTCAGACCAGTGGCAATGTCACCATCTGAAGATGTTTCTGATGAAGAGGGGTTTCCACCCCTGGAGAAGGCAAGGGTTGCATAGCATGTTTGGGCTGTGGCAGCATTTCTCTTTATCCTGTCCTACCATGACTGGTTCGGCCTCGATGCATTCCACTCTCTTTTTCCAGTACTGGTGGGCACAGTATTTACCTGCACAGCATCTGACAGAAGGATCAGGAAGACTGACTGTGAGCATGGCACACTCCTGGATCAGCTGCCTGCCACTGATGCCAGGGTAATAAGGTGTGGTTTTTCGTCCGCTGGTTTGCCTTGCCCCCAGTGGGCTTCGGGAGCTCCGATCGGGCCGAGCTGGACCCTACCGGCTCTCCGGGCTAGCGGTCCCAGTTCTCCTAGGCTCTGCCCAGGTGGCGGTTGCGGTCAGTCCCAGGGTCGCCCTATGGGTGAAGAGACCCGGGCACGGAGGCCAGCGCCTGCCTCGCAGCTAGGCGAATCAGTCCGAGAGCCCCTCGAGATTAAACCAGTCCCAGGCGGTGGAGAGGGTGCAAGGCGTCTTTATTGTCGGGTTAGCAGGCAGTAAGGAGCAGGGGAGACGCGTCGCTTCGACCTCTCCAGGCAGCTCGGGGGAGACGCTTCCGGCACGGAGTGCAGAGGGGTCTCCTAGCAACAGGGTTGCTGAGCCGAGCAGCCTCGAGCAAACGAGGGACACAATGTTTTAAGGGGCGCCACGGTTTCCCGGGGCAGGAATGCAGGGGCGGAGCTAACCGGGCTCGGGGACACTTTGAGGGACAATAGGGGGAGCAAATCAAGAACAACTGGGGTGGGGAGTACACTTAACCAATGGGAGCAGGGTAGCAACAGAACAATCGGGGGACTGGGCGGCAACAGGGGAGGAGACGGGGAGGGTACAGCAAACTTTGAACAAATCAACTTGACACAAACTTTTGGTGGGAGGGAGAGTACGGCTCAAAGCTCGGCCTCCTCCGAGCCCCATGAGATGGTGTCATCAGCGGCATCCGCTTGTACGGGATTGACCGCTGGGCATTTGGACTCGGGATCGGCAGCCTCGGGCTGCCGTACTACTACACCAGGGCTTCAGAGGGCAGCTGCACAGCCCCTCATCCGGCACAGGGAGCCATGTTCCAGTAGAACAGCCTCCAGGCAAGCCTGGGGTCTCAATTGAGTCCCAAGGGCACTCCCAGGACACTTCTCAGAACTGATTTTCTCCTATCCTGTGGTCCCCTTCCAAAGACCATATTTGAGTCAGGTGAACAAAAGCATAGCCCTAGTTGTTAAGGCATACAAACACCATTTTTTTCTATGAACAAAGCAGCATTTCCTCTTGTAATAACAGGGGTTTTCCTCAATTTATCTAAGGTCTTCAATTTCTCCCATTCTCCTGCCCCAAGGCAGCACATCTGTGTTACCATAGACGCGAATCCCGTGGCTGTGCTGCTGCAAAACCCTTCGCCTTTGCAGTGTACCCCACTCGGCACAGGAGGAGAATCTTCTCTTGAGTGCTCACCCACAGAGGGCACCACTTGTAAATGTATCTGAGTTAAGGCGCTGCCACTTCATGTCTCACCAGCACAAATCCAAACCCTTCATGCATATTATTAGTCATCTCTGGGAAGAAAGGGAGCAGCAGGCTGATGTAGCACAAAAGGATATGTTTTTAAAGTGCTCACTGTGCATTTGCACTCATGCTGAGATGTCAGGCAAGGCTTCCCATTCTGTATCGCTGTGGAATGCCTCCAGCCCCTGAGAGCTGAACTACATCAGTTCAGTGACATAAGGAACGAGAATGGTACCTCAAAGGTTATCTGGTATTTCCATATGCAACCATGCTTGTCACTTCATCTTGGGCAAGGATGGGGAGACACACATGCTCTTCCTCTGTCCACAGCAGGTGGACTATAGGGATTCCCCTCCTAAATGTTAAAGACAAATTTTTATTTACTACAGCAGCCAGTAGGTAATTTTTCTGAAGTCCTCAGTTCAGGGATAAGAAGATAATGGCTTTAAACATAACAGTCACTAACCTCACTGATAGAAATTTTACCCCCAAACTTCCTTGGGTGTTGGGATTTCAACCTGTATTTCTGTGAAACACCTGAGATCTGGTTTGCTGAGCCTGCTTTTACATGTGTAGAGAGGTAGGTGCAGCTTTATGCAAATACCTACCAATAGAGCAAAAATCTACAGCCTTCTCACCCCCCGACTTCATTTTAAGTGATATAAAATCCCAGCTATGTGCAATGTATGCACACAAAACAGAGCAGCCAAACAGGGAGAAAAAATATCTGCCCACCTTGTATCCCACTTCTGTGTTGCCTCCATTGCTTGGCAAGGTCCAAGGGGACATGCAGTAATGTACTTAAGGCAGGGGACAGCTTACAGAGCAGTAAAATTGTACATTGTGCATTCAGTTCACTGAGGAAATTGCTGAGCTGTTCCTTCTTTAAATACCAGGCCCATAGTTAAATTGAAATGAAGTTTTTCTCTTCATTCACTTTTCTCTTCCAAGTGCATCTCAACTTCTAGTTTAGAAAAATCAAAATATGCTGAAAAATAGCTGCTAGAATTAGCCTTCAATCCAAGGGGGTGATGGTGGTAGTGTCTTTTTGGTATTCTTATTTGAAATCAACCTTTGCCCATCCAGTACAATCTACCTTTCTCATTTCTGTCTGATAGTCCTGTATTCCTCTCTTACAAGCCATCAAGATTGTTTTTGTCTTCACAATCTCTCTAGAAGCTCTTGAGCTTTTTGCAGCACTAAGAACCCAGAGAGGGATTGGAAACTAATAATGTTGGAAATCCCCACCATGTATTTTAATCACTGAAGTGCGCTCTCAAATTACACTAGAATTAGAATTACCAGAACTCAAGTTCCTGACATCACCCTTTTCTAACCTGAATTTCTACTTTGGCTCTTTGAGTTACATAATGCTGTGCAAGGTAGATGCACATTACTAGCACAACTCTCCTTTAAATAGCAGCAGCTGTTTACAGTCTTTCTATAAAACAAAATATCTTCCTCCTGAGATGAGAAGGAAAGGAGGAAGCCTCAATACAACAGATTGATCACGGTAGCCCCCAGGCTAACAGCCTTTTTTTTTTTGCGAAGGAATATTTTACAGCTATTTAAATCTGCTCTGTGCTAGCTTTGCAAGACTGCAATACATTTGGCTAGGTAAGCTGCCTAGTCCACAGTAACATAGTACAGCAAAGATTTTAGATAAGTTTCTTCCTTTCCACCCAGCTTTAAGACTAATTCAACCAGCAAGTTTCCCTGCAAATGCAATGTTTCAAAAAGACAGTTTTCGTTTTAGTTCATGTAATGTATCCCATTAAATCTGTGTGACCACTTCTCTTTGATTCCCAGAGTGCCTGTTTGCAGGGAGAGGTTCAGGCTGAGAAGACAAGACAGGAGAGTGAGAGTTTGCTCACCAGCCCTGACTAATTCATCACATTGTAGGAGCTGAAACTACAACATAAGTCAATGGTATTAAATGTAAACAAGTTTCGCTTAAGAAAACACTAGAAGAGAAGCCCCACTGATCATACCTGGGCTTTCTTGAACGTACAGCTCAGCAAGGGCTGCAGAACAGGGCACGGGCTGTGCAGGCAGATCTCAGGGCACAGAGCAGCAGGTAGAGACCCAAAAGCCCCTTTGAGAGCACTTATTTTCCAAAGCAGGTGCTAAAGCCAGCCTGCTGGGAACGTTTGCCTTCCGCAGTCTTGCCAAAGCCCAGAGTTGATGTGCATTTTGCTGGCTCTGCCAGGACTCAAAGTGATTAATTCTGGTCTCTGGGAGGTAATCACAGGCTGGCTTCAGCCCATGGACCTCCAGGGCCAGCAGCACCCAAGTCCCCATCCCTTTCTGGGGATGCGCCCTGGCTCTGTCCCATGGGAAACAAGGATGGCACAGCCAGACCTCAAGGGAAACTTTAGATGCCTAAGATGTAACTGAGGCTGCTGTCACAAGGAGGACACACCCATGACGACAAAAAAAGGGCAGGCCAAGTCAAGGGCAAAGCTGCCATGAAAACAGACAGGGGTCACCGTGTCTCTGTTGCAGCAGAAGTATGGAAAGCTCAGCTGCTGTGTAAAATCCAGCAGACCTGAACACCTTCCCTCAGAAGCGTGAGGGATTTCACCCACCCACTCACCCATTTTCACATTAGATGTTAGTGATCAATAATGCCAGGCAGTGACACAAAGCAAATTGTTTATTCAGATCAATCTTTTAATCCCATTTCACCCTTTAAAATAAATTACCAAATAAACTCTTCCGTTAACTATGCTCTAACTCATTATGTGGTCACAGGACAAAAACTTCCCATCAGAAAAAAAAAAATCACTTTTTTTTGGAACTTGTCTTGGTTTCACTGATTTGTTTCTTCTCAAAACATTAGGATTCTGCAGAATTTTAATCTGACACAAAAATCAGAATGCAGTAAACAGCAGATTCTTTGCTCAGTCACACATTAGTTAAATGTTCATAAAGCAATACCAATACTTTCACAAGGGAACAACTTTCTACAAAATCCTATAAAAACATTTCTGGAAAACATTTTTAAAAAAATGTTTAGTATGTATTGATGTGTGATACCAGTCTATTTTATTGGGGTAAGTAGATTTACAAAAAAAAATCATTAAAAATCCTGACACAGCATTTTGCAGTAGGTTATCTCAATGTACAACTAGTACTTAGGAATTAAGCCTGAAAACATCCCTGTAAGTCAAGGACTTTACAAGCAGGGAAACTTGCATCAACAGTTAAGTCAGATGTCAAAATCATACAAGGACTCAGTCTTGACTCTTGTGGTGATCATATCACATCACAATATTTTGTAGAGAAGTATTTATTATGACTGATAATTACTGTTCAGGTTTCTTATTAGTGTTATCTGGTGGAATGTAACCCCTCCATAAGATGGGATGTTTTTGAGTAGAACAGTCTGATCTACTACAAAGCTATTTCAGATTTAACAAGCTTTAAAACACTAACCCTGCATGGCTCTTCACTTATTTTGATACCAAAAAGGAAGTGCTGCATTGCTCTAAGACTACAAAGTAAGGTTGATGTAGCAATGAGCACCAGCTGCGTCATTAGAGAAGCACAACTCTACAGACCACAGGCTCTATGTCCCTTCTTTTACTCTAGATTGAGTTCCCCCTTCTGCCTTTTGTCTTTCTTTTACTTGGCTTTAAATTTTGGCTTAGCCAGTTACCAGTGCTCCTGATTCCCAAGGGTCTTTTCTTGCTCTCCTCACCAGCAGGTGTCACATTGAAGGATGTGAAGTACCTTTGCTGCCCAGCTCAGGCTGCAGTCCCTGCTCTGGGGATTGCTGGGGAAAGCCCTGCTCCCCCTTCCCCCTGCTGGGGCACAAGTCAGTGCCAGCACCTTCAGCAACCCCATGCCTGTACTCTTCTACTTGCACCATCTCTCTCCACAGCCAAGAGATAAAAAGTTTCCCCTGCCAGCTGCCTACAGCACCAGGCTATCAGGCAGCTGGTCTAACACTTTACTGACTGTTTTCTGTCCCTCATTTTTATCACAAGATTATTTGTTGATTAAAAGTTGTGTATTTCTGTAAAAGAGAAAAAATGCCTCTCTGTGAAAAAGTTTAAATATATAAAAACACTTCATAAAAATATTTATTATAAAAATGAAATGCCCCATGAGCCTGTAAATGTTGCCTGTAAAATCTCCATTAACTGGAATAATTTGAAATACAGTCATTCAAGCTCTTCTCTGCCCTCTCCAGTAAGATTTTAAGATAGGCAACAGAAATGCCACTCATCTTGTACTTCAATCCTCCCGCAACCCATTTTTCTTCTTCTTTGTTTGTTTGTTTACAGTGCAACAGTTTGATTTCCCAATGCTGGCAGTTTTCTTTGGAGGCATCATTTGTCTTTGCTTTTAATAGAGTTCAGCATGGCCTGATTCTGAGCCCTTCTTACAGAGCTGGTTTGAGGTCTGATCGGTAACAGGAGCAACACCAGGATACTGAGAATGTGCATGTGAAAATACACAGACCTGGGGAAAAAAGTACAAAGAGAATATTATATTTTTGTTGGAAAACATGAATTGTGCAACCCAAATACACAGAATTTAGTGCTAAGGGATGAATGCAGAATGTATGAACCTGACCTAGAAAGCACAAAAATACACCCTTGAATTTCACAGTCTATGAATATGGTGTCTGCTGGCACAGATGAAAATACTGCTGTGGATAATAATGAGGCAAGGAAACCATCAGCACACCCAAGAGTCTGAAGTCTGACAGCTCAGATAAACCCATGTAATTCAACTCGAGCCTTATTCAGCCCATCTCTCTTTTAATGTTAGACTATACAAGGCCATGTTCTGAAGAAATATCTTTCATGCTTCAAAAAAATTTTTAAAAGTGACAGAAAGAAAAAAATTAAATCAAAGTGTTGAGATCTGAAATAAATCAAAACACTCAGCTTTTAACTAGAGAAGGTCAGGTAATGATGTTTACAGAAGGCTTGCATTTTTGAAGGTAACTGCTCAGAGATAGCTGTATTTGGTATGTAACTAAACATCAAATATTTTTATTTCAAATAATTCAGTATACACAAGATTGAAGAGAAATAAAAGATACTTAAACCAAATAGATGAGATTCTGGCAGCTTGGGGAGGATGATGTTTGGGAGGAGTATGGTCCAGCTGTTAAACATAGCAATGCACATTTCTGTGGTCTCATTTATGCTTCTTGCCATAGTTCTTAGTATCCTTGTAAAGGTGCTTAAGACCACTGCTTGTGGTGTGAACTGCCGAACTGCCCCAAAAATTCATGCCCTAGCCCAAAGGCATAAAATTTTCTTGCTTACAAGTCTCTAAGTCTAAATATTAACTATGTTCAAAGCCACCAGGGCAAAAATTATTAAGAAATGAAGCTAATGAGGATTTGGAGTAATTTTTACCTGGTAAGTTCTCTGTGTTGAAATCAAATGTTTTAAGAAACAGGAACAGAAAATGTCGAAATTCAACCTCCTCCAAAAAGACAGCAGCTATCTTGACTACCAGTTTTTTGTCTTTTATGTTAGAGGAGGGAATTGTCTTTCTTCTGAAGCAAAACCTGTTACTCTATATTGACAGTACAATGAAAGAAAAGTAAAGAAATGTAGTCTGATCTCCCTTTTCTAATTATTTTCTCAATTTCTATATTTCTACTTGGTTTTATTAGAGCCCATTCAATGCACCCTGCAACACCAGTGTTTTCTTATTTTTAAGGAATCTAGGGAAGCACTCATTTTGTAGGAAAAAAAGCATACTTTGATAACAAAAAACATACTCCTTTCAAGGAGCAGTGCTCTGCCAGGAGCCTTCCATGTGTCCTGCTGATGGATCACACCTCTTGTTACATTCAGTAGCTGGGAGACTGGTCTTTGCTCAGCACCTCCTTTCTACTGCCAACTGTCATTATTCTTAACCTCTTCAGCCTTAGCTACTGCGAATGGTTGAGACTCAACTATTTTGAAAATGGAAATTGAGTATATGAAATGCCATGTAAGGACACAGAATGTGAAGAACAACCAAAGTGCTCTGCCTTGGCATTGTTATAATCTCATTACATAACAGGAGTACAAAAATCACCCCTTATACTTTAGCAAGCATCCTGTCTGAAGTCCTTTCAAATTCCATGCAATGCTAACTGCTTTTCAGTGTGGTTTGGACTATTTAACAAAGTCTGTGCCAGCCTAGAGAATAAAGACAAAGGGAGAGGACTTACTTGTAAAACTTAATGGTGGGCTCCACAGCCAGCATCACAAATGGTGCAACAGTATAGCACACAGCCAGCTGAGTGACAGCCCAGGTGACAACGTCATAGGCTACCTTAAGAGGCACTGATGAGAGGAAGTAATGTCTGCAGTTGTTTCTTATCTGCAGGTCAGGAAAAATAAACAGATGATTATGTAAATTCATTTCTTAGGCAAAGTCACACGGACGCGTTGCAGTGCATGACTCTCCACTTACCCATCAGCATTAGTACCACAGGAAGGTTTATACACCAGTTAGAAAGCACTGAGAGCAGGAATACAGAAGTGTATGGCCTCTCATATCCAAAATCTCCCAACCAGTAGCAAACAGAGAAGTAGCCCCCAGTTTACTCTGTCATAACCACAGGAGCAGACTCTGTCATTTTGGGTGTCTGGCACAATATATTTGGGGAGGGAATCTGTTACGATTTAATCCTCCTCCCTCCTGGTTTTCACTTCTTACTGTTTATCAACAGTAAAACAAAGTTACTTTAAATGAAGCAAGTAAGTGTTTATACTTACAAGTGTACTGCTCCCTTGAGATTTTAAGTTAGTTTCACATCTGTGAAATCCTCATAAATGAGAGGCAAAGCACATGTTCAACAACCTGCTCTAGCAATAGTGGTTAATACTGGTCTCTGGTTTAGTTCACCTTTCAAATTGACCTGGTTATTTATCCATAGTCAAACTCTAGAAGACAACAGTGGTGCTTCCCAGCCCTGCACAACTGGCTGGTTCAGCCTGAAAGATCAGCAGTGATAAATTTAACAGTGAGACATGAACCCTGTACTGTCTTTGGTGACTCTATACAAAATAAGGCCCATAAACACAGAGACCATTTTACTGCATCATTTGTATCCACATAAATTGTTCAAGTTTGAGCTAATGCTCAACCCACAGCAGTTCCTTGTGTAAGACTGGGCCCAGAGTTAATTACAAGCCAGCATACAGGCAACATGACCCAGCAGAATTGTGGAATCCAACCTGACCTTGAATCCCAAGCTAATTTGACTGCATGGACATAGCTGGTGGCACTCCTAACTTTATATCCTCAAGCAACATTTCCTCTGACAGCCAGGGACAGCCATGCATTGCATCCAGAAGTGGTGCTGGTTATAACTGCTGAGTACTTTGCAATTAGCATCAATACAGAACAAAGTTTCAGTGAACATCAAGCCTGCAAAGGCATGAAAGAGGGCTCACAGCAGGGACAAGCTACTTGACCATGTGAGGGTGAAGCTGACAGCTGGATAGTGTCTAGCACAGACCTTAGAAGAGAACAATGAGAGGTACATACTGCTCTGGCTGCGAGTGTGATAAGGATTCCAGTGAGAAATGTAAAATAATATCCAGGATAGATACCATGCCACAGGGCCGACAGGATAAATGTTAAAGCCGTAGGGTACCAGGGAGCTCTGTCATAGCAGACACTGCAAAAACGAAAACAAAACAGAAGAGGCTGAACAATGGCCACTGCACTTGAAAGCCTTCTCTGTTTCTAAGGTCTTAATCTGTTTTCTTAGTGGTTTTATCTTGGCTGTTACAGATTAGGCCATAGGGCACTCTCCGTTTAAATGGAGGTTTAGATGGAATGAGGAAGCATGCTTATATGCAAAGGAGTATTCAAAGAGTGCCCATACAAATATTTCTGGTGCTCAAAGCATTTAAATAATGAAATAAAGGGCAGGCAAGTCTTCGTTCACCCGTTACATCTCTATCTGGAATCATACATTACCCTCCAAACTCTGATGACAGATCAAGAGCAAGTTGAAAGACAAAGAGATGTGACTCCACCTTTCACTCTAGTGAACAGAGGTATTTTTAGGCACAGTTATCTGGCAGATGCTGGGAACAACAGGGAGTGCCGTAAACTATTGCAAAACAGGGGATTCCAGGGAATGCCGTAAACTATTGCAAAACAGGGGATTCCAGCTAACTTTAGCAGCAAAAATCTTACTCCCAAGATGCAAGGGTAACAGTTCAAGAAAACAACACCCACTCTATTTGGCTATCTGAAGTTTAAATCAAATGCTATGTTCCAAAGAAACGAGTCAAGATAATGCATTTCTTACCAGGAATTATTTGAATAATGAAAAATAGTAGACATTGACTTTTAAGATGTATAGATTTAACATCATTATAATTACAGTAACTATACTGTTACTGCTAGAACTACAATAAATTTGTGCCTGCATTTCAGACACTATGTTGACTGTATACTGAGTTTTAATTGCACCAGAAAGTGTAATGAGTAATGAGACACAGTCCAATCTACAAAGTTTGGACTTATGGTGGTATTTATAATATGTGGCTTAACAGTAACAGGTTGAAATAAGATCATCTCAGTGCTATAAGTCTCTTCCCCATATCCTAAACAAGGACTCCCTGGCAAGCATCTTAGGGTAGCTTCAAACAAGACCACACTGGGGCTCTGAAGATTTTGACTTTATTTTTAGCTAAATTTCTGAATCCCAGTGGCACAACAAGACTCACCTCTGTGTGGGAAACATAACATAGCAAAATAGTAGAGGGAGAACAATGGAGGAAAACAACAAAATGCTATTACTTTCTATTACAGAAGATTTGAACAGTTCATATATAACTTTGCTGCTCATATATGAAATAGGAGCATTTTACATTTTCAGCAATAAAACTTTACAGCACCAAATACCCTTGTACTGCACCGTTACAGACAGAAGAAACAAAGAAAGAACAAGAGGCTATACATTTATGAGAGTCACCAGTCAGCATTTTTCCAGGCCATGTAGAGCTTTTGGATCTCACAAGCATGTTACTGTTTCATTACTCTTACCATTTCAGCCAGGCAGCTGTCTGAATGTTCCAGTTTTCAATGTACATTTTAAAACTTGTTGCAGTCTAAGAAAGAAGTTCACATAAATTGTTATTAATGAAACCTGTAAAATACTACTTGCATTTTAAATTAGTGAGGAGGTACATGGAAAATATTAATTCTAGCAGCTAACTTTTATGAAGACTGTGCCACAATCCATCATTATACTAATATGACTTGGGAGGGATATTAACTAGGCTGATGGCTCACCGCTAACACTTGGCACTTGCTCTAAAATCTCACTTTGTTTTATATAATTAAATACAGTTTTTGGTTACTTTCCAAATAATGGGAAGTCTGAAAGGCTTTCTTGTTTTATATGCTTGGCCTTCGTTTCAGTTCATAAACAGCTTCAGTTCTGGAATAGCTTTCTTGCCACCCATTATGCAATCAGGACTTCCCTACAGTACTACTAAAACAATGTGTTATTTTAAAAGATGCATAATTATTATCATCATCATTATTTTTATTTTTATTTTGAGAAGGAAGGTGGGGGAGACTGAAAAACATGGGCAAAAAAATTAGGACTAAATTTAGAAGCCAATTCTCAGCCCACTGCTAAGCTTGAGAAAACAGAGTGGACTCTAGGGTCCTGAGAGAACCAGCATACCTCCTCCTTTGAGTTCCCCCAGCTCTAGGGGACTCCTGGACCTTGTTGCTCAGCATCAGTTCCCCTCCTGCAGATTAATTTCATCTCCCAAATCCACCTTTGTTCTCGCCTGCTGGCAGAAACCTCCAAGGACACCCTTGCCAAGTGGGGACACAATTCAGTGACGTGGCATTATTTTGCCATATCAGCTGAAGGTAAGGGCACACTGAAAAGATGAATTAAGGGCAAAGGGTTCCAAGGGGAATTTGCAGATATCTTTGCACTTCCACTCAGAATCCTTAAAGCTAGCATTTCATCCTCTGCATTTAAAGAGTTAAAATTATTAGCAATTCCCAATGCAGCACCGCTACATTTTAATTGCATTTCTGCACCAGAAGAAGCCAAGAAAAATATTGTTTCTCTTCCAGCTAATATTGTCACTCTCTTTTGGCCTCCTTTAAGTTCCCCTGTTACATTACCAAGAGAGGAAGTAGTTGCTGGCTGTCAAAACAAGCACGCTGCCAAGGCTTTGAAGTCCTTCTCGTGCGCTTAGCCCCTGTCACATTTTAATATCCACACGACTGCTTCCATGTGCTTATCTTTACTACAGATCAGATAGTCACATTTAGTACTCAAGTTCCCAGCTCTGAAGCAATTTTACACATGCAGGTGGCTATACCTGCTGAATATATAGACTGTGGCTGCACACACTGTGCAATCACATTTCAACTCCCAGCACTGCTGTTGGCACATAAAGTGATGGTTCAAGGCTTACCCAAAGTCATGGTCTCTGTAGCCTCTCTCTTTCTCACTGCACACATGTCAAATAAGACAGCACTCTATTTTATGCTCTTGGAAACAATTTCTGATCTCTGTTGCCCATGTGACCAGTAAAGGAAGTAAGTTTTGAGAGGCCTACAGTTCAGTGGGTAGAGAGGAGCGAAGGCTCCTGTTTCCTTCATTTGGCTTGACTAAAGAGCACTGCATGCATTCTACTTTCCTCTTTCAAACAGAAGTTGCCTCAGCCTATCAAAGAAAGAATCATCTCCTGCCCCAAAACTGAATAAGATAATGATTCAATCTCAGAGTGGTATCTAGGGTGCTGCTATCACCAAGAAGTGTAAAGCATTTCTGGGCTGTGTATCCTGTGCTCATCAAGGAGAGACATAAACCAAGGACTAATTATGGTTAAAAAGGAAAAAGATAAATAAAGTTGAAAAACAGGGGATGTATAATGATACTTCCAATTTTGGTATTTTCAGTGAAGAATTACAGGGGCTCTTTCATTTTTGAGAAGAGCTATTACAGCACATTCACTTAGTCACAGACTGTTCAGCAATAAAGCAGTCAACTTATTTTCATCTGGGATTACTTTTAAAATGTAACTACAAAATTACAGGGAGACGCTACTCCTATTTCTAAAAAAGAAGCCTTTAGAAAGCAGTCTCAGACGTGAATATTTCCACATCTCACTGTCACTCACAAAATATTCTTCAGGGCAAACAAATTATATTTGCCATCTTTCACATTAGAGACACAAACATGAATAGTTTTCAAAAGGCTAATGGATCTTAAAAGTATACTGCAGTCACAAGAAAGGAGTGACAGACATTTTGAGAATGAGTGTGGCTTGCTGCACAGAGCTCTAGATGAGCATCCATCTAAGCTCAGTGTGCCCCTGCCATATCCCACTCAGGCTGCTTGGTTTGTACCTGTTATGTCACCTGCCCTTGCTTTTCTCCACGTACAAGAGGCAGTACAGCCCTTGCAAGTGTTCGTGCGACTTGTGGCAGCCTCTTTCACTACCACCACTCATCTCAACTGGGCTACAAAAGTGAAAGATTGTTAGAAGTAAATAAACAGAATACACTACTGTCCTAGGTTGCAATATAGATGTAGTTAAGTATTCTATTACCACCAGCTGTGGGCCGTTAGCTGCTATCACCTGCTAATGACCCACTCCGATGACAGGCAATGGGCCATCCGTTAGCTATTATCAGCTGCTAACGACCCACCCCGCATGACAGGCAATGGGCCATCAGGGACCCACCGTGTGACTCATGGACTTATCTCATCCCATTGTGGGATGCTCTGCCCAGGAGGGAAGAACCAGGTGTTCCCACGTGGATATAACCTGGCCTTGGAACTGCCTGAGCTAGCCCTGTCTACTGGGTTCCCAGAGGACCAGAGCTACCACTGGATCTTCAGCTGGAGACTAGACCTTCACAGGATCACCGCTTCAACTGGACTACTTCAGTTGGACTGCTACTACCACCCTAACAGGGTGTTAGGTTGTATCTGACTTTGTCAGTGCTTTTCCTTGTATTATTTCACTTATTTTTAATTTCAATCTTGACTTGTGATCTCCCACTGGTTTGTTTTCAAACCAAGACAACCACAGATGGTGAAGAATCATAGCTGTGAACAATTTACTTGACCCACTGAGCTTAGCCTCTATCTACAGTAATTGACTGCTCATTTATTAAGTATCTGATATAATTATTTATTAGCCCTCACTAAACTATTTAGAAATACAACCTGAATACAGACCTTGAGGAAGCCTGTGAGACAGATGCTTTTTATCTGTCCAACGAATAAAATACAAGACCTCTTCATGCTAAAGGGGAGCATCCTGGTGGCATAGATTTATTTTCCTTTCAGTAAAGCCTCTACCAATTATCATGCTCATTTCTCTATAATTATGCCAATGCAACCACTCCTTTATCTCACCTCAATGTTCCAGATATTCAAATTGGACAACAGGTCCCAGCGGAAAGTGCCTCTCTCATCAACTCCACTGAATCCATAACCAGCTGCATTGTTGACTGCATCTGCTGCAATGTCAAATCAAAACAGGTCAAAATCAGACTCCTGAAAGAGTTTTCTTACAAGTTGGTATGGCACTAAACGAACATTCAAGCCAGTTTTGTGCGATTTAGCAACCTTTCTTTCCTAGAGAAGCTTCTTCTTTGCAAAGGAGTATTACTATAAGACTACACATGAGTCATTTCCTCAAGAGGCAAGCCTAGCTACTCCTTGTGAAGAAGAAATTAAATAATAAAATGAGTAAAAATCAGTTTTCCTATTATTTTGCCTTTATTATTCATCTGAGATAGATGTTGCCATAAAATGAATGAGCATTTCCCTCAAAAGAGCACCTGGATGTCATAGCATTTTCAAGAAAACCTGTAATGTCTCACAGACAACAAGATTAACAATAAATAAATAAACAATCAACCTTCTCTAACCTGAAACGTTCTGGTTTGTTTTTCACTTTCTTAAATAGGATAGAATTTACTGATGGAAAGAAAGCTCTCTAAGTTTTTAATTCTCTCCCTGTTTAAAAAAAACCCAAACAATGAACAACAACCCTGCCTGAAATTGGCCCCTATGATTCTGCCCAATCTCAGAGACTGGAGCTGCACATAACCATCACCCCAGAGCAGGGGACTCCTGCATTTGCTCCTCCTCGCTCAAAGGGTTGCAGATCAACTGATTAGTGCTTTTTTTGCCAAAAAAAGGAAACCAGGAATCATGGGATGAGCAATAATAATATAGCATAGCCTTTGGCCTTTCTCTTCCCAAGCTGCTGTCTGAGCAAGGTGTGAAGCACAGAAAGATCACAATTGTGCACCCCTAGAATGCTCCCAAAACCCCAATCTCCGCAAAGCTCCACAGAGGTTCATTTCCCTGCAGAGCTGAGCAGCTCAGGCTGTGAATCACTTTCACAGCTCCTTGGATGGAGGCACTCAGACTCAAAGAGTTTTCACTGACAGCTCAGAGTCAGGTTTGCTGCCATGTTCCCAGGACTATCATTAATGCGGCGAGAAGCCGAATTTTCTTCCCGTGGATCTGGAGGGATCTGGCAGCACAGCTCCCACACAATGGCATGCCTGTGTTGTCCTGAGGACAGGAAGTGGTTATCAGCCTGTTTCAGCAGGCGCTTTTGTAATGCCCTGGGCCATGCCACCGGGAGCAACACTGGGAAAGAATAAAGTGTCTGCTGTTCTGCTGCCTGCATTTGGGATGGGAATAGAAGAGGCCTCACCCTCCACTACGCAATGCATACTTTTCCCCGAGCTGCCTCATTTGTAAGACATTTCTACAGCTTGGTCATGTCACAAATGCAAGTTCAGTTTCTCTTTTCAATAATGGACTTTCAATTCAGTATAAAGCCAGAAAAAATGGAAGCAACATTTAACACTGGGTCGCACAAAAATAAGTTTGTGAGCAAGCAATTCTTTATCTCAAAGCCTTTCCCATCCCACACATGCCAGTCCTGGCTGCCTTCCCTGGATCTGACAGTTTTATTCCCAGAATTTTAATCACAGCCTCGCAGTGAATCTCCCTGGCTCTTTCCATCCTGTATCAGTGACACTCTGCTCAGCCTCAGGAACATGCATTGTTTGCTGGGCTTCCAGGATCCTCCCTACACACAATGTCTTGTAACACCAGCAAAAAAAAAATCAGGATATTTTCAGCCTGGCCTAACAGATTTGACTCCTCACACACAGATGTGAAAGGTGACTTGTAAAAGGAAGAAGGTAAAACGCAGTAAGATTATTTTGGCCACCAGTCTAGCTGGTGCCTAAAAAGATTTGCTTCTCTGTCTAGTGAGCCCTCTTACTTCTCCTCTCCCTTTTCCTTGCAGAGATTTTGGTCCTTCCCAACACTTCCTTTCCTCCCCACAGTTCTCCGACCTCTTCTCTGGACCGCTCAAAGCCAAGGTGTATACTGGACCTCATGGTGCTTTAGAGGCAAAGGTTAACATCAGCCCCCCAACAAGCACAGATTCCACTGCACAAAGGAACACATTTCCCACAGGAACTATAGGTCTTGAGACAATTTTAATCCCCCATACTGGGTTTCAGACCCCCTCCCCCATTTAGGAACTTATTTGCTACACACAAAAGTACATGATGCAGCCAGACTTACCTAACGTCCATGCAAAATAATATTTTGGTTTTGCTGCCTGTGTTACAACATAGAGGTAACCCAGTCTTGACAAGAAGGGAGTTTTTTCAAGAAATTCATTATCAATAATATATGCCATAGGAAAATTCTTGGTAAGTGTCAAGAATAAAATGAGAGATACTAGTGTGATACACAGCTTGTACATCACTGCTCCCTAAAAAGCACAATGAAACATTCATTAGAAACATTGCTTAGGGGAAGAACAAGGCAGTGCTCATGACATACAAAAACAATGGGCTTCAAGAACCATTTGAGTTAGCAGTGACAAACTTGATACTAATTAATTTAGAAGAGGTGACCAAGAAAGGGCCAGAGTCACAGCTTTAGTTTAATTTGGCTAACTGAACTACCTATAGATAGGTAGGACAATCACACGTCAAAATCAGCAATGAACTTCATGAGAGACTCCACATCAGTATGCAGATATTCTAAAATGAGAAAGGAAACAAACAAACTTGGTGGAAACAAGAGTGGAAAGCAGAAATCCTCTCTATGTGTACTGTCATGTCCTGGAACTAAAGTCTGGGTTCCTCCTGGAAGCCAAAAGCATTGGTACTCAGTGCAGCAGCGTGTCTTACTACCCAGCTATCACACAGAGGTCTTGCTAAAAATCACTTGTCCAAAAAGTGAAAGTGTTGTATAGCACACTTGTACCCACAGTATGGGCTCTGCCACAGTGTTTTCTATTCCATTTTATTTCTATTTCTAATAGTGTAAGCTCCCTGGCTTCCAATACACCATTATTGACAATCATGGCAGTAGTTCAAAGCTTGTTTGCAAATACACCCCAGGAGTAAACCCTTCTTGATCCAGGCATAATTAAAAAGTAATCTGGCGCTTGGATACCATGTAAAAATTTACTCATGTTCTCAAAAGACTAATAAAAATGCAATATACTGTTAAAACAACTATGTGGGTTTTGACCTATTTTGATTTTCTGATCTCTTTTTACATATTCTCCATATTTTGAAATAAAGTAATGTGCAAATTGTTTTTATGCAGATTTTCGTACTCTCTCCTGACTTGCATCTTACACAATATAGGTCTTACTCTGACCTCAGTCAGACAAATGTAAATCAGAAATAACACCACTAGATTCAGTGGAAAGACAAGTGTGCTCAACAGGAATCATTATACATACATAAGCACATGCTCAATTTCAGAGGAGACATTCTGCACACACAAAGCTACATATTCAGTGTCACCTTAAGATGAGAGAAATCTGAATCTCATGCTATGCTACCCTGCTTTACAAGGTCATTTTATAAGAAGGTTCTAAGTCATGTTAAAAAAAATATAAAACAAAATTAGTGTTAAAATTATGTGAAAAAATTTCCTCTTGACTCATCTTAAAGTGTGAGACACTCTTGCAAATCACCTGGACAGGCTGCAGTTTCTGATTAGCCAGGATTCATGTACTTCTAACATCTCCTGCACTACGGGAGAGATTTGAGATTTTTTGGTTTTTTCTGTCCTCTTCTGTCTGGAGCTGAACTGCAACTTGTCATTGTCAGAACCTGCAGACCATTCCCATCGCTGCACAAAGGACACCCATTAACAACTGACCCGTTTTGCATGCCAAACCCATTTGGGGAATTCACTACCCATTTCACCCCTGACCCTGTGATAAAAACAGCAGCCACTCAGAAAAAACTCACTGTAACCTTTACTGGCAAGATAACCCAAAACTGGATTTTGTTCTTAGCTTTTAATTATGAGAATCATGTACAAAGCTGTACTTTCCTGCCCTTTGCAATCAGTCTTTGTCATTTTAAAACTTACAGCTGGAGAAGGATCAGGAAGTCTATCATAACCCTTCTGCTTCCAGTTCACTTCTAAGAGTTTCATGTGCACGTGCCTCCCTTCAATGAAGGCGATATAATCCTTGTAATTGCTGCAAGGCCCTGCTATGATGCTCATAAAATTGAGGAGATAACTTAAATACTCCAGTAAAGAAGGTCTTGACCTGTGAAAAATCAACACAACAGAATAAATAAAAAACCAAAACAAAGTAAAACACAGTGTTATAAATATATCCTAATATAGTGTTGGCTTTTCGCAGATATCCATTGTGTGTATGGTTTTATTCTTTTTACAGAAGTAGTCTTGTCATAAAGATAGAAGTATATAACCAATGTTTTAATTTCTGTTATGAACTAGATTTCGATATTATAGTGAAAACTAATAAAAGTAGTTTAAAGAACTTTCCTTTACTAACCACACCACCTGCTTGACTGGATAACACCCAAAAAGAAGACCTACCCCTGATACCTGATTATCAGCCTGTAACCAGATGCAAGAACTACTGAACCAAGCCCAAACTGGGAGGCGATAACCAAGACTGGAAGAAACCACAGATGAAAAAGCGCATGCTCTAAAAAGGCGGGACCAAGGAGGAGCCATGCAAAATAGTTCTTCGAACATGCAAAGTAGTTTTGAGAAAAGTTTGAATATGCATAAGGCTGATGCAATACAAAGAGTATTTAAGACGACTCCCTCACTGGCAGGTGTGCTTCTTGGCTTGGAGCCAAGCACCCAGCGCTGTTTCTTTGCTTTATTGTTTGGTGTCCCCTATTGTCTTTTATTAAACTTTTTAAATTCTAACAGGAGAGTGAACCGTGTTTTTCACAACAGCCAAAGCTTTCACCAATGTTTTTGGTTGTGTTGCCTGCCTCAGTCCCCACCTCTCTCCTTTTCTCTCCCCTTTCTCCCCAGCTGAAAGCTCTCTAGATCTGTTCTGGGGAAGATGAAACACAGCCTGGCATATTCTGGTGATGCCTGGTAGATGGCAGTCAGAACAACGGTAACATGGAAGTGTTTAAGCTACAGGTGAACTAATGCTAATAATTTGAAAAGTTGTCATCTTAGAAACAATTTAGCTAAAAACAGTAATAAATTTGTGCATTTTGAACCCATCAGCAGTATCAGGAGTGAGAAGCTGGTAACTGGTTTTGGACACCAATCCAGGATGTCAGGGACCATCCTGCCTTGTTATACAAACCACAGGGCAGGGAGTCTCTAAAACCAGGGTTCTCAGTCGTGGGAGCAGCTCTCACCCACCCTTCAGTCCAGCCTTTTGAAAAATGGGAAGTGTCAAGTGAGACATACAGGAAGAGAATGAAGAAGCACTCTCTCCTACTCTTCAAATAAAGGAAGTAATTGCCTGTATTGCATCACAAACAGGAAAAGGAACTAAGGGGGGAAAAAACATATGAATTGAAAGATGGCTGAAGATGAAAGTTGAAGAAAATCTGTCTTTCATTTTTTTTCCATTTTGTCATTAATTTTTCATTTTGTAAGTGCATATCCCACCAGTTCCTTCTGGGGTTGTAGATTTGGTGCAAGATGAAGAAGACCCACTGTCCTTGCTACAGATCAGTAGAATGGAAAAGGAAGATGTACATGCCTCTCACCGCTAGTGTAATTTGTAAATTGTTTGGCTCAGGTTTTTTATGTGGCAGAAAATGCCAACATCCAAATTGTGCACTGTGTTCTGCACTCCATTACTGAGTGCTCTCCACAATTTTCCTAATTGTCACCATCCAAGTAAACACGGAGCCCTCAGATGAGAACACAAACTTGGGCACAGTGCTTGAGGGCTCTCCTGGGCAAGACACAGATGGACACACATAAAGCAAAACATACTTAAAATTCTCTAAGACTAAAACAAATTTCTAGCAGGAAAACTAAGCAACAGTTAAACATTTGCTTTTGCCTACTTCTATTCTGAAGTGGAATTAGTTTGAATAGACAGTTAGATTAGCCAGGATTTTATGCATTCACCCTACTGGTTATTGTAGATGTTAGTGCCTGAATGGTATGTTCTCTGGTAAAAGCATTTCACAGGAAGATGCAGCAAACAATTTGGGGTAAGGGTCATGTTGCAACATCTTTGATCTTTCCTGCAAAATCAAGTCCATGATTTGGGCTTCCTAGCTCTACAGTAACATTAAAAATAAAGTCATTAGTTTCAACTTGGATTCTGCACATGGTTGGGTGGGGAGACATGAGCAATGCACGAAGGAATGTACAGAGGATGAGTGAGAAACAAAAACAGACCAAGAATGGGAGGGAAGACAAAAGGCCGTATTACCAAAGGGGATTTAAAACTCTTCAGTCATGACTTGTCTGCCACTGACACTTAAGCTATTGGCATCTGCTTTTCTATTATGAACTCATCTACTCTACAAGAAAAAGACCCAAGCATGTTTCGTGAGAATTTGACTAGCAGTAAGGGCCAAGTACAGTTAAAAATTATGCTGTGAGCTTTAAAAATAGACACTATGGGGTCACAGCAAAGTTATACAAGGCTACCTACAAGAATTTTGCTTTTCAAGAAATTACTCCATTATTTTTTGATGTTCATAGGCAGATTTTCTGATGGCTGAATCTTCTACTTTGGAAATGAAAGAAAAATTTTCTAAGGCCCTAAACAAACATGTCATGGTGAAAAGTAGTTATGGTTCTAAGAGTAATTCTGTAACACTATTCTTCATTTAAAAAAAAGAAAACCAACCAAATTGAGCTATATGGCTCAATTTGTTGCACTTACATTGTTGTTATATGTTGTTATATGTTGCACTTACATTGAGAGACAAATAAAAAAAAAAACGTTCTCAAAGAGATTATCAACATGCTCTCTCCATCTGAAAAAGGAGATTAGTTACATAATGTGGAGAACTAGGAGAATTAACATTATGGAGGGAGACCAAAAAAATAAAATTCCAGCATTCAATAATTATGGCAAAGAAAAACAGCACTTGAAGTGTCAGAGTCAAGACAGGGGAGGAGTATCTATTTGGAAAAATAACATATCACAGATCAGATAAAGGTAATAGCCAACAAATCCATATAGTATAGTCTTAGCCTAAATTTAAAAGAGTTAATTCAGCAAAGACTTGTTCTGTTGCATGCAAAGTACATATTTAAGTCAATGAGACATTGCCAAGTACTTCAGTGTTTTAACTGACCGGCACAGGGTGATAAAGGCAGAAGCCCTGAATTGAAGACATAAGGAATATAGGAGAGAAGGTATGTTTGTATAAGGAGGGCAGTGACAGCAGAATTACAAAAACAAAACTGGTCAAGCAAATAAAAAAGCAGGCAGGACTTTTGGCATATCATGCACTGGAAAGGACCAGGAAACATCTTCATGGCTGGGCCATTATGTTGTCCCTGACATTGCAATAGAAAGAAAAACGAAAAACAAACAAACAAAAAAAAACAAACAACAAAAACAACCTAAACACTCAACTTCTTTGGAAGAAATTGGACACAAATCACGAAGAGAATTACATCCTTACTTTACAGCAAGCCGATTTTGCTCAGCAGTGAGTTCCTCAGCTTGTCGTCCTATTCCTGGAAAGAAAAGTCACATTAGATTTTTCCAAAAGACAAACAGTAAAAGCTATCCCCAAAGCCTTAAGCTTGCACCCCACAAAAAATTTCTAAAGCCATCATTTCAAATTTCTTTTTCACCGGTGGTTGTAATACAGCTCAATCCCCAAATTTAGGTCAAGTTCTACTCTACCTCTTTACCCAGCTCCTTACCTCATTCCCCCTTTCTCGCCCTGGCTATACTGTCAGGAAGAGCAGCCATAGCATTCCACACACACAATGGAAGTGGCAATGTCACCAACTGGCAGCTACCCCCTACAGCCTCCACAAGCTGTCCTGGGCTAGAAAAACCTCTGTTGCCAGAAGCCTCTGGCTCATTTAAGCACAAGCCTCCCGCTGGCTCCTTGGTGAGAAATGGAGCATTTCACAGCAGGAGGAGTGGGCAGGGGAAGGGAAAGAGGCGCTTGGGGAACAGAAGCTCCACTGGTGTGAACAGGCAGCCCAGCTGCTGGCTGCTGGAGCAAGTCTAAATACACACATCAGTAATAATCTGAAATTGTACAAGATCCAGACTGGAAGGACGACCTCCTGTTGAGTGCATAAGACCTTTGGGGCCAGAGGTAGCACACAGACTCAATGTCCCAGGAAAACAATGGAAAACTCTTGTGTGATGGCCAGTGGTAAACAGATGTTGCTTCCAGCAAATACCTCAAAACCTTCACCCTAAAGCTTTAGCTGCACATACTGCGAGGAATCCCACTGGCTTCAGCAGAACAGCACAGGCTGAGTCACAGCACTTGATAGCACTGTGAACATCTCCATGTGCACAGCTCTCCATGTGCACAGTGCTTCACAGCACTGTGAACATCTCCATGTGCACAGCTCTGAAAGATCAGGGGCTTGGCACCAATTGACACCACAGTTCTAAACACACTGGCCATAAATACCAATACACACACAATACCCACTTCTTAAAACAACTGCTGTTAAGCTGTTCATTTCCATTCTCTCACTGTTACAGTTTGTAAATACTGGGAGGGCCTAAGTTTCAGCGAAACAATTAAACATTTAATTACATAAAGGACTGGGTATTTTGCTCGTCTGTTTCCATTTATGGACAGCTGTGTTAAATTTTTACAAGTAGAAATTTGTCACGTTAAATTTTCACAAATAGAAATTTGTCACTGACGCTTGAACTGCAAGCTGCCTTCATTTGATCAACTGCTCCATATATGGACGTTCACAATGTAATGAGCCTTTTCCACCATCATTAATTTGTAGGATTTCTGGTCCACTTAAAATGGTCCTGGCTCTGCTGTTGTCTTTTTCCTTTCTGTATCTATGTTTACCACCAACATCCTACGTGTGTACCTAGGCTGCACACTGCTGTGGCATTGCAGCAATACCTGAGCTGACTTAACTAACAGAAGCAGAGAAGCCTCAGCAAAATGAACAACAAGAAGGTCAAATAGCCAAGATTCCAGCTGTACCTATTATAGCCAGCTAAAAGAATTAGATTCACTTGTATAAACCTGGCTTGCAAACAATGCCAGACCCTTGTGTGGCCATCACGTAAATCCTTGCCCACAACAGCTCTATAGCAAGCCACTTATTCAGTCACCCACAGCTTGGAAGGCAATGGGCTTCAGATGATCAGAAATTTGCGATGCAACATCAGTAGGCACAAGCAATAATGCTGCTGCTAACTGACATTTCTAGCCTTTGCACTGTACTAGACACAGGCATTTAACTGGGAAATAATGGTGCTCTTTGTCACAGCACTGCACAAGACTGAAGACAATGTTATTTTGCTTGTGACTGCTTCTCTCTGCGCTGGGGAAAAGCTACTGGATTCTATCTCTCACAGCTCATGGAGTATATTACCACTGAATACATCAGTGCTAGCACATTTTTTGCTAAATTAACATTAATGACTGAACCTATGCATCAAACACAACTCTTGATTTTTGAGAATCAGTAACAGCTTCAGAGAGCTTAATGGAGATGCACAGTAGCATCTAAACAGGAGATGCTGGTACTAGCTAAAATCCAAATTGGGCCCCAAGGAAGTAGAACACCCCAAAGGGAAAAACAGTTATCTCTGATATTGCAAAGACCGTTTGATCCTAAAAGCTGATCAAAACTTTAAGTTTCTCATTTTCTTCCACAAAGCATTTTTCTTCTTCATTTGGAACAATGCACTGAACTACATTCATTCAGTCCATAAATCAACCATAGAATGCACTGGAATAAAAAAGCTGTCTTCAGGACATGGGAAGAGATTCCTTTTCTTACCATCATATAGCTGGCATGCAAGTGTTGTGATCTTCTGTGTAATTATCATCAGCGGACTATAACAAAGACAGAAACAGTTACATGTCTTGTAATACAAATTATTCCCAACTTTCTCACTGAATGTCTTTATCCCTTTAAAAGGCATAACTGTATTAGCAACAAGTGGAAAACATCCAATTAAAGTTGAAGGAGGCACTCAGGCATAAGGCAATTGCCTGGGTTCAAAACAACCCCACAGTAACTTGCACTGGAATTTTTAATCGCTGTGTGCACACAAAGCCTTATTTTATGTCTCCCTATCGTGCAGCAGTGCAAATTGTAGCTCAGAAGAAATCACACCACTAGGAAATACCAGCTTCTGCAGCCCACTGAGCTTCCTTTCAGGCAAAGACCAAAATGAAGCCCCATAAAATGCAGCACTAGAATACAGCAGTGCTGCTGTAACACAACTCTGGCTCTTCTTACTGTTACTCTCCTATTGTCTGTCTCCTCAGCGCCCTAAAAAAATGTTGACTCTGCAGATATAGATGCCTATTTCCCCACATGAATAGCTCTATCAATTAGGACTGTGTGCAAATACCAGAATAGCTGTCAGCACAGCAGTTTCCCCATTGCTTCTTGGCCATGCATCTGCGTTGTGAACAGCCTGTACAAGATACACCATCCAATTGGGAATGTATGGCCATGAGGGATCTGGAGCCTCTGAAAACAGGAGCTGGCTGTACCTGAGCCAGGCTCACAGCCACCCAGCAGCTTCGGTGCCAACTAAACACACAGCATAGAAATAGCCACTATGCCCAGCAGGGCCACTTATATTTCCTGTATCCAGCTTTACAGAGCTTCTTGGCACGGAAGGCAGATGTGAGCTGCTGCAGCTAAGGAATGGGAACAAAGACAAAACTCTACTTGGTGGCATCAGGGGATGGTTTCCACAAGGGTGAAGGACACAGCTGAGAGCATTTAGAGGTAGGTAAGAGGAAAGATGGGAGGAAAACCATGGGGACAACTGACCACATCCTCCATCAGCTGTGGAGCCTTAAACACAAAACCTGGCACTGAACATCTGCAGCACGGAAGGACTCCTGGCAGACAAAGCAAGGGATGAGCAACTGCTCACATTCCTTCTCCCTCTCTCTCTGCCCTGGGGACACCAGCACAGGGTGCCCAGATCTCTCACAACTGCAATAGCCACAAGATGGGAATGGGTGATGAAGATACACAGCTATTTTAAAAGCATTAGTTGTGATGACCATATGTAAAACTAGTCCCACAAAAGAGCTCTGTCTTCACTGAGGATTAATAAAATGGGTTGTCTCATAATTTGAGAATAAATTAACAGTATTAACCATATGGTGGTTTCTGTTTGAATAAAAATGATGTCTTCAACCTGGAAATTAAAACTCGAGCTTGTACATATTTATTTAACTATTTACAGAGTTTCACCAGTATATGGACCTTTTTTAAAGAGATGTAGATCATTCCAAATATTACAGCTATTCATTTTAACTATTGTTATAAATTTTCTGGAACACAATTAAAGAAAGATGTTGAGGGGTTTTTTTAGTTCAAGCAGTGAGTTTGTCCCACCAATTTCTCAAGGTAAGAAAAAAAAAAAAAAGCTAAAGTTGCATTCAGTGATGTCTCTGTCTAAAATAACAGTCAAATACTTATGCTCTACAGAGATTTTCAAGAGATTCTGGATCATCCATGACAAATCAACCTACTGGTTACAATCAAATGTAAACCCAATGGCCAAGAGGAACTGTTCACAACCTGATTATCCCACTAAGATAAATCAAACAGATTTTAAAGATAATTCATATGCTGAGCATGGTAAACACACTGGCAAAAGACATTCTTTCATTCTGGTCTTTTTTTAAACACTATGGCTGATCTTTTTCAAGAGTCCACAAGTAACTATGTGTGGGAAATTTGCATTTTCTGCCCAAAACCAGAACATGAAATATCAACAAATTTCTTAATCAGGAACTGCTTTTATAATTTTGTAAGTCTCTACTTGAAATGTCAGTTTAAAAAGTTAGCACATAAAATTCAGAATAGGCTTAAATATACACTTGAACTGTAACACAGGGGTTTGTACAGCAGCTGTCCTCGGGTCACCTAGTCCACTGATAGCAACTAAGGAATAAGCAAATTTAATAATGACTTTTCACCTTCCAGATAACTGCAATATTGTCAAATAGTCATTCTCAACTTTTTTCCAATTAATCTTTCAAGACAAGAGATTTATAGGCTGTTTTTACCATTATCTTTAACATCCTGTTTCTCGAAGTAGATTTTCCCAGACAAAATTTAGCTTTGCTTTCAAAGATACAAAACCCCTAATCCTTTGAGTATATGAAAAGGCAATTTTTTTAAATCCTTAAGAAAGACAGAGGCTGTCAGTGAACCAAGCAGTTCTACTGCAATAAACACAATTTTTTATTTTGTCAGTGTTTGACCTTTTTAGCTTTATGAGGGAGCACTAACACTTGTTTCAAATTGGTTCAATTTTTTGCATATGTTTCTTATGGCAAGCACTTCACGCCAATATTGAAGTGGATAACTTTAAACCTCAGGCTCTGAGCCAAAACCGTATGACTTTTAAGCGTCTAAATTTAGACACTTGTCTTAGACAAGGCCCCCGTGGTAAGCCAGAGAGAACCAAAATGCAAACAATCCGAGGGCAACAGGAGTAAAGCCTGCACTGAAATCATGCAATATATAAACACAGAGGAGAGAGGTTCTCCTCATCTATATTAGGAATTCATTGCCTCATTGATGGCACATTGTAAGCCAACAGAACACGTCAGCCTTTCCTGCATTTTAATCAGCAGAGATGAACAGTCTGTCTCCCTCAAATCTCAGCTCCAGAGGAGACAAGGGAGAGCAAAAGTTATGCTTCTGACAAGGCGAGTGGGAAGGAGAGCCACTGAGTGCATTAGATACCTTCTGTTCTGCCTCCTGACATCATCATATTACACGTCATACATATTTTCCAGGGTGGCTGGAAAGTGGGCCAGCAGTAAGGGACATGGGGGTTCTTTACAACAGCAGCTGAACATGAGCCAGTGTGTGGCCAGGTGGCCAAGAAGACCAATGGCATCCTGGCCTATGTCAGGAGTATTGTGGCCAAAAGGACTAGAGAAGTGATTCTTCCTCTCTACTTGGCACTGGTGAGGCTGCACCTCAAGTCCTGTGTTCAGTTCTGGGCCCCTCAATTCAGGGGACATTGAAGTGCTGGAGCATATCCATAGAAGGGCAACAAAGACGGGGAAGGGTCTGGAGCACAAGTCCAATGAGGAGTGACTGAGGGAGCTGGGTTTGTTTAGCCTTGAGGAAAGGAGTCTCAGTGGGGCCCTTGTCACTCTCTACAACTGCCTGAAAGGAGGCTGTTGCCAAATGAGGGTCGGTCTCTTCTCCCAGGCAACCAGGGATAAAACTGGAGGACACAGCACTAAGCTGCTCTAGGGGAAGTTACGGTTAGACATTCAATGAAATTTCTCACAGAAAGGGTGACTAGACATTGGAATGGACTTCCCAGGGAGGTGGTGAAGTCACCATCCCTGGAGGTGTTTAAGGAAAGACTGGATGTGACACTCAGTGCCATGGTCTGGCTGACACAGCAGTGTACAGTCAGTTGGACTTGACGATCTCAGATGCCTTTTCCGACTTAATTGATCCTGTCATCTGTTCTCTATGCTACTCAGGAAGATGGAAACCTGCTGTCCCGTGGCAATGGGATGACACACAGTAAATCTTTCACGAGATCAGTGTCAGGTACCAGTTAACACATCACAAAAAGGGTAAGCAAAGTTTCAGGTGAACAAGGAGCATCTTCCTCCCTTCTCCCTCACCTGCCTACCATTCCCCATGGACTTGATCTCAGGAGGAACATGTCTTTACTGCAGGAAAAGGCAGAGCACAACAAAATAATGACAGCATTAGAGCCCTATTTTAATGGGGGGAAAGGCAGAGGGAGAATCATAAATTCCTGAACATGTGAGTTTTGCTTATTAAAACTTTGAAATACCAGAGCATTGAATTGCCATTTCTATTCAGCTTCTCAGGCAAGCTCCAACTTAAACAGCAATACGTTGAGTAAGTCAATACATTAAATACAGCACCATATCACACATAGTCAATTGTTTCCTACATGATACTGTTTTAACCCTTAGACTCTACTGGAAAAAGTCAGTAGTACTAAAAACAAGATAGGAAGTTAACAAAATGATAAAACTTCCAATCCCTTTTCTTACTTTCAAATTTTGTGATGCACAGGTTATTGGAGAGGGGCAATTTTGAATTTAAAACAAAATCTACCTACTACACTTGCACTTACAGATTAAGCACAAAGCTTATCCCTAGGAAGGAAGCATTTGAAATAAAACACATTTAGAAGCCTAAACAACTTGCAATCCATCATATTTGAACACCTACCAATTGCTTTGTAGCCACATGCTGAGTGGTGATTCCACACCCTTTCTACATGTCCTATTAAATTTTACAGTTACAAACTACCACAGAAACACAGAATTTGATCTGTGTGTGGTGTGATTTCCCCTCCCTTCTCATGTTTTATATATTAGATATGAGTTTAATCTTAGGTTGTAGCTGCATTTTACCTCCTACACACAAACCATAGTGGCCAAATTTTAACTTAAAAAAAAAAAGCCAAGAAATTGACCCAGGGACAATTTTATGTTTCAAGGCATCTAATGTAAGGTAAAGACAGCTTTGGGTTTTTGTTTACTTCATGTTAGATGCTTTGAAAAATAACACAAGACTAAGATGCAACAGTTTACTCCCCTAAATAAACCTTCCAAACAAAAACATACCAGTTAATGTAATCTTTAAATACAGCTTGCCCCAATGCAATAAATTTGCCACAAGCACAGGTCAGTGGAAGTAAAGATGTTTTTTTTGTAGACTGCTGTGGGGAACCTCACGACATCACAGGTTGGCTTCTGCATTGAGCAAGCTTCGATGCTTATTGGAGAAAAGACGTTTTTCAAGCACAGTCTGCTTGACCTTAGGTAATCCCATGGAGGAGTCTGGCACATGCTTGCTAGAAATAGTTTCCACTGACCTGATTTCACTAAGAGAGGAGGTGGAGTCAAAAGGCTCATAGCAGACAAGACTCCAAAACAGCAACATTTATTTCAGGGTTACCTCTGTAGTGCTGAAGCCATGACAAGAGGTTCACACAGTCACACCCTGCTGTGACAGTAACCATGTTGACAAGGGGATGGCCAAGCTGGCAGGAGGCTTGTACTTTTGCTTTCGATGGTAAAAGGAAGAAGTACTGAAGTACATCAGAGGAAAAACACTTCACTGAACACAGTTGCACCTCCAAAGCAACTCACAATTTCCTTCGTGCGCTGATGTGCTGCACTTGGGTGGGTGTGTGTGTGTGTGTGGGTGTGTGTGTGTGTGTGTTTGTGTGCAAGCTCCCAAACAGTATTTCTTAAGCCTTCATGGTAGAAGCATTTCACTTAAAAGAGTGTTTAATTTGGAGAAGTGTCCTGGGATGCACTAGATGCACGGAGATCTCTAGTAGTGATTGCCTGCTTGAATTTTGCCTAGTTCCACACTGCAGTTCTTGCAGGCCTCCTGTGTATCCAGTGGTAAGTGATCTTAGGGCTCTTTCAAGGGAACAAGCACCCAGCCAAGCAGCAAAGCAGCAAACAGGTGTGGAAAACAGATTGACCTCCCCTTACTCACTCTGCACCTGTGCTGCTGCACTGCCTCTGGGGACCAGCTGCACACCAAAGTAACCCAGCACTGCTGGAACAGACACTGCAGCATGCAGTACTGCATGTCATACATTTAGAAGACAAGAAAAGAAAAATAACCAACTGAACTTGCAGGACCAGACAGCACTTCTGCACTGGGTTTCAACAGAGTACATCTATCTTTGCTTTCATCAGCAAATGTATTTCCTTTGTGAAAAACGGCAGCTGTACTTTTATTCTTCCCTTTTGTGGTTGATACCAAAAGCCACGGAGAGATGAAAAAAACAGCAACAAAGCACTAAACATCCAGCAAAAATTCACTGCCTGAAGTGACACTTGTTACTGAAGTATCTGATCGTATATATGGCTTTTCAAGAGGGCTCTCTCAATGATCATCCCTTTCTAGGTGGTTTGGTGAGAATGCTGCTGCTGTTCTGCATTTGGGATAGGGCGAACACAGAGGTGTCTGGAGAGTGATATCCACCAAAGCACTTGTGTAAGAGCTACAGATTTGACACATGCGGGGAGGAAAACTGCTCAAGTCTCCCAGATAAATCGGCTGTGGTCTGTCTAAGAACAACAGAAGATCGAAAGCTGTACCAGTGTGAGTGGCGATTTTCAAAAACTGAGTTTCTTTCCTGTAAGGAATGGCAGCAAGAATCATAGAATCACTAATACTGGAAAAGTCGTCTAGGATCATTGGGTCCAGCTGTTAACCCAGCACTGCCACCTCACCACTAAACCATGTCCCCAAGTGCCATAACTACATGTATTTGGAACACTTCCAGGGATGGCGAGTCTACCATTTCCCTGGGCAGCCTGTTCCAATGCTTGAAAACATTTTCCATGAAGAAACTTTTTCTAATATCCAATCAAAACCTCTCCTGACCAATCTAAACCTGAGGCCATTTCCCCTTGTCCTGTCACTTGTTACATGGGAGAAGTGACTTAGCCTAGCCTTGCTACAACCTCCTTTCAAGCAGCTGTAAAGAGCAATAAGGCCCCTCCTGCTCTCCAGGCTAAACAACCCCAGCTCTCTCAGCCTCTACTCATATATGAAAGAACTCACACATGCATGTTCATTCTCTGACATTGCATTGAATAACCTGCAACATTAGGAAATTTTGCTCAGACACTGCAAGGATTCAAAGAGGAAACTAAAAAGCTCTACAGCCTTAATCAAGCAAAGGATTGAAACAGACACAAGTTCCATATCTTCTGAATTTCATCCAGAGGATCACATGCATCTGGCATTTGTTCTTGAAGCTTGCTAGATTGAAACCCTATTACTGGTTTCCAAAAATCAGAATCAAGATTCCTTATTTTGAACTATTTTTTCCTTAAATCTATCATATCATTATATTCAATCTGAGCCTGTGATACAATGGGAAAAACCACAAACTTTATGACATTATTACTGTTTTTATAAAGTTGTATAGGCAGGCAACTTACCAGCATAATCCTCTTAGCAGAAAGAAGAAGAAAAGAAGAAGAAATAAGAGAGAGAAAGAGTTAGGATTTAATTTTTCCAGGTACAATGTACAAATGTCATGGCAAGCCAAGCAAAATAAAACATGCATGTTTTGCTCAAAGATTGATTTGAATTAAGGGGGAAGCACAGGATTCAATTACTGTACAACTAGTGTTCAAAAACGAATAGTTTTTTGGGAAAGTAGTAAAGAGAAAATTCCTAAATTATATCACCACTTATTTGAGAAACAATATAATTGAAAGAAATTTGGTAAAATATATAGGCATTTTTAAAAAGTAATTAAAATTGAAGTAACGAGCTGGAACTGGTTTTCCTTAAAACCTGGCAGTAGTTTAAAAAAAAGAAAAACAGTTTTTCCTTAAGTACTATGCAATAAATGAAAAACTCTTAAACCAAGAAATAGCTGCAAGCAGCTTGAGTACAGTCCTGCCTGTGGGTCTCAGTGACCAAACCTACCTTTTGCAGGAGCTAAAAATTAACTAATAACCAGTAACAAGTCCCTTATTTCTGATTTCATAACCTGGAAGTGATGTGCCACAGTGTGATCTTTCATTTTTCAGTTTGCTTAAGATATGACTCAAAAGTTACCTTGTTCTCTCCATCTCTACCTGCATTTTACAAACTCTGTTCTCAAAATGGGAGGGCTCCAAAAAATTGCATAACCAATTACTACTACTAGAAACAGCCCCAAAAATGTATTTGCAAGCACACATCAAAAGGGTTATGCATGCAAGTTACGCATGCACTTGACCACAAAGCAGGTCAAGAGAGCAAAGGAGGAATACTGGCTTTCAGCACTGACGCTGGGAAACACTCACTGATCATCTGGCTCATCACTCCAGGGAACTGACATTGGAAAACTGATAGCACCAGAACCACTAGCCACCTTCACCAGAAATGGTGGGAGGCTGGGGAGAGATGAGCATAAATCTAAGGATTCTGTCTCAGTTGTTTCTGAAGGCCTGAGGGAGAACTTCAATGCCATCCTCCCAGCCAGGTCCCTCTCCTAATGCTTCCCTATTAACACATGCTAGAGATGAGGAACGATCAAAAATGGGAGAACGAGCAAGAGGAGGTTCAGTAGCTGCTCACACATGATATAACTGTGGCCAGGGAGTATATTTTGTCTCTCTCTAGGTCATCGCATCTGTTCAGGTGGGTGCACAAAGCCTCAGTGGGCACATACAGCTGATAAAAACAGGTTTTAAGACAGATTTATGAGGCTGATCTGAGTTTCAATACTTTGGATTGCAAGTTTTTATTGATACCCCTACAGTACTTTTATTTATTCTTGGCTTTTAAAATATACCATGAAGGTGCAGTTCATATCCATAGTACATTTTCCACTTGTTTACTACTTGGCAGTTTTATATTTGAGTGAAGTTTAGGAATTAGTGTGTATCTTCAAGGACCACAACAAAATCAAATAACAGAGTAAATTCAGATATTATTCTTTCACCACCATTATTATCCTTGAGCTCATCATTAAATAGGAGCAGTTCCTTTTTCATTAAGGGAGCAGAATACGCTACCTAGTCCATAAAAAACAATCACCATTTCTCTTCTTCCACCCCTAGTCTCAGCTGGATCTTTATTAAATGTATTCAGAGAGACAGAGCTAATATGCCTCACAGTGCATTTCTGAACACACTATTCAGAAAAGCATGATTTCTCACATTTCTCTCTCTTTGTCTCTTACACACACAGAGCTATAGCATTCCAATTCCATTTATAGGCTTTCTTTGAGGACATGCTTTTGTGTACTAAAAGAACTGCAGAAAAAATTACAGAACTAAATTTCTTTAAACATGTGAGTTCCCATTACTGCATAACAAAAACACTCCAGGAGTTTGAGAGAAACTTGCCCTGTACCACGTAAAATTTAATTAAATGCTTAAACCCACTGCCTCAAAGAGAGAGACACATGTTCAAAGACAGCAAAAAGCTTCAATCTCCTACTCTGTGTCTGTAAGATGACAGAGACTTGGAAGAGTCACGTACAATGTATTGTGTGAGTTTACAGAAATTTTTCATGGTGTATTACTAATTACTCTGTATTCAGACATTCAATTAAACAACTGGAATACAGATTACCATGCTGGTTTTAAATCATGCAAAAGCACACCTTCCTCTCACAAACAAAACACACAGGGTTAGCTGTCTCTGTGTTTGCAAAGCATCCTCTACTGCTTCTCTGAGTGGAATCAGAGACTACAGTATATATGAAAACCACTGTTTCACAGAACTCATGGCATAGAAATTGTTGTGCCGTTTAAGCAGCAGCCACAACCTGCCCCCATGAGAAAACCTGTAAGACCAGTGCTGACAACCCAGGCTGGTCTCTTGTCTCTCTGCCTGGGTTACTCATCCAGCTCCACCAGCAACTCACCCCTGCCCAAGTCCTGCCTCGCACCTGGGAAACACCTTCCCAGCTGGAGCTTCAAGATAAATCAGAATGGGGGAAAGGAGACACAGAGCTGACAGCTGTGCTTAGGATGTTGGAAGGAGAGCAGCCCACCCCACCTCTCAAAGGAGAGACCACCAGGGAGCAGAGCACCAGCCATATAAGAATTCCTACAGCTCCAGAGAGAGATTGTGCAACTTATCCTGCCAGGCTGCTCTGCATGGAAGCCTAGCTAACTACGCTCTACCTTCCTAACTACATAGTGCCTAGCAAGAAAACAGTAGAAACAATGAGTCAGTGCAAAAATCATACTGTGTTTATGCCTTCTTAAAAAAAACAAAAGGGAAAAAACCCAAACAAACAAACAAACAAAAAAATTACAACAAAAGCCTCAGAAAAAGCTTAAGGGAAACCAAACTGCAGGTGCTCCACAAATAACAGAAGAATTATTCTTACAACTTACTGAAATCAACTAATACTGATTGACACATGAACCAGTTTGCAGACTCACTCACCCGGAAAAATCTGTAGTGAGAATACCATAATGAAATATGTATATTCGGCTTATGTGGCACAATGTGAGGTATCCCATAGCTACGACAAAGGAGTACCTAAAAACATAACACACAGAACACATAGTTACCAACACAAGTACCAACAAGAACCAGAATCACTCAAATTGGGTTTTGTTTGTTTTGATTTTTTCAAATCAGATCATTAACAAGTCTGAAACTACGCTACAAGACCTGGAAGAAATTCTCAAAGGGGACTGCTGGTTTTGTATACCCAGCTAAAACCTTACAGAGATGTCTCCTCACTCTGGTAGTGGGGAAAAAATGAAAGAAGAAATAGGATCAATTCAAGTTACACAATTCAGTTTCAATGCTTCCATTTTCACATATTATTTTGAAATTTCTGATTGACTCAAGTATTTGAAACCAGATTATACTGTATGTCAGTCACGGAAGTTATCCACTGCATTTTTTATCTAGAAATGTCCTTTTTTTAGAACTCTTCCTCAGATCTAGCAGAGACTAAAATGTTTCAAGTTTAAGGTAATCTTTCTCTTGTGATTTTGTATAAAGGCATGTGATGTCACATAGCCTAATCTTTTCAGCTCTCCATGCTGAACCACACCATCATCCAGAAAAATCATAAAGTCATATAGGTTGGCAAGGACCTATAAGATCACTGTGTCCAACTGAAAAAGCATTGTCAGGTAGGATGTGACAAATTCACTCTGTGTTTCAAGATGATAGCAAACTTCTGTTAGGCAGGGCAGTAGCATGATTCTTTTTCTCTTAACAGTTGAACAGTCTGAAAATTTAAAATATTGCAGTGTCTGCATGGGTAGATGCAGCCTTTCATACAAGTAACTTCTCCCTGTATTTATGTAAGCAAGAAAGAGGATACTGGGGAGGAAAGAAGCCATGGATGTTTGGAGAGAGATTGACACTTGAAAGAAACTATACAGTGCAATGGAGAGCTGGGACACCAGAAAGAAAGGCTTGCACCACATGGACAGGCCAGGACCATGTCTACTGGTGTCCTCTATAGCAGAGGTTATCCGTGTGGGGTAGAAGAGACAAAGACCAACAGCCTATAGAGCAAGATGACACATCCTGCATGCCTGGTAGGGCCAAACCTCAGGAGGCTGGTAAGCACACATTGGCAAGCAGGATCCCCTCTGGACCCATGAGGGCACCCACCACAGGGGACAGCTAAAGGTGAAATCAGACAAGAGGATCAGTCAGCAGACAACTGAAAAAGAGCCAGGCCTTTGTCAAATTATGGCTGGGTTTAAAAGAAATGAGTTTTTTCTCCCTGGGGACTAATAAACTGCAGTGTGAGTGACACTGATGGATCGCAAGGCAACCTGCAGGTCATGTGGCCCAGAGCAAACAGCTGGATGAAAGGCAGACTGCAGGGACATGACAGATCCTTCAGAAGATTCAGGGTAGAATTTATTGTATTTTATCTGGGTCAGGCATCCTGTCCTGCCTCAGCAAAGACCTTGGATTCCCCCCTCATCAACAGAGAATGGCAAGCATCTGTCCAAAGGCAAGGCACCCAGCTCGGACGTGTAACAGTGATAGACAGGATGAAGGATCTAAAATAAGCCTCCATGCTGAAGTGTAAAGCGTTTAGATTGAAAGGGGGGCAAGCAGGGAGAGATACACTGAACTGCTGCTGCAGATGGGAGCATTTCAGATGCTGGTTTAGTTTGTCCATTTATAAGCCTTGAAGGCTAGCAGCTTCACCAGAGACCAAACTAGCACAAAATAACCAGGCGAAAGTGTATGAAGGTTAAATTATGCAGTTTATTTCATTTGTTCTCTTCCACTGCATTTTTTGGACGGGGGGGCTGGGGGGGCAAATAGCCAAATCTTGAAGCCCCACTCTGAAGGATCCAGTACCTTTACAGGCCCCCTGTATAAAAAGGTCCCAGACCTCAAAGTGACATTGCTGAAACTTACTCTCATGCAGTTTGAATACATTGTTATTTTGCCAAAATTAGTAACATGGATGCATTTCGAGTCACACTGCTATGGCTAGTGGAATACAATAGAAAATTCCTAATCCAATCCTCCCCCAGACCTTCTGAGGTTTTTCAGCATGTTGGATTGACATTTCACATTGAGTCAAATCAACACATGACTATCTTGCAGCAGTGGGCAACGTTATAGGAACTGGCTTAATTTGTGTTTAACTATACAGCTATTTTTCCCATTGTGGCTAATTGCCTAAAGATGAAGAGTGAGGGAGATTCCTGTTAAAGCTGTGACCTTTTCCTTATCAGCACCCCAACTTGTCTAGGAAGATGTAAATAACTGTTGGATAATTCCTTTGTAGACTTGATTCCTCTGATCTACAGTCACTAACTCCTGCATTTCCCTCAAGTGACAGGCAGGGACAATGACCAGGAAACCATAATGCAAATTTTTAACACCTCTTTATTTTGGTCTCTGGATGGCATTTCTTTAACAAACTTTGTCCAGTTACCTTTTTTTTTTTTTTTTTGGTGAAATTATTAATTACCTCTGGACTTCGCATTCTGGGACAGAGTGGAAAAAATACCTTCTTAATACCTTATCTTTGTGGTGCAAAATGCTGGTGACTGCTGTAGACGGGCTTGTTTTTTATAGTTCACATTTCTAAATAATCTTAGAAAAATCATAAGTAGGGTTCCCATTTAGATATTAGAGAGGGGTTTCTTCAGAAAAAAAAGGAAGGCAAGAGGATTTTCTGAACATCAGACCCTCAGACAGCCCTGGCCTTGAAGGCAAGTGAAGAAAGGTTTCTGTTCCCCAGTGCAGACTGATGTGGATTATGAGCATTGAGCAGCAGCTACAGAAACAGCCAGACACTGCGGAGACAGAAATCACCTGTAACACCCAAACCAGAAGCTTCTACTTCAAAGCAATAACAATTCTGGTATTTCCTACTTTTTCACAAAACCCAGTACCAAAAGCAAGACCTCATTTTGAGGATTGCTAAGCTAAGCTGGCACAGTGACCTTATTTGAACTACCTAACTCAAGAGTAAGTGGAAAATACCTGAAGGCCAAACAGCAAGGGGGAAAACACATTAAAAAATATTATCAAATCAGTCTGGAAGAATATAAGACCAAGGAGAATGACTTCATTATGTTTAAGAAACCAAAGGTTTGTCCATAAATTATTAAGCCTGCAAAAGTCAAATTTTAAGGCCAGCAATTTCACAGGAAAATGCAATACATCAATCCAAAAAAACCACAAATTGAGATTACAGCTGCTTCAGTAACTCCATGAACAATGCTCCTGCAAGTAACTGGGAAAGAGAAAAGGAAAGAAGGTGCTTCTAAAAAATCCTTCATGATTCTCCCTGAAAACAGAGACGTTGTCAGAGAAGCAGCAGCAGACTTGCAGACACATCAGCTCACCTGTGGATGTTGGGGATACTTGCCATATTCATAATGCCATAGTTCATCATCACCAGGACAAAAAGGTGAATGGAATACCTTGAAGACAACAAAGTGAGTATTTAGTCAATTTCTATGTTACCAGGAAGTGCTGGCAGTTCAGAGCAAGAGTACATTTTTCCATACAAATGACATAAATGTGATGTCATATCAGGGTACCAGTAAACATGGATTGCCACATGACATCTTTATAGCCTGACTATCCAACACAGACTGATACTTATTGAAAAGATATTATCCATACATTTAACTGAAAGAGTAGCCTGGCTCAAAGTACCCATTCAAGTTCAATACATCTTTTCTAAAAGAGGTTCACAGCAGACTGGTGTGGCTTCAACTTCCAGAACAAACATCGCAAATTAAATTAAATACTTCGCTTAAAAATACTTTCATGAGTCATTTTACTTTGAGGGTTTGGAATCGTTATATTGGTTAAGATTTTTTTTTAAGGTAGCATTAAGAGCCTTGAGATTGAAAAGATGTAATCCAGAAAAGCTGATACAAAGTTTGAAAAAAATATTTTTACCCACGTCTTGTCTAAATAGTGACTAAATACTCACCACCCAAAGCAGAAGACAGCAAAGTATATTCCAAAGAGGGTGGCAAATGCATGGCGAACAGCGGAGTTGGCATGACTGGGACTCAAGTAAATACGAAACCAAAACGCAGCCAAAAGTGCAAACAGTTGACAGGCTACAAAATTGATCTGTAGAAGACAAGCAAAACAAAGAACAGTTTTGATTCTTGGAGGAGGAGGGGGAGGATTCTCTCTCTTCTCAGAACAATTAAGAGTACAGGCAGGAAAAGGCAGGGAAAATGTGAGCTGTGAATCTTTCACTTCTCAACATTCTCACTTGTGAACTCATGTAGTAGCTTTTCTTGGCCAATGACAGAGGGGATTAAACAAGCACATGGCAACCGAAAAACAGACAAGGAAGGGCATGCTCCAGCTATCCCAGGGTACAGACGGGCTCTGGTGGTTCTCCCTGTCCTTGGAGGAAGGCTCTGCTCTGCTGCCAGCCTGGCCCAAGTGCAGGGCACATCATCCCCCTTCTCAGTCCTCTTGGTGAGAGGCAGGGGCCAGGAAGCAGCCTGGGACTGTGAAACATCACCCCAGTACCTGACTTTCCCCCACCCCAACACGAGGGCAAAATCAGCAATCTTGATGTGATGCTGTTCACAAGCAGTGGGAACAGGGCAGCCACCTTAGCTGAATTCCTCCACTTCATGGCATCTTCCACATAGACTTTCCAACTCACTATTTTTTGTGGTTTGAGTGCAAAGAAAACAATTTTGCTCTACCATCACGCAGACACCCAAAGGAATATGCTTCTCAAATGTTCTTTGTCTACTGCATGTGAAAACCAGTCTGGCCTCACTGCAAAGAGGTAGCAATGGCAGTGGAAGCACAAGACATGCAGAGGGCAAACAGTACAGGACTAGAGCCTATTCTTGTCAGACACAAAGACAAACAAAAGCTTCAATGTCCTCAGAGCAAAACCGACATCATACTGCCTTCTTCAAGTCACCTTCTCTTTGACAGCCTCAGCAAAACTCCCAGAAGTCAGAGGAAAAACACATCAAAGTCAGAGTCAAAACAGAGCTCAAGAGCTGTCTCTTAACAGAGCAAATACACCACTGGGATACAACACCCTTAAGTCCAGCCTGGACCCTCGACAGCTGGAGGTAAATTCATTTATTTAGTCACAGCCTTTTTTTTTTTTCCTAATCATTTTTTAAAAGAAAATCACCCTGAGCTCTCCAGCAGCAAGTCATCCCACACCAAGCAAAACTAAATAGGCCGCAACATTTAAGCAATCACCTGGATTAGAGGATTATCCAAAGCTATCAGTCCAGGACAAGATGAAATATCTCACTTGGAAATGCTCTGACATGCTGGATGTCCAGGGGTGGCTGGATTCTGCCAGGCTTCTTGTCAAACACATTTACAATGTGTTTAACAAGATACTATAGCCCCAAAGTGCTTATATTCTGGTGAACTACATCCAACATGGTGTTAGCTGGTCATGCAAATGCTTTTATTAAAGGTTTGTTGGCTTCATTGGTGCAGTTGTTTAATTTCAGTGATGCAGGCAGTCACATAATAGAATAATGCAATAATTTAAATACTTAATTATGCTGAATTTTAGTTCTGTGGAGCAAAGACAATATCAATTTATTTCTTGCTTGTGTAAGCAACCAGCTTGTATATCAAATAGAATCATCAAATTATAACTGAAGCAAGTCATTCTTATTTTTAGTGCAAGATTTAAAAAGTAAAAGAACAAAATTGCACTGGTCTCACAAAACCCAGATGCTGTAGTAGAAATCCCGAATTTGTCTGTTACCACAGAGTTACATCCAGAATGCTAACACCTCACTCACACCCTTCACAGACAGAGGTACAGCAGAAATTGCTGAAGCCCCTACAGGGCTGCTCTGACTGCAGTCTTTCTTAGCAAGTTCCCAAGACTGATGGGTGTCAATTCATCAGTGACAATTCAGTGAATCTTAATCCCCCCCATCCTGCTCCCAATTAGGGTCACAGTAGCTCAACTCTGTGGCATGCAGAGTTTCTCTGATTTGGCATAAAGAAGGAAAGTGCAAAGACTCCCAGGAACTGATGTGGCTGATTGTTTGAAAGACAATACCCCCTTCTGTGCAGCATCACTCACGGAAGATTTACAGCAGTAAAAGCCATCAAGATAAGCAGGCGTTTGCTCTTTACTTTCATCTGGCTCTTGTATGCCCAGTTTGAGATGTCAAGGATGCTGGGATCTCAGAGGTTCACACACACAGCACAAGGGAAGTGCAAGACTCCAGAGCAGACACACTTGTAACAGCATTTAAACAGCTGAGGCAGGTAAGGACAGTGGCAGCAGCAGCAAAAAAGTGGCAGAGACTTCATCACAAGCTAATATCCAGCAAAGGACAGATGAGCAGCCTCACAGACATGTGCTGTTGCTTGCCTTCACTATCAGTTCCTTTGAGCATGTGCTACCTGTGCCACCAGCATTAAAATCAAAATGGGTGCACCAAAGATGCTACTATCACACCTTCATTTTGTTGTGCAAATTAACCAAGACAATTCCTTCTCTGTGCTCTTTTTGCAAGGGTTGGTGCAAACCCTCATACCAGGAAAAAAGCAAAGTATGTCACCCTTACATTTCAATCAGTTTTCAATTTACAAGGGTTGTTTCTGCAGAGCAGCCAAACATCACAGACCCAATGCACTCAGTAAGCAATAATCTGGCAATAGACCAGATTTGCTCTGCTTTACACAGAAATTAGAGGGACACAATAGCTTTTCATATAAATACCACCTCTATTTAGTTATTTCTATGTACCACTTGAAACACGTGCAGCATTCACATGTGTACACACAAAGGCTGACAGTTCATCTGACAGTGACTTTACTGCATTCCATTTGAAGTTAATTTTATTGTCCATTCTACATATTTAAGGCATTTAAGTAAACAGATCCTTAAGAATTAAAGAAATGTTGTGCTGCATCACAAGTGAACTAAGTCACACTTCCCTTCCCTTTCCGAAGAGAAAAGAGTTCATACTATTCCCCTTTGGTTATTTCCACTGTTGCTAAAAACACTTTATAAACAGAAAATTGAGGGCTTCTGAACACTTATGAATGGTGTCCAGGCAAAAATAACATGGAAGTAAAAATTATATGCAAATTAACCCTTCTCATCATTGCAAGTCATTTGACCTATATTTTTAGCTAGTCACATGTATTCAGTGTTGCCACCAAAATTTTGCACATCTGGTTTCAACTTTGCTAGCAGAAAGGAAACACCTTTACTTTTTACAGTCACTTTCTTCCATGCCCTGGAGAGTAAAATGTAATAACATTAGGAATCAGAGCACATGATATGCTGCCAAAAGAAGACAGTATCTTCATTTTCCATGATTAAACACTGGAAGACAGAAAGGCAGGCTCATCACAGTATTCTGCAACGACATCTGGAAGACTTATATCAGAGTCACAGCCAGCTGGAGACAGCCTTGCAATGCAGAAACAAGACACCCACACTTTCGGAGAGAGAAAAAATCTAGAACAGCTCCAGCGCAACTGAGTCGATCGTTACTGTTGTCTGGTTAATGAATCTTTAATTCTTTATTAGTCTCAACTTTAAAAGGCTGGATGGATCCAGAGCAGGTATGAACAATGATGAAAAAGAAATAAACTCTAGTTCCTTCCTTTATTCTTTCAGATTCTGAAGTAGCAGTAAGTCAGAAGTGATGTTTAGATTGCAAATCTGAGTTTCACACAAAGCTAGCAATCAGGTCAAACCAACCCACCAAGCACCCATGATGTTGATGTAAGAATAGCCAAACACAGTGGTTTCAAGGTCCCCCTATACTATTATGCTATAATCCAAGCCCTCAAAGTACATAAAAGGTCACTTCCATCTGCTTTGAGCCTTTGCATATTCTTCCATTTTTAACAGGGTGAAACTTGGCAAGCATTGGACTCCTAGGGATTTGGAACCAACTTTTCAGTCATCTCCATCAACAGGCAGGGCCTTTTACTTAGGAAAGTCATCTCCTCAACTCCCTAACCACTCTCAGAGGAAAACCATAAAATTTTTTGCTCAGTATTTTATTTGATCCAATGGACCATCTGCAGAGGTGGACACTTCCAAGGGCAAATGCCAGCTGACAAATCAGAAAATAAAGGTTCCAAATACCTGGAGTTAAATAGGTGCATCTAAAAATCTCACCATTTGGAGGACATGAGCCCAATGCCAATGACACTGAATAGGAACAGTCATCACTTTTGATTCTGGGAGCAAACTGGCTCCATGGTAAAATCTGAGGGAGAAAAAAAAAATAGAAAACAAAAGTAGTGGCTCATCAAATCCCTATAACAGGAAAACCATGGAGCCATAGAAGATTTCCAAAGAGAAAGGTAAATGTGTTGCTTGGTGCACTGAAAAATTACTGAAAAATCCCACAAAACTCCTACAAGGAGAAAACAGAAAGTGCTTTTCCTAGCTAGAAATTCTTGAGATAGGAAACAGAAAATATGAGAGGAGACAAAACCTCACTATACACCTTTCAAACAAATCATTACAAAGAGTCTTGGTCACTGCTTATTGTAGTTGAAGATAGGCTACTAATAACCCACTTCGGGAAGTTTTATTTCCCCTCATCCCATAAGCTTTCCATCTGCAAATCTCCCCATTTTAAAAAGTGGCAATATACATTTGACAGTTACTAGATCACACTCTAGGAAGAGATAGTTAAGTACAAACACACAGTCTCTTATTTTAGTGCTTTTAACCTTTTCCTTATAGTTAAATATCAGAAGGAAATATCCTTCATTCTGTTTTGACCACAAAAATACTTTGTTTTTCCTCTACTACATTTTTCCTCCCTTATGCTAGCAGAAAATCTGATCTCACATTCCAAAAATCTAGGAGGATGTAACAAATTGACCACACAGCTCTCTCCAAACTCCAAATGGTAATTTAGTCCATTACCCAAACCGGACTGTCCTCTGTAAGCAAAATTCCTATTAATGCTGTAATTCCTTCACTCTGACTATCACTACTAACAGTCACACTGCTAACTTGCCCCTTGTTGGATGACAAGGTGCTGGTGTGTTCCCAACAGCACACAATCTTTGGATAAAAACCACTCGTGTTGCAGTCACATTCACAGACAAAGGCACAAGTGTGTTAGAGCACAGCCAGTCTGCCACAATATTCCCAGCTAGCATCCAGGTCCATGTCTATGTCAGTATGTATAGCAGATCATGAAGTCAAGATATGGCAGAAGATACCTCTACTTTTATTCCAGGCCTTGCATTTACCAGCCAAATGAGAGAATAAGGGTCTAAATCTGCACTGCATTTGCTGAACAAAAGTATAAGAACAGAGGCCTCTCACGGTGGCTCAGAATAAAGATGCAGTTACAGCTCATGGTCAAGATACTCTGTATTTGTTGTCACGTACTAAAGAGATACCTGGCACTAGTTTAGGAGACTGCTACAAGGTTTTTATCGGATAAATTAGAATTTGTCCCCTGTTCACTGGTTTACCACAGATGACCAAACAGCTGGTTTTAGTATTTGGAAAAGCATAAAGAACCTTGATAGTAGAAACTACTGACAGCAATAGCAACTCCTCAAGTTAAACCACTGTCTGTGGAGTACAACAGAGCTTATGTAGGATTTTGGAAAGGGGATGCCATAATAAAGCATTCCCCTCTGCCAGAGATCAGCCCCATCTTTCAGGATTATGTCTTTCTTGCAAAGAATAAAGCAAGAACTACAGAAATGCAGCAATTTGTTTTCCACATTTAAAAGATTATTTTGCACATATAACCAAAGACACCTGGGAAACAACATGTTTAAGTTCACTTTGTTGGAGACATTTCTACTTTGATGTTGAAAAACAGACCTGCTGTTATTATAGCATTTCGTAACATCCAAAGTGGGATATTTAAAAGGGGCATGTTAAGAACGAGATGGAAGTCTTTAATCAGATCTCAAAGATATCTGATACTTACTGAAATTTTTCAAAATATTTTGATCTTCCAGACTATTTTTATGAACTATAAGGACAAATATTCTCTGCAGAGATCACTTAGCTCTACACAGGGAGGGGACAAGCACCCCTAAAAAGGAGGGCAATATCATAGAGACCATGCCAAGTTTCCCACTGCTAGAATTCTGACTTAGGCTTCCATGAAGGAAAAGGAATTGTTTAACATCATCTGTGCAGTTCCCCTTACTGCCCATAGTGGTATTGCTTTGCACAGAACTCAGTGCACTGAGAGCCAGCACAAACAGGCATTTGTAAAGGAAGCAGAACTGACTGTCACTTGCAGGATGTTGTATTTTCTGTTTAGAGCCAGGCACCGTGGACTACAAACAGCAGGGAACACAGAGGAGACAAATTAATTCACATTGGGGAAATACTGATTCCACTGCTGACATGTCACATCTCCAATACTATACAAAAACAATCATTTCTCTGGCTTTGTGTTGTAGGAGTGCTATGGAAGATTTTGGGGAAACAGACACAAAGGTTTGAAAATAGAATTTCTCTCATGGGAGAGACAGAGAGAGAAAAGCATATATAAATGACTAATTTAAGATTATTGTCCTCTTCAGAAGCAGCACTAAGTTGTCATAGCCTTGGCTTTTTTTTTGTGCAGTTGCATGCAGAAAATGGAGTTGGTGAAGTAGAATATACAAAACTGACAGTATTTTGGCTTGTTGTGCTGTTTTACTGGGTAAATTCTGTTTCCCTGCTTACAGGCTCAAATATCCTTCCATGATTTAGGCTGTAAACTTGAAACAGATGTTCTTTCTGGATTACCTCGATGAAGCCACTAGCAGAATAATCACTAGCAGGACACAAAATATAGTTATAGAACAGATTAAACCCTGAGTCAGCAAAAATTTTAAAAGAAAAACATTTAAGTCAAAAGTAAGCTTGAGAAGTCAAATCTACATCATAACGCTAAGTCAGACTCGCCTACACTTACCTTTGATAAATTTAACATATGGACCTGATCCAAAACCAGATTAAGCTCGCTGTCAACAGTTCTCACATTGAGCTGTAATGACACTGTATGTTGAACACATGTTTAAGCCATGATCATTTATGCGCAGCAATGTTCTGCCACTACCTGTAACTCGTTAATTACAGATCTCTCAGTGAGTAATGCCAAATGATGGAATTCCCTTGTATCTAAGATAGCCAGCACTAATTCCCACCTGTAATAGAAACAGCAGTAATATCAAACAATCTGGAGCCTTTAGTCATTCAGGTGGTTCTTTTAAACCAGAATGCCTTTGGGTTATTAGAAGATCTGTCTCATTTCTTCAGACTGCTCAGCAGTGAGGTAGCATACTAATTACAGTACCTTTAACACCAAAAAATAACTTTCAAAGAATGATTTTACATATCTCTGTGCAGGTAGAGTATTGCACAGTATTATGTGTCAGACGTTTAAAAACAGAACTACAGCCAGCAGGTCAGAGTATATGGGATATTTTAATAAGAAAAGGAAAAGAGGAGTGAAATGTTTTATCCAAACAAGATTGACATATTAAAAAAAAAAAAATCCCAACAAATCTAACAAGCAAAGGAAAAAAAAACCCAGATATACCAGAACTACCAGACTTCCTTCCTCACAAAATAAAGAGTTACTTGGATCAAGTACATTTTTTAGGAAGGATGGCATCTTGTACCATCTACCCTCCTTGCTTATGCAAGATTCATACTGATGAAGAGGGAACAGGCTGAACTTATCACATTACTCCATCGCTCCAGCTCTTCTCACAGGCATGCTCAGAAGGCCCCATTCAAGTACATGTAATGTTAGGAGAGACTTGCTTGAGTGAAAATTAACAGAAACAGGGAAGAAAACAACTCCAGGAGAGTAAAATACAACAAAGCAGACTCTTGAAAGCAAGTGCTGTCATTGAAGCAGCACTCCCTGCAAAGTCTTCTCTGATAGTCCCTAGAACCCTAGGAAGTTCCCAGGGCGGGGACACCACAGCACTGTTTCCCCCTCCCTTTCTAAGCCACCTAAAGGGCTCAGGCACCTATCTGGAGCTTGGATCTTTAGTTTCTGTTATCATTAAATACACCACTTCCTCACCTTTTTCTCACAAATGAATTCTTGGATAACAGATACTGTCCCCAGCTGATCTTTTCAGATCTGATGAGTGTCCCAAATCCCAAACAGTTATTTCCACACCGCCTCACAAGAGCACTGCTGAGACTCCACTCCCACATCACCACAGCCAAGGGATGGACAGCACAGCCACAAAAAGGAAACAGGACCAAGGCAGGTCTCATTAGACATGGTCCAGCCTGAGTTCACCAGCCTCAAGCACTAACTGCTCCTGAGATTTCAGTCCAGTTTCTACATTTGCATTCTTTAGTAAATACTTTCAAAGTAGTGGCACTTAGAATAGCATCAACACAGACCTGATTTTTCTCCCCCCCCCACATTAAAAGGTTTAGTTTTTAGAAACTTAGAACACAACACAGTAAGTCAAGCACATTTTCACTTTGTCTGTGTAACTGATAAGCACATAGTTGATTTATTCAAAACACAAAGAAGGAATACAGACAAACATTCGTCTACCTAACCACCCTGCTAGCATGTCTTTCTGTGACTTCATTGTAAATTATCTTCCCCAAATACCAATGGGGGTTGCATGAACATAGGAATGGCAAGTTCTTTATAGCAGTGTTTCTAAAGTCCCACTTCAGAAACATGCTTAACTTTCAGGCCAGATGAAAGCCTTGAACCTGCATATATTCATCAATTTAAAAATAAAACAGTAGGCTTAAAGTGCAATCCATCACCAGAATGGGAACTGGCACATCTAAAATAACTTGCCCCATTCTTGCTGTTGCAATGTCTGTGCAATTCTATTTTCAGTTCCTTTTCTATAGAAAAATGTCAATGGTCTTTAAAAATACAAACCAATACAAACAGAGCAGTTTTGTTCACATTATCCCAGTGATATCCCAGTAAGTGCACACAACAGAAAGAAACAAATATCAGTAAGAGGAAAAGAGTGCCAACTTGACAAGTTATTCTAAGCCAAAAGGAAAGTTGGTCTTTTTTTTTCCCCACTGTAGAAACTGTCAGCACTGTGCTAAATTTAAGCACATTATCCTTGGAATTAGTGGCTTGATCAAAGACTAAACTTTTCAGACATCGCACTGGTATTATGTAATACTTTATTAGGCCCTTACACACAGAAAATCTGGAACATCCTGTATTTAAATGCTCAGTCATGCTCACAGTAACTTAAAACAAGGGCACTGTAAAATTAGTGTATTAGGATATGCTTAAAAATTTATGCATGGACTTTGCTAGAGGAAAGGGTAAATTTTATCTGTCCTAACATTCATCTCAACACCAGAGCTAGTCCATCAAAATTCTTTTCATTTCAATGGGGCAAAAAAGGCAGTTCTAGATTGCGATTTATCAAATCCTGAAGCATAAGTCTAAAACAGGTTCTTCTACTATAAAAGTAATCTGGACGAATAAGTTTAGATGCAGAAATGTACACTGTAGACTAATAAACTGTATTTATACTACATGCAGTAACTTTACCAGAAGGAAAAAGAGACCCCTGGATTGTGAAACTGGACTTCATTGAGTTGTAAGAAATGAAGTTTTCAGAAATGACCCAGTTTCTTATGCTTCAGTTTTTAGTTTAACATGTAAAGACACCATAAACAGGTATCATATTCCAGAAGCTGGTACTCTACAATAAAATAAGCCCACTTCAAGTGTCTGAAACAGAACTGGGAAAAAACGAAACAGAACTGGGAAAAACAAAACAAAACAAAACCTAAAACCAACCAAAAAAAAAAAAAGGTGCCAGTCAAAAAAGCAAACTAGCATATCTGCTGCTAGATATGTGTGGAAGAATTTAGGGTAACAATGCTCCTACGTAATGGGTGTACTCAAACACACTTGGTCTCCTGCTTCTCCAGGTTAATGCTACACACCTCACTTGTTCCTTGCCTAAGCAGATTTCTGTCTCTGAAATACACAGTAACAGCACTTGCAGATGGAGTGAAGAACAAAGAAAATGCTTTCAGACGAGCCTAAATTCTGGGGTACATCGACATGGAAAGGTGAATATCTGTGTTGCTCTCTCATGCTCCAACCCAGCAAAATAAAAGGTGACCATACACTTATCAATAATGCAGTCAACAGAATTTGTTGAAAGAGGTACAGAAAATATTCCCAGCTACCTTTCACAGTGAGAGGAGGACACACAAAACTTTTGGGAAACCATCAATAAGGGCCAGGGAAAATGTGCAGTGAATCTGCTGAGAATTTTCTTTTCTTTAGAGTTAATTTTCAGTCAGCTCAACTTGTGCAGGTGCACAATAGAGACGTTTTTCACATGGGAAGAAAAAGAAGCATGGCGCAAGGGCAGGAAATATAGGCGCAACCACATTTTTCTGCAGCAAACTTTAGTCAGAACCATTTAGCTGAGAAAATCATTTAGATAATTATGTTTGCAAACATAAGAGATAGTAAAACTCACTCTTTTTGCTTCCAAAAACAATGAAAACTTTTTATTCTCCAGTGGCTTGCAGAGTCACCCATTTCCACTAAGGCACTTGATTCTGCTGGCCAGCAGATTTTCTAGATAGCTATTTTCTTCATTTTTAGCCTATTGCCAAAGAGCTGTGTATGTGCTTTTTTTTGTTTTTCAGTTCAAGCACAATTGTCTTTCTTTCATTATTCCTTTGCTATTACAGTGACCATGTAAATTCAGCAAACCTCTGTTAACTGCCAGCTCCAGATACTCACTTTCACAACCACGAGATTTCACAGCCATAAAATACTGGTCCTTCCTACTGTTCTAATGTTTAAAAGTTAAATTCTTGCTCTGTGCTTTTCAATATATGAATTGTTTACCTAACTTTCATTCACATAGGCTACAGGCTTATTTTTAATCTCTTCAGAACTGTGGCAGGAAGAGAAGACACCAACAAAATGCGCACAGTGACAATATCCTGTTGTGGCTTTTTTTCTCCTTCCTTATTTCTACTCAGAATTTGCAGCATACTTGCTTCATGATCATTTATTTTGGATCATGAACCATGCCAAAAGAAAAGAACATAACCCCAGCTGTTTAGTTATGCCTGTTACAAGCACCTTACATCTACAGCAAATATCTCTGGAAGCTGAACTTCGGAGCATGTCTAATTTTAGGCGCTCAACTTCAGACACTATTCAAAACAAGTAACTTGGAGAAGACAAGTGCTCAGGACTTGGCACAAATCAAACATCTCAGCCACCACTAAACTAACATATTTGGAAATCATCAGTACCTTTCAAAAAAGTCATGCTCTGAAGGAATTTCAGAGGGTTGCCCCCTCAAATTAAACAAACAAAAACCAAAAAAAGCCCACATTTCCTAGTTTTCAAACTTAGCAATCAAATCAAAACAAAAACTAACAGGAAAGCACACAGCATGAACAAGCGTCAGTTGTTGAATATAGAAATGCACACCAAAAAAAAGAGAGATACTTGGCTTTTGTTATAAATCAATTTTATTTGCACTATAATATATTTGAGGAAAAAAGATTTTATTTCCTTGCCTCATTAAAGCCTTTACATACCCCCCACTGGAGTTCCATAGTTCTATTTGCATGCAGTACAGCAGAACTTTGAGTTATAACAGTGCTATTTTCCAAAGATAACTGCAATATCGGGAGGAAAAAACGTTTGCTTAATCACAGTATTTTTGTATTCTTGACATGCTTATGAGTCAGCAATCGCAGAAACTAAACTTACTTTTCTTAGGCAACAGGAATAAGTCTCAGTTTTTCCTCTTCAACAGTTAGGAAAAAAGAAGAAGAATGTTCTTACATTTTAAAATTTTACAGTGATGTTCCTATTATGCAGTGACAGGCATCTTATTTTCCAAGACACAAAGTACAACAACAAAATTCCAAAATCTCCCAGGGAACTTTTCTCAAAATACCCTAAGAACTTGAACATAGCCAGGGAAAAGAAATTCAACAATCCTTTAAGTTGCATAAACAATTATAACTTCCCTTTTAAGCAAGCCCTTGACACATAAAGTCTAAAAAAACATGCTTTAAAAGAACTAGGACATTGCACGATCTGCCCAGCTGACTTACGAAATGTATTTCCACCTCTCTGTCACAAGGTTTTGTACCACTAACATCTGGATATCTCAGAGGCACTGTGACAAAGCATTTCAGGTTTGATCTTTAGCAAACTTGGCTATCTCAAAATGCACATGGTGTTTTTCCCACTACTGCTGTAGCATTAAGGTGCAGATTCAGATTTGGGGAGCATTTCCATTTCTGATACCAGAAGACACCCAAGCAAGGAGCAGCACAGAGTTTATATGGGACAAAGGAGAGGAGACTCGAGAGCTGGAGGTGACCAGTGACCTGGGTCCCCAATGACCACCAGAAGCCTCTCCAGGGCACAAGCCATGAGTTCCACCTGTCTGCAAATAAATGAGACCACCATCTTGTAGACAGAAATTCTCCCAGTGATTGCAAAAACATGATCCTAGACACAGCAAACAGGCACACTTGCCTTTTAGGGTCTTCTAAACTGGACAGGTGCATCACCCTTATTAGTGACTACACTCAAAAACTGAAGTGCCACTGCAAAAGAGAAAAGATAAGGCAGATACATAATCAATTTTCTCCTGATAATCATTTAAACCCCAACTCAACTCTATCTAGGCAAAAAAAAAAAAAAAAAACAGGAAGCCTGAGATATCTAGGCAACAGAGGTAATGGTGCACATAAATATGTATGACTGATAAACAGACTACAGAGCAGAATGTCAGAACCCTATCAAAGGATGAAGGCAGACTTCACCAGACACCTGCTGGCATAGTCTGTTCAAAGAATATATGCAGATCATGAAATTACCAAATACAACATTAAAGATATGCAGCATGAACTGAACAGAGAGGAAGGGCTCAGCATATGGACAAGAATCCCCCAGCAGTTAAAAATCAAAACAGAAAAATAAGAGGATAACCTAACAGGGAAATACATTGCAAATCATATAAGGAGCCAGTTACTTTTTTATATAAGCTAATAAATAGAAGGACAGCTGCAGCCAGGGCTGCCTGAAAGTGGGATGTTGGAGAAGTGGGCTCTGGCTGGGCTCTGGCTGATCTTCCCTGAAGAGCTCTGGTGCTTCCTGCTGTATCATCAGCATGTAAAGAAACTAAAGTCATAAATCCAGCATCAAGTCAAGGTCTGGGAGGAGATGATGACTCTAGCAGAGCCACTCACCCATAATGGAAGTAGCCATGCTTGGGACTGTCAGCAATGACTTGGGATCCTAAGGGCATCAGCAACACCAGAGACAGAGCTGACAGAAACCAGTGCCTGCAGAGGGGACAGGCCCTGAAAGGAGCCAGAAAAAGAACAGATACTTCCAAAAACTTTTTCTTTTTAGATAACCTTACCCCAGAAACTCATGTTCTTCATATAATGATCCGCCCTGGCTCTGGCCAAGTTCTTGGCCTTAGCAGCCTCCTGTTGAAAGTGTTTCACAGCCAGGTCTGGACTACATGAAAAGGACCTTAATTTTAATCATGGTTGAATCTGCGGCCTATCACGTTTCTCTGGTCATGAAGAAACACTAGGAGACAGAAGGGAATAAGTCCCTTCTTCCCTTGACCAGAAAGGCTGTGAACTCCCCATCCCTGGAGGTGCTCAAAGCCACCTGGAGCTTTGAGTAACATGGTCTAGTGGAAGGTTCCCTGGCATAAGGGTTGAAGCCCAATTATCTTTAAGGTCCCTTTCAACACATTCCATTACTCTAAGGTCTTGATCTATTTCTTTTATGCTGCTCAAGTACACTTTCACCAGGATCCCACTTAAAAGCCACATTTCTAAAGCAAGCACTACAGTTCCTTCACTTTGCTTTAGCAGGTTTAAGCAAATAAGCTTATCATGTGATTTTTTTTCTCATTTATCTAGTTCATATTTTCATTCTGGTTCATGGCAAAGAACAGCTACTGGCATCTTTTGATTGACAAAAACAACTACAATGGAACAGAAATAAAATTATGTCACCCACTTCCCTCTGGCCTGACCATTCTTTGTTCTAATCCTCATTTTATTTACTGATTAACATCAGTAGAACATCTCTGAAACTTTCTTTTTCCAAACTGCTAAGCCCATTTTCTTCTCTGCAATGTTAGGTTTGCAAATTGGGAAATAGCACCCTAGTAGAGAAGTGGTAATAAAGGTAACACAAAATTAAAATGTATTCTCTGAACAAAAAACAAACAAATGTTTCCTTTCTCAAGAGTCTATCCTATTTAACAGTGTCTCACAGCAACATGCCTACACCTTCAACATACTTTTATAAAGTAGGGAAAACCCATCCCTACTCTGAGTGCAGTGTTATTGTTGCTGTGGCAACTACAGACCACAATTTTTTGCCTTTAGAGAATTAGCATGAACACAAACATACAGACAAAGGCACAGACAGCTGTGGGTGCTAACAGTGCCTACAACTCACTGTGGATGCCTAATGCTGCCATGAAAAACTGAATTTAATTTAAAAAAATGAACATCAACTTCTCAGTCACTGACTCCAAACTGTTTGTCTGCACTTTATTTTCACCTTCATTACAGCATAGTTGGCAAAATACCCTGAGAAACTCTGCACATAACAAGTGTAAATGTCAGACTACTTAAACTCCACTTGTGAGAGAACAGAGTAATTCTAAAACTCTCTCTAAAATAGATAAATCATTGATCAGCTCCAATTTGCTGGTGTATATATTCAATATAAACCATAGAAGTCAGGGATTTGAACCTGATTTGTGCACACAAGATAAACAGTCAATACTATACTCTTTTTAACACTACCTCGCACTGGTAACAGGAAAAATAACTACTTTCACCAGTTTATAAGGTCATTTAAGACAGATATAAGAGTTAAAAATTAAAACTTTTCTACTCAGTGGTCCTTTAAAAAGAAAAAGAAGAGCTTTACTCAAAACCAATGCATGAGCATGAAAACAAGCATTGAAGTTATTCAAGAAACGTTGAAAGCAGGCCATCCTCAACTGATTTGGGTTTTGCCTTCCCTGTTCCTGCCCTATCTGCATACCAGGGCCAAACTGCACTTGAACAAGAAACCACAAATGAAGAAATTGTTTGAGTCCAATTACAGCTTTGTCACAAGATCAGGGCCTATAGGAGCAGCAAACACTCACCCAGTTCCTGACACTCAGCAGTTGAGGTCTGTTCCTTGGCTTGAAATTGTTATTTAGTTTTTCTAGCATTCTGTACCTAATCCAAAGAAATTATTGTAAAGAGTATTTTCCTGCCTCCCTTTTCCATCCCAGATGTCCCCAGCCTGACACACTGAGAACTTGAAGGCCACAGAATGTAATCTCGCACTGATCAAAAATTTTAAACTTGCTATTCCATAGGGTTGCTAGGTTTTTTTCTGGGACCTAGCAGCCAGATACACACACACAGGCATATTTGCCGTTTGCTCAAGTCATCCAGGTAAGCAGCTCACATGCTTTGAGACAGCTTCCCACCCACTACACTGCAGGTGTCACATGAGGGCACAGGCAAAACTCCCATTATCCAGCCACTCTGTCACCCAGAAGCGCCAGGTAAATGTTAAGAGTGCTCAAATCTCACAAGGACAAAGAGGGAAATGAAGAATTGTTCTAATATTTAGTGTTTGTCTTGCCTCAGACCAGATAGCAAGGCAACATTCATGCTACAGACTGACTGATTAACTTTTAAGGAAAGTTTTCAGAACAGTAAGTACCATTTCCTGTTAAAAGAAAAAAAACAAATCATTCCAGACTGGAAAAGCTGTCTAGTTAATACCTTGAATTTTGGTTTTAAAAATTGTCTTTTATTTGGGTATTTTACTAACACTTTGAGGAATGATGGAGAACAAATTCTTTGGAAATCTGTAGATGTTTCAACATATTTGATTCAAAACTACGTTTACAAGGGTTTTTTTCCCTCACATTATTAATTTTATTTTTTTAAAGCCTGGAATTTTCTTGTCATGAGGGAAGCCCAAAACACAGGAGATAAAATATTTCCACTCTACTCCATTAAGGATGCAATATACTGTAAGTAGACCCCCTCCAAAAAACTCCTAAAAAACATTTATGCCAAAAACTATTGCTTGCGCTTTCATTTTTGCTTCCATGCTCACCTGTGATTTTGCAAAAGCTGTTTAAAATGCTTTAAGCTGGGAAAAAAGGACTGGTGAAAATAAACATTTCCAGTCAGGGTCATACAAAGGGAGACTGTTGCAATCTTGCTCTGGGAAAGGACCACCCAAAGGGTTTCCCTTCGCTGTTTTTCTCCACGTGCCATTCTCTCCATTGGCAGAGGCAGGACTGGCTGCCCTGGCTGAGCCCTGTGCAGAACGGGCTGGATTCCACCCATTCACAAGTGACCAAACAAGCCTGACCAGTGCTGCGCTCTGAAGAAACCCCCAGATGAAGGTCAGAGAATTCCACTATGTCCATCTCAGCAAGTGCTGTGGTGCAGCAAAACTGGGTCTGAAGAGCAGAGCAGCTGAGTGCAAGGAGCCTCATTCCTGTGACTTGCTGTCTGGAGGTTCCCAGCTCAGAGGAGCTGAACTCAAGTGCTGTGTGCCCCTCAACAGCTGAAGCTCTGCAGGTCTCTGGGGAGCACCTTTTGGCTTCACATTCTCAGAAAACAACCCTGTGTAGATGCTCCAGGGCCACTTTTGTGTCCAAAGTGTGCCAAATGGGGACAGTCAAGGGATCCCTTCCCAAACCACACTCCTGATCCAAACTGCATATTAATATAAAACACTATCATCACTATTAGTAAACATCAGTAGAAATTTTTGCATCAGGCTATACTTTTAAGAGCAGGCCTGAGTTTCTGGAAGCTCTCCTTAATTACCCTCATGAGATTATCCAAGCACTCAGGAGATAAGGTTTGGTACCCTCAAGGTTATTTGCAGCTACTAAGTCACATACAGAGGGATTTTTTTCACTCCAAAGTAAAACGTCGCCCACTGACATCTGACTTTTTACTTGATTTTGGACAAGTACAAAAGGTTGGATTCCTGCAGTAATGCCAAGCCCTGTGCTGCAGCCTCCCCTGCCCAGGGACCAGCAGCACCACTTTGCAGTTTGGCAAGCTTGTCTCCAGTGCTGCCTGTCCTTGTGAGCTGTAATGGGAGCCAAGGAGCAGCCAGAGTATTAAATACTGTGCGAGGCTGGCAAACACACAGCAAATCCCTAAGCATCAGGGGCTACCCTGAAAACACAGAGCCAGCTCTGTGCTCAGTGCCTAGACCCCTAGGCTGGAGCCCAAGATTCTTCATCACTACTTTGGATTTTCTCAAAATAGCTGCAGAGCACCACTCTGTCAGTGCTGGCACGATTAATGTGCAGAAAAAATTTCAGGAAACTTTATGCAGCCCTTCAGCGTTTATTTTTCCAGATCTTGTTCAACACAAATGAGAGGGGAAATGCTTAAAAGGGGGAAAATTGTAAGCAGCTGATTCCAGTTGCATTTTTCTCCCTTGCTAAATTAAAAACTTAATAGAACAGACTTTGTTTTCAAGGCATGAGGGATGTGGAAATATTTACACTCATAGCATCAAGACATCAACCATAAGGTTCAAGACTATAGTGCCAAACCCAGTGAGACCACGTGGAAAAAGGCAGCACACGTTTCCAAAGCAGAGGAGAATGTGTATAATTGCAAATGTTAGTGATAGCTGACCTGAACAGAATTAAATACTTTGGAGATGGCCTTAACCTTTGGAAAGTACCATACCTCTGTCCCAGGACTGTTGCAGGAAGATACAGAATCCTGGACCTTGTGCAAGTGGCTGAAACTAGTCAGAGACTGGATTTGCTCTAACTGCACTATGAATTGCCCTATTCACAGGCACCTGTTTAACTGGGCACCCAAAACAGGGTCAGCAAGATTCTTCCTCTGCTCTTTACAGCATGCTTTGTCCTTCATGACATTATAATAGAAACCTAGTGAGTTCTTTCAAGGACAACAGTTTTACAAAATCTAGGAACTCAAAAGTCAGAAAATATCAAATTTAAAGTTGGCTTTGGCAATGCACGTAATACTTCTCTATTGTTGAATTAATTTTTTTTTTTTGGCAGTTGAGTGCATTAGGCAGGAAGGCCTAATTCAATGTGACAAATACTGCTGCAATTCAAAATGGAAATGCAGAATTTTCAATTGTGAAATGACTGGCATTAGGAAATTGAAATGTACCATAGCTCATATCAATCATGACAGTTGGTGCCATTGCTTTAGAGCAGCTTTTTTCAGTTAAAAACTTGATACTAATCCCACTCTAATATTTAATGAACTTCCATCTTCAGTTATCTCACTTTGGTCTGTAACAAATTACCTTTCTTTTCTCAGCATCGCATTTTCTAATGTCTCTATTGACAACCTTTAAAGGACCCTGAAATTCCACAGCCTAAATTCTGCTGATTTCCTAGAAAGCCAGTTTTTTATTTGACTTTACACTGTCCAAAAAGTGGATAAGAAAAGTCATGCAAAGAGGCTTGGGACTAACAGATCTGCTGACTAGTTTAATTGGAAAACAGAGAAGTAAAACTGAAGTCAGAGAGCAAAAAAACCAAAAAATGTTAACAAAAAAATTAACAAAACCATCCCCAGTTTTGGGACCAGAACACATGTTGATTTTTGTAAAAGGAAAAAAGATACATATACTTTTTTCTTCTTTCCCCTTTTTAAACCAGTTCAACTGCATGCTTTGGGCAGAGTTATTCAAACTCAAGGAATGGTGGATAGACATCTTTAATACTCCAACTATCCCAAGACTCAGAGGCATGTCTTGGAATTCCTCTGCAGTTAGTTTTTTATTTAAACTGCTGCCAAAATATAAATATGCAGATGACCTATGATGAAAGAATTAAAATGAAAAATATAAGAAAATCAATTAAAATGAAAACCTTTTCATTCCCACCATCACCCAAAGCCAAAATTAAGTTCAAGTGAACTTTTTTTTCCTCTTTGGAGAAACATGGCTGGCCTTATCAGTGAAAACACTGAGGTTAAGAGCCCCCTGATACAAACATGAGAAATGGTCATACAGCTTTTTGAGGGAGTCTCCTCTGAACATATTTCCCTCAAAGTCCACAGCCTTGGCACTGTGTGGCAATAGGTCAGGGTAATAAGGCCTGCTAAAATGTAAGGTTTGTTGTACATAGTGTTGCTACTTCTAAGTCAATAGGTAACATATCAAGGGTACTACAAAATAACCTTGAGAAGTGAAACTTCTTAATACTGTATCTTAATCCTCTCCGATTGAATTACTTCTAGAGGTGCCTTGAGTTTAGGAAGGTATGGTAAAACTACATATGAATAAACAATGCCATTAAATTTACTTTTAATATAGCTTTTAAAAGTATATTTATTTCTTCACTTTTCTTTACACACATACTCAATTTGTTTACATAAACTACACTATTTAAAGTTTAATGTTTAACTTCCCATGTCTCATGATTTATGGTAGAGGACTATATCCCAAAATTGGTGATTTTAGGCATATATAACAATATATATACATACATACATATATATATATATATATATATTGCCAAAAGTCACTGCATAAGCAAAGTGGAGGGGTGACATGCCAGTACCACAGTTTTGGGAAATATGTGATATGGGAATAAAAAACACCCCAAAACACTTTTGCAAATGCTGCTGAAGGTATGTCATTGACCTAGACAGATATTTTTAGAACACAAGTCAGCTAAACTTCAAAGTCTGCTTTCCTGAGATATGAGAATGAATTGAACTCAGAGTCTTTTCATCCTCTTTCAAGCTCCTTAATCTTGTTACCAAATATAACACTTCTTTAAAAATAATATTTCAATGCTAAATTCAAAGATCAATCATCCATTAAAGAGACATGCAAATACACACTGAGACATCAGGATTGTTTCAGCATCTAAAACAGAAAACACAGCTAGGTTCTCATGCCGTGCACTGTCTGCTAAACAAAATGTGAGCAGTCTGCCAGGTACAAAGTGCAGATAGGAACTCCATCCTCTGTAATTCTGCACTACTTTTAAACCCAAGTTGCAATTTTTTAATTAAGAAAACCACCAATGTGAAAAATGACATTTTCATAGTCATCCATGCTTCCCATAGTGAGTGATACAACAGCTGCTTCTTAGATGACAAAACGTTTTCCAAGTGCCATTACCACAGCTTTTCTGCCTCGGTGATGAAAGGGTAATGATTACAACTTTCCTTTCTCAAACCTTCAGCTCAACTTTTTTTCTGGTCTTTTACATAGAGTGAAATCTCTCTCATAGCACAGACCTCACAGAAAACCATCTCTATAAAAGCAGGGACAAGTCCTCTGTTCATTTAACACAGAGGCAGGCACAGATGGCTTTCACATAGCACAGCGACCTAGAGGGTCTGAACTCCACCTTTGCCTCTTGCTTTCCAGGCACTTCCTGGCATTTTGAAGGTACAGGGCTAGTCACGGGGACCTGCCAGCCACATGGACCAGAGGGAGCTTGGGGCTGTCACCACCCAACAGGCTGAGCATGATGATCAGGACACAGAGTGCCAAACCAGAGATACCTCCCCTGCTGCAGCCTGGGCACCAAGCAGAAGGCACAGAACACCTGTCAGCACAGCAATAATGGACTCATGTAAAACCAGTCCCTGCTCCACATGGGATTCAGGTCTAGCAAAATAGTCTTTCATACACAGAACTCCATTCTGTGCAGAGGAGCAAGTGAATGAACTTTTTCCTCCTGAGCAAAAACCCTCTCTCATTCTAATGAGGAAGGTAACCAATCCACTTGTCAGAAGAGCCATGTGAAAATGTTTTTATTTTGCTTCTGAGGGCATTAGCACTGCAAGTCTGAGTTGAGACTCGTGAGATTTGAGGGAACAGTGATGGCACAAGGTTTCCATGCATACCCACAATCCAGGTGTTTCCTATTCCAGGACAGCAGAAATCCCTGATGTTTGGCATGGTGCAGCACACTGCAGTGGGACAAGAGTGGGGGAAATTTTTAAAAAGTATTAATGGCATAATCTCACAGGGACAATTAAATAGGGGGAATTTTCAGGTGAGGAAAGCTCTCCTTTGTTGTGGCTATGCTGCAGTTCTCCTGGAGGCAGGAGGCAGGGTTCCTCCTGGCCCATCACTGCTCAATGCCACTGGAGCCAGCAGGGTCACTCACGGGAATGGCACCTGTGCCTGCACACACTCTCATAGCCCAGCCACACTGCTGAGCCCAGAGCATGTGGCTTCTGCTTGCTGCTGTGGGCTCAAGATGCAAATCACCAAACACTGACATGCCCACCATCAGCACCCATGAGACCAGGGCCCTGGGACAAACACAGCACGTAACCAGAGGCAGCGAAGCATCCTCAGGCCGGAAGAGCATGAGAAGAATTTTCTCCACAGACAACATCATTTTTTGTATCACCTTGGCTGAATGGAAGGGCAAGATTTTGAAAGCTTAGAAAGAAAAACTGAAGTCTGTCAAGGCTTCATTGTTTGGTGCCTGAGTCAGCTTAACGCTGTACGTACGCTGTGGCACCGCAAGCAAGCTGGAACAGTAAATGTTTGCTATTCCTGGTTCCTTTGGTGTTCCTGTATTCATCAGTCATGGCATGGAATACCTCAAAAAAGAAGCTATCACTATTCATGTGCCTTCTCCCAAACTAATAGCACAGAGATAATTATAGGCCTTTATTGTTTGACTGTTTTAGTGTTGAGCAACAGATCTCTCTTCTTGCATCAAAACCTGTTTTCTGTCAAAAAAAGGGGAAACTGGCATGGTTAGATGAAAGGGTTTAGTCTGTAAAATGGCATATTCTTTACTCAGCTTTAAAAACAAACAGTAGTAGAAAATGACACATAGCACCACTCACTCTGCAAACAGAAGAAAACAAATAAATCTCAATCTTCTGTTGATTTTTTACCAAGCACACCTCTGCTGCCCTGGTTTCTTAGAGCACAGCTCAACCTCCTAGCAGCTTGGTGGAGTCTTTTTCTGGTCAGCACAAACTTCCATAACTAACTTCCTCGTTGCTGAAACAATGCAGGAAAGCAGCAGGTGCACGCAGGCTTGAGGGACAATAAAAGGTAGGGGGGTGGGGCACAACAACGTTTTTCTTCTTGTTAGGAGTAAAGTTAACTAGGAGACTACAAACAATTACAAAGCACCACCACAGCCAAAAATTTATGATGCTGTTAAGGATTTATTGCAAACTTGCTCACCCCTAAGACCATTTGTGTGTGTTCTGCCTATCTCCGTATATGCAATTTGCAACTCCATCAGGCACTTGGACTAGGCTCGAAGTGACTTCTGAGCCTCCCTTCTACAGTCCTGTAGCCACAAAAGCAGTGTCTGAATGTGAGGATTCCCTACAGGGCACCCCGCATCTTCCCACGCCGTTCCCAGAGGTGGGCTAGCACACGAGCTCCTGAAGCATTCCAAACTCTGCCGCAGTCAGGCCAGCACCGCGACTGACAGCATCCAGCAGCATCCAGCAGCGACTTCTTGCGAGAGCAGGAAAAGCGCCAGGCATTGCCGGGAAAAACGAAGCGCTTCCCCGGTGACAGCAGCCCGCCCGCCCGGCAGCGCCGCTCGCCCCGACCCCCGCCCAAACACGCTCCTACCGCGGGCTCTCCGCGCTGCTGCCGAGGCCCTCGGGCAGGCACGGCGTGACAGCGACGGCCCTGCCGTCCCCGGCAGCCAGGGAGCCCCCGAGGATGCCGCCCGGGCCCGCCGCTCCCCGGCGCGGCTCGCAGCCTCACCTGGTCCAGCGGGATACCCAGCAGCGCGCTCAGCGGGTGCAGCAGGGTGGAGCCGGTGGTGCGGTGCGGGGCTCCGAGCGGCTCGGCCATGCCGCATCCCCCCTTCCCGCCGCCGCACGGCCCCGGCGCCACCTGCGCGCACCTTCCGCCGCTTCGCTCCGCGCCCGCTCCGCGCAGCGCCCGCCGCCGCCGCGCCCGCTCCGCGCCGCGCAGCACCCGCCCCGGGGCCCTTCGTGGGGCGGGGCCGCCGCCGCCGGCCGGGGCAGGGCGGGACGGGCTCCGGGGGCGGGGAGCGGGAAGCCCTCGCCATCCCCGGGGCCGCATCTGCAGTGTCCCGCCGCTCGCGGGCCCGACACGGGAGCGGCACCCACTCGCGGTGGCACCGGGATGGCCGCCGCACCGCGGGCTCGGCTCGGCTCGGCTCGGCCCGGCTCGGCTCGGTTCGGCTCGGCTCGGCTCGGCCGGGTGCGCGCAGACAGCCGCTGCCGCAGCGGAGTGTCCCGGCACCAGGTTCTTGCCAAAAGCACAAACTTGTCCGGCACCCGCAAGGCCAAGGCGCCCGTACACAGCTGCCCCAAGCAGGGGAGAGCTGGGGTGTCACAGCCAAAACAGTCCCAGGAAGAAACATTTACTTATTTATTTATTTGTGCAGAGACCCTTCCCGGGGGTGGGGGGGGGGGAGTGGGGAATGGAAAAATGAGTAGATGAGTAGTAAGTTTTAAGTGATATGTTTATTTTGCAAGTGACATACGGCCATTAAAAAGTGCTTCTGCCAAGCTCATCTTATCTGCAGAAGGAGTGCTCTTACGCTTGCCCCAGACAATGTGGTTTTGTGTTGCAAGCAGAGCTCGGTCAGCGCTGCGAGCTTTCTGTTCAGCTCACGCTGCTGGCATGCTCGGAACCTGGAATATCCCAAAGGGTCCTTGCGGTCTCTACAACAGACCGGTCGTTTTCTCTTCTTCAAGTAATTGCCAACCGTGGTAGCTGAAACTGTAATAGTGGCTTTAAATGGTATTTTGTCATGTTCAAAGTGCCCTGCTTATTCTGTGCAAGGGAGTGCTGTGCTAGAAAACCCAGGCAAAAGCTGCTCAGTGGGGAAGGAGATTTACAGAAACAACATTCTCTTAATAGTATTGTTCCACTGGTGCCAGTTTGAATACATGTGAAAATACATACATACATACATACATACATGCACACAGATACTTTAAGCAGGGAAAGTAAGCAGTTTGGAAGAACTGGATAGTCATGCATGAGAGTTCTTAACGTTTTCCATTATAAGTTGCTCTTTCCAGTTTAAAATTTGCCAGACTTAAACTATCCGGATGGAACTTTCCATGGGCTGTGTCTGCCACAAGCAGGCTGCTTGTCAAGCTTTGGCAAAAAATATTGATCTGCTTTTGGGAACAGAATAAAAGTGATTTATTACACACACAGTACAGATAATATCAAAGCTTTTTTCACCGTGGAAATCTAGTACCTCTGGGAGGGTGACTTCGAGATTAGACATGGTAGTTTTTTTTTGGAATCAAGGAAATGCCTTTCGTTGTCTTTGTGAAACTACTCAAGAGTCATCAACTGCCAGAGTTCTGGGGGAAAAGCCATACATAATCCGTGTGGTTACTCAGGGAGTCAGCATATAACCTTTCTGAAGACCATAAGCACTCTTCTGCCCTTCATATTTCCTCTGTGTGACTGGACTCCACCTATATCTGCCACTACAGGAGCAGGATGGGATATCGCACAGCTCCAGGCACAGAAACTGCATGTCTCTCTGCATTCCCTGCTCAGCCATCTGGAATTTGTGAGGTGGTGAAAACAGCTGATCCGGAAAACAGCTGGAAGGGGGAAAAGACAGATGGAGAAAGTCAGGCGCAAGAGCACAAGAAGGAAAGAGATGGTGACTCTGAAGTGGGTTAGCACAAGAAGCCCAGTGGAGGGAATGAGAGCAAAGCTGGCTACAAATGTGAAGGAACAGAGCAATACTTTTACCTTGTGCTCTAGCCATCGGGACTTTCAAGATGGACATTTCATCTGGAATGTCATGTTTAATAGGCCTATCTTACGTTTTTAATATATTTTGAATTAACTTATATTTTTGACCTCCACAGTATCCCATGGGTTCTGCTGTTTAATTATGTGCTGTATGAAAAAGTACTTCCCTTGGTTTGTTTTAAAGCAGCTGCCTCGTAATTTCATTGAGGGCTGTCTTGTTCTTGTGTTATTAGAAATAAACAAGTAATCATTGCTTAATCACCTCCCTCATGCTATTCATAACTTCATATACCCCAAGATGTCTCTTGTCTTCACTGAGGGCTCTAGTTAATCTCTCGTTACATGGAAGTTATTGGTATCTTTGTTTTTCCTTTTCACCCTTTTCTGTTTTCTTTGAAAGGAAGAGATTGAAGTTTTGTGGCAACATAATATGCTATTCTGTATTCCTATACCAAGAATTCCTAATATTATCTCCAGTGATTTCAAAGTCTATTTTCTCAGAGCTAGTAGGTAATTTACAGCCTAATGTGTGTGTATCATCAAGATTTGCTTTTTCCTGCTTACATTAATCAATATTAAAAGTTAACAGTCTTTAAATTACACCGCATGTGACATTGCTAAATCTGTTGCAGCTCAGTAACAAAGCTCTGAATATGCGGATTTACTTTATATCCTTGCTAACTTTGTCTTCTTATTGCCCTTTCCAAAAACTTAATGTGTTTGACAGGACAGATTTCTTTGTGTTAATTTCCAATTCAACATTTTTTCTCATCCTTTATTTATTTTCTTTAAACAGCCTGTAAACCAGGGGGAGTATTTCCCATGATTCTGTGATTACTTAATGTCTTTGGGTGTGAAACATTACCCCTTCTTGTATCTGGAAATACAAATATACTTTCTTAACATAGTCACCCTTAGTCTTTAGAAAACACTAATAGACTTGTGATGTATAACTTCTGTAAAATTTCTATAGTTTCCCCATTATATCATAGTTTTCTGTGTGTCTTTCATGCTTAAAAGACAGATATCAATAAGAGTAATTTAAAAGTTTACCCTAAATTCTAGTACAGTCTAATATTACCATTTTCTTTCATGAGAACATGAAATCCCTGTGAGTGTTATTCAACTTTTAAAATGTTTCCTCCTCTGCTTTCTTGTAAGAAAGACAGGATATATTTCTTCAGAAAGCAAATCAGACTGTTTGGAAATAGAGATATAACCATTTTATCGTTCACCTTACAACACTGACAACAAGAATTTTGTACCAGGTTCTTTTTTCGTATGGAAACTAACTGTTTATGACTAACAAATAACTCTGACTTTCTAAAATTAGAAATTAAGCAAGAAACCTAAAAGAAGTCTTGCTAACAGTTTTTCTGTCTGAATCTGCTGTGGATGATGGCTTAACTCAATTTTACTTCAGAAATACCTTATTTTGTTAAGCTTATCTAATGTTATTAAACTTATATGCAGCAGTTTTGTGAGCTTTTTAAGATTTATTTTCTTAGTTTGGTTTTATTTTTTTTTAATAATTTGCTGTTAAAGAGAACTAGCAGACAGATATTCCTGTGTTTTCTTTTTTATCAAGGACTGTGATATTAAATCTGTCTTTGGGTGACTAACATTATAAACATGGCAGTTTTGCAGCTGATAGGATTCTCTCAAAACTAAAACTTGGAAAAATCAAAAAAAGATTTGATAGTTTTCGTTTTGCAACTGTGAAGGAAAATGTGTTGACAATGTAGCTGTTACATAGTTATAAAAGTAAGGCTAATGGCAGAGTAAAACTTGCCCAGGGGATTTTTTAATGTCACAACTCAGGTTAGTCCTGGTTATTGGTATGTGTGTACTGTTCAGGCAACACTCAGCAAATCACATGAGTTTTATCTGTTCACTGGCAATTCCTGGGAAAATTACCAAACTTCTACATGTCTCCCTGCTGAGATTCCTAATTTTAGCAAAGTATTAAAGCATAGGCTTAAAGCCCGTAGGACTAGAGTTTTCATTGAATTTTAACTAATGCTTTGGTGCTTCGATATGTCAGAGCCAAAATAAAGTCAATTTATACAAAAACAAATTGGTGAAAATAAGGAAAATGTAATCCCTGCTCAGTCTCATCTAAAGTACAGTGAAATCAACCTGTGTGCAGAAGAATAAAAGGGTAAGTGTGAGTATTCTTATTACTTGAAAATATAAGGAAAGGATTGTTGCTGGGGTGTTTTGATTGATTACTCCAAATGTGCATTAAAACAACCATTAGATAATAAATGTAAGTACCAAATGAAGTATCTCCAGGAAGGGTGTATTTATGAAGTAGTTGCACTCAGAACGATTGAATGGGATGCACTCAAGGATGTTTTGTTTTGTGTGGCTGACAGCCTTCAGTCTAAGTTTTAATGGAAAGAAGTGCTGTGGACATGGCAATAGGCAGTGCAGCCATCTGCTCTCTGTAGATTATTGTGCACATTGGTGTCCCTCAGCTTCTAGATGTGTGTAAATGCTGTAACTGAAGGCATTTGCTGTGTACTCACACACACTGCACACATAAATCATGTGCATATTAATAGTTTAATCTTCTTATAATGTTAGTGATGGGAAAAATATTATTGGTTATAGCTGAAATTTGCTATAATTGCACAAGAAAATATACCTAAATCTAGTAATAACCTCATGAAAAGGCTGCTCTATCTTCTTATGCTATGTGAACACTTTGATGCTTTGCTGAACCAAGTTCAGAATTCTTGAAGCCTTGAAGTGAAATGGAAATTGCAGCCTAAAACCAACTGGGAGCTAAGTGGGTCATAATGAAACAACGGGATTTGGAAAATTCAAGAAAGAAAAGCACAAGTCTTTGCTAACACTTGATACCAAAACATTGAAAGATCTTCAGTGTTAACTACAGGGCAGGGAACATCTGACTTAAACAAAGGGGTATTTTGAAACAGTAGGCAGACTTCCAACAACCTCTGTGGTTACCAGGAATGCCTTTAAATGTTCATCTTTTTCTTGCCATCACCTACACCTGTGATGATACTTAGCACAAATATTTGCAATTTTGTCAATGAATCCTGCTTTTCTCTTGTTCTCAGTGGGACTATAATTTAATTTAAAATGCATGTTTTATTAGTTGAGAGCTTCTGCTCTTTAATTCTAAAAAGGTTTCAAAAATCTATTCTTTGGAATAGCCTAGAAGGAAACTAATTCTCTATAAAACAATTCACAGTTTTGTATATCAAGAACATGTATTGTCATTATTACGGTTAACAGATTTTCAAAGACACAAGTTTTATGCATACTATTTATACTGTGAACTCTCTGATTAGTGTCAATGAATTTCACTGTCTTACAAAAGTCTGTTTTAAGATAGCTTGACTGGACACTCACTTCTACAAACTGGACCCCAGCTTTTGTACCAGCACTAATATGCATGTACAGCAGATGAAGAAAAGCTCCTAATCCAAGTTCCCTCTGTAGAAGAATGTTCCAAGACATTTACTTTCTCCATATTCCAAAATAAATTTTGAAAATGTTTGTCTGAGGCTAAATTCCTCTCCAGAACACCCAAGTTATAGCCTCAACACTGGTGATTTCCAGCAAAGTGGTTCTGCTACTTTCCAGGCTTTCAGGTGTATAAAAAAGCACCAGCCAGGTCTTTAAAGCACTTGTGGTACAGCCACCAGTGCTGTGCTCTAGAAGATGGAGAGTTCCTCTCTGATTCAGAACTTTCCACCTACAACTAAAACCATGGTGAGGATTTCTTCCCTCTCAGCCACTCACTGCCAGCTCTTCCCCATGAAAAGCCTTTCCTCTGTCACCACAGGACAGGGTGTATGTGTTATCAATATATATCTCTCTAGAAACATGAACTAAAAACTAAAATGTATGTCTCTTTCTAAATGTGCTGGGAGGAAATGAAATGAGGGAGGCAGGCTCTTCTCCAGAGTGCTCACTGAGAGCATCAGAGGCAACAGGCACAAATTAAAAGACAGAGAGAAAGTAAAACAGAGAGAAAAAAGTCCCTTTTATTTTGGTGGATACCAGGTGTGGGAGCCCAGGGGTCACAGGGGTTCAGCCAGGGACAGAAAATCGGCATCTGCAATGACAGAGCCAGAAAGCACTGACAAACCCCCAGAGGCAGGAATAGGCATGACCTTTTTCACTTTTCTCTAGGAATCATGGTTGACAAGGAATCTTTTGCAGCCCAGAGAGCTAGTGCTGACATTGGTGACAGGCTGGCTCTGGCACCTCATCCCCATGGGAAATAATGTCCTTAGGGATCCACGCACGTGCAGAGATGCACAGCGCCCCAATGCCAAGGCACAGGACCCAGTGGAGTCCCCTAGGAAGCTGCCATGGAGCTCTTCCCAAGCCCTGTGCAGCACCATCCCTGGCTGACCCTTGCCAGCAAGCTGAAATGACATAGAGCAGGGTTGAGAGCTAGGAAAAATGGGCAGCAGAGCCTGGTACACAACTGGGCCCCTTCCTCTTCTGGACCTTCATGCATGGTTTTAGTCTCCTTCTTCTCCTCTTCTTCCTTGCTGGATGCCATTCCCTCTCTTCTGCCCAGGAATTACTTCTCTTCCTTTTTCTTGGCTTTTTGTTTTCCTGTGAGGAGCCTGCAAAACTTTCCACCCCACAGTGGGATAAGATAGGGGAAGGTAGGATCAACTGCACTCAGCTGGTGGTTTAACCAAAGTTGCCTCCCTTTTTCTTCTTTCTTTTGCCAGGCTCTCTAAGTTCTCCTGCACATCCCAGATAGCCTAACTGTGGTATCTGGGCTGGTTGGAGACAAAGTGACAGGTGCCTAAAGCAGAAGAGTTGAAGTCTGCCGGTGGAAAGGGACAGCCCGGAGCAGGAAGAGACTCTGTGCCACTGGTGTCTCTGCTCTGCACAGAAGATCCCTTGGGCTGGTTTGCATCAGCCCTTTCTTCAAGGGCCTCCTTTGGGAGCACAGTGTTCACATGCTGGGGATGTGACCCTCAGTTCATTTGGAGACGGCATGGGTTAGGGAGCCTGCAGTCCCCCTCTGGCCAATAAAAGGCTTGCCTGCTTTATTCTGCCAGGATTTCCTCTGCCTTCCTGAGACAGAGCTTTGCAGTGAGCCCTTTGGTGCCATACCACCATCTATGGTGGAAGACTTTGCTTTGGAAAGCTCTTTCTGGAGGGATTTTGCAGGTGTCATGGCCAATGTGGTCAGCAGCTGCTTCAGGAAGAGGTTGGCTGCCAGTGATTTTTTGGCCACGCTGATGTAACAGCAACACAATGTTCACCAAGTCATCCCCAGCGCTGGCCTGGGGCAGGAGACAGCCAGCAGCTGTGCTGCACAGCTGTGCACGTCCTCTCAGCCAGCCATCAGGGCTCCTGTGCTTGAGGAAGGAAGGAAGCCCAGCATTGCTTCCCAGCACATCATTCCAGCCAAGCCCACGATAGGGAAGGCTTCCTGTCCATGCCTATTCCCCCCTGGTATGCAAGTCCACCCCTGGTAGCAAAGGTAAGCTACCAGAAACACCAGCTTTTGAAGGAGACAGTCCCTTGGCAGGCAAGTTCCAGGCCCCTCCCCGTCCCTGCTCACCAGGCAGGCTGCAATCCATGCTTATGCTTTCAATTCCTCCAGCTGTGCCTGCTTGCTGCTCCTCTGCAAGGCTGGCATCCACCCCTTGCAGAGCTCCATCATGAGAAGCTCTGCCAGGAATGCTCTGCAGGAAGTCCTGCAAGGGTTCCCAGTGAGCTTTTGGAGACTCCAGGCCAGACAGGAGCTCTTCCAGAGGCAGATCAGAAGGGCTCACCTTGAGGACAGCCAGGGGCAGCACAGCTTGGCCTTGCTGGCCTCCAGGGTGTCCATCAGCTCATGAAGGGCTATCCCACTGGCAGCTCGGTGGAAGATCCCCTCTGTCACAGGTCCCTCTTGCTGCAGGATGCCCAGGAGCTGGGTGGGCCAGGGCAGCATGCTGTCCTCCTCACAGAGGGATGCCAGGGGCTGCCCAAGGAACACCCTGCTGCAGCTGGAGCACATCTGCCCTGGGCAGAGGCCACTGGGCTGCACTGCAGAGCAAAGGGCCAGCACAGCTCCTTCCCCCTCCTCCTCCTCCTGAGTGAAGGAGCACTCACCATTGCCAAAAAGGAATGTTACCTGCTAAAGGAGTCTTCAGACATCACAGGATAATGATTTTTAATATTTTCAAATAATAGTGATTTAGAATCTGGATCTGTTGATACAAAATTAAAGACAACAGAAGACAGTGAATAGAGGCTTACTTACACTTTTTAGCTTGTGATTCATTCTACCAACATGAGGCCTTCTGTGTCCAGACTTGAGATAATTTTACAGTTTAGTTTCTTTTCCCACTGCTCAGGGGGATCTCTGATTTTAATAAAAGCAGTGGTGATAAGGCAGGCACATGTACCTATTGAAGCGTTGCATTGAAGGATTCTCTTTTTTCATTTACTAGTGAATTGAAAAGAAGGTGGCTAATATGGGATCTTTTTGTGAACTCTACTACTCTTCATGCCAGAACATTTTGAGATGTAGAAGTCTGTGTAATGCAGCTTGAAGCTAAAAACCCAAATGGGCATTTTGTGAGGTACAAAATGAGAAATTGCAAAAGTTGAGGTTTAATATTAATTACTCATATCTAATATGAAAAAATTTTTGCATGAATGTTTGTTTATGCAAATACTTCATGATCCAGTAACTATTGGACATGCGGAGGTTTCTGTTCAAATACCTTTAAAGAAATCAAGAGAAGGTTTTATAAAAAATCAGAAGATGTCTAGGGCTATTAAAATACTGATGTTTGTATTTTTAAGGAATAACAGTTGTGTAAAGGCAAATCATAGTGCATTAAGGTTTTTGATAATAAAACTCCTTCAAAATTCCAGGTTTAAGTTTACTAGGAACCATTGGTGCATCCAGCATAATTCTTCTTACCTATGACAAATGAAAACTGAATATGTAGGTAATTTAATATAGAGTGGCTTTTCAGGTTCTTTAAACTATAATTCACCAGCAGCAGGTTTTTATTTAATATCATCCCAGTCTTCACAGTGCAAGTCCCTTAGAGTTTGTTCTCTGCTACCACCTAGAGGGAAAACTGTATAGCACAGAGAAAAATAATTTCAGCTTTATCAGAAAATTAGATAAATCGTTTCAATTCCTTATATTTTTTTTTTCCCAGAAATCCGTTTTGCAGTAATTACAATAGATGGGCAAAAAGAGGTCAGCAGAAAGATATTTCAGTGCTTTTAAAGCTGTAGATATGATATTACAGTTTTATAGAAGGAGAAAAGAAACTGCTATAATCAAACAAGGCCTTTCAACTGCAGTTATAAGTATCATGGAAAAGATTCAATTACATTGCAGAAATCACTCAGTACCAGTGAACAGATTGAGAGAGTCAAGATCTACAAAGTTTTTGTCCACTAATGCTATCAGATAACAGTGCTCAGCAACATGTATAGCCTGAATAAGATATCTAGTAATACTAGTGCTACCTGAACACTTTTTCCCTCAGTACACTGCTAAAGAGTTTTAATTGTGTGCGTTACTATTCCAGTGGTGGATAGGCACAACTTTTTCAAATAACATCCAAAGGAAAAGAGGAATTAGGAATAAGCATGGTTTGAAGTTGATGAGTGTTTTTTAAGATGACCAATATATTAATTATATCATTACAAGAAATTTCGGGTTGTAAAGGTTTTCTAACTTTTTTTTTTGCTTTTTTCTACTTTGAATTGGTACTTCATTACTCTGCTTGAGTGAATACCTGTAGAGATCTGGTTAACACCTGCTCAGCTAAAATCTCACCCACCCTCTCACTGTCCCTTCTTGTGATTACTGAAATTTTTTCATCCAGCATGGGAAAATCAAACCCTTGTCCTATCAGAAAGCTACTGCAAACACTTTCTTTGAACACATCTCTCTTATTTTTGCATATTCCGTTTTGTTCGATCTCATGTCATTCTTCCTTTTCTAGTTCCCATTGTCTACTCATCCATCCTAAGACAAGTGTTAGCCCTTATGTTAGATTTTCAAATGAGCACTCTTGGGTTTTCTTCTGAACTTGCCATTTTACAATTAGGAGCTGACCTCAATAACCATGCAAGACTAAAATACTATCCTCATTTTAATTACTTCTTAAAACTTTTTTTCCTTATTGTTTCAAGGGGGAGGGGGAAATGCTTTTCTACTGAAAGCTTGTCAACAGAGGCTTGTTATGCTGAGATCACAGCATATTCACTGATTAGCGCTGCCTTATTGTTTCCTTGGCCTTCTATGCCAGCTGGTCTATATCCAGCTTTGAATCCTGCCTCCTACTTAGATCATTAGCCCCTTCAGCCAGAGCTGCCTGCTTTATTCTGGGCTTATGTAACATCCAGCAAAACAGGGTCTTCCGCCATGAATGCAGCTGCTTGGCACGGTGATAATAAACATAATAAACATATTACCACCGTGATTATTATTATGCATGTAATATTTATGTGTGTGGGGAAAAGGACTGGATTCAACACCCAGTAAACTCCTACCAGAAATAACATGACCCAATTAACAATCAGATCTTTAGGTGTATTTTCATCACTGGCAAAGGCAGGACCCCTGCTGATCGATCTGTAAAACATTGATGATGTTTGTTTTAAAGGCAGCCTCTTACTAGACCCTCATGGATGGATCAGTTCTTGTTGCTGCCTCAAGTCAGGATATTCAAAGAAAAATTGTGGATATTCCTAAGAAAGACAAACTCAGAAGTTCACGTTCAAAGTCTCATGTCAATCACATCTGTCAGCAGATACTTTGCAAACTTATTGTGGATGTTGGTGCACCTTCTGGCTCTCTCATAAGTGTGGAGCTGCTTCTGTTTTAAAAAGGAGGCCTGGTTAAGGAAAACAATTTAGATGAAGTTGACCACTGTCTGCTTTAGCAGTTGCTCAGGGAGAGCAGCATGCCTACAGTGTTAAGGGAACAAAATGCAGGTTTCTTAGCAGTGCAAGAAAGTAAAAAGTAATCATCTGTCCTACTATAAAGCTGGGCATCCAAATAAGTTTTGTTTAATTAGTGGTCCAGCTAGACCAATCTCGTACCACAGCATGCATTTCCCACAAAGCTAAGATGGTGCACAGAAAACTGGGCCTCTAAGTGCCATCAGAATGGTGCAAGAGAAGAGTACACAAAGATCTTCCACATTGAGGGGCTTGATGTTATATGTAACAGTCATAACATGACTGGATCTAGTGGAAAGATGTTTGAGTATTTGTCTGCCTCAGTCCTACTATTTAGTTCCTCTTCCAAAAATCAGCTCCCTTACCACTAGCAACAAGCCTTTTGCCTAAGCTGGCAGCAATGTGATGAGCTTGTCTTTGCTGAATGTTTTTCACTGCATATTTTACAGCTAATCTAAGAAATTGTTTGATTGGCAGTGATGCACGCTTCTAGATTAAGTCAAACATTATGGATTTTCAGCAACTGTTGTCTTGTTCAAGTGATGACTCTCTTAAATACTTTGGGGGATTTAAAAGTCCAGTGTGAAATAAGTGATGGAAAAGGCTAATGTAGCTGAAAGCTTCTCTCACATATTGCTGGTAGAGATTTACTGGCTACAAGGCCAGAAGTGACCCTGATGATCACAAAGTCTGAACAAGCTTCATTTCAGAATGATTCATCTTTCCTTTTGTCTTCCTTCTTTAGCTTTCTTTCCACTTAATCAGTTCTGGACTTCATTTGGAGAATATATACTATATGTAGAGATTAAGCACCAAAAAATTATAGGCATAAGATACTTCTTTTGCATTTGAAGACAAGTTCTGCTTAGTTTTTCAGTTTGCTGTGTGTGTTTTCCCTATGTCTGCATTAGTGAGAAGCTGTTGAGTTTCACTACAAAAAGTTTTTACCTAACTGTACTGCAGAAGTGGCCAAGGGATCATGGACACCTGAACTCTCAGAAACTCATTCTGCACACATGGTAATGGGGCTTGTCTCAGTAAATTAAAAGGTTTAGGGGTTAAAAATTGGGGGGAGAAAAATCCATCTGATGAGGTAACATAAGTTTTGTAACAAGTATTTCTTGTTCAGACTAGAACCTAACTTTAAGAAAGGCAGATTCTCTAGCTCTTTAAATTGCCAGGGATAGAAAAGACTTATAATCCTATTGAAGTTGTTTTAATGGATAATTACCCTGAGGGACAGACAGAGAGGTGAAAAACCAATACTTAATGTAGAGGAAGGACTGATTCTCCTTTAATGAACAGGTAAAATAGAAGTTATAACTTCGTAATATTTGTAACCACAATCCTGATTATCTTTAAATCAGAAACCAACTCTGTTATTAACTCTTATTAAATAGGAAATTCCAAAACAAGAATGCCAACCGACAAATTAAAAATACCTTCCAGTGCCTTCACAGTACCAGTTTTTCACATGGACAGCATCAGGTGTTAAGAAAAGGGTGCTGAAGCTGGTGATCTGTGATGCTGGACAGGAAGACAGCCAGTCCCCGCAACCTTCTTTTGGCAAGTTGCAGTCCCTTTGGTAATGATAGTTCTCAGAACCTTTGTCTGTGTTTTCCTTCAGCATCATTTCTGAAGTGCGATTATACCTGCTCCAGAGCCTCAGCTGAACATGTATCTATCGGGGGGCTGGCCATTTCCAGTTCCACAGGAATACTTCCTTTCCTCTATCCCATTGTTAGAGTCCTTCATCCAGTGCAGGCTTTCTTTATATGAGGTCATTGCTTCTGTCACTATATGGGCAAAACAGCTTCTTCCGAAGTGGATGACCCAATTACTGTGGTAGCAGATGGGCCAGTGTACAATGCACTTGCCAGCTGACTGCTTGCAAACGTGTTCTTAAACAGATATCATTGTAATTTGCTACACAGGAACTGACAAATTGCATTCTATGTGACAGGGTATGATATGGATCTGCTGTAGTGCCAGCCTCCTATATGGTTAATGAAAGGTCTCCTTTTCCATCCCATGCATAGGCAAGGCTGACAATGAGAGGGATCACCATTACATAGTTATTGTACTCCTGTAGTTTCCATTGATGTCTGCAGCTCACCTGAGTCATCTCCATGCGGAAGTGTTTAGGCTTCTGATCTAACCTGAATTTGTCTTCTCAAGCTACACTGTTGATAATGTCTTACAGATTGCTGCTCAGTGCCACTATGGGCAACATATTCTAGCTATGCGGGTTTTTCAAATGCCATTACTGATTTTAGGGGCAGTACTTGGATTTTTAGACAGAGCTTCCTGACCTCTTGAAACCGAGCAATGTAATGAGTTTGGTTTGAATTCAGACCATAGAGGATTGCAGTTTAATCTGCCATGTAAACAGAGGGATGCAGATATTAATTTGTCTTGAAGAGGACAAAGAGTGGTTTCAGCTCTGCTGCTCCACCGTGTCTACCAGTGGGAAGCATCTTCTCCACACCCATGCTATGGGACCAAGGGGAATGGAGAGGCAGTGGGAGAGTATCTGAAACACGGCAATACTCAGGACTTCAGCCCTGAACTCCCATGCCTGAAGGTAAAGCCCTCTCCTCAGCCACCTTGGAGCAGCTTCCTCAGTGACTGTGCTGTCATGGTGTGACTCCTGTGATGTCCAGAAGAAAACAATAGAGTGTAACAGAGAATTAACTCTGCTGAAGGGATATTAACTCTGAGCAGTCCTTGATTCCTCTTTCCATTGGGTCTGCCAACTTTTCCACGGGTTTCTACACTGTAGTTTTGACTCTAGGGGAGGGAAGGAAAAGCAAGGTCGTTTGTCCTCTTTGCAAATCTTCCTCCTGCAAGATTTTTCTGGTCATAGGAGTGGCAGAGCAGATTGGTAAAAATATACCAGAGTTTTCCATTAGACTTCTGGAAGGTTAAAACTAGACTGTGCTAGTATTTAGAGTATGGTGAATTATGACCTAATGTTGCAACTCCCATTCTAATTTGCCTCTGCCTAATTCAGCTGAGGTTGGGTGTGCAGATAATTAAGAGCTGACTGCTTGCTCAAACTGTTTCTTTGGTTTCTCACACGTGCTGGTACCATAAAATAAAAAAAATTACAAAGTCCAAATTTTGTTGTTTCAAGATCCCTGCAAGTACGACATTCATCTTCACTTTTGGATGTGACAAAGAGTGCAAAACACACAGATAATTCTAATATTCCCAAGGGATGTAATGGAAAGAAAACAAAACTAAAACTACTAAGTTATTTAAAAGTTTTTGTGATGTCAAGTTATGGCTTGCTGAGAATTCTGAAACAAGCTGTGGATCCAAAAACCACAGTTTTGAAAAGTGTGATCCTTTCAGTAGGTGCTAACTCTTTGTTGTATAACATCTGTAAATTGCAATAGTTTTACTGGCAGGGCTATTCTCTGCAGATAAACAAACCATGCTGTACCTTGACAAGATGTGTCTGAGGCTGCCCTATACATCACTGAATATCTTTCTGGTTTCTGGCATCATCTTTGGGGTTCCTCAGCCTGAGAAGCCCAAGCACAAGAAAAACCTAGCTACTGCTTCATAGCTATAAGGAAAGACCAGAAATTCTTTCCTAAGTATGTGACTGTACTTGAAGATTGTTTTGCTTGCAGCTTATACAGTGCAAATTTCTGTAACTTAGGAGATAGACCCAGTTATTTAGGGCTGAGAAGTAAAATTAGCATCCTGTAGCACATGAAGTTCATGTCAGAATTCAAGACCATGAACAGGAAAAGCTAGAAACTACAGTCTGGAAAGTACTTATTACTCCAAGCAAATATTTCAAGAGGCTATTTAACAGCTAAAGTGTAAAGTCTCTTGTAAATAGCTCTGAATGTTGTGTGTTATGCATAGTAAGGGGCATAACAGGAGGAACTTCTGGATGGTTAGCAGGCTTCTCAGTAAATAACTGCCCATCTGGGCTAATAACGAATAGAAGCCATTAACACTGGACATCTTTTAAAAGCTGTGCTAATTGGATTTTTGACTCTATAAACTATGTATATGTCTTTGGCCTAGGCAAACTTGAGAACCTTGAACTTCATGGTGGGCTCTGCCCTGCGTTTGGTATATCAGAATACATGAGGAAAAAGGTTTTAACCTCTACTTTACTCCAGATTTACAACCAGTCACAATCATCAGCTGTTACTTAGACCAAATGGTGGGGGTTTTGCTTTCTAATACATTGCTTTTTAGAGTCAGATGAATATTTTATTAAATGCAAAAACTTCTTCACAATACTATCTGCATTTTCAAGTATTATTTTCATTATCAGCTAGCTCCATTTCAACACTTTCCCCTTATAGTTCACAGTGAAAGTGGCTCAGAACTTTCCCTCATTAAGGCCTTTTTAGCTCTATGAAACCATCCAAACCCACAGATATCTGCCCCAAAAAATATTATGCTGAAGCTTGAATGTCATCACTAAGCATCTGATTTGTAGTAGCTCTTAAAATATATGCAGAATGAAGGTTGGACTTGATGATCTTGGAGGTCTTTTACAACTTTAATGATTCTATGATTTTATTAATATTGCTTTTTAAAGAAAAACCCCCACATTAACAAAAAAAGGACAGTATTCAAATAAATGTTTAATAAATGGAAATGGGATGAAGAGATAGCAATCCAATGTAAAATAAAAATGAAGTAAATGTTTTAAAAAGGAAATAAAGGTCAGAAAATTGCTGTGGAAAAAAGTTATTTTTTCAGAGCCTTGTTGATGTGACATGTCGCTGTTGAGCAGCTAGCGGAGTAATAAAGGCACCAGTTCTCAGTGGCAAGAAGGAATGACCTTTATTGTTTTGATTTCATCATATATATAGAGTTTTCAAAAGTCACCCAGATTGGTCAGTCAGAAGCCTTCCCCCAGGCCTGATTGGCCAGGCTTGCACTGTCCAAGTTCTGGGACACTGTTCCAATAACATCCAAACTTTATCTTTATTTATAAAACACAAGAAAATTTCTCATGGGAAAAACCTGTGCTAGCCACAGCAACATTTTTATTATATTTGTGGCTATTATTAAATGAAGAAAGAAAAATAGTTTCAAGGTTGTAAGTATCACTTCGCATAAGATTTGTGGACAGTTCTCCCTGGTTAGAGTTACTTGAAGGGACAGAACACTATACAGAGTGGTCTGAGCCATTCTGGGATGACCTGGATTTTTCCCCCCAACTTGCAGTTAAACACACAATTTCACAAGGAACAGAGGCTCTGCCTGAAGCATGGGGGGCTGTAGACTGGACAAGGGTGACTCCGGGAGGAACTGCAGGAAACTGTAGCTGAACACAGCCTCCAAGTGCAATGGTGAAGTTTGGCATGGCTTGGAAAATAACACAGAGAGAAATGGTAGGAAGGAGAGAGTGTTCAGAACCAAGAGCACTAGAAATCTGCACAACTGCAGACATTATAACAGCCTCCCAGTACCTGAAGGGGCCTACAAGATGGGGAGGGACTTTTTGCAAGCATTAGAGCAGATATTTGACAGAAATTCTTTACTGTGAGGGAGGAGAGGCACTGGAACACACTGCCCAGAGAAGCTGGAGATGCCCCATTCCTGGAAGTGTTCAAGGCCAGGTGGGATGGGCTCCAAGCAGCCTGGTCTATGAAAGGTGTTCCTGCCCATGGCAGAGAGGTTGGAATAAGATGATCTTTAAGATCTCTTCCAACCCTAACCGTTTTGTTTTTCTATGAAAACTACATTAGCTATCATTATTTTAAAAGGATGTTAAAAATGGGTGGTGGTACTGAGGAGACCAGCAATATTTATTACAGAGGTATAGAAAATGCCTTATGAGCAGAGACCTGAAAAACAGTCTGTTATAAAATCATGTTTGATTACAGTGTATAAATGTCTTCTGAAGAAAGAAGTACTGAAAAGAAAATTATAACAATCAGTGACTGGAAATTGGAGCCATGTACTCCAAAGCAGACAGTAAGCCCAAATGACTTAGAGGAATAAATTGTCCAGAAAGTGGGGAATGTTCCACCTCTTTTGATATTAAAATATAATTTAAATTTTTTTCAGGAACTGCACTGATGTGACTCATTGAATGAACTAGTAGAAAGTATCAGTCAAAACTAAGAGTGCATAACATCCTCCAGAACAGAATGGTTACATTCAAATGGTTTACTAGGGATGGTCCTGGGCCTGCAACAATTCCTGAACTGTGCCCAGGACTGGTTTGGGATAATGCTAGTTAATCTGGACCATAACCATGACAGCAACTATTTGAATAATTTAAAAGTTAAAAAAAAAGAAAAAAGAAATTATCTGGATAGTTCCCTGACACTCTTTAATTTCTTAGTAACATGTAAGTCTCTGGACAGATAAAGTCACTTAAGATTTTTGCGTGTATGTTTCTTAATTTATTTCTCTCTTTCTTACAGAAGAAGACACAAATTAGGCTGTTTTTTCAAATTCAGCCCTAAAATGCAACACCACGTGATTCAGTATCACACAAAAATTAAGCTCTTCCCCAACAAAACTGTAAGTTAGACAAAACCTGGGGAAATAATTACACAACGGAAAAGTTTATGAGTACAGAACCTTGAATTGGCACACCCACACACCTTATCCTACCTTCTTCAGGCCCACCTCCAGCCAGCTGGGGAAGGGGAAGAAGAAAAAACATTTTCCTTCCCAACACCCCCCACCCTTGTTTTTTAAATGTACTCTGCCCAGACAGTTAACATTGCACATCTGGTGCCAAAAGATCTCAAGATATGCATCATATGAACGTAAATGGGTCCTGTTGAAACAAATTCCGAAACAGGATGATTTTTGTTCCTTAGCCTGCACCCCATTTGGTACTTCTTAACAGCAGGGTTATTTCTGCTGTTCCTCTCATTTACATCCCAATTGGAACCATTAAAGCTTGTATGTTAATTTGATGTAACCAGTTAACTCTGTGTGAAGGGTCACTTCATTTTAACATTGTCTTCAAACACTTAGGAGTGAGCAGGTGCAGTAACAGTTTAAACTTGTAATTTCGATGAGCACCAGAAGATGCATTTGAAACAGACAGCCCTGGTTTAGACAAAGAGCCTCAACAGCAGGCAGGAGCAAGCTGTATTGCTCAGCATTCACTTTATTAACATACTCTGCTGTCATTCCCGTGAAATCAGTATTCACAGAATTACTCACTGACCTCAGCCGATTTTTAGCTGTAAATCACAGTCAGCCTAAACAGGCACCACAGAGGAAACCTAGTTGCTAAAAAAGCTTAGTTAGCACTTAGTTACTAAGTTTCTAAGTATTTTCTCAGCAGCAATCCTTGCTTCCTTACGTACAAGTAATTTAAAATTATATTAAACCGGCAGAGGGTGGAAAGGGATTTTGAGAAACAGCTGAGAAAACTTGGATATGTGTCTTCTCGTTTGTTTGTTGTTATTTTGCATGAAGGTGTTTTGGTAGGTGAGTAGAGATTTACAAATTGGAAGGGAACAGAGCTGTAAGTGAACTGCGGAAGTGTGTGTAAGGTTCTGACCTGTGCATGTGGAAGAAAAACAAAATCTACAATTTGGTTTTGAGGAGTTAATAATCAGGGGATTGTGCTTCCTGTCTCTCATGAGGCTTCCATTTCAAGGTCACATCTGACTTGATCTAGTCAGGCAATAGCTTGTCTCCAAGGAGGAAACTGACCTGCATAACCACCACATGTCCTGGCAGCCTCCTCTGCTTTTACAACTCTCTGCTAAATAAACACCAGCATCTTCTAACACCAGTATGCAAACCTGAAAAGCAGAATGTGCATGAAGCTTGGCTCATTGTTCAGCAGCATGGCACCTTTCCAGAGGCTTCTGGCAGTCCTTAGATCAAGGACAAATATTAAGACAGAACATTTTATAAAGTTCCTCGGGCTTTTTGTGTGTTTCAGTAGTGCTGCCCCACTGGGTAAATCAGGAGTATGTAATTATCCTATTGTTTTTGCTGCCCTTTACCTCAAAAGTGAGATTTCTTGTATCTCTGAGAGATTGCATGTTTACCCATGGTGTTTCCTGGAATGCAAAGAGACATAACATTTAATACAAAAGTGATGAAGTGGTTGACTAGTCCATGAAGATCTCACTAATCTCAGTGCAACTGTCCCCAAAGTTTCCAAGCTCCTCAGGTTTGCCATCTGTCCCACAAGCTTAGAAATGGTATTCTGCAAAATCAGATGAATGTGAGATCTGAAGAAATCTGCTTGTTTCCCAACTGATTTGCCACCTTCTCTTTCCCAGAAAGAAAATATCATCCCAGGTGACTTAGACATAAAAGTGAATTAAGGACCAAAACAAGAATGCATTTATATCCCAGCACAGCTAACTTAACCTGCATCATACAATTTTCTGAAATTTAAATGAGAAATTGTTTATGAAAAACAGAGCACAAGCCTCTATTTTCTATTCTGCTAAGTTTAGTGTTTAAATCTGAGACAAAAATTATATTTGTTCTCATTAGAAAAGAAAAAGATGCCTTAAAAATTAAAATAATAAAAGCACTAGAATCAGAGATGCATTTTCTGTTTGTAAGACTTTATAAATAATAATATGCTTTGCAACTATATGCTTCTTCCAAAAGCTTCTCTCTTTAGTCTCAGATGCCTGGCTAATGAAATTCTCATGGACTTGAATGTCTTTGTTGTTTTTTTTTTAAATATGCATAGCAAGACTGATCATTTTGAGAATTGAATCCTAAAATCTTTATGCATGACCAGATTGTGCTCAAACATGGGGACATATAGGGACCAGAAGACTTGACAAGGTTTTCCTTGTTGGGAAGGAGCGCATCTCAAGAGACACTGCTCCCTACTAGAAGTACAGAACAATTTACATTAGTGTCTGATCTCACAACTGTCCATTCTACAAGCTTCATCTTTTTACAAGACTTTGACAGCTATGCCATTGCACCCCCACTTATGCATACGGAAGTTCTCCAAAGAAAGGGAGAAAGATTTGCCCACCTCTGTGATATTACTCAGAGCCTCTTCCAGCTCATCACTCACAACCTCAACAGCCAACTATTCTAATATTTATGATCCTTGTTCTTGCAATGGAGTGCAATGATCGTTGGTTATACAGAGATTATTTTTATTTTAAAAAGCCAAACACTGGTGAGATCAAAGCAAAGTCAAGTTCAATGAATTGGTGGCAGGAAATGGTATGGTTTGATGGGAGGAGGTTCTGAGAAAAGCCAACCTAAGTAAATAATTAGAAAAGCAGGCAGACAGGGCCTTGCCAGGGATAGGTGTGTGTTAAAACTAAGAGTAAGAGACCAATCAACAGCTGCTCCTGGAGTTGGTTCCTCCAGCTGCATCTACAGCTGGTGCTGCCCTCGAGTTTGGGGACAGATGGTATCACCCTACACGCATTTTATGCAGAAGAGTCCTGGAGAGTGGGACAATGCAAGCTGGACTCTACCATATCAGCTTTTACTGACAGGTCTGAGAAAACTGGAATCTGCAGCTGCACTCCAGCAAACCAAACCCAACCCAGAGCCACAGCAACAAGAGAAAACATCGGCCCTGCTAAGCAAGACCCCTTCCGCTACTGTTAGTGCTGTGTTGAGCGGCTTGTCCAGCTGTGGCTCAGCCAAGAGGAAAGCTGTTCAGGGCTGTGGCTCAGGTGGAGCAGAAGCTGCTCGCTGAACCCTGCAGCGGCAGGTGAGGTCTCGTTGGCTGCAGTTTCCTCTTTGGCCACCAGACTCCACTCTCCTGCCTGGCATGCAGGCACCTGGGACACACACGGCTCCACTGGGCACGGTGATCCCAGTGTCCCGCCTTGAAAAGCAGGAGTTGTAGGCAAGAGAAGCCCACAGGAATGGGAAGTTGTGTGGGTCACCTGTTGTGCAGAGACGGATCAAGAAAGTGGCAAAACAGCAAAAATTCAACTCATTGGGATCATTAACTGAACTCCTGCAGAGCACAGTGGATAAAAAGTCTGGAGTTTCATAAACTCTTTTAGAAGGTGTCATCTCAGCTCCCTTTTTTCCAGGTACCTCATCATCCCTGTCTCTGTATTGTTTCCACCCTTGTGTTGGCACAAAAGCAAACAGCACTGCAGCAAAACAGATCAGGAACTGATACAAGCTAAGCCTGACCCAGCCCATGTAGAAGTTGGCCCTAACTCAGATCGGTTCCCCAGCCACGAGCAAAGGGAGGGGTAGCATAGGAACAGGAACAATTGATAAGTGAAAGGCAGGACTGCTTCTGCTGTTGGCAGTGACAGCTTCTGCCTGCTCAAGTTGTGCATGTAACTACAGCCCCAGAGCAGAGCTCTTAGGCTCAGCGCTCAAACTTGAATTGTTGGAGCAACGTTGGATTGCTCTGCCTGTACCCCATGTTGATGTGTCTCCATGAGGTAACTAATTTGCACAGCTCTAGACAAAGCAACAGGAATTCCCAAATGTCTTCATAAGCATCATGGCACATCAACACCAGGGAAGACAGAAGATAGACACACAGGGGTAGTTCTGAACACTTGTGGGAGCCTTGGTCTCTTGCTAACTTGGTTTCCACTGTTGGCTAATAGAATGAGTTTCTGAAGCTCCTACGTGCTGAAAAAATATTGAAATGTTATTTGAAAGTATTGTTATTTGTTGCAAATACTTTTGATGCCTCCAAACTGCATTTCTCGAAGCTGCACTCCTGTGATTATGAGGTATGAGATTTTGCACAAGCTGCCAGTTATTGGAAAAGTAAGGCCATATTCCTGCAAAAGCTATATCGGCAAATTAATTCAAACCAAAGAAAAATACTAATTGATATTATATCCAGGCTTACTAAAGAGGAAGATAACAATGAGCATAACTTTACTTATAGAAACCCACTGTGAGGTGAAAAGTGGATTTATTTCAGAAGAAAAATTAATAACACAGTAAAGAAATGCCTTTTCACATGGCACAGAAAAATCTAACTGTGATCTCAAAGCAAACTTCATTAATATTCTTGATGCAAAAAGAGTCTCAGGAAAGTTTGAAAATAAAAGAGAAGGAAGGACAGAATTTCCTTCTCCAAAAATGGTAATTACTACATCTATCAAACCATAGATAATAGGAATTACGAAAAAATCCAGAACTATACTTGTAATTTTGATAGCACAGTGTACTTCATGCAACTCTGCACCTTTCTAAGAGAAAGGGTTGTTGGTTTTCTGGTTAATAAATAATAAATCTAACAATTTTGCCAAAGCCTGTAAATAAAGAGTCCGTTCCAAAAGTCAGCACATTATGAGAAACAGCCTCGGTGCCTAGACATTTTAGGCAACCACTCAAAAAAAGTAAATATAGCATGCGATTTATCTGATCTGGATGACTGCGGAAAAGAGACTTAAAAAACCTGGATTGAATTAAGACATTCCACTAGTGTAACTTTCCTACAATAAGCCCCCTTATAAGTTAAAGAAGGATAAAGGAGACCTTGTGTACACAGAGATGAAAGTCTTCTTGTTACGGAAGAGAAAGTGCCCCAGTAAAGTAGTTCTGCTCCTGTGTCCTCTAATTGGAGGTAATTTCCAGCTGGATTGATGGAAGTGATATAAACTGAGCACTGTGGTGCCTGTCTTGTAGGCCCTGACTCTGGGAAGGAAAGAGTCTCCCCGCCACTTGGCCACTCTGCCTCATCCTCTGCCACCAGCCTAAGCTTCTCCCTAGCCCAGGCTCCCATCAGGCAGCTGTGTGCTCGGCCAACATTCCAGGCCTCCTAGTGAAACCTACGGGTCTGAACCAAACACTCAAGCTCTTCCTATCCAGTGAGTGGAGAGAAACAGGTACTCAAAGTTAAGAACCGGCCTGACACGCTCAAAAAAGCCCCAACAAAATGAGCAGGAAGCTCTTACTCCAGTTTTTCAGAGCAAGTTGCTGAGCAGAAATTGCAGTTTTCTTTGATTGTTTGCCCACAACAAAGGATATCAGAGGCCTGGGATCAAATCTGTGCTCTGCTAACTTTGGAACATAGGTCTGAATATGTGTCTCTGCCCTAGGAAAGTGCACAGGCTGTGAGCATCCTCCAAGGCAATTGTTCCACTGCCAGCCAGACCACTGTCAGAGCAAATCCTCAACAAACAATTTCAAGTAACTGAACCAAAACCCTGGACTGAAGCCCTTGGTCTAGCATGGAGAAAACTCCAGAAGTTTAAAACATGCCCCTAATCAGAACGTTCGGACACTGTAACTCACACAAAAAGTATTTGTTATTTAAAACAAAAACATTTTATACAAAACCACACAAAAATGGACAAACAATATATTGTGACTATTATATACCTGATCTCAAAAACTTTTTGAAACCAGTTGTTCTCATAAAGTTCAGAGCATGAGAGGTTCAGTGCCTGCATGAATAGCTGTCCCACAGACATCTGCATACTCTAGAGGCCAAGGAGCTGAGGTGAAGCAATCCCCTCTGGATGCAGAGTCTCTTCACAAACAGCTGTTTGGGCTTGATTATTGCAAGGGGATTGTTTGTTCTTTGGGAGGCAAACGATTCAGTCATACAAAGGCTGAAAGAACTTAAAGATTGAAGGTCTGAGAAATAGATTTAAGAGGTTAGATGGCTTGAGAGCAGCTTTACATTAAATTGCTTTGTGTTTTGAATAACACTTGATCAAGAGGAACAAGGTTTCAATTGATTACTGTGCCAGGACATGGTGCAGGGGGCTACTGTGGACATTAACTCTTCAGGCAGAGTTGGACTGAATTGACAAAAGGGGTTGGAACTGAACGGAGAGGAGCAGACCTGATGTCTCTTCTCATTCCTAGTGAAGCTCCTGTGCTGGGCCATGTTCTCAAAGCACAAGAACAGTGAGGTGTGCAGTAATCTTACAAAGGGAAAGGCAGAAAGTTGCAACAGAAGGACCAGCAGTCTAGCAAGCAGCCAATCCCCTAATCCTGCAACACACAGACACCTAAAGTCACCTTGTGATAACTAGCCTGCATAAGGTCAAGTGTATGTTCTGTCTTTCCTTGATAGGGGCGTAGTGCCCTTCCATCTCATCAAGCAGATGGTCAGGCTCGACATTCCTCACTAAAATCCTCCCCAAAGCAGAACTATCCTGATGTACAGAATTTACAATGCATGCATGATTTTTGTTTTATTTTCATAAGCAACATTTGCTGCAAATCAAAACTACATGTTTATTAAAGTACGTAGGTAGTGAAGTATAGAAAAGGAAGACATTAATAAGTTTACAGATGCATACAGGATTTTTTAAAACATAAATACATGGCTACATGCAAAGAATTTAAATTCTTTTGAAGTATCAACAGACTGTGATAACCTTGCCTAGAGTTCAAAAAAAAATCATTAACCCTGAAAAGTAAACTCATCTGACCTAGGCAATCATTTCTTCACCATACAGTTCTTTTGATAATTAGTTTTAATGGATGTCACACAGGAATAATGAGGAGATGCTACCAAGTGATCCTCTGTAACTGCAGGTCCTGGTCTAGTTAGGTGGTTGTCTGCTTTCTCTGAAACCACTGAAATAAGAGGGATGGCTCATTGATAAGAAAAGTGTGTTCACGTACAAATAGTTTTATGGCAAAGTGACATTTCAAGGTTGATGCTTTTGAAAAATTAAAGGATTATAATCCTGTAAATGTTTCTAGAAACTGTTAAGTAAATACAGGCAATAACTAGATCACATGCTGCTCATTACAGCCATTTCACTTCTAAATTCTCAGATTCCATTCTTAGAAGAATTTACAGACTAAGAAAGTCAGTTTAGTTTTAGTTTCATTTCTCTGTTTTTTAAAATTTGGTCTGTATCCTAGAAAATATAATAATAATCCCTGTAAATTTTAGAAGTGTAGATGTGATTCGTGAAATTGCTCAGGTTTTAAGTATTTATGATTATTCTTAAAAGGCGCCCTAGACAGGATGCCTGTATATTACTGTCTGGGAGGACAGACATACCAATACTTAAGGTTATCCAGCATTTCTTATTCTGGAACCCAGGTTTTCAATCATCTGTCACCTTCTAAAAGCTAAATAATTTGGTCTGAAATTTTGCATATATACCGCTTGAGAATCAAGGCAAAGGAAAACAAGCTGTCTTTAAAAAATCCAACAGGCTTTACTTTGAAGCAAAACCCTGAAGTCTGGTCAAGGATAAATCTAATACAATTTTTTCTGAATTTTTTTTTCTGAAAGTAAAACATACTAAACATCTCAGCTCACAATTATTTAGCAGAGATTCGGAAGATGTCATCCTAGGACAGTAATCATCATTGGAGAGAGCAAGGTAAAAAATAGCACCACAGCCCAGACTGAAGGAGAGCAGACTGGCTTTTTCAGTAGTCTGACTGGAAGAATCCCACGGGAGACTGTCCTGGAGAGGAGACCAGAAGATCAGTGGCTTTTCAGGGATGACCTCCTCCACCTTAAAGATGGGCTGACTCTAATGAGACAGAAATCAAGCAAAGGCAACAAGAGGCTGACGTAGATGAACAAGAAGCTCCTGACAAAACTCAAACGAAAAATGTAAGAGGTGGAAGCAGTGACAAGTGCCCTGGCCACAATGTGGAGATGCTGTCCAAGAATCCATGGAGGGGGTTAGGAAAATCAAAGCCCTTGTGAAGCTGAATCTGGAGAGGGATGTGGAAGGCAAGAAGAAGAGCTTCTCTAAGTATGTCAGCAGCAAAGGGAAGACGAGGGAAAATAGGGGCCTGCTGTGGAAAGGAGAAAGCAACTTGGTGACAGAGAACATGGAACAGGTGAGGTACACAATGCTTTTCTTGCCTCAGACTTTACTAGAAAGTTTTGCCTTCAGGAATTTCAGCTTTCTGAGACACCAGTGGGAATATCTAGAGAAAAGAGGATTTTCTCTAGGTAGAGGAGGACCAGGTTGGAGAACATCTAAACAAACCAAATACATACAGGTTCATGGGACCTGACAGGATGTACCCGTAAGTGCAGAGGGAGCTGGCCAATGTCACTGTGAAGCCACTGCTGATCATCTGTGAAAGGTCATGGAGAAAGATCATGTGAAAAGTCATGGAGACTGGGAGAGATTCTTGACAACAAGAAAAAAGTAATTATCAGTTCTGTATTTCAGAAGGGCAAGAACAACAGGTCTGTCAGCCTCACCTCAGTACCTAAAAATAAGGTAATGGAACAAATTATCCCAGAAAACATTTCCAAATACAGAAAGATGATCTGGAGTAGTCAGTTTGGATTTATGAAGACAAGAATAGCCTTGATCAACATGGTAGCCTTCTACAGTAAGACTAGTTTGGTGCATGAGGATGGAGTAGTGGATGATATTTATCTTGACTTCATTAAGGCTTTTGAAAGAGTCTCCAGTAACACCCTCATGGAAAAATGGATGAAGCGTAGGCTGTGTGAAGTGGGCAGTGAAGTGGAATGAAAACTGACTGAACTGTGAGGCCCAGAAGGGTTCTCAGCCAGAGCACAATGTCCAGCTGGAGGCCAGTCATTAGTGATGTCTGGTAGGGGTAATGCTGAGGCCCACAGTGTTTAACATCTTCTTTAATGACCTGGATCATGGGATGTCACACTTTCAGTGACAGCAGGAAACACATATCCCATCACTCTCAGTATTCCCTCCAGATGTCCATTTACTCTCATGCAGGTTGTGTTCTAGATGTGTGCTACTGAGCACAACCTCATCCTTCCCTTCTCAACTCTTCCTTGCATGCTTGTGAAATCAAGCTCCAAAATCTAGGAAATTAATTACTTAAAGGTTAATAATTAGCAAAGGTAGGGGAGTGTACAATGTCAGTTCTATCCCTCACATAGTGACATGGTCTTTTGTTATGTGGACATTTTTCCTGCATAATTCTTCATTCAGAATGAAAGACTGGCAAGTCTCAAGGAGTAAGTAGCTGTTGAGTATTTACTGCCCTCATAAGTATTCCATATGCAGGGCTATACATTGATTTACTATCTATTCCTATTACAAACTTTATCTTAGAGATAGCTTTTTTTCATTTAGGAATGTTTTGCATTCTCCATTGTAACATTGTCCAGAATCTTCTTCATGGGAGAAGTCATATTGGAATCCATCTCTTCAAGTCAGTGTATTGGTTTGAAAACAAACCAGTGGGAGATCACAAGTCAAGATTGAAATTAAAAATAAGTGAAACAATACAAGGAAAAAGCACTGACAAAGTCAGATACAACCTAACACCCTGTTAGGGTGGTAGTAGCAGTCCAACTGAAGTAGTCCAGTTGAAGCGGTGATCCTGTGAAGGTCTAGTCTCCAGCTGAAGATCCAGTGGTAGCTCTCATCCTCTGGGAACCCAGTAGACAGGGCTAGCTCAGGCAGTTCCAAGGCCAGGTTATATCCAGGTGGGAACACCTGGTTCTTCCCTCCTGGGCAGAGCATCCCACAATGGGATGAGATAAGTCCATGAGTCACACGGTGGGTCCCTGATGGCCCATTGCCTGTCATCCAGAGTGGGTCATTAGCAGGTGATAGCAGCTAACGGCCCACAGCTGGTGGTAATAGAATACTTAACTACATCTATATTGCAACCTAGGACAGTCAGATTTAACACTATTAACATCAAGGCAATGCTTGTTTTATTGCTTCCACTACCTGCAACAAGTCAGAATCCCAAAGAAAGCAATTCTCATTACACATTATTTTCAGGACAAATGCAGCCTTCTCCCTAAATGACACTGTGTGGGTCAACTTGCTTAAAGACCATATTCACAAGGATAGCAGTATAGTACCACAGAACCATACTCACAAGGAAAGATAAATCACTGCTGCACACCAGCCTTAATTATAGTGTCTCCTAAGCCTTGGAGCTCTGCACAGTATTTTCTCTGTAACAGATACCTGGATGATGACATCCCTGTAGGCAGCAATTTGTTTTTATAGACCAACAGAGGTCCTTGGGCCTGCAATTAGCTTCCTTTATGTAGCTCTCTGTACACTTCTTACGTATGTTTTATTTCCACTTTCTTTAGGTTCCTTCCATTAGCTCCAGCAAGTGAATTGCACATTTAACAGACCCCATTGCAAACTGAAATATCTGTCTCAAATTACGTTTAAAGAAAAAAAGAACACACTTCTTCTCCCACAGTATTTTCTGCAGATTTCAATTTATGGACAGCAAAGCTGCTGTTCAGATGAACTCCCCACTTTTTATTTGAAGATTTTCCACCCCACTCTCCCCTCGCCTCCGTCACAGCATAGACAACAAGTCCACTTCCAGAAGAACATACTGCCAGGAACATACAATCCTCCCATTCAGATGATATGGGCCCTGTCTCCTGGCCATCCCATTCAGCTGGTGTGCAATTTTGGGACTAGTTTTTAACATCTGATTACAGATGTAAATCTGCAGTAAGGATTTATTTTCTATTCTTATGCAAAAATAGATGTTGTTTCTCTGGGTTTATTGCAGTTCAGTTAAAGTGTCCTTCTGAGTGTAATTGTTTTCCTGGCTTCTTAAAGACTTCTAACCTTTCTCATGCATTAAGCCAGGTCCTTTTTATTCAAACTGAAAAACAACACACCAAGAAGCAAGAAAAGATTTAACTGTTAATACTTTAGCTTTACTATATTTCAACTGCTTGACTTACACCCTTGACGGAGTGGTGAGCTGCTAGAAATTTAGAAGATGAAAGAACCAATACATGAAAGTGAATTTTGAAGTGTATCATGCATTAGCCCATGCACTGTCTGTTTTACTCCCTCAGTTTGGATGTGCTTTTTTTCTGCTCCTGGGATCCTGGCTTGTTCTACTATATCTACATGGCTCTTTTTATACTCTAGTTTTTGCTGTTCTTTCTCTTTAAAAGTCTGCTCTAATGACCCCCTATATTTGTTGTCATCATTTTGCTGTGGGTTTTTTTATTTATTGCTTTTCTTTCCTTATGATGTAACATCATAGCCCACATTTCTTCTCTCCATCTTGCAGGATCCTTGAAACCAATGAAGTGCTACCATTTCCATACATGTAAAAAAATTAAATCCCTACTTAGACCTGTAAGCACATTGACTGCCTGCCTGCACTTTTCTTTATATCTCAACTTTTCCTTCACCCTTCACCTGTTGTTCTTGTTCCTCAGCCTCTTCCCTGCTTTGGCCCTTGGATGTGCCTGAATTCTGCATGATGCAGTGAGTCCTGGTGTGGGACACCCTAGCCTGATGGGGAGTTAGCTGAAGATGGCAGAGACCATGGCAGAGGAAAACCAGAAAAGATGCTCTAGAAGAAGACTGGAGATGAACTCTGCAGTAAGGAGAGGTTTGTGTTTCTCCCTACATCTCCTTGAGGATACACCTCACCCAGCCAGCAAGGTGCTGCTACACCTGCCATGGCCAGGGCATGCTGAGCACACCTTTTACCTGCTCCACCCTGTGTGTGGGCACAAAGTTGGACATTGCTGGCCAGCTCCTTAAGAGCAATCCACAATGGCACATTTGGGTAAAATTTTAAAGACTGCATAGGTTCTACAGAAATACATGAAATTTTCCAGGCAACCCCTGCCCTTGCCTGGGCTGGAAGGACCATAATGAAGACTTTGAAAGGCTTTAAGGTCTTGGATGCTGAGCACAAATCCAAGACTAAAAGACTTGCTAAAAGAAGTCTTTCTCATCTATCAAAAAGACTCCAGTACCCCTGGGTAAGCTACATTAGGATTTCTTTACCACAAAATTTATTGCTGCCCAATTATCTAGATTAAATTTAATATTTCCTAGTAAGTTTGTTACCCTCTCTACAGAGGAAGAGCAATCTGTGACCTTTTGTGTATTAGGTCAACACTACCATGTCCTCTTCCCCTACTTTTCCCTCTGACAAAACAAAAGCCAATCTTTGTAGAAGGACACATTTTTCTGACCAGGCTTTGTTGCCCGTTTTCCTATGGTTCCTCTCCATGCAGTATCTTTCCTAAGGCGCAGTGCCCAAAATTGTATCCAGCAGCTTAATCAAGGCTTCTCCTGTGCCAAATGGAGCAGAATTTACACCTTCAATGGAAAACACACCTAGAGTGGAGGATGGCCTAGTTTTACATGCAGCACTGTTGTACCTTAACCATCCATTTTGATAGAACTGGGGCCAGACCAGGGCACCTTTAGGCAGGGCTTTGGATTTGTTCATCTATTTGTTCAGCTAGAGATGGAAACAAGGAACGTTACCAAGGAAAAGGATCCTCATCTGCCTGACTCAGCAGTGTCTGGAAATGAAACATGGAAAATGGAGCATGGCTGGGGTGTGCTGGGCAGGGTGGGACATTTAATAAATTAAGGGGGCATGTTCGCAACGCAGCTTAATCTCAGGGGCCATGGTGTGTTCAGCTGAATGTCGGACTGGATAATCTTGGAGGTCTTTCCCAGCCTTAATGATTCCATGATTCCAAGGGGGCGTTTAATAAGCGAAGACACTACAGGAGAGTGGAAAGAGCTAGTGGGTATAGTTTCACTGTTTCACCTCTTGGAGGTAATACAGACCACAAAGGAAGGGGATATTTTGCTAAACGTTCACTTTTTGTGAAAAAATAAATTAAATGTCTCGGGCGGGCTGACTTGAAAATTTGTGGATGCAGGCGCGTAAAGAAAGTGGAAAAGCCCTTCTCCAGCTACTGGAGGTGACATCCCGCGCCGGGACGCCTTTAAAAGGCTCCCTAAGAACTTCCCCAGCTGGCGCAGGCCGGTGCCTCTACGAGCAAACCGGAGCGAGAACTCAGGTGACCCCTTCCTAGCCGCAGATGTGCCGGGCGGGAACCGGCACCTCCCGGCATGTCCGGAGCGGGGGAGCCCCGGCGAAGCGCGGCGGTGTCGGTGTCGGTGTCGGTGTCGGTGTCGGTGTCGGTGTCGGTGTCGGTGTCGGTGTCGGTGTCGGCGGCGGCGGGGCGGGCTCGGGGCGGTGCCGGGCGCTCCGTGCGGGAGCAGCTGTCAGTGTCAGAGAGCCGGCGAACCGGGATCCCGGCCGCGCGCAGGGGGAATCCCCCAGCCTCGCCCCCGCAGCCAATCGCCGCGCCGCATGCAAATCGCGGCCGCGCCCGGGCCAGTGGGAAGGCGGAGGGGTGGGGAGGCGGAGCCCCGTTGGACGGCGCGGAGGGCGGCGGGGGCCAATCAGGCGGCGAGGCGGGCGGGGCGCGCCCCGGGGGCGGGGACATGCAAATTTGGTTTGAAAAGAGGGCGGGAAATCCGAGTTTCGCGGGAGGCCCTTGGCGCGTAACCCGTCTCCTTTCCCTTCATTCATTGTCAGCAGCCGCCGCTTCCTGGAGCCATTTTCCAGCCGGCCCCACACAGCGGGAGCGGCCCCGCTCCATCCGCCGCATCTGCCTGCACCGCCGCCTCCGTCCCCGCCCCGGCGCCCCTCATCCTGCAGCCGGGGCCCCCCCGGCACCCGCAGCCCCCAGTATTTTGCGCGGGGCCTCGGCATCGAGGAGGAAAGGAGCTGGGAAGGCCGGGGGGGAGGAGGGACGGGGGGGAGGAGGAGACGCGGCTGCGGGGACAGACCCGGAGGGAAGGATGAGAAGGGGACTCCAGCCTTCGGCCCCGGCAGCAGCACCGCTGCCCGCGCCGTCCACGGACTCCCGAGCAGCCCCCGCCGGCTTCCCGGCCCGCTTTGCCGCCGGCACCTTCATCCAGATCCGCAGCACCGGCGCGGTGGCGGGGGCGCCCTGTGTTGTCTCCTCCTCCGCCGCCGCCGCCGCTTCCCAGGCTCCCGGTGCCTTTGCCCCGGCGGCGGATGGGGGCCTGCCCGCCGGCAGCTCGCTGTACTGCACGCCACACGGACCCGCCGGCAGGACGGCGCTGCTGCAGCCCGCTCTCGGCGGAGGCCGCCCCCCGGTAATTTTGTGTTTTTCCCCCGTCCCCGCGGGAAGGGTGAAGGGGACGGGGGGGGATCCCGCTGCCGGCCGGGCCCGGGGGGCGGGCAGGAAAGGCGGAGGCAGCGCTTTGTTGCAATAAACTTTCCTGCCTCCTCCCCAACCCCCGCTGCCGGGTCTTATTGAAAAGGAGAGGAGAAAAAAAAAAAAAAAGAGAAAAAAAAATAAGGGGGGGGAAATAATAATCCCCCGCCAGGTTCCGCCGCACGGGTGCAAAGAGCGAGCAGCCGGCGGCGGGGAAGGGCCCCGGTTCCCCCGGGGCGGGGGGCCGGGCCGTGCCCCGCCGGTGTCTCATCTTCACCCCCGGAGCCGCCGGTGACGTCTGGCACACGTGCGCGGAGGCCGCGGCTGTGACTGGGAGCCGGGGCGGGCGGGGAGGGGGACGCCGCTTCCTCCTCCTCCTCCTCCTCCTCCTCCTCCTCCCTCTGGCCTGGGACAGCCCGACCGCCGGCCGGCTGCCCCCGGCCCCCGCCGCTCTCCGAAATGCCCCTGCAGCAGGTCAGTGACTCGTGGGGTGGCGGCGAACGCCAACCCTCCTCTCCTCCCGCTTTAAAATTTACGCCCCCTCCTTATAATTTACGCACCCCCCCAAAAAAAAATTCCGCCTCCCCCACTCGTGGGGTTTTCTTTGTCCTCACCGATTTCGGGTGCGCGCTTTGGCCCTCGTGGGCTCCGCCGAGTTGGAGAGTGGGGGAGGGCGCGGGGTCGTGGGCGTCGGGAGGGGCTCACCTACCCCCCCCACGCCCCCCCGGCTCCACGACCCCCGCCCGGCGCCGTGGGATTGCTGAACTCCTTCCCACCTCTCGCCCCAGTGCGCCCCTGCCAGGGAAAAAAAGGGGGTTTAACACCCCTTCCCCCCTCCCCCTCTTCCTCTTCCCTGCATCCAGTCGGTGATGATCCAGGTATGGGATGGTGCTGTAATTCTGAAATACTTCTGGAAGAGCTTGGGAGCAGCTGGAAGATCGGTGAGGATGGCATGTGCTGCCTCTTATTGTAGGTTTTTGCAGGTGTTCGTTGCTGAGCTAGTGGTGGAAGTTTCAAAGCTTATCAAATCCCACCCAAAGCTTTTTTTTAATAATTTTTTTTAATTTTAATATTAGTTTCTTCACTGTAAAAGATAATTGATTTTTTTATTTTGGTGCTCTTGGTCTTCAGCATATCCTAGTGGCACTCAGTGTCAAGCAGGCTACTGCAGGCCACTTTGTAAATATTTGGCTGTCCTATGTGAAGGTTGATTCCTAGAAGGTGGTGGTAAGTGAATTCAAAGAGGAGCATATGTTCCACAATAATTCTGGGGGAATAATTATACAGGCTTTTTTGGCTTTGTGGGAGGCATGTTGATGTCATAGGAACTCCTAAAATTTCTCATTAATGGGTTTTATAAGACCTTAGTGTATGATTCTAGTGCTTTTTTTCTGGTTTTTTTTGGTTTGGGTTTTTTTTTTTTTTAATGCTGCTCACCTCTCTAATGGAAGGAACTCCTTGCCATAAAAGCCTGGGAAGGCTTGTTTCCATCTTTAAGGTTTGGAAGTGGGCAAAGTGATTTTGGGCTCTGCTTGCAAAGAAGTCCTTGCGCAAACTTGCAAATTTGTTGTACACCCTCAGCCCCCATGCTAACTTTGGGGAGAGATGTGGGATGGAGGAGGAAGAGAGTGGTTAGGCCAGCAGTATCTTCAGCCTCTGGCTGGCACCCTACCAGGGCGATAAGCCATCCATGGCACACACCAGGAAAGGGGCTGTGCATCCTGCTCTGCCCTGACAGCCACGCTCGTGTGAGTGCCCCTCTTGATGCTATGCTGGTTTGCCACAAACTCATCTTTTGGGAAGTCAGGCTGAAGCACCCTACTGCTCTGCCTCGTCTTTCTGCACTGCAAACTGCTTGTCAGGGACACTATCCAGCCCTTTTAAAGGTCTCCAGCTTCCAAGTTTCCTCAAAAGTCATGAAGGACTTTTTTGGGACTGGGAGGTGAGGGTGTTTTCCCCTTGGTTCCTAGCAAGGCATTTTTGAGAAACTAATACTAGGGACTGGTGAGAGGAGTGAGAAAATGCTGGGTAGCTGAGGCAGTGAGCTCAGGCAAATAGCACCAATATAAATTTAGCTCTTGATTAGTTGAGTTGCAAGTAGTGGATGGAGTGTGAGACCCCCCAGCTGAAAACAAGGCCCTAGTATGCAAAAGACTGTAGGGATAAGTCTAAAATTTGGCCAGCACACTTGCGCTGGTTAGGTTTATGAAAATACTCTTGCCTTGCAGATGTAACTGCACTGGCAACCCACCCATCACTTCCAAATATAAACTATGGTATGACTGGAAAAGAGTCAGTACAGCAGTATAGTTAAGGCTGTTCAGGGAGTTGTTCAGCTATACAAGCAAATGAAAAAGATTCTTCGGCCCAAGTAAGCTGCTTGCCCTTGGCAATTTATTATTTTATCTGTGGTTGTATATTTGTAACGCTGCTGGAAAAGCCTTGAGAAATGTCCCAGTCTGTAACAACAGGCCTCTCCAGCCCCACACTGATGAGAATTTGCATGTTCTTTCATGTTCCAGGCATCTCCATACTATCCAGAGCTGGTTCCTTGCTGTTGCCACTTGTCGTGGAGACTCGTGTGGCTGAGGGTTGCTAACCAGGTCCTTGTACCCTGGAGAGCCCTGGCTCTGGGAGGCTGTGACCCAGCCTGCCTGCCCTTTCAACTTGAGGAGCTTTTGCACCATTCCTGGGGGGCTAATAGAAAGTGTCGCCAGGTGCATCTGAACCCCTGCCATGGCTTAAACACAAGCAGTAATGATGAATTAACCCTTGCAAAGCAACCATCAACTTGCACCGCTGGGGAGAGCCTGAGCCTCTGGAGACAGGGTCAGTGCTGTGGCAAGGTCCTGCATCCTCCCATGCTCTCCTGCACCATTCTGGGGGCTGGTGCCATTTTCTTTCTGGAATCTCAGGCTTCCCAGGATGGAAAATTAACCCTGACCTAAATAAATAAAGGTTTTCTGCTGGGCAAGCAGGTTGAACCAGCTACTGGCAGGTGTGGGAAGTGCCAGGGACCATCAAGGGAAAGTGGTGGCCAGGGATGTGGCAGGGGAGTTGTGACACCATGCTGTTTTAGTGTCAGTGAGTTTGTGAATCAACTTGGATCCTCATGAGAACACAGGAGAAATTAATGTTTGATGAGGTACCCCAAAAGCATTCTCGCTTGTGTTGCCTTCTCACTTGGTGTAAGTCACTACCATTTGCAAATCCCTGTTCTCAGAAATGGGGCTGCTGTAAAAGCAAGCTGCTCAAAATGTTTCTAATTCAAATAGAGAATTTCTTACTGTCTTTGGGTTATAAAGGTAAGCCTTTAAGAAGAGGGCCATTTTCGTAGCCATGAGAAAATGCTTAAATGGAGACACCACCCACATGTTAAGTCCTTTTTAAAAGGGGCTAAATCCTCTTAACAACAATATCTTTAGAGAACTCCTGTGGCCTTTAGATGACATGAGCTGTGGAGAGGCTGGTTCGGCATACTTCAGAAGGGGGCAGGAGGATTTACATTTCCAAACTGAATACTTGTACTTCTCTCATTTTTCTGGTGGTTTAGAAAGTACCTATTCCTTCCTCCCTTCTTCTCAGCAAGACAGAGCTGGGAAGGCATAAAAATGGGGTAACCCAAAATCTTTCTCCTACGTGTTATGTAGAGGAGCAAGCCAAATAGGACATAAATAATGAATGGGGATTTAAGGTGTGGGAGAAGAACATGTAAGTTGCATAAAGGAAGCAGGCAGTTAACTTAGTAGCTTTTTGTTATTTTGCAGGAATGAAAAGGTTTGTATGTGAAGATACAGGTGTTTTCATATTCAGACCTGTTTTCTTTGCCTGGTAGTTTGTGTTACTAGAGATGAATGTTAGTTTGAGTCTGGGACCTTTGCTTTTTGAATAGCATTTAAGGGATTTTTTTTTTGTTTGTTTAAATCCCTCTTCTCTAGCAACACACTGTTTCTGAGCCTGAGGAGATACCACATGGTCCTTTGGGTGCAGCTGTCTGAAGACAGTTCGAAGAAGTGTAATCCTGATTGCCCCAATTATGCCGAGAAACATCTTGTGAGAAGTGGGCATCCCAATAAAACCCTACAGGAACAGGCTGTAGTTTGCTGATGGTGGCTTTGCTATCCTCATGCAGAGTCCAGCTGTGCTGGTGTGGCTCCTTCTGCACCAGAACTCCTGAGTATGGTAGCCCCATGATGATAAGGGCTTTTGGCAGGGTTCCATGAACAGCTGAGCTGTTCAAAGGCTTTACTGTTGATGGAAGGAGTAGGCTTGCTTGTCCCTCACTATCTCCTCTGTATCATGGTCTTTGCTCTGCCCATGGCCAGACAGCATTCTTCCCCTACCACTGTGCCTGGGGAGCATCTGGCTGCATGGACGGGTTGGTTTCCTGCTGCTTTAACAAGGTAGAAGAGCTGGGTCTGAGCATTACTTATGGCATTCATCTTGGGCCCAAGATGGGGTGAGTGAGATGAAGGGAGGAGACTGGAACTTGCCCATGCATTGGTATGGAGGTGTTAAATTGTCCCAGCAAGCCTTCATTTTGTGATGTTGGTCTTGTTCTTGCTGTGAATGTATTTTCCTTGCACCACCAGCCTGCTTACCAAAAGCTGGATAGGGGTCACTTTATGGCTGGTTTATTCTTCTGTAGAGGATGATCCACCTGGTTGAGCAATGAGAGGCATTTTCTTTCCCATCACTTTATGCCATGTGTGTTGGTGCTGTTTTGTTAATTTTTACTGCGTGCTCATCTGTGAGTATGTGCAAGCATTTAAAAGGAAAATAATCTTTGAACTTAGGAACAGCTGTATTTTGCAAGATGAAGGGGTCCCCCACTACTTCTCTACAACTGTGGCAAGTCTTTGAGGAAAGAGCATGGGAAGGAGGCTTGCACAGGAAAGCCCTTCTTGCTTCAAGAGAGCACTTTCTTCGTCTGGGGTTACAAAGAGTTTTATAGATACCAGTGGCTGGTGATTTTTGTGTTCCCTGAGTGAATGTAACTGTAGTTCTGACCTTCGGTAACAAGTTCTAGCCATGATTTAGCTGTCTCACATGACAGGAAAAAACAATTTTCTTTGTTTCTTGCCTTGCTTTTTGGTTTTTTTTTCAGTTTGAACTTGCTCTATATAGTGTTCTTGGGTGATCCTAGATATTATGGTAGGGAAAAATGATTTTCTGATATATGTTTCTCTGCACAGTCTATGATAAACTATCATCTGTCCTCAGATGTCTTCTCTAAGCTGAAGAGTGTCTGACAATTTCTCCTGAAATGAAAACCATTAATGTAAAGGTAAAGTTGTCCCTTTATAAAGGAACCACATGGGTGTGAAAATAAATGTGTCTGTAATTGTGAGTTTTTACTTCTCAGCTTTGCCAGCTTTGAAAGATGTTTTGAACACATGGTAGACCCACTTTACATGGGTAGTAGGAGCCAGAGACCCTTTCATGGCCCAGCTTATTAACCTGAGTGGGCCCTGAGGAGAGGAATGGGAGGTGTGGGACTGGAGGGATGCGTGGGCATGATTGCTTTGGGGATGGCTCATTATGAAGTGTAGGTTGCAAATAGGAAAGTGAAGTAGCGCCATTCCTCTTTCGAGCCCACTCCTGTGCTGGCCAGTAGGACTGGTGTGGTTGTGGGAGGGAAATTCAGCCCATCCCTGAATTTCCCTTGGTTCAGAGGACCAAGAATGAGATTGGTGAGTGTGAAACGAAGACAGGAACTTTTCATGGCAGCTTCAAGCATGGCATCTTTCAGGCTTTGCTTCTCAAGGTGTTTGCTGGGCTTATGGCCCTGGCTCTGGTGGCAGGGCCGGTGCTGGTGTGGAGGGGTGGGAAGGTAGCTCAGGCTTTAGTCCTGGCTTGTGGTGGAACTGCCTGCTAAGGCTGAGTTGGAGACTCTGACTTTAGTTCCAGTGGGTTTCTTGTGCCAGTGGTGGTAATGTAGATCCAGCCCTGCCCAGTGCAGGGCTTTGGTGGATGGAAAGCTCTTAGTATAACTAAATCTCCAGGTTTTATAGTTTCTGCAAATAATCTCATTTACAGCTGGCAGCACTGACTCTGTGTGTATATATGGTGGTAACTCTCATCCTTACAAATGACTAAGTTGGACTTCAGGTTTTTGTTTTGGCTGGCAGAGTTAATTGCTTCCTGCATTATTTTTCAAGACCAGGATTGTGTTTGTAGTTCTGGGGAGAAGAAGCCCCCATCATGTTCCTTGGGGGCAGTGGTGTGCAGTGGGAGGGAGGCTGCCAGTGCCTCTGGGATGGGGCTGCTGCCATGCTGGAGGTGCTGCTGGTAAGGTATTTGGATTCTGTTTCCATTCCAGTTCTGTTTGGGGACAGGCTTGGCAAAATTGCCCAATTTATCACATCTTTAAAAAAGGAACTATTTAACTTCTGTTTTCCTCAAGTAAGTTGGTCCAAAACCACACTTGGAAGTGCTATGCCTGGCATGGGTATCTCTTGAAGTACTACCCTGTCTGCTTGGATGATGCTGCTGTTTGCTGGATCTAGTGGCATTCATGGAGTTCTTACTGCCTTGTGAGCTCAACATGAGCTGTGGTAAATATTTGCATCTGCAAGGCATGTAAAAGGAGAAGGCAGGAGCTTGCCTAGGTGTTGATTAAGCCAGAGCTTAATGAAAACAGCCTCTGTTGTATGGTAGGAGAGTTCTACTTCATGGGTTTTAGCCTCCCTTTTATACATACATGAATGCATAGCAAATGTGCTGGTAGTTTGCAAACTGAGCTTGCCTGAGGTTAATGGCATGTGTCATGAGTCTCCTGTCCCACTTATGAATATGGACAGTTGTTGACCTGACCTGTGACAGTGTGAAAACTAACATGCTAACGCTGTCACTGCTGCACGTGTATGCCCTGCAGCTCTCAGGTGTTTTGTGCCCAAGGTGTTTGGTCTAGGACTAATCTAGGAAGAAGTGGAGCATTAAAGATCAACTTTGCAGAATCAGCCATCTCTTCTGTGAGTGTGCTAAGTTATGTAGGCAAAAGGCTTTTCTTTATTCCTGCTTCTAAGAGTAAAACCAGTACCATGTTTCATTGCTTTAAGTAGGAGACTCAATTTGATCACCTGCAGCTGCTTTCAAGATTTCATCCAGCTTGTATATGGCTGCATCTAGGCCCAGAAGCGTCTGCTACCTAAGACTGGTGGCATGTTCAGGTGCCTTACTTCAAGGGCCTAGAATCTGATATTTAGCATGATACAGGCTGTTTCCTGTGATGCACACTTGCAATACTGCAGATGTTGGGTCCTTGGTATCCTGAGCTTTATATGAACAGGTCACTGTTAAGAGCAGCGGCTACTATTATTTTGGCTTTCATTTCTTTACATTTACACTGAAATCTTACAGTCCTGTCACACACACCTTGCAAGCTACTAGTTGTTTTGCAAAGATCTATTAAAACTTGTAGAAAACATGTAAAGAACTATTTTTGGGAAAAATTAGTTGCGTTGGGAATCTGGACAAGAGATGTTTGCTTAGCCTTGTCTGCTTCGGCTCCAGCATTCCTGCCCTGAGCTGTGGTATGTGTGTTGGTTATGTATGCATAGATTCCATAAGTAATTTTCATTAATGAACTCCTTGAAAGACATTCTCATCTTAACCATGCTATTCTGGGTTTGGTTTTTTTGCTTGTTGTACAGCTGTTGGTTCAAAGGTTGTTGCATATTACATAACTTAGTATTAGAAAAGGGGGGTGGGGGAAGAAACTCATTGGCAAACTTCCTTCCTTGTTAATTAAAGTGACATTAAAAGTCTCTGGTTTAGGACTCAATGGTGCACACCATGCAGTGCAAGAGTGTAATTCTTATATATCATGTCAGGCTCATTGGTCAGCTCTGCTAGTTCTCTCTGAATATAACTTCATCTTAATTTTGGTTCTACCCGTTAGTTATAAAATCTTACTAAAATTGGAGTGCAGTAACAGATATTTTTTATTTTGCAGGCCACTGAATATGCACTGTAGGATTTCATAATTTTTACACATTTTAAAGTACAGATGTAATTTTAGAGTGAAACACTTCTCCATAGGGCGAGTATGCTATGCTTGTCTATTAAACGTAACTTTCAAATTTGCCTTTCAAATGTTTTTCAGAAACAAACTGACATGTAGACTTGTTTGCATCCCTCCTTCCTAGGCAAATTTCAAGTCTGGAAGTAAAAACCTTATCTCTTGACCCAGCAATTATATTGGTGCAGTCCCTTGATATTGACAATAGGCTTCTGACTTTTTGGATGCTACCCGAGTGTAAGCAGATAAAGTACATAAAAAGTACAAAATGATGCACAGAAAGGTTTCATCTTGTACTATCGATGGAATGGCGGTTTGTGTGTCTCAGGTTGTCTACCAAGGCTTAGGCTGGGTGTTAGGAAAATGGCCTTCCCCCAGAGGCTGACTAGGCACTGAGCAGGCTCCTCAGGGAAGTGGTCACAGCACCAAGCCTGGCAGAGTTCAAGAAGCCTTTGGACAATGCTGTCAGGCACATGGTGTGATTGTCAGGGATGTCCTGTGCAGGGCCAGGAGCTGGACTCAGTGATCCTATGGGTGTGTTCCAACTCAGGGTATTCTATGATTATTAAGGGGTAATGGTTTTAAACTAAAAGAATATGGATTTAGACTAGATATAAGAAGCTTTTTACAGCAGGGCTAGTGAAACAGTGGAGCAGGTTGCTCAGACAGGTGATAGGTACCCATTTCTGGAAACATTCAAGGCCACGCTGGATGGGGCTCTGAGCAACCTGATCTAGTTAGATGTCACTGCTCATTGCAGGGGGGTTGGGCTAGATGACCTTTAAAGATCTCTTTCAACCCAAGCTATTCTATGATTCTGTGGGAAAATACATGCACTAAGGAGCAGATCTGAAGGGTTTGCTGCGTTCTCTGTGTGCTTCTGTGAAGGAAACTGGGCTTTCCTTCACCTTCTGCTTGGGTGTTTTTGCCATCTGCTGTTTTTAAAGTCATTTTTCCAACCAGGCACACTAGAAATGGAATTATATGGAATTATAATGTCTTGAGTGACGTTAGTAACCTAATAGTGCCTTCAGTACTTGTTGTCTTGTGCTGCTAATTCTGGAAATAAATGGCAATTACCATGTATGTATGCTGGTGCTATTTTGCCTTGCCAGCGTTGTGTTTTTAGACAGCTTTGGTCCCACACATTGACAGTCAGTTTTTTGTCCCCATACAGTAAGCTAGTTCACACTTTGTCTAATGTGTTCGCATAGCGGGAATTGATGTTGGTTACAGCTCTCACAGAAGGCTTTTGTGTGGTGATATCTGAAAGCTGTCTTGCTGGAGCTTTTATCAAGGCTATTGCAATGAGGCCATTATCCCCGCTCGTGGAAAACATAGATATTCGCAGAAATTTTTATAGCAATGCTTGATAAGTGTCATGCTGGTACAGAGCAGCAGTGCTGGAGTGGTACAGAAATAATACCCGAGGTGGCAGCCGTGCCGTGGCAGGGAGTTATCTGTCCTTGCAGACTTGGGGACAGGGTGGGAAGGGAACCCCACACAGGGCAGACGGAGGGTGGTGATCAGGGCTATCGCAGCCACGAATAATCCTGACCATCAGCTCAGTGGAATAAAGTTTTACTTTTCATGGTAAGAGTTTTATTGAGCAGCTCTAAGTAACTGAGATCTGAATTGCTGTATAATGCTTCTGCACCCTGTACTTTTTTGGGTGGGTTTTTTTGTTTATCGTCAGCTGCGCAGTATCTGTGGCCAAAAAGTATCTCTTGGGAGTTATGTAAAACTGCAAGTCGGGTGAGAGAAAGCCGAAACTGCACAACCCGGGTGTAGTACTCTAAGCACAAACCTCTTAGAGCTGGTAAAAAAGACAACTTACTACTTGAGGTGGGTGCAGGGAGGGCTTTAAAAATTATAATAGCATTATAATAGCATTTTCACTGGCTTCTTTGTCTCAACAGTGGATATTTCACTGGGTTTATTATTTTTTCCCTTAGGAATTAGGGTTAGAAAAAGCTCGGGGGTTTTTTTGTTTGTTTTTTGGGGGTTTTTTTTGTAAAATATGGTGTCCTGAAAGCATAAGCAAATTGCTCATTTTCTTTCTCTGGTTCTTAATCACAAGAGCTGCCTTGATGATTTTTCCCACCTCAAATTAGCAGTTTATTTATAACATGCTAATGTTGTGCATCCCGTTGGTATTACTGTTCTGTTGTGCTGAGCTGAGAATTGTTCTTTTGAAAACTGGCACTGCAAAGATGACATAAAAGAACATGAGAAATTGCCTGTGATAGAGAAACATTCAGGTGGCTTTTGCTATGACTTTGATTCACGCTTTCTATAAAATCATTTACATTGCCTTCCTGATTTCTATTGCTAGTCACATTTGTGTTTTTTGGGTTTATTTTTGCTGAAAAAGAAAAATGCAGATCACTGGCTTTTGGCATCCTTGTTACTCTTTCATTCCTGCTGGCAAACTTCTCTGTGGTCGTCCTCCACGCAGTGTCACCAGCTGCCTTCTTGGATTGCGGGCAGGGGAGTGAGGAACTTCAGGGGGTGTTTCCCTCTTCCTGCAGGGTGCCTGTGGAAAGGCTCTTCCCGATTTAGGGGTTAGCAGCATCCTTCCCAGAGGTCCTCTGCTTTAGCTGCTCTGCAGAAAGATGGGAGCATTCAAAGCCCAGACCATGCAACATGGGGTGTCTTGTGCATGGAGAAGAAAAGTGCAAAATAAAAACACATCCCATGAGTTTCTGTACTTGGAGCTGTGCTTTGTGTTTACAACAGAGATGGCAAAGAAAGATGTACGATCATTTGGTCATTTGGCAACCTCCAGCGTTATGACCTGTTCATCTGTAAAGATCCTCTTCATGTGGCTGCTGGTCTTGGTACACTGAAATCCTTCCCTATTCTCATCTTGGTAGCATCATGTTTGCTGAATATGTGGGAAGTGAACACAACAGTAGTGAACAGGTTGTGTGCTGTTGGCTAGATATTAAACTTAGGTACAGCCTTCTGTGGCAGAATTAAGTTAGTAGTTACAAAGGAAAATTTGGTGGTATTTGTGTTTCAGGGGGACAGAAACCCCTTCTGCTGTGGAAGGGAATGTGTAGGGAATTGCAGAGACTGATATATTTAATTTAGAGGAGGAAAAAAAAAAAGAAGAGAAAAGCAGGCAAATGCCCCTTATTCAGAGCCATATGTTCAGGATGCTATCCTTAGTGTGATTTATTTGCTTCAGAATTAGGAAAGAGGGTTGCTAGGAAAAGTAAGATGAATTCACTTCTTTCACCTAAAAGAATTTTATAAGTATGATTATGATCTCCCTCCTTTCTCTCTCTTTCCTAGTCCTGGAGAATAATCAATTTAGCAATAAGTCAGAGCAAGCAAAAATGTGATTGTTCTCATCTGCAATGCAGAGACTAAGATGGACTCCTTTCTCTAAGGCCAATATCAGGTCTTCTGTTTTGAAGTGAATCAACAGTTATCATGTTTTCAGTAAGAAAGGATCAGAATTTCATCCTTTTTCTTTCCCCTTCAGATTTGTGAAGTTGTGGGGGTTTTTTGACTACCCTTTGACTCTTTTGATGGCTTCAATGCCATTTTCAAAACACTTTCTTACTTCCTGCAAGATGGGGAAGCAGCACCAGTTGTACTAGACAGGGATTATATTTGTTCAAAGTACTTCATTTGAAGTGGTGAAATATGGCTTTCCCAGCTGTTTGAAGAGCTCAGTTGCCTCAGCATGTGAAGAGCAGTCCTCGAATTTTGCTTGACCAGCGGCGTAGAAGGGGGGAATCTCCTTCAGACCTTACAGGGAGAAAATTCAAGGCATCTGTGAGGTGCTGTAGTATATCTAGCTAAAAATATCAGATACTTGAGCTTGCCTTATTGACTTGTTGGATGGCAATGCCTTGTGGAAATGGAAAAAGCCAACAGGTCTGGAACTTTGCATAATAGTGCAATGGTGTACGAGGGGTAGCATAAAAATGCCAGCAAATGTGCTTGCCCACCACAGCTACCCCAGCTTTTCCAGTGGTCGTGCAGGTGTGGCATGCCTAAAAGATTAGGAATAGCCTACCTGCCTGTAATGGGAGGTTTGCTTTCCTCCTGAAAAGCTGATGTCAGATCCTTTGTCCAGATCTAGCCCCGGTCTCTTTGATTAGCGTTGCTCAAATCATATGAAAATGTATTGTTCCTTCTGCTGCTAAGTAATGCTGAGCACCTTGTAGAAGTACTTCACCTCTCCCTGAGACATGATGCTTTTTGTCCTCTTTGTTTCTCTGCCTTGTGTTTGAGTGCCTCTCCATGACTGCGTGGGCATGAGCCCCAGCATGGAGCAGGTGCAGTGATCTTCCCAGCCAGAATCTTGAATTGAAAGTATTGTCTTAATGCGAAGGTACATTTTTGACTGGCCACTTGCATCTCCCCCTAATGTGGTGAAATGGCATCAGTATTTTGACTAAGCATTTTTATCCAGAATATCAAATTCAACAAAGTGATTTTTTTAAAGTTTACTATTAAGATCTTTAATCTTAGAAGGCAGGCCAGTGAGGTGATTCAGGTGAAGAATCTTTTAGTGTCATGATATGGAATTTTTTCACCCTAACAAGGGAAGGTGGCAGTTTGAGCATGTGCCAGTTTGCCCTTCCAGAGCTGTGAACAGCTGAACCACAGTGGAAATCTGGAACCATAACAACACTGCTTATAGGAAGTTTGACTCCCTGCATTTAACCACAAATGTGGTCAATGTTAGGAGAGGCAATAGCGGAGGGGAAGAAAGGTGGTGGTATTTGATTAGCTTTTTTCTCCTTGTTTTCTGCTGTGGGGAAAGAGTGATATTACTAACTGATGGTTCCAGTTTCTTCCTTGTTACACTTTGAGGATACTCTTTTAAGATAGATTTGAGAAGACTTGCTTTCAGCATTTTATATTCAATAGTCACATGCCATTGTTAAGCAGTTGTATGGCTGGTAAACTGTGGGGTATTTCTGAAGACATTAAGAGAGCGAAGAGGATTAAATACCATGTCAAGATCCTTCAGGTGGTCACTAGCTTCATGCGGGGATTGAAATGCGAAGCAGTTCAGTCATGATAGGTTTCTGCAGGAGGTTATTGAGGGACAGAGGTCTTCCCATTGCTCCTCACCATTGTGCCCTAGATCAACACTGTATTCATTCAGTTCAGCAGCACAAGAATGGCTGTCTGTCTTGGACACTAAAATATCCTCCTGTTTCCTATCTGCTTGTTCTTGGAAATGAAATGTAATCCTCTCATAGTCAGAGAAGCCTTAATTGCCTGGTGGGATAGAAAGGAAAAGATGATTTTGGAACTGGGTCTGCACACTTCTAGTAAGAAGTGCCTCCCATGACAGAAGGGATTTCCTGGAACCATCCTGGGAGACACTTTGGAGATGTGGTTTCCTAGTCAACTCACAGCAATCCGAGTTGGTGCTGCCACAAATAGGGTCATGGTGCCCTCCCTCTCTCCCTGCCTTGGCGCCTGCCCTTGTACCTCTCTGTGCTTGTCAGACCGGGGCTGCTCCAGCTGAAAGCTAACACTGGCTGAGTGATTAGTTTTCAGCCCAGCAAGCTCCCTGGCCCAGCAAGCCAGCCGCATGGTTAGGGTGGAGATGGCCAGCAGATGCTGCCCCCAGCCATGTCCTCTCCCCACGCACGGGACTCTCGCTTGGAGTGGCAGCAGGGCAAGAGCCTTGCTGTGTGTGTGACCTCAGCATCTCCTAGAAGCCAGCGGAGTTGTGCGGAACGGAGCCCTAACAGATGGCTCCCTAAAGAAGTAGGCGGCTTTTGTGCAGCTCCTCACTGCTTAGGTTACCGAGGGCGTGCAGCTGCCAGAGCCTGGCCAGCAGTGCCCAGGGGCTGGAGGGAGCTGCACGCTCTCTCCATGTCCAGCTTTGAAGGGCTTGGGGGCAGTTTAGTGGGTTTGTGAGCACATGGAGGAGTAAATATGGCTGAAAACATCCTCAGTTCATGGAGGAGAGCTGTATTTGCTCAAACCAAGAATCTGCTCAGTGCTGTTTGCATCATGCCTCGCACACTTGTCTTCCAGCCCCTGACCGAGGCTCCCAGGCTACATGTAATTTAATTACAGTCTGATGGCTGGCACTGAAGTAGGTGAAGATATAAATGTAATTTGTGCCTTGAAGTTATGTATGTAGTGAGCTTGCAATACTGGAGGCCTTCTCGGCAATCACTGCTATCAGGGAATGTCTCCAGAGGAAAGACTGGCTGTGCTGCTCTGGCAGGTACAGTCTGACAGATACAGCTCTGAATAAGGATTTACTGTGACTGATGGTTAATAGGTGAAAGTAAAGGAGTTGTGGTCTTGCATGAAAGATCACAGAATCCTTGGAGACAGCACTTGGGATGGCTTTTACAACCAACAGCCACAGCAGCCATGGCCAAGGGTCTTACATTGCATAGCTTCTGAAAGTGGGAAGGCTTTAGGGCTTCTGGTCAGATGAGTGGTAATGAACGTGAGTCACATGCATAGCTGGCATAGGAAGGTTGAGTTTAATGACTGCACTCATAGCAAAGTCTCCTTTCTGTCCCTCAAATGGTGAGTGGAGCCAGTCTGTGTGGCAGCAAAAGCACCCAGGTCATGCTTATTCCATGCCACAGCAGAATTCTGCCTTTGTGACCAGCATATACTGCTGAATTTCAGCTTTGGCTTGAAAGAAGGTGTATCATTGTTTTTGTAAGGAAACCTCCACTGTGAATTCAACTAGTGTGGAACTAACTCTGGAGACAGCCTGTAATTTGTAGGGCTGTGAAATGAGAGTTTGACTTTAATCTGTTGTCTGATTTCAAAAGTAACTATTTTGTTATTGATTACTTGTGGAAAAGGTCTGATGTGTTTATTTCGCAATCCCTACACATGCTGCCCACTGCCAGTAGCCTCAGCTCTTCCCTCAGCAGCTGCCAAAATTTCCATCTTTCTCCTGTTACTTTCTTTAGCACCATTGTGCATTGAAGTGCTTGCAGGATAGCAATATGCGAAAGCTGTGTAGCATTCCTGTTTATCTTGGAAGTCAATATTTTACACCAGGAGTGCTGTAACTCTGCCATATTTACTTTCTTGTATTTAATTCAATAAAATGTATTTACCTGAAATGGACATGAAATTTCCAGTTTGCAGTGGAAAGCATAGGACCAGGCTGCAGAACTCATTCCAAGTCAGGACAGAGAGCATGAGGGCTCCTTGCCAGTGCAAAGCGTGGGAGGAAAGTCAGGAGTAAGGCAACTCTTGGTGCTATCATCAGCAGACGCCTGTTGAAAGGGTAGGAGTTATGGATGTCAAGGCAAGGAGTTATGGATGTCAAGGCAAGACAACAGGTTTTTGTGCTTTCTTGAATTTTAGACTTTCAGGACAAATTGACTTCCAAGGCGAAGCAGGTTTTTTCCAAGACTGTCTGCTTTAGCTTGGAGTAGTCTCAGATAGTGAGATGTAGTCAAGTTTTCTGGGGTAATTAACTTAGCTTTACAGTTTGATTATAGTTTGGAATTAGGGTTAGGAAAACAATTTGTGTAGAAAATGAGGGTTTCTATGGGAATCTATCACACTTAAGGATATTTAGCAATCTAGCATGCCTACAGGCTGGTGGGAGCTTCCCACGGCTGCCTCAAGTGATCTTACCTTTTCTCCTGCTTTTAAGAGGATAAGGCAGTCCTCCTTCCTATCCGTATACTGTTGAGGGAGGGCATCGTCCACTGGCTATTTTTGTTCCTATTCCTTTCCATAATTATATGTAACTTTTATAAATCTATCTGGATAGAAAGCTCTCGTGTACTTTGGAAGGGCTTATTTGATCTAAATTTAAGGATGTCTCAGGTCCAGTTGTGAAACTTGCTATTTTAGTTCGCCCTGCTTACAGCTTTTACTAAAACAAGAGGAAAAGGATAAAAAGGAGAGACTGAAAAGTATGTGTGAGAGGAAGGAAAGATGACTCATAAGTGGGACTGCATTTGGAAATGAAAAGGATCAAGGTGTACTGATCATAAGAAAGTTATGACTTCTGTGAAGCAGGCACAATCAAACCATATGGTCATTTATCTTCTGAACAGATTAAGGTATGTTTGGGGAAGAATCCATGGGCCCAAACTTAGTAGATAGATTTCTTCTCTCTTCAGAGTTATTTAAAGAAAGGAATTTTTAGAGCAGCCTTTAATAGGTGATATTTTAGTGCTAGATTCCACTGGAAGACTTCCCCAAGGCTTCTGGAAAATCCCATTTAGCTGTCCATTGCCTGTGGGATAGTTCTAATAGCTTCATGGTTATACAGCAGGACAGGTAGCAGAAAGGGAAAGAGGGAGAAGACAGCAATACAAGAAGCCAAATGGACTTTCTCTGAACTTTAGGCTACAATGAATAGAAATGAAGGCTCATGAATAGACGCACAAATTCCTGCTTTCAATCCAGGTGTTGTCTCTTTTACCCCTCTGCTAATATTCTGCTGTTCTGGCCTTGTGCCAGCACCTGTAAAACTTTCAGAATACTTGGGATGGCCAGCAGTTTTGAAATAAACCTTTCTGTAGGGTTTAAGTAGTGTGTAATTCTGAGGATGGAGTTCTTCTGCATACAGCACTGCAAAGGGTACCCGTGGTGTTTCCAAAAGTATTTCCCAGCAGTATCCCACAGCCAGCTCTTCCTGCCTTCCTCCTCCTTCTCCTGCCTTTCAACCAAGAGCTAGAAGTTAACAAAGGTACAGCTGTCTGACATGTGGATGAGGCTGATAGAAAATGTTGAATTTTGTAAAACATTTTGGTTAACAAAAGTAACTGTCAATATGAAATTGGTTTAAAAACTGGCTAAGTGGCTGGAAAAGAGTCCTTTTGATTGATTCCAGTGAGTATTTGCACTAATCCCAATACTGTGGAGTGCTTTCATCATTGTCTCAGAAGTAAACAAAAAAAAACTGTTACTGATAGTAATTGCCAGCAGAATAGTAAATAATAATGGAGCTCTCACAACTTGCTCTGTAGGCACATTCATACACACTGTGTCTTTAATACAGCAAAAGGCAAAGTTGTATGCCAGAGAACAGGGAATGCAAGCCCTGCCTTATGAAAGGGGGCCTGTATCCTCGAAAGCAGCACTTCTGAGATGTCTGTAGTGGACAGGCAACTGCACACCAGCTTCTAGCACAACGCCGGGAGGCGACGGCACTGTGGCACATCCTGGCATGTACAAAAAAAGGAACAAGAGCAGGGGTACTTTTGCCTCAGTCAACAGTTTTGCTGCAGCTGATACTTAAAATAACATATGCTATCAGTGCTAGTACTTGTAAGGGAAAAATCTTGAAAGTAGAGGATGATGTTAAACAGGGCAGCAGAAATTATTTGGGGTCTGAAGGAAATGACCTTCGGTGCAACTTAAGCAATATTTTGCTTATGAAATTAATATTAAGGAATGACTGGACTGATACATGAGAGACAGAATTGGGCATGGTAGTTGATATAGCTGATGGTTGCACTGCTGTCCAGAGGGACCTTGACAGGCTTGAGGAATGGGCTGACAGGAACCTCATGAAGTTCAGCAAAAGGAAGTGCAAAGTCCTGCCCTGTGGAGGAATAATTCCAGGTGCCAGAATGGGCTGGGACAAACCTGCTGTAAAGCAGCTCTGCAGAGTGAGATGATCCTTTCCCTCCGCTCAGCCCTGGTGAGACGCATCTGATGTGCTGGGTCCAGTTCCGGGCTCCCCATTGTGAGAGGACATGGACATGCTGGAGCAGGTCCAGCAAAGGGCTATGAGGGTGCTTAAGGCCTCAGAGTATCTCGTATAGAGGAAGAGGCTAAGAGAGCTGGGACTGTTGAGCCTGGAGGTCTTTAAACACATGATGGGAGGTAGTGAAGAAGATGGGGGCAGGCTGTTCTCAGTGGTGGCCAGTGACAGGATGAAAGGCAGTGGGCACTTCCTGAAATGAAGAAATTCCTTCTAAACAGAGCATTATATAACAAAGGGGATCATATGCTGGAACAGGTCCCTTAGGTTGTGGAGTTGCATTTACTGACCATATTAAAAACCCAACTGAATATAGCCCTGAACATCCTGTTCTAGTTGCCTTCTCTTTGAGCAGTGGCAGGTGGACTAGATGATCTCCAGAGGTACTTTCCCACCTCATCCACGCCCCAAGATGATTCTGGTGTTAAAGGACTTCTTAAGTTGTTGAACTTGAGCACATTAGGAATTTAATATTGAAAGCTTAAGCAATGCAAAATTAAAGTGGAAAATAGATTTTTTTTTTTTTTTTAAGTGAGGGGAAAACAATGAGTTGATACCTTCAAGTTTTGACACAATGATTTTTGTGCTCTAATTTCTCTGTAGAGTTATGCTCTGTAATTTCAAATTTGAACAGCCTTGAGGTTACCAAGTCCATGTACCTACTTTTTGGTAGGAGCAACTGTGTTTATGGTCCTTTCTGAGCAAGCACAATAGGTGCTTGTTTATTTTATTTTCATAACAATGATAATGAGATTGCATTCTTCTCCTTGGCTACAATAGCACAGCAACTAGGGTCCATGATATGTAGGAGGTCGTATTAGAAAGTCAGATTCTTTTCCTTCATCAAAGAAAGGGTAGATTAGAAAAATGCAAATTGACTTCATTTAAAAAATTTGAGACTGCAAGGTGCTACTAATCTTTCTGGAAAAGTCATCCCAAGGTGTTTAGTTTAGAGGATACATAGTGTTCCCTATGTGTAGGGAAGGACAAAGTAGGACAGGAAGACAAAGTGAAAGGGACAGATTGTGTCTGGTGTGGGTCATTTTCCATATAGGTTCAAGTCCTCACTTTATGACTGGAGATTTTCTGCTTCACGAGAGCCAAAAGGAGTAACTTTTGGAAAATATCCTATATAATCTGAAAAAGAACAGCGACTTTAATTTCTTTTCCCCTAGAAATTTATTACCTGTGATTCCCTGGAAAACCATCTGTTTTGGTTGTTGTTTTGTAAATTAGGCTATTACATCATTTGTTTTAGATTGTCCTGTGCATGACAGAATTTTCCTAAATGTGAAAAAAGAAAATTATTTACTCTACCAACACTTACTAGCTGTTGCCTTCTTGTTGTTGGGTTTTTGGTTTTTTTTTTAATTCCTTCTCTGTCAATGAGAATAAGTAAAACTTCCTATTTGAGCTAAATTTGTTGTCATTTTGCCAGCTCTCTCAGGTTGTTCTGCTCCGTGGTGTGGCCGAGGGATTGATAAAATACTGCCAGGGTAGAACATGCATCACAGTGAAAGCTTGGTGGATTAGTTTTTCTTTGTGACATGACACAGCATTTTAAACATCAGGAACTCGGCTATCTCGGTGCCATTTCAGCCATGTAAGCTGTTGCCAAACTGACCTGTGCAATGAACGTGAATGCAGCAGCTGCCTACCTCGATGTAGGGAGGGATGGAGGAGGTCCTCAGTTCCTGGAGCGCAGCAACCAAGGCTGGATGAAAACCTAGTTCGGTTTGTAGTCAAAGAAATGTGCTGTGAAGAAGAGCCTTCTGATGGTAGTACCAGCTCCAGATCTAGGATGGATGAGGCTGTCAGCCACAACTGGGGTGTTTAGGTCCCTGCTATCTGTGATTCTCTCCCTCACTCTCTTCTTATAATCTTCTATTTCTGTGAGTCTTTGCTAATCTGGAGCCTCCTTTACAACTGCTTCTAGGAATAGCTCCTTCTGGATATATAAACTATGTTCTCCTTTTTGTTGGGCACTTGTTATTTATTTTTGTTACTCTGAAGTTTGGTATGTGGAGTAGGTTATTGTGTTGACTTCAAGGTTATTTAAGGATTTTTTTTTTCAGTGTTGGTAATTTAATTTTCAAGACAGTACTTAATTAACTTGTGAATGATACATCGATCTCTTGTGCAAAGTCAACGTTATAGTTACTTGTAGGTGCAGAAATAACTTACTAAGGTTAATCTGTTTGAACAATGTTGAGACTTCCATAAAGTGAACTAATACTCTCTCAATTTACATAATGTACAGAACTATCCTGTATTATAGTAAATGCTTAGCACCCCATGTTATTTCTCATTGTCTGATTCTGTATGTGCAAATCCTTGCATCTCACTTGGGTCTTCTGAATGTTTTTTGTCAACTTTCCCAATGACCTTTGGAAACTAGATAATATTTTTATCACCCTGAATGGATTCAAAGTCCATTTATTACTTTTGGTGAATCCTGCTGTATGCTTTTATACTTGGGTGGAACTGGGTTAAGAAAGTACTTCAAAATACAAGGTTTTGCTACTTAAAATCTGACTTCTCATTGTTATTACATTAATTGAAAAAGTAGATAGATGTAAGATCCATCGTATCTCAGGCAGTGAATTGAAAATATGGAGCCGAGATTGGTGTTGACATTTTTGAAGGAAGGATTCACCTGCTTTGGGGATGTGAATACCCAACACTAATGCTCATGTGCACCTGAGTATTTAAAACTTGCTACCGTCTAGTTTGTAGCTCTCTGCTGTACTTTCTGAAGTGTTTACATACAGATCCTTTTTGTCATTAATTTTTGAAAGAATGTATAAATTTGTTGGTTCCCTATGAATCACCTCTCAGTGAGTCAGATCCCTAGTGCCAAAGTCCCTTGGCACTACTCTGGTATAACTTGGTATGGGTATTTTGTATGGAGTGCAGGAAGGTTTGGGGTGCCAGGGTGGGAAATCTTGAACTGCAGACTTGTGCAGACACGAAAACGTGCGCTCCAGAAACTTCATTTGTGAAATTCCCCAGACGTAGTCCTTTCTTGTAGGTATCCTGTATCCAAGGAAAACAAAGCTCAAGATGCTGTGGCTTAGGCTGGCAATTTAGTGAGTGAACTTTGTGATGCAAGCCCAATCTTGCACCATTACAGAGCACCTACACTGGGATAGCACTGGCATGGCTCTGTAAGTGCTCCTCCTTCTCCTCACTCTTCACTTTGTATATATCCAGTTTTATTAATTACATTTTTCTGGAGAGGTTTATGACTATATTCTGTATGTTCTGTAAGTGAGAAAAAAACACTTTTCCTGAATCCTATTTCAATATATGTGCCCAGTATGCTGCTACTGTAATTTTTAACCTGTTTATCTAATACTTTATGGCATTTACTGGAATTTCCTACAAGGAAGTTCATCCTATTATATTCTCCAGCTCTCAGTGTCTTTCCTCCCCTAGTCTCGGGGCTTGTTTGTTTAATAGACAATTTGGCAGACATCTGACAGTATTTGAAAGTTTTCTTTTTTTAAGTAGCTGTGCTAATTTCCACACAGAGTGGAAGCCACTCAGTGGAACAAATCCAATCACAATCTTATTTTGAAGTTAATGACTTTTTAAAAAGTGTACTTTAAAAAATAGTCCTTAAATATGAAATACAAAATTATCTCGAGGATATGGTTTGAGACTGACTGCTTTGCAATGGTTTTTCTTTGGGATCAGCCTTAAAATGATACTGAAGATTTCTTTCCCTTGGTCTAGTTCAACTTTAGCCTTGCTAATCAGGAGGTTGAAAGTCTCCTGAAGGGCTGAAACACTGGAAGGAACTCTGCAGCCACATGGAGATGTCGTGCCCTATCATACACCATGTAAATTTAACTATCACTTTATTTTTTTGCTTATTTTGGTCTCAATGGGTAACATGAAAAGTGGACCTGTGTTGGTGTAATTGTTGGATATAAATGCAACACAAAGAAATTGCGCTAAGAAAGTCTTCTTACATAGCTGGTCTGTCACATCCTGTACCCTCTCTTCGTGTTCCATCGCGTTCCCCACCCTCCCACCTGCTTGCCATCAGTTTGCAAGTTCAGCATCAGGCCTCTTTTATGACAGTCTTGTTTTCTTCAAAGGATGTGTGTGGCAAGAAATCACTGATGCGAACCACAACTGAAAATCCCCAAGCTCTGCCCTGGAGGCAGCGCCTTGCTGAGGGGATGTCTTTGGGAACAGGGTGGGCAAATGGGCTGCTGACTGTGACACCAGCTGGTAGGACAAGGCTGGCATTAGAGCCTGCTGAGGCTGGGCCGGCATTACCACCACAGCCCAGGCCATGCTTCCCAGGGAAGCGGAGGGAAACTGTCCTGCTGCATCCTGTTTTGGCACCCCCAAAAACCTGTGGGCAGGATTCCACCCCCCAGATGCTGTTTGGTCTGTGTTTCTGCATGTGAGTGTTGGCTGTTTGTCATTATATTTTCTAAAAGTTTTGTCTCCAGAGCTTCCACCTTAACCAGGCAGGTGCAGCTCAGCTCTGGCAGCTGTAAGGATGTAGGTTGCATGGCGGTGTTTCCAGGACTGCCCGGAGACACAAGCGCTCCTCACCTTGGGCAGTTGAGCAGTTGCGATGAAAACTGGGTGCAGTTTCCTGAAAACAACTTTTCATATTTCAACATGAAGTCGTAACCGGAGCTTTCAACCTTAGTACAGCGCAAAGCCATTGCTTCCAGTAAGAAGTAATTGTTTCGTATTTGGTGGAAAAAACTGCAATAAGAAAGATCTCAGATGATTCATTTCCTATGCAGCATAGGTGTAATTCTCTTGGTTTGAGGCCAGAAACGTGGCTTATGCTTTGGTTTGTGTCTTGCACAACTGTTGTAATGTCCTTCCTCTTTTAGTGCAAAGAAAATATGAAGTACTGCAGCAGAGTAGGAAAACAAGATAAGCTGCATGTTTTGCCAATGGTTACTATACTGAGTGCAAGTCTGGTGGGGTGTGAGCTGATCCCATGGCATTCCAGTAGACCCATGAGCAGAAAATGGAGTGATGTCAAACAGGGTTGTCCACTTACCTTGGTGCCAGAATTATGTTAGTGTTGGTAACTATGAGATAATCTGACTAGAAGGCAGATCAGGTCACATGAGATATCAGAATGCAAATCAAAGGTAGTTAGTGCATTAAGATTGTAATCCTGCTTCAGTAAAAGTGACCTGCTGTATAGATGCAGGGAGACACCACCATTTTTCATTGCTATGTTTCAGTACTTCCTTGATTGGGTTCAGGCCATTGTGTTTGATTTAAAAGTGGTTGAGGATGTTGTTGTGTTCAGCCAGGCTCAAGATGAGAGTGAGAAGTGCCTCATTGGGGTGGCATCGATGCACAGCGCCACTAACACGGGAGCAAGCTACCCGTGCTCCAATTGCTGAGCATGCCTGAAAGCTGATGTATTCCTTTCAGTGGGTGTTGAAAATGGCTTTGTGGGATGTTCTGCAGCAATGACTGAGAGGCACTCATGGCACTTGCATTGCTTCTTCCTGCACATTCATCTTGAGAAGGGAAAGCTGTCGCTCAGTTCCTCTGCCTTGGCTTCTACTTTCAAACAAGAATTTGCTGCTGAAACTTGGCCACCCACATTTTAACTTTTTGGAGCTAAATAAAAGTCATAGGGTTTCATCTTTAAGTGCCTGCAGTTTGTGGCTTCCTTGACTCTTGGATGCTTCTGGAGAAATCATGAAAATGGAAAATGGATAGAAATAGGATGGTTTAATTAGGCCGTGAAAGAAACTTCACCAGAGTAACAGATCAGCCTTCAGCCCTCAGTGTCAAATGCCTAATGGGGAGGTGCTGCATATGATCAGAATATCATTTAATTTGGTAATCGTGAGGTGCCTCTTACTGAATTATTAACCAAATTAAGACATACAAAAGGGATTTTCTTTTAATATGCATCTACATTAAAAACAAACAATTTCACTGTAGCTGAATTAAAAATTTCAATATGAGAGCTAGAGAAGAATTTTCCTCAGTCAAAATTATAATAAGCTGTAAAATAAGGTGATAACTTAGGAAACAGAAATTGCTGTAATAGAAAGTACTTTTGGCTCTTTTTTAAAACAGAGTTGCTGTTTTATGAGAAGAAAATTTGGGGATTTTGTGCTGGATTGGATTGATCAGGATGATTTCTGTAAGCTGTGTTTTCATTTGCTTTAAAATGATTCTTTAAATTTTACTTTAAATACAAGCAGCTTGTCACTCAACTAATAGTCCCGATGAATGAGTAGCTCTTATTTCAGACTACTTTTCTGCCTTATGTTGATTTTACAATGTATTCAATTTTTGAGGCACTATTTTTATATATCTTCTTGTATTTTTTTACCTCAGTCTTATGAATGGCTATGAGTAAAAGTGAATTTTGAGGTCCTGTTTTCATTAAAAGTGCCATTCTTGGTCTTGTTCCTCTTGTTCCTCTGTATGGGAATGCATACATGTGATAGAGAAGTAATATTTTTAAGAAGAGTTGAGAGGACTTTTAGAACTTTCCTTTTAAGGACATACTTTATTGTCTTTTACATGCAAATAGTTTAATTCTCAGATATTTCTTTATCTTCCTATTCTTTCCTTAAACCTCCTTTTAAACGTTTTATACTGTCAGAGTTAACTACTGAAACCAAGGGTAGTATGGTAGAAATTATTGGTATCTGTGTGTAGATCACTAGGGTAAATATTTCTTCATGGAAGATGGAAATCTGTCTCCCTTCCAGGAGTTTGAACTGCATATTTATTTCTGTTGAGCATTGAGGAGGTGGGTATAAAATCAGTAGTCAGTAGGAATTTAAAGGCAGGAGCTCTGATACTCCTCTTGCATCTTCTTGCTGACCTTGAGTGTTTCCTTGCTTGTGAGCTGACCAGTGGAGAGACCTTCCTTGCTGAAAGTTCCCCTGCTTTCCTCTCTGCACTTCTCTCTATTTTCCAATCTTCCTGAATGTTTGCCATGCCCTCATCTGGGTGCAGCCCTCTGGCAGACACTCACGGCTCTCCACATACTAGGGTTTGTTCATTTCACTGTGTTCTAAATGCTCAGCCTGTATCCCTTCATTCAGTGGAAACATTTCCTTAGTGTATGAATATTTCTCTGCATTCACTCCAAGGTGTCCTTTTTCCTTTGCTTTCTCTCTAGTATTCCTTCCTCATCAAGCTCCAGTTTAATTCACCCTTTCATGTAATATATTTGCTTTCTTCTCTGCAGCTCCTGACCTCTGGAACAGCTTTCTAGAGTTCATGCCCCCAGAACCTCAGCTTTTAAATTGTATTTTTAAGTAACTGCTTGATTTAGAAAATGTGGAAGGAAGCCTGTGCAAAATGTGGGGGGATTGGTAAAGAACCCATGCTATGGCTTCCTTACTGCAGTCAAAATTTATCTGTGCTCCCTGGAAAGGCTTTCATCCCCTCCCCAGTAATATCAGCATTGTGGCGACATACAGAAAAGCTGCCATTTTATCTGCCCCTAGCAATTGTAGTATCTTCTAAAGACTACGCCAGGCTTAGTCATCGTCCCTTGCTTAACTTGCCCATCTTACTCCTTGATCTGAGACACCCACTGCTGAGCCCTAAGACACATTTCTCTGACTTGCTGCTTAATTCACTGTCAGCTATCACGTAATATAAACAATATATTCCTTGCCAGGCATCGTCATTTCCAATCTTCCTGTTTTTCTAGGCCAGTCAATCCTAAACCGGAGTTGCTTTTCATCTCCTCATCCCGTTGTTTTTTGGAATAAGTTTTTATCTTCTGTCCCCATCTCAGCAGGCTTTGTCCCAGGTTACTTTCCTTCTCATTTGGAGGTCAACTTTTGTCCTTTTGTATATAAATCAGACTGCTGCTCCTCTAATATATCTTTAATGCATGCTAGGGGAGCAGGGCACTTAGATGTGTTTTTGGGCCTGGATGGCACCTCCAAGGAGATGGGATGTGCAGGCCCAAGAGCTGTGACAAGAGTTTCAAGTGGAATTTGGCTCTTTACACTTGTAATGAAAATGTACTGACTGCATTTTCCCAAGTGTTTTTAAATTTAGGGTTTTGGGGTTAATAGAATATGCCCAACTCGGATTGCTCTTCTGGCAAGTTTTATGTGCTTGCTAAAGCGTAGTGGGTGCAGAAATATTTCAGACAAAAGATTTTCTGAAGATAGCACCGGTAATGTAATTTTTCTCAGGTCTGTCTCTTGAACAGTGCAACTAACTTGCATCCAGTAAAGCTGAGAGGCACACCTAGCAGAAAAGATCTTAGTGTGCATAGTTTGGTAAGGTTATTCTCCATGAATTTATCACTGGAAAGAATTAGAGGGTGAAAAATAAAAGTAAAAACTGCTTCTTCCCTCAAACTTAGAAATATATTTCTCATAGGAAATAAGGCTTTGGTTAGATGTGATGTGATCCTCGAAAACGGATGTTGTCTGCCTCACCTGGGCCCTGTGTTCTATCTTGAAAAAACCCTGTCCTGTCCCTTACCTGATGCTTAGTACTTACTTTTCTGTTACAAGGTAACACTCTGAATTTTTTTCTTTATTTCTAATTGCTGCCAGTTTCTTTCCCCAAGAGCTGATGTTGATTGCTGTGTGACATGACAGTGAAGCTGCTCAAATGTCAGTCTGATGCCCCAAGGGACGTAGGTGGGTGTCACACTGCTTCTGCTCAGCAGCTCTCAGTGCAGGCTCATCTCCCACAAGGGATGACCCACCAGAAAAATCACTTCTGTTTTGGAGCAGGACTAAGTTACTGCTGGTAGGGACCTCTCAAACCAGCTTTCTGTGGGGGCTGATGAGGACATATCCATCAGGTGCTGCCCGCACCAGGGGAGCAGGGAGAGATCAGGCATGGAGGGAGGATGCAGAAGAGGTGGTGTCAGCAACCTGATAGACCCATGTAGCCATGAAACCAGACCAGCCCATTGAAGGGAATGGGCTATAATTTCCCGTTTACACCTTTTCCACCCCCTTTTTTAAGTAATACTGTTACGTTTGCTCTTTCTCTTCTACAAGCACAGCCTGCCTCCAACCTCTTCTTAACAGTTAATCCATGAGGCTGAGCATTGAATTGTATCAGGTCCTGTCTATTTGAAAATACTTAGCTTATCCTAGGAGTCTAAACTATTTTCCTCTAGAGACAAGTGTTCTTATGAAAGACATTCTTGTGGGTTTGCTGCTGATGTTGGTTATGGTAGCATCTGGATTTCTTTTCTCTTTTTTAAAAAGGGATTGAAGCTAAAAGGGCAAAACTACACAGGACTCAAGGTGCCACCAGTTTTTAGTGTTCTGCACTGAACAGTGGATCTATAATTGTATCTGTATCAGGGAGTGCTCACAGTATTGGGAGAGAAACTTGAGTTAAAACAGTTGATTCCACAATTTTTACATCTTGACCGAGGGGTTAGGTGCGTGTCTGGTTCAGCTCCATGGGATGCTTTCCTGTTACTTTTATGTGTCTTGCTGGAATGTACTGGTTTGTGGCTTTACTTGTCTCATTGCTCCGTGTCTTTTGTGCTCCTTTCACAGTCCCCTTGCAGAGTCTGAGTTCCATGTATTGCACTCAGATTTCATGTCACTGAGAAGTTTTTAGTCCCCATGCTTCCTATTTGTCCCTGTCATTGGGATACTTCGTGCTGGTGTCCTTTGGCTTTTTACTTCTTAGCAGGTCCCTCATGCTGTGCCAGATGGTTGTGCATGCTATGATTGATGAAATAATACTAATTTGTACAAATAGTGCAAATAATGGAGTGCTTTAGCAAAAGTGACACAAATAAAGAGGTATTTTTAAAAGGCTCACTGATTCTGCTGATCACAGATCTTGAGACTTCTGAAGAGAAGCCAGATATCGGAAGGCACTATGAATAATTTTGGAGATGGGAGAGAGAAACTGTGAGTCATCCAGGATCTCTAGTGCAAACAAAACAGCACTAGAAAATCTTTAGTCTGTAATTCATGAAAGAAGAAACTGAGAGAATACACCACTTCAGTCCTGCATCTTATCAGTTATGAAGTTTGTAAAACAGGAAGGGGAAGTGAGCGTTTGCTGAGTGACGTGCAACATCTGGCCTGAAATTAAACATTCCTCAGGGTTTGCTGAAATTGCCTGTCAGTAATCGGGATCTTTAAAACGCCACTAAAATATTTTGCTCTGTATCTCTCTCAGGTTTTCTGTATGCTTTGTACCCTAAAAACCAGCTGTCTTGTAGAGCTCTCTCTGTCATGGTGTGTTTTTTTCACTACCCCTACACTGTCTGTAGGTGCAGCGTGCTGGTGAGCCTGACAAGAGCGTGTTGTTTGTAACAGCCCCAGCATAAGCAGGCAGGCTTGTGCTGCTCTATGCAGCCAAAGGATGCTGTGTTCTCTCTGATTATTTGAAGTTCACGGGATAAACTTACATTAAGTCTAACCACAAAAGCAGAGGCAAAATACTGTTGTTTGTGTCTTGAAAACAAGTTGAGACAAAAAGTTTTGATGTATAACCCAAACTTAAGTTTCTCTTCTGATGGAGAGAGCTGCAAATCTCTGGATTTTACGTTTTAAGCATTGCCCCTCCTTTTTACACCTGGTTTTGAGATTCTCTTTTATCTTTAATTGTATCCTTTTGGCCTAGTCTTCCCACGCCCTGAATTGTTCCCTTTTCACCCCTCCTTCCTTTGCTCTTATAGTTCTCAGATTGGAAAAACACTTACATAAAAAAGTGTGAAATGTATTTCTCCCAATGGAATAGCTGTAATCTTAATTTAATCCAATCACGTTGGCTAAACATATGAGCTGGACGCTTTGGTTAACGGTTGACCTTTTAGAAATCAGTGTCCTTGGATTACAGAGCTGAAGGGAGCAGAGGTGTTTCATGCCATTAGAAGCTGCCACCACTAGCGTGCTAGGAGTGTGGTACCTGTGTTGGTTAGGAGGATGCAGTTCAGTTTTGCTCTGTCACCAATGAATTTTGTGTCCCTTCACACAAAATGTAGAGAAGAGTGGCTTGAGTGCTCTGCACATGCTGTTACACCATGGGCTTGTACGAGTTTCATGTGCTTTAACTTGCCTTTTAATAAGTTTGAGGTTTGCAAGCAGAGTCTAATGGAAATGTGTTACTTAGCTATCCGTAAATAAATGCATATAAATTAATTTATTTAGAGCCTTCTGTTGGTCACAGACCCAAAGTAAAGTGCCTAAGACAAATCCACAATATAGAAATACCTGTCTACAACTCCACAGCAGAATGTACTGTTTTGTCTTGGTTCACTGAGGAGCAAAACATTACCCAGCCCTTTGGGGTGAATCTTAAAAAACAAGCAAATAAAGTACTCTGAATTACTCTACGTAACTGACTAAACAGCATTCTTCAGAAACAGTTATTTGCCTAAACTTGATTAGACCTAAAAATTCTTTTTCTTCTTTTTCCTATGTCTTCCAGGTAATGTGCTTTCTATTGTTAGGATAAAAAGTATCCCCATGTTTAATTTCAGTAACCTGAGTTGCAGGGAAGGGTATAGAATTGTTTCCAAAGATAGTATATAGTGTTTCTGTCTAGGAACAGAATTCAAATTGATGGTGGTTTTCATCGCAGTTAGTCTCTGTGTTGCATAGTTTAACAGTTCCATTCACTATTTTTGTTGTTCAAGATGTACACAGTTTTCCTTTGAGCATTTAGCTGATTTTCAGGCATCATCTTTCTATTACTGCTTTTGCTCCACGTTGCTTTTTTGTAGGCAGCATATGTGCTAGTTAATGTGAAATAAATGTAGTGGTTGTGCTTTCCATGAGGACAAGTTTTTGAGAGGCAGAGGAGAAGATTTGTCCAATGCTGCTTTTGATGTCATGTCTTGTATTTCACTGATGGGAAGTTCATAGTAGTGAAAATTACTGATCCTCTCAAGGCTATCCTTTCAAATAGTGAAGGGAAAAACATAATTTGCTCTAACACTCTTTTGCACAAACTTAGATGGATATAAGGAGTTTTTCAAAAGAAATGCAGCTTTGTGGGTTCGTACATGTAGGTGCTTGAAAGGCTGACTGTCTTTGTTTTTCTTAAATGGAATGTTCTAAACCCAAGTGAGGGTCGAAGTCTTTCATATCTAAGAAGGTCCAGACATGAAATACACCGTGCAATTTTCACTCAGCTTTTCAAATCTAAAAACATTAGTGAATTTTCAAATAAAAACCTCTTCAGCCTAGCCTCTGAGTGACATCTTTCAGTCCACCTTAGGCTTGCAGTAAATGTTTGTATTCCATTGTGATGCATGTGGGCTATGAACCTGTACTGATATCTTGCTTTGAAAAGTTCACCGCTCTCTTCCTTTCTTATAGTCCTAATACTGTGTTTGATAAAGTGAAATATACTTCTTAACAATCCATCAATTTAAAAAAAAAATTCTTTTTTTTAAACAGGCAAAACGAAGGCTGGAGCTAGGAGAAAGTGGCCACCAGTATCTTGCGGAAGGACTAAAGACTCCAAAGGGGAAAGGAAGAGCTGCAACAAGAAGTCCAGACAGTCCAAAAAGTAAGGGAACTTACAACATGCTGTCGTCAGTCTGCATTACCTAGCTTAGCGTGCAGCATGCAGGGGTTGCTGCAGGGCTGCTGAGAGGCTGCAGAGTCTTCTGGCTGCCAGGTGTGTCCCTCTGGCTGCTGGGCAGCCTGCATCCTCTCTGCCCAGGGCCTCCGCTTCAGCCAAGGACATGATGCTGGGATGCTCAGACGGGGTGGGTGCTGAGGAATGAGGGTGGTGTGATGGGATCAAATGCACAGTTACTAGGCGAGGCCCATCGGGCCAGCCTCCTCCTTCCCTGCTGGCGCTACAGCAGCTGCCTGCCAGGGCTTCTTTCTCTGGGCATGGATTTGCACAGTGGTAGCTGTGCCTCAGCAGTGCTGCACGATGAATGCTCTTTGTGGGATCCGAGCTGCCTTCTCTCCCTGCAGTGTGACTCTGGATAACGGAATTACTGCCACTGCCTAGTTGCTCTGAGTACTCATTTTTGCATATCTGCCTTGCCTTGGGCAGTGGGCTTCTTGAAACAGGAGCTGTGGGCTGTAGCTATCTTGTCTGGGGGATTTCATCCTTGCCAGATGGGGCAAGGAGAGGACTGGGGCAGCAGTGGTAGTGATGTCAGTGCAAGAGATGCCAAGGGGTCCCTCCTCACCAGTCTGCTGGCTTCTGTTGAGGCAGATAGGAAAGGTGAAATTAGAAATACAAACTTAAAGCATAGAAGTTAAACAACCACAGTTGATTTAATTAAACTAAACTTCATTAAGCTAAATGAAGCATCTTTTATATTGAAGTGGATTCTTGTAGAAATTCAGAACTGTTTGGTGCATAGGATGCTGCTGCAGAGTTGCTAAGCCTGTACAAAGAACTTGGTGTGTGATGAGGAGCACATGCCATTTTAGGCGAAAGTCCAATCACTTCTTGCCCTTATCACTCTGATCCTCTTACTCTTTTCCAAACCCCAGCCAAAATGTAAACAAACCAACCACCCTCCTCTAAATCCACAAGGTCGTGTAAGTGATGTGAATGAGATTTAGATGAGTTGTTGGGAAGAAATTCTTTCCTCGCAGGTTGGTGAGGCACTGGAACAGGTTGCCCAGAGAAGCAGTGGATGCCTCATCCCTGGAAGTGTTTCAAGGCCAGGTTGGATGGGGCTCTGAGCAATCTGGTCTAGTGGGAGGTGTCCCTACCCATGGCAGGGAGGGTGGAACTAGATGATCTCTTAGTTCCCTTCCAACCCAAACCTTTCTATGAATATTCTTCCATTCCCAGAGCAGACGAGCCTTGAATCTATGCATAGAAATACAGCTAGCTGGTTTTCTTTGCAAAGATGCAACATCTTTTCATTGAAAAGCCATCGTATTGTTCAAAATACTTCAGGGTAGTCTGAAGGCTCACTCTCAGGTATGACTTTCAGTTTTGACTGATTACTGCAGTTTAATGTGTGACCTGACCCTTGAAAACATGGAAGAGACCACCAGATGAGCCTGAGTTCCATCCTGCATAATACTGGAAGCAAATGAAGGGTTTGAGCTGTACCAGCCCAGCAGACTTGTAATAATGGCTGGCTCACTTCCCTTGACAGAAAGGCCTCGAAAGTTTAGAATTAAAAATCATTCTGATCCAAGTATTTAAACTCTTAAAAGCACATCTGTTAAGTATAGAGATGCTGCATTTGTGCATGGAAACCATGAATTGGTCCAAGCCATTTGCTGACTTCTAATTTAGAAGAAATTGATACTCTCTCCCAATTTGAGCGTTGTTTGTATGGAACAATGATGATTCTAAATTGTATTTTACATCAGTCACCTCTAATTCACTTGAGTTTTCTCAAGCTGTGGAGTCTGATACTGATGGAATCTGTCATTTTGTTCACCCACTGAAGTACACCTAAGTCCTGCTTAATTGCATATGAAACACTTATCTCACATGAGGGGGAAATCAAACCCTGATGAAAGCTGGCTATCAGCCTGATGAAGGAGAGTCACTGGGGATTTTTGGGTTTGCTGCCAGGATAAACAGATACTAGAAATACAATTATGAATTCACATAGTAAAAGCCTAAGCAGTATATATACACTATATGTATCTGTCAGACTACTGGAAATATTTGCATTTTAAAGAACATACATATTTGCTCATGTACGTGTGACTTTTGGAAAAGTACATCTTGAAATACAAATACATAGTGGTAAGTTGTGTCTTAATGCAGAGGTATGAGAGATTTCTTAAGTACAAATGAAAGAAGTAACTGTGATATATATCCTTTCATTTTTGGTTGCTGCTTTCAGAACCAAAATGAGAAAAACCTGATGTAACTTTCTTTTTCCTTTTTCTTCCAAGCTCCAAAATCTCCTTCAGAAAAGACTCGGTATGATACATCCCTTGGCCTTCTTACAAAGAAGTTCATTCAGTTGCTGAGCCAATCTCCTGATGGGGTCCTAGATTTGAACAGAGCAGCAGAGGTCCTCAAGGTACAAAAAAGGAGGATTTACGATATCACCAATGTACTGGAAGGCATCCATCTCATTAAGAAAAAATCCAAAAATAACATTCAGTGGATGTAAGTATTCATTATCCTTTTCCATCCCTGCTGGCTGATTTCACTATCACAGGGCAGCAGTGCTTTTCTTCTCCCACCTTCCATTCTAACACTTTGCTCCAAGCAATCATCCAAAATGCCTTCCAACAGGATAAAGTTCAATTTTTCTGTTAAGAAAAGCTTATAAAAAGCATTTGTCAGGAAAATTAGAAACCAGCATTTTGCTTATAAACTGGATTAATTAATTTCTTTCTGCAGGTGGAGTAAGTTTTTAGGTATGTGTCTCTACCTACTGCTTTCCTTGAATTTTTTTTTTAGGGCTTGGTTGGAAACAAGATTTTGGAAGTGCTTAGAAATATTCAACTCTTCCATCTTGGTGGCAGTTCCAAAATGTGGTGTTGTGATGAAAAGATGCTTTTTCTGGAAAGCATAGTTTATGTTGACTTGCTATGGGTAGGTTTAGGGAGAAAGGACTAAGAACTTGATCTGCAGTATAAAATCCTGCCTCTCCCCTTAACCATGGCATTGGGTCAAATTTTACAGATGCTGAAGGGGTGTCTTCCATCTCTGTCTGTAGGGGCTGCAGTCTGTTGGAGGATGGTGGGATGCTGGCACAGCGCCAAGGCCTCACAAAGGAGGTGACTGAACTGACTCAGGAAGAGAAGAAACTGGATGAGCTTATCCAAAGCTGCACCCTGGACCTCAAGCTGCTAACGGAGGACTCAGAGAATCAGAGATATCCTTTTTCCCCAAAGCCTTAAAGGTGCTCAGCCTCCTTGCTGTGCCCTGTAGTACTAGGTGAATTCCTCAGTATGATGTGATAGAAAGAATTTTCAAGAAGTTGAACAGGTTTTAACGTAGTTTGATAGAGAAGTTACTTAAGCAGCTTGCACCTGAAATGCTTCCAGAATGTGAAGAGAAAAAAAAAAGGAAAAGTGATTTATGAAGGAAAAAAAAAAAGGAAAGGTGATTTATGAAGAAGACTGTTAGCATTTGCATTCACACAGGGTAGAACCAAGAACTTAACTGATCAATGAGTGACAATATCCAACAGCCCTGCCTTTTTTTCAAGCATTTTGAGCCTAGAGCAAACCCCAGTTTCATGTGTTCAGTAAATAAAGGCATGAAGAGAAAATCTTCGATAAGGAAACAGAGTTGCATAGTCATGACTTAATTCTTAATTCTTTTTATTTGACTTTTAACTGATATGTATATTAATTGCAGGCACAGAGAGGAAAATAAAGTTGGGATTCAGTTTAGTCTGAAAGTTGCAACAAATTTTCAGATTCTTCTGGTTAGAGAATCTATAATAGAATATCATAGATAAAGGTTGTATGAGCTCTCCAAATACCTTAGACTGAATTATTTAATGTAATAGCAATACTAAATTACATAAGGTTCACAGGACTTACTTTTGCTATTAATGCACTTTGTAGTTAACCACTAGTCATTTTCCTTAGATTTCCCACCTATTAGCATCACAAGAAAGCATTTTATTAAATGCTGATGTGAAAACTTATTACTGTATATAATAAGCTGTGTTTAATAGCATCTAATAAAGTTGATTTATTCTCTGTTCTGAAGGATAGGAAATAACTATGGGAGTAACAGTAAAAAGTACTTGAACTATGTGAACATTGTGTTTTGACTGGATTTGATAGATATTTTGATGAACCAAAGATCACCAAGTGGCACGGGGGAGTAGGATGAGTGCTGCCTTCAGCTGAGAGCATGATCCATGGAGAGGCATAAACAAGGCAAAACTGAAAATGGCAATTCTCAATTTTTGTGGTACTGCATCCTGTGTGGATGAACTCTGCCTTTGCAAACCTTACTTAATGCGTGGTGAAAGCCTTGATAAAAGCTGTTTGGGTGAAAGATGACCTGTCACTTTGCCTCTTGACCTGCTTGGTCCAAGGTAGATGCAAGATGTATTGGTGGTTTGAGCTTGGGCAGTCTGTCTGGCTGTACTGCTCAGTAGCAGCACACATTCACACCGCCAAAAAGTGGAAGTCAGGCTTTTTATTTCTCTGGCATAAACGTTATGCCAGGTACCTCACAGATGACAGAACTAAAGAGCTGGAACCACGTGCGTGTGATCATGGCTGTTTCACAGTTCTTTTCACAGCCAAAAGCATTTTGACACCTCAGTTACATGGATCAGTACGTGAGGCTTCACCATGTAGTAACCCCCAAAACACTGTCATTTTGACAAATACATGTTGAACAGCAAAATAGTCGTGTGTTTTCTGTGCTAATGCAGAAATTGACCTTCTGCACTCTAGAGGTTTAAAGCAGCTGCTTAAACAAGCTTTAAAATAATTTTATAAAATATAAATCAATATATAAATTCATGAATGCTGCATAAGTGTTTATATATTTATATATATTTTTATATGTTGTATGTATTATATATTTATGTTTGCAAAGCCCCTCATATTTAAACTGAAATTATGATTTTTGTCAGCCTGGAGAAGAGAATACTCTAGGGAGACCCTATAGCACCTTCCAGTACCTAAAAGGGCCTGGGAGAGCTGGAGATGTGGTTTTTATAAGGACATGTAGTGACAGGACAAGGGGGAATGGCTTTAAACTAGAAAGAAGGTGGGTTTAGATGAACTATTAGACAGAAATTCTTTACTGTGAGGGTGGTGAGGCACTGGAACAGGTTGTCCAGAGAAGCTGTCGATGCCCCATCCCTGGAATTGTTCCAGGCCAGGTTGGATGGGGTCTGGGCAGCCTGGCCTGGTGAAAGGTGTCCCTGCCTATGGCAGAGGAGTAGGAACTAAATGATCTGTCAGGTCTTTTTCAGCCCAAACCATTGTATTATTCACTGATATTGTGGATGCACTTCTATAGCATGCATCTATAAATTCCTAAACATTTTTAAAGTGATTTTCAGCTCTCTGCATTCTGATAGCAAGTACATAAAAATTTTTGCTTCACTGGGTCTGTGAGTAATTTCAGGTTGTTGAACCTTAGCTTATGTAGTTTCCCACATATAGAGGAGGAGAGAAGCACTCAGCACATAGAATCCCTTTTGTGCACTGAGTAGTGCACAGTTGTTACCTCTGAGGGAAGTTCTCACAGGGCTTCATTAAAATCACAGTGTAGAGAACAGAAAACCTTTGTCTGAGAGCTATGTAACTATGAGAAAATGGAAAAATTATTCAAAGACTTGTCTTTTCTAATTGTCTGAATGCATTATAACCTGGGTTGGAAAATTCCTTAACAGGGATTACATTAGCTTATGTGACGTACCAAGATATTAGAAAAATCAGTGGCCTTAAAGACCAAACTGTTATAGTTGTGAAAGCTCCTCCAGAAACAAGACTTGAAGTGCCTGACCCAGTGGAGGTAAGGAGAACCTGGCATTTTCTGCCAGGTTATATATAATTTTTCTATAGATGCAGCGAGTGTCTCCTGAATCTTACTGTGGTATGTGGCCAGGCACATAGGTCCTGTATTTGTACAAATTTTAGGGATGTTCCTTTAAAAAAGGGGAAACTTTAAAAACAAATTTACACAGGACAATCGTTATTTGTTCCTTTCCACTCACTTTCAGATTTCTTCAGAGTAATCCACACTATTTACAGATATTTTCTTTTGCCATACGTTATATAAAGAAAAGCTCTTTTTTGACAATTGAAATTTCCTTGGTTTGTAACAACATAAAATCTTTCTCAAGAAATTCAGCTTTGTTATTTTAGTTAAAAAGTTAATAGATAACGTATTAAGCATCTTGATAACTCTTAACTAATATCCTAATTTATTGAAACATGTTTTCATGTAGGAATTTATTTTCTGAAGTATTACAGTTATCGTAGAAATTAGATTACTTCTAGAACTCATCCTTGCCCTTCCTTCTTCCATCATCATCTTTGCTTCATTGGCACTTATTTCAATTGTCACTTGGGAAGACAGACCCAAGTACGTTGGGCAAATGGGAATAATTGACATGAACCACTAGTTTAGAGTTTCAAAAAATGTATCTAATTTCTTCACTCAAGAAGCAACTGGAGATGGGGCTAGCTCCACAAACACTGTTATGTTTTGTTCATACCTGTGCATTAATCCTTCATCCTTATGCTGGGCCAGTGAGCTCAGCAATGCCTGCTGCCCTGTAGCCAGGAACAGACTCTGGATTCCTTGTTCTGTTTTTTCCCCTAAGATTATTCTGCACTTGCTTAGGCCCATTATGGTTTCCATCCTTTTTTTCTTTTCTCTGCCTTTGTCCTTAATTTCCCCTTTGAACCTTGTTGCAGGTTTTGGCAGGAAGAATAAATCATTTTGCTGCAATGAGGAAAGGATATCTTTTATCAGTATTCATAAATATATACTGTTATTGTTGCTTGCTTTCCTGTTTCTTTCCCTTGGGCATTATGCTTTGATTTTTAATTCAGTGAAATCAGGCAGGCAGAGAGAGATGCACACAATCATTAAAAGAAGTGCTTAGACCTCCCTTATCCTCTATACCCAACATTTAATTTTCAGCTTCAGGCAGTAAGGTCCTATTTCTTTCTGTCACATGCAGTTACATTTCAGTCTTCTTGTTTTGCATACCTCAGTCACTCAATAGTACCTTCCTTCTTCAACTCCTGCTCTTCCCATCTCCTTTTTTTCTAATTATCTATAGCATTGCCCTAAGTAGTCTTAACTGTTTTCTCTGCCCTGGGAAAACCCCATTCAGTTGCTGTTCTCTGTGTTTGTAAATGCTGTCGATTAGGTTACATAGCTGTCAGAACACAAATAATATGGGCAACATTTTGTCAAAGGGCACAAAAGGAGGTATTGTAAACAAGTCTGTGAAGAGGTACCTAATGCCTATACTCGTGCCTTCTAGAAAACTATTAATGCAATACAGCAGGAGCAGCTTTATTTGTAACCAGAGTAATTTATGATTTTCCATCATAACGCAAAGAGTGGCTTTGCAGGTTTTCTATGTGTAGGTCATGTCGGTTTATTGCATCAGTGTGTGAAAATTAGGAAAAATGTAACTTCTTGCAACAAATTAGCAGTTCCTATTCAGAACCACCGTCAAAACCACCTAAGGGGGAGAAGGACTTACATAAATAAGTTTGGGTGAAGAAAATGGCATCTAGTTTGAGGGGTTTTTTTGTTATTAGGAAATGTTGCCTGATAAATAGGTGAACTTACATACAGATATTTAAGTTCAGTTGAATAAGGGCTGAAGGCTTTTGGGAGAGGGAAAGATGTTTTGGCATCTTTTTTAAAGCAGAAACATTTACATGAATGCATCCAATATTATTGTTATGAATAATAATAAAACCAGTGACTTGTATCCCACAGTTCCATTTCATCAGAATGCTCCAGGCTGTTGTCTTTGTAAGAAAATGTTAGGAGTTTAATCCTTTATACCTCTCTCTTTATGATATGACACACAACACGGTGGGATTTTGAGATTTGTGCACTACAGTGGGAAAAGTTTTTTTGCTCTAGTCTGCAAGATACATCAGCCAAACCTTTCACATCTCAAAAAAAAAAAAAAAAAAAAGGCTTGGGGTTCTTTTCAGGTTTTTGGATTGGTAAAACTGTACTCAAACACTTACACCCCAGAAAGAATTTACTTGGTATCATCAATAGTCTGTTGTGCTCATTGGTGTGATGACATTCTGATGTTTGTTTTGTTAGCAGAGTGCATTGATACATTTATCTAGTACTCAAGGACCTATTGAAGTTTATCTGTGCCCTGAGGAAAACGATGCCCTCAGTCCAATGAAAACCTATAGTCAGGACCACAATGGAAATATTTCCAAAACCATTTCCAAAGGTAAAATTATTCCTTTGCAATACTAATGGCCTTTCTTCAAGCTCGCATTCAAGGTTTTTCTTTTTGAACTTTGGATTTCCAGCTCTTTCTCTTTGGCTTTATTTTTCTAAGAAGTGAAAAGCTAAGGTATCAAATTTTCACTATGCATTTCTGGTTTATATAGTGGGAAATACGTTTTCTTTGCATAATTTGTTTAAAATAAATTTCCTATTTGCATATGATGTGTAACCAGAGTGTATGCAATATTGTTCCTTTTAAGTTTTCAGAAAAGACAGTAGCAGTAAAGATCCACGTCAGCACAAGAGGCAGAAATCTCTGAGTATGGGTATATGTGAAGCTACATTGCTTCACTGATGACATCTGGTACCTAGAACGTTCTGGTTTGATTACGAGCTCCATTGAAAAATGGGCATCTCACTATGCTTGAATTATTTCCCCCTGTAGTTGTTTAAATCTTGTAAAATAACTTTTTAATAGAAAAGTCAGAGATGATAGCAACATGATCATTTTTGAGAAGCCCTTTGTAACATATCAAAAACAATCTAGAAATTATACGGAGACCATTTTTTTATTGTTGAAATTATGTTTTTTGAAAGGCTCTTTATGCAGTGGTTCCTTTGTTTGATCTGTGTCTGATATATCTACTGAGATTAAACATGGCATCTTTCTTTTTCCTCTCCCTCCTCTCACAGAAGTGGCTTCTGCTAACTCAGGACAAGGTGACTGCTCAGTAAATATGGCAACAATCTCTCCATTGGCTTCTCCAGCCAACCTTCTACAGCAGACCGAGGACCAAATTCCCTCAAACTTTGAAGGACCATTTGTGAATTTGCTGCCTCCTCTGCTTCAGGAAGATTATTTGCTGAGCCTTGGGGATGAAGAAGGAATCAGTGACCTCTTTGATGCTTATGATTTAGAGAAACTTCCTTCACTGATGGATGAATTTATATGCAGCTGATTGTCTTAAGCACTGTCCATATCTAAACTATGTTTTTAATGGAATCAAAAAACCTGCCGTCATTCAGAGTTGTCCTCTACTTACCATAAAATAGCATTATTAAATAAACTAGGCTCCTGAACAGTGCTAATATTTAAATTGTAATACTATAAGGAGCAACGGAAGGCTTTTACAGCAGAGCCTTCTCCTTGACCCTGAGCTCCAGTGCCTTGCGAGTCAGCAGGTGCAAGCAGGTGATGGTAAATGTTTTGTCTTCACACTCTCCCAGTCTCTGCTTACCGTGACAAGTGGGCTTACGGAGAAGGGCTTAATGAACTGGTTTAGTCCTAAATAACAATTTTATAATAGTATTTCAGGTCGTGCCTTCTGCAGAGAATGCATGTCTTTTGAGTGTCACAACATGGATTGTACCTGCAGTGAACGTAAATATGAAGTAATGCAAAAGAGTGAAATGGGATTCTTCAGCTACTTGCGGGAATGTTTAAATTGCTGTCATAATGCTCATTTTGAGCTGTGTATATGTCTCATTATGAGGTCAAATACTTATGTCCTTAAAAGCTTTTAATGAAAAAAAATACACTGTAAATGTAGTGTATATTGCAGATATTGAAAAGTATAAAGTTCTGCCACTTCTTGTAGTAATCGCAGATTTTTAAAAATGCTTGTGTGTGTGTGTGTGTGTGTGTGAAAGTAGTTTTTGTTGGTTGTTTTTTTTAAACTAGAACGAAGATGTACAGTTCAATTTTATTGCCCCCAGTGTGCATTAGAACTGGTACATGAATTTTTGTGGTACTAAGTGGGGCTTCATGTTAAGTGCCTACTAGAGATGCACTGTGGGTTTTTCCCTCTATGGAAAACACTTATGCCAAGCTTTGTTTGTTCAATATATCATATTTATCTCAGTGGGTTAGCTTCCTCTGCTTACAGCTTTTTATAACTCTCTTCGCCAGCAAAATGGAACTAATTTTTTTCCAAAGTACATAACTGTAAGTACCACATCAACTGAATTGCATTTATTTTTTGAAGATCTTTGCTAGTATAGTATAGTACCAATATTTATTTTTTGAACGTCAGAGGAATTCTAAGAAGTCTTAAATAATTTTTTTTTCTTGAGTGTAAAATATTTTGCCATGTTCTGGGCTAAATTAATGTAATGTTGATTAGATGATGCCCGTATAATCTTTTTGTTTGCATTACTGTTGTGCTTATCTGACATACAGAAAATTAGTACTATTTGTACTGTAGTAGAATATTATGTATGCAGGTTTTCTGGTACCATTGAGTGCTGCTATGAAAGCTCACACATGAAAAGGCAAGAAGTCACAGTACTAATAAGGAAACTGTATGACTGTGTGGGTTTTAACAAATGTATAAAGGGCAACACATAAAGAACTGTTAAACAGTGTTAAGTGTGTGTTCATATGTACAAATGTTTGCATAGATCATTCAGCAGTGTATTTAATTTGATATATGTTTTCAACTCACACTTTAGTTATCCAACAGTTTTGTACAATAGAATTAATTTGTAAACACTGCCAGAACATTTTCTAGCTGGTTTGTAATTTTTTAAGAGTTTTTTTAGATGTGGATCTGTAAATAAAATTGTAGTATTTAAAGTTTTTGTCTTGTGGAAGAGGAAAGTAACAGTTGTATGAGCATGAAGATTTGCAAGACAAAGGGGCACTTTTGCAAGGGAAGATAAAATGAAGACTAATGCAGACCGTCTTTTTTTTTGTACAAATTAAACACTTGTCCCAATGTGTGTGGGCAAAATACTAATCTAATTTAGCTTTGCATTGTATGCTAGTTTAAAACAAAAAATAACAAAACAAACCTCTGTAAAATACTGTAAAAAAAAAAAAAAAAGGAAAAAAAAAAACCAACAAAAAAAGCTTTTATGGTGAGTTTTGTAAATAGATTTATTAAAGGGTGACCTGTTCTCTAGCTGTGATCTTACCACTTCAAATGGATGTAATTTGAATAAATTTTGTATGGTAATGAATCAATAAAAATGACATTTTTTAAAGACTTTAGATTTGTGTATACAGCTATTTAAATTTTTCTTACTCTTGGTGCTTGTCATACAGTTTCTTGAAACCTGTTACTGTTTTCATTATTAGTGCAAACACTCATTTGACACCAAATAGTTCCAATCCCATTTTTTATGATGCCAACAATAAGTTCAGCAGGTTTTTTTAAGCCAGAGTGAAACAGGAATAAAAGACACACGTAAGACACAGTAGGTGATCCAGAGGTTGGGATAACACAAGTTTATTTTTATTTATTCCCTCTCCTCTTCTATGAATTAGAAACAGACTTCTTGCAAATTTCATAGAAATTGTGTTACTGTAGGATTAAATCACATGCAAGTAGTTGTTGAGGATCTGCTTAACCTTCCTACTGATAATTCTCCAGAAGTTTCCTAATAGTAGCTTTGAAAAGAACTTCCGTTTTAAGTCACCTCCACCAGTCCCTTGCACCAGACCTGTATTTATAAACTTGTAGTTCCTTTCTGGTTTTGGTGCTGCACCTTTGTAGATACATGGCCATCCATAAATTGCCAAAAAAGCAAAACCAAACAACCAGCCCAAAACAAAAAACCCCAAAAAAACCAAACAAATCCCAACAAACCAAAACCACCGTGATAATAAAATCACAGTAATATGGTTGATTGCTTAAATGTTGCATTTCTTAGCATGTCATTTGTGTCTTGTCAACTTCCAGCACACTAGGAGAAGGCTATTACTTTCTCTATGCACATGTATATATTCAAACATCTGCACACAGCAGTTCTGAAAGGAAGACTACAAAGGTCTTCTCTATATTCTTAATAAATAATAATGTAGGGCTAGAGGGATCTGATCTCCCTTTGAAGCAGAGATGACAGTAAATATCTGCTGTACCTCCCTGGCCTGTTCTTAGTTTCGCTATTCTACAGCTGCCATAAGCACTTTTTTATTTGCCCCTAGAATCTGCTACTGATAACCAGTTTTCATGTCATTTTCCCTCTCCTTCCGTTCGCTTTCTCTATCTGCGTTGCAAACTTGGGATGTGTTGAGGTGCAGGATAAAAAATCCATCCAGTTAAAATACTTATTCGTGCTCCTCTGGGCTAGCATGGTGTACCTTAACATTATTAAGTGTACAAATTTTAGTTTCATGGAGGTTTTGTTGGGGCCTGTATGTGCTGCATTCCTTGGCTGCCAACAGATGGAAAGGGTTTTGGAAAAATCTGTCAAAATGGCCTGAATGATAGGCAACAATTTTTTTTGTTACACACAGGAAAGGAGTTTGAAAAAAAAAAGGGGGGTTCATGCTCTTGAACCTACATAGAGTAAGAACTCATCCACCTACAAATGACAAGAAACAGTCACTTTATATTCCTTTTGATTTATACCTGAAAGAATAAATTGCACCTTGGTCTTAATGCAGACATGAACATTTTTATTGTAGAAACAAAGTATGAATTATATGTAAGGTACTTTTTATAGCGTGAAACATAGCTTCATGTTTAAGAGCACCAAATTTAGTATGTCTCTTTTTTTTTCCCTGTATGAAACACAGTTAATGCACAATGCCATTAGTGTTCCTGGAGCAAACAATTCTCAACATTAAGTGAACCATGAGATTTCATTATGAGCCAGTATAGCAGTCAGTGGAGTGATTTTAACCAAAGCACAAACAATTAGAATTCATATCCCCATTCTGTTTTTCTTGCTGAAGCAAGATCTGCTGGGATATTACTCTACAGCTAAGTAACGATCAAAAGAATACTTGGCCTTTATTAAGTCTGGGAGTTTCTTTACCCACTATTTTCTTTCTAAAACTTAAAGAGTCATCTCTAACAGAAAAAAGCAGATTTTTACCAATTCTGAGTGGTGCTGAATGTTGCTCACAGATTCTCCTGAATTTAAAGAAAAGAAGAAAAATCTAATTTCTTGTATCTCTTTTGGGACTCCCCATTTTTTTCTGAATACCTTCCTACTTATTTCTATCCAAAACTGATGTTAGTTATCAGAGAATAAGGTTGCTGTATAAAAATTGACCCCTCACCTCCCTGGCTGTTTTCTTTCCCTAAGGATGTTAGTTGAGATGCCCGAAACGAGCTAAGGATGTATCTTCTAACCAGGAGCTGAATTAAGATTTAGATTTTATTTTCCCTGTAGTTTTTGTATTTTTCCAACTACCTGCTCGGGCAAAACTTACAACTCCAGTTGGTAACACAGCTCGAGGCTGGTGTCTTTGAGTCTACCACTCCTGAAGAGCGGGAAATAAGGTCTGCAGGCAACCTGGGAAGGATGTAATCTAAAGCTCTTCTTTGGACAATCAAGGAACTGGAGCATGTATGCTGCCAGCCCATAGAAGGTCAGTTCTGAAAGTTGTACTCTCAGCCACTGTAACATAAAAAGTATCTCTCCCAGGTAGAAATGGATAAACTTTCTTCCTGTGATCAGGGGCTGGTAGAGGATCATCTACTTCCTTCTCTACCTGCTGTGCTACCTGCAGGCTGTGTGCAGCTCTGTTACTATGAATAAGCTACAAAGCAATTTAGGTTAGTGAGCTTCAAAAGCACTGGGAGAGTGCCTTCCATGTTGTGGCTACATCCTAGGACTCAACAGGACTCTGTTGGCACAAGGGCTGCTTGAGACTATGAATTCTTGGCAGCGGGACAAAGTAAAGGCTCTGCCGGATCATGCTGGAACTGATCAGTGTGGCCTATTTATGTCACTAGGTATGGGACTCAGGAGTTATTCCTGCCTGGGAGCTGCTCTTGGAGATCACTTCCGTCCCTTAACAAGCAGTGTTTGTCAATGTTGGCCGTTTGGAGATTTTTGGTTATGTCTCAAGAGCTGTCCGTGCTTTTTTTGCTCTTAGTGAGCAGTAAAGCAGCACTGGTATGTGCACAGCTGGGTTTAACCAGAGCACCAGCACTTGGCTGCTGGGGACAGCTGGGAGGTAGTGCAGTGCAGTGCTCCCAGGACAGAGAAGCTGCACTCAAGGACTGCATGTGAAATACTTTGAACATGGGAAACTGAAAAGAAAAAAGGAATAGAAATGCTAACCTTATCAGGCAGCAGTTAAAATCCTAACTGGTGATATAAATACCATTACCACTGACCTAGTAAGGACTTCTTACACTGTAGAAGGAGGTCTGAAATAGATCAACGAGATTTAAATTATTTTAAATTATTTTCCTCTGTTCTCTCCTGGGCTCAAAATGCCACAAAAGTAACAAATTACACATCACACATCTCAGTGTGTCACTGAGAGAATCTGTGGAAAGTACTTATGTGCTTAAACAAACACCAAACAGGAAGGGAAATATATCTTGAACTATAACAATGACTCTATCATGAGACCAGGGTGATATTAATAGTGCTCAGTCCTGCCCAGAATGATTTGTTCTTAAAGATTGATTTAAATGAAGTGCTTATTTCTTTCTGTCCCATTCTCTTCTTCAAAACTCTCCTGTTCCTTTTGTTCACTTTTTTTTTCTTTTTTGTGAACATTGTCAGATAAGCATTACTACTAAGCACTAGTTTTTAAGAAGAAGAGAGAAGTGGTATTCATAATTAGAAGTTGCTAAGTTTTATCTGTGAGTGGACCAACAAACCTATTATGGAATACACTCAGGGTTTTCATTCACTTTCCCTCCAGTTCCAGGGAGACTACAATGTGCTTTTTAAAGAATAAACTGATTCTAAAGGCTCCTTCTAAGGAGAGGAACAATGTTCAAAATGCAACTAACTAGAGGAAATGGAGACTTTTACACTCCAAAGCTAACTACCTCAAAATAAAATATCTTAGAGATGATACAACACAAATGATCTTTTTAGGTTGTGTATATTAAAGCCAAAGCAATAATATTATGCTCACTCTCTACAGCACTTTGATCACCATGGACACTGTACACTTCATCTGCTCAGAGCTTTAGCTTCAGCCATTCGAGTCCAAACAACCACGCTTGAGTTTTACTAAGTATCAGTCAGAAGAATTTGGACGAAAAGTGTCAGAAACTCTAGCCACCTGATACTAAATATTTTCACCAAAATCTTTTAGGCTATTCAGCAAAGTTGCTACTAGCAAGTGTTGGGTTTTGAGGAAATTAACGATTAACAATAATAATAAGAAAAGTGCGTTGTGGCCAGAAGAGCATTGAATAGCTCTTTACCCATTTGGATCAGATACACCAGAAACGCAACGGGTTTAACTGGGTACGTACTGCCGGGATCGCTATTTTACAGTCAGGCCAAGGTGAGTCCCGCGGCTCCGGCAGGCTCTCCCGCCGGGATCGCGCTCTCGGGGCGCAGCGCGGCTGCCGCGCTCTTCTGGCCTCCGCCGGCCACCGTCCTGCCGCCGCGCGCGCGGAGCTCGGGGCGGGGCGCCATGGCGGAGCCCGGCTGAGGCGCGGGTGAGTGTCGGGCTCGGGATTGGGATGGGCCTCGGCTGCTTTCCCTCCGCTCCTCTCCTCCCATCTCCCCTCCTTCCCTCCCGGCCCGGCTGTGACGGTCTGGCCGAATTCCCCTTTTAGTGCCCACGCCATGTTCCCGTCCCCTGTGGGGCCTTCCCAGGACTCCGCGTTAGCGTCGGGAGGAGGAGACGCATCGCCTGGCGGGAATCTCCGGAGGGCTCGGGGCCGGGATGCAGCTCGGGGATGGGGATGAGGATGGGCTGCCCTCAGCGGGGTGGGAGCCGGGTAAGGTGGCCGAGGCCAGCCGGGCTCCGGGCTGGGCGGGATGCAGGCGGCGGGCCGGCTGCCCCTCGCCCCTGGCTGTACTTCCATATTTGTTTATATGTATATATACACGTATTGCTTACATGTTTCTCTGTGTGAGGAGAGACTGCGGGAACTGGGCCTTTTAGTCTAGAGAACAGATTACTGGGAGATTTCATTAGCGCATATCAGTATCTCCGAGGCGGGTGCCAGCAGGACGGTGCCACACTCGGAGTGCTCAGTGACAGGACGAGGAGCAGCGGCCAGAAACTAAAACGCAGGCAGTTTCAACACGACGAACTTTCCACTGAGGGTGGCAGAGCACTGGAACAGGCTGCACAGGGAGCTTGTGGCGTTTCTGTGGTGACATTCCAAACAGACGGGGACACATTCCTTTATAACCTGCTCCAGGCGTCCCTGCCTTGGCAGAGCTGGATGGTCTCTGGAGGTTCCCAACGCTAACAATTCCATCATTCTGTGATATGTACACTTACACCCACACACACGTATACATACATGTACGTAATACTTGGTCTCACTGTGTATTAACGCTGCAGTTTTCTTCTGCTCTGTGTGAGCCCTGGGATAAAAGCCTGTGGATAAAATCCCTAGGCTTTACCGGAGACACCTCTTGGTAAATAGAGGAAAAGCGCGGGCCTCTTCCAGCTGGACGGGAGTGCTCCATTGGTATGTGCAAGGAGATTGAGGAGGGGTGACCGAAACAGACTGGCGCAGGGGAAGTTTGGTCTGTGACAAGTTGTTAAAACAACTGTAGTTTTTTATTTACTTACTAACATTTTTAAAGAGAAATATAGAGTCCTGTAGGTGCCGCTTGGCTATGTGAGAGGAATACATTAACTTCTAATTTTGTTATTGCTTCTTTCAGTCAATCTACCAGAACAGCTGCAGGAATCTATCTTTATTTTTTTTTTCGCTTGTGAAGGAGAGCTCATGCATGCATATGGAACTAGTGTAGGTATCAAAAAATATGTTTTAAAATAACTTCACAGTGTTTTAATTTAAAAAAAAAAGTGAATGACTTGAACTAAAATTTACTTTTAATTTCTCTCCTTTCTTTCATTCAAAATTTTAAACTGATTGAAGACAGAATCTGGAGGAAGTCTGAGATAAGTTAAATACATCTGACTTTGACTAATAAAAAGTACTATACAAGAAGGATAAAAAGATCAGTGCACCTCCTCAGGAGACAGGGAAAATGTGGCTACTCTTCCATCTTGCCAGCCAGCCAGCATGTGAACCCAGTCCACATGAGGTCTAACTGAGCAAGAAAGAAATGTATTTCTGCAAAGGGAGGATGAATGCTTGTTGTGCAATAACATGAATTCATGGCTTTCTGTCCGCTAGTTCTCCTTGTCCTTGACATGTCTTTTTTGCTTCTCCCTTTACTTACCTGCCCAGGATTCCTATCCAAGAGGATTCAGGCCTTGCTTAAAAAGGTAGGATTTTTAGTTTGGCTGTATTCTTTCTCTAATGGGCCACTGAAATAAGCTAAGCTTATTTGTTTTTCGAGCTGCTCCATTACATTGGATATTTTTATGTAAGAGAGGAAAAAAACAATATATCAAAACATTTTATTTCTTTCCGGGAATTAATTTGATAACTTTACCTATTTGTACATACAGTCAGTAGTATAAAGTAGTGTAAGAGATGCATCTCTCCCTCATATTCTTTATTGCTAGACTTTTCACAGATGTTTATTTTTGTTCATCTTTTTCTCCATTATTTTGCAGATCTTGTTTTTTTTTTTTAATTTAGAAGAATGCTAATTGCCTAAATAGCTGGGGCAGATGCATCCTCTTTGTGACATCTTTCTGTTCCTTATTGAGTTAAATGTAGATGTGTGATGGTTCAGCCTACATGAAGTTTTATTTTAAAGTATATTTTGCAAGATTGACTGAAGAGTGACATGCTGGGAAAATGTGCAGGTGTTTAGCTTCTTGTGTTCTCCAATAATTCCTTTGCAACATCTGGAAGTGTTTTTATGCCAGTAGCAAATCTTTCGTTCCTGAAATACCATTTTAAAGAAATTAAAGCCTTGATTTTTTTGTTCTTCCCTTTCAGTTAGGAAAGTGTTATATTTTTCCTGTAAACTCTGTGACATGCCCTTGAGTGATTTCCTTAGTAAACTGCTGGAATATGTAAAATGGTTCCAGTGGTACTTCAGACTGTATTCTAATGAAGAGTTACAGCACAGCATCGCATGTAATGAATGCAGTAACTTTTAAAATAGACTCTTTTATCAAGTGGCTTTTTTTTAAATTCCTGAAAACTAGTCTGGATTTTGGCATCTGCTGGGAGATACATATGCACATATATATTTACTTTCTTGTGAAAAATATAGTTAGATTTTAGCAATCTTTTAGAATATTATACTAGCCAGATAATATATTTATTTTTTATTAGTTAGGTATAGTTGTTTGATGTTTTGTACCTGAAGACAGAAATTTTTACTTTACTGTCCTGATGAATGAAATAATTCAGACAAAAGGCCCGTGGGATTAGGAATTAGGAATAGTTTGGTTTATTTTCAGAAGGACTATGAAAACATATTTAGGTAGTGTCCACACACAAAGAAGAGCCAAAATGGCCTCTGAAGCAGTCACTTGGATTCTGTATCTTTCATTCTTCTTCTGTGATTCGAGTGGAAGTGCATCCATTGCATAACATGAACTCATTATTTTATTATGATGCTGACATGATTAAAAATATCTGTATCTTGGATATGTTGTGTCAGAGGAGATGAAGGGCTTTTGACTTAGAAGATGTCAAGGTACAGATGATTTATAAGCAAGCCCTTAAGAATCTGTATGATTTGTGACTGTCTCCCTGCCTGCGTTTGAGGTATCAGGGGAAGAGGGCATTCAGGAAATGTCTCTGGATAGTAGGTTGTTTTTGTGCGCTCAGTGTCCTTCATATGTTTGATATACTGCACACATGCATAGAAATATATCTGACTTTTCTTTATGAGAAATGTGCAGTAGATTCTAGGCCTTGGTTTTGTATTCAAATGCTTTGCTAATGCCAATCTTCTCCAACACTTCTTGAAGATGCCTGCTGCCTGTGAGTCAGTGCTTGAGGATATCGAAGACATCGTGTCAGCAGAAGATTTGAAGCCACATGATCGGCAGTTTGTGAGAAAGAATGTTTTTCCCAAAGTGCGAAAACGCAACTCCCAAAAAAATGTTCAGACAGATGATGTGCCCCCAAGTGACAGGTAAAGTCTTACATCCACCCTGTGTTGTTGCTTTTCTTGTATCGGATATGCACTTGTCAGCTTTTAAAAGTAAGGTGGAAGTTCACGTTACCTCGTCATGTAAAACCTGAATACAAGATAAAAATGAGTAAAATAGTCCTTGTAAAATGTAGAGAGAATAAATAATAAATCCAAACCAAATTTCTTTTCTTAGGCAGATTTTCTGTAGAAATCACTTATTGCTAAGATGTTGATGAATGAAATAATTAGACTGGAAAAAAGGTTTCTGTTACACTTTTATGTATAAAACATATCTGAAAAATTGTCTGTTTCGTCTTAATTACCTAAATACAATCTGAGCTCTTCAAAATGCAGTCTTGAGTAGCCATTTGACATCTGAAATGATAAATAAGAACAAAATCCTGAGAGTTACAAAAGGGTTGAGGTTGGAAGGTCATCTTGTCCAAACCCCCTGCTACAGCATGGCCACAAAGAGCTGGTTGGCAGGACTCTGACTAGGTAGTTTTTGAGTATCTCCAGGAAATGGAGATTCTACCACCTCCCTGGGTAACCCGTGGTGGTTCTTGGTCATTCTTAGAGTGAAAAAGGTGTTTCCTGATGCTTAGACGGAACTTCCCATGTTTTAGTTTGTGCCTGTTGCCTCTGGTCATGTCACTGTGCACCACTGAAAAAAATCCTGGCCCTGTCTTTGCACTCTTCCTTCAGGTATTTATATACTTGGATGAGATTCCCCTGAGCCTTCTCTCCTCCAGGCAGAACAATCCCAGCACTCTCAACCCTTCCTCTTATGAGCCATGTTCCAGTCCCTTCATGATCTTTATCGCCTTTTGTTGAACTGTCTCCAGTATATCCCTATATCTCCTGTGGGTGCATCCTGTCAGGGCCCAGGGACTTACCTATGCCCAGTGTGCTGAGCTATTCCCTGACCCAGTCGCCTTTCTTGAAGGGTACATCATCCTTGCTTCAGTCTTTCAACCTGTTTTCTGGATCCTGGGATTTCCAAAGGCTGTACATTTTGTCTGTGACATGGTGAAACTTTTTTTGAATGTGCTATTTTATTTCAGTGGAAATAGTATGCAATAACCATGGAATGTATGCTTCTATTTTTCCTACTTGTGATTCCCATAAGAACAGAATCAGCTTTCTGCTGCAGTGAAATTGATTAGAGTATAGGTCAACTCAGTTATTGATTATAGTTTCTATTGCAGTTCTGAGATCTGGGGTTTTTTCTTTTTTTTTTTCTTTTTTCACATACTAGTTTCAAGTTGGTGGATATAATTTCCCTGTATGACAAAGATGAAAATAAATTGTATATGGAAATCTAATTTCCTGTGGAGAAATTAAATTTTGGGTTTTCATTGGCATTCAAAAGAGATTTTTTGAGCCTAATGATGCATCTTAATTTGCATGCCCCTAAAAGTGCATTGGCCCCAGTCTGCAAGGAGTGTATGGAAAGCTGAACTGGTGCTCTGTAGATACTTCATACTAGTACTTCATGCCCCAGAGTGTTCAGGTACTATATATTCTCTAACAGGCTGTGTTTTAGTGTTTTGTACCCAAGACAGTGCATTGAACATGTGTTGTTTAGACAGCAGGAAGTCTAAATACACTGTGTTTACACTTAATGATCATTAATGTTCCATCAACAAATTTCTATTTTTAGCTAGGGGAAGTGTTTTTTAAAAAAGAAGTGTGGAGGAAGAGGCAAAAAAAAAAGCTGTAGGCAGGGCGCAGTATTGTGTTCCAGGATGTGTGGTGTTCTTGTACTGGCATCTTTAGCTTATTGGCAGTTATCCCAGGAATTCCAGTGAGAGCTTCTTGCAGAACTTTTTGTTGGTTCTTGGAGGATTGTATGTGCTAGCTCCACACTGCTTGTCTGCCATGCTGTTTCTGTAGCCTGAAAAGGATGGGATGGGAGCTTTCTGCTGTTTGTGTGGCTGATGGCCATCAAGTTAATAATTTATAGAGCTGGCTCGTATGGAGGGAACTGCAATCAGTGCATGCCATAATATCAAAAGGTTGCAGTTTTTTTGCTGGTGGCCTAATTTCAGTGCTGTCACTTGAAGGTTATTTGTTACATAATGTGATAATTTTGAGAAAGTTGGGAATTTTAGGTTTGGGATTTTTTTAAATTTTGTGTTAATTTGTGTGTTTTATTGGGGTTTTTGTTGTTGTTTTAACATAACTGCAGTGTACTTAATCTGTTGTTATCCTATAGCTCTTGTACCTTCTCTATTTTAAAACTCTTTTCTTGCTAGTTGTGGTGGATTGACTCTACCACAAGGGAGAGAACTGGAAGAGTAAAAGTGAGAAAACTGGTGGGTTGAGATTGAAGACAGATAAAGCGAAGGAAGGAGCAGGGAAAAGCCCCAAGTGATGCAAAAGCAGCCATTTGTCACCTCCCACAAGCGCACTGGTACCCGACCAGTCTCAGAACAATGGCTATTTTGGAAAGACCAAACCCACAGTTTTTACTGCTGAACATGATGTCATCTGGAATGAATTACCCTTTTGGTCAGCTAGTCTGTTCATGTTCCTCCCAACCTGTTGTCCATCTGCAGCCTGCTTTTGATGGGATGGGGCACAGTGGCAAACAAGCAAGCACTGTTCAATGGTAGCTGAAACACAGGTGTGTTACCAACACTGTTACAGTCACAAATGCAAAACACAGCACTGAATGGGTTTCTGTGAGGAAAGTTACTCTATCCCATCAAGACCTGATATCCATTACACTAAAATCACGTAATTATTGTTTTTCTTCAGCTGTTTTGGAGTTTTTACTGTTTGTGTTGCTTATTTTATGTTTGAAGAATTACGGTTCATTGTGCCAGCACAGTGAGCGTAAAGGGGAAGCTTGTTCATCATTTAACTTGTATTTTTCATTCCTTTTTACTTGACAGCATTATTCCTGGTGTTCAGAAAATCTGGATTCGTACATGGGGATGTTCTCACAATAATTCGGATGGTGAATACATGGCTGGACAGCTGGCTGCATATGGATACAAAATTACAGGTAAAATATGAGTGAGCCCTGTAATTCAGTTTTTCTGGGGTGAATGATCAAAGCTGTCAAGCTGTCATCAAATGTTTTCAGTCTTAATTATGCTTTTAAAATCCCCTTCTGATCCCTTTCTGATCTGAAGGTGAGGAGGTAAAGTGTTTTCCTGGCATGAAGCAGAATGATTACAGGATGAGTGCTTTCAGAATGGTTAGATTTTTTTGACAGGCCAGACACCAAATAGATGTTATGCAATGTCTTGTTAGGACATTCTGCTTGCTAAACTGAATTGAAAAGTTTCCATAAGAATGGATGGGGCATGTATTAATTCTTGGTTTTTAATTTTAATTGGTGGAACCCGAAGGGGAGAGAGAGGAAGGCAGTGTGTTTTCAATTGGTGATGTGAGTGTTTGCGCTGGAGCAGAGGTGATCTGCTCCAGGTGAATGATCTTTTGTTTCGAGAAAGACAACCAGTATGATGGAGGTGGGATGATACAGGATTGTACCTTGTAGGTTCCAAAGAGCTGAGAAAGCTCTTTCTCCTTCCCTTCCAAGTACTTAAAAAAGCTCCCGATTATCTTGTTCTGCCTCCCCAGTCCTATAAATACTCCCAAATTGTGGTTGTGCTGACTGCATTTCATCTCCTTAATGCAAAATATGCTGACAAAAAAGTTGAAAAGTTGGATTAATACCATGTTTCAATGGACAAGTATTATCTGAATGCTTTTGTGTAGCTTCTGACTAGTCAAAATACAAATTTAAATTTTATTAATTAATTCAAGTTCAGGTGTGTCTTGCACTTAAACTTGTATCCTGAAAGACTACAGAGTTGTCTGTCCTGACATTTTTCTAAAAACATTGTATTGCTGGTTTCACAGAATGGCTGTTCATTTTCTTGAACATCTCATGGTACCATTGAACAGTTGTATCTCATTTTCCTTTATTGCTGTTTATTTTTCTTAAGTAGAAATAAGACACTGAAATATTCAAGTGCCTAACTATTTTACGGAACCCAGGTGATTATTAAATTAATAGTACAACTCCAAAGTAGGTATGCTCTTTGCACAGACAAGTGGAGTGCTGGTTCAAAAAGCCTTATTTGTGACAGCTGTTTGTATAAGACTGCAAATGAGTTCTCATTATAGCTGACTTAAATTTAACTCCTCTTTACCTTAGTTCTTCTCATGCATATTGCTCCAGAAGCTACTTCTGGCTTGTGAAGATTCAGAAGACTGTTCTGTGCTTTTGGAATGTTACTGGGAGAGATGTAGGAAAGATGGGAGTGCAGTGAAGGAAGGAACTACCTTAAATTTTTGATACCGTATATTTTTAGAAAATAAACTGTTCATAACATTAGAGTAGAAATAAGTCTACATCTAGAATCTGAAACTGAGAACTAAAAACTGAATAAAAGTTGCAGTTGCTGAGATAGGAGTCCCAGAGTAATTTTGATAGTTGTACATGAAACTTATCTCTAGTTTCTATCCATTATTAAATTTATGTCTTGATTTAGTTTATTTCTATGTATGTATGTATGTAAGTACATAAAATAGAACAAAATAAAAACTTTCAGTGCTAGGTTCTAGGCAGAAATTACACAGTGTAGTTTCTTCTTTTTGGAATTAGGTAGTTCTTGTCAATCTCTTCTGAAGAAAGTGTATTTGGCTTTTTTATATTAAATCATCTCGGAAGTTCAGATAGAATGTCAAATAGAGATTTAATCTCTTTGTCCTGTAAGCAGTTATTCAGTGATAGTAACTGTTGCGTAACATGATCCAAATTTCAAATATTTCTTGAAATTGATCTTAATATTGTTTATGGCATGAAAAAATAAGAAGAAAATGTTTTGCAAGAGCTGTTTTGTAAATCAGTGTCTCTGTTGTTAGAATTTGTTAGTTTTATGTAAAACTGTTATAATCTTGAGGAAAAGATAGAAGTATTGACTAAGGTTAAAGATTGTCTGTTGTCACAGTGTCTTGGACAGCTATTACTTAAATAAATGTTTGGATTATCCTGTTTCCTACATGAGAAACACTTTGAGACAACACTTAATGAAAAGATGCTGGAATAAAATTCTGGCTTTAGAAAATAAGCTGTGTGCTTTAGTTGCAGTTACTGCTCCATTATGAAGGAGTCAATTCTGTCTAATTGCAAGATTGGAAAAAAATACAGAAGGAAGAAAAGCAGCATTGGACTGACTCTTGTTAACTAGAAATTGTAACAATGCAACCTGCCTTACAGGTTGACTTATCTGAAACTGAACGTGGATCTATTGTCCTCCTTGCTTTTCATGTGTTTCAAAAATGTTCTTTCTGTACAAGCACCCTTTGTTGCTTCCAGGAGTGTCTATACCTAAAGGTGGAAACTGAAGGCCATGCTTTTCACAGCAAAGACTGCCTTTGTCTGGGGAGAAACCAGAGTGTGAATCAGCAATATATAGATACTGCAACAACAGCAATGGTGATTTAAAGTCAGGGACTGCATCAGCTTAAAAATAGACAAAAGGAAACCAGCAGAAGAGCTAAACCTATTTTTGTATCTGCTTTTATAGTGTGAAGGTAGGCAGCATTCTGAACAAATCTTGCATACCATCCTATGGGAACACAAAACTCCTTTGTGAGCCTGAGCCACACAGAAATGTGTTGACCAGCTGCTATCAGTGTAGGGCTGTACCATGGGTACTTGTTCATGTTCTGAAAACAGTGTACCTGATGGTGGCTTTACTGGTTCTAAAACTGGTTTTGGTTTCTCGCCAGCATGACTAGCTGTATAATTTAGATATGCCTGCAGACCTGCTGGAGTGCTCCCAGTGAGGTATGCCCTGGAGGAAGAAACTCTCATGGTACAGAGGAGTTATGCCTGCTTTGAAAAAAAGGAAGCAGGTGAGCTGGGAGCTATCAAATACTGTGAGCAAGATTTTTGTTTGGGAAGGGAGTTCAGTATGTGTGCCATGTAGCTGCACTTTCTGAAAAATGGAACTGCACATGTATAGTCAGATACGGAATGCTTTGACTTCTGAAGTGGGTAGTTGTATTCACATATGTTGGCATCTATATGCTTCTAGTTCTGTGGAATTAATGGGTTTTGGCCCAACTTTGACTGCATTTTGATGGAGCAAGATATTAACTATGCTTGTTATTTTGTACTGATCACTTCTGGCTTGGAGCTGTTAAGGTCCAAAGCATTCCCTCCTCAGCCATTGTAGAACATGCTGGGGGCAGGAAAGGCATTGCTAATTACTTAGAAATACCAGAAGAATGAACGCTAACTTTTTCTTCTATGGAGGTGAAGCAAATGCTGTTATTAACCATTCAGTGAAGCTAAACCAGTAACAGCTTATCTGCATTACACTTTTGTGGATTTTAGAAATAAATGCTAGCCCAGAATTTACTCTTCCTCTATAATGCGATTCTAGAAACAAGAAGGTGTGGATTCGTTTTGTTGCTAATTCAGTGGGTGGAGCTTTGAAGTAGCACTTAGGGTTATGGGTTATATTACAGACCTTTAGCTTTACTTGTGCAATTTTGGACTAATCTAAAATTAGTTCAGGCATCCTATTCACTGTCTCAGGAATTTTTTTCTGCAAGGATGGAAAGTTGCTCACTCCAATATTGTGTTTATGGTATTAGTTGGCAGGACTTGTATCAGTGACACTTGGAAATTTCTGTTGAATCTTAGTGTTTATAGTCCAAGTGATGTGTCTTATAGCTCTATAACTCCCTGTGCAGAGAATTTATGTATTCCTCTAAAGCGAATATCAAATAATATTTTGAAAATCCCATTAAAGAAATTATCTGGGTTTTTTGCCTCTTCTGCTTGTTAATTTTCTAAACACTTGTCAGTTTTGTTTACCACTGGATATAACTGAGGTATCATTAAGACTCTTCATCTGCTTAAACAGCACATTTGAGTAGAAGAAAGAAGGAAGAAGACAAGGAAGAAAAAATGCTCTTGATCTCCTTAAGACCTCATGTTGAAAAGAAGACAAGTATAAAAGGAAACAGTCTGCTGTTGAAAAGCAGATGAGGTGCTACAATCTAATATGGACTTCGGCATTCAAAGGCATTGTTTCATGTCCATTGTGTTGCCTAAGCCATGCTTGCTTAGACTTTGGCCATCTCTGTACAGACACAGCAAAGCATGCTGCAGCATGAGTTTTATTCATCCAAGTGCAAAATAAAGAAAACTAGTAAGACTGTACAGGTATTGATTAATGGGTTGGGAATCACTTCAGAATCTGGTCCTTTGTTTCAAATGTTGTTTTAAAAGTACTTTTCCTACTATACAATAGAATTTTAATACTAGATTTTTATTTATTTTATTGTTTTAATATACAGATCTCTTAAATAGGTTACTGTATTATTAAAATAAGCTCTCTGCAGCCTGCATGGTGGTTGTGAAGTATTTTGACTAAGATCTCTTCTGGTGTCCAGTGTATGCTTTTAGTTCCTCAGAATGAGCAGTTGGTCTTTCAGTTTTTTGCTCTCCACCCTGCTGATAATGCTTATATGTTCCTCTGTAAGTATCATGTAAAATGGTAGTGACTACTGTGTAATTTTTGGGGTGAGCCATCCTCATTGTGATGTATTTTTAGTATTCTTCATTAAGCTGAAGGACAAATCATTAGCTGCTCATTACGTGTCTTATCAGTCAGAGAATTCAAGGTTAGGCCTTGCGTTTGGGTTTGTACTTTTCAAATGGTTGTGAGTGCAGTTCCAATTTAGAAAAAAGTTAATTTACAATCTTTTTTTGGCGGGCAGGGTATGCATGGTGAGTTTTTAAATATACAAAATACTGCACGCTACTTTTTTGGTGATGAGAGGTGTTTCTGTTTTCTCTGACAACACTACAGTTAGGAAACTGTCTGAAGCAGCTGAGCAATGGAGAAAAAGTGAACAGAGATGTAAATTCCAGTGTTTTGTACCCTTGCTGAAGAATTCCCCCATTGTCTATAACTTACAGAGTCACAGCCCTATATGGTTTTTGCATTGCTTGATAGCCTTACCAGCATACCTGTTCTGCAAAAGATTTCTGTTTCAGATTCAAGCTGACTCATAATCTGGATGTAAAAGCTTTTGGATGTTGATACTGAGAGAGGCAGTAAAGTAACTTACTTCTGTACCTGTTGTCCTGAGATAATTGCCTTATAGTTCCAGAAATGTGGATTCCTGCTTTTAGAAGGTCTTGAGTTTTTGCCTGTCACAAGTTTGTTTGGTGGGCTGATTCAGGCTTGAAGGGCATGCTCTGACAAGCAGTTAGTATGGGAATACTTGGGATGTGGGTGTGGAGGTTTTCTTCTTTCTACAATCTGAAACTTTTATGGTGAGATGGTTAGGAGGATGAGGGGAGAGAGTGAAACGGGACATAGTGGGGAAGAAAACAGGTGAGGCTTATGGGATGAAGCACATGAAGTTGTACAACTGTACACGATCAAGATTTCACAGTTCTTTAAGAGAAATAGATATTCCCAGTGCAACCAGAAGTGTCCTACAAGCCAGTGAGTGGAACGACGAGTCTGAATATTATTGGGATGGTTTCTTGCAGTGTAGAATTCATACAGCATCATGTTGTGACTCGGCTACAGCACTGCATGTTCCCTGAGTCTCTGTGAACTAACGTATATTTGTGGTTTTGGCAGCTGTGTATTACTGCTCCAGTGTTCCCTGTAAAACTTCCTAACCCGTGCGTGGCTTGACTTCTGTTACTTATCACTTCTGACTTGCAGCACAGCGCTTGATATACAACCTCTTTGCGGTGAGTTTTTCCTACCTCAGCTTCCTCAGCATCAACTTCTTATTCCTGTTGGGCAACTTTCTGTTAAGTGGGGAGTCCAGCTTTGAGGCTATTATCTCTGTTACAGGATAGAACTCCTAGTTCTCAAACTGGGAAATGTGTCCCCTGATTATGGGGGGATAAGATAAGAACTAGAGTCTGTTTTCTCCTTGTAATGGCATCACTGCCATTACTGCTTGACATGACAAGTGTGTACTGTCTTTCTTTATCCTTTAAAATCACCTATCCATCTATGAGTAGCTATTTTTTTTTCTTTTATTGTGTTTATTTCACAGTCACAGGCCTGGTAACTGTGAGAGTTGCTCCCAAGCTGGGAGCACGCCAAAGAACCTAAATAAATCCTATGTGCACACTATCTTCAGGGACACTTGTAGGGAGCTCACATCGGTAAATTTAAGTTTGCATGATATTTTAGGGTTAATTCTAGTGACAGAGCATTGGGTGCATGCTCTGGTGGTTGTGCAGTGGAATTTAGTTCTGGCAATGCTGAACTTAATGTAATCCAGAAGAATGAATTTGAAAAGGATTGAACCATGAAAGGTAAATTTCAACTCCTGGTAACATCCATCCTCCTGTGTGGAATATGCCCCAGTAGTAGATGGTTGAGCAATCAGCAAATGAAGCATAAATTGCAGTGATTAAGTGAGTTCAGCATAGACACATAGATGATGCAGAGCTTTGTAGGGTGCTCTACGGAGACATTAGTTTCACATGTCTCATGGTACTTCATGCTTAAGGAAAATTTATAATAGATTTATAAAAGCTAATGGGAGAACAGACTATTTTTTTATAACCTGAAGAGGTTTCTTTGACCATGTACTCTCAGAGATAGCAACAGGATTATATTTTGATCAAGAACATTTGTAGGAGCACTTGAAAAAGACTTGCTTGTTACCCTGGATGGCTGGGGAATAGCGGAGGGTTATAATGTTTGCTGCCAGCTCTTGCTTCAGTTTGCTAGGAAGGAATAAGCTTAGCTGCCAGTTCCTTAGGCTTGAGAAATTGCTTATGAGGACAGAGTTCTCTGAACTTGCCATGGTCACAGTTTTGCATTAAGATGCTTTAAATATATTTTGGGAATGCTTTTTTGTCAGCATTGTGGATGCCTGCTTGTGGGTGTCGCTGTCAGTTACTCTGGGGAGGCAAGACAAGGTTGCGTGAGTTGCTTTCTGGCTTGTTGCTTGTAAGAATTTTGAACATAGCATAACTTGAACTGTTCTGTGTCTCCAAATACAGAACATTAATCTGTATTGTTGTCCCTCTGTTAAGCCTGAGGGCATACTAAGAGAAAAGAGTGCCATGAGAGAGAGAGAGAGAGAGAGAGAGGGTTTGGTTGTGTTCATGTAAGTCTGATGAGTGATTCTGTCGCTCTCAGGTGTTGAAACAGGTCCTGTCGCTAAGTGAGCAACTAATGAAACATGTAGCATTTTTTATCTCTCCTCGATTCCCATCCCATCCTTGGAGTGTGTCTGCTGCTGTCTTAGCTTGTCTGTGCTTTTAATTTATGCCCTTTTTTTTTTTTAAACAACACAGCGCTGTGTCTCCCCAGGCCCGCTTGGCCATATGAGCGAGTTTGGACGTTCCTGTTCTAATTTGTTTCTAAAAGGATGTTTATACAGTGGTCTCACACACACTCATACACACAATCGGCATATGGTAATGTGTGAAATAGTTTAGGCTTTTTTGAGCTGGAGAAGGTTTGAAAGGTGAGGCTCTGCGCTGTGAGGGGTGGGCAGGAGCCCTTGGGTGGTGGTGCCGTGCCGAGAGCGGCCGAGAGGGGGCAGCAGTGCCTAAGGAGTGCCGTGTCGCTCAGCCGGGAGGCGCCGAGCCTTCCCGTCCCTGCTGGGATCCCAGCGATGGAATTGAACGCCGTGGAGCATAACTCACATTTGAAATACAGTCATATGCATTTACCTAAACCAGCTTCAATTTAAGTTATTTGCTGTCAGTCTGACCTTATGCCTATTTATTGGCAACTTTGCTGTTGTGATTAATAAGGTCTGTGTTTTGTACTTCTGTTTTGTCTCAAGAGTTGCCATGTTTTAGCTTCAGTTATGTTGTGTGTTGGACTCAATTTCCCATCCAGAGAGTCTGTATTACGGAGTTGAAGTTCATGAAGTGTAATTGCCTAAATGCACCTTTTTGAAGGACTGTTCCATTTGGAAGCACTTTATGTTTGTTGGTCTGGGTAGGCTGGTTTACTTTTATGTAAGGAGTTCACTTTGAAACGTTATTTCAGGAGTTTGCTTATAACCATCAGCATATTATTTTCATTGAGGAATGATTAAAAAATACTTTTATTTTAATAATCTTAGGTACGCTGTCTTACTGTGTGTATTTCACCAAGACACTAAAAACTGCAAGGACTGCTGAACAAATACTACTTGTTGAAATGCTTAACTACAGCACAAATAAAACTGAGTGTAACGGCAGATGGTGTTCAGGTTGGACATCAGTAATTAATTGTTGGGGTGCCTAACAGCTTCTTAAGGCTAGCATTTGGTAAGTGTTGCCACTAGTGCAGTGCTATCCTAAGTTTCCAAAACTGCGTTTTTCATTTGTTCAAGCAAATTCTAAACAATACACAGAATCTGATTTAATGTGTTTTTTGAGGGAAAATGCCACATGCCGTGAATTAACATCCCAAGATGACTGTGGGTAAGGCCTAGCTGTGTACTTAGCTTTTGCATTTTGTGTGCTTAAGGTTTGTGGAAGTGCTTACTTTTTTTTTTTAGTTCATTCATGTTGTGTGTATTGTTTTCTTGAGCTTATCTTCGGGAACTTCTGAGTTGTGTAATTTTTTTTGCTTTTTCCATCTAAATATTATTTTAAATTTAGTTTTGTAAAATCTTTTATTGTGAATGATGTTTGAAATAGTGAAGAGAAGTTGGCAAAGGACAGTGTGTCCCTTGTACCTCTTGGGGCTGTAGAGCTGCGCCCCGGGAGGCCCCTAAGTTTGCGGGGAAGGAGCTCTGTGATAGTGCAGTGACATTGTGACACAGTCTGAAGCAAAGCTGGAGAAGACTGCCGTGTGACCTGTATCCTCCTCGTGGTGTTGATGGAATAACCATTCAGTCCTGCTCTTTTCTGGCATTGCTGTACTCCAAAGCCTAACTTGAAAGCAGGTTAGCTATGCACAGGTTCATAGTATTTCACAGAAACCAAGTAATTAATTGGTTTCAGCAATACTAGATAGATAGCGAGCCCTTTCACCCTGAGAGAAGAGGTAAAGGCTGCTCTGCATCTCAAGAGGTGCAGAGAAATCACTAGTGCATCATAAAAGTGCGTGTTAGAATGTTTTGTATTGTCATAACCTTTATTTCTGCAGTTCATAGGAAACTTCAGCCTTGTCCTAGCCAGTGCTCTTTTCAGCCACTTGGGGAAAGTGGGATAGCTGTTGTGGCCAAACAGCCTAGCACCCATGAGGGCCTTAAGCTGACTGAGCTGGTGCAGTCTTCCCAACACTCATGCTTAGCCAGGGCATGATCGGCCTGCAGAAATGCACATCCATCAAACTTGTATTCACTGCCGTGAATCCTGTAGCTTTTGTGTGCTACCAGTTGGAGTTAGCAGATTAAGTGCTAGGGCGGAGGAACAGGCTATTTAAGCAGAAGACATTAGCATTTGTCTCATCTCAAATCCCTGGCTTTGGAATTTGCTTACAGAAAGAAGCTAAGCAGAAACTTTGTCTTGGATAACTATAAATAGACTTTGAGTTAATTGTGCCAAAACTGAATTGCTGTTGATTGGTACAAGACACTGGTGTATAGAGAAGTGATTTTTTTGGCTTGCAATTTAATAGAAGACAGAACACTTGGATGCTGATTTTATTAGGCATTTTGGACCCTCAGCTTTTGTTGGCTGGGTTTTAAGGGTAAAAGTGTGCTTGTTTGTAATTGAATCCCAAAGTGATAGTTGAGTTTTGAGATTCTGTTGTTTGTTCATGGGTTGCCACTTTTCTGCTTATCTTTATCATGCTTTGAAATATTCACTTACCTTTGGAAATGTTAATTTTCCTTTGTGAATGTAAAGACGATGGTAAATATGTAAAACTAAAAAATTTAAATCCAGTATTTATTTAACCAGAAGTTTCAGTGTTATAGTTGGTAGTGATGGAAGGAGAATATCAAGTGAATATGCTTTGTAAGGCTAACTAAAAAAAGAAACAACTAACAAGTTCAGCTGTAAGACAGTCACCTCAATACATTGCTTAGGGTTCCAGGTACTCTTTGTAACATTAGAGTAGAATAAGAAAAGCACTACCAGAGTTTTCTGTTACAGGAGAAAAATCTGATTCTGAAAGGGTTTTTTGTCTTGTTTTTCATAAAACCCCCAAACTCCAGGAGACTTACGAGAGGAAGAAAATTTTCTCCACAAACTCTTTTGCCATGACACTTGTGTCTTTTGTTAAAAATGGCTTGTTGGAAAATGTATGTGTTCAGAGTTATGTTTGAGTCTGTGATTTTTGAAATAAAAACACAGCAGAACTAGAAAAAAGTGTCTTCTGTAGGTGACTGCCAGTTCCTTTACAGGTGTAGCTTTTCAGTGCTGTTAGTGGTTCCTCTCTTTACTGAGGCAGAATTACATTTAAGTAGAGGTGGCTGTGAACTTTGCCTCAGCTCTTCAGTGGGCAGGGGAGAGATTCTCATAGTTTATCAGCACCTCAGTGTGATGCTGCTCACCTGCTGCAGGCAGTCCAGCTGCCAGGTGCAAGAACAGGAGTTTAGTTCTGAGGTGTAAACTGATGCAGAGAAGGACTGGGAGAGGAATTTTAAGTGGAACTGTTTTCCCTGACCACCTGCAAGGAGTAGGTTGTAAGTTTGTGTTCATGAGTGGCAGAGCGTCCTCTTAGACTGCTGTGTTCTGTCAAAGATCATAGGCAAAAAGGCACTTCCATGGTGAGCTCTCTTCTTAGGGCTGGGCGATTGACCAGATTTTGTTTTAGCTGGATGTTGTAAACCGTCAGTCATGGAGAATTCATAACCCCTTTTGGATGATTAACTACCTTTCTGGTTGAAAAGTGTTTCCGAGCGTGTGACCTGTACCTTTAGCCTATAGCTGCCTGTATTTTCTTTAGTGGGTAGGGAGAACATCTGATTCTTTTCTCCTGCATAGCAACCTTTCACATATTTGAATGCTGTTGAGCCTCCTCCCTATAGGCATCTTGTGTTTAGGCTAAATAGACCTAATTCCTAAAAGCTTCTCTCATAGGTCGTGTTCTCTAGAGCTCTGACCTTTCTTGTTCCGTTCCTCTGGACAGTATCCAGTTTATTTGCATCAATCTTCAAGTGCATTAGTATGTTTATCTAGTACAATCAAAATCATGTACAATTTTGATTAATGTGTACGAGGTAGGTTCTTTGTTGCCCTATTCAAATTACTGTTTATGAAATCTTCAAATTTAGGTCCCAGGACAGCTGAAATCTCGATCAGAGTCTGTTAGAGAATAGCACTGTCATAACTGACTTAATGTTTTTTTTATATAAGATGGGAAATACTGAAATACACTTACATGGAAAAACACAGGAAATAGTTTTTGGAATAAAACTGGTGAAGATGGAGAAGTTGAAGTCTTGGTACTAGCTTGTCCACTGTCCTGGTGAGAATAGCTTGCTTTCTGTTTCCATATTTTAATGTGTCTGAAGGGAATGCTGCTAATTTATGGAGACTCACAGTGTTTTGGGTTTTTTTTAAGGATTTGCTTTCACAGCTCATTCAGGGCCACCACTGTTGTTCATAATAACTGTTCCTAGTATTACTAATTCTGTATTGCTAAGCCAAGGATTGTCATCACACTTCTGTTATTTGCTTTTATTTTTTCCCCACTGGAGTTCAACAAATACTCTGGCACCTTTTGGTTTATTTTTTGGACATTTTAGTTGAAAGTCATATAGTTCCTTGGTTTGATTCACTGCAAAACATTGTGTCTATGCATATGCATTGAGACATTGAGAAAGAAAGAAGGCAGAGTATTACCTGGACTGAGTGGGCAAGGGGTGGCTTACAAGAGATGGCTTGTCTTTCATTTAGCACTAAGGCTTCCTTGTGCTGAGCTAAAGTATGTGCTCGTGAAACTTTAGACTTGGAATGCTTTGTTTTAGTGTTTTGTGCCGTGATAGATTTCTGCAAGTATTTTGTGCTGCTTGATCTGGTAAAGAATCCATCTTGATGCCATTTGTTGGGGCTTTAAATGATCCTCCTCCCACCCAGTATGTTAGAAACCCTGAATTTATTGGTGTATGTAACTTGAGATGTTTCAACAGTTTTAGTCATGACAAGCAGAGAAAACTTGGCCACTTCAAATAAGTGTAGGTAACACTTTGGAGAAATTAGATCAGAGTTTGATATCAGACTCGCAATAGGAACTACGCAGGAATGCATTACAATAAGAGTTCTACTAATGCTTACTTAGCTTTTCCAGATAATTTTTAGAAAGCTTTTTTTCAGAAGTAATAAGCTATCAAAGATGTTTTAAACACCTTCTCCCATGTAAATGGTCAGAGTTTGGTCAGTGAGAATTGCAGCAGTTGGCGTAGATTTGGTCTGTACAGCTTCAGCTTTAGGTTTGCTTACGGCAATTGTACAGGTCACTTCCCTGGTTTCTTTGAATTTATTTAAATGAGGGAGGACTTTACAAAGCTCAGTGTCAGGCTCGGTGTCACTGCCGTACTGTGAGTCACTGCTAGATGGCGCTGTGTGACCGTGCTTGCACCGAGATTTGTGCTGAAACCTCTCCTTGAGAATCGTTTAAAGTAACATTTCGGTTAAAAATGGCATTTTGTTGAATTTTATTTTCAATTTAGGCACTTAATTGATCCCACTACAAACGATCTCTTGGCTCAGGGCCTTGCTTTGCATTGTTTGAAGGGACTCAGAAGTTCAGAGGAAGCCCTAGCGAGTGAGGTAAAATTTTCATTCGTTTCCCACAGAAATTATTAATAATGCAGGAGCATTACATATATTAGTCTTGTGTAAATATCCTAGAAGATTATTCTGAAAGAATGAGATTCACTGTCAGTTCGAATATGGTTGGAAAGGAAATGGAGCAGTGATTTGTATAAAAGTCTTTTGAGATTAGAAGGATTTGTATGATTTTTATTAACTGATCATCACCCACATATGTTCATGCTAGTTATACGAAATCTTTATTTTCAGAATCATAGCTGGCAAAGTTTAAAATTGTTTTAACTTTTTTTCTATCTTAAAATTAGACTTTTGGTTTCAGAGTGTACTGTATAATTGTAAGCAAGTAGTTGTTCATTCATGGAAAAGATCATCTCCAAATAAAGCTTTCTGGGTGTGGTACTAAGACGCTTGCAACGTGATGCAGCCAGGGTTTTGTGTGTCCAATCAGGATGGCGTGAGGTTTTTTCATAATGATCAGCATTAGTAAGAGGTTTTCACTGTGCGGGAGGTGCAATGTGCTAAGCAGTCTGTTTCCTTTACTGTCATGCTTAAAAACTTTTTAGCAATTTTGGCAAGGCAGATTTTTATGGGTCTCAGGTACATACCCCAAGAAAGTTTGCATCTCCTAAAGATGTGGATTTTTCCAGCAAAAGAAGAGAGTTTGCTTCAGCTGCAGTTATGTTTCATTAAAAAAAAACCCCAACCAAACTCCAAAGGGTCTGTGAAGTGCAAAAACGGCATTTATGTTACCTGACTGCATGTTTTCTGTGTGCATGTGTGAAATTTTTTTTCCATTGTTAAGTGTGTTTTACTTGTTTTTTTTGGGAAGGGGGAACAGATAAAGTTGGTGAATGCTGTAGTTGTTTCTTACAGTAATGATTACATGGATTTATTTAATTGTTAGAGTATATTCTTCATGTACTTCGTGAGATCTTGCTGGTTGCTGTCTTGGATCACACCTGTACTGGTGTATCAGTGATTATTTGCGTTGTGTGTATACAACATTTCTAGTTTGACTCACCTCCTGGCACTAATTGAAATCAGTTGATAACTTTGTACTTGAAGTTCCAGGTGTGCTACCTAGCACATACTAAAGAGAAAATGTGATATTTGGCATAACAGGTTAAAAAAAAAAAAAAAAAGAAAAATATTAGCAGAAGAACTTCTCTTACAAGAAGATTCTAAAGAAATATTGAGCAGAAAAAAAAATTTGCTTTTCTTTAGCTGCAAAAACTTCATTGAAGCAATTTTTTCCACAGTTTTTTGGTGAAGCTCATTTGGATTGAAGAAGTGGTCTTAGGAATACTGTATACTAGAAGAAAATGAAAAGTAGTTTCTAGCTGTATATAACTCAAGAAGATGAAGCCATGGTGATCTGGATTGGTTTGCAATATGTGGTTGGATGGCAAAAGTAAGATGTTTGTGTTTGGAAACAGTGGTACACTAAAGAAAATCTGTTGTCTTAGGTGAAAGTTTCCTCAGTTTGGAAAAATATGCATAACTCCATTAAATATACCCATAGGTGCTGATCCCTGATCATGATGCAGATCTTCTAAAGTAGTTCAGTTTCAGTTTAACATGTTCAGGGTAACATAATTCTCTTTCTTATTTTGCAAGTTTTCACAGCCTTTGGTTTGAAGCAGTAAGGCAGCTTCTAGGATGAATTAATAACATGTAGTTGATTCAAGTTGAGATCTTTCCTCCTGTATCTCAATTAATTTGGTTCTGCAGGAAAGTGGGTTTATAAGGGAAGTAATGTTTTTGTATGAACTGATTTATAGCTTCTTACTCCTTTGCAAGAACAACCTATCAGAGGACTATTTTTTTTCTAGATATCTATGCCCAAATTGTGATTCAAGAAGGTAATTGAAGGGGTCTGCATTTTTCAAACTTAATGTTGGTGGACACAGATAAAAGGAAAATAAATGTAAACTGTAAACATTTTTCTAAGTTTTGGTATATATACAAAGGAAAAAAAAATGACTGTGGACTTGGGTTGGATTTGTTGTTTTTGTGAAACCTGAGAGACAGAAATGCCTGCTAATTAGCAGCTCACCCCTGTAAAACCTTGTTTTGAGCATTCCTAGCAGTATTTTTTTCATTTTCCTTAATACAGCCTAACTTTTTGTCAAAGCAATTCCATTCTCGCGAACATGTATTTCAGGTACCAGGAACTAAATCAGGAATACACTTTGGTGAGTGGGAAGTATGGAACTAGTTAATATCTTGTTAACATCAAGGAGTGTGCGACTTGCAAAACAAACTGGCATTTGGTGCTGAGTTGTACCCAGTTACTTTAGATACATTTTGTTGTTGAAAATACATGTGCCATCTATGTTGCAAATACATCTATCCTCAATAAACAGTTTCCTAAAATGAAGGATTTAAAGCCTGATGGATGAGATGGATTTAAGGTGCGTTTTAAATGGAACTGCTCATATAGCTTACTGTGTGCTAAAACATGTATTTTTTAACCTCTGCAGAGTGTACTGTTTTTTAGCATCAATTGCTATAGCATTGTTTCACAAATGTTTTCATAGTTACACCTTGAAAATAGAGTAGTGTCTTTGAAAATGTGAGGCTGGAATAAACAGTGAAAATACTTCTTTGGCAAAAAGCCCCCAAGCAAGAAAACTGTTAAAATGGGGCTTTCTGTCCTTGTTTAAAGGTATATTCAGCTGCTACATCAAAGAGATGATAAACAAAGGACAGCCTTGGGAATGCTGAAATATCTATCAAAATGGGCATTCAAAAATGTTTTTCACCATACATTCCATAGTTTAGGTTTCTAAGTTAAGTCTGGTTAGCTAAGTGAAAATGTGCTTGCTTTCCTGAAGCACCCCCTGGAGGTAAGGAATTCAACAGTGTTGGCTTTTTTCCTTTGATTATATGGGGAGTTCTGTTCCTGACTTAGGCAAGACACCTAAGAGAGATGCATAGTTTGAAATTGTATGAATACCTAGTTATTAATGCAGTAAGACCAAGTATTTTGTTTTAACCTTATCTTCTTTCTAATTGCATAAATCCTTTCAGTGTTTAGTCAGCCTTACAGTTCTACAGCTTCTGTGTGTATAGGTAAGCATGTGAAGCGCATTAATAAGTTACCATGAAAGTAATGTAGTCAGGGCTGACAATACAATTTTAAGTTCAGTTCAATTTTCAAGTTTTTTTATTTCTTGTTAGTTGATACTTTATTTTTTGGGTGGGCTCAAGGTTTTGTTTTAAATTCAGAGCTTCTATAGTGTACTTAGTTAACCATGAATAAGTTGATAAAAATGATCCTTGTCCCAGTTCTGCTTAGGCAAGTGTAACTGCTATACTTTTCTGATGTACCTCATGTGATAATTTTATTTGTGGATCCATACATCACCATTAAAGCAGAGAAGGAGGTACACAGTTCCTTGACACATCCTGTAGATAGCTGCAGATCTGTCCATGTGTCTGACAATAGATAGTATGTGCTTATTGGACTGTCTTGCGACCTGCTCTTAAAATGCTCTCCCTGTCTGAAAAGAAACTGATTCAGTCCAGTTCTGTATATCTACACTGTATTTATATACTGAGCAGTATCCTGTAGGCTAAAAGAGATGAAACAGAAGGTGGAGGAACCACTTGGTGGAACGACACCAGTCTAACATTCTGTGATGGAGCTGTGAACGTGTTTGTCTGGTAAACCAGCACTCTGTTTCACTGAATTCTGTCCATGATGTCAAATTCACATATGCTTTCTTTTTGTGTCTGTGGAAAGAATAAGACTATTAAAGTTTTCCTCTAATTTGATGTATTTTAAATATTCTTATTCCCTGTATGGTAGGGGTTATATGGACATGATGTTTTTGTTTTGTAAATGAAGAGTCAAACTGAAATGTGCTGTTTTATAGCAACAGTTCAGTGCAACATTAGTATTTAACTATTATATGTAGTTTTTCTTTCTGTTTGGCGATGGATGTTTCTCACTAGGAACCAAAATTATTTTAAATATAAGAGTATGATAAGATTCTGTTTACTAGGAGGAAGTAGCAGGTCGAATATATGTTTTTTTATATGTTTTTAGCTTTACACTAGACAGACTATCATTCTAAGTTTCTGGGCTGGTAGGGTTAAAAGGGAGTATAATGGGTAGTCCCACACATAAGAAAAACAAGATACTGTACCCAAGGAAGGAAAAGGCTCCTTTATTTCTACTTACACTTACAAAGACTCATTTCTCTGAGTGCTGAAAACTTCACGGGCATCTAATGGTGAACAGCTGTTGTAGAAAAAGCTTAAACTCGTGTCACTGTTGTTTATAATATTTGAATTTATAGATCTGAAGTGGCACCTGTTGTCAAGGTGCTGTACAATCTCGTTTGGCCACTGCATGCAAATCAAACTTTAATCACTTGCACTCGGGAGTCTTGTTAAACGCAGCAAATTGTGTGGGGTACAACATTCTTTAAATTTGTCATTGGCTATAATTTCCGTCATAATGTGATAATCAGTGTGATCTTATTGCCCAGTACAGAGATGAAGGAGCTAGAAGGGTATCTGGTGTGGGTGGTTTTCAAGAGAGAAAGGATTAGGCCACACTTTAGGTCTCACTTCATGGGGCCTCAGTGAGAGTGTTGAGTAACTGTACTCTGTTCTGAAAGACAGAATACTTTTGGAATTGTTATCGTCTTGATGCTCCCTGTGGAAGGTTTAGTGCCTCCATGGGAATGGTAGTTAATAAAAAGAGATAGATTCTGTTTTTGCTATCAGTAATAGAATAGTTCTTCACTTTATCCTAGTCTCTTTCAAATCTGAAGAAGAAAAAGGATCTCTTTGTCTTCTGAGTTAGAAGACCAATATCACTCTTTTCCTGGAATTGAATGCAATTATTAGTTACACTTGAGGAACAAATTGTAGTCGCTGTTGAAAACTCTGGTTTAAATGTTCCATTTCAGGGGTTTGGGATATCTCCCTATCCACTTCATTTCCTGTTGTGGTTGCCATAAAATTCCAAGTGCTTGCATTCAGCCTGGTGGTTGTACCATCACCTCATTCAGCAGCAGAAGTGAGATGCAAGGAGTGAAATTAGTAAGTGGACTGTGCATGTTGTGTGAAATTAGTGCTCTCTATTGTTTGTAAGAAAGACTGTAACTGAAGCACTTCATGCATTGTTAAATGTCAGGATTATTTCTAGGCCTCAGTATACTATATATTGACTACAAACCAAAAAACCCCACCCCTGAAAGTGTAGTGTAAAAATATCAAGTTAGAAAAAAATAACCCCAAACAGGTAGATGTTTACCCTAAAACTGTGACAAAGTAATTGTTTTACCAGGTAATCTGGGCTGAGATTGCCTTTACTTTGTTTACACTGTTCTCAGATGTATCACTTTTGCACTTATGAAAGGCAAATTTTGTGAAGTGAGCAGAGACAAATATCTAATAGGGAATGAGCCTAGTTTAGCTTTTTTTCATTGCTTTAAAAGTGAGATTATTTTGAAGAAATATATTGGTACCTTTCTTAGTATCTTAAATGGATCCTGAAATCTTTAGTGGACTCCCTTGAAAAATCTGTTGGTAGGTTGAAATAGTAGAAATTGTTCAGAAGGGTGGTTTATGTGAGGGGAAATTCAATTTTTTGAGTGAAGGTGGTCTAAGTACTTTGGTTGCAGTGATGTTTCTGTATGGGTGCTCAGAATAGATAGACCATTGTGAACTTTTTAATATAGATTTTAATTAGAGTGCTATTCCTACCACCTGCTGAAGTAGAGTTGGAATGTCTGCTGACCTGAAATGAATGCACGTGTTCAGTATTAACACTGCATGTCTGGATCCAGACAGCAATCTTTCATTTTGACATGCACATAGTCAAAGTAAATTAATATTTAAAATCTGAATACTTGAAGTTCAGCCAGAGTGCATTCATAATTATCTTCAGGCAAGTTTAAATGGAAATGCATATGCTATTTTTATGCTGTATTTACAGTATGTACAGGTAACATTTGTCATAATGGTATATAAGTTAATTATGTTAACTTGTTTTCTTCCTAATTGTGAACAGTATTTAGTCAAGGACTAAAACATTTCAGTGACAGCGTTCATATTCTGCATGGTTCAGTGTGCAGTGTGGGGTTTTTTCACGTATCTTGAAAAATTGATATAATTTCTTTTCTGATTGAGTATATACATGCAGTTAGTTTTAGAAATTATTATTTTGTTTGAGGAACGTCTAAATTGTTGCAGATTTTGTGGTCAGACAGCAAACTTCTACCTCAGAAGAAACATTTTCCAATGAATTGTGGCCTTTGAGAGATTTGATCCTGACCACAATGTCCCCTCCCTTAATTTGTGCATTAAACTTCCCAGATGAAGGTAATTAGTCTAAATATTGCCATTCCATCTATTCCTGATCACACTACAGCAAAATTATTTTAAATTGCAAGAGAGCTGCAACTCTGACAACACAAACACTTTGACACTAATTTTTGTTTGATTGTCAGTCGAGTTCAAGCACTTAAGTACGTCTCAGTGAGCACAAAACTTTAAAATGTTGCAATACTGAGGTTACTGCTTGTGAGTGCAGAGATAACAATTAGTGGCAAGAAAGCTAATTGATGTACTGCTGCATCAATTGCTTTTACATTAACATGACAGCAGGAAATCTTTCCAGTGACTCTTTTCTTTTTGTTTGTTTAGAATTAATACATAACCCTGATGATTAATGGAGGTCACGTGAAAAGATTGTAAGACTGAAAAGCCCATTCGGACATTATCTATTTTACTTCTGTTGAGACTATTAATGAACGTAGGTCCAGAGCTGTTACCTATAGAGCAGTGTTCAGCTCTATGTAGTTCAGAGAAGCAGTGTATTAAAATCTGAAGCTTACCAAGAACATAAACTTGTGAAAATCAGTCAAACAGAGTAGACTATCCCATCCCCATAAAACACCCCAATTTATTTTGAATTATAAACAAATATAAAAATGTTTGTGTTAGTGTAACTGCATCTGCCTGTGGATTGTGTTTGAATCAGAAAGAGGTGTTATCCTGATGCTGGTTTTTACTGGTAGATGTCATGTCAGTAGATTGACAGGAGAAATGTAAACACATAACCTGTAATAAGTGGACTCTGAATGGGAAGTTTTGCTGCTGACCAGTGAAGAATCTCTTTCTTCTTCTTTTGAACTCATGATTGATGACTGCTAGCTGAACAAAGAATGGGCAAACAGATTTTTTGTACTTCTTTATTGTTCCTTCATTGGATAGCTTTCCAGCTTGTATTCAAGTTTTACTGTCTAATTATAGAATTTCTTGAGTATGGCGATTTATTGGTTAAATTTTTTGTTCCATTCTTTTATTGTGTCCTATTTATAGTGTTTATGGGTTCACCTGATACCTTGCTTCCAGAAAGATTCATCTGTGGTGAAACTTACAGCAGTTTTTCTTGTTTCCTAGTTGTCTCTGAATCTGTTTTTAAGCTATCTGTGGGGCAAAAAGAGATTCCTCACTTTTTCTTGTCTTACTTGCCTCTAGAAAGAAATAAATACTGCTCTGTGTGCTTGATTTTACAGCAGGAGATGCATATGTGTGATTGCAGATCCACACGTTTTTGAGTATTGTTGGTTTCATTGTAATATGCTTTGAAATAATAATTTTTTAGCAATGTGATTTTTTCATCTTCAGGTGGAAAGTAACTGCATTTCTAATCAGCTGACTCTCTGGGTTGTCAGGAGTTTTTCTTAAATTCTTATGATGATTTTTTTGCTGTGAGTAAAAAAACCCAACAAGACCCAGCCAGGGATCAGGCTATTGGTGCATGTACTTCCATTATGCTATCTCGTTCTTATATCTGTATCCACATCTTAAGTTATTAAACATCTTAAGTTATTATTAAGTTATTATTATGGGATTCTGTTCTAACAAAATACGAGGTACCAGAATCATGTACTGAAAACATCAGTGAAGGAAAGAGAACACTGCAGGTATCAAGAGTAATAATTGTCAAGGTTTTAACTATGTCATTTCAGTAATTAGGTAATGTAAGTCTTCATCTTAATATGGCATAAATCAGCAGAAGTTACTTTTTCTAAACCACCTTTTGGTCTACTTCTTCACTGGTCTCCCAATCCCTGGTGTGAAACAAACATCACATTTCAATAGAAATTTTTCCTCTGTGTTCCCACTTTATGAAGAGAGAAGCATGTAAAGTGTGAAATGTTATAAGGAATGCTTTATAGCTCTTAAATTCAACACAGCTGTTGAATTTATGTAGATTTTTTCTTCTTGTTCCTCTTAAGCATCAGATAGTGGTCATTGCAAATATGTAACTATTAATGTCTGCCTACAGACTAGTGCAATAATAACTCAGGGTTCTCTTCAGCAAATGTTACTGTGTCTTTTGCTATGGTCTGACAGGCATGACCTACATTTAAAGAAAGCCCTCTGGGTCTGTCTGGTTCATTACTGTCTACTTGCAGATGCTTCTTCATAGATGGTTAGTTGAGATGCTCTTGCGCACCTCTAGGTTTTTTTTGCAACATTTTGCTACAGTGGTTTTGCAAATTCATTTTCTCCAGTAGTGAGTGCCTGGCTTGCTTAATAGAATTTACATGGAGCTTAGTTTTAAGCATCTTTCTGTCTTTCTAATAGCAGTATTGAGAGCATTTTCATTTTTATGTCACTGAGCTTCAGGTTGTTTTGGGTTGTAAATATGTATTTACAAATGAAATGTCCAATCTCTATTCTAAATTCTGCTTGAGAGCGTGTTTTCAGTAGACTGTTGGTAATGGTTGTGAACATAATTTCAATGCATTTCCAAACCAGTGGATTTTAATAGTAAAGGAAACTGTCTTATATTTTGTCCTTTACTACTAGCAGGCTGCTTGTTGTAATTGGCATAACTTTTAAAGGTAGTAATGATCTTTAAATTCACCAATACTGCTTATGTTTGAAATGCTAATCCAGCAGACTGTATAGTTTGTGCAATTATTAATACTCTTTGTCTGCGTTGCTTAGTAGTTGAGAGGGTAAGCAGTTCACGGGGGGTGGTGGGGGTGAACAAAAGCAGTTTGCATTTTGTCAATTTTCAACTTCGGATATCAGTAAATCATTGCAGCAGCCTTCCTTATCAGTTGTTTGCACAAAAAAATAAATGGAATGGGGGAGTACAGAAAACCTGTTAGAGTTGTGTCTGAGGGGACCATCTGCTGCAGTTCCCAGTGTTGGCAGTGTGATAAGGGATAAGCTGTGTAAACAGAGGTACCACAAAAAAAGGTAGGCCCAGTTCAGGGAGGCATATGTACGATTTGGATTTGGGTTGATAACAGCCTTAGAAAGTCAGGGATCTTAGAGTAAAACTCTGTTAAGCAGAACAGTGATGTATTTAATCTAAAACTCCAGATGTAGCTTATTAGCATGAGTTTGCCTTTGGACTAACTTCTGTAGCTTTCTTCTGATTTATTGGGACTTCTACAAACAGAAAATATGGATGAGTGGTGGGGATAATCCAAATATTAGTACAAAATGCTGACACTTTTTTGTGTTTTGGAAATGTTAATTAGCTGTTTGTATTAGTGCTTAATCAGCAAAAATAAAGATTGCCCAGCAATTAAGAATGACCAGCAATGTTAATAAATGTTTGATATTTGAGGAAGAAATAACCAGGTGGCAGAGTAAGCATGCTCATGTGATTCGTCAAAGGATAAGCTGGTAGGTGACTACTCACCTGGCCAAAGGTGTCTCTCCTGTATCTGAATTTGATGTGCGTATCTTAGACATTTGGAAAAATGTGAAACAGAAAGAGACTGCCTCTGGAATTAGCGAGGGGGTTTCCTAAGCCTCTTGTTAGTCACACAGTGGGTGTTCATTACAGCAGGATGGGGTGCAGGTGGCTGCCAGTCCAGAGAATGCTGCAGTGTAGAGAATGCTGCATGGATCAAAGAACCTCAGGTCTGTTTGGACTAAGTCAGGCACCTGTTACTAAGGCCCCTGTAAGTAGCTAGTTCCAGTTTAAGTTTCTGTGTTGGGGTCACTGATGTGTCTGGTTTTATGGTGACTGAAGTACTGGAAAATGGGGAGCAGTTTTGCCATAAAAATGAAGTTGAACTTTTTCACCTGTCAGTTTCTGGCTATTTACCACGGTGTTTAGGGGAAACATGCACAATTTGGAATTTTTTCAGTTAATGTGAGGCTTTTACTACTAAGATGCCTTCAGCTATGTGTAAGTGCTAGTAGGGATGAACTCTTTGGGAAACCATGCATAGAATAGTGTTCTGAGGGAAGGAGAGTATGATGAGCTGCTTACTACCTGTCCAGGACTGTCTCCCTTTCCATCACACAAACTCTCCTCTCTAGTAGCTACATTGAGAAGGCAATGATTTCTTTCAGTTGGCGATGATGTGTGGAAACTGAAAAGGTGCCAATACCTTTGCTTTGCTAGCTTCTGGAATGGGATGTGCCACATTTGGGGAGACTTAGCCTGCGTGGATGTTGGCCAGCAGGTATGTCGTATTGCTCCTTTGGGGTGGAGTAGTTGCTATGAACTATTACCCTCTGTGAGGGATTGATGCCTGGAATCTGAGGTGCAGAGGTTTGGAACAGGCTGTAAGCTGGAGTCTGTCTCAAACCTTTATGAGAAAGAAGGAAATTGTCAAATACAAGAAGTTTGAGCAGGGCTGACCTGCAGGTCCGTTTACTTTCTGTTGACTATATAATATGTGAAGATTTCTATTGCTTATTCAATAATAAATACTGTTACGCCAGTAACAGCGTAAATGTATTATTTTCCTAACTTTGGGATCTGGCAGCAGGTTTAAATAGCTGTGTTTAAAATATATCTGCTGCTTTCTCTGATGAATGCTCCCAGACCTTTCTGTGCAGGGCTTGACTGATGTCCCTGCTGCACATTCAAGTAAGTGGTGCCAGTCTGTGGTAAGATTTGCATCCGTGGTGCCCAGTGATGGGACAAGAGGCAGTGAGCACAAACTAAAATACAAGAAATTCCATTTAAACATCAGAAAATACTTCCTTTTTATAGTGATTTTGATCAAATCCTGTAACATGTCTCTTGAGGTGTTGAGTCTCTGTCCATGAAGACGTTTGAAGCCCAACTGACCACAGCCCTGAGCAACCTGCTCCAGTTGCTCCTGGATGAGGATGGGGGTTGGACTGGAGTATCTCCATAGGTCCTTTTCTACCTCAGCCACTCTGTGATTATACAAAATATTGTAAGCTTCAGAAGCTTGTAGATAAATAGGAAGATGTTGAGGAGGAGAAAAGACTTCTTTTTTCCTTTTTATATGAAATCTTCTGAGTTGTGGGTGTTTTTTTCTTCTGGTCGTCCTTTTTACCAAAATTTTCCTTTCTGTTTATATTTTCAATCTGTGGGTCTGCACTTGGGTTACTGGGATTTTACGAAGTGTCTTTATCCCTCTTGTGGGTGAGGGAGGCTGGTTTTCTTGCACTTATGGGAAGGTGAGGGAAGACAGAGAAGAATTTTACATAATTCTCCTTTACCTTGTGGAAAGTGTTTTCTAACTCATCTTCAGGTAGTTCTTACAAAGTTGAATTCTGTACTAACTTATTGTATTGTCTTTATCACTTTTTAAGTGAAACTGCCCAAGTCTCAGTAATAGTAAGGAGAAATGTGATTCTGCTACCATTTCCTTTGATTAAACTATGATCAAAACTTTAAAAATTATATACTTGTTTGGAAGAGTGGCTTCATGTTTTTTTCTCTCAGTTCCGGCTCAGTTATTGATTATGTGTGAAATACTACTGAAGAATGAGAAAGAATTTAAAATGAGCATAAACTACTTAAAAATAAATTTTCAAGGCTGAATGCAGCACTTCGTCTTTATTAAACCAATTGATGTTTCTTTTATACTGTTTTTGGTTTGTGACCATTTTCCTCTTTTTCTGACAGCCTTTTACGTTCGTGTTTTGAAGACTTTCACCTTTTATTGCTAGGGCTTAGTTATACTTACATTGATGCTCATCTTGGTAAAATATTATACTTTGTATAAATTTCATATTGTAAGGCTTTACACAGAACTTTGACTGAAATTATTGGGACACTTGGTAGGTGGTCGAAGTTGCTGGGTTTTGTTGAATCTTGCAAGAAGAAGATATGAAGAGCTTGTCTTTTGTTGTAGAGAATGTGTAGAAATAGTTCACTGCTGGTATATCCCTGTAGAAAGACTTAAGGTTATTTCAGAGGCAGAAAATGTGACCTGGAGAATTTAAGTAGGTACCCGGTCATCATCTGAACAAGATAAATTATGTGGATGTATTTCTACATGTTGCTAAAAATGCTGATTTAGCATATTTTCTTCCTTGTCAGCAAACATCTGGTATGCTACAAATAATTTACTCTCCTTAGGATATAAAAAAATCTTAGTGCTTTAAATTATTGGGATTCTGCTTAACTGCATGTACATAATTATGAATAAATTGATGGTTTAATTAATGACACTTTAATAATTCTTTTACCATTAGAGCGAGTGATAGAACGCAATTGCAGGCTGAACTAACTGTGAAGTTATTTTGCACATTGTTCCTGTGCTCATCTACAGCATATATTTATTAATACCTTCTTTTGCTATAATTTCATCTTGGCTTACTACAAACCCCATGTGTTATGAAACAATGGATTCTGTTTCATATAACCATGAGAACAATATTTAAAACCTGTCCTTATCTCTGGTCTGCTGTGTTAGGAAGATTGCCAAAGGAGAGCATTGAGGGTCAGATGCAGGATATTTTATTCTTTATTCTGATTTGCTATGGACTTTTAAAGTTTGTGTAGTGGTTTTGAAAGTCTGTCTTACCTGTGATGGCATATGTTAGATGCTTGTTTCTTTGTAAACACATCTGTCTTAATTATGTTGTATTCTTTTCACGTTTTGAAGCCAAGTATTGGAAGCTTTGTAGCCAAACCTGCACTCAAGCTCCTGTCTGCTTTTTCTCACTTGAAGAAATAAAGTTAACCTTTCCAGGCTTTATTTAATGTGCTGGAGACCTTTAAGTAGTTTCAACATTGAGTTCAGATTTCTGTTTGCTCTTTTTCAGTTCCTGCAGTTGTTCTGAGATTTGCTGCTTCAACTAATAAAACTAATTAGAACTTAAAGAGCGTTTTGCTTTTACAACTTAGTAATTTAGTTTCCATTGAAAGTACTTGCCAAATGAGTGGAGTCTATCAGCCTGCTGTATACCTGGAATATTCTGACAATGTAAGCTGTCTAAAAGATGAATTGTGTGTGGGGAAAGACCACATGTCCTTCCCTGGCTTGCATGGTGGAGAGGTGGACTAATAGAAGCAAATACAGACTGATGGAGAAATAATCTTTCGGAGATCTCCTTTTTTCCGTGTTCTTCCCTCTTTCAAGTCATCTTTTATTTGTGCTGACTTTAAAAATCAGTGTATGAAAGATATCACAAAAATGTAATTCATTAGTTTGTTTCATAAGACTAAAAAAGCCTTTATAGATGGAAAAAATGTAAAGAAGTAATGATTATCAAACTGAAAAATTCTCTTGTTTTGAATTTCAATCCATTTCAAAACTGGTTTAAGTTACTCAATTATTACTATATGCCAACCTAAGTAGTGTATTGAGATATTTGGTAAGAGAAGCAACAAAGATGATCAAATAATGCAAACCTGCAGTCAGATACCTTCCTTCACTGCTGTTCCAAATCATGGCCACCTGACTTCTGCTGCTGGTGGTTGGGAAGCAGGAGGTGATTGGTGCACAGCTCCCTTCCTTGTGGTAGCACAGCTCCAGTGTCTGGTGCAAATGGGAAGGGGGTGTGGGCTGCTGGCAGGACTGTTTAGGGGAGCAGGCAGCTCACAGCCGCTGCCCAGTGCTGGGGCTGGGCATCAGCTGTGGGATGTTTCTCCCAGCTGGTGCTGCATTTCGCTGCTCTGCAGCCTTAAGGGCTACCCATCTGTGTGTAGGACCCTGGAAAGCTAGGAAGGATTACTTATTTTAGACATTGGTCCTGTATCTTCAGCCTTCTTGGAATACAAAGAAAATACCTTGCAATTGTATTTTTGTTCTAGAATACAGGTCTCTGCTTCTGTGTTTTCTGAGGCAGATTGATCAACAGGGCACATAAGGTCCCATGACCTACGTAAAAACTCATGGAAGCAGTATTGCTGTTCATTTTAAGGCGCAAAGCAGCTTTTCCCATTTGCTTGTATTTAATTTAGGAATTATAGAAGAGCTGTGAAATACATTGCAGGTAATCTGCAAAACATCTGTCTTTTTGTGTGTGTGTGTGTGTGTGTGTATGGGTTTTTTGGATGCATGCTGATTAAATAGCAGTGTGGTTAACACTATGAATCCTTTATCCACAGTCTACCACAGTGGGCAGTTCCCTAAAATAAAATTTTGCAATGTTTGACTAGAAATTTTATGTGTACAAGAAAAAATGTTCCTTCTGCAGGGTCCAGGAGGGTGAGTTTGGTAGCTGCTGTTCAGAGTTGAAAATAGGGGGTAGCTCTGTTCTGGGGGTCAGTTTAAGAGTAGCCCATTTTGGGGAGGTGTCTGGGGGGAAGGCGATCTACAACCATGTAGGAGGAGAGTCAGGCACACCCTGGACGTGGGCAGTGTATGTATCCCAAATAGGGAACAGGAGGAAGCAGTGGGAATGGAAGTGCCTGTCATTAGGGAATTGGGAGAGCAGGACCTGATGTCTGGTTTGTATAGCTCACAGTGCCGCAGTGCTCAGCCTCACCAGCTCTTACACCAGCATACTTCTGCCAGAGTACAAGAACCTTAAACTGTGAGCTGCATGATGCCAAAAACTGGAGCTTTGATACTGCTGTTTCAGAATGTACTAGTTCTGAAAAAGTGTGGCATAACTAATTTGTTCACGTTTTGAATGACACAGGATTTTAACAGCAGTGACAGCATTGTGGTCTGGTTCCTTCATTTCATGCCATATGTCACACTTGTAATTTAATTCTGAAAAGTGCTTGCATAATGATTTAAAAGTGCTTTAAGTACTTAACAGTACATCATCAGTGGGGGAGGAGTCAGTTTGAGCCTGTGAATTCTCTTCTACTCCTTTTGACTAGATTATTCAGCACCTTGTTTTAAAGACAGATGACATGCAAGTGTCTTTTGAAAGTCAATTGCATAACTTGAAATTAGAAATCAGTGCAGAAGTATTAATGATAGCACCAGACAGAGCATTGTGATGCACGACACAGCATGAAAGACTTGTGCCTCCTACGCACTCACCTTGCCACAGGGCCTTCGTGGTGTCACAATTCCATGGTTTAATACCCATCAGACATATCCAGTCTTACAACCTATAACCCCTGTAGCCTCTGCTGAGCTCGTAAGGCCAACACGTTAAAAGCTGAATGACTTTTTGGGTATTGACTTGGACTCTTCCAAGCTCACCAGCCACACTGGCAAGGCAGAGGTGGTAACAACTGTAATTAAATGTGGTTCCCTTTTCTTTGACTCCCTGAATGCTAAATAAAGGGCAGGAAAAACCCCAATATTCTAGCAATCTAATGAGGGTTTCTCTTTTGATCACAAAGTTGTGGATTGCAGAGAGCTAAGCTTACAGGGACCTATTTCAGTGTTTTTTGAAAAATAAGCTATATGCACATCCTGCACACTTTATAGCTCTTGAAGACATCTGCTTCAGTTTTTGGGTTTTTTTTTTTTGTAGAGTATGAGCTCAGAGTTAAAACAAACAAGCAAACAAAAACCAAAGCAGAAAACCTAACCAAACCTGCTGTTAGTGGAATCTGTGCTGATAGGCTGGGATTTGAGATCTTCCTAGTACTGGTAGTTTTTGTGAGAGCTGAGCACTTGTTAAGAGAGCAAACTTCAGTTTTAGAGCTTTTACTCTTATATAGAATATATGACAAGTGTCTTCTGAAATTGCACAGTTTTTGTTGTTTATGCACCGAACCTTAGATTATGCCACAGGATTTGCTTCTTTGCAGTTAATGAGTTAGGCAGCTTAGTGGGAGTCTGTCTTTAGGAGAGCCATGCAATGAATTAGATGTGTTTTTTATAAATGTATAATAAATTAGCTTCCTTATTTGAAAAATGCAATTGCTTAAATGAAAAGCAGCATAGGGGCAGTTTGCTATTTTGGAGAGTTTACTTTTAGTATATGTTGTTTGAAATTCATTTTTTTAATAGCTAAATAATGAATGGCTCTAAAATATGATGAGGATTGTTGTCATGAAAATTCCATTCTTGTAGTTTCCAGTTCTGAAAGCATTTGCTATTTAGTTTGAGTTTTGAACACATTTTCTAACATTTAATCAAATAAATCGTAATAAATTACTGAAAATCTGCTTGCTAATGGACTAATGGTTTTGGGTTTTATGTGAAGTAAAATGACAGAGGCTTTCATCGTTAAGTAGGTAATAATCTCAGAAATTTCGAATGTTAGCTGTTGACAGTAGAAATTTTACTGTGAGATGGTGTCTGTGCAGAGATTGGCTCAAAGCAGTTTTATATTTCTGTATTAAATCTTGGGAGTTCTGAAATAATTTTTTGTGTCTTTAAAAAATATCACTTTTTATACTGTTTTAAATAAATGCTCTTTGTTTGCTATTATTCACCAGTTCTTTTGTTATTAGACTGAACTGTAATTTTAAATCTGCAGGATTTCTCCTGAAAGTTATCCTAAGTACAACTGAGTTTTATTTGATTTTTTTTCTTTTGGATTGATAAGCCCTGAGGTAACAGAGTAAAATATGTCTTCTCTTCATAGTTAAGGCATCCAAATACAGAGAGTAATAACAAGAGGATAGTTGGCCCCCCTGCCTGCCATCTGTGATGGCCAGCTGCTGGATTGCACTGCTTTGTATAGGGGGAAAGGCACATGTCGGAGTTGCTGTGAGATGAAAAGCTGGTATTGGGAGCACTGCTCCTCAGGAGCATGCGGCCTGCCTTGGGCTCCTTCTGTGGGGCAGGTATCCCTTAATCCCTTGCATTCTGTACATTCAATTACATACGTGGTGTTTGCATTGAGCAACAGTGAGAGGGGGTGGGCTGCCTGAGAGAAAACAGCACTTTCCATCTGTATTCCCTTGGTTCTAGTGTTCAGAAGCAGGTAAGTGGCTGTCACCTGTGCATGTGTAAAGGTTTTTCCATGTGCGTTGGCCTGTGCAGACCAACTTGAATTCTTGCTTCTTTGGTGCAAGGTGACATTCAGAACTGTCCACCTGAGCTGCCTTGCCCAAGCAGAGCCTCTCTGCCCCTGCCAGAGCACTGAAATAGTCATCCACCAAATGTGGCTTAGATGTCATTACTTCCCAAGGTGTGGAGTAGAAAGGAAAGAAGAGAGAGGAAAAATAGTAAATAATCAGGTGTGAGCCACTGGCTTTCTGTGGACACTGAGATCTCCTGCAGAGATTCAGGACGGAATAGTTGTATGCAGTAGTATTATTAAGTCTATTCTAGGTAAATTCTCAAGAGATTGAAGTTCTAGTTTTGATTTGGTTTTTTCATTATTTTTTTTAAACTATTCTTTCTGTTGATGGATGGTTTCCTTAATGTATTCAGACAAAAGCTGCATATGCAGCATGTTAGGACTTGCTTTGAAGAAGCTTATGGGGAGGCATAGAAAGTTGTTGGTGAGACACAGAGGGAAGAGAGGCAGGAGGAGCAAGCTGAAGCTTTGCTCTGTTCAAGAGTCTGAAAATACTTGGTTTGCTGTCAAAAGTGTCTGATTTGAAAGATGGTGAAAGAAAAAGAGCCAAGATGTCTAGAAAGTTGGGGGCCATTTTTCCTACTAGTGTCAAAAGGACCAGGATTGCTAAAGCTAACAAGCTAGTTTTTCCTTCCCTTTAAAGGGATAATAGTAACAAAAAAATCAGATCTATCGGTATGGTGATTTGTCTGTAGTAATTTCAATTTACAGCTTGTACTTTATTCTTCTGTGTTGTGGCATGCAGCTTATTCTTGGTGAGAAATGACCAGTTCTTTTGTGTTGCTTTTGTGGTCCTACAAATGCTTTTTTCCTTGATTTAAAGTGGTGCCTATGACAAAAGTGGTATGAGCAGTGTTTTCTGAGTTACTGGACAGACACAGCTAATTAAGGGAGCTGTGAAAATGAGGTTTCATGTAGAGAATGATCAGTGAGAAAATGCTCAAAAATGAGAGTTTGAGCTCATACTAGGTGAGAAACATTGGAAAGGATATGACTTGTTACACTGCTGGGTTGCTACTGTTATGACAGGCAGCTAAGCTAAAACCACAAAAAGCGAAATTCTAAAACACAGTGCTTTTGTATGTGCTGTAAGCTTAGCTTCTGAATTTCATTACTGGAAGTATCTTCAGGGACAGAGATTCAGGAATGAATCCAGTGTTTATAAATAACAAAGTATTTTCTTACCTCATAAATTAGGTGAGGTATCGTTACCTATGGGCCTAGAAGCAGCTTCTTTCATAAGTCAATTGCTCATATGTTTCTGACACCTTGTGAAAGAGCCTGTGTGCCCTTCTGCCAGACTTCTAGACAAAGAGAAACTGGCCAGTGTGTCAGCAGGAAGGAAATTGCTAAGTAAAAAGAGCTTATCCTATGCTGCCAGTATTTTGCACCAGCTAGCTGTCCAAAGAGTATGTGGAAGAAGTCATAAGGATTATTTGTTATTCAGATAATATTCTGGTAATTTGTGCAGCTTTCAGTATGGAGAACAAAGAACTGCCTATTTTGTGAGATCATCACTGGATTTTAACAAACAGCAGTAATACTAAGTGTGAAAATTCTTAAGAAAATGTATTTTCTTCATGAAGAGTACTTCTTGCACGGTTTCAGAAGGATTTCTGCAACTGTCATAAATGTAGCTAGTATTTGCTTGTCAGAAAGATGTTAAAGCACTTCGTAATATTTAACGTTTACAGCCTGTACACAAACCTTTGTTTCATACTGTACTGCTTTTTCTGTCTTCATTTATCTTGTGGATATTGGGCTAAATTTCTTGGCTTTTGTATTCCTAGAACATGTAACTGTGTGTGAAATAGAGATTTATATTACAACTTTCTGATCCCAAAGCCTGCTGGAGAAATATTTTCTGATCTCTGTAGTTGTATTCTTTGTACCTGTGCCTATACCTCTTTGAATGAAAATACTACAAAGTAGTATTCTCCTAAATGCAGCCTGTTGCGTACAGAAATAATTTCCAAATGACATGTGGTCTAGTGTAGAGAAATGGGATGGTGCTATCTAGCATGAAAACTCTCATGTTTTGTAGAGTTGCTAAACGTTTCATAAGTAGTTTGTTAACAGTGGGCCAAAAGCTGAAGGAATGAAAGACGGTGACACCACCTGAGCACATTCTCCTCCTAGAGCTGCTCAGGTGAAGGGAGGAGGAAGTGCAGACTTTTCCGTGCATGCTATTGAGTGGTGTCCTTTGGTTTCCATCCAAAATATAGACTTACATAAATGACAGAGGAAAAGTTAACCATTAATTACTTGATGAAGAAAAGTACATAGCAATTATTCTTAACTTGTGAAAATGTGAAATTTTAGAATCGGCAAAAGTCTGTCTTAAAGCTGCACAGCTACTTAAGTATATAAAGACATATATTTTGTGGTTAGCAAAGAAGGATTTTGATAGAGGTTATAACTTACTTACAGACTTAAGTTCAGAGCACACTATTATTTTATGACATGAGTTTGAAGTTTGATTTTAAGTTGTGCTTCTTGACTACAGTAAAATAGAAAGCAAGCAGCTTTACATGACTATGCTTAACCTTGAAGCCTTGCTGTCTTACTTTTCAAACCAAGCTGATATTCAAAGCTTCTTCAAAGCAGCAGAGTCATCCTAGAGATAACATTTAATCTTTGCAAGTGTTGAAGTGGTGACATGTTTTGTGGCTAGTGTTGTTGAAAGACTGTAATGGTTAAGATTTTGCTATTATTCATGTGGTGGCATAAACTTCAGCATGTTACTTTATATTATTTTGTCAGAAGCTACTGTTCATGATTAAAATTGATTAAAGAAAAACAGATTTAATTTTTGGCATTTTTTGTACTGACTGAAATTTTCCACTATGTCAAATGTTACAGTTTGGTTGGAAGAGAAAGGCAGGCTTTCGGCAAAGAAGGACTTCAATGAAGTGTTAATTTAAGTTTTTAATGTGTTTTGGGCTGTTTTTGAGATTAAACAAGCTGCTAGTCTGAAATTAATAAAACACTAAGATTGAAATGAGAGATAGTGAGAGCTTCATAGTTCCAGCTAGGAATGATGTTAGAAAAACTGTATTTTTCTCCAAAATCAAATAGTAACATGAAACATTTTCACTGACATTTAATGATAATTTCTTAAACATTTAATATTGATTCCTATATAAAAGGGGAAAAAAGTTTTATTTAAAAACCACTGAAAGTATTGTTTATAACACTATAAGGATCTTTCCCACTTTTTTGTTAATTGATATTTAAAGAAATTTTAGGTGTTCTGCTTCTGGTATTTTTTAAAATGGAAGATATATTTTATGTTGAACTTGAGTATTGATGTGTTTGAAATCGGTTAGCACTGAATTTGAAAATGAAACAACTTGAAACTTAAATACATTGTTTTAAAGTAGAGGGAAATTAAACTTACAGTGCTATGAGGTAGACAATTTGCAGGTGCAGACTTGATAGAAATTAATTGGAGCAGCTTATTCTGCCAGCTCAGTGACAAGGTGGTTCTTGTGCTCAAAAGTCTGCTGGAGTTACTGGGAGTTGATGACATAGCATGGGAAACTGAGCTACAGTACCGTGCCTGCACATTTGCCTGCAGCAGACATTGAAAACACTGGCTTGAACTCTAATGGCACACTAGCTGGGCAATGTGCTTGTGCTGCCTGTTGATGTACAGCTTTCCTGCCAGTCATCTACTTTTGTATATAAGCTCTTCTTTGTAAATAGCTCTGAAGGTGAGATGGCACCTTCAGTAAATCAGTTATCATGGGACAGGGTGTGTAGTAAGTTTGAAAAGTTTCAAGTGTAGGTTTGAGATTGCCTTTTAACGTTAAGTTACAACAGATGTTGGATTTATTCCAAATCCTTAATAAGAGATGTGGGTTATAGTTTCCACTTGGCAAGTTACCAGCCTAAAGAAAAAGGCTTCTATTCATGCTCTTAAAATGGAAACTATTCTCTTTACCTTAGTCTTCCACAAATGCAGCTCATTTAGTGGATAAAAAATATCTCCTCCTATTCACAGATTCCAGTCTTCTGGTTATTCATAGCCAGGCTGGTTTGTTGCTGTTTCAGAGGTCTTGGGCAATACAGGCAGATTTGTACAATAGTGAGAAAGCGTCCTTTGAGGCTTGACTGATACCTTCTTATAAAGTAAAAGGAGCTAAAGAGAAGTCTGGTAGTGGATTTACTGAGCCATTTGTCCTTCAAGGAGGAGTATTGACTTAATCTTGTGGCATCACCTGCTGTACTTGGCTAACAGGAACGGTGACAAGATGGAAGCTCTTGTGCCAGTGTTCTGGCTTCTGGGCTGCTCAGTTTGTGCAAGGAGGCCAGGTTACTGGAATGTAAGAAGAGCAAGATATACTGTTCTTTTTGGCAAAAAAAAAATTGACCAAAATTGTTTTTAATTCTGTATCTCTTTCAGAGGAAAGTCCTCTGAGGGCTAAACTAGGCTTGCTTGATGCATCACTTCAATAGGTTATGTCACAGTGCTGATGGAGATGCAGATCTGTTGCCATGATGTGAATAGCAGGCAGAGATGTAGATGTTCTTCAAGATTGTTTTGTTTTATACATCACATGTCTTTTCCCTAGTCAGAAAGGCATTCACATACAGCCTTCTAACAATAGCAATTGAGCAAAATTCAGTGAAGAGTGGCACAGAAAGCCAGGAGAGTTTTGAGCCATTGGTTATAGGACAGTTAAATAGTAGCTTTTATTTAAAACTTTACAGTCCAGTGCACTTTGGAAGGAGCCAATATTAGCTTCAGCATTGAAACTTCACAGTACTATAGTTGACCCTGGTTTTCATGGTCTTTACACCAGTGACTAAAAGAAGGTCATAATTTTAAGAACAGTGATATACTTGCAGCCCACATTACAACTGCATCATGTTGCCTCCATAGCACATCGTGGCAAAACAAAAATCAGCAATGGCAGACATATAATGGAAGAAGACAAATGTGAAGGGAATTTGAAATGTGTAAGAAACATTTAATAGAAAATGCATGATGTCAGGATTAATCTGTAAAAACTGGTCTAAGTGGTTTATATGCAAACCATTTTGATCTCAAAGTTTTTGTCACTTCATACATTTTAAGCTTTATTCAGTCTGGTTTTTTCTACTAAATGTTAAACATGCATGTGCTGTCTTTCTGACTTTTTAATAACACTGGTAGCCATTTGCATTATTCCTCTGAAGTAGAAGATGAAAATGGGGAACAAGTTGTCTAAGGAAAAAACAGTAAAATTCAAGTCTGTAATTCTAGTTCAAAATTCTTTTTTCTTTTACTGAAAGCTAGTTAATAGAAGTCCATAATTTCAGAAGTCCACAACTTTCTTAGTCTTACGGTGTGTATTTCTCTTTTAGTGAGACTATGTGATTGTGTGTTTAGGTTCATGAAACATTCTGCTTCAGTGTAGTTCCAGACTTCTTTATCACTATTTGCTGAAGAAGTCTCTGTGACAAATGTGTGATTGCTAAAAACAGAAACATTTTTTCATATTTGTTAACATACGGGAACTCTGATGCTACTGCCTGATAAAAAACTATAGAGTTAATTTATATTAAAAAATGTGCCATTTGATGAAATTAGTTATTATGATATCTCAGCAAATCTGCAGTGCTACCTGAAGTATCCTAATTTGATGTTCCCATGGCATTTTAGGAATTTTTTTTTCTTGTGCTGTTTTGTACTGATTTATTTCTTACCTGCACTGTGTACTCAAGTTGCATTGTTTATGAGGACTTTAGGAGGTGGCGTTACATGTGCTTCATTTAGAGAAAAACTGTGTTCATTGAAAACAGTCTAACAAACCTCTCTTAATATCCAGCATCCGTATGTCCTCATGGAGGAAGCATCCTTCCTGAACATTTCAGTTTGACCCAACCTGTGCAAACTTATGTTCATATGCAAACAGTCTCTGTGTTATATAAATATGACCTCTATTGTTTGATGTTTCTCAAAGTGTTTTTTTTCTTCATTTGCCTAATCACTTGACTTGGTATTTTGTATTATCAGGAGTGCCGATGTTATGGTTATGAAATATATTACAATGTGCACAAAACACAGAAAGGTAGTGTGACAGGCAGTGTTCTCAGGTTAAAATCTTTCATTGGTATTTGCATGCATTTTGAATATTGAATATTCCCAGGTTAAAAACTTTTGCAGGTATTTGCATGGATTTTGCATAGTGAAGCATTCATGTGCTTATTAGCCCCACACTGTACTTGCAGTTAAGAAATTTGCATATGATTTGCTTTCTCTTGAGTGAAATAAGCTTTACACAGAATTCAGGGCATTAACTCTTTTTATGCATGACCTATTACTAGGTGGAAGGCATTTGAAAAAAATCTGGTACTACTTAGCATTTTGTAACAAACACAAGATTTAAAAGGGCAACATGAGTATGAAGCATTTCCATCAGTAATACCTTTCAGGAACATGTGCATGTGCTGGGTGGCATATTTCCAGATTTAATCGCATTTGTACCTTACCAAGGACTCAGATCTGAAGCTTGCTCTTTAGACCATATGCAGAAAAATAGATACAGGGGATAGACTTTTTGTGTTGCTTATGTGGGGGGGGTTTGTTGTAATTTTCTTTCTTTTCTCACTTGGTTTTTCCATTCATTTGTTGCAGAAGCACTGATTCATTGCCACTTTCATGACTGATAGCATGAGCTTTCAATTTGTTGTGTTCTTGACAGTAAATTGCCATTTGTGTTCAGAATATTTCCTGGTTAATTTCAGCTTCCTTTTGAAGCATAATCAATATTCATTGTTCTTTCAGAACAGTTCTACAGGATTGAATTGATATTACTCAAATCTTTGAAAAGTTACTAAAGTCCTACACTTTTTCAAAGACTGGAGGAAAATAATTGTACTTGAAGCCTGACTGTCAAGTCACTAACAAATTCTACTGTGTGGTGCTCTGTAGTTCTACAATATGTGTGCAAAAATCCTACCTCCACGTGTCAAAATAATCCAGCTGTGTGCGTGTAAAGTTCTTTTTGAGCTTGATTTGCTTTTAATGAATTCAAAGTTGTGGTAACTGTATTACTTTGGTAATTCCAAGTATGCTTGCTAAACAGCTGATTTGCCTATTAGGATATTTATGTAGGACAGTCAACTCCTTTAAACATTTCCATAAATTTCAGTGCCCTTACCTGCATCTTCATGGCACTGGAAAGTGATTTCCCCTGCTTTGGCTGCATGTCTCTTGCTTTAGGCAGCAATGCCAATGTGAGCAGCTGCTGTTGTGTTCCCTTGCCTGCCCAGCTGGGCTGGTGCAGATGTGCTGCATCACACAGTTCACTACCAACAGGGGCTGTCGTTTTGCCTGGTGCACTTTTTTTTTATCCCATGTCAGATACCTGGTAATCTTAGAGTTGTATCATTCCAGTGAAAGGGTGATATGAGAAAGAGGAAGGTTGCTAGACTTTAGGCTGCTACTAAAGAGAAGCTTTGTAAAGCTGTGCTCCAAGTCTGTTCACTGTGTAAATTAAGTACACAACTTGTGTGTGTGTGCCAGAACTGGCCTATCGGTGGGAGAGAGGACCAAAGAATTTCTGTAAAGAATGAAATAGCTGTTTTTTCACGATTATGTACTGCTATTGCTGATGACTTCATGTTTCTTTAGCTTTGCACGCTGCACTGGGCAGAACAATAAGCTGTGTTTGAAAGCCCGAGTTTTGCCTGCAGTTTGCATATTTTATCTTTGAATACAATATCTTTGAATACAATATCTTTGAATTTTATCTTTGAATACAGTATCTTTGGAGTTCATAAGACTAAGTTCAAAAAAGGTAACTTTTCTTTTTTCACATGCTTATGCTGATCTTGAAATATTAATTTATTTTCCCTATTTAAGTGGTTAACAGGAACAAATAATAACTTTTTCGTTATGTTGGTTGTTCTACTCTGTATGAACATCAGAAATTCAAAGTAGATCTGATTATGCAGGAGAAAGTATATTATGTAGTCTGTCGGTGTACCTTGAAGGGGAAATGTGTTTTGAAACTTAATACAAAACAGATAAATATGCATTTTCTCAAAGAAATATTCTTTAACTTTTGTATCTGAAAGTCATTGTTAGTGATTCCAGAAATAGTTTTCATGTCTGAAGTAAAAATGCTTTGAGAATTAACTACTGAGATTTAAGAATTACTCTTGTACAGATTGATAGCCATTTTTAGTGAATGGATAGCAGTGTTTCTGGGCATGTGAACACATGTGAAAGATGTTATTTAAAAGGGGTGTTTAAAAATGTTTCATTATCTTGATTGTACAAAAATAATACCAGCAGTGAAGGAGAAAGCGGACCAAAAATCATCAGGTCCTTTTTTTGTTCAGTTTCTGCTGATTTCCTCAACTGACTCCTCTTAGTAACTGTGACCAGGCTGCTTTGCTTTCCATTCTGTGAGCATGGGAGAAGTGCCATAATCCAAAGAGCTGGATTCTAGGCATTTGGTTGAATTATTTGTATAGTTTGTAACAGTTACATTTACACAGTATATTTAAATAGAGACATATTGAATGGTGCCAGAGAATGCAAAATTTAGTAACAGTAGGATTACAGTAAAACACAAAACTGTCTTTTTTTAGGGGGAGTGTTCTTTGGGATAGACCTTGGTTTAAATTTCTTCTTCTCAGATGCCCAAACACTTTGTGTTTAAAGCCTCCGAATGTCACATCTGTAGTCAGGCAGTGTTTAGGGAGCTGGTTCATGCTTCCTTACATGTGCTGTCATCTTGGTGTTTTTGAACTCATTTGACAGTGGTGGAAAGTGTCAATAGAAGATCATGGGTAAAGACCCTGTTCCAGTCTGCCTCATAATGTTTCTTGTGTGAATACTATCCTACAAATTAAAAATTTGTCATATCACTTTTTAGAAGGTGTTACTGCTTGCATTTATCGTTTGCACTGTGTAAAATTTTAAATCTTCTGGAAGAGAAGCTGAGCAGGGTTTTTAAATTAATCACCACGTAGACCAAACCTGTACTATTTATTTTAGCATTACAGCTCATCTTTCCTGGAGAGTGAAAAAGATAAAAATAATCATCTCCTGTTACCTGTGGTTTTGTGAGCATTGCAAACACCTCAGTCTACTTAAGAGTATCTTGTTTTTCTCTGAGGACTCTGGTGCAAGAGCAGGGACAACTTACTTTGCATTTTATTTAGCTAGTAGCTAGTTTTGTTTTAAAATACTGGGCTGCCTGGGTCTGTTTTACAAACAACTTGGACATCCAGACTGGAGGAAGAGGGTAACAGCACCCTTGAAAGCTGTCTCAGTAGAAGTTACCTATTTCAGTCAGAATTCTGTAACTGAGATTACCTATTCTGTGGTGTTTAGCACCTGCTCCTTGAGACTAAATAGCTGTTCCATTTTTCATTATACGTATACAATTGCAACTGTTTTAATTATTGCTGTAGCTTTTAACTCTTGTGTTAGTTACACTGTAGAGATGTCATTGAAAGCACTGCATAGTAATAAACCTGATTCCAAAATGTATAGGTTCATAAGTGGATGCTGCACCCATCCTTAGCACTGATGAGGGCACACCTGAAGTGCTGTGTCCGGTTCTGGGCATGCCGGTGGAGAGACATGAACATAATGGAGACAGTCCAGTGAAGGACCATGAAGATGATTAAGGGACTGGAGCATCTCGTGTGAGGAGAGGCTGAGAGAGCTGGGATTGTTCAACCTGGAGAAGAGAAGGCTTGAAGGAATCTCACATGTCCTAAATACCTTAAGGAAGGGTGCAATGAGACTGGAGTCAGGCTCTCTTCAGTGGTCCCCAGTGACAGGCCAGGAGCCAGTGGGCATGCAGTGACACACAGCAGATTCCTTCTGAACACCAGGAGACACTTCTTTTACTGTGAAGGTGACTGAACATAGGCACAGGTTGCTCAGGGTGGTGGTGGAGTCTCCATGCCTGAAGATATTCAAAAGCCATCTGGACATGGTCTTGGGCAGTTGGTTGTGGCTGGCCCTTCTGGATCAAAGGATTTGGACCGGATGACCTCCAGAGGTCCCTTTCAAGCCCAACTTTCTGTTGATTTTTAGTGATGGGGGAGACTCTTGTGTTGCATCCTCCGTACATTGCTTCCTTTTACAAAATTCAGATTGGAGGATGTGTTTGTGCTGAATCAAGGTAACAACTGTAACCCTGCCCGAGTGTTGTGTTTATTTGTTCACTTCTCCCACAAAACAAATATCAGTCAGCAGGGAGGCTCTTAACTAACTACCATGTGTTTTGATGTATTTTTAGTGTGATAAGCCTATCCTAGGTTTTTTTGGAAAGGGTCTAAAGCAGGAATGCATTATGTGTATATGATTAGTATAGGAAAGAAAGCAAGAAAGAAGACTGATAGTATTTATCTAGTGAAAGGCAACTTACTTGAATTCTAGTATTCAATACAGCTTTGATCTGAATCAGTTTTTGCAATTTGCTGTAGAATTGGTGTGCATTTATGTGACGCAAGGTCAGTATATGTGACTTAGAAATCTTTTCATTTAAACCCAGGAATACCTTTGTTGCCTTATGTCCATCACCTCTCAAGTTTGTTGGGGGCAGAATGGGATTGTTTTGGGATTCGAGAATCAATTTGAATTGTCAGAAGCAATATCCAGTTGAATTGTAATGTGTTTCACAGCTTGTGTGTACTTGACTTGTGGTGTAATATTCCACGATGTCTTATAAATTGATGTAATGTCAGATATTTGGAGGGGAGGAGATGCATTATCTGGAGCAAATACCAACCTGTTCTTTACATTTGTGATCTGATTCATTAGTTACCAAAACTACATACTCATAGCTCAGCCACATTCTAAGATCTTATAATGATTTCATTTGACAGAAAAGCCATAGGAGGATAGGCATAAGGTTTTAACATTGTATCTCAAAGAATTAATTTTTTTCAGGTAATAGTAGCTAAACACTGCTTTTAAGCTAATCATATTTTGTAAAATTTTAAAGGCCGCTTTGTCTTTTTAGGATGCTTTATGACTTGGTGAGTGTCCCACCAGATTGGACTGCCTCTTTTGTGAGGAGTCTTGGTGGCTGTTCCTGTTTTTATTTTCATTCCAAGGTGGTTAATTACCTTTAAAAGTGCTAATAGAAGATTTGGAAAACACAACCCTTAAAAGTCTTTATAATCTGTACAACATTTGTGGGTAAGGCTGATTCTGTTTTATTACGTAAGTATTGAAGAAGTAGATGTGCATTTGGATACACAGGCATAAGGTCTGAAATAAAAACAGCTGGCTTCAAAGGTAAATAAAGGTTGAGAACTGCTGCTCAGTCACATATCCCTAAAAATGGATCGCGGAACTTATGGTGTGGCCAATGATAAGGGATGATAAAAGGGTTCTCTTTGGGGGAAGAGGAGAGTTTAGCTTGTTTCTCATAGATGCTCATTTGAAGTTCTTGTGTGGAGTGAAAAGTGCAGTGGCACAGAAGCTTACTTTTCTGCGGGATGAGTGGTAGCTGATCTGGCTTCCAAAGCTGGTGAATTGTCTCACCTGGGTGATTACAGGGTGTAGCATGGTGGCTGTTTTGTCTTTTTTGGTGTGTGCAAGAATACTGTTAGGTAGGCATTGCTGGCCAGTGGCTCTGTTAAACGTCTGAAATTACTGCTGTATGCTAGGTAGCTCAGGGTGCTGATGAAATAGAGTTGTAGGCATTACTGGATGAGTGCTAGTCCTTAGGGTTGTTAAGAGTCCTTCGTTCTAAAAGATTTGTCAGAAACTTGCTTCTTGAGGGAAATAATTTATACCTTACCATTTCTCTATGAAATATTCCCTCTAGTAAGGTGGTACTTATATTTCTGAAATCCGTATGTTTTATGTTAGTTTGTATTAATTCAGTTTTCTGAGAGGTCTGGTGGGCAAAGAATTAGTTTCCCATTTGCTTGTAGACCTTACTACACTGTCAATGGCAGGACTGTTTTTGTAAATAAACATTTATTTCTTAGGTCAGTCTGCCAGTCTGGTATAGTTTTAAGTACTACCACTTTCAGTTTTTCATCATTAGTTCTTAATCACGGGGAGAATACATTTCTTGCAAGGCTCCTCTAGTTGCCCAAATACTTGTACTGTAGCTCTGCAAAGTATTTCATGTAGTGCTTTGTTTGTGAGGCTGGGAACATGTTTGGGTACACTTTTTAAGCAAAACTAGTGTGTTGAAAAACAGAAGATGCTTGTGTATTCAGGCTTTATTTAATGTGTCAGAAAATAATACAAAATCCACTGAAGACAATATTCTGGCTAGTGACTGTCTCTTGTGGTAGTACATGCATAAAATAAAGTATTCAAGGACTTCATATAGAATTTTTCTTTTAAATGCAATGGCAATTTCTTTGAAGGGATTAAAAAACCTGCCTAACCCAAACAACCTTATAGCTCATGTTGGATTTTACCTCTAGACTGACACGTGTTGATTATTTGTACTTATATTAAGTATTTTTCTTCCATGTGTGGGCAACGAATATAATATCTAGCTAGGATTACTTCTAGTAAGATTCCTTTAATATTTTCATGCATGACAAAAAAGAATTGGACATACAATTAGCAAATAAATAAGGAAACAAAAACAACTTGAAGACTTTATTACCATATTATTTGCAGTGTATTATTAAAATGAAGGAAAAAATATTTATGAATAGTGACTTTTTAAAAGAACAATGCATACCCTTTTCCAGAGGCAGTGGTGTTAAATATACATCTGTTTGAAACAGATGTAGTAAGTTTTCCTCTTTGAGGCAGTCAGTGTAATAGTGTATATCAAATTTGCTTCTGTGGTACAACAGAGACCCCTTAAATGCCTGTGTTGAAACTGAAGTCTTCCCGTGAAATCCAGGGTGGGATGTACAGAATATCTGTATTTGACAGAGATTTTATGAGTTTGTTTTCTAGAAAATACTCAACTCTTCATATGTCTCAGAATACTCTTGTGTGTCAGTGGAATGGGAATGTTATGTGTGGCTTTTGTTTGCTTTCATTAATGGTTTTAAGCAATTAAATTCTACCGCCTAATTACTTATTTCACTAACCGTCTGTGTCAAATGAATAGGTCAGTAAACATACCTGTTTATATTTGCTAGTGGCACTTTTTCTAGTCGGTAATTTTGTATGGATTTTATTGTGGATATGTTGAAAGAAATGTACCCTTCTGTGATTTTACTGTGTGCTTCCTAAACATGGTCTTAACCTGAGTCTGCTTCCTTCCTAATCTCAGAGGCCCTGTGAAAATTCAGAAGCTGTTGGTGTCGTCTTTCATGTACTTGTGATGCACAGTTATTGCCCATACTTAATTTAAAGCTTCAGCCTGAGCTGAATGATGACTGGTCCGAACCTTTTTAGTGCATGCCTTAACTTTTAAAATAGTTTAAGTCTTGCAAGAATTCCTTGAAGTTACACCCTGCCTGGAGGAATAGAGACCTTCATTAAACATCCTCAGTTAGGACTTCAGTAAATGCTGAAACAAATCAGAAAGTGTAAGAAAAGTGAGTCAGCTGTTTATTTTATGACACTTAAGTAAGGCTTTACCTTTAATATTAACTTTTATTTTTAAGGAAAGAAGTTAACTGTATATTAATATCGTAAAAAGATAGTGGGGAACAGAAAGAGAGGAAGTCACTCAAAGTTTTGAAAAGGGGCTAATAACTTATTTGTCATAAGTGCTGAATATTGCTTTTTAAAGTAAATGTAATGCTGGACCTCAGCAAAAACTGAGGATGTTACAAGAATTCTGATGGTATTAGAAGCTGAAAACAGTTGCTTTTAAGTTGATTTTTTTTTTACAGTGTTCAAAAAATGGTTTCCTCAGTCCATTTGCTATAGATTGATCTTTTTTCTCCTTAATAAGGTGGGCTATGTTGTGAATAGTTAATGCCCTTTTGTGCAGGACATTTTTGAGGAAATTATGCTGGTTACCTTGAGTGTTTGCTTTGGTCTGAGGATGTAATTGTGCTTAGTGTGTACGAGTTTACAATTTGTTGGGGAGTTTGGACTGTGTGTACAGTTCAAGATCAAATACAGCACTTGCAGTAATTATTTTCATGTTCCCATACCAATTGGGAATTTAAGGATGATACAGAATGTGACAAAAATACATTGCTTAGCATAAGGAATACCAGGCTTTGCAGGGCTTCTGGATTTGAGTGCAGCTGGTTTTACCTGCTCCCTGAGTAGCAGCTGGGGGTGCAGGCAAGGTAGGGTGCCAGTGGGCTGGAAAGTCCAGAAGAACTGAAGTCAGCCCATGTGGGTCAGTCTGAGACATACAAATGTTTGGGGCTTATCTTAGGGCTCTTGTGGAGCTTGGAGAAAAGTTATCAAAGTCTGCTGGTGTTCTTGGAGCAGAAAGTGGGTTTTTGCACTGAGAGGTGATGGGAGTCCTGGCATAGATGGGTTGTTGGGGAGTGGACACTGAAAACACCTGGGTTGCAGGGTGTTGTGGGTTTGAGACAGGACCCTGCCAGGAGGACGCACGAAAAAGGGCAAACAGGCTTCAAGCTTAAAGTTGCAAAAAGTGTTTAATTACCTAACAGAGTTGGAGGATAAATGCAGGCAAAAATAAACTTTTCATACAGTTTTGGTTCACTCCCCCCTCCCTCTTACAAACCTACAGTATTCACCCCCTTTCCTCCTTTACAGTCAACAAGCCGGGTGGGGGGGGGGGGCAGGGTGTGGGGTCTCTTTTCAGTCCACAGAGCAGATTTTCAAATTTACTCATCACCACAATTCTTCTACTACAAATACTCTTTATCTCTACTTGTTTCTCTCTCCCTCTCTCCAGACAGTTTTCTGCTCTCACCCCCACCCTCTTAAGAAGCAGTCTCTGCACTCACCCCCCCCTTCCCTCTCTCCAAACCAGCAACACAGACAGGGGGCAGGTTGAGGGGTCCTCTGGTCAGTCCAATCAGGAAAAGAGGTTCTCTACTTAGCCAGGGGTCCTTCCCACGAGAGACAGTCCTCTGGGAACTTCTTTGGCGTGGGTCTAATCTCATGAGCAACATCCCACCCGAATTCTGCTACAACATGAGTCTAGTCTCTTTGTCCATAAGGTGCTGTGCAGACTATCCTGAGCTGAGGCCAGGCTGCTTCCATGCCAGGAGCAAGGAAAAGGCCTTTCTCTCCCAGTCAAGGCCTTTTGCAGTTTTAACTCTTAGATGAGACTCCCACTGGTTCACAGTCTTTTCCAGGCATCCACCTGCTCCTCTGGAGTGAGCTGTGGGTGGATTTCTGCATCCTTATGGACTCCATGGGCTGCAGGAGAAACTTCTTGCTCCCCCATAGCTTCCACCATGGCTAGCAGAAAGTTTCAGCTCCGGCGCCAGAAGCACTGGAGCACCTCTTTCTCCCCTCTTCTTCACTGACCTTGGCAATCTCCATGCTGTTCTCCCTCACATATTTTCACCTGCACCTCCTCCTCCTCCTACAAAGTGAAAGAAATGCGTGCCTGCTTTCTTTTGAATTTTTCTTAAATATGTTTTCACAGAGGCATAACCAGCACCTCCAATTGGCCCAAACTTGGCCGGCAGCATGTCCATCACCTTCAGAGCCATCAGAGATTGGCTCTGCTGGACTTGATGTAAAAACTTCCAGAACTTTCACTCAGGACACACAGGAGCCATCTTTGTGCCACACCCCACCCCTCAGACACCTCCCTAGGCCTACTACAACAGCTTCTGAGGGGTCCAAATTTCTCTTCGATGTTAAAAACACTTCACTGATGTTTTGGGCCAATCAAAACCACCACACAGGGAGGCCTGATACAGGAACTTCAGGTGTGGCAAGTGCGGGGAACCTCTGTAATGAAGTGGATGCTTCGCTGGTTTTAAAACTAGGAAGTATTGGCAAAACATACCTGCTCCAAGCCACTTCCAACATTGTGTATTAAGTGCCAGATGATTAATGGAAAATACACTGTGTGTGCTTGCAGGGCCCAGTGAAGATTAATAGCTACTGAAAGCTTGTAACAAATAAAGCCTGTAAACAAATAAAGGATGAGGATAAGGCTGAGGTACTTAATGCTTTCTTTTGCTTAGTCTTTAACAGTCAGACCAGTTGATCTCAGTGTACACAGCCCCCTGAGGCAGAAGGTAGGGACAGAGAGTAGAATGAAGTCCTCATAATCCAAGGGGAAATGGTTAGTGACCTGCTATGCCGTGTAGATATAAGTCTATTGGGTTGAGTGGGATTCATCTGAGGGTACTGACAGAGCTGGCAGAAGTGCTCACCTTCTCTGACCAAGTGACCCCCTTAGAGGGTGAGGGAAAGGCTATGGATGTTGTTGTCTTTCTGGACTGCAGTAAAGCCTTCAATACATTCTACCATAGCATTCTCCTGGAGAAACTGGCTGCTCATAGTTTAGATGGATGCAGTGTTTGCTGGATTGAAAGCTGTGTACATGGCGAGTGGTAGTGAAGGGAGTTCGATCCTGCTGGTAGCTTGTCACAAGTGCTGTTCCCCAGGGCTGTGTGTGGGGCTAGTCCTGTTTAACACCTTTATCAATGATATGAACAAGTGGATCAAGTGCAACCTCAGTCAGGTTTTGGACCAAGCTATGTGGGAGTGTAGATCTGCTGGAGGGTAGGAAGGCTCTGCTGAGGCATGTGGACAGGCTGGATCGATGGACTGAGGCAAATTGTATGAGGTTCAACTAGGCCAAGTGCCAGGTCCTGCACTTGGGTCACAACAACTCCAGGCAGTGCTGCAGGCTGAGGACAGAGTGGCTGGAGAGCTGCCCAGCAAAAAAACGGACCTGGGGGTGCTGGTGAACAGCAGCTGAACATGAGCCAGCAGTGCCCAGGTGGTCAAAAGGCCAATGGCATCCTGGCCTGTATCAGCAATAGTGTGGCCAGCAGGACCAGGGCAGTGATTGTACCTCTGTACTCAGCACGGTGAGGCTGTGCTTCAAGTCCTATATCCAGTTTTGGGTTCCTCGCTACAAGAAAGACATTGAGGAGCTGCAGGGTGTCCAGAGAAGGGCAGTGAAGCTGGGGAAGGATGTGGAGAGCAAGTGCTGTGAGGAGCAGCTGAGGGAGCTGGGGTTGTTTAGTCTGGAGAAAAGGAAGCTTGGGAGCGACCTTACTGCTCTCTACACCTTCCTGAAAGGAGGCTGTAGCCAGGTGGGGGTCAGTCTCTTCTCCCAGGCAAGTAGCAACAGGACAAGATGAAATGGCCTCAAGTTGCACCAGGGGAGGGTTAGATTAGATATAAGGAAAAATTTATTCACACAAAGGGTTGTCAAGCACTGGAACAGGCTGCTCAGGGAAGTAATTGAGTCACCATCCCTGGAGGTACTTAAAAGGCCTGTAGGTGTGGCACTAAGGGACATTGTTTAGTGATGGACTTGGCAGTGCTAAGACCTCTAAGATCGTGGAGGTCTTTTCTAACCTAAATGATTCTCTGAAATGCCATAGTGTTTTTTTTCTGAATATATTAAGTTTGAGAACAGATATTATCTTTTTTTTTTTTTTAATCCAGACTTGGTGGAAACAATAAACAAACTTTACTATATTTTTAATATATTAACTTTTTTGGTGATAAAATGTCTGTCATTTTTAACAAGCAACATTGGCAGATTGTATCCAGGATATAACAAATACTTTGCTTTCAAACATGAAAAAATACAGTTGGAAATTGTTCTGGAGTGGTAGGACTCTTAATGTTTTTATTTCCTGATTTTTTTTTTTTTTCTGTCAGTCTGTATACTGCCTTTGTTCCCTCTCCATTACAGTTGCCTCTTCACCACTACCATTACATTTATAAATTGTCTCTTGTCCTCATGTCATCATCTTTAACTGTGCAGGTCAGTGCTAATGCTGTTTGGTTTGTAAAATAAATTATTAAAAATGACTGTAAACATCTCTTGATGGAAGACTGTGGTTAACACTTTCAAGCTACCATTAGACCACTTCTTTTTGTGTGGATATTAGTCGATTGTCCATACACTGCAAGTAGTTCATTCTGGCCCCTGTGATTCCTCAGCCAGGAGAGGAGAAGTGTTCTCTTAACTGTATCTGTTGGAAAGCATCACAGTGTTTCCTGGAATCAGATGGAATGTGATGGTAACTGTAAAGGATTTTCACGTGATAGTATTCTTATGTATCTGGTTTAAATCAAACTTAATGATGTTGTATTATCATTTCTGGCATTTTAATTTTTGTTTACATCAAGCAGGTGCTTTTTGATGTCTGCACTTAACTTTCAAAATAAAGTAATGACACAGCCCTTTCTTTCCCACAGTTAAAAGTAGATGCTGTATATTTGAAGTACTTGTTCCTTTATGTGGATAATTGATTTTCAGTAAGAGGAGGGCCATTGGAGCAGCAGGCAGGGTGCCATATATATTGTCTTATATACTAAACATTAAAACAACTTAGCTTTATAGAGCTTAAATGTATATAGCTCGAATTAAATCTAAACTGTAACCTTGTTGGCTAAATACCTATGTTGGCAGAACTTTAAAGTGATGCTAGCAGAGAGCTGGTGTGACAGAGGAAGATGACAATGTGAAAATGTGAACTTAACATGGTTGTCTAATGCTAACTTTATTTTCCTGGTTTTAGAAATAAAACAGTAGTAAACATTTTTATCTGAGTTCAGTTTTAGTTGGAAGACCTTAGAGCAGGACTTTTAGTTAAGTGCAAGGGGTTAAGCACTTTGTGGCAGCTGACTTCTGTACTTTATAAAGGTTAAATGTGTGGATGAACCTGAAATGAAGTGTTTTCAAAGACAGGAAACCATCTGCTCTGCCTCTGTTTGTGAGAGAACTTGATGATTCCATGTTGTTTGCTGCTGGGACTCTACTGTGTGATGCATGCTGTGTTGGTAGGCTGGATTACCAGCTGTATTTCAGTTTAGATAGATCCTGACTGCTCAGCTGTGCTGATGACCCTAAAGCTGATTTAACACTTGTGTTTCTCTGTCTTGCTGGATGCATCCTGACGGGGTGGCACTCACAGATGACTTTTTAAAAGTTTTCCTTACCTAGAGGGGTCTGTTAATGCACTTAGAGGTTGTACTGTTTTCTCAGGGTTATGGTTTCAAGGCCAGTTGAAATAAACAGAAACTAATTGCAGCCCAATACCATTGGCTACAAACCAGTAACTGTACGGACTGAAGGTAGGTGGTCCAGGCTTTCCACGGAGTCATGGACTTCCTGTTGTCCTCTGTTACCCCCATACCACTTCCCCTTATACCTAGCAATTTTTTATTATTACTGTTGGGCTTTTCTCTTCTGAAATGTTTAAAAGGCTAAAGGTGTGGTATGAGAAACAGATATCTTTTCCTACTGGAAGTGACCATAATGCTTTAACCAAGGGAGTTTATAAACCATAAGCATTTTTACTTCTGTAAAGTATATATTTTAAAAAGTAGTTTGCTTTTGTTTTTTGACTTTTTCTTTTTTTAAGCTTTACCACTAGAGTTCACCAAAAGCTTTCTGAAAAATAATTTCACTATCAGGCAGTGGGGCAGATAATGTGCCGGAGTGGGATAAATTATGTGACTTGTAGGAACTTGATATGCTATTTTTTAAAATTCATATTTGAAAGCAAGGAAAAGGTAAATTAGAAAACATTTGCTAAATGAAAACATCAGTAAAGATTTTGAAGTCATAAGGTATAAATATGCAAAGAAAGATAGTGATCATGGGACATATTAAGCTTCAGTCATTGACACAGATAAAAGAGGAGTTTGCATAAAAATCCATCTCACACCACAAAATAAAAAATAAATTGAGGGTAATTACAGGCCTTGAGGTCCTAAAAGTAAGGAAGTATCTTCAATTTTTGGAAAGGAGAAAGGTCAAAATGGCTTCTTCAATACCTTGAGCTGTGTAATGAAATGTAGGTTTTCTGTTGTTACTTTTTACTTTGTCTTCAAAGTAGGAAAGACAGAGGTAAATCCAGCCAAAGGAAGATACCACCAAAATGAAGCCTGGGGCAGGAAGAAGAAAACAACCGAAAAAAATTTGACTCCTTATGTTATTGACCTGTGGAGCTCTTCCGGCAAATCTTCTGCCTTTTCTTTGAAGGAAATGGAGAGCTGTTAGACAGCACTGTGCATTCTGAAAGTGCAGCTCTCCCTGCTGTAATACACCAACATCACTGCTTGTGACAGTACTTGAAATCCTGAGATGTGGCTTCCAAATAAGATGAGAAAACGGATCCTCACCCACCTTCTCATGTTTGTCAAAATGTTCTTTTTATTTTTGGGAGCTGCTGTTACATCAAGTAATACATGTCTCAAACTAATGTTTGAACTGGTTTGTGCTTGATGAAATTGAACCACTCTGAGGCCATAAAACTACATTTTTCTATGCAAAACTGGCATGTTTTAACTTTTGGCACTTGTAAGTGCTGCTGAAAGTTTCAAAATAGGCTTGTCTTATTGCATGCAGCTTTATTAGTACTGGAAGAATATTTTCTGACTTTTTTTCTACAAATGATAGTAATATAACAAAACTGTCTCTAACAAGGAAATCAAACCTGTAGTCAAAATTGAGAAGAGACAGAATAGAGAAATAATGTGTGAGGTTGTAATGGGTATCTCAGTATTTGCTACAGCCTCTCTAAGGCATTGCTCTGTAGCAGCTTCATGGGCTGGTGTGTCTGCTCAGTATGGAGAAAGGGCAGGAGGGGCTGGGATATATCTTTTCAAAACGACGTGTGCTCTCTGTCCTTGCTTTTCTTTTCCAGTGCATCTTAACTCCTCTGCCATGAGCAGACTGCTTACTATTATGGCTAAATGGGCAGAGAAGTAGACTTGCTACTTTGTCCTAAATGTTTCCAGATGAACCTCATTTCACACCTGTTGGTGGGATTCTGTGAAGAAGCTTGTACTGCTGATTGCTGTGCTGCATTTATTGGTTGTGTGTGTAAAGGAGAGCTTTAATTTCTGCTATGCTCACTCTGGAGCTGTCACAAGCACTGAATTCTGCTGATAGTATGAACTGGGGATGATGGTTGGGAATTAACCGCAGCAAAGGCTTATCTGGCTGCTGGGTATGGTACCTTAAGCCCATATCTCCTGCTTTTCAGAAAACTGATAAAGTAGAAAATAGATGAGGTGTGAAGGTAGTTCTGAAAAAGTCAATAAGTAGCCGGAAGCTACAATTTAATAAGTGTTTAGACATATCTGGCTCAAATAGCTTATAATTTTAACTCTTTTGAAAGTGATGGATAGAACCTAAATCCATATTCCCTGTGGCATTAGGTATCAGGAGTAATAAGTGGAAGCAAGGCATTTGAAATCAATAAATGGCTTCTAGGTACAACTTAATGCAGACAGAATTTAGAGAAAAAAGATTGCGAAACAGATACAGGAACAAAATTTAGCTTTATTTTGCAGACTGTAGCAAAGTCCTAATCCTGGCTGTTGTGAAAATGAATGGAGATTAGAAAGTTGTGGAAATGTGGAAGTTCAGTGCCATGGGCCAACTTGTACAGAATTAGATGAACTGAAAAAGTAAAAAAATCTGCAGAGTAAAGCTGCTCTCTTTATGCCCTAAATGAGACCATAAATGAATAATGTTAATTACCTAAGATATATTTTATTTTACCCTGGAAATGAAGCAAAGATTTTTTTTTCCCATTTGCCTGGGAATTGTGTTGTGCTTGAGAGTCTTCTTCAGTGCTTTGAGTTTCCTTTTGTTGGACTTGTGACTTGCAGGGACTGGAAGTGCAAGAGGCTCCTCTGGCTAGGTAATTCAAGTGATGCAATTGCATTTTATAAAGGCCCTTGGTTTCTCTTTTCTGTGCCTAGCCCAACAAGTTGTATCTGGGTGCACAGTAGGATTGAGCAACCCTCAGTTTTTATTTTCTTTGTCCTACCCCATATACATGGTGGGGAAGAGCCATTAACATTCCATTAACTCTGCAGATAGGAGCATTTGTCTAAGATTTGTCAGAGTGTTACACCTAAAGGAGATTAAAATTATATTCCTGGGGCAGGTTCCAGTAAATCTTTCTTGATTCTGAAATACTTACTGCTATTTGCAGTAAATTCATGTGGAATCAAATTATGTGTAGTGGAAAACATAAAATTTTCATTTTTCATTTACCTATGTCTTTGCTATCATATGAAATACCTGCTTATGCTTGACTGCAGTGGTTTTTTTGTATCTTAAACATCAGTATGCAATATTTTCAAATAAATAGTTTAGACAACATTTGTGACTTTCAGTTTGTGTCTTGCGGGTCTCAACATCAGCAGTTTCATTTAAATTTTAGCAATTTTTCAGAAACTCCGATCTGCAAAACAATCGAATCCTCTTAATAATTTTTACCAGGTAAGTCTATATCTGAGACTACAGATAAAGCAGGTGGAGATTTCTGAAGTGTTGCATCAAAAATGAGAATGCAGTTGTTTTTCAGTGAGCTCTATGGAATCTGGAGATTCTTTTGGAGCTCACACAAAGCCCCTCATTCTTCTCGGGCTGTAGTTAGACTTCAGTAGATGCTCAAAGACAGTTGGTAGTGCATCTGCAAGAGTTGTGTTTGAGGAAACATGGGGAGTTAGAGCTTTTTAATCTGTTGGGGTTGTTTTTTGGAGGGGGAGGAGGGGATTTTAATTTTTTTTAAACTTGTCCCATAGAAAGGAGTTCATTTGATCTGCTGTTCAGTGTTTTCTGTTGATTTGCTGTGCAACCCAAATTACTGAAAGGAAGGGTTTTGTGATTACCTTTAACCTTGTCAAAAACTTACTGGATGTCACTGATCTCACCTCTAAGTGATGTTGACTGAAATGGCTTGGGCATGTGAATCCCGGTGATGCCTTGGTGATCAGGGACAGGCCTGGAGGCAGGGACAACTTCCCATGTTTGCATAGACACCCCGTGTGGCTTGATCAAGTTATGGAAACTCTGAATCTACTTGTCTGCATGTATAAGATGAAAAGGAATTGGTGTACGGAAGGGCGCATATTTAATATGTGGGTGTTGAGGGTAAATCAATTAATACTTGGAATGTGCTTTGAAACTTCAGCTGCACGGTGTTGTGCAAGACATTTTGTTGATGGTTGGCTTTGGATTGTGAGTGATTTGAGAAGCCATCCGTCTGTATTTGCTCACTTGAATACCTTGTGTTTTGCGTACGAAGCTGTATGTAGGGACAGAAAAGCACTGAGCTGTACTGTGTGTGCTATTTCTGGAATATCAAGCAGGCTTAAGACTCAGAGGAGGAGAAGTTTCTGGGATTTTTCCAAATTCTGTCAACAAAACAAATTCTACCCGCATTAATCATCAGAATGAGTCAGAGTTATTTGTGTGTTGTTGTAGCATAGCCTGGCTGAAACAGGCTACTTGACCTTGTTTCTAATGTAATGGGACTTTTCCTGAGAGACTGATAAATCACTCGTCACTATTTTGCATATTGAAGTTATTTACACTGATCATAAAGTCTTTAGTGAAGTGAAAGGAGCAGTTGACTCTTGGAACACATCAAGATTCTGCCTGTGCTCAAGAGCAGGGTGAAATGCCCACCTTGGAGCACCATGCTGTGGCACCTGCATCTGCTGCTGCTGCCCAGGATAATTTGGGTACCTTAACGTTAGATATTATTGTGCTGAACAGCCATTGGCTGTGCTTAGGCTTTCTGCCAACACACCTCTTATCTAGCAGTGAGATTTATCCTCTCTTGTTCTAAGGTCTTTTTTTGTTCAAGAAAAAGTTGTATGATCCACTTTCCTCAAAGTAGTGAAGTCTTTATTTTGAAGGAATGAGCTAAAATTCGGCCTACATTTTCCACCTTTGGTATATAATATCATGTGCAGAGTGAGCTTTGACTATTTGATATCAAAAGAGCCATGAGAAAAAGGTGGGTGATTAAGGTCACGTAATGTTGGAATAAGCTTTGTTTAGGACATGGCCATGGCTGTATACTTGTAAGTGGGGTACTTTTGCTTTAAAATGTCTGTCTGGGAGCTGTTTGACAAGACAAGTGGAACTGTGGAATGTTAACAAAAATGCAGCAGATTATGACACAGAGAACTGTACTCAGAGTTCAACCGAAGTATGTATTCTTTTTTTCCCTGATCGCCTGAGATGGCAAGCAAGAAAGATGTGGAAATGATCAGTCCCTTTCTTGATTGGAACAAATACAGGTTGTTCAGTGGCTATGGGCTTGGAAAATTCTCCTTCATATGGGAGAATTATTGAAATGTCTTAGAGGTACTGCGGTTTTAGAGTGTAATTACCTGCTGCTTTTCAGGAAGAAACATTTCTGGGTTTAGCATTTTTAAATCTAAAATTGTTTTCCAACTTCAAGTTACCTTTAGGTGCCTTAATGCATGGAAAATCTAGTGAGTTAGAGTAAGATGAATAAAATACCAAAGTAATTTGTCAATTCATGTTGTCTGTGCTGGGTGCAGAGGCAGAAAAATCAGCTGGACATTGCAGGAGTGCAAATGCAATTTATAATATAATTGGATTTTTTACATTTTTAAAAGGTAAACCTTTAAAGTATGTTTAATTCTCCTGTTCTTTACTTTGTGGATCCTAGGTGCTGCTTAGGATGGATGGGCTGAAGCCTCCCTACCCAACTCTGTGTTCTGGGTACTGCAGTGCAGACCCTGGGCTGCTGCAAGCAGTATAGCCAGAGTAGGCTGCTGGTCTGACACAAGCATGTAGAAAGTGGAAGAAAAAGGAGGCTTTCTCTAAGGATCATCTCATTCCCAGACTGCAGCCTATGCTATGTCTAGAGCAGAGATGAGTAGTATTTAGAGAACGGTTTACTCACTTCAAAATTCCAGTATAAATTAGAGTAAGTGCCACTGATGGTTGCAGAGTAGAAGTGGGAAATAAAGTTCATCACTGTTGATGTTTTGAAGCTAAATTTATTCTTTCATGTACTTTTTCTTCTGTGCTGTCTGGTGTTCAGTACCCCCATACCAGGCCTGAAGTGTTTTATTAATGGGCATGCTCTGGAATACAGATTCTTTTGTCTGCACTCTTTATAAATATGTTAATGTTAGTTCAGGTGTTCATCTATTGTAATTTTTCAAGTTCTAGTTTCATGAAACTTGAAATAACTCAGTGATCTCAAAGTTACCCTTTAGTTTTGGTGATGGTGGCAGAAGCCATAAGCTGTTCTGCTGGCCTTGGTAAATTCCAGCAAACTTAATATATTTTGCAGGAGTTTGTTGTTTAGAAGGAGTGCTAAGGCAAAGTTCCAGGTCATGAACAGATTGAATGGACATCAGGTGATATTTTAGTACTTCGTCCCAGTAACTGCACAATACCACCTAAACAGCTGAAAAGAGAGTTGTATATGCTTCTTTTTTGGCAACAGGTTTTCAAAGGTGACTGGAAATAAACCAGTATGTTTTTAGAAATCTTTCAGTCTTGAAACTATGCATGAGTAAATAAAATGGAATTATTTGTCTCTTATACAAAAACGAGGAAGGCAATAATTTAAAATGTCATATTTTGAATCTAGTAGTGTATTACAGGCTTTTAAGTGGCTAGATCTTGTGTGTTTAAATGTGCTCAGGTCCTGCTTATTTGATGTGTTCAGTGGACAGTCCCCATGCACCCATGTTTTGGTGCTGGACAGTGAGGAATATCCTTTGATAGCAGATGCAGCCTCCTGATCTGGAAGGCTTTATAAAACCTGTTTACAGTCCAGCAGTAGCTGCTGTTGCGATGTCTGCCTGCTCAAGAATGAATTTACTAAAGATACTTGATTCCTTAAAAACCAGAAAAAACAAGCTCACTTGCACAATTAGCTTAGTAATGGAAACGTTAATGGAGAATAAAAATGACAAGATTACGTATTCATAGTTTAAATCAGGGCAAGAGGCATGATGGGAGAAGTTTTTTTTTTCTTGAAGGCTTGTCTGCGTCACCTGATCTGACAAGCAGCCTGGCTTTCCTTTTGGAACTTCAAATAACATATTTGCAGGGTGAACCGAATCATGTTTTTATTAATTGTAAATGAAGTGATTTGTTATGTCCAGAGTATCTCAGAAATTTAATGAGAAAACAGACGTAATGTTGCAATCAAGTTGATACTTTTATATTTTACATCCTGATACTGTTGATAAGAGATGAGTGGGACTGTTTTGAAAGGCATTTGCAATCTGCAAAGTTAGTATTTTCAGCAAGCCTTTGAGTGTTTTGTATCATTGGCAAATGCATGGTACGTCTTCAGAGGTGGAAACTGATAATGTGTCTCTGAGATTTCAAACAAGTACCATCTGGAAACTCATGGTAACTTGTGGTTTTGATTTGTAGTTGCTGTTGAGGGTGCAGACACAAGGAAAGACCTTGTTTGCTTGGAATCTTTCCTGTAGGACAAGTTATATGAAAATTGCTAGTTAACTATAGCTGATAAAAAATATTGACAACTAGCAATGGTAGCTATGTATTTTGTGTGCCAAGGAAAGGCACACAAATAAAACCCCAAACTTTTTCTTGTTATTCTCAACCTTGTTGTGCTTTTTCCTTCTGCCAAGCAAAGCCTATTGTCTGCAAACAAATAAGCAAACTTCATGTCCCCAGAGGAAGATGTACCTTCCTCCTGCACTGATGATTCACAGCATTTCAGAACTAGTATTTATGAGGAGATCGTTTCCCAATACTCATTGAGGTCTCTCAATGCCCAGTGGTCCAAGAAATAATAAAATTAACCAACACCTAATTTCAGTAACCTAATTTGAGTGACAGTGGGTTTCTGTGACACAGGGATGTTGAAAGAAAAGAATTAGTTCAGCAACTTTGTTCCAGTCAAGATGCTCGATGACTTTGGTGACTGGCTGTGAGGTGTCCTCATGCTTAGATATTTGTGTCTTTTGGGGGCAGATGATTCCCACAAAGTTCAGTTGCGGGCACACATTCCAGATCCCTAACTTGGATGTTACTGGATGTGGCTCCAGAGCATGAAATGTCAACCAGGGTATCCAGGGAGGGAGCAGAGCTGTTTTGGAAGTAAGAATGCACAAGACAAAGTGTTTAATGGGGAGGTCCATAAATGGGAACAGAGGCTAGAATACAGCACATGGAAACAGAGAAACTGGAGGTGTATTTGTTGTGTAGGAGAGAAGTAAGAAAATTGGAAAGGGTGAGAAGGAAGATTCGCAGAGAGATTAGGAACAGGGTAAGGACAGCTGGAGGAAAAGGCCCTGGGAGGGACTTCAGTGATTACAGAGAAAGATCTGCTTTCAGATTGAAGTGCTCATATCGATGTTCAGTATTTAAAAGGATGTCACACAAGTTATGAGTCATTTTTTTTGAGCAAACAGTGCTGAGCAATCTGGTAGTGGTTTCAGTGCAGAGAGAGGAGTGATGTGCTGAAGAAACTAAAGAAAGGCTGGTTTTTAAGGCCTTCACTAGCTATGTTTCTTCTGTTTTTTTGCTCTATGTGTGTTTTGATTTTTCTGGGAGTTGTGGCTTGGGGGAATTGGAAGAAAACAAAGTTTTGGAAAAAGAATTGAAGGAAAAAAGACTAAAGGTTAAGAGACCAGGGCAAACCCAAGTCACTTGTTTAATTTTCAGCTGATAGTATTACTGCAGTCTTCTTAAGAAAGTCTGCTGATTTATAATTTCCATAATGATAACAAACCTGCCAGTCCTAGTTAGAAAAGAATTGTAAATTTTGTTTTCCTCTGTAGGTATACTGATGTTTCAGACTCTTGCCATTTTATCATCTTAGTATTGCATAATGCAGCCAATTCATGTTTTACAGAGCTTCCCAGTTAAGTGTTCAGAAGTTTCCATGACTTTTAGGTTCCTTTGTACTCTGTGTTGTTTTTCAGACAGTATGATAGACTTTGTGGTTTACTTCCAGTGCAGCCTTCTTTTTATGGAAAAGATGTCACAATGCAAAAAGACCATGGTTTTGAGTTGTGTTTTTGAGCATTTAATGCGAGGCTGATTAGACTTACTTTTTTTTTTTTCTAAAAATGTCTTAACATACTGTTTAAGTAGGTCATTAAAAAAGGGTCAGCAGCAAAATACCATAATTTGAAAAGTATCATTAGGCTGAATAGATGGCAAAAATAAGTTGAAGAAAGAATATACCTGTAGAAAAGCTTGTTGCAGGATATATCATATTCACTACCATAACTGATGTTCACTGTACTTAAAATTCTTGCTTCAGTTTTGCCTGTCGCAGTCTCTATGACTGTCTGGAAAACTTTGTGTAAAGTTTAGATTGTCCTGTTCACTCTGATCTGTGTGAGCTCCCAAACACAGGCCTCTGTTCTTCACTGAAATGTTGGGGCTTTCTCAAAAACCTTATGGAGTTGGAGAAGGTGGCAGGTGGAGGCCTTTCAAGGAAGGGTGTGCGAGCTGCCACATTCATGTGATGCTTCCCATCCAGACCTAAACACTTGCTCTGTCCATCTGGAGTATAAACAGGGAAACCTCAGGGCTGTCTGCCCCTGCCCCTGCCCCTGTAGGCATGTATATAGGAGCCTCAGCTTATTTGTCATAGCTATTTGACTCTTTATCTGCGGACAGTGCTGAACAGTAGCAACTACTCATATCAGAACACTGATTAATCAACATATGTATATGTGTATATACATATATATATGCATGTATATACACACATATACCTCTATAGGTAGACAGTTGCTCTAGTGCCGCTGTGCTGAATAAAGAATTGTTACCCTGGTGTTGCTTAATATTTAATAATTATGAAGCCCAGAGATCTTGTTTATACATGCCAAGCCTAGTCTGCTGTTTTGGTCCATGTTTGTTTCAACACATCCACCAAGGCCTTGCAAAACGAAATGTGACCACTGACAAGTTATTCCCACAATGTTGCAAATGTTCAGATCTTCCTGCAACCTGATGCAAAAGGGTCCTATTGGCAATTTTATTTTTAAACTAAAAATGTTCTTGAGAGAACGCAGTAGATTGTGGTGAGTTTGCACCAGTGCATGCAATTATTTTACATATGAATAGGGCAGTAAAGAACTAAGAAAATTCAGCTATCATTTTGAACAGTTGTGACATGAGCTCTTATTTAATAAATGTGTGTAACACATTAGTGTCTCTGTGTATTTCTATATATTTCTATATATGCATAATCAAAACTTGCATGTACATATATTCATATGAGAGCATGAGAATTAATTAGGAAAAAATGATTTAAAAATAAATGCAGAGATAGAACAACTAAATATGATAAAACAATACTGTTGTCGTGAGAGGAGGACAAACCTCAGCTACACTTTTATTTTTCTTAAATGATTTTTAGATGTGTAATATGAATGATACTCCCTTTCCTTAAACTACTCAGGAGATTCTGTTCTGTAAAAGCCTTTGCTTCACATTGTCTGTTCTACAGAGAGCAAAACCTGTGAAGGAATGAATTTATATGTATTTGGGAGATTTTTTTATATGTGTAAAATATATAAAGTGTGGCAGTTGTCCCTCAGACTGTCAGTCAAGGAGCCAGTGTATTAATAGCCTGTTAATAAACCAAACTTCTGTATGAAATGATTCCTGTTGGCTTAGTATGTAAGGTCTTTCTAAACTGAAATTGTGTTACTTTTTCCAATGCTGTTTTGAAGAGAGGGGTTTGATTTTGGCTTTTGGGGAGAAGCATTGCCATGGTGTTTTCTCTTGCTGCACACCTGGAAACCATGGTGCAAGGAGGAACTGAAACCAAGCCCAGAGCTGTTGTTCTCGGTGTCAAAGCGCCTCTCCTGTGAATAAAGACATCATTTGAAAATGGTTGTGCTTTGCAGTGGTGTATGAGTGCTGCTGCAACTGTTACCTATTAAATGTAATGTTTCCCTTAAATGTTGGCCTCTTGCTATTTTTTGTGTGTGTGTGTGTGTGTGTGTGTGTGTCCTATCCCTAACTCTCAGGTGGGTGTGTTATGGGTGTGAGCCTGAATTTATGAACATTTTATGCTGCTGAAAAGAATAAGAAATACAAAGTTTTGGTAGTGTTACTGGAAAACTACTTTTAAAATATGTTTGTTTTCATACTTGGTGCATCTGACTAGGCCAAGAGATTATTCTTTTTCTGACTTTGAAACTCTGTTTCTTTGCTTTTCTATACATAATTCCTAATCATTTTTTTACCTCTAATTATCTTTCTAATAGTAAAGATAATTAGAGGTAAATTCATTAGGCTAAAAACTTAGTTTTCATGCAGCCTGAGTTGGAGGAGAGGTTCTTTGTCTTGTTCCATTTTTATTTTGACATCTGTGAAGGCTAAAATTGAACTGTGTGCTCTTTCCCAAACTGACAGGGTCAGATATTTATTTTGTTTAATGTTTAATCCTTATTTAGCATTAGTTGCATTTTATGTATTATTTTCAGTTTACCTGCCTCATAGGTTAAGTGACTGAGAGTTAATTAGAAATTATTTCTTTGAAGAAAATGTCAATGATACCGAAAACTTCTTCAGTTTTAGTATTTAGTCATAAGTATGTGCAGGGAGGTAAAGGATATTCATGCCTGTGTGGATACGTTCATGATGAGTGCATATGTAAATATGCCTAAGTCTTGACAGGCTTTCTCCTGCTTTAGCAGGTTGTCAATTTGAATAAGGCACCCTAAAAATTATGTTTTACCTGTATTCATTGCTCCCTGGCTTATGTTATTTAAAGATACCTCAGTCAATACTTCAATGCTCAATGTAGTGAATAGTAGGGAATGACATGAATTTTCTTATCCAAACTGATACAAGCTATTCTGATGAATGCTAAAGCACTAAACTAGTTGAGATAGATTATCTTTATTCTTTTGTTCAAAAAAAGAAGCTCTAACTTCACAAGAATAATAACTACGCTAGTAATTCTGTACTATAGGTCATGTTTTACAGGATTAGAGTTTATATATGTGCTTCTGCAGATAATTTTGGGGTTCAGTTCTGTTAATGAATTTAGATATCAATAGGCTCTGAACATACACAAAGCTTTGGATCCTGAAGAAAATAGTATCCTTATCTGAATGGAGGCAGATATTTGGTTGCATGAATATCTTTTGTCTGAAAATTGCTGAGTTATAATTATACCATAACTAAGGTATAATCAAAATTAGAAATATGTATGTTTCTCTCCAAACTAGCAACATTGGCTTTTCTCTTTAGTAGAGGTCCACATTTTATAAATTCTGACTTGTTTCTTTTGTAGTATTAATTCACAGTAGAGCTGAAGCAGGGATTTTGTTTTCTTAGTGAAACCTGCTTTTGTTGACCACTTAATTTTGCCTTTGTCTAGGCGAGATCTTTCTGGGAATATGCATTTCTGGGAGTAGTGACCATTCTTAACTTTGTTTTCCATGATGTACAACCTAATGGCATCTCAGCTGGTAAATGAGATAACAATTCCTTCCCCATTGGCAAAAAAATTGAAAAGAAATTACAATGCAAATGCTCAAGGCTCTTATTTTTTCTAAAACACACAAAAAGAACAACAAAAAACTTCCAAGAATGTAATTGAATATACAGCTTATTGGTAATGGCTCAGTTTGGGATTTTTTTTTAACATGATACAAGTTAGGAGTTGACAGGTTAAATAATTCTTAACATAGGTTTGTTTCTTTCTGTTTTGTAGACAACTCTGCTGAAGCAGATTTATGGTTGCTGAACAGTTGTACAGTAAAAAATCCTGCTGAGGACCACTTCAGAAACTCAATCAAGTAAGTTCTTTCCTTACAAAGATATTTAACTATCAATGAATATTGCACGTCTTAAAGCGTTGTGTTTTCGATCTAAAAGTAATTTTGTTTTAGAGCAAGAAATATGCTGAGTTTGTTACAATGGTGAATTCTCTGGAATGGATTTGTAAGGTACAGTAGATTTTTTTTAGTTAGCTATAAGTTGCAAGTGCTTTTCACTACACTTACTTAGGGGAACTGCTGACCCATTTAGATAGTGACTTTTATATCACTTTTCAAGACAATATTGTAATAGTTTTCTGAAGAGTTGACTGTGCTTTTGGTGGGTTTTTTTGGTGTTTTTTTTTTTTTAATATGTGAATTGTTAGGTTGTTTGTTTTTTCCTCTGCTTAAATATGGCCTAACTGGGACCTTCTTTTCAGTGTTGCCCAGCAATGGCCCTAAATTAAATGACAAGAAGTACCTCAACATGAGAAAGAACTTCTTTATGTTGAGGGTGGTAGAGCGCTGGAGCAGGCCCCCCAGGAGGGTCATGGTGTCTCCCTCTCTGGAGACATTCCAAACCCACCTGGATGTGTTCCTGTATCACCTGCTCTGGGTTACTCTGCCTTGGCAGGGGGGTTGGACAAGATAATGTCCAGAGTCCCTTCCAACCCTACTGATTCTGTGATTCTTCGAAAGGGTGTGTACTTAAAACCAGCTATTTGACTAAAATTTTTCTTAAAAGATTAACTGATTAGCTTATAATAGAAGTCTTGTGAAGAATGTATTTTATTGTTCAGTACCAATCCAATGATGTTCAAAAAAATTACATGGAAGTGACTTTTGCCTCGAATTTCTGCAGAAGTGTAGTTGTGATGAGAGTAACTGGAAAACCTGCACATGTACAGCTGTCATTGCCCAGTATAAAAAAATGCTGTGGTATGTGTCTTGTAGATTTTATCTTTAGTAAAGAAGGTTGGCTATTTGGGCAGTCATTTGTTTAGTGTGGTGCACTGGGAATGGACTGATTACTGAAATCCATTTTAGTTAGAAAAACATAGTTCTTGGGAAGGGAGAGAGGAGAGGGAAACTGCATTGTAAGCTACCTGCCCGCTATGCTGGAGTTACTAACAGAGTCTCAGGGCTGCAAACTGGAACAGAAACCACTTGCCTGCTGTAGGTGGCACAGCAGAAATTACCTCCACCCCTCAGAGTGCTTCACTTCCTGGCTGCTGGTGTTGCACTTGGCGACCAGAATGGCTTTTTGCCTTTTCTTCTCTGTTGCCAGGAAAAAAAAAAAAAGCTATTCCCAGAATACCTCCAGCAGTTAGTGTGTGTTGGCCAGCAGAACTGACGACAAGATAGTTTCCAGTTCAGTTGTGGCCATCCTTCTATTTTACTAATCCTGTGCCAGAATTGATGTGGTATGGTGTGTGTCCTAGCCAGTAGAATAGAGTTGGTTAAGAAAGAGGGCCTAACTGAAAGCAAATGATCAAAAATATTTCTTTGGAGAACATGTTTCTGTTGCTGCTCTGTTCATGAACTTGATGTTACTTGTAGCCTCGATTTATTCCTTTTTATCTGTACATGTGCCTGTACTTGCTCCTTTCCTATAGCATGTATTGTTCATTCTCTAATCTCAGATCCTGGTGGTTCCCAGCCATGGAGAATGACAATTTTTGTAGTTGTTTCTGACCATTTTTGTAAGGTTCGTTAATCACAGGGGAGAGAACCATATGTGAGTGCACATTGGTGGGACTTGGAACTGAAAGACTAAACATCTTCACTCTCAGAAAAAAGTAACTACTGTATTTGGGTTTTACAGTCATGAGGAAAGCTTGTCTCTCTAAAGAACACAACTTCTTCCAAATACTTCTTAATTTATTACTGCAAAAACCCAGTGCATGAAGTTTTGGTGATACAAAATGAACTGCCGTTACATCCTATCATAGCAGCTTGTCGGTAGCTATAGAGATCTTTGTTTTTCTCAACTGAGTAACAAAATAAACATGTAGTGTGTGTGTTGTCACAGCAAACATACTTGCAGTGGAAGAATTAATACTCAGCACTGTAAAATTAATCTTTAAAATAAAGAAAAAGTCTGAAAGTGTTACATAGTATTATGGATGTTATGTGAGAAAAGTATTTTGGATTTGTTTATTCTCTACCCACTGCAGCAGTTCCTGTTACCTTGCTTGCATATACAACTTCAAAATGCACTGATCCAAACCAGTGGTAGCGTGTTCACACAGGTGGTTAAAGAATGACCATGAACAGCTGATCCCTCACTAATACCGTATGCCGAAGGACATACCAGAACCAAACAAGTCTTCCAGGTTCAGCCTTTTTTGGTCTGATTTGCTTCTAAAAAAGAAACAAAACCACTGCCAGACTCGCTGAACCTTTGCAGATATGTATACAGCTGATACAAGCTGACTGACAGTATAATCTTAATGCTGTTTTCTTATAGCTCTTAGAAATAGTCTGCTGTTCTTCACTATCAAAAAAGTTGAAGTTGCTGAGCCAAATTGATGGTATAGAGGGCAAAGAATTGCTTAAAGACATTAACTTATGGATGGAAATTGAGAGATTTTCCTGTGCAGATCTTGTTCTCAGTTGGTTAATTGTAAAAGAAGATTAAAGTAGACATAGGCAATAGCAGTAAAGAATTCCCTTTATAATTAAGTAGGTGGAGTTTAAAAAAATGATTAAGGCTTGTGTTTTGGTTGTTGTGTTGGTTTTGCTTAGCCCAGAACATCAGCAAGGTATCTTTAGCATCTAAGCGAAATTTAAACCCTTCAAAAGCTGTTGTGGTAGGCCTGAAGAAGTGGCTGAAGGGCTGGGAGAAAATGCACCCCTCTGCTCATGGGTTAGTTTTGTTTAGCCCAGTTTTGCTAGTGGGTGAAGGTGGCACAAAGACGGCTCTTGTGTGTCCTGTGTGAAAGTTCTGGAAGTTTTTCATCTAGTCTAGCAGAGCCAATCTCCGATGGCTCTGAAGATGATGGACATGCTGCTGGCCAAGCCTGGGCCAATTAGAGATTAGCAGGTTTTGGAAAGTTCCAATTTTTGAAGTTGACTTTATCTTGCTTAGAATTTAAAATGAAATAAGAGTTTAAAAAAATATATATTTAAAAGTCACTTGCATCCTTTTTTTTTTTTTTTTTCTGATAAAAATGTTTCAGTATGATATTTTTGTTCTGGACTTGATCATCTGTCAGTGTGACTAGGTTAGGTGAGTTAAGTGTATATGTATATATACGTTTTATAAACAGTATAAATAATAAGTAAAATATCATTAAAGTTGTTCCAGAGAGATGTCACTATTTATTTTTTTATTTTGGGCGATGTTGTGTAGTTTTTTGTCGTTCATTTAAGTGCTTCACCTTATTGTTTTTGTGTTTTGTCTTTGTTTTTCCTAAGCTGGAGAAGGCTGTCGCGTAACATTTTCTGCTATCATTTATTTTATTCAAAAGTAGCTTTCTTAAGACTTAGCGGTTAGTAATAGCAAGAATAAACATTCACGAAATAAGTTACTAACTTTAACTTGTGTAAACCACAGTAACTCTGGTAAGACTGTTTGATGAAGAGAATTAAGCCCAAGAGTGTGTTCTAGAGGAGCTCGCTTCCTTTAAAATAAAATTATTTTGCTCTTCAGTTTCATGCTTCATTAATTTCTGTGTGCTCTGATACTCATTTCTTGACTGTTACATCTCAGATAAGTAACCCAGTTTTCCTGATGACCTCTGAAGATTCAGAGACTGTTTTGTGTTTCTAGCTAGCAGTCTTTTCCTTTGCTTCATCCATTCCTGAGTGCTGGTATAAGTTACTCATGTGTCTGGGGACTTTGACTTTTCCTTGAGGAGTTCTCTTGCTGGTTAAAGTATTATGGACAGGAATTTGGTGTCTGTCTTATCAAAATGGCCAGAATGATGTTGTCTGGGAAGAACAGTGTAGTTACGCTGTTGAGGTGTTCATGGCTTGTCTCATGGTGTAGAATGAGTCTGACCACTATAAATAATCATCTTTGTTACTATATGTAATTAACGTGTAGCATCAACACACATTTTCTGATATGTTTCTTGCTGCACTCACTTTAGGCATGCTCCAGTGTGTGTTCAGCCCTTTTCTTTCTGATAGCTATGAGTTGTGACAGAGATGTGAGGGCTTTTAGCACTAAAGTAGCACCATGTGACTTCCAGTTCTGTCCTTGCTTCAGTTTTCACCAATTCATGAATAAACACTGTATGTGGGATCTCACTTTTATGCTAGAAGGAGCATAAAAAACTGTAGAATTTGTGGAAATGTTAGTTTAAAAGGACTGTGATTGTAGACCCTGCAAGTTGTTTAAAGCTCTCAGTGGATTAAATTGAGGAGTAAAAGGCATGACTGTTGTTTGATGCTGCAGAATTTCTGTTCACCAAATGCAATTGTGTTGATGACAAGTACAGAAGGAAGTTATTCTTTAAGAAATACAAAAGCTTTTTCAGAGATAAGAATAATTTTCTGCTGCTTGACATCTTTGCAAGTGAAAATAACCCTGGAAAAAGGTTTTTTGTTTCTTTTTTTCAACATTTATGAATGTAATTTATATGATGCATTTTGCAAATTGAGCAAAATGAAAAATTATACACTGTGCAGGGTTATCACTTTGTTTGATGCAGCATTAATCCTTTGGCTGTTACTAATAAGTTTCCAGTGTAGAAGGAGACTGTGATTTACAGTTGTTTATTCCATTCATACAATAAAATCTAAGCTGTGATACACTTCTGCAAGAGATAACATAAGTATTTCAAAGCCAACAATCCTCTGGTCTTTATTTTGTAGATCCTGCTAGCATAAGAAGATCACTTCCACCAGGTATAAGTTTCTGAGATGAGTATCATAGTCTGGCTGTTTATTGCATTGTACAGAAGTAGTGTGTTCCCATGACTTTCAGTGTTTGTGTCAGAGTACTTAAGGTAACAGGGCAATACTGAGAATGTAGGTAGGGGTACTGCTGTTTTCCACTTGTACTGAAGAAATCTGAGGAAGAGCTGACTTCTCCAAAGTGGAAATGCTTGCAAAACAAACTTCATTGGGTGAGTGGAAGTTTGGCACTTGATTTCACCCCCCCCCCCCAAGACTGTTACTAATAATACTCCTTGCTCAGACTCTCTAAACTAGTCTAGATAATGTTGATAAGAATCTTGCCTTTTGCCAGGGTGAAAGGCTCACACACAGATTGATGAAGTGCTTATATTCAAGATTGATTTATATTCATAGTGCAAGGGGAACTTCTTCCCCAGATAATGGCAAGTTACTTGGTTTTGAGTAGAGTGAGTGGAGGCTGTAAATCAGTTAACTAGAATTTAAAATCACAGTTCTTTTCTAAGTACAACCAGAGAAGCTTAGGTGACTGCTGAAGTTGCTTCATCAAAGCCTAAACATTTAGGCACAACATTTATATGTTTACAGATGTGAGACATCTATTGAGATCTCAGCAATCACACACCATTAACCAAAGTGAGTTTTAAAATTAGTTTTACAGCTCATTCTATTTTGTAAAGAAATAATTTTGTTTTTAGGAAGTGCTTTAATCTTTGATATAGTGTGTACAAATGAATTAGTAGAGGACACTGAATATTTCTTTTCTGTTAAACACGTGATTTTTTTTTTTGATCTTCAGTGTTTTCTGCCAAAAATTTCTACTTGAGCATTAGAGATTTTGGGTTTTGTACAGCTGTGCCCATCCATATTACAAAACAATGAATTTTATTTTTATGTTCATTCTACTGGTTAACATTTCTCAGCTTAAGCAATATCAATTTCACACTTATACAGTTGGTCAAGCTTTACCAAGGAGCATAGCTGACTACAAATTCTTTCTCACTTCCAAATGCTGCAGAAGGCTTTCATAGGCTTAAAACAAAAATGTTATTAAACTGAAGTCTTTATTTAAAACTTTACCAATCTAGTAAGAAATTTTTCTTCTTTTTAAACTTACTGAATATTGTCTTCCATGCTTTTAGTGTCTTAAGCTGATAGAAGACATACCTGTTGGTGAATAATTCTGTGATTTAAATGATGATTGTTAGTGGAAGTTTTTTAGCTGCATTTGAATGCGTTCTTTTTCTTGCACTCATCTCTGCTGTAAAAGAGAATGGTAAAAGCTGTTTGACATGATGTTATAAAATGCAGAGAAAAACCACACCATATAGAACTGAGTGCTTTCCATTGCATAGTATTTAGAAGATAAAAGGATTATGGACTGCTTGTGATGGTGTGTGTTACATGACCACATTTTGCAGAGATTTGCAAAAGCCTGGGTTATAAACTTGTGGGCACTTTAGTTTAATATTTTACAAGGTTTTTAAAAAAGTACAAGAACAGCAGCAATCAACTTCTAAATGTGATTCTAGAAATCTTGTCTATTCTGATATGAATGCGTTTGGGACTGCTTTAAGTATTCCGTGATATTGATGTTGTGAGATGTTAGCACAGTGCTGATTAAGCCTCCGATACTTTAGTGGGCTAACTAGCTTTTAGATACTCTTTATGTCTTGAGCCACATCCTTAGGGACTGATGTACATTTGATCATCATTTTAGAGAAGAAAATATTGCCAGGACATGAGAGGCCAACTCTATTTCATATAGCTGTATATGACTTCATATACCTGTATTTGAGCTTTTTGATGAGGCTGTAGTTACAGGTCCCCAGCTGTGTAGGCTCCAGGAGCATTGATGCTTCACAGGCAGTGTTTACAGACATTTAAAGTCAGTTAAGTTCATTGCTAAACATACAAGATACACTTTGCTTTGCAAACAAATGCAATCAACCATTACACTTCGGTAATACAGGTAAACAAGGAAAACTTCTGATTTAAAAAGTATAGCTATCCTGGTAGTTCATGGAGTAATGCTTTCACCTTTCTCCCTGTCAACCAAAATGGGGACACAGGTATCATAGAATTGTAGAATATCCAGAATTGGAATGAACCTATAAGGTAGTTGAGTCCTGACCCTGCACAGGACACCCCAAGAGTCATACCATGTGCCTGAGAGTGTTGTCCAAACACTTCTTGAACTCTGTCAGGCTTGGTCCTCTGACCACTTGCCTGGGGAGCCTGTGCCAGTGTCCAATCACCCTCTGGATGGAGAACCTTTTATTAATATCCAACCTAAATCTCTCCTGACAGAGCTTGATGCCATTGCCTTGGGTCTTGTCGCTTGGTCTTTTTTCAGCATTTTAGAACAAGAACTTCCATGTGGATATAACCATCTGAAACCTGTTTTAAGAAAATATGCAACTCTGAAAAGGATATCTAATTCTCTTCAGATTGCTTTGCTGATGTTACCGTTAGTTAAAAACCAAAACAGTTTTTCCCCCTCCTCTCAGACTTGGTCAAAGTGCATGATTTTAGGAAACCTCTCTAGAGTTAATAACATTAGCAAAAGTAAGTATTGGGCTTTCCTGGTGTGTTTCTCATGCTGTTCTGCCATGTGCTTGCTTTGGGGATGGCGTGTTCTCTTGTGCTCTTAGTACTGGTGACCCCCTCTTTGCCCAGACCAGGGACAGACACAGTAGAAACCATCAGGAAGATGGAGGCCCTGCTTTGAGTCAGGAGTTTCAGGTTTGTTTTGTAACTTAACCACAAGGACTTTAAAGAACAGGCTTTTGAGGGATGGGAGGCATTTGAGCAAAACTATGCTTGGTTTCCCACTGTGGGCACATACATGAAAAACATGTTGAAACCTATTTGAAATGTTCTGTTTTAACAGGATGGGGACAATGATTTCTCATGACCAAATTCCTCCTTTGATTTAACTTACACTTCAGATTAGCACCGTAACCTGTTGTTTGTCCTTACTGGATTGAAGTGTTTTCTGTTCGCAGTTCAAAAAATGGGCTGCTTAATAAAAATTTTAAAAGTCTAGTTTGTGTTATGTTGTGCAAAAGAATAAAATCACCCACTGTGTATGAATTTAAGGAATGTGGATGGAATTAGAATATTAACAGTTTGTAAGTCAGCATGCCTTCAGGTGGAAAATGCTTCTGTGGAGTTTGCCAAAGCAAGGAGCTGGTGATGATTCCTGAGGAGCTTGTGATTCAAACAGTGGTGAGATAGTGGACAACTGCTGGAAACAGCAGCAGTCTGAGACATTTGTAGTGTGGCTTTTTATTACTTCAAACAGTAGGCTGTGTATACTTGTCCTTGGAACAATATTTATGACTTATCCAGGCAGACTGTGCCCAGTAGTGGACTACTGAAGTTGAACTTTGTGTTGTGATTAATTTGGGGATGTGCAGTTGGAATTCTTGCTGCTTCTGCCATGTGACATTCACCTCCCATCTGTTGGGGAATTTCTTGTTTCTTTCTCTTGAGACGTAACCAAATTACTTGCTCCAGGACTAAAAAGTGCAGGAGATACTAAGAGTTTTTAGTTTTGCCTCAAATATGCAATAGCATTACTGAGAGAGCACATTGTATTAATTGATGTCCATGGAAATAACATGGGACAGGATCAGGACAGAGCTCTGCTTGGTTTGATTTGCCTGCATACAGAAAGTACAATCATAAAAAGTGAAAAAGAATGGAATTTTTATTGGTTTCGTTTTCCGTTCTCCTCTTGCTCTTCTGAGCTTTTAACCAGTAGACCAGACTATGAAATACAGTAGAATGATAAAAGGATGATTGAGTAATATGAAGAGGAGCTCTTGTTAGCTCGTTTTAAACAGGTTACATGAGCTTTACAGAATCAGTGTTTTGCATATTATATGACGCCCTACATTAACAGGTGTTTTGTATTACTATTTCAGACAGATGAATTGAGCAGAAAAGGTTAATGCTTTGAGTGCTGGAAGCAGGTGGTTGGTGGCTTTGACTATTTATCTACTTCACAGCATATTGGCTGTTGTCCTAGCAAGCCTGACTTTTCCTAGGGAGGCAGCATATGAAAGTATGCAGAAACTTGGTGTAGCAGAATTAATACAGAAATCAACATGATCTAAACTTGTCCTTACTGACAAGTGTGATTTTATTTGTTTTTGGTTCAAGACTATCTACTAGTACTTTATAGGTGTTTGTCCTAAAACAGAGAATGCTTGAGTGAGCTTGAGTGTAAAAAGCATCTTCTCTCATACTTCTGAAAGGGTTTTGTCTCATGGTTATGTTAGATGCTAACCCCTGAAAAGCAAAAATAGTGTTGGTGATTTTTCTGTTTTGTCTGTATTTAACAAAGGTCTTGCTTTTTACACTGAGTTTTGTTGTAATTCCTATCTCTGTTTCACATGCATCTACAAAGATTGATGGTATACTGAGATTTTATTGAGGCATATCAGGCAAGGCAGGTTGGGATACTACCAGTGCAGTACAGCAGTTCACATTTGGCGCTGTACACCTCAGCTGCTGTCTTCCCCCTTGGTTCACCACTCCTGGGAGAGACATGAGCATAGATAACTGTTTCTTTTGAATTTAATTTTTTTATCCAGCATTTTTTATTTACCTGTAAAATTTTCTTTTCGACTTTCAATGAGGAAAAAGGCAGAAACACAGGCCAACAGCAAGACACAGTTGAGCATGGAATTGTTTCATACCAAGTATGTGTTTGAATTTGAAACTTTCCTAAGAGATAATGTCTGGTAACTACTTGTAACAGGATAAATAGTCAACTTTTTTCATGTTTTGGTTTTCCAGCTTACAGCACAATGGAAACTGACCCTTGTTAGTGCCTCCAGCTACCATTGTAACACTACAAATTTTATATGTGTATACTCCAAATAGGAAAAACCCTATTGTTTTCCTTGGGTCTATTATAGTTTATTAACATAATCTCAAGGGAAATTCAGTAGTGAAGAGGCAGAGGCTCTTTTTCACAAAAGTGCAGTGTTAAATTAAATTTTCTAAAATATAGCAAAACTCAGTGTAGAAGCAATCTGTGATTACCTCAGTCTAATTTAGTAGCATGGATTTTTTTTCAAAAATACATTATATGCCTCCAGTTTTTATTTTGTCTTTCCCTGTGCTTTTTTCATGTAGCCCATTTCTGTAATAGATATCCAGTTTGTATGCTTATACCTTATACCAGTCATCAAATATGAACATTTACTTTGTGGAGCCATCAGATTGATACTTGTAACTCCAAAAAATGAAGGTGAGTGAAAAATGTTATTTTGAGTCAGAAAAGATGTAATGATGGATGTATCCTAAATACAATGAAGAATTTTCTTTCACGTCCTTTCAGAAAAGAATACCATGTTTAATTAGAGTCCTGAATCCAGATTGTAAAAATTCTTACAGTAGGAAAGCTGCAGGAAATGGAATTTTTACTTCAGGTTGCTCTTAGCTTCAGATACTGCCTTTTAAATACATAATATCTGAAACTGAAATTACTCTTTTAGATATTTCCTCTTTTCATATTTTATTTCTTGCTATTAGTAGTAGGAGGTCTCTTGTTAAGTTAGTATTGGACACATTTGCTAGCTTAGTTATATGAACTGTGCTGGACTGAAACAGCAAAGACATTTAAGCTGTTCAAAGGGGAAGACCAAAAATGGATGGATTTTTGAAATGGATGAACTTTTACATGAGAAGTGGAAGCTATGGCTATTTTGTTTTTATATGTATGAAATTTATTTGACCCCTTTTGGTCCTGTAGCTTGTAATTGCATTTATAACCTGTGAATTTGACTGTTTATGTATACATGGATGTAACACATGTATACTCAAGCATTGTAGTAAATATGGTCAAATATGTTTTTGCACAGGCTTTGTTTTGACCTTCCTTCTATGGCTCAGCAGAGTTGCTTCTAATTTAGTTCTGAACTAATATAAATACTATGTAAACCTGGAGCTTCAGAATGTGGTGACTTTGTAGGATTGACTATCAGAGAATGGTCTGGGTTGGAAGGGACCATTAAAGGTCATCTCGTCAAACCCCCTGCAATGAACAGGCATGTCTTAAACTGGTTCAGGTTGTTCAGAGTCCTGTCCAGCCTGGCCTTGAATGTTTCATGGCCTTGAATGATCTTCAACGACGTCTCCAGGCAACCTCTTTAGTTTAAAACCATTACCCTTTGTCCTGTCTCAACAGGCCCTATTACAATGTCTGTCCCCATCTTTCCCGTAATCCCTTGTTAAGTACTGAAAGGCCTCCCTGGAGTCTTCTTTCTCTCCAGGCTGAACAATCCCAGCTCTCTCAGCCTTTCCTCATAGAAGAGGTGCACCAGCTCTCTGATCACCGTTGTGGCCTCCTCTGAGCCCACTCCAACAGGTCCATGTCCTTCCTGTGCTGGGGACCCCAGAGCTGATGCAGCACTGCAGGTGGGGTCTCAGCAGAGCAGGGCAAACAGGCAGAACCCCTCCCTCACCCTGCAGCCCACACTGCTTTGGATGCAGCCCAGGATACAGTTGGCTTTCTGGGCTGCAAAAACACAGTGATGGCTGAAGTCCAGTATTTCATCCAGCAGACCCCCAAGTCCCTTTTGGCTTCCTCTCGTGAGGAAAAGGATTATTTCCTTCATATTTTAAATACATTGGTTTTCAGTGTTAATGACATAATGCAGTGTTAAAATATGTCTTGAGCAACATGTTTTTTAAGTCAACAGTTCACAGTTTTTACAGCAAGCAGTGCATGCTCTTGAATTTGTGGCTTCCATTTGTATTTCACAAAAGACACCAGTTAAGCATGCTTGTTGCAAAATTTTTAAGTTAAGCTGTTGTGAAATGCTACTGAACATATTACAATTATTGTAGGAAGGACATTTAATGAGAATAAGCCAGGTATTGCGTACTCTGTTGCTGTGATTCTTTATTGGTGCTGTGGTTGAGATGCAGTGTGCTAATCTTGAATTTCTTGTGGCTATTGCTCAGAAACCACATGCTAGGATGACATTGTCATACTCTAAGAAAATGGTCAGGGAGTATGTTTGGATTGAGGAGAATGGGCTGTAACTGACTTCCTCTAACGTCCTAAATGGCATTACTTACATAACGAGATTTCCAACTGGGAATCATTGCCTGGTGCAAATTTCCATGTGAAGAGAACACACTGAGTTGCCCCATTTCTCTTCTTTTTCCCCTGCTTCCTGCTAGAGCTGTTGTGGTGATGCAGCTGATACCAGCTTCACCCCCTGCAAAAGATGTGGCTTTACTTTGTGGCCTCATGGGCAGATGACAGGTAGTAGGATGGAGAGATGGAGAACAAGATTTTACTTTGTCTTCTCAAAATATTCTTCAGATAGCTCTAGTTGTGGCAGCTATGTGCTCCTTTCCCACCACCTTCGTCTTCCCTGATAGGGAGATGCACCTGTTTGCAGCCTTGGTGTTCTTTTGTTAACCTTTGCCCACTGTCCTGAGGATTTGAGGTTTGAAATAGAGTTAGCAAATCATTACATCACTGTGTGAGGGGTTTTTTTGACTTCTCCTGTGCTGATTTGTCACGCTTTTCTTCTTGGTTTGTAATCTTGATATGTTTACAATAGGGAGAGGCAAACCTTTTCAGAACGAATATTTTTTCTTACTTTGACTTTATGATAACGAGAAGCTTGCAGGATGTTTTAACAAGGTTACCTTTGTCTTAGCATTGAGATCTGAAGTTCCATAATGAGAGGTTTTGTTACTGACCCACAGTAAATTTGGATTATGTTGCTGTTTTTCCTTTGGTTGTCTTTATTTTTATATAAGGACACTTATCGATAGCAATGATGTGGACACACTGAACCATTAGCTCTACCATCATTTATTCAACTGCACAGGGATTCAGTTTGCATTTCCGAGGGAAAAAATATATTGCTATGTGAATGCTTAAAAAAGGGAGGGCATGGCTAATAACTATTACAAGCTGATTTGTTATAGTTGTAGCGTGTTTCTCTTGATGTTTGCTTTTAAGAGACAGGGAAGACTCTGTCTAAATTGGAGCCTGAAATCCAAGTTGAGTGTATTTGCAAAACCTCTTATTGGAAAAGTGATTTTACTTTATCTTTCACTAATACGCTGGATCCTATATGGCACAGTGTTGTAATAATAGTGCAGCAAAACCTGATGAAAGACCTTCTGGGGAAAGTGATTATATTTTGGAAAATCTCATACTGTTTCATAGCTGCATACTCACAAGTAGGGCTGTTTTCCAGGATATCCTTGCAGGTGAGGGGGCTGGATAAAGGTGTATTAGTAGCTAGGGTTGGTGAATTTGAGTTACACCAGCAGTGAAAATTACTGTGCTTGTATTTGCGTATCACAGTTAACTGTCCAAGAACTCTGAGACAGGTATGGAAATAAAGCAGCCATCTTCAGTTAAAACAGCTCTCCATGCCCACAGATGAACAGCTCTCCTTCTGCTTCTGGACTTCTCACTGGGGTTTTCTACAAGGCCCTTGCTCTCTGTCATCCTGTATAACCTGTCCTTAGGATTGAAAGGAGAGCTGAGAACACAGGTAGTTCAAAGGCAGCTGTGCCTTATTTAAGACCTTAACTTTGTTTTTGGTGCCTTATTTAAGACCTTAACTTTGTCTCCTAGGATTCCCAAGGCTTTACAAGATGAGCCCTGGTATTAGGAAGGCTCAGATTAAATCTGGATTGTTAGGAGTTTGTATCATAGATGGAGAACAAGAAAGTACTCAAAAATAGCATAGGAGCATTGCTTTCCCTAGTATGTTTAAAAAGACAGCTTTAATAAAATTCCTGAAATTGTGTAAGTATTTCTTTAAAATTAACTTAAACCAAAAATGTTTGTTTGTAGTTTTTGATATCTGATATAATTATGTTGAATTATTTTGTTCTTTGGTATTAGCATCCATGCAGATTGAGAAGTTGAATTAGCACAACTGGAACATACATGTATGGATCAGTGATTCCCAAGGTCTCTTGTCTGTTTTCCTTAGCAGAGTTGGTAATGCTCTGAGCAATCCCCCATAGCCAAGCAATGGCTAGCCCATATAGTCCATCTTCACTGTTGTAGGTTATTCAACTTCCTTATTCCTATTGTGTGTGCAAAAAATGGTAATTCCGCATGTAATTTAAGTAGACTTTATTTGTGCTTTACTCTCTCTGCACGTGATCATGGGCTGGTTGTGCTGATCTGTGCATTCATAATGTCCATAGTTGTCTGCAGAGAAATACAGCATTTAGCAGTTTTGGGGTGGAGAAGTCAAAAAAACCCCAAACCCAATCAAACCAGAACCATCAAACCGAAATAAACAAACCATGTCCTTCTTAGAATGAATCATGAATGGCCTGGGTTGGAAGGGACCTTCAATATCACCTTGAAGTAGATAGGAACTATGTGGGGTAGTTCCAACCCCAAGTTCTTCTGTACCTATAACATCACAGTTAGAATAAACACTGCTACATCCAGCACTGCAGGTTTGTATATTTCTTAAAAATGTTTTTATACCTAATATAAAAAATACAAATGCCTCTCTGTGTGTGTGTATATATATCTCTCTATTAAAGTTCCTTGTTATATGCTAGCTTTATATCACCCAAGGATATTGTTAGATGTCTCTTTGAGAGCAAAATTTTGCTTTTTTAATAAAAAATAGTATCATTAGGAAGGATTAAGGCAGAGAGGTTGTGCCTGTCTTCCACCTCTTTATAGATGTAAAGCAGGCTTTATTCTGTGGAGGTTTAGTGACAGTAACTGACTCTAAGGAGTTACTATTGAAGAGACAAAGGACCTTCCCACTGCTGTTAGCCTTTCAGACTTACCTGGTGGCCTTGCAAAAGGAGATGTTGGGGTGATAAGAGCCACAGCAGAAAGAAACATGGGTAGCTTTGTCAGCAGTTACAATTAGCACTTTGTTATAGCAATTTCCAGAGAAATCATATGTGAAACATAAATTGCAGGTCAGATTCATACTCAAAATATTTTCCCACAAACATACACATGATTTTTGTTGTTACGGGTTGCTAGTGCCTTGGGAGTCATTATGAAATTTGCATCCTTGTTTAACTCTCAATTGAAAATGTATTCAAAATACAGAGAGGAAGGAATGCTGATAAGGTGTATACAAAGTCCACTAGGAAGTACTACACCTATGTCTTAATGCTGAAGTTGTTACTCTGTGTTGATCTAATCTTTGATGTTAATACTTGCAAACTGCTAATGAAACTTCTTGGCACTGAGCTGCTACCATCCTGTTTGCTCACTTATGCAAAGGAATCCCAGATAGCTTACAGATGTTCCTTAGTAAAGACTGGAAGCAAGAGATTGAAAAATCTTGCTTCAGTCACTTGTAGAGGCACCTGGGATGTTTGATACAACCTTACTTCCTGAGATAAAGTGATCTCAGGGTAAATTGCTGGTGTATTTTACAACTCAATTTCTGGTCTCAAGGTAAAGTCTCCTCAAAAGGTGCAGACTTAACAAACCTTCTGCTCCTTAACTCATGAGTTCCCATGGATGTTACTAATTCAGAAACACTGGCAAAATTAGCCTTAAATTGTCCTATCAAATTAAAAGCAGAATTTCTTTTCTGGTTTGTGGAAGGTGAAGCAGGCAGCCTGGTTTGTGTATATCTCATGCCAAGGTGATGGATGTCAGGTGATTCCAGGAATATATTCATGTGAAAAATGTCAGGTCTTCATTGTCTGCAATGTTCTTTACTGACACTGAGTTATTTTATGTAAATAGCAACCATGGAACATGTGTTTTAACAGAAATACTAAGGAGACTGTGATAGTTTCCTCTGTGGTACCAACTATTTGGGAAAGTTCTAGATTTTCTTGCAGATCTCATGTTGTTAGCTCTGTCTTGTTAGTAATTGCACAATCTTTTTGGTAAATTTTTCATGTGCGATAGACTTAGAGAAGGACAGACTTAGGCTTTACATGGAATATGGTAAATCCATAAACTTCTACGCATTCTTTGAGGGTAAGTTTCTTCAAATTTGATGGATATCAGAATAAGAACTGTTTTTTATTTTTGATGTATTGGTAGAAGATTTTTGTGTGTGTGTGTGTGATCACAAATTATTCTAGTTGGGAATAGGTGATTTTCCTTGTAACTCTTTCCATAAAATGCATTGAGGCAGGTTTTTACCAGATCTTTAGTTAAATATCTAATAGTTTTTAAAAAAATCAAGTATGGACAAATATTTTAATAAAAGTTTTCTATTTGTATGTTATGCTTTCTGTTACGCCATAGGGAAGCCGTTTGCGCAACATAAAACCCAACATGTAAAAATACAGAAAAACAGGAGAGTATATTGGAAACAGGAATGTGAATGGCTGCTTTGTTAGACACGGATTGACTGAGGGGGGAGAAGAGTAAAACCAAACACAGTCATTGTGTTTTACTCTTGAAGTGTTTGACTGTGGCACCACCCTTTTGCCTAGAGTTTATTGAGCTGAAGGTTTCAGTCAAAATATCCTGCCCCTGGCTTAACAAAAACATTTCTGATGGTTTAAGACCTGTTACTGCACCTGTAACAGAGGTTACAGATTTAGCGGAGGAAAAATCTGTAATAAATTTTCTTCCATTCTTTTAAGCAGTTGTTTAGGCTTCCCTAAAACACAATAAAGGGAATGAAAGTCTGTAGGGTGAAGGACTGAGGTCACTCTGTAAGTGCCATAACTTGAAATGTGTCATATAATTTCAGACCTAAAGCTTTGATTAGTAGCTGTCACTGCAGCCTTCACTGTATTGGTGACAGTTCCTTTCTCTCATAGCTGCAGATGTACAGCTATGAAGGGTATTACTGAATTTGCAGAATCAAGCACTCAGAAATGAACATCAATATGAAGAACAGCTATGCAGCATTGTTTTCTTTACATTGTAAAAATTCTTACTCAGTGAATACCTGCTGGTGTTTGCTAAAGGTTACTTCCATTTTCAGTGTTGTGATGCAATTTCCATGGCACATTCTCAAGTGCTATTTACTGGTATATAATTATTTTTAAAACTTTCAAACTCTTGCAGAGGGCACAATTTTTAATGTTCTTATGGTTTTTCTGTACTTCCTATCCCTGTAATACGCAAGTGCTTTACACTTATTTTCACAGTATTCTTTGTGGTCAGAGTTTTATGGCATTCCTTGTTGTCTTGGTTTGAAAGACAGGTGTCTGCCAAGAGAGGTTGAACCCTCCCTTAGGACAGAGAATGTGATTTTTCCCCTCCCTCCGAATTATTTAATTTTGAAAATCAAGTGCTTTCAGGCAAAGGTATGGGAAAAAAGGAATATCAGTTCTTTACTAGTATCTATAAACAAGCAATAACAATAATAGCAACCACAACTAGAACCAGAAACCAATAGCGGAGGACTTGTGAGCTGCTGAGCCTTTTCCCGTGTGGTGTAATCACAGTCGCAAGCAGCAGGGGTGCTGTTGAGCTCCCGGCCGGGCAGGGCAGGTACGATGACTCCCGAGCGGCTGCAGGTGGCGCTGTGGCGCAGGGTCAGGTCAGCCTCAGGCAGCTGGTAATGGCGGGCTGAGAAGCATGCAGGGCAGCGAAGCAGCTCGGAGCAGTGAGAAAGCAGGGGTAGGAGCTGGCTCTCTCCCCGGCTAGCAGCGAGGTCGCAAGGATTTCTGCAGTCACAGCAGATGCCGCAGTCTCGTGTGGCAGAGGGCAGGGGCAGGCGGCAGAGGCAGCCGGACTCTTCCGGCAGCAACTGCGAGAAAACGCAGCCTGGGGAAACGTGCATTTCCCGATGGGAAAAAAGGTTGAATCAAAGCTCACCCAGCCAGGAGAAGAAAAAACAGGGCACAGTTGGATTTCCTCTGGTCGCAGCCGAAAAGCAAAGAGCAGCCTCTCCTCTCAGCGTCCGAACCATGAGAGACTGCGTTCCAAGGGCTGGCTCTTCCCTTACCGTGCCCTGCCCAAGCCCAGCTTTTGTCTTTTACAAAAGACTTGATAGCTCTAAACATCCAACTATTTGTTGCTTAGTAACAGCGATGGAGAAAAATTCTAAGGCTTTCTCCAAACTCCGACACTTGCTACTTAGTGTTTGGAGATTTAGTGAGTGGGAATAGGGTCAAATGTATCCCCAGGCTTAGTCATCTGATGTGTGACTCCCACAGGTTTCTTGCTTTTGAACCTTAAGCTGTAGCTGTGACCTTCCAGGCCCAGTGCCTGTTGGTGAAAGCCGCTTCTGCAAGTCAGACAGACTCCACCCAGGGTGATGTGTTCTAAAAGGAATATAGGTACAATTTGCAAGTATAAATGAATTCTGGAGAAGGAACATCCTTCAAAACTGGGTTGTGGGTGGGTGTCTGGTTTTGTAGTTTTTTGTTGTTTTTGGGGAGGTGGTGGTGTTTTTTTGAGGATGTTCAGGGATCTTCACACACCATGTGATCTCCTTCTGGAGACCACTAAATCATGTTTGCCATGACTGCTAGAAAGGTCATAGAAAGTACAGTTGCCCTCACTACACAAACAGTGGAAGTAGATCTTACCCAGCATGGGTTGAGATGGGAGTTCTAAGGAAATTTATGGGCCTGTGTAAATAATTGTGTTACAAGTGCACCAGGAGGAAGTATTAACGTGTAGGGGCAACCTCACTTCTGGCATTTTTGCATTTTGAATCTTTGACTTGGTGCGTTTTGCCCACAGTTTTGTGTGCATTGTTTTCTGAGTCAGAAAACAAACCAACAGCAATTTGTTACATAATGCTGCGCTCCACACATCACTGGAATGTCTTTTCCAGGCTGCCAAGCTGGTCGCTGTTCCCCCCAACACCATTTCCTGGTTCACCTTTATTCTGTGTTTGTGCTGTGCAGTTCAGCTGTTGCTTGAACGGTCTTGAATCACTGAAAGCAGAGGCAGCAGAGGCTCACTGCTTGCTGATTGGGTGTTGGGGATGCAGCCTGCTCAATCCTTGAGTTGTGTTTGAAGGGAAAGCTGTCCTACCTGTGTGTACTCAGTACAGTCAGTCTCTACTTGGTCTTCAGTCTTACTCTTAAAAGAGAACTGTGATTTCACAATTCTGAGAGTTGGGATTTCATGCTGGAGTTTCCAGAACTAATTAGACACTCTAGAAATTACAGCCTTCTGGAGGGCAAGGCTTTGGAGCTGAAAAATAAGGTATTGGCCAACTGGTAGAGTACTGGTAGAGTACTGTTTGTAAGCAATCTGAAAAATACAGCAGCTGAATAGTACTTGATTTGAGTTTGGTAATCCTAAAATTGTTTTAAATGACCACTAATAGAATAATACATTTCTACAAGGAAGAAGGCCAAGAGGTGCAGAGATGTCAGAGTCTCTCTGGCCTCTCCTGCTCCACATTCACACCCCAGTGACCTGTGAACCCAAAGGTTTGACAGGTGGTGGAGGGAGTTAGTGGGGGTTGTATGTGTTCTTGCAGATGGAGGTGTAGTTAACAGATACACTTTGTTTACCAAATGTTAATGGTTTCTTAAGGAAATAACTCTGTGGCTTCTGGGGCAGTTTCATAACTGAGTGGAATAGTTAAAGCTCAACAAATGGCATTTTTAAGTGGTGTTTCATTATGATTCATGAAAAGGCTGGCCAACTGACATTGCCCAGGAACAGCTATAGTCACAGTGGCTTGAAGCGTATCTGTAAATGCTAGGTTTTTTTGGTCCTTGAAGATTATAAAATGGTTAAAGAAAGTGCAATGGACTCTGGTGTTCCTTGAACTTCTAAAACAGTGACATTATTTTTACGGAAGAAATTGAGAAACATCCCCAGTCATTCATCACTGCCACTTTGCAAATGGAGATGATGTTCACGGCTTAGCTTTAACCAGAAAATTAACTACTACTTGATACACTTACCTCAGTAGTTGTAAGGACAACATTTAATATGTTTTGGGCTTTTTCTGGTTCAGTTGCATATCAGTGTGGAAGGCTCACTGAGCTTGAACAATGAAAGAAAAATCTGTCTCACCTTTTACGAGTTAAAGTTTAAACAGTGGGGGTTAACTATCTACAGGTCAGGAGTAACAAAGGAGGTTTCTTAGCTTTGCACCTGTCAAATTCTGGAAATAATTGCTGTTCTAAAGCGAAAAACCCTAAACGCAAGCTGTACAGCAGCTGCCAAGCCCAGAGTGTGGGTATATGCAAGTACCTGGGCTGAGTGGGTTGAGGAAGCAGAGCTTTTGGTGTGCTGAGTTGTGTTTTGTTGTGTGGAAACCATGGGATACAGGTGTGGTGTTTGCTCAGGAGAGAATAGTCCAAGTAGTCATGAAGGGAGTTTGCAGCTGGGAGGTAGGGCTGTAACTTGAGTTGAGTATGACTCAAAGCATTTTTCCAGCCGTCTTGTAACAGGCAAGAAGCCTCTCCCCTTATGGACTCTCCCTCAGTTATGTCTTCAGGTCAGAGGTGTAGCCAGTCTCCACACTCATGAGCCACATTAGGAAAGGTATAGGTGTTTCCTCCACTCCCCTCCCATCCATGTAACATCCATGTAAAGGAATGAGAGAATGACACACTAACACTTTTTTGTAGCTGTGAATTGGCACCCTTGTGTTGCTGAAATTAATCAGCTATGTTGCTCTTCTATTATTAGAAGTACATTAATGAGCACTCAAAATCTGGAGGGGAAAAAAAGGTGCAGACACTGGAATTTGAAAGCTGCTCATGGTTGAATTCAGCCCTAATTGATGAGGTTTTTAAAGACAGAAAGGTTTTTTTTGTGTGATTTCCAGACATTTCTGTGTCAGTTGTAGAAACCCATTGGTACTGAAAGAAAATCTAAAACTTAAAAGGTGGGACTGGTAATAATTTACAGGTGGTGGGATGAAAGTTGAATTAACTCCAGGAGTCTTTGGTTAAGGCTTGTGTGTGTAGCAGCTTTAGCTTTATCCTAATTCATTTTCATATTAAGCTTCTTGCGTAACTCGTTTCCTTGGTCAGTACAGTTGATTTGAGGGTGCTTGTACTTTTCGTTGTTTAAGAAAACAAAAAAGTGAAATTGTCTGATAAATCTGTTGTACTTGCTTATACTAAACAAGGCAGTAGTAACCTGCATCAAGGTTTAGCAGGGAAATAAGCTGTTAGTCCCCCTTCCTTCACTACAGCTTGTTTTCTTTTTTCTGTCCTATGTAAAATTACCATACTTCAGTAAGCAATGAAACGTGATTTATTTATGTAGTCTGAGAACACCTGGACCCCTAAAGTGAGGTGGCCCAATAAATATTGGCTCTTCATGAGAAGTTTCTTACTGTATCTTGGAAAGCCCAACTTCTAGGATGGACAAAAAAAAGGAAACTGGGTTTCAGCTTTTGTGACAGAAGGGGAGAAAAAGGGTAGCTGTGGTCTCCAAAGGGTTTTTAAGCTGTAACTGACCCAGGCATAGGTTATTTGGGAACAAGGCAAATGTTCAAGACTGTGAAATTACCAGTATTCTGTCTAGGTGCCTGGCTGTAGCTTTGTCTAGTAGATTTCTTGGAGCATCTTCCATGGAGTAGTTGATCTTTGAACCTAGCATGAGTTTTGGGAATAAGGACACTGAGATCTCGAGAAAGAAAACTGTACTTCTGTACTTAATTGCATTTTATATAATCAGCATCTAACAAATATTAAGTTAATTTGCTCTGTGAGAAGGGAAAGTATAATCAATTTTGTTTTAAGATAATGAAGGCATTAGAAGAACTGAAAAGGTTCTCATAGGAAGTTGGTGGCAGAGGTAGAAAATCAAACTGCTTTAGTAGTGTCCCCCTGCAATTCATAATCCAACAATTTTAAGGTTTTTCTGCTCTTGTGTATGCCAGAGTTTACAGCCAAATCCAGTTGTGTTTTTAAGACTGAGTTGTATTGCTTATCCTTACTTTAAAAGAAAACCAAGAACACGTGAGAAATTTGTCTTTTCTAACCTGTATTGAAGGACCTTGAATTTGCTTCACGATAACAAAAAGCCAGTGTCTTTTTACTGCAGGTAAAATGATTGCTTGGCTAGTATTTGTTTTCATGCTAATCTTGTGTGTCTTGTTAAACTGGGAGTTGAAGAGATACAGAAAGTTGTATGCACACTTATAGAAGAGCACAGAAGCTTGTGCCATTGCTGTTCTGTGCAGCCACGCGCTTCTGTGGCTGCTGGCACTTACATCTCTGTTTCTTCTTACTGTTTTAAGTCAGATTACTGTCTTTTCTTCACCTGTAAGATGGAGATGCTGTGTTTCAATATGTTCATGCAATTCAAAGATGCTACAGTGCTGTTCTGCGTTGCTGCTGTTACTCAGTGTCTCAATGCAGTGAAGTGAGGTGTGAAGCCACATCAGGCTTAGTCTCATCATCATCCTTGGTTGACTTTTATTATTGTTATGTTAAAAACCCAAAGGTGGGTCACAATGGTACCCCTTTTCCAAAGATTTAGTATTTTAGTGCCAAGCAGTTTTTCTGGGTCTAGGACCAGACTTTCAGTTAGATATAAGTGTACCATTCCTGTGTTATAGTAAAACTAGGCAGCTTTACCTATATGCTGGCACTTTCACTGCACTGCACCACAAATTTTGATTATACATATAATAAATACCAGTTGATAATGAATTTTGAATTTATGGTATTGAACACTTCATGTTTGGCTGTTTCCTACTTGTTTTTTACGCAGAGAATTTACCATAATAGTCAGCTACTCTTAATCTTTCGTATCTGTATCAGTGTAGGACCTTCCATCTCTGTGTGCTTAGACAAAAATGTACTGTATACTGTAAAGTTTATTCTGTTTAACTTTTTAGTTCACAGTGACAACCTGGACACTCTAAGTGATTCTTTGAAGGTGTATGGTCATAATGGGTGTATCAGTGGAGCTTCTTGGGTGCTCGTCCCACTCTATGCTTTTTTCATTGATGTAGATGATGGGATGAAGATCATCTGTACCAGGTTTGCAGATGACACCAAAGGGAGAGAGTGCTTGATGGCACAGCAGCCTGTGATTAGGTGGGACCTCAGCAAGTGGGAAGAATGGGCAAACAGAACCTCATGAGGTTCAGTGAAGACATGTGTGCCTTGAATAGAACAGCCTCCAGATAACAGTGTGGGCTGGGAGCAGCTTCATGTGTGTTGGTTATGTTTGTGGCTGTTTTGGTTTTGGGGTTTTGTGCGTGTGTGGGTGGGTTTTTTTGGTTTTGTTTGGTTTTGTTTTTTTTAAAGAAAATTAAACTCATGGACACTAGGTTGAGTCAGCTCAGTTCCCTTGCAACATTAGAGGCCAAAGTCTTGGCTGCATCAGCAAGAGTGTAGCCAGCAAACTGGTGAAAATAATTACTCTTGCTTACCATTTGGGAGAACTGAGCTGGAAAACTGAGCCCATCACAGGACTTCTGAAAATAAAATGGGTACCAGTGATCCAGAGATGAGATGTCATTGCTGTTTTCAACTGCCTAATTTGTAGCTACAGAGAAAGTAAAACCTAAATTTTCTCAGAGGAGCCCAGTGGTAAGACCAGAACTAGTGCTCTTAGCAGCACAACCTTCCTGTAGTTATGGGAACAAAGAGAGTAATGATTTTATTGTAATTCTGACTGGTTAAACAGAAAAAAATGTTCACAGCAAGAACATTAAAGTGGCAAGAACATTAAAGTAGCAAGAACATAAAGTAGCAGGAACAGGTTGTCCGGAGAGGCTTGTGTCCTCCTTTGGGAGTCTCCATCCTGAGATCCTAGAATGGGACCATCTCTATCAGGCAGGTTGTCCTGTTTGACTGAGTGCGCAGCTTCAGGATGGACGCACACGGAGTGTTGAAGGAAGAAGGGAATACCTGCCTAAACAGCCACATCAGCTGAATCAACCCTGGCAGTCAGTGGGGTGACAGATACCACAGCCAGATCACCCTCACAGCAGATATGCTCAAAGCTCAACTGGACAATTTGGGTTTCATTACTGAACTCTGGAATTAGCCCAGTTTTAAGCAGGTGTTGAAAGTAGATGGGAAGTTAAAGGGGACTCCAGAGATCCCATCTAACTAGAGTTTTTCTGTGGTCCTATACAGCTCCCTTGTTGATGACGGTTTACAAAGACCTCTTTCTATATAACTATATTAATCTGCCTTATGCAAGGCACATGTAACAGGACCTTGGTTTTTGAGGCCAGGAGAGTGTGCCACTTTAGTTCCAGAGTGTATGTATGTGTCATTTCAAGTGATTTTCTTCTTTGGGAAAGAGCTTAGCTGACTGTGAACAGGAGTGGTGGTGGGTGTGTTTTCTTTTGGCATCTTTAGAGAACAACATTAGTGTCAAAGAGCAGAGCCAAAAAGAGCTGCAAAACAATATTCATACAAATAGAAATGCTCTCAGTGACAAAGTAGTTGTTTGCTCACACAGACAGTCTGGAGCACTGCTGTTCCCTTGTTTGTTTTTGTTCGAAAGTCCAGATACTTGTAAATATGATTTTTGTCCTTTTCCTATGAAAAAAAGAGTAGGAAGATAGGAGCATTTCAAATGGCCTCATTATCGAGTAAGGCCAGAGTACCATGCTTGTAATGCTGGCTAGGAGGCACAAGGGAAAAATGTAGAAGAGTAAACAAGATAAGTGTTAACTTTGTAAAAGTACAATTTCTAAAATTAAAATGCTTCAAGCAGGAATTTCAGAGAGTAATTACTCAATTTATTGCTTTAGGATTTTTGCACCTTGAATGGGTAAGTTCTTGCCATCCTGATTTTGGGAATAGATAAGGGTAGGTCCAGAGGAAGCAGTTGGTCTAGATGACTAGTTGGACATTGCAGGACACTTCTAACTGAACTATTCTAAAATACTCAATATATCTTTAACTTTTTATAAGCTTGTTTCTGCCTTTATGGCTAGAGAATTTGTTTCCTGAAATGTAAACAGAAATGAGTCCTCTTAGTCCATGAAGTTGGTGGGCTTTATGATATTCACATTTTTCTCCTTTCTGAGTCAATGATTGTGCTATCCTGTCTTTCATCTTTGTTTCAAGTTAAGCTCCTGTGTGTCTGGAATATAGTCAGCCATTGGTGTTGATTCCTTTATTATGGATTGATGTCTGAGTGGGGACTTACTCAAGAACAGCTCAGAATTTTGTCTGTTCCTTTGCCATTTTTGATACTTAAAAATGTGACTCAAAAGGGAAAAAAGTTGGAGTGTATTTGGGTATCCAGCCTGCAAAGACAGGTGGCTGATCTGATCTGACATGCAGTTAATGATTTAAAAGTCCTGTGAGTGATTTGTCCTGAGGCTCAAAACTGAATGCTGGGCTCCCACTTCCCTTTCCTTGTAAGCAGCAGCAGCCTGCAGCTGTGCCCCAGACCCATTCTGGAGCTAGAAAGTAACTCATTAGCTACACATAATGCGTCTCTGTGAGGTGCAGGGACAGGAGTCACTTGAGAAGGGTAGAGAGCATGTAAGACAGGCTCTTGCTTTTTTTCTGTCTGGACCTTTAACTACTGTTAAAGGTATGACCATATTTCTCATTTCCCCCCCCCCCCCATCTTTGTACATGACAATGCTTTGGTATATTGTCTCTGGACCTTTGTACCACTTATTAAAATACATCTGCAGTATACAGTTAAAAATTGCTCTTCATTATCAAAGAAAGATACTTGCATGCACCTCAAACCACAATCTAGACAGCAGTTTTAAGCCCTATGTCTTGTAAGCAAGTGTCCTCCTGTTTTTTGTCAAACCAGTGCTTGTCTGGCCTTACAGCTGCAGGTGATAAAAGACAACGTTGGGCTGAAGCTGCACAGGTGTGCAAACACAGTGTTTGCTTATTCTGTTTGCTGCAATCTGAATCCTTCACTAGTCAAAGTATTTGTTTTCCTTGGAAAACTACATTGTAATGTAGCATGTAACACCACATTAAATACTATGGAATAGGTAGGCTGGCTGGTCACTGTGAGCAAAAGGGCTAATTTTTTTTTGGCCAGGGACACTAGTTAGCTTATGAACTGCAAAGCCACTCCACCTCAATATAGGACTGAAAAAACCTATATGGAATAAACACTAGTGAATATACTGTTTCCACTGGAATTTTGTCTTGCTTTCAATACTTTGACTAGTGGCCCTGGGGAAGAATGACTCTTGCTATGGCTTAAGAAATGCAAGAATTGCGTTGTTGGGCCCTTCAGCTAACGTTTGACAAATGCTGTATGCTAGCCCTAGCTACTTGTATTTACTGTATTTACTTAGCTGTAAATCTTGCAATTCATCTTGCAACCCTAGTTTTATAGACTATCTTACACAATTTCTCCTGTTTGCCAGAAAATTTGTACCCATGTACCCATAAATGTACCCATGCAACATGGAGATACTTATTTCCTGACACGAAGAAACAACTGGGTATTCTCTGGGTTTGGCTTTTTTCTTGAAGAAAGAGAAGTGCTATTTGAATTGAATAAGTACGGTTTTATTTGGGCTTGGCTTATGTAGCTCATCAGAGTAATGTGGTAGCATCTTAACGTAACAAACATATAGTAATGTTCCATTTATTACACTGCAGTGCTAAAAATGTTGTGCAATGGGCCTGGATACCAAAACTGGGGTCCAAATTTCTTATTTTAATAACAATTGAAACATCTATAAATGTTTTATCTGGAACAGGCAAGGAATTGAAGAATATAGTCTGGTTAGTAGAGTGATTCATTATTCCTACAGTATTCATGTATTATACACTTCTATTTATTAAATATCAATTAGATTATACAACTGTTTTTAATTCTCCTTCTGAGCTGATGCCTTCTCAACTGAGATGGGTAACTACTGCGGTAAGCAGAATGGAAGTTAATAGTATTGCAACAGGAAAACCAAAGACTGAACTATCAAAACTAATACAAAATGCTGGTAATAATGCTCTTTCTCTCATGCCATGTAGTTTTCAATAATTTTAATGCTTCTTCATGTAACACAAATTTTGTTTGGTCTCAGCTTATTAATCTATTTTAGGAAAAAAAGCACCAACAAACCTGTAATGTATTTTTAGGTGTGTAAAAAGGCTTTAGGCTTCCACCTCTGATTTTCTGTCCCATAGCCCTTTCTCTTAGGTGACAAACTTTTTTTAAATTCATATTGTTTTCACTTCTGCAAGTTGTGGTGTCCTTTATTTAAAAATAAATAAAGAAATAAATCAAGAAAACGAGATCCCAGAGCAGACAGTACTGGGGGTTGAGATTATTTTTAGGCATATCTAACTTCTGTCACATCAGCAATGTTATATGACTAAAAATATTACAAGCATACTATTAACCTTTGCCAAATAAATGCAAATGCTACTTCAGATTTCAAGATAATGCCAGCATGAGACTGGCAGATGTTTTTCCCATGTCCCTGTCTGACAAATTCTGTAGGGAGAAGGGGGCATGTGGAAGTGTGGTAGTGCCTAGAGGGGTGGCTTCTGTGCTGTCCCCATCCCCCTCAAATGACTTGAGAGGGAGTATTACAGTATGCATTTCAGGTACAGACCTATTGGAATTAAATTACCAGTGAGAAGTTAATTGAATTAATAGAGTATTCAGTGCTTCTTTTTATGGTTTGTTCTCTCTTTCTCTTTATTCAGACTGGAATAATTGTAATGACAGAAGGTTCATCACTTCAAGTGAACTAAGTAGCCTTCCTTTATGGTGCACAGCAAAGTGTGGACGGCAGTAAATTCCTTTCCTATTTAAGGTTGAAAGTAGCTGCTCACAATTGCTTTCTGTGTGGGCAGATTAGACAATGAACAAGTTAAAAAAATTGAAAAATAGTACATTTTAACATGAGAGTCACAGTTTGCACTTTGTAGCTTTTCTCTAGGACCAGTGTTGCCCAAGTTTCTTGTGTGAGATGGCAAGCACTGGTTTTCCCCCCAGCGCCCACCGTGGGCTCCTGCTGCGATGTCACCTGAGCAGCAGGCAGGGAGCAGGCAGGGAGGCTCCCAGAGCCCTGGCTCTGTTCCTGGGGGGCTCTGCTGCAGGTGAGCAGCTGCTTGAGCTCGCCGGGTGAGTTGCTGCTGTTACTTAAAGGAGTAACTGAAAGATGGGCTGACGAGCAATAGTCCTGTGTCCGTTTGTCATAAAATGTTTGAGCCGTCTGTTGCTAGAGAAACTACCCCAGTCTACCACCTGGTGTTTCACTGAGCCTGGGGATTTAGCCCAGATAAGCACTGGTTTACTTAATAAATATTGAAAAGGGAAAAAATGGAGAATGGAGCGGGGAAAGATGCCATAGTTGTTCTCTGTTTTATTGAGTGCTGAATGAGACCATTTGGATCATTGTCTCCTGCCATGGTTTGTGTGTCACTAAAACCCATTTTCTTTTAATTTTGAAAATTGAGGATGAAGAATACCATTAAACAGATACAACTCTACACAGGGATTGGTATAAAGTTCTGAGTAACATGTGATTTAATTTGGAGTTGTGGATGGCCACCTGCTGTACTTCTGTTCTTGTGGCAATCTGGCAAGTGGCTGCACTATTTCATTGCTTTTATTTGTTGGATATGTTAGGATTCATCCAGGAGAGCTGCAGACTGACTGGGCTGGCACAGACCGGGGGAGTGCTTGGCCGCTGGCCCCTTCAATACAAACAGAACCCCAAACTGCTAAGGTTTCTTTCAGTGATCTCAAAATGCATCACTCTGTTGCTGTCACATACAGGTAAATTATAATTTCATCATAGGTTAATTATTTCCTTTTCCTAATCATTAAAGTGAAAAGGATTGCACTACTCTCAGGTAACATAATTCCTAGTGCTGTCCAAGCACCTGCTACTTATGGAACTGCACTCATGGAACTGTGGTTCCAGGTCACCAGGGAGGTGCTGGAATAGTTGGCTTCTTTTGGGAGTGGGGTCAGAGCAAGACACAGCTCTTGACATGAGCTTTGTTGGTTTTTTTTAAGATGGCTTTTTTTTTGTTTATTTGTGTGGGGGTTTTTTTGTTTTGTTTTGTTTTTTTAAACGTGATTATATATGATCTGTACTTCAGAGAAAGCACATAACAATGTTCACCATCAAATGGTTTGGATAAAAAACCTCTGCCTAGATTGGGCCGCTCTGGTCTGCTGGGGTAACCTTCAGCTTCCTCTCATTTGATTCTTTCCCAGGGAAGTTTTGGTGCTGCCAGTAATAAAGGAAATAAATGTGGGTATTATTGAAATGCTAGCGCCACATGTATATTAGTTGTTGTTTCTTTTTTTTTTTTTGATATGTTTAAATTTCATATAAGAATGGAGGAAGTATTTACTGTAAAATAAGCTCTAAAGGAAAAGCATTCTGAAATCCTTTCAATGCAATAAATAACCCAATTAGTTTCTACCTACTGTTTTTGTTTTGAAATGCATTGGCAGTATTTTGTAGCCTGTATTTAGAACTTGATAATTTCAAATGAGTTGTCTTCATGTACTTGTTTCTCTAGGCTACAGAAACAGCATGATTTTTGATTATGAGGGCTAATATTCTTTTCCTAAGAAGTGCAGTCAGAACCAATGAGGAAGACAGTGCAATACGTATCCCTGTTGCTATTTGAAAACTTCTTTGCACTTGTCTGTTGTGATTTTTAAAGCAGCATTATTGGCAGATGTCTGTAATTTTCATATCAGCAGAAAACTAGTGTAGTGTGCTTTTTGTTGCTGTTTGTTTGGGGGTTTTTTCTAGTTTTGTGGTTTTGGTTTGTTTTTTGTGGGGTTATTTTTTTTTTTATTTTTTAAAAGTTCTTGCTTACAGAGACCCAAATTAGATGCTTACAAAAAACCAAATTAAACAATCATGGGTTGAATAACTACCACGAATGCATTCCTGTGTCAGCTTGTTAACTGACAAATGCTGGCCTCTTGTATTCTGGTTTCCAACATTATTTGACACATCCTGGAAGCTGCTTAACTTGAGTCAGTTCTGTCTGCACCAAACCGGTAGGCATTTAAATAGCTTTTAGCTCTCATGTGGATATGGATTATATAAACAAACAATGTTTTAGGCTTGGATGGGATGTCAAGGCATTTCATAAATTGCCTTGTTTAGAAGTATAGAAGTATTGCATTTGTTAGTTAGATCAGATCTTGTCCCTTTCCTGTGTCCCTGCTGTGAACCCAGTTTCCTAGCTTTGGGAAGCTTCAGTACTGGCAATGTTACAGCTGTTTCTCTGGTAGAAATACTGTACCTTGAATCACAACAGCTTATCAGCTACTAATTCTGAATGGCCATTTTTTGGAACATGAGGTGGTGTAGCCAGTGGTACTTGAGCTTTTTTTGAAGGGAATTGACTTGCAAACTGGAAGCAGTCAGCTGCAGCAAAATCCTGCTTGTCTTCTCAAAATAATTCAGCATATGTGGAGTGTATGGATGGTATGGCTGGGGGGCTGCTTCCAGTGCCTGCTGTAGCCCCTTCAAAGCCACATCACCTTGCCTTTTATAGCCAGTCAGATATGCCTTTGCAGCCCCCATGCTTTGAAGGACAAGGAGTTTCATAATACGAACTTGAGTTCTAAAGGCAGCTAAATATTGTTGTGGAAATAAATACCAGCTGAACTTCCTTTCTCATAGCCTGAACATGACAGTTGTCCTTCAAAGGAAAACTGAGAAAATGTTCAAACAAGAAGAAAATTTGTGTGGTAGTAGTTCTGTTTTGTTTTTGTAAACCATAAGTGTGGTTGGCTACAGTAGAAGCCTACTAGAGGTAAGATACTAAAATTTTAAGATGTGGGCAATTTAACATTTCTGTTGGCAGAAAAACAGATAATTTTCTTAAATTACTTGTTGAAAAGTGTACTGTGTACCAACCATTGTTTTTTTTTTTTTTGAAATCTATCAAATGCACTTGAAGTGCTCTGGGGTGGATATGAAAAATGGTGCTTCACCTTCACTGCAAGTGCTTGATAACACAAAAGTTACTAACAATTTGATAACAAAAAGGCCCACACCATGGTTCTTCTGTGCTGAACTGTAACTCTAGTTTAAAACTGTCATGCTAATTATTTTGAGAAAAAAGAAATAATTTTGAAAACTCTTCTTTTTGATTGATACTGACATCTTGGAAATGCTTGTGTGAAGTTAAATCCACACAGCAGTTAAAGCCACAGTCTTCACTGGAGTGTATGTGTGAAGATTGTATCTTGATAAATGCTTGTCATCTCTCAGGACAATTTGCCACTGAGAGCCCATTGTTAATTTATCTAAAACACATGGAAGAGCCCAGGAAATGTGGCTGGGCTCAGCTAAACTTGATGTGTAAACATCGTGAATAAGCTCAATAGAGTTGTTGCCAAGCGTGGATTTGGGAAGGAGAGCGGGCCTGTCTGTTTTTCTGGTGCATCCCTGAGTTTTTTCTCAGGTGGTTGTGAATTCTTCATCTCAGACCCAATGGGTTGAGCCTGAGATCTGGCCTCAGGGTTGCAAGTTTGCCAGCTGGCTGGAGCCAGAAAATAAACAACTCCTTATTTGCTCTCCTATGCATTTTTTGGTTTTGGTTTTTTTTTTTTTCCTGGAAAACAGAATGTCCCTGACACTGTCTTGTTTCCTGAAAGGTTTCTTTAACTTTATAAAGTTAAATCAGTCACGTGAGGTAGGTAAAATGAAGCCTGAGCTATTCAAACCCAAACTCATTCCCTCGTAAGCACAAAGGGTTTTGTTTGTCCATCATGCTGTATCAGAAATGGCATATTGAAGGAGATAGGTTTACTCATCACTTTGAACGTGTGCCAGTCATCTTTCTGAGATGGAGGCTTTGTGCAACACTAGGGCAGTGAAAGTCTGAATATGGTTCATTTTATGTTAGGCAGTTTTTTGGCTCTGCTGGCTCCGATGTTGTAACACACTTAATGGGAAAGCTTTGTCCACTGAACTGGAAAAAGTTGCAGCCAGTCTGTCTCTTGTTTCACACCAATCGAGGCTGGCTTGATTTTGACAACAGGATGATGGTCTGGATTTTGGAACATGATTTTGGTTTTACTGCTTGAGTGACTTTGAACAAGTCGGTCTTTTTGGGCTTGTACAATTGTGATAAAGAAGGATATCCACCTTGTAGATATGAGGTTAGAAAAATGATTCTTGGACAAAGAAAGGATTTATGATCCTCAGATGAAAGCTGATACATAAAATGCAAAGCAGCACCATTCTGAGCCTTTTTTGAAAATCAAGATTATTCTACTGTGTAATGGGATAGTCATCTCCAGCATATATGCTGAAATATCTGTCTGTTTTGTATGGTTACCAAGCAAGTTTCCGTGTATGCATAGTGGTATTGAAGGAAAGCCTTTTGGTAGGGGTCTCACTGAGCCAGAGGGCTACCAGGTTATTCCTAGGTATTATGACTTCTTAAGGGATGTTTCAAGAGACGGTTGTTTATTTATTTACAACAGGGAATGTATTAACTCTTACTGTGATGCAGTTAACTCTTTTGCAAAAAATGAAATTCATTAAACTTAACACCATGCTGTAGGTATTTGAGAAGGTAATTATAGTCTTTTGCTTGGGAACAGAGCAAGTAATCTCCAGAAGGTGGGCTTTTCAGACGCTGATTTGATTATATTTCCACTTGCCTCTGGCATGGTTTCTAGCAGATTTATCTTTTTTTATTATCATGCCAGAAAACAGCCTTTGAAATATGCAATTTTATGTAAGATTAGCAGTTTCCCCATCTGTCCTACTGTGCAAATTGAATTTTTAAACTTCTGAAATAAAAAGTTCATAGCTTCCATTAGTATGGCTGTATTCTCTAATGCTGAACTATCAAATGGAGCAGAGAAAGTAAGTATTTTTGTATCAAAATTATCTGTGTGTATTCTTTGTGTGTGTAGGTAGATCTGGTGAAAATGGTAGATCCTAGAAGGGAGCCAACAACAAAGATGGAGAAAGATATTTACAAACGTGAGTAGTGACAGGACAAGGGGGAATAGCTTCCAAGTGAAACAGAGTAGTTTTAGATGAGATGTTAGGAACAAATTCTTTACTGTGAGGGTGATGAGGCACTGGAACAGGATGCCCAGAGAAGCTGTAGATGCCCCATCTCTGCAAGCGTCCAAGGCCAGGTTGGATGGGGCTCTGAGCAGCCTGGTCTAGTGAAAGATGTCCCTGCCCATGGCAGGGGGATTGGGATTAGATGATCCTTAAGGTCCCTTCCAAGTCAGACCATTCTGTGGTTCTATGATTTACATTGCAAAGAATTTTATTAATTTTAACTTGTTATGGTTACTGTGCTTTTTTTCTTTGCTAGTACTTGTAACACTATAAGTACTAGTAATACTTTTCAAATCTGCAAGAACAAAAAATAACACTTTTCAAATCTGCAAGACCAAATTTAAGCACTTACAAAGTCCCGTTTAGGCACTGGTTTTCACGGTGATGATGATGAATAATTATGTGCTTCAGCTTTTTAAATTTTTTTGTCATGGATTTGTTTTCAAACAACAAAAGTGGGATCCATTTGAAAATGGTCACTGAGTAGAACTCTCAGCAGCTGGCCCCATGGGAAATTCTGTTTTTGCATATACACCAGTGGTGTGTTGACTTGATACAACAGTGATGCTAGCTTCTCTTGTTTTTAATTGCTTACCTATAACAAATTATAATCAGTAATTTTTATCCACTTTTGAGTGGGAATGAAGAGAATGTAGAAGGTAAGCATACAACAGAGAAATGTTAACAAATTGATAAAAATGGTGCATTTCTTTACATTAAAAACATACAAAAACCTGTCCACTGAAGGGGTCAAAAGAAAATAATTCTGCTACCCTTTTGGTGAGTTTTAACAATTCATTCTTCTCCTCTCAGTAGACTTCCTCACTGGGCATCCTCTACTTGTTTGTGTTTCACTCTGAGTCTCATGGTTTTTTGGGACTGGAGTGGCAAAATTTAGCACAGGTAGAGAAAGTAAAAAAGCTGGAGTGGAGGAAAGTAAGCAGTACGGTGGGAGGAACTGGGCTTTTAGGCAGTGTGCTCTGGAAAACTTTAATGATTTGCAGGATTGAAGTATGTACTGCTTTTGGTTGCCTTATTGTACATGCAGCACCAGAACAGGAGTATCTGGGCAGTACTGGGCAGTCCCTTTATGTTTATTCATAGTTACAAGAAAAATGCATTTTGAGAAGTTGATAACCTTCACAGTGTGTTTATGTTTTGGGATAAATATATAGTAATTTAAATGTTCTGTAAAATACTTTTTACAATTATTGCAGGGCATAATATTCTTCTTCTAGCAGCACTGCCTTTATGTAGCAAACAAAATTTCTATAAAGTGTTAGTGTGTTATTAGATACCTGAAAAGTCATACTTAGTTCACTTTAGCTCATGAGAATTGTCCCTTATCACACATTTTGTTCTTTTTCTTACTTTGATATGTAACTAGATAGGGCACTGTCTTTTGTTTGAAGTTACTTGCAGTATTGAGCCAGTGACAAGTAGTTGATGACAGATACAGACCAGATAACCATTCAGTGAACACACAAACATCTGAATGAAAATGTTTTAAATCAAGCTGAGTCTGAAATAACATGGATGGGTTTTAAAAGTCTTGTTGATGATAATTGCAAGTCAGCATACTGCAGTCTTAAGAAAATGTTAGGCCTTTTGTACTGGTTGAGCTATGAAATGCACAGCACTTGTTACTCTGAGTTGCATGTGTGCTTTCTGGGGGGGGGGGGCTTAGTTAAGTGCAGTTATTACTCAGCAGTCTAAGTGAATGCATGAGGTACAGTCTGGTTTTGCATGGAGGCTGACTGCCTTGCTCTCCAGGGAATAATGTTACACTGCTTGTTGCATTTTCCACTTATTTTACACATTGCTAAATATCACAGTGATAGTAAATCAGAAATAATCCGTTACTTACCTGTAGTGTTTTGATATGTCTGTAGGCGATATTATGTACTACTGTTGAAATATGTCGAGTTGTTTCCTCAAATATTTTACTTCAGATGAAGACTTGTGATCTTTCTGCCTTTTCTTTTTAAAACAGTTTAACAACTGCTTGTTCTGGATTTTGGGTTAGGCTAAAAGCTTATGATGGTACTTCATAAAGGTGGAAAGCATTCAAGCTCTTTTGGGAGAGCATTTAGGAACTCTACAGCATTGTAATTCAGTTGCCGTGAGCCATTCCAGATTGTCAGCCTGGAGGGAATGGATTCCAGTAGCACTTGTGAAACTTGAAGGCAGGATGACAGATCTCATTAGGCATTGGTAAATCACTAAACATTTCCTGTAATATACTTACCCCCTCATATTTTGCCTTGACCATCCTTCTTTGCATCCCTGCTGCTCTCCCCATCCCTGTATCACCTGCTGCTTCCTCTGCATACTGGCTCATCGTGGTGCCCTCTGTTTTCCTTTTCTTGGTCTGGCACATCTGAATGTTGGTCACAGCTGGCAGGTCAACCTCCTGTCAACATACTTTTAGACTTATTTATTTATTTATTTATTTTTAAAATTATGCTTCCCTCCTCATCCACCTCCAAAACTAAAATCTTTGGAGAATACAGTGCACAAGAACCTTGGTCTAAACAGGCTGTGTTCTAACACAGAGTACTGAGGATTCCTTGTTAAGTGACTTCCTCTTTGTACCTGACACTCTGACAGCAAGGGTAAGTTTGATCAGCCTTCTAGCTAGGCCAAACAATTCCGAAGTGAAACAGTGAAAGGAACTTCCAGCAAAAGTAACTGAACTGATCTTTAAGGTGTTCTTTGGAAATGTTAATGAAATTCTTTTCTGTGGGGAATGGGGAGCATACAGGGAAGACACCCCAGAATGTGTGACTTTAAGGGCTAACGCCTTTTTAAATAGGGAGTTTTGATGAAAAATGGTTGAATGAGAGGTCCTGTCTGAGTTTAAGCTTTCATTTAATCAAGTAGAATCTTACTTTTTACTCAGTAGTTACCTCATCTTTATTGAAGTCAGCATAACAAGTAACTTTGAGTATTAATGGGGTGCTTGAGATGGTCTTTCACCCAACTGCCAGCACATGTTTCTGTGTGCTGAAATGATGTGTTCTGCTCTCTATCAGTAATCCTTGATTAATTTAGAGCAATAACTTATTTGGATGGAATTTTGAGGTTTCATTTCCCTTATTCTTCCTTCAGTGTAAAAGTGGATGAAATGTTTCAAGAGTTAGAATGGAGATTAGATGTGTTAACAGAGAATGCTGTTGACTTATAGGTAGGTTATGGGATTCACAATAAAGACTTCAGGTATAATAATTCTTTTACTGCCCCTTCAGTCCGCTTCAGTCTTTGCACAGATATGTGCTGCCATAAGAAGTGGGTAATAACTAACCAAATAGGTATGAGGAATTCTAGTATTTAAAAAAAACACTTAAGTGAAAGATACTATGTATTACCTAGACACACTATATTGCCCCTGGAAAAGGAATATTTTAATAGTCCTGGTGTTTGCCCACCCCTCCATTTTATTTTTGGGATGTTGAGGTTATAAAATACACTGTTGCGGAAGGTGCTTGGTAGCTGGACTGCCTGTATCCATGCACGTAGTTTCTGTACAGTGTTACAAAGATCTCCATTTGTACTGCTTGCTTACTGAGGGTTTGTTGTTTTTCTGTTCCAAGACCCTATTTTTTAATGGGAAGGAGGTCACATGAGAAGCAACTTAAGTCAAATAAAGTAGGTGCCCTCAGTTAGTGCAAGAGGAGTTCAAGGTCTCTTAAATTTGTCCAATAAACTTAAGATAATAAATCTTAAGTATGTTTAACAACATACTAAACATGCAAATACAAGCTGACATGACCTCTTATTTTGTTTTACCAGTTGATGTTGATCTCAGATTTTTTCCCTCAGGCTAGCTCTTGTATCCAGTATTGTTTAGAGGGTGTCTGAGGGATAGTGGTTTTGTTTTCATGTAAGCCTTAACAAATTACTTTTCTACTCCACATTTTAGCTTTATTCTTGGTTTATCTATAGTCTGATAAAAAGGTTCCTAACTCATGGTGAGTTTCAAATGTAAACACTGCCAGGTCTGAGCTGGAAAGCAACATTCCAGAAGCTGTCCACCCCTGCAGCCAAGGTATGAGGTTGCCCCTCTCTGTGTTACTACTGTAAATTGCCAAACTTTTAAACATGGGCAGATCCACCTCGCTGTGAGACAAGGAATTCTGACCTGACTTAGGTGAACTATTCATTCAGAGCCCACACACAGCTTCATCTTTTGAGAGAGACCGCAGTTCTAAACCAAATTGACATAAAATAGTTTCTACAACAGTGCAATCCTCATGTATCCCAGGTCTTGGGGAAAAAGAACTCAAATGATGAGATTTTGCATTCAGAATAATAAAAATATTGATTGCTGGTTGTTTACAAGATCTTTCTGGCAAACTAGAAATTCTTAATTCAGCTTCTGCATTTGTCTCTTACTCAGGTAACTTGGCATACTATATTTTTAGAATTGGATAATAATGTTTATGTGAAGAAGTTACTTTTCCCCCTCACTTTTTCACTGTTTACACTCACAAAAGTATATGTGCACCTAATAAATCCTGCAAAAAGGAACAATTCTATTATCTGGTGTGTTTTATACAAGGCAGATGGAGAGAGACTATCTACAAGGGCATGTTGTGATAAGACAAAGGGGAATGGCTTCAAACTGAGAGCAGGTTTAGATTAGATATTAGGAAGAAATTCTTTAATTTGAGGGTGGTGAAGCACTGGAACAGGTTGCTCAGAGAAGCTGTAGATGCCCCATCCCTGGAAGTGTTCAAGGCCAGGCTGGTTGGGGCCCTGAGCAACCTGGTCTAGTGGAAGGTTTCTATGTGCATGACAGGGGGTTGAAACTAGGTAATTTTTAAGATCCCTTCCAACCCAACCCATTCTATAACGAAACCTTCATATATGGCATGAATTGTTCTTTAGTGTGGTAATATCTTCCTGTTTCACTAGAATCCTCAGAGCTCAGTTTAATTCTTATTTAGTGAGCAATACTTGTTAGTGAATATCAGTTGTTTTGGTACTTGGGAGCTTTTGTTCTCATAATGATGCCTTGTAATGGCATAATTCAAAATCAGTTGTTGACCCTTTATAACCTTAGTTCAAAATCATCTGTTATCTGTCACGAGTCTTCAGCCTATTCGGCACATTCATTTTATTGTAAATACTGCTTTGGTAGAAATGAGGGCAAATTTTCCAGAGGCTCACATGTGCAAGAAGTAGATTTCTGTGTTTTGTGTCAATTGGCTTTGTAGCTTTTACTTCTCCTGGTTGACAAAAGTTCACTCTGTTCAAAATCCTTGTGAAAGTAATGGTGTCTGAGATCCTGCATCAATAACCACAGGCTTCTGAGAGGAATGGAATAAACTTAAAATGTTCAGACAGTTGATGGCTGGAAATTTCCCTCCTTTAGGAAAGGTTGTTGATTATTTAGAGTATGGAGTAATAAATGTTGTGTTAACCATTCAAGTATGTTAAATTATTAATCAAAACTGTGGTTTGGGATAACAGATGTAACAAAAAGATTAACTTCTATTAGGGCTTACTTACCCCTGATAATTTCAAGTGTTCTTACAGCAGGTAATTAGAAGTTTCACTACTCCGCTGCTTCCCTTTGCTGCAGGTGATGCTTAAAAATACTTGATACCATACATTGGTGTTTATGTTTTTTCTCAAATTGTTTACTCTCTTTGGAATATTTTCTAAACAGCACTTCTTTGATGTGTATTGGAACAAGTTGAGAAGGTTTACCCAGTCAGCTTCTCTGGCACATAATTTTTAAGGCAAAAATCAGATTTTTCTTGAAAGCAAGTGACTTGTAATATAGTGGGAAAGCAGCAACTTAACTATCAGTCTTTAATTTCATTAGTTTGGTTATTTAAAAGGAGTACTTTTTTTTTTTTTTTTAACCTCAGACAAACAATAGTTTCCTCAGCTTCCTAAAGAGAGAGGTTTTCTTCTGTGTCCAAGTAAAACCACGATCTGTGATGATGTTATGAGAATTTCTGAAATTCATACCATTAAACCATACAGTTTTACTTTGAGGTTGTTGTTTTACTGAATTTCCTAAGACCTTCACTGTTTTCACCCTGTTATCATAGCTATCAGTGGTGATTTCAGTAAAACTGAGGAGCTCTCCTTGCCTCCTGCTGTCACTTGTGAGGAGTCCTTGTCAATAGTGACTTCTACATCACTCTTCCAGGAAGCCTCTTTGTAAGCAAAGATGTGTCTTGCTCCCCCACACAGATTAGCTTTTACTGGGAATGCAAACAAACTGGTTTTGCTATTTTTATATGCAACAGATGGGCAACTTCTGCTGGAGTGAGATGTGCTTGACAAATAGAAGTTCAGTGTTACAAGCTGCCTTCCTACACAACTATTTGTCCCTCTGACCTGTTTGGACTCTTCATCTGGTTCCTGAACTGAGCAGTGTTTTTCAGAAAACTTAAAACACCACATTTAATTATGTCTATATTTTTACCATAAACGTTTTTCTACCAAGAAGAAAATGATAGCTATTTTTGAACTGACTTTGTCAGGTGAAGATGAAATCATGACTGCATTTCAAGCTGATAGATGAGAAAGATTAGGGACTTCATGAAGCTGATTATCTTCAGCGGGGATTACCTCAGTGAATAATATGTTTGTCATTTGGAAAGAAATAAAGAAGCCAGTAAAATTTAGACTACATTGAGATTTGTGTGACTACAGTTCCTTAGCTAGTCTACAGTTCTGTAATCAAGAAGAGTGAGAAATGTTTAATAAAGGTCTAATTGGGTGATGTTAAGGCGGCTTTTTTAGATATCCATAGGAAAGTGGAAAAACATTACAAGATGAAGGGTAAAAAATTTAGAATTTTGGCAAGGAGACACGGATGTTATTAAGGGACATAATATATAATATATATATAATGTTATGGTGGAGAGCTCTAATTATAAGGGAAAGGCTGTGTGCATTAGAACTAGGAAAAGAGAGCATACCAATTTCAAAGTGGTGTTAAGTATATGTATTTATTATATATCTTTGATATTTCCTGCACAAAACATGTAAATGCTACTATTGTAAAATGCCATCAGCTGTGTTAATAACTGATGGATGTTAAACTGAACAAATGTAGCAATGCTGAGAAAGTTCCACTAGACCAGGGCAATTCTAATATTGAGTTAATAATAAAAGAAACAATAACAACAGGAAAGCAAGATGCTCCAGATTGTTGATTTACTCACAAGCTCTCTTTGTCCGAGTGAGAGCTGTAAGCTAAGCAAAAGATATGAGAACATAATTTATAGTTCACAGCGAAAACTATTGTTGATAATCATGGAAAAAACATCCGGTGTTGCTTGGGCTTGTACAGAACTGCCAGTCTGGTATTTGTGCTCTTTCTGGGATATTGGCTGATGATCATGTGGCAGGTGGAGTGCTGCATTTATGGAAGGAAGGGTATGTATAGCTGGGGAGTCTGAGAAGAACAGGAGAAAAAATACAGGTTTTCAAACAGCTCCCAAGCACTTTCTGTAGTACAGGTAGAAATTGAAGTGTGTGTTTTGTGGATTGGATAAATTCTGGAAGATGATAGCTGGATAACCACCAACTGTAGACCATAGCCTCAGCAGTGGTTTCTCTAAATTAGCATTATGTGACTTCTTTTTGTAGTAACGGTCAGCAAATACTGTTTTCAGGAAAGCATTGGCATCTTGAACAGCTCCTTTCAATTTATGCATTCCTTTTATTATGTCCCGTTTTGCAGAAAGAGAAATCATAAGAAAAATAAAAATATTTTGTATTGTATTCGGTAGTATTAAATGAAATAAATGTGTTGCAGATTTTCTGATACCAGGATGTAGAATACCAAGAATATGAATAGTTGGTAACATATTAATTAAACTGTATGTAAGTGGAAAATGAGGAGAGTATCATTGCCCATTCTGATGTCAAGGTCAAGGGCAAGTATTTTAGAATACAGAAAATGAAATTAAGGAGTTGGCTTGTTAAAATTTATAACTTTTGAGAGCTATGTGCAAACTCAAATTATTCATGTATGTTCAGTGCTTGAGCTGAAAGTCCTGTTGAATGTTAGAATTAATTGTGAACACCACATGTAGTCTGGTTTTGTGCATTAAAATTGATAAAACCAACGTATGAATAGTAAAATAATTACCTGTGTTTTCTCCCGGGTTACTTTTTAAAGCAGAAGATGTTAGAGGCATGGTTTGGGAGAAGTTTGCTGCAGCAAATAATTCTTGGTGTCTGTATTTTCTAATTTGGTATCTATTATTGACATTGTGATTTTCTGGTACTGATGACATTTTAAACTGGATGGAAACACAGTTGATCCATCTCAGTGTTATTTTAGATACAACTATTTCCACAGAGCAGGATGAATATAGTAATACAGTGTCTCTTTAAGCTGACCTTGCTTTACTTCTATGGTTTTGTCTGGGCCTGCCTAATTCCCGTCAGAGGGAAGACACTCTTGCGTGCAATATCTGATAGCTTTTTCAGAAAGTGGCAAATAGAGGCAGAAATAAATTTATATATATTGTAAATGGAGGCAGAAAGTAAGAGCAATTTTTGGCACACTCATGGGAGCAGGGAGGGAGAATGTAGCTATAACAACATTTTGAGGAGAGTGAATGGGGAGTGAAGGCTCTCAAGCCTTCTGAAGGTCACCAGAGTCAATCTGGCCTTCACTTGACCCATGATCAGGGCACAGAACAGGGTAAAAGCTTTAATTTGAGGAAAAGAGCAACAACGAAGAAAAAACCCCAAAAAACAAGTGAGCAGTACAGCACTGTTTAGTTCTATGTAAAGGGTATTATTAAAACCAGGTTAGGATCCTAAGATGTTTGCTCCTTGTTGTTTTATACTGTTAAATCTAAGACACCTTAAAAAAGCCAGGTTGAGCTGCTGGTATAACAGCAATGGAGAACTTTTTTCTTCTGTAATTCTGTAGTGTATTTTGAAGTACAAGTATGCATGTCAAGTCATGTGTCCTGTCCCTTACTGCAGAATTAACCTGCCTTCTGCTGATACAGGTAGGGCTGAATCTTACAGATATGGAGTTTTGTATCATCTTAAATACGTTTCTCACCTCACTCCCCTGAGTTCTAGAGAAACTTGGAGTGTGTTGTCTGATAACAAGAGGTGTGAAAAGTTGATGAATAGGGCACAGATTTTGAAGGGCGTTTCAGGGAGCGCGGTGCTCAATTTTGTACTATGAGTTTAATTCAAAAGAAAAATTCTGGTTTCCTCTGGCACCTGTTTTAAAGATTAACTTCTGCTTGCTGACAGGCAAAGATCTTCCTATGTGCAGACTACATGGAAAAAAAGGCTCAATTGCCTATTTAATACTTTGAATAGTATGTATGTAGGCTATGGTAGGAAAAAAATCATGATGTTTATTAATGAAGTAGTATTTCAAAGAAAACATACTCTTAGTGCAATCAGAGTCTGAAAAATGTACTTGAGTTGCTCTAAAAATTTGGAAGGAAGACATGAGAAATCTTTTAGAGCAGATTTCAAAGGCATAAGTTGTGCAGTTAGTGCTTCTCCCATCCTCTCAAATTCTGCAGTGTTTGGGAGCCATAGAACAGAATTTCTTTGAAATTGCTGGTGGGAGCATTGGGATTTCTTTTCTGAAGTTTCATAACAGGATGACAATTTTCAGTGAGATTCAGTAGAATTTGGAGCTGAGTTAAGTGAGCTTAATGCAGAGCACTGCATTATTTAGTATAGTTTCCTGGTGTGTCTTGCACTCTGCATAGATACATGTTGTATTAAAAATAGAAATGAATTAAAAATATGAAGTGGTTGCATATGAAATGCTGCTTAAGAAATTCATATTTCTTAAAGGTATTTAAAGGTTGATATAATCATTGTATGAACTGTTTTTATGTTACAGAGAAATATGAATGTTCTTTAGTATGAACTTACTATGTGTCAGAAGTCCAGGGAGGGAGGTTTAATGTGGAGGGCCTTTTTCATTAGAGATTTAATACAAACACAAATCCACTGGAAAAGGAGAGTTCAGAAGCCCCATAAACATGCAGCTGGAGTCTGCCTCCATTTCCTATACTCATCTGTGGGTGATCATGAATCTGAAATGAGGCTGAGAAAAAGGTTAGAGATGATGACCGAACCTTTAAAGCTAGCTCATTTTACCTAGGACTTGCAAAAAAACTTTTAAAAAATATTCCGTACTCTTCTGATTATCTCTAAAGAGAATAATAACATACTGCACTGAGGCCTTTGTCCTGATCTTCCTGTTCACTGGGATGGGCAATAAAACTGTGAAATCATGATGAAGTATATGTTATTTACTGTGCTCAGATAGTTACTGCTGCTGGTGAGATACTGCATAGTTACTACTGTGCAGTGTTAGAGTCTGCTTATTTTTCAAAAATAGAATGTTCCATCTATGTGCAGGTAAAGGGGCTCTGTAAAGATGGTAGTATGAATCTGATAGAATTAAATGGTATGGAAAATTTGAAGGGGAAAAAAAGGGAAATAGAGCTTTGGGAGTGAAGTAGCTGTCATCCCATGCATCTGTTTATGTTCACTCACACATACAGAATGACACAGATTATGCAGAATTGCAAGGGACCCACAAGGATCATCAAGTCCAACCCCTGGCCCTGCACATCACCATCCCCAAAAGTCACACCATGTGCATGAGAAGATGGTCCAAATTCTCCTCGACCTCTGTCAGGCTTGGTGCTGTATTCAATCCACATTGGATTGCTGTCTGTTAGAAATTAAGACTTTTGTTGCTAGAATCCTTTAAATTGTTCTGACCTTTCAGATATGCACGTGACCTAAAACTTTCATGAACTCATGCATTTATTATTATCCCTATAAAATGCCTGGCAGTGTATTAAACTTCTAGAAGATCATCTATTGTGAAAACTACTAGAATGATATCTTGGTTAATTTAGGAAACATTCTTAGGCAAGCTATTGTGCTTAGAGAAATTACCCCTTCAGCTCTGTCAGAAGTTACAATGTTTAGCTCTCTAAATAATACGTTTTGAACTAGATTTAGATGTCTAAACTGGTAATTTCTTAGAGCTACTTCTAGGCCTTGTCTTTTTCTCTTCCTCCTCTCAGCAACCACCCTGGAAATGTTTTCCCAAGCATATACATCAAAAAGCCTAAACCAGAATGGAAGGAAGTGTGCTGCATAAATTGTAAACAAGGAGCAGATGTAGCTACTCTGATCAGTCCCACCTCGCAGTGGGAGTGCTCTAAAGCCATCTTACACTGCTTGATGTACTTTTGAGCTTCCTCCTTTCTACTAGCATCTTCTCCTTTCCCCTGCGCAAGCATTAGTGACAACTGAGTGGAGAATTCTTCCAGCAGTACAAGCAAAAGTGAAGTGCAGTCATCATGCAAGTCACCCAATAATTTTTGTTTTGTTTTTTATATTGTAGTTAAAAAAGCCTGAATAGAAAAGGACAACATAATATTTTATCAGAAGTGCAATTACCCTCTTGAATCTACATATGTAGCCACAGACTCAAAGCTTCAGTGACTGAAGGAAATAAAATAGTAATATATCTTCAATTTGTATTGTAGTGTGTGGTGCAAGGCTCTTCTAAATGACCTTGCTTTCAAGAATTTCAAGAATTCATCAAGAACTGATGAATTTGTGTGATTGTAGAAACCACTAGGACATTCTAACAATACAGAAACCATACAAACAAATTGCATGTCAAAATGTAGTCCGTGGCGAATTGTTTGGATCTTTACCATTCTTTCAGGTGTGGTATGAAACAATGAAAAATTAATGATATCAGTTAAGAGTTGGTTTACACAGCTTGATAATTTACTGAGATAAGACTGATGGCTAAGTGGCCTGTTGCAGAGACCGTGGCATGTATGGTGAAGACCAAGAAACATGAGCCAACTCTCGTGAGTCACTCTCAGCTGTGAATAAGTAAAACATTAACAAGATATTGAGAGGAGGCATTTATTACTCTTTATTTGGTGGGGCTTCACCTGGATTGCTGTGTTTTGAGTGCAGCAGAGGCAGTTGAGGGATATAAGAAGACTGAAGCAGGTCCACTGGAGACCTGCTAAAATGGTCAGCTGTCATGAGTCTGGCATGTAGGAAGCTAGTGGGTAATTTCTGTTGCTATTCAGATTCTATGATCAGTTCTTATCTATTTAGATTGGGAAGAGCTTGCTGGGCTTTATTGGAAGAATTTAAAGCAAACAAAACCACTAAAGTTAAAAATGTGATACACTGCAATTTGGACAGAATGAAGGTTCCAGTCTTGAGGAGCTAAAGTGTTTTTTCTTTTTCTTTTTTTTTTTCTTTTTCTTTTTGCTCTGTTCTTTGCTGCTTTTTTTCCTGGTTTATCACACTATGCTATGGTCCTTATCTATTTTAACTCCTGACAAAAACTAGGCACGTTGTGGCTGCTCGCATAGCATTTCCATAAGGGAAAAAGAACATGCAGCTTCCTTTTTGAAAAATTACTTCACTGAATGTTATTTCCTTTTCTTTGTTGGATAACTTCTGACAGTCTTCTGTGCATGTAAGATGAAAACTATATTTAGTGGCTCTCAAGAAGTTACTTTTGCTTATTTCATGTAGTAGTTCTAGCCACCTGATTTTGAGTAAAAAAAAAGCCTGGATGTTCAGAATTTTGGCTGCCTTTCAGGTCTGTGGTTTTCTTCCTCAGCTGCCCTGGAGGAGTCCAAGAAAAAATGAGTTGGTTTTTAGTTCCTTTGTTATCCTTGACTTTTTATCAGAATGTTCCATGTCAGACACACCATAGAATCCTGCAGGGGTTTTGTTCGGATGACTCGGTAAAACAACACTGTTGGTATCATGTACTGTGTGTTTAGTCCATGTAAATTCTGCTTTCTTTTCCTGGATTTTCACCATCCTTATCCTGTGGAAAAAGATTCCTGGTGTGTTATACATAGCAAAAAAAACCCAGGAGAAGTACTCATAACAGCTTTTAGAATAATTGCTTTTTAAGTTTTGTAGGTAGACTGTTAGTGAGAAGCATTCTATACTTCGGGGGGGGGGGGCGGGGCTGGGATAGATCATTTAATTTTCATTCAACACTAATTTAATTTTTTAGTCATTGTATCAACCAGGTTTTCTATTACAATTGGCCATGCATGCATGTAATTTGAAGCCTCCCTGAACTTTTAACCTGAGAGGCAGTGTAGTATTTCACACATTAATTACAATCTTTATTCTATGCCCTTAACAGCACTTCTGTTTGGTTGGGATTTTTTTGTGGTCTTTATTTATTTTTTTTTTTTTAAGAGATGAATAGAACTAAGAGGGCAAAAGATTGGGAAGGTGAAGTAGAATAAACTATTGGTTAACTGAATATGAAGGAGGGATATCCCACAAATACCATGATAGAATATTATCATTCCTACAGGAATATCTGTAAAAAGAACAGAGGAATAGAGTAAGAGCTGTGTGGGTTATATAAAAGTTCACTGTAATGATTTTGACTTCAATTTCTTTAATCTGTCAGAAGCTTAGTGTCCCTTTCCAAGTGAATTCATATGATGTTTCCTTTCACTGTTTTTGAGAAAAGTGTGTCTTTAAACAGCTCATCTACATATACAAAAATAAATTCAGAACAGGATTAAGTTTTCACATTTGAAGGGGAAGCATGAAGTCTTGCTTTTTTGAAGTAGTAGAAAGAAGGAGGAAAGTAGTGTCAGAAGGCAAAGAGAAAGGACGAAATTGCTGCTAGAGCTTTGGAGCTATTTCTGCTTCTGAAAACTCTGTCACCATTGTCACTTCTTAGATTCTTGCTGAAGAAAGGCTAGCATGAAACTGGAGATGTAGAAAGATAGTGAAATATTTTTACAACCTTACTACAACTTGTCATCTATGTGCTAAAGGACATAATGATTCAAGGATATTCAGAAATGGGTAATTTTTTTTAAAGGCAATTCCAGTTTTTGCCACCTGCAGCAGTTCCTTAGCAGTTTGGCTTCCAGCAGCCTCTGCTTTTGCAAGACTAAGTGGGCAGAACTTCAGTGTGTCTGGTACTGTGTGCCTCAAAAAGTTCAGGATACTCATGCTGTCAGCAGAGAGATGAGATGAGAACTGACAGGAGGGAGGAAGACAAGGAGCTGAGGAGCGTAGTAGTGTATCCTACCAAAAATGTGCTTGAAACAAAACTCACAAACCCCAAATCTGTAGAGCAGCAAAGGCAAATACCAGACCATTTTATCTGAAGAATGACAGAAGCCTAAACACTTGCGAAATACTGTAGAAAGAAATTTTCTCTCAACGTTTTACTAAATACCTCCTACAAAGCATGAAAGTCACTTGTGTTAGGCAATGAAGGTTTGTCAGCATCTAACAAGTCCTGTCAGACTGTGCTGTTCACTTGACAAGAGCTGGGGAGGTTTGAACCAGAGTGGGTGTCTTGGCACCCCCTGAGCAGATTGCCAGGCCCCCAGTCTGCTTAACAGTCTTGAGAGGACTAATGCTATTTCTGGTATTTTCTGGTACATGACAAGGTCCCTCAATCTTCTCAATAAACAGAAAAAAACCCAAAAACCAAAAAACCCTGAAAAACTTTGCAGTAAGAGCAAAAAATATTATATATATATATATATATATATATGTATATATATATGCATTCTAGCCAACAAGTAAAAATCTGTTTGCCAGCACAGAGATGAAATTTTTTAAGGAGCAGATTGTCATTAATTACACTTTTCTTTTAAGAACAGTTGCAAGGCTGATAACTTCTAATTATGGGTTTTGCAGATTTGCTTTAAAATGATGATATATTGATTTTTTAAAATCTGTTTTCTTAATCATCTGGAGGGAAAGGAATTGGCCTGTAATCATTTTTGCCTAGCCTGACCAAAAGACATTCTGGAAATTTCTCTCTCATGTTGACAAATTCAGTCCTGCTTGGGGCTACAGAAATTACTAGCTGGGGCCAAGGTGAGATTGAGGATTTATTCCTTCATCCCTTCTTCTTCCTGAATAAATTCTGGTCTGATTTTTCAGTTTGGTAAAGTCTTTGAACTAGTAATTTGAAAGCTTTTGTGGGAAGAAAAAACCATCATTTCCACTAACATTCTATATTTGTGTGAGTAATGACTGCCCTGGAGTAGCTGTTGCATCTTTAATTGCTGCCTATAAAGTTACATTTACAGAAAATTTGAGTAAAACTCAGGCACTGATTTGACTGGGTCTAGAGTTTCAAATCAGATTGTCTTTTGCAGACAAAGCTTCAGTACTTCACTTGCATGCCAGGTTAGTAGGGTGAAAACAAGTTTCCACGCATCTCAGAAACTTGGGGAATAATTTGGTATGTAGCATGTGAGTCTTGGGGTTATTCTCAGAGCTGACATTTCACCTTCTATAAAAAGCTGTCTTAGAGGAGGATATTTTTATTCTTTTATTTATTAATTTTTGCTTGGGGTATGTCTTTACAACCTCAGTTTGGGGTTTGATGGAGCAAGCATTTTTATATTTTTGAAGTATTTTCAGGAAAGACATGCTTGGTTTTGTCAGGGGGAGGGCATGCAACTTATATTTGCCCTGGAATATTTGCATGGTACCTGATGGTTTTTGCCAAAGGAAATGCTATTTGACAAGTTTGGTGGATGTGGCATGGCAACAAGACAGCTGCTTTGCTAGAGACTGGTCCTCCAAGAGCAGTTCAGTAACCTTCAGTAGTCAGCATAAGCATCCTCAAATGATCTTTGCATCTTCACATGCCTCACGGATAAATTACAGTAACTCTTTGGGGGCTGTGGAAGTGTAGGAGGAAGCTGACATGCCCAAGCAGACTCTGGAGTGGTTCTGCTCTGATTAATAATGTTGACAAGCTTTCCTCAGGTTTTCCACAAGCCTTTGTTCATGGGGCTGTCCCTAACTTTGAAAGCAGAACATGTATGAGTTCCTTACATCCTTTTTGCTTCTTACTCACCCACTCTACTCAGCATATTGTGACCTCAAAGGTTTCCTGAGACTTGTTAAGCTCACCAGAGTTAAACAAGGAGTTCCCGTGTCCTTCTCTTTTTCTGTTTCTTTCCCAGCTGTTTTCATTAGGCCTCTCTTTTGGCTCTGCTGCAACCCTTCTCCCAAGAGCTAATCTAATGGAACAAAATGGTTAAACCCCCCCCAATCTTGGCTCAATAAATTTCTTCTATATCAGTGAGTTAAATGGGGCTGTGGAAGGGCCCAGTGAGCTGCAGAGCTTGGAGCAGTGGAGGAGTGCTACCAGATGGCCAGAAGTGAGAAAGAGAGGGCGTTGAAGTTGGAGAAAGGTAAGAGCAACAACAGCAGACAGAGAGGATGGGAAGCGAGCCTTCAGGTACTAATGAGACATCAGATTGGCTCAAAGCCTGTAAAGCCACAGTTCAACTTACCATTTGTGATTTTTCAAACAGAAAATAGCTGTGTGATTTTATGGATTTTCAGGAATGTATTCCAAATGCTATACAAGCACCATCTTTTCATTCCATGAATGTTGCACTCTCTTTAAAACTTGTGGCTTTCTGCTGATTAATTCAGCAGATGAGACAGTTGGAAGATCTTTCACATATTTGCATCTTTAGCCAAATAGCATTTCTTTTTCCCCAGAGACATCACAACACCATTTCTGCAGCCTGGGAAGTAGTATCTCCTGAATTTTACTTTTTATAACCATTGGCAGCCTGATCTCATCATATACCCACCTAATACCGTATTTAGCTAGGAACGCTGTAGCAGAACTTTTTCATGTATACTAACATTTCTTTGGGCACTTCTAGACAGAAAGCTCCCCTTTATTTATGCCTTCGCACCTTTCTAAAACACATGATAAGGAGTGTTGTGGATTTTGTGTAATAGGAGGCCACGAGAATGGTGTGAATAAACTACAGTGATGCATTGCACAATTCAATTTATGTATCCACGTTTTATGAGGAAGTTGCCAGGTTTGTGCAGGTACAACAGTGAGGAGATGAGTGCTGCATTTGGTAGGAATAGATCATGGATGGTCAGTTGTCATCTGCCTAGTAGGATTCAGTCTGAAGTAATTACTTTTTCATTTCAGTAACAAAGTTACTTCCTGTTGTACTTTAGCATTAGAAGTAGTTCTTCTTATTAGTATTTTATGAACGTTTCCCAGCTGTGACCGATAAGAAGCTGAAGAAGCTCACTGTAAAGCACTTTCCCCCTTTATTGTTTTTGTTGAAAATTCCACTCTTGCTTCTTCTTTTACTTGTATTTGACTGTTGCTTAGTTCTGCTGCAGGCAACATTCTGCTCATTGTTATACACTTCATTATCTAATTCCAGCAACAATGGATTTTGGAGGAAAAAATGTGGGGTTTGTCGGCATAATACTTGGTTTCACATATCTGGTACTAGAGCAGGACTTTACAAATTGCTTGTGTCATGCTGACAAGTCTGTAGTTTATCGGCTTTCCTCCCTACAGACCAGACTGCTTTTGATTTCAGAGGCCTGTTAAGCCTTCCTGTGCAGCTGGGATCCCTTGATGGGGAGTAGTGGTGGCTCCCTGAAAGCTACAAGTTACTTAAGAGTTCACAGCTTACAAAAATCCAGTGGGCAGCTCTGCTTATGGAAAGGGAAACTAGCAGGCAAGCAGTGGAGGTCTGGTTCCTCTTGCCTCTAGCAAAGAGCAAGTTAGCAATTACTTTCAGTATCACAGATTGTCTTCTGCTGAACTTGGCCCATCTTCTCTGCTTTCACTTTTTATTGCCTCCCTTTGATTTGAACCTCAGGGAAATGTCCCTAACCTTTTTCTATTGGTGGTTCAACCCGAGCAGCTGCGTGAGTCATGAAAACTTGGAGCAGCTTCCTGCACTGGCTGCCATGGTATCCAGCAGTGTTGCTATACACACAGTACTGATGTAGCAAATGCTTATGGGAAGCTTTTTTGGAGGGTGGGAGGTATTCTTTGTCTTTGTTGTGTTACTGACTAAATTTCCTTGGAGCTTAAAAAATAAAAATTAGAACAACCATGCAGCTTGTTACATAAAATTGTGAGAAAAATACTCCAGTTTGGGAATGTTCTTAACATAAACAGAAGTGCACATAAGCAAGGCAGAAATTCTCCGGTTACATTCTCAAACTTGCTTTTTAAGAGGCAGAACACACTGTAAGTATTTTATTAAGTCTGATAGTGCAATTATAGTTGCAATGGCTATATCTCTGCAATGGAGTAAATCTGTGATATCGTGTGAGTCCTCTGCTGTATGCAGCACTTCATACCCCTGTTGTTTCCCACTTGTTTTTTGTTCCCTACCCATTACTTAGGAAGTAACTTGAATAAATAATTCCTTTCTTAAAAAAAAAGAATTGCTTTAATTAAATTTCTATTCAGCTGTATATCTTGCAAGTAGTTTTTAGAAAAGAGTATTTCTAGAAGATGTTTCATGAGTCAATTAAATTAAAAGTTCAAGGTAAGGTTCATGTAACTTAAAAATGTAAAGGCTTCTAAAAGAGAAGCTTTATTTATTCATGCCACCTACTAGATTCCATGTGGTATTATTCTCCTTAGTATTCATGTTTTTAGAATAATAAAGGCTCTTCTAATTCAGTTCTTGTGCTAACTAGATTTCTGAAGCATAATTTTTCCAGGCTTTTGTTAATATGAGTAGGGCTCATTAAACAATATTAAAAGGAGGTGACAGTATAGCACAGGAATGCATATTTTGAGAAGTGGTTTCTTGAAAATGAGGTAATTGCCTTACAATTGATTTTCGTTTATGGTGGGTTTCTTGTATTGTATGGTGTATTATGAAGGTAATGAAAATTCACTATGATTGAAAATACAGTTATGGCATTTCCACTTAATTGCATTTTAAAGAAAAAAACTCTCAGTGTACAAAATTCTTTATTCTGTAGAGACCTGTACAACTTTTTTAAAGTTACATGAAGGCAATGCTTATTATGAAGAATATTCATTTTAACTTTTTCCCCCCAGCTCTAGTTATAGTCCCAGAAGATATGGCAAAATGTTAAAGCTGTGAAATAACATTAAAATGCCATTTAATGTGTCAAGGGAAACTTTGTTTATTTTTTTTTCTCAGATTAAAAGACATGAATAAAAGCTTTTTCTTCTGTAGTACTCACAGGTTTTCAAGTAGATGGAGAGGGCTGTTGCTCGCAGCAGATTATACCAGATGCCAAGTTGCCTAGGGATGTGTGCTTTGTTTGCTGGAGACAGGGCTTATTGTCTTGCCTCCAGGCATTAGGCTGAGTCTGTTAGACTAAGTAGTGATTTTTATCCTTTGAGTTAGTGGAGTGCCACATGGTGCTATGTGACATTTTTAGGTAATGCATGAAGTATGATTTTTGTTTTTTTATTTTGTCTTAGATATGTAGTAGGTGACCTCCATTGAAGCTTTGCAAAACCTTTAAATATTTACCACTGAAAGAAATGAGGGATTGCAGTTTTTGGAGATGTTGCTATGTTCTACAGTATATAAGAAATATACTGTAGCATTTCATCGTAGTTCTTTACCTACAGAAATACTGTCAAGGAAGAGATGAAAAGATTTGCATTTATATTATACACCTTAGCATGCGAGTAGACGACCAGTGAGGTTGTGTCTGAACATTTCCTGAAAGTCCCACTAAAACAAAATCAAATATTTTACAGACACTTGCTGCATTTATATTGGATATGAGGTAACAGTCATAACTTGCTTTCCTGTTATTTCTCACTTGTGCTTGTATGGGATATTTATTTCTTTCCTTTAAAATACCTCATTTTAGTGCAGCAGCCAACACAAGGTACTTGGTGAAATGGCCAGTGAAATTTTTGGTGAATATTTGGTGAAATTTTATGTGTCATTGTGAGCATTCATTTGAGCTGTAATTTGTAAATAGATTTGTCCTTGTTACATGTGTGAAGTGAAAATTGTTGAGCAGTGGAACTGTGTGTGGTACCAGTCTGGGTTGGGCTTTTTTGGTTAAAATTGCCTTTGCAGAAGATTGAAAGATACTCACATAGCCTCCATGTACTTGCTGAACTTCACTTTGTTTAGTGCATTCAGGTTTGAGACAGCTCAAGCAAGCTGAAGAGTATAAAATAGTCTAAGGACTTGTGTATTTTGGATATTTTTTCTGAAAGGTGTTATGACATGTCTTAGCCTATTCCAACATAACAGTAACCACTTTATGAGTTCATACGTTGGTGGAGAAAAGATGGTTGTACAAGGTTCCAGTTTGACAGAGGACTGCCAGGAGGTCATGATACAACATACAACTGTGAAAGATCGTTCTTGGAGCACCCCATAATATGTTAGACCTAGCAAACCTGCTGAAATTACTCAGTGCTTTTCTTCTTTCATGGTTTGCACATTGTAATGCAGTAGTTGGGTTAGTGTGCTAAAGGATGATCTTCAAAGATCAATGAACATTAGCAGGTTTTGCGTCTCACTGTTTGTGTGCAGCTGCTTGTTCTGTGCAGGCCTTCCATTGGTTTTGAGACTGAGTGCTGGCTTGATACTCACTGCTGAATTCAAAGTGTGTAAAAATGTTAATGTAATGAACAGTGTTAGCCATTTAACCTTAGTGTTTTGATTTCCTGCTTGATGCTAAGGTACCATTAAAGCTAAGGAATTATGTAATTTAATATCCAAACAAATTACAAGAGATTTGTTTGGATTTAATATCCAAACAAATTACAAATTACAGAGGCAAGCACTTAAAGGTTTAAAGTGCTCAATATGCTTAAATACTTAAACATTTTAAAGTAACTGCATATTTCAAAGTAAAGAAAGGCTTTAAGTAAACATCAAAAGACTGATGTAACTGGTCAGTTCTGACTGGTACTCCATAAATGGATCTGTTCTGAGCTAAAGGTTCCTGCCTGCACAGGCTGTCCCTCTGTGCCTTGAATTCTGTGTAACTTCTTGAATCGAGTTTAATAATTCCAGTTTCTCTTCTACCAGTGTGGCAAATAAAAGTTAAGTGCACTTGATTAGGGCTTTCAAGGTTGTGTTTTTGTCCAAGATATGCAATGGTTATGGCCTCTGTGGATACTTCCCAAACGGAACCACGTGTGCTGTAGCTTCATATGGGGTTCTTTTGGTGTTTTTGGTTGGTTGGTTTCTCAGGCTTAAACATGTACAAGTTGCTTCTGATTTGAGGAGGTTTTCATTGTGGTTGCTTTCTGTTGTCACATGCATAATATGACTACGTTGAAGTTGAAAATGAGAATTTTCAAAAAATATTAACACACTGTTTGTCCTTCTTTAGGAAAGCCCAAGAAGGGAAGAAGAAAGTCGTTCTAGCAGGCTGTGTACCACAAGCCCAACCTCGCCAGGAGTACCTGAAAGGCTTGAGTATTATAGGGGTATGTATCTTTAGAAATCAAAAGGTTTTTGTAAATGTTTTCAACAGCTCATTGTCAATATCTAGACTTTATTTCCTTTCTCTTGGAGAAAGCAGGGGAGGAGCTTCCTGCCATGTCCCACTCCTGTTCGTCTTCTTGCATTACACAACATTTAAATCTTCCTTCAGTTGAGGGTGATTTGTTTTGATTGTGGCAAGAAAGGGATGCTGTTGTTGGAAGTGACTTCCAGTGCCCTTTGTTGCCTGAAAATTTCTAGGATTCATCCAGGATGAAGGTATCAGTTACCATATTCTTAAAAATATCATGATTTATTTGCTCTGAGACAAGCCTTAAGACTTTCATTAAAATCAGTGGAAGAAGAATAGGGGCCTAGAGCATATAAATTACAGAGACACAGCTGAGGGTTTGGTGCTTGTTTTTTTACTTCACACTATTAATAGAATGGCAAATAGCAATTTAATTTTGTTTGAATTTGAGGCAGTCTGAAGAGTTGAATCTGCTGGTGACTGAGTTGTTAAACACTTACCAAGCTTTACCTTGAAACCGCAGAGCTTTGACTTCAGTTAGTAAAGTGCCTTCAGTATCCTGTGGGATGCAGTTCTTCTGTATCATTGAATCACCTTTGTAAGAGAAAAAAAGTAAAATTGGTGAGTAGATTTCCTCTTGGATTAGAGGCCACATGGTTACTGATCTGTAACTGGTTAGAGTGAATATAGCAGTATCTACACATAGGTAGATAGAGGGGGAAAAAGTGAACAAGTCACTGTCCTTTGACCAAGACTGTGATTTGATGTTTCCATTTTGATGAATTTAACTTACTAAAATTGCGTAGCCTGAAGTTTGATTTTTCTTCTTAAACATTTTCCCATTTTTTTTAAGTTTTCCTTTAGGCAACATGTAATTTCTGAAAACTGACCTCATCATCTTCATTTGAGTACCTGGAACCAGTTTTTGGTGAAAAATATTTGTAGTTTTGTATTTGTTACAGAAAGATTTCTGTTAGGAGATGAATTAGACTGTTAATGCAGTGTTCCCAGGTACTTTGTAACTAGACCTGAAAATACTGAAATGTGGTCTTTGCAAAAAAGACACTGTCCTAAAGCTGTCATTGCTGTGGTAAAATTTACTGTGCTTTAAGTAAGAGATCCCTCAGCTCACAAAGGTCTTAAAGTTGAGGTATAACTTAACAAAAGCAAATCTAAGAGCACATATTACCCATGCTTTCAGTTTGTACATTTAAGATTTTCTTCCCATTTTGCAGAGAATGTGTGTGAGAGGGTAACTGTATGTAAAGATACGACCTTTTATCTTACTATTGCAAAATATTTTTAAAGGCAGTTTTTGCAGAACTGAGAAATAGAAAATGTTCTGTTGGCAATAGGATATTAATTCTACTTTAAAATTTTAAGCATTAAGAGTACTGTTTTGGAAATCTTTAATACTTGGTTAGTCTCATCTTCAACTTGGCTGAGAGACATAGTTGATTTATTGTTTCTCATGTAAGTTCTGCTATTTTTTTTTTCCCTTTTTTCCCTCTTTTTCATAATTTATTTTAAAGGACAGTGTTGTCTCAGAATGCGTTTATTTACCAGCAATTATAAGTCCCTTGGGGTGGCTTTCTGAAGGCAGTGTGTCAGAGGCTCTTCTGCTCCTCTTGTTATGATGGATGAGGAAGTTGTGATGTAACTACCAGAGGAATGCTAGTAAATCAGGGCTTGTTTTAAACCGTATTTGAGAAATACAGCACTGAAGTTCCACTGTTCTTTATTAATTGCCTGATTTGGGCAGATGGAAAGGAAGGGCAACTTTATATCTTTCTCACCATTTGTGATATTACTGTGCTTTTGGGTTTCTTTAAAGTAACTGCCACTTTATAAAAATAACGTGGGTTGGGTCATTGCCATAGGCTGTGTGTAAGGTAAACCATAACCATAAACATGACAAGGTGAAGGAGCTCTTTTCTGGAATGGGAAAATTCGAGGTACTAATAAACCTGCCAAGGCTGAAAAGTACCTGAGGCACATTATGATGCATTACAGAGGTTCACAACCACTTACCCTCAAGTGGTTTCCAAAGCTCACTCCTTTGTGTTTGTGGTGTACTCACTTCAAACTCAAACACACATAGAGTGCACAAAGAGACATCAACTCTCCTATGTAGAGTTATCCCTCACTTTTCATTTTAAGTTGCCAAAAAGTAGGGTGTGTGACTTTGTGCTGGCTGTTTTGAGAGGATTATAGGGAAAGGAAAAAGAGGGACAAGGGGAAATGAAAGATTTAGCCGACAGGTCATGTTTTGAGACTCGTGAATAAGTGTAGGTAGTTGTAATGTTTCCTCACTTCCTGAGTTGCATACAAGAACACACAAAACCCTTGTTCCCAGTGATAGTTGAGGCATTGGAATGGGATATTTTATTTCACTGACATTTGTCTGGAGTTTTAAGGTACTTGATGTCCAAATGATGCTATGTGGTGGAACCCCTGGCCAGGTTACTGGGGGTTTACAGGTCTTAAGAGGCTTCACAAACCTTGTGTATCTGTTCTTTGAAATCATCAAACTTGCTGTGTATACTGAAAGCACGGGGCTTACACACATATGTAGTCCATTAAAGGCATACCATAGTTCCACAGGTGAGCGAATCCTGAATGAGAACTCCAATTCTCCTTTCCTCCTTCCCTATCTCTCCCAGGGTAACATCTAGAATCAATGACCTATCACCTTCTACCATACACCCATCACCCAAGAGAAGAGTCTTAGCCCGTTCTTTCTGCTGCACAAACTCACAAAAATAATCTGGTGTTGCTACTTTACAAGGCTGTAACCCCTGCCTTTGCTGCCACTCGCTGAGCCAGATCTAGGTGCAGGTCCTGTGCATGGTAGGGTACTGCTGGCTCTTTGGCCAAGGTGAGCCTGAAGCCACTGCTTCCAGGAGGAATACACAGCCATGAAAAGCCCTCTGCCAAGGCTCCTTGCATTCTCCTGACCTCCAACTAACCCTTTCCCCCGGCTGTTCTACTCTATAAGGCAAGCTTTAAGTAATTTTCTTTTCATATCCAGTTTGAAACTCTGGAATGTGATTAGTGGGAGTGCTGAACACTCCCAGTAGCAGCACATAGCACTAGGAGCACTGCTATAAAATAGATGGTGCCGTATAAAAAATGCAAAGTGCATTACAAAAACCAGGCACTTTATTTCTCAAGCTCTACACCTGTAATTGCTATACATTTTTAAGTCCAATTCTAATGTGCCTTATTCTTTCATTTGTAAAACACCCCAGTGAGCGGAGCTTTAGCAGTGCCATTGTGAAAAGAAATCAGTGGAATTTGACCAAGATACCAAATGTCCATACATCCCTACTGCTTTGGCCTCATAAATGAGGAAGATATGTTGTCTGGTATTTCTGTGGTTCGGTTCATAAAAGTTTCAGTTGTGTTTGCCAGAGATAATGATACTTGCCTACCCTGCAGTGTTTTTAAGGCCAGACTGCATTCATGATTGCAAGCCTGTCTGCTGCCCTTAAAACAGAGCCTTCCATAAATGCAAGTATCCAATATGTACTTCATGAAAGACAAATTTGATGGAATTTTACTCTGAATTACTTGAATTAGCAGAACTTCTTGGAAAGCATGCTGAAAACCTGGGAACAGGTGCACACTGTTCTCATGTAACTTACTGGCTAAGAATGATTCCATACAAATTTCTGAGCGTCAGTGCCTCTCAGCTGGTTGGCTTTGACTTTTGAATTCCCATGTTGATACTCAGTTAGGACACTCGAACCTGGAAAGTGAGAAAAGTGTGTCAGTTAAGCACCTGCTTTTTAACTGAAAATTGGATGTGCAAATAGAAACTGTTAATTACTACAGCTGATCCTATAAATCAAAGGGTGTAGGAATTAATTTATATAAGAACTATCCTTCAGCTGTGTCAGTGTCTAGCCATGAAAATCAGTTGTTTATGTGCTTCTCTGAGGTAGTCTTCTTTCCTTTAAAGTTTGTGTACATCCTCTCAGAATACCTTCCTAAGCCAGAGTATTGCCCATTACTATGGTCAGTATTGTCAGCAAAGGTTTTAAACACAGATGTTACCCCTCTAAAGCCAAAGTGGCTAGTCACATACCTTTTGAAGTTATGTATTAAGCCTTAGATTTATGTTGCCTAAGTGCTGTAATTTGAGAGTCTGTTTTGCTCAGCTCTCTTTCTGGTCAGTGAAGATAATTAACTCTAAAATAATTTAGATTTTTTAGAAGACCTGAAGTGCGTTTTGAAGCTATGTATTTCCCTTTTACTGGCTTTAGAGAGGGGCTGGCTGAGTAGTCTTTTAACAGCCAGCATTTGCCAGAGCTGCCTAAATAAGGTGAGATGAAAGTGAGAGCTGGTGAACTGGAGTTAAAATCTTTAGGATTATAAATAACATGTTTTAATTACCTGAGATAGATTATTTCATCTATGTAGTGACCATTTAGTTTCTTAACTATGTAAATGAGAATCAATGTATAGGGTTTTTCCTAGATGAGAAAAAAAAATTGTTTTACTTCAAGTAGCTATGTATAGATCTGTATGCTCACTTCTAGGGTGATCATATAGGACTTTAGGAGAAGTTTCTTTATGGAAAGGGTGGTCATGCATTGGACCAGGCTACTCAGGGAAGTGGTTGAGTCACGATCCCTGGAGGTTTTTGAATGTAGTTGTGGCACTTTGGGATGTGATTCAGTGGTGGGCTTCGCAATGCTGGGTTATTACAGATACATATGACTGCTGAGCTGTACTTATGTGTAGCTCTGATCCCACCAAGAAGGGTCAAAGATTTTTCCTGGTCTTTGTTTCAACTCAGCCTTCATGCTTTGATACAACTCTTTTTCCTTGCTTTTTCATCTGGCAATTTCCTGTTTTGGCTACTCTTTCATGGGTCTTGCATGTGCTCTTGGCCCATATCAATCTCACCCCAGATTTCTGCCTCTGATTTGTGGTGGTTGAGTGTTTTGTTGTTGTTGTGGGGAGGTTTTTTTTTGTTTTTTTGGGTTTTTTTTAATATTGTTCTACTCATCTCTACTCTGGTCTGTCTGTAGCTCTTGTTCTGTTCAAGTCCTGATGGAGAACCACTTTTAATGGACATTGAGTCCAAAATGTACTTAATTATGTCCCACAAGAACTATGGAGTCACCATCCGTGGTGTGGAACCACACCTAGCAGTGGTGACCTGCTGTCAGCCCTGGGGTTTGGTTTATTGAGACACTGTGTAAAGAAATACTAAGGAATGGTGTCTTTTCCCTTCATACACCACCAGGATGTCTCTGTGCTTCATGGACTAACTGATGCCTGATGGAGACATTACTGGAACTCTGCTCTGAAGGTTTACACTTATCTTTGGTATCACTCCAGAGCAGAATTTTCCATAAGGTTAGTGAGATATGAGGAAAACAATCCAGCAGACCTTTATATACCCAAGAAAATTTCATTACTATGACTTAGTAATTTTTTTTTTCCTTTTTCATTCCCCCCCCTTCTTTCCAAATAAGAATCTTCTAAACCTTTCCTTCTTCTCACTTCAGATTCACCGCAGATTTTCTGAGATGCTTTTATCTTCATAAATGCAGACTGGAAGCATTCCACATTGTCTTAATGAGCACTTGGGGCTTTAGCCAAATAATTTCCAATAATTTCAGAGGAAAAATATTTAATGTGGGAAATAACATATAAGGCAGAACAAACATCCATTTCTAGGCACAGATCTCATTATCTCTCAGACCCATAATTTTAATTACTTACATGAGCCATCTTCTTGACAGACATACTGAGAGTAATTTAATTTATCCAATAAAATGAAGATGCAATATAATGGTTAGTGGGTTTTTTCTATCTTTATTCAACAGGGGATTTGGAGCAATGCTAAAATTCCTCCCAGATGCACAATGCAGAAAGTAATAGGTAGCTCAGGTTATGAACCACTCAGATTTCTCATATTTTAAATAATTAAAATGGTTATGAATTTAAACAGTCTAGTACTGAGACATATAGCAGTAATATTTTAGGTAATATAACACAGACTTTCTTCCCTGTCTGTATTGTAGTTGTGAATGTGTACACTTCTGTTTTCTAGTGGAATTTTTCTGTTTATTTTTTAAACATTTAGTAAACAGTGTATATGTTAAATATCTTGGGTCATAATTTTAAATATCTTGGGTCATTATATCCAAAATGGATATGTACACCAGTATGTAAATATGCATGTGTTCCATACAACTACTTATATGTGCTTTCTTTACAAGTTGATTGTCAGATATGTCAGTATGTCTATAATGTGAATGCTTGTGATTAAGAAAATTATTTAAATATATTTATTTTTCAATAAATTAATAAAATGCAGATATTAGCAATACTATAACTTAATTTCTAGAATTATTAACTAATACACTGTATTCAAAAATCTGAAGTGGTGGACATTTCTATTTTAAAAAGCCTGTATTTCAAAAGGTTAAAAACAAAAAAGGGGAAAAAAGACAAAAACTTTTACATGGACTTGATCCAACACATAGACAAGGAAAGGAACTGACTCCCACTGACTTCAGTTGGGAATTTAAGATCTGACTCCAACTACAGGTGAGCTGTTTTTAAACTTCTGTTAGAAAGATTGGAAAAATTAATGTGAAGTAGACCAGATTGTGCAGTTTTGTATTTGCAGGAATTGACAAACTTAGTGGCTTAGGGCACAGAGGCTTAATAGCTTTCTTACAAGGGATCCACGTTCCAGACTACTTGTTGCAGATAAGGTTCTTCTCTTGAAGCTTTGCAACTTGTGCTTTTCTGCTTGTTTTGGAAACAAGCTGGAAAAGAAACTCCCAAGGACAAGACTGCAAAAATCATACTAAATCTAGTCAATGTAATATACAGCTTAGAGAAGCAGTGTTCGAAAAAGGAATATTGTGGAAAAAACGACTAACTAATTTAAATGCGACAAATTGGCTTTCCTGCATTGTATGTAAATATCTGTAGTAGACACTACACAGAATAGGGGGTTTGGATGAAAACTCCGGGAAGAATCTCATCTTCAAGAATTCCTGAGTATTTAATTTCTCAGTGTTAATGTTGATTCCTTCTACTTTATATGCCAAAATCTCTACAGTGTGTTTACCACTGACTTTAAATAAAGACTAATATATCTAATAAGAAATAATTGAACTATATATCTCATTATTGGTGAATTTTGGCAAGTGTAACACTAAACCATAAATCTGTTGTCTTCATTGAGATGCTATGTAATGGTCATTAAATATAACTGTGTCTTATGAAAAGCATGAGGACTTTTCTTTCCATTTCCAAACACAGCCTGCATTGAGTTCTGGAGAATGTCTTGTTCCCTAAACTTCACAACAGTATTTTTAATTTCTTCCTATATTCCAGTGTCTTTCCCTTGCAGTATCTCCTTAATTTTCTCCTCTATAGTCTGCCCTGAAAATGTCCTGAGCTTTTTGATGTGTTCTCCACTATCTACTATTTTGCTGTGGAGACTTGGATGAGGGAGCACTTAGGGACTGTTTGAGCCACCCAGGTGCTGAGTGCCTTGGTGACCATTGCCTGTCACAGACCATGAACAGCACTTAAGGCCTGAACTCTTTTCTAGCTATTTGGTGATTTTTGCAAACTGACAGGTCCTTGCCATTTTTGAGGCCAAAAATTGGTTTAAATTAGGTGGTGAATTTTTAAGTTACTTTGGCAGATTGACCAAGATGCAAAGAAAAAAAAAAACTGGCCAAAAGCACAACCTGAAATTCATTATTTCCCCTTAATCCCTAAGAAGACACTCCTGAAAGATAATATAAAAGTATGTCCACTTGTTGACTACTTAGGTATTTACCTTCTGACTTTTTTTAGGTTCAGCAGATAGATCGTGTAGTAGAAGTTGTGGAGGAAACTATTAAAGGTAAGCATCACACTTGAACTAATTGCAGCTAGTCCGAAACATGTAAGCATTAGCAGAAGTGCTGCTGGTGTGCTCTTTCTCAACCTAGCACTTGCTTTGTGCTCTAGCTGAATGTTTGGGCAGTGCTGTACTTTGTCATGTATGCTTTGTGTAAATGATAATTTCAGAGATGTTTTCTGTCTGGAGCTCTGTGGGCTGTTGATTTCATAGGTAAATGATCAAGAGGAGACTTCAAGAAATCGTTTCATCAGTGTAGGTTGGTGTATTGTATTAAGCTCCTGCACTATCTTAATTGAGTGTTATAAATCTACTTTCTTTTGTTTAGTTCTCTGGTATTTTCTTTTTTTCTGATGTTTTGGCTTAAATCCCTGAGCTCTTCTCAGCAGAACGGATAAATTATCTTCCGGTTTCATGTTCTTTTGTAACTGTGTTCCTCGTTCTCTCTGGCTTTGTTCATATGTGAGTACTCTTAATATTTTGCAGTGAAGGAGGGAAAAACCCAGCATAGTTTCTGCAGCCTGACCAGTAAACATTTGCTGTTAAATAAATATATTTGTCTGGGTCTTTCTGGGTTACCTAAGTTTGTCTCCATTACTTATCAGGCCATAAAAATTACTGTTCCATGAAACTTTAAATTACAAGGTTTTGTTCAATTTGCTGTACTTTCAAGATAAACAAGTGTCTGGTCCACAAGACATTGTGACTTTAATGCTGGAGTATGATTTTTTGTTAACTACAGCATGGAGATTTAAAGCAGTGCAAAATTTTAAATGAAGAAAGCTTCTATCAAGAAATTGCATAGCATAGTGGAAGGCTTCCAGAGCTAGTGATTTGAAGGCTTTAAGATTTCACATTGCTTTGAATACTTTCAGAATTGAAAGCTGTACTTTTATTTAGTCCCAACCAAAACTTTTCCCAGTTTGTCCTTAACTTATGGCATCTATTTTTGGGGCTACAATCTACTTTACCATACAAACAAGGAAGAAATACATTCAGCACATATTTGTTATTTAATAAGCCAAAGTGTTTTCCCAGAGACATTATGGTGTTCATGACAATATGTTGGAAATGAGGATGCTTCATGATTTTTACAATAGCACAGTATTTCAGATCCCTATCTGCTTTTACCTGAATTTTATTTGCTCTTAAGGGAGTAAGATGATAACCTGGGTCAGCATGCCCTCTCTTTACGAAAATGGGCTTTGTAATATTTATACTGACTCCACATATTACTGCTTTTTCAATAACATAATTACTCAGGTTTTGGTGACTGAATGTTATATGACTAGAAGGAGTACAAATAATCTAGTAGCAGCTGTTAATGATTTTCACTGAATGGATTTTTAGATTGCATTTTAAGCATTGATATAATTCTGAAAAATAATGTTCATAGGCATATTAACAAACATTTAATCTTTAAATAGCTTGAATTTTTGGAAAGACTTTTGTTCCTTTCTAGCTTACTAGAAGTGATTTGAATTAGAAGGAGAAAGTGGGCTGCTGAATTCTCTACATAGTGCCAGTTCCATCAGGGATTTCCCAAAAGGTAATGGAAAACAGGATTTCTGAAGTTTTATTTGAAAAAAAAGAACAAAAACCAGCTCCCTGGGTTGACAGAGACATCAACATACTGGAGAGAGTCCAACAGAGATGTTCAAAGGACTGAGACTGGAGCATTTCTCCTCACAGGAGAGCTTGAGAAGGCTCAGGAAGGGGGATCATGTCGCTGTTGAGCCACTAGCAGAGTAAGAAGACCCGGGTTCAAACGGTGACATCCAGAAGAAGATTTTATTATTTAATTCCATCTTATATAGACTTTTCAAAGGTCACCCGGATTGGTCAGTTCGAAGCCTCCCCCTAGGCCTGATTGGCCAGGCCTGAGCTGCCCACATCCGAGCAACTGTTTTTAATAACATCCAAACTTTATCTTTGTTTATAAAACACAGGAAGAAGAGAGAAAAAAGTTCCCACGGGAAAGGTCTGTGCTGGCCACAGCATCACATGAATGTATATAAATACCTGAAGAGAGGGTGCATAGAGAAGAGGGACAGACTCTTTTCAGCAGTGCCCACAGACAGGACCAGAGGAAACAGGCACAAAAAAGCACAGGAACACCAGGAAATTTATTTTGACTGTGGGGATGACTAAGCACTGGCTCAGGTTACTGAGGCAGGTGGTAGAGACTCCAATACTGTGCACATGGTCCTGGGGAGCTGGCTCTCAGTGGCTCTCCTTGAGTGAGAGGGTTGGACAAAATGGTCTCCAGAGGTAATTTCCACCTGTAACCCATCTGTGACAATAAAATTACAATTGGAAAGAGAATCAACACGTTGGCAGAGATCATAGCATATGATAATGGCTTACTTTTGTAAAAGCCAACCATAAAAATAGGTTTAATTTAAATTTATTTAAAGAGGCTGCATTCATTTATGTGTTTGGGAATAATCTACTAACGGAGAAGAATGTGAAGCTCTTTTTCACTGTGTTTAATGAAGATTCTAACTGTGAACTTTCATTATCCAAGTGAAGTAGAATACTGTAGATAACAGGATTGTTAACAATATTTTATTATATAAAGTAGATACATGGTAGAAGATTAAATTAATGTAAAATCAAACTAAATGTAACCCTTTGTTTTCATGAGTCTACATCTTAAGTAACAGCTTCTGAAGCTGCTAATGCTTTCAGGACATGCAGGTGATGTGGGACAGGGGATTAAATACAAATTCTGAATTCAGACCCAGCTTACACCAGTGACTTTTAAGTTGGGTATCTGTCATAGCTGAACTACACAATTTTTTTCACCTTTTTTTTTAAAGAAAAGCTGAAGGTTGCGTTACATGGGTGGTATACTCATGTAGTGTGGTTATGTATATATTGAAAAATTTTAAAATATTATATATTGAATGGTTAAAAAATGTTTGACTGAATAAGTAGAACTTCATAGTGTCCATGCTCTATAAGGACAGCTATATAGACTGGTCAGCCTAACTGAGTTGTCTGGATTTTCTGTCCAAATTTCAAGGTGGTTACCCTGTTGCCAGTTTTAAGTCTGAAAGTCTAGCTTTCCCTGGCTTCCCATTTCTTAAGTGGTACCGTAGCTTTTTCTTAAATGTTTGAATTTTTTAGTGCACAGTTTACAAAAAGGGACAGTTTATAGAAAGAATTTTTTTCCTATTTTTTTTTCCTAATAGTCATCTTTTTAGTTTTTCATGAAAATGGTTCCCCTATTGGATTTGGTTGAAAGCTTGCTGTAGTCCCAGAGGAAATTGATTTCTTGAGATTATTTAGATTCTTTGTATGAAATATGAAAAGGTTTCTTCTAGCTTTATTTCTCAGTCTTAAGGGCATTGTCAGGAAAACCTTTTCAGAATGATGCCATTCTACTGGGTCAAGAGATGGTGATTTCAGGAAATGTATCCTTGTGGTGGTCTTTACCACATATCTGTGAAAACAGTGTCATGGTTAGTTCCCAACTCTCCATCAAGATAATTCTGATAAACACTTTTTATGTGACTTAATCTTTTTATCCTTCTTCATCTGAAAATGGAAAAGAAGGGTGTGTATGTTTGTTGTTGCACTAACAGCCAAAAGAGAGAGAGAAAGACTTTTAAGAGGCTTAGTGATTTCTCAATTTTACGCCATCCTAACTTCTATCACAACTGTTGAATTGAATCTTTGAAATTTCCTAATTATCAGGTAAATTATCAGGTAAATCGTCACTTCTAGAAGTGATCTTCAATAGCAGTGCAGTATTTGTATGCAGGTAATGTCTAATTAATATTTATACTGTGTCCCAAGATATATTTTAACTAGAGTCATCTTCGCATACTTTTCATATGATATGGTAATTAATAATCTGAAACCTCTATACTGCCTGTGAGGAACTAGACAAAGTAATTCATTCACAGTCTCAGGACTGAGTTCCTCAAAGTGACAGCCACAATTATGTAGCCAGCATGCCTCAGTCTTCCTGATAAACAGAATGGTTTTGTCATGCAAGGTTCTGATTTAACAGTTTAGTAAACCTCATTTCATCTGCACATTACCCAAATTTTAAGTCTGCATTACAGCAATTTTTACAACATTAATGCACCCATTCCCATTCATTGGCTTAGTTTTCCAGTAATGTGTTCTGATGGCATCATTTGCTAGGAAAGTATTACTAAGGAGTTTGCTAGGAAAGTATTACTAAGGATTTGTGGTGTCTGTGAGCTAGGTGCAAACAGGGCTATAATTGATGTATGTTCTGTGACTTAGTAAAATTCCTGTGTAGAATAAAAAAGTTATTTGGGATGATCAGTTTCTATAGTGTGCTCCAGTGAGGTGAAGATTTGTCTTTGGTGGGAGCTGCAGAATGTCTTATGGTGACTGCTCAAGTCAGCTTTTTGTGAACCACTCTAAAATCTATCTTTAAAAAAACCTGTGTGTGTATACAAGCTTGGCTATAAACAGTTTACAGTAGGCAAGAGAATATATTTGTTCTGTATTTTAAAGGAGAAATGTTAACTGCTCAATGCAGAAATTCCTCTGCTTTGAATTTAGGTCTTCAGAGATTTAGTTCTTTCCCTCTTCCTTTCTAGACATGCTCTCAAATCCCATGCTATTAAGGGTTTGTGGGGGTGGGAGGCATGGGACCAGAGTATTTGTGTACAGTCTGCTTTTAGCTTAGGCCTTAGGGAGATGAGGGACATGGGTTGAATTGAGTTTAGTACATATTGTGTCTGTCTAATGCTTTCACAAAACATAGCTTTACAATGGGTCATTAGACCTGATTATAAAAACAACCAAAGGAAATTACTTCAGGGTCGAGCCTTTTATACTTAACATAACCTTTCTTGGTTTCAGTCACGTTGACCTGTCTGGTGAAGCTGTCCATCCTTTCCCAGTTTAAACATTAACCAGTATTTGCTGAACTGTTTAATTGTCCTCATATGGTTAGCAGTTACGGATTGATGATAGCTGCAGTGTCTGTATGAAAATGAGACAAATGGTACCTACATTATTTATAGGCTAAAGTGTAGGATTTATACTGGATTGTCCACCTGAGAGTGTGTATGTATACGTATGAATGTGAATGCCAGAATATTAAATACTGTTTGTATGTGCTGCTTGATTTCACTATAATCTGCTGGTAACAGAAGATAAAATAGTCTCTTTTCAGTTTCTGTGACTGTGGGAAGAGTAGCCTTGACTTAAGAAGCTGATGACAGGCCAAATGAAGAATAAAAATTGGAGGAGTCAGGAGTTCCTATTTGAGGAAAAGTATCATTTGGCTCCCAGTCAGGAAACTGACTGTTTGTGCCAAAGTGCAGCTTAAAGAGGGTCAGAGGGAGGGTAGTGGCCGCATCGAATGCCTGTTTCTGTCTCCTTTGAAAGGACGTAGAAAAGGGCAGGGGAGGGGGGCAGTTTTGGGTGGGTTGTTTTATTTACTTCACTGTGTGTGTGTTGACCTTGTCTGGCTGCCAGACCCCCATCCAGCTGCTCTCTTGCTCCCACTCCTCATGAGGGCAGTGGAGAAAATAAGACGGAATAACTCTTGGGTTATGATAAGGACAGGAAGATCACTTACCAGTTACCATCATGGGGAAAACAGACTTGATGTCAGGGAAATTACTTTAATTTGCTGCCAATTAAAAATAGAGTAGAGCGGTGAGAAACTATAGCTACCTTCTCCCATCCCTCTTCTTCCCAGGCTCAGCTTCATTCTCTCATCCCAGACTCCTCCATCTCCTCCCCCTGAGAGGTGCAGAGGGACAGTGAGCAGAGGCTGCGGTCAGCCCAGTGCATCCCCTCTCTGCTGCTTCTGCTTCCCCACACTGTTTTCCTCCTCCAGCCTGGGGCATTCCTGTGGGCTGTGGGTGTCCCAAGAACTACTCCAGTGTGGGTCCTCTACGCAGGGGGCAGTCCTTCAGGAACAGGCTGCTCCCGTGTGGGTCCCCACAGGCTACATGCAGGTAACTGCCAGAAATCCTGCTCCAGGCTCCTGCTCCCATGCTCTTCCACAGGCTGCAGGGGGATGATCTGCTTCGCTGTGGTCTTCTCCAGTGGCTGCAGGAGAATCCAGTGGGATGCCTGCAGCACCTCCTCCTTCTCTTTCTCCTCCTCCTCCTCTTCTCACCTTGGTGCTCACTGTGCCCTGCGGCAGGGGTTTTGGAGCCAGCTGGAGCCAGCTCTGTCTGGCACTTGGCAGCCCCAGCCTCTCCTCACAGTGGCCCCTGCAGCTCCCTCTGCACACCCCAGGAGTAGTATCAAATCCCCAGTGCTATTTCTAGGAGGTAGAATTGACTTTTTGACTGAGATGGTGGAAAAGTTAAGGTACTTACTGGAAAAACTGTATTCAAGGCAGGTTGGATAAAGCCTTGAGCAGCCTGGTCTAGTGGGAGACATACCTGCCCATGGCACATGGGTTGGGACTGGATGATCTTTAAAATTCTTTGCAATGCTTTAACATTCTGTGATTCTATGAACTTGTGTCAGGGCCTGTGCTCAGCAGACTTAAGAAAGTTGGGCAGGGTTGAAATCACGTTTTCAGCGGGCAATCTACAGAGCTCCAGCAAGTCAGTAACTTGGGGACATGACTGTGATTAAAAGATACATCCATCACTCATTTGTATGTAAAAATCACTGAGGTTAATGGCATAATATGGTGTGTGTCACCCCCTGCCCCTGTTTTGTGTCCTGTGGATTGGAAATTTTGGAGTTAGTCCTGTTTAAACAAAATTACAATTTTTTTGTTGTCGTGTAAAAAAATGCTGTTATGAGTAGAAAAAGTGTCATGACTTGAACCAATAGTTTTTTTCTATTCTCCTGTTGTTTAAGAACTACTTTGACAAGAAACATTGACTTATAAAGGACCTGGCTGGAAGGTGTCCCACTTTGTGACTGTTAAATGAAGGTTTTTTCATGCAGCCAGATGCTTCAGTGAGAGCATCAGGTTGCGTTTTGATTGCGCCTTTCTGACTGCTTACTAAAAGTCTGATGTACTGAAGGGTACTGATGAGCTCAAAATAATACCATGATCTGTGCCAGTATCAGTTCAGAAAGTTCAGCTTTGTAGACTGTAATTTAAATAAAAATGTAGAGCATGGTGAAGAGTATACAGTAAGTGTGGGGAAACTGTTTCTGCAAAGACAGATTTTGATTGCTTTTGTAAAACATCTATAATGATGTGGCTCAACACTAAAATCTTCCCTGCTGGGGCAAGAGATTTCGGTTACCATGAACTGGTCTCTGTTCTTACAAGAAAGTTTATTGCTGTTTTTCCTGTGCCTGTTAAATGCTTTTGAGCATGCAGTGACTATTATGAGCATGCAGTGACAGGTGTGTGAGATGATCCAGGACTTCGGATAGGTTTTGTAATTATTTTTCTCAGTGTAGTTATTTCATTGATTTCATTATAAAACTGATAGAACTGACTATCCCTGTTATGACTGTCATTGTTATGACTTTATTTTGTAAGTAACTCACAGAGACTGCATGAGAGATATATAGTCCCACAAAGAAAAAAACAAGCTGGGGGGAAAACAGATTGAAAATCTGAGTAGCAAAACTCTGATCGCTCATTGTTAAGTGAGCCTGTGATGTGCGTGGAAAAGGTGCCTTTTCTTCCAGACCCGTATGTGCTCTCTTCCACACTTTGAATGAATGACCATCTTACAGCATTGCTGTTTTTCCATCCTATTCACATTGGTTAGACTCAGCTGGATCCCTGTTAAAGAGTCCTCATGGCTGGTAAATGTAAAGAATACCTCGTTCAAATGAGGGAAATTTAGTAAAAGCTTGCTTTTACATACAGTGAGAAGTTCAGCTCCGCATTTCATTCTAAGGCTAAATTTGTTCTGTTCAGCCTGCACACCCCAAAACATTAGGCAAATCACTTGTGCTGCTGCAGCTGGCTCTGACAATCCTCCTTTCAGCACTTCCCTTCCTCAGAATGCAGCCTGTTTTATCTGATTCAAAATGTCTTTTCCCTTGGAAGTTTCTCTCCAGGATCTCCTGAGGTTTTGAGTAGAATCTCTGATCTTAATCAAATGCATTTCTTCACAGAGAGGTGAGGACAGAGGTTCAGGGGAACTCTTCCTGTAGTCGATTCTTAGTATTGTCCTTCTGAGCTGTGGAATTGTAGCTGGCATTTTGAGCTCACAGGAGATTTAATGTTCAGGCACTTTCTCAGAAAGACAGTAACATTGCATGATCTCAGAATAAGTAGGGTGAAGCTATTGAATCCCGAAAAAAGAAATAGTGCCTTAATAGGGCATTTCAAGTGCTTTTGCAGTGAGAAAGTACTATGGATGTGTCAAAAATGTGCTTGAATACTGATACTCTTAATTTAACTTGATGGAATTCTTACATGGACAGCAATTCCTTATTAATAGTTATCTCTTTTTCTGTGTGACTTGGTGTACAGTACGGTTTCAGTGCTTACAGATATTGTTATGATCGAATCATACACTGGAGACATACCAAGAATAAAGAAGTATTGCATGTTTAATGGAGAGAAACCGGTGTATGAATTTTAGCAACCTGGGACACCTACTGACCTTTTCTAGTGAATATCTTGTTTTTGAAATTACACAAAATGAATTTTAAAAAGCTCTTCTCTTCACTGGTGCGACACTCAAATTCCAGAGTCTTCCAAAGCAGTAATATTGTTGGATGCTAATTCCAAGTTCAACATTTAGTAGTTCTCTGTATTTCAAGCTAGGTATATGTGCTGTATACTAAGTAATACCTGCGTGTTTCTCTGAAGCTTTTTGGGTTGGTATAGGGTGGAAGGCAATCTTTTTATGCAAGAGTTTTGAATGCAGAGACTGGATCAGACATACCACCTGCTATCAGCATCCTAATGGGACTGGATGCCTAGCCAAAGACATGGTGCAGTGACACACAAGGAAAGATAAGTAACTGACAGCATTAGTCTGAATTTGTTTGTCTCATGTTATGGACCCAGTTGCTGCCTTCACCAGTTGAAGGAGTTTGACTGTTACAGAACATTCCCATTTTTGCTGATGTAGAAGAGGAATAATTTATATGAGTTGCTTGGCCAGGGTAGAGAATATACCTTTCAGTTAGGTTTGGCTTTTCTTTGCTCCCTGTATTTACTTGAGACGGAAAATTCCACCGATGACATTCAGGGATGCCAATGTGCTGCTGGCTAGTTGGAGTTGGTTTGGGTGTGAGCATCTACACAGCAAAGTCCTAAACCAATTAGTGTCCTTGTTTTTCCACTTGTTTGTGTCTGACAGCATGTGATTGCCCTGGGGAGCTTGGGAATTCCTTTGAAATCAGTAATGTCTGCTGTGGGACAGCATGTTTGTGCTGCAGGGCAGGGAGAAAAGAGGGAAGAGGAGCTTACGGTCTGCCCTTGCTTGATGCTTCTTTTAGTCTTTACTACTGCTTTCTTCTTTACACGTCTTCCTTTCATTTTTTTCTCTGAAGAAATTTATTACTTTGTTTTCCCTTCATATGCTTTTACCTTCCTTTCCTACATTGCTCCTATGTGCTATTTTTTCCAGTGCTAACCTTGAGGAAAGGAAACTCTCTATTCATTAAGAACCAAACAGTGGTGGAAGGAAATGTGTGCAAGAGTACATGAAATAGTGCCTAGTCCTGTTCCCTAAAGATGCTGGAGAAGATCAGACAGGTTGGTGAGAGACATCTGAGAGGTGCAGAACAGTGCGTTGGCAGCCATGTTGTGAGGAAAAAAGTGTCTTTCAGGAAATGGTGAATAACCTCAAAGCACAGTGATGCAACTGGGAAAGGGAAAGAATGGGTAACAGAACAAGCAGAAAACAATAGAAATTGTTGCTGCCAAGGCCGGGGTTTCCTGCATCTTTGAGGATTTTCTGTAAAATCATAGTTTTGAGCTGCTTGAGATATCTGCACTGAACTTGAAAGCTAACAGCTAAGAAATCTCTGTCTGGCTGGGAGTTGTGTTTCAGAGTCACACTGTTCAGCTCCTGCAGGGTGCGCAGGGATGGGGAGGGTCCCTCAGTGGGTGCCCTCTTCCATCTTTCAAGCAGATATAATTTCCCAGCAGTTATTGAGGGGTGCCAGCCAATGGAAAGAGTGAAGCCAGCTATTTTTTTAACCATAATATAGCTCTACTAATATCTGATATGATGCTGATGGCCTGGCTTAGTCAATTTTAGTCAACTTTACCTGGCTACTTCCCCCTCACTTATTCTTGTAATAAACTAGGAAAGTACTAGTCCCATGTGAATCTGTTTGCTGTAATATCATTAATGTGCTTCTGTGTGGCCATTAATGTGGTTCTAGGTCACAGGGATCTGATGGTAGCATGAGGTTCACAAGACATTTAATTTAATAATCTTATGGCAAAGAAATTCCATTACCTGTTCCTTACATGTATTTGTGTTTCAAAATTGGGCATTCTATGTCAGTCCTGAAGCACATACATTTATGATTAAAGGCATATGTTACGTGCCATTAAAACTGTGCTACTTTTTGGTGTCCTTTTTAACAAGTGAAAATAAATGCCTTGAAAATATTTTCATTTTGCATACTGAATTATCAAACTAGACACATTTAAAGTCCTCTTTTAGACTAACAGATTTAATATCCTGATTAATTCATTCTAACCTCATCCTTCTTGCAGACAGTGCCAAGTAATGTGAATTGTGTCTACTGAATTCTATGTAAAGATGAGTTTAATTTTAAATAGTTCTGAAAACTAGAGAGCTGTGATTCATTTTAAATTGTTCCTAGCTTGATTTCATTTTCACTTGCTGTGAGTGATTCTGCTCTGCAAGTGTTCTTTGCTGGACTTGGTTAGTACTTCTGTTATGTGGTAGTCTGTATTAATTATCTACTAATTATAGAAAAACTGTTCTGAAGCATGACCGAAACCACTAATAAACCTTTTCAGGTTTTGTTTTTTTCGTAATGGAATTTTATCTGCTGGTTGACTGTGTGGAAGTAGAAAAGTTACTTTTATGGCAGAAGAGGTTAATAGGCCCAGATTGTTTAGGCTCTCCTATCTAACCTGACTAGATCTGTTTGTCATTAAGCTGTGTTTCAAAGCTTGCTTCATAGAGTGAGCCATCAAAAAAGGAGTGGTATTTGTTTGATATCTGAGATGGAGCACTCATCGTTATTGTAATAGACTTGTGATTAAGTCAGTTTTCAAAAATGTTGTACAAAACTAAAAGAAAAAAGAAAAGGAAAGAAAACAAACATGAAAAGAACGACTCCTTTTAAGTTTGGGACACCTGCTTTGCTTAGGTAAGTTACACAAACTGTAAAGTTAGAGAGAAGGTAACTTAATCAGGTAAAATGCTTTAGAAGTAAAGCTTAATTGCAGTGTTTTGTCCCAGTGTAAGCTCTGAAAGGAGGTCATGAATGAGATTTAAAATTACTTTTTCTGTTAAACTTGATGTTGATCTGGGTGTAATAGTGCTGGTTAGACAATCTAAAAAAAAGTTACTTAAGCCTTTTCCTAGTTGAAGATGGCAAAATATTTATTTTTAAGTTTTCTTGAAATAACTATGAGGGAAAAAAGATTTGCAGCATGTGAAAAAGTGTGATTCAGTGTTTATCAAGTTATGTTTTATTAATAGTAACAATTCTGTAAACAGATGCTTTAGTGATTACTTAAAATGAAACAAAATAGTCCTTGTATGGAGTAGGGGAAAAGGATTCAAGGTCATGAATACTGTAAATGAGAGGGACTTTTTCTTAAGAAAAATAATTAAGTGTGCCTGCAACACAAGTCACAGTAGTTGGATGTGCATGTGCTGCTTGCTTTCTGGAAGCATTAAGGTCTCTGCTAAAAGTCAGCTCTGGTGTCTGGACAGAAAAATACAGGGATGTTGTTATTCTCGAGTACCCCAAGGTCTTACAAACCTCATATTAATTGGAACTTCAGTGTCATTCAGCAGTAATATTGGAAATGTATTTTATGTGAGAATAAGCTGCCATATTTGATTGCCAGGCTATAGATTTCCTGAGCTCAGCACAAGGTTGGGGTGGTGTCCCGGGTTAATGATAAGACTCTCTCTCCTCCGAGAGCGAAGGGCCCCGACACCCCCTCCCCCACCCACAACAGAGCCTCTTAGATGGAAGTGAAGAAAAAACTATTTATTTAACAAAACCACGCAGAGTGCCCTGCAAGGCACAGGGGAAGGGGAAAAAAAACCAAGGTGAAAGGCAGTTATTCAACCTGATTAAAAAGTCCTTTTCTCAGACGCAGTCCCTCTCCTCCTCGCCCCCCACCCGGGGCCGGGTGGAGCTCCCTGAGAGCTCTGCTGTCCTCTGGCCCTCCTGGGTCTCCGGGTGGCAAAGCAGATCGAAGAGAAGGGGTCCAAACGAGGAAAAAGAAGAAGAATGGAAAAAACGGGAACAGAGCTCACTCCGACCCCCGTCCAGCACGCAGTCTCTGCCGGGCGACGAATCCTCCCCCGGAGCAAGGCTTGGAGAAAATGTTTTCAAAACAACCCGCGTTTCTCTCTGCGGCTGGGTGCAGTTAAAGAGACAGGACCACACATTTTTACACATTTTTTTTCTTTCTTGGGCATATAAGCCAACGATAGGGGATAAAGGATTATCATATCATCAATCCAAGACAGGTGGATGTTAGCATTCAGTGGATCACATGGGAGATGGTCACAGCGCTGGGGTTCCTTCCCTGAATAATGGAAATGCTGAAGATAGGAGAAGCTCAGTCTTATTCTCCATATAAGTTGTAGTCTATGTGTAGAATGTTGTGGGGGTGTTTTTTAAGGGGATTGCCTGTTTGATTAATGCTGTCACTATCAGAACGGGAGAATGTGAACTAAATTCCTATTAGAGAGCAATAACTCACATGGCTGCTCCTCGTGAGGGTCTGTGTTCCGAGGAGATGAGACCTCCATGATTCTGCGTTCTGATATATTACTTGGGAAGGGGGGCAGGTTGGTTTTGTGCTGTGTTGTTTTCATTTTGTTTTTTAAATACAAGAATGGTGGTTTGACCCCAAATCTAAGTGTGTGAATTTTAAGTTTTGGGTAACTTGTTGTTAAGCCTGACTGTTTTAAGACTGCTGTGAATCGTTCCACTGTATTTTCAGCTATATATCCAAATACACCTTTAATATGGTAATGCAGTTGAATATTTAAAAAATGGATAAACTGGATTATTCCAAATAGAGCACAGTATTAAAAAAAAAAAAAGTTCTCTGCTTCTAGTTTAATTTTTATGCTTTACATAAGGCAATCACTTTTGTTATACAAGTAAGTAAAACAGTGCCATGCTTGCAGCTCCTCAGTGAAGCTGAGGAGCATTAGATTGGTAAATAACTGATGGTATTATGAGACAAGGATATTGCTGTTATTCTCACAAAAAGGTAGAAATTGTTAATTTAGCAAATGCTAGTAGCACAAGCACCATATGACTAAATTCACCACAGAACATAATGAATTTTTTGTCAGATGCAACTTCAGAAGTGATGCCTTTTGTTTTCTACTGATATTATGATGTCTTCTATCAGTATTAACCAGTATGTCTCCTATTGGTATTAACCTTTATGCTGTCAGGTCAGTCTTGCTCACTTGTTCATTAGATCAGATTTTTGATTGAGAATTTTTATATATATTAAAAAAACTTGAGGAAGATGTTGTTATTATTCTAGAAGTAGTTGGGTTTTTCTTCAGGCTGTTGTTGCCATATCATGGAAATAAATTGAAAGCATGAATGCCACATTATTTAAAAATTAATTTATGACTCCTCAAAAGAGGCAGTGAAGAAAGGCTTTGACTGATGAAGGAATTAATTTTGTAAATAGCTGTTGGTAACATAAATTAGGAGGTTTGGTGTAACACAGCTTTGAATTGATTTGGTTATAGGCTATTTTGGGGTTCATTTCTTCTTTCCTAAAATATTTAGTGGATTGAAGCTGTAATGTTTACTATCAAGGAATTTTCCAACTTCAACAGACAGATGCTTTCTCTTCATGCCAGTTTGAGTTGCTGCTTTCCAACTCCATTCAGGTATCTACCATTAGCTTTCACTTGCTGTCTCTCATCTGCCTGTTCTAGGCTGTGTGGAGTAAGTGACACAAGTCTTACGCTTATAGCTTGTGCGCACTTTAGACTAGCTTACACAATGATACAATTGTTTTAATTCTTCCTTGTTAGTTCTTGCTTCTGAATATCAGTGAACCCTGTCATTTGTGCTCTTTAAATACAGCACTTGCCATGGTATGACTCACCTACTGTTGTAGGCAGGTGGTGAAATTATTTGTATTTTACTCTCTGAAAATTAGTGGCTTCAGGAAAGTTGTTGAGAGGCAGTTTTCTGACCTGCGGTTGTCTTGTTGTGGGAGGAATATGTGCAAATCGTGGTAGTCAGCTTAGCCATGGACAAATGAGCATATACTTTGTAGCGCTTTCTCTCAGACTTACACAGTCAGGTAACCTTGAAATGTATTGCTTCTCTATATAATAAGCTAAAAAATTATTTAGTTGTTGATTGCCTGCTAATTTAGGTTTGAATGAAATTTTGGGGAAGAATCTTTTAATCATGCCATACAACTCATTTAAATTTTATTGCTATGTTTTTATTTGCTAGAGAATCTGAAAATGAGACTGCTTAGATAATTTTAATCATATAAACAGAAAATGCAAGTGTGAAAAGATAATTGGATGAAATAATTTGCTCATTTTAAGATGATTTATTTTACCTGTCAGTGTCTCTTTTTAAATGCTCCAGCTGGTGGAAATATATCATTACATTTCATTCTCATTTTCAGTCTTCGAAATATAAACAGTACTTCTAAAGAAGAGCAAATCAAAACAACTATGATGAGACTTGTTCTTTGTATTGACTGCATTTTTTTGCTTAATTTGAAGGTCATTCTGTGAGACTGCTGGGTCAGAAAAAGGATAATGGAAAACGTTTGGGGGGAGCACGACTGGATTTGCCAAAGATTAGGAAGAATCCACTGATAGAAATAATTTCCATCAATACAGGGTAAGAATCTTTCAAACTTACAAAATATTGAGTATTGTGGAGGAATTCCATTTATCTATTTCTGCAGGTCTTGTGTACAGCTCCTAAGCTACACAGAAGGAGGCATGATGGCCACTTTTAAATAGTTTAAGATGTTAAAGTACAGTAATTTATGAAAATAAATCCTTGCTTATTTGGTTACTGGAAGAAAAGAGCATTTATGGGTTTTTTTTTTCCCCCACATACTTTTCATTTCTAAGATGGTAGTTCCACAATATTGTTAGTAACCCATTATGATTTTTGCTAAGATCTGTCTGATGTGATTGTCAGCCCAGATGTATTAATGGCTAAATTAAACATTGCTATTTCTGTATTGCCCCTCTAACCTGTTTGTAAAGAGTCATCATATATCTATTTCATTTTTTTCTTCATTTGAGCAAGCTACTCTCTCCTATCAATCAACTCTGGATGCTCATTTCCCCAGAAGACTACAAGCATTTTTTCTGTTCTATACTCCTACTTTGAGGAATTGTATTTTAATCTTCCTTCCCTTGATGCTTTCCTTTTATCAACACCAGTTGGTATCCTTCCATTTTGTCAGTTTACTAAAAAAAAAAAAAGAAGAAACAAAACAACAACAAAATTTCCACACAGGTCCTCTTGTGATTTTCCCATCTTCTCCAACTTATGTAGCAATTTCCCTGGTGGTAAAATTTAAAATGCATTGCTCTGGGCATCCCAGGTAGGTGTGAACTTACTGCCTAGAAGGACAAAAAAGTGGCGTATCTCATCTCATCTCACTTAGTTCTGAGTTTAGATTTGCACGTTCAGAAACGTTTCATAGAAGAGTTTTGGTACTATCTTGTTTCTTATTTAGTTGTCTTTTAGTAATGTGGCCTTCATAATTGCTATAAAACCTAGTGTGCTATATAGGTCAGAGAATACCAGTTCAAGGCTTAGTGTGGTTACTTTTTCTTCCTCTGACTTCTGGTAAACATATGGGTGACATTTTGTCATATTGCTGAATTATAATACCTTTTTAAACTGCATTTTTGTGAATGGATTGGCTTTGAAGTCTGAATATAAGCTCTTTCGCTGCATTTACTCCAAATGTTTGAAATTCTTTCCCTTTTTGTCTTTCCTGTCAACATCTTGTTTGTGCCCATTAAAATCACTTTCATGATTAAAACCATTCTTTCATACTTGACTTTCAGATGGTATAAATTTTCCTTTCCTGTTAATATTTATCACAATCTAAGGTTATATTATCTTTCTAGTTGTAAATGTTGTCCTTGTAAGCTAATTGAGCTATGGTCTTGTTCATGTCTTTTGATGTGTAGTAATGAATTTGAGATAGGAAAACCAGAAATGCTGTTATTTCTAATATCAGATTATTGTAAGTCTAATTATAGAGGTTAATACAAGGGTACTGTACCCTTGCCATTACATGGCTGATGAGGGTAGCAACCATTTGAATTTTTTTTTAAATATATTTTGAACAGATGTATTTTTATACTGGATTTTGAAAAAAACAGGTTTTCCCAAATAGATCAAACTGCAGACTGTTAACATCTCCTAAGAAGTTACCCTCAGAAACCCTTTCCTTTAGAATCTGATAGTTTAAAAACAATAATTAGTTGTTATTGCTGTTCTCAGGTCAGTAGAATTTGTATTTTCTACCATAAGACAATATAAAAAAATACTGGAAACCACAGTAACATATCTGTTTCATGGAGAAGAAAGTCAAATATGACTTGATAAGGCCAAAGCATTTTTAAAGCCTCAAACAAGCAAGTTAGTTGTATAAGACACCTAAATTAACTACTATCTCAGTCTGTGTTATCTGTCACCTGCTTTCTTCTCCTGAAATACATATTCTTGGGTTTTCCTGTCTTTCTCTTCCCCTTCCCCCTCTCCAACCTCTCCACCTGTGTATTGTAGGTGGCTCTTTAGGGTACTCTCCTGAGTCTGAAAAACAAAGTGTAGCTTTAGAAAGGCAGCAGTGCTCAGTTTCCAAAAATATAAAAATGTAAAGAATGAAGAACAAGACACAGAATGTGTTAGTCACTGTGATTTGACTATGTTAATTTTATCATCTTTGCCTTAGTAGTCTGGCTATGTCAATTTTTAGTACCAACACCGCATTGGAGCCGAGTTGTTCTCTCTGTGTAGAGACTGGAGAAAACGTTGAAGACTATTTTTTGGTACAGTGCTCTTTATTAAGAGGTGAGAATTCTCTTTACTGAGGTGAGTTTGGATCAGACTAGGTGCTCTTAAAATAGTAGAAAACACTTTGTTAAAAATAGTGATTTTCTCTTTTGAAATGGGTTTGTCTGATATTGTTAAATGATGGCGTTTGGGAGCAGCATGAGCAGGGCTGCTCCATGAGGGAGGCCAAGAAGGGACGTGAGGGTGCCACCAGCACAGGCAGTGCCATACCAGCAGGACACCTGGTGCCATGGGGCAGAGCAGTGTGGGCAAAGCTGGGGTCTGGCAGCTGAACCCATCGGCAGTCCCAGACACAGGAAATTCCATAATCACAGAATCTGCTGAGTTGAAAGGAACCCACAAGGATCAGCAAGTCCCACTTTTAGCTCTGCATAGGACATCTGTAAGAGTCATGCCATGAGCCTGGGTGATGAAATGGTCACCCACAGCCTGGGTCTATGCAGGGGCTTCTGTGTGGATCAAAAGGGTGTGAGGTGCAGAGAGGCCTGGGGAGAAGAGTACAGATAACACAGCTCTGAGGAGATCAGTGCAGGACTGGAGGCAGGCATGGTACTTGAGCTCAAGCCAGGTCTGGGAACAGAGCCCTGAGCTTCACCGGGGCTCCTGGTGTAGAGCAGGCTGTGGAGGCGGGAGGTGAGGCTGGGCAGGTCAGCAAGGGCCTGGGGGTGCCCATGGGGCTCTGACAGGTGATGCTGAATTACCATGTCCAGTCAGGGTTTTAATGAAATCTTGATCTCTTCTGTAATTCTGTGGGGGAGGAAAAGGCTTATTGGAGCACGTGTATCTCTCCTCCCAAAGCACTGGAGTCTTTGATGGCTCACACTAACCCCTTTCCTGTTGCAGTAGGATGAATTCCTTTATGTACATGGACATCTGCCAGCTGGAACTATTCTACTGAGGCTTCAGAAGGACCACTTAATTTTTGGAAGTGTCTAAAAATGCTGTTTATTAAGACATCTCTCATACCCACACAACTGTGTCTTTGTTTTTTAACTCAAGATGATGTCAGATTTCGTAATTTTGACTTGAAACCTCTTTTACTGATTCCGTCTTTTCTCAGAGATGGAGGGGAAAAAAAATTCCTGCCCTTCTGTTCTCGTACAGCTGTGAACTTGTTCTGTACTTGTCCATGCACAAATGCAGGCCTCCATACTCACATCTCTCTGTTTAGCCCAGATTGCTGCTGCACGTGGGTGTCCTCAGCTGTTTCATTAATCACATCTGTCCCATCAAGGGACAAACGTATTGTGTCTTCACTACGCTCTGCAGTCTGTAATAACAATAATAATTAAAAATAAACCAAAACATAACCCCACTAGGTATGAAATATCTATGAAGATTAGGTGCTGCTTTTGTCAGTTGTGAGCCAGCTCTTAGGTTTTACACAGCAGCGTATTTGTCCCTAAAAAGGTGTTTCTCTGCTCTTACAGGGACCTAGGTCTTGTTCAATGTTTGGTGCTTTTAAATTTTTTTTTAAGTAGTGGACAGTTTTTTCCTACTGTTAGATTGTCCTGAGGGTTGTTGTTTTGTCATTGAGAAATCCAACCTGTCTGTTTAATTTACCATGACAGTTGGTGGTTTCTGTCAACAGACAATGACTCTAGAGAAAAGCTCCTGTCCCAGGAGTGACATGTTTCAGAGTTTCCAAGTATGTTTTCAGAGACTATGGTGAGTTACCGGAATGGGGGCAGAAGAGATTTACCAGGCTTCTTTGACGTGCAAAGATACATTCATGACTCTTCATTTTTCCATGTGCCGGAGATATAAGAAGTCCTTACCATCCCAGTATCCCATACAAGCTGTAGATTGACCTCTCTAATTTTTGCCCAAGAAATACGTGACCTTTTGTTCCTGTACTGTTTGCTTTCTGTTATTGTTTAGAAAACACTTTTCAACATTTTTCATATAAATTATTCTACTTTTTTCCATAAAATAGGCAGTTAAAAAACAGTGACTGTGACAGTGCCCAGATACCATACTCATAATATTAGTAAGGTCTGCAGTGATATTAGTAGATCTGAACCTAGAAACAGTGATTTGTTCCTGTACTCCAAAATTATTTTCTGCTTTGAATTAAGGGCATTTAGTTAAATTTCTTTCACTTTTGGTTATGTCATAAGCATGCATTGTACAGGTCATCGTCTTACTGGAACAAGCCAGGTAATAGTAGTAGAAAAGCATATTAAATGCTGTTTAGAGAAAAGGCATACATTTTTAAACTAATCTCCTAATGTGATTATTCTGTTAGTTTGAAGTAAGAATGAGAAATGTTCTCAAATTCATTTTGCATTACAGCTTCATTTAGATCTAGGGAAAAATATTTTTCTCCTTGTGGTCTCATCTTCATTAGTGCCAGTTTCATAACCCATGTAGCCACCTAGACAGCTCCCTTTAATGGGATCAAGACTTGCTCTTCCACATATTTATTAATTCTGTATTGGCTTTGTAGCTTGGAGTATTACTCATCTATCTTTATTGTTGGTATGACTTGAACTCCCTTATTACCACTCACTTACATTCAAATATGACTGTATTTGTCCTTTTTCTGGATGCCCTGGGAAGCATGAGAGGAGTATAATGTCAGCTGAATATGAGCCCACAGTAGAATTGACTGTTGGGTGGGTTTGCACATAGGTTTGCTGAAGTGCTTTCTGTGTTCTTTTTGAAGTTTCTACCTCTCCCGTTCCTTCTGGAGTAGGCAAGTTACTGCACTGCTCATATGACTGGCTAGAGAAAAATGAAAATACACTGTACCGGGAATTCAAAACCAAGAGGAACATAGCAGTGTACATGCATGCATTATACTAGATTATTCTGGCAGTGCTGGAGCATCTTAAAGAAGATCCACATATCTCAGAAAGATTTTCAGATCTGCTTTTGTGTCTTAAATGCTAATTAAAGCATAACACTTCAAGTAGTCTTAGTACTCTCAGTGCTGAAGAACTGCAACCTTTCTCCTCATAGGACAGCCCTTGCTAGCAAAGTTTATGTTGAGAGTGAACATAGTAGTGCTTAGATGCTTGATGCATCCTGCTAGTTTTGTTAGGAGTGTTTTAACTCATGAAGTTCTCTCGTGGTGGTTGTTCAAAGTGTTTCTAAGCTGCCAAAGGATCCAAATCTAGAATAATAATAAAAAAAGAAAGTAGTTTTACAAACGGAACTTGGTTTGTTAATGAATCAAGTGACCAAAAATTCAGCATTAAAAAATAAGCTAAAGAGTTACTATTGCCAGTCCTGATTTTCCCAGGCAGGAATATATCCTTGGTCATGAATTGTGAAAGGTTAAAATTCTATTTTTCATAATTTTCTGTTGTAAGCAGATTTTTTTGTTTTGTAAACTGGAGAGTATGAGAATTGCATTTTAATTTTATATGAGGTCATGTAATAATTTTTCAATATATTTATTTTCAGCCTTTATTTAAGTTTGAATATATAAAGTACCCTGGAGTTGTATGTCCATGACAGTGTAGGTAATTTGGGCGTGGGTTTTTTTGTTTGTCTGGGGTGGTTTTTTTTGGGATTGGGGTTCTTGGGTTTTTTTTAATTGTGCCCAAAAAAGAGTTCATAAACTTAAATGAAATGCTTTCAGCTCTATATATTTTTTTAATGTGGTTATCTGAAATATTTGATTCACTTGACTTTTGTCACAAATAAACTTCACAGCATTAGCTGGTTTTCTCCTTCCTTACTTTTAGTGTTTATTAACTAGAACCTGTGAGGTGTTAGCTTGCAAAAAAGAGGTAAAATAACGCTGGTAGGAGGTCTGGAGAGTTTTTGGTGGTATGCATGGATTCATTTTGCTATAGGTAGTCTTCATTTAATCAGCACCTATTTCAGACTGCTTTTGGCATTAAAAGGAGATCATATTCTGTCTCTTTGCTGTAGCTGGGTGAGATGTCTGAAGAAAAAGAAGCATCAATAGGCTTCCCCAAACAGTATGTAAGGAGGGCAGTGCTTACATCATCTCAAAAATGAGCGGATTGCCAACAGAGAGATCAAAAAGAGAAGCACAGGTCTCCATTTGCCTGTTCTGATGGATAATTTTTGCTTCCGAATCATTTGATGCCAACACACTGACAGATGCATAGAGTCCAGTCAGAACAGTATTTATTCCTTAGCTAGCATAGAATACTCCACTGACACATACTGATGTTCTTGGCAACACTTTAGGTTCCTACTGCAGGTTTTTGTCTGTGAAATGTGCATCTAATGGTACCCAAACATGGTCTAGCCAGTCTGAAGAGTGATTTAAACTTAATATTTAGCAAAGTAGTACAAAGATCTTCTGGCATCCACTAGATTTTTTTCTAATTACAGTAAAAAAAATACTGTTTGTTAAATAAAAAGAGGCCTTGATTGTGATGGTTAAATCCCTGAGCTCTTGCAGTGACCTGTGTTCCCTGTCCAGATTTTTGGCTAGTTGAACTGTCTGAGCTCAATTTCTACCTCTTTGTGGCATTCAGGAAGCATCACCTACACCTGTGGCTCCACCTTTGAAAATGCTTTGTGTTTTCACATCACCTCTGATTTCTTTGTAGCAGAGATGAATTTTCTGGAGTCACCTTCTTGAAACCATAGCAAAAGATTTTTGATTTCTCAGATAAGGATGTTGTGGCTTAAGTGTGAGAGCATGTGAAGCCAGTGCCATTCTGTGCTGAAATTCGTGGGATATTTCAGTAATAAGCCCATCAGTTCAGCAGAATAGCTATTTTTTTGGCTTTCTGTGTTTACTCTTGTGAACTGAAATATATTCCTTAGTACAAAGTTATCTCTAGATAAAAAGAGAGAGATGGAAAATGAAAATCTTTCTGGTATGTGAAAAATTGGATCACCTACTGTTTGACAGTGATAGACTTGTTTTTTTGGCAACTGCTTGTTTATTTTTGTCTCTCCAGCTATGACACAATGTTTTTAAATTGCATTCTAAAATATTGCTGTCCCCATTTTGAATGAATAGTGAGTCTGAATTATAAATCTGCTCACATTTTGCAAAAATTTTATACTGAGTACTTACAAGGATGAATCCTATATCTTCAATTTACTTCATTTATTTTGTTTATTAATAACAGGCACATTTCCCATATTTTAATGTTTTACTTTTCAAGGTACTTATATAAGTGACACTGCAGTCAAAAGAAAGATTTTTATTTTTAGTCTACAAGGTGAAAACATTTTTTTTTTGATTTGCATTTGATATTTTGCTTGGAGAGGCAAAGTAGTACTTCTTCGGATTACAATAATACAGTTAGTATATAATTATATATTACATGACCACATACTGTATTTACTTCTACTTGAGTTCAAGGTAAATGCCTAGAGTGAAGTCCCCAGGAAATATGAAGCTATATAATTACTTTGACTCTACCTTAGCTTATAATATTTAAATGGGCACTTTTCATAACTATTTAGCTCAAACATTGATGACATATTGGAGCCTATCATGTCAGTTACCCTCAGAAAACAGGGAAGGTAGAATGTCTGGAAAGGTAGTATATGTGCTTTTAAAAGGAAACCTCTGCATCAGGCTCTTTTGTATTTTAGTCAGTATTTGCATGTCATATATTTAGATTTTAGCTATAATGTCCACCAAGCATTTCAAATATGCATGTAACAGATATCAGTCTGGGTTTTTTTGGAACAATTCACAAAACCATTTACATGGTGAAAATTATGGATGACATAGTTATGTGTATCTAGGTGTTTTAATTTTAATAATAAAATTTGAAAAGCTGGTAGTCCAAAACTTGCAGAAACTACATTACTGTAACTGAGGGAAAAGGAAAACCAGTTGTTTACAACAGAAAATCTTAATAATCTACTTTTTGCCCAAGGTCTCTTTCCACTGCAACTTACTGTAACTCACATTTAAGGTCATTATTTCTTAATTAGATATTTAAATAGCATATTGATGACACTCTCTGAAAGATTTCTCTCTTTTTTGGTTATTAGTAATTTCTTGCAATTACTACAGTTACATTTGTAAATGACTATGAAATTACATGTAATAGTCTGCTACAAAAAGTGCTACAAAATCTCTAGGTGCTTCCTGGTAACAATTTCACTGAAAACTTGGGGGAAAATTGTATTGTTTATTATAATGAGGTGATATATCAGTGTGGCTCACATTCTGATCTTACCAGCTGTTGTGCTTGTAGTCATTTCTGTTCTGTGTGTCTGTCTCGTTTCTGCATCCCTATTGCTGAGAATGTGCCTTCTCACTTGAGCTTCCTCATGCAGAAAAGTGTTGTGTTTTACTAGGTAGTTTCCTTGAGCAGCTTATGCAGAAAGGTCATTTAAGAAAGCAGGAAAGAAAGCAAGTGGATTGGGCCAGGAAGAGACCATTTCCTCCCTCCTGAGTAGCTTGATTCCTGTCTTCTGCAGCTCATTTTGTGGGTTGGATTTGTATCTCCTTCGGTGCCAAAACCTCCATCCACTGGTGCAACTTGCAGGGGTTAATTGCTCATGAAAATCAACAGCTGAGGGCAGGAGGAGGAGGTACCCCTTTGTCTGTACTGGTGGAGGTAATTGTGCTCGTCCTCATTCCACAGAAGTAGCAGCCTGGTCAGCTTTGTTGGACTATCTGGAGTTTAGTATGATAAATTCCCTTCTGCTGCTGGGAAGGTGGAAGCTGTTGGTATCTTCAATTTCTCCTCCTGTTGCCTGTGATATTTCTGCCATTTGTGCTGATCTGCGTTACACAAAATTGCTTTGATGAACAGTGAATGTGATGTAGATATTTTGCAGATCCCTCTAGAGTAAATGTCTGCTACCATACTAACGTGAAGGGAAGATGGTCTTGAATTCAAGATGATCCCTCACAAAAGGAAAGATATTTATAGAAAAAACGCTTATTGCATACCTGTATTAAATATATAATTAGGCTAGAAACCTTTCACTAAGTATTTGCCTGTAAGAAATAGTTTTTCTCTTATTTAAGGCTCTTGTTTTTCAGCTTTGTACATACCTTCATGATTTCTGCCACCATTACTCTCTTTACAATGCTACCTCTTTCTCAATTTTAGAGTCTTCAATGCTTCAACTCACTTATTTGAATTTCAGTTCTATCCCTGGGATTTCAAGTACAGAACTTTTGAAACCCCTTAGCTATAGGATCTGAATTTCTCTGATGTCATGGCGGTCTTTTTCAGTGATAAAGTAATCCTGAACTGGGCTTCTTTATTTTGCCTGTATGGATTACAGCATGGTTTTCTGCCAAGAGTAATTTTTAGACGGAAAAAAAAGTATTGAGTTCAAGGAGCCTTTAAAGGACTTTCTCACTAGTACATCAAATACCTGCAGTTGTTGAGTCATTTGTTGCATGACTCAAAAATCTGTATTCCTTTCTCAGATTGTACTTTTTTCATTGCTGTTGTTTAATGCTGTTAGAATGGCTCTAGGAGAAGCAAGTGTTTGATTAACAGCATACATCTTGTCCTCTTCCTAGAAATGTTCGGCCAATCCTTCATTAAGTTTTCTGACATATGACACCTAAGAATTATTCCTTTTAAATAGTTGTTTCTTTGGCTTTGTTCTGCTATTCAGAATGACATACACTTGAAATTTTATACTATATTCTAATACTGCCTTCTGTAATATAACACATATTGTTAATTTCCCTGTTGTTTGATGATGGATTTTGTGCCTGTTTCTTCGTTGGTGCTATTTGATGATGTCATAATAAACTAACATCTAAATCTGCATCAGCCATTTGGCTCTTCTCATAATTCAATTATATGCAGTTCTCATACAGTGAGCTTTTTCAGTGGAGTCAGAAGGTACATGTTGGTAAAATTCTTTGCCGTAGGCAAAAATCATTATGACACATTGTTTGTACACACTGAGCACTACGTGCCTTGAAATCTTGCTGTGCAGTGTTTTGTGTTCATGCTATTTTGTGAGCTCTCAATTTTTGAAAAATGCTGTTTAAGTACTTGTAATTTCTGCAGCTATTTTTTTCTGGGTCATGAAAACTTCCTCTCTCAAGTCTGCTGAATTGCTTCTGCATTGCGTTAGAAGAAAATAGTTTGTTTTGATTGTTTCCATTTTTGCACATTTACCTCCCTTAGCTTATTTACTTCCAGCCTCACAAATTTTAACTTTTTCTGCATATAGTGCCATCATGAGTTTAAAATTTGCATCAGACCTTCTCCTTATACATTGTGATACAATTCCTTTTGCTCTTGCACATCTCATCTTGAGAAAATTTGCTATTTCACAGTTCATTTACAAGACTTAGTAAGACTCATAAAAGTTGCCAGGAACCACTGTGCAATTCTCTAAACTCCAGTATGCCACACAACTTGCAAGTCAGTGAGAAAAACAGCAGTAATCACATGCTCCAACTGCGTCATCTCGTTAAAACTTTGGGCAGCTCCAGGCATATTTGTGCTCCTCCGTCACTAGGTGGCTTCCCACACTGCGCAGTTCTGTGACTGTGTTAGCCCAAGAGGAAGATCACCAGAGTTTAACACAATCCCCAGTTTTCAAGCTGAACTACATGGGGGAAAGGCTAAGAGTGGGGGGAACCAAGCTTGATTTCACTTTGTGGAACTATGATATGTAGTTTCCTGCACTTTCAGCTTATTCCTTTCAATGCTACATTGCTGATTATTTTGAAGGCTGATTCAGAAGATGAGACAGCTTTATCATCCCTTTAACATCCTGCAACCTGATTACAGGTTAGCACACAGTATCATAAAGTGACTTCCTGCCTGCCTCTTTGGCAGATGTGTAGTTGCAGAAGTGGTTTTGGATCACACAACGAGCTACATTTTGTAGTCTGAGAAGAGATCGTTTGGAAGTTGTTTGCAATTTCATATATCCGTAATTCTGACATCAGTGTTCTCTCTGAGGTTGGAGATAAATTCCTCCCTGTTGAGCAGAGCATTCATCTACGTCCCTTCTCTTAACACCCACATACGTATTTCCTAAGGGAAATCTGGACAAAATACTGAGAAACATTTTATTCATTTCTCAGATTACAGTAAAGACTGAGAAATAAGCTCCTATGTCATACTTACAATTGATACTGTGTTGCCTTTAGTCCCAGCTTTTCACATAAAAACCCCCAAACTAGAAAAACAAGACAAGCACTAAAGAATCCATTGTTTTTCAGAAATACTGTCTTGCTGACTGTTAGTATGAGAAATGCCTGGTGTTTTATATTCATAATTCTGGGTGGTTTAGTGGCCTATTTTAAAGTGTTATACAACCTAAGTGTTTAAAGCTAAGTGCCCATGCCTTTTACTGCTCATCAGCACAACTGGGTAGCTTTTAGTTGCCTAATAATAATAACAACAGCTTATTTTGCTGGCATTGGTATGACTTCTTAAATGTCACCAAAAATGAAAACATCTTGTCAAAGGGTCTGATTGAAGTGTCTCTTGTGCCCTTTCAGGTCAAGGTGGAATTTTTTTTGGAGAAGGGAAATGTGTTAAGAGAGGTGTAAAAATAAGAATCAGATTTGAGAAATGCCTTGTGCTTAAATTTGTTCTTAGACTTGACCTAGAGAGAATTTTAATAGAAAGAGTTTTCCATGAGCAAGATGTATGGGCTTAAAAAAAAATCTTTATTTTGCATTATCTGTCAAGTTCACAAAAGCATGTGTTTATGATAATCTCATTGAAATGTATGAATTTGTAAGATTTGAAAATAGGGAGGAATAGGCATTTAAACTGTGATCATCAATATGGAACATAAGAACAAAATCACTGAAGAAAAGGTACTTTAAAAAAAATTCAAGGAAATAATAAATGAAAAGCTGAATATTAAGATTGTGCTTGGAAGATAATAGGTGGCATAAAATCCAGTGTAACATGTTCCAAGATTATAAATATTATTTCAAATGTTTTGTATGGGATGGTATCTTTTTTATATGGCTTATTTATGTGGGGAAAAAACCCCAAAAAACTTGACACTTTTTAATTCTGATATTTATGCTAAAGTTCAAATAAGCTGTGAGTTTTTAACCTGTTAGCTTACAAGACCCTTGTTTTTACATTGTCTCTGTTAGTTCTTTATCTGTTAATGTTATTGAAGAGTCTCAAAATTTGTGTATTTTCTGTATTATTATTGACTGTCATTCTTGACAAAGATCAAATTCCTGATTGCAAAAACAAGTTACACTGAATTCAGCAACAGTTTTATTTGTGCTTCAGAGACTAAAAAAAATGTAAGATGCTTAGAGCAGATTTCTGTTCCTCCTCCCTTTGCTTTTACAACAAGCTGCATGCTAGAAGAGTTAGTGTTTATATCAAGAATAAATAAGTTCAAAAGAAGCACTTGAAGGTCCTCTATCCCCAGTTGTGCAATTTAGGCAATAAATGCTAAATTTTTGTGGACACACAACTTTTTGTCCAACAGGAAGTCTTAACAAAAACCTGTTGAAATACTTGCTTTAAATTTTCTTTTGACTAGTTTTTTCAGGGTTTTTTCCCACTGTACCAAGATGAATTGAATCTCATAAATCACATGTTTTTTAACTAACCATCCACCAGTACAAATGAGATTGAATTTCTGAGTTTCAGGTCCCTTCAGGATCATCTGTTTCTGGACAAGTTGCTGCTTTAGAAACTGAGGGTACTCAGCAGATCATGAAAAATGCTGAGGTGTTTCTGGACTCCTTTGCTGCAGAGCTCTGGGCAGCAGTACTGCACTAAACAGGGGGACTTGCAAAGTCAGGACTTGCAAAATCAAAGAATTACTAAAGGTAATCACTTTCTCTGTCAACTGGATACCAATACTGGGATGGTGTGGAAAACCATGTCTGTTGTGAGTTTTTACCTGGAGGATGTTTGGTTTGGTTTTTTTTCAAATAGAGAAATACAAATGCCGAAGTGAAGATTTGAGAAGTGCCTGGAGTTGGTTCCACCTCAACTATTAATAGTTGTGTTTGGGATTAACTGAACTGGATTAATACCCTGACTACAGAAGATCCTTCAGATGCTCCTTCTATCTCACAGAGTTCCCCCATTAGTTCTCTTGTTCAAGCTGTCATCCTTGTTTTCCTTAAGACTAGACTTAATTGAGAGGAAGAAAAAAAAGTGTTAAAATTAGATCTTAGACTATATTAATATTTAGACTATAACCAAAGGCAGTTGTGTAACTTTTTTCAGTGTGTGAGTTCTGCTGAGGAGTGTGGAGTGAGGCTTGTACAAGTGTTCTGTATTCCCTTCTGCTCTGATGTATGGCAAGATGTACAGAAGGCTTCAGTCAAGTGGTCACCAACTACTGTGTGTAGAAAATTAAGATCAGATGTTTCTCTCTATCCCTATGAAGTGTGTTGGTAGATAAAACTCCCCGAAGAAAACGTTTGCGTCTGTATGTCAGGTGTTCAATGGAGCTCCTGACTCGTGTTTGCATAAACCGCTTCTCAAACATGAAAGGTCTGTATGGAATGAGCCTAAATTTGACAGTTACAGTCACCAGTGTAGCATTAAGTCATGCATATCATCATATGAAGGAGACAGGTCTTTAGACCGCTGTTTAATCTGTTCTTTTTCCTTTGGCTTATTTACATCTTCAGGGACTCATCTTGTCCTGTATAGCAAAAATGTGAATCCAAACAAAATAGTCCTGGCATGATGAAAGTGGAACTTGGTGTGTGATTCTCGTTAATGTGCTTTCTTGCAGACACAACTGCAAGTCTGAAAGCTGGTGCTTTCCTGTTTGCATATCATTCCCAAGGAGTCAAGAAACCAGACTGCCTGTAGGTGGGATTGTGTCAGTGTTACTTAAAACAGGCTTTATCCTTACAAATGGAGTTTAGTTGTCTGGCTTTTTTGAGGCAGAGAGAAATTTCCTCTGATGTTGCCATATTTGGTTTTGACTTCAGGATAAAGAGTAGTTGGTCTTGGAGGGGTAGTGGTAAATGAAAATTCAGTTTTTAATTTTTATACCTGTTTTGGTCATGATTAATCACAATTATTTATTACTCTTTCCAGAATTACTGTTGGTTGGGCATTTTTAGGGAGATTCTCAGTCTCCACATCAGGAGTGGTTGGGGACGCTTAAGTCTTTACTCTGTGTCTTGAATAGACTAAATGAAAGTGGAGGAAGATGCCTAAAAAAATGTGTTTTTCTACTATGAATATGCTTAACTGCTTTCCTCTTGAAACTCAGTATCACTGACACCATCATATATGTTTAAGTAAAACACAAAACCAACTGCGAGCTTAGGCCTAAAATGTGAAACTCTGTTCCATACATCTCCTTACCTTCAGTTTAAAATGGATGAATCCCACTTTTAAGGCTTGTTTTCACAAAAAGAACTTGCATGTTAAACATGAGCCTGCAAAGGTAGCTGACAGCCTTCCAAACTGCACTCAGCAGAGGACACACCAGTGGGTGGAAGGAGGTAATCCTTCTGCTCTGCCCAGCTCTGGTGGGACACACCAGGAGTGCTGGGTCAAGGTGCTGTCTGATACAAGAGAGATGAGACGCTGGAGCAGGCCCAGCAAAAGGGCTGGGGAGGTGAGGTTTTCAGTGTGTCTGTGTGCCGAATGAGGGCAGGACCAGGCTGTTCTTAGCAGTCTCCAGGGACAGAACAAGAGGTAGTGGGCACAAATTGAAATACAAGAAAAACTTCTTTTACAATGGAGATGACTGAATGCTGGCAGAGCTTGCCCAGAGGTTGTGGAGTGTCCATAATCAAAGCCATCTGGACCTGTTCTAGTTCCTCCTGCTTTGAGCCGTGAGGGTTTGTGCTAGATAGTCTCCAGAGGTCCCTTCCCACCTCTGCCACTCTGTGAGTCTGTGATAGTTTACATAAATATAAAAAGTACAGAAAAACTCACTAGGATTTTGATACAAACACTATGGATTTAGTGGATTTGCTTAATGCTGGTGGAGACCCTTTCTCTAGAGGTATAAATGTTGTGGTTTCACACTTTAGAAAGTAATACCCTGAAGTAAGGGCTCCTTGTCCCATGCAGAATGCATCCTCATTTCCTGACTTAAAAGAATTTTCTGTGCAATCCTGTAAGCCTGGTCAGCCTCAGGAAAGATGAACTCTTGAATTTCCAAATTCCTTGCCTGCTAGGCAGAGTGAAATATTCCCACTGGAAATATACACCCCAAGCTTCTGTCTCTGTAACTTAACATGTTGAATTTCATCAGCTTGATTTACAAGAAGAGCTCAATGCTTTTTAAAGAAAAGAATTTTTTTCTGAATTTGTCCTTCAAAACATATGTTTTTTATTTTTCTGTATAGAATTTTGGTTTTAGGATTTATTTTCCACACACTGGAGGAGATGTAAGGTTTTAGTTTGTTTTTTTTTTTTTAGGAGTTCTGTTGATGTCTGTGTAGCCTTTGTAAAAAGGAGCTATTAAAGCAAAGGTCAAGTACAAAATTGTCACTCATCACATGCTTATCTGGCTTATTTTTAAACTAATACACAAGTGTCTAAGTATCACATGGTCTTTCTTGCATTGCAGACTGGTGCCAGTCCTGGTGTCTTTTTTGTTTTTAAGAGATAGATGTCTAGTGGTTTTTGTTTTCAGTGAGTATATTTGTGAGTCATGTATGTCACATAATGTTGCTTTGCTTCTGAAGTTTAATAGTTTTGCAGAAGGTAGATGGAGTTTCCACGTTGTGACTTAGGCTGAAAACTGCAGCTGGGGAATGTTTACTGAAGGGTTTGTTTAGTCATTGACATTCCTCTGTTCTAACAGTTTGGTTTAGATCATTTGTTAAAGAGCTTAAAGAAGAACTCTCTTTATTACTGTAGACTTTTTTCCCCCTGCAAGTTAGGGCTTTTAACTGACTTTTTAAAATTTATTTCTCATGTCCACACCTACCTGTCAGTTACTTTTTAAAGTGGCAAGTGTGGGTAAAATGTGATTTATAACTAGTCAAATACATATTGGAATCTTTGTCTTTTGTTTTAGGTACATTACAATTCTTCAGTAAAATAAAATGTAATAAATTTTGAGATACTGTTTTTAATTTACAACTTAGGAATAAAGGACAGTTTTATGCTGATAGAGAGATAGAGATATTATTAGAGGTTAGAGAGAAAATATTATTAGAGGTTAAACTATTTATGTAAGTATCAACACCTTTAGGAAAGCTCAGCTTGTGTGTTCACCAAGCATACCATAAGCATGTAAATAAACTTTGATTCTTACTAAAGGGTTAGAAGTGATTTCTTCTCTAGGGTTGACCATTTTGCTTGAACAGAAGGAATAAGATAATGCTGTGCTTGTTGGCTTGTGTCTGGAGTTTGTAGGTTTGCAAGGGCATCTTGCTGTATCTGCAGCTGGTCTCAGAAGTGTTTCCTGGACATGTTAAATCCTAATCCAGCAATTTTTTGTGGAAACAGGCAATGTACTCCAAGTTTAGAGGTATGTGTATGTGCAAGCACCAGTGTAATATAGATATGCTTGTTTGTTATATGTTCCTTTCTCCTGTAAATGTTTCGCTCACACACTCAGTGTGCAATTCCTGCATCTGTGCTGAGAGTCATGCTGCTGCAGACACTTTACAACCAGCTAATATGTAACACAGGCATTCTTTGTGGTTCAGACAGCTGTTGAACTTATTGCAGACTGTAATGGGAATTTTCATCATTAAACTTAAACTAGGCCCTCTTCTTGTATTGCTGGTTCATTCCAGCAGCTTATGTACTTTTCAACAGTTGTTTCCCTGAGTGGAAGTGAGGAGGCACAGTTTGTAGTTTTAAAGTAAAATATAGGAGTGAAGCTATACCTCTTAATAAAACAAAAGTCAGTTAAACAGAACAGAAAGTTACAATCACAGAAGGGTTTGGGTTGGAAGGAACCTTAAGGATCATCTCGTTCCAAGCCCCATGCCATCCTCAGGGACATCTTCCACTGGAACAGGTTGCTCAAAGGCCCATCCAACCAGGGTACGGGGCATCCACAGCTTCTCTGGACAACCTGTTCCAGTCCACCACCTCCCTCACAGTGCAGAATTTCTTCTTCGTATCTGATCTAAAACCTACTTTCTTTCAGTTTTATTTATGTATATTCTTTTAAATGGCACTTACTGCTAGTTAGGTCTCAAAGGTAATATTGGTCTACCTATATCCACTTAGAAATCTGGTGTCTGCTCTCCTCCTACTCTTCTTTCTTTAGGAATTTAGGATTTATAATATGTCTTATGTCTATGTGGAGTATTTTATGAATGTTGTTGAATATTGTATGCTGAATTATTTTCTTATGCAAACAATATGTGGAGAAAAGTTCCCTTTTGAAGTGAAATTATAAGAGCAATACCATAAATACGCAGTAAATACAGTGGTTTTTTTAGTCTAGAGAAGCTGAATGGCTTTATTTTCCAAAGGGATGAATGCTCCTCTGTGAAGCAAAGCATAGAGACCTATCTCCATCAAGTCTAGTGAGACTAGAAAGTTGGATTCTTTAGTTTGCATAAACTGTCTTAGATGTGGGCACACACAACAGGTTATTGTCAATATCTGCTCATTGGGGGACTATCCTTTGTTGTTTATACAACACGTTCAGGTCCTTCCCCCCCACCGAGCATCCATTTCTTTTACATGTGATAAAGGTGTGTTTGCAGAAGAGAGTTTAGGATTTTAACATTAATTCAAGTTGAGTGAATCCAGAAGTTTAAATATGGCTATATGTAACTCATAACAAAACTGATACACTTAGCCTTTTGTCTTGTTTTTTGATAAGACTTGTTTACATTTTGGGTTGATTTGAACATTTCAAAGGAATGTGGAGAAGCACAAACACACTGCTCCATTCAGGGAACTAAATTATGGGCGCATGTTTGTTCACACTCATACATGTAGACGTACACATAAACCTGGAACAGAGAAATCCTTGGTCTCTAGAAAGGAGTAGTGTTCTTGTTAGGTTCCAGGGTCTCAAAGAGATGAGATTAGCTGTGGTGCAGCTATCTCTAGTGCTTGACCACTGTAATTGTAAAATACTTTCTTTGGTCTAATTGTATTTTCCTGTTTTACAATTTATGTCCATTGATTCTAATCCTGAGATCTTGAACCTCCAAGCACAGCCTGTCTGTGCCTTCACTGTATGCTCCCTTCATCTTTTTGTAGACAACAATAAGAGCTCCTCATCCCAAGGAACAAGCCAGTTTTCTTCACAAGGTTCCTGTTTGCCCATTTCTCCAGGCTGTTTATGTCCCTCTGAATAGCAAACCTGCTTTCCAGAATGTGAAGTGTTCCCCCCACCTCCAGCTGTGGATTTGCTGCAGATATATTACATCCCTTCACCTATGTTGCTAATAAAGTTGGGAAACTAGAGTGTCCCCTGCATCAGTCAGTCTCTGAAATATAGCAATACTAACCAGCCTCCAGCTGGACTTTGCACTGCTCACCACATCCCAGCAGTCCAGCCAGTTTTTAACCCACCTTGTTGAACACTTATTCAGTCTATATCACAGCAGTTTGACTTTACAGGTTCTAGAGGAGCCTTGTAAGTTACAAATAGTAGTAAAAAAAAATGTAGACATGACATCCCCAGTCTTCCTCATCCTACAGGGTCAGTCAACTCTTTGTACAAGGAAAGGTCAGTTCATGTCTCTTATGTCTCTTTCTTCAGACAACTCAGCCTCTTGAGGAAAATGTCAATTTAACCCATGTCTATAAAAGCATGTAAACATCTTGCAGTATGATGTCATCGACCATATTTGTGAAAGCATTTCTGCACTGAAGTAATTGATTTGTGTTCCTTGGTACATCAGCTTGTTGGGTCTGTTTAACAGCCCATAGGCACATCATGCAAAGCCTCCATCATCCAAAAGGTTAGGTCTTTTGAAGAACTTTATTGAAGCTGAAAAAACAGTTCAAGTCAGCCATTGCAAAGATAATGTTGAAGCCAGATGGAGATGTGGAAATACGAAAAAAGCTTCCATTTGAGTATTGACTAAGGCCTGTAAACAACTGAATTGCTGTGCTACTTTGTGTTTTGTCTGTCCATTCCTTTTTATTGTTCAGTCTTGCTTTGGATGACTAGAGCTGCCTCTTGTGTATTTTCCAGCCTGTAATGTCTAGAAGGCTGTTTAGATCCTGAATCCCCCAGAGGTTCTGTGGCCTGTTTTTAATGCTCTGATTTATGCATTAAGAGCTTTAGTTATGGTCTTTCTGATTTGCTTTCAAATGATTGACCATAACTATCTGAGTTCCAATAGAGGTGACAAGGCAAAAAAAAAAAAAAAAATTCATCATCTTAAGACTAAAGCTAGTTGTCCATCTTAGTGCTTTACCAAAAAAAATTACAAAGCTAGCAAATTACGGTTTCTGTCAGAGCTGGCAGCAGTTGAACTGGAAAAGTTTCAGGCTCACCACAGACTTGAGTAGTTAAAGAGGAAATCAAAGCATAGAAACACTGGCCAACTAGCTTGGAAGAATGTCAGACCATTCCAGTCACTGGGACATGAGGACACTGCAGGAGAATTACAAGCATAGAGGTCACCAAATGCTAGACAAGAGGAAAAAGTTAAGAAAATGGCAGGAAAAAAAATCAAGTAGAATAAAAGATCTGAGGAATCATTAGAATGGGAGAATTTTAGAGAAGTAAAGCAGATGGAAAAGTTGATGATCATCAGTAATGAAAAACTACAATTTCTTGTTTTTCTGCACTGTCACTAATTTTAAATTCAGCAAAACATAGTTGAATACATCCAAATAATGTCATTACAAAATAATGAAAACAAAATAATTAATAACTGTTTGTTTTCCTATTTATTCAAAAGCGAGTACCTTAACTTGCATTTTGTTTAAGAGGTACATGGGCAGTAAGGAAGTTATGTCCGTGGTTTGACTGACTCAGTTCCATAGCTGTTCAAAAAGGGGATTAATTTGTTTCTGAAAATCCCTGTGGAGACTCCTAATGGCAAACATAAGGGCCCTGGTGTAAATTGCTATTTTTAAAAGAAGTCAGTCATTGGATTCTTATAACTGTTTAAATCAGGCCATTTAATTGCTTGGAAAATCTTGGATTTAGGATTAGGCTTTCGTGTGGAAATGTGTGGTCTTCTTTCATTTTACATTGGCAAAGTAATACATTGGGAGGAGTATGTACTTGAAACATGTATGTGTGTACTGCTGCACAGACACCTTTATTTTCCAGCAAGAATAACACCTTTATTGCAAGATAGAAGTGACATTTAGGAGCGACAGTAACAACAATGGTATTAATTGCAGATAATGCTTAGATCCTTGTCCACATTGGACTTTCTACCATTTCAACTGCTACCACAACCAGCAGGATATTTGGGGGTAGAAAGCTTTGTGTGGATGCAATCATTGGGAAGGGATTCTTTCTAGATTATAAGTGGTGAGTTTGTTTTTATTATGCACTTATTTCCATTATTTTACCCACACAATTCAGATCCACTTTCCCGCAGATATTTGACAAATGCTTTTTTGGAAATTGGTCTGATGGCAGTCTCAGATAAAGTCTAAATTAAGCCTGGTAGTTTTAGTGTTGCTGAAATGTAACTTTTTTTCTCCTCCCCAGGATGTTTTGACCAGTACAAAACCAATACCTTTTATCCCAAGAATCTGTGTGGTACCTGCTGTATGTTACAGAATTAACTGCAGCCTAATGTTTCCTGTGAGATTTCACCACTCTAAAAGGGTCTGTCCCAAAAGCCATTCGGGAAGTAAAAACAATAGCTCTTATCACAGGCAGTGGTCTACTTTTCAACCATGTTTTCTGTGGGGGTGATTCAGGAGCTGCTAATGTTGTGAAGATGCATGGTAAATTAATTGGATTGCTTACAGGACACTTGACTCCCTTTATCCTTTGTCCAGTCATAGAGATCTGCTGGGATGCTTCATTCCTGAAACAGAACTTTAAATGTGCTCATTACACACACCCACACCCCTAAAAAAATTAGTCTGTAGTATTTAATAAAAACCTTTGGAAGACAGGTTTTTAAAGGCTTTTGGAATTGTCCATTAGTAACCCTGTTACGTTTTGCTGCACATTCTGTGTAAGTTTTGGTAAGTCATCTGCCCCTCAGTAGAGTATTTTAAATAAAATTATACTATTTGTTGCTTTAAATACTAAGGCAGTTGTCAAGTCACAGCCCTCTGAAACTTTATAAATTAAAACAAGTCTCCAAGAGTCCTGTCCTCAGAGGTTGTTTTCCAACTACTGGTGTTCATTATAAGGGATCTGAGATTAATAGTTCCTTGTGCATGCTGATAAGGTGATGTGGGGCTGTTCTACCACTGTGTCTCTGTGATTAGCTGTGAGCAGATTTCTAAGAAAGTATCCTTTCTATCAGAGATTTTTCTGCCATCGCTCTTCATTTCCACCCCCTTCATTACTACTATTTGACTGAGACCAGGAGTCATCATCTTCTAAATATTGTTGCTGTTTATGAAGTGCTGAAAGAATTGATGACTTGTAGTTGCAATGCCATGGCGTTTTCTGCTCCATGCAACCACAGAACCTCATTTATCTACCTGTGCTATTTTAGCTGAGTCACTTTCTTGATATTAATGACTGTCTTGATCTGCCCCCAAAGCTGAGGTCTGCAGAGCCAAGCAATTGTTCGGAAATACTTCTAAAATAAGGTATGTCTCTGTGAATCATAGAGCTTTAGCTTGAATTGTAGAGAAGAAAAAACATTGCAGGTTCCAGGAAGCATCAAGCATTGCACTGTTTTGGGTCAGGATGGGGAGCACAGATGTATGCACCTTTGCAATGGAATGTTTTATCTTCTAATATCAATTTAGAGTGCCCTAATGTATTAATTCAGTTGCAAAACTGTGTGGCCAGAACAATTAATCAAGAAGTTCTTTAGACAAACACTGAAAAGTGCCATTGATGTACTTGATGTTAAATCATTGGCCTTGAAGTGAGCAAGGTGAATGTAGATGATATAACTACACAGTTGTGACCTTTGAATCACCTGCACTTGACTGTAGGAATTCAGTTTCAGAAAATGCAAATATTTGGAGTACAAAATTAAATCATATTATGTTTTATCAAACCAATGGAGCTGCCTTCTCTCTAAATTCCTTTTGATTAGTAACTAGTGAAACATTACCAAATAAAACACTGGCTTCAAAGGCCATTAGAAGAACAAAACTGTAATGCACTTTCTTGCCACTTTGCTGAGTGTGGCATGAGTAGCAGAAATAAAAAATAGCATCTCATTGTTGCATCCTACTTTGAGAAAAATGTGTGCAGTCCCCTGTGTTATATATTATTGCTCAAAGGGTCATACTGTTTTCTGCTAAAACTCTTTCGAGAGACTTTTTAGACTGGCATTGCACTTTCAGGGAAGAATTTTTATTAGAGTGTATCTCTAAAATACTTGGCTATAAAGGTAAGTGCAGACAAGTCCTGTTCTTATCATATTGAAAGCGTTGTAACCTCGAGTGCATGTATGTACCTGTGGCTGGTGTCCAAGCTCAGTCTGAAGAAGCTGGGATACCAGAAACAGTATTTCTGTAATAATGTGGTTTGCTGCTTGGACTAATTAGTCTTTATAAGAAATAGGTTGCCAGTGTTTCAAAAGTATTTTAAATCCCAAATATTTTTAAAGTGAAAACAACCCCCCATGCCTCAAATATTTGTCAGGAAATTATATTCCCTGTCATTGTGGGCTGAAAAGCTTTATTGTAAAATGTGAAAACTTCAAGCAAAAGAACAGTTTCCTGAAAACAAGTCAGGCATATTAGGCATGCCCCCCTGCTTTTTTTTTTTTTTTTTTTTTTTTTTAATTTTCTTGTGAACTGCATTTTTTTCCTCATCCATTACAGTTATGCTCGAGGGCACTTAGATATTTTGGAAGTACAAAGTAGACTTCATAGAGGTAGAATGCTAAGAAGTATTACTGGCATTTAATTCTATAAATACAGTATGGTATTTAACTATAAATGTAGTATAACTGCTGTTGTTTGGTTTTCAAAATTTTGTATTCTAAGCAAAAAAATGTTTGTAGAATTCTACTAGCTTTTGTTTAGTAACTTGTTACTAGTATCTATCTCCTTTTCACCTGCTGGGAGTATGTATTTTGGATGTTTCTTTTGCTCAGTCAAGCCTGCAAAGGGAGTTTTCTCTTTATTCACAGTATGGAGCATTTTTGTCAAAATTACATTTGATAGAAACTCTAAAAGTGTCTTATAAAAGCATACATCTCTTCTCTAAACTGTATTTTGAAGCAAGCAAATGATGCTCCCTTTTCAGGAAAACTACAGTTTTAATACAAAATATTCTTGACCTGGAGCTATTGAGGCCACCTTAGGAAGTCTGATGGTGGGTGCAGCGAGATGGTGTGGGAGACAGTGATGAGCAATCTTTTCATGTTTGTGCTGATGTAATGTTCCAGTGGTGTCAGGGGCACTGCAATATGGGCAGATTTTATTTTTTTATTAATAGGGCGAACTTCCTAAAATCTTGAATAGTCACATCTCTTCAGGGCAACTATTAGTGTTTAGTCTGAATTGTGATTAATGATTATATGCAAATTATAATTTGGTAGATCACCTCAGGAGCAAGCAGGAGTTTACTGGATTATTCCAGATATTGAGGGAACACTTCTCCGAGACTAACCACCTGCAGAGCAGCAGAGATCTTCTCTCATATGACACTGTCGCAGCATTCAGCTCTCCCATCTTGCTCACAGATGTATGGTCTTAATCTGTCACATTCAATTTGAGTGACACATGCACTAATGGCTCATCACAGTCTGTAATTGAGCTGTTTTCTGATCATTGAACGAAAGATGTTTTATACTTTTCATATCTGAGGGTGGAATCTTTTCTTCACTAAGCTTAGTGGCATAAGTCCCAGTAAGAGGAACCAGGATTTTGTTCCTCATGTCTGCATTCTCGTGCTTGTCTGCTGCTGAAATCCACTGATTAGTCTCACTGAAGGAAAGTCTTTATTTGTCTGCTGTGTCGTGAGCATTCTTACTCATAATTAGTTCCATCTGTAAGGAGTAGCCTTTCATGTTAAGTATGTGTTTTATGAGGAATATTACTGTTTTGAAAATGAAGAGTCTGGTTAATATAATGCATAACATGAGCACATACTACACTCATGCATAACATGAGCATAACATGAGCTAAACATTGTGAAGACCGCTGTTACCTATATCTACAAGACAATCCTAGGCATTTTACCAAAATGTTGATGATACTCAGTTTGGTAAAATATTTGAAAAGTTTTTTAATTAGCCACATGGTAGTAATTTATCTGTGGATAGTATATTACCTTGCCGTGAATAGTTTTGTGTATTAGGCACACAGCTGATTAGAGGTTAATAATTCAAAGCAAAAGGTTAATAATTCTAAGTACCTTAATCAGTTTAGCATGTTGGAAAACCAGGACTCAGTGTTTTTATTTCTGGAATCACTATAAAATTTATCCAAAACATATTGATAATTACAAATGTAATGATCATTATTTGTTGTTTTCTACAAATGGCTGTGATTTCTTTGTGCAAAAAAAGCTTTGACCTGCATTAACACAAACTAATGTTTAGAAACCAGCTATAAGTGCTTAAAGAAGGCTCCCAGTTTAATTCAAAGCAAATACTCTTTTGCAACTGCTTGTATGTTGGCCGTTTAGTCCCATGTATTTGAGGTACAGCCATGGTGAAGGCTGGATTTTAAGGAGATGTTGGTTTCGTATGATCCACTTGGTGGTGGATGCCACTTAGTAAGAGGCACTGCTCAGATTCTCTGAGTTCCCAAAAGCGTTTTTCCATTTGATTGTCTGTGGTCTGAGTAGGTGGCAGCGTGGACATGTGAGTAATTTGTTGTGCTGGAAACTTGGAGTGGAGGCTGGCATACTGGGGGAGAAACCACTACAGATCCTTGATTATACTTAAGGTTTAGTTTAAATTTCTGTTTTCAAGAATTGGTAATTCTTATATCTGTGAAAAGTCATTAGTTCAGCATTTTTACAAGTAGTTTGAATCTGCATCCTTTCATTGGTCAGCTGTAGCTGAGAAGATTATTTCCTTTTCCACGTTGGTATTAACAAATATGGTACAAATAGAAGTTTTGTCTCTTATGGTTTGCTTTCTAAAATTGATCCTTTTTTATGTTACATCTAAGTCTGTCTCTCTCTGGTTTTGTTATATAATCTCTTTAAGTACCAAAAAAGGGGAAAAACTAAATTATTTAGACATGCCCAATACTTTTTTTTTTTTATAGTAGGAATTAGTTAATTAGAACAGAAAAGCTTGAAAGAAGTCTGCCTCCAAATTCCAACTTTCAGCTCCTACCCCGAAATAAATCAACAAACTCCCTGAAGTCATACTTAAAGACCATAGTAATAAATGTCTTGGAAACAATTCCACATAATTCTGTGAATATTTGGAAAAAAATATAATATTGTGAAAGTATTGGAAAATATTATAATAATGCTGTGAATATTTGGAAAAATATCTTCCCATTCTTTATTTGTGCTTCTTGCTCTACATTTCCATGCCCTCTTTGTGACAAAGCTTACTGAAGTACCATAGAAGAGCTGCTGTTACTTTATTTTTTCAGGTAGCCCAAGAGCATTGATTGAAGATGTGAAACTTATGCTCAGAGTTTGGAGATTATTAATTTCAGTATTTAGCACTTTTTCAGAGTACTTAATACTTCCAGTGTTTACTATTCTTGCTGTAAAGCTTTCCAAATAATGCTACCTAAATACGGAGCAAAATACATAGTAAGGAATAGATATGATTTATGCATGAATTATGAGAAGAGACCAAGAGTTAACATGGTATGTTTTATAAATGTACTAATACATAATAAGGAAACAGAAAAATTCTATGTAGATAGCATAAATAATCCTTTTAACTGTATATCAGTGCCAGTTTTGATTTTGGATCTATTGAGATCTATTACAGAGGAGTGAGTTTAGAAGTTTGTTTTAAATACTGTAATAATATTACAGTTTTTATCAATCTTATGATGAATTGACACACTTGAAGGTCTACAAAAAGGATTGGTTTCATTCAAGTTTTCTGTTCAAGGCAACAAAAAAATTGTGATAAAGTTCTTGTTGAAACTCTTACACCAAGTCAGAATTTGCTAATTTAAGGAAATGATAAAAGTTGTTGGTGGGTTTTCTAGCTTTTTTTTTCCCCCAGATCTGACCTTAAATTTGAGTCAAATAAATTTACTTTATCCCAAGAAAAAAATCTTCATGCATCCCTTTGTTACTGATGGCTGACAGAATTCTCTTCTGTGGTCAAAAGGACCAGTGTTAAAGTAACCCAGTGCTCAAGTTGTAGTAAAATCTCTTGATGACCTGAAAAGTTTCACAAAATAGCTGGTAATTTTATTTTCTTTGGAGAAAACAGAGTTTAGTACAAAGGTTAGTACACAGTATCGCACATTTTGTGTATTGTTTCCAAAAGGGCAGACATATTTGCTCTGAAACTGATCCTATGTTTTCCTTGACTGATCTGTAATGCTTTTCTTTTGTGTGGAAGAAGCCTGGTTTAGCTGAATGAATGATGTGGAGGGGGAGGAATGTGACATTGGGATGTGTGGATGAGAGCCTGCTTAGAGATGAAGTGTTGGGTTGAGTGGAGAGTTGTGCTTTAAATACAAACTAACAAAAAAGAAAATCAATAAAAGACAAAAAAAAAAGAAGAGAGGGAGACATGCTTTTGCGTATGGGGAGCACAGAGAGAAAGAAGTACTCATGGGCTTTGAGGGAAAACCATTCATGGCAAACTTCAGATGACAGTAACCTAGAAGAAAAATATTATCATTTGCCATACGGATTACACCGACAAAGTATAAACCAATTATGTGCTTACTCTTTCTGGATTTCAAGTGCTACCTTTTACATATGGTTCAGATCCTGTGCAATAGAAAGCTTTTGATTTGCAGAAGAAAGGTGATATACATCTGAACAAGTTGTGTTTGGGTGGCAGTGAATCACTTACTTGGAACATGTTGTAAAGGTTCAGATTTAGGGATTTTTTTCTATTTTCAACAGCCAGTTGGATATTTTACTGGCAACCTTTTTCATATAAATTTTTACATAATGGAACAGTTTGATTGCTGCTGTTAAGCAGTGTATTTTAGTTTTCTGATCTATTGTGGATGCTAAAACCTGATGTTCTGGTCTGATGCGCACAACAGATAATATACAAATCCAGTCTAGCAGAGAGAATCACAAACTACCTAGATGTTCTCTTGCAGAAATTAAGATTCTGTTGAATGGGGAAGGTCTCAGGCCTGAGGGGATGTACAGTGGCAGGAGGGCAGCTGAGCAAATGTTCTGGGCAGTGTTCTGCCCTTCCTGAACCCTGTTTATGCAAATAAAGCAGAACTAACATGTAAGGGGTGTCTTTGTGGAGGAAAAACTTTAGAGTTTGTGAAGTGGTAATCACCTAGTCTTAGAGATGCTAGACATCATAAGAGAAGATGAGATATATCCGAGTAATAAACACAGTCTTGTAGCTGGTGTCTTCATCAGAACCCACTCATTGCTATCTTTGCATTTCCAGTATTGTTTTGAAAGTTTTGTGGTATTGCTCCTGTAGTTGGAACATTCACGTTTTAAGGCACCCAAATGTTTTGCTTGTCCTGTTTAGTATCTTTATTGATGATCTGGATGAGGGGATCACGTGCATCCTCAGTAAGTCTGCAGATGACAGTAAGTTGGGCTGGAGGGTAGGAAGGGTCTGCAGAGGGAGCTGAACAGGCTGGATTGTGGAGTCAAGGCCAACAATGAATTTCAAAAAGGCCAAATGCTGAGTCCTGCACTTCAGTCACAAGAACCACTTGCAGTACCATAGGAAGAGTGGATAGAACACTGTCTAGTAGAAAAGGACCTGTGTGTGCAGGTTGACAGGGCCTGAACAAGAGCCAGCTGTACCCAGGTGGTCAAAAGGCCGATGGAATCCTGGCCTGTATCAGTAATAGCGTGGCCAGCAGGACCAGGGCAGTGATGGCCCCCTGTAATCAGCACTGGTGAAGCATCACCTTTAATTTTGTGCTCAGTTTTGAGCCTCTCACTTCAAGAAGGACACTTGAGGGGCTGTAGGGTGTCCAGAGAAGAGCAACAGAGCTGGTGAAGGGTCTAGAGAGCAAGTCCTATGACGAACAGCTGAGAGAGCTGGGGTTGTTTAGCCTGGAGAAGAGGAAGTTCAGGAGGGACCTTATTGCTCTCTACAACTGCCTGAAAGGAGGGTGTAGCCAGGTGGGGCTCTCTTCTGCCAGGCAATCAGCTACAGGACAAGAGAAAATGGCCTCAGGCTGTGCCAGGGGAGGTTTAAGGAAAAACTACTTCACTGAAAGGGTGGCCAGGCATTGAAACAGGCTGCCCTGGGAAGTGGAAGAGTCACCATTCTTGGAAGTGTTCAAGACATGACTGAACACGGCACTTAGTGCTGTGGTTTATTTGACATGGTGGTGATCACTGAAAGGTTGGACTTGATGATCTTGGAGGTCCTTTCCACCTTAAAGATTCTATGACTTCATGAAGCTGTGGCTTTTTTACTATGAAAATGGACAGAATTTACAGTGTTCTAGTAAGCATGAACAGTAGAAATATTTATAATGAGTTTTTTGGGGTCTGTGGGGTTTTTAGAGCTTAGGTTTAAATGCTTTAACCTATAAAAAGCCAGAGGAATACCAGCTTTAAAATGGGAGAAGGGGAAAAAAAGCACAACAAGCTTACAATGAGAGGTAGTTTTTGGTTTTTGTCTTTGCATCCTTGTACTCTGAATTAGTCTGCCTTTATTACATTGTCAGGTAAATTAAAAGCAATCACACCATTCCTTCATTTTCTTTTAGGAGTTTTCATTAGTTCCCCAATATTTTGTGCCAAACTATCTTTCTAGTTGGTAATTCTGTCTTCATTACATTATTTGTTCTGTTTATACAAGCCAAAGGAAAGTAGGAAAAATTAATTGAAATGTCTTTTCAAGAAGACACACTTTAAAAATCTACTTACAGCCTTTCAGGGCTTTTTTCCTTTATTTTCTTGTTTGGGTTGGATTTTTTATGTAATGGAGGGATTGGAAACCTGGAGATTCATTTTTAGTAATGAACAATTATTAGCCCTATTATACCTTTTTTTTGGGTTTTGTATGTTGTTCCCACTGATTGTTTTTCAACCTTTCATATAGATGTGAAAGATACTTTAAGAAGTTAGGACAGCAAAATGTTTTTAAAAATATTTCATCTATTTTAAAATGGAATACTACTGTTTTCTGGTCATAGATATAAAAACTCATTTTCCCAGATGTCCTGAATAAATATGGCTGTGCATATAAAGGCTTTCCTGGCTAGAACTTAAGTATTTTCATTTTCTGAACAGGTGTCTAAATGCATGTACCTACTGTAAAACTAAGCATGCCAGAGGAGATCTAGCAAGTTATCCGATTGAAGAACTGGTGGACAGAGCCAAACAGTCTTTTCAAGGTAAGGAGTTTTATCCCTACAATAAAAGTCAGCCACTGAAGCGTATCTGGGCTTACCTTCACACATAATGATTGGGATAGAATGTGACTGATGTTATTAATAGTTGTAACTGTGTCTTGTGATGCCTTTGTGGTAGAAAGCCATGCTTTTGTTATGGTGTGTGCCACTATTTACAAAATGTAGTCTTTAAGGAGTATTTTATTTCGATTTTAGGATTTTTCAAATGAAGTTCTGTGCATGCATCTTTTTGAGATGTTGTGGAAATGGTAAAATTTGGTCATTTTACTCTATCTCTTGTTTCTTAAAGAGGGTGACAGAAACCGTTCATTCAACTATGAAGTAAATTTCATGAGCCTCCCAAGGATTCTTAAAACCCTGCTTGGGGATACATTTCTTTTGCTGAATTTACTGGAGAAGTTCTGGGATGTTTCTGAGAGCCATACAAAGCTTATCAGCTTTTACGTTCAATAGGATATTTGTAACATCAACAAACAGGATTCATATTAAGTTTTTCCTGCAGTACACTCTCTGTGCCAGTATCTGCCCAAATGTCTTGCATGTCTAGTAGTTATAATAGCTTTATTTTATCTTAGTATTTGTTCTTTATATCTAAATTTTACCTGTGTTTCAAAAATAGAGATTTCCAAATTATGCCAGTATTCATTGTGAAGGCACAGATGGTTTTTGTTGGGTTTGTGTGCCATTTGGAAGTATTAAAACGTACATTTAAAATACTCAGGTAATTCTGGCATAGCAGCTCCTTCCATCTTTGTATGAAATAGTAAAGTAGAGCAATAAATGCAACATTTGATGTCATGTCCTCTGTGGATATACAGACAATACATCCATTAGGTTTCACTTATGGCTGTGAATGTCACAACCATTCTAGTAAGAAGTAAGTCTCCAATGGTTAAAAGTGGTTTTCAAGTCTATCCTTATTTAGGGATCCATAATGAACCTTATTTAGGCCAGTGATGAACTTTTGTCTATTTCTGTCAGTAGTATGCAAGGAAGCGTCCTTTTCCTAATCAAAGCCCATATTCACAAATTCTAAATTCTCCATTATCCACACAGCAAGTTCTTGCTTAAGGTTGCAAATGCCCTTTTCTTTTGCTTTTCTAAAAGCCAAGTACCCCTCTTCTGTGAAGCTCATCCATGATTGCCACTAAGTTTTCCCTATTGCTTAGGTTTGTAGAATTAATGCTCACATTGCTGTGAGTTGGATTGTCTGACAGGAATCCTGTTGTGTCAGATTTCTTGGTTTAGTAGGATACGTTTCTAAAACCTGTATATATATCAGGAAGTGATCAGTAGATGAAATAAAGGATGCATAAATACACTTATTATTTTGGTGGAGAAACAGTTCAGGAAAGATTTCAGAAATCTAGAAGTTTTCAGTAGTATAACATGGACAATTTTGAAATTGGCAAGTGGTTACTGAGCAGGAGAGAAGCTGCCATTTTTAAGTAGCATAGGAAGTGTTACTCAGATAGCATTATATAGCTGTTCAAAAGTTCTAAAGAAACTTTGGACTATTCTTCAAGGAAATGTGACAAAGATAAGATGGGTAATAAGTCAGGATTATGACCTTGCTTAAGTTAACTATCTAAATTTTATTTAGATTTATGGTATGTGTGGAAAGAAAAAACCCAGACTTGTCTGTCCAGTTATAGTTGTACTTACGTATCATCAATTCCACATTATATTAGCATAATTATGTATTTACTTGGCACAACAAGAAAGAAAACCCGAGTTTTGTTTGTCTTTGCAGACAGTAAATGTGAAATTTTGGAAAGTATTTTGAACTTGAGTACTGTACATTTGGATTGAAAAAATCAGTAATTCAATTCATCTGTTGTACTGTGGCCTTTATTATAAATATTGACTCTTTCAAAATAATTTGATTTCTAATGGAAAAAAGTTGCCCCTAAGCTATTGTTGTGAAATTTCTTGAAGAAATGCTATGACGTTTCTCACAGCAGACATCTCCAGGGCGTTCTATTCTTGTTTGGCCTTATACTACCACCTCTTTTAAAGGACATAACGAAAGAAGCAAGTATTTAGTCAGTTGTAAAATGGCTTTGCCTCCAGCTTTCACATACTTAGAAATGGATGAAATAGTCAGTTAGTTTGCAGTGCATGGAGAATTTATTATTGCCAGCCTCTTGCAGCTGTGGGATGCAGAAGCTTCATCAATCCAGTGGAAGACTTTAGCAATTCAAAGCCGTTTTTCAATTTCTTGCTGAGTTATTGAGCCACAATCTCTTCAACAATCACTTCTGTTTTCACAGAAGATGTATTGTTGTAGCTGTAGTTAAAAATACAGAGAGGTACAAATGTGCCTTGAAAAGTTTTTCCATGTCGAAAACTGATTAAAAAGAGATGGCTGAAATCACCATGACTGAACAAATATCAGCCTATTTCTTGTACTTTTTCAACTTCTGAAATAAGTTGCTTTTCTTCTTGTATATTATTTTAATATTATGAATTCATTGTAATTCAATGTGCACAAAAACTATTGTAGATTTCTATTAAATGCTGCATACTTTCATAATGCATTGGACTGTGTTAGGGTGTACCAAAATTGAGGGGTTTTTACATGCTTTGCATAGGTTTATGTTTCCTCTCTGACCGCCATAATAGTTTTGAAGTTACAAGTCACATGAACTTTAATATTTCACAAAATTGCATTAACAAAATAATCTCAAGTTGAAAGTAGTTTGTTAAGTTTCATCATTTTTTAACTTTAGTGGTTCTTTCATAAACTTCAACTGTTAGTAAGTAGCTGTTTAATTTTTTTACATGGGCAGCCTTGTTAAATTAAAATATATAGCAGACTTCTGTAAGAAAGCTAGTAAAAGAAAAAGTATTGTGAAATATAGTAAAGTGGTCTTTGAGTGGAGAACAAATGTCTACTGTAAGGTTGTTTATGCACAGTTCTTCTACAGCTGATTGTACTGCACTTTCTTTGTATCATCAATTTATTAGCAAGTTTTGTTTCAAAATGTGCTGTGTCATGTTCCAAGCTGTATTTTAGGGGATTGTATTTAGAGTTATGAGAGGGCTCTTTCTTTCCTGCCGAAAGCAACTTTATGTATAGCAATGTGGTTTTGATTAGTATATGAAGTGGAAGGCTGGGGGAGTGTGGCTAGCACAGGTCTTTCCCATGAGAATTCCTTTTGTGTTTTATAAATAAAGATAAAGTTTGGATGTTACTAAAAACAGTGTCCCAAGACTTGGACGGTGCAGGCCTGGCCAATCAGGCCTAGGGGGAGGCTTCTGACTGACCAATCTGGGTGACCTTTGAAAACTCTATATATATGATGAAATCAAAACAATAAAGGTCTTTCCTTCTTGCCACTGAGAACTGGATTCTTCTCTCTGCTAGCGGCTTAACAGCGACATCGGAGCTGCCACTGGTGAGCAGTGTTCCAATGAGACACAAAAGTTAAACAAGCCTGAGCTTTGAATGTTGCGTGGAGTGGTGTCCTGGGATGGCTTTGGTTAAACTGCAGGACTTGAAATTGATGTTTTTCCTTAAGTGGGACTTTCATTATCATGAAAAACCCTACATATTGTGAGAGACTTTCTGGGCAAAGATAATATTTTATATTGCAAGCAATTATGGCTCATTCAGCAAAATAAGTTAAAAATATAATAAATATTTTCATGGAATTAGCTGTTATTTCATTCTAGTTTAGAATGAAAGTCTTCTCCATGTACCACTACAAAACTATACTTCTTCAGCATTGCATGCCTTTTGCAGATGGCAGGGAATATACTGCTATTAAAATAAACACTGTGTAATTAACTACTATATTAGCTTATTTGATGGTAACAATCAGGGTGCTCAAATGAAAGTCACATCTTGTTGGGAAACACTCTTCCTCAAACTATGCAGAACAATTGTTTCAGGATGGATAATTGTAGTAGCAAGATACAATTTATTCTTATTCTGTTATTTGCATGATGGTTCACTGGCATGCATGATGAATTCTGAATAGTACTTCTGTTAGGAAATCTTGGACGTGTAGCGTTACAAAGCAGGGGAATACCAAAACTAGGATTCTGAGTTTTGAGTTTTGTTAGTTGTCTTTAGCAATTATCCCTAAATTGATAGATTTTGGGGTGTTGAGAGTTTAAAGGAGATCAACGTTAAATATTTTTCTCTCTACAAGTTTGCTGTAAACAGGTGTTTATTTATGATGATAAGGATTGGTTTTATAAATGTGATTGGTTTCCAAAGCTTTTGAGGTGACTGTGAGCTTTGCTGAGGATCTTTGGTTTTAGCTTGATGAGGTACTGTCAAGACATTCTGCTTTATTCCTTGTAGCTGTTTTGCCCCTGCTCAACTACCTGTAAGTGCTCTGTATCATTTCAGGGCATCTGACAGTCATGAAAGGGCAAATGCTAAGTATGAGCAATGTTTAGTTTCCCTTGACCTGCAGAAGCAGTTCCAGATTAGGACGCTTAGGCTATGCTCTTGGCAGTGACTTTGGTCTCTGAACGCAGCGACAGGGAATGGGTGTCCAGTTATCCAGATGGAACCTGGGCTGTGTACTCAGGGTCCTTCCAGAGATGAAACTAACACTGTAGAGAGAGCACTTGCATCTGCAGATTTGACCTAGAGAGAAGGAGGAGGAGAATGGTGACTTTTTCTAGAACAAATCTTTTCTGTCAGTCTTTTTATTGACTTTTAGGGAACACAGACTTTATCCTAATATTGTTCCTGAAAAATAATTTTAAATTGCATTTCATGGGGCTTGGGCTGCTCTATTTGAGACACTTTGATAAACAGCCTCTCTTTTCTGTGCTTTTTGGGTATGGCTGTAGAGCTATGGGGTTTTTTTCATTGCTATTCTTAAGTATATTAAAATTCTTTCATCTTTTGTGTCTTTCAATGGTTTCAAGTTTCTTCCTGCTGACTTTGCTAATGCACAGATATTTAGGCCAAGATAAATATTTTGTTACCAGCCTGTCGTTTTGTAGTTGTATGGGATAACATAATGAATTAATTTTTATTGTCTGCATGTATTTCTTAATTTTTATTTTGAAAAAAAGTTATAATTACAATCCATCAGTAGCGAGTAAAAGCAGCATCTCCAAGTATGTGAGAACTGCTGTGTAACATATTTATACACACATAAATAACATCTTATAGCAAAGAGATATTTTAAAGGACAAAAGTATCTTTTCAGTAGTATATTGCAAAATTTGAGATATTTTCGAGCATATGTTGAGTGAGCAAATTAGATCAGTGAACTTTCTTCTTGGCTCTCATGGGTATTCCCTGTCTTCTTCGTGGTACACTTTTTATTCAGTCATGTTGACCACTATGTTACTGTTACTTTTGTTGTCTTCTGCATGTCTTGTTGCATAAAAGGTTCCTTTGCATGGTTTTAAATTTTACTTCAGAAATGAAGTGGCAATTACATTAAAATATTGGTGTCTAACTTTTTTCCTCATTGCTCTCTCCAGCTTTCTGAGAAGGAGAGTGGGAGAGGACAGTGCTGAGCCCTTTTCTGTGGCGTCCAGTGTCAGGATACATGGGAATGGTTCAAAGCTGCATCCCTCAGGGGAGGTTTGGACTTCACATAAGGAAATATTTCTTTACTGAGAGGGCATTCATAGCCTCTGGAACAGGCTTCCTACAGTGGTGGTCAATGCCCTGAGCTGGTCAATGTTAAAGAGGCATTTGAACAACATCCTTATTAACATGCTTTAAATGAATTCCTCCATTCATTTTATTATGACATTTAAGTAGTGTGAAAATGTATCTGTGTGGGTTCTATGCTAATCCTTTATTTTATTAAAAATTGTTGCATTTAAAAATATAATTTTCTCTGCATTTTTTTCCTTTGTTTTGCATGTTTTTACTTGGTCTTTTGTAGTTAGCATTGAAGTTTCCTTCTGAGATGGCCAGATGTGAACTGACTTTGAGCCAAAAGCCATGTAGCCATTCATGTGCATTTATAGTGTGTTGTGTGTGCAGTCAGTCCACTGCTGTCAGAATGCTTCAAACCTATTGCCCATGCTGGCTGATAGACTCATGCAGAATAAATTCGGTGTTTTCAAGATCTGTTGCCAAAGGCTGATCACTGCAGTGCACTTGCAGTATGTTTGATGTTGTCATCAAAATATTAAACATACTGATCATCTCTGTGCCCTCTGGCCACAAAGGATTCTGGGATTCACAACATGCCAGTGTTTTTCACAAAAATGCTAAGAATCAGCAGAAGGCTCAGATTTAGTTTAATATGTTGTTAATATTTTCATTAAGGGTGTAGAACATGGCATCTTCTAATTTTATAGATGCCAAGAACTTTCAGTGATACAATCTTGCTTCCATTTCCTTATAACTCTGTCAAACTTTAATTAATACTTCTAGTTACGATTATCAAATTATTTGGAAGAATTACATTTGGGAAAGCATGTTATTCCTGAAAAACTTTTCTTATTAAAAAGTTGTAGAGGCCTTCATGCCTTAGTGTGGCAAATACTTCGCCCCAGTTCACCTTTTTTTTGTTAAATTAGATTTTTGTTCTTGTTTCAAATGAGTTTTTGGAGACTCACTTGATTTTGCCGGTTAGATTATGTGGGCATGCTCCCTACGTCAGCTTGATTTTATGCATTGTGTTTTTTTTCCTTGCTGCCAGGTCTGCTGTGGTACTAGGCATCAGAAATGAGGAAGGGAAACCTCTTTCTTTTTTACTCCATGTGTTAATGCCTTCTTCTGCTGTTTATAGAGGTTTTAGTCCTGCCGAACAGCCTTGTAGAACAATCATGCCATAAGACCTAATTTGGCAAAAAAACGTGTCTGTGCCTCAGTTAGGACACAAATGAATCACAGTAGCTTTTCAAGTGTGCAGCATAACATGCAGAACTGTAACTGGGCCATTCACTTTCAAGGAAAACCCCTTTGTCACTCTTTGCCATTTGCCAGCAGGGATTCTACTGTGGGAGTACTGTGTATCTGTTAAAAAAAAAAAAATGGCCCAGAGGAGCATGTAATGTGGCAATGTAAACAACTGAAGTAGAATAATACATTATTGTATTCAGGATAATAAATGGTTGGTCACTAGTTTTGCTACCATGGCTTTGTCTCAGGTCTTGTATGGGATGACAGAGGAAAATTTGTTGTGCAGGGAAGACTGGAAGGAAGATAATGTGGTAACAAGGAGTGGTCATTCATTAATGAGGAGCTGTCACCCTAGAATTTGCAAGAAATCATGTTTCCATAAAGATTTTCATCAGGAGTCAAAGTCTCTATGTGCTGGCTTGTGTTTCTGAAAGTAATATTTTCTCCTCTCTGGGGATTATTATAAGCTTGAATAGCTTTAAATAGATTCCTGAGATGCTTTGAAATGTTCATATCATGGTTGTCTGTTCAAAACATAAAGCCTATTAATGCTGTAACATGAAATAAAATGCTTTTTTTTTTAAATCTGGACAATTGCTGTTTTAGGATGTTGTTTTTTCTCTAAGTGTTGCCAGAGGTAGATGGGCATTGTCCAGAAGATAATTTGCAAGTTAAATTGACTCTGTTGCCAAAATGTCTGATAGCATGACCAGATAACCTTTTTGTCTCCATCAAACCTACTCTAGTAATACTCCTTTTTATAAAGTCTTTTTGACTGTGCATGGGTTGTTGTAGCTTACAGTGTTGGAAATAAGATTATAAATTGAATACATGAATGCTTATTTTGCATGCCTGACTAAAAATCCTTCAGACAATAACACTCCACTAATCTCTTAGCTTTGGCAGTTTCAAGAACCAGAGAAGTCTGTCTAACAAAGGTTGTATTTTTTTCTTCTGCAGAAAGAAAACCCCAATTTTTGGTAACATTTTCTCAATATAATTCAGTCTTCTCATTCCTTTTTATTTTCCTACTCAAGTATTTGCATTTGTGCTGTTTAAATCCTTGAATGAAAGCCAGCCTGTTTAATTGTGTATTGTTATGAAAAAATGTGCATTTTTATTTTTGTTTGAAATAAAAGTTTAATAGAAAAGAGCCAAAGCAGAGATGTATACAATTAAAATTGCTACTCGATCTTCAGCATTAGGCTATAGTTTCAGCTGTACTTTCAGCAACCATTGCAAGTAAAAGGAGCAATTCTTGGCCATCGGTTTCCCCCTTTCCTCCCCCATCCATCTTCCCCCTGGTCCCCGGTTTTTTTTTTTCCCTTTTTCATCCTTTCTTCAGGCCACCTGCTTTTTGGCTGGGAGAGTGGTCTTTGCATGAATCAGACTTGGGTAAAACTGAATGTGTTTTTAGAAACTTCACAGGGTGACATTAGTAACTGATACAAGCTGAATCTTCCCAGATGCTGACATTATAGAAGTACCTCAGTTCCACAGTGTCATAATGGAGCTAGGCCTTTGGAGCAAGGGACTGGAGCGACGTCTGGGAAGCTAGATGTGGTGATCTGCCCAAGCTTCTCTCTCTCATCACTGAGCTGCTGTTTCCTAGGCTAGTTTAATTGGCTTGTGGGGTGAGAAATGGTCCTACAAAACTTCATGTGATACTGGACACATTGGGGTGTCTTCCCTACTCTTCCAAGGGCAGGAGATGCCTGTTCCAGCTTAATGGAGGAAGGGGAGCAGAGATGGTTGTAACACACTCCAGTCTTCATACTCTTTAACAGAATGTCTGGTTCATTTGTGGCTTCTTCAGAAGAGCTCATCAATCTGATGTTTGCTTGAAATTAGGTTTTTTTCTTTTTTTTTTTTTTTTTATTTGTTTATATTATACAAGAGTAGTGTATGTTATATTCTTTCCATGCTTATTTAGTGGAACAGCAGCAGAGAAAAGCTAGATAGCATTGTTAGCTTGTTAATTTTATTTATAAATTTACTTTTGCTAAGTATGTATTATTTGAAATGGAGTGTAAACCACAAGGTTCAGTAATGCCACAGCCCGTAGTTAACTTTTTACCAAGCAGATTAAGTTGGCTTTGTGTGTATTTATTCCTGAATGTATAAAGAGTTGAATTAGAGCATGGTGTATCTTTTTAATAAATCTGATGGGGGGAGCAGAATTTCATCTTTCATTTTGTTTGAAAATTCAAGTTTGGTTTTCTGTGGCTTCTTAACCATGTATGTATTAGAATTTTTTCACTCCTTGTAAATATTTGTTCAGCTATAGGAACTTGTATTTCTTTGATAATGCATATTTTACTCATGTATTTACTGCTGGTTTTGTAAAACCTGGACTAGAAATACTGCCAAAGTATTTTAAGAGTATTCTCATGGTCAGCTTTGCATGTTATGCTGCAGTCACCTGCTTGAAGCTTTCCATAGCTTCTGTGAAAATACCATGAGCAACTTCTGCTGTTGAACAGACATGGTGACCAGAATCCAAATCATTAACTTAACAAATCTGATGCACTGTGTTGCACCAGGCACCTACCAAGTTTAGATCATCTTTAAAGTGTCCAAATGTAATTTATCAGAATGCAGAAATTACTCCTTTTATCATCTGGTAAGTATTCTCCTGGATATCTTGGCCTTATGTAGGAACAAGTGTTTGCTGCTCTGTGCCACTGAAACATTGTACTCACAAGACTACTCAAGATGGTATCTTCTGCTAACTTCTCTTTCTTTGCTGTGGGGATGTGAAGGAGAGATTTTTTGGAGAGTAGGAATTGTGACAGAACAAGGATCTCTCAGCATAAAATTTGCCTACCACCTTTTTGAGTTTTTTTTAATGGGCTAAACAAGTCATGTCATGCATGCCCTACTACCCCTTCTACTGCAAGGTGACCAGTGTTCTGACTACTTCTTAAAATGAACAGCAATGATGGATATCTTAACCCATACCAAGTTCCCCAAGGCATTAAGAGAACGTAGCAAAGGCCAGGTTCTGAACAAAGTACAGTGGGATTCTTAATCTCATACTATGGTTAAAGCCAAGAAACCCCCTGGCATGGGACATAGTGGAAGTTTGAGCCTTTGGAAGAAATAGGCCAGAGGTATGGAAGAAGAATCCATTTTCTTTAAGAAATAACCAATCTTACATCGAGTATTGTAATTTTCTGAATATTCAGCAAACCATTTATGCTGCCTGTATTTATACTTTCCACTAAGCATCTTGTGGGTGAAGACTCTAGCTAAACTGACTAGTGGTCTTAGTCATGGCTATTCTTAAGCTGTACTTCAGCAAGTAACTAATTTCCCCCAGTTTATCTGAAGTGTGCATTATGCTTTTAGTATTGCTTGCTATCACCTTTGGTAATGAGGGCTCGCCTTCCATGTGGAGATTGGGTTTTGTGGTGTTGGTGATCCTCTTGGCATGTTGTGCAATTCCACTGTGACTCAAGGCTATGCCATCTCCACATCTGTGCTAACATAAGAGTGGAACTTTTAAGATTAATAAGAAACTAAGAGCTGTTTTGATCTGAGGTAACTTTCTTCCAAAGACCTTTAAAAGTGTTATGTGATTAAATGATAAAGGTGCAGTTTATGGAAGCAAGAAACTTCAACATCAAGCAACTCAACTCACAGCATATCTCAAGTGTAAAGAAGTGTAAGTTATAAAAAGAAATTGTCTAATCTTTGATGCTCTGTTCAGTGAAATCATAGTGAGGGTAAAACTCTGGGTGGTGATGAGCCCAGTTGTGACAGGGAGAGAATGTTGAGAGAACACTAAATGTATCTTATAAAAAACAAATTTGCAGGCTTGGTCCCAGAGATTATATAGACCTCTCTAATGGTTAACTGTTGTCCCTTCTTTTTTTTAGCCATCCCTTGAAACCTCCTACTATGTTAAGACAAAAGTCAGTATGTGTTAAAATATTTTGATGCGAGCTTTAGCCATAATGCTGCAGTGATTATGATTGTTCATGAAATAACAGGACAGGACTAGGCAGAAGAAAACAGTACTTGCATGCTGCCCTGGCATTGTTCACGGCATTTAATACAAAGTCAGACTGGTTGATCATCACTTCTTCTAAACAAAATACATTCTCCAGCAATAGCAGCCTTCTGAAGGAAGAATGGTATATCGTATGGATGCATTAGGGGCTTTTTTCCATTAGAAAAGACATGGCTGCAATTTTTCTTCTCTTAAAATACTCTCACATGTGCAAGTGTCAGATGTTCAAAAATTTGATGTTGTTATTACATGCTACAGAAGTGACAAATTAGGTGCAGTTTGCACTGGTACATTTTAGGGAGCTCTGTGGCCTCTCTAGTCTAAATCCAGAGAAAATAGATCTTAAAACACACTTCTTAAGAGTTTTGTTCAATTTGGTAAGCTGAGATATTAGGGAGATGGCTTTTATGCACAGTTTGGTTGTATGTGGAAATAGATTTGGAGCAATCATGATGACACAATTTCTTTTTTCTGCTGTATTGCCCCATGAGAATAAAAGCTATGATGTGTACAGATATGTGGGACACCAGGTGTGCACACTAGGGTGTCTTGATAGCTTAAATACATGCCTTTTTAAATGCTGTGTACACCGTATGAAAGTACTGAAATCTGAAATTCAAATATTGCACGTAAGCTAGGTGTAAGAGCTGCCAGTGAGAACACTCCAGAACCTCTAGGAAGGCACCCATGAGGACAAGTTGTTTCTGCTTTAATTTAGGATAACTGTATTTGTGACCCGTTCATGGTTTGTTTTCATATGTGGGCCAAATGCCCTCAAGAAAAAAAGGGAAAAATAATGCTCTTGTTCCTAGTTTATTTGTAAACCAGGTCAGATACCCTTGATTAGCTCTCAGCTGGAGCATAATTTAAATCCTGACAGCTTGAACCTAAACAGCAGGCTTTTTTCCGATCAGCTGAAAGATAGGGGGAGAAAAATAAAAGCTATTTCCAGTTCACAAGCAGTACAACAGTGCCGAGTAAATCTGCAACTGTTAATGAATAGCTATTTCAAATATTTACAGGAGGCAAGAGGAAAGAAGATTGGCATCCAAGGCAGCTGTGCCCAGGGAGAGCTATTAAAAATAAATGTGATAAATGATGTTCAAGTGCTCGTAGAGCTGTCAAATATCAGAGGTACTCAAACTGGAAAGTGTTTATGGCCATGCTGCTAGGCATTCTGAATAGGGATAATTTTTTTCCAAAATTTTTCACAAAACTGACTTTTAGCAGATCAAAAGGGGAGAGAGTATCTAAAGTAAAATATTCAGGAACCTTGAACTTTTTGCTACATTAAAAACACAAGTGCTTACTTGCTTTGTAGGTGAGAAATAAAATTTTTTATACATTTAATTATTTCCACACAGAACTAATTTCTTTAGTCTTGATTCATAATAAAAAAAAGTGATGAGAGTTTATGCTTGTTACAAAATCCTTTTTTTATTTTTATGACTCTTTCAGTCTTCTGTATTAGTGGATAATAATGATGAAGGTCCATGCACTGATTTTGAACACAACTTGAAAAATTGTATATACATAGTAAACTATGAACTTCATCGGCTTTTGCACACAGAGACTTTTTTTCAGATAGTCTGAAAAGTATTTTTATATCAATTTTTAGTTCTGAGTTTAATGTGTGTCAGTTGACTGTAAACTTTGTAGCAGAGACTTTTTTTTTTTACTTCACTGTTTAAGTAGTTTATCAGAAGCTGTCAGGCTGGTGACAAAAACTTGATTCCTTATATGCTGGAGATACACCAAATGCAAAGGACATGAAAAGCATGTCATTACTTACAGGATACTCTACAAACCACGTTTTCCATGTATGGATATTGCTTTCTTTCTTCTTGTAATTTATTTTTCCTTTTGCAAAAGTGAATTATAAAAAGTGATTGTAAAATACTAATCCAGCTTGTCCTAGAAACAAGGGGAGGGGTTAGCAAATGTGGAGTACATGTAACTAATGAATTTGTACTGAATCAGTGCAGCAGGCCCATGTGTTACGGTGACATGGATTGCTGACTTGCATGTGCAGAAACTCCTGTCCTTTAGCACTGAAATTCACTGTGAAATGGATATTGGCTCACCTGTCTGGACCTGTTGTGGAGGACAGGCTAAATGGTGTCAGTTTTATTCTGGTGTCTTGAGCTTTGAAAGCATTTCTTAGATTGTCTGCAGTTGTCACAATGAAGAGGAAGAATGATTTTGAAAGCATCTCATTCCTTATACTGAACACATTTTCACTGTTATAAAAATAGCTTAATGGTTTCCTCAGAAAGTAAGTTTTAGCAAAATATTCCAGACCTAATTCATATCAAATTGTGGTGAGCAGAGCAGTGATGATGGAAAAAATGAGACCTCCCCAAGCCTGAAAATTTGCCTCTTTTTTCAGGTTTTATCTTTCCATGTAACAGCAGATGTTGACCTTTTAATATACCACTGCATAATAGCTGAGTGTCCTGAAACAATTGAAGGAGACAGCAAGCTCTGGATTGGTTTCCTTCATATGGGTATTGATTTGAAAGTTAACATAGTGTTAGATACTGAAATGATTGTAGCTGTCATGGCCCAGCTTCCTTTCAGTCATCTCTAGTTAAGCATGCCTGTTGCCTGATATCCTAAATGGATTTCTTTCTAGTTAAACTACTTTTATTTTTTCAGGATTATAATGCTATGCTGCATGGGGTGCAATACCTGAGTCACTTTTGAACAGTAAATCTTAAGTGAAATTTTGTGGTTCTACCATGTAAACTAGACCTCAGAAATCTGTGAGACCTTTTTTGTGTATTTTAAAGGTGAAATCTAAGTTGTCTTTATCACCTTTGAAAAGTCTGTGTGGTTTGAGTAAGCAGTTCTCATCTACTTAAATAATACTGCCCCACTAGGAGCAAGAAGTGGCATTTAGTTTGGATTTCCCTCCTCTGGGAATAGAACATGGTGTTCTCCCTTAACTAGATATTTTGAAGGTTTGCTTTGCAATTAGCAAACTGTTTAACCTGCTGTATGTGATAAAACCTCAAAAATTTCCAAATTACTTAGGGAAAGGAACAGGTAATTGTTAAGGAAATAAAGCTGTTTGGAGGGTTTAATAGACATGTGTATCAAAATAAAATTTGTTGCATATAGATAAAACATATATGATTTTTAATCTGTATTAATACTCTGCAGAGCAGAAAAATCCACTTTCTCCAGCTGCCTTTTTTTTTCCAATTCCTTTTTGGCTGCACATTAGGAATCCTACTCATTACAGAGTAGGCATTTTCATTGGGTTTGGATAAACAGTAAGCTGACATAATTTTTGAACAACAGCTGAACATTAGTAGTAGCACTTCCAAAAAAACTTAATTTTTAACCTGCAGTCTTACTGAAAGAAAGCTACAAATACTAGTAGCACTCAACAGAGATCTATCTAATGCAAGTAGTCAGTAATACTCTTCAAATAGTAAAGCTTACCTGTATGTATTTAAACTAAAATTTGTGTGGGCTGCACTATTCCAACAAGCTAATATTATATTAGTATGTGATTATCCTTCAGCTGTGCTGAGTACTGTTATTGAAACACAGATGACATGAAAAGAATTTTGGGTAGAACACATTTTATCATAGCAAAGCTCAGTAAGTAGAGCTTCTGGTTGGCGAACATGAAAGAGGAAGTGTTAAGAGTTCAAGGAAGTCAGTTTCATTACCAGTAGAGAATACATTCTTTCTCAGAAACTGTGGTTTTTAAAGGCCTTGTGGTTAATCTATGAAGGTATATTTCATATTTGCTGCAAATACATGTACTTGCAGACTTCAGTACTTCAGACTTCAAACTTCAATAATTACTAACAATAAATACATTTTCTTCTAAACATTGTAAATGTGTTACAGGTGCATTCAAACACTGGAAGGGTGAAACAGTCTTTCCTTCCTCATTTAGGAATGAAGCTACTTTCCAGCTACTGCAAATAGAGTAGGTTGTTTTGTCTTCCATACAAGAAGCTTCTTATCCTTCTTGGGTGTAGAAAGGAGAGAGATTCAAATGATATGTCTGGACAAAATTTACTCACAACATGATGGGAGTGATTTCTTTGGGTGTGTCTGCTGCAGCTCCCCACCACCATACTCCCTACTGAAGGCAGCAAACCTCATTTAGGATAGTGTGTCACAGCTGCTATGGGCAGATCCAGCTAAGCTGACTTCAGTAAAACTACCCAGAGCACTTCTGTAAAAGTAACTACTGTCATCCTGCACCAGATTTTCTGCTGTGAAAAATACTATTGTTTTTACCATTCCCCAGGACTGTTTCTTTCTTCTTCTTTGTGAATATGCTAGTAGCTGCATCTGCTCGTATTTTTCCCAGGCTGCAATAGTGAGACAGAATAGTAGTGTTGCAGAAAACCCTTAGTATCCTGAGCGGAAGCAGAGAGGTAATAAAACTAGTATTAGTTTATCTGTTGCTTTTCTTTCCAAAATCTGGGGAGTGGTAGCTGGATGGCGTTCAAGATGCAGAGAGGTGAAACTTCAGCTACTCAGCTTACCCTGTTAGGTGGAAAGTTTTTTGCAAACATAGGGATAGAAATTTTCTTTGAGGTTTAATCAACCAGCCACCATGAGAGTTTGAAAAAGGAGGAGTAAGCAAGTGGATTTTTTGTAATGCTTTCTTAGAACATGATATAAAGCTTTTTTCTGAAGAAGAAATAAAACATTAAATATTAAGTACTGTGTTCGGTTCTTTAAGTATTCCAAGCAGCAAAGGTGTCATAAAACAAGTAACATTTTTAAATTTCTAGTCTCCTGTGGCAAAATACCTCTTCACAGCAAATAATATAATGAAAGTTCTGTAAGGATATTAAAGTCCTTTTCTTTCTTGGTTATTATAAACTGCAATATCTTTCACTGTAACTTACTTTTTAAAGTACCTAAGTAGGTATTATAATGTTAAGATGTGGATAATTTTAAAGGTTACAGGAATTTTATTTAGATATAGTTGAGTTAGAGCTGTGAAGATTTTATTTTCTTTCCCAGCCCCCTCCCCACCACAACTCTTGCTTTATAAAGCTTTGTGCTCGATTCTTACATGTATTTTAATGCATTTAAAAAAAATATTTAATTATTTTAATTTGCATATTGGGCTTGCATAGTCTCCTTAAGTTAATTGTTTCATTTCTCCAGCTGTTCCTAAATAGCCATTGTGCTGATCAAGCACTTACTTCAGTATGTCCTTGATAAAATTAATGAAAGCATCTGTAGAAGCAGCAACAGCAGCTGCAGTGCCTTAAGGAAGCCAACTTCTGCTTAACATTCTGATAAAATAAATAGTTTTGTACTTGTGCTGGAAGCTAATGCTGGCTGGCTTATTTACAGCATAAAAAAAGTTGCACCTGCCACAGCTAGACGAAGCACTGAGGCTTGCTGATTACATGTTCTTGTTAGTGTCATTGTTATTGGTAAAATGGGAGTGATGTCATCCTTATCAAACCCTACTGGCACCCTACAGAGTGGCAAATAATTTACCCACTGCTGTTTATCAGCATGGGCCTTGTTTTAGAAGTGACAAAAGTGCCGAATTTTCACAGTTGAATGCCGTACAACCACAGAGGTGTATGAAAATGAAATGGATTGATACTTGTAATCAGTGTGCATAGTGATGGTTAAGGTGTAATGAAATATAAGTGCACATTTAGGGTAATTATATGTCTACCAGGTGGGGCCCCAGGGCTTTGCCTGTATGGAAACCACTTGAGGTGGCAGATATGCAGGAAGAAGTACTGCAGCACCATCTGCTTTTTTCTCGTTTCCTCATTAATTCTTCTATCCCCCAAGCCTGGACTGCACAGACTTGGAACAGCCCTTGGTCTGTTCAGCATCACGTCTCCTTCTCGTTGGGTATGGCCCCAAACACCGGAGTGGATGTGATGCAAAACAGCAGCTCTTGTGAGTAGAATGTATTAATACATCCTTCTGGAGCTTGCTGGGACATATGTTGCAGTCTTCTTTAACCTTCTCTCAAAATGGCTTGTGGGAAAATGTGCTCTTGTTATATTTTAAGGCAGTATCTAATACTTGAAGGCTTTGTGCATGTATGGGTTGTCTGTGCTGCTATGTATATGTCTAAAATGGGTGATGAAAAATACTAAGAATTCTTCCAGACAGGCGTCTGTATTTTCTGTTCACTGGAGTGGAAATCTGTAAGCCTTACACTACTCGCATTTCTCCTAAGTAAGTAATGGGAATAAATGGTTGATAGCTGAAAAAACTACAAGTGTCTTTTGCTCCTTGAAATCACTGCGCAAACTAAAAAATGAGAACTGGCTTTCATTGGTGGTAATTACTATAGGAAATGGGGATGTATATTTTCAGTTTTAAAAGGGAATAGGAACTTGGTGCCTCCAAAGACACTGTTCACACAAGAACACCAAATATTCTAAATGTGGTAGATATGCCACACGTGCAGTTCGGTTTCAGTCTCGTGTAGAGAAGGTTTAACGTATCTCAGATGTCATGTGTTCGTCTGCACTCAGTAACTGATCTGGGCATGTGCATTTACCTGCCTGAGAGTGTGCAGTGTTTTCAAGGCAGTTACTGGACTGAGGACCATAGTCAAGACTGTATTATTGTGAAATGTTTTGTACTTGATATCGCTTTTCTGTTTTAAAGCATCTTTTATACGACTTTGACATTTTGATTAATCTCACATTTCCCTCACTGAATATAGGTCATTATATAATTTTTGCACTGTTTGTTCCCTAATTTAAAAAAAAAAAACATTTCTGAATCCGACTTTTAAAAAATTTTAATAGTGCGCCCTAGAGTCAGGCTCATACTTGATGTAACTGCAGGGAAGTCAGTGGAGTAATTCCTTGGATGAGTTTCACCCAGCTTTTGGTGAAGCATCCAGTTTCTAGCTGGAGCCTGACCTGATACAGTATTTAGAAAAATAAGAAAAGTATCTGCCTAGGTATAAAAAGAATTCTATATGTCTGAGGTAGCTATTTATCTTAAGTAACCAAACAAATCCAGATTTTGGAAGTTAATTCTGATTTACGTAAGCTAATGCTGGTTGACAAGGTAAATGCAAAAAAAAATCACATCTTACACCGATGATTACTTTAGTGAGAGAAACTGTGGAAATTTTAAATATAGATATGTGCACAACTAGAATGATTATCTATGCTGCACATACAGGAAACATAAAAGTTTAATCACGTGAACTTCGAATGAGAAAAGTATTTATGGATGGCAAAGACATTCAAATTTATCAGCTTGACAAGAGCCAGTCAGTTCTGAAGATTATTAAGCCCTTCATGTCACTTCTGGGAACCCCTGCAGAATGAAAGCATGAGTAATCCATTTTTTAGAAATAATTTGGTGGCAGTCCTTTATCAGAGGAATGCATCAACATCTCATGGCCTGGTGGATAAATTGCCTCTGTAGCCTGTGACCTGAGAGGCTGTACAACTCTTAGATGTGCTGCTCTTAGTATACTTAAATTGTTCTTTTGATTGGAATACTGGAGTATTGTGTTTTTCCCGTTGATCTTACTAAGGTGGAACATTGTGTAACACTCAAGGGAAACAAGGAAGGTTCAGGATTTTTTTTGTCCTGTTACCACATACATTATTTTTCCTCTCTCTTCAGGGCATGAGGTCCAAGATGATTCTTTTGATCTTCTCCTTCTATAACAGCAACTGCAAGACAGGCACCATGTTTATATGAATTAATATTTTAAAATAGCCTTTGGAGTTGATGATACTTTAATGTACAGGTGTTTACCACATATGCTTGCAAAGACTCTGGAGTCCATTTACCCACTTACCTTATCTGCATTGTTATGCTGTTGACGATCGTAACTTCAGGGACTGAAAACAATGTTGGCATTTTAACTGTCCCTGTGAGTTACCCTTAGAATTTAATTTTAATTCCTGATGTGGACTTGGTGTTCAGTTACCTTTTCCTCCTTCTTTCTGCCTATTTCATACCTGGTGAGAAAGGCCTAAGTGCACTCTGTTTGGGAACTTAAACCAAGAAGTAGTTTGATTTGGGGGTTGGGGATGGGATTTTATTTTTTAATCAGCATTTGAAATGTAAAAGGTTTTGATTTGGGTTGTTTTGGGTTTTGAGTGTTTGTTTTGGGGTTTTTTTAGAAAGCTTTGCTGGTGAAGTGCTTACTTCTAGGCAAGAAATATGTAAGTGTTTCTGCCCTAAATTATGGGCAGTTCAGTTTTGGACAGAGAGGGGGAAAAATAGCCTGCTGTTTTTTTCGGACAAGACCTTAGTTTGCAGGATTTTAGTATATGTATTGTTTATCTTTCAAATGCAGTTTCTGCCTCAATCTCCTCTGTCGTACTTGCCTAGATAGATGCATCTCTCTCTTGAGAAAAAGAGCTTATTTTGTCCTTGCAGGCATAAGCCTCTGGTATTGTTTCTGTTGGCCTTGGTTTGTGATATGAGGTGGCAACTGTCAGTAGCAACGGCATTTCCAAGTTAAATGGAAGCAGCAGCTCTTAAACTCCAGGGATCTCTTTTCTCCTTCTGCATTTTCCAAAGTATACATGATATGTGTTAAAAGATCAAGATGAATCCTTTAATTCTATAACAGCTGATGAAAGAGCCAACAAAAATAAGCAAACAAACAAACTGAAACAAAGCATAGCTTCAAAACATAGTTGATTCTGGCAAACTTCTATTTTGGACTATAGTGGCTTTCACTCATATTCTTTGTGTTCTTAGGACAAAAATAGCTGTTATATTGAAAACTTTCAGCATTAGAAATTTAACTTCTCTACAGCAGGAGAAAGGAGATTTATTCTTGCCTAGAATCTGTAGGGTCATCACAAGTAAGATAACCATTACTGTGCAACTTCCCTGTGTGACAAATGGCTCAATTACTATAAATACTTGGTGGCAATTTTGAAAAACTTACAATACATTTATTTATATTTGTTTGGCAGTATATTTAAATTTTTCTGTCTTCAATAGAATAATTATACGAGTAATGCAGATAATGCTCATGAAATGTTCTGACAATAAGAAGTGAAACCAGTCATCCACTAATGGAGAGAAAAAAGAACTGCAAAGGTGATGTTGAATGTGAAACACAGCTCTCTTGATTTTGAGCTGGACACGAAACTCTGATCTTGCAAAGACTCTGGAGACTGCTCTTAGGAGCAGGAAAAGGTCACAGAAGTTATGATGTCAAGTTAGTGGGAGGGAAAGGTTTGTTTGGGAACAAGGAGGGAAATGGACAATGCTGCATGCATCATGAAGACAGAATATGCTGAGTTTCTTGAGCCCTTGAGCAACGGATAAACTTGTACTCACTGTTTTTATTCTGGAATTCTGTACTAAGATGTTTGATATTTTGGCAAGAAAAAAGGGTAGATGTTATTTATGTCTGCCTGGTTTTGTTGATCCTGGCAAGATGAAAAGTGCTTGGTTCACAATAAAACACACAATAAAGTCTTTTAATTATGAATTGCTATGTTTATATTGAATTGCATTTGCTGGATGTATTTCTGTAATGAAACAAGCAAAAACTCTGTACCTGAATAGATACAAAATTTGATTCTGTCTTCTCCTTATACTTCTTTTGAATAAGTATTTTCAGATTCTTCTGTTGGTTTTCTGTTTTCCTGATAACCTTAAGTTGACACCTGTCATGATGTCAAAGCTGACTCCTGTGCTTTAGAGTAACAGTTAATTTAAAAAAATTATACTAGCAATCAATTTTAATAATAGGTTTTAATTCACAACTCTCAAATTATAATATTTAAAGGTGTGTGGGACTCTTATGGCACAATTGCTTGTGTGTTAGACTAAATTAATTTAATTCTGAACATGTTCCATATGAATGTAATGTAATTAGTTGAGATGGATTAGTTAGCATATGAAGTATGGAGAATGAGAAATTTTAAACCAGAAGAGGGCAGCAATGATATAAAAAAATAATTTTGGCTCAATTACCTTTCTTTTTCTTTTTTGCGAGAAAGTCACATGTATGTGCTCTGCTAATTTCTTGAACAGACTATGAGATTAAAGCAGCCTGAAAAAAAGTCCGTTAATACCGTTGCAGTGGTTATTATTTCAGTTTTATTTCTTTGAACAGCTTCATCCTGCCAAGAGGTATTAACTTGAAGAGTACTTGAAGGGGACCTGCTGACTTCTTTTCTCTAACAGATATTTCTAATATGAAAATTTATTTTATGATGTTTTTGTGGTGATTTCTGGTTTTACTGTGTCTGTCCTTAGATGAGTCAGAATAAAATCTTTAATTTTCTAGTTGTCGCAATTACATTCATTTTAGGGAATTAAATGTCAAGCTGCATACTTTCTGATCTACATGTTGTAAGCAGTAAGCTATGCTAGCCAAACATATTGTGTGGTACTTTCACAACTTTACTGTAATCAGAATGCGACTGTATTGCACAAATGTACCAGAGCATATAAAACAGTATAAAGGACCTGTGTGTAGAGTGGGGACCATATTAAATGTGAGATATTTTCTAGGTATTCAGGACTAAAGTTTCATTCTTTCTGATGATGCATTGGTTATAGGAAAAAAGTGTCGTCTTCTTTTTGGATTATGATCTAAAAGGCAGTGTAAGGGGAAAGGAATAGTTTCAATTTGTATTCCATACATAAATGAAAGTAGGTCTGTTGAGGAAGGTGATGTCCTACATATTCTTATTATAGAGCAGAGCTACTTCTCAGCACTCAAAAGTGCTGATACAGTTTTGTAAGTGAGGGTGAAGAGGAGACAGACAAACAAGTCTGCATTGCTTATTTTGGTGCTGAGAGAGTATCTGAGGAATAACTAGAGCTATTTTTGTGGCATTAGCAGTGTGTGGGTACTAAGAGTCGTGGAAATGCACATTTTGTGTATTTTTTTTTTTAACGTGTGGAAATTTAACATTTGAACCTTCCTTTTTCCCAATGCGGATTCATATGGGAAAGAAATAGCAAAAAACTCTTCAAGGGTCCATGCTGTTCTGTAGTCTGAGAGAATAAACTCAAATCTTCACATGCTACAAAAGAACTGAAATACACAGAGTGTTGCTTCACTGTCTGGGGAAAAATTAGCATTTCATTTGTATTAGCTGCTTCTGTTCTGGTTTTAGAAGCTGACTCATTGTCTGAACACACTTGAGGGCTTCTCCTAATATGTTAATTTTAAAACTAGTCTGTGTGGTGATTAGCATCCTTAATAGTTTCCTGAATGTGGTACACATAGCATGCTAACATGCCTTCATTAAATAGCACCGTGCATCCAGGTTGCTATTGGGTATGCCCACTGGAAAAAGAAGTACAAACTCACTCTTCCATTGTTTTGGTGCATAAATTTATATAGACTGTTTCCTGGCTGGACTGTCTTAGTCCTGTGTCAGTCTTGACTGAGACATGATTAAGAGGAAATTTAGAAATCAAGAAATCTTTGAAGATGTCACTGTGATGGCACTGTTTAAGAATACCTGACCTGTGTTACTTGTCACAGTCATTCTTGTGATTACTTCTGGAGAATTTCTGGTTCGAGATTTCTGATGCAGACAAGGCTGTAGAAGGCAGAAGTATGTGCTAGTGTGGTACAAAAGCTCCTCCCAGTGGGCAGCTCCCCCCTCCCCCCAGGTACACGCTAAAGATGAAATAATTTAATATTAACCATAATGTATGCACAGTAAGACAAACTGGGCACTAATACAAGGAACTATTAAGTGGCTGAAGTCATATATTACCACATGCCAAAGGCATGGATTCTTTTTAAAAGACCTATCCGTAAGTATATCTTGCAGCTTTCAATTAAATCCTGCAAAGTCCCTGCAAGTCTTAAATGTTTCTACTGTTCTCTGAATCTTGCTCTTCCACTTTAAGTAGTGGTTTGGTTTTTTTATTCTCAACACAAAAATGCAAGTTGGATTTTTTTACCATTAAATGAACATGTAAAGGAAAGATAATGTGGTAGACTTCATCTGATGCTGTGGGTTTCAGTCGTAAAGATGCATTTATTTGACTTTAGTCAAATTGAGCTTGTTTTGGCTTGATGTGCATAAGTCTGTATCTTGCAGAGTTCTTCAAGCTTTTTGTCAAACTGACAGAAAATGGCACAAGAAAGCAGGATTTCAAACACAGGCGAAGTTATTTACCATGGTTTCTTTTTCTAAAATGACATCGTTTGTTCCAAGAGAATTGCTTCCTGGCTTCTCTTAGTATGCTATGCACTTAGGTTACCTACCCAAGATGTGTAGGAATTAAGAACTAAAGCTCAGTCTCCACTGACTATATAGGTAAAAAATCTTATTTAGACACCTAAAAGAGATATTTAAAATCAATGTGAATCTATCTGTTTTCCCCAAAGTATTCAGAAAATTCCCTATCGTAGTTTGTAGATGAATATATACATGACACTACCTTCACAGCATCTTATCAGACTTCAAATAACTGAGGTGATGTCATGTTTCCCTATGTGGAAGCTGTGAGAATTTTATTTTCTAGAATCACTGTAGGGTGTATTGGTTTGAAAACAAACCAGTGGGAGATCACAAGTCAAGATTGAAATTAAAAATAAGTGAAATAATACAAGGAAAAGCACTGACAAAGTCAGATACAACCTAACACCCTGTTAGGGTGGTAGTAGCAGTCCAACTGAAGTAGTCCAGTTGAAGCAGTGATCCTGTGAAGGTCTAGTCTCCAGCTGAAGATCCAGTGGTAGCTCTTGTCCTCTGGGAACCCAGTAGGCAGGGCTAGCTCAGGCATTTCCAAGGCCAGGTTATATCCAGGTGGGAACACCTGGCTTCTCCTTCCTGGGCAGAGCATCCCACAATGGGATGAGATAAGTCCATGAGTCACACGGTGGGTCCCTGATGGCCCATTGCCTGTCATGCGGGGTGGGTCATTAGCAGCTGATAACAGCTAACGGATGGCCCATTGCCTGTCATCCGGAGTGGGTCATTAGCAGGTGATAGCAGCTAACGGCCCACAGCTGGTGGTAATAGAATACTTAACTACATCTATATTTCAACCTAGGACAAGGGTTGAGGCTGAAGGCATCTCTGTATATTCTCTGGTCCCAACCTCCTGCGCAGGCAGGGACAGATTTTTGAAGTTCTTTCTGTGAAGGGATTTTTTTCATCATCAATTGGTTTAATATAAGGGATGTCCTAGCTCTTTACCTGCAATGCAGACTGCAAAGCATGTTGACTTGTTCAGTCAGAAGAGGTACCTGGTAGGATATACCTCCCCACACTCCTGGCCAATTTACAACTGGAAATGTATAAATTATGGTTAATTTGATACTATAAAGTGACAGGAGTTTCTTTATATTGTATTATGATATAGTGTTAAAAAAAGTTATAGTATATGTTACTACTATGTAAAATGCATCAATATAAATCAAATTTATATAATATGATTTCTGGAAACTTCTTTTTTTCTAATTGCATTCCTGATTGCAATATTTCAAGTTTAATTGCAAGATTACTTTTGCATTTCAAGTATTTTATTTCTTGTTTTCATTGTTTCCATATGAAATGTGGCTGGACACTTTGAGTATTTTTACCTCTCTTCACTGCAGTAATGGATAAATTTCAGTTTATCATTTAAAGTACTCTGTTTCAAATGTATTCTGGTCCTATCAGCTGCTATTGGTTACTTATCCATTCAGAATTGTTCATGTAATTGTTGTGACCATGCTGCAACTAATATACATAGTATAAGTGCTGAATCATATATGAAATGCTTCAAATACTTAGCTTGTTAATTTTGTATTATTACTGATTACACTGTTTGGACTAAGGTATGTACTTGAAAAAGTAAGTTTCATGTCTTTAATACCTTTTAATACATGATGTAAAAGCTATATCTCCTTGAGTTCTTAGTGTTTTTCTATAAGGTTTGATTCTTCTAACAAGAAAAGTCTTTCCATGTGCTCAAGTGAGATTTATTAACTTTTTAGTTTTTTCCCAGTGTTCTTGTGCTTCCACATGCTTTTTCTCTTTTTTTTGCTTTAATAGCATCTAGAGGTTTTTGGTTTTTTTCTTGTCCCTCTGGATGTATCAATTATGGAATGATGTACTTGTGTCATTTGGGCCAAGGACTAGGTTGAAGTTGGTGCATTTTATAATTAATATATCTGGAAATTTGGTCAAATGCACTGCAGACTGGGCTGGGTTTACCATCTCTCTTTACCACTTTGAACAAATGTTTTTCAGACAATGTGTGCTGCTCAACCTCCAGGTATGAGAAGTTACTGCTCCCTCTTCTTTTGTAGAGCTCATAATGTTAAGGGTAAAGCCTGATTTTTTTGCTTTAACTCCATCAGCTTTTCTGTTGTGGGGTTTTTTTTTTTTCCTCTCTTCTTTCCCTCTGGTGATGGAAGTAAGAGATACTAAATCAAAGACCTTGGTTTCTCATTCTTAATCTGGAGATACTTGCTCTGTGATTCCCCTATAGAAAAGCAGAGGCTTTGTTCAGTTGCCTGCCCAAGAAATAAACTCATGGACTTTCAGGCAAACAAAATTGTTCAGAGCTGTATGTGAAATAAGTTTAGTTTATTAAATGACATTCATGAAACTATCATCCCATGGAGCTCTATAAAAGTTGCACCCATGGCCATCACATCTGGTTTAGGTTTTTGTTGTTGGTTTTTTGTTTTCCCCTGTCCTTCCTATGTTGCCTTAGTCCTGCACTTTTGTAATGACATTTAGGCCTGGTCATTCATTTCTCAGATTTGACACGGCCTCCACATTTCTGGTTTACCTGTGAAAGAGGGAGACAATCTTTCAGCTCTGTTCAACAAGGACTCTTGACTGTGGCTGGCTGGATAATGTTCAAAAGTGTTGTTGGCTGTAACATACCATTGCCAGTAATACTTCATGTAGCGAGAACTGTATGTGACAGACAGTGCATTAGAGGGGCACCAAAATGAGCACAACACAGTGATGATTAAACAGCTGGCTTGGAACGAGGAGTGGTGACATCTCCAGCCCTCTGTCTGTTGCGCCTAAATTATTACTATTTTTCCTTGAGAACTTGTTCCAAAAATTGTACTCACTGTGCAATTTGGGCACAGTAAAGTGAAAAACCTGCCGTGGTTTCTAAGATGGAGCCAAAGGAAATGTTTGAGCACCAGCAGTTGGCTTTTCCTCCCCACAGCCAGAGTGATTCTGAGTGTGTTTTGGACGAGGCGCTGAGGGGCATGATGGGCTGTGCTTCCTGTCGCTGATGTCCAGAGAGGAGCGAGGGAGCTGCCCTGGCCCATGGCTCTGGTGAGAGGGTGTTGTGCCCCATCCCAAACTGGGTAGCAGGAGCCAGTGACCTCCTTCAGCTGGGTGTCACAGGCTGCTTCCCCAGCCGTCCCAGGAGCCAAGGGCAGGGTGTGGGCCACGGTCCCCAGCAGCTGCTGCCAGGAGCTGCTGCCCGGTGGCCTCAGCAGGGTGGAGGCGGCAGGTGCTGCAGGGCTGCGTGACCCTTTTGTCCCACACCTGCCGTACATCAGGTAAGTATAAACAGCTGTCGGATGTAAATCGGGATTATCCGGTAGGTGGGCCTGGCCCCGGCCCAAATATCTGCTTTTTTCCCCCTCCCTTCTCCTTGTGCAGCCTGGTTTTATTGGCTGTTTTGACCCACAGTTCACAGAGCAAGCAGGCAGAGGGGGAGAAAGGGGCTGGCAGTGCCTGCTCGGGCTGGGAATGTTCCCTCTGAAGCACACGACAGGACTTGGAGCTGGAGCCCGCGCACCTTGCAGGGTTGCTAGGCACTGTGGAGCCCACAGGTAGCTGCAAGTTGCACCACCACGGTGAAGTTTTCAGATAAGCAGACAGCCAGTTGTTTAATTTAGAAAACATTAACTTCTTTGTGTGGCTTGTGGCAGTGTAGCAATAGGTGGAAGGAGAAAGAGAACAGAAAGCAGTAGTGCTTTATTGTTTCTATAAAGAACTGTGGTCGCTTTGTTATCAATACTGAACGATGGAAAGAGACCTTCTTGCTGTTACCCTTCAGCAGAAGTACATTAATGATAAACTTACAGTGGAAAAAAATATCACTGCACTATGTGTATTAAGTATGGGAAATACCACTGTAGGTCAGTACCATGGCATAGGAAATGTTTCCTTTAAAAGGCACCCTCTTTTTACCACTTCTTTCTTAATGCATAGTTGTGTGCTTCAGCATAATGAAATTTTTAATTTCTTTGTCATTGAGACTTTGTAGGGTTTTGTGCACCATTCATATGTTAAATGAGGTGCAGCTGTAATTAGCTATAGTGAGAATAAATTTAAATCAAAGCAAACTTAACTGTCTTTCTTGAGCTTCCTTCTGAAGCACTGCAGACAGGGAATTTTAAAGCAGTGGACAGTGAATGGCCTAGATTATTAAACCTATTTGGTGTGTTCGTTACTGTCTCCTTCAGAATATGAGTAACATCTGAGGGAGACTGATTCTGGGTAGCGTCAATGCTAGTGGCAGATAGATGCACATAAAGAACACAGATCAGAACAGTAATGTGGAACATCCAACAGCTATCCTGAATTTTGAAACAAAAGTTCGTGAAATAAGAATATGGACCAATTAAAATGTTGACACTGCTGAGATATGGTTGGAATTCAGTGAAAATTTGACTTGGTGGCACAGTATCTATTTAATAGCCTAACATACTGGAAAGGAGTGCTGTAGTTACTCTCAAAGTTGATAGTGTCATTTGTAGGCCTATTAGAAATAGCTCTAAACAATGAGTGTAGAGTAAAAATGGTTTAGGACGTTGGGGGAATTCAAATAGACAAAAGAAGCAGCTGCTCTTTGAATTTTGATGTATCACGGTCCAGGAGGGCTGCACAGGCTGGCTCCCCCCCGGTCCAGGGTCCCTGGTCTGTGTAATTCCACCGAATTTGGGGCGGGCGGCCCCCGAGGTTCTGCGGCATGGCGTCAGTCTTCAAACCACGTCAATTCAAGCAGGAATATAGTGATACGAATGAAGAACTGGACTCCATCTCTGTTCTGCTAGAGAGGTTTATTTGGGGTAACGGGGAAAAGGGGGTTGCAGGGAAGGAGAAGGGGGAAGGGAGACTAGGCAGGTAGGAGATGCTAGCAGCCCAGAGATGCAGAGACCTCAAGCTGATCCAGAGGCTGATCCTGGGCTCTGGCTTTTAAGGAGAAGGAGAGGGGGCAGGGGCTGGCTCTCTCTGAGCCAGTCCCAGGAGGACGAAGGGAAGATTGGCAGGAAGGTTACACACCAATAGGTTTTGAGGTACAGCAGAGCATATTTCAAAATGAACCAATGGTATACAAAGCAGAGGCACAAAGGAGTGGAATCCTGAAAACCACGTTGCTACAGAATTTTACTCCAGTAGACAGTCATGGTGGAGAGAGTCCCTAGAGGACCTGAAAACAAATCTAGAAAGGGAGGAATAAGGAAGTTAAACTTTGCCTTTGGGGTTATGTTACCATTCGAAGTGGAAAAGGGAGGAGGAACTGGTTCAAGTGAAACTTTATTTTTATTAGCATAAAGCCAGGTGAGTGCCTAGATAGGGTGTACTGTCTGAGGGAATTAAAAAAGGGGAGTTTTTAATGCAAAGAAACTACATATATGCAGGCACAGAAAATGCCTAATTTACAAAGAGTAAAATATAAACAGATTTTAAAGTAGTTAAAAGTTGCTATTTAGGAAAGGCATTAACCAGGTTTAAGAAGCAAAACAAAGAAAAAACCCCAATGATTTGATATCCACAAGGAGTATCAGAATATCAATTGGAGACTGATGTCTCTCCTTCAGTGTGAATTCAGTATGACAAGAGGCAGACTATTTCTGGCCCAGTCATACCCTTCTCTCTTCACCTGCAAAGGCCACCTGGCAGTAGACAGGATAGTTCAACCTCCTGACCTGTTCAGTTCTTAATGCATTGACTGGAACTACTGGCCCAGTGCTAGATCATTTCATCATAAAATCAACACTTTAGATACCCTTTAGATGCCTTTAACACTAATTGAGGCTTTGGTCACAGGTTCTAAGTGCCTGATTTAGAAGTTCTCAAGTTCTGGTATTCAGAAGAAAGTGAAACTTCATTAAAAGGCAGTAGTCATGCATGGTGTCCTCTAACCTTTTGGTCCTGTTTCTGTGTAAAAGAAAAGTGCACTGATTAGTGCAGCTAGCAACAAAATTCAGCCATGTCAGTTATGTTTTTGCTTAAGGGATATTTGTTTTACTCAACAGTTTTTGAATGATCTAGTTTTTTCTTGGGTTTAGACTTGCAAGGAAAGACCTTAATTTTCCTGGCACTCAGTTGTGAACAAATGCACTTTGGATTTGTCTGGATTTATTGGTTCCTCAAAATGAATTGAACCAAAATGTTCTGTAACAATGGATGTTTCACATATTCAGAGTATAATAACAAGCAAATGTCTGGCAATATAAGGTAGCAGAAACATCTAAAATGAAGGTAATGCCATTTTATTACACTTAAATCTGTATAGTATTAAAGTTTGAAAATTAAAATGCATTTTAGGCAACTCACTATGCCATGTAAATTGTCAAGGTTTATTGTGACCAGGCTCATGACTTGTTCATAGTATTTTTTGTGATCTGTTGTGTCCTGTTGCTTTAAAAGAAACGTACATTGAAATGTAGAAGTGTAATATATTCAAGCACTTTCAGGTGCAATAAATAATGTGATGCCAAAAGCAAGTAACTTGTATATTTGAGAGGAAGATAGTTGCTTTCAAATACAGTAGTAAGACTGATTATGGTGCCATGTGCTTACTTGAATTGTTTCTTTTCAAGCATCTGCTCCCTTACTGAAAATGTATTTTTGAACACCTGCAGAACACAACCATTTCCCACTTCCTTCCCACTTAATGGAGCTGTGTTTGCTAATGGTTCAGAATCCAGCAAACCCCCAGGGAGAAGGGGAAGGCACGTTTTGTTTTTTATCACTGTGAGGTCTGCTGTGTCAAGGAGCCTACTGTGATAATCTCCCTGTGCAAATGCTAAAACTCATTGCGAGGTGTTTGTTAGGGGTAGCTGCAGGGCTTAGCATCTAAAACAATCCATTTGTAGGTGCAAATTTATTTTATCCAAACTTTAAAATTTATTAAAGCTACCCATGGATCATGCACACTGTCTATCATAAACCACAGTGAATTGTTTGAATACATACCAGAGCTCCATTGTGTTCATATGTCCTAAAACCTGAAGTAAATGAGCTCTGTGGTAGAAAGTATAGTTGACTCTAAAGTTGAATTTTGTAACTACTGGAAAATAGACGGGGAAGCAATTCTTTTCCTGTTTGTCTTAGACAGCAGACACATAAATAGGTTTTACTGCTCATATAGTAAGTTATGAATAACTGGTGTAGGTCAGGCGGCAGAAAATTTACTTGTTTGTTTTATAGCATGGTGATATTTAAATTATCGTGGTCCAGGGTGCTACAGAGTTATTAGCATATTTTTTTATGGTTTGTTGCTTTTGTGTTTTGTTTTGTTTTTCTTGTTCGCTATCCTTGAACCTTGAATTTAAGAATGTGGTTTCACTGCCAGTTGTTCAGGGCAGTTTTCTGCTGGTATTGACAGGCTTTCACCGATGGTGTTAATATTTGCTGCCATTGCTGATGGTACAATACCCATCTCCTAATTCCAGTGGCATTGGTACACCAATGGATAGCTTCTTTGCCATCAGAGTTAGTGATGAGAGCAGTTGTGGTTTGCAGTAACATTTCTGTTAGTACTTCTTTAGCAAAAAATCACTGCTTAACTTGCTTAAAAAGTCTCACCACTAAATGGAAGTGTTCAAATTTTGTACTGCAAGCTCCATATTAAAAGTATTTTGAAAGCATTTAGATCTAATATAATGGCTATCCAGTCGTCCTGTCCCCAAGTTGAGATATGGCAAGGGGGTTATTAACACTGTTTACTTGCAACTAATGGTTTTGAACAAGAGAATGTAGAATTGAAGTGTGTAGGACTTAGATTGATCATGTATTTTGTATTATAGAATTGGCTTTGTAATGGCTAATAGTTTTTCAGTGTACTAATCTGAATCTACAGAGAAAGTCTGTCCATACCTGCCTTTTAGTTTTAAAGGTTTAATTGTGTCCTTGGGGTGATGTTACAAGTCCTTGTCAGTCCCATGTCTACGTGGTTAAAAACAAAAACCTTACGTATCTTTAGCTGCACCAAAAGCCCCAAACCTGTCAATAGAAACATATGAATGTAATTTTAATAGAAACAGCAATAAAAAGCTTCCGTATAAACCACTCAATTCTGCATGATCTGCTTAGGAGTGTCTGACTCTATTGTATTTATTAGAGTGAATCATAATTGTATCATTATTGCCTTGAAATATTTAATTGCACCTAATATAAGACCTAATAAGAATAAGAAAAGCACAGTATATGTAATATATAGCTCTTTCCATTTACCAGGACTTAAAGCTTCATAAAATTCATGTTAGGCATTAATATTAAATGTATTGATTTAACATTTCTGTTTCCATAAGAAGGGGTTTTCACAGCTAGAACTGAGGTGTTGATCTACATATTGCTATCTTTCTGTTGGTTCTTCATAAATATATTAGCTTTACATGTGAGAACTGCTAGAACTTCACTGTAGCATGGGCAGATACAGGATTCGGACTATCCTGTTGCAGAGGAATCTGAATTGAATTGAGTCTGCCTTGGACTAACTTCTCACAAATGAAAATTACAGCTGATGAGGTAACTGATATTTGTCTGAGTCCTGGCAGAGCACATACACTTTTGATTGCATTTACCTTTATACTTCATTGATAGAGGAATGTCTTTGGGTTTTGTTGTTGTGCATTTTGATTAGTGTCATTTCTATAGAAGGTATATATTGATAATTTGTAAACTCTTAGAATTGGAAATACTTATAGCATTTAGTGCTTCCAGTGTTCCCTCCTAATTCAAAATGGTAAAAGCCCGATTTTTGGAATGCAACTAGAATTTTGATAAGAACACACAGAACTTGTGACATGATATCTGTTGCTATTTTGTCGCAGTAAACTGCTCAAACAGGGCTCTGTGACTGCTTATTGCAGGATTGTTTTTTCTCATATGTACCAGATACTGATTAGTAGGCAACATTTTCATAAGCCCACCTCTTTCTTTCCGTTTTTCTGTGCAATCTTCCAGGACTTTTGCAGTGATACATAATGCATGGTAGTTGTACTGCTGTCCAGCGTATTGTTATTGCACTTTAAATTTGGAATTTTCACAAGCGTTGTTCATTCTAAATTTTCCTTTTCAGGCAACTTTTTGAGTAGCAGAAGAAGGGTTTCTGCTGGGGTGCTGTGAGTCTGCTGAGGATTCTTTGGCTCAGGAGTAGATCTCCTGCCCCTTCTGAATTCTGTAGGTTTTTTGGTTTTTTTTAAATTTGAAGAACTTAAGAGCTCATGAGATTGTATTGCTGGCTCTAGAGCTCTCTGAGCAATTTTGTTGGCTTCTCCTTCAAGCATAAAGGACTTAATGAAATTCTTCTGTAAAATGTTTTTTTCTTTAGTTTTCTGTTTCCATCCATGTAAAATGTCTTATGTGAAGCTGATAATTATTCGCTCAACTAGAATTAAAAATACTTGAGCAATAAGTATAAAAGGCTTCTTCATACAGATCTGCTGAGCTGTTAGATTTTCTGAAATAAGATTTTCTATAGTCCTTCCATATTTGCATTTGTAAACTGTATCAGACTTTCATCTCATTTGGTAAGGACTTTCTCTAACACTGACATGCTACTTTTTATATTGTTTCTATCGCTTATGTTGCTCGTAGTTCCTTCAATCAGAGTTGGGCTGTCAAATAGAATATGCTCTTGCTATGTTGGGTCAGCAGTTTCAAAGGACTCTGTAAAAAACAACCTAGTGAGGCCAATGTATTGGTTGTATAGGGGATTCCTTCCTCCTTGCTGAACCTGAGTATTTGTCCTCAGCCTTGGACCTGTATTTCTTATGTCCTAATGGAAGAGGGGGAAAACAATAAAACTGGATGGTTTTGTCCAGATTCACCATCATTTGAGCTTTAAGTTAGCAGTTTGTATCTTAGTTTGGAAAGGCAAGGAAAAAATATGTCATTGGATTTGTAACCACACCTACATTCTTAGTTACCTTTCAGGCCTCCTTTATTTGCTTATACCATTTATGCACCTTCAGTGAAATCAGCCTAGCTCTGTATGTCTAGTAACAAGCAAATATTTAAGTATGTGTCCTGTAAAGGCATTTAGATTGCTATTTATGTACAATTGCCTTTTAATTTCATTGAAGATAGGTGATTGAATGCCTTCATGGATCAGTTACTGCACAGGACTGACAGGCTCCTTTAATAGTCACACAGTAAAAATCTTTTCCATATAGAAGAAAAATATTTATGTTAAGATTAATTCTTGTCAAAATATGGTTTCAAAATGCATTTAATAACAGTATATTGGGACTTCAATAGCCATGTTTTTCAAATAGTGAAATTTTATTCAATATTGAGTCAGTAACCATTTCCCAGTTTACTTACTTAACTTGGACTTTTATTGGCCAGAGCTTGGAAAAGAAAAGAAACTTTTATGATAAAAATGTTTTGTGTGCCTTTTTATATAACAAGCAATTCTTATGCATATCTGTCTGCATTCTAATATGAGAAAAATTAACTTTTGAAAATTCAAGAGTTAATTTCATTTCTTGATTTGTTTTTCTGAGAGAGTGTCTTATGAGGTGCTTGACCCGCAATAGTAGAGCTAAGAGAGGTTTTTGAAAAGTGGCTTCTACAATTTTTACTCTCCCAATCTATTACCCATTTACTTCAATGCCTTCAGTATGATACAGATACAGAAACAATAATTGGATTTCTAGCTATTTCTTAACATTCAGATGTTACATAGACTTACATGCTGATGTTTGCTCTCCCAGTTCACTGCAGGCATACAAGGATTTGGGACCATTTTTTTTAGGGGTTGACTACTTTCTCTAAAATTGTGTTAATCACCTAATTTGTGTGAAAATCTTCAGGGAAAGTCTTGGCTTTTGTTGAGAGAGTCAAACTTTGCCCATCACTCCCAGGCCTATGTACTTCATTGAAAATGTGCATCTGACTTATATTTCTAAGCAATTGTTTTTAAAGGTTTGTTGTGTGTTCCAGAAGTGACTGCTGGCATTCCAGGTGTCTGCTCAGCAGAGAGGTCTGTCTCTAGAAGACTGCGGCCAGTTTCTTACTAAAATGTAGCAGTTGTATTCTCATGCTGATAAAAAAATTACTGTGTTATATTCTGCTTTTCAGCTTAGAAGAAAAACTTCCAGGAGAGAACTGTTTTCGGTCTAGAACATACAGACTTACTTAAATTAAATATAGAGACTGTGTGTGTTGTTTTTTTTTCCTGAGTGAAATGGTCACTTAATCCCAGCAGATTTTTTTTTTTTTTTGGAAAGTAGTTAATTACCAAAGGCAAACTCGTACAAAAGAAGCTATTTTGAAATCTTAGTTATAGTGTTGATTATATTAAATTTACACGCTTCTGGACATGACAAAATGAAGTCTGTAGGTTTTTTAGACACTGGAAATTAGATGTATAATTAGTGTCATTATTAAAACATTATTTCCTTTTCCTTGTTGACCAATGCTAAAAGCAGAAATTTCTTCTTTCAAATGAAATTACTATTATAATATTTGTGATCCAGGATTTTTAATGTTAGTTTTTCACTTGGTGTTACTGGAAAAAAACAGCTTTCATTGGAGATTATTTTCTGGACTGGGCTGGAAAGTGTGGCTTTGTACTTTATTATTTCTATAGGGTGGAGAAGTTTTCCTGGTCTGTTTCTGAAAGAGAAAAAAAAAAGATCAAAGGGAAATGCTCTGACATTTTTCCTGAGAAAAGACCACCCTACAGTTTGATAGGTTTTATGTTTTTCTCTTGCTTGATGATTGATGCTTCTCTGGTACACTGCTGTGTGTCTCAGGAGCATAAAAGTGAGGGGAGGATGGTAACATTTCAATATGTTTTATTTTTCTGTCCATTGTTTACCACATTTTTCTGGAACCAGGAAAGCTCTTGTGTTCCGCTTGCTGAATATTTTTCCTGGATGTTTCTCACTGAGCTGAAGGAACTTATGTAGTTACTCATCTGTCAGTCTAAAGGATTTCTTTCTTGCTATGGCAGTGGTTTTTGCTCCCTACTGCCATGATTCCATGAGGAATCATTTTTCTTAAGTGACTCTCCACTTTTAGAATTATTTTTATGTGTTAGGAAAAGTGAATTATTTTAATATAACCATTTTAAGGAAAGTTAGGTATTAGATAAAAGTTTCAGAACCATCAGTAATGACTTAACAACTTAAACCATTAACAGTTAAAAAGTGGTAAGTACTAGAAAGCCTCTCAAAATGTTTCCCTATGTCCTTGGAAACTTTGGCTTTATTCCTTTGAAGTTCAGAAAGCATCAGATGTTGTTGGCAATATTCTGCATATAAAAAATACTGATTGAGAAACATTTTCTACAAGGACAAAGACCCAAAACAGTCCAGATAAAGAAACATGAAATGTAGCAAATTTGATAGTTACATGCACTCTTTGCTAGTTTTATTTTTTTTGTAGGAGCAGGTTTTCAGTGCTAGTTGAGATTTACATTTTGCATTTCTCCTCCTGTGTGTGTGAGTTTATATTCTGTCAGCAAACAGGTTGACATCCTTTAGAAATGTGAGGGCTGGTGTTGGCTTATTCACATCTCTTTTTCTTACTGTGTCAGTAAAACCTTCACATTTTGTTGTCGATCCATAACGTGGGAATACTGGCAATTCTGGTTTGTAAATCCCAGTGATGCAAATTTATCAGAAGACAACTGCAATAATGCCGATATGTGTAAGGAAATACTTCAGAGAGTGTTAATGTTTTCAGTATGGACTGTATGTTTTTGTAATCCTGCTAGTTCCCTCTCTCAGAAAAATGATGGATTTTTGTGGGTAAGTCTGAAGGAATGAGAAAGGCCAGAGAAAAAGAGGCAGAGAAACAGCACAGAAGGCTCGGCAGGGGCAGCCAGGGAATGGGAGTTGAGTTAGACAACTTCAGTTTAATTGTGTTAGTTTAGCTCTAGTAAAAGGAGAAGGAGATGAAAATAGTTGAAACTTAAGACTCTGTTTTGCTTTAGAACAAGGCAAGAAGAATGTCTTTACTACAATTGCATTTAAATAGACAGAAGAGGAAACCACCAGAGGGGGATGCAGCATAAAAGTAAAGGTCACTTTTTGAAGTGAGTGGTAAATTGAAAACAAGAATTAAAAAGGATGGAGGAGGGGAGACTGTTTGCCCAGAACTAGTTTAAAATGTTTCAGGGAAAATCCAACAAGTTAATCATTGGCAACTTTTATTAGCCCAGAATTTTATTATTTTTCTGGAATTAGTGTGTTTCAATTGCTTTTAGTGATGATTATTCCTCAGCCTCCTGGCAAATTTATTAGCATCACTTTCTTCTACAAACTACATCATTTTAAGGTACTAAGTATTGTGAATTTATAGACCTGTTGAGGATCTCTACTGTTCCACAATTCAGATAAAACGCTTCTGTCCTGGATATTGACCTGGTCGTAAAAGATGGACTTTGATTCATAAGTCAGCAAAATTTCATACACACCTCACATTATACAGGCAAGAATAGTTTTCAGAATATATATTTTCCCAGTTGCTCTGAGATAGATATAGTACATTTTGGATGTTGTGAATACCAATAAATGCCTTTGCCTTTGGTATTCTTTGTATTGTACTCTCTTGGTCTTCAGTACCACTTTTAATTTTCTTCAAGTTGCTGTCTACAGGCACTACTTAAAGCAGCAATTATTGAGCACCCCTTCTTCGAGTGGCCTGTGCTGCCAGCCGTGAGGGTGCCAAAATTTGTGTGTCTGCTGTCAGTCTTCATCTCCCTCAAGGCAAAGATTTCTACTAGCAAGAGAATAAACCTAGTTTTCTGTTTATACAGGTCAGTCATTTGGGAGCACCGTTTGGGTCCTCTGATAATTTTTTCAAGTGATACAATGGCTTAATTCTCCAAAATTACGTTTTTACATTTCACTTGCAAGGAAGGAAAAGTTAAGAAGCATTTAGGCAATTTAACATTATAAAGCCCCCATAATTTGATTGCTTCTGGCACTTAAAAGTTATTAACTGTTTTACAAATATCTTGAAAAGGAAATAATGTATAAGTGATATTCATTGACATTAAAAATTGTGTGATTTTGAGTGTCAATGCATTAGTGGTTGTAGCTAGATGCTTACTTATTACAGCTTGCACGAAATTCATTCCAAATGAATGTAGCTAAGTGGTTTTGTTGGCCCAGATCATTAGGTTTAAATGAGAGAGAAGCAAGGCTCTTCTTCTAAAAAGAAGACATAAAGCAGGAAAAAAAAACCCGTTAACAAGGTAATGAAATAAGGAGTTGTATCTGTTGTAAAATTAATGAGTTTTCTGGATTTTCTTGTCAGCAATGCAAATTATGCCACTGCTATCTAATGTTGTAATCTGTTCTTGAGAGCAGTAATTTCCTAGTTCATGGACTTCTTTAAATATTTTGAATTAATTGCAGTGAAGATGATAAAGAGCAGTTGCCCTTATAAGTCGGAGCATCTCTGTAGATCTTAATTTTTATGATCTGCTTGATGGGTCTGAACAATTGGAGAACATTTTTACTCTCTGAGGTCAACAGTAAATTCAGATTTAGTGCTCTGAGCCACTCGGAAACACCAGATTCATGACCTCTGTTATTCTGTGGCTTTTACATTCCTCCGACTCTGCCTCCTGTCAGTTTTTCTGTATGGTCAGGGTTACTAGCTTTTATTCTCCTTCTTCCAAAGATTACTATGTTTCCCTCCCTCCCTTTTCTTTCTTTTTTTTTTTTTTTTTTTTTTTTTACCAAGAACCCACCAATATGTGCATGTGAGTAAAACTGGGAAAACTAGTCATTTGCCATCATTTCATATTGCTCTGTGTTTTATTAGAATCTAATGCTGCTTCAGGCTGAACTGAAAGTTGTTAGGGGATTTAAAGTGCTATCTTGATTATCATCTAGGGCCCTGTCACACATTCTCCTGTCTCCCAGTAACTGCTTGCTGTTACAGATATATGTCGTCATACACATGTGTGCATGATTGTATATAGTGATGTCTGCTAAGAGAATCAGAAATCATTTTCAAAGGATGTGTAATAGGGCTTTTTTGTTTGGTTTTGTGAATGAAGAGTGATTAGAAACCTTATTTAGTGAGTGATCTACCTAGATTCCAAGACTCTGATTTGCATATGTTACAGAAAAGATATTTGGTGTAATAATCTCAGTAAGTAAGCTTTCTTAGAAGCAAGTGCATCCAGATAGTGGGGCAGAGTAAAGTAACTTTTTGTGAAATTTTGTGTATTTTTGAGAAAAAGAAATTTACTGAGATTAAGAATTATATAAACTGTAATTTTTCTAAATAATTACATTTTAAGGGATTTAGATCTTGACAATCAGGTTGGGAAGGCTTGACTTTGGCAATGGATAGGTATCAACTTGATTTGTAACTTCTCTTTTAAATAAAATTTGGTTACTTGCTTAAAGAGTTTTGGGGTTTAAAGAAGAGAAAGGGAGCCTCTTCTTATACTGTAGGCAAGCAGGAATTAAAATAATGCTAATAAAAAATTACATCTGATAGAACAATTTGTTTGCCTAAAATTCATATGCTTTAAAATTAAATTTAAATGTAAAATTTTGATTTATTTAAAAAGGTATAAAAGGTTACTGTAAAAATTAGGACTGTAATTTCAGTGGTTTACTACTGTATGTATGTTTTTATTGGTGCTTTCACAGAATTATGAGGTGCTGGTTTTGAGAAATCTGCAAAACAACTAATGTACATGCATGTCATGAACACACTTTTCTGTGTGTGTATATATATATATACACACACACAAATAGTGTTGGTTTCTTCAGTGAATTCCTGTATTTGTGTCATATTTGGGTCTTCATATGGAGTTAAGCGTTATCTAGATATACATTTCTATGTAGGATTAAGAATTGTTTTCATACTTGTCCTGCATTGGCTTGTTTTTTTTTCTACCAAGGGCATGATATTTTCTAGAAAAGAGCCATTTTTCTTACAGAAGCAATACTCTTTATTTATCAATAAAACAACACTCTAGGTTGGAGTAGAAAAGTATATTCTGATGTTATGTACCGCAGATATATTTAAAATATTTAAGAGGTATAATTTTGGATTGGAAACATACAAATATTTTTAATATTTGTGCTTTTATACTTCAATGTTTCAGCTGTTAAAATGAGTGACTGTGGTAGGGTAAAAAAAAAAAAGTGTCTTTTTCTGTGTATATGTGTATATGTCTCTGTATGTAAATGTCAAATGCAGGCACACACAGCAGGCAGCATACATTGCTAAGCTCCTTGTGAATGTTTAAATTTGGGATTTTTGTAAATTACATACAACTGCTTTTCCAGAAAGTGCAAATGTGTGAAAAAACTGCCAGGATGTGCTTTGTTGACAGATTTCCTAATGCAGTTGTCTCCGTGATTTGGTTAAGGCTATATGTCAGGCAGCCTGCAAAGCATTTGCTGTGGGTTTAGTGTCAAATGATGTCTAGTGTTTTTCAAAATTGGGTCGTTTAATTATGCACCCTTTTAAGCCTCAACTTAAAATCTTGGACAGAGCTTTGTCTTCCCAGCTTTGTCATTGTAGGGCTTTGAAGAGGCTGGGGAGGAAAGCTTACTGCCTTGCAAAGAAGCGATTCAGAGGAAAAAAAAAGATTCAGTATATGTCTTCTCTCCAGCTGACAGGCAAGTGTCTGTTGTGTGCCTGTGCGCATATGAGATTAGGGACGTGCTCTGTATTAAGGCTGTTGTGCAAGGCTTGCTATATCTTTCATAAGGGTGTCATGAAATTTACCTTCACTTTCTCTCTGATCCATTTAGTTGAAGATGAGAAGGAAAGTGTGTGTCTCTGCCTATGGTTTCTCTACCATTGTTTACTGTGTATTATATCGTGTAATCCGTCAGCCTATTTTAATTTCACAAGCTACTCATTGTGTTTAAACAGTGCATTTCTTATATTAAATATTTATGGAAGTCTTTGGGAAGAATACATTAAAATGGCAGATGGAGGTCGTTCCAAGCATTCTCTTGATTGAAGGCTGGGGACCCCTGTGAATTTGAAGTCTGCTTTCAAGGAAAGTTCACAATGTCTGATTATAACCCAGGCAGGCAAGAATTCCACCAATTCCCTGCACTGTGATTTCAAAAAGCAATGGCTGCCTACAATCTTCATGCTTCAGCACCTTTCGTTTTGAAATCATTTGCAAGTGCACTGAAGAATGGTGAACAAAAGCATTTACAGTTGTATTGCTTATTAATAATTCAACAGACCTACAACTTTTGCACATTAAGATTACTTTACTCATTGATTTTTAGCTACTGAAGCTACAACTAAAATCTGGCTTTTGATGACAGGACTGAGATGTGCATTTTCAGACTCAGACCGATAACCTGGGACTTCTGCAAGGCAGGTGTAAAAGGAGCCCAGCAGAGGGGATGCTGTTATGTCAGGCAGGTGAGGTGTCCCAGGTCCTCCAAGGTTGCAACTGATGTTTGCTACTACTTTGCCTCAGCCAGCTGACCTTGCTGCTTCCTATTCAGCTTCTCCAAAAGATGCCATGAGCTACCCCACTGATTTTCTGATGTGATCATTTTGCTTTTTATCTTGCTAGAAGCTTTCACTTCAACACCTTTTCCTTCACTCCGGTGGAAATATTTTCAGTACTGATATGCATGAGAAAATAAATCCAAATTGGTGTGTTTTCCAGAAATAAAAACATAGTGTAGGAGATGCAGTCTTTTACACATTGAATTAATAAGACTAAAGGCATATCCTGGAATTGCCTTTTTTGGACAACTTTAAGGTTTTTTTAAAAAATAAAATTACAGAGGACCATTTTGGAAAACATGCACTAAGATAGCATCAGGTAGACAGTTTATAATGGTTTTATTCTTCATTAATTCATAAGCATGTGCAAATTCGATATGAAGTTGGTGTCTGAAATAATAAAGTTAAAGAGAAATTACAGAAGTTCTGGCATAGAGAGACAGAAAAGGCCCACTAGGATATATTAGTCATATTTTTAAAAAATAAAAAAAAGACAGCAACTCCAAAACAATAACAAAAACAAACAAAAAACAAACAAAAAAACCCCAAACAAACAAAAAAACCCCACCCAAAACCTAACCAAACAGACAAAAAAAAAAAACAACCAAAAACCCAACAAAAAAAATCTCAAACCCTCATTAGAGAAGGTAATTTTTTAATCAAGATTAAGGATAGTAGTCATTTAGGAAAGTTTATTTGGGAAAAATATAATAACTAATGCGTTAGCAGCTAGATGAGCCTACCTTTTGCTCTTGTTCTTTGCTAGACTAACTAGTGTTTTCCCATTGTAAATTATATTAATTTTTGTTATTTGGACTCTGACATTTTCATCTTAAACCATATTTATGCTTTTGCTAATCATAAATTCTGAAAAGTTCAATTGTGAAAAAGTCAGTTTTGTCATCGCACATTACCTTATAAAATATATGCAATGTGTAGTAACTTATTTCATATTGGGAGTATTGTGCCCATCAATTCAATTGAAAGATAAAGTTCTTGCTGCAAAGAGTCTTGTCAGATCAAACAGCATGTAACCACAGCAGAAGTCAGTATACCCAAAATGCAGGCAAATCAATTCACCCTTCCAGGTTTTCTGTAGACAGATTGTTACAACTTCTGCACCTACAAATTTGGTTTCATTTTTCATAATTATTCTCTGTGCATGTGAATCATGATGGCAGCTGTGTACACTGTGCAGGTTGGGTGACTTAATCATATCTCTTGACCTTAACTAATACTGGCTCCAAGGAGGACATGCTAATGATGGAGGATGTTACCAATAGCAGGGCAGTCTTAGAGTCAGTTTTACTCCCTCAGAAGTTCTTATATCTTAAGATTTGATTCAAATTTATAAATTTCAAACATTTCTCTGAGAAGTTATGTGTATATTAGGTTTATAGTTTTACCTCTCAACTATTTTTTTCACTAATGTGAATATAATGTATTTTTGTTGCTGTTTTTCTTTTTACTTAAGAACTTGTGTTTTTTCTTTGAATTTCTTTTAAATTACATATTGGATGTTTTCAGGTTTCCTGAACACATGGATAATAAAGTTAGGTCTGAATTCAAATCTAAGAAAATAATTTCCATAGAAAATTGAGGGAGAAATTTCTTATGCATGAAATTTAAACTGTAATTCTAGCCTTGTTTGGCCATGTTGCTATAATATATTCACTGTAAAAACTAGAAGCTGTGTAAATAAGTGAGTGGCAGTTGCCCCAGGCAGAAATTTTTACTGATTCAATGAGATAAAAGTAATTAAGAAACATGTAGACTGATGGGTAATTAAATCCATGGGAAGCGTTTTGTAACTAATTACTGCGTTCTAATCACAGATTGCTTTCTATTTGTCAAGGTAAGTGTATATAATTACGCAGTTCCCATTTTCTTTCATCTAAAATCATCTCATTTGGATGAGTATTTTTTAAGCAAGCCCAGACCTCTTAGTTTTTGGCAGTTCTTTTTCCTTGGAATAAAACAAAGTGGTGGTCATGTTTCCTGGATCCAGGTGGCACAGTTATCTGCACTTATCACTGATGCTTTCTGCCTTGCTTGCATCACATCTTGCTCCGTCACGTTACTCTCATTGCTCTTGGTGTCCCTACTCTGATTAGATGCCTAATGACATTGTGGTACACATCACTAGATTGAATGGAAACTTCAGCATTTAGGCATCTGAATTGCATGTCTTTGTCTCAGCTTTTCAAGTGCAAATATTTTAATACTTTAAATAAAAAGATTTCCTTCTGTTAAGAGCGATTTCCTTCTGTTAAGAAGAGCGATATCCTTTAGATAAGGCTTTGTTAGTAAGTTCTTAGGTAGAGCTCAGCTGACTGTTTTCCTGATGTGACATTTCAGTTTCTCTTTCAGTTGGTATATGTTTTCAGCCTGACAAGGTGTTTGAGAAAAATATAATTCCATATATGTACTTGACTTTGCCTTAGAATAACGGGATTCCCCAGTATGTTTTGCCAAAACTCCCTTGAACTGAGACCAAAGCCTGGAATAGAGAGGATATGAAACTTCTATCAATCTTTGGTATTGCTGTTCAGTATGCTGTTTTTTATTATAAAATCATGGAGGAATCTACAATCATTTAGCTTGTCATTTTCTCCTGCCTTCTTTACACCTTGACAGATGACTGAAGTAGGTATGAGGAAGTCTTGCTCTGTTGTCAGAGTCACAGTCAGGGAACTGCTGTGAATACTTAGTAAGCTTGTTCTGCTTTTCTCCAGTGGTGGTCAGTACTGGATGCTTTTGGAACTGAAAGAAGTGAAGCAGCTTAAGCTGATGCACAGCTTAAGCCTTGCAGTCTCCCAGCTTCATGGGCCCTCCCATGTCAGAGATTGCAGTCTGAAAACCATGTTTTATAGCCTCTTCGTCATAAATTTTCCTATACACTGTTACAGTTCCAGTCTCTGCAGTGGCCCGTAAGCAGCCCATAGCAATGAGTTTCATAGTTTCTGTTTTCAATAATCTTTTTTTTTTTACTTAAAGCTGTTGCCCAAGACACTCGCTGGTTCTGTTAAGTTTTGGAATCTGAAATAGTGAAACTATGTTTATCATCATTTTCCTGATCATCTTCTTGGCAAGATCATGGTTTTGTAGGTCTTGGTTGTATTCTCCTTTACCTCTGTCATTCTCAAACCGAATTGTGGATTACCCAGTCCATTTTCTTGTGTCTGCTTTATTACAGTCTTCTTAATGATAACTTTTATGAAAAAATGCCATGATAAAATTCAGAGTTTTAAAATACCAAGGGTGTGTGAAAAGGAGTAGCATTAGCTTCCCCTTAGTTTTGTAATCTCTCTTTATTTAGTGTTAACATTCTGCCAACTTTTTTTTGATTGGTGTTAATTAGTTAGATAATGCTTTCAAAAAAATATCTAGAGAAAAATTTAACTCCCTTATCCAGGATGTAGTACATAATTTTGAGCCCATCCTTTTCAGGGTTTAATTTGATTTTTAATTTTTTTTTGTTGTTGTGTGTTGTTTTGTGTTTAGCTGCACAGGCTTTTAGTGGCATTATTATTATTATTATTATTAATTATTATTATGCCTTCATTCATTATAATCTCTACAAGTTGTTAGAATGAATTTAGTTTTGACTTCCTGTGCAGAATTTTATGTCATCACAATTTTTCTTGTGTTCCTATTCCACAGTTTTTTCAGGTTGTTTGTCTCTTGAGCACACCAATCCTTGTACAAATGTGGTAATTTCTATCTCTTGTAAAAGCTGTCAAATAATTTCTAACAGTTGCCCCCTATCTGCAGCAAGGCAATCCACAAGAAGCATCAGTCCTTCTATCCCGTGAGATTCCACTTTCTCTACAAGTTATTGGTGAAGGACATTTGAGAGCTGTTTGGAAATCCATATGTGCTGTTTTGTCTATATGTTAACTAAATTATGGAAAAAGTATAATAAACATGTTAATCCATATAGGCATAAGGATTAATATTGACATAAATACAAGTTGTCCTTAATGTGGCTGGGAGTTCCATTAAGAATTTAGATAGAATGGTACCAGAATAAAATGTAACATTCACCCTCATATAACATGCAATTTGGGGCTCAAAGGTATTTAATCTCCTATGCTTTAAATTCTTCATAGTATTTTTAATACTTAATTTTAAATAGTTTAAATACTTAATAGATGCATTCTTTATGCAGAAGGTTTTTTCAGCATATAAATTATTAAAACAAGCCACAGTGAAGCTCGATAGGGCTTGCACTCTTGCATCAGGAATGGAGAAGTTAAATATCATTCACATCCTTTTGTATAGTGCAGGTCTGATTTGATTTGCACCATCCTAGGCTTGAACTTGGAATTGTAGCTATTAAAGAGCTTTTTCTAGATCCACTTTGTCAAATTTGTATGTATAAGGAAAACATCTTCCAGCTGAAATTTTGGAGCCTGTAAGTTGAACACAGTAGCTACTTCTGTTGTTGAATAGCTACTGATCTGATCTTAAGAAATGCAAAGCTGATTAAGGGGAAAGAAGCCTTAAAAGGAGCAGGCAAAAGGTGAAGTTTTACTTTCAAAGCTAACAGAAGCTCACAGTGTGCTCCAGGAGGTGGCTTCAGTCTCCTCCCACTCTCTGTCCTTTGTACTGCCCTCTCCCCTAGGCTGATGCACTGTGTGGCTGCTCTGTGAACATCTGGAGAGCTAGCCCAGATTGCAATAGCCTTTTGCAGATTCAGAGAGGTTAGGTTTAGTCATTGTTAGTCAATTAATTTCTTTATCCTTTTCACTGCAGGATGGAAGAGAGAAGTTGTGACTGTTTAAGATGCTATGCCATTCTTCTTTGTTTTGTTTTCATAATTTTTTTACCCCTGGATACATCTTTTCATCCTTTCTAAGCAGAAGTTTACATTGGTCAGTGTTAGGGCGGTCCACTGTCAAATGCTCTTCCTTCCAACTACTTTTTCTGATTACATTTGCTTACATTACTGAGGAGCCAGACAGGAAGCCATGTAAGAAAGCTATTTCTCAACAGAAAACTTAACAATTAAGAAAGATGGGGGAAGAAAAAAAAAGGAAGGGAAAAAAGCTTATCTCCTCAACTTGCTGTTTGATTTTGTGCAAAGATAAGTAGGGGACATAAACCTGCAATAAATGGGAGTGGGAGACCATTGTAGATCCAGTAGAGATCCTGTTAAGATTCCTGTAGGATAGGACCCTTAGAAACAAAACAAGGGCTTGGAAAAAGCAGAACAGACTTGGCAAGGCAAGCAGACTTGATTGTCAGGCTTTGTCTGCAAAGAAGTGCTGATGTTTGATGAAGAAATGTCTACTGAGACTTTTCTTTTTCCTGCTGCAGTACTGAAACTGATGTGTCATAATTTCACTCTATAAAGGTGGCTTAGAAAAGAGGAGTGAAGGAAAAATAATCTCCTGAAATAACTGCTCCAGACAAAAGTGACTTGTAAGAGCTATCATGTGCATGCTTTTCAGTTCCAGTATCCAAACTGGTGATGTAAGAATGTGATTTCTAGAAAAGATGCATTGGGTTGATGTTTATACCGTACCTGGCACTGGTTGGACTCACATGCATTCCTACTATTACCAGAACTAATTATGGTAAGAAGAAAACTTACCTACTGATTTCTTAGGTGTAGAAACAGAAATGAGATGAAGGGTGCTCTTTCAAAAAGCACTTTATTTTCTTATTCCTAAAATGGATTAATTATCTGAAATAAAAAATCGTATCTCCATTGGGTTACTTAGACATGAAGTGTTTTCAGTTTAAAAGAGAGCTAATTAAGTGTTTTTTATAGCATAAGATGAATGTTATTTATTTACTGAGATCATTCAGGCATCAACAAATACTGTTAATAGTACAGAGTTTGATGTGACTTCTTTAAAGAAAGAAGAACCATCTTTAAAGAAATTAAATACGACCCAACTACAGGCACAGCTGCAGCCTAAGTGCACATAGAATCTAGCTTGAAATAAGCTGCCTTTATTTTTTTTTCATTGTGCTTTAACTTCAACCTATCATTTTATTTTTAAAGATTATCTAGTAGATTTCTTTTCCTTTAAATAAGTGTGTGGGGTAGCTGCTGCAAGCCAGGTAATTTTAACATGTCCAAGCAAAAACAGTAATGCAGGATGTATGCACTAGTTTGTATTATTCCTTTAAATTAGCACTTTGTTTAGAACTTCATACAGGCAGCAAATTGGTGATATTTAAGTGATCAAAAACCTTCAGGTTTCTAGTCTCTTCTAAACTGGATTTTATTCAAGTTAATCTGAGATGAAATGCATTATTGCCTTTACATGGAGTCATCCAGTCCCTCACATTTCATAAATCTGATGGCAAAAAAATTAATCCAGTAGTTGCAGCTATAGTGAAGTTGTTTATATTTTCTCCCATTGACTTAAACAATGCTAGTTTCCTCATCCTGACTCTTGTGAACTTAAGGAGAAATAACAGTGTTTTAATTTATGTTATAAAATTCGAACATACATTTTAAGCCATAATATTGGAATGCTTCGGATTAGAAATTAGTGAGTGGCCCTGAAGATCGGATGCTTAAGTAAACTACCTTTTTTCTATAGAATAGAGGCAGATACTGATAATTTGAGATGAACTCTGCAGAATGTCAGTAGAGGTCTTTTAGGTGTAGAAAGAACTTCAACCATTCTTTCAATGTATTTATTCCCCAGATAGACGAGTTCAATCCTTATAAGCGATGTAAACTTACCGTTCTGTAGTAAGGTTTCTTTGGAAACTTTGTGCTTTGTTTTATTTTTATATTGCTGGCGTTTTGAATTGCCAATGCACTTGTGGTTTTTAGAATATATCTTTATTAGGAAACACAACTTTGGAACAAAAGCAGGTATTGATTTGTTTCTCTTTGCTGTTTAATGTGGGCTAAATAACAAGATGCTGGTGTTCTTTTTCTGACATATATTTAGGTGGTCCTGTATTTTCCCGTTCTTCCTATTAAATAATTGGTACTGCAAAAAATTCTTTCCTGGCAGTCTGCACCTTGGCTAATTGGTGCTGAGGATGTCACTAGTCAGGTCTGAGGACCTCCTGCTGCTGGTTTCCCAAGTTACAAATCTGAATTAGCTGCTGACAGCCAGCCAAATAACTTCAGCAAATACTTAGGACAATGGGCACTGAAAGGCACCAAGTCTGTGAAGTAAGTCAGTGGTTTATAGACACTGAAGCATTCCTGAGGATCTCTTAAGCTGAGCCACATGGTGCTCAGCTAGGAAGTTGATTGATGGTTTTACAAAGAAAAAAAATGTTATGAAAGAATGCTTTTCTTACAGATTATCCTGCATTAATATATATCTGATGTGCCTGGCAATGTTTCAGCAATTGGATGTTTGCCAGGCCTTGACACTTCTGCAAGACACAATGGAGTTTGTCTAGCAGCACAGAGCTTTTTGTTTTATGATTCTGTTTTTAATGAGGCAGACACTTTCATAAGAATTATCATCTTCTAAATCAGTAACACTTGTACATTTCAATCTGTACATGTTAAATTGTTTACCTGAGCTAAAGTGGAGTCCCTTTTTGCAAATTTTTGCTTCTTATCCAGAATTTCTGTCTTACTATACAATTCTGTTTCAGTGATTGGATTAAACAAAAAAGATAGCAGAAGCTTTCATGTGAACTTGAAGAAGAATTACAGACTGCATACAAAATGTACTAGCAAGGTTCACTGTTCATATACCCCAAAAATAAACTCAGAGGTGTTTAAATGCCTTTGTAAAGACCAGTGCTCAAGGATATTATTGGAGCTGGGAGGCTGAATGGATTTGTAGACCTGTCTGTAGTAATTTCAGAGTACTAGAGAAAAGTTTGGTATTAAATGTCTTTATTATACTTATTTACAAGTGAATTTGTTTTGTGCAATTTGTGCTGTTAATTTTTTGTATTTTGTGTGCTGTTTTATAGAGGGGAAAAAGGCATTAATGTGCAGTGGGGAGAATTATTAAATCCTTCCTCTCAATCTGGGAAAGCTGCAAAACTTAATAATTCTGAAACTGCAGCACAGAAATTGCTTAGGCTATGGCTCTTTATGTTAAATTTATAATTAAGGCCTGGAACAAATAAATTATTTTACTTTGAAATTTGACTTACATCCAGCCTCCCTAACGTCACTAGTGAATAATTTTTTATAGCCAAAATGTCTTCTTATGATTCAAAATGATTGAAAAGATATGTGTGCTTTCCTTTATGAGAGAAGCTTTAACAAACCATCATTGAGGCTGAATTATTTCTCATTACTAGCAGAGAGTGGTTCATTTAAATTGCATTTAAGGTCATTGACAGGGCAGGTTGAAGGGGAGGAAAGAGGAGATATGCATTGTGGTTAAATGTGTTGGAACAGACCTGCAAAATAAAATAGAGACTGTCAATCTCAATATTTGTTTTGTCATGCATAGAAACATACACAGAGAGAATATGCAGAAAAACTATTGTTCCAGTGGCTTGCGTTCAAGCATATGGTTTGATGAATTGCATGGAGACCTGGTGATAAAGAATATTAACAACTTGGTAATAGCAAGTTCTAAACAAAGATGGCAAATCATGTAACTGCTCCATGCTATTGATTATTGTCACATATTGTTCTTTAGGTTTAAGTAGAAGTAAACTAAAGTACTTACACAAGTAATTGTAATTAAAAGTTGCAAATTCTCATGAATCTGTACTTTATTTGTGCAATGCTTGGGATATTTTTTTGAAGGCCAGCTTTTTTGTGATGTGGTACAGCCTGCTTCCTTAAAGTTTGGTATGCTGTGATGCTGATAGACTTCTCCACCAGTATGAACCCCACTTTTTTACTTGTGTGCTATTCCAGGCTGGTGGCTATACCCAAATAAACTGACAGGCAGAGTCCTGCCCACTTTCCCTTGAAGTGGGACATATGTTTAGGGAATGCTTCTCTGGCTGGTTACTGTTCGTTAAACTTGTGGGAACTTACTGGTGTTGAGAATTTTATTTTTTGGTCACATTTCAAAGAAATTGATCAATGGATTCAGAAGTTACTGGAACAGAATGATACATGCACAATGTGATCATGGAAGCCTTGTTTTCTTAGGTATCCTAAGATTAAAGATGTATTAAAGGTGTAAAGATGTGATTAAAGATGTATTTCTTAAATACAGGTTTAAGGAATCTGAATCCAATTTGGAGACTTGCGTAGGCGGGATTCAGTTACAGTATTGGGATCTACTAACTGAATTAATAGTAAAAGCAAAAGAGAAGTTGTTTTAAAAAGTAGAAGCTGAATGTTGTCCATTCTTCTGGATTCCTAAAATCCGACCTAATTGATTTAAACTATTACTTCATAAGTAAGTGTGGCATCAAAACTCTTGTTTGAATTATGACTCTAAACCTAAACAAATGAGGGAAAACTTCATAGTAATCCCAAAACGATTGGATATTTTGTTCAGCTGGAAGAAAGGAATGCATTTCTTTTGAAAATTTTCTTTTAAGAGGTTTTGGTTTATTTTTCTGTGCCAATCTGTAGTTAAGGCTTGGTGGTGTTATTGAATACACAATGTTTTACTCATTTCTCTAATTTGTGTTTGTGTTCAATATGTGTTCACACTCATTCTAAAAAGGCTTCTTTCCCATGGCTGAGTATCTGAGCTGAGATACTACATGTGTGTCTAGAACTTCTCTGTAGGTTTCAGGGAAATGCTTTTAAGGTTTATGCTTATATATTTCACTGCATTCTGTGATCTGTATTTAGTAGTTATGGCATCCTTTTCATTTTTCTTTCAGGCAAGAGGTTTAAATAGGTAATTGCTCTCATTATTTTACTAGAGGATGGAGACAGGAGAGAGGAAATATTAGAAAGAATCTTTCTGAAAATATGGTAAACTCACAAAGCCACTTTATTCCCATCTCTATTAACCAACTGTTTCTGTTCATAGAAAAAAGAAGTAAAGGTATATAACATGATCTAAGTTTCAGCCAAATTGTTGTTAGTGTTGCATAGGGCCAAAAAAAGTCTTACACAACAAATAAGGAATTACTATAAACTCTTTATTAGATTATTTGGAAATTACAGCACATGGCCCAGAGCTAAAGTTCATGTTCTTAAAAAGAAATTATTGGCAATTAAGATGTGCTGTTTAGGAAATGATATTTCTCTCTTTTCTGGAACAGACTAGAACCAGACGTTTCATTAGGTTTCTTCTTGTTTCTAGCATTGCTAAAGTTTGTTGCATATGTAGAAGGGACAAATGGTGTATGAACATACATACAACAAGTTTCTTCTGCAGCAGGGCAGAGTATTTTATAGTACACATTTAATTTATTTTAGTCATACTTTGGGTTGGATATTTGATGACTTTGTAGGGCATTGTCTGTGCTTTATTTCTTTATCCATCTTAGTGACACACATTTTGCACTTTTAGTAAAACTGCTCTGCAAAATATCACATCTATCATTATCAGACAACACAAACATATGCAAAAAAGTGCACCTTTATCTGTTGGATCGTATTTCTTTCAGAAAAATGAGAAACATTTTAGAATAGCATTTCTGTTTGATCTGTGATTCCTCTAAAAAGTTTGGGCTGGAATTCATTTTCAGGGCTCATAGGGTTCTGAAAGAAAATGATTCATTAAGTTCCTCTAAAAATCATGTATATGTGGATTTCCAAAGGTTGATTGCAATTCTACTATTACATGGATTAGTCATCAGTATGCTGTTGTACTATTACTTAAAATGTGGAAAGGCTGAATATTTTAAATTCTGATACAACTTCTTACACATGCCCAAGCTAACTGACAGAACTGATGCTGCCTAGAAGAATTTTTCTCTGAAATAATTTTCCCCTGCCCCTTGAAACTTCTGGTTTGCAGTGGCCATTGGCAAGAGCACTATCCCAGACAAACCTCAGCACTTGCCCTGCAACTGCTGGGATGTTCTGCATGTTCCTGGGACATGTCCTCTAGCTGTGTGTGAGCATCTCAGCCAGGCTTTGGAACCTGGCCTTTCCTCCTGGCTCCACTCCTTTTTAAATCAAATACACATTCTCTTGATAGTCACCTGTAAACTTGTGATTCCACATGCCCCTGGCAGGCTGGATGAGTTTCCTAAAATTGAATTAAATGATGGAAAGTACTCCTGATGGAAAACGAAAAGACAACATAAGAACAATTTGCAGCAGCACGATTCCTCAGCTATTAAAATTGCCGTGCAGAGAAGTAGCATTTGAAATGCTATTACCTGTTTTGAAGGGAAATGTGATCTCCTAGTGTTAGGGGTAATTCATTAAAGAAGTCTTTAAGACTTATTAATTTTTAATCAAGGTTTTCGTAATGATGGGTTTCTAACAGTTAATGCAGTTGAGCAGCTGTTGTAAGATTTGCAAAGTTCAGTACCTTTATAATTTTTCTCCTCAAGTTTCATTGCTGGGTTTTGTCTTTCAGAGCTAAATATAGGTGTTAGTAATAAGTCTGAGGAACACATTTCAGAAAATTTTAGATGAAGACAACAGTAAACTTGTGTAACACTTGTAGACTTGTGTTACCAAGTGTTTAAAGAAAAATTATTTAACAAATGGATGTTCTTGGATTATTTCAATAATATTTTAAGGGTTTTTTTTCATAGTGTCATCTGTTTATTAGGTTTTTCTAATAAATGGAAAAATAAACTTTTTCTGAGTGACTAGGCTCTTGTTTGAATTCTACTCTTTAAAAGACTCAGTAATTTCACTCTCAGTATTAATTTGTTGAAGATTCATGGATAGAAGCTCATCTCTCTTTATTTAGATTCAATTCATGTTCCTATGTTGACATGTAATAAGTTCATCAAAAGGTAAATTATCGTTTAGATTTAGACCTTTATGGGCACTTAATCTGCTTGAGAAAAATACATTAATATCCTTCAAAACCCTTGAATTACTTCACTTTGACCTCCCTGTGGACATCTCCAACAGATTTTAATTGCATTCTGCTGATAATATATTTTGGTGGTCTATCATTGAACATTTAAAATAAATTTAGATTAAGGTTGCTAAATACCAAAAAAGACTTTGAGTACTCTGTGAGAATTTGGTGGATATAATTTAAGAGCTTCATGATTTAGAACTGGGGAAGGTATATTGCCAGTGCAATGCAAAAATTCTCTTTTTTGGTCAAACTGACCCATTTAGAGTTACAGAGACAATTCCATTCCTGTGAGAAAATATTTTAAGTAGCACTAAACATTAAAAGAGGGGTTTGAGAGAAATCAGGGGAATACAATATTATTTCTATCTGTAGACTTTCTAATTTGTAGTGCATATTTTCCTGGCAATTATTTTTCTCATTAAAAAAGAAAACAGAAAAGGATAGACCTACCTTAGTTTTGCTACTTAATGACTCACTAAGAAACTGTTTTAGCTTATAACCAGGTGCAGCAAGCTTGCCTTACCTGTAAATACAGACTGTAACGAGTGACTGGTGTTATCTATGCTGTCAGGAGAAGGTAACTTTAGATAAGGATTATTATTCTTAGAAATGGTATTTACACCTCTGTGTTGCTGGCTTATGGAATTGGAATCCCCTAAGTGCATTCTGTGTTTAGCTGACCACCTTGCCCTTGAACATGCTGACTCTTTTCCCTCCTTTCTTGTCTTCTGTGATACATCAGTTTGACAGATTCTTGAGCTATTTTCACACTTTATACAAAGAATAGTTGTAATCAAAATCAGTCTTTTCCCTAGGAATCGGTACTTCCATTTAAAATGGCTGTGATATATTGACAAACTAATGAAAAACAAAGCAAAACGAGCCTCTCTTTATTAAAATATTTCTGTACTGCCATTCGAGGTTTACAGTATTATATCTTAGCTCATAACTTACTGTGGAATAAAGCATTTAACACTTTTATATTTCTCTCTTATTGTCGTATTTTATTCTGAATTCTAGGGTTTTTTTGTGATTGGTACATGAGACGTTTTAAAAGATGTCTCCCCTAGTCCTCGTATATGTCGCAGAACAGATACTATTCACTTTTGTTAGCTTTTCAGTCAGACATAAGCGATCTCCTTTCTTTGATTACATTTTTGAAATTTCAACATTTTACTGTAACCCAAATTATTTTCAACTAATTTTCAGCTAATTTTTAAAATATCATCTGTAAATACCCAAAATGTGTTTTCTTTCTAGTATTGCTGTTCATCTATATAAAAAAGTAAAGCTCAAAAACATGGAATGAAGTAGGACTATAGGATTCAGCTTTTGAATATGCAAGAAATTTGAGTAGAAAAATGCTCTGTGGAGGATGAAGTTTCAGTCAAATACTTCCAATACACCCTGGCAGCTTGTGTGCAAGCTCCTGTTGTCAAATTTTTAAGTCATTCTCTTTCTCTAGAAGTTTGTATGATGATAAACTCAGATTCAGAGAGTTATTTAGCTTGGCCACAAACATTTGTAATGATTCAAACTTGGTATGCCATGCTACTTCCCAGGAATTAATCAGTTTCCATGAAAACATGTTGTTTAAATTAATCCAAACTCATTAGCACTACAGAGATGGATACTCAGTAAAAAGCCTCCATTAATTAGCGCTGCATCCTGTAATATGCCTACAGCTCGTGACCATTTCCTTGAATTTGTGCAGTGTGTGACCCTTTGCATCTGATATTCATCTACAGCAGAATGATAGCCCATGTTTTGGGTTTAAAACAGAGAGCGTATGTTATAATGAGTGGCATGTTACTCTCTTTTTCCCAATGAATTCCAAAGTCATAAACAAGATTTCTCATATACCTCATTTTGAATTCAGAGCTCAGTGCAGGTTTTTCATTTGTTTTGACAATAGGCATAGCAATAATAAATTTTGTTTCTTCCGTTTTTAAGTTTATGGAAATTTTGCTCTTTGTCTTTTCAGTAGCTAAAGAGTATTTGTGCAGGGTGCTGGACTGACCCTTCTGGTGGAGGGTTGAATATTCTCTGCTTGCTTGGAACACCAGGACAACATGAGCATATCAATATTTCACAAAGTGTATTTGTGACGCATAGAATGGAGAACGATAATTCCATGCTTCAGGAACCTGCATTTCTATATGCTGTGTACGGGGGTGCAGAACAATTCTAAACTCGTGCCTTGTCTGTGTTTTCTGAAATTGCTTTTCTTTGTGGTTAAGTCTCTTTGCAAATCTGTTCCTTATAGTCACCAGGTCCTTTAAGCTTTATATTCTTGATGCATGTACCATTGCCTATCATTGAACTTGCTCCTTGAATAATGTTCTTGGTTCAGCAAAGAACTAATTAGCATTGGCCAATTACGTCCCTGATCATTAATACACATAAGACTTTTGTTCTGGTCCCTCAGGCAGTAGATGTCCACTGTCTCTGAAAACCAACTGAATTCTTGTAGGATGTCTGTATATGGAATGGCACTTTTAGTTTTATCTCTTTTCAGCTGGCAAGTATAATGATTAAGTGGATTTTTTTTTTCATTCTTTCATTTGTGCAAGAGCTAATCTTCAAAACAGGCCATTGTGTACATAACACACATGCCTGGAAATAGGAGGGTCACAGGCAGGTGACCAATAGAAAAAGCACAGTCCTCTCTCTTAAAGAACAACTTCCTCAGCCTGAAAAATAGGACCAACTCATGAAATTCAACTGTGTGCTTTCCTCTCCATTTTAAAAAATCCTTTACTCCCCTTTCTCTTCAAACTGGCTAGAAACCCCAATTTATCATCATGATGTATGGTATCATTAATCCTCCTTGAAAGCAAGATGCATAATGCTGCAGTGTTGGCACTGAGCAAACTTCTGCGGCCTGACTGTCTTCACACCCCTTTGAGCCTCTCTTGTTCTAGCAGAATGGAACTGGACTCATAATAAGTTTAGCTATCATGCTGTTTGCAGCAGCAAGTGACCTATTATCCTGTTCCCTTTGCTTCCCCTCCCTCCTCTCCCCTTTGCTAATGCACTGCAGCTACAAAACGAGCGAGACAGGGCTGCTGGTTTATGCTCCAGTAGTAAGCTGTTAGGAACAGAGGGCCCTATAGGGGTAGAATGACCTCTTTTGTAAGCAAGGACAAGAGTTTGCTTTGTGGGAGAGAGAAACCTTTTATGCTGTCTTTGGTATTTAATGATTAGTTGGCTCTATCTGCTGCATGCTTTTTATTGGGAACTCTCAAACTTCTTTTTTTTATACCATAGGAAGAAGGAATAATTTAAATGAAACTTCTAGTACTGTTACAAGCTTTCTTATTCCTTTTTTCGAAAAGCTCCTCTTATAAAAATACTTTGCTTATCAATACAGTAGCAGAAGTGAGCAAAATAAACTATGATATAAATTGCAGAACTGCTAATCCCTACAACAGTCACAGGTAATGAACTTTCTTTGTAAATGCCTTGATGGCAAAACATTTTCTGCAAGAGGAGCAGTTCTGAGACTTTTACACAATGGATTTAAATAAATAAATTCAGGGAACCCATATTCTAAATGGTTTCATCAATTTCATTTCTCAGATGCACGACTTTGGAAAAGTAAAATTTTGAATAAATCCATTTGCAGCTTCTGCTTTCTAAATCATAGAAGATGAAATGAAAAGCCTCTGTTAGTCATGTGGCTTTTAGGTTCTTCTGTCAGACTTCACATTTAAATACAAAGCAGATGGTAGAGGATCATTACCTAAAACTTAATTTGGTGTTACTAAGGAGTAGATGGGTAGCTGGGCCAGAATTCTTAGTTTCAGTATGGAGTTCTTGTAAAATCTCCAAAGTAGCCCTAAAAATAGGTGTGAAAGATGATAGTAGAAGTATATGCATATGTTGTGTTTTAGGAGGGGAAAGGGAGATTTTTAATTTGTCCAAAACCACAGTGTTTTGTTATTCTAACTTAAAAGTAATTAAGAAAAGTTCTTGTTCCCAATGCTTGTTATTTTTTACTGTGGTTGAGATCTGATTAGATTTCGTAAATTACATAAAATAACACAAAAATATGATTGCACTTTGAGAGGAAAAACGTATGAAACATAAAGTTTTAAGAATTCATTAGCCCATTTTTATTGAAGGAGAACCAAGCTGTTTCCTGAGCTCTTTTGCATTGTGCTTGATAAGGTACTTCTTTAGCTCTTTTTCATCAAAGGTCATTTGAGCTCTGATTACAACTTAGTATGTGAGTGAAAGAGTATGTTTTACTTTTTGAAAATACAACCTCATCTAACCAAAATCCAAAATAAGTGTTATACTTTTGGAAAAGCAATTGCTGGAAGACTTGAAGGGGCCCAAGGTACAATTAATTTTTCTATTTTGCAGTTTGTGAATAGAGCCCAAACTTTTTTGCATTAGTTTGGAGGATCAGGAATTCATTATAAGTACCTATGTCACATCTGTAGTAAATGATCCATTAAATCAAGTTCCTGTTAAGGCTTCATAGGGTCTGAGAATTTCATACCATTAATATATACTAATGTATAGCATTTTTATATAAATACATGCGAACTTTAATCATTTGTTAGTGAAATCATTTGCTGAAGTATGTTGGCAAAGAGAAAGAAAAAATGTCTTTAATTTCGTTACTAAGTGTAGTAGACAACACAGCCAAACAGAATCTTCCAATGTTCAGTGTTCTACTTTTAAAATAACATGTTATTTCTGCATAGGTGGAATGATCTCAGTCAGTATAACTTGGTCTGTCTGCCACTTCATATTAGTTTCCAAACATTTGTTCTCAAAAATATGTAGACTATAAAAGTTACTGTGTTCATTTCCTAAGCACTCTAATATATGTGTCATCCTGTGGGTAGTGGAAACCACAGCTGCTTTAAAGGCTTGTACTGAACTAAGCACTTGCAAAACACAGCTCTAGTTTTTGTAACTGCAGACTGACATCCAGAAGTAATAGAAATAATCCTGCAGTGAGGGGCATCCAAGTGTGCCGAGAGTGATGGCTGATGTCATTATGAGGCTGTTGTCTCTCATCATTCAAAGAACATAACAATCGGAAGATTCCCAATGAGTGGAAGAAGGGGGAATGTCACTCTGCCCTCCAGGAAGCGCAAGAAGGGAGAACTGGGGAACTACCGGGCAGCTGAACCTCACTCTCTATGGGGAAAACCCTTACAGAAGGGGTAGATGCTACCTCCTGGCACAGGAAGGACAAGAGGGTGCTTGAGAACACGTGGCATAGGTTTACCAATGGGAAACCGTGTGATGGGCCTGAGTGACTTTTCTGATGGGATGTCTGGCTTTGTGCAGGAGAGGAAAGCAGTAGAGTTACGGTGTTTTGGGGTGGATTGGTTTGGGGTCTTTTTGGGGGACAGGATGTTGGTTTTTTATGTTTTGAGGTTTTTTTGTTTAGGGGGTTTGAGGTGGATTTGGGTTTTTTGTTTTCCTTTGAGATTTTCTGTTTTGTTTTGGTGTGGTGTGTTTGGTTTTGTTTACCTTAAATTCATCCATTACGTCAGTGTAGTGTCCCATAATGTTCTTAGAGTGGTGAGACATAGACTGGATTAGTGGATGGTGAGGTGGCTAAAAGAATTTATTGTACTGCTAGTATTTCATGTCTTTAGCAAGGCGAACAGTCATAGTGCATTTTGAGGAATATGGGAGATCATACTCAAATTAGGGAAGTACTTGACTGGCTGGAGGGTACAGCTAATATTGCAAGGGACTTCAGTGGCCCGGAGAAATGGACTGACTGTAACTTCATGAAGTTCAACAAAGGCAGGTAAAATGTCCCGAATCTAGGATGAAATAACACCATGCTGCACTATGGATGTGCAGAGCTCACCGTTTGGGGAGCATCTTTGCAAGCTTTGGAGTTTCTCTGGGAAAGCTGGCGCACATGAGTCAGCAGTGGGACCCCTCTGCATTGCCAGCTGTGCCCCAGCTGCTGTGGGAGAGTGTGGCCACAGGCCCTGGGGAGAGACTGGTGCCTTGGACCTGGCAATTACAAAATGTCACAGAGAGAGCTCTGCCCAATTTTGGGCGCCTCAGGACAAGGCTGCTGACACACTGCAACAATTCAGCAGACGGGCATGGATGGAGCACTGTCACTGTTGAGCCGCTAGCAGAGAAAAAGACCCGAGTTCTCAGTGTGACAAGAAAGAGGAGATTTATTATTTTGATTTCAATGTATATAGACTTTTCAGAGGTCACCCAGATTGGTCAGTCAGAAACCTCCCCCTAGGCCTGATTGGCCAGGCCTGAACTGTCCAAATCTCAAGAGACTGTTGCAAAAACATCCAAACTTTATCTTTTTTTATAAAACACAGGAGGATGTTCTCACGGGAAAGACCTGTGCTAGCCACAGAGCACATAAAGACAAGAAAGGGATTTGTGGAGCTTTTGAAAATAAAGTGAAGAGGAGTTATTATTGCTGTTTCTGATTGCCTAATGGGAAGCTATAGAGAAGACAGACAGACTGTCTTGAAGTCAGACAGGTCCTGCAGAGATAGGATGATAGGTAACAGGACAAGTTGGAACACAGGAAATTGCAATTAGGTGCAAGTAAAAGTATTTTACCCTTAGGGTGGTCAAATATTGGAACAGATTACCCAAAGTGGCTGTGGTATTGCTGTTATTGAAAATATTCAGAACACAACTGCACAAGGACCTGAGCAGTCTCATCTAATTGGACCTGACTGAAGCACGAGATTGGATTAGATGACCTCCAGGGGTCCTTTGCAACCTAAGCTATTCTATGATTCAATGAAAATAAATTTACTCTGTGTGTACAGAATTGTCTTTACCTTTGGGCTTTCCTGGTGACCACATAAAATGGAATTTGTTCAGGCTTTTAGATGAAGTCACTGTGTATAGTGGGTCTTCATGTAATACTAATCAGTGTTTCAGAGCAATTCACACACTGTTAAACAGATATTCTAAACCTCTTGATTATGAGTCTAATAGCAAAAAATTCAGAGAAATATTTTCCTGGTCCTCATTTTGAAGGGTAGTAATGCTGAACAGCCTTTTCTGGCCACTGAACCAGCCATTGCATCCTCCTGTGATATGGAAGTTTGATGAATCCCAGTCCTCCTTTTGCTACATTTTCTGTAGCAAAACCAGGAGTTTTTGGAATCCAATGAGTTCCCCAAGCATTGCAGTAGGTCAACCCATATTCATCATGATCAAATCTTGTTCTCCTTTTTGTGGCAAGCATTAAGAGAACATGAGTGGACAATCATCTTCCATGTCCATAAGACTGTCCAGAAGTGTAAAAAAAGAGATCTTTGAAAAAGAGGAAATACTTTTGAGCATTAATAAAGATCCTCTAGCAATTCAGGCTGTGAGACTGTTTGTATGCAGTGTGTTGCAAGCAGAACTGCAGCACTGCATTTGTCTGTACGATACAGTCCTGAACCGTAAGCTGACCTGCACTTTACAAAATGCAGAAAAAACATTGATCCTTTAGGTCACAGCCTGACAGCTTGCCTCTTTCACCAGCCCTGAACCTAGACCTGTCTTTTTTACCTCAATGTACTTCTTTCATCATCTGCTTGACAGTTATCCTGCATTCTCTAATTGTGACAGTTTGGTGTGAGTTACTTTCTGGGTAACTAGGGTTTGTACAGGATTGCGTCCAGCTCCATTCTCTCTATCCTTCAGAAGCCTGTATATATACAGATGAAATAAGGATAAGGGTTTCTTGGTGAACTGGAAATCAATCCTTACAAACCCTGCTTAGCACCAGTGAGTTGTTCCCAGTTGATTTTCTCTTTCAGGAAGTTCGTGCAATGGGATATGTCAGTGCTGATCCATCTGGTTGAACTGACTGTCTTAAGACAGTCTTAAGACTTGGATGATGGTGAATCAATGCTTGCAGAGTAGTAAGCAGAATTACAGGAGGAAACTGACTCCTCCAAATCTCAGTTTCTGTTTAAACTTGCATTATATCCAGATTGGTACAGTGATATGCTGTGTGCACAGATGTCTTCACAATTTCCTAGTAAGGCACTGATTCAGCAAAGTAATCTAGAGCACATGCACTGCATCAAGTATGTAAATGGTGCCTGTAGAATCCATGCTGAATCAATAACAAATAATTCAAGAGAAAAAAAAGTAGGCTAAGCTCATTCAGAGCAATGAATTTGGTGTTTTCTAAGCCTTTATCTTTGGCCATGATTTTTTGTTTTTAAATAATTCTAAGGTTGTGATTAGCAATGGTCAGACTGACTGTCCTCAAGTCTACAGGAGTTTTAGACAAACATTTAAGTCAGGCCTCCCCTTGGCCGTGGTCTTTTAGATTTCTGTGGGGCATGGGAGAGGTATTTCTGTAGTCTGTACAGCACTGAAGGCTGCCATAAGAATTCACTGTTGGAGAAGGAATCACGAGGAGGTCAGGCAGTTATTGATAAGCATATGTGGGCTACTGAGAAGGTCAGAATCAGGGGCCTCCCACTGAGGCAGCCTGCAGAGAATTGTGCTGTTGGAAAAGCCACTCCTGTTCACATTAAAAAATCTGCCAGGAAAGAGGAGAACAAGAAGGGGAGAATAAAAAAACAGGGGCGTTTGCGGATTGAATTTCATTTGTACCAAGTCAGTTACCAAATACAAGACTTTCACTGGGATTGGTGTCCAATAATGTAACATCTTCAGATATTTTTATAGATGGAAGTAAATTCCTTTTTCTGATGGAGTAGACTTCCCTTCAATTTAAAGGATTGTTGGTATTGCTGAAAACAGTGTTTACAATAGTTATGTGAAGATTAAGCAAAATAAAAATGCTAGAAGTTTTTTTAATTAAAGAAGTGAATTCATTTCAAGTGGTCTCTAAACCAGAAGTACACATATTTTATAAAAGTGATAACTGTAGGATTTCTTATCTTTCTTACTACAGGGATTGTTTACCCCACAAAAATCAAGTTAAAACCCATGTCACATAATGTGGAATGAATATTCTTTATATTGATACATATGAGAAGGAATAGGCTCAGAACTTTCTTCATTTACTTGGAACCTATTATTTTTCCAACGTTTTTCATTCTCAGTAATCTCCAGTTAGAACAGAGCAGAGATCAAGGGCCAGCTGTTAAGGTTTCTCTTTTGTGCTGGATAGTGATGGCAGAGTGAGAAATCAACCATGAGCTGTGACCAAAGGCAGACTTGTGATTACTTGGATATAATGATAATTGGCCTTAATACGGTAACAAATGCTCTGAGTTTGCACATCTGAAGTCTGCAGTTTGAATCAATTTTCTTGTTTACAAGATCAGCTTGCCATTATTAGCACCAAAATTTCCCAGTAACAGAGTGGTAAATGATCAAGTGAGGTACACTGCAAAAGAAAGGGAAAAAATTCTGTACATGATTAGACAATGGATTTAAATAGGTTCATGTATAGGGCTGGAGTTGGGAGGGGAACTGGGTGGAAAATAGGAAGCGTTGACTGACTTTATTAATACTGTTTGAGGGGTCTATTGTTTTCTCCTCTTACCTGGTGTGAGTTTAGACTTCTAAACTGAGGATGCAAAGGACTAGGAAAAACGGCCTAAAATCAGTTGACACAAAACCTCTATCGCACACAGTTATGTACAAAGTTGATTTATCCTGTTTATCCTACTTGTATATATTTATCACTCACAGTAACTTTCAGTGTTTGAAGATCCATTTTGTCAACCTGAAACTGGGACGTGAACTTTTTCCTAAAATACAGGTGTTCTTCCCCGTCCCTGCCCCCCCCTATAATAAGATGACATCCTTGGATCTCTCAGCATGAATTATTCCCATTGCTTGTTGTTCAACACCCTGATCGGAGAGCAGATGAGACAGTTATTCCTGTTGTTGCTGATTTACTATTACAGCTGCTTCCTCTTCTTGTGATTTAATTTGAAGTTTGAGCCCACCAGGGGGCTAATGGTCCGCACCTATGCAGCTTTAAAAGCTCGCTGTTGTTTTCCACTGGAATGTTATTTCCATTCCTAGCCAGTGATTTATTTTTTTTCCTCAGTGTTCATCTGGTAACTGGGAGGCAGTATTCCATTAGCCATTAATGAAAAAAAGAAAAAGGAAATCCAACCCAAACCCGATGCAACTCTTTAGACTGAAAGCTTGCAAATGAGAATTACTCTGTTAAAGTAGAAACATAGTAAATCAATCTTTTTTTCATGTATTGCAGGAAAATGTAGGGCAGGCAGCAAACCCTAGAATATGTTTCATGGTGGGTACTGCCTGTGGTGAGATGAATTCCAAAAACTGTGGAAAGTGCCCTGAAATCCACTATGTGACTGTGTACTGCAGGCAGATTCTGTGCAGGGAGCTCAGTTTGAGTGTGGCTACAAACTTGTCGGTGCAGCTGGTCAACCAAAGAGCACTTGGTACTTCAGGAATGCTTTGCACCAGTCTTCTCTCAAGATTCAAATTATACATCTTCCTCACTTACCTATTCTTGAAGCAAAACTTAAAAAAATATGAGTTTTCTGCTTAACCTTTAATTTTTAAGCATTCTTCATTCTAAGTAATAAATAACCTTGAAAACATTTCTATACAAACAGGATTAACTTTAATGCTCAACATATTTTGCTTTCTGCCTTTATTGTTACAGTGTGAATTTAAGAGTAGCAGTCTTGAATTTACATTTTGTAAAGCATTTAATTTTCGAAGTTTATTACTTTTTATGTGATTAAAGTCTGTGTATGTGTTTATGTTTTCCTCATTTGAGTATATATTTGTAAAACAAACATTTACATTTTATGATACATTCTCTGATGGTCCAAAGAGTGCTTTGATGAATTATGCACCTTCTAGTGTTTGGTTTTTCTTTTACCTGTTCATCATTGGTTTTAGAAGTTTAACTCTTCACTGAGTAAATAGTATCTTATCTTGCTAGGAATCACAGATGTTTTCCTCACAGATGCCCTGTTTTCCATGGCTTATTTCTTGCTTTGCGGTGGTAAGGAAGGGAAAAGGGATAGCATTACAAAAAGGATGAAAGCTGGGCAGCCTGGCAGAAGTGGGTGCATGAAACCTCAGTGCTTTCAACTATTATTAAAGGGTGGTACAATCTTTCCCCTCTTTGACTAGGAGGATATTATTACCAAATACCAGTGTTCAAGGTTGCTATTTACAATATAAATCAAATGCACTACTTTCTAAGGCTCTGACTGATGGAAAATGAAGCATTAACTGCCAGGAAACAGATTTTCCTCTATGATTAGTCAGTCGTGCAGTGGTCACTAACCTTTTCAATGCAACCTTAATATTGCATTGCTAATTGTATAATTTAAAGAATACAAGATTTTAATCGTTACTTCAGGAGGAATGTTAATCACAGTGCTTTAGAGCTGGTTTTGCTCATTGGAAGCTTACCAGTTAATAAGCTAACTACTATAATAGCCATTAGTGCAAACTCTGCTTGGGTGATGTTGCTTGCAGTGTTTAATGAATTAGGCTCAAAAAGTACAAGAGTACTAAACTTGTCTGACTTGCTGTAGAAGCAGCACAGAATTAGTCCTTGGCTGTGAATGTTAATCGCTCCACAGCAATGATAGTTTACAGCATTGTTGTAGCACTCTTGTGCTCATAAAATGAACTTAATAACCCACTGCTACCCATGGGATAAGTCTTCCTTCTCATTCCCTCCCCTTTGCAATTGAATACCCAGTCTGGCTGCATAATAGCCATGTGAAATACTGCATTTAAAAAAGTGAGCAGCTGTATGATACAATAAACAGCTCTAAAACAGATTTGTTAATTATCTCTTTCTTTTATTCACAGAGGGTGTTTGTGAGATATGGCTGACCAGTGAAGACACAGGGGCTTATGGCAGAGACATTAGCACAGACCTCCCCACGCTTCTGTGGAAACTGGTTGAAGTTATTCCTGAGGGAGCTATGCTGAGGCTTGGCATGACAAACCCTCCCTATATTTTAGAGCATCTGGAGGTAAGGAAGAAAAGGAATCATTTATATGCTGACATAAACATTCATTGAGTGAGTCAGCATGGAACCTCGTGTGAAGTGTCTTTCATTTTAAGCAGTAGCTTAAAAAAATAGACTTAAAATAAGTTTATAAAATTAGACTAACAGTGTTAAGCCATTTGCCTGACACAGCAAGTTATTGAGATAATAAGATACTCAAATGATTTTGGAATTATAATATTACTGAGATCTCTGACCTGTAGGACTTTATTGTAGTGATGTCCATTTGTGTATGTCTAGTGTTTCCAAGAGCTAAAGGAAATGTCATTAGCAAGTGATGGACTGTGGGATTGAATTTTTCTTCCTGCTGCACCTCAGGCAAATATTTCCAGAAACACTGTATGCTGGTCTCACTCAATGATGCATTCATTATCCTATTTTTAGCGTGTTTAGAGATTCCATGACAAGAAATAGAAATGTGAGTGTATATCTGTGTTTAAAATAGACGTAACAAAGCAGTTCAATGAAATTAGAAGTATATAACAGTGTAAATTTTAAAGAGCATTCATTCATGCAGAGGAGGAAGTTAGAGTTTCTTCTCAAAGGTACCTATGGTTTTGATGGATTCTGTCACCAAAAGAATTTATTGGAATTCCTAAGAACTGTCCACAGTATGAACATAGTTTTTAAGCGGAGGAAAAAGGGGGGAACGGTGTAGTTTAGGTAAATGTTGTAACCATGTGCATATACAATAACCAGATAAGTAGCTGGTATCCAATCTGCTTTCTCAAAGATATTATAACATTAATAGTTGGACTTGTGTTTTCTTAAGATGTCAAGGACAGTATTTTCTCATCAGAGTGCTATAACTGCACTTTTGCCTGTTACTGAAGCATGTGGGCCAGAGAAATCTCACCTTGTTATGAATAAGCAGGTTTTCACTTCCCCAGCTGAGGAAAAGGAACTGCAGAAAGTTGTTATTTTATTATTTGATTTAACATATTCTTCACTAAGATAGAGTCTTAACTCTGCACACTAAATAAGAGCCTTTAGGAACTGGTGTGGTTGTGTTTTTGAGAGCTCTGCACAAGCTTTTCCTTTCTTTTTTTCCCTCTTTTTTTTTTTTTTTAATTTTGACATTTTTCATCATCTTGTACAAAATCAAATCAAGCTTTCAGCAATTTTCACAGTTAATGTCTTTGCTTTCATTTTTAATTCACATTATTAAAAGTGTTTTGGCATAGACTGCTGCTTTTGTTACTGCTGGTCATTGTATGAGTACTTTAAAAGCTTTAAAAAATAGAAAAATTAGTTGCTGGAAATAACAAACTGCTCTGCTGAGGTAAGGGGCACTGTTGATTGATATAATCGAAAAAAAGTGTAAGGAATGTTGCTTTCCTTCAATCAGTAGCCATCATATCATAGTGGGATCTTGTCACAAATCTGTAAATTTATGATCTCTAGTCTTCTTGTTTCTAAATTTTCCAGGTGGTGTTTTAGGTAGGACTTTTTTTTTTACTTGACTCATATTTAGGAAAAGTAATCTTCTCTCTTTGGAAATGGATCTTTAGGTACCATTGCGAAGTGAGAGGAACTCATGGAGGCCTGTTGAAAATGTGTGTCTTGAATGCTGCTGTGCAGAGTGTGTTTGTGTGCGCCAGCCTTTTTGTGCAGTAACAACATCTGCTGTTGCTCATCCTCTTCAGTGCTCCATAGAATTTCCAGTTTATATGATTTTTCTAAGGATTATTTAATCACATTTCTCTGTTTCACATGTGACCAAGAATTTCTGATATTGAAATTCGGTGATATAATTTTGTTGATTTGTCCAAATTAATTTGTAAAAAATTTTTCACCTTCTGTATTTTTATCTAATTTCCTCTTCCAAGTTTACCAGACTGGTCTCTGAAGGATCACTGGGTAATGTAAGCAGTCACCTGTATACATTTTCACCAAACAAAATAAACTTTTTATGGGCAATGAGGTTTTAACTTTCCAGTTGAGAAAAGGGTAAAGCTACAATTTGTTTAAAAACCAAAATTAAGTGAGAAGCTAATTAACCTTTATGTCTTGATTTGGATAAAATCTAGATGTGTATCTGTTATCTCCTAAGAAAGGTACGAAGTTTTATTATTCGTTGCAAAAATCTTTCATGAATTGTTTGAAAAGGTGCTGCATTTTATTAATTCATTTTGTTAGAAGCAGTCTAATTAGGATGTTGTTTGGCTTTCTGTGAAAAAATTTTACTGTGGAAAACATACTAATCTTGTGTCACTTTTGGTATGCGATGAAAAGGACAAAGTCATTCCAATCATGTATCTTTTTAAAAAATCATACATTTTTGGCAGTTGTGTACAAATGTGCACATGCAACTGCTCAGCAAGGGTTTATCTCACTTTTGAAATTATATGTGGCACAGAGCAACAGTAGTTATCTAAATGCAGAAATTAATTTTAAGACCTGGACAGAGCTTCCCTAGAGACTCAACCTAAAAGCAATGATTTTTGTTTGTTTACTTTTTTTCAGTATTTATTGGAGTTTACCTCCAGCTAAGAGTGTTTCATCTGCCTCTGTATCTGGGAACCAGTTTCTTAGTATCCATTAATAAGTGGCAGCCAACAGCTCTGGTATTCCACTGATGGAGGTCAGCACAAGAAGGGGAGGAGGAAGACAATTTCCCTTGGGTCAGGAGTTGTGGGATTAGAGCAGAGAAGGGGACAAAAAAGCTGTGAGCACTTGTAATGCATGTTAAGGCTCTCATGCCGGAAGGCTTGGTAGATCTGGGGGCCTGGGCCAGTGGCCATTCAAACTCATTCGTTTTAGGTATGGAGTCAGTTTAAGTTCTCATATGATTTAAAATAGCATAACCAGTGCCTTCAGGTACTGCTGTCAGATAAATGCCATTCTATACTTAAAGATGTTTGTCATTCCAGAGGTTACTGTTAATCTCATGAAAATCCTTACTATGCTTGGGTTGTGTGGTCTGACAATTTAGTACTTTAGGTTTTTATTCCACAAGTATGGTGGTAATAGTGCCTTGTGTCACATGAAAGTCTTGGGATAAGAAGCAACCATGTGTTTTCAGATTATAAATTCTGCATTCACTTGGGCCTTCGTGTTTGGAACCATGCAGTGTTTTATAGCCATGCAAAACATTAAACACTTTTTGACATGCTGGACACTGACCTAAGTCATTACAAAAAGAGCCTTTATCAGAATTATTCAGGGTATAATCTAAACCACTAATTTTTTACCCTGCTTTTTCTTTAGCCGCAGATGATGTCTGAGCTTACATTAGTGCATAGTATGAAGTAGCAAGAGCAGATGAGGAAATCACAGAATTTGGTAGTGAAGCCACTATATCTGGATTTATTTGCATTTTGGAGTCTTTACTTCAAAATAAATCTAATTCTCTTAATCAAATTTCCCCACTAGCCATTATCCAAAGCTGTTTCAAAGACATAGCATTAGTTTGAATTCCTCTGTTCCCACCCAAGGCTTGGAGTACATTTATTGTGAAGTATGACTACTACTCTGATTTCCTAGGAACTGAATTTAGCTGGCCCACTAGGAATTCACCCTGCAGACTGAGCAAACCAATGGCCATGAAGGGAGCATGGGACACTGCACTTTAAAATTTCACTGCTGCTTTCAATGGGCACATTAAAATGAACACAGCCAATCCTGGCAGGACTTGTCTGGCGTGAGGTTTGTTGGTATGACAGAGAGGGTTATTTGCTGTTTAGTTTAATGAAACTGAGGGACCAGAAACCCCAACGTTGTTTCTCTTGACCATGGAACTAAGACTGAGGAAGAAGTTGGAGTCTGTGTTTACCTGCAGGAGACATCTTCAGTTTTCCTCACAGAGAAAATATGGCCAAGCAAGGGAGGTAGTATTGTGTTTTCCAAAGTGCTCTTACACAGTCTCAGCAGTCTGTTTGAAGCACATAGCTGGCTTATTTGAAGGCTGGTCTCAAACTGAGATTTTGAGATACTCCCTTGTCCAGTGTCAGTCCTATTTTAATGTTGATGCAACATGACATTGAGGAAAACTTGGGATTTTATCTACATGGAAAAAAAATTTAATAAACAGACATGAACTTTGGCCAGGGAAAACCAATTTGCCTCAGAATATTTTTGTTTTATATATTGTTAAGGGCGAAGGAGGAGGTTAGTGTTAGAATCCTAGTTAGTGCTATAGTCCTAGAAAAACCTGCAAGCAGTGCAGAGATACACCCTGTGTGCTCTTGCCCTTATGTCTTTGCACAGAGCTACTGCTCTAATTACACACAGTGCCAGATGGCAAAGATTTTATCACCCCGTAGTATCAACATGTAGCAAAAGTATATAAGGAATACACCCTGCTTTAGAGATAACCTCCGGGCATTTTTTCCCCAGTCACATTATGAAGCTACTCACTAGCGCTCTAGTGAGACAGTGTTTAACATCCACTTCCAGTTACTGATGGAGAGGGATGGTTGGGAAAAATCTATTAAAACAATGGTAGTAGATAAACGATGAATGGAAAATAGTCTGAAAAGTAAAAAATGAGGCGAAATGTATAGCAGCTTCAAATTAATTAATGTTCATTGCATAGTGTTTGATACTTATTTTTGCCTTGACTATATTTCACTTTTCCTTAGGTTTAAACTTAATTTTCTATTTAAGTATCTGGGGCTCTATCCAAATCATGAGGGACTGTAGATCATCCAGACTGTAAAAGGGCAGGGACTCACATCTGATCCTTAGCTTGCCTCCTTTGTGGATTTAACACTAACTGTACTTCCAGAGTTGTCTGGGATTTTAATACGGCTCTTTCTGTGAGTGATGGGATGCTTCCAAATCTGTATAAAGGAGGCAGTTCACACCTGCCATTCCCGTAAGTGCTTAATTTCACATGACTAGATGAGTAGTCATCTTTGTCACCTGTCAAAATGAGTCTGTCTCAAACCATACTATATGCCATCTGTGGGCTGTATCTCTGTTATTAATTCAGGACATTTGAGTGATACACCAGCCATTGAGATGGAGTCTGCATGGCAGCAGAGTCTTTAAATGCAGAAGGTGTGCCAAGTGTACCATGAGTTGCAGTAGTATATCTTTGCTCTTTTGCTTTGATTTTTCGTGTCAGCTTGGTGTTTATGTTCCCTAACCTCAGTGAAGCTGATACCTACAGATGGCTCCCTCAAACGTGTCCTGACACAGCACATAGGAAGTTATTACAGTATTACAGTAAAATTACCAATTCACTTTTCTTTTTTCTCTGTTCTCCTTCTTTTCCTCTGAGCGCACCAAGTGTTTTTGAGCGTTATGCATAAACTCAAGTTTTGAATAACCTAGAGCGTAAGCTGATTTGAAATGTGTTTAAAAAGGGAATAATATGCATACATTCCTCAATAGCAAATAAAAGGGCAGAATAATTTCAAGAATTAAAAGGACTTTAGGGCATGTATTTGCTTTGTTTCTGGTATTATTTTTTGTCATTTTTATAGACTGCTGCTTTTGAAAGTGCCAATTAAAATCTGTTGATTTGACCAGAAAAAAAGAAAACTGCAGCATACATTTAAATAAATGAATAGTTAAGCCCCTGACTTCTTATTACTGTGAGTTTTGTAGTGTTTTGTACTCGGTGGACCATGCAACTTTTTCTTGCTGTAATTACAAAGTTGTCTCTATGCAAACTGTGTCTGTTTTGCTAGCAGTATAATTGAAAGGAATCTCAGATACTAAAGGGAGGAGGACAGGGCAATTGCCTCTGTCCTTCTGGGAAAAAAAAAAAAGGTGGGGGGCAGTGGGGTATGAAGGGATGTTTACTGTTTCCTTTGGTACTATGTTAAATGCTTACTTGTCCTATGGAAGCTGTGTGTGCATCTTTGCTTACTCTGTGTATTCCTGCTTTTATTTTTAGGTACTAAAATAGTCTGTCTCTCCTGTGCTTCCTCTCAAAGTGTTCTTTGTCTTTGGGGTTTTCAAATATAGCACATTTCCTTGAAGTTACTCCTTAAGACATGGTGTCACGGGAGCATGAACTCACCCCAGAGTCAATGTATTTTTTGATATTATGGGGTTAAGAAATGGACAAATATCTGCTGTGCTTTGGGATACATTTTGTCACACCGTTTTCTCTAATCTAGAATTTTAACATCTCAGACACAACAGATCTTAACATCTGTAAATGCTTGGTGACATGTTTGTTTCCAGCTGGTAGAATATGATTTGGCTTAATAAATGTCAAAATAAGAACCCATTTTACTCTTCCTGAAGGCTTTACGTTGTATTCGTGAATCTTGGGTTCTCTCAGAAATCTTAAGAAATCGGGAACTTTGATGAACAATAAAGGTGTCATTCCACACAATGTGGAAAGGAATATTTTTCTGTTGTTGGGAATGAAAGTTGTGTTCTTTATAACACTAGTAGAAAAAATTATTTGAGATACATGAAGAACTGGCTTTATTTATGCACAATTCAGTTTTCCATCAAGACAGAATATTTTATGCATGCATCTAGTGCTCTTCTATATTTAATAATCTGTGAATAAAAATTGGTATTGCAAAAAGGGGTTAACATTAAGTAGCGCAACTGCTGACCAGTTAAATCTGTGCATATTAGCTGTACTTTAATTATGATTTGCTCATATGAATGTTTCTCTTGCTCGTTAGATTGCCCAAGAACGAAGAGTATTTAAATGCAGACAGATCTACACTCAATCTTGTGCTGAGTGTCAGGCTGTCTGTCAATTACTTACAATACTTTCTCATCCCAGCAGTCTTTTGGAGCTGGAGCTTACTTCTGGTGAATTACTAGCAGAAAATAAAAATCACAATTAACTGAGTAATATGTTCAAAGAATGGGTAATGCATATACACTGCATTTGTGCTAAATAAAAGTAGGATTTTTATCAGTCGCCATGTGCTTCAAGGCATTGAGGTAGAAGCTATTGTCAAACATAGAGCTTGCATAACAAACTGTGCCACCTTCTTTTAGTATTTCTTTCTTCAAAGTTAAACAAATAACATCTCACTTTCCTAGTTATTTATATTATAATAAGTAAAGTTCTAGCAACTACTCTCCATGCTGTTCCAAAAGCTTCTGTTTAGTTTATATGCATAAACCCTTTTGTTTTCTTTGATAGGTGAGCTGTCACATTCACTGTGCTTTGCAAGCATCATCTACATAATCTTCAGGAAGACTGCTTGCTTCGTTAGGCTTTGGCATTTGTTTAAAAAAAGGTTGATTTTCTTGAGGTGAAGATTTTCTTTAAAAAGAGAAAAAGGAAATGTGTTCTAGAAACCTTAATAAAACTGCACAATAATATTGGCTTTAGATTGCTGTACCACTGTTAGTTGAGGAAAATACATAAAATCTCTTCTACTCAGTCTTTGAATTCAATTTGTTTAGCTCAGTTAAATGTTCAAGAGCTACTGTAGAATGTAAATTCTGTGATATCAATCTTGTCATTATGATTTGGAATATATTTATTCTGTTTTACTATGAAATTTTGGTCGGCTCACAAAAGATAGTATTTGCCTAAAGGTTTAAGTTTTGATTAAAACCTTCCACTATTTTCCTTCCACTGGAACCTGCTAAAGCAGTTGCTATTTTAGATATCATACTTACTTGTTTGGAATGAAGGGAAACAATAGAGAGGCTTCCTGGCACTACTCTGTCTCAATACAGATGAACTCTGGAGGGGTGTGCAATTCATTCTATGACTTCCTTCTGAGCAAAAGCCATCAATTCTTTTCTATCCTATGGGATTCTCATTTTTGAACTGGAGAACAAATTCATAGTGTGGATGAAACTAGCAATCCATTTCACTCATTCAGCCAATCCATTTCACTCATTCAGCTTTTGGAAAACAAAATGGTAGTGTGACAATCCTACTCACCTATGGTGTGTGCCTCTCTATGCTTTAATTTATTTTCAAGGTTTTATTAGTATAAAGTATGATTGAGAAAGTTATTTAAAGTAGCATTGTGGTATTGCAATAAATCATCTTTTTAAGGACCTTCCAATATGTGTTCTAATACATACTGCAAAAACGAGTATTAATTTACTTCTGGAAAAAAATACTTGAGGAGTACTTAATGATGAGAAATTGGAGAGGACCGCAGAGAAATGAAAAAATACGTATTTTCTTGCATGTCAGAATTAGTAATTTCACAAGGAATTAGTGCTTTGTTTGGCTGGTTTAAAGTCATTAAACAATCACTCTAGCTATTAATGAAACGTACTTTTTACCTTAAAGTGAATCCATTTTAGGAACTAGACAAACAGCACTCTGAAGCCCACAAAGTCTCTTCAGGATTGTAGTGATGGCTGCAGCAGCAACAATAACAGTTCATATCTTTGAATGCACTGAACCATTTTACTGCATGGTACACAGAAATAAGTGTGGTATTAATGCTGAATGTGCCACTGAATCAGCTGCGTTTTGGTGTTGCAGAGACTCAGATGGGCTTGGGCTCCTGGCTCACTACAGGCTGAGTAATAAGCAACCTACCCAGTGTAGATGCTGATGCTTAACGTTTTACCCAATGTAAAGTCAGTCCTACTTCAATATTGGAAGCACATTGTGATACAGATGCCAGCTTGCTTATTGAGAAGAATTTAATGAACCAGGGTCTAAGATATCTGTACTGGGAGTTAACTGGTTTTGTCAGAAAATGTGAAAAAAGGGTACTGTGCAACGAATCTCTTTTTATTCTTGGGTATGCCATGTATAATCTTGGAAAGAAACATATATACCTGTTAACAGAGTAGGAGAGTTCTTGATATTTTTGTGCTTACAAATGAGGTAGCTAGTGTATTTGGTGCTATATGTTTCCTTCGTGCACTGACTCATGAGAAGAGATGTAACAAAGTTCAGCTGAAGCTTTGCTCTGTGAAACAGTTATGCATTGTGATATTATCTGAACATCCCATTTTGCGCAGGAACTCGAGATAGCTTGTCCTCTTATTTAATACAGGAGGATGTGGCAAGCTTTTGAAGGCATGTTAGGTGGTTTTGGTATGGCATGGTTTGGTTTTTTAAGAGATTAGTCTTAATATGTAGCTGTGAAGGAGAAAAAGTTGCTTAGCTAGCTATGGTTTGTCTGTTCTCTGAGGTAGGAAGCAGTAGAAAGATCCCATACCTAGAAGAACAGCTGGGAACAGCTAGGGCTGAGCATATGGCTCTCACAGCTAGTTTTCCTATCAGCAAATCACAGCTTGCAGTCTGGTTTATATCCACTTCGAAGGGTGGCCTGAGCTAATACCAGTTTTCTGTTTGGTAATGTAGAAGGCATTTTTCCCATCTGACAAAACAGATTTTTGCCCTCCATCTGGCAACCCAAAGATTTGATTTTAAGGTTCAAATTACATTGGCTAGAATTGCATGGGCTTCTAACTACTCTAGTGTGATCTGCCTTTATCCTACTGACAGGATAAAGACCTGAGCATGTAATGTCACATTATTTGGGGCAGGGATTGCCACTAAGCTTGCCCATCGTGTGGCTGCAGTACATCTCCCCCAGTTCATACAGAGATGAGGGAGAGTCACTGCCTTCCTACCAGTGTCAGGGAGTTTGTGGTTATACATCAGGGAGGTTTGTGGTTATACATCCCACACGTTCTTAGGTTTTTACAGCGCCATTACTCATGAGGGAGAGTTCCCTGTTCATTAATTTTAACAAAACTGCTATGGCCTTTCCAGATTGGATCATAACTGTGTCATCATTCCCATGCCTGCATCACAAGATCACATCTGTTCCTGAGCTGCACTGCAGCAGAGGAATTTATAGAATGGGCCACAGCCACTTGATTTCCATCCAGACTGTGCTGGTGGTGGCACCACTCGGCTTCTGAAAGACAACAGTCAGCAGACACCCCTCGTGACATATCCCAAACTAATATCTGCCACAACGGGATGAAGTTTTGAGGGAGTGCCATTTTGTCATGTTTCCATATGGACGAGGGGTTTTTTTGGGCTTTACTGCTGGCAGAAGACAAAATCCTTTTGCTAGGAAGCAAGCTATTCACATTATCATGACTCAAACAAGAGACAGAATTGAAATACTGGATTTTTGCCTCCTTTAGGTTAGGGGAAAGAATCGCTGTCTGAGCAGCTTGCTGGGACTGACATGAAGATGCACAGATATTGATGGTAATTGTCTCTGCAATTCTCTATGGTTGCACATGGTGTCATTGCAAACAGGAGGGGTGATTTTCTGGTTAGGTGGTTAAATCTGTGTATTGTAATTGCTAGGATGAAATATACTGACTAGACAGAAATCTTTCTGGTAATGTGCCTTGTGTTCTAATGTACTCCAGCTGCTAAGAGCTGGAGAAAAAAAAATCCTATGTGATCAGTATCCTAAAGGGTGTTTCACATACATTGTTGTTTTCCAAATGTAGATGACTCCTATTTTTGTAGAGTCAGGTTAAAACAAACTATGATACTCTTTGTCCTTTTAGTTGCTACACTAAATGTCTTTTTTGTGTTGCGCATCCTTTCATTCATAGACACATTATCAGATTCCAGGGAATAGTGAGAAAAGGCAATCAGCCATTTCAGTCATGATGAAAGACAGAAAGTTTCTTTCACAGTGATGTAGTTTCAAAATGTTGTTCATTTATTGTTTCCAGATGGAAATAAAATTCTTTATTGCATTTTTTCTTCTAATGAAGTATGTCATCATACCTAGTAATGCAAAGCATTTTAACAAAATATATTTATAAAAAAACCAACGGGATACAGATGTTTAACTTGGAATATTTATACACTGTGAAGTACAAATATGCATTAGCCTGTGATGTCTCCTTCAAATACTCCTTGGGATATTAACTAATAGTTTTATTAAGTGATGAAATCTGCTATTCTGTGTGCAATCTGTGGTATGGGAAAATCTGTCAGCATTGACTAAATATGACTGTTTGGTGCAGAGTAGCTGTAATTCAGTCAAACCTATGTGGTAAAGAACTTCAGTGTTACTTTAGGGCTAGGGAGGATAAAGCTACAGGTTAGAATATGACATTTCTATCTGAACACTAGAAAGTTTGAAAGATAGATTTATCCACATTTCTGATTCAGTCATGCGAAGCTTTTGTTTAGTTCATTATTCTGTTTCCTTCTGAACAGCTCACTGCAAGTTTCTGGTTATAAAAGGGTAAATTTAAGACCAGCAGCAGTACTTAAAAGTGAATGACAATGAAATAGTGGGTCATCAAGTATTTCTGTCTCGTGTTTGATTTGTCTTAATAATTTGTTAATTGTTGCAATCTTCGAGTACCTGCTGGGAAGTCAGTTTATTAGTAGGACATTTGATTCAAAGCACATGCAGAGCATTTTGTGTAGCTTTAGCTATGAAAATAAGCAAAGAAAGGAGTTCACAGTATAAAAGAACTGTTTGCAACCTCCTCATGTCTAGGAGGAGCTTTGATTGTCCAGAACATCCCTGAAAACTGCGACCACGGCAGCCAGGCTGTGTTAGTGTTCCCCGATAGGCCGTGTGTTGTTACATGTGAATTTCTAATACACAGGACAAGTGATTTACTTTCTAAAGAATGTGAGTTCTTTTGATATTGGGGGACTGATGTGTATCTTTTTGAACCAAAATGATGCAGTGGAATAGTCAATAATGTTTTTGAACTTACAGTTGCAGCTTTTACTGGACCTGTAGTGACAGTTGAAAAATTTGGTTAATTAACGCCACGCTTTTTGTGTCCCATTAGTACAGAACCAAGGGTGATTACTTTAAATGACAACAAGTTCTGTTCTTAATCTTGAAAGTTATTGCCAACTGTGATTGCAGAAAACACATGTTTTCTTTCTTTTACATGGGGGATAACTGGAAGAAGCAGTTCTGATTAGTCTTGTTTAACACTAGCTGTTGGACACCATTGGTTTAGTTCCTCTTACAGGAAGTGCAGTCGAGAGCTCCCCCTTGGCCACATCCCCTTGAAAGAGATCAACTGTGAGACCAGCAGGATTCTGCATGTTACTGTCAGATCAGCAGCTAGTGGCTTTGGGGTTGGCTGGTTTGGGTTTTTTTGAATCCTCTGGATAGGAAGACACTTTTGAGATTTTAGAATTTGGTTTTCGCTCTTCATATTTCACAGAAAAAAATTCATTTTTTTAAGGTGAATATGAGAAATAAAACCAGCATTTTCATATTACTAGAGAATTTACGCATTCGTGACTTTAAAAATCAAAGCTTTGTGGTAAAACAAGGTAGGGTTTTTTTAAATGTAATATTTCTATCCTAAACAAACAAACACAGTGAATCTGTTTGGGGTTTTTTTTGTTGTATCAGATAGTTCTCAGCCTTACAAAAGCTGGAATAAAATAACACTTCATATCTAGAAATTCTAATAAATGATTTATTACTTTCAAAAAGAATTCACAAAGTGATCTCATATTGAAGAGGCTGTTATTCAGAAAATGCAAAGTTTGAGAGGATTGGAAAAGAATTTTCTTTTTCCGTGTTGTAGGAAGAGTTATTTTTAAGAACTTGGCAGATTCAGGAACATGTTATAAAACATTACTTTCATTGGTTCCTTACATCATAAATCTGATTTTGAAGATTTTATGAAGTACTTGGAACCAAGAGATGAGTAGAATAATAGGCTTGTGGTCCATAGCTTAAGTTTCAGCTCATATTTCCCATATTTTAGAAACATACTTGATTATTGATAAGCAGAATAATCATAGATGACTATGAGGATGCTTCATATAAATTACATTCACAGGATTTTCTAAAGCTTGAAAAAAAGGAAGGTTTTTCAGTTCTATTACTTTATTTTACAGAATTTGTTCTGAACCATTTCATTTTTGAAAATATATTCTATCTGAACATCTGCAATTATTAAGGGCACAGTTAAGTATAGTTCCATTTGAATTGGATACAAAATTTGTGCAGATGCATGGTGGCCTTTTCTTTATTCTTTTTTCATGAAACCAGCTACCTCCAGCTTCCCCTGAGAGCCAGGTTCACTGCACTCAGCCTTTCTGTGTATCAAGTTGTGTGCCATCCATTATCAGTATGGCCATTACTGTAATGTTGAGTTTACGTACCTGGGATGGAGTAGTTGTTGCTTTGAATTATGTCACCGCTTCTCTTAAGACATTCACGTAATAGGATCTCAGACAGAAACTTTCAAAACTGCTTCCAGAAGTGATTTGACAGAGTTTGGGTTTTGTATACATATGTTTGTCAGATGAAAAGTGATTATTGAGAGAGCATTTTTTTTTTCTTATTCTAAAAATCAGTGCTTTTAAAAGCTGAGTTCCTGCAAGTGAAAAGGCATGAGGATGCCTGCCTTCTTTTTGAACAATCTAGGCCAGCCTTGTAGAAATGCAGAGAGAAAATCTAGATGCGTGACTGTCGCAGTTTGACCCTGACTAAATGCCAGGCACTCCAGCTCTCTCCTGCTGCAGATGTGCAGGAGAGGGGAAAGAAAAAAAATGTAAAAACACACACCAATCTCATGAGTTAAGTGAGATAGGACACTGGTAGGAGGACGCACGGAAGAAAGGGCAGACAGGCTCTAAACTTAAAGTTGCAAAGTGATTTAATTACCTAACTGAGTTGGAGGATAAATGAGAGGCAAAAATAAACTTTTCATACACTGTTTTGTTCATTCACCCCCTCCCTCTTACGAACCCATTTTTTATTCACCCCGTTTCCTCTTTTTAACTAAGAGCTCGGGTAGGGGTCAGGGTGTGGGGTATTTTCTCAGTCCACAGAGCAGGTCCATAAATCTATTCATCACCACAATTCTTCTACTACAAATACTCTTTATCTCTACTTACCTCTCTCTCTCTCCAGACAGTTTCTCTGCTCTCACCCCCTCTCTCTTAAGAAGCAGTCTCTCCGCTCACCCCCCTTCCCTCTTTCCAAACCAAAAACACAGACAGGGGGCAGGGTAAGGGGTTTGTTCTCTGGTCAGTCCATCAGGGAGAGTGGTTCTCTACTTAGCCACGGGGTCCCTCTCACAAGAGACAGTCCTCTGGGAACTTCTTTGGCGTGGGTCCAATCTCACAAGCAACATCCCACCTGAATCCTGCTGCAACATGAGTCTCTTTGTCCATAAGGTACAGACTCTCCTGAGCTGAGGCCAGACTACTTCCATGCCAGGAGCAAGGAAAAGGCCTTTCTCTTCCTTGCAAGGCCTTTGTAGCTTTAACTCTTTCTGTGAGACTCCAACTGGATCACAGCTCTCCCCAGGCATCCACCTGCTCCTCTGGCGTGGGCTGTGGGTGAATTTCTGCACTCCTGTGGACTCCATGGGCTGCAGGCGGACCTCCTGCTCCCCCATGGCCTTCACCACAGCTAGCAGAGGGTTTTCAGCTCCGGCGCCTGGAGCACCTCTTTCTCCCCACCTTCTTCACTGACCTTGGTGTCTCCATGTTGTTTTCCCTTCACATTTTTTTACTTGCTCCTCTAACTACAAAGAAGTGCGTGACTACCTTGTTTTGAATTTTTCTTAAATATGTTTTCACAGAGGCGTAACCAGCACCTCCAATTGGCTCACACTTGGCCGGCAGCATGTCCATCACCTTCAGAGCCATCAGAGATTGGCTCTGCTGGACCTGATGAAAAAACTTCCAGAACTTGCACTCAGGACACACAGGAGCCATCTTTGTGCCACTCCTCACCCTTCAGACACTTCCCCAGGCCTACAGCTTCTGAGGGGTCCAAATTTCTCTTCGATGTTAAAGATACCTTTGTGATGTTTTGGGCTAATCAAAACTGCCACAGTGACTAATATTGCTGATTAATGATCTGGAAAGAATTTGTAAATAGTTGCATCTTAAAAGCTAAATTTGGCAGCAGTATGTGTTGTCAGACAGAGTATCTGTGCCATCAGAGAAAACAGGAAAAATGGCCAGAGTGAGCCTGGCTGGAACATGCAGAATGCACCTGGTGGAAGAGCAAGGCAGTACAGTGCTCAGTCCCAGGCCATTTCCCATATGCCCACAGCACTGGGAGAAAAGGAAAACCTTACGTGAAGACCTGGTTTTTCATGGAATATGGTTCTTTATCTAAGTTCACTTATTTGTTGCAGGACAGCGATTAACAAGCAGTATGGTACAGTATGGTACCATATTGCACACAGTCTAGATGCTGGTTGTTCTCAACTTTTCACAATAGTTACTTGACTGTATGTGCCTAATTGTGTAAAGAATAAAAATGAGAGAAGTGGGACCACCATATTCTATTTGCCGTCTCACATTCTGTCACCTTGCCAAGCTTCAGTTTGGGATTTGGTTTGGCTTTCATTAGGGGGTTTGTTTCTGCATTTTGCTATTAGCTTTACTTTTTTTCTTTTCTTTCTGTCCTTTCGCATTTATACAAAATATATAACATCCTATGTCTCCTTCCAAGCCATCACTCCATTTTTAAGCTGGCCCCTGATTAATCCTATTCATTTTATAGCCAAGTGCTTTTACTTTCTGTCCTCTTCTCTGAAGTAACACAGGTAACATTTCAGACCAGTTTTGGAGTAGGTTTGCGACTGATGAGGTGTGCCTTGATTTGCACCTGGCCAGCTTTAGGGATGTTCCAGTTACAGACATTCTCTTGTTTGTATCTGAGAAGTTACTTCACGCTGATAAGAAAGAAACTAACCCTTTCCATCTTCTGAAAACAGCCACTGTCTGAAATCACCAATTTTCACAATACTTTGCTTCTAAAATTTTCTTTTAATTGCATAATCAATAGTATGTAGGGAATGTGATCCCTATCTCAAAGGAAATTCCATTTCATTGCTTTCTTCTTATTTTCTCTTAAAGCAAAATTGCTTTCAGGTATTTCCACCTGTCCCTACTGTTTCAAACCGGGCTGCTGCAATTCAGTATTGTTTGGGTTTTAGAAGTATTACTGCTGATACTTACCCCATATATTAATTTAAATTAGTTTTATTATTAGTTTCATAATGATTCAAATTTTCTTTTTATTTTTCTTTTAATGACTCTTAGGAAATGGCCAAGATTCTCAATCATCCGAGAGTGTATGCTTTTCTGCACATACCAGTCCAATCAGCCTCTGACAGTGTGCTCATGGACATGAAAAGAGAATACTGTGTGGCAGATTTCAAACAAGTAGTGGATTTCCTTAAAGAAAAGTAAGTCTACTAATATTTGAGAAAATGACAGTGTTGGGTTTGTTGCAATGTCAAGAACATGTGGCTGAAAACACAGTTATTTGCAACTTCGTAATTAAGTTTAAAAAAAAATCAGGTTCTTTAAGCTTTCAAAGTCTTTGAGTTTTCTGTAAGCCCCTTGATGTGGTTGGCCCCTTTGTTTGAGCTTTTATGAGCATCTTAAATCTCTGCATGACATGCTTTTAATTTGTCAATATATTCCTAATCTTTTTCAAATAATGCATTCCTAAATTATTTTTTATACATAAACTACTATATATAGATTGCTTGAAGCTGGAGTTACTGAAGTTGTCTTTAATGTGGCTTTTGAGCATTGTGCACTTGGGGTACTAGAGATGGTTCAGCTCCAGTAAATGTAGATGGGCTGGTTTTGTGTTTGTTTGTTTGTTCCAATAAGTATTTTATGTCCTATATCTTATGTAAATTTACATCAGTATAATAATACTCTAACCTTGCTTAGGGGATTGATGAGTTGCAGATTAATTTCAAAATTATTTCCCTTAACAAAAGAGCTAATTGTGAGAAATGAAGAATGTATCATTAATGTATTTACTTATGCTGACACCAAGATGAAAGTTACATCTACCTGCACAGCTTTTGTAATGACAAGTAATAATTTACTATCCAAGGAAGTATTTTCTTTGCTTTTGAAAAGTTAATAGTGACATTTTTTGATGGATATTTCTGCACCAAGAGTCCCAAAAATGTGTCTGGAGAGTAATTTCTGACACCTTGTTTGGCTTTCTCTCTTTCCACTTCCTTTGTTTGTGTGCTGGTTCAATAACTTAAGGGCAGTGGCATTGTACCTTTGACTCTTAGATTGCATTAAAATACTGGTATATCAAACCTATCAAATTTTCATAATCATTTTCATAATCAGTTTCTTATGATAATTGAAAAATTCAGAAGTCTAGCTGTGTAAAGCATGTCATGTAATAGCTGCATGGGAATTATAATATATATAATATAGTAAGAAAGAAAGAAAAACAAACTGTGACACAATAGAATCTGTTTTGTCAGCTGAATGTGTAATTTATAGGACATTCCTATGCATGTAGGACAATCGATGGAAAGAGAGCTGCTTGTCTTCATACAGGTTGATTTGCATTAATTTTCCACCACAAACAATGTGCATGAATTCTTGGCATTAAATTTCATGTGACTATGGATCAGTGTTACTTTTAAATTAACAGATGTATTGTATTCCCACGTATCTTAAGTGGAACTGTGTTGGTTTATGTCTTAGTTGACTTGAAGCTGATTCATTATTCTCTTCAGTAGTTTTAGCATTGGCAGCTATTATAACAGCAGCTGGATTTTCGATTTTCGATAACCTAGTGTAGCTGGCACATGTTGGGGCATATGGGGATATATTAAATCATTCAGCTCTTACACACAGAAAAGAGTGAATTACTTAATACCCAAATATAAAACAGCTGGTCACTGAGCGTACAGTAACGTAAGTCATACGTCTTTCCAAGGCATTTTTTGTAGTAAGCTTAACAAGGAAGAAAACTGGTTTGATGTCTTGATTTTAAAGAATAATAAACTTTATTTATCTTGCTTATTAAGAAACTACCAAATTATTTAGTAGTTCCTGCTAGAAAGTAGTCTCCAGATACTAAAATGGAAAAGTCTTTGTACCATATGGCAGCAGGATAAAGAAGCTATGCAAGGCAGAGAAAATGTTCTGAATATTTGAACATGTGCCCATATGTAAAATGAAAGGTTTTTTTCTTTGCACTTAAGAGCACAGAGTCCTCATTTGTAGACTTTACATGTGACAGTAGCCAGCTATTACATTCCTATGTAGATATTCACATAAAGATCTCGGCACAAAATTTGCCGGAACTTAACATGGCTGCAGACAACTCCAGAGCCTAGAGCCAGAATAACTAAAATTAAATATGTGTTTAAACTACTTTACTAGCCAAAAGGGATTATTTCTATCTCCCATTTATCAAAAAGGTAAACTAAACCAAAAGTAGAACTCCCTATATCTCCTTTCTCTGTTTCTGGGGCCATGAAGTCATGTAGAAGCTTCCCACACAAAATGTACAAGGATTTATCCATAGATTCCACATGTCAGCTTTGTTTCTAGAATGTGACATCTGCTCTGACAGCAACTTCACCAAAATAATTATATGGGCTGACCTGCTGAAGAAGTGAAGCCACACATCAAGGAATGTTATGGTTATCCATTAAGTGTTTAATAACTTGCATTCAAACATTTAAGCACACAAAAATTAAGTACAGCAAGTAAAAATGAAAGGAAAAAGAGGAAGAAAGAGCCATGTCATAATTTTTTGTTTGGAACCCCAATGATATTCTTAAGTGATTTCTGAATCTTTTTCTCAGTCAGGCCAATAAAACACTCAGGGGCTTTTTTCTCCAAGAACAAACAAATGCTCTTCCTTCCTCTGGAGAGCTATGAGTGACTGCAGAGGTATCCTCTTCAGAGTGGGTATTTATTTATATCTTGCTGAGCACAGAATACCTTGTAGAGAAGTTAGAGTTCTCCAAGAGTACTCCAGACAGAGTATTTTTCATACTGAAACTCACTTTTTAAAACGAATGGAGCACTCTTTTCTGTGAAGTTAGAAATGTCATGTTTTTCCTCTTTTTGAGAACTCTCTGCAGACATAGGCAGTAGAAATGAACTTTAAAAAGTAGTATTGACGTTCTAGTGCTGGCTTTTGATATGCAACTCTTTGTATTTCAGAGCCAGTCTCACCAGCCAGGTGACAAGTTTTGGTTTATTATGAAGATCTATAGCAAAATGCATAGAATATAAAGCAAGAAAGGCAAATCCATTAAACCGTGTGTATTGGTTTGAAAACAAACCAGTGGGAGATCACAAGTTAAGATTGAAATTAAAAATAAGTGAAATAATACAAGGAAAAGCACTGACAAAGTCAGATACAACCTAACACCCTGTTAGGGTGGTAGTAGCAGTCTAACTGAAGTAGTCTAGTTGAAGCGGTGATCTTGTGAAGGTCTAGTCTTCAGCTGAAGATCTAGTGGTAGCTTTGGTCTTCTGGGAACTCAGTAGACAGGGCTAGCTTAGGCAGTTCTAGGGCTAGGTTATATCCAGGTGGGAACACCTGGCTCTTCCTTCCTCGGCAGAGCATTTCATAATGGGATGAGATAAGTTCATGAGTCACACGGTGGGTCTTTGATGGCCCATTGCCTGTCATGCGGGGTGGGTCGTTAGCAAGTGATAATAGCTAACGGATGGCTCATTGCTTGTCATCCGGAGTGGGTGATAGCAGCTAATGGCCTACAGCTGGTGGTAATAGAATACTTAACTACATCAATATTGCAACCTAGGACATTATCCACCCCTTATTCTATTACCATCTACACAGTTTTCACTTAAGATAAGGTCTCCTTGTGGGACACAACGGGTTTCTTTATCTGCTTGCATCACCCACCAAGTATAACCAGGTCTTTGGGCAAAAACAACCCCACGGATGGGCTTGCCTTTGCTTGAGGTGGGACTAATCTAAACAGTCTTTCCTAAAAAACTTCTTATGTGTACCACAGGGACTTTATCTCTATCTACTGTGTGCAAAGGTTTGGACTCGGCAGGACTGGCTCGATTGATAGAACTCCTTGTGTTAACTATCTAGGTGGCTTTTGCTAAGTTCAGTTCTCAATTTTTGAAGGTTCTTTCGCTAAGTGCTTTCAAAGTTGTTTTAAGTAGTTTGTTGCACCGTTCAACTTTCCCGGCAGCTGGTGCATGATAGGGGATGTGGTATATCTATTCAATTTCGTGTTCTCTAGCTTAGGTGCTTATGAGGCCATTCTTGAAATGGGTTTTATTGTCAGACTCGATTCTCTCAGGGGTACCATGTTTTCACAGGACTTGCTTTTCTAGACTCAAGGTGGTGTTCCGGGCAGTAGCATGAGGCACAGGGTAGGTCTCTAACTATCTCGTGGTTGCTTCTACTATGGTTAACACGTAGCGCTTTCCTTGGCGGGTTTGGGGAAGTGTGATGTAGTCAACTTGCTATACTTTTTCATACTTGTACTTTGACTATCGTCTACTGTACTACAGAGGCTTCACTCGCTTGGCCTGTTTGATTGCAGCGCAAGTCTCACAGCTGTGGATGACCTGTGAGATGTTGTCTATGGTCAAGTTCACCTCTCGGTCACGAGCCCACTTGTATGTCGCATCTCTCTCTTGATGACCAGAGGCATCATGGGCTCAACGAGCTAGAAATAATTCTCCTTTGTGCTGCCAGTTTAGATCTACTTGTGACACTTTCACTTTGGCAGCTCGGCCTACCTGCTCGTTGTTACGATGTTTTTTATTAGCTCGACTTTTGGGTACATGTGCATCCACGTGTCGAACTTTCACGGTCAGCTTTTCTGCCCGGGCGGCGATGTTCTGCTAAATCTCAGCGGCTCAGATGGGTTTTCCTCTGCGCTGCCAGTTAGCCTTTCTCCAGCGATCTAACCATTCCCATAGCGCGTTGGTTACCATTTAGGAGTTAGTGTAGAGATAGAGCCTTGGCCATTTCTCTCGTTTGGCAATATCCAAAGCCAGTTGGATGGCTTTAAGCTCTGCGACTTGACTCGATCTACTTTGTCCTTCGGTAGCCTGTACAGCTTGTTGTGTGGGGCTCCACACTGCAGCTTTTTATTTTCGATTTGTGCCTACAATTCGGCAGGAACCATCGGTGAAGAGGGCATAGCGTCTTTCACTCTCCGGCAGCTCGTTATACGGGGGTGCTTTCTTGGCACGTGCTACTTTCTCTTCTGCTTCTTTTGAAGATAATTTAAAAGTCTCACCTTTAGGCTAGTTTGTTATAATTTTTAGAATCTCAGGGTGATTCGGGTTTCTAATACGGGCGCGCTGTGTGATGAGGGCAATCTATTTGCTTTACGTGGCATCAGTGGTATGGTGGGTAGAGGGAACTCTTCCCTTGAACATTTACTCCAGCACTGGCAATTGGGGTGCAAGGAGAAGTTGTGTTTTTGTGCCGATCACCTCTGAGGCAGCTTGGACTCTTTCGTAAGCTGCCAAGATTTTTTTCTCGGTGGGAGTGTAGTTCACTTTAGACTCTCTGTAACTTCGATTCTAGAATTTTAGTGGTTGACTTCGGGTTTTGCCAGGCACTTTCTGCTAAAGGCTCCAGGACAGACTATGGCTCTCGGCTGCAGAGTAAAGCACATTCTTTACCTCTGGTTCTGTTTTGACTGGTTTTAGGGTTACCGCATGAGCGATCTCTTGTTTGATCTGGGTGAAGGCTTGCTGCTGTTCAGGGCTTCAGTGGAAATCATTCTTCTTGCGGGTTATGAGGTAGAGAGGACTCACGATCTGGCTGTACTCAGGGATGTGCATTTTCTAAAAGCTTATGGCGCCTAGGAAAGCTTGCGTTTTCTTCTTGTTAGTTGGTGGAGACATTGTGATGATTTTATTGATGACCTCAGAAGGAATCTGACGCTGTTTGTCTTGCCACTTTACTCCCAGGAACTGGATCTCTCGGGCAGGTCCCTTGATTTTGCTCTTCTTGATGGTGAAACTGGCTTCTAGGAGAATTTTGATGATTTTTTCTCTTTTCTCAAATACTTTCGTTGCTGTGTTCTCCCATACAATGATGTCATCAATATACTGTAGATGTTTTGGAGCCTCACCCTTTTCCAGTGCAGCCTGGATTAGTCTATGGCAGATGGTGGGACTGTGCTTCCACCCCTGGGGTAGTCGGTTCCACGTGTACTGCACACCTCTCTAGGTGAAAGTAAATTGAGGCCTGCACTCTGCTGCCAGAGGAATGGAGAAAAAGGCATTGGCAATATCAATGGTCGTATATCACTTTGCTGCCTTGGATTCTAGCTCATACTGAAGTTTCAACATGTCCGGTACAGCAGCACTCAGTGGTGGTGTGACTTTATTCAGGCCACGGTAATTTACCGTCAGTCTCTATTTTTCACTGGACTTACGCACTGGCCATATGGGGCTGTTAAAGGGTGAGTGAGCTTTGCTGACCACCCCTTGGCTCTTTAGTTCCCGAATCATCTTATGGATGGGGGCTACAGAGTTTCTGTCAGTGCGGTATTGCCGGCGGTGCACTGTTGCTGTAGCAATTGGTACTTGCTGTTCTTTAATTTTCAGTAGTCTTACAGCAGATGGGTTATCTGAGAGACCGGGCAGGGTATTTAGTTGTTTTATGTCTTCCGTCTCTACGGCTGCTATTTCAAAAGCTCAGCGATGTCTCTTTGGGTCTTTGAAATATCCACTCTTGAGATAATCTATGCTGAGGATGCATGGGGCGTCTGGACCAGTTACAATGGGGTGTTTCTGCTACTCGTTCTCAGTTAAACTCACTTCAGCTTCTAGTACAGTCAGCTGCTGGGATCCTCTTGTCACTTCAGAAATAGAAATGGATTCGGTCTCTACATACCTGGATGGCATCAGGGTGCACTGAGCGCCGGTGTCAACCAAAGCCGTGTATCTTTGTGGGTCAGACGTGCTAGGCTATTGGATTTACACAGTTTAATAGATTTGATTATCCCTTTCCTCTACCTGGCTAGAGGCAGGGCTCCTCTAATCTTGTTTTTGGTGCACGATGTTTTTCTCTTGTAAATGTGTTTTTGAGGTTTTTTCAAGAGGATCAGTCATATTATCGCTTCTATTCTGTCTGGAGTTCTGTCCACAAGAGACTGGGGCAGTGTTGTACCTAGATGAGCCTCCTGAAGTGGATGTTTTCTTTTTCAATTCACGTACCCGGGCTGCTAAGGAGGAGGTGGGTTTCTTATCCCACTTTCTCATGTCTTCTCCATGCTCTTGCAGGAAAAACCAGAGGTCACGTCGCGGGGTTTGTCTTCTTTCCCTGGCTGGGGGACGTTTGCTCCTGATGGCAGAGACTCTGGTTGGTTTCGGTGTGACATGGAAAAATCTTTCTTTGAACTCTTTCTTTAGTTTCTGGAGGCTTTCTTCAATCAAGCTCTGGACTTGCTCGGCCAGGTTTGTTTCTACTGATGAGACCTGAGTGCGTAGTGGAGCGGTGACAGTGTTCTCGTAAATTCTCAGTTTGTTTGTTAACACGCCCACCTGGTCTTCGCCTTCCCTTCACTGCAGTGTTGCTAGGTAACGAGAGTATATCTCTGGTCTGAGCCGTGCGAATCTTAGCCACATTTGTGAAGTGCACCGGACATTATCTGGGCTCTTGGGGAATCTCTCGTTGTCTGAGAAAATGATCTCTAGCACGGCCAATTCCCTCAGGCATTGGATACCTTGTTCTATTGTGTTTCATTTCCTTTGGTGCATCTGGAGGTCTTCTTTGCACAGGTATCTGTCTCGTACACGCAGTAGCAATCGCCGCCAGAGGCTGAGAGTTTCCTGGGTTTTCCCAATCTTCTGGTCAATGACCACATCTTGAGACAGGGATCCCAGTTGTCTGGCTTCACTTCCATCTAGAATGGTGTTATTAGCTGCGGCATCCCAGATACGGAGCAGCCAGGTCAAGATGGACTCATTCGCCTGCCGGGTGAATTCCCTCCGTAGGTCACGCAGCTCCCCCAGGGATAGAGAGCGAGTGATGATCTCTGGTTCTGTCTCTTCTGCTTGGTGAGATGGTCTTGCCGCATCTTCATCAGTCGCTGTGCGGACTGACTTGCTCTTGGATTTCTTTTTCTGGACGGGGGCAACCGCTACTGGCTTTGGCTGTTCTGATTCGGCAATGGTCTGTGTTGAGACTGCTCTTTTGGTTCTTTTCTTCTTGCCTGCTGACTTGCTTCGTTTCTCTTCCTCAAGAAGACAAAGTATTGTTCTGTTCTTCAGCATGAGGTAAACGGTGCTGGTTAAAGAAAACAGAACTAACAAAAAGATTATGCCATCCCTAGCATCCAGAGAGAACTCAATGTTGTCAAAAATGGCTGTGTCTGACCTGAAAGGCTGGAAGAAACCGCTCTCTCCTCCTAGCCCCAGAGGGTGGGTGCGATTGCTGATGAGATCCCAGACGAAGCAGCTCAGGTTAGGCCAGGCAGACAAAGTCGAGTATATATAACGAATGGTGTTCATCGCCTCACAGGTAACCATGCCATAGGCATAATAAACTAATAGGGCAATTTTCATGCCATTCCCTGGTCGCAACAGGAGCAATACGACGGGCAGATAGTATCTCATTTGAGGAAAAATATAGAGAGCGAGATACAGTACCTATATAGATAAGCCGAGCATCATGGTGTTAGGATTTCTGAGTTTTCTCAGGTCGGGCCCCACGTTGGGCGCCAAAATATGTATTGGTTTGAAAACAAACCAGTGGGAGATCACAAGTTAAGATTGAAATTAAAAATAAGTGAAATAATATAAGGAAAAGCACTGACAAAGTCAGATACAACCTAACACCCTGTTAGGGTGGTAGTAGCAGTCTAACTGAAGTAGTCTAGTTGAAGCGGTGATCCTGTGAAGGTCTAGTCTTCAGCTGAAGATCCAGTGGTAGCTCTGGTCCTCTGGGAACCCAGTAGACAGGGCTAGCTCAGGCAGTTCCAGGGCCAGGTTATATCCAGGTGGGAACACCTGGCTCTTCCCTCCTCGGCAGAGCATCTCATAATGGGATGAGATAAGTCCATGAGTCACACGGTGGGTCTCTGATGGCCCATTGCCTGTCATGCGGGGTGGGTCGTTAGCAAGTGATAATAGCTAACGGATGGCCCATTGCCTGTCATCCGGAGTGGGTGATAGCAGCTAATGGCCCACAGCTGGTGGTAATAGAATACTTAACTACATCAATATTGCAACCTAGGACACCGTGAAACACTGAAGTACAGAAGGCTTGTCTTACCCCTTTTTTTTTTAGAAATTCCTCCTATCATATTTTGCACTTTTTTGCACTGAAATTTCAGTAAATTTGCATATTCAGGAAAACACCTGTTGAGCAGCTGATACGTAAATCCACATGTATCTGGAAATATTAAAAATCTATATCTATAGCTATATCTATAGCTGTATCTAATTTGAGGAGGATTTATTTGTAAGTGATTCTAGAGATCAACAGCACAAAGTGAGGATGTATTGGTGAATGTAGAGAGGGTACATGGTCTGTAAGGGTTAAGGACTAGTGCCCTGGGCTGTGGTCTCTGGGGACTGATACAATAGTCTGCAGGCACTATTCACAAGCCTGGTTCCTGCATGAGATATTAGTTTCAACGTGTTTGCAGCTGAATACAGGACTTCTAGAAATTGCTGCTAAGTAAATTTAATCAAGAGACCAATTTAGTCTTTTATCAGAAAGTCTTCATTTTGGTGTCATTATATTAAAATTTGAGTTGTTTTTCAAGTGATCTCAACTTTCAAGATTCAGCGTAGATTATATTTCTGAAAGGTGATGTTTGTAGTTGCAAAAAGAGCAAGACAGCTTTGATTATCTTGAAGTTTTGAAACTTAATCCCCTGAAATTTACTTTTGATGATAAAAGCAAACAATTGGAGTATATTTTAGTTAAAGAAACCTGAGTCTGAATGTCATATTCTGTAATTGCTTGAATAATCAGAAATGTGAATATATATCCATTCAAAAAATCCTTAGACTGGTAATGTATTTTCCAAATGTCATTTACTTTTGTTGCCCAGACTATATTCTCTCACCTTTTTGGTTTGTGAAGCGATAATGATGTTCATCAAAGTTTATATTAATCTTTTCTGTTATTGCTGCTTGATAAGAGAGTTGTAAAACAAAAATCCAGACGAATTAAAAAAGTAGGAAAATTTGGAGCTTAGACTGAAACACTATGCTTTTCTGTTTTGGAAAACAGCGTAATGCTGAGGATTAAACTTGGTTTGCCTCCCATTTATTTTGTTTTGTGTTCTGAGGTAGAAGCATAACATTAATTGTGGGTGGCTGCTGCTGTTCATATGAGACTGTCTCATAATTCAGACTGGAAACATCGGAGCTTTCCAATATCATCAGAAAGCCAGCAAACTTGGGCTGCCAGAGGAGAAGCCACAGCTCTGTCAGGCAGAAAGTTCATGGGTTTCTCTTTCCTGGTTATCCATTCTCCATTAAAATCAGACCTACTCAAAAGCCTCTCCAAACCTCCATTACTTTTAGTTGTAATCAAGCCTTGATTTTCCAGCATATGTAGATACACAACTACATGCAGTTGGAAAAAGGCAGTAAAGGACCTAAAGTAGTAAGTGTGCGCAGTGGAAAATAAATCACAAGCTTGGAAGGAAATTAATTGCTGAAGTGCAAACTCAAGACCTAGTTGCCCAGCAGTTACAGACAGCTGCCCAGAGTCTGAAGCAGCTAGAGATACTGTCCAAACTGAGAGAAGGTGTTACACAGTCCTTTTGGGATAGTTGGCTTCAGCGAGGCTCCCTGCTTCATTGTTGCTTTACCAGGAGTTAAGCTGATAAACAGTAGCTTCAGCAGCTTCCTAGGCTACTTAGTTCTGTTTTTAGGGATTTGGGGGGGACTCAGCATTTACTGTCTCATGTTTCTTTTGATCTGCCCTGACTGTCTCTATTGTTGCAGTGGCAGCCGGGCTGCATCTGCTTGGGCCTCAGGCTGCTTCAGGGTGGAATAGCATGGGTGGGAGCAAAGTGGACCTTGGTGCTATCTTCTCCTGGTCACAGTAGTTTTTACAGCAGTAGTTGTGTGTCTGAATGGAACTTTTCACAGTCCACTTTCTCCATGTAATTTTGTCTAGTATGTTTCAGTATGGCTGCTCTTGCCTTTATGAACAATTTCCCAAGATCAAATTCTATTCCCAGGTTCCAGGCTTCCATTGTGACTTTGTCTTCATTCTTGGCATTGTAACACATACCATGAGAGCTTGTGTGAGCATGGTCTCCTTCTGTATTTGCGGTGTGAGTGTCTTGCTATTCAGAAGTCTTTGGCTTAAAAATTGTCTCTATTTTATAGCAGCCAATTCTGATTGAAATAATGTGCAGGGAAGAAACATCTTCCCAAAAGCTCATTTCCAAATACTATTATTTGGATGATTAAGGAAATTCCAAACCCTACAAATAACTTGTAACTGTAAATAATTTTGTTCTGGGAGATGTCCATATAGTAAGCTCCTGATATTGCTAAGTTCACATGGGAGGATAAACAGCTAAATGAGTCATCATCAAATTTGCAGCTATTTCAGACAACCTGCAGTTTTGAAGCTATCCCAAGCCTTGTGGCAGTAGTATTGTCTTCTTCACATTATCATGACACTTACTGAAACTAGAATTTGAAGGCAATGAAAAGAATAATTTTAAAATAACCATTTACTATTTTTATGTACCTTTTTCTACTTGCTTTCAAATTGCAGGTAATTGTGAAATAGACTATCAACTCCCTCACTTTTTTACAATATGAATGTGTTTCATTTTCTGTCTCAAAATGCACTTTTGTTTCTCAGCGAGAGAGACCTTGTTGAGTTCATTTTGCAGACATGCAAATCATGTCCCTAACAAACCTTGACAAGTCTTTTAGATTTGGGCGTTTTTTAATGGGTTTTAGCACATCTGTTCTGTCAGTCTGACTACTGCAAATGCAAATGTCATCTGTTTAAAATCCTTATGACGTTCTCTAAGAAATTGCTGAGTGTATTTAGTACTTATCTGTAATTTTATACCTCAGTCTCTAGACTCTTCTCTTTACTCTGTCTTTTGTCTGCTCTTGGAGTCTGAACTAATCACTTTACCAAATGTGTATCTTCTTTTTTTCATGTTTTAAATTAACTGAGTGCCTTTAAAAGGTATTGAATAAGCACCAAAAAGTAAAATGTGGGTGTTTTACAAAGGTACATTCAAGTTTGTGTCTAGACTTGACCCTGCTGTTTCATGGTGTAGCTTTTGATGGACAAGCTCCCTTTTACCACAGGATTAGTTATCTCTAGTTGTCTTGAAATTTAAATTTGGACTTTGCTAAGTTTATAACCCTTCCTACCCTGAATTTGATTCACAAGGTCTTGGAAAGAGGTAAAAGTAGGTAAGAGGTTTCAAAGGTGCTGAACACTTGCAGATCCATTAATTTCATTGAGATATTTTGAACAGCAGCATTCAACAACCTACATTTCAAAAGTATGTTTTTCTTTAGAGCTGACTGTGGAGAGACAAGCACTAGATATTTCAGGATATCTTTTTTTTTTACTGTACCATAGCTTCAACCAAGTTAAAGGTTATTTTAGGAGTGCAGTCTTTCTATTTTGGCCTGTACAGCACTTTGCCCTTTTGTCAGCTAATGCTACTGCACCCTTACTTTCTAGCAAGGAGATATACTTTTCCTAGAGGGGAAATTGAAGGAGGGAATGAAATATCTGCATCTTCTTAATCTTTGTCTTCTACAGATTGTTGAATCAGGTTTCAGTCAGTTCATGGAGAGATGTGTTTACTGCCACAGTTGACAGGATTAGATCTTTTACCACTTTATAAATTACTAGTCACCATTTGCTTGCCATAGTCTTTTATGCCAAATGCATCAAAGATAGTGGAGTTTCCTGGGCTGTAGGTTTTCGTTATTCCGTTGTTCATGCATCTTGCCAGAGTGTTACACGTGTGAGGATGCACACATACAAATACGGAAGTCCAAAGTGAATCATGCAATGTGATGTTAACATAACTTATTTCTAAATTTGCAGACTGCTTTGAAGATTAGTTTACACTAAAACGTAACTTCAACCTGTTTATTTTTGGGGAAGTTACTTTATAGGAGACTATGATTTCAAAATTTCTATATGCTCTGTAATTTTTTATGGGAAGTCTCTTTGGATTCTGGGACAATTTGTGTCTGTGTACTGATCTGTTTAAGGAGGATGTACATGGTATGCCTATTCTATAGCATTTTCTTCTAAATAATACCCATGCTTTTCTGGAGATAAGAGAATCATTATGAGAGGATTAGTTTTGGGGTTTTTTCTCTTGATTCTCCTGTTACTTTTCCATAGTAAGAACTGGAGGGTGAAGCCTGGGAAATACAGTGCCAGGATGAGCATAGGTTGCTGAGTGCAGGCTTAGTCTAAGCACATAGGGCATTTGCAGTTCAAATCCTTTGAGGTCACAACACTGTCATGCTCTGCTTTGGCCAAATTTTGGAGGAATCACTTTTTTGAATGGTTTCTGGAAAGAGAAGATGTGTGCCCTTATTAAATGCAAAAGCAATTTCATCTGATTATTATACTTAGCATGCAAGCTGGCTTACTGTTTACTAAATATAAGTAGTGAAGTTGCTTGGAGTGATGGAGTGACTCTGTATGCAGTTCTGGTTAGGCTCGCCTTTTTCTGGGCAGCCTCCTCAGCAGTTTTCTTCTGTAAAATCCTGCTCTGGGAGTGTAGTTAGGTGATAGAGTAGAAATTAGGAAGGTACATCCAAGTTTCTTAAGTGTAGCAAGATGGTATCTTTTTTTCCTTTTACTCCTGAGGGCATGTGAATGTGCTCTTCAGAAGTAATGATATAAAATCCATAGTAAGGATATAAGGAAGGGATTGTAAGCATCATGCAGTAATGGAAATAAGTCTTAAAACATTTCATATTTATGAGTTTAAATGCTTGATTGTACTTACCGGGATGTGGCTAGCACAGTTTTTCCCATGGGAAGTTTTCTTGTGTTTTTGTAAATAAAGATAAAGTTTGAATGTTTTGGAACAGTGTCCCAGAACTTGGACAGTGCAGGCCTGGCCAATCAGGCCTGGGGGAAGGCTTCTGACTGACCAATCTGGGTGACTTTTGAGAACTCTATAAATGTGATGAAATCAAAACAATAAAGGTCATTCCTTCTTGCCACTGAGAACCGATGCATTCATTACTCTGCTAGCTGCTCAACAGCGACACCGGGATACTATATTTCTCTAGTATTTTAAAACAAAGTAACTAAAATAACTTTAGTTTTTTTCTAAATTAATACTTTCATTGTGTTTCACTTTCTTGAAACACAGAACGTAGAACTTGGGGAGGGGAGTCTAATTTGGTTGTAAAACAATAACCTTAATTCATGTCAATTTCCTTAATAGCAGATTGATTTGGCATGTAATTCTCAGTTTTAATTTGCTCCTGAGCTTTTAAGCATATCCAAACATATATTAGGATGCATAATTATTTGTGATAGCAGATTAGCACACATATAAATCCAAGATACGTGTACACCTTAAAGTGCTCAGATGTGCATCAGAAAATTCACTGATGGTATTAAATTCTCATATTTAATACATTTAAGAGAAGTGTTTATTAATTTCAATGTGTAAAGTTTTCAGATTCTTGGTGTAATACTAGGTAATAAATTAATTTTGTAAATATGTTATACTGATCATGTAGGACAGTGTGGCACAAAGGAGTTTTTGATGGAGGTCGTAGTTGTCCACCTGATAAGTGCTGATTGAATTTACATTTGTGTCAAACTTTCAGGGAAAATAAGTTGAAAAGAACGAAGAGAGAAAAAAAGCAATACTTCTACAGCTGATCAGTAGCTTTACTGGTTATTTACTTTAAATACAATCTACTGAAATGAAGAAAACTAGGGAATGGAAATACGCAAAACCTTTTAAACCTATTTTAAGGTGTAACTATCCAATTAAAACTATTGCTTTTTAGAGGCATGATAATTCTGCTGCTCATAAGTTTTGTCTGTATATCCGTTTGGGGACAGTGATACAGATTACTTTGGCTAAGCTCAATTTTGTGTTCACGTGCATCTTATATTGGTCTGTGTATTGTACTCAAGAGTTGATGATTCACCTCTTTTTAATGAGAATGAAATTTATAGTTGTAAACTTCATATTACCTGGCAAAGTAATCACAGACCCAAAATCTTAAAAAGTTTGTGCATAAAAGTAGTGACTATAACAGATGAAAATTTATTTTCCACAGCTGAACCACTCATCTCATGCACGTGTAATTATTTTTGTCTTTTTATTTTACTTCTCATCATTATGTAGAACTCTCATTTTGTTTAGTAGAAGTAATTGACAAAGTACAGCTGTTAAATTGCTTCATAACAGGAGGACAATATTGCAAATTTGGTTGTATGTAAAGGCACATGAAGTGATGTAAATTCTCAATCCATCTACCGGAAAATTGTAATTCAGGTGCAAGTTCAAGCTGGAAAATATGTTCGCGTGTCCAAATGCCTTACACATAGGAGAATATAAAGCTAAAGTGGCTGATTATAAGTCATTTTGTCTTGAATCTGGAGAAAATATTTATTGGCAAAAGCCAGAGGCCATAGAAATGAATTGTCTTATGTTTTGCTGTGTTAGATGCCTCCCTGGTTGGCCTCTGGATGAGCCATGGTCCCTAGCAGGAGAGGCAGCTCTGAGATCATAACACAGTACAATACAGACCTGCAGTCAGCTCTGGGGTAATACCTTTTGGACATTACAAACCCCAACAGATTTGAATCAGTCTTCTTCAAAAATCTTTGTATTAAAGAAAAATACCCATCTCTCTGAACTGTTTATCTCCACTGAAGGATTTTTGTTGAGACAAACTTCGACATAAGCCTCCAAGTTACTACAGAGGTCGTAAAGGCATCTGAAAAATGCATCATGTGGTCGATCATAGGTGTGCTGCTGAATTTATGTGTGTGTGTGTGTGTGTGTGTGTGTGTGTCCATGTCACACAGTTATTTTTTAGCTATTGTGCTGGTGAAGGAAAATCTACTGTTATGTCCTGGCTGCATCCCAGACTCTGCAGAGTGAGGGAGGCAGACAGATGGAAAACCTGTAGGTTAAAGTTTGGACAATAGACCAGCATGGTTCCTCCACTGCACTGGGATGACCACACCCACACTACTGGCTTAAGGTTTGGGGAGTACCTGAGTCACAAACTCAATCCTAGAAATGGCTAAGGCAGCCAGCTGGACTCCCAAATGTGACCAGCAAAGTATTTTTTGCAGGTAGCATACTCCACCCCTGCAGTCTCCCCCACTACCAAAACCTTGCCACACAAACCCAATACACATTTCTGCAGGAAAAAAGTCCTTATTGCCATTTATCATAATGAACAGAGCAGTTAGGGCTTTGCCAGACTATTTCAGAGCAATGTACAAAAAAGAATGTCCGAGTTTTCTGGTTTTTGTCTTCCAAAATGTTAACATTTGGTATTAAAAATATGATTGTGTTAAGATTCATGTTCCTGCTTCATTTATTTCTTAAATATCACATGGAGTTAATGGCAATAGGTCATAACATGCTTATGTGCTGTTGATTACCTTAGATGATTTAGTTGTATTTTCTACAGAATGCAAATTTGTGAGGTATTTTGAGAGTTTTCATCATTAGAAGAATAGCAGAAGCTGAAGTCTGTCTTTTAACGTATGTTTTCACAAAATACAGCTTTTACTTGACAGCATTTAAGTGAAGTACGGTAATTATGACATTAAGTGATGAGATAATATTTCTGTGTTTTCATTAATAATGCAAATAAGCATATTTTTTTCTTAAGGCAAATGTTCAAATGTCGCTGTTGAGCTGCTAGCAGAGAAAGGACCCAGGTTCTCAGTGTGGCAAGAAAAGAGAGATTTATAATTTTGATTCCAACTTATATAGACTTTTCAGAGGTCACCCAGATTGGTCAGTCAGAAACCTCCCCCTAGGCCTGATTGGCCAGGCCTGAACTATCCAAATCTTGAGACACTGTTTCAATAACATCCAAACTTTATCTTTGTTTATAAAACACAGGAGAAAGTTCTCATGGGAAAGACCTGTGCTAGCCACATTCAAATAATTCTTAAGAACAAAAAATTGTTTTGTTGATTGAACTAAATATGCATTCAAACTGTGATTGTGTTTATACAATGACAATGGCTGGGGATTTTTAAGTCTCTTCTTGTAATGTAGCATCTCTACGGGATATATTCCCATCCCATGCATAGAGTTTGCACAGAAATTAATCGTTCTTTCCATCAGACTTTTGGTTAAGTTTGAGCATCCTCCTTTCACTTGTTAACTCTGTCACAAAATCTTGCTTCACATTCAGTTTAAATCCTCTTTTAATACTCTTGATGAATTCTTATAATTAGTTTATCCTTTCATTTTAAACTTCTGATCTGAGATTTTTCCTCTGATCTGCTCAGTTGATTTTTTTTTTCCCTTGCAGCAAGAATGTATTTAATGACCTGGTATAAGTGTGACTTTTCCTATTTGTCTGAATGTGGGTTTTTTAAAAATTTTCTGATGGACTTCCTTCATAAATTAATAAACTGTCTTTATGAGAGAAAAAACACATTGCATCTAAATACCTTATCTTTCTGATAATTGAGTAGTAACCCAGAAACTCGCTGTTCAGAGTATTTACTTCATAAATTCAGTGTGTTGTTTTGTCAAAGAAATCACTGACACTTCAAGTTCTCAATAACTACAGTAGCACCTACATTGCCTCCACAGAAAGCCACACTTTAAGGCTTGGCGAGGCACAACCTCAAGGTGCAAGAGTGTGTGTTCTCCTTGTGCAACTTTCTGCCAAGTTCTGAGACCTGAAGCAGGCCCAAAGAAATGTTTTTGCTGTGGGAAATGACACCTTTGCAAGTTTGATAGATGCTCATAGCCCATGGTTATACTGAGATGTCATAGTTGCACACTGCAGACTGCCACAGTTAATGCAAAGCTACCTTTATCACCAAAACAAGTTTGTTCTGGAATTATTAGCTGTGACTCTGGAGCACAGGATTTTAAAATCTTGCATGGACAGAATGGGTTTTAGGCCTTTCGTTATCTTTTGGGAGTTCACTACCATCCTTGTCTGTAAAGGCAGCATGCTGTTTTAACTGGAAGGAAAAAGGGGATTTGAGCTCTTATCATTGATTCTCCTTTTATTCCTGTTTTCCATAAAGGCAAGGTAGCCAATGTAGCATTTCTGAAGTCCTTTTCCAAGGTGACAAGCAACATTCAGTTATTTTAGGAAAGTCAGTGTGCCTTGCTTTTCTCCTTAAACCTCCTGTTTTCTTTTACAGATGCTTATTTTGTATGCTGCTTGCATTTTACCTTCTGTGTGTTAGGGGAGAGCCCTAAAGAGCAATCTGTGAAGATCTTGTATCTGGTGATGAAGAGTTCAGGCAGGTTAGCAGATTCCTCAGGTTCTCACAGTACGTGAGAGGATTGTGACAAAGTCATGAATAGGGTTCACCTGCTGCTTCTTTAATAGCTCCTTCAGTTAAACCTCACACAACTGTGCTCTGCATCATGCTTTTGTATTTTTTATATGTGAAGTGGACATTTGAAACCACTTACATCTTTGCTAAGTGCTGCCATACTGAGGAGGCTGCCTAGGAAAGAGCTGCATTTGCCACAGCTCTCCTTCAGTCTCGGTTCATTTAGAGACACAATGTGCCTCTCTTCAGATTTTCCATACTCTTGGATTATTTGCAGTGACTACAGGAGTCCCTCTGAAGAAGAGAGATTATTTACTTGCCCGTAGCAGATTTTACTTTGAGATATGCTATCTACACATTGAACCCTTCCCTTCAGCTGTGTTTCTCGGTTAGGTGTAATCAGTGGACTCTGAGGGGATCTGAGCCACTCCTGTTACTACATGAGTTGCTGGCTGAAAGATGTGGGCATGAAGGATGTTTCTTTGGATGCTGCTGTCATAAAACACATCATAGTTCAGTGCTTGTATACACCACAATGTGATTACATATAGGTAACTCATCTTCTCTGAAGTGGTCTATAGGTATATAACTGGTCTTTGCCTTCTCCTTCGAATATTTCTGCTCTGTTATTTTTTGTTAATGGCAAACCAAGTGCCAAAGAGATTTTTATTGTTACTGTTTTCAAGAGTGAGTTTTTCCCTAATGGTAGAAATACTAACATTTAAACCTATTCTTAGGCTGAAAACTGGGGTATCTTCTAGAAGAAAATACAAGTGTCCTAGAAAGTGAGAACTGTAAAATATAATAAATATTTTCAAGTGGTGTTTTTCTTTTGCTAAGGTAAAACACTATGAAAACCTTTAGTGAGATGCTTAACTAGTGTGTCTTCTACTCAGCTGATAAAAAGCCCCAACCTACTAAAATTCTTGGAAATTCAGTGCTGGCACTGAAACTGAAGGAAGGGAGGTGTTGTGAATAACAAAGACTTGCAATAGATCACAGAGGATGAAATATTTTTCATTAGTGGACTCAGAGGTTAAATCAATAAATAATTTCTAAAGTTATGCCATGTTTTTCCTACCTACTTCAAGCATGTCTGAAACTCCTACCCACATGGAATAAGCATTTTCAGAATGCTGTTACTTAGATGGTAGTTTTGCATCAATTGCTCAATATTCTCTCTGTAATAAATGATCTTAAATTTTCTGAGATAAAGTTTGTTTCATCCTTAATTATCCTAATTTGCCACTACCTTCAGACCTCCTTTTATACCATGCCTTCTGTTTTTTCAAAGTTGAAAAGCCAGTGTTTGTTTTAGGCCCGACAAGTTACACCCATACATTGGATTTCAGATTGGAAATTTAGTTTTTTGCACCAGCCTTGTGGATCTTCTTGCCTAAGAATTCTTCCTATCTCGTGCTGGTATTGCAGAGCTAAAAGGGTCCTGTTGTGCCTGGCAGGCATTTGACAGGCTTTCCAGGTTCTTTAACTGATGCCCAAAGGCTATTGTGGAACATTATGTGATTTGATAAAATTGATTTCTGTGATATGGTCTGAATGCAAACACTGCTGTTTCTGCTGAATTGATTCCCTTTTTGTATTCTACTCCCTCTGTATCATACTGTGCATATTTTATAAAATTATTCATTACATTTAAGTAGACTTTAACAGGAAGAGTTCATGGTCACTATTAAATTCAAACTTGTGTTCAGCTTGCAAAATTGAATAGTTATAACCACCTTATTTCATTCATTTGAGACATTTTTCAGTTCTCTCTGTATTGGTTTGATTTAATTCTGCAGCTTTAGCCTGCTCCAGAAGTTTGACAGCTTTTGGGGAGGTCTTTCCTGCTGCAAATTATATGATTCTCTCATTAGAATGTTGAAAACCTCAGAAAAAGTTTTTTTTTTTTCTCTGTCAGTCTCACTATCAATATATTCTCTCTTTGTTTCTGTATTCATCTCTTTAGTGATAAGAGTTTTCCACTTTTTCCTTTATCAGAACTATTAGATTTAATATTCCTGTCTGAGGACATCATTGATGTTCTTTTATAATGATGCTTTTGAAGGTTTTCAGTTCTCTTCCATCTCTTTCATAAATAATGCTTTTTGACTTCTACCAACTATTTGTGGATTTCCTGACATTTATAATTTTCCTTGATATAAGACTGATGCTAGTTTTTGAGCAGTTGCCTTGCTACATACTGATTCTTACTTCACTTTCAGTTGTAACTGTCCTGCCTAATTTAGTAATTGTGGACGCCTCAGAGACTCTGTTTGGGTTCTGGGACTTCATGTGCCAAGTCCTTCTGTCTTACCGTGTCAAGATACAAGAAAATCTGTTTCCCTTAGTCTTCAGATATTGCTCCTGTGCTTTGAATTAGGTTCTAAACCCACGTGGTACTGATCCTATTTCTTGTCTAACTCCATATATTTATATGTGAGAAAGAAGTTATTAATCTCAGTTACATCTTTATTCATCTTCTTCTGCTGTTAAATTTACCTGAAACCTTGTTCCCTAAATACAATTTTGATACATTACCTATCCAATGTTAATGGTTCAGTGATGCCAAAGAGCTTTAGTTGCCGTAATTGGAATGCTGTCATATCTTTGAATTCTTCATAAAACATACTTTTAATTTTGTCTTCGATGATTCCTCTGTGATAACAGCATATTTTAGATGTTGCGCTAGTTCTCTTTTAACTTTCAGTCACTGGCAGGTCAAATCAGGTAACTGCTCACAACATCAAGTTGCCTTAATTGTTTCCCCACAGTATGAGTTTGTTAACTTTGAAAGCTTCATTTTCTGGCTATTTTTCTTCTTTACAATGTACAAACACATTTACATTGTGTGTGCTCCCCAGCATAACAGAGGACATCTGACACATGGAAGCCCAAAATATTTCAGGTGACCATCTTGAAGCCTCCTGTTTGAATAGTTGGGGTGGTTTCATTATCTTTTCTAAAGTTCTGAATTTTATTTGGACTTCATGAATAGCTTTGCTATTATTATTTACTGATACCTCTTCTCATCTTGGTGTACATTTTTCATTTTACATTTGTCTGATTTTTTTTTTTTTTAATTTCTCACTTAGTAACCCTCCCTTTAGGCAGAGAGGCTACTGCTTGACTTACTTTTAAGATTTGTGGCTGTGTACAGCCTTTCAGAGTCCTCCAGAAACAAGACACCTGAACTTATACACGTTTAACAGTCCTCTATTTTATTAAAAGCTTTTGACTGTGACAAAATATACTGATAATTATATGGTAACCTATCCTAATTGTAATTTTTAAGGCATCTACAGCTTAGTGACCCACTGAAAGTGAAGTAGTTCACTGAACTGAACAGAGTGAAATGGATAAGAGCTTCCCTGAGGCAACAGTGTCTATTGATTTTGTATTGTTTTAACTTTGTCATTGGCAAGCTAACAGTCTACATTTAAAATACCATCTCTTCTCTTCCTGATTTTGCTTGTGATGTCCTGTATGTGTAGCTTGGTGTGCCTGTATGAATCTGAATGTCCTTCAAAACTTTTGAAGGAATGTATGCGCTAATTACTTCTGTTGACTCCCATTTCTAAATTGATTCTGTCTTTTTCAAAGAAATGTTCTTAAATTACTGGCAATTCTAGACAAAAGAAGCTGCTACCAAAATGTTACAAACACAAAGTGTGTAAAAACCTGGCTAGTTGAAGCCATCTTTCTGAGAGGTTAACTAGGATATTTTAGAGCTGTTTTCCTGGTGATTTTGCTTTTTTGTCCCATGTCTTCAGCTGCATAGCAGTCTGAGCCCATTCCTCCACCTGGAAGAGAAGCCACAGTATTTTGGTCTAAGTTATATTTTTGTAACTGATGCATAAATTAATATCTTATTTTTATGGGCCAATCCTGTCTAATCTCTTATATTCTGAACTCAGCTGCTGTTTGGGTATACCTGAGAACAAAAGAGATACTTCTCACAGCCTTTGTGCTACCTTCCAGTAAGCCAGGTGAACTGTGCTTGCTCATAAAGAGAGATATTATTTCTGGTGTGATTTCTTTAAATTCAGATTGTTATCAGGGCATGTCATGAATGAGACAAGACAGTGATCTACAGACAGTGTTTGTATGCTGTCACTCCAGTGATGCCCATTACCTTAGCAGTCATGCCCAGTTCTTTTTGTATATTGTTTCAATTATACTTTTACATGAATGAATGAATAATTCTTTATACAAGTCCTTTGATATATTTACTTCATAATTTCTTTAAATTTATTCTTGCATGGTAAATTCTCTGTTTCCCAGTGATCCAAGTTATATTGCATTATGGTGATTGAAGTATGATTATATTGAAATATAATTAACTTTATCTTATCACACTTCAATTAGTAAAACACACTGTATTTCTTTGAAGTCAAGCTCATGGGTTTTGGCTTAATAAGGAAATAGCATTGCTTGTGAGTCTGAAGTGTTACCTCTGAAACTTTGTTTCTGAAGCTATACAGATGTTACATTCTGAGTACCTACCAATCCTTGTGTCACACTTTGGTCTGAAGTGTTACGACCATATAGTCACATTTGCCAGTGTATCATGGAATAAAAATGAAAAACTTCGAAGTTACACGAAAGTATCTTTGAATCTTTATGCAGTAGGGAGTATGTTACTGGAATTTTGAGCCAAATACTTTACTTCCTCTTAGAACTGAGAAATTTATTAGTATTCAGATTTACTTATTATGCTTTTGATAGAAGCAGTAGTTCCCTATGCAGCCTCTTTCCTGTACGTATATTGCTCTTTAAGGGGGAAAAAAAAAGTTTTAGAGAGGTGATAGTAAAAGGTTTTGACCTACCAGATACTTGATACATGAGGAACACTGGCTCTGAAAAATTCACATTTAAAAATGTATAGGAATGTACACCAGCAAGAACTGCCTGGTGTAAAACTGCAGCATTGATTAGTTAGAGTTCATGAGCTGTGATTTAAATGTCTCTGGCTAACATTCAGGAAAACTGCTTATGGCTGCTAAAACCTTGCCCTAGACAACCTGCCTGCCGCTCTGTTAAAACTTTGACTCTTAGATTTAATTACAGAGACACCTTTTGTAACTGTTGTGGCCATAAGGATGTAGCATATAAGCTACTGTGTTTTGGGTGATCAGCTGGTGTGGTAAAAGTTTTGTTTCATTAGATCTTTTGAAAATGGAATGGAGTTTATGTTAAATTTTAGTGCACATCATGCCTATGTTAACTGCTGTTTCCTTCACAATGTTGATCCTTTCCATGTAGATGTTTGCAACTGGAAAACTTTTCATGTGGTTATTTCTCACAAAGTTATAAGACAGAAAAAAGATCCAGTCAAATTTTTTGTATAGGTTGTGATGTGAAAGAGTTGTGTCTCTTTTAAATCTATCAGCTGTTTGGGGGTAACTCTTTCAAACTGAGCACATTTTGCTCAAAATCTGCTTAATTTCTATACTGCCATTCTCTACTCTTTCTCTGTGCTGCAGAAGTTATTAATAGAAACAATCTTGAACCAAAACCTTGGAATAAAATATCTGGCTCAATGGCAACTTTATTTCCTGAATTTTTTATCCTGATCAATTCTTGGTTGTGTTTCAGACAGAAATCTTACATTCTCTGTTAAAGTCTTGCAACTTATCATACTACTGCTACTACTCCTCCTCCTTTGACAACTTCTTCTGTACCCCTTTACCACCACATTGCTGACTTTGGCCTGTGTTTGAAATGTCCTTGGCCTTAGTTTTGTTTCCAGTTCTAGCTTAATTATTTTCTAAAACTTAATTCTCTCATCCCTTACCTTGTGTAAGGTTCATTGATTTTTTGCTACCTGCTTACTAGAAAACAAATTAACCCAGACTTGAAAGAAAAATTTTAAAAGGAGATAATTTATCCAAATTCTAGAACTATTTTAAGAGATTTTTATCATGTTGTGCCTGTATTGTTGCATGCTGTCAACACCCCTCTCTAAAAGGATAGGTTACCGTGGGCAATGTTACTGTAAAGACTAACATAGATTATCAGAGGTATGGCAGATCTTCACACAAAGGAAATTAAGGACTCTTCCATTTGGAAAAGTGCTAATTGAGAGGGACTTAGAACAGAGGTCAGTAAAATCATGAAGAGCACTGAGAAGGTGAACAGCGTTGTTACTAGTTTCTCCCAGTGTAACAATTAAGGGGCATCCAATGGAATTAGCAAGTGGAAGGGTCACCAGAGATTTTTTTTTCTTTTTCTTTCAAGTGGTTTTGATATGGAGTGGTTTAGATTCAAGGGGACACTTGCTGACAAGTTAATGGAAAAGAAATCCATCAGAAGCTACTGGTTATAAAAACACATCTCTGACAAAATCCAGTTGGGAAGGATGAAGGGATTCTGGGGGGGCTCAACATTCGAAACACTTCCCTGGGCTACTTCTGATGCCCATTGCTAGAAGTAGATTGCTGGCTTAGATGGACCTTTAGACCAGTGTGTCATATCTTCAAGATCCCTGAAACATTGCAGGACTGTAGATTATAGGGGGGTAGAAACACATGTTCAGAAAAAAATTATTTTCTTTTTTTTTTTTTTTTTATTAGCATTTGTTAATGGAGCCCTGCTTGCAATTTTTTCATTTGGTTGCATCATGCCAAAAAGGCATGCTAATCATTCTATTTCATATGCCTGATTTCTGTGTCAGAGTGAAGAGCTAAATGACTGTCACTGAAACAGACATGGATGAGTCCTCAGAGCCCAAGACATTTAGTATTGGTGATAAGCATTGTGTCAGACTGAGAAAAAGTATATTATATTCTCAGCATCTCCTGGCTGAGATCCTATTATTTCTGACCATGCGTGACGGCTCTAATGTTAAACAGTGAAGGGTCATAGAAAATTAGTGTAATTTCAATGGCTGCTTTAGTGCAGCAAACATTGAGTCAGTTCCCAAGAACAGTTCCCTGGTGCAACCCTTAATAAATTCAAACTTTATTTTTAGGATGACCTTTAGTAATGCAAGCCTTGATGCATTGAGATGCTGTTCACTTTTGATGCATCTCCAAATCCCTTTTTTATGCATTTTAAATCAACACACGCTTATTCTGAATTTATGTGTGTTGATAGACAGAGAGATGTAATTTAAACACATCTGTTCAAATATGCATTTCAGATCAACTTGGTGCCGGTTCTTATAATACGGCTGAGTTTTTGACGGGTACTGTATCCCTAAAGTACACAGCAGATGGTATTTATTAGAGATTGAATGGAAATGAAGTTTAAGGATGTTGAGCTTTTTGTCTTAAGTCGCTCATTTTTTAATCATAGAACAATAATGATCTGAAGTTATAAATCCATAATGAAGTTCTATAAAATGTTTCTTTTTTATGGGAAGAGTTGAACACGTTATATTTGAGTAAAGTTAGTCCAAGCCTTAACTGTTTGGTTTAGGTTTTTTTGGGGTTTGTTTTTTTTTTTTTTTTTTTTTAAATTGATAATGGGAAGTATTATAACGTTTCTCCTAAACCATTTGGGCTGCAACTAGTAGGAACTCTGGCAACCTTCACTATAATTGTTTGAAGAGAGTAAAACCATGTGTACTCTTTCATCCTCAGGCAGTGAGCCATGCTAATTATCAGATACACTTTTTATCTAGGTCACTATTCCCTGGTAACAAGGACAGCCCAGTCCCTACTCACACAGAGTCCTCCACACCTATACCTTCTCAAGCTGAGTTTTGGAAATCAGGTCTCCTCGCTGCCTCCAGGTGTCATTCAGCCCAGTTTCTGAAAGAGCTCTTCTAGGGGCAGGATGTGGGTTTGGAAAAGAACTGTCATTAAAAAGTGCCTGTTCTCACTCTCAGTTAAACTCTGAGAGCTGTTAGCTTGTGCTTCTTGATCACAGATACTACTCTACAGCTTTTTAAAGGTGACTTTACATCAAAACCACTAACAACTCCAAATTCAAACCCATATTAAGCTGCACTTGCAAATCTGTTGGACACTGCTGCAGATCTCAAAGCTCAGGTGTAATGTATTCCCTGTGGGAATCATCACCAGGAGCAACCTCGAGTGCTCTGTAAGGCATGGAATGCAAAAAGCAGGATACATCCCCTGACTCTATAGCTGTCAGGCTGGACTTCATATGTAGTTTCTGCTACCTTTGAAATTTGAAGTGTTTCACTACGAACCACCTCCAAATTAACTGGTAGTATTTAATGGCCTTGCCAGTTATTCTCCTAGGTGTATATACCTTCTTTTAGGGAAATTTGCAGGAATACTCTGAAAAAAATACTCAGGGGTCATGTCTGGCTTTCATTTGTCTGTTTTGTTATTTTTTAATCAAAGCAAGCATTCAACAATATGGCATTACAATTAATTTTTCTGGTTTGTTGGGTCTTGGGCATCAATTTCAGAGAGATATGATCCAAGCTGTGAAAATAAGTTTTTAAAAAAGTATTAAAATTATGCATTTTGCACGCATAAACAAAATACAATTTACTTAAACATCTGCTAGTATTCATTGTCTCAGTGGTTGAGTAAAAGTGAGTTGACTTATAAATCAAGCCACTAAAGACTTTTACATGAAGTATCAACATAGTTATCTTTTTTGCTTTAGTTCAGGCAAACTGAGGTGAAGGAGAACTGATTTGTGAGACAGCCTGGAGTTGTGTTACGCAGTAATAGAGAACATTTTAAAATATTTGAAATAAAATAATTTCTTATATCCTGTCTAATTCCTATATAAATTTTCTTAAATATTAATGTTCATGATATATATAGCTTCATTTTAATAAGGTGTCTTACCAAAGGATAGTTTATATCTAGCCATAAGGCTCAGTATGTTATCATTTAAAAGACTTTACAAAGAAGTGTTTATGACATGTCCATTGTCATTTAACCAAGGTACTTTCCAGTTTCACTCCATGTGTAAATCAGTTCAGCAGTTGATCTGAGGGTTCAAAAGAACTTGTTTTTCTGACACAGAGGTTCTGAACTCACACATCCTGGACTACTTTTAAACACATATGGAAAAGATTACTAAGAAAAACATTTTCAGTGGATATCCATTTATTAGATGCCTGTTCATCCATTGTGCAATTCAGAGTAAATCATAAATGGGAAAGGATGGAGAACCCCCTGCTTCAGAAATTATGTTCAGGTTTAGTCCCCTAACTGCAGACACTTAACTTAGGAGTATATTTTCCTGTGCTGCATTTATAGTCCATGGGGAGACAGAGAGGGAGAGAGAAGTGCCGGAGGATTTCAGAACAGAAATAGGCTGAATTCCTTTCTCAAAGTGTGGGGATTTTTCCATGGCTTAATCCTCAGGTTAATCTCCACATAGTCAAGAGAGACGCGGGGTGAAGTTTCCTGTTGTTCCTGGGCAGTGCTTCCAGCTGAGCACTCTGTTTCTCTTGTGCTAGCTCCAGCTTGTGTGACTCCTCAGTGTGCAATTCAAGTTGAAGTCAGAAATCCCACAAGGCTAGACCTCATGGAGAAAAGAGAAGGAGGGAGGAAAAAGGCTTCTGGAAGGCTGTGTGTGGTCATGGGGAAGATGCAAACATGTCCTTCAGTTCCAACACAAAATGGCACGTTGAGATGCCTGTTAGGCTCTGTAAATACACTTGAAAGACTAACTCAGATACCCTCAAATTATTTAATCCATTAACCCATTTCATTTGCATATTCTCTGATTGGGCATATACTGCAGAAGGGTTCTAACATATAAAATAATGTATGATGTTGAAATAAAATTTCAGAATAGACTGGTTTTATTTTCATAAAAATTCCACTTTTTTCCCCCTAACATTTTTTCAATGCAAATTTCTAATTTATGAATCAAGAAGTTGCTATGTCATCCCATTTTTTGTTTTGACTTTAATTACTATAGATTACCCAGGCAGTTCTCAGACCCTTCTGTAAGTAGTGCTTTCTTTTTATTCATATTGTTATTTATTCTAATCCAGTGTCTTGTTGTAATATAAGGGGTGGAGGTGGCTGATCTTGCTTAAGAGCAAGCTGGTGGATTTAAGTAATTTCTGGATTTAAATTTTAATTGCTGAACTGGTAGTGGGAAGAATATGTGATCATGCAAAAGAATTTCAAGTGGTCATGTGAGTAGCTGAAGGTGATAATTTTAGCTCCTTTACATAATTTCTTCCCTAAGCACGGACTTGGTTTGTAATGGTTATTGCTAAAGGAAACGTTTTTCTGTAACTAAAACCACATTAAATGGTCCATGTAACAAGTGAATCCTAGAAATTTTCACAATTTTTCTGCTGCTTTTCTTAGAAATATTGCTCTGTGAAAATGGGGGTGGGAGGGTGGTTTTACTATTTTTTTTTTGACAGCTTTATACTTTTGTCTCTTTTCTAAATTACTTGTCCATGACTTGACTTCCAGGCATCAGTCTCTCCCTTGGGTCTGACTTTTTTCTCTGACCCTAGAGGCTGACTTGGTTCCTCTTTAGGTAGAGCGTAAGATGTTGTGGTTTTTTTCTGCATTCTTTCAAACACATCTTGTTCTTCCTTTCTGTGAGGTTTGGTTACCTCTGCTCTCAGCACTTCTTCATGCGTGTGTTGGTCCTTACAGCATCACACTCTAAGATGAAGTAGTTGCTTCTTTTTGGGTGGTCAGAATTGCCCAAGATGCTTGGTGTTTGCGCTGGTCTAGCTCAGTACAGCAAAACATCAGTCTGCGTGAATAGATGAAGGAATTGATGTATATAGAGGAACATAGAGGAGAGAATATTCAGGAACCCTAAGTATTGGGGCTGTATTATCTTATGCATGGCATTGGTTATTCCTCCAATTCATCTTTTTCTGAAATTCTACAGTTTTATTGTAAAATGTGCCAATTAAGAGTCAACATGTATTGTAGGACTTCTCTCCTATGCCCTAGAAAACATTTGTGGAAACTGAATATTTAGACTAACTTTAAATGCATTCATGCAATAAATGTTACAGGGGATGGATGTTAAGCAGTTTTTTCTTTGTTTGTTTCAGAATAGATAAAGCAGCATTTCATGTAAAAAAAAAATACTGGCTGATGCACAAGAACTTGGTTTTGTGTGATTTTGGATCATATTTCATAGCTGGGGCAATTCCTAAACATGATCTGAATCTATGTAATAAAGAATTTTGTGCTGCTTTCTTTCAAGCTGTCAAAGAAAAGGTCACTTTAATTTTCAAGTGTGTATGTGTTCTATATTTTTCCATAATTTTATCTTTTTCCCCCTCTGTTTTTCATTAAGAAACTGTGTTTTGCATGTGGAACTAATTGTACATAGTTTTGTTCATCACTGCTTTGAAAAAGTCTTAAGAGCTTGATTTTTGTCCTTTTGGATTTTATTCTGAGTGAAATCTCATGCTTTTCTCCCCTTTCTAAACTTCTTGTCAAACAATATAATCAGCAGTGATATAAAAATGCACTATGCAATGTCATATTTTAGGCAGTTACACTGGATTGAACTGTAATTAATTGCTGTTGCTGAATACACCGTGGTCCTTATTCTCTTTTTATACCCAGGCTTTTCTTTTTGTGTAATAATTCCATCCAGGAAGAAATCTAATTACTACGATAATTAACACCTTATCAGCAAATGGAGTTCAGACATTTGCAGAGTTTATGAATTTTTTAAATATGTAATTTCCTTTTAACTGAATGACAACTGGTGTTATGGAGAAAAAGAGCATATTTTATTGTATCTAGCTTGATTGGACCTTATAATTCATGTTGCTATAGAGACAACCAGGCCTTTGTAAAGGATGGTATTACTACTACCATTGGTAATAAATGCTTTGACTGTTGCCAGTAGTGTCATTAAAATGGATAAAATAACTTCATTATAATGGTTTTGTCAAACATAATGAATGTTCTGTTCATGTTCTGAGAAATGGCAGCTGATGTTAGGTGGCATTGGTTTATAAAGTAATGTGCCCTTTCTTCCATGAGCTTACTGCTGCTGCACAAGATATTTGTGGTATGAGCAAAATCACATTGCAGGATACACTGCTGATCCCTTCACTCAGTCCTTAAAGATATGGAATTTTATTGTTACTTGATATCAAGCAGAAGTTTGTATCTTGACGCTTGTCAGTCTTAAGATAGCAATGGTAACTGAGGGCGTGGAGCCAACAGCTCTGGGGGTTTCTGCTGTTCTGCACAATATCCAGCTTGTGTTTCCCACTTAGGTTATTGGATTAAGTCCTTGAAAATGTTCAGTTTTATACTGGTTTTGATTTGTCATTCAAATGCCATCTTTTAACTTAATCTCAGATGATGGATTGTGAACTCATGAACTCAAAAGGGAATTGATAGAATTTGGTTTCTTTGGTAAGGATTTTTCATAAGGAAAAGGTGGAAGAAGATTCTAATAAATAATATCTAAAAAATTCCCATGCTGCTGCCTATATCTGCAGACACACGTTAAAAAGGGGACAAGGCATTCACTTTAATATAAGCTCATTGCCAATACTTAAAATATTGGCAATATTTAAGTTTCAAAAAAAATATTTAAGTTTAGAAAAACCCCACAAAATATATTCACTACCATATACAATTTATCTGAAGGCTTTAGTGGTGAATATATGCTATGCTCTAATATTGCACCTAATCAAATTAATAAGCACAGTATTCTCTGCTTCCCTTTTCTTGGGTCTTTTGGCAACACATTCTCTTTTTCCAGTAGAACTCATTGTTTCAGGAAGCTCTTCTTTCAGGAAGTTTTTCTTTCAGTTATTCAGACTTAAGTTTCTTCACTGACTATAACCACAGCATTATTTTTTTCCTCTGGTTATGAACTGTCTAATAAGAAATTATCATTTTCTTTGGCTATTTAAATGCTTTATAAATGTAATTTGGATTACATGCATTAACATTCACAGTTCTGCATTGTCTTACCCTGATGAGGGGAAGAGAAGCCTTCCATCCATTTCTGTATGTTAGAGACAGTCTTGGAGACCCCTTCTTAAACTCAAGTGTGAACTTTGCTTGTGACAGTTGTCTTTATGCCATTTACCCCTAAAACAATCTCTCTCAGCTGTTCTCTTGCCTGTAGCCTACAAAAGAGCTGTAGAATTATTTAGGTTGGAAGGGAGCTCTGGAAGACATCTCATCTCTTCTCCCTACTTGAAACAGGGCCAGTTCTAAGTCAGATACCACTGATATACAGAGTTCTTACTTTTCTCCATAAGTCATATTTTCTCCAGTTTATCATTGTTATGAACAGTGTAGAGTCAACTCTGCATTGTGGAAAGTGTCTCATCTGTGTCTGGAGGGACCACTGACCACTGTATATTTCTGCCTCTCTGCAGAAGATGTTTATCATTATTCCCACTCTACACAAGCAGGCCGAATACAAAACAGGGTTGTGGCTTCACAGTTTCTCCCAAGGCAGTGGTCATCCAGCTGACTAGTGTCAGATTTGGAAAACTGAGTTGGTGTCTCCTGGGTCGCAGAGAGTACTCTGTAAATACTATGCAAAAAAAAGTGTAATATTTATCTCTTGGCTGCAGGGCTTTTTTACGACCATGTCGCAGAAAACACAGAAGGGTTGAGGCTGGGAGGGACCTATGGAGGTAATTTTTTCCAATGCCCTTGGCTCAAGCAGTGCTACCTAGAGCCAGTGGCACAGGACCATTACCAGATGGCTTTTTATGACATCCAAGGAGGGAGACTTGTCGAGCTCCCAGGGCAAGATATGCCAGTGCTTAGTCATCCTCAGTTCCTGATGAGGAGCACACCACTTGAGCCCTCATGCCCTTGACTATCCCCAGAGCTCTGTAGTCACTTCTAAATGTTGTCCAGGTTTCCACTGGCAGGATCATTTGTTCTCACTTGAAGTAACAGCAGTGAGTAGTAGTCAAAGGGCCAGATGAGCCCCATAGCACCCTGGATCCTGGCAGACAGCAAACCTCTCTAGATGGCTGGTGGGGTTAACAGAGGGGTGCCTGTATCTGCCAGAGCAGGGGGTCACCCTTTACTGTGACTTGATGCTTCTTCTTGGTACCCCTGTGTGGTTTAGGGGGATCAGATACTTTGCTTGTCAGCACATCTGCCTCCACTTCAACTCTGAGGGTAATGAACATATTTTGCAGTTGTGAGGTTGGTCAAGATCTTTCCTCTTGGAAGTCACCAGCTTCCATCCTTCCCCTTCTCCAGAGCTCTTGCTTCCCTTGGCCTAGTGGGGGTTGACACTACATGCTTCTCTACTGCAGATCAAGGGGCTAGGGCTCTTCAAGCTGTTGAGTTGCAGAGAACCATATGTTGGAAAAGACCTGTAAGGTCATCGAGCCCAACCATTAACCTGGCACTGCCATCTCCTTTTCATCTTCTCTGATGCTGAGCAGTCTCCTGCAACTCCTGCGCTTGGAGGCACAGCTCATCCAAAACAACCCAACTCCAGCAGGACAGAGGGCTGTCTCTCCTGCCATCAGAGATAGCTCCCAGGGACTCCTGCAGCCTGGAGCTTGAAGGTCTGCATCCACCATCGAGGCTCAGTCTGGGTGCAAGCCTGGTGGCTGCTCCAGTATCTACTGGGGGAACATGGCATGTTCCTGTCATGTTCAAGGCTGTGATGGTGGCACAATTTCAGCTGAGGCCCCCTTACTTCACCCTCTTCTGTGTGTCCTTCTGTGTCTGAGGGCTGTCTCTGTCAACTGTGCTCTCATAACCTGATGTGTGTAGGGGTTCTGTATATTCAGTCCAAGGGGAACAGTTGGGGAATGTTGATCTTGCTTAAATAACTGGACAACACACAGTGCCTGTGCATTTGTGAACTTAAGTGTTTTGTTTTCTTTTTAAAGCAAAGCATAGGCTGATATTTTAGAATACTGAGTTAGAAATTAACTTGTGACTAAAGATGTATTTTTTGGCTCGTAAGCTACTTTTGTTCAAATTTGCTAGGCTGTACGACATGCCAGTCCCCTCTTTCAGATACCCTGTTCTGCTTCAAGAGCAGTATTATAAAACACTAAATAGTTGATATTTTCTAGTGACTAAGTGTCAAAAGGTTTACATTTTTTGGATTGAGCAATCAGAATTCAAGAAATAACAAGGTCTGCTGATTGCCTCTAATTTTGAATGAAGGAAGAGTTGATCCAGATGTTTTCACTCTTCTGTCACAATCCTAATCCAGTATTTGCTGTGATATCTTCTATTCCTTGTGCTTTCGGCTGCGCACCAAATGCATTTTTCATTATCAAGCAATGGTGTTAAAATCTATTTTTTCCTAAAGATCCTTTTAGGTCTCGATTTCTATAGATAAAGTTGAAGGTTATAAGTCTGTGTACACTAGATTTTAAGGGAGAAAGACTTTTACAAAGTAAAAGTTTATAAAGTAAAGTAAAACTTTACAAGTAAAAGACTTTTACTTTCCTTAGTTAAGTGTTTCTTTCTACTTTCTTTACAGAGTGCCTGGAATAGCAATTGCTACAGACATCATTTGTGGTTTTCCAGGAGAGACAGATGAAGATTTTCAAGAAACAATGAAACTTGTAGAACTATACAAGTTTCCGAGCTTGTTTATTAATCAATTCTACCCACGCCCAGGAACCCCAGCTGCAAAAATGCCTCAAGTTCCAGCTGCAGTGGTAAGATCCATTTTCAGATGCTTTTAATACATAAAGCATGTACATGAAAATGTACATTTTCTGCAGAACTGTGCCAGCAATCAGTTGAAGGATTTTTTCAGTCCAGTAAAGAAAATGAGGCTAGCTAGATCACTGAATGCATTTCTAAATATAAATGACTGTTCAGATTGTGAGGAAGGTAATAAAGTGGTTAGACTGAAGATCTTGTCTGCTTTCTGTCAAGTTTGGGGTGAATGATTATCATGAGTAGTAGCTGATTGATTACACATACTAATTTTAAAACTTCTGTGGCTCCAGCAATCTCAAGCTTACAGTGAGTAATTATGCAAAGTATTAATAATAGAGCAATGATAGTCTTTGTGATTTATTTGTCAAATATCAAATTTACAGGCCACTTCTTCTTGAGACCTGCCTTACACGCTGCTCATAAACTTTACTTCCTTCAGCCTGCATGTTAAAGGTCATTAATAAAATTGCATCTAATCTTTCATTTTCAGTTGTTCCTTCCCCTTTTCCTTCTTTCTTTACTTCCTTCCTTCCTTCCTTCCTGCCTGCCTGCCTGCCTGCCTCCTTCCCCCCCTCCCAACACTTTCTGACTGCCAACATTCTCATCTTAAATTCCAAGGTGAAAGACAGCCTGGTTTTATATAGAAGGTACATGGCTATTGACTGTATTTTGTTTGATATAAATAGCTATTTATAAGCAATAGTAATAGCAATCATATCAGAAGGCATGGTTTGATTTATTTCAAAGAAATTGAGTTTGTTATTTTTGTAATCTGAATCTCAAAACAGGAAAGTATACAAGATTGATGCCTGTAGTAAGTCAACTCATTATTATATTATCATTATGGGTATAAATAACATTTATATTTCCTTTCAGTGTAAGAATGAAAGTCAGCAATGTAAATCAATTTAAAAGAAAACCTATTTCTTTCAATTTATGTATCCTGGTACACCAACATGAAGTCAAAACAATATATTGGGACTTGTATCCCTTTTCTTGTATGTCTGAAAGCTAAACAAAGTGTTTCTGCTTACTCTCAGCATATACCATGAATTCCATAGGCTGTGTCAGCTGCTGGAGACATAAAATGAGATTATATCTGGCTTCTTCAGTTTACTGTTTAGTGTAATGCAGCTTGAGCAATGACTGTTCATTTATTATAGACAATCTCATAATGGGAAATTGTAAGTTTTCAAATATAAATACATGCTGTTGAGGTACTCTCCTTAGTGTAACCAATTCATGCTCTTGCATTATTTTTCTTAGTTTTAAATGCTTTTTATATACTTTGATAAATGAAAAAAAGTTCAGAAATGTTCAAAAGGAAGTTCAAAAATCAAAACATTGGTTTATGTTTCGGGTTTGTATTCCTTCATTCTCAAGTTCTTAAGCAGCATATTTTCATGGGAAGTGCAGAGGGCTTAAGTTAATTTACCCACTTCTGCTTAACTGGGTGCTTTTGGGAAGCCAATATGCAAAGAGATAAATTATTAAAAGCATATTAGCTGTTCTGTAGTTAGAAGTATTACTTGAAAAATTGATAATTGTCAATTTAACCCAGTTTTACATTCTTTCTTCTTATATGTAGCACTAGTACTTACTGCTTTCAGTGAATTAGAACCTTCAAAGAAGATGGGCCCTCTAATCCAGAGCTGATGAAAATCTGTAATTAATAGATTTTGTTTCTCTTTCTTCTTTTTTTTGCTGTAGTCCTTCAAAAATCCTGTGTTATGAGATCCTTTGTTCTTTTATCTCTTAGTAGAAATGGAGAGGAACTAGTCAAACAGAGCAGGAAAAGCTTGTGCTAATCTCCTATGTTTTATATTCACATTACTTCTAGACAGCAGCTGATGGTCTTTCCTGCATTACCAGAAATGGACAGGCATTTAATTTGTCATTCCTTGCACAGAGTAACTTATGTTTCTTTGCTAAGAAAAGGAAGTAGCACACAACCATCCACGTTATGCACTCTGACCCCTTCCTCCTTTAATGAAATATTATCCACATTAACAAAGTCATTGCATTTGCACTGGGTAAGAAATAGCACATGCACTGCCATGCAGCTGGTCTGTGCAAGTGTCTGAGTGTACGTTGGATCACCAGTCTGAACTTGTGAGCTTGGTGCTTCCACAGGATGTGCATAATAGTATCCTCTGCACTGGATCTGTTGGAGGGATCTCTTTATGGGAAAATAATTTTGTCTCTGTTGTTAAACCGCAGATGCTGAGCCAAGTGAGCAAGTTACTGGAGCACTGTTATTCTTCTTTTCTTGTTATTTTTTTCTAAAGACTGCATGTATTTGCTATGTTATTTCAGCTTTTAAATACTTTCGCAGTGGACAAATATATTGCTAATTACAAACTGCTCCAGTTTAGTGAGTTCCACTTCACCAACTCTGGTTCAAGATGGCTCCGGTGGTTCTGCCCAAGTATCACAGTTGCAATAATAACATACTTGCCATGTCAGTTCCTTTTAGGTTAGCTTTTTTGGAAAACCTTACCACTTTTAGAAACAGTCTGTATAGTATTAAGCATAGTAGTATTTAGTACTTTCATATTTTTAGTGGGTCATTTGGATGATGATCTTAAATATAATTGCCCTTTTGGAGAAAATCCTCATTTGAGTTTATCTTAATAGAAAAAACAACCAGTAGGTCAACATGGAATCATCCCTTCACATGGATAATTTATCGTTGAAAGCCTTACAGGCACCAATATTTTGCTAAAAGGGCAGATGACACAAATCCAGATGGACAGTTCTGCTACCATAAATTCAGAAAAGACAGCTAAAGCTGCAGGCCTTTCTTATTTCTCCTGGAGAAAAAATGTCCATGGAGAATCAGACATCTGTCTAAAAGGTCTCATCATTTCATAACCATCAATTAGATTATGCTTACCATAAATATTCTCTCCAGTTTAGAGAAAAGTTAAAACAAACCTAGGCATGATTTTTTTTTTTTAATAAACAATTACAGTAATGCTGAGTCATGTGCATGGAAAATGAGCCAAGATGTTGTCCAGAACTTAAATGCTATCCAGCTGTTTTTTCTTGCCTTTGCCCCCATTTTATCCACCTTCTGCTAAATACACTGTTTCAGAGATGAGTCTGGATGCTCCTTATGTCCGGTGGGTAGAAAATTCTCACTCTGAAGTGCATTCATGATGAAATGCTACTTTGGGCATTGGTATTGCTGCTATTATTGTTATTGTTTATCTGAATTTCTCCATTTCCTTACTATGTTTACTTGTAAAAGTGATTGTACTGATAGTTGCATAACTTAATTTACAGATTCTTGTTAAACTAATAATAAGCAATGTAAGAGAACGTGATTTAGAAGGTAGGGAATTCATATTTAGCTGCATTGCAAAGGATCAGAACAATTCCACATGTGAAAATTACTCTTTCTCTCTAAAAGGAAGAGTGTGTAAAACCTTATGTTTTTGATAATTTTAATTTCTCTGGTCTTTATTTTTTCAAGGCAGCTATTACTCATATGGGGACTTGAAAGGTATTTTTCTCTGTCCTTGTGATTTGGTCCATCACAATTTCTGAAACATTAGGGGAGATTATCATCTCAGGATCAACATGACTTCTGTCACTTGGAAATTACATGAGGAAATAGCCATTTTGAAAATAAGAATCATAACAATGTACAATTAGGTTCATCTCTACTGAGAATAGATGGCAGCTGTTTTGAGAGCAGTAATGTGACTGCAGCTCACACTGCCATCAACTGCAGTGTGGATTCTAATCTTTCTGCATATATTTTCAATTGTTTAAGAAATTAGGTTTCAATTATAGGTGTAATGATTAGATTTTTTTTTAAAAGGCATTTTAGTGATATCTAGATGAAAGACTATGTATTCACTTTCTCTTTCCTTCTGTCTTTCTTCACATGATCAGATAATTACATTGCTCCCAGCTAGAAAATTTTGTCAGTCAACTATTGAACATTTCCTTTAATTCCTCTGAATTTTCTCATTACTTCTTTCTCTCTGTATTAGTTGTATTAAACACTGTGCTTACTATACTGAGGTGAATAACCAATTTACAAACTTCATAACTGTCCTGGTTTTGGCTGGAATAGAGTTAATTTTCTTCCTAGTCGCTGGTATGGTGCTGTGTTTTGGATTTAATACGAGAATCATGTCTGGTACCACACTGATATTTCTAGTTGTTGTTAAGTAGTGTTTATACCAAGTCAAGGACTTCTCAGCTTCCCATGCCCTGCTAGCAAGAAGCTGCAGGGGCACAAGATGCTGGGAGGGTGCACAGCTGGGACAGTCGCCCCAAGCTGGCCAAAGGGATATTCCATACCATGTGGCGTCCTGCTGAGTATAACAGAGCTGGCCAGAGGCCACTGCTGCAGCTGCTCAGTCACTCTGAAGAGTTAGAAAACTAACACACTGTTAGTACACTCATCATTAATAGGAGAAAAAAATACCAATGATCAGACATTTTATCCCCCTTCATTTAATCAAACTGTCACTTAGATCTGTTCCCATATTTAGTACTTGTAGGAGGAGTACCTAATGCAGTAAGAGATTTTTTCCATAAGGATAGCGTAATGCAATATACACCTTAGTGCTGTCTACCAGACAAGTTGTATTTGACCATCGCTGTGGGAGCCGAAATTTTGTGGCCTTTATTCTATAATGGCTACTTAGTTTTCTTAGACTGCTTTACTTTTACATCCCTTTAGGAGGTCTCCAAGAAGTTCCATGACACCCTTTCATAACTGAGTGGCTGCAGATCCACCATATCTCTTTTTGATTAGAATTCTTCAAGGCACTAGAAATAGGCATTCTTGATTGCTAGCAGATACAGTGTAATGTTTAATTCCTCCTTTGGTGGGTGGATGGATACAGATTTTGTAGTTTTGAATCTCTGCCCACAAACAGCTGAATCTTCTGTGGTAACTCATGTGTTCTTACCTGTTCAAAACACACAATTATCCATATGTCACCAAACTGTCCCAGCCTGGCTAAAAAATAACCAGTCCTGTATCAGGCAATATTAGCTTTCCTCTGTATTAGCATGTTTTAACTTCAGGCAGCTGGACAGCAAATGGAATAGCATTGCTTGTGCAAGGATACTTGTTGCTGTGTTCAGAGCTCTAAAGGAGGGGAGCACAGGTGGACCTTGCAGGTGTCCCATCAAAGAAAAGGCTGGTAAGCTCCCTGTGGAGCAGACAGTGAGGAAAGATGATAGTTGAGGACCACTCTTGCCTTTGAGCATATGCTTCAGACTTTAGGTACTGATGTGGCACAATGTGCCTGGGGAGGCCAGAGGTGGAGCTAAAGCCAGGAAAGAATTCATCTGCCATCTGATATTGATTTAGAAATAACTTGATAAGGTTTCGTGTACTCTGTGATACATGACAGAACCAATTCCAATGTTAAGCACTTGCAGGTTGAGAGAGTGCAGCTTTGGGTGGAGCTGATTAGTTAATGTGATTTAAATGCCCAGAAAGGAAGGTACCATCTCATTTCTAATTCTCACAGACATACCAGAATCAGTAATACTTTTTGTGTCAGATTAATGGTGGCCAATCCAAAGACCATGCAATGGGACTATGTAGGAATATATTCTTCTAAAATTAAAGAGGAGTGCTGCAGAGATCATTAGGTAGGAGGAAAGGGAAAGGGAGTAGAAAAAGGAACAATGCCACTTATTCAGTAATACTGCTACTCCAGTCTACCATCACTGCCTATGAGCTCCCCTGTTAAGTGCTGTGACTAAATGGCATTTCGTGCCCCAGGAATTAGATGCAGCTGTTATAACTGCTTCTGGTGTATCAAAGATTCTTGGTCCCTGACACACATCTCCCCTCCCCAGCATGTGCAATAATGCAGGGTGTAATATGCAGAATGTTCTTCATGTGTGAGAAAAGCCAAGACTGATTAATGTTTGAGTTTGACTGCTGTACCCAATTTGTTTTTTCAGCAGTACACTTTTATTTGCTGTTTGCTATTCGGCCAGAATAAAGACCTGAGTAAAGACTTTCATGACAACTTTGGGACCAGGGAGTTTAAAATGTGAAGGCTGGAGAGGAAGGTGGACCATGAAGAGAAAACCAATGTATATTTTATGTCTTCATATTTTTCATGGAACTATTGTAGTATTCCAAGTTAACATTTTCCAGCAAGTTGCTTTCTAGTAGTTTTATTTACATCATGTTGCCTTGTGATTTTTATGAGAACCACATGTGAGGTACTACAGAAAGCCCTACAAACCATCATGATAGCTATGAATTCCCTCATCTACAAACCCAGTTATTCTTTGATGGGTTTTATTTGGATAGGTGTATCTGTTGGTTAGAGCCATATCACTCTCTGTTCTTTTTGATACCTTCTTGATGCTTACAAATAGTTTTGCATGTTTTCCCTCCTGTGTTTTTTCCAGGAATTATATAAACTGATTGACCTGTGAAAGCCTGGCTCCTCCTTTCCTCTGTTTTAATGATGGCTAGAACATTAGACTACTTTCATGCTGTATCTTTAGATCCCAGTGCTCACCATTCAGTGTGTAGCCAGAACTGCAGGTTTTTGCAGTGAATTCAAAGGAGAGTAATTACCTGCGAATAGGGGGTTTGTGGTTAGACAAAACTACCAAATAGAATTTTACAAATGTTTAAAGACCATTTTATTTTAGAGCTAAAATCAGCTCAAGCTCAAACCACTTCAAGTTATTTGACTAGGCGCTGAAATGAAAATCTGTTTTTATTGTTGTGGCAGACAGTTGAGCTGGTAGGTTTTAAAATAGGTTGAACCCTTTTGGAAAGCTAGAAATCATTTGCCTATGGAGCTGCTGAAAATTCAGTTCATAGCTCAATCTGAGGAATGAGTTAAATTGCACATTAACAGCTGGACAGTGCAGAGTCAGACCCCTAAGAAAGGATGAAAGTATTTTTACTCTACCCTGGAGCTGTGGCTGTTAAATCTTGCACTGGTGTGGAACATGAGTCTTGTGCTTCCAAGGAGCGCAACTGTGTTGCTTGAGAAAACAAACCAAAATTCAAAGCTAGACTGGAAATGCACTTAGGAAACCAATTAGTTGGTGTTTTACTGTTTTTGAATTTTGTTTTGTTTAACTTGTTGGAATGAAAATTATCAGCAGCTTCCTCATAAACTTTATACTTTATCCAATTTGAAAATTTTAGCATCTTCAAGTAAAGTACAAGTATGGGTTCCATCTAGGCCATGATGTTAAGAAAAAGAATTACTGGACATTGGAAAATAAAATGTGGAGAATATACATGCAGAGGAAGAGGTAGAGTTCTTTCTAAACTTCCCTGTCAGGCCAGAAATAGTTACAGAATTTGCAAAGATTGTAAAACCTGTTAACATCATGCAACTTTGTGGGCTGATACTTGCAGCCATGTGTAGAACATATGTTGCATTAAAAAATCCTATTTTTTGGAAAGTGTAGTCCTCCAAGATTTGTAGTGGCTATGAGCATTCATTGCCCCTCCTCTCTCCCCTGTGAGTCTGAAAATCTTGATGGAATTGCGAGATTTTTAGTTGCAAGGAAGCTGAAATAGCATCAGGAATTTTAAACACCACATACTCCTGTGCTGAATAGAAGGGAAGGAAGATATTTTTAGAGAAAAGGTAGAATAGCCTTTGATTTTAAGGGAGAAAACAGTTTTGTCTCCAATCTACGCTTTGTTATTCTGTCCTGTTCATTGGCTCATAATGAAGTGAAAGAACTATGGAAGAAGTCTTAACTGTGCCTTTTTGTAATTTTTGTAATTTTTTCTTGAATTACAGTTAGGTAACTAATGTAAAACAGAAAAAAAATCTATTTTTTAATTTGGAATTTTAATTCACTTTATAAACCAGACTGCTCAGAGCTATGAACACTGCTAGCAGCTGTAGTAATTAATAATAACTTATTTTCTGAAACTGGATATAGGCTGGATATCAGAACAGAAAATTTTCAAAATCCTGGACTTCTTCAAATGAAGAAGAGAATGTGGTTTCGATGTGATAATTTGTGACTTAATACAGATAGCAAATGAATTTGTATCATGGCAGCAACTGAGCTTGTCCATAATTTGCAAATAATGTAACATTTAAGATGGCCCAAAAAAAGTGCTTTGGAAGAAAAGGACACATAAATATCCTGAGGTGGGTTCTTGGTGACCCCTTTTTGAACTTCATCTGTCTTTGATAATCCAAGTACACTCCCTCAAAGCCGTCACAGTCAATCAGGTCAGTGAAGGCTTTGGAACTTGTACCTTCCGGTGTTTTCATCACTGCGCCTGCACCTCTGGTCATTGGGCTAAAAATCTTGGAACCTGGAATTCCTGAAAACCTGGAAGTAGAGTGGAAGACTGAATAGTAGATGAAGATAAAACACTGAGAGCATTTTTTGTGTGTCTATTGAATTCATGTTGTTGTGGGTGCACATGTGGTCTCTCACACAACAAGCATTTGACCACTGTTCCTCACAGTTTGTACCACGCTGTACCCTCTCCAGCACTTCTCTTTCTGTTCTCCTTGGAAGGCTGGAAAACCTGGTACTTTCAAGACTGTTCGTGTGTGGCAGAGTACAGATACCTCAACAGATCATAAAAAGTGAAAAAGAGTGCCCTGCAGGCAGGTCTGTCCTGGGCTTAGGTATGTAAGACCATGTACGTTCTGGGCTTAACATATCTATAGATAAAGATATATAGATATTTAAAAATTACATTTCATTACTAAGATGTACTTTGCAGTTCATTCTGTTTTATATTACTGTGTAACTGGATGCAATAACTCTACATATTCAAAAACAGTCTTTCCCTTGTGACCAATCACTTTATTTCTGATTTAGTGTCAATCTAATTTGAAATATGGCTGATACCCCAGGCCAAGTTTCAGCTAGATATTTTGTTCTACAAATCATTTTTGACCTAAACAGTCTTCATAATCTTTATAGTGGCATCCTTAGGAAATACCCACCTCATTTAGACTGCGAAATTTCTACATGAATTTCAGACATAAAAATCTACAAGTGAGACAGAGCATATTACAAACTATACCAAATTTATCAATCCTCAAAATGAACAAGTGTCAAAGCCGTTTTCTGAAATTAAGAATTGCTTTGTGAAAGTTGTCAGAACAAATTTTGTGTAATTTATAGAATCATAGAGCTGTAGAATATCCTGAGTTGGAGGGTTACTGAGTCCAACTCCTGGCCTGTGCAGGACATCACAAGAGTCTCACCATGTGCCTGACAGCATTGTCCAAATGCTTCTTGAACTCTCCCAGGCTTGGTGCTGTGAACACTTCCCTCCCTGGGGAGCTGTTCCAGTGCCCAACCACCCTCTGGGTGAAGAACCTTTTATTGGTAACCAACCTAAACATCCCCTATCTCAGCTTTATATCATTTCCTCAAATCCTGTCACAGGTCACCAAAGAGATCAGTGCCTGTCCCTCCTCTTCCCGTCATGAGGAAGTTTTAACTGCAATGAGGTCTCCCCTCAGTCTTCTCCAGGCTGAGCAGACCAAGTGACCTCAGACACTCCTCATATGGCTTCTCCTCAAGGCCCTTCACCATCCTCATTGCCCTCCTTTGGACACTCTCTCATAGCTCAATGTCTTTGTTACACTGTGGCACCCAAAGCTGCCCTCAGCACTCAACGTGAGGCTGACTCTGCCCAGTGCAGAGCAGAGCAGGACAATCCCCTCCCTTGCCCAGCTGGTGTTGCTGTGCCTGATGCACCCCGGGACATGGTTGGGCCTGCTGGCTGCCAGGGCACTACTGACTCATGTTCAACTTGCCACCGACCAGGACCTCCAGGACCCTTTCTGTGGCACTGCTCTCCAGCATCTCATTCCCCAGTCTGTCCATACATCCGGGGTTGCCCCATCCCAGATGCAGAATCCAGCACTTGCCCTTGTTCAGTTTCATATGGCTGGTGATTGCATGTCTTTCTAATAAAAACTGACAGGAATAACAAGCATTAATTGTAAGATAAATTAAAGTATCTCAAATTTACCAGAAGGAATAAAATTCAAAAATATTTGTAAAATGTATGAGTTTGAAGTGTCTGTATTACATAGCCAATACGATATGGGAGGTAAGGAGGAAATTGCAATGCACATGGTTTAATTGAGAATGGATTCTTCAACGAATTATTTTCAAATAGGTTGACAGATGTTCTTATGAAGATCCTGTGCTGTTTTTTGAAAATGTCTGTAATTTTCCATAAATCAGAATCTCTACATAAAATGTAAAATAGACTAAACCATAACCATTTGTGTTGCTATCATCCTGAAGACAGAATCACTTTAACATTTGCAATCATTTTCTAGTATTAATTATTAGTAAAGGAGTGTAAAGTTTTATATATTTTGTTCTTTTAGACAAAACACATATTACATGGAATCATAGAACCATGTTCTATTTTTTTTTTAAAGAATCGTGTAAGAAAATACACAAAATGGGAATTATGAATGTATAGTTCTGTTGTTAATTGGAGCTGGAAAAATAGTCCACTATCCCGGAACATTGAGGTGAACTGCTGAATAAGACACTGTACCCTAAGCGATATTTTCCATGTATGGATCAAAAATTATGAGAAAGTAATTTCTTAAAGCAAGCTTAATATATGTGTGGGTCAGTAGTTGAAGTGGAATGGTGAGTTTATTTTAACATAGTAATTCATGTAAATTCATAGTAATTTCAGGTCAAAAAGACTAGCTAATCCCCAAATTATTTTGTATGCTTCATTATAGATGTGAACAGAAAGACAGGCATAATGTCAGTAGAGGTGAGTTAGCTATGAAACAAGCAGACAAGCAGAAAACTTGTCAGGCCTGTATTGTAATTTCTGCTCTTTCAGACCTTACAGGGCTTGGACACAAGTGCATAATGAACACCAGGTATTATTCTATCAAGAAATCTGGCTGGTGTACAATGTTCTTTTCAGGATCATTTCTATGAGGGTGATGCACTGAATAACTGAGGTCAAAGAGAATTGTTCACTGGTTTCTGATCACTTCTTTAAATGCGGTTTTCCTGACCAAAAAGCAATCTGCAAACTTGGATAATGTGGCGGTTCCAGTGGCTTGGCTCATATCTCTGTTGTGGTTATAGGTACATAGATTTAAGACTTTATGGATTGAATCTCCAAGCAAGGCTTTTAAATGTACCTTGGTTGGAGTAGTTGCTATCTCCCTTGCTGTTGTTTTGCCAAAGGATTCTGTGGAGATTGAAGTTAGTCCAGTGGGTGTCTTTAGGTAGGATGCTCCCTGCTCCACTCTGTTTTACAAGAGTTTAGAGTTTGGAACTACCCAAGGCCTTTGTGGTTTTGAGATCACAGATGTAAGTTAGGGGAAAAAGAGACACATCCTTGTTATAGGTCAGAAAATGGATGTTACTGAAGTCAGAGAATGCCATATCACAAAATGTGTTAGAAAGTGCTGTTTCAGAAAAGAAAGCTCCAATCTCATGGTTTTGCAAGCGTCTGTTATTCTGGAGCCTCTGTGCTTTCAGTTATACTGAGGAAGAAAACTGTGAAAATACTTACATAGCTATTTCATTCTTCTCCCCAAGTGTGTCAAAGTTGTAGATAATTTTTTCCTTGACTCCCGAAGTTTAATGTGACTATAAATTATGTAATCCATTAGATACTACAGAGGGAAGTAATGTGGTTTTCCGGACTCATTTAAAAGAAAAAGACAATATTGCTATTGGTTGTTATCATGCTCAAGGACAGTTGGGGGGGGGGTGTGGATGCTTTATAAACTCTAAATTAAATAAGGTTCCTGTGGCAAAATAAAATTGGTTTTTTAATTCTGATCAGCAGTATGTAAAAGAGAAATGGGGAAGATGATTGGTAGGTGAGGGAAGAGAAATGAAATAAAGACATTAATCTGACTGCCTTGACACATGTTATTATTCACTGTGCTCATGAAGGAAGAGTATTTGAACAGTAACAGATCCATGTTATTGTTACTAAAGGCAGCCCTGTATATTGGAATGATTTTGAATCATGGGAGCAAGAAAACAAAGGCAGGAGAACTTTTCTGGTTATATATTGAGGCTGAGACCTTCAGTGGAACTGCTGGAATCTGCAGATCTGTCACAGTATTAGGCTGGGACTATTAAGAACTTTGAAGGTGAAAACTGACTTTATAAAACTGAAAGTTGAGTCTAAAGGAAGTTAGTAATACCTTCTGTTGGGACAAGTTTTGTCCCTTTTATTCCTAGATGAAAATCTGAGAATATTCAATTTAAGTAGCTTCTAAGTAATCTCTAATATAAATACCTCAGTGATATTGTGGTTTTCCTTCACAATAAACATTGTAGACCTATGATACCATGCTTGAAAAGACAACAAACAAGTTTTGGGCTACATTAAAATCATCTGAAAGACAGGCAATTATCACCTGAATATGAAAAGAGGATCACGAGATAAGTGCAATATATATGTGTGAGCCTACAATGTTTAGCTTTTGTTATAGCTATTTCATTTGTAAAGTTATTTTTCTAAAGCATATTCTATTTATAAAAATTTATTATTAGGTTACCCCTACTTTTACCCTATTTTCACACTGTTACTTGCAGGAAAAAAAAATTGTTTTTCTAAGGTAGTCAACACAAAATTCTGTGCTGGTTTATTTGTGCAGAAAATATTTTAAACAGTTTTAGATTCATTCTGTACTACAGGGTTTGTTGGGTTTTTTTTAGTTGGTTGGTTAATTTTTTACTTTCTATTGTTCTTTAAGGGATATCTCATTATAAAGTACAATTATAATCCACAGTATAGTCCACTTAAAGCATTAGAAAAAGTTTCATTATTGCTAAAAATCAATGCACAAGAAAAAGAGTAAAAACACCAAGGTCGCTAACTTACCTTTGTTAATGTAGTTCCAGACTGTTGTAAAAGAAGCCTTTATTATTACTATATTAATCATATAATATTAATCGTATAATATGCATCTTGGATGACCTGTGTCCCTTTAATAAATCTCAGTAATCAAAAATCTGAGGCCCAGAAAAATGAGAGAGAGAAAGGAAATAAATAGAGCAAAGTGTGTGTTACTTGCATATCTGCTTGTGGGAGGCAGAAGTAATGAAATTGTGGTGATGTAATGTTTCTTCTCTGCTAACATTGTCTGTGTGTGCTGTCCTAAGAAATGTCATTAGTTGATGCTGGTTTCTGGTTCCTGTTTTTATAAATATCTTGGACACTACCTGTCTCTTTAGAAGCAATTAATTACTTATGCATACTTTAGTAACAAGCTTGAAATAACTCACTTAGAAATGAAGTATTTGCTTATTTCGGGAAACCCTTCCATCCTGTCATACTTGTGTGTATCAGCATATATATGGTTTTACAGTATTTAAGTCAGTCCTGCAGCAGTATTGTAATTCATTCTTCATCAGATGTTCATACACTTTTCCCGCTAAAGATAAAAAAAGTGTCTCCTTTTTATCTCCTATATAATGTGGTATTTCTACAAGTTACTGAAATAGAAAACTGAAAATTTGCTCTTACAGTCATATGCATGTATTTTTAGTGGCCCACATCAGCATAGGATCTAACTTACCCTCCTTATCTATCTCATCTCATCTCATCTCATCTCATCTCATCTCATCTCATCTCATCTCAATCTCCCTAAATTTGTTTAAGTGCTGCAAACTAAGAACAGTCTTTCCCTGTATGTCAAACCTGGGAGAAGTGCAGGAATAAGCTATGAGTCTGATGTTGCTATCAGACTCCTGGAAGATCTTTTCATGCTAATTTGTATGGTGACTTTGGAAAGAGAATTGAATTTTTTCAGAAAGAATTAAAATATATCCTATGCAGATCTGTGAGGATGTTTGAAAGCAGTAGTGCTGCTGCACAGGAAACAAAATGATATGATAGTGCATTTGCCTAAGTTCAGAGAGGGTTTTGAGTGGCTTTTTATGATGTGATTTTGGCAGCATTATTGGTACAGTAAAAGAACTGGGGAATCAGCACACTGAAGAGAAAGAGCAGGGGAAGAAAAGTTTTTATATTGGTCAAAGGATACTTGAAAGGGATGTTGGACTAAGCTGAGGGAACATAAATAGGGGTACGAAGCTATGGCAAGAAAGAAATTCTGGGGAGATGCATGTAAATATGTAGTTTAGGAACTGAAATAGTCCACTGGAGGTGATAAAGGAGAAGGAGCTTTTGGACTCCTTATTTTCTGTTGTCATGTCTAGACATGAAGAGGCCTGCTTTACCCTCTGCTCTGTACTGCATAGAGGTGAGCTGGGAACCATGCTGCTTCTTTATTTCAAAAGCTTTTTATTCATACCATGGGACTCATGCCAGCTCTAGAAGTTGAAGAGATTACCATTGGAGCAGCCTGAATTCCTTGTCCTGTCCTGCATCTCTGTGTTTTGAAATTTTACATATTTCTGGGTGTTAGGGATCTGAGTTAAACTGCACTTCTTGTTCTAGAAAGACAGAAGTCATCACTAAGCAACCTTAACTCGGTAATTATGACGTTTCTGTCTGTATATTTAGATTCCATACAAAATAGTCAAAAGATGTTTAGATTTAGCTCAACTACACTTAGGGGCATCCTGGGAATGTTGGAGCATTTCTTCATGTGCATCTTGAGAAGTTTCATTTGATGTTTTTCTGTGTCAGGAGTTTTCAGCATTTCCCCAGTCAGGAGAGTTTTGGTTTTGTACAAAAAAATTAAACTTTTGTGGAAAGGTAGGAAAGAAGCCATAATTTTCTATAATAATAAAAAGTTGAAAACTGTCAGTGCATTGTGTAAGGGAAGCTGTCTTCATTCTTCATCCACTCTAGCTTAGTGTGCAGCCAGCATTTTGGTGAAAGTCTGAGGGTAAAAGATGAGTGATTTTCTGTCATATACTTTTACTGAGTGTTATTACAGTAATTTCAGTCAAAATGAATACAAGAGAAATAGTCTTCAGTAACAAAAAGCAAGAGTTGAACTTTTTCTGGGTTTTGTATGGTTTTCTTCCTAGATCCAAAGTTTCCGTAATCCAAACTCAAATGCTTTTGTCTTCTTCTTGCACAATACTGCGTTATATTAGTTTTTTTAAAGCAATATTTTTAGTAATCACTTTGGTATCTCTTTTTAGTAATACTTTGATACCTCTTTTTAATTTATGATCACATTTCTCCAAATAAGTTTTTATAGTATTTTAAATACTTTGACTGTTGCAGCTGTAGTACCAGAAAATAAGTCCTAGTAAGTTGGTGTTTTGGATTGTAGGTTGGTTGGTTTGGAATTTGGATTGATGCTTTCATATGAGAGAGGTTTTTTTCCCCCACTGCAAATACAAGAAATATCAGTGGAGGTTAGAGGGTGAAATTTCCTCTACTAAGGGAGAAATTTTCTGTGGCAAAGGCATGTTCAGTTACTGAGCAAATCTATACTAAAATAAATATCTTTTTAAATGTAATTTCTCTTAGTTTTAAAGCCCTGTTTTAAACTCAGAGAATCAAGTTCTATTACATATTACCTATAGTAGTTGAATAGAATTGTCTGTCCAGAAGTAACTTTCTCATACTGAAAGCAAAATTTACTGTTCTTGTTTGAAGATGGACAATGATCAAAATATTGTTTTCTTGACTCTTTAGTGGTCTTAACTAAAGCATAGGTAGAGACCTGACAGAAGTAATAACATTAATCTAATAACTTTAATGATTCAGAAATGTCCAGATGTCAGAAATTTTTGCTAGTAACAGAAGTTACCACTTTTATCACTAAGTTGCTTAACATTTCAGTGAAAATAAAAACTATGTAAAGAAAGAAAATACATCGTTCATTTTGCATGATCAAAAATTACTAAATTGACCTATAGTTTCCAGAAGTTAAAATAAAGAAATAAAATACTGCAGTCATGTAGCTGTTTAGTTCCCAGCATGCAGGAAACATAAACAGATCTTTCCAGTTTAGCTGGAAACAACAGAAACGATGCCTAAATACGTCACTGGTAGAGACTACAAGCAAGGAGATCTTGCAGTTGTCTCCTCTTTACACATTTTCCAGCATGCAGTGCTTTCCCTTCCCCAGCTATGAGATACGTAGTCATTGATTTTAACATAATAAAACTTTGAACCAATTTTTGACTCATCCCTGCATAAAAGACAAAGGGCATTTTTCTCCTGTCCCTGCCCACCCTCCATAGGATACAGCTGAGAAACTCTATTTAACAGCTGAAATCACTGAAAGCTCTTTGACTAACTTCAGTAGGAGCTGGATTAAGCAGGTTTTGTCTTTGAACTATGCTCCTAAGACAATATTTTTTTCCTTTCCCTTGGCATTAAATGGCATATCACCTATTAAATTTCCACAATCAAGGCAATGAGAGTATTAGCATCAAAAGAAATGGAAAAATAATATATGATTCTTCTTTAAACTGACTTCCTTCACACCTAATCTCCTATAAGGTGAGACTGCATGTACCTGCTAGAATAGTAGACAAGTCTTTGCAAGATTGTAGCCTGATCTCTAAGTTTTGTTATCTGCATTCTAAAATATTATTTATGATATATTGTGCAAAAATTAAACCTAATCTGAATTGTTTACACATTCCACTGATGTTTCACAGATTAGTGTTTATTATTTATTAAGGATATTTTTCTTAATATTGTTAATATATATGTTAATTATTTCCTGTAATATTTAATATCCTAATCTGCATACACTGCTCTTCATACCTACAGTTTCATTAACAGAGTGGGGAGAGAATATGTTTGTACCTGCATTCAGCTTTTTTAATCAGTAGTTTCTTTCTTTCTCCCATAACATTTCTAATATGGCTTATTTATTAATATTGCTTTACAGAAAAAACAGAGAACCAAGGATCTGTCCCAGCTGTTTCATTCCTATAATCCATATGATCATAAGGTAAGAAAAAAATATAGTGTCTGTGTTTGTTGTTAAGAAAAATTCCAAGTATTTGTGGTAATTATATTTCTTGTTTAGTGCAAAATTGAGAAGAAAATATAAAATTGAAAGTGCTGAGGTATTCATGTTACTTAAATTCTGCTGTCACATAAATGTTTCTTTGTTTCTTTACGCCAAGCTTGAAAAGGTGCATTTTCTGATTTGTGAAACCAATTATTCGCATTACCCTCACAGAAGTGTAATTTCTAGACTGACACTAAATCCTGCAAAGTGACCATATGTGGTATTGGATTCCCCTCTTTTTTCACTCTCTGTTTAGGAACTATGTTATCCTAGAGTATGTTGCTTAGCCTGTTGTGTCAATTAGGCCCAGAGATACATGATCGTAGTGAATTATCTATTGATCATGGAAGCATTGTTAGAAGAGGCTGCTGTGTGAACATCCTGGTGGTTGTCTGGGAGAAGAAGTAGAAATACACATCATCATTATAACTTGGTCCCCATTTGTAACACCTGAGAATCCTGGTAAAAAAAGAAAACAACAAACAACCCAACTTGTTTATTATATTTCATCCTGTAGGGAAAATAAAGGTCTTTTCTCTAAGGATATTGCAATATGAAATTAAAAAAAAAAATAAAGTTGTTACAAGAAGATTTTGGAGATCCAAGAGACAGAGATCACAGTATTGCTGTGCTATAACTATGTCATGGGGTTCTTTTAGATGTTATGCCAAAGAGAGCAGTAAGCAGCAGATTGAAGGGGAGTTAAGTAGGTTTTGAAATATTTTCATGGAGTTCCTCCTGTCTTGGATGCCACTGTGGACATATTGTTTAAACAAATGCACAAAACCCTTTAAAAATTTGTAAGCAGTATGAGCTGTCTGTCTTTGCTGCTTCAGTTTTGAGAAGTGTGAGTGATTTTGCAAGTATCCATTGAAACAAAGAAAGATTTTAAACATTTCTGTTGATGTTGTTGTTGTTTAGACATTTCAAAGGAAAGTTCTGAACTCTGTCTCGTCTTTTCCTGGCCATGTACCAAATACATTGGGGAAAACAGCTAGGTTTTATATTTGGGAGAAGAAGGTGGCAGAAGTATGTATGTGCATCTGTCTCTTTGTATGAACACATGCACATGTATGCAATATATGTGTAACTACATGTGAGAAAGAAATACAGTATGTAAATTAATTGATTACATTTATCAGGCAGGTTGTTGCTGTCAGAGTTCTGTAATTACCAGCAACTTGAAAATATAGTTTAAAAAACCATTGTAAAGCAGCAGTTATATTCTATAATTTTAAGAATTATATCTAATTTCAAGTTAAATTCATCTCTTCTTGGTACTTTTTTTATAAATAGTCTTACAGTATTTATAAGGATTGGTAAAGCTTATTTTAACAGCCTGTTAATGGAGAAACATGAACAATGAAGAAAACTAGTGTGATGAGATTCTGAATGGGATTGTTGCTTTTTTTGAATTGAAGCATTTTAAGGTAAATGTAATACTAAGTAAATTAAGATCTAATAAGGAGATGCAACTGATGAACTAGAAACTTTGATATTCCTCTCCATGTCTTAATTCTCCTGTATGAAACACTTTTTATTCATAATACAAGGAAATTCCATTATTCTTTTATTAGCCCTTTTAATGGAACTTGGCCATTTGTACGTCTTGCTGTCTTCCTGCTTATATGCTTTGTGGCATTATATCAAAGTATTCTCAAATGATTTTGGCTGCAGTTCTGAGGACTTCTGCACTCTTTACAAATTAGTCATCAAGCAATGTGGAATTGAATATAAATGCTTAAATATATTCTCTTTTGATCTTTGTTTTAGGACCTTTAATATATTATTAAAAGTAGCACAATTGTTTGATAGGTGATTTTTGTAGCTCCACTATTTTGTTGCTTCCAAGTACATTCTGTATGTATATCTAAGAGTAAAAGTGGAGGGGAATGGACAAGTGACAGTTTTTATTAAAGTTATGGCCTTTCCTTATTTTCCATTTGACAGTGAAGGTTTTCCTTCTCTTAACAACTTCCTATTTGTGGTGGCTGCAACAAGCTCACTGCAGATCTCTTGCTCCTTGCTTTAAATTTCCATCTCAGCTTCCAATTTCACAGTTGTTGCAGTCTAGGGGAGGACTTTTAATTTTTATATTAGAGCTAACATTAGTTGGGAATACATTTATATGAAGTGGAGATCTGTATTAGCTTTGCTCTAGTTCTGTTTTTTTAGATTTATATAGCCAAAGGATTTGAGGGTGAAGGTACATGTTGTTAGCTATTTTGTAGATTATTTTCAGGAAGTGTAAAAAGGTGATTTCATGATGGCTTTGTGAGTGTTGGTGATGCAGGATCATGGCATGAGTGTTTGGAATAAGTGGCTTCCAGGATTATTATTTTGTTGATAAGAAGATTTTTCTCGGAGAACCTTTCTAAAATAGAAAGGAGATAAACTTAAGGGTATGTTGGTACTTAGTAGTAGTAGTTAAAACAGATATAAAAATCTCATGAACTGCAGTGGCTGAAACAGGACTTGCTACAAAGATTTGATAGTACTTCATCTTCTTATAATGGCCTATCTCATAGAAAGGGGAAAAGTCAATCAGAAAATGAGAAATTGTTCATTCTTCCACGCTTGCGTTTCACTGGCTAAACCAGAAAGTGATGTTTTGAGGATGTAGCTATACTAACCTTACTAACCTTATTATTATTATATATGCATGGACAAGACAGCAGTAGCTCTTTGAACCAGTAGCTGTTCCTGAAAATTTTACCTCAATATATATTTGCCCTTCTAGTTTATCTTACAGCATCCTGAAAGACATTTAAATGTTTGTGGTTCTTCATTCCCAGATGAAAAGCCAGAGCTTTTATAGTGGTGGAAACAATTATTTACTTTTCCTTCCACACTAAGGTGTTCAGTTTTAGCTTTTATCCACTAAGGCTTTAATTCAGCAGCAGAGGGGACAGATCTTTCAAATTCTTCCTACAGAAGGGATGGAAAAGCAGGAGATACTCTGCTTCTGTTGATACCAGGGGAGAATTAGCTAAGCTCCTGTACTTAATGCCTAAACAAGTATAAGTTACCATCTAGTTGCCCTTCTCATTGTTCAGATGAAACCACTCAACAGCAAAACTCAAAAATTGCCCTTTGGTTGTACACTTATCCTATCCAGGGGGATTTGAACCTGCTCTCTTTAACCTAGTGTCACTATTGTGCTTTACAGAGCTTCTGACTGCAGTACTTGTGGGTCTTTCGGCTACTGTGCCACAGACAAAGCTCATTTTAGCATCAGTCTTGAATGCCTGGCAAATATATTGAATTCTTGATGTCAGACACATACAAAGAACTCCCATTTCTCAGATCTTTCTTTTGTTGTTGTTAAGTATCTTCTAAAATTAATTCTTTTCAAAACTAAGTAGTTATTTAGGAAATGCTGAGCGATATCTCGTTCCAGGTGTGTGATTTCCGTTTGTTCAAACTTATTTCAGTTAGCATGTGTAAAAATACATAGAACTCTATTTGTAGATGGAGCCATTCCTTGTTCTGAAATACTTTGCTTTTTCCTCTGTTTATGTAGAATTGGAATATGTACAGTCTAGCTTTCTTGTTAAAGTTCTGATTGCTGTGTAACTTTTCTCTAGTTAGCAATAAAGTAGCTCTTCCCACTATATGTACAGTTTATCTTTTCCTAGGACCATCAGAAAAAGATGATAAAATTGACTTCCTTATAAAGCTGTACCAAAAACTCCTTTAGTGCTTTAAAATTTAAAAGGAGTTAAATGAGGAGCTGTATGCTGGCCAGTTTTCTATAAGCTCATTTAATGAAAGATTGTTTGCACACAATTTCTGCTGAATTTTTTTGCGTGTACGCTGTGAGGTTTCACTTCGCACATGGCAAGAATTTTATTCTGTCTGCAGTAGATGTGTAGTTCAAAAATAATGGAGTTGGAGCTGTCTTCTAAATTACCTTTTCTCTTTAAAATTTGTGACCCAGTCTTTTTTAAAGCTGTTAAAGTAGTCGGTATAATAAGTTACCTGGTCAAAACAACAGGTTTTATAAGCTTAATAGGAGTTTCAGGATCCAGTATGCACTAAATGTCCAAATTCAGAAGTGCAAAGCCCTAGTTCCTTTTCTTCTTTTCGTCAGATACATTTAAGTATTCAGTCTAGCCCTGGAGTGATTGTTTAAAACTATAATCCTCAATTTATGCTCTGCAAAAGAATGTTTTTACATATTGTAAGCACAGTATATCAGAACTACTACTCATTTTGCTGCTTCACCTTCTTGGGAGGATACCCAGGGATACCTTAGGGCATGTCCATACATGCCTTTGGTATGGGCCTTCAGCATGGGCCACTGAGAAATCCCCTGGGAGTTGTGCTTAAAACTTAGCGCAGTATTTGTTTCTGCCTTTTTCAACCTGAATCTCTTGCTCTAGAACAGGGCATGATCTATGAAAAAATAAGGTCATGTCTTACAGCATTAGATTTATTTTAGCATATACTGTGTCCAGCCAAGTAAGAAATAAAGTCAATATTCATGTGATTTGGAAAGAGTTTTTTAAGAGATTTTCTCCCAAACTGAAGGTGTGCTCAGGATTAAAAAAATTAGTTGCTATTTCAAAATGTGCCATAATTGATGCAATTCTACTAAAATAATTAAGCCTTATGCTTTTAAATGTTCTTTATTAATGTGTTCTGGAAATGTTAAAACACTCAAAAGAGCAATATCCCCTAGACAATGCTTGTGTGTTTGGCAAGGTGTATGAACCATTGTATTACTGTACACCATTAAATTTTGTTTTGTTTTGTTTTTTGGGGTTTTTTTGGTCACATCTTAGCCTCATCAGCAATTTTGGGAAGCAGGGTGTGATGTCCTGTTGTCTTTGATAAGGGTAGACATGTTCATAGCTCACTCAAAGAACATTAATAGCAAGATTATGTAAGGTTATTCTTAAGGTACTAATGGCTGCTGCCACTTACAGACCTACAGTGTTTTCAAACAATTATGTCACTAGTACACAGACCCTATTTTTAATGAAAAATCAGTAATCTAGTGTAAGTTTCCTTAAACTGAGGTTTCTTTTGCTGAGTTCTTTAGTGCTCCTGGACAGCTGACACTTCGTGTCGGAAATTTTTCAACAGTTAAGATCCCACACATTGAAAGAGGCTGTAAGTAATGAGGGTGTGAAACTATTTTCACAATGAAACAGTCAGGAGCCACAATCAAACAGGGGGGATCTATTTTGGCACTGCCTTTGGAGGCGTATGTGTATGCTCTAAGTGGTTTTCATTGACAATAACACAGCATATTAATCATAGCAATGCCCCAAGGCTGTGGCATTGTCTAGGAATCGTCATGGGCACCTGTGTGAAGCATAAAGTATTTGAAAGCAAGTGTAAAGTGCCAGGTGAAGGGTGAGGGTTTGGGGTCAGCTGGCTTCTGATAAAAAAAACCCCTGTTTAAGCCCTGCATTCCTTCCACCTCTGTGCTGTAGCTGGTGGCCTCTGGGAACAGTAGGCTGTGACAGGGGAATGGAGGACGTGGTGGTGGCACCAAGAACCAGCAAAACTGTCTTCAGTATGGTGAGGACTCTTGTTCAACAGCAGAAACAGGTGGAGATGAGAAGTTAAGCACTTAAGTTGGGACCAATTTTCCTACTGATAAGCTGCTTCCTTTCATTTTTCTCCCATGTACAGGGACTCCTTCACAAATAAGCTAATTTGAACAAAAGAAATTCTGATGTCTATTGAAAGAAACCACTCTAACTAAAATGCCTGCTGTTGGCTATCTTTCTAATGGTAGACATCACCATACTACTCTTGTTAATTAGGTCCTAAAAGCTTTGTTTTTGAAGATGTGTCTGCACTGTGGCACAATGTGGTTTCATAAGAGGGCATGTAAATTGATGTGTTGGACACTGGTAGAGTTGAAAGTCATGCTATGAGAGTAGCTGGACTAAAATGGGACTAAAAGGACTAAAATGTAGTTGCAGCATTAAACATATCTGGCAGGTGAGATTTGCGTCTTCCTGTGTTCATAGTTCCAGATCTCTTAGACTTTGGCATCTTCTGTATTTGCTGCTGTCATCTTTAATAGCTACTGACATTACCAAGTGGTTTGTTTTACACGGCAGCTAGCATGTTTAAGTAAACCATGTTTGAATGGTTTTTGGTGTCTGGAAGTGGGACATTACAGAACTGCTGAAAGCCATAAGGAATTCTTATTGTTTTTCCCAAGGACAGTAATGTTTCTCATTTATTAACTGTGTTTTATGTGTGGTGGAAGTACTATGAATGTGTAGGTTTTACTTTTGAGCCAGAAAAATAGAAAGCAGTTTTGAGGTACTGTGTCAGCCTTCAGATTTTTTTGGTTATTACTTGGGTATATGATTCTGGAAAATAACAAAATCCTCTTAACCTGCTTTTAATTTATTCCAGGAACATCATTATACTAAATTGTAAGGCAACTGTGAGGTTGTAAAGCCTGTGATATAAGCCATGATCTTAATTTTCTAAAAGAGGTGCTCTGAATGGTTGTTTTGTAAGATGAAAAGGTTTTTTAGGTTATTGCTGAAAAGGTACAGAGCCTTTTGCTATGTCCTGCCTTGAAATAGATTTCAGATTTAATTTAATATCTCAGATGCCAGATACGACTGCTTTTTATGGAAATGCTCTTACTGTAGCCTACCTCCATTCTTCTCTGTTCCCGTCCCTCATATTCAGAGCTGCTTTTTGGAGGAGGTTACATAAAGCTGTTTTGTGCCCTTGATATGATGTGAGGCTTCAAAGAAGAGTACTGAAAGAGAAAAGCAATTTCTGTTTGGAAGAGCCATGCATTGGTCTCGTGCTAATGGCACACTTCAACGTCAGCACGATGATAGTGAAGAAAATCTAATTGCCTCAAAAGCTCCTGCTTATTCTTGACTTAACTCTAAGCTACATTGAAGTTTGTGCCATCTGTAACACAGTGAGCTAATTATATAGACAGTTTAGAAAAGGCTCTTCAAATACAAGAAATTGTTTCAGGGTTTATAGAGAATAGGCAAAGAAACAAGGCAAGAAATGCAGCAAAAGGGCTTACTTCTCCATTGACTATGCTGTAGAAAAATACATATTTGCTCTGTCTTAATTCTATAGCTGAATTGTTGCAATAAAAGAATTGTGGTTTTATTTGAAGGGTATATTGCACCCAGAAAATCAAAAACCAAAGAACCAAATTCCTGAATTTATTGCTCTAAAACAAATGCTTTGTTGCTTGGCTTTGTTTTACACAAAACCTAGAATGTAGGCAGACAAGTCTACATGATTAGTATTTTGGTTAAAACCATATTTAATGCTAGGAGCTTTTGCTGTAATTGGATATTTAAAGCATCTGATACTTGTCTGATACTGAGTTGTTTGAGATTGTTACCTCTGTTTCAGAAGGGACACTTTTCCTTTTTTAGGCTAGAGAGCTATTTTTCCTATCTTTTTAAAATAAACTTTTAAAAACTGGTTATAAAAAATGGTCTGTTAAATCATGTTTGCATCTATACACAAAGGTATATGCGTGCTATATGTTGATGTATGTGCTTAGATCTTGAGCAAGGTTTCACAGGTATCAATGCATTATTACAATATTTTCATTAGTGATCTTGAGAACAGTTCTAATAAATGAACTCATGAAACCCACATATACTCCTCACCGCATGTAAAAATACGTATACACTTTTTCAGTTAAATGATCAAGAAAACAGTGGTTATTTACTTCACAGTTTTTCTCCCTGGTGCAGCATGCAAATGCTACCTGGTATGGTAGACTGCCTCAGATAAGTATATTCTACCTCCAAAAAAATACTGAAACTTAAAATGAGAGACAAGCTTTATGGTGACATTAAATATCTGCCATATGAGCTCAAGTTAAACAAACTCTTTGATGCACATTAATGAGCACAGTGTTGTGGGAACCCATCCACGGAGGTGGGAGAAAGTTACTCATTATTTAAACCTTGCTATTGATGTAAGTAGTCATATGACCAAGCTCTTGGACTTGCTTGCTTTTAACTAAGCACTTATCAAGAAACCCAAGTTTTGGGAACTTGACTAATAGATATAACTGTCTTTATGTTCTGATCCCCATCTTCTCATTGGAAAATTGTGTACTTTAATTAATTTGGTATATTATTTAAAATTTTAGATGTTAATCAAGTAGGCATCGATACTTTTATTACTGGAATATTTTGAGTAATTGTCTGGTACTCCAGATCTTGGGTAAGATTTTTACTTTCTTGCATGAGTAAGAAAGTAAGTTTACTTTCTTCCATTTACGTTTCTTCTTCCTTATTCCAGTTTAAATACATATTTTAATGACCCTTTGACATAAAGCTGTGAAGGAAGTGTGGATTTTCTGGCTTTGTGTCTGATAGTAAGGTATATGCTTCTGCTTAGACTTGCATATAGGCACAAACACACATGCACAAAACCCCATAATGAACAAAACCTTTGATTTGAGATTGATTCCAGGTATCATCCAGAAACAATCTGGTGTATTTTGTGTAAGTCATGGAAGGATGGGATCACATTTTCCCCCATTTGTATTAAGTCAGCACTGGCTAGTATTTCATTTTCTGCTGTCATTTAAACTCTTGGAACTAGAAATGCTCCATTAGTTTTTATTTGTTATAATTGCCTCTCTGTACTGTATTCCACTTAAAAGCATGAAGAGAGGTTAGTTATCATACAGTTGGAAAGACAAGTCTTAGTAAAGTGGCCTTGTAAAACAGTAGCTACAGTTTGGGCTTTAGATAGCTCTGCACAGGAAGCTAATTCCCTGCTGTCTCTCCATGCAGTGCAGTTTGGCCACTCTCGGCATGAGCTCAAGAGCTCTGCTTTGAAGGGCAGCTGGAGGAGGAGTCTCAGAATCTGCCAGCAAACCATATGGATTTTCCATGTTTAATCTAGGTGATTGTCCTAGCTGTGTGTAAAATTTAGGGTTCTCTCAAGCTTGCTGTCAGTGGTTTTGCACTCTGTACCTGTGTTGGAGGGAAACTCTCAAGATCTTAGGGGACAGAGAGTGGTTTTATTTAGATGTAACTAGAAAAGTATCCTGTGGCTTCTACCAATTGCTCATCCTTTCTGAGAATTGTGTGATGAGTGCTGGAGGATGTCAGTGTTTTGATGACATTGTATGCATGCTTACAGCAAAATTAGCAACATCAAGTTAAATGTCCCAGACATTGACGCGTACTACTTGTGTGAATTAGGCTTGAAACACTTTCAAACCTTGGGCAAGGATGGAGACTCTGAGTCATTAGACTTTGTGTTCAGCCTGCAGTGTGGACATGCCATGGAGGTTTGGGTCACAGTTCAGGACAAATGAAGCATCTAAAACACACAATTTGATTTCAGCTGTGCCTGAGCTTTAGTGCGTCAAAAAGGAGGAGTGGTGCTGTCAGTAGGAAGAGAGGTACAAACCTGGATTTTATTATAAGTGCACCTTAACAAAGCCTTTTTCATTCCCTTAATATTACATGCTTTTCATACATTTAATTATCTTTATTCTGGTATTATATGAACATAAGAGAGTTTTCGTCCAAATACCTGTACCTATCCAAAGAGGAATAAAATAAATTATACAACCTTTGATGCATTTTTTGAAGGAAAGTCTCCAGTATGAGAGGTTTGTACAGCGCCATCTTCTCTGGAATTTTCGTATCATTTCAAATTTTGATGAGATTTCCACATCCAAAAAATCATCTTTCCATGACACTGCAGATTCTTCCTGTGATTCTAGAAACTACCTCTCTTTAATTTGCATTAGGTGAAGTATAAGGTGATTGTGGGACTAATGGTGAATTTAAGGTTTGGTATCTCATGATCATCAGAATAAAAATGGGGGGCAGGTTATCTCCTTAAAGGAACAAATGCATTACAATTTCTTTGTGGCAAATGTGGCATTTTGTAATACCACTGAAAGCAAGTAAGAAGTTGATCTTTAAAAATGACATTTTAATTTCTATAAACGCTACTCTAGGTCATGTTTAATTTTTCTTTCACCCATTTCTCATGTAATCATGAGAGTCAAACCTAGTCACCAAGCCTTATAGAAAAAGAGATGGATATGCAATTAGTTTGTGCAGGTCTTTAAAACAGAGCATGAGTTTTGTTTTGGTTTTTTTGCAAAATATATTTCTGTGAAATTTGATATATGTAACACATGTAAGGGAAGTGTGATAAAACACTTCAGGCTTCAAATACAAGCAGTCATGCTAACAACTCCTTTACTTCATACTGTCATGCTAGTTCCAGGAAAAAAACACCTACTTGGTATTACTGCCGCTCATTTTTGCATCTCCTTTAATATTCCTAGCATCATTTATGAAGCGTGTGTATGGTGAATTACGCTTCTTCGTGCCTTTTTTTTTTACAGGCTGATTTTTCAAATACTAGGCCTGCTTGGTAAAAAATCTTACAAGATGTAAGCCATCGCTGGTTTCCATTACAAACCCCAACCTTGTTTTCTGTATAACATTTGCAGAAAATGTGTAATATAAAGCTAAAAACATGAACCATTTGTAAGTCCTGTGTGGGAGCAGATATTAAATACCAATTCACGTGTCAGACAGACAGTGGCAGCTGCTTTGTTTATGTATGGCACCATCCCATATTAAATCAAATGGCAAGTGCACAGTTTGACAGATACTGTCATCAGTGCAAACATTATTAAACTCATTAAAGACACTGCTTTTAATTTTTTATTTAAAGTACATCTATTTGGCTTGCAGAGCCTTTCCCAGTCAGAGCCTACAGCAGCAAGTACTAATTCTGCAGTGTTTTTGCCTAACAAAGCCTGTTGTTCCTGGCTGTTCCTTAGGGGCAGTGCCATGATGTTTATGGCATCCCCTGCACAACCTGCATTAGGATCTGTGACCAGAAATTCCATTTGAAAGCACATCGCTCGGATAGCACTCAGTGGTCTTTTCATTTTGATTGATGGCTCTGGTTTTGCACCATCTGGCTTCTGATAGGCTGCATTAATCATATTCTGAACTATGAAAATTTAGACGGATTTTTTAATGATATATGTTGAAAAGTGCGTGATTGTATGTGTTTGTGTATTTAATTCTTATAAGTTCCAATCATACAAAAGAGTGCAACAAGCCTCTCATGCAGATTGTGTCGAGTTACATAGGTCTCTAAATAAATCTCTACCTATGAATGCCCATATTTCGATTTTGCTCCCCGTTTTAACTTTATTTTGCTTTCTATCATTTGTTTATAGTCACTGCCTTATGGTTTTTTGGGAATTTTTTAAAATTATTTTTGGTTGGGAACAATCGACTTTTCAAAAGTATTTGAATTGCATCTCAGGTGTTTCAGGTAAATCTGAAAATTTCTTTCTGCTGCTTTGAGGACATGCTGAAGTTCCTTGTTTCTTTGTAAACATAGCATGAGGTCCAAGAATCACAGAATATTCCAAGTTGGAAGAGACTCACAAGGACTACAGAGTCCAACACTAAGTGAACAGCCCATACAGGGATTCAACCTGTGACCTTGGTGTTATTAGCACCACGCTTTGGAACAAAATATTGTCAGGTTTTAAATTCTACATGTGTAGAACATAGTAAAATTGTCATATTTAAATTTACATCTTAGGGAAAAAATAGTAATCTGAATTAGAGAGGCAATATATAAAAGCCATATTTGAAAGCTTCTGAGAGAGTTTGACAATAACATGTTTAGGGTACTGTGTTGGTGGATTAGCAAAATTAGAGCTCCCAGTATGGAATTAAACAGCCAAAAAGCAGTTGTTCAGTGTTCCAGTTTTTATTTGGTTTTCTAATTTACATGTAAGCAATTTTTATGAACAACTCCTTCTTGTTAGGTTGCTTTCATTTGGTCATAGTTCACAATTAAACTTAATGGGAAAATTTGGCCTATATGTTATATACTGTGTGACACTGAAGCAATGATCGACTTGTTAGGTTTCAGAAGCTGCGTAATCTTCACCATTTAAAGTTTCAAAGACCACAGGATGAGAAGCTGTCCTGAATTCCCTTCCATCTAGGGATCTCCATGAAATGGTGGACAGACATCAATGCTTTAGACTCTTAATAAGAAATCAAGTGAGCTTGGTTGCTTCTATCCCGAAGTCCGACATCTGCTGGTCACACTGGGGTGTGCTTTCTGAGGTGTTCCTCTCCAGTCAAATGCTGTGGAAGTATCACAGCCACCAATTTTTCATTGGCAGCTATAAATTGAATTATTGTGTGGGGTTTTGTTTCTTGTTTAGTTTTAATTTTTCAGTCCCATTTTGTCTCGCTTTTTCTCATGTAGTCGCATTAGCAAAGCTTGCAGGGTACTTTGGAATTTTGTATATATATGTGTATATTTTTTTTTCCCCTCTTCTTTCCCTTTTAAAAATAATATCTTAAGAGAATGGGGTATGGAAGAATCCCATGTATAACTTAGTAGGAAGCTGGAAGAACATTCATCCGTTAAACCAACTAAAGCAAAATTTCCTGTTCTAATTTTATTTCTGCCGGGTTTGATGATGTCTCTCTGTAGAGTAGGTGAGGTTTCTTTTGAGATAGCCAGCATGAATTCTTTTAATTTAAGCCTTTTCTTACGGTTCAAATTAAGAGCGTGTTGGAGTGTTGTTTGACATACTACAGAGAGAAATAGTTTTTGAGGAAGATTTTAGAAAATTCAATCACTATATTTAATAAAGATATAAAGCTTCCTAAATTTGCTTGTTTCCAGTTTTCTGCAAAACTCTACTTTTTCTGTTGTCTCCTCCTAATGCATTCATATATTCTTGTACATTTATTTTAAAAACAAGGTTGGTTGTTCTTTTACAGTCTCACAGCTTGTATGGAATACACATATGGGGTTGAGAGAACCATAATTCACCAATAATCTGTGTTAAATTAAATATTGATGCTGAAAATGAGGATAAGGAAAACCTGCTTAATCATTATTACAAAAGCACCACCTTCATTTGCTTGACAAGGAGGATTTAAAAAAAAATCTTAAAAAAAATCTTGCTTCTGACTAAACTGTGCCCAGTGTTGAATTATAAATCAACAATAAATCAACAACTAATAAATAAACTCTAATAAATCAACAACTGATCTTGAGTAATCTTGCTGTGGCCTCACAGATACAGAACTCCCATGTTATTTTGCCTGAATCATTGTAATTAAAGTTTACCTAGAGACATTATTGAAGTTAAAAAGTTAGTCTTGCCAACAGGCATAATCAGTATCTTGCCCTAAGCTGCTCATAAAAGCCTGGATCCTCAAGCTCAGAAGAAGCCTTCAGTATGCATACTGCTCCCTGGTGTTCTCATTACCCAACTTCCAACTTGGAATAGCAGCATCACTGTACAGGTTTGTGGAAGCTGGAGCCACCCAACACACTGCTGACAACAGAATTCTGCAGTGAAAAGGACAGTTGCTCATAGCAGCATTCTGAAAAGGATCCTCTGAGCTTTGTCAGATACAAGCAAGGTATTCTGTGTTACAGAGCAGAAAGATGTTCTGCACTACACGTCAAAACATGGAGAGAAAGGTAAAATATATAAAAGATAAAATATATATGCCAGTATTTTCCTGAGAATGGAAGAAACATTGATATTGTCATTCAAACACTGGGATGTAGTGTCAAAGGATGAGATTAGAGCCTGCAGGATGGTTGATAGCAATCCCTAACAAGTGAAACATTTTCATGGCAGATCTGCTTTCATCTCTTTCCAAGTTTGTAAATGCCACCTTAGGGAAGCAGCCCACAAAAACTTGTCATACAGATTACTGGTGTTTTTAACTTTCAGTACGCAGCTGAATATGAAGAAACGTTGTATTACCATATTTTCTGAAATGCAAGGCCTGCCTTTTCAGCTGAACAGCTCCAGTCAACCTTATCTTAGTCCATGCAGGTTTAATGGCTTAGCTTCCTGAAGTCAGTCCAGTCAATTAACTTTGCAGAAATAGGCCTTGCATTGCTGGAGTGATGCTGCATGTGTTCGTAGTGCCACCATGGTTTTTGTTTCAGTTTCAATAGGGAGGAAGGAGGAGTTTGAATTTTGGGTTGTATTTTTGGGTTGAATTCTTGTTACGTTTTTTTAGTTTTACTGTCACTTCCTATGTCGAAAGAAATGTAAGGATAAATAAATACTTTAAAATCTGTTAAGTTTTACCTGCTTCCATATGCATATTCCATTCTTATAAAGCTTTCTAATAACAAATCAGCAAATGGGATTACTTTTAATGAACTCCTTTCCAGTGATATTCAATATACTGATACCTGTTTTTGCTCTGGCTCTGATTATTAACAACTTTGTATCAAAAGCTAATGGAAATTTATTGTAGAATGTTTGTGTTTGGAAAACAAATACCACTGGTACTTAATTTTAAAATGTATTTTTAAACACATTTGTATTTAAAAATCCACAACATTTGAATGAATTTGATATAATAATCTGGGAAAGTATGCATGCGAAAATTTTTTTAATTATTGCAAAGGATTCTTGCTTTCTTGAAACAACATACAGGTGTTTGGTGCTTTTAAAGTAACTCCTTTATAAATACTGTCTTTGAGTACTTCCTTTCCTTGGGATGTGTGCAGTTTTAAGGGGAGGGAAAGCCCTATATCGATTGGATTTCAAGAGTATGTACATTAGGAAAAATGGTTGTCAACTGTGCACACTGCAAGCTCAGTGCATCTGGTAAGAAATTGGGTCTGTACATCAAAACACTTTGTTGAAGTCTGGAAAGTGAAACTACTTACTGTAAAACCTTTGTAATGCCTCGTATCTAAATCAAAGTAATACAGTTATTCATATTGGAAATAGAATAATGTAATTGCCAAGAAAGCTATTTTGTCTTTAGTGGTAGATAATATGCCACTATATCACATACAGATACGTCATTTCTGTGGAGAATGCTTTCCAAATTATCTTTAGAAAGAGCTCTGCTGGGCCTTTGTTTATTTTTTTCCTGTACCTGATTCTGAGAACATAGTTCCACAAAAAGAAAAACATAGAGCCAATGAGAAGAGAAAGTTAATTGCCAATATCTGTGTGTGTGTTGTGGCAGTTGTGATTTTTGAGGAACAGTCTCTTTTGGAATCTTTCAAAATCCCAGTTCCACTGAAATAGTTAAAATGAGCTATCAGCATATTTTCTGCTGGAAAGTGAGATAGCTTTTGATTCTAAGCTAAAGCCTATAAATTTTCCAGAATCAAAAATTTCTAGCAGCTTATTTATGGGGGGGAAAGGAATTTGCATCTCATAGGAAGAATAACAGGCATTTGAGGATGTATGCATGTATGAAGACTTGGCTGACATATATTTGTGTGTCTAAGTCAAATACCAGTCCAAAGTTATTGTTCTGCCGTATTTCCTCAGCAGTGAACAACAAAGTGACAACTGCTGTAGTGCTCAGGCACCATCTGTCTTGTGAACCCTGCCATTCTGTTCTTGCCTGAATATGATAAATTTTACCTTATTTTCCCAAGAAAGTAAAAATAGTATTTAATGTACAGTTCAAAAGCTGGATAAATTCCAAGTGAGGCCCTGCTAGTAGTGATATCCCTTGTCTCTGGGGGTGTAAATTTGGGCTTACACCTAAGCATGTGTATATAAATATTACAGATTTATTGCTGCTTGTGCTGTCCTGTGCCACAAATACAAGTCTGTATACAAACATGCTATATAACAACAAATCTTTTCTACAATTACAGTAATTTGTATCCACAATAAGGTAATTATTTTACAACTGAAGACTTTAAAGATATTCTAATGGTTGGGGAATGGGGGAGGGTTTGGCTCTGTATTTTAAGCTCTTTGCTGGTGGTGTGCTATGAGCAGTGTCTCTTAGGTATTTTTTTTTTAATTTTAATTTCAGCATAGTGAGATTTCAAATTACTGTATAATTATTCAAATGCAACCTTCCCATTTTCTTCAATATAAACAAAATTCATCTAGGGTGGATTTTTCTTTTTTCCAGAATTCCTAGTGAAATAGTGTTTATGTGACTGTCATACTGCTGCTTTTTCCACTTTCAGACATTTTCATTATCTTCACTTGTGTTGAGGTGTAACTGTACTTGTTGTCTCAGGCCCTGAATTATTATGCTGCACCACTTCCACAGTTAAATACATTGGACAGCAGCAGAAGTACCTGAAAGCCAGCTGGCTCCGTGCACGGCTTTGTCCTATGAGGGGCCTAAAGAATAGGCACTTAAAAATTGTAACCAAAGATCTGCGCATGTCTCTGCAGAAACTTGAAGCACCTGCTTCATTTTTTAATTTAAGCATTTTTATCAAGTCTGCATATTCATCGTTTTTCTTTCAGAGATACAGGATCTCCAGCATTAATTAAAAATTACATTGTGCCTTGAGAAAAGGTGACCTCATGTAAAAGACTAAATTATTTTCAAACACTCTTTTTTAAGAAAGTGATATCCACACTGCAAGCATTTGCAGTGACCACGCATAATGAGAGCAGTGTGTGAAGCCATGAATCCCAATTACTTGGTTTTATGTACCAAATGACAGCAAACTATCTTAAGAACTGAACACAGGCAATGTTACAGAATTAGAAGATGGGCATAATTATCTTCATAACTTTTATCAATTATTTAGAATTTTTTTCTGGAAATTTTGTGAATACATTTTCATCTTGAAAATGTCTGCTTGGTATCATTGTTTTCCTTACACAAGTGAAAGAAATCCTTTATTGTCCTTGAAAATATAAAAACATTGTGATAATTTAATACAGGAAATGATGAGGGAGCAAATTGTTTTGAAGGATAAGAAGGTGTCTTCTCAGCTGTGATATTCTGGCTCTGCAAGCTCAGTTGTGTATGTATCTACAATAGGTGCTGCTCCCAGTGGAGCTGGGAGGGTGCGAGAGAGGTGGAGCTTCTGCAGAGCTCTTTCTGGATATCCATAAAAAGGTCCAACAGTGATCAGCTGGGAAAAACAGCTACTTTTATAAAATAGAATAAAGAGAGGGACAGAGATAATGAGTAAATCCTTTGTCCCTTCAAATTATGAGAACTCTACACTCATGCAGCATGGGGCAAAGCCCAGCTGGGTTTTCTCACAGCATGCTGCACACATCCTGACCATGGAAAAGTTTCCCTCTGGGGTCCAGAAGAAATTGCTCTTTGAATACATTTGGATCTCCTGTTCTAAAAATCACAGAAGGGTCTTGCTTTCTTTCACTGTTTTTTCTTTAAAGTATTCTACAGAGTAGAACTTGTGCTTATGTATGTTATATGCTCTCAGTGAACTATTCCAGGTACAGGAATACAGGAAACATGGGAAAAAGTGCTAATGATGAAAGGAGCAATATTGCAAATGCAGTCAGTTAAACATTAAAAAAAAAAAAAGGAAGAAAAAGGAATATTAGAAAACACAAAACCATTGTAGTCAATGGCCTCTCTCCTCAAAAAGTGATGGAAATTAGGAAATGCCCTTGTAAATGGTGTGCCTCATATAAACAGTTTATGAATACCAAGGTGAATGTGCCTTCAGGTATACCTCAAGAGACTTACATATGAGAAAAACAGCAAGTGAAGAAACAACTGCTTAAGGAAGGAAAAAACAGTCCTACCAGACTCACTGTCTGCTTCACTTGGAGGAAAGACATAAATATTGTTTGCCATATAGCACTGAAAAATGTGTGATGAATGTAGCAACTGTAAAACCTTCATTGTTCCTTCAGCTAAAGCAAACAGAATGTGTAATTAGTTGGCTGCTTCTGGCTAATACTAAATCTCGAGAAGGTTTGAATCATCGTCTACTGTTTTTTTACAGTCATATATCAGTTGTTTCAAATCATCTCCATGTTTGCATGCATCAATCCTCACAAAGTAGAAGAGAACAGTTAACACTGCCCTGACATGCTGTTCTTAGATAGTTAAAGAGGAGCTTCTTGCTTGTATTTCATTGGCTTAAAGCCATACCAATGAGTTCCAAATGTTTATAGTATTTTTTTCACAGTGTTCAGCTTTGTACCTTTGGTTTTATAGATGAATCTCAGTACTAATTTTATTTTGTGGGTTTGCATTTTTATTATTATTTATTCTTGCTTGATGAGGCAGTTAATCTATTTAAATTTGTATCTTTTGAACTAAAATTCACTTCCAATTAACTCTAGTACGCAAGGTTAAAATGTTTTGATTTTTTATTTGCAAGGTCAAATTAAATATAAAGTCTTTTTGTGGATGCACAGTAAATTATTGATTTTTTTTCTGTGTCAGAATGAGAGAAAGTTTGGATTAGAATTAATATAAACTGAAATCTTGCTTTAACTGGAAGGACTCTTGAATGAGGTAATACCTTTACAGATATTACTTGGTGTGTTTGTCTTTTTAGATAAAACTTCATTGAAGTCCATTTTCCTCTTCTGCACCTTCTTGTCCAAGTTTAACTGTTGTATGTTTTAATGAGTAGTCAGACATCTGCTGCCTCAGAAAAGCCCAAGGTAGTTCACTGGCCTTTCATAAACCTCATGCAGAGAATATTCGAACACATTGTTTTCACAAATGCAGTGTCATGGAAGAGGAAGTTCATTGAAGTCATCTGTCAAATGTCAAATATGCAGGTCAAAGCAATAGTTCTGAGTTTGGTCACAGTTGTCTGAAAATCTCAGCTAAATGCAACTGTGGAGTTGCAGATCATTGTAGAAAAAATGCACAGTATTCCCACAATTTGCCTTCATTTCAGCAGGAAGAGAATCTTGGATGGAGAATATGGGAAAGTCAGTCAAAGCCAGTGAAGTTTGTATGCACAGAACTGGTGTTAAATAAGCCTCATCCTGGTCAGGTCATGTGCCTTGTGCCATTCTGAGAGACTCTCTGGGTAAAGATGACTTCAAAGTTTGTAGAAACAGTCTGTATGCAGAGATTTTGTCGTTTATTAGACAAATTGCTACTGTTAAAAAATTCTCACACTGTTGAAAGCTCTTCTGTTTCTCCCGACTGTATCAGCTGATGCCAATTGATTTTTTTAAAAAGTAGTTTATCCTATGAATTTTGCTGGTTTTGTGTCCTTAGATAATTATAGCTATACCACCACTATTTTAAAATCAGCAAAAGAATAGATTATTTCTACACTTTTTTTTTTTACTGTATTTTCTGAGTCATCTTGGATTTCCTGAGCTGCTGTATAGCTTAAGATGACTGGACTGAATTTCAGGGGAACAAGGAGGGTTTTCTGTTTCCTGTCTTGCTCCTTTTTAATTAAGTACCAAAGTACAAGAAATACAATAAACTTTACAATGTTTTGTAGCTTTTTTTTTCTTTCCATTGCTTTTTGTAGTAGTGTAAGGAAGAACTACTGCACTTGTGCCTGACAAGGGGGAAGAGAGTAGTACAGAAGTTGTGCAGGGCTGAGGCTGGGCAGTGGGTCAGGCAGTTCAGCAGGGGCATAAGCAGAGGGAAACATTTAGAAGCAAGTGGAAACAGAAACATTCACCAAATGAAGTATGTTAATTTGGTATTTTTCAAAGGGATATTTGGATTACATGTATTTGATTAGTACTGTGATTTATAGGTGTAACTGGCACTTTTTTCCTGACTAAAAGCAACTCTATCTCTTGTCATACACAGCATCTCCTGCAATCAAGTACAATTAAGCTGGGCTCAGATTTGCATATTTGAAGTTGTATGAGCTTATTCAAGCCAACAAAAAGAGGTCTGTCTTGCCAGGCCAGACCATTATTTGAGCTAATCTGCCTGGTTGTGTACAGTAACGTTTTGCCTATGGTTCTAAGAGATATGTGCAGCTGGGTGGCATAGTTCTGAATTATTGGAATGATTCATGGCACTGGTTTCTGTGCAATCACCTTTTTCCTTTTTTAATAAATGAATACAGCCTCAACTCAGTAGAAATCCAGACTTTCTTTGCACTGTAGCACAGGTATTGTTTGTTCTTTACAGCAAAGATCAAAGGATTTTTTTTTTTTTGTAAATAGCTGCAGGAACCACAGATCATAATTCATTGAAATTGTTTCCCCCCCCTTTTTAATCTTAGAACTATACTATTGTGGAGTATTTATTGTTTTGCTATGGAAGTAAGATGTCACTGGCCGCAGTTACGTTGATTCAGTATGGCCTTTTGTGTATGTTTTTCTGAGCTACAAATGACTGCATTTAATTAAAGCACACACATTAGACCAGATGCTCCTTTAAATGGAAAAACTCAGAATATGCGCAAGGATGCCTCCCTGTACTTCTGTGCATGGCACTTTCCTCCCAGGAAAATGCTTGAAATGAGAAGGGATGGTATAAATTCACAGGTGGTATTCTAAAAGCAAAGAGGTAGTAAAAAAAGCTTCCTTTGGTTTTAGCAGGCTCCTTCCAGACCTCTTTAAAAATGTCTGCTTCCCTCATGGAGTGGAGTCCGTCTGTGCCAAGGAAGAATCCCAACACTGTTGTGCTGACAGGGGCCTTGGCATGGTGTCGGTTGAAGTAATAGGTGCAGGTGGTTAGAATAATCATGAATAATGTGAATAATCCTTATTTGTCACTTGTGGATGCTTCCTGCAGCCAGACATTTCTCTCCCCTTCATCACACACATATAACACATGTTCTGTAAATCTGTGTGGGCCCTCTTAATTCCTCTGTTACAGGTAAGGAAGGAGAAAAATGAAGCTTTCCTTAGGATAAATCTCTTGCTTTGAGTTCAGTTTCCTGAATGCAATTTAATATTTTCTCAACGTTTTATTACTCTCATATTTTGTTTCTCATCTAACCTCTTTTTTCCGCCTTTTTGTGCTAAACCAGACATTTTTTCTGTCTAAAATCCCCTTACTTTATTTTCAGAAGTTACGCCTAAGGAAGGAATAAGAGAAATGCTTTACCTCCCGCAGGTTATTCCCATGCTTTAGTGCCAATAATACCCTCCTACACTCCTGTTTTATGTGAAAATATCGTGTTGGCATTGGGTCAAAGAAGAAAAAAACTTTCAGATGGGGGGTGGGTGGTAGGGAATGCAGTTTCTGAATAGTCCACCCCCCCCCAGTTTGGAAATGGTACTAGCATGTGCATTGGAGGACATGTACGAGCCTAGAAAACATGTCTGTTATTTAAATCATATTGAAAAATATGGAAACAGCTTGGCTTATCTATTCTCTTTCTTTGGAGTAGAAACCACATGTTTTATCTTAGGTGTGTTCTCTTACACGTGCCAACTTCTGAAGCTGTAAAGGTGAACGTTTAGGGTGATTATTTAGGATAATCAGTGCTTTACTTGCTTTTCAAAAGAGACTTTTGAGCAGATCACATGAGAAATGTTAAAAAGGGGCTGGAGGAGGGACCTGTCCTTGAATATATAGTACACATACACACACCTTTACTTGTTGTATTCACAAATAATACACAGAACTGTGATAACGCTAACATAGCTCAGTCTTTTGGTGTCCTGCAGTCCTTGCAGGACAGCCCTGAGAGTGAGCATCCCACAGTTGTGTCTGGTGGAGGCTGAGAGTCTTTCCTTGTGATTCCCATCTCTTTCATCTGCCTCACCTTGAAAACTTCCTCTTATCTTGCTGGAGTTGAGGATAAGAGAGAAGAGGAGGAAGAAAGAAGTGAGGCAATAGAAAGAAAGAGCCAGAGTACTAAAAAAAGTCCTGTACCAGAAGATTGCTTTCAAAACTGTACTGCTGGGCTTCAGGGAGTCTGCAGCCTCACTTGTCTCTCCAGCATTAGTGTCTTTAAAAAAACTTGATCGAGTTTCTTGCTGTCCTTGCTACTTTGCTTCCTGTATTAACAGTCTGTATTCATTGCTGTCTGCATCCGTCTAAAAAGGAAAAGGGGCTTGCTTTTTTAATCCATCCAGTTCTTGCAAAGCCCAAGAATGAAGCAAATTCATCAGCTGTTCATCCCTATTAACTTGGTCAGATTTTTTTCTACTAACAGTAAAAAATGAGTAGAATTCTGTAGAATTTTTGGGATTTGGGTTCAGGTGTACTGAGGGCATTGTGAGTTTGTTTAAAATAATAGCAGTAATACCCTACATAGTGGGATTTTGAATGAAGATGTATATTAATGGTATGGTGGTGTGATGGTATTAATGTCCTTCAGATCATGTTTCTTGAAAGTCACATTGGCTTAGAGCTCAGACTTGGTTACTCAGTGCTGTTCTGTTGACCAAGATGACTTGAACCATGGGCACTGAGTCAGATTTACACATTTTGTGTCTTAAGGTCTTGCCCTGACTTCTAAAAGTTATTGTCCTAAGGTCTTAACTGAGTTCAGCCATGTTCTTTGTCAATAGATGTCAACATGCAGAACTCTACAGCGGTGGATACATCAAGTGCAAGGGACTGGAACAATCATATCATAAAAATAATTGCTCTAAATAAGGATTGATTGCATTGGTAAAGGAGGTGGTGCTGGAACAGCCAAAGTCAGGCTTCCGCACTGCAGTTAGGTTCAGGAAAAGTGAATTTATTAAGACAGTCAAATCTTGCCTCATTTTCATCATATGCTTTCAGGAATTATTTTGTTAGTCAGCAGTACTGAACTGCTGTAAAGCAAGCCAAGGAACTATTGAAGCTGTTCTTTTGTAACCTTCGGGCAAATGCAGTATAACTCTTATGCCTGACACAGCTGCATTTGCAGCTTCATGGACTCATTATTTTTTCCTGAGGTGAAGAATGCTATTTATTTTTTATTTGCAACATCAACAGGGGCAGTTGTTTAATAGGTGAAATTTGCAAGTCAGAATAACATGCCTTTTTACTATTGTTGTCTTTTGATTGTTATTTTTGTTGTCTGTATAATATGGCACTGACAGTACAGACAGCAGGAGCTCTCAATTAGCCTTGAGGTCAGGCACAGCAGATTAAAAATCTTGACACAATCCTGTATTGTTTCACCCCAATCTTAAAAGGGTGTTCCTTTCTCATCTGTGTTTAGTACCTTGTTTCTTCAAAGGGACATATAATCTTATTTTACATCAAATTTGCTTCATGATGTCCCTAGAAGACTTCTTTCTATGGGGTGCAAAATATCATTTTTTTAAGCTGTGTGCTTGGAAGTTAATTTTGTTGCTATATTAAACCAGTGAGAATTAGCCTTTCTACTGTTGTATGATGGACAAAGCTTCATTCTGAGCAGATTTTAAAGTGGTAGAAGTGGCTAATGGATATCTTAAGGTCTGTGTTTAGTTTACTAAATACATGTAAAACAATTTATCTCCCATCTCCACTCTGATATGTCTCAGACAGTTTGAGTCTCCTGAGGAGGACTTCTTCATCTAGGATCCTGCTTGCCCATCTGTTGGAGAAAAGTAGCTTTGGACTTTGTTTAGGATGTCTGTGCTGGTGTTTCGTTTTTTTTGCCTCCCCATTACTACCATCCTCATAGCATGAGTGGGGATACGATTCTATGTTTATGAGCAGAGTATTTTCATGATTTTTGGCAAACCTAGAATGTAGCAATTTATGTGGGATTGATTTGCTTTTTTAAGATCTGAGAAAATATTAATGTTTTTTAACTTAATACTGAAGTTTAAGCAGGGCATTTCAGCTGCTAGTTGAGTGAATTAATTGTGGGGTGAATGATGATGGCACAGCAGACCTGTTGTGGTTTGTCCACCCTTTGAAAGAAGTAATTCTAGAATACATCAGAATGCAGCAAGTATCTGTGAACATCACTGTACAGCTTTGTAGCTGTCTCTAGTTCATTATTGCCATATTCACACACGGAGAAAGTACAGCACAGAGACTTGAAATTACTTTCTGAAGGGGAAAACACGAAAAGAATTGCTATGACACATGAAGACTTCTCTTGGATAAAACCCCCACATCCCAGCAGAGGATTCTAGCAGGATTTAAAGGCATTACAGTGAGGGGATGACTCCTTGTTTTTTATGTAGAAATGTGTTCTAATTACATCTTCCAGAGGGCTTTTTCCCATATGCTAATTCTTTGCAATGTAGTGTTAATGACTGAAATACTACATGTTTTACCCTGGTGTGCTCTCTCGCTTGTTAGGAATTTGCACCTTTTTCATGGGTTTTTTTTGGGGGGTTTTTTTTTGGGTTTTTTTTTCCCCTGTGATGGGTGGGAAGAATTAATCTACTCTCAGTAAACATGTGAATAACTAGTGTTCCAAAATACTTCCTTTATGAGAGTTACATGAAGAATTTAAAATATTATACATAGAACTGGTTCTATATGATTCAAAGTCTAGAAGGATCAGAACATTGCTAGTATGTATTTTACTTTAATAAAATGATTCTCATATTTTTAAGAAAATCTGTAAAATTAATTTATTCTTCTTGTGTAAGGTCATCTAGACAGGTCTGTTAAATTTAATGGCTGTTTCATGATTAAGAGAGAGTAGGAAGTTCTTAATTGAGGAACAGATGAAAAGCAAACTAATTAACTCCAAATGCATTTCTTTAGCAGTATCCAAACAGCCATTTCCAAGATGAACTCGGGTTACGCATCTTTTGAGCTTTTAATCATACTTTTAGATTGCATTTTTACACCATCCCTACTACAAAAATGACTGTAATTTCTGTCACAGTTGGAAGCATCAGTTAATAAATGTTTTTGATTTTGATCTAGGGAGGTGTTTGAATTGAGAGGGAAAACATTCTTAAACTAATTGGGTTAATTTACAGCAGATTGAGGGAGAGTGCAGTGGAAGTGGTTTACTCCTATTCCTACTTGGTTTTCTTCCAACTATGAGCTTGCTGCTATTTATTTAAATACATTATTTAAATAATGTCCCCAAATAAAGCCCTTGCCCTAGCCCTCTGATCATCTGAAAGTTGCTTCACGTATTGGGAAACCACAGGTGGTGGATCCATGTTCTCTCACCGTATTTGCAAAATATTTAGTAGTTCAAACCATAGAATCACAGAATGGTTTGGCTTTTTGGGCTGCAAGTGCACATTACTGGGTCATGTTGAGCTTCTCATCCAGCAGCACCCCAAATCCTTCTCAGCAGGGCTGATCTCGATCTGTTCTTCCCCCAGCCTGTGCTGATACCAGGGGTTGTGCCAACACAGGGGCCTTGCACTTGATTTTGTTAAACCTCATGAGATTCTCATGGGCCCACTTCTCAAGCTTGTCCAGGTCCCAGGGGATTTTATAGTAATCTAGGGTTTGTAGAAAAAAAGGGGGAAAAGAGAAAAAACATCTCCTTATGTTATTTGCAATGGTAAATTTTAATTCTGATAAGGTGCTTGTTTTCTTGTTGCTGGTCAAAGGACTCTTCCATGTAAAAGTAATTATTTTAAAATATGGGTAATTTTGAAAGTTATCAGGTATACCTATTACTTTCTTAATGTATATATGTGTATATTTTACTCTTGCTTGAATGACAAACAGCTCTATTCTTTGGAGTTGAAGCAATAAAGTTTGATTAATGAAGAAAAACCAGCCAAGGTCATCACCAAAGCCTATTTTTCATGTTCATAAATAAAAGAATTTGGTGATCATTAGGTAACTCAGCTACTGTGAAGCCACTGAATTACATTTCACAATGATAATTTTAGGCATATGTGTTTCTCAGAACAGTATTTCTGTTTTCTTTTTTAATCCTGCAGAACATTTAAGTGTCATCGTAAACCTGTGCAAGACAGTATCCAAAGCCCACTCTAAGGATTCCTGATAAGAATCAGACCTTAAGGGACTTTTTTTTTTTTTTTTCATATTTGTGCCTCCTTTGTACCACATGCAGAGAGATTTGACTCTTAAAACACTTCTGTTCATGTGACTGCTAAGTGATGCCTTGTGGGTCCTTGGTAGTCCATCGGCACTGCTTGCAAATGTTGGACTAAACTCAAAAGAAAGGAGGAGAATTGTAGCATCTATAACATCTGTAACATGAATTTCAAGACCCTGAAAAGTATTAACATTCCTTCCTCCTTTCTGATCTGTGGTGAAGAGGAGGCTTTAAAGGAGGAGTTAAGCATGTAAAGATCCTTGGGAATATGTTCCTGAGTCTATGTTTTGATGTTGCTAAAGCTTTAGTTGATGAGGATGTTGAGATTTGATGAATGAAAGATGCATAATTATATCCATTTACTGTAACAGCTCTTAATTTTTAAGACTGCTTCTTGGCTCTTCTAAATAACCCTATAGGGGTGACTGTTTTCTTCAGCTGGCAAGGTGAGCTCCCTGGCTCTGCCTGAAAAAGCAGGTGGCTTCAGGAATGCAGCACCTCTTGTGACTTCATCTACAGCCTTGATTTTCTTATTGCTACTAGGATCACAGTTATCAAGTTTCCATATACTGATTTTACCATTAAAGTTGTTTTGCTTCAATGGCAGTGGCATGTTTCATTGCCTCAGCCATAAGCCTGCTTTTATGTTTCCTCTTGTTCTGTAGTAAAATTGTGTCATGTCAGAGCACTGAGGTGGAATTTAAAGTCTTTGCCAATGAATTTCCAGGATGGCCAGCATGGCTGCTGTGCTGCAAAAGAGTCTACTGGCTTAACAGCATTTATTTTAATTGCATAAATGTGAGAGATGTTAATTAATGCAGCGTTAATGGTGCGAAATCAAGTCTGCAAAAGAAGACATTCCAGAAGTATAGATTTTGTTGCCATAAAAAGGAGACTATATTGCGTATATTCTAATGTATGAGATAGAAGTCACATAAGCAAGAATTTAGAAAGACTTGAAGTTAAAAACAACTGTGGTAATTTTTCTTGTAATAGGCATATGTACATAACCTGGGAACATCAGAGCTTCATAGAGAATAGTGACCATAGGAATATTTTTGCAGATTTACAGGCTGGATAAAATAGGATCATCATTCCAGTTATGCCAGTTCATACCCACTGAAGCCTCTCAGTGTTCTCAAATGATGATTTGGATTATATTCAGTCTTTATTTTTTGTTTCACTTGTGTACATTACAAAAGTGAATCTTAGTTGCGTGAGGTTAGTTGGAAAACTGGTCCTGACTTTAAGGTTACTTTTACATCTGTTAACATGTTCAATTTTTAAAATAAACCAGCAAGGCAGAATATTTACAATGCAAGTTGGTGTAAAACTGTGACTGTGTTAGGAGTGCAGAGTGGCACCTTTTGGTTCCTGAGCTACTCACTTTCCAATAGGTTCACCCTTTCCCAAACCTACTTAAAGGTGAGTGTGTTTCTCTAAAGAAAAAATGAAGGAGGTTATAGCGGCCAGTAGGTGCTTTCAGGAATTGTTCATGAGTCTTGCAAGTTCTCTGAATGTCTTTACTTGTCACAAGATTTATGTCTTTTGGAGAGTTACAAGTTAATCTTTTAGAGGGCATATTTAACAGTAAAGCTGCAAGTTTGGAATAAGTATGATAAGTTAAATCTTTTTAGGAATATCATAGATATTAAATAGGGATGGTAATCACAAGTTTACAGATCAGTCACAGCAGTTGCAAAATTGTTAACTCCACTTTCCTGCAGATCAAAAAAAAAAAACCAAAACCAAACCCAGCACTCTAAACCTCTGCTGTTGACAGCATGAATTTCTGTTGAAGGAATGCACTGACATTTGTTAGTGTCACATACTCCATCCATCATAGTCCTGTAAAAAAGAGCTCTGTCTCCATATCCACACATCTCAGTTATTGATTTGTCAGTGACACAGTAAAAGCAGTGATGTCCTGCTCCCTTTTCTCCCCTCTATTTTGTATATGGCTGCTTTAAAAATTATTTTCAAAATAGTATTGGATGCCTTGTAAGTATGGGATTTAGGGGAAGATTTCTAAATTTTACTGGTGATGTCTGTGTTTGTTTGTTTTAGAATGGATTTTTTTTCCAAGTGTGTTTCAGACCAGTGCTTTCATTGCTTAAAGAATGAGCATGTGACTGACAGGATACTATTTGGGAAGTGATGTGCAGTCTCAGAGTAATATGACATTTTATGAGGAGCTTGACTGTTTTCATTACCTGGATTTATACTTTTATTTCTGTGCACTAAGGAATAAGTGAGCAAGGCAGCTGTGGGAAATAGAAAAGCTGTCAGGATGAAGTTGATAGGACAACCTTGAAATCATGGTATTGTGTCCAATAGGGCATTATGGCTGTTATCTTTAAACCCTTTAAATACAAAAATCTGATAGAGCAGTTTTGATCATTAGGTTGGTATTTGGTGGCTACAACTTTGAAAGGCTTCAGCAAGTGTGATTTCAGCAAGAAAGTATATGGTGATATAAATCAAACACGTGCATAAGTAATTAAAATGTAGCAAGTAGTTCATGGTGATTACTGTTAGTGGGGAAAAACATTGCTGCATGACAGCATTAAAGAGTTTGGGAAAAAAAAGCTGTTTGTAGAAGAAATACAGTGTTTGAGACACAAAATGCTTGTTTAGTAGGGTTTTTTTTTAATTAGAAATTACTATAACATCAGTACAAATTGCAGTGCTTTATCAGCAGCAAGTATCTGCTAACCAGTAAGAACTAAATTTAAAATAATATTATCATTTCAATTGCAGCAAGGTCAATCAGTGGTCACAGGATATCCTTATTAACACAGAGAGTACACAAATCTCCTCCAGTGCTTTGAAAACTGTGGTAACATTTTTGATGAAAGTATGCACAAAGAGATATTTTTGTGGAATACTTAATGAAAATTAAAAATAAAAAGGAAAGCCTTGTACTTAACAAAAGGAACATTTTCTTTTCTTTCAGTTCTAAACAAAACAAGCCAAACTCAATTCTAAACAAAACAAACAAAACCAACTAAAATATAGTATTCCATGGTGGGAGTGAGCATTCTTTTTTTGTAACTTACGGAGAAAGGCATCTTATGAAGAAAGTTGTTTCCATCTTCCATGTCCATCAAGGCAAACATTGAAGTAGTTGGGTAGTATTCCCTTCCTCCAAAATTTACTTTATAATAATAAGGCCCCAAAAACTGTCGTGGCCAGGCTCATGTGAGAGTCCTTTCCAAAATTTTTGTGGGTTGGTGGAACAAGGGCTGCTGAATCTTCCCTTGCAGTTGCAGTAGTGCAGCAGTTTACTCGCAACAAGGAGAGTGACAGAGGTGAAACTTGCATGATAAATCAGTCTGAATTTGCAATTAGGTGAGTAGTTCACATTGTACTCAATTTCATCTATTTACAGCTAATGTATCACCCTGGCAGAGTGGTCCTCTCCTTTGCAGCACTGTTGCATATGGTATTGTGGCAAAAAAACAGGTGCAGAAAATAGGGAAAGCAGACAGAGTTTTTTGCATAATGGTGCTGACAACAGATCTGTGTCTAGCAGGCAACTGTGGGAGGAAATTTTTGTTTGCTTTGCTATGCTTTACCATCTTAACATACAGCTGTAGCAGGTGCTTATAGTACAAAAACTGGGGGAATACTCCGAGTGAAAATGAAGTGAAATAAAATTAAATTTTAATTGCTTGTGAGCTGTTTTTATCATGGAGCTACAGCCATTACTGGTTTATTCAGAGAGATCAAAGAGTGCAAACCTCTTAGCGAAATATGTCTTCCATTCTCATTTTAGTCTGTTGTGGGACACTTCAGGTGCCAGCATAGCTAATGTCTCACTGGATGTGGAAGAAAAAAGCATCATGGTCGTCGGAAAAACAATATACATAAAGCTGGCAGGTTAATCAAAGGAGACCAGCAAGTAATTACAACAATAGTTACATATTGCAAAACAAGCAATTACAGTAACTAGCTACCAATCTAGTGAAAGAGAAATGGCTTAAGTAAGGGTCTTGCCAGCATGTGTATGATACTGATAGAGGTCATAACTGGGCAAGCATTCATATCCTGTACGTATGATGAGATGACATTTCTCTGCTCGGACCTTTGTATATCAGAAACAATTTTTTTTTTCATGATCAGAATGCAGTATGTGATCATGATAAGGATTTCTTATGCTTTGGAGGAGAGAACACCGTTATTTCAGTCAGATTTGGAAGGGAAAAGGTAGAACATATTGAAGTACTGGTACCTAATTAGCAGATAAACATCTCACCTCTGTAGTTGCCTGTAGAGGAAGGACCTGATTGATAGCAGTTATTAACACCTTCATGACTTGAAGATGAGTGCTTGGAGGAAAGCTTCTGTTTTTCCTTGATGTGTCATTGGGTCCACTTTCAGCCAGATTGTGCCTTGTTTACATCTTCTAGTAGAGCAACTCCCACAGCACAGTTCTGTTCATTATTTCAGTATTTTTGTAATGGTGGTTCCCTGGAAGAGAAGAAACAAAAAAATTGCTTTGGCAGAAGAAGAAAACAGGTAATATGATTGGGATGTACAAAAAGCTTTTGGAGTGGCAGAGCTTTTAGCAGAGAATGGATGAAAAAATACCAGTAAGTGAAGGTAAAAGCAGATTACATGTGATTTCTAGTAAGAAAGAGTAACAGAAATAATATTCTTAAATGGAGGCCTGGAATTGTACCAGAAGAGCTTGTTGGAAAAAAAATACCAAATACAAGGAATGTCTCTTGCATGCAATGAATTTGGCCAAGAGAAACATGCTTTTTGTCTTTTGCTTCCCCAGACATCATATCTAAACACAAGCATACATTCGTTACTAAAACTGTGTCACATATGTTGTCATGCATTCAATTACTTGCTCAGAAACACTCAGGTTCCACAACTCTGTGGCTGCTTCTTATTAAAACTTTTTTCTTCAGGGCTGGTCAGTCTTTTAATTTAACAAGCACATGGACATTGTAAAGGTTCCAAATGCCAAACTCTTTATGTGAGTAGTATACAAGCCCAGGCAAAGTAATAAATGGCTGCCTCTGTTTCTCAGCTTCATTTCCTCTACCACTCTTGGGTGAAGAATCAAATTGTTGAACTCAGAGTTTCTTCCCCTACATATTCATTGCTCTTCCTGTCGTGGAGTGTGTCCTTATCTTGACCAACTTTTACCTTTTTGTTTTTGTCTGTGTTTGATCCTACAGATAGATTATACACCTTTGCCAAGAAAATGTGACCCCCTCCTCCTCTCCCTTGCTTAATTTATTTCTTTCAGTTCTCATGCATTCTTTCTAAGTCTTTTGGGTGTCTTGAGGTATAAGATCCAGCTGTAGTGCATAGGCTTTTTTCTCCTTTCAAGTGTAGTCCAATACCCCACACTTTTTCCTCTTCGGGCAAGCTTGGCTGGCCAGTTTTTCCAACTTCCCACTGTTTCACCAAGGTTCCACTCGAATGAGTAGCCTTCAAGGTTTAGTGAATCTCTATTTTATGAGAGATATGTAAAAACAGCCCTGACACCACTTGCCTGACTCAGGTGTTCACTGGTGCAGAGAGTTCATTGCCTCTACTGGGTTTTGGTCTGTACAAGGTCTGATTCCCTGAATCAGCAAGACCAAGTTAATGGTTGTCTGGCAGATTTTACTCCTACTCCCTTGTACATTTGAATTACATTTCCATGATCTCATGTTATCGTATGTACTGCATAGCAAGCACAGTCCTCAGTGAACAATGAATTATGTCCTTTAGGTTTTTATCATCCTCCTTTTGCATGTGACCTCCTACCTATTTCTAATTGGCATCATCCATCTCTGCATTCACAATTTTTTCACAAGGACTTGTGAAGTACTGAAAAAGCACTGCTCTAATATCAGGGCTCTGAAGTACAGGGAACTGATAACCAAACCTTACAGAAGTGCTTTAGCTCACTGCCTCAGAGCAGACAACTCTCTAATAGGTGTCTAAAGCCTGCTTTTTGCAGAATTTATTTGCATGTGTATATGGAGTAGTATTTTGTATTTTGTAATATTTAGTATTTTGTAAACTAAAATTTATAAATTAAAGATAATGTAATTTATTTACATTGAGTTTTTTTTAATGTAATTTATTTACATTATGAGAAATGAGTTTTTTAAAATTAAGTTTATAAATGGTATCATTTCCTTACCAAAATAAAAGTGTCACAAGGGCGCTTGGCAGGGAGTCAGTCATTCAGGATGGAGAAAACTTACGTCTGCTGAGTAGGCAGAAAATGAGATGGTGGTTTTATTAATCTGATAAACTTCAGTGATATCTAAATAAGGTCTTTAATACTTAGCAAAAAAAAAAAAAACAGCACTCAGCACCATTTACCTCTGCTGCTGTCTTGACCTAGGGAAGAGAAAATCTTCAGCAGAAAATCCTGAATAAGTCTGTCATTCTGATTCAACCCTGAAGTAGTATTCATGGTGTGAATAAATTAACTTTTGGATATTTGATTTTGGCTCCCTAGTACAATTCAGCAGTTTTAGGTAACTAAGCAGTCTCTAAGAGCCATGTGTTTTACAAAGTGGTAAAAAATAGCATTTCCTTAAAATTGTTTATGTCCAGCTACTCTTTGTACTGAAAAAAAAAACCCAAAAAACATTGAGGAACCTGTTTAAGAAAATTTGTTACTTAAGAAAGCTCTGAAGTATTTCTCAATTCCTAAGTTTGAATATGCTATATAAATGTTGCAGGTTGGCACTGGACTATTAATGTAAAATATTAAGTCTCTGGGGAGGGGGGGAGTGTGCTGTAGCCATGTTTCTTATCTCTTGATCTGTTCTATAGATATATATATACTGCCTGAAATATATATAAAGATTTTTGTTTCTTTTTCAACTATTTTTAAAAAGTACAGGGAGAACAATAAAAAATTTAAATGGTTGAACATTTTGCAAAATCACACTAAAACTTTATTTGCAAGCAGTTACTGAAAGGGAGATGTGGGAATATATATGTCCCATATAGAAAGGAGATCCTGTTCTTCTCCTTCAGTGACATGTAGGAAGGGTCATAGACTTAGCTAGAATATTAATCTTGTGAGTAATTTCTCCTTCCTTGCAAATTTAGAACTGAGGTGATGAAAGAAACATCTCTAGAAGATTATTCTTCTTGTGTTGACAACACCTCAAGATGCTCCTGACAAATGAAGTGTAAAATTTATTTTCAAATACCATTTTTCTCAGAGTGCTCTGAAATATTTTATTTCCCTTAGGATACTGGCTTTGACCTTAAAACAAGTGCTGAAATTTGGAAATTCTGGCAAGCTTCTTTGGCAAAGAGTGAACAACAAGGGGGCTTTTTCAGGGAGAATTGGGACTAGGAGTTGTGGTTTATTAGTAATTATTAATACATGATGGAAAACATATTGCCAATTAATTTATTATATTGTCCTGTCAATTAAGTTTAATGTTTCTTGCCAAACATTTAGTAATCAGAAAGCTAGGAGTCTGTGTATTCAAGATGCAGTTTTGTATTTTGATTTTACCAATTTCCAAATTTCTAAATGTAGGCAAGTGTTTAACTAGTATGATCTCTAATGCAAGCTGACATACTAATGACAATGTTGTGCCAAGAGAGCTGTTTCTTGTGACTGTACTGCTAGGTGGCTGGAACGTGGAAGAGAGGTTTTAACTTGTCATACTTACCTGGTCCTGCAAAATTTCCTGCAAGACTTTTATGTGTTCCAAGTCTGGACATTTAGGCAACAGCTGGTGTCAGCTGTATTTTGCTGAATTCATTAAAGTAACTGTGGTCTGTCTCCTTTTTTGTCTTGTGTTGTGCCAATATAAGTTTAAACATATATTGTTTAAACATATACTGTGGATAAATTGATAACATTGGTTTACACTGCATGATTTTAATTTTCTCCTAGAATATGTGAAGAGTCTTTGAGATTAAACTCACAATATGGTATAAGCAGCATTATTAAAATCAGCATGTTAAGCGAGAAGGAAATTGTCTTTAAATTTCTGTGTCACAAGAGGAAATTCAAACATCAGTAAACATTCTAGATATCAAGTGCAGTGCACAAAGGCCAGTCCAAGTATTCAATAAGATTATCCTTGTCCATTGGGTATTTATTTGCAGGAGCAGATACAATCCCATTAGATTTGCAAAAAGAATTTTTCTTCAGCTCTAAAATTACCCGTGGAGCTTGTTATTTTTTCAAGGGTGATGTAAATCTGGGGCTCACAATTTTTCTGTCATTTGGATTGCAGAGAGGCAGTTTCTGTGCATGTTTACCCACAGCTCGGCTGCATGTGGAATATCATTAACTAACTGCTTAGAAGGGATGGACTGGACCCAAAAGGCGTGGGTTAACAACTTGTTATTTATGGAAAGCATTCCAGCAGTGTGGTTTTCTTGCAAGTCTGCCTATGTGCCAATAATAGGGGCCAATTTCCAGAGAAACATAACTCTGCTCATATATTCTTCTGTGAGTGTAGAGAAGCTAAACTGCTACAGTGATGTATGAAACTGGGGCTTTACACAGATTTAAAAACTTATGCAGCAGTTAGAAAGCTACTTTTGTAAATCTGATTACTGGAGGAGGAAAAAGCATTTTTATATAGGCTTGCTGGTTTTCATTGGGCTTGAATTTTTTGTTTTGTTTTGTTTTGCAATGGCAATGCAACTATGGCAAAGTAAAATTACTAAAAATTGATTAGAAACATTGATTGTTTCAGTCTGCAGAGTATATGACCTGCACATGAATCCTCTTAAAAGCTGATGACTGGAAAGAGGGTTTAAAAAAAAAAAAAAAGAGCATGTGGATTATTTCTTCTGCATTCACAGAAAGGTTCCTTTTTCTTGGTTTCACACAACCACACTCTATTCAGTGAAGTAATTGCTGTCCCCTTATCTCACATCCCAAGCTAAGTTCAGCGTCTGGAAAAGCTTAAGAACTCAGTGCATCAAATTATCCTGCTCAAACTGTTGTTTATTGCAGGCCATTTTGGCCTGTCATCTCCATGACAGAATGTCAAAGCTTTTTCTTTCTGTTGCCTTCAGCTCCCAGCATCTGTAGGGACCCGATATGCTAGCCCTGCATTACACGGGAAGGGGGGGAACCATCAAAAAGGCGTCACTGAGGCAGCAAAGCCAGGGAGCTGCAGGCTTGGGGAGCCTCTGGGGCTGCATGGCAGTGTGGGAGTGCCTTTCCTTCTCAAGCACTCCCACACTGAGTGGGTTTCTCAAACCTTCCGACTTCTCACGTGATGGGCAGCTCTTGCCTGTCTTCTCTCGTTTACTAAATTGTTCCAAAGTGTAATGGCATGGAACTTTATGGTTTAGCGAGGTGTGGGCCATTATTATTTCCTCTCTCTCCACAGGTTTACATAGTGGTTTCCCCTGGACAATATAAACTTTTTTGCATGTGTTCACAAAGCTACAGAGAACCTTGGCTCATGTGCATGAGGTGTGTAGGTGGGGAATCCTGTCACAGGATTTTCAGCCCTAAAGTGTTCAGTTTTACTGCATTGCCTCTTCTACCTTCTTTATTTCTTCTGGTGTTACTAATTGTAATGTCTATGCAGTCATCCAGTCCTACTTCAAGCTGAGACCCAGCAGTGCTGCAGTTTTTCTACTGTTGTAGCTTTAACGTGATGAAAAATACTTGGGATATATGCTTTAAAAAAACCCCATAATTTACATATGTACAGAATTTGCCTGTAGGCACATGCCCAGTTTTAGCAGTATAATCATCTCAGTTTTAAGGTCTTCTAATATAAAAATGCCCTGAAACATAAAGACATAAATGCTTTCAAGCATCTTTTAAGACCATAAGTTTGTCACTAAACCATCTTCTTCAGACATTTTGACTCAGTCAGACTCTGACTCATCCTCCTTCCACTGGCCCTGTAGGAAATTTGCATCCTGCATGTTGGCCCTTCAAAGCACTGCAGTGCCTACAATGTCAAACTGCTCTGCATTCCCACCCAACAACTTGTCTGTGTTTTTCGCTTGTAAAATACTGTGATAGGTTGAGTCTCAGATAGGACATAACAGGTGACTTCCTGTAGTGGTTCTTGCCCACTCCCAGCCCCTTGATGTGGAGAGAATGTCAGAGAGGCAGCGCTGATGCTGTGCCAGCCCTGCCCAGCAGTAGCTAAACCACGGGAGTGTTACCAGCACCTTCTCAGCTACCAATGCAAATCATGGCACTGTGAGGGCTGCCAAGGGAAAATGAACACCAGCTCAGCCAGACCCAATGCACTTCTAGATTTCAATAGCCTGTGGCTTCAGGGATTTACCAAGTTGTTCTTGGTTTTGCAAATAGGGACAGCGTGGCTGTATTTGAAGTTTCCATATACTACTCAGACTATTACAACCATGTTGTTAGTTGACAAGTGGTTTAGCCACTTTTTTGTCATAAAAGTAACTGAGAGGTGATAATAATGAGTTTGTTCAGTGTTGATTGATTTAGAAATGTGTAGTGTAGATCTTACTAAGATTTTAATCTTCCTAAAAGTGATATCTGTAACATACCCTACTGTACTACAGTTATCTACTTAGTATAGAAATGTATAATTTTATTTGGAAAGTAGAATCTAAAGAATTACCTTAAAATTTTTCTGACAGTATACAGTATGATTGTAGAGTCTGATCTGCAAAAGTAGTGAGCTTTTGTGTTCAGCAAAGACAAAAAAGTTTTATTTCAATTTGCATCTTGATTTGCTGCATGATGAAGTTGGACTTCAAGTTAGAGATCCAAGCTCAGAGTTTAGCATTAGAGGTTCTCTTTATCACAGTCTGGCAGGATATTCCATTAGTGTAGCAGTTTCAGAACTGACAAAGATTTGTTTCCTTTTGTTTGCCATTTGTACAACTTCTTAGACATCATCAGTATGGTAAGTGTATTATAGAAAATAATTCAACAAATGTAATGTAATGTTTATTAATTCTAGGACTCTGTACACTTAAATAATTAGAGGTGAGAACACTGAGGGAGATTGCATTTCACAGTTAAATGTGATTTATCACTCTAAAAGCTAGCTAAGTAAATTTGACATATACTAATAATTCTTTTTTTTTCTACATTTGTTAAAATGAAACTTTGCCCTTTTATACTGCGAAAATTTGGAGAGTATCAAAAGAAACCAGACAAAAAAAGTGTAAGTGGTAACTTTTAATATTCAGAACGATCTGATATTCTGAATTAGGATTTAGTGGTTTACGTCAGAGTTGAAAATGCTGAAATATAAATTGTTCCCTGCCAAGGTAAGATTTGCTTTTGCTGCTTTTTATCTATTAAGGATCCTTAGCAAGGAAGCCAATTAAAAATTTTTGTCAAAACATAGCATGCTAGCAACACAAAAAATAAAACAGCAATAAACCAAGCAGAAATAAACAATATAATTCATGAGTTATCATGTAAAGAATCCCAGGACTTGGTGTTCCACAGCATATGCTCTCTTTAACTGAAAAAGTCAAATTTCTACCTACATCTACTTTGTTGCAGATGGTTGCCTGATCTGTGAACGACACAGCCAACACATCAGGTTCTGTGTTTATGAATGATGCATGTTTTTGCAGATGTTCCATTTACTGGCTCTAACTCATTAGTTGTGGTTATTGCATGGAGGAGACATATCTGGGGGATGAGAAATCCAGTAACGTGGTACAGGTTTTTTGTAAAATTCCCCTGTGTTGGAAGAGGTAACTTGTGTTTCACACACCCTACTGAGTCTGATGTATGAACTCCATTCTTGTGTTAACGTGACGGAATCTGCATAGCATGCAGTGGGGGGAGAAGGACCCTGAGTAAAGCTCAGCACACAAAATCTTGATGCAGTTGTTCTCCTTTCTTGCAGCTTTTGATCCTTAAAGGATAATGTGCTTTTACTGGCTTTTTTGTTTGTTTTATTAAAGTGGGGTTTCTTTTCTATCACTGAAGATTGCGTAAGGTATGTGAATTATCTTGAAGAGAGATTGGTCTTCCAGGATCATATAGTAAATAAATGGTGATGATGGAAGATTTACACATTCAGGGTGGGATTTAGGGCGCATGTCTGTGTGTGCATTTCTTTGTGTGTGTGTTTATATGGCAGAGCAAATTCAAATTATGGATGGTCAGTTGTACACACAAACACATACGTGTCTTAATTCAGAAAAGAAGGCAGCTGAAAAGAAAAATATTTTACATTTGTAAAAATGGCTATTTATAAATCTGTAATTTGAAAAATGCAAATCCGACATTATCTTCTATGTATCTTAATTAGGTTGTGTATTTATGTCACCTAGGACGGCAGTAAATCTATAAGAACTACGTTTGTTGTCATCATACAGCAAAAGGTACATTTAGAGGGAGAAAATTTCTTAACTTTAGGGTTAAAGAAAAGTATCTTTTCATTTAAAAGCAAAAACAAATATGAAACACCTTTTTTTGCTAGTTGAACACATAAATGCCAATGTCTACCCTCACTTCAAAGATTTCAGTAGGAAAACCAGGAATTATTTGCAGAGATTAATTTTTTTTTCCTTGAAATACTTTTGATGGGATCTTGCTTCACTCTTTATTTCATCAGACTGCTTCAGGTCCTGACAGTCGTGCTTTTTGGCTAGTTAGGTTGCAATCAAAATAGGTAGTCGCTGTTCCCAATAGAATGATGAAGAGCAACCTAATGATTATTAATAAAATTCTCTGGTATATTGAGCACTGCTGAAAGGTAGCATGATAAATAGCAGCTGGCTGACAAGAGAAACCTCAGATTGTTGCACGTGATTTATGCCAGTATGTCAGTTCTCCACATACTGAATGGTAGTTTAGAAAGGGAAAAGAGAAATTCGCATACATATGTAAAATCTGAATCTAATCCAGGATATTGCATTATTCTGCACAGTCACATGCTCTGTATGTAAACTATTAGTAGCAAGCAATTTCCATCAGTATTATCTCTGAAGAATCCAGTTGCCTTGCAGATTAGCAAATTAATTTGTTGTGAGGATGGCTGTACACGTTTGTTGAAAGTATCTATTTGTGTTCATTGAAAATACCTGCTCTATATTGTGAATATGCTTGGCATGCTTCTCTAATAAACAATTTCTCTTCATTTCATTGCTGTGTTTCTGAAATCTGAGCCTCTGGAGGTACATACATTCTTCACAGATCTTAATTCTTTGGAGAATGACAGGGGTTCATCAAACTTTGATCTCCAAGGTTTCAAGCAGTTTGAAACCAGCTGCTGCTGGGTTCTATTAAAGGCAGAGGGGTTGGATCAATCCAACAAAATACATGTTGACTTGAAAGAGAGGTTATCAGCTCTGCTTAGATTTAAGGTTAAAGATGAGGGTGAACTGTGAACATAAACTGACAGGGACATGTCTTGTTTAGACACGAATTGAAATGTGAGAGTATGAATAAAGAAATATAAAAAGATTTCTTTTGGGTTTATTGCTGAGGCTAAATGATCTTTGCTTTCAGATACTGTCCCTGAAGTTACATGTTGGTTTGATCACTCAGAAATGTAATTAGGAGAGAAATCAAGCACTTCTAAGATTTGGGGGTATTTTTGTTACCATGTCTCTTTTTCTACTTCAAAGTGAGATTTTTTTCCAGTGCCTTCAAAGTAAGCGGATTTTTAGTACAATTTACATATTTTTAAAATATTTCTAGTCACTGTAGTTTGAGATTAAATAGTCTAAAAGGACGGATATTAAAACACAGGAAATAACTTCATTGTTTATCTCTAAAAAGGTTTGTTGGGAAACAGGTTTTGGGTAGTGAGACTCAGAAATAGTTGAATATTACAGGATGGCAAACTACTGCATGATTCTGTTGGGGTATTCACTACAGAGGGAGTGTCCTTGGATGCAGAGATTGCCTGCATTTAGCACAGCTATGGAGTCAAAAGACTGGGAAGCTGTATCTGGGCTTTCTTAAATTTTAGGTATTTGTTCTTAGCTTGGTCACAGCTTGTCCATCTGTAAAATAAGAAGAATGGCAACATTGATACATGCTAGTGCTAATGCCTTTTTAGATATTTGAATTGCAAGCCAGGCACAAGTTCCAAAATATTCCTTTATTTATTTGTCATCTGGGCTAGAGGACAGTTTGTGAGTGCCGAGCTGGCAAGATATACACAGGCAATTGTAGCTTAAGTAACTTTCCAAGAGTGGCTGCAGTCTTTTGCCAACTAAAGATTACTGTGAGTTACTCCCTAAAGTATACAAGTGTGTATCTCAGGGATGCAGCTGGGTTGTGAGCTGGGACAGAGCACTTTGTGTCGAAAGGGGCTCTTGCAAATATTTCCAATAAGGTTTCAGTGAATTAGAATTCAGGGAATTCTAATTGCTAGACAACTTGAACCTCTCGTTGTTTGAGAGCTGGCTGATGTCAGAGAGGAAAATAATACTAGCCTAGATCTTCACTTTGCCCTCAAAATCTAGAAAGTCGACTTTTGCAGCTTCCTATGAGCAAATTAGCATTAGAAATACCAGAATATATATTTCCTTCACTACTTCTCATTATGATCAGAGCAGCTGAATGAATATGTGATCTAAAAGTTGGAATGGTTTGGTTGATTGACATCTTATAAAGCTCCTGTCATGCAACACATCAGAGAATATGAACCAGTACTGCCTGAAAAACTGTGCGTGTAATGCAAACACAGAACTGGCCTCGTTTGTGATGTTTTCTGTGAAAGATACAGTAAAAGAGGAGCACCTGGTGTTAAAGGATCGGTCTTTAACACCAGTTAAAGGATCCTTTAACTGGCGTTAAAGGATCGGTCAGTAAAGATGTGCACATGCTGACTTCCCAACTTGTTGCTGCTTTATCCTTGCCCAAGTTCCTTCTGTATTTAACCTGAAAAAGATATTGCGTATTATTTTTACTTAATTATCATGGGGGTAGTTTTGACAGTTTCTTCTCCACATAAATTATGAAGCTGATCAAGGGAGGTCAAAATATGATGGGATTAAGCATCTATTTCTCACCTGAAAGGATTTCTGAGAAATTTACGCAGTTTATTTGATTCTTTTTAACATAAACTCTTGCCGTCAAGTTAAGGGGGATAAAAATTAGTGCTAGATAAAACAGTCTTGGCCAGTTTTCTTTTGGACAAAATTCCAAGACCTTTTCCTGATCGCTTGTACTTAAGTGGTGCCACAGAGATTAGATAACAATGCAAAATTCACTCCGCTATTATACAAACCCAAATGGATATGAAACCATTGCATCTAGTATTCCTTAACTGTGAAAAAGAAAAGTTGCTTTGATTAAAAAACAAACCAAACCAAATAGAAAAACCAAAAAAGAACCAAACAACCCCCCCCCAAAAAAAAACCCCAAAACCAACAAACAACCAGAAAACCAAGAAAACAAGACAAGCATGCTACTAATACAAGTGGAAAGAATGGTAGACAGGCTTTAGGTACTGAGCAATGTTTGAAGTTGGTGGGACTGAGGAGAGAAAATAAAAATGTTTTCCTTTAAAATATGACAATCCAATTTCAAGGTAAAACTCGATATTCTTTCTGAAGGGCATCAGTGCCACCTGACATTCAAAGGCAAGACCTGCTGCAGCAGTAACACATTTTAGAGGATAACCAAAGCAGTAGAAATTTTAAGAAAAATTTTAAATGCATGCTGAGAAACACATTTTTAAAATATCATTCTTATTCAAACTTAACAAGACTAAACAAAGCTACAGATTTTTTAAGAATTCAATTTATGCAATGTATCATGCAATAATGAAGGCTCACGTGGCACAGGATTTTTCTAATATTTTGATTGGTGTGGTTTTAACTGACCCATAACACTGAGGTTCCTTGCCAAGTGGTTTTGTCCTACCATATCTTCCAAAGGTGCTACACAGCCTCATTTCTTCTTGATATTCTTTGCTCCTTGTCTTTGTCAGCCTTACGATCTCTCCTCTTTACTTGTCAGCTCCAGATCTGCAATGTCATTTTTTTTTCTCAGAATTCCAAAATCTTTCAGTAATTTAACTTCTGGAAGGGAAAGCCTTAGCCCAGGTGCAGTGACCACAAAGCAGAACATTGCTCACATCTGATTGGCCATTTGTCTGTGCATTTTATTCTTTTCAATACTGGCAAAATCAGCCTTAGAAAATTGCAGTGATTTCTAATATAGTGTAGGTTTAATTTAGTAAAACTTTCAAAAACAAAGGAAGGTGAATGAGATAGTGTTAGTACTTACAGTTTTCAGAGTAAAAAAATACAACTCTTTTTCCAAGGCCATGGAGGAATGTTTAGGCTCAAGGGTTTAGTGCCACACGCATGAATATAAATACTATGTGTATTTATTCTAATGTAATGTAGGTCTGTGTTATTTTCCACTACCGTGTCATTTTACAAATTCATGTCCAGTGTTCTGTCCTCCCAACAATATTTTTTAGCATTTTTACTTTCCAAGTTTCCCAGAGAGCATCTGTGTTTCAGATTATGTATTTCCAAATAGATTAGTTGACATTTTCAGAATGGGAATCTTGTTTCAATTTGTTTTCTCTTACCAGTTTTTTGCATATCCCCTCCATTTTAATCTCCTCAGTGGATTTCAAGTCTGTATTACTTACTCCCTTTTCCAGATCATGTATGAATATGTTAAATAAAGATGGATGTGTAACTGATAGCTGAAGTTTTCCATCTGATACTTCCAACAAATTGCGATATTGCAGCCTGTCTTTTAGAAACAATTCCCATTTCATTACCAGGATGTGACAATATTTCTGTTCCAAATATATATATATGCTAAATTTTATTCAATGGTAATTTATGCTATATTGTATAAAGTGCTTTACCATGGAGTATTTATCATACTTATGACTTTTCTCTTATCACCTGACTTTTGACAGATGTTTAAAAAAAAGCAAACAGCAAAACAACAACAAACCGACCATACCCCTCCTTCCCACATCCCAGTCTTTAATCAAAAGAAAACAATTGGCTGTTAAGCTTTCTTTTTTTCTAATTGAGCATGGTCATTTTTGTAAGGCATGAGTTCTGATAGTCTGAATTCCACCAGGTCTGTGTGGTCCGTGTTATCTCTTAAGTAGCTGCTTGCAATGATCAACTCCCATCTGAAGGCCCACATGAGGGACAAGGGCTAGGCAATACCTTGAGGACTGCTGAACTGGGTTTTCAATGACCTTTGGGTCTTTTTCAGCTGCTCTATGAGAAAAGCTTTGTTTCAAGGAAACTGTTTGGCAAAAACAGGTTGCTTTTCTTGTGAAAATTACTAACAAATTTTCTTCTCTCTTCCAAGATGTTTTAGGACCTGATAGTTTAAGTGGATTATTAGGTAGAAATTTTTAAATTTTTCTTAGTTGTTTTAAAAAGTCTGGCTGAGGAGGCATTCAACATCACCTGGGCATTGAGATGCTGAGAAAAGATTCATCTGCTTTTGATCCTAGCACTCCAGAGGCAGTATCTATTAACAGCAAGCTATGGACACAATACTTAAAGTGAATTTATTTTGCTATTCTTTAGACAGAGGAGAACTTCCAAACAAATGTCTTCAAAGTACCTTTTTGTCACACACTGTCACTTTCTAATAGAAGAGTTTTTTCAATTCTTTTCCTCCAGCAGTTATATATCCTCTTTGAGCATGCATTGCAGGTTGGCCAAGGAAAGTGCATTTATACTGCATTATCTGTAAAGATTGTAATCTCTTTATAGGCTCAGTGGTGTCGTGACTTTGGAGCACGTGCTACAAAAAGACTTTTCTCATACTGGCCTGCTCTTATACACAGATATGAAGAGTATCTGAAACATCATGTATTCTGTTTGCAACTGTATGAATTTCATTTATGTAAGAGGTTTCTAAACACTGCTGCAAGGATATACATAGCAAATATCAGATTGTAGCAAATCAATGAGGGATGCCTTATTGTCAGTCTCTCCAGGAAAATCCAGGGATAATTCATGAGCTCTGAACTGAGCCCTTGGTCAATGATTCATTTTTGTTCTATTACTCTGAAGAGTCAAATTTACAACCCTAATTAGTACACCTACAGATATTATTATCTTTAAAAATCTGTAAAAGGCTTGCTGACTACAGCTTAAGTCTCTTTATAGTGAATAGTTATGCATGATCTTTGTAAATTGCCAAAATTATTAATTACTTTGAAAGATTTCTTCTAGCAAAAAGTAGATAGCTTCTATGCCATATGACTGTACTTGCAATAATCAGCTCCCATAGGTCAATTACGCTTCAGGCTTTAGTCAGCAAGCAGACACCCATCACTGCTTCATGTACTTAGATGGAATGGTAGTTATTGCTTAATTATTCCATTTAAGACTGGATGGAAAAGGGGTCATTATGGGTTTAAAGCTTTACTTTCGATTTATATGGCTTAGAATTATACTTACAAAGACAAGAGCTTTTCTCTTTGCATAAATTAATTTAAAATCGTAGACTTTTGAGTGCTCTTCAGAAAGTAAATGGGATTCTGATTAATTTTAGTTCTGCAATTGCAGGACTTAGTAATGAACTAAATGTAGACTGAAATCATGAGGAAGTTGAAGAGATCTTCTAAAATATGTGTGAAAATGTCAGATGGATCTGCTGTGCATGTGTTTCTTTTATATGATGCAACCAAATGTTTAGGTTTCCAGCCTATATAGTGAATTATGTTCAGTGCCTCCCTCAGCCTTCTGTGGAATTTGTTCAAGGGGTGAAACCCATTATTCTAAAAGCTTAAAGTTATCAATAGAATTCTAGGAAAGCAGGGAAATCTGTGACATTACATTTTGTAAAGAAGCAGCCTGTCTACTTTCAAGTGTTACATTTTTGTGTTTGATTTATTGCATTGCAGTACACTTGTACTGAGGAATCCCTACATTCTTTAAATAATTGTATAGAATGTCCTTCTGTTTTTAAACACATTACTTTTGATGAAACTGATGAGTATGTCTTCTATAATCCAAATATCAATGCAAAGTATTGAAAGACACAAGTGTTTTCCTGCTCTATTTTTAGTATTTCCTAGTGAGAATTTTATCCTCACTATCCATTTTCCCTTGTGTGTTATATACCTTTACAACACTTCTGGTCTTTAAAGAAAATAATTCTCAGAAAGGCTGCATTGGTGTGTCATAAAATTAAAATTTATTTAAGTTATGGCGTTTTGCTGTGCATCCACTGAAATTCTGGAACACTGAAACTTGAATACATTGAAGTTCTGAATAGAGTTCACCTTTCTGTCTGTTTTTCTTCTGTTTGTTTAAACTGATCATTTTTTTAACTGTCTCAAGCAAATGCCCAAGAAATAGAAATCAGTTTCAAACCATGAGTGCAGTGAAAACAAGTAGGTGCTGCTTTGATCATGATTCAGACTGGTTCTGTGAAAACATTGACTGTTGTTATTTGAGATATCTTATCCCATCTTAACCTAAATGATAAAAATGTTATTCAAACTTCAGTGGCCAATGTAAAAGCAGTTTTACTGTGTGGTCTGTTACTTCAGTAACACACACATGAGCAATAATACAGTCCTTTCAAAATTTCATGTGAGAATTAGTGACTTCCAGAAATGCAAAACACTGTCACTGTAACCAGGAACGGTTGAGGGCCACATAGTGTCACCTGGCCAGCTACACACTTCAGGTCTCTGGATTGCGCTCAAGACTGGCTTTGTTTGTTTATCATTTACACTGTTGCTTTTGGATATAAAATTGCACTGGTCAAATGAGCTGCAGCAGCACTTCACAGTGCTTTGTCCAAGGAGGAGAAAGTGCAGTTTGTGTAAAGAGTAACCTGTGGAAGAAGGGGGACTAAATAAACTAAATGGAAGTTTACAAAGATCAGAGATGTATTTTCTTTAAAAATGTAATGCTGTGGGATTAAAAACAGAAAGTACCTTATATTCAACAAAGATAAAAGGATTATCTTTTAAGGACAAAACAAAACAATAAAAATAAAAATAGCTCCGTGATACGACTCAACTTGGTTTGCTTAAATCAGACCACCCAACCACAGTGTTCTTCTGGAATAGTATCTTGTATACAAAGCATACATATTTACTGTTAACCTCTCAGTGACTTTAGATAACATTTCTGGACACATGCCTGGTATATTGTAGCCCAGTTGCCAATATGAAAACCTTAAGATATTTTCTCGAATAATATGGTTGTGGCCACCCAGTGAGCAGCCAGCTCTTATCTGTAAAGCCAGTTTGAAGAGCAATGGCAGCTCTGTGGTGGATATTAGCTGACACCTTTAAACTAAATCTTTTGCTTCACTGATCATCAGTCTCTGTGTTAAACAAGCCAAAAAACAAGCAGATAAAGGAGAGATTTGAGATTACTGTAAAAACTGCAATGATAAAAGGATTTGCCAGTTCAGAGTCACTTGCCATTTGCCGAGGATTCAATGTAACTACAAACTGATGTTTGCTTTACCATCATTTCTCTTTATTTTCAGCCAATGTCCTGTGCACCATTCCATGCTTAGCAGAATAATAATTTTCTTTCTAATGCCCAAGGCAGCTGATATGTCTTGAGTAAGAAGATCACATTTGCAATGGCAAGACAAGTATCTAAACACATTAATTTAATCTCCCAGTCCTCCTATAATTGAAGGACATGCTTGTTGAAATTTTGCTGTCTGCTGGAGAATTCAAAACCATGGCAGGGCTGGAGTCAGACTCTGATGGCCTCAGAGTTATATCGTTATCTTTCATGCAAGTCACAGTGTCACAGAGGGCTCAGGTGGCCAGGACAGAAAAAAATCCTTATTATTGTATCTGCCTATCACATTCGCGCTGGCTTCCTCCTAAGAAGAGACTGCAGCATTTCATACTGAAACAGAAACTATATTTAAAAACATTTCCTTTGCTGTTTTCTTCCCACTTTACAAGTTGAATGTATTATTATCTCTACAGGCAAACGGGTAAATTTCCTAGTACAGTCAAAGGCATTGTGTAAATATAAGCCCTCCTGACAGTCATTCATAAATAATTAGATCTTTGTGCTTCTGAACTACTCAGCTTTTTTCTTTCCTATCCTTTACCCCATTTTTAAGCAGTGTAGAACAGTATAAAGATGAAGGCAACTGTGACCAGTGTGTTTTAAGTCTATCTGTAGGAACAGAAAGGCTACCAATGCCCTGGACTGAGTTTCCTTTTCCAGTCTAAAACCTCAACAAGATTTATCTAGATGTTCCTTCTAAAGAGAACCTTTAGAAGATTCTCTGTGTGGGCGCCATAGAACAAACAAAATCTATGAAACAAGGAGCCCAAGGACAACCATGTGGGTTTTTTTTCCAAGATGCCTGAGGATTAGATTGTATTCTGTCAATTATTTTTTTCTATGCAGTTTTTTTCAAAGAATCACTAAACGTTGAAGTACTAAAATGCTGCAAAACTGTTAAACAAATTAAGTGAAAATAAATAGCAGTTTCCCACATTTGTCTGACTTCATTATCTTTGGATTTTCTATTTATGCCTACCATGAGATTTCTTTAATAGCTTCCTGAAAGATCTGTGCTCTAGGAAAAGTATGTGTTCCCTTCACATTGTATGCCATATTTTTGATCTTGCTACTAAAATTATAGAAGTACTTATGAATTTATATAAAATCAAAACAGTTAAAATTAAGTAAGAACAGGTATATTCTAATGCTAAAATAAAAACACATCCACATAAGACTAATATTTTTAATAGTGTAGAAACTAAGAACAGGTATATTCTAATGCTAAAATAAAAACACATCCACATAAGACTAATTTTTTTAATAGTGTAGAAACTAACAAAATAACAAACACCTAAACACAAGAAGTAAGGCTATGAAATGGAAAAGCACTCTCCTTGAATAACAGCTTGCCCCTATTTTACAGATGGGAAAACTGGGGCGCGTAGAGAGCTTAATTGATTTCCCTAGTGTCACCCTATAAATCATTGATGTGACAAGGCCTAAAGCTGATTCTCTCTGAGAGCGGTGCAGCAAACTCTTTGCCTGACTCTCTTCAATAATCAGATTCTGAAAGCATGTTCTCTTCCATGCAATAATTTATACTTGATGCATGAGAAGCCTGAAGTATGGGCAGACAATGCTGTTTGATCTGTGTTTTGCAAAAAGCCCTTCCAGATACTCTTTTCTGCTTGATCCGCTTCCTTCATAAACAGATTTTCTGTTGCTGACTTCTCTCCTCGTTCAATCTCCTCTCTCTTTGTTTAAATGAAATGGCATATCCTCTCTCCCAGGTTCTGCATTTATTTCATGCTCTCTTGAGTTTGGATCATATAACTCATCTCAACCTCTCTGAGAGGCTAACCTCTTCTTCAGTGAAGATGGGTCATGAATAATTTCCTAGAAAGTGAAGCATTACCTCTTCTTCAACCCTGGAGCAGAGGGAATATCAACTGTGTTCAATTATTACCAATAAAGGTAAACCTATGAGTTAGACGCTTTCTTAGCAATGGACTCTTTATATGAGAGAAAAATTATTGCATGACTTACCAAGATCTTCTTTCTCTCTGTATGAAGTCCTTGTTTTCTTTTAATCAGTTCCATTTGTCAATGTCATTCATAAGTACTGGACTTGGGCAGCATCAGGCTTCTCTTGCATGAGGATTGCTGGGTACTAGCAGTAATCAGCCTTTCTATTTCCTGCCTTGCCATCTGGCCTTGATAAAAGGAAAAAACCTGGGACAAACCTAGAATGAATTCTTCTTTTAGGAGCCTTTTTTTTTGCCTTTAGAAGGACCATCAAGTCACTTGTGGCATACATTCTGGCTTATCTGATTGCACTGTAGCGTAAAGGAATTTATTTGGAAAAATATTTGGCAAATTTATCCCATGGTCAGAATTTTTTTGACAATAGTTGAAAAATGTATTTTCAAAGTGCTTCAAATACAAATGTGACCAGTTATCTCATATTACCTGAAGAAATTCTGTCTTTGATTATATTGAGCTAATGAAAAGGCAAATATTTCTTTTATCAGAAGCACTTCTCAGAGTTTAACAGTATTCCTTAAAAAATACAGCAAAAGCTCTACTCTCTCTACTGGCATTTAAGCATGATGGAATAGCAAAATCCTCTATGTACAATGGCCGAGCTTTTTTGGCAGACATGTCTGTTATTGGTTTTAATTCATGATCTTGAAAACTAGAAAGCAATATAAGGGTATGCCCAACTTCATATTAATGATGAAACTGCTGATACTCACAGTTAAAATTTTGATTTGATGGTTGATTGGAGTTTCTCTTTGTTTGGACAAAAATTGCCCTTTAATTCTGCAAAAATAAGTGCAAAGCCTCTGTGTTGCTGAGTTCTTTTGCCACCGTTTGCACAGTTTTCCTTTGCCAATCTCCAGCTTTACTGTAATCCCTGTCAAGTTTCTAGGGCCTAAAAACCTGTGACCCTGAGACGTTTGTATAGTTTTTGACATACTAGCTAGGAAAGTTAGTAGGATCAAATTGCAAATATGTGGAGAGTCACTTGGATGTAGGAGATACTGGCTAAAATTTTATGTTAGCTAGAACTGATTAAAGTAACTAGTTTATGTGAAGATAGATTTTTTAGTGTGGTGAATTGTGCCATTTCTACCACAGCCTTTAAGGGAAAATAACAGTCCTAATTTTTTTTAACCAGGAGCCTTCTTATTTTTGGACAGTTAGCTTGATCCTCATTTTTTTCTCATTATGGTATGCTGTAATAATACTCCAGACACTGTGCTGGCACTCTTGACAATATTTTTTGCTTGTGCAATATGAAACTTCCTTCAGCCCAGACCTGTTCACAAGTATAGCTGATTGTCCTAGGTTGCAATATAGATATATTTAAGTATTCTATTACCATCAGCTGTGGGCCGTTAGCTGTTATCAGCTGCTAATGACCCACTCCGGATGACAGACAGTGGGCCATCAGGGACCCACCGTGTGACTCATGGACTTATCTCATCCCATTGTGGGATGCTCTGCCCAGGAGGGAGGAGCCAGGTGTTCCCACCTGGATATAACCTGGCCTTGGAACTGCCTGAGCGAGCCCTGTCTGCTGGGTTCCCAGAGGACAAGAGCTACCACTGGACCTTCACAGGATTACCGCTTCAACTGGACTACTTCAGTTGGACTGCTACCACCACCCTAACAGGGTGTTAGGTTGTATCTGACTTTGTCAGTGCTTTTCCTTGTATTATTTCACTTATTTCTAATTTCAGTCTTGACTTGTGATCTCCCACTGGTTTGTTTTCAAACCAACACACTGATGAACCCATCTACAGATACTGTGCCAAGCTACTTTGTCATCATTATTTCACAGAACAGTATAAAATCTTAAGTGTCATTCTTTCCTCCTCTCTTACATACCTGATTTATGTGATCACCTCACAGAAAGTAGCTTGTATTCTTCTTGCTGCTTCTGACAGAGGCGAAAACACAAATGATGCAAGGCTGACTCTGATCAAGAATTCTCTTTGGAGAATTCTTAGGTAGCAGTTAAAGTGTAAGAGGGACTAAAAAGACCTAGTCGTGACTCATTTTGTGCCCCATCTCAGTTGTTTAAAAGGCAATTTCAAGTTAATTACTAGCATTTTGCCTTTGAAAACTGGCGTCTTATGATTTTGTTGCCTTTACTGGTGTACGTTAGAGGGAGAGGTGTAAGTGGGGAAAGGGGAATAGATTTTAAAAGTAGAAAACAATTTTTCATGGTGGCATCAGGTTTCCTCCTCCATGTTTGGAGCATCTCAACATGGAGGAAACTGAAGCCACAGTTTGTGCATCTTCTTGCATACATGAGTCATGTTCACAGAGTCCCTTCAGAAGCAGAACAGTTTTCAGTGAAAATAAAAAGAACTGACTACCAAGACTACTATGTCTTCAGTCAGGCATGGTAGAAAAGTATAATAAAACTATGCTTTGGGCAATTCAGTAAGATACAGTAAGAAGCTAGGAGAAATCTCGCTGCTCTTGAGTTATCAGTCTGTACTTTCTAGAGGGTTCTTCTCAGGAATGATAACATAGTTTAGTCTTACTCAGTTTTTTCATTCCAGTCAAGTATGGGGAAAGTAATACTCTGAAAGGTGGAAACATAGAAGAGGAGAAATGATGTATCATGGGCCAGGGGGGCTGCACGAGCTGGCTCCCCCCCGGTCCGGGGTCCCTGGTCCATGTAATCCCACCGGATCTGGTGCACCTGGCTCCCAAGGTTCCACGGCATGGCGGGGGTCTCCAAACCACATCAATTCAAGCAGGAAATTAAGTAAGGTGAAGGAAGAACTGGACTCCATCTCTGTTTTGCTAGGGATGTTTATTTGGGGTAACGGGAAAAGGGGTGCAGGGAAGGAGAAGGGGCAAGGGAGACAGGGCAGGGAGCAGATGCTAGCAGCTCAGAGATGGAAGACCTCGAGCTGATCCAGGCTCTGCCTTTTAAGGGGAAGGAGAGGGGGCAGGGGCTGGCTCTCTCTGAGCCAGTCCCAGGAGGACGAAGGGAAGGTTGGCAGGAGGGTACACACCAATAGGTTTTGAGGTGCAGCAGAGCATATTTCAAAATGAACCAATGGTATACAAAGCAGAGGAACAAAGGAGCACATGGAATCCTAAAACCCCACATTGCTACAGGGAAAGGGCAGGGTAGGACAATAAAATGCTCTGTATTACTGACCTTGTGATGTGATCCAAGACTGAATGAAGGCAACAGCAAAAGCAAATGTGTGTATTTTTCTCACAAGTATTTCTACATAATTTTGATACATTTCTAAGTCAGGTTTTGAGAACATTGGAATACAGGATATACAGCTGTTGTGGGAATACAACAGTGATTTCTGCCTAGTTTACTACATTCATTAATACATTTCTTTTAATGAATGGTGATTTATTTCCTGTGCCTCTGATTTTCTGTTGCATTTTGACTGTGATTAATGGGAGATTACTTACAAAAGGGAAGGAGCATAAATAGAAATTTGAAATATCTTTTCCTCAAAGAATTGTTGTATTTACATGGCCCATTTCTATTTGTATTTGCAGGCTTTTTTCACACAGGCATAAGAAGGTTCTTTATTCTTGAGGCCCTGTTTCAGAGCTATCAACCTCCTTTGTGGATGGTCTGCAAAAATCATAAAGATAGGCAGGGCCACTCTTTCCTTGATTGCTCAAGACTACTGAACAATCTGTGAATCTCCCTCTGAATCCCCATTTTCATGTACATTTAAGTCCCTCCTCTTGCCATACCCACACAGAGGGTTAAAAAGATCTGTCACACAATTGCTAATCATCCTTTTTCCTAGTACTCTCCTGTTAGCAAAGACTTGGCACCATAAGAAGTTTCAGGCCTGTCTAGGTATTGCCTTGTTTAGTGTGTGTGTCCAAACCATTCTATTGGCTTAACTGATAAAATAACCAGTACACTTGGTGTGAAATTGGAAACCTGCTAGGTGAGAACACAGTAGTCTGATTAGTGATGTGATATGCACAGAACTGCAGACAAGATATTTTACATCAGCTGTAATTTTTTATTAGAAAAGTTTATAATGTGGTCAACACCTTTGTTAGAAATTACAGCATATTTCTTGTTGACCCATCTCAATAATTAATTTTACTTGCAGTTGAATTTTATAGCTGGTTCCTCTTTCTGTCTTGTTAAAATCCAAATACAGCAAAGGGTGTTGCTGCTTAATTTGAAGGATTGTAGAAACTCATAGTGTCTTCCAATTTTCAAGTACTTCTTCCTGTTTGAGCTGTGTAAGGACTTTTTTTAAAGAGAAGGTTGCACACAGTGATGTAGCTGGTGAAGAGAATTTACTGAGTAGTCAAGTCTTTAATCTGACATATTTCTTCTGATCTCTTACAAAAGGTAGTGTGTTGAGATGCACATAACAGGTTTCTGTGCTAACTTTATGGTTAGCCTTGAGACCCGTGTAGGTTATGGAGAAGACATTAGAAAGATATTTAGTCCATAGTAGTAATGTCTTTCTTTTTGTTCTAGAACAGAAGTGGTTTACCTTAAAATTTTCTTGAATGGAGTTCTCTTAGTTTCATTGAATGGCTTTTGCTTGCCTTTTCAGATGCAAATAATTGGCATACAGTTTAAAAATAGTAAAACGCATCACAACTGGTTTGACAGTAGTTGCTATTAAATTCTAAACAACATAAAGTCACGCTGCATTTATCATTATTTAATGAGTAATTCACTTAGGTCCCTCTGTAAGCCCTTGATGTTATTTGTTATTCAGCATTATGCCACTAGAAGTGTCAGCAGTTCTAGGGTCTTACCTTGCCTTAGACTGACGAAACCCCCTGATGTGTTTAATTTTTGATCATATAGGGTCTACCTCCAAAATAAAAAAAAAAAAATTATGCTATCTATCCCCATTAACAGTATCAGGTTCTGATGATGTTCAGATGCTTTTTGTAGTAGCCTGTGATTCATGTAGGCAAGAGGAGTTTTTATATTCTTTTGAAAAGAAAGCTGGTCCATATTTATACCCTTTTTTAACTCTCTCCATTAGTGCCACCATTTTTTATTCAAAGTTAATTAACTTGCAGCAATGTAATGTTACATATTTTGTGTGCTGTTAAATGTATTAATAGAGCTTTTACTTGATTTTGGGGGAGAGTTGGGTTTGGCTTTGCATACAGGGTCATTTTGGACCTTTGTTTTTTCTGTTTTATCCCATCAGCTCTCCCTTTGTTCGCAGATGAGATGAACAGAGAACATTTGCCTCAGCTGTAGGATGAGCAGAAAAATTGCAGTGATAATTTGGAGAGAAGTCAGACTTTTTGTAGCAGTCTTTTTGGTGTATTTGATTAAAAAGTATCAGACTACAGATGTATTCTAGGAGCACCAGTCTTATGTGGGGATTCCAGCAGGATCGGGGAGACAGAACTGACTGTTGATTTGTATTAGTGCTGTGCTCGGTTTGTCATCTGTGCTCTCGAATCCAGTATTTTCATCTATTCCTAACTTTTTCCTGCTTTGTTTTGTCTGTGAAGAAGCAACCTGGGCTCCGGCCTGCTATTTACTGAAGTGATGCTTAGGCTGGGGTCTTTTATTATTCCTGGCAATGCTCTCCCCCAGCTGCTGATGCTGAGCACAGCCTTGTGTCGGTCTGTGCTTCATCAGCACCCTTCTGACAGAGCCACTGCTGAGCTCTTCTATTTCTGGAGTGTAGACAAGACTTTAGTCTGAGCAAACAGTTTGGTATTGCAAGTTCCTAAAGCAATTCCTGAAGAAGTTATTTGATAGGGTATTTACCAAGCTGATTTATAAATTCTCATATAACTGATACTTGCCTGGGTTTACGCAGCTGTTAAGAGAGATCACCGAAACAGAAATTGCATATTGTTGCCTTAGCAACTACTGCTTCATATTGTGCTTAAATCACTTGGAAATAGGCAGTGTATCTTAAGGAATTGCTTCCAGCAAAAACACGCAATCTAAATAATTCTAAATAATTTCATAGAAGAAGCATAAAGGATGGCCTTTTCTAACAAAGACCATCATTCTTTTAAGCTTGGTTGCTTCATTTCACTACAGGCTTAGCTTGTTATTAGAAAAAAGGCACAGTAAAATTTAAAGAGCCCAAATATTTGTTTACTCATGCCACCATAATCCATCTGATTGCCAGATTGGCTGGAAGTTGAAAATACTTTTGAAAGATTCTCCTAAAGGCCATCTTCCATTCTATAAAATCTGCATTGATAGTATGCTTTCCTATACTTCTGTTTTAAATGTCAGGTTTCCTTAGGGGTAGGCTTTTTGTCTAGTTTTTTGTTTGTGAAATATTATGGGTATGAAAGGAAGACCTTAAACATATTTTACCTTCTCAGATACTTCTAGTTTCTATTTTGAGGTGATCTTTTTGTTTAGCCGTTTTCTGTAGATATTTGCCACAGTTTTATGGGGGTTGTTAATCATTTTAAAAAGAGAGGGAGGGAAGGAGGGAGAGGCTTTTGCCAGTATTACAATAAGGCAGTTGTTTGCCTGCCTGATAGTCTCAAATACCAGTTTTGCATAGCATGTTTTATATTGCTGTAGCAACTTCCCCAGCTCTGTGGTGACTCCTCTGTGTAACAGTCAGAATTGGGTTTTGCACGTGTGGAAACAGTGTTTCAGAGAGCACAAGAAAACAGTGTCTTAGCAATGATGTGCTGGATCCAGAAAAAAGCCAGATTCTGACACCTCATCCTTTTGCTGCTTAAGCTGAGTTTTACAACTGAAAGATCCAACAAGAGAGACTGCTTTCAGGGGCAATATGTATCTCCCATTTCAGAAAACTTATTTTCCTTTTATAATATTGTACACAGTCAATGAAATTTAGAAATGTAGTATGACAGAGTTGTCAACATACTACTTTTGTTACCCCTTTTCTAGGCAATGAAAAGGAGAGACAAGCAAAATGCAAGCTTACAGAATTTAAAAGGAATCAGATATTTTGAGGACCAGTTGTCATTTTTAGGTCACTGCTCACATCTCTGAATATAATTTTCATCTAAGCTGCATGGCAGGGTTTGTATGTGCTGGGAGAAGCTACATTTTCCCAGCAGGAGAGCAAATCAAAATGAAGCAGTCAGATGCAGGTGCACAGTAATAGAAAGGATCTATTTACCCTGAAGCGTGAGCAGTGGGCCAAGAAAGCAGAAGCAGTCTACTTCTATCTCTCACCACCTTCTTTCCCCACCTTTTCCCTCCCCCATAACTGTGCCAACAAATTCATAAGGGGACCAAAGAGGAGGTGTTCACGTGCTGTTAATGAGCTGCAGTGCCTGCTGCTGAAGGTCTGAGGCACTTTTTTTGTTATGCTGATTGTGTACTATTAGGGCTGACTGTCTTTTAATTTATACCTAATCCTTCCTTCCAGCTTGCACAGCCTCAAGCCAGCCTGGAAAATGGTTGAAAGAGTTCTGTGGGCATCTGTTGCCTGTGTCCATTCTGAATTTTGAATGATGTTGTGGAAAGAGCGTGTGGCTGAAGAAAGTCCCTAAAACAAAACAAAAAAAGGCATTTGCATAGGTATTATTTCATGAGTCATACATTGTGTGCAAAATTTAAAAAAAATTAAATTCTGCAGCTTTGTTTAAAGATGGACAGTTTAATAATGATGATTTAATGAAGTCAGCTGTATTGGTTGACAGTGAAATGAGACACCTGGCCGAACATTGTCTGCTTTTAACTTGGGCTTCCAAAGTTCACCAGTTAAGAGCTAAATACTTTCCTGTGTGTGCAGACAACCACCCAGTGCTGTTTCCAAGACTGAAAAAACCTAAGCAATGTAAGTACAGGAAAAACACTGAGAATTTTGGTTTTGTTGATAATTAGTGGCATTGTAGGACTGAGACAGCATTGTCTAGGTTTGGGAGGAAGAAGTAGGAATACACAAAATCCATGTGGTAAATTCAGCTGCTTACTCTGCAGCACTGGAGTGGTCAGGTTCTCTGTTTCATTCCTCAGGTGTAAAATGGGCCAGACACATGTTGTAAAGATTAATCTGACTGATTATTGTATGATGTAGAAGATACAGAACTCTATTCATGTCACTCTGTTGCTGCATTTCTGTGCAGGGCTGTGCACTGAACATAACATAATAAAAAGGAGGCATTTACCCATCTGTAATTGGACAGCAGTTGTAACATAAGCCTTAGTGAAGTGGCACCTGTCTATGCTGGGTGCTAGAAAAGCATTTTTATCCCAGTATAAAAACTGTCATGCTCAGGAGCTGAACTATTTTAATGTTACTGCTTTCCAATATTCACATTTAAATCCCTAACGATTTCATAGAAAAAGCTCAGAGACAAGTCCATTCTTTGTCTCCAATACTTTCTTTCAGAAAGGGAGGGATGTATACACCCTAAATTTTGGAGGAGCAGAACAAAGCAGTACAAAGGAGATTTTGAAAAGAGATGTGTTCTGATATCATCAAAACAGGACCATGTCATAAGTATCGAGAAATTTCATCTCTTTTACAGGGAGATTGTGGCACACTTTGATTTCTCTGTCAGGAGGAGAAAACACCTACAATATGAGTAAACAGAAGACCTAGAGAATGCTTAATTATAATTTTCAAGAAATTTGGCTTCTATTTGCAGCAGGATTCACGTGATTTATAAAAAGTAGGTCCAGCAGTTCATCTCTGCTTTATAGTGAAGAATACATCAGCTGCATAATTACTAAAATTTATTCAAAATAATTAGACAGCAGCTGAAGAAGCGGGAGAGAAGTAAACTAAAACTGATGTAGAATAAACAGTTTCTAAATTGCTTTTGATTAAACTTTGTTATACTTACTAAAGGTCAAATATGCACAGTTACCAGAAATATTTTATGCATCAGAATAATCTGCTAAAATATACGCACATAAATTGTGATGCTGTGTATTCTTCATTGCCTGCTTTATGATGTATTTAAATAACAATTACAGGAAAGCAGATTTTTATCTGGCTTCCAAGCCTTGTACTAAGTATGTTCCATGATGATTGGGGTCAGAATCCCAAGCCAGCCTTCTTCAACACGACTGGAGAGATGCTCATCAATTCCTCTATGAATTGAACTAAGCCTGAGGGAGGCTTTGGCCACTGTCTCTAAATCAATGGAGATGCTGCATGGGCAGTGTGCCTTCTTCTATGGAAAAAATATAGATATATAGTCGTTATTAATTTGTATTTTTTTAGCCAATCAGAGGCTTTTAAAACAAAGCTAATAAAATTCAGGTAAAAGAGCGATAAGGAGTTACTGAGAAAGATCATGTGCCATATGCTCTGGCTGTCGTAATTAACATATCAAAATTGGTGCAGTCATAGTCTTCATTGACTAGAAAAAGAATTAGGGATATACATTACCTGAGTGTAATCACAACAGTCACCATTTTTGACATTATGTAGCAATATTCTATCAAAGTGTATAAAAAGGGACAGTCCTTTGCACCCAAACTGTTGGAGAGTTTGAAAATCAGTCTTGTGTTTTATGTGATTCAGTCAGTTTTCATTTTAAAAAGAAACCATTTGACTGCAGCCAAAAAGTATTTTGGACATTTCTTACTGTTCATTTATTTTTTAAAATCAGCCAGCTGGAAAAATTGCTTTTCGTGGTTTCCGGTAAAGGAAAAACTGAGTTAAAGAATTATCATGTCAGAATTTCCTGTAGGATAAATGAAAATTAAATGAAAGTTCCTAAGTGATTTGATTACTAACTCTGAGATTTACAAACTTCCTGGTAACTGTTGCAGTGCAGGAAGTGATCAGAGCAGCAGCTTTGTTGCGCTGTTGCGTTGTTTCTGGTGAAAACAAATTGGCCTTGTGTAAATTATGTGAGCAGTCTACCTTGTTGGGCAGGAGGCTGCTGGGCAAGGTTTTTTTGCTATCATTTATAAGTATTTTCATGCTGTCGTCTGTCAAGAAAACAAATAATGCTTCTATAGGAAACCTTTCCAAAATGAGATGCCAAGGCTGAGCTCCCTCAGTTCCAGATGCTTTGGCAGAATTGTAGTTCCCTGAGAGCTGGAACTCATGTGTACCTGTGGAAGCAGATGAAAGAATAGGAATAAAAATAAGATACTGAACTACTTCTGCTGGTACATGCCTGAAAAAAAATCATCAAAGGTTATTATAATTATGACTGTTATTAGATATCATGTCTGGTTTCTGCATATTTAAATTCTGAGAGAGGTGAAACTTGGGCACTTAGAGATCCCAAGGGAATAATTGCAGAAATGATGACATATTCCACTTTTTGAACAAATTTCAATACCAAAGCTGTGTTCTGCGTACTTACATTTCTTCTTAATTATACTTGGATGCAGGATAGATAGTAATTTTCCGTCTTACAAATGCATGTAGCCAATTAGTCTTGTAGATCATGAATATGCAATGGCCTAACTCATTAAAAGGAATTTTCCTTTTCTGTTGTTATGGCAAAAGAGTCTGCAAATAGCTGAATATTGTGTCTGTCTGGGAGCTCAGCCTTGGCCAAGGCTATAGATCCATAACTTCAGCAAGTAGACAATTACTGGGTTTGCTTTTTGTTCCGTACAGAGTGCCATGCTAGTCTTGTGTGTGTGTGTGTGTGTGTGTCTGTCTGTCTGTCTGTCTGTATTGCATGTACTGTATAGGCTGTTTGGCTCCTCTGCACTTCTGGTCCTCAATTTAAATGCCACCATTTTGATGCTATGTGACAAATTTAGTCTTCCTGATTTCCTCCCATTCCCAAGAAATTCTGAGCCCAGAAGCTTGCTCTCTGTGCCCACTGAGACACGGAGAGGAGACCTGAGCTCTTTTGGCTCCTGGGAGCAAAGATGAGAAAAACCTGCAACTTGTCTCTGAAGAAACCACAGCATATATCAAATGATGTAACACAAGTGTTGTTTCCTTCTTCCCTCTGAATTTTTTTCTTTTCATTTTTTTCTTTTCTTTTTTTTTTTTTTCTTTTTTTAATAAAATGCTTCCCTTTCTGTCATCTGAAAGTATGAAGATAACACATGTAGCTTAGTCTGCCTCACCGGCAGGATTCATAGCCACAATGAAAGCAGACTGTTATGACCAGAGAGACCCAGGGAACCACAAGACAACTGAGAAATTAGTTACAGATCCAGTATTGCTTTGGGCCATGTTTGCTAAGTTTCAGTATTGGTAAATAATAAATACGATGTGAGGACATGACTTGGTGATTGGCCTTGGTGCTTTTCAGTGGTAGTGAGTTTGCCTAAGGGTGAATGTTGCTTATCTAACATTTTGTCCTCCTCTTTTGCATAATATTGCAGGACATCTGAGACTTGGGCACTTCAGTGCTACAGCAGATGTTGAGTTGTGATTTTTAAAAGCTGTGGTCTCAAATATTATAGAAGTAACAAAACCTCTCAGTTTAGGGGAAATGTTCTTTGTAATCTTATTACAGGAGTAGTTATCTCGAGTGCCTTATTGACACGTTTTGCAAAACTCCTCTAGGGATTGGAATTTTATAACTGTTTTCTTGAACATAATAACAAAAAAACCACCATACTGTTGGTTACACTGGATTTTTACTTAGATCTGAGTATGTTTTATCTGTTGTTATTTGTACTTGCAGACTTCCCAGAGAATGGAAATTCTAAATGTACTATAAACAAGTCTTAAACACCTCTTAAAAGTATGCAAAAATATACATATTTTCTATTATTAGGATTCTGGGTCTAGAACATGGGGATTTTGCCCCTTCTGCTGTGTACTCCACCACATATGGTCCTGGGGAGTGAAGTTTAACTGCCTTTGGGGAAATGAGCTGGGTGCTCACTTTCTCCCTTGCTCTCCAGGATTTACTTTGGGAATGTTCTAGATCAATGCACAGGGAAGGGAAGTCAAGAGTTATTCTAGGAAGTCTTTCTGTTTAGCGAGTGGAGAATTATGTATGTATTGTCTGTGTGTGTGTGTGTGTGTGTGTGTGTGTGTGTGTATACTGTAATGTAGATGAGATATTGCTGTTCCTATTTCTTAATGTTCTATTCTGCCATTAACTGTTAGAGAAAGTATTAATCTTATCTTATACTGCTGGTACCTTAAGGAATCAAAACGTTATTATCTGCTCTGCATCTTGCTAATTCACATGGAGCTTGTGATGGAGGTCTTAAAACTTGTATGTAACAGCTGCCACTAGGATGTGGTGGGAGTCTTTCAGGGAGAGGGGAGGGGAATGTAACTTTGCTCATAGGTATTAAAACTTTGCTGTAAAATGTGAAAGCTTTTTGAGTCTCAAAATAGTAATAAAAGCAGTGAGTAAATTTAACTTGCTAAACAGTTGTAATTTGTAGAATGCATTTGTCAAATAGTTTGGAATTAATCCAGGGCACATTTAGATGGAAAAAGTAGAGATGGGCTTAGACTAAAACTGTGAACTAAATGTCCTTCCAGGTTTGCAGAAATTAAGCTATAGACTTCATTATAAACTCAGTCATAGACAAGACCAAAGGTGTTATGTGGGGGATTTTGAACTTCAGGGAAGGTCAGATTTTGTTCCACATCTGTGTGGCCCCTAAATGCAACTGACTTATCTTGGCATCTTCCATTTAACTTCCCTTTAATTTTAAAACTGGTGCTTCCTTTAAACTGTGTTAGTGCATTTGGAGGTAGGGAAGTATAATTGAAACACAGATCTTTCTAGACCAGTGTTTATTTTGCCTTTAGTATGCTGTGTCTGTGAGTTGTTAAAAACTCTTCTTGAGTCTTTTTCACAGGCAGTGTTGGCTCCACTGTCATGGAAATCAGTGTGATCTCATGAGTACAGCGAAGTGAGATCACTAAGAAGGTGTAATGACGCACACCAGCATTGCAAATAGCAAGTGTGGCTTTTAAAGAAAATGTGCCCTTTTGGTGATTGATTGCAGAATTTTTTCCTTAGCTGGATGAAGATGTCATGGACTTTGTTCACATCTGACATTTTCATTTGCAATCATGTTAATAAGTGAAAATCAGTTTATATTTGTGAACTGGATTTTCATGTTAAACCATTACAGCCCCACAGTTCTAGCCCTCGATTCTGACTTTGAACCCTGTCAGTATTAGACTCTTGTAAGTAAGGTTTTCTCTACTCCACTTTCTTGCTGATACAGAATTTCCTCAAAGAATTAGATTACTCCTGCTAAGAATATTTGTTTGTAGTTGCAGTTCTCAGTATAACTCATTCATTTTGCTTTCTGTGTCATCTCTCTTCTTCTATTTTCCAGGTTGGTGAGAGGCAGAGAGTTCTGGTAACAGAAGAATCCTTTGACTCCAATTACTATGTTGCTCACAATCCTTTCTATGAGCAGGTACAGTTAAATAAACTAAATAACGTATTTTTGTTTTACCTTTGCTATCTGATAATCTCAGCAATACAGTATGGCAGGGTGCAAAAGAGCAAGTGAAAAAATAAGAAGCATTTTCCAGGAAACATGTGACCATCAAGAATTTTTTATGAGATATTTTGTTTCTGTGTTGTAAATATAATTTACCTGAAATTATGTTAAGAAATTTAAAGTGGGTGTTTGAGTATACAGCATGGTTTAAGAAGCTGTTTAATATTGCAGTAATTTTAATTTCTGTGTCCCCAAAGCATTGATTTCTGAATAGTTGAGTCATGACAATTTGCATACATCTTTCTGAAAAGTTTTCAGGTAATGCAATTTGAAAAAAAAAAAAAAAAGTCAGAAGCTTCTTTAGATTAACTCTTCAGCATGATATGTTATATTTCATAGAATCATACGATGGTTTGGGCTGGAGGGGGCCCTGCTGGCCACTCCTTTTTTTGGATGCAGCCCAGGATACAATTAGATTTCTGTGTTGTGAGTGCACATTGCCAGCTCACGTCCAGCCTCTTATCCACAAGAACCCCCAAGTCCTTCTCGGCAGGGCTGCTCTCAGTGACTTCTTCCTTCAGTTTCTGCTTATGTCTGGGATTGCCTCAGCCCAGCTGCAGCACCTTGCCCTTGGACTTGTTGAATCTCATTATATTCCTGTGGGTTCACTTCTCAGGCTTGTGCAGGTCCCCCTGAATGGCATCCCTTCCTTCTAGTTTTTGTCATTTCCTTCTGTGTATTTTCTGTAGAGAAATTCTTGCCACACACAAACGTTACCTTTGAGCAAGGAAGGAAGTATAGCATCTATTTCAGAAAACTGGGTTTTTTGCACAAAAGTAGATGAGTTGCTTAAAACCAATAAATTTGCCTTTTCTGAATCATCCTGATTTTATTCTCCATTTTCTTGCACTGAGCTGTCTACAGTTTGCTTTTGCTACCATTAAGTATGCAGTTTTCTGAAGCTGGAGAGATTATAGAAAATGGCTGTGCTTCTGGAGTCACCAGTAGTGCTTTCTTCTGGTTATGGGTTATGTTACAGCATTTATTTATTTATTTTTCCTTAGTAGTAAGTAACATTGCTATTCTTGAAATATCTGTTTCTGTTAGATATCTGGGTCACTAATGATTTTTTCCTCACTTTCTCCTTCTTTTTTTTTTAATAAAACCCTTTTTTTTTTGTTTGTTTCATATCCAACTTCTGTCTAAGTCTTGTGTATTGATGCTCCTTGATTTTGTAGCTTATCAGAGTTGAGGAACATGGTCTTCCACACAGAGATTAAAAAAAAATTCTTGGGGCTTTTTTGTTCAACACTTATTTTATGGAAGCTTAATTAATTAAATGAAAAGCAATATGTGGAGGAGGAAAAGTGTTGATGTTTGTACAGTGTGTGTTTGTACATCACCTAATACAGCTCATGATTGGGACTGGTAAAGAATTTGCAAAATACGAATAGTAACATAGGGAGTAATTTTAAATTCTATTATGGAAGAAATGCTTTCCATTAGGACAATGTTAATCTTTTCCCTAAAATCTAATGTGGGCCATGTTTCACAAGGATAATATCCTACTGCTCACCCTGCTAAGCACAAAAATCGGTGCTAGTAAATAAAACTTATAGCAGTAAATTGAATGATAGTAAATTGAAAAGCACTCTAAAGTCTAAATATTATATATTATTGGAAGCTGAAGCTCAGAATCCTGTTGCAGTCTTCAGAATCTGTTAACTCAGATAGTTATCAAATATATTCTGTCTTCACTGAGCTCATCTGTACTGAAATAATTTGCTATTAAGCCCACATCAATAGAGCTACACTGGCAGAGTTTGTGGCAGAGCTGCAGCTGACATTTGTGGAGGCTTAGATGATACAGTTTACATTTAACAGAGTGGTCTAAAGTGACCAAAGAGTGCTTTGCCAGATCAACAGCCAAGTGGAGAGTTTCTGTTGGTATAACTTAGTTTCTTAGAAATATGGTTGAGGGTTTTTTCATAACAAATACTTCTATCAAAAAAAATGTCTGACTGTATGCCAAGCCTGGATGCTTGGTTGTTTACGGTACCTCCCAGTTATTTTCACTTAACCTCTTTCTTTTTCTGAAGCTGGGTTTATGTTGAGTTACTGCCCTTTTGCATGTGGAAATACAAGATTTACAGATGTCACAAGCCCAGTGATATACTTTGCTGCTTAATTTCCCTTTGATTTAAATTTGCCCAAGATGAATTACATGGGAAGAACTGATCCAGTCACACTGTAACACCCTCTCAGGATTAGGATCCTGGCTTTGTGTTTGCTGAGTCTCAGCTTTCCTGTCTCTGAAAGGCAAAGATGTTTGCTTTTCTTGGAAGATGCTTAGGAAACTCAGCAAAATCCTAGGATCTGGAAACACTTACAGTCGTGAACACCTTGAGCCTTCAGGGAAGAAGGGACGCCACTGGTGGTGATTCCTCCAAGTGGGACAATCAGCAGTTGGGATATGTGAAAATGGAGAGGTGGTGTTTGGCAACAAAATACTCTCCAAATGTGGGCATAGATTTTTTTTCTCTGAAAATCCTCTGCACATGTAGTCTTCAAAGTTAGGCCATTTTAAGGCATTTCAATTTCAGCATCAAAGAATCAAGAGATAAAGATGTGATCATTGAGTTTGAAAAGCTTTACTCAGCCCTGCTGAGGTCACATCTGCAGTGCTGTGCCCAGTTCTGGGCTCCTCAGGACACAAGAGACAGGGAGCTCCTGGAGCAGGTCCAGTGCAGGGCAACAATGTTGATCAAGACACTGGAGCATCTCTCTTACCAGGACAGGCTGAGGGAGCTGGGCCTGCTCAGCCTCAAGAAGAGACAACTGAGAGGGGACCTCATCAATGTCCATGAGTATCTGAAGGGAGAGTGCCAGGAGAATGGACCAGGCTCTTCTTAGTGTTGCCAGGCAATAGGACAAGAGGCAATGGGCAGAAACTGATGCACAGGAAGTTCCACCTGAACATGAGGAAGAGCGTCATTACTATGCAGATGACCACACACTGCTACAGATTGCCCAGAGAGGGTGTGGAGTCTCCCTCACTGGAGATATTCCAGAACTGTCTGGGTGAAATCGTGTGCTGTATACTCTAAGATGACCCTGCTTGAACAGGGAGATTGGACCAGATGACCAACTGTGGTCCCTTCCAACCTGACCCATCCTGAGTTTCTGTGTGTGGATGAGCTTCAAGTAAATGTGATTAAATAAGTCCCCGTGACTCAATTTTTCATTGTAAACAGTGTAAAAAAGGTAATTTATCAGGAAATGACTCCACTTTTCTTTTTCAACTGCTTTTCTATTTTGGAGCCATTTTAACTCCATTTATTCTTCCAGAAAAAAAATGTTGCTCCTGTATGTTGGGCTCTTTCTTTTTTAAGATGCATGACTTAGGAACATCTGTTATGGTTTTTTTTTGTGCAGTGGGACTGTCTGATATCATGGTTGTGCAAATTCAGGAAAGGTTGGCATTAGTTGCTGACCCAAGAAATACACTTGTCTATTTTTGCAGGCATTCATTGTCAATCATGCATCTCAGCTGCAAAGGATCTGCACAGTCAAAATAAAGGCTTGTGCAAAAAGAAACAAGAGTAATAATTTCTGTCCTGAAGCCTTGTCTCGGTTTGAAAGACAGGTGTCTGCCAAGAGAGGTTGAACCCTCCCCTAGAGCAGAGGATGTGATTTTTCTTCCCCTCCTCCCTCCGAATTATTTAATTTTGTAAATCAAGGGCTTTCAGGCAAAGGTATGGGAAAAAGGAGTATCAGTTCTTTACTAGTGTCTATAAACAAACAATAACAATAATAGCAACCACAACTAGAACCAGAAAACCAAACAGCAGATAATGTGAGCTGCTGAGCCTTCTCCCGTGTGGTGCAATCACGATTGCAAGCAGTAGGGGCGCTGTTGAGCTCCTGGCCAGCCAGAGCAGGTGCGATGACTCCCGAGCTGCTGCAGGTGGCGCTGTGGCGCAGGGTCAGGTCAGCCTCAGGCAGCTGCAATGGCGGACGGGCTGAGAAAACACGCAGGGCAGCAGAAAACAGCTCAGGGCAGCGAGAGAACAGGGCAGCAGGAGCGGGCGCTCTCTCTCTCCGGCCAGCGAGAATCTCTGCAGTCACAGCAGACGCCGCGGTCTCGTGTGGAAGAGGGCGGGGGCAGGCAGCAGGGGCCGCAGGACTCTCCCGGCAGCAGCCACGAGGGAACGCAGCCCGGGGGGGGAAAAACGTGCCCTTCCCCGTGAGGAGAAAAGCTGAATCAAAGCTCACCCAGCCAGGAGAAGAGGAAAGAAACAGGGCACAGCTGGATCCGCTCTGGTCCAAAGCAAAGAGCAACAAAATAAGCAGCCTCCCTCCTCAGCGTCCGAACCACGAGAGAGCGTTCCCAGGGCTTGCTCTTCCCTTACCGTACCCTGCCCAAAAACCTAGCTTTTGTCTTTTACAAAAGACTTGATCGCTCTAAACATCGGACTATTTGTTGCTTAGTAACAGGAATGGGAAGAAATTCTCAACCCCCAACAAGCCTTTACAGACTTAAAAACATTTTATTGAAAAGGTGTCAGGGGACAGACATGGAAATAAGAAGCAGTCTGTTAGAACTGTGTAGTACAAATGCCCTTGGGAGCTGTTAGGGTCTGGATTCAAAAGCTGCAACTCAGGCCCAACTTTCTCACCAATCAAAAAACATGACTTAAGGAATCGGTTGGAGTTGAAAAGAGCTGAGCTAACAGTGCAAAGCTCTTGAAGAAGGCAAGCTGGAAATCTTACTGGTCAAGTGTGTCAGGGGCTGTAGGTGACACTGGTGCCTAAGTTTAAGTTTTAGGATTTTCTCTGATGTTTATCAAAAATCTGTTTTCTGAGTGGATAGAGACTCTAATGTTGCTTGTGTTATTTAGTAACTATGTCTTTATTTTATTTCAAAGGTTCTTGTGCCAAAAGATCCTCTGTTAATGGGTAAGATGGTAGAAGTGAATATTTATGAAGCTGGGAAACATTTTATGAAGGGCCAGCCAGTATCAGATGCCAGAGTTCACACTGCATCCATCACCAGACCGTTAGCAAAAGGAGAAGTTTCTGGTTTAACAGAGGTGAGTAAAAGACATTTTCTGCTTTACTACACTGGTAAATCTGCAGCTGTTCAAGCAAAATGATTCCATGCTATGTATCTGTTATAATTTTATAGTTCCCATTTATATATGCATGAAGCTTTAATCTTTTCTGACAGATTGAAATCTGAATTCAAAATATGTTTTTGCTAATGCTCGTAGCTTTACTTTGCTGACTATAAAGGCAATAATACACTTGTTTCTTGTTTCAAGGTGCAAGATGGGGAAAGAACTTAATAGAATTGAAAAGATTAAACACCAGGAATTCTGTAATACAATGTATTTCAGTTTAGTGGAAGGATGAATCAGTTTTTTGTTTTTTTTTACAAAGCTGTTTTTAAAGAAATGTGTATTGATTACATATCTATTAAAACAGGTCTAAACACAATTCAGAGATTCAAAATTAATTGATGGGTAGATGTGCAGAGTATTTACAATATATTTTGGAAAAAGGTCAATATCTGATTTAGTCATGTAAAGAAAATGAAACTCTTTTAAAAAGAGATCTGATTCTTATTTTACACCTCAGTAGATAGGGCTGTTAGCCAAATATTCTCATACATTTCATGGAGCTCCAGTTGTAAAAACTGATGGAGTGTGAAATGAAAATGTGTATCACATTTCTAAGCATCATTTGATGTCCTTTCTCCAGCGCTGTTGTTAGGATCTCCAAAAAATATGTAGCGCATGGAAGAAGGATAATTGGCAGTTTATCAGCCACCTTACTGCTTTTACTGTAAATTGCTGACAAGTATTAAAGTATATACATATCCTTGTTTATGTTTTAAGTAGACACATTTGAAATACATCATTCAAGGCATACCTGAGCTGACCAATGTTAAGCTAAGCTCCTTGGTCTCTTGAATAAGCCTGGCTGTGGAAACACAGAGCAGCAATAACGCACTCCCTGTAACGCACCTACTGTGCTCAGCAGATCATGACACTTAAGCACAAACACATTACTAAGCTCTCCATTAATATTGTCTGTGCGTATGTGTATATTGGCCTGATAAGGGTCTGTAAGAGGGAAAAAAACAGCCAAAACCTTCAAATTGTCTGGTTGGACTATGTAGCTATTTAAACACAGCTGATTTTTTCATCATAACATTTTTTTTTAATAATCTCTGGACCAGAACCAAGACTGTCATTAAGCGGCGTATGTACTGCCAGAAGCTTGTAGATGGGGACAAGCAAGCAAGCTCTTGACTGAATTTAGTTTTGTTAAAATTGAGAGATAAAATTATTAAAATCAAGGATACAGATAATTGCCATAAGGACTCATTGAGATACATAGATCTAGTCCTTCCCTTTGGATAGGCATGAACAAATACCTGGAATTCCCCCATAAATGGCTGCAGCAAGCAAATGATAAAACAAATTGCTTTTAGTGACTTTTGTGGTTACCAGTGTTCATTCAAGGCAGTACCTTATTTGTGATGGGTCCACTGGAAATGTTAGGAACTTTTGTTTAATAGAAAAAATAGAATCTCATTATTTCAGTAATTGGAACATCTTTGTTACGTAGAAGCTGCAGCAGAAAGCTTTTAATCACACTTGGCTAATGTATAATATATAGAACATGAACTGAAATTCTTAGTGGGAAGTTCCTCCTGAAAAATCATACAAATAGCAACGTTCTTTAGGTTTCCGGAAGAAAACAGTCAGTTTGCAACAAAAGTTACTTTGGGTTTCTGGCAGGCTGCAAGATGCAATTTGGTTGGACTGCTGGGAAACACTTCCTGCTGCATGTGCTCAAGACACGTAGTTCTAACCAAAGGTGCTTTGAGCAAGAAAAAAGGGTAGCATATGTCATGGGAGCCCTTTATAGCTTGTTACGTGCACGGATGGCAGGTTGGGGAAAGAAGGAGGCAATTCAGAACAGATGAATTCAGATACTCAAAAGTAACAAACTATCTTGGATCTTTAACAAGATCCCAAGTGTCTCCACTAGGTTTTCTGCAGCTTGCAGAGGTAAAGTCTTGGATAACTTTTCTACTGTGCACAGAAATGAGCAAGAATTAGGGTCTGCTCAATATTAAGGGTGTTTTAATTAACTTGTATAGGACACAGTAAAAGATGTTTCAAAATCCATCACAGCTGTACTTCTCTGTAATGTGGAATGTTCACAGAAAGAGTGAAAGCTTTTTAAACTGTGGTCTTTAAGGAAATTACCCATACAGCTAAAAAATAAAATCATAAAATTTGAGAGCACCATAATGTGAGGATGTCAAAGCAAGTCATAAACTCATCCTAAGCAAGAAGATGCTTTTATAGATGCTGTGAGGAGAAGGACCTCCAAAGGATCAGAGCTTATCTGCTATTGTGTGCTCTCTTTCTCATCTGATACATAACCCGCAATCATTTTTTCTGACAAATTGAGAGGGAGCACCACAAGCAACATGTGTGTCTGAAGGAACAGTTGTAGGCCTTTTTCTACCATTTTGGCTGCATGACTGGGGCGGCAAATTGGTCCAAAGAAACAAAAGAAGTAGGTCGCCAACTAGAGTCAACAGATTTGACTGAAAAAGAGGGAATGCAAAATGCAAAAACATAAAGGACAATTTAGAGACTCAATAAAATATTCACACATTGTGTATCTGTGACAAGTAAGGAGGCAAATAAGTACAGAATTAATTCAGAGTATTTCTAGCATATCTGTATTTCATGCTTTTTCAGTGTAGGAAGAACACAGCTGGTATGTGTATCCATTAATGTACTAATGATGTAGAATGTCCTATCTTACAGTTATATTCTTTAAGGAAAAAACTGTAACCAAGTAGATGGGCTTAGAACAAGGTCATGACATTCAATAATGTTAGGCTCTGTGGCAGAATTTGGGACAGGAAGGAAAGCAGAGTCTTGGAGTCAGCAGCTCGGGTTAAAAAGCTGTCAAAGCAATCAAATTTAGCAATTGTAGTGGACATATTAAGTAGTAAAATGCACAAATATTTGCCAGGATTTTTTTTATTTTTTACTTCAGCATGATTTTTTTTTAAAAAGTCACTCAAAAGGGAATGATGTCTCCAAGCAGCACAATTTTACAGGAGGGCTGTGTGGAGGGGCAAACATTTGGAAATCCCAATTGACTGAGATCTACTATAGACTTACTTGGTTTTAAAATGTGCAGTTGCTGATCCAGTAATAGAACCATATTTAGAAGACATGCATTGCAGAGGATATATAGGTGAAAGTTAAAGTCAATGAAGCATGAACACATGTGTAAAGGCATTTTTGGACTTGGTTCTGGTATATCTAACATAGGATGTATGTGAACTGGACATTAAAAAGTAGTGATAGTAACCTTAAAATGAACATTCAGACAAAACAAACCTGTCGTGAGTTGCTAACTGCAATTACAAATATCAGTGAATAAGTATTTCAAAGCTTTGATCAAGCTTTTTCTGGTAAGTTTCCCAGGAACAAAAAGAAGATGTAAATGCTGTAGATGTTATATCCTTTCATTGAGGTAGGCTTGGAGTCCACAAAGCATTAAGGATGCACTTCAGCATTTTGAGATTCAGAAAAGCAATTTAACATGTCTTCTGTGTTCTTAACCACTCTGGTAAACTTGTCTTTGAGGATTTGGAGGTAGGTTTGCAATGCACATAGTGTTGAGTATATTATCATTGGATAATATTTTTGAAAAGTCAGCAGTGTGTGTCAACAGTCTGAATGTAATCTAATTTAAAAAGAAAACATTTTAATATTTGTATTCATTTTATTTGGCCATATTTAGGGATCTCAACTTCAGCAGCATAAAGTAAAATACCTAATAAATGTATCCTATTTACAGACAAATGTTTGCCCAAAACTAATCATTGAAAAAAGTAAGAATTTGCAAGAATATGATCTCTTGTTAGAGCCAGAAATAGGGTATGTTATGCTTCTGTACTCCAAAAATAATTCTGGTTGTTTACACATGTTCTGTGACTAGAGGAAAAAAAATACTGTAAGATGAGAAATATATGAAGAAGAGACCAGAGGGCTGAGGGATAAAAATAAAAGGCTGGCTACCTGCCAGAGTTGAAATGCATTGCCAGAATCAAAGCCCCATAAGTCTGAGGGCCTTTGGTGGGAAATTTTGATCAGATGGAAAATTAAGGCAAGAGGAAAAAAAATAATTTTAACAGGCTGTTTAATCCCCAGTCATGATTATTTTATGTTCATAGTTCATGTTTCTATAATGGGTCTATGACTGACTTTCTTTTCAAACAAATACAGGTGCATCTTCCAGTTTTCTGTTTTCCATTGGTTTCTGTGATTACATTCTCCATGTCTAATACTTCCCTTGTGAGTGGCATCTGCTGGGAGCCTGCATTTGCAATATCTCTTTTTGTGAGTCTGGGGTCTTGGTGCTCATCTCTGTGGCTCCCAGGCCTTAGGAAACACCCACAGTTGGCCTGTTAATCTAATAGTTATCCAAGTCATTGGGCTCTTCGGAGGAAAGGAGGAATGAGCCACTGATTTTCAGTTAGCAACCAATTATTTGGTCATTCTGCTTGTTCCTGTTTTCTCCCCCATCCTGCCTGCATTTTAAATGCCCCAATAACCTACAGTAGGTTATTATGGCATTCTACTTTTGGATACTAATGAAGAAGCTTTATGTTCCTGGTCTTCTAGTTAGTGACCAGTTATTTTCTAGTTATGTTAGCAAAACATGACCTCTAAACATTACTTTTTTCTGATGTTAAGAAACAGGAAAGATGCATATATCAAACACTTCTTTATAGCCTGCCAGAAAGAAAATTCAACAAAGCATAGCTTAAAGGAAACTCTCTGATCTCATGTAGAAAGGGTGCTTCACTTGCAGGCAAAATAAAATGGAGAAGGGGGAAAAAAACATCTTCTGCTGGAACAGAAATTAAAGAAATCATGTCAGCATTAAGATCTCTGTATTGGAAACTTCCTTCAAGGACTTGGAAGGAAACGTGGAAGATGTGCGTTAATTAATGAGCACAGTTTTTACATAAGCTAGAGTTTCAAAGTGATGGAAGATTTGGTTCCTGGACAGGAACTAGAGATTAGAGATTTAGGGGAAAAAGAGAACGAGGAAGCAAATTTTAGATCAAAAAATGGCATAAAGGTGTGAGTAGAGGAATCTTTCATAACATTTCAGAAACAGAAACTATAGAATGTATAAGAATGCTAATGAAAGATTAGAATTTCCAAAGAAGAAAGATAAACCAATATATAATATATCTTTTACCTCTCTCAGAAAGCTACTTTGCAAAGGGATCTTTGAGTCACAAAGTCCAATTTGAGAAACATGTGGGGGAAGTTTCTATTAAAGAGAAACATACTGACAAAAAATAGGAACATCTTCTACGTAAAATCATTTTCAAGTATTGCTTTATGAAAATATGATGCACTACTTGATGCTCTTGCATTCTTGGGAACACACCTTTTGTTAACTCAGTTGCCCTCTCTCCTACTTTCTGACACCACTTTTGTGACACCAAGCTGAGTGGTGCAGTTGTCACAGCTGAAGGATGGGATGCCATGCGAAGGGACTTGGACAAGCTCGAGGACTGGGCAAGACCAAGTACAAGGTGTTGCACCTGGGTCAGGGCAATCCCTGGTATCAGTGCTGGCTGGGGGATCAGCAGGTGGAGAACAGCCCTGCCTAGAAGGACCTGGGGTTGCTGGTGGACGAGAGGCCAGGCATGAGCCAGCATTTGGCTTTCTGGGCTCCTCACAGCCCAGAGAGCCAAATGTGTCCAGGGCTGCATCCAAAGCAGTGTGGTCAGCAGGATGAGGGAGGGGATTCTGCTCCTCTGCTCTGGTGAGACCCCACCTGCAGTGTCCAGCTCTGGGGTCCCCAGCACAGGAAGGACATGCACCTGTGGGGTGAGTCCAGAGGAAGCCACCAAGATGATTAGAGGAATGAAGTACCTCTGCGATGAGGAAACTCAGAGAATTGGCTTTGCTCAGCCTGGAAAGGAGGAAACTTTAAGGTGACCTAATTGTGGCCTTCCAGTATCTGAAGGGAATCTGCAACAAAGATGGAGAGGGGCATTTTACCTGAGCACCTAGTGACAGGACAAGGGGGAATGCATTCAAACGAAAAGAGAATGGGTTTAGATTAGATATTCAGAAAAAAATACTTACTGTGAGGGAATGAGGCACTGAAATGACCAGGTTGTCCATAGAAGCACTGGATGCCCCATCTCTGGAGGTGTTCAAGGCCAGGTTGGATGGGGCTCTGAGCAACCTGGTCTAGTGGAAGGTGTCCCTGACCATGGCAAGGGGGTTGCAACAAGATAATCTTTGAGGTTCATTCCAATGCAAATGATTCTATGACTCAATGATTCTCTGGAAGAACTGATTGTAGAGCAAGGCGTACAAGTACTTAGTGCTTTTACATGTATTAATCTGTTTTATTTAATGTGTTACTTGTATTCCCTGGTGATTGTAAACAGAGGTCATAAAAGATGGTGTAAAATCCCTCTTAATTAATCTTTTTTTCTCATGTTTTCTTCAGTTATTTCATGAAGGTTATTGTAAAGTAAATGTAGTAAGAGAGATTATTCCTTTTGAAGAGCAGAGCTCCATGCCACCTATGGATGTTTTTTAAAAGGACCTTCAAAAGTTATCTTTTTCTGAAAAAGGAACAAAAATTTGTCATGTGCTGTACACATGCCAATTTTTATATGCTGATTTTTGTGATCTACACATTATCTGCCTGCTGTGTTGGCTTTGTTTATTTGGGGATTTGAGTTGACTTCAATTTTTCTTCTGCTTGAAAGCCCATTTATCTTCTTCAAATTTGAAGCTTAGGGTGGATTCTTTCTTATGGGCAGACTAGATTTTTCTTGCTGGGTTTAGATAAGCACTGGCTTGAATCGCTTGAAGTGGTTGGGGAAGTTTAATCAATGCTGATCGTTAGGAAGATGCTTAGCCCATATCTGTGACAAACACTTGAGATGTAGGTCAGCCACCTTGGGTCATGAGTATGGGCGAGGTGACCTCTTTGTTTCCATTCCAGCCTTATCTTCTATAATTCTACAGACATTTTAATTCAGCCATTTGATGACTCACAAACTGGAACAGAAGGTAGTGCATGTGTGTTGATGCAACACATTTCTCTGCACTGCTTAGAGGGCAAAAATACATAGAGGTGGTTTTAGACAGCAAACTCAAGAGCCAGCATAAGGCCTTCACCAAGTAGTTTTGTCTTGAGGTTTTTAATTTAATAGGCATGTTGTCTTTCTGCCCATCCCTCTGGCAGGGCTGAATTTCAACTACAGTGACCAAAGCTCAGCTGAAACAACACATATTCCATAGATCCTTTTCAAACAAATGCTCACCATATTCCATTTCAGGTGAAAAGATCTGAACTTTAATTTATCTACTTTTCATTTCCTCAACAGGCAGTGTTATTTTGCTGAATGTCACTGTTTAATAACTTTAAATTAAGTAATTATGTTAATCCTGTTCAGTGCATGCAATAAATGGAAATAGTAATGGCTTGGAGGATTCAACTCCAAGTCATTTTCTGGAGAATAAGAAAAGGTTAAACAGAAATGTTCTACCCCTTCTGCCTCCAGAAGTAAAACTCCAAGTGCTAAAACAGTTCTGCCATTTTTGCGTATTATTTGTAGTTCTTAAACTGCTGAGGCTGCACTGCAAGATCAGTGAGTGGGTTTCACTCTCTGTTGGCATAGGGACAAATTGGAAGTGTGTAGCCATGGTAATTTTAACTACTTGACACTCCCTGTAATATTTAGGAGTTCTTTTAAAATATTTTTTCTTTTCCATGAGATCTCTACCAAACAGATTCTTTGGGAAGAATCAAATAGCATTTTTTTTTAGTAATCCTTTATTGTTTAATGAACCAATGTTCAGTAAGTTTTAATTGGTTTTTAGGAGAAAAATATAGCAGCCATAACTTTTCTCAATTTTTATGTTGTTTTGGAAGTCATCTACATCCAATCCACAAAAATCATTATAGGTTTGAATTGTATAGATCTCCAGTAGACTCTAATACAAAGAAAGTTGAAGGATATTCAGCCCATGTGTACATTTTACCTCTGCTTGTAGTATTTAGTCATCCCTTCTGTTGTTATTAGTACTCCTTAGATCACCAAAAACCACACACAGGCAGTATTTCTCTCTCCATTTCTTCGCTGTCTTTCCTTTCCCTGCAAGCAAAAATGAAGTCAGAGACATCAGATACTTATTTCTTGAATGGATGTTATTTCTGTCTGTTTCTCATGTATTGAAGCTGTAATCAGAATAGTCTTTCTGCATGAGTACTTGAATGGGACAGCACAAAAAAGGCACATGGAGCTCATGATACAGCTTTCCCCATCACCAAATGAAAGGGCAGTAGGAGGTTTGAATTTACACATACAAAGTTCTGGAATGTTGAACTTCTGCCTCTTAGAAATGTATTTGTTGCCAAAACCATTGAAGTGAGATGATTAATTACCTTTGAGATTGTTTTGAAGGGTAATAAAAATTGCAGTCATGAGATTAGGCTATTTTTTAACTAAAAACTGTTTAAAAGTGTATCTCATTTCAAAGAAATTACCAAGCCATGTTAAAGGTAAACTGCCATGTTCTGTATCCTTTAATATTATTACATGTTCAAAATTTTTATTAGATTCTGAGTAGGTTAATGAGTTTCTAATAGTCTAATAATCATCCTTTGTGTTGTTGCTTATTCCCTTTATGATAATCAGAATTGCTAAGGTATACATAAATTTTACAAGTAATTTTTTTTTTTTTAAATTCTGACAGATCTACTGAAAAAGTGTTGAGCTGATTTGGAAATATTAGAATTAATTATGAGTTATAGTGGGATACCCAGATCCATTTTCATCATGATTTTACCGTCAGACTTTTATAATACTTGGACATTGTGATTTATGTTTGTGCTTTTAATATACTTGTCAGTAACATTAGAGGTTTTGGGGTTTTTTTAATTTTGTGGTGTCAAGGGTAATAAGAAAAAGGGGGAAAGGTGTTTCAGCAAGAGAAAAAAACCGAATTTTGTAAGGTTTTGTCACTACTAAATTATTGTTGTGGGAGACGTCTGCATATAAAAATTCAAAGGCAAATTTGCAGGAGCTATACCTTTGACTGAAATTAAATTGCAATTTAGTAGTAAGGATGAGGTTCTATTTGGTGGCTACAATGGACAAAAAGTAGCTTAAAATATTCAAATATTGTACTTCAGTGAAGGGGATGTGAAATTCACAGCCTTAAATTTAGTCCACCAAGGATATACTCCTAACTGCACTAGAATATCCAAAGAACTTACTGTGGCTGTTGAACACATTAGGATAATTGTTTTCTCAAAGACAGGCCAGAGAATGTTGTAGCATCCAAGCAAGCTTACAAACTGGTGCTCACTCAAAGGTCACATCCTGTAACTTTGTGTTTGTACAGGCTGTATTCCATATCAAATTTAACATTCCCTTCAGATCCTTTATCATGCCATTAGCTATTAAAGTGTGTTGTTGCAGTTTTACTGGACCAAAAACCAATAGAAATAATCCCTTGCCCTCCTACTACAATCTGTCCCACTGAGATATTTTTTAAAGGAGTCTTCTCAAACTACAGGAGAAATATTCGCTCTAAAAGTTTGCGTTCTCTCTTGAAGTGCCTTCTAGTTTTCACGGGACCTGACTCCTAAACTGAGCTGTAGGATCAATTCTTATTTGTAGTAAGTTTCAAAGCAAGCTGTTCCTGTGGGCTTTATCAAAGACCATTAAGTAAAAGAAACACTTACAAAAATTACTGGTTATTTAAGTACTTCGTTAAAGACAGCTTTACTTGTGGTTACTGTACAGTACAGAACACACTTGTGGTTACAGTACAGTACACAGTATCTTGATAACCTTCCTCTGATTACTTCCCATTGTGTATTTAAATTACTTGAAGAATTCCCCCACCTATAATTTATTATTTCAGACATTAGAACCCTGCTTAGAGATGCAAAAAGATTTTCTACTGATTTATTCTAATACCAGCCATTCTAGCCAGAAATCACAACTGGATTTGTTGTGTGATCCGGCACTGGGATGAAGGAATTCTGCATTGAAAGATCCAGTCAGGTAGCATGAAAGGTTGTGGTGGGGGTGTAGTAGGGTTAGTGTAGATAGCCCAAATCCCATATATGTTCCCACTAAAGCAAAATTAGTGCTACATCTGCTTGCAGGGTCCCTTAGGTGTTAAGCCTTTCTTTTTCACTACAAATTCCAAAGCTTGTTCATCATTTTCACAGGTAATTGATTCTAAGCAGATTTTCAGGTTGGCATCCGAAACAGTTCAAGTTTTGAGGTTCCAAAAGAGCCAGAGGGATTAAAGCACAGCTTTTCTGTGCTTGAAACTCAAGCCCATGGGATGTTAAAGTTCCAGCATATTTACTTTCATTTCTTTCCTGAGTCAGGACCACAACTCAGATTTGATGTAATAGTAAAATCATGATCTAGGACATATTTCTTCCATCCTAGCTATTATAAAAAACTAGAATTATGATGAGAAAAATATATGTACTGCAGTGGTGCTTCAGCTTTTAATAACTTAGGTCACAAGCACTAGCATTAAGTCATTTTTAGTTAAGATACAGTGGTGTAAAGTCAAAACCAAAGCTGAACTACACGTTCATCAATGCCACCATGGTATGAAAGAAATAATACGGATTTTTCTCATTCATTATTGTAGAAAATGGCTGACAAATAATTTGTAAAATAAAAACATACATCTAAAAATTTTATATATAATTTTCTAAAAGAAATATACATTTTTAGTTGTTCTTGGTGCTGGCAATCACACAAAATAATTAAGGGCCTGAAGGCAGACCACTTTTGATCAAGGTAGCTCATCAACCCATAAGAAAATAGTTAATCCCAAGCTTCTGACTCAAATCAGAAAATACTGTAATGAGTGTTGAATTTACTGTGCTATCAATCTCTTCTTTGTGACAATTTTTATTTTGCCTTTTTACATGGTCTTACAAGTAGCAACACTGTTTTGTGAGACTTGGCCCGTAAAGAAGCCCTCTCCATACATGTGTGAGCATGTTGTCATTATTCCAGTGCAAAAATCGCCAGCCTCTGGCATGGGACAGCCTAAAGAGTTCACCTGCCTCGTTTGGTGTTATCCAATACCCTCTTTTCCAGAGGCTGCCGGGTGAGTGTCATGTAGGTGGGAGCTTATGTGATGTGTGGAGCAGGAGACCCCATCGCTATTAATTACATGATGCATTTCTGTCTAGCTGGGAGATTGGCAAGGCATGGCAGTGTAGGCAAGGCATGGTAGACCCATGTGACTTCTCAAAAGGTTTTACCACCCAAGTACTACAACCTGAGATGGATGTGTGATAAATAGTGAAAGGAATGAAACCTGACTGGCTAGAGAGCCAGATATCAAATGCAAAACAAAAAGGAAAAGCCGCATGGAAATCACTATTATTTTTCTTTAGCCTCCATATGACTGGGGGGTCCTTGACACAATATTGTATGAGAAAATTATTCACTAAATGTCTTGGCTTTGAAATTGATGGATTCTTCTTCATACCTATATATGTGTAATGTGGCAGAATTCGAACAAATGCTCCATTTTGGATTGGGGTGGCTTGGAAATGTTTGTGAAAGTACTTTTTTGATGGAACAAAGATGTGTAGGCAGTGCATTCAAGCTCTTTTTGTTAAAAAAATCACATAACTACAAAAACTACCTATGCATAATATCGACCAGATGGATTTCTGGTCCTGAGGAAAGGGTCTTGTTATCAGGACTAGACGATTTTTTGTTAAATCTCGTCCTTGTTTTGACATGACTTCACATGTGATTGTTAAGTCATTTCAGTCAGTGTGACTGTGATTTATCTTATCCGTATGGAAGCTATTTTGCAATTCTCACATACAAAATCTCTGATAAGTGCAGATAACATAATTATCATACAAAAAGGACAGCTGTGAATATCCATTTCTGACACAGACAGTTTTTTTAAAATACAAGAACTTTAATTTGGTGAAATGATGGAAGTAGTGCTTAGAATGACAGGAATTCTTTTCCTTTTTCAACTCATGTGTCTCTGTCCAAAGAAATGTTAGTTCATTATTTTTTCAGTGAGAAGTGCTTAAGATTCTGTAGCATAATCAGATTTTGTCACAGAACCACAGGGGAAAGCCAGATGTGCAGCTCTTAATGGCTGGAAAGGAATGAATTATACTTGGGGGAGTATCTTGTGTGATGAAAGAAAACTGTTGTAGTGCCGTTAAGCTTTAGTACGGAGACATGAAACATTTTAAAATCCAAACCCATCAATTTGTTAAAGACTAGATTAAGCCTCACAGTTATCATCCTGTGGGCTTGCATTTCTCATCCCTGTATATTTCTCACACCTAGTATAAGTTTACCACTTTCTGGTCATTTTCTGTTTTATTTTTGTTTCTTTCACTTTTTTGTAATTTGTTTTCCTGGTTGTGTAACTACTGCATGTGATTTGGAGTGTTAGGAGTACAAGCTGGTCAGCAGGGTGATGGCATAAAACAGTTTGTTGAGGCTGCAGTCTGGCCTTCCCCTCAAAAGGAGCACTGATTTGGATCTGGGCAAGGGTTTTTTACCAGTCCTTGCTGTTCTCCCACTGTTGAAGTGAGTGGGCTCAAAAGTTACCAGGATAGGCAGAGATACTGAAATGGTTTGGAGGACACCCAGGAGTCAATTGCTGCTAACACTTTTATTCACCTAGAGAAAAAGGCAACAGCAAAACATAAAAGAAAGCTGTATTAAAATATTATGGGCTGTATTTTCACAGACCAGTTGCCTTTTCTAAATAGTGAAAAGTTTAACATTCCTCATTTCCTTGTAAATGCCAACTGTACTGTGTTTCAGCCTTTTACTAGCTGCTTATACACTATTTTCACACACATCCATATGCAAATATGTTTCCCCTGTGAACAGAGCTGAGACTATTCCTTTACGATCAGAATCTTTTAGGTTGGAAAAGACCTTGCAGATCATCAGGTCCAATCACTAACCCAGCACTGCCAAGTCCATCATTAAACCATGGCCCCAAGTGCCTCATCCACACATCTTCTAAATACCTATTGGGACAGTGACTCAGCCACTTGCCTGGGCAGCCTGTTCCAATGCTTGACATGCTTTTGGGTAAAGAAAGTTTTGCTAGCATCCAATTTGGTAAGCTGCTGTTAGATATTTTTCTCTTCATTGTTTGTCATGTAGTATTAGTGTTCTTACATGTCGTTTAAACCTTGCTTTCAAGGGAGTTTACTTACTTATTCCTAACCTTTCCTATGACCCCCATAATTAAATTTCTGAGTGCTTCAGAAACAGACATAAGTTTATATTTGCATTATCATCCTGAAATGCAGCTTTTCTCTTCCCATTTCACAGATAAAGATGAGGCAGATGTTCAACGTGTCTAGTAGAGGATTAGTCTGGAGAACAAATTTGATGGTGGCCAGTTAAAGGTGCTTGGAACTAGACACTTAAAAAATACTAAAATTTTGTAGCATGTATTCAAGCAGGTTGCAGTGCATTACAAGTTTCAGCATTTAAGACAACTCCAGGGGATGAAATCTCAAAAAAAAGAGGAAATTAATATTTGTTACTTCATGGTTAATTCTAGAGGAACTGAATTTCTCCTCATGAGCTAATCCTGGGAATTATCAGATACAACCTGATAGAGCACGCCATGTGACGCCCTTGTGGGACAAGACTGACGTCCAGTAAGTACGAATGGTCAGTGTTTGAGCATGGCAGGGTGGAAGTCTGCGCTCAGGCGCTTCAATCCTGTACAACTACAGAAGTTTAGTCAGACCACCCTCTGAATTATATGAAGTCTTTCCTGAGGGTAGATACTCGTTCCAGCCTGCAGAGTGGATACTTACTGCTCTTTGATGTCTTAGAGCGCCAAGATGCTATCATGATTATCTAGCATAAAATACACTGCAAGCCAAGAAAGGTTTTTCTCATGTAATCTTTCTTGTGGGGAAGGGCTGACGAATTATTTGTAGTGACTGGGGATAGAGAGATTGTGTTAGAGCAGTTAGGCTTGCTAATCACAGAAAGTAACCATTGTTTGACGTTTCCATGAGAGAGCCTTCCATTAACTGCAGTTGAACTTGACTGAGTGTGAAATTAAAAAGGAGACCCAGATTTCCAGACACTCCCTCAGGTGCTCAAAAGTATGCTAACTGGCACTGTGGGAGACCTCCTAAAACAACTAAGGATACTTAAAGGAAAGAGGCCATGACAATGTGAAAAGAAAACCTTTGTATTATCACTGAACCCACAAAGTTGGTCAAGATCAGTCACACTGTATTAGCTGTTAAATTTCAGGCTGACATAAAATACTTGTTTTTGCCAGGGTCTGGTTCCAGCTGTGCTTGGTGAACATCTGCAATCCCAGGAACTGGAGGTGTTTAATACTAGGCAGAAAAGTCTGTGAAAATAAATGTAAGAGAAATTGTCAGGAGACTGCATACTAAGCCATTGCCTAGCTTTAAGAAAATGGTTTTAAAACTTAAACTTGACAGACATAAAAGATTTTACAGGCTATGTTGGCTTCTGGGGGCAGCTGGAATCTGAGACAGGAATTGTAGAGACCTGATTGCTAACTTGCATCATGGCACTGGAGACACTTCACTCTTTATTTTTTTCTCTCCCTGTAAAACGAGGGAGGCATATAGATACCACAGATACCTACTGGTATGAAATTTGAGACTTTGGAACCTAGTATAATTTCAAAGTATTTAAAGTGTTCTTTTTTAACCATGTTTATTATCCACAACATTGAAGTGTAAGAAGGGCTGTATCATTTGTTTTGGAGGTCATTGTATTATATAAGTCTCCATGGAGCATTCCATTTTAATGCTTGGTCCTGTAGGAAGAAATGAAAACACCATAAAATCAGGATTATGACATATTCTAGGATTAAGGAGAAGGCTTTAGCCAAGAATATGGACATATATCAGTTTATTCTACTTCGCTCCATGTGAAAGATCTTTGAAATCTTTCCTGATTTTGAGAGACAATGTCTCCTGAGTAAAAGCAGTATTACTCATTTCACTGTTGATATGTGAATATCATTCAGTTATATTGGTGGTTCTTGTGACATGAATATAGATTTTCAGATCTAGCTATTCATTTTACTGGGGTACTCTTTCTGATGGAAACCTTTTGTGTCTTTGCCTGTAGCTACCATTGACCTCCCTATAATTTTCATTGTTGTTTCAAGATTTAAAAGGGGAGGAAAAAGGTGATGGTCTCTGAAAGCTTGTGCTGTAAAAAAAGTATGTAATACTTCATTTAATATTCTCATTTGTAGAGCAGTCTTTGAACATTCACATGCTGTCGTTCTTTCATCATCCAACAAAATAAACTGGGAAAATTGTTGTATTATAAACATAACCTTAAAATTTTTATTTTTAAAAAAACACCCAAAAAACCCCCAATTTATAAAAAATCTCAGTGATCCTTTAAAGAAGGAGCAAGCTGGAATGATATCTAATAAGACAGGCTGTGGTATGCACACTGAAAAATGATATCCTAGTGTTACTACAAGTTAATGTACATCCTGTATTTCACTATAATGTATTTTCAAAGCCATGAAGCCGTGCTGGTGATCTCTAGGAAACAGATTTGTCTGTTAGCCAGCTAATTACCAGGTTAGTGCCCAGAGCAAGTACCTGCCATCTCCTTCATAAAACTCTGCTAGGCACAGGGAGATAAACAGTGACAGAACCCCATCCTGAATTTGTCTACATTGTGCTGCTATGTTCATTCTTCATTTCAAGTCTTTATTTGGGTGACTGTGATTTTTGAATAGCAACCTTTTTTTGTTTAGAAGATCTCTCAGTTCTGTTGTGGTTGCAGGTGCTGGCTGGAGTGCTGGCTGTCATGTCCTTTGATTCTGTCATAGTGATTGACACCTCCCACACCTTATTACAAAAAAAAAAAAAGTTCAGAATCTCAGAATCCAGGCATCACACTATTTTTTAAAGATGTCATGTCTGACCTTGAATGACAGGTTATTTTGACAGTGCCTTGTTTGTGCAGGGGAAGGATACTAAGTTTAATAGCAGCATAAAATACAAATGTGTGAAAAAAGAGTCAAATCCTGGCTGGAAGCATTTATAGGTAAAAATAAAAAAAACAAGGCTAAAACAAGTGGGTATAATGAAAAACAGCACAAGATTGTTTTAAACATTTTGAAGGTGGTTTTTGGCTTGTGTTTTCTCAAATGGCTGTTTCTCTTGTTTTTGTTTCTTTTGTTAGTTGAGCTTTTTGGTTGTTTCCTTCCTCCTTAAAGTGTACATCACAAAGGAAGTAATTTAATAAGCCCCAGTTGCTTAGCCTTCTGTCTAGCATCTAAGTGCTTTATGAGTTGAGGGCTGATTGAGGGAATAATCTGAAAGACTGGGGGAGGGAAAAGAAGTAGGTAGGCAAGGGCTTACCCTTAGGTAAGAACATGGAAGAGAGCAGAAAGATGTCTGCCAAGAAAAACACCAGTGCAGCGTTACAGAAATGGTGGAAATTTACAGAGAAAATTGATTCATTTTATACTTTTAAATAGGAATATTAAAATCTGAATTTATTGTAGGAGAAGGAAGTTCCAGATGTGTGTGACACATCTGGAAATTCCAGTGTCTGTGTAACATGACATTACAAATTTGTGTTCCTAGTGGCATCTCTGCCTTTTCTTATTTGAAGGGCCACATGGTTAGATGATGCAAGAGAGAAACAGGGAGAAGTAGAAGGAAAAGAGAATGGACAGGAGGGACTGTAGTAGTAATGGAGGTAAAAGGTAGTTGAGTAGTGAGCAAGGTGTTTTTTTCTATGTTGTTTAAAGGATTTAGACAGATCATGCAGGTGTTACTGGAAGTAACCCAGATTTTGCCAACTTGCTGAGCAGGTCAGGGAAAGGTCCTATACAGCTGGAAGGAACTGTCAGATTTAATGCAGATTAGCTTAAGGTGAATCAATCTCTATAGCCTCCCATTATTACCTGTACAGTTGTATTTGACCATGGTCAAGGTTCTAGGAGTATTGCTGGCCTGCTTTGACTGGGTCATTTGCAGTGATCTTGGTGTAAATCTGGAACTGGGAACTGTAATGAGTTCAGCTTTGTATCATGGAGACGCTCAGGGGCTGGAACACCTGGCCTGTGAAGAGAGGCTGAGGCACCAGGCTTGTTCAAGCCTGGAGAAGTGATGGCTTCAGGAGACTCCAGCAGAGACCCCTCAGTGCCTGTGCAGAGGTTCCTGAGAAGACAGAGCCAAGTGCTTCCCAGTGGCACATGTGGGAAGATGAGAGACTGGGCCTAAGTGAAAATAAGAGGTTCAGAGTGGATATGAAGAGAAGCATTTTCCCTATGAAGGTGGTCCAGCAGGGGAACAAATGCCCAGAGAGGTTGTGGTTTCCGCGCTTGGATGTTTTCAAAGCCCAAAAAGAAGAAATAATCGGAAATTCCTTTGCAAAAGGTCCTGGCTGCTTTTTTTCCCCCAATGTTTCTCATTTTTTAAAATGGGTAAGTAAACTCTGTGTGTATTGGGAATCAATGAATTCCTAGAAATGGTGTACAGTTGATAACATCTGACACAAGCATGCTTGTAAGACAGCATTTTCTCTGGGCATTCATTGGAATTCATGGTGGCAGGGATACTTCTTACAGGAATTACGATGTTAATTCCATTAGGAAAAAAATACTTTCTGTGACATTTATTTTGTAATTTAAGATCAGCATTCCACATTTGCAGAAGGCTGGTAGAATTTTTAAGTAATAAATCAAAGGAGCTCTCTTAATACCTACAGAACTAAACGTGTCTTCCGGAACTATTCAATAAAATTCAATTTACATATTTTTTTGGATGTGTAATCTATGTGACCTTCCGTAACTGTTTTTTTAAATCTGAAAAATGCTTTTAAAGTGTAATAGCCCAGAGTTTCAAATAGTGCAGCAGGATAGGTAATGCATATTTTAACATGTTTTCTTTAAATTTTTCACACAGACTTGTTGTGCATGATTATATAAAAGTCCATATTTTTAAAGCCAGTAGTACAAGTGTGTGATGTACTTGGTTGGGCTAAAAAATTCAGAAGTCTAATTTATCTTGAGATATGCTCAGTCAAGTAGTTTTCACAGCAGTTAGCTAACACTGCAAGCTCTAACAGTGCCCCTGAGCCATAAAGGAAATTTGCATGTAAGAAATGTTTTGAATCTATTAAAACCTCAGCTCAGAGCTAAAGAGTTTCTCTTATGTCTTTGTTGACTAACATGAAGTGAGATCTTACAAAAAGCTAGGCTATGATCGACAGATGCCAAATCTTTGGTTTTGATGTGATTATATATTTCTTTCATGCACGGTGGTTTAATCTGGGACTGGAGTTTCAGAAAGACAGCAGTCAATGGGTCTGCGCAAGAATACACAAAATATATTATTCCTGGCAGTCGCCAAGGCAGAATTATGCAAAAAATAATCTGAAATGCATTTGATCGTACACTAGAAGTTTTAATAATTTATATTATACCTTATTAGCAAAGTCTTGTGTTTACTTTATGGCTGCCAAAACCAGATGAAAGGCTGCCTCCATGAAAATACAAGATGTTTAGCTCAAAGTGTCTGTCTTTGCATTTCAGTTTGGTAATTTCCTTTCCTCCTCTCATTTTGATTAATAGTATGTAGTTTTAAATCTTAGAGTGCCTCTTCCTTCATTGTGGTCCTGTTTAGTGGGAGCAATGCTTAACAAGTCTACCAAAGAATTAGTGGCCTAATTCTTGAGACTGAATTTGAGACTGAAACTGGCATACACACATATTTTTGGAACTTCTTTACGTTAGGGCTTCCTCCAAGCCTTTTTTTGGTTAGACGAGGCTTAGAATTTAGTTCTAAATTCCACTGAAATTAATCATTATAACAATCTTTCTACCTCTTGCAGCTACCAAAGTGTGATTTCTGAACTCAGCTTAAGGAACTGTTGTGCTCTGACTAGTGATTGTATGTGGTAAATATCAGTTCAGAATATTACAGAAATTACTTGAAGATTTCCTTGGAAAGCTAATGCACTGTGAATATTTTATCTAGAGACAGAGATACAAATAAGGGCTTTTCAGAATTAATGCTTCTATTAAGTGAGGGCGTGGTGAGTGGACCAGTGTAAATACTAGTTCAAAAAATGAGATCTTTACCTCCACCAAGGTTTTCTGCACCAAAGGTTCATAAAATTGTATATACAGTGTTTTTCTAATACAGCTGTTTATATGATCCTTGTGTGTCTGGAAGAACTGCTTTTATTCTTGACAGGCCCTTCCCTGCTGTCTAGACTGTGGTGAGGGCCACTCAGCCCTTACTCAGGAGGGAGAGAAGGCAGTGACATGGTCCCTTTAGCAGAGCTCCTCTTCCCACTGGGGGATTTGTGCCATGTCTCTCTGAGCTGCATGACAGACTCTGAGGAAGAGGCATCCACCTGCAGGTGTCTCTGAGTGATTTTTCTGGGTTTAAAAGCTCTGTAAGCATCTGAGGATGGGGACAAAAAGACTGTCATTTTCTACAGGAGCCTTTCAGTCACAGGGAGCCAGATGTACCCTTTTTTTTTCCAATGCATATTCTGTGATGATAATGAGGGAAATTTTCATGGAAGCCTGTGGTATTACCCATGTGTCAGGGAGAATTTTGGGTCTAACTACAGAATAGTGCTTAGAAAACATAGATCCGATGAACATACTCTTTACTTTCCTTGAAAGGAAATATTTGGCAGGATCACCTGAAGAGATGTATGTTATCAGGCAGAAATGCAGCAGTATTTCAAGTGGCAAGCTGTGAAGTACATCTTTAAGAAAAGGGTCACTTTGGTTTGCAAATTGTGATCTTTTTGTCTTTCTACAGAAAGAAAATAAAAAATGGGTTTAGTGCATCAGTATTCATTTCATTTATTGGAGATATGATAAAGTAAGGAAAAAATTGGATCTCACAGCTTTACAGGCTGACTTAGATGAAATGCTACTGAGACAACTCACCAGTAGCATTCACCACCACTGGAACATTGAAAACCTTGCTAAAATCTCTTGTGCCACTCCATCCTACTAGCAGTGTGCAGCACTACCTAATGCATATGCAGTGCATGTTGCAGTAGAGGTGTAAGAAAACAGTATGGTAATGCAAAAAAGCAGTATAGGCTATGCCTTATCAAAATTATACTAGCGAGATGAGACTATTTGGTTTTGTGTTGAAAAACAGAAAAGCTGTATAACATAAACCAAATGCCAGTGAAATCACTACTGAAAATTACAGCACAGAAACATGGTTGAATATATGAAACACTGATGTGTTTAACTGTTAGTGAAGGGAAAAATTTTAAAAAGTCTCTCAAAACATTTTACAACTTGTAACTTGTGTTTGGGGCGTTTTGCTGGCTGTCTCTACTCTTGCTGAGACATGTAGATAGGAACTGAAGATGAGCATGAAGAGGAGCATAGAGGAGAAAGTTACAACGTCATTTATGAGGTACTGGCCCTTTTTATGTTTGCCAAGGGATAGCATCTAGTCTTGTACTACTAAATATCCATGACTTTTATCATGCAGTGTAAAAATATTTAATCAGGAGTTAATAGTCTGATTGTAGTCAGTCAAATTTTAAGTCATGAATCAGTGAAAAATAAATATCAGAAGAAATGACTTTAGCTGTACTGATAGTTTTACAGCCTTATCCATTCTTTTAAATCACTGTAGCCTTAGTATTAATGTACCAACAAGACACATAAAAACAAGTCACTACCATAAATTAAGCACTTTAGATTAGTAGAGATTTGTGAGACCTGCACAGAAAAGAAGGGCTTTATAAATGTCTAGAAAGAATAAATTGCAAAAGAATTTTGATTCATTTGTAAAAAATCCTTAATACTGTACATTTTCCAGTTTAATCTGCAGGCAAAGATTAATCAGCTTTGATTTGGAGGATAAAATAGCTGTGGCCAAGTACTAAAATTTCAGATGCCTTAGAAATTGATTGTAATTAATAACTTAACAATAGTTTTTGATTAAGTTAACATGTACTGCACAATACTGACTGAAGTCCTGGAGTAGATTTGTTACTCTGCCTCACACTGTGAGCAACTAAACTCCAATGTGCTTACCTCGTTCCTTTCCTCTGTTTACCCAGTTGATAGTCTTCTATGTGTGAGGAGACAGCCTCATTTCATAGTTCACTTGGTCAGTAACCCTTTGCCTGTGTGCATTGGGGACTGAATCAGCAATAACTCAGATGTTAGCATAGCACTTACTCCAGGCTGTCATTTACCCCTTTGATGCTTACTTACCTTGATGCCAGTAGTAATCATTATTTTCCTTCTACAATTACTATAATGGAGCTGATTGCTGAAATGGAAAACAGGACGCAGTTACAGAAGGTTTGAATTGTGCTGTCACACTTTCATGAACAGGCACCTTTCTTGGAGCTTTGATACTTCTTTCAGTTTGCCCAGAAATATGTTTGGTAAAAGACGGAGTGGGCATCTGGTCTGTATTTTTATGTAGTCCTGTTTCAACTTCTTGGAAATACAAAATTACCCAGATAGGTACTATCTGGGTCCCTGATTTGTTTTATACAAAACGTGAAGGTGGAAAAAATAAAATGGTTTAATCAAAAATCTTTTTTGACTGGAAAATTTCAAACCAATTAAAAATCCAGCTGGCCTCAATTGAATTCCCAAGACATTACTGAAATAGAGGGAGGAAAACAGAAATTATCAGAAAACAGAAATACTGAATCATATGATGCAGCATCATTACGCGTTTGTTTAATTATACCTTTACCACTTACATCTCTTGCAAATGTCATCAGATTACAGTTTCACTGGATGCTTTGCCTTTTGAGTATCTACAATGCTGAACAAGGGTGTGAGAGAAAAGAGCTTTTTATTCTTGTCACTTGGATTTTCTGCTGAAATAGTGACGCAACATCTGTAACTTGTGGTCCTGTTAAAAGACCCTAATGTTCTTGGGCATCTTGGTGCTTGCAGTCAGGTTGGGAACGGTAATGGCAGGCACAGCAGGGAACTGGGATTCAATATGCTGAATGAGAAGGTGTTTTAGCACAGCTGCCTCCTGAAGGTCATGGGGAAGGAAAAGCCCTGTGGGAGGATTTTCAAGCACCACTGAGCTGGCACACCAGGAGTCGATGATTGACTTTAGAAGATCCCTGCTGTGCAACGGATTGAGTGTTGTGGTCCCCTTTATCACTGGTTAGGCATTTCTTTTGGAGAAGCCAAATATCGGAAAGTAGTGAGATAGCAGCAAAACAAATAAAAAAATAACCATCAAACAAGTCTCTCTTATGACAGTGAAGTCTGGAGATTTGTTTCTGTTGCTAACAGCTGCATTGATTTGGCAGTTATTTTCATTAGAAATGCTGATTTTGTATGGCATTTATAAGATTCCTGTATGAAAAACTGATGATGATGATGCAGTGCAGGTTGAATCATTGGTCTTGAAAAGGACTTTAATTTGAACCTCAGTATAAAGAGGAGATTGTATTTAGTATGTACAATCAGAAATAGGTAACACAGTTTCAATCTTAATATGTGCATTTCTTCACAGGAGTTCAGACGTGCAGCACAGAGTGGCACCAACTGGAAAGCACAGCCTTCTGCTGAGATCCCAGTGAAAACACGGCTCAGCTCATGGATGGCTTTGCAGCTCCCATGGCAACAAGAAGGAGGCGGACTGAAGATTCTGTCTGTCAGCCTGGCTCTACTGGCAGTTCTTGTTTTGTTTTACTGCGGAGGAATGAAAACAGAACTGTGAACTGAATAGGGCTTTTATGAAAACAATGAAACAGCTGTTTAAAATCATCAAAAGGATCACTTTTACAAACAAATCTCCTTTTTTTTTCTAAAAAAAAAAAAGAAAAAACAAGAAAAAAAGCTAATATAAATTGGGCAATAATTTGTACTCACTCTATGCCTTTCCTGTCATTCAAAGGAGAGAATGTTAATAAGCTGTGAGGAGGCCTATCTTGCCAAAACCTGAAATCTTTGGTTGGCAGAACAGTTTGTTGCGTCTTTCCTTTTCTTTTTTTCCTAAAATGATGCAATGTTTGCATTACATACTCTTTTCATAATTGCTGTATCAGGTAAAATTGCATTAAGTTTATAAGAAATCTTTCCATTGCGTGATATTGATCATCTTTTATGGGTAGGATATTTAAAGCTTTCTTAAAGTTTTTGTTTGATGCAGTGTGATGGTTTGATACCTGTCTTTTTGCATTAGAATGAACACTGCAAGGCCATTAAAGTTTGTCATTTGTTGCTATTTATTTTGTTGTCATGCCTGAAAGAATTTTTGACTACCATCTTGCCCCTCTTAACTCCACAATGAGTGATTAGGCTTTGTTAATACAAGAATTATTTTTTACATAGAAATAGTTTTAAAGGTGTTGGAGTTTAATAACTGAATGTGAAGATGTAGTTTTGGCTATGGAGTTCTGTTAAAAGATTGATTTAATACAGTCTGTAGATTTAATACAATGTGTAGATAACTACATGTGAATCTCTACTGGCTGTAATCTCTACTGTACTGGCTCAATAAGACAATTACTACACTGTTAGTGGGGAGGTTGCATTTTGCACAATGAAAATTTACTTTCTTGAAGCCATTTTTGTCGTGACAGGATCTCCACACCTCCTGAGAATATCCTGGTCAGTCAGGGACTGGACTGTGTGCCCAGTGCTTCTGGCACCTGACCACATGATACTGTTGGTTTATTCATGCCTTGTCACCTTTTTGAATATTCATCCAAACTTCCACTTGCAAAGACTTTAAAATCACAAGAGTAGGAACTGTTGAGGGGGTTTTTTTGACTGTTTGTGTCATACTCAGATGGATCTGAGCTGTCTTACATCAGGCTGTTGTGGTTGAACCCCAGTAGGCAGCTAAGACAGAGCCACTCGCTCACTGCCCTGCAGTGGGGTGGGGGCAAGAATCAGAAGAGTAAGAGTGATAAAACTTTTGGATTGAGGTAAAGACACTTAAATAGATAAAGCAAAAGCTCCACATGCAAGCAAAGCAAACCAAGGAAATCATTCATTCATTCATTGCTTTGTCAGGCAGGTGTTCAGCCATTCCCAGAAATGCAGAGGAGGCCTGGACTCGGTGCAAGCCCTGCTCAGCAACAGCAAATCCAAAACATAGCCCCATAGCAGTTGCAGTGAAGAAAGTTAACTCTAGCCCAGCCAAAACCAGTATGTCTCTACAGTGCAGAGGAATAATCCCGTAGTAAGAGTGCTTTGTACTTTATTAACTGGGGATTCAATAATAGTTACACACAATTAATCAGGAAGTTCCACCATGATGCTTTCGGCACAGCCTGTAAATTATAACAACAGATGTAACTGTCTTCAAGACATCAGGTGTGTGATGACTTGAATATTATATTTCTTATAGCAACCACTGAAGGTCATGAGCCAAGACTCAAAATTCATGCATTTTAAAAGAAAAGAAACAAACAAAATCAAACAAAAACCAAAACCAAACAAAAAACCAATAAAACAAAAAAAGAAAAACCAACAACAAAAAAACCAAACCAAAAAGTAACTGTGCCCTTGATTTGCTTCTGTTTTTTGGGTGTTTTTTTTCTCAGGCTTTTTTGTACAACAGGAATATATAACAATCAGTAATTTCCTTTTTTAACAAATCTGAGAAATTCTTGAAAAAAACCCACCAACTTGACTCTGGGAGTTGAAATTTTCAGGAAAGTGCCACAGATTGCAAGATTCTCAGGAAAACTGTGGATTGGCAAAACCATTATATCCAAGCCAAATTTTCGCATGTGATGGGAATAATCTATGCAGATACGTTCTGTGCCTCTAGCATTATCTCTGTCAGCCACTCTAGCTTATCTAATCGTGGCAATTACAGACTCATTGCATCAGCTATTACGGAGATTTACGAAGCTTGTGATTTAGATTCAGTGCATCATTGACTTTAATGGGACCAGCTTATTTTCTTAGAAATAGTGCAATATACTGAAAGAGGCCAAAGAAGACTTTGTAAGTGACATTGCCTGCAGTATATTCTTAAACTGAGCTTTAATCTGATAAGTAGAAAGTGTTGTTTGTCACATGTTTTGTTGCCTTCCTTTAGATTTTGAGAGGGGTTTTTGACACTTTGTGTTGTAGAGAGCAGTATTATGTTTGTCACTGTTTTCTGTTTACGTACAACTAAAGCTTCCAAAGCCACTGAGCTGAGCAAATCAGTTCTGGTCAAACAGCTCCCCTGGACCAAGCCCCAACTGCTTGGGGCTACTGGAGCAGCTTGGGAAACCTCGGTGAGCGTGGAGTGAACTGTATGAGTACATCTGCCTCATGGAACGAGTTGACCTGAACATATCTGAGCTCTGAGTTTTTATTCCATGTGGCTCTCTGAATGTTTTTAACTGCCCTGCCAGGCAGTATTTTTAATCTTTACATCAACATTATGTTTGAGACCTACTTCCACCAATTATTCCCATTTTACAAGCCGTCAGGGTGGTTGAGAAATCTGCTGCACTCCAACTTAATGAGGTTATTGCAGGAGAAGTTACCTCACAGTCAGTTGATCCCACTTTTACACGTGCTGAACACACTCATCACTAGAGAATGTGTCTGCTATTAAGCAATCTACACTCAGAGTAATCAGAGCAAAAAAAGAACATCATTTCCATTTGAAACCAAGAAAGCCTCAACTGTTTTTCTTAAATGTTTGTGAGAGTTCTGAGTTCTCTTTGGCTGTTTTCAATGAGGAATCTTGCAAACAGCAGAACCCTGAACAGCAGAGACATCTCTTGCGAACAATATTAGGTACATACATTTTATTTTCTACTTGTGTGTTGTATGCTCTGTGTGCATTGTATGGAGGAGTTTGCCATTTAATCTTTTCATCTTTTTCCTAGTTATGGTATACTTGTTTGGGAAAAGAGTATGAAGTAGAAGTGTTTTATGTAATGCTTGTTCTATAAAGCAAGAGAAAGAAGAAAAGGTGCTTTTGAGGAGACTCACTACTGTTACATCATTCCTTGCACATCTCTGAACATCTGACAGCTACTGGTAATCTAGTTTCGCTCCCCAGTTCAGCTTCCCATATGGAAAGCTGGAGTGATTTTTTAATAACAGCAAGTAATATCTGAAGCCGCAGCAACTGGCAACTCTGACACTGAGCTTGGCTGTGGCCATTACCCAGAATGCTCCTGCTCTTCTTGAGAAGCAATTACAATTTCACAGGTTGGAATTAAAATTCCCTGCAGTATGCAGGAGAGTAACTGAAACTGTCAAAGTGATTTCAAGCTGCTAATCTCTCACTGCTCCAGGAGTGAAAATAGAGCCCCTCTTACCCAGAAGCAGATCTGACAACTTAAAAACTCCAGCCTTCCACTACGTTTAAATACATATGGAGAGTGGCTTGATCTGCTCACAGAGGATATCTGTAAAGATGTTATGTCTATGAACATTTGTGTGTTATTAACAAGTCTATCTTTTTTAACTTTAAGACGTGTGTAACTTCAGGGACTAAGACGACTATAAAAGAAATCTTATGCAAGAGCTCTGACAGTTTGGAGGAATGAGTAGGCATGTGCCTGTTTATGTGAGGCTTATTAAAATCTTTATTTATGTCGTCTCAAACATGTATTTTTTGCTAGAAAAATTGCTTGTAACTTTCCCAGGTTTTATTTTTACATTTTTATATCCTACATTGCATTTTGTGTGCACTGTGTTTGATTGTATAGATAGGAGCAAAGACCATTTAGAAATCAAAAACAGAGGGAAAAGCTGAGGGGCTGTAAAACTAGGATGCAAAATGAAAAATATTAGTGCAAAAGCTGCAAAGCAAGTCTGATCTAGGAGACACAGACCACAGAATTAGGGACTAGCTGCAGAACACCATTTGACTTGTTCACAGGCAGGGTTCATCCACTAGATAATTAAAATCAGAGTCATTGCTGGAAAGTGTTTGTGCAAATATCATTAAATGTCTTTTAGTTCCATATTTCATTCATGCATGCTCTTAACATTCAAATGAATGCATTCTTTCTTTAAATGAAGGTGCTTCAGTAGCTGGTGGAAAGGAGATGAATAATGAATAATATATTTTCATTTTAAAGAAGCCCAATACTTAAAAAAAAAACCCCAAACCATAACATAGTGCACCTGCTGGTATCCAAGAGTCTGTTAACTCCCACTTGAGAAGTTGTGGCTATGGACTTGGATCATTAATGCTGTCCATTCATGCCTCATGAATGGAGGAAGAGTAATATTTGAGTATCCTTTCACCAGTATTTTGTTGGAAAATATTTAACAATTATAGCCATTCTTCTTAAAAAGTGATCTTAACATGATGTTTTATACAGGACAATCTGTCCTGCATGGTTTGCTGAATGCTGGTTGTAGATGATAGGGTGAATTTCCATGTTGGTGACCAGAGTGGGATGCAGATTTGTGCCTACAACTTGCAATGCTTTTTTTTAAATGTCCCATCTGTCTTTGAGTGTGGAAACAGGCTAGTTCTGCTCAAGTGAGCATAAAATACTGTGTCTACTCCCTTCCTGGGTGGTGTTTGTGGGGAGTGGTGTACAAATGTTAGCTGGCATTGGGTTACAGATTACAGGAGAAGCTTGGAAATTATAAAACACACCAAAAAGGGCCATGATTGTTTGGCACGTAGTAAGAGTCGGGGATCAGAGAAATTAATGTGATAAAATTATGACATGATGGGAAATTTTACTTTCCATGCTTAAGATATCATTACTGTATAATCTGAAGAATAAAACTTTTATGGTGTTTGGAAGGCTTTGCTGCACAGACACCCTTCCCAACTGCTAATAACTGTTGGGTTACTGTGCTATGTTAGAGCAGTCTGTTCCACCACACTGGTGCCACAGCCAGAGGAAAGCAGTCCAGCTCACCTAACCTCTGGCTGTGAGCTGGGCACACCCAGGTTCATGGAGGAGGGCATTCCAACTCTATCACCTCTCACCCTGCCTTGTCAGTGCATTGCATTTCTTGCTGCTTGGCAGGGAAAATGGGTGAACTATGGCCAGCAAAGAAACTTGCTCAGTCCAGTGGTATTCAGTGAATAATGCACTCTTTAGTGATTGCAAGCTTCCACTATTTTTTGGGGGTTTAAGTACCTCCATTCCACGGTAAGCCTGCATTCTCTCTTGCCCTTTCTTTCAGCTGCTTTGCCCAAGCTATCAGCAGCTCATTTTGTTTTATGGAAGATGACATGTCTTCAGAAGGGTAAGTATTCGGAGCAAGGTGGCTTCTTTCCTGAAAACAAGAATGCTGCTCCTTCAGTGGAGCTGATTTGCCAGAGGTATCAGTGCTTGGAAGCCATTGTGTTGCAGTGTCTGTCCTTTAACTGTGTCTGTCTGTCTGCCAGAGCCTTTGGGTTATGTCAGATACTCCCACTAATAAACAGGATTAAAAGGCCTCTTCTGCTGTGCTGTATTAGTTTTGATCTTGCAAACTCCAGGAATGCCATAATTCAGAGCAAGAGATAAAATATATGACTGATATCAGCTGAACATATTAAATTTGATATCCACTAGTGGCTTTATGGGCTGTAAAAGTTAGTATCTTGAAATCACCAACTGTAAGATGTCTATACAAGAGATTACAAAGGGCTGTGTGTGACATGGTCTGCAGAGTGTTAGTATGAGACTACAGGAGGAAACGAGCAAGTTACCACGTCAGCTGTACAGATAACCAGTGGCGGAGAGAAAGATGTTCACACTCAAGGGACAGCTTAATCTCCAACTATTATGGTAATATTAAGGAAATTAAGGAAAGAAAGACAGCAGCTTGTACATGCTGCAGCAGAATTAATTTGCTTCTGTCCTGCTTGGATTGTTTAGTTGGTGAAAAGGGCAATCTGAATGACATTCTCCAGCAGAAGGATAAAACAGAACCAAACAGCACTCAGCAGCTTTGGATCTACGAGAAATAAATTATTCGGTACAAATCTGAACCTCCTGCACTTCTGTATCCCCTCTGTATGCTGCTCTGAAGAGACACCTTGTTTTGATTTGGTTTTATTTGGCTTTTTTTTTCTGCAAACACATATTCAGGTTCCTGAACCTTTTTTTATTTTATCTGAGTGAAATAATACTGAAAAAAATCATTCACTTCTGGGTTTAAAATCAAACTTGTTTGCATTTTCTTTCATGCCCTGAGAGCCTGCATCAACCAGCATCTTGCTTGTAGGAGGGGTAGGATTAATTTTTATATTGATTTGAAACTAAAATGGAAGTTTTCTGATCTGTGAAGTACTACTAGGGGTATCAAGAAAATTAAGCCTGGCTGGCAACCAATTTGATATATTTACTGTCTCTATCCACAGATTTGCCAGTATTGCATACTAAAAACTGTTGAAGCTAACTAATCTAAATCCACTGATAAATTCTCAGTTTTTACCAATTTATGGTGTCATTAAAGTCAGATACAGAGCTTATTTGATAGCCTTGCCTCAGCATATGTCTTCTGTAAGAATTACTGCTGCAGGACAGTTTTATACATTGCTCTCCCCATGTCCTCCACAACATCTGCAGTGCAAGAAGAAAAACAAATGATTAGCAGTAGATAAGAGGCAGTTCCTAAACTCTGTAAAGAAGCGGCTGTCTCGAGCCTCAACACAAATACTCATGAAAGGATGTGGTGAATTGTAGGTTCTGAGTTCAGAAAGTTTGTTGTAGAGCTGTATCAGCTGTATTCCAACATCAGAAGTTTTCATGCTGTGATAGAAGGATGGAGGACCTCTTCTCTTCCCCAGCCCCACAACAGCAGTCATCTACCACTGTAGAGGTAGATGTGCCTTATATACACATTGTATTTCAAACAGCAGCAGAGCTTCCAGGGCCAGCCCTTTGTCACCTGTGTTTCTTTTCACAGTCTTTGAAAGACATTTATTTACCATATGTCCTGCAGGAGCCTTGTATTTCTGGTGTCCTTTAATGAGCTCAGAAGCTCTGGTGAATATATTCTGTAGAGATCCAGGACTGCAGCTCCAGCTTTCTGAATCACAGCAGGGAGAATGAGCTATTTCGGCCTTTCACATCAAAGTTGTTGTCATATGAGGGTTCAATAGTATATTTCCCGTTCTTGCTGCATACACTGCTGCAAAAGTTGAGTCATCAGCATATAAATACTTTCTTGGCCTCAGAATATATGATTTTTTTGTGTTGATTGGCTGCCCATTTCATTTCTCTTTCCACACTTATTGACTCATCTAAGAATAATGAAATTGGGTTGCTGCCAATCATACTTCATATTGCTTCAAATGTAGGAATGCTAAGGCAACTCATAAATACTATCTTATCTGGCAGGATATCCATGAAACTGAATTTCGAGTCATTCCCATTCACAGCAGTAGCTTGAGCAAAAGACCTGGAATAGTTTTGGTAATAAAGTCTGGTCCTGTGGACAGTCTTGTGCTGTGCTGTCTTGTGTGCTTGTGAGCAAAGAAATTAAATGAAAGTCTGCTTCATGGAGGGAACAGGTTTTACTCTGTTTTTCTTGAAATGTTTATCAATCTGTCCAAACTCACTTGACAGGTGGAATCGACAAGGTCTCCTTGCTTTAAAAAAATGACTGTTCACTAACTGGTCTGATTTTTTAATTGTCAGAGTTCAGTTATCTAGACATGCTATTCATGTTTCAAGCAGTAAGAACAAGCTGGTGTGATGGCCAAAGAAAGCATAAAACTTTTCTTAGACATTTCATAGTTGGTTGGAAAGCAAAAGTTTTGGCCTTGTGAAAGAGGAGGGCTGTAGACAGTTTTTTCCATACCTTTTAATTGTCAATATGAGACAAGTTTTAAATAATACAAAGACCTAAGCAAAGGAAGAATTTTAAATAAGTTTATTCTGATGTGCAGTATGGTTTTAAAGTAAACTACACTTTAAGAGTTATATCCATGAGAAGTCCAATTCTGGTGGTTTGTTCACTTTCCACTCTGGTTTTTTTTTTAATGTTATGTTTCCTCATAGTTTATGGCAGGTAAAACTTTTTCATTTCAAAACAGAATGGCTGCAACTCACATGGTACTCCTACAAAACCAAATTTTGAGTCACAATAGTTTCTAAAGGCTGAAACTAATTTCCCGGAAGGATGAATGTGGCAGCCTCAGGAAATGAGTACAATGGCCCAAAGAAATTTAAAGCTAAGGATGCTGCCTTTCTGTCCTACATCCTTCTATTGACAGCTTTTGCTTGCACCACTAGTACTGCCATGAGAGTGCTTGAAGGGAAATTTGGGTGGTTCATCTGACAGAAACAGATTTTGGTGGCACTAATTTTGGGATGGCTCATGTCACTGAGAACATCTTTGCAAGGCAAGGGCTTATTTGCACTGCCTTGAACTGCCAGAGAGGACTTTGTGAGTCTTACAAGCTGAACTGCTCTTGCTGATAGAGCTTTGGAAAGGTGCTTACTCCACCACTTCATTTCCATTCCAGAGTTACAGTAAAATGCTGTTGACAGGCAAATACATGACTGGAAACAGATCACTATTGTGCAAACACTGATGAGCAGAGCCATAAACTTCTTGTTTGAAGACCTCCACACAACTTCAGAGGTAAGATGTGTTGGAAAACGCAGTTTTCCAGCAAAACTCATGCTAACTGAACAGGCCTGAGCAAGGCTTCAGCATGGTCAGGCCTCAGTAAAATTCCAACAAGCTGCAGTGGTTTGTTTGCCTGAGAATGTTCTGTGAGAAGAATGTCATGAGAAAGATTAGGGAGTCAGGAGTGTTATGAGAAAAGAATAAGGGAGTTAACAGGAGGATCCCTGAATGTGTGAGAAGCAGACTGCAGGTGTGTGTATCTATGAATAGAAACTTCTGTAACAGTATATAAGTCTCTCGTTTGGTGAAATAAAATGGAGCTTACTTTATATCTCATATTGAGACTGCTGTGAGTTCCCTCTCGTCGTTTCTCTTTAAATGGTGACCCCGACGACTACGGACCCTGACAATGGAGTTTTACGACCTTGCTTCTGAGAGCGGCGAGAACGGAGAGGCGCCAAAGCGTGCAGCAATGGTGTGTCAAAATCTTCACCCAAACCAGGGAAGATCCTGCAGACACAGGCCGAATAGGACCTGCCTACCGTGGGGCTACACTTCGGTGAACTGCACAACTCTGGCAACTGCGAGCTTCAATCGAGTGCTTAGACGGTGTTGACCAGGACCCTGAAAACCAGCTAGACCAAAAATGGAATCAGAGGTAGCCCAAATTTTATTGTTATGCTTTTTAGAAAAGCACGGACTCAGTAGCCTGTTACATTTGGCTGGCCTGATGGCAGTGGGACAAGCTTATGGATTTTTTACAAATCCTATTACAGTATTCAGTGTAGGAGAGTGGTTGAATTACGGAGCTGTTTTGCTTTTGGACTGTGATAAAATAGCAAGAAAGCTTGCAAACCATGGAGTAAAGTTGTAGCCTGCTTACAAATACATGCCACAAAGCAAAACCTTGCGTGGCTCACGGACATAGCACCCGCATTGAGCAGAGAAAAACCTGTGAGTTACTGTGCCGCTTTTGCTATGCGTAAAACTTCGGCCGCAGCACAGCAGCCGGGGCGGGGGGGGGGGGAGAGAGAGAGCACGCCGTGCCGCTGCCGGTAGCCGAGAATACAAAGTTACTTGATTGGATGAAAAATCTGTTCCTGTCTCAATGTATCACAGAGCTTGGCAATGTTACAACGAAAAACATCTTAGCTGCTTTGTTTGAGAGAGTCACTGTTGGACTTTTGCCAGAACAATTGAATGCTCAGATATCGCGGGTAAAGAAACAGAGTAACCAGAAATCATCCCGATGTTACTGATGTGGGAGTGGGGAACATATAAAAAAGAATTGTAATGAAAAAGTTTGGTGTTCCCGCTGCAACAGAGATACTCACAGCACAGAAGCTTGTAGAAACAAAAAGAACAAACAGAAAGTGACCAGTGACCCAGGAGCAGCGGCGGCCCCTACCCTGCAGCACACCACACAAAGGAAACCTGTGGCGGAAGTTGCCCCAACCGTGGTTTCCGGTCAAATGACGGTGAAAACGGAAGTCCCAGAGGGTGCCCCGGTAGGCGGAGCCACGAGCCATCCACGCCTCCTTCACTGCCCCAACTGTGGCGTCTGTGGTGAAACTCTAAACTCTACTCCTCCCCAAGGATGAGGAAATGATTGACAACTTCAGCAGCGAACCAGAACTAACCAACAGCGTTGCCAGCAGAAACAGCAGTTTGATACAGGATGGAGTTGTTTCTTTTATAGTCATGGAGAACTTTTAAGAATTTCAAAGATGCGAATCTTCTTCAGTGCTCTGAACTGGAGATCCTTCATCTCCCGCTCGGGAATCACGTCCATGTCGTTCCCCATGGCAGCAGCGATCCCGCCGTGCTCTCTAGCTTCAGAAACAAATCTTTGAACACGTTCTCCAGCTGCAGATTCTTTCCAAAACCTCTAATTATTCGCTTTGCAGGGTGAAACATCCATTGCCACGTATTGACCAACAGACCAAAACCTATTTCCAGCAATTTACTAATAAAGAAGCATTGTAACTGATAAAAAATAACACCTTGAATACGAAAAGCCTTAAACGAAAGCTGAATTTTGCTAAAGTATTGCTTAAAAATAGAATTTGTGTGTATGTGTGAATATTGTAGGCCTACTGAGAGTGTGTTGAATGCTTTAATGTGTAAATGAAGCTTGTGATTGATGAGAGTGGAATTTGATTTCTTGAGAGTTTTAATGTGTGAATGAGGACCTGTGAGTGAAGTTATACTGAATAGTTTAAACTACCTGTTAAGTATCTTTAGTTAAGCATAGATTCTGTTAAAGTTAAGTAATAGTGAATTTAAATTCTATTAAGTTGTAAGTTCTGTTAAAGTTAAAATTCTGTTAAGTAATATTAAGTGATGTTAATTTTAAATTCTGTTAAGTTTTAAATTTTGTTAGAGTTAAGTTGTTAAAGTGATATCAATTTTAAATTCCATTATAGTTAAGTCCAATTTGTTAGTTTAAAATAAGATTTGTTAAGATTAAGTTTTATTCATTTTCAGTGATATTAATTTTAAGTTTTAAATTTGGTAGTTTATATTATTATTCACAAAAGCTTTGCAGTTTTATCTTTCTTAGTTAGAGTCAAATAATAATATCTACTGTTTTCAAATATTTCATCTCACCTTATAGAGCTATCTGCCAAAATAGTAACATGTTAAGACACTCTCCTTATTGATATTAATCAAAGCTTGTTTATAAGATGTTCTAAGAAAACCCTTCCACTTAGCACCTGAGCTCTGGCCAAGCTTTGGTTCTAACTGGCTGGGAAACATGCCATGAGTCCCAAGTATTTTGCACCAAAATGTGATCAAATAATTTTCATTTACCAAATTGAGTTTATAAAAGCTAAACCTTCTTCCAAGTAAACTTAGAGTCCTTGTCCGGAAAAGGTTCTCTAAGCTTTACCTGTGAAGTGAATGTTTTCAGCAATGACAATTTCTAGACCATGGCAACATATTTAAATAATTAGTGAAATTTCCTTAGGTAAATTTATAACAATTCTAATAATAAGAATTACTTATAGCAAAGCAAATTAATCTGATAACAGACAACGTCTGTTCTCACAAGCGAAACGGGGGAACTGTTGGAAAACGCAGTTTTCCAGCAAAACTCATGCTAACTGAACAGGCCTGAGCAAGGCTTCAGCATGGTCAAGCCTCAGTAAAATTCCAACAAGCTGCAGTGGTTTGTTTGCCTGAGAATGTTCTGTGAGAAGAATGTCATGAGAAAGATTAGGGAGTCAGGAGTGTTATGAGAAAAGAATAAGGGAGTTAACAGGAGGATCCCTGAATGTGTGAGAAGCAGACTGCAGGTGTGTGTATCTATGAATAGAAACTTCTGTAACAGTATATAAGTCTCTCGTTTGGTGAAATAAAATGGAGCTTACTTTATATCTCATATTGAGACTGCTGTGAGTTCCCTCTCGTCGTTTCTCTTTAAAGATGTGCTTGGGAATTGCAGAGCCAAGATCACAGCCCATAGGGCAGGCAGGATGTTGCTAAACTACAGGGTTTACTACAGTGATCTGTTCTGATCGGCTCAGGATAAGTGAATCATAAAGGACATACAAAGTCACTGTCAACCTGTCCTCTCTCTTAGGCTAGTAACTCCTTTTTGATATCTAGAGGTACATACCTAATATGACCTTTTTTCCTTTCCTTTCCCTTTTTTTTTTTTTTTTTTTAAATGGGAGTTCAATTTGTTGGTTGGCTCCGGGAGGTGCTGTTTAATGTGGGTAGAACATATTTCATCTTTTATGACTCCCAATCTGTCTCTTTTGTTAACTATAGAAATCAGTTTTAAAAACAGCTGGCATGAGAGTGGGTGGTTTTGGTTGTTTATGGTTCTGGGGATTCTTTTCTCTTGTTGCTTACTTTCCTGATGCACATGCTGCTAAATTTCTATTTGTTAAGGAAGTTCAAAAGGAGGAAGAAGTAAATTCTGCGTCATTTCAGTTTGCCTTTGTGCTTAGATCTGGTCAGAGCCAGCCAAACTCTGGGCAGTCAGCAATGTGAGCAAACATAAAGCAGATATCTAGAAAAGGACTGGGAGCTTTAAAGTCACATTAAGACTTTGTTGTAAACTTCTGCTTTGAAGACTTGCAGTATGACACATGAAAAAAAATGTTAACTTCCATTAAAGCCTCTCATGAGATTTGTTACCAAATGTTAGCAAGAATTCAGCAGAACATTTCAAGGGGTACAATCCAAACGTTCCCATCATGCATTTGATGAAAACATCTTTAAATAGCCTAATTATTGTAAAGGAGGAAACACTGTGCTTGCACCAGATTGATATTAAATGCAAATTTGTTTTTTGCGAGCGTTTAGGAAAACAATGAGTTTTAGTGACAGCTTCATGGAAATACGTGAGAATAGAAATGGTCTTTGCTTGACAGTCTGTCCAGTGTTCCCAAAGTAAGTGAAAAGAAAGTGACTAGACATTTGCATTGTGAAACACCAGGAAAAAATAGCAGTTTATGATCAATATTCCTAATGGAGTACTGTGGGCATCCTGCTATTTCTAACACAACATTTTTTTGCAAGTTTTTCCCCTAGATTGGCTTGCATTTACTGAAGAGTATATACACTGTCTGTGTATGTATTCTGATATATTTTTGTCTTTCTCCTGTTTATTCTGTAGCCAGTGGCTTGAGAAGGCTTGTGGGAGTTTAGAAAGAGGAAAATAAGGTTTAAGAAGCAGTCCTGTGTCTTGTTCTAAAGGCTCTGAAATTCAGTCGTTTCGATTTCTTGAAACAAATGCCCTGTTTGGGGCCAGCGGAGGGAGAGAGCTGTCTCCCCTGCCCAGGCCTGCTTGCAAGACAAATGGCTCCATTGTTTCTGTGGTGTGCAAATATCATCGGTCCTGAGAGGTCAGGATTGCACACACTGAGTGGGTGCTTAAAGGACTTGGATGAAATACACACAGAAGATTTTAAAGATAAGGAGTCAGCAATGGTAAGACTTGTGTACTCTCTGTGTTTTGGTGGTACAGTAAAAACACAAAGCGCTGAGCTTGTGTAAACTTACTCATTCTGCTGGATCCAAATATGTCAAGCTGCTTTCTACCAGGAGGCTTTGTGCCAGATAAGGTATCATTTTTCCCTCCACAGCCAGCCTAAGAACCTGAGGCTGCCATAAGCCTTCTATCTTTTGCAGAAATGCAGTTATGTACTTGTGCCTGACGCGATCTGTGTGTGTTGTAGGTGACCCGGTGCTCTGTGGGTGTGGAGGAGGCAGGCTGGCAGACAGCACATGTCTGAGGCTGGGCTGGGACGGGGTGAAGCTGGGCTGTGGAAACTTTCCAAAGGATTGTACAACTCTGCTGGAGTCTGGGCCTAGGGTGAGGCTGAAGGTAAGATGTGGAGGAGCACATAGATATTTTATTTTAGTGCTATAAAGAAGGTTTTAATTTTCATTTTAAAAACGGGAGTTGTCATAAGCATAAGGGTGTATCTAGCAGCCAGCAGGCTGATCAGATTTTACAAAAAGGCACAGCAGTTCTGGTGAGCTGGTGATCTTTGCTTTGGCTGTTGCTGGTGGTGTTCTGCATTAAGATGAAACAGTTCTTCACAGAAGATCAGCGGTCATGGAATTCTGGCAGCCTTCTAAGTTAGTTATGTTCCAAGTAGAAAATAATAAATCTTCCTGATGTATTTTATATCACTGCCTGTTACTCTGACCATGTCCTAGAATTACACAGATGACTTCTGCTGTGTAGTGTCCTTCATAATTAGCTGTCTTAGAACTGAAGCAAAACCATGCGAAGAAGTTTGGCATCTTAATTCAGATTTTGGAAACACAGTGTCCACCCCTCACCCCCACCCTTAGCCTTAGGAGGAGAAACACTTCTCTCTCTTGTCCTTCATTTTCTGCAGTGGGAATTCCCCCTTCAGTTGTGTCTGCTAGAAATGGCGCTGTACGAATATCTGGGACCATTATTGACTTTTATATTGCAGGCAATGAAAAATCACTCACAAACAGACTTCATTGTTATGGTGGTTGTTTGGTATCTATGTGAAACACAGTTGAACGAGTTCTAGTGACATGTCAGTGTCTGTACTTAGCCTGGGACTCTATAGAAAGCAGTTGTGGTGGGGGATTGCTGTCAGAATGAGACAATCTTGATGACAGGACTGAGTGGGCTCTTTTAATTCCACTGCAGCCAAGTGGTTTGAGGACCTGCTTCCCTCTTACTCTGAAATAGAATTTATTTGACTCAAGGATTCCTACAGTGACTACAATCCTGGGGTAGAGAGGCAGCACCAGAACTGTATGCAGAGTTAAATTTTTTTTAAATACTAATTCATCCATATTTTCAGATACATCTGTTGATATCATGTTTCTTTAGCCCACTAGAAAGGGCATATTTTCATAATTCTTCTTTGCAGATATCCATTGGAGTATAGAATTCTTTCTAATGCATGTTTTGAGTGAAAGATTAAACCCTTCTCTCCCTATAATTTCATCACTCCTGTTGTTTTAATTTACAAGGTCACTACAGACAGATTTTTCTTCTCCTAAGGTGGGTTTTCTGGCCTTTGTTTAAGGGCTTGGAGGAAGGGGAAAAACAATTAGTTTTAGAGAATAATTTTCATTCCAGTAATGTTGATTCACTTGGCCAGTAAGAAGAGCTTATTTCTTTGTTTACTTGGAAAGAATGAATATCAACACATAAATAATCAGCTGAAAACAAGATTTCCAGGAGGAAGAATTTTCCTAGTCACTTTTCTGTTAATTCAAAGCAGTATCTTTTAAAATTGATGCAACTCACAGCCTTATGATGATCACATTACATTCCCTTAGGAGTAAACACAGACCAAAGTGTCTGCTTAGTTTCCAAACTAGAGAGGAGTTGTTGCCTCAGGTACTCAAATTCCTATAGACAAAAGCTTTCCATAGCTCTTGTAGCTGTACATACTGAATGTATCAGTGTACCTGGGGACTTCCTTGCCAACTTTTGCAAAGTACCGCGAAATCTTCTTCAGAAAGACATGGAAAAACAATTTACTGAACAACACTCCCAAAAGTGCTTTTTTCAGGCAGTCTTTCACCTAGCCTAAAGTACATAGGCTTGATGTGCTATAGGTGGAAGAAACTAACCATTTCATAAAATTTCTGAACTCTTTTTCCCCTTATTTTCACTCTTGGAAAGATATGTAGCCTAACAAGACAACAGGGTTGACCCTTTCTTCAGACCCCATTGCAGTGCAACACTGAAATCTCCTTCTGGAAAATCCTCTTGGGCTAATATATTGCAATCTCATTTTTCAGAATTTGCAAAACCTAATGTATTTAACTTGTTAACAGCATCCTACAGAATCTGAGGTCCCAGGGACAATTCCTGTCCTTCACAGCTCTGGGATTTTGTAATACTCAACAGCAGTAAGAGCTTTGTCCAGGAGGAAGGCCAGGGCCACTGGCCACAGTCATCATCTGCACCATTATCTCTTTCAGCAATATACCTTGGCTTTTAATGTTATATTGGGAAGTGTATTGCTTACATTATGCATAAATCTTCAAATGCTTTTATTAAGTACCTCAGATGTTTCAGACTGCATGCATGTTTTTGGGCTATATACATCTATTAGCTTGTTTCTTTATCATGGTTTCATAACACTGAAAATAGATAGAAAAGAAGATTCATTTTCCTCAAACTGCTTGATGTGAGAAAATTATGCCTCTAGATTATGCTATTATAAAAGGTTGCTGTGACCTGGAGATGCACTACTTAGCTTATCATTTTCCAAGTTTAAAAAAATTAGCTGCCAGCAAAAGAAACTTACTTTCTGCTTGCTTTTAAAGTATTTTTCAGAATGCAGTGTTGCTGGGTGTCAACAGACTTTGGATGCTACACAGGAATACTTAAACAAATACAAGTAACCAGTCATCACACTGGCTTCCAGATATTTACAGTAATAGTGCCAAAATCCCTTTTTCAGACATTGGACTTCCATAACCTAATGAAGCAGGAGGTGCCAAGAATTTAGTAACTTAGAGGATAAGAAGTTGGAGACAGAGGCTGCAAAGGAACCAAGCTTTACAAACATACCTTGAATGCACTTGGGGCATTTGGGGGTGAGGTGGAGTTATTGTCTGTGCAGAATACCTGAACAGAATTGCTAGGTTTTGAGTCAGCAGAGCATTACCAGCTTTCCAGCTGAGGAATGTATTTTCTACCCAGACTGAGTCAAATGGAAAACCAGCTTTGGTTTTGTAATAAGAATTGCATGTGATTGAAAGGAAAAAAAAAAAAAAAGATCCTCTTGAATTGTGTTTTCATAATGTGAAAATATTGATCCTTTCTGGTGGTACTTGAAATTGGCCAGAGTCTCTTTTCAGCTGTTTCTGGACATAGTTCAGGACAGACATCCTTGGGGATGATTAAGCTAAAGAGTTTTTGGAGGTGTACAGTTGTCTGAGTTACCAGTAAACCTACTGTTCAATGCTCAAATGAAGTCTCACTGCCAGAACTGTGCTGGAAAGTTCCATTTTAATTACTATTTAATTATAATTTAAAAAAAAATCTGGCCTTAGACTTCAGCTTTCTCAGTGGGGCAGCAGAGGTTGAGACCTATGCTGGGAGAATCAGTGTGATACTTTTTCCCCCATTGTTTTGAACTTTGTGTTCATTTGCATGTGACATTACAAAGAATGACCAGAAAATACTGCCAAGTCATGACTGTAACAAATCTGCACCTACTTGCACATAAGGTGGTCAGAAGTCAAACCCGGGAATATTTACTCCCTGCAGACTGTCAGTAGTCTGGCAAAAATATGAGTACACACCCTAATCCAAAATAATGTTAGGGCCTCAGTCATGTTTAGCTGAAGTTCTTTGGAAAGGGAAATACCTTGTGACATTCTTCAGTGGCCTCTATGGACAAATAAATAAAAGCTTTAATGGAGCCTTCACAGTAGGGTATTGGCAACTGAGAAGGACCCTGAGGACCAGGTTGTATAAATTATGCAGAATTGGGATATTTTCAGAGCTCCATAAGGGATGAGGAAGAGGTCTTTTATCCACCAAAGTTCCTGGGGCTCTGAGGGAAAAAAACCTGTACCATGCTTAGCACAGGAAACAACCATTTCACATGAGTGTTTCGGGGCTGTGTGTGTGCATCTTATAGTCTGGCCTTGTTCCATCAGATACATTCCTCTGAATTGGACACTAGACGGTAATGGCTTTTATTATGCCAGCAGGTAATTAATTATAATAAATGTGCAAATTGTCTATTGTCTCATTAGGCTCTGTAGAGCCAAAAGGGTGCATGTGACTAAAAATATTCTGATTAAAGGTCTGCAGTAGTAATGAGTGCTGCAGCAATATTCCACACTGAGTCACTCAGAGCTGTGCTGTCAATTACCTGTGGATTAAGGACCAATGTGATTTGAACCAGATCCCTTATGACCTGAGTGGAAAGCCCCAAAGGGTTTTGTGGCACTGCCTCTTACAAGTGCTCCATGACAGATCTGTTTTCAATTCTTATTATTTTCCTCTCTTTTCTTTTTTTAGTTTTAATTTTTTTGAAAGAAAGTCAGACTTCAAAGTAGCAGCCTAACTTGTTATTAATATGCCTTACAGTATATATGCTATGACTTTTTTTCCTTGTCCTATCCATTAGACTTCACTGTAGTTTCTGCACCTGGATGCTGGAGGGAAGGAGGTGGGGCAGGATGAGGGGGAAACAGATGATGCATGCCAGAAGAAAAAGTAATTGTGGTGCTAAGAAGTTTTAGCAACTTGGAGAAAAAATCCTTCCCTCTCAATTTTCCAACCTCTTATGGCTTTTTTTGCCAGCCTTTCACTGTTATTTGTGTGTGGGCATTGTTATTTGTGTGTGTGTGCACACATATTAAGTACATCATCATATGTAAAGAGGATGGTTCTTCACTTCAGTGCATCAAGGAGAACTCAGAACCACTTTGTCAACATAAATAAACTATTAGACTATCCACAACTGACATCTTTGAGGTCATCTTCCATAGCCGGAATAAATTTCTCTTTAACAGTACAGATGGATACTAGGAAAGCCAGCAGATGCATTGTAGCTAATCAGAAAGAGACTCAGCAGGGTAACTAAAATCTCTGCTAGAATTCATATCCCTTCATGGAATTTAATTAAAGAGCTTTGTGTGCATCCTTTTGTTTTATCTGTTGCCAGTGTTTTGTCTCCTATTGTGGCAGTTCCTTCAAATAACCATCAATTTCCTGTGATAATCTACTGAGGAGAACGAGCAGCACCGTTTAATTATATAAAAATGATAACGAGCTTTGGCTGTCAAAGAGTTAAGGAGCTGCTGCTAGCCACTGGAATATAAAAGAGCTGGTGCCAAAGGGGCCCCTGGAAGTCTGTGGCACTTCAGACTTCATTGCTGAGCAGCAGTAACTGGCTTGAGCAAGCAGCAGGCCAGCAGAGCTTCCTTTGGGGACAGATAACTGAATTATTGAGCAGCCTCCTAACAGCAGGAAGCAGAACAGGCATGGACAGATTTCTGTTTCACACCCCAGCAAAAATAAAAGGCCATAAAAAGAAAGATCTCATGTCCTACATAGGCACAATGTCTTTGGCATTGTACTCCATTCCTCGTCCTCATGGCAGAAATTAGAGTTTGGGCATAACCAGGTGTCATTTGGTGCCATTTTGCTGCAGGAGGTAGCAGCAGAACTTGGAGGAATGGGGTTCTGGCTGCTGGGGAAACATGAGCTAAGGTGCAGATAACTCAGGTATGCTTGTGCTCTACCCAAGAGTAGTATGGATCCAAGTTTATCAAGAAATAACTCTTTAAGACATAAAAGACTTTCTGTTCTCAGACCTTGTTTTCCAATCCTTTTTTTCATTTTTCACCAACAGGTGAATAAAATCTTGTGCAACCTCCATATTTTGCGTCCAAACTATTTACTCAATGAAGCTTTTGCTTTCCTCTTTCTGTTTTCTCTAGCTGAGATCATGCTGAAGTAAGCATGGGATGGGAAACTTTGTAAAACTGGAATAGCACTGGATCCAAAGAGGAGAAATTGCTGGAAGCCCTATTTCTTAAAGTAGAGAACCAAGAATTCAGCTTAATATTATGTGACTAACTTTCCATGTGCTTGGCATCCTGATTAATCACAGTACTAATGAACTCCCGAGGTGTATAGTGCCTGCAGGGTCCTCCAAGCCAGGTCTCCAGGCATGGAGATAGTGGGCTGGAACATATACGGTGGAGCTGGTGAAAACACATCCAGAACCAGGGATGATGTCGCTGGAGGCAGAGAGATGTGACAGGGCCTGCCTTCCTTCTCTGTGGCCTGACCACACTGCTGTGGGAAGCCAAGGACTCCAGCACAGTGGAGGTAAGCAGGGGCATGGCCTGTGACAGAGCACTGTTGTTACAAGTGTGGTATGAACAGGGCTGTAATGGTGCCGCTTTGGACTGACACTCCTGTGCCATCAACCCACAGAAAGTGGAAAACACTTCATGGAGGACTCTGGTTGTGCTGGTTGTATGTAGGGAGGACCAGAAAGGGAAGGGTTAGTGCTGAGTTGTTAAGAAATGCAGCTTTGCCTTTGATGCAACATTCATCCTACAGGACACTGTGCTGTGTGTTGGTTTTTCTGCAGCAGAAAAGGGGTGCTGGGATAGATACAGTATTAAACAGCAAGGTTAAGGTAAGCTTACATTAGGAACATTTTACAGGTGTGGAGCTACAATTTCATTCTAAAGGGAAAGAATTTTTATTGTTGCTGACAGTCTTTTAGACATTGGCCCCTTGGACCAGGTCCTTCCTGTGTGATTTTCCAAATTTCTCACAGGAGCTATGAACAGATATGCCTGCCTTCCTTCCTTCTGTCCTTCCTTCTTTCCATCCTTCCTTCTGTCCTTCCCTCTTCTTTACAACTGTGTATTCATACTGTCCAAAACAGAGTTGTTGACCCACTTTCCTTTGCGGCCTTTCCAGGTGCCACTGCCTGCAGTCTTTATTTCATTATACTCTCTGCCCTTACCCTGCTTTCGCCACTGAAAGCCAGATGATGCTGTTCAGCCCCCGTGCCACAGAACTCCTTTGGCACTGGCTCTTTTGTGTTCCAGTGACAAGCCACAGCGATGCCTGTATGACCAAGGTACACTACTCTTTTTTTGTACTCTTTTTTGGGTTAAGAGTACCATGCACCTTCCTCATTAGGAAAGATGTGAATCTGAATTACCTCCTCCTCTTTTAAGCTCACTCTTTTTGACATCCCTTTCATTTATAACCCAATCTCCTAAATTCATTCTGCATGCCTTCTATGCAATACATCCTTTTCTCTCTATCCAGACAACTACAACTTTGCTGTTATAACTTCAGCTCTTGTTATCTTATGGATCAATCACTGTACTCATCCTGTCATAAATCTGACAGATGTACCCTACCAATCCCCAGTGCTCCTGCAAAGATAACTTTCCCAATGCTTAAGTTTAACCATGTTGTCTGTTCTCTGTGCTTTCCCGCTGCCTTGCTCTTGAAACTTAAGCTACTTGTTTTTACTTCAAGGCTTATAATGACCTGTCTTCTCCCTACCTAGAATCACCTCCTCAGTATTGAAGAGTTAGCTTCCACCTCTGTTAACACACAGTCTGGGTCTTCTTTGAGTACTCATTCTATTTAAAAATGTTTTCCATACTCAGAAGAAACATCCTGTGGAGTTTGCAGCATCCTCTGCAAAGCAGGCTCTTTTGGATGTTAGCTTCCATACATAAGGCTCTTCCTTTCCATGTTGCCTCTTAAAAGCCTCTTTCTGGTTGGCTGGCATTTTCTTAATTTGCTCCCTTCTCTGACCATTCTGTCCCACCATTTTATGCACGTCATGATACGTGGGATTGCTTTGGGATTGGGACTGTCACACTGTTCTGCCCAGGTACATCACACAGCACAAGGAGAATGTGATCTGTGGAAAGGGCTCCTACAGCACTTCAGTTGTAAATCCTTGTGCAGCAGGAGTGCAGCTGTAAAAGCAAAGTGTTTTAAGTGTGATAACAGTAAAGTTGCCACCCTCCTCCTGGTGAAATAAGCAATCCAGAAGAAAAGCAGGGTCTGGTATCTTCATGCCCACACTTGGCTCATCCACAGTCAAAAGAGGTTCCATCTCTTTCTGCTCCCACGTGGCTGATGGAAGGAGTGGTGCAAGCATGCCTTCGTCTATTGCAGCACAGATTCATCAGCTTATCTCAAATTTCTTTATTGGTGGCTCAGACTGGCAGGGCTGGATGTGCACTGCTGCAGGCTGGGGGGGCACATGAGGGCCTGCTGGGGTGCCTTTGGGGCAGTAAATCCTAGAAGTGGGTTGGTGGCAAACAGCCGGGGTGTGGGAGAGGAGGAGCAGCTGGAATGTCTTCAGCCCTTGCAGCTTCATGAAGTGTGTGTATCTACAGCACCACTGTACTTGCTGGTACTTCACAGAAATTTGTCCTTTCTTTTTGCAGAGACTCAGGAAAACCTTGCTGTCTTTCTGTAGGAACTGAAATTCTTCATCATATGTGGAGTTTGACTAGTGTCGCATTGAAATGAACTTCAAAGCAAATTCACATCGAAACTGCTAAAGACTTCATGTTTGCTTGGTTTTGATACAAAACATGAAAATCACCTCAGGCTAGCTGGCAATGCTTGTGACGAGCAAATCTTTCGGTGAAACAAGAGAGGGCTTCCAGTTACTAATGAAATCCTCCCCTGCCCACCCCCCAGTCCAGTGGGCATTTACATGGTTTTCTTGTGAACATTTCATGCAGCTTTGAAAATCAAATGCTTCCTTACAGGAAATGTTTTTTCTCTGTTGTGCATCTCTTGTGGCTGGCTGCCAAGAGATCCTGATCCGACACCCAGCTGTGCTTCTATGACTGGTTTTTGTGACCGTGGAAAATCTTTTGTTTTCTTCACTTCTGCCTTTTCCATTTTCTTCTCTGTTAAATATGTTTAAACAAGTTAGAAATCAGAACCTGTATGTTCTTTGCAGCCATACTGAACAGAAATGTGACAGCAAAAGGTTAGGGTCTTGCAATCTTAAAAGGCCTCTGAGAAATAAAATGGATAAACTTTGTGTTAGTCTGATAAAAATTGGTTTTTATTCCCAAGTTAAGAACCATGCCATATTTCAATGTAAGTTAAAACTAAGTGACAAAAGCCTCATCCCATATTAAGTTTTGTTACATGGGTGAGGAGATAAAGCTCATTCAAGCAATACACAAAGAAATCAGTTTCCTTTTCTGGAAAACACGTTTTACAGGTATGTACCCTTCTGTACTGTCTTAAGGCATTCTGAAGTAAAAAGGCTGCAAAAGCAATCCAAGTTAGCTTCATTTGGACTTTAATAATGAGGTAATTATTAATGATGGAATTTCATGTGGGCAGATGTGTGAAAACCCAGAAGGACACCCTGCTTTACACTTACGCAACAGTAAAATGTTGCAGTTATAAATACCAAAAGACAAAGAGGAAGGAGGCATGAGGAACAGGAGCAGACCTGGCAAAAAAAAACAGCCAGCCAAACAGCCCTTCATTTACATTCTGAAAGCAAGGCCAACTCCAATTAAGAAATAGAAGGACATGGTGAAATAATGCCCAACAGGAACACTTCATGGGCTGCCATGTTAAAGTGGCTGTAGAGCCTGTTCTTGGCAAGTCTTGTGTCCATGTGGTGTCACAAATGGGGCATCACTGTGCTGAGGACACAAGGGCTCAGCAGTGGAGGCTTTGGGTGGTGTTCAGGTACATACCAGGAGAAATCCATTTGGCCCTCCTGGAGGTTTCTTTTGCACTTTACAAACCAGGAATTTGGCTAATATATAGAACAAAAGCCTGTTTTGGTCTGAGAAACAGATGCAGTCCTGAATATACAAGAAAAACAATGCTCTGTGTTCAAAAATAACTTGGATATGATGGTATCTTTCTTAAGATAATCACAAGAAAATAGCATTAAAAATAAATATTTTTCCTTTTGATTTGTCATTATCATGATTTGGAATATTTAAGATTTGTGCTTCCAAATTCTCATTTCTGGCAGTAGATTTGATGTATGTTTCTTTTCTTGTTAGTGAAAGTTGAGGTTTTCTCTGACTGTGAAACTGGGTTAAGTATTTCCTGCTATCCCAATCTATCTCTCCAGTCCGTTACCTGGCCTGGAACAGTAGTTTGTGGTTCAATTTCAGATTTCTGAAAATAATGTTTAAAAAAAATTGCCTCTTTTTTCATGAAGATGTACTGTCTTTATTTTTTCATAACCCTTCACTGTGGTCAGTACAACTTTCCAAATGGCATTGTGAGTATGACTTCCCCGTGCTCTAATAATGGCCTTTATGGTCATAAGAGAAATAAAAGATCATTCTTAGAAGGCTGCTGATATTGAAGTCTTCCAAATGAATTTGCATAGCCTGCCTCTTCATGTCCAGGAGCACTGCTGAATGGTCCTCCTTGAAGGCACAGCATCTGCCAGAGGTCTGGAAAAATTCCGTATCAACATCCAATTATTGTGTGGACTGTGGAACAAATTTGTGAGGGGGGAAGTCCTGCCTGCAACTGCGCAACTTTCTAAATCAAGGAAGAAAAACCTGTATCAGCCTCAGAACAGAGTGTTCATTGACCTCTAATTCAATCAGGCTCATAGTTGAAGAAACCTACCAACCCAACAAAGTTTAAAAAAAACCAAAAAAACCCCCAAACAAACAAACAAACAACAAAAAAACCCCACCAAAAACCCCCCAAAAAAACCCCAAAAAACCAAAACAAAAAAACCCCCAATGTTAACTGTGGGCTATAATTGCTCCTATCTGTTAGGAGTTAATTTTTCCTTTTATCATATCTTCTCAACTATGAAACTTGGTTAAAGTAAATAGCAGTAGAAAAAAATATTAGTATTTCAGAAAGGGCTCTATAGAAAATTCAGAAAGTCTTTAAAAAAAAAAAAAAGAAGGACATAGTCTGTGCACTGAGAAGCTGCACTTTCCATTTGGGAAGCTGCTATGGCAACCTCAATAAGGAGTTCAGAGATGTTATTGACCGGTGCTGAGTGGTCATTTTTGATGTACTTTATTGTTCTCACCTGTGGCCTTCAGGGCACATCAGCTGCAAGACTGGCAGACTCTTCACTTGCTCTGTTCCGTCTGCATGGCTGGGGTAGCAAACCTGTGTTAGCAACTCACATCATTTTGCTCAATAAAAATGTTGTGGTACTTCATGATGGTATGGGGAGCTTGGGCTGGAATTGCCACTGCAGTTCTGCTGGGTTTTGTGTTGGGGATCTTGTGGTTTTATCCCTAATTCCCAGAAAAATTTACAAAATTTGTTTTATCAAGGTGAGTGAGCTTTCTGAACAGCAAATCAGAGATGTCCCTATTTCCTTGAAGCTCAGCACCATGGGTGTTTGTATGGGAGCAGAAGTGCCATAGCCTGTGGGATGAGCTTGGGAATTTGCTTAGCTGGGATAAGAGAAGAACAAAGGGAATTCTATGACAGACAGGGAGGATGTAGAGGAACTGAGTTTTGTAGTTGGTTCCTTCTGTAATTGCATCATATTTCCTTGTGAGCTTGGATGACTTCAGAATCTTCCTCATCAAACCCCAGTACCTATCACCTGAATTTATGAGGATCTTAGCTTGCATTTTCTTAAAGCACAGGTCTGTGCCTTGTGGTTGCCAAGAAATACTTGGAAACACTGCTGAAGTGTCTACACAATAGTTCTTTCCTTTCTTTTAAAGTGAATTAGCAAAAAAAAAGCTAAACCACAACACAATTACTTTTTACATTTAATAAAATCTTATGATTTTAGAGAGATTGACTCATGATGTTTGAATGCAAGGAGTTGGCAATCCTGCTGGAAGTGTTAAATCCCTTTAAGATCTGTCCTGCCCATCAGCTTTGTTTCACAAAGAACAATAGGAAAGACAATATACTTATAACCAAAAAATTAGGCTCATGCAAAGATGTCATTAGATGCTCAAAGTGGTGCATCCTCTCCCTGAAAGAATTTTGACCTGAGAGCCATATGTTACATATGAATATGTTACCATCCAAGATCCAGAAAAAAAACCATCTCTCTCAAGATGAAACTATACTATTGGAAAGTGTTTCATTACCTTGTGCTGCAACATATTAATTGGAAGAGTGACAGCATTTAAACTGTGTTGTTAAAATGACACAGCCCATGCCCACCCCCCTTCCAAAAATCTGAAGGAAATGCAGAAGTATTTTAAACTAAATAGTGGCCCCTATGTGTGTCTTATCACTTGCACTTCTCCCCCTTTCCACCAAGCACAAAAAAAATCTTATCTTTGTGGTTTATGTATGTTCTAGTGGTATTTTCTCTTGCTATTTGTCTAGTTCTACCTTTATGAGGTATGCTTATGCCTCTGGGGCAGAGCAGTGGAGGAGGATGCTTGAAATTAGGTGCAAAATTATAAAATGCTGATAATTATGTAATATGTATTAAAAATCACTCAAAATCAAGAAATTATGTTACCAAATCACAAGGCAACAGTGCTGTTTCGTGCTACCAGAGCCACGTTGGAAGAAAATACTCTGGATTTGGATTTTCTGTCAAAAATTTTCTTCTTTCTAGACCCCGCCACCCTTCGGACAGAACATAACCACTTTAATGACAAGGTAAAATAAGTACAGTTGGATGCTATTGGAGCATTTTCAGCTAAGTCTGTTTTGCCAATGGGAGAGGTTGATCATGAGACACAGAGAAGCTGGGATGTGTAGGATACTACCTGTTGTACAAAGAAGGGGCTTCCTGCTGTGGAAGCTGTGTTGTGCCTTAGAGGCTGGTACAGTGCCCTCAGCTAATAAACTGAAGGCTACTTCATCTAAATGAGCTCTAGTCAGCATAAATTGGTAAAAAGTGTATAAATCACAAATATATTTCAGCTTATATTAATAAAAATTTAAACGATTTAGAAGCTGGGTCACTGGTTAATCAGAAATGCCATGGAAACAGCATTTGCTTTAGTAGAAACTATGAGATCATAGAAAAGGCCTTTAAAAATAACACTGAATGATTCTGTGAATTTCTTGACTGCTGCACTTAATATTTTTAATCTGAAATTGCCATTGAAAATAGCAGTTGCCCTGGCAGGTATCAGGCACAGGCTCCTGACATGGTGGGCACAGCAAATGTCCTACTATCTGCTGCAAAGGCAAAGCTGTGCCATATTTTTTCATAGGTATTTAAGGCCAAGAGGGACCATTACAGCCACATAGTTTGACCTTGTGCATAACACAGACCAGAGAATTTAGCTCAGTGATTGCTACCCTCCAGCAATATCTAAAAAGTGGAGAGAGATTTATTCCTTAAAGAAAGGATTCTCTTTTGATCCCTCAGTGTGCTCAACAGCCTGAATCTGGCTCTTTTTCAAAATTAGGATACTATAATTTTAATTTATGTTTTGTTCTCAGAATATGTACATAAATACATTCATATATATACATTCTTATATATATATATATATATATAAAAATACACGGGTATGTGTGCAGACAGACGTTTAAAATGTTTTGCATTTGTAATAATAGTGGGCACCACCATAGAGATGACCTCAGGTTTAGCAGGGTACACAGACTCATAGGGGAATTGGGAAAGGATGGCAGAAGGTAGCATGACCTGCATCATGGGCCTCTCTGGTGAAGTGTTTATCCTTGGTGTCAAGTTGGCGCAGGGAGGGATTAAAGGCCTGCAGAGAGAAACAACTTGCCTCACCCTGAAGAAATTGCCAGAAATGTAATGCAGGACAGAGATTTCCCGGCTGGGGCTCGTTTTAAAAAGTCAGAAACAGGCCAGGCACTCAGCTGTTGGCAGGGGTGTTGAAAACCCCTTCCCTGTGCCTGCTGTGGGAAAAGGCTGGGTAGGAACACGCTGAGGAGCAAGTGTGGAGCCTCTTTGCTACCCTCTGCATCTATGCTGGGCTGGAGCTGCGAGGCTTTTATCTTTCACTTCAAAAAGTTTTTAGTGAAAGCTCCAGTGAGATTATGTTACTTTACCTTATGTGGGCTAAAAATAATTTCTGAAAGAGCCTGAAATCACTGCATGCAGTGTAAGGAGTGTGGTAAACATGATGGGACAGTGTGCAGGCCCTCAGCCTTGTTGTATTTATGCCAGTGAAGACCCTTGGCCACCCTCAGAGAAACAATCTCTGTTAAGTGGTCCATTAAGTGCTGCAGTCTGATTAATGAGGCAGACTTACTTATTGTCACTGGAATTTGACCTGGAAGCTTGTTTTAAAGGAAAACTGGAACAGAAAGTTATCACACTTTGGATAGGTACATACTAAAGAAATAAGGCCGTATAAAAATGAATTTTTATTAGTATAGCTACCCTGTCTTTCACAATTCCCATAATAACCATGACCAGTCTGAATGACCTCCCAGTGGGTCTTTTTATTGATACTTCCCAGCAGGAGTTTCAGTCTGATAAGTAGGTCAGGATTCAGTTGGTCTGGTTCCCATTTGAATGCATGACAAAACAGGAGGATTTCAGCTTCACTGTCAAAAAGGTTCTTCTCTTTCATGTTCAGGTTATCTAATATCTAGAGGGCAGGTGCAGGGGTGAAAAAAAAATAAAATCGCAGTGGGGAGAAGGATATTAAGGAAAAGAAAGTAGCAAAATTTAATCTTCTTAGTGATAGCATGACTAATGACTCCATAATTTGTACTCTGCTATTTTCTATCTACCACAAAGTTGTCCTGCTGCAAATAGTTCTTAATGTCCCAAAATATTTTTTAGCCACCTTTAATTTCTGAAGTGATCTCCCGCTTATCATGATAGCACTATCTTTTTGGAGTGGAAGAGAGGGTGTGTTGATGCATTCTGCCCTCCTCCACAAAAATGCAGAAGGTCCAGGGGGCAAAACTGAACTTGCTCTGACAATTCCTGCTTCTCCCTTTTCTCCACGGGCCTTGTCCTGGGAAGGGAGCTCATGCAAATTTCCCAGTGCCCCTCTGGCACTGGGAAAGGAAATTTAATCTAATTTACTAATTCACCCATAGGCTTATGATGAATAGAAAATGAAGAGGTGTGTCACCTTGTCCAGTGAAGTTGGGGGTGATGAGCTGAAACCAACAAATATATTACAGCGAAGATATCAAGCTGGACTAAAACCAAATTCTCATTGGTGAATTATTAGTCCGCTGTTCATTATGATGTCTAGTTTCAATCCTAATGAGGTGGAACTTGATGAGATAATTACTTGGAACTATAGGATTCTGTTTGCCCTCAACAAAAGCTTATAGTATGGTATCATCTTATCAAGCCTTTCCCTTTTTCTCAAAAGTTACTAGTTTTCTTTTAAATGGGATGTTTGTCTTTTCTCATTTAATGAAAATGGCATCTTGACTGCAGATATCTGGTACCTATCAGGGTTTATTAGTTAACCACCATCTGCAGACAGTTTCCTACTCAGTCTGGTTAAGAATCTCAAAAAAGGAATGTTGAGAGGATATTTACGGACAAATCTGGTGTAAAGTTGGTGCCGTGTGTATTGTTTGGTACAAAAAAGATGAAGTGAACTGGTGTTATTGGAACAGTTTTGGGTCAGGTGTTCCACACAGCTTGGGCCTATATTATAGAATTTGCACAAAGTGGGTTGCAGGTTCAGCTAACTGGCAATAGCACTGGAGCATGGACACTTCAGGCCCCTCTTGCATCCCACCCTTGCTGACCATTTGTTTCAACCTAGAATACAGGAGCATTTGTGAATGTATGGGTGAAAGAGTTCCTGCATTTTATTGCTTAGTCCCGTGGTGTCAGCATATGTTTATTTCACTGAGCAGTTACTCATAGTTATAGGGGGCTTTAAATCCCTTTTCCAAATAGGATGTGATATACTGGTTGAGCCTTGTCACTTTGTTCAGGAACCTCGAATTGCTGGATTTGCTGTAGTTTGGTAAGGAGAAGAGATGAAGGAAGCTGCCTTCAGACTAATAGTAACAGAAGGATTTTATGTGGGTTCCAGTCTCAAGGGTGCAGCAATATGTTATAGAAAGAGCACAGGACAAGCAGTTTGGTACTTACTTATCTTCTTTCCCACAAGTATCACAGACTTTGGATGAGGCACTAATTTTTCTCCGATTAAAGTTTCTTAGTTAAAAATCAGATTGACACTATAGAAACCTTGTGGGGATGTCAAAGGGCCAAATATATTCCTATTTTCAGAGTCTAAGACTGAAGGAGCTCCAGAAGAGCTGTGTTTGTAGCAATCAAGTGAGATTCTTTGAGGGAATGGGAGGGTGTGTTGAAATGTTGTAGAACTAAAGAAAAATGAGGAAAATAAGCAAATTGGATTAGTAGTTAGGATGGAAACAAAAGGAATTACCAAGTACTGGAATACAATCTTGTGCACTTTAAAATGTGGGAGAAAAGATGAAGGCACATATTTCTTTCATTCATTCATTCATTCATTCATTCATATCTCTCATCAGTAATGGCATTAGAACGGAATAGGGGCTTTATACTTTGAAGTCCTTGATTTTCTACACAGAGACACAGATAGGGAATGGACCAACTCTATAATGAGACCATAGGAGCTGCCATTCTGGATCAGACTTTCTATCTCGCCTCCACATCATTCTTGGTCTTTTAGCCAAAATCTAATGTAATATTCATTTTTGTCAACTTAATGCCAGACCTATCTTCAGTTTGTGGTCTCAATGTTGCATGCGTGTGAGGAGCAGAAGGTCATCTTGGAGCTTTCTTTGTGCCTGGACATAGCAATGCAGTGTCCCCAGGAACAGGGTTATGGGAGGAGGGAATACTGGTGAATGCAGAGACAAAAGGGTGCACGCAAGGTGAATATGCAGCAATATTTCTCAATAGTGACTCTATTCCCAGGCTCTAGTGACTCATAGTTCAAGGACTGTCTGGGCCAAAGCAAGTCTTTGTGTAAATTCTTTTCCAGGAATTTTCCAGATTTTTCTGAGCCAGGTAAATTTTAACATTCTGCAGCAAGGAGAGTGCGGTAATCCTCTCAACATGGTGTGTAAAGAAGCATCCCTTTCTCTTGGCATTGAACCCTCTACCTGCCTTTTCCATTTAAGCTCCCCTGGTTCTTTTTTTTGGAGACATAGAATAACCCTTCTCTCATTCACCTTTGTTGGCCACTTAGGATTTAAAAGGACTGCGTCATGTCTCTTTAAAAACTTGTAAATTATGGTTACGATACGAATACCGTTACCGTTAATTTAGTTTAATGGCAGGCTGTGTAAGAAAAAGCTAGCAGGAAGTTAAAACAATGATACATCCTTCAACAGACATTTCAGTGTGATTAAGAGACAATACGGGAGCTATTAACTGTCAGGCTGCAATGAAGTTAAACAGCTTGTTTTGTTTTTACTGGAAAGCAGAAGGACTATAAAGAATTTAAAATGTCTTTCAGATCAGGACTAAGGAGTTGCTTAGAAGCTATTTCCTCATGTAAAAACCCTACTGAGAGGTCTGAGCCTGAAGCTCCTAAACCCTTTTCATAGGGAATAGGTAGGAGAGTTGTGTAGAGAGACCATTTATAGCTCTAAAACTCTTTTTCTTTGAAGTTTGTCCTGTTCTTACAATTCAGACAGACAATAATGTGGTACTTACTCTTTCTTAGAAGAACAGAGGGAAGAAACAGAAGTAGTGAATCCTGTCAGACCCGCATGGATAAGCCCTGTTGACATCTTGGGCATTGAAACCCATGCCAGAGCCTAAGCAGAGAAGATCTTGAAAGTTCCCACGAGAACTGGTGAAGAATCAGGTTTTGTCACTTAAGGAGATGCAATGAGGACACTGTGGAGGGCATGGGCGTTTGGGAAGCCCTCCAGCCATTGTTTTCAATTTTATGTATTTTTAATGGTTTCAGGTTTTTGCCTGAATGGTATATATATGGTTTAGAGAACTCGCAGAAGCATGCAGTATCTTTCAGAAACCCCAGCCTACATTTCTTTAGACTTTAATACTTTTGTTGGCATTGATTTTTGTTATTAAATTATTTTTGGGTTTTTTATTTGACCAAATACTTTGGTGCTGGCTGTTTTGAATAAACTTACACTTCCATAGTCCTGACATTTTTAGCATGAATGTTCTCTTCTGTTTTAGCCACTGGTGTTGAAGCAAGATGTGCTGAGTAGCTGCAAGTACTTTTCAATACTTTTCAATACTTTTCAATACTTTTCAATACTAGTTGTCTCCTAAAGTTATCTCCTAAATAATCTTCAGGCTGGCTAAGTGTTGAATTTGAAGATGTTTAATCATGGGACCCAGAGGTTGTGTTCCTGGCTGTAGAAATGTCCTGTCTCTATTAGAGCAGGAAATTCAATCTCCACTTCCAGGGTTTCTCACTGACTTGCTTAGGGGTCTTTTGCTGAGAACACTGAAACCAATGAGGTAGTTTTAGTCTCTGTGGAACAAGTACATTAATTTCTTACAACTGTGTGGTCCATTGTGCTGTTTGGAAGCTCGGTAAAATTGATTAATGAAAGAAATTTATGAATGACACCTTTAGTTGTAAGGTTGGTGCTTGGAAATTTCTCTGTAGAAAAATACTTGTTGTTACAGTTGTCATTTTATCTGGGTTGTTCCCCACCAAAGGAATTGAATCTGTGAACTATTTCTTTACATGCAGCAAAATATTACTGCTGTGGAGTCATCATCATCTGTGGAGAAGTAGATGCCCAGCTTTTACTGTGCTCTGAAGTGCTGTACCAATGGTTTTTGTTTCTCCTTCCCTTGCCCCTGCTTTGGGCCTTGTGAAGAAATTACAGAGAGAGCTGTGGAAACATCTGTCTTTGGAAACTCAGGCCTGGAGTTCCCAATCTTAATGTCTTCAGCCACTGCAACCACCAGAGGCCAAATGTACCCACAGCATTCACAGATGGCAGAAGCCACAGGTACCTCGTGGGGTGACTGGCCCAGGGACACTTCCCTTTGTTGTGTGTTCATGACAAGGTGCCCCTCACCCTCTTCTCTTACACAGCTTCATTCCCTCAGAACTGGATCCCAGCCAATGTATTTGCCCCACTCAAATGAGGAGACCTTAACCACATACTCCCATCTACCTTTTACACCCCTGCAATCTGACATGGTAACATACCTTCACTAGCATTTTTATTTGTACAAAAACAGATTAAGCCCATGTTTGCTCTGTGTCAAGATATACTTGCAGATGCTTGGTAAAAGTCTCTAGCCATGATACTGTGCTCTCTATTGTATTGAGATACTGTATTGCAACTACTTACATGTAAGGTGTCTGTGCATGAATATTGCAAAGCATTTGAATTAGAGATTAAGGGATTATTAGCCAATGCTCCTGGCAGCAGCTGAGGAAGGCAGGCTTAGGAGCCTTGGCTGAGCGCTTGTCACCAAACCTGCACTTCCTTCCTCATCCAGCTTCCTGTTCAGCTCCCGAGAGCACTTCTGATCTGGGCAATGGGTTATTGACTCAAATGTTTGCCTTTTACTCTTGGTTGAATCTCCAAGTGTTTCCAAGCTGTGGTGCTGGCTGCTCACAGAACCCAAATGTGTTTAAAATGCTGCCCAGCTGGGGAAGAGATCAGTGCTCCCTTCCCACTGGTGGTCGCTGCTGTTGCAGGAACTGTCACTGGGAAAAAAGGCATGGGTCTGTGGCTTTTAGTCTCTTATGGGCAGAGCCATCTCTTGTAAGGCCTTGCTTTGGCCACTTTCCAACTGGGAGAGGTTAGAAAACAGTCTGGCAGCAGCTTCCAGGGGTCTTTCATGTCAGACAGACTGGACCAGGTGGACTGTTTCACTCAGGAGTTCGTGTGTTTTGCCAGCCAACTTCTTTTCTATGCCTAATGACTTTTACAGCACATTCTGGGCAGCTCCAGTTAATCTCATGCTTACATCCTCCTGTGATCTCACTCTGTTTCTTGGAGAATGAAGTGTGAAGGTGCAGTTGGCTTTTTTTGTACTCTAAACCCTCAGGCTGCCAGTGCTGGAAAGGGGTACACACAGTAGTGCTCCAGCTTATGCCTAATTTTTGAGATAACTGGAAAGGTACCTGTCCTTGCAAAGATCAGTCCTTCATTGGAGAAATCCTGATAGCATTGATATTTCAATGCAAATTAGTTGTAAATTATAAGCTCTGGTTTGTGTATATGAAAACACTCAGTTACATGCTGAAGTTACGCAGGAGTTTGGTTTGGGGGTTTTGGGGGGGGTTGTTTTGTTTGTTTGTTTTTTTCTTGAGTTTTTTTTGGTTTTTTGTTGTTTTTTGGGGGGGCTTGTTTGTTTTTTTGGCTGGCTGGGGTTTTTTTTTTAGAAAAGAATGTGAAAAAGGATGCAAATATTCCTAGAGAATAAACTGGCAATTACTATATTTATGTAAAGAGGATATAGAATACACAGATGGCTGGTTTAGTGCATACCACTGTACTGACATATGCAGAGAGCTGCTTTATGTACATGTGTGTAGCAGTAACTGAATATTAAAATTGAACAGTCATGTAGAACTCTCTATGTTTTCCCTCATTTTAAAAAAATCTGGTCTGCTTTATTTAGGCAATGTATTTCTATTCTTTTTGGAACGTCTGTACAATATTTACTGAATTCATGAGTCAAAATATTAACTCAGTTTTCATAAATTGAAGAACACTAACCATTTCTCATCTTGTTTGCATTTAATAGAAAATGCACAAGTTGAATAATAAATTTTGAGACTGAAACAAATTTTGCAAAAGAAATTCATAAAGATGCTTAGTTCAGAGAGGATGCATCAGATGAAAATTCCTCAATATGCTGGAATAATTGCAAACTCCTTTTTATAAAATTTATTAATGGGATTTTCAGATATTTCAAAGGATGATCACATGGAGCATTTAATAAGTTAAAGATTATAAACACTCCGTCTAGGGACGTGAATTGTTATTTGGGCCATCTTTAAAAGTTCTGCCATTTATTGAATAGTCTAAAACGGTCTTTATGAGCTGTAGGATTTCATTATGCAAATACCCATTTCAGATTTGTATGGACCACAATTAAAAACATAGCTGGAGAAAATGTGTTCTTTTTACTTTCCCAGTAGACATGCTCCAAAGGGAAGTCTTATAAATTAGGTCTCAAAAAGCCAATCAGAGACTTGGATCTAATAAAGGAATTTATTAATTAAAAAGCAAGCAGGTACCAGCAAAACAGCGCTGGGCGGCCGAGTGAGTCTCCTGCTGCACCCACGGCACCGCACCCCATGGTTACAAGTAACCATCTTTTATACTCCTTTGCATTTCCCTCCCCTTGTGTCCCCTCGTGGGCTTTGATTGGCGTCTCTTCGTGAGTCTTGATTGGCCGCTGAGTCGTCTAGGCTGGCGTGCTCTGCATTGTGGTTGTTGCTGGGCATAGTCCTCACTGTGGGGTTGCGCAGGCTCTTGGTGGGGGTTGTGCTAAGGCTAGGCTGCCTTGTGGCTGCCTCGTGGGGGGGTTGTGCAAAGGCACTTACAAACATAACAGCTTGCTTTAAAACAGAAACTATCTTTATAAAGGCAGAACTTAACAAAAGTAAAGAACATCTTTCTTAAACGATTTGTGAACTACACCTGGGATTTATCACAGGAAGTATCTCCACTAATTCAAATTATTTTAGTTCCAATCTAACTTGAGAAAATTATGTTTACACTATGTGCCCTTAATTTCCCTCTCTTGTTTTATTTCCAAGACTAACAGTTAAGATCTACTCTTGAATCAGGACAGAGGATGAGGCTTGCTTTCACTATTGCATGCCATTGCTAGGACATGTTAGGGCATGTTCTGAGGAGACCTTTACTTGCCAGCATCTTCAGAAGCATTGTATCTTCAAATGCACCTCTTTGTATAAGCTTAAAATGGCTAAATTTCATAAGAGATTTTTAAAAGAGTCACATATGAGGTGCAAATGAAGTCTACAAGAGTCTCTTCAGGACACTAATATATAAAATCTTCACCCCACAGAGTTATCATTCTGGTGTTAAGCTGCAAATGAAGTGGAAAATCTTCTGTGATAACAAGACATAATAGTGAAGCTTTGTGCTCCAGTTTTTCTGACTTACAAGAAATCATTGCTAGTATGAAATGGAGAATATTTTCTTCTCTTTCATGGCAGTGGTATGAATTTTGTTTTATAGAAATTATGGTTGTTTCATTAGGCTTTCTCATGTTCTCACCTAAGAGCGCTAGCAGTAATATTGCAGATGATGTGTTGTTTTGTACTCTTTATCTGAAGATCCCACAACAATATAAGATGAAATTACCCTGTGCTGGAAGCTAATCACATATTTTGTATCTTGTCCCCTAATGTTGCCAGATTGTATTAATCATAAATGTCAATGAAGTCTTCTGATGACTTCCTGACTTTTGACAAAAGGCCTTCATTTCAGCCTTTTAAATTCCAAGGTCAAGGGGAATGTAACATTCAGAATGATTATTAGCATTATTTTACCTTGACATTTCAGCCCTGCTTTCAGTTTAGCATTCCAAACAGGCAGTGAAGAGGAATGTTGTCTTTCAATTCACCGGAGGGAATTGCCCCAGTTAAACCTGACTTTAAGGATACCTAAAGCCCTGTATTAACATGCTGTCCTGTTTTTTTAGCAAGAAATACTTCATAAAGGATAGAAACTTTCATTAAAACAGTCAAGATTTACTGTCAGAAGAACAAGCAATTTTTGAATTGCACTTTTTCCCCCTAGGCTAGGATAATAATCAGTGCTTCTCATTTTCAGCGGAGTAAGTGGTTGTGCTGCCCCAAAGATTCTTTTGGCTTTTGTTTAAGCTAAAAGGTCGAAGTTACAATTTTGTCTCATCATAAACTTTTAGTGGTACCTTGTCAAAACCTTTTTACATGTCCAGGATCCTGCAGACATCCTTTGTACATGCCTGTATTTCCTTTTATTTTTTAACATCTTGTCAGGTAATAGGGACAGAATACATTTTTTGTGGGGTTTTTTTTTTTTTTTCCCAGCAAGGAAAAGTGTTTTCACCAAAGCACGGATGAAAAGAAGACACAAACCACTGCACCACACACAACCCTGCAGCTATTTGACCTTGATTGGGTGGAGAGTTGGCAGTCTGGTTCGGTCATACAATTTTACTTACTCACTTCCTGCAAACTTTTGATGACCCTTGAGATTCTGGAAGTCTGTGTCGATAATGAGGTAAATAACTGTATAAACATCATTCACTGTAATTTGGTCAGAAAGCAGGTGCATACAGACAAACCACAGACACTGGTTAGTCTTCAGACCATGGGCTTTTTTTGGCACAGTATGGAGAATAAATTGAGTTCCTATGATGAGCACAATTTATTTCAATACTCATGTGCCCATTCAGTTCATGGCAAAGTTCTGCTGTAGAGAAAAAAGGCAGCCACACTGCAAAAGGATATACAAGACTGCATAAGTTTAGCTCCATATTCTTTTTAGCTGCTTTTCCTACTTTTCTGTGCCTTTCTGTGAAACCTTGAAGATAAAATTTTTTTGCTTGTTTTGGGCTGTAATTCATGGCTACTCTCCAGCTGATAGCAAATTGCTATTTGCATCTGTTATGGTTGTGTGCCCAGTGTGTGATTTTACACAACTGCTGTGGCCTGTACTGTTTCAGTGGAAGTGAATTTTATTGACTTTTACTAAAATTTGACTTTGGGACTTCACCTAACTGGAAAGTAAATTGATTGATGCTGACACTCCTTTTCTTCTAACCTCTAGCTCCATGCAGATTCATAGTAGAAATGCTTTAGTCTCCAGCACAAACACACTCTTTCTCAGATTCTTTATTTTAAATTAGAAATCTTGCATAAATATCAGATGAACATATAGTTCACTGCATGAATGTATAACAATCTGCAATGTTTATTCCCTCAGAATTTTCAGGCAACTTTGACATTGCCTTCTTACTTAAATGCTGTCAATTTTGACATGGCTTCTCAGCTAAACATCAAATTGTACAGTAATATCAGAATGCTTTCTGTGAAAAGTTGCTTAAGGAATGCACATGCCGAGGAAGTCCACAGGAGTCTTGAGCCCATTTCCATTTTCCATTTCCTTGCCTGTTTCCTCCTATTAGATATGTACTAAGAATAGATGACTAATCTTCAGTGAGTTTATGGCCAGCAGTTCCTGACCTGTTCCTAGTTAGCTTTCAGTGGCTTAAGCAGTGCTGTGATTAATTGTGCTGATAAGAGAAGTGGAAGCTTCTTTCCTTCTGCCCGCCAAGCTTAACAAAAGCAGTGAATCAGATGTACATGGCAGGAGTAAAGAATTGATATGACTGTGGAAATGATCCTGTGCTGTCTCAACTAAGGATCTGGCCCTTTTTGTGAAACAAAATTAAGTTTTTCGCTTACTTCATCACATAGGTGCTGCAGTAAAGCACATACATTGCATGCATATATGTAATGTAAGGATATAAAAGAAACTGTTGCTGGTCTTTTACATAATAATTTTTACTTAGTACTATGTGGTGTTGAATGAGGGTGTGAAAAGCATTCCATTGAACATACATAATTTCCCTTCTTTTTCCCCCTGTCCCTACATTTATGATGTACTTTTTAATTCTGTAACAAGGTTTCCCAGATATCTGAATGTCTCATTGGTGTTAATTTATCACATGGGACCCTGCAGAGTGGGAGAGATTCAGAAGATCTAGCTGTAACCTAGCAAAGCAAGGTTTTCTAGATCCCCATTGTCCAGCTGCTTTTGGGTGGCTGCCTTCTGGGGTTTCCTCTGTATTCCTTTAGGATTACCTGACCCCATAAAATCACTTTTCCTTGTACTAGCATTTACTTCAGTGTCTCCAGCAAGCATGGGATTGGTGGATTTCAGGGCTGAGAATACAAATCTGTCACTTTCTGGAGAGCTCTTTTATTTTTGTACAAGCAGTACAAAAATTCTTTCCTCACAATGCACTGCAGCCCACAAATTCACCTTTTCAGGAGACACTCTGGTGTCATTTCTACCTTAATTAGTCCTTTGTACAGTCCCACTTCTATGCCCTTGGAACCTAAAGCTTGGGAGATAATTATTTTCATCCCTGAAGAGAGGTCTTTCAAAAATCCCTTTGCATCTTGTGAGTTAAGTGTTTAATGTTTCAGCTGGAGATTGGTAAGCACAGGAACAGAAACTGAGTGGAATGCATTGTGTTCAGTGCCCATCCATTTTAAATAATTTTCCTTTTAGCCCTAAACTTCCTTTTAGTAATACATAAATAATGTGTTTGGAGTTTGCAGTGAAGAGGAACTAGAGATTACTTTTCCCCCTTTCAACTGGAATAATCACAGAAGGAGTGTCTGGCTGATAATGGATCTGCTGCAGCACAACTCCAAGGCCTTTATTGTCTGTGTTTTTCATTAAGTGATGTATGTCTTCCCAGTAATACAGAAATGCTAACAAAGGAGTGTTGTCAAGTGTGGAGGAGCAAATTGATTCAAATTTATTTTTGGAGTCAAATAAATTTTCTCGAAACATTAAAAATAAAAAATTACTCCATGCTGACATGAAGTCCTAAAAAATTGGTCTGTTGAGGTAATTTATATGTGTGTACACACACAGACAGGTATTCTGGTCTGTCTTCTTAATTTGAGACAGTTATAAAAGTGATTGAAAACAAAGGGGTTGTTTGGGAGCACTGCTTCAGTGAATCAAAACTGTTAGGGATTTTACTGTTGTGGAAACAGGATTTATTTAATAGGCCTCTCTAAAATGTTTTTTCCCTCTCCCTCCAAGCCAGAGTGGACACTGGCATGTGAGATGACTGCAGGCTGTGAATTTTCAAAGAGGTTTAAAGTAACAAGACCCCCCAGTTGCTCTGCTAATGCTGCTGCTGCCATTCAAAAGAATTCTGCAAGTGTTTGAATTGCAGAGGCAGCACAGTAATTGAGGAGACTTGTTCAGGGAACAACTTATGAATGTTTCCTTACCCGAGAGCTCTTTGGTCTTACATGAAAGCAAATGTAGCTTAAATAAACCTAGTAAAAACCTTAATGTAACAACATTGATTTTCTGATTTGTGCTTTTTTTTCCTGTTGGTTTTTTTTTTCCTTTTTCTTCTATTTTAATGTATTTTCTAACAAATTACAGTATTCCACCCATTGCCTAAGACGTTTAAAACAACCCAATTGAGCAATTAAACAGGTTTCCAACAGCTTCAGTTACAAAGCCATTGGGCTGCATGGAGAATATGCTGGCAACAAACAACTGATATAATTTAATGAGGTGTAACTGAGTAATTTGGGGCATCCAGCAGGTTTTTGCTATAAAGGCCTATATCAGAAGGCCTCTTTAATAAGTATCCTGTGATTGGCTTTTGGAGTTGTCTTCACAGAGCAGTTTTGAAATGCATTGTGGTGATGCTGATCTATGGGCCCTGAGCTCCTGCTTTTCACTCATTTAATTAATTAAAGAAAAACAGAGCCAGAGGATAAGTGACTCTAAGGTCCCATACTTTCTTTTCACATTGTAGTATTTACAAGCAACTTGAACAGGGAGAAGGTGACCTTGCTTGTAATTGTAACATTCTGTATTTTTTAATATGAGGAAAAATCTTTTGTCCTTTACATTCACATGCTCTTAAGTTATGAGTAGTGAGTTGCTTTAGATTTGGATTCCTCTGTTAGGGAGGTTGTGTCCACCCTCTGTTGCAGAAGTGGTCATAACTTTCCTGAACTTGTGTGTCATTACAGTAATAGCACTATTTTGAAAGCACTTAGTATTGCACACTCCATGACACTGCTTATGTACTCTGTGGGTCTGAAAACATCTGTGATGCGGTTATTAAAAGGGACAGTAATGGACACTAAACCGAGAACTACAAAAAAAAGGATCATTTTTGCCCTTTTATTTTTCAAATACTAAATTGAAATGCATTGATCCATGTAATAGTTATTTCTCTGGTGTGAACTGCTACCAGGTCTGCTTTTTCTTGTCAGTGCGATGTGAGTCCATAATGCCCTGGCTTTGATCAAGCCTTCCCTGCTTTTGGAAGGCCAGATGTCTGAAATAGTCCTTCCTAGAAAGCAAGTCCACTAGCTCAAACATACTCAGGTCTTCCCCAGAAAGACAGAGACCTCTCCCAGAAAAGTGCCCTCATCCACTGCCCTCCCAGACCAGCTGCTGGGCTCATCTGCTTTGCTCAACCACTGAGCAAGAGCGAGGGAGCAAGTAGGGAATTTCTGCCTTAGGGAAGTGTGAAATACAGATTTGAATGTATGGTGCCTAGTACTGGCTGTTGATAAATATTACAGTCTGTTTGACCGAGGATGGGTAAGGGGTGTCCTGGAAGCTTCCTGTGTCCCATATTTTAAACCCCGGCCAGAGGGTGTTGGTGAAATCACTGCAGTGAGCAAAGATGGCTCTCTCAAAACATCAGAAGGTTTTGAAACACACATCATGCCAAATAGCAGGTAGCTAATGGGAGGGGTCTCCACCAAATGCTAGTTTTTAGTCCTGGTCTGTTTGATCAGTTTGCTACCAAAATGTGTTCCGCTACCAAAATGTGTTCCACTTCCAAAATGTGCCCAGTAGTTTGAATCAGTATTGGTACTTTGGTACCATCACTTCATCACTAATATTTGAGATGTTTTTTTCTCAAATTTACACTGTTGGCTTTCGACAATTTAATTTATTTTTTTTACTGCTGTGTTTCAACCTCATTGCCTTCCAAGCCCTGACTATTTTGTAAATAACTCTTACTAGTACTTTACAGAGAAGGTAACATTTCTCATCATATTCATGAAGATTGCAAAAAGATATCTATTTCTTTACCTTAATCTTGATGACTGAACCGTAAAATAAATATGTTAATCAACACCCAGTTGCTTCAATATTTATGCTGAAATAATATCTCATGACTGGAACTCCTTTTAGGTAAGGGTGGCTTATAATCCATTAACTTTAAGTGTTTCAGGATGAAAGTAGATCTGATACTTTTGACAGCATACTCAAAACACCACCTAGTATAAACCAAGCCAGAATGAAGGTTTAGGTGGCTATGTCTCTTGTCTCTTTACCTGTGAGCAGTTGCTTTTAAAAAGCATTGTATTTCAATCAGATAGTAAAACAATAAAGATCTACATCTGCTTGCGTACATAGGCCATTCTGGAAATTCTGCTGGAAAAGTTGCTTGGAGGTTAGCCTGATGATGCCTGCTTCCTTGTTTGATTTTGAGAGTTTTTTCCCAGGTGTAGATGCTCAAGTTATGGACGAATACAAATGAAGTTAGAAGCACTGCAGTCAGGCTGTTGAAATTATACACTCAGGATAGCTAGGAAATATGTTTTGCATGGGCAGCTACTTGAAATGTTTTGCAAGTTCTTCTTAGGCACCTATGGAAAAAAGAAAGCTGACAGGAAAACAAAAGTCTGGCATTGCTCGCTCTAATAGCTGAAAGCCTGGGGTTGGAGCCCAAGGTCTGAAATAGAAACAGGCAACATAACAGTCCTTTTTGGTGAGTAATATAAAGCCTCTGTTAGAGTTTCAACTCAGATCAGTCCTAAATATAATGGCAGGTGAACTAGCAAATAGTGGAGAGAAACTTGTTGAAAGAAGGAGAAAATGAGCTGCATTTTTTCTTGGTAAGCTCTATCAGAGAACTGACTCATTGACTAAAACTGGTTAAACCAGGATGCTTGAGCCTTCAGGAATTAGATGCCTTTACAGGCATCTGTTTAAGAGAAACCCACACCTTTCATTTAAAAAAAATGCCGTTCTACTTTAATGGGCCAAGTTGTCTTATCCAGAAAACTTGGATCAAAAACTTTGGTGGATCGTCAAAGCTGATCGTAACCACTGTGGGTAGAAAGCCAAAGTGAAAAGTATGGGAAGGTTTTTCATATCTCCTGCTTTCCTTTTAGCTGGAAATGCCAGAGGAGGTACTCTCTCATTTCCCGTGTGGTTGTTTCCCCTTTTCTCATCATACTTGGAAACCTTAGTGAAAAAGGGGCTGTGGTTCGTGATTGTGAAACCTTTTTCTTGTTTAGAGGGCAATGTGACCTGAGCAAAAGGGTAATATGTGCTAAGAAATAGGTGATGTTATTATTCCTTCTGTGTTTTTCCACCACTAGCACAAACTTGGACTTAGCAGTGAGAAGTACTGAGGCTGTAGTCTACTACAAATGCCCTCATCTGTGGTTAATGGAAGTAAATGATGCTTAGCATCTCACAGGACTTGCCTTCATACCCCAGTTTAAAAGAGGGCTTAAGTAGGTTACAGGAGGGCTTTTGCTGCCTTTTTCATAAAGGTCATCTTTTTCCATTCCCTGCTTCAGAAACAAATCAATTTCGGAAAAGTCATGAGTGGTAACAGAGAGGGGCAAACTTTACCCCATCAAGTCTCCCCCCTCTAAAGTCAAGGAAAGCACTCTTGGTATGTGAAATTAGTCAGCTCAAGGGGGAATTTAAGTGCTCTCCACTCATCCGAAACTGTCTCAGGAAGGTTTATGAAACTCCAGAAAGGCAGTTGTAAGATTGTAGTGGGTGGGAAGACCCAAGAAACTGGGTGGAGTGGTGAAAAAATTTTAAGAATAGCTGGCAATTAATCTTAGCTCCTGGGACTTAGGGACTTTCCAATGCTGGCAGGTCTCAGTATGTGTGTTGTTACTCAGGCTGCATGCCAAGAATATTTAATGCTGACTGCCGAGTGTGTTGGAGAAAAGTCATTGTGCAGACACTGTCACTCAAAGGAAATACGCCACACCATAATCATTGGTTCAGCAGTCATTTTGCAGACAATGAACACTGACATTTGGATACCAAATGGAACAAATAGCAAAAAAGGTGGGTGGGTGGGGAAACTGACTTTTTGCTAGTTAAGACCATTAAATTTGTTAGTATATGTTGTCTGTACGTGGGTCCTGAAATGCTGTTGCAGTTTTGATAATGACAGTGCTGTGAGAGGATGTTAGGGCACAGAGGGAAAAGCTGATAGTTGAAATAACAATGGCCCTTTGTGGTGAAAAAAACCCCCCACATCGCTTTCCTGAAAAAATGTACAACATAAAGCAGTAAAACTAGAGAAGAATTAATAAAGGGTGGCAGAAAAAAAGGAAAACTGAGTTTGGATAAATGTTTGGTAAATATGTGAGTTACCCTGCAGATTTCAACTGAGCCTGGACTTCAGACCTCATTTTGTGTAATATGCTACCTGTCATTTGTGACAGGCTGGGATGTGCCCTTCCCACTGCAATATGTCAGGGACTGCTTATGGAATGAGCCTATTTGAGAGCTGGGCTGAGTGGGGTGACCGACTGAGCAACTGAAGATCTGGGGGTCTTGCTGAACTGAGCCCAGAAAAGATGCAGGGCTATGGGAAATGTGTGAACATGGCCATGCTGTTGCCCCACATATGTCCATGCAAGGAGCTTCCAAGGCACCTCATCAGCACCAGGGACACCCACGCTGTGCACTGCATGGGGTGCCCCTGACACTAAGCAGAGATGCTGGCACTCCCTGGATCCTTGCCTGCACCCGCCACATCCCGCCTGTCACCCTCCAGCCCTGCCAGCGTGCTGAGGCAGCTCCAGGAGAATGGGAGAAGCAGGAGACAGGCAGAAAGGCAAACACACTGCAGTGAGAGGCAGGGCCAGTTGGCTGTCTTACCTTTGAGACTTGACTTGATAACCCCGGTGCCGGCGCTGGTCTCTTGCAGATTATCAGCCAGTCACTGCCTCAGATGTGCAGGACAGGATCACTGCCACACTTTGTCACTGTCCTTGAGGGAATACATGTAGTGCTCCAGGGCACTTTGAGAATGTCCTCAATTATTAATAACCATTATGATTTTTTCTGTCCGACTCTGAAGTCTTGCTGATCATCATGGATTATTTATTCACCCGAGTGCTGATTGCACCAGTTCTGTATCATCAGCCCTCTAGTGCCTGCCTTTCTGGCTGGTGTCTTTTTTCCTATGCAATATCCCCTTTTAGACCACAGGTGTAGTGCTCTGTCTGATCAACAGATATATTCTCTGTTCCCCACATTGTAGATGCAGCCATAGTCTTGAGGCTTCAGAAAGTTCAGCCATGACCTTAGTTTAATCAGGACATGCTTGTGGTAAAGAACAGGTAAAGGATGAGCAGGGCTCAGCTTTGTTTTTGCCTCAAGGTTGTGTCCCACAGAGATTGTAGTGGTAATAATGGTATTTTTCATACGATCATTTCTGATGTTCAAGACATCCTTCTCCTCATCCAACTAGTGGTGATGTGTTTCCCTTCCTGCTGCTTTTCAGTGATAGCTTGATGTCTGTTCATCATCATCATGGTTTCCTTACCAACAACTATGTGAGACAGCTTGTTCTGAAGGCAGGATCACCTTCAGCTTGGGGAATTACTATTCCTGGTCTCGTGAAAGCCATCTTTTTTATCCATCATTGGAATACAGCCTGTATGTATTCTTTTGCCAGCCTTTACCTCACAAAGTATTTTTCTGCCTGAAAAATACTGCCTAACTAGATCTGGTAGGGTATTTTTCAGACAGACAGACACAGGTGTGGACATCACAGGTTGCCCCTCTGACATGGCAGTCCTGTGCACACTCCACGGCTGTGATGATGTAGGCCTTACCCTGTTTCCGCACTCACCACACAGAGCTGACTCCCAGCAGGCTCTGTGGGAGGCAGTCTCAAATGTGAGTTGTCTGGAATACCAGTGATGTGGAACTTTCATGGAGCTCCCACAGGGCACAGGATGCTCCTGAGGTTTATTTGAGCAATGAAGGCCCTTCACGTCTTTGTCAGTGCAGGGGGATGGCATTGTGTGTCCTGGATGCCACCAGAACTCTCTGCAGAAGCAGCTGCGGAAACCAGTTCTAGAAAGATGAATGACATGGGAGAAGCATAGGCTAAATAAAGGGGCAGGCAACAGGTTAGGAAAAGATTGGAATAAATGGTCAATGTACAAAACCTGCAGACTGAGATCTAGATCCTGAACTGAGCAGATAAAGGGAATGAGCAAAGAGGACATATTCACAGGAACTGAGAGCAGTAAGCATCCAAGTAAGTTTGTTGTCCACCCTTGCTTTTAATTGTTTTCTGCCTAAGTATGAAGAATACATGTATTACCTATTTTACACCATAGAATTACACTGCAGAACAAACCAAGCATAGCAGTGCTGGGCTGGGGAGAACGCTCATGGGCCAGAGTCCTTGACTGAGGGAAAATAAGTGAAAAGAAGTGAGTCCACAAGGGGTTGAGAGTGCACTTAATGGGTAATGTTAAACCAGTCTAAAGGCTTAGTGCCTTCAAAAAGGCTATTCCCTTGATTTATTCCTTTGCTTCCACAGTGAGTAGGGAGTTTTACTAGTGGGAAGGGTCTCAAAGTCTGAAGGTCTTTGTGGCTTCAGGAGTTTTTTCAGCCCCAGGAGCAGGAAATTGGAGTATGAGGCTGGGGAAGTGGGACCCCTGCTTTAGGGTGGTGGTCTGCTACTGGAAGAGCCAAACCTGCTGTGCAGAACCAAACTCTCTCTTCAGCATCACTAAAACTCTCAGAGCAGGTTCCCAGGGGAGCAGTGGAGCAGTCACCCCCAGGTGCCCAGCGCTCTGAGGTTTAGCTTTACTCCCGGAGGGGTAGAGGCTTGTCTTCAAAGCGAAGACCTGAAGCAGGTCATGTAAGTTGGAGAGGAGAAGAGCTCCAGAAGAAAGCTGAACACCAGGAGCTGAATGTGGTAATAAGAGCATTTTTAATGTTGAAGTCCTATTGTGGGTTTCACTGTGTTTACACATGGCTAATTCATAACATTGTTTTCTTTGATTATGAGATATAGATAGCTCCAACACAGTCATAAAAGCAGATAAAATAATTTACAGAGTACATGTGTGCATATTACATTCAAAAAATAACCTATGGGCTTGGTGGTATATAAATTGTTAACTGAATGCTTGTATAAAATTGTCATCTGGTGTCACCAGCGAGACAAGATTATAGACAGTGATGAGACAGTGATGTTACTAATGCTATTGACATGCAAGAAGCAGCAGCAGGAATTCTTCCCTGAATCTAAGCACATAAAGCCAGAGAACAGTGTGTCTGACAGGGAAGAGCACCAAGAGAATGCTGATTTTCTGTAATATTTTTATGTTGAGTTTTTCCCATTTATTTTCTTACAAAGAGGTTGGTTTGTTTAGCCTTGAGGCTGAAATTGGCTGTACTTTCCAAGGACAGCAAATTTTGTGTGTGGTACAAGCAATAATATTTTCAAAATAATATCTTTGCAAGGCTTGTGAATACAATAATTTGGAGGTGCTAATTTCTGGGATGTTTAGGGACAGTGTCAGTGGAATCAGTATTCAAAATTCAGTTAGAGTAAATACAGCATCACCGTGCAACCTTTATGAGAAAACCCCAGCATTTTGTGTTACACGTACAGACAGCCCAACATGATCAGAAGAGATTCCTCAAGCACAGGCAGAGAGTAGGACTCAGCCTGAGCTTTGGGCATCTTTTAAAAGAGTCCTTGTTACTGAGTGTGTTACACTCCTCGCCCCCAAGGATGTCTTCTGCTTTAAGTGCTTTGCTGCCTCAGAGTGAAGGAGGAGGGAGCAGCGTTGTTGAGAACAGGAGGTTAAGGAGCAACCTGATTGGGGAAGAAGCCAAACTAAACAAAGGTTTAGAAATATAGCTGAAAATAGTATAACTTACAATTTTCCTCTGCCAGTGGCTGACACACCATATTTTTTGTTCTTTAAAACCACAGCGAACCATTCCCAAAAAAGGAAGTGTAACCTCTGTTTTCTACCCTTCTGTCCTTCCCCTCATCTGGGGAAAACCTTTCCTTGCTGTATTTCTCAGGACACATTTGACTGGAGGGTTTCTTCACAGCGTTTCTGCTGGGGGCTGTTTGTTTTATCTTGCATTTTGCAGCAGATAACAGACCTGTACGCTGCATAGATTAGAGTAGGCAAATTTTGCCACTGACTTCTCTAGGCACAGATAAAATGCCTTAGTCACCCCCTCATGTCTATACTTAAAGCAAAATTTTTAAATGTCTGTTAATGGGATCCCTGAGTGATCTCTGCATTTCCTTTTCTTCTCGCCTGGCCAAGTGTGCTCGCTAATGAGACTCAGGAATATTAAAAGTGGAACTGGGAGCAGAGCAGAGGCCAGCCTAATAAATCTGCTGCTAGCTCAGACTCTGTGGTGATGTGGCTGCACCCGGAGGGAGAAAGGGCAGAAGCTGGGCCTCGGGCCCAAGGGACAGAAAAGGAAGTCAGCCATGGGCAGGCAGAGAGGCAGAATCTCAGTTGCTGAGGGCTGAAGGCAAAATGCAGCTTCTGAAGGAGTGCTGGGGGCAGGAAAGTGTGCAAAAAACAGGCTGTAGCAGTTTTGTTTCAGGTGGCTGTACTGCAATGAGAGGATGAGTGGTTTTGGCATAAAAGGTTCTCTATAACTAAGAATAGAAACTGAGAATATGTATTTTTAAAATTTATATATATATATATATATATATATATATATAAAATTATAAAAGGTTAATGGCTTAATTTGGAAGCCTCTTCCAGGAAGACAAAGCAATCAATTTTTCTCCTTCTAGTACAGCCAAGATTTTATGCTGACCAAGCTCTGACTTCAAAGCTGACCCTTCTCTGAGCAGGGGACTGGGGGAGGTCCTCCCAAAACCTGAATGTTCTGTAATTCTGTGATTCTGAGAAGTGAAGGTGAAATCCCTGCTCCATTCACCCCTGATGTCAGCAAAGCTGGAACCTTAACCTAAGAGTGTTGATTGTAGCAAGTCATGGCCAACAGAGGAAAAGCAATTTAGACGTGAAAGGCTCTATATGTTCCAGGCTTGAATTTGATGGATGTTGGCTACAGTAGCTTGCTTGCCATGTTAGAGCCACAGACTCCTGTGAAACAGACAGGTGATACCCACTTCCCACAAAAAATCCTTACCCAAGCAGCACTCATTTAGAAATTGTTTGGTAACTCACCAGCAGAGGAGAGGATTTGAGTTGTCCTAGTGGTTTCACCACTTGCTCATATTTCTCTCTACCATGTGCAAGCATAAGGAATGCTTTAAAGAGCAAGATTATGGCTGTTTGGAGTTTCATGTGCCTCCAGGCCAGGCAAGGAGCAGGCTGGAGCTGTGTCTGTTTGGCACATTGCAGCAACGTGGGTTTTAGGATTCCATGTGCTCCTTTGTTCCTCTGCTTTGTATACCATTGGTTCATTTTGAAATATGCTCTGCTGTACCTCAAAACCTATTGGTGTGTACCCTCCTGCCCATCTTCCCTTTGTCCTCCTGGGACTGGCTCAGAGAGAGCCAGCCCCTGCCCCCTCTCCTTCCCCTTAAAAGGCAGAGCCTGGATCAGCTCGTGGTCTTTCCATCTCTGGGCTGGCACCCCTTATCCCGTTCCTGCCTTTCCTTCCCCCCTTTCTCCTCCCCTGCAACCCCCTTTTCCCCGTTACCCCAAATAAACCAATCTGCCAGAACAGAGATGGAGTCCAGTTCTTCCTTCGTATCACGATATTCCTGCTGAATTGATGTGGTTGGAAGACTGCCGCCATGCCGCGGAACCTCGGGGGCCACCCGCCCCGGATCCGGTGGGATTACAAGAACCAGGGACCCGGTCCGGGGGGGCAGCTGGCCTGTGTCCCCCTCCTGGACTGCGTTACAACAGCACATGAAAAGGGAGGTTTGGTTTCAAGAACTGTAAGTCTGGTGATGTGAGCATCAAGTCCATACAAGTGTGAGAGAAGAATGCTGCTGGAAGAAAATAGTTGTTCTCCAGAAGGGCCACTGGCTTGGACTGGAAAACCCTATCAAAGACAGAACATATGAAGCTGTAGATGATTAAAGCTATGAAGCAGCTCTAAACCTATGATGAATTAGACACTTGGTGGATGCCAGAATCTCTGCAAAGTTACTTGCAAATACTAAATTTCACTATTACTCTCTCACTGACTGTTTTTTTTTATTGTGCCTTCTTTAAAGATGATAATGAGTTGCAGTGATCCAGAAAAAATTGTTTCCCTGAAGTTATTTAATTTGAATTATTTCTCCTCAATCACATTCAGAAGAGACTTTGTAGAGGGAGGACTACCAAAACTCTGGAAAACAGATCCAAACAGCTGAACTTCATCACTTCGCGAAAGATTAGGAAGGGATGAAACCTCAGGCTTTTGACTGAAGTTGGCCAAAGTAAATACAGAGTGGAACCTTTAGGGGTTATGATGAAAAAGTAGCAAACAAGTAAAGCCATCAAATATATTCAAATCACAGGTTGCATGGGATATTTTCTAAGACTGATTTGATTAAGCCAAACCATCATCTCTTTTGAGCAAATAATGTCCTTTGTTTCATCAATACTCCTGACATCAGTGGGATTATTTGTATAAGAAATTATTCTTTTATGTGAGTGAAAGTATTACAATCTAGTCCTATGTTTGGATGTTATATCCCCATTTATATTTCTTGTCCATTTAGATTTGGAGCTCCCTGGAAAAGAATGACCTTTTCATATGTACAGAGTGCAATTGGTTGTGATTCCCCCACAGTCATATATCACTTATACTAAAGAGCTTAAGTGTCAAAAGGAAATATCTTTACTTCTGTAAGAATATTCATTTTTATATAATTTCCTCTGAATTTAGACAAAATGGCTACATTCCCATTGAATACTTTATTTATGTCTAAATTATTAATTCCCATTTGGCCTGTTCTACTCTAAAGAGGTTTGGTGAACACAAAGTCACTGGCAATAAGCAGAACTGTGGGTGTGATCTTTCTTACTGATCTTTCTATCTTAAATCAAAGGTTATTCCATGTTATGTCTGTTGGAGTTTCTTTATACTATTCACTTTATGGATGATTGGATTTGAATAATATAGGAAAAAATGGTGTGTATGGATCCTTGTTAAAGGGCAAGAAAGTAAGTGGCATAGGCCTGTGACAAGTTCATTTTAAAAGAGAACTGGCAGGGGAGGGTTATGCTATGGAAAATATCTTTTCGTCTGAGATCACAAAGTTTGCCCAGGGTTGGAGGGAAACTCAATACTCCAAACTGCATTCAGTGCTGAAGCACAATTAGAATGAGTACCTTCCTGTGAATGTCTTGGCTAGACAGATATACCTGGAGCTCCAAGGGGCCACAGCTCCAGCTAGCCTGGGTACCACTGCTCGCAGTATGAAACAGCTAGAGGACAGGCAGACCATCTCAGGCAGGTCTCTTCTGTGTTTCTGTAATTATCCTTTGAGAAGGCAGCAGGGGCAGCCCCAGTGCAACCACCTGAGGGGTTGAGCACTACAAGGGTCAAAGCACAATTAGCTTTCTCCAGCGAGTCTTTACTTGGAACAGCCTGGATACCTTTTCTTTCTGCAAAACCCACACACACTGGGGCTAGCAGACAGCCTAGGTGTTGCTCATTTTGGGAAATGTTTGTAAATTTTTTAATTGTCACTGTCTTAGACTGCTAGGACCATAAAAATCAGATCAGGTATTTAATCAAAAGCTTTTCTGTTGACAGGGAGCAGGACAACTTTTTTTTTTCCCCAGTAAAGTTGTAGTCAGTAATAAATATCTGGGGTTTGAATATGCCTTTGTGTTGTTGTATACTTGCCACTCTACAGTGCAGTTCTGTAACTCAACAAAATTTCCTGAAGTATTTATTTCCCACCACTTTTTGTATTGCTGCTGCATTCCTCCTAAAGGAGAGATGAATGCTTTTGCTGGGGACTATGAATTTCTTCACAGAATTCATCTGGGTTTTTTCATCTAGTCCAAACCCCTGCAAAGAGCAGGGACATCTTCAGCTAGGACAGGTTGCTCCAAGTCCTGTCCAACCTGTCCTTGAATGTTTCCAGGCATGGGGCATCCACAACTTCTCTGGCAAGCTGTTCCAGTGTTTAGCCACCTATTTGTATTTTTTTTAAACTTATGTCTAGTCTAAATCTAATCTTTTCTAATTTAAAACCAGTCATCTTTGACCTAGTGTAGCGGACCCTGCTAAAAATATTTGTCCCCATCTTTCTTTCAAGTCTGTTTTAAGTATTGAAAGGCCACAAAAAGGTCTCCCCAGAACCTTCTCCAGGCTGAATAACCCCAGCCCTTTCAGTGTTTCCTCATAGCAGAGGTGCTCCATCCATCTGGTCATTTTTGTGGTCCTCCTGGATCTGCTCCGAGAGGTGCATGTCTTTCCTGTGCTAGGCACCCCAGAGCTGGATGCACTGCAGGTGGGATCTCACAAGGGTGGAGTAGTGGGGCAGAAACCCCTCCCTCACCCTGCAGCTCATGCTGCTTTTGATGCAGCCCAGGACAGGAATTGCTTTCTGGGCTGCAAGTGCACATTGCCAGTTCATATCCAGCCTCTCATCCACCAGCAACTCCTTCTCCTTGGAATGCTCTCAATCCATTCTCTACCAAGCGTGATTTCAGCTTGGGATTGCCCCAGCCCAGGTGCAGGACCTTGCACCTGGCCTTGTTTAACCACATGAGCTTCCCTTCTAGTTGGATTGCAGTCCTACAGCTCTTACCATCCTCCCTGTCCGTGTGTGTTCCCTTGGTCAGGCATGTATGCTTGAGCTACAATCACCTCACTGCACGCTGCCTATTATGAAGCTGCTGTTTATTGAATTTCTAGGAAATGTCAAGAGATGTATCCCTCCTTATTTTATTTTTCTTTTTTACAAGTAGTACACATGGAACAGGAAAATAAAGTGTGTTCTTTACACTATTCAAATTGCCGTTTGGGAACAATACATGTCAGCTCCAGGCTTAAAGTGTTAAATAACCTTGTTTCATAAACACGCAGCTATTTTGCTGAAACAAACTGCTTCATCAAAATGCTGAAAAATGTACTGTACCACTGGGACAGTTCTGCCACAGACAGCTTTATTCCTCTCTCTTCTGTTATTTGTGCTTTAGGAAAAAAAAAAAAGAAACAATATAATCACTATTGTTTTTATTACTCAAATATTTGCTCTGGAGCCTGGAGAAGAGAAATAGTTATTATACGTTATGTAAATTATATCTTTAAAGGAAGCAGTCTTAAAACACTGCTACATTAATCCTTCTTCAGCACATAGCACTTCATTCTTCTTTGGCTGTTGACAAACAAGGCCAATTAACATCAGCAAGATAATTAACTACAGCTCCAGGTAGTATTTGCATCCAGTCTATTACTGTTTGGAAGCTGTCTCTCCTCCTTACCTCCTTGCAGCTTGAAGGTGCTAATTTTAACACCTACAAAGTACGGAGTTTAGATTTGATTGAAAGGAGAGTAAGAATGCTTTTTTTCCTTATTATTAAAATATTAGGTGAATAATTATAATAGTGAAGTGATTTCAACCTTCTGCTAGACTTTTTTATGTTTTCCACAAATCATTTGCACATTCTGGGATGCTTTTTTAAAATTTCCTATATTCCATATGGCAAATAATTCTTTTTCAATGTCATGTACTTAGAGCGAGAACACTTTGTGGATGAGCTTAACCGGTGGTCCAAAACCAGGGTAATCATGTTTGTTGCCAAGGAAAGAAGAATATTTTTCCTGGAGGCACAACAGGCATTTCATTAAATGATTGTACCAGCTGGAAACAAATTATTGCCTTTATTTTAAACTGCCATTCAGAAGTCTAATGCTTTAATTTCAATGGGAAACAAATTTTTGGGAAGATTACAGCTCACCTGTTCTTTTAATTTTTACTGCTAAATTCATATAATTACCCATGATAGTGTTATTTGCCTAGGTTTTGATGAGGCTGTTCTTAACCTGCACGTTAATAGTTGATCCTACTTTTATTTCCATTCTGTCTGATACCTCAACTCATTTTGGAGTGAAGAAGAACATATGCAGCAGGTGGGCTGTGTTTCTAATAATTAGTTTTCTTAAACATGTTACAAAGAACCTTGCCAAGAAAATATCACTGTAGTGTTTTGAGCCCAGCTGGCAATGTATTGGAGCCTGGGGAGGGGTGTGTAGAACAGCAAACTGAGCCATGTTCATCTCTGGAGTCTCTCAACCAAAATCATCTGTAGGTGAATTTGGCGCTCCCTGTGCTCTAGAAAATGTTTTTGCTTGGGATTGGATGGAAGGAAACTGAGGCACTTCTTGTGGGCACCTTGCATGATCGATATGCACATTTATTTTTCCCTCTGAATGGAATTCTTATCAGACATAGTTTCAGGTTAGCAAGGAGCTCTTGAGATTGAGAGGAACTGCACGGCTCAGTTCTCTGGCTCAATTGCTTGAGTGGTATGGGCACCCAGAACAACAACAGGCTGACAGACAGCAAAGTTTGAACAAAAGCTCCCTAGGCCTTCCTTTCCCAGCTTTGCAAGCCAGAAATAGATATGTCTAAGAGGAATAGCAGTAGGGGCGCAGTATGGGTCTGTGTTTTGGCAGCAAGTCAGATTTCACGGATCAAAAATGCCTCAGCCACGTAATGCAGAGTGCTGACACAGTATGAACTCACACTAACATTTCAAATCTTTTCCAAGATGTTGAGGGATTAGGATTTTGACCACTTGTGTTACTATCAGATCAAGTCATTGTCTGTCTTCCTGTAGCAGGCATAAAATCCATATGCCTTTGCTAATCAAATGGAAATATGATCTTGGGCCCGTTCCTGAACTGAGTTAAACTTGTATTGCTGAATTATATTTGTCAGGCATTGCACTGGCTGTGCAGTACCAGTGGGAGTGCTCCCCTCCTTTCTCCCAGAAGGGAACACAGCAAGGCTGGAGTGGTTTTCCTTAGGACTTTTCCAAAGATTGCTGAACTGTTTTGGCTGGACCACTCGAATAAATTCAGTTTTATGAAACATGGAAAAGTTCAGTGAGGTTACATGCATTTGGAAAGCGCCATGTAATCCTGTCAGCCCTGGGTCTTCTACAGCAAGTAAGACCCAGAATACATATTACTCTTCAGGTAACCATGAATAGCAGATGGGTGGTATGGCACTCAGCTTATTTTGAAAACTTCATGCCAAGTAAACTCTATCATACAAGTGAGCTTCTTTTCTCCAAATTAAATATGACTTTTTGGTAGGGGAAAAAAAAATCTGTGTTTTTAAGGCTTTTAGACTTGGACATTTTTGGAAGAAATCAAATCAAGGGTCTCTTCTGCCTCTTTGTGACATTGCCTCGATAGAATCCTGGTGTAGAGAATGCTAATGTCCCCAGTAAAAGCTTAGCTTTTACATCGGATGTGCTATATGTGTAAGACAATTTCTGCAGCATTGTGCTATTGTCTCCTGACAGCGTCTGAAAAACAAGTAGATGTTGCCCTTTTCCTACCCAGTACGGTAATTCTGAAAATGCTGCCAGGATGCAGCCACCTACCCCAAAATATTGCTAGAGGCACTTTAGCAGCAAGGCCCATTTGTGTAGTAAAAGCTCTGTGATTAATTTAACACACATGAAGCAATGACTTCCCTGGGGAAAACAAAAATAGGATCAGAGAAGATAACCAGAAAGTTTGAAGGCTTCAGGAGGACAAACAGGTGTTGTCTGTGCCAGGTTGCCTCCCACTTTGCATCTTAGTCTAGAGGATACATTAATTTCTTCTTTGACATACAGGTCTTTTGCTTCAGGAAGGTCTTTTTTCTTTTTTTAGTAAAGTCTGAGTCCTGATGCGTGAACTAAAAGCCATCTGTGTGCTTTTTTTCCCCCCTTTTTGGGTGTTACTGTTGCAACTGACTCTGCAGTCCATGGATATGAAAAGGTTGAACAAGAAAGTAAAAAGCCAGAAAATACCCTTTGGGGAAAGGAACACACATGAATCACCTCAAGGTCATATACTGTACGATGTGCTTGTGCACTGGTGCAAGTTGAACAGATTTGATTCATTAATCAGAACTCATACTGTGTTTGCAAACAATAATTGACATTAGCAGAGCTATGTTACTTAGAAATCTGCTTAGTTATATTGAGTTTTAGAGTCAGAAGATGAGCCTTTGCTTGTTCAGTAACAATGGTGTCTCTTTTATTAGCAGAGCAAACCTTTTGTTATATTATGTAGGAAAAGTTTTGTGGTTTTAGCAATTAAATAAATACCAAATTATTGTACTGTGGTTTGGTAGAGGTTAATGTCAGATTCTGAAAAGTGCTGCACTCTGAGGGAGTTCTCGTGCACATTAGTGGGGGGAACCAGAAAGAAAATGTCAAGCCTTAACACAATATATTTTTTTAAAAGGTATATTTTTCTCCAGGGGAGGTGAGGAGAAAAAGAGAGGGGTCAAGATAGGGAGGATGTGCTGGGGAGAGGAATTCATTAAGTGCTGACTGAAAATGGAAAACTGAAGGCAAGAAAGTTATATTTGTATGTATTTAAAGGAAATTAAGGTTGATCAAATTTTTTCTAGTATGATAAATTCAAAAATTTTGATCATGATCTAACAATTGCATGTTGCAGGTGCTGCTTATCCTGCAAATCATAGAATGGGCTATGTTGGAAAAGATCTTTAAGGTGATCAAGTCCAATTGTTAACCCAGCACTTCCAAGTTCATCACTAAACCTTGTCCCTAAGCACCACATCTACACATCTTTTAAATACCTACACGGATCGTGACTCAACCGCTTCCCTGGGCAGCCTGGTGCAGTGCTTGACAACCCTTTCAGTGAAGAAATTTTTACTCACCCTCTCCTCCCATCACTTTTTGTTTCATTGGATCATCCCGTCTGGCTGGGGTCAGTGTACACTGGCAGACCGGCTGTATTGCTCTACAAAAATCAGCAGCAGTCCTCCTAAAGGGGTGGAGGACCTCTGCTGCCAGTGTTGCAAATCTGCTACTCTGACTGTTCCACCCAGGCATCTGTACTTAACCAGTGTTCCTGCACATGGGCAAGTGGCAGCTCACTGGCTGAGCTTTGTGGTTTGTTAGCTCAGTGCCTGGTATAATGCGGCTTTGATCTGTGAAGCATCCATAAATATTGCTACAACCCACATGGCTTGTCCACTCTTTCTGATGCTAAGTACCTGTCCTCTGGGGAAATCTCTATAACCACTGTCCCCCTCCTGGGGACTCCTTTCCTCACTGTTTGAGGGACATTCAGCTGGTCATGCTGGAGTGAGGTGACCCTGGGGAAGGTCCCAGCTGAAAGGAGACAATTCATGTTCCTCAGGTAGGTCTCATGAGGAGCTGCAAAGGTGGTGGCTAAGAGAAAGAGCATGAATTGCTCTTTGCTTATAGCAGCCAAGTCCTTCTCCTTGTTCTTGGGCAACTTCTGGGTAAGGAACTGTCTGCTCCAGAGTTTCCATATGCATTACTAGGCTGGGCTTTCTGACCAGGGCTGGGGTCCTGGTGTTTGTTCAGGAAAGCCACAGCACATAGGTGCAAGTGTTTTGTTGTGACATGGGAAAAGGCCTGTGGCACTGTCCTTCTCCATATTCTCAGTGGAAGTAAGGGACTTTTCTAGAATTAAACAGATTGGTACTACCATCCCACAGGGATAGTTGTTTTGGCACTGTTATTGGCCTCGGGAATTAGGCTGCAGAAATAACCTTCTAGCAAGAGGGTTGGTCCAAAATGGGCAGGATAACAGTGTCCTTTCTGCAGAGCACTGTAAAAAAAAGAGTTGCACACAGCCACTGACACACTTTGCTGTCTGCTTAGTCAAAGGGTCCCACAACAAAGCAAGGCTCCCCCTCTAATTCTGCTAATTTCTATTGCTTCCATTCCCCATATTCATCTGTCCCTCTTGTCACGGTCCTCCAGTTTTTCATTTTCCTGAATAAACACACCTTTCAAATGGGGATAGACTGTCTGCTCCTTGACCCAGCTGGTTTTCAGTAAGTTTTGTAGCTAAAAATTCTCACCTACTTACTGGTACTTCTGGGTTCTCATCCTCACAGATGGTATCAGCCAGGGAAAGCCAGGGAAAGTACTTCTTTCTCTAGCTGTAGCAGTTCTGTTGTCCTGACAGAAAGGGCTAATAATATCTTGCTTTTCCTGCTACTGCTCTGCATTTTTCCAGTACTGCACACAATTTCACTGAAAGCTCCTCTGTTTGCTGTGTCATGCCCTCCTCTGTTTGCTGTGTCAGGTCAGGGCGCCACAAGTAATTTCAATGTAGCTTTGGCATTTTTCCAACATTAGCTGCCTCTTCACTTCAGGATTCAGCCTATGCACCTCTGCATTGTTGACCTCTGAAGCTATTGATTTCTGTAGCTGGAATACATTCAAGTTGCGGATGGAAAAATCTACCTTACTTTATCACCAAAAAATGCTCGGTCCTTCTTGTAAATTGTATTTTTAAATTTGGGGTTTACTTCAGGAAAATGTTGTAAACAGTGCTTGTTTATTAATAGCATTTTGTTTGTTATTTGCTATCCAGACACTTAATAAAAAGTAAATACCAAAATCTTTTCTTTAGAGAGGATGAACTAAAGCACAAATCTGTACATCCAGTGGCAGTTCAGTGAGATTTTTAGAGAACCTCCTAATTTTCATTCTTATCCACATCAGACAGATGCATTCCTCACATCTGGAGGGATAATCAGGGGCATCTGGAAAAGCTTGTGCAAAAAGGCAGTTCATTCACCCTTCCGCCCACCCTCCTCTAAATGGAAGAGGACATGCTTCTCCAGGCAGTACTGGCTGTGAAGAAATGTGCCTCTTTCTTTGGGAACACTGGAGTCCTTTGTTGCCAAACTTCAGTTGTTCTTGTGTTCTAATCTTTTCTTTTCTTACTTATTTTATCTGCCAATTACTGCTGTTTCTCACGCTTGGAAAATATAATTAAAGACACCTGTACATCACAGACGGTATAGAATCACTTCCATCATTCTTAACATATTATGGATTGTTGATGAATTCTCAGCAGTGATTTGGCTCAGGAGAAGCAAAGTGTGTTTGATTTCACTGGCCTTCTCATTTGCACCAAGTCTGCTTCACAGTGCTCTGCTAAAAGGGGCCTTCAATTAAGAACAACATTTGTTTACTGCCACCCCTGCCTCCTGTCATGTCCTAAGGAGATCTAACATTGACACATTTGTTAATTGTGTTCGCACAGGCTGCATTTGTGACATTTTGTACACTTAGGCCACCATGTAATGGGGGAAAAATTACACTCAATGGCTGTATCTTTCTCTGGGGCAGTTTTGTTTTTCTTGGTTGTCTGGGGTTTGTGGGTTTTTAAAGAGTTTTTGATTATGTGGTTTTGTGGGGCATCTTCAATAACTGCGGTCACAGAAGTCTGAGAAAAATGGGCAGCTGCTGATCTTGCAGTTGTATGTTTGTCTGTGTACCTGTAGGTTGAAGGGCACTATTATTTCTTGAAATATTCCCATCATCTGAAATACAGAGTTTGCTTTTATGAGAACTGCAAAAATGGAATCAAAATGTTTATTTTAGTCTATAAAAAAATACTTATGGCTGCCAAACAAAGCTATAAATTTTATTTTGTCTAAACCAAAAGAAAGGTTCAATCTTCCCAACATGAGACATTATACTTTTTAATTCTCTTCTGAGACTTGGAGGCTTATTCAGCTAGTTTAATTCCTCCCTCTGGAGCTTGTTATCCATCAGTGTAATAGGTTGATACAAACTGCTGTTTCCTGATCCTGGTCTTTACTAGTTTTCTTTTCTAATTAACTAATTTTTTTTCTCTCATTTATTTTCTTTTTCATACTCCACCCATCTTTCCCATAGAATGATCCTTTTTTTTGACCAAGAAATTGCCTTAAATAAAGTCTGATTATTGTCACAAATATTACCCAAAGCATGTGTGTGTGGAGTGAGGAGTGAGAGAATCTTTCATTTCCTATCAAGTACCTCATGTCTTGCACACAGGTTTTTTCATATACTTTATCATCAGTCTTGCAGGTTCAGATGAAGAGACTGTGCCTATTGTAGCTGTGCCAGCTTTCCTGCTAAATGTTTGGCAGAGAAAGGTGTAAAATCCTATTCGTGAACAGTCAAAAGCAAGACCTAAAAGCAAATTCCCCTAGTGACAAGATCTCACAATTCCTCCCCATCCCACTGCTTCTGTCTCATCATGAAACCTCAGTTCCTAAGCAAAATTAATTTTAACTGTAAAAGTAGTTTTCCATTGTAGAGAAAATGGTATTTTTTAAAGTCACCCTGCCCTGTAATAGGCTTGGTTTACAAGGGTACTTATTCTAATTTGATATTTTCAATCCCTGAATGTGTAACTTGGAAATAAGAAAAAAAAGTCAGGCTTTATTCTCCATACAGCCACCTCAGGTCTGTGTACTTGCCCTGTCTGGTGCAGCTCTTTCCTTCTAGGTCTTTGCTTTGCTGTTGTAGAGACAGAGCCTTGTCTTCTAAAAGCTGACAATACATTTTTTAATATATTTTTTTAAAATTGAGATGGCAGAATGTTTACAGACATCCACACAGACATATCAAATTTACATTTTCTTTCCATGAATCTCTGCTCACTCTCTCCATCAACTTCTGCTCTTTTCCTCGCTCTTAATTCACATCCAAATAACTGACTTCCAGGTGTTATCCCTTTTCTTGGTTTTGGCAACACAGGTTTACTTTTGGAATCTCTATTTTCAAAAGATTGACATCAAGGTTTTTGTTTCAGTGGCATAAAACCTCCTTCCATCCACATTGAAAATCACATTGCTTTTCAAGAGCTACACATGCATCCAAGTAAAAAAGCAAGGACTGCATATACAGGGTACATTTCAAAATTTGACAAAACAGGGCATTAAAATCAGTCCTGACACCCTGAACTTTAAGAAATTATTTTCTACTGAACTGCTTGGGAATCTGGGGAGAATAACTTTGCTTGTGTGTCCCACACAGTTTTGCTGACAGAGCCCTTTGAGCAACGTGCTGCACTTCTCAGTGAGCTCAACAGAGCAGCGGCACCACAGACTCAGGAGAATTCTTTGTGCTGTACATGCCCAGGTATTTGCAGAAGGGAGTTCAGCTCAATAAATCTTGTTTTCATTTTCACTGTGAGCTTTGCTTTCACTTTATTGTCACAAGGAGGGTCACGTTTCAGCAAGGAGACTGGCAGTGATGAGCCACTGGCATCAGTGTTGTCTGGCACTGGTGGAGGCTGAGAGTGACTCCTGCGATGTACAGCCCTTTGTGAAATAAATATCTCAGTAGCACTGCTTCAGACTTCCGATCCTGGGTCTCTGATGAGTATTTTTGTACTAGAGGTGCTGATCTTTTCTGGTTAATCGGGTTTTAAAATAAAACCTTTTCTGGGATGTGGAAACAGAATACAATATGTATTCAGTATTTCTGGCCCAAATTAGCTGGAATTGTTTTGCTTTACTTCTGACTTCACAAAAAAACAAAACCCCAAACAAACAAACAAACAAATAAAAAAATAACAACAAAAAGGTAGTGTTTTTATAAAATCCAACCTTTTTTTTTCTCTTTTAAATAAAATCTAGCCAGCTAATAAAATCCAAGCCATGTGGCTTGCAGAACTACTCCAAATGAGTATGTCTGCCCCTGTTTCTAAAATCAAGTGTACATGGGAGTTTCTATTTGTATTATTTATTTTTAAAATAATGGGTTTCTCTTTAAAAAATATTTTGCATTTGTTACACTGGTGTCATTCCCTAATTTTTGTGAACTGCCTATTCTATAGGCAAATTATATTATATGGGCCTCCTAAATGAATTGGGAATATACTATAGTCTCTACAGGTTTAGAGGAGACCGTGCCAAAATCTAACAAAAATATATTTAGACCAGTTGCCTCACACTGGCTATCCTAGGATACAAGACTGTTGGATCCCTGATATCTAAAAGGATTGTTTACTCTTGGCTTCTCCACATGCTGTACAAGAAATATGGAACTATAAATCATACCTTGCAAAACTTGGTCAGGCTTTGATGCCTCAGACTTGGCAATTTTGTCTGACTATGAAGCAGCTGTTTCATACACTAAAGTAAATAGCAGAAATTAGGGTTTTGAAAATAAAAGGAGGGAAAGGGTAAAAAGAGAGACTGACAGTGGAGGTTGTTCCAGTACACGTAGCTCTGAAAGGGCAGCTGATTCCCAGGTGTGTCATAATAAGAATTGCCTGTTTTTTTCAACAGACTTCATATGATCACAATTTGCATCAAACCAGTCTGAAGAGAAGAAGCAAAAACTCCCCTCCTTTTGCAGGACTGTGGTGTACATGTCATGCTCCATACACCTTGTCTTTGGCTTGTACATTTTCAGGGCAGCAGGGCACACTAGCTCATATTTATTTAATTTGGAGCTAAGAATGCTTTAGCAACTCACAGGGAAATAACCAGTGGGTCCAGATGTAACAAAGGTCTTGTACCTGCCAGCTCTGCTCTCCCCAGAGCGTGGCTCCAGATCTCACATGCCCAATTCCTTCAATGGAAATAAGAAAAGCCTTCTTTGAATCTGGTGTTTTCTTCCTGCAGTTGTTTGCTTCCAAAAATACTGCTTATGAGATGTGTAAACTGGAGGGAATTACATGAACAAGATGGGAAATCCATATAGTTAGCAGGGCTGTGGTTGACTGGTTTGTCTTCTTAACTTACAGCATAGTGATATTCAAACTGTCACCCACATTGAAGTCATATTTAAATGGAAGTGACTCCAAACTGGCATGTAAAATTCAATTAAAACACTCTGTCAGCTCGTCTATTTGCATTTTGAGGATTGTGAGTAAAATAGCCATTACTGCTATATATTAATACAGAATTATGAAATTCCTGGGGTCAGTTTCCCGGTGGAAGATAAACAACAAAAATAGAGAAGTAATGAAGCCTCATTTTAAAATGCAGATGCTGTATTCAGCAGAAAATTAAGTTAATCAATAAACTAATTTGACAATTTAAATTCTGAGTAGAGGCTATGCAATGGGCAGATTTAATGCAGTCTGAAAGACAGATTAAATTATTAATAACATAACCAGGCTGAATATCTCTATCCATTCATTCATACTGAAGGGAGGGGTGTCTTACTCCTAAATATGTAACAACAGTTATAATAAGTGGCTTATGCAGGAAGAATAACTTCGTTCATTTGTGTCAGGATTTTTTTGTGTATAGAAACTTGTTTGAGGGAATCTAAGCTGGAGAAATACCTTGTAAATTGGTGCTGTGGCTGCAGCTTGGAGTTGGTCATAGTGCCCTTAGGTAACACAAGGCAAGCACAGAGTCTGTGTAGGCTCTATCTGCTGCATGTCCTACATTTGGGGGTGGGTTTGTTTCTATAGTGACATAGAAATGTGGGAGAGCATGGCCACAGAGTGATGGTCTTTCATATACACCTTGCACAAAATATCAGTGTAGAAAACCTGATTCCACTGTAGTGGTGGAGAGAAGAGAGAAGAGAGATTCTAAGGTAAGTGGATGTGGTTCCTTGAGGTATTTGGCTTCGTATAATGAGCCAGATCCTAAGCAGAGAACTGCTATTAACTATTTAAAACTGCCTTGAAGAGATAGTGTGGTCCCATTTTCTTCCTTGTGCTTTTTCCTTTGCTCTGTTCTTCTAATCAGTCAGTATTATCTACCAGTCTTTTACTTGGACAATAATTCTGTATATTTATTATACTGCAGATAATAATGTCTCTGGCTGATCACCTTACGTGCTTCTTTTTTCTGCAGCCTTGGGATTGTCATCCAGCTGCTGTCCTCCACTTGAGTTTGAAGGCCTCAGCCTCTCCTTTCCCCATCTTGCATTCATGTATTTTGTTCTTTATCTATCCTGACTGCTGTGATATTTTGGAGTCTAATACCTTGGAAATATACCCAGATAGATGGTAGAAAAAAAATTATGCGAGTAGGCCAAAGAATCTGGTATGAGACAAGAGACAAAGTGCAACTGAAAAGTTACCCTGATGGCTCAGTATACAGCACTGAATCTTTGCTGTCATGTCTAAATACAATTGTATTTTCTTCCACCATCACGGATTTTTATGTAATCCTCTGGTTTTCTGACCTTCAGGCTACACGAAGAGGACCTTTCAAGTTTACAGACTTAAGAAAAATACAAGTCCAGTTTTTCCAAGTTTCTCAGTTTCTTACATCATCATATGGGAAGCTGCATTGGTCATAATGTTTGAGAACCCTGCAGAGCTGAAGTCATTGCATGCCATCACAGAACTATGAAGACAGGTTCACCTTGATGGCTTTTGTCAGGTAAAAACTGTACAAAGACTGGGTTTGGCTCTAACAGTGCTTTTAGGCTGTCAGTGACCATATTACTGTCTTTCCATGCACAAAATAGTTTGTGCCTCTGTAGGTGCAGAGGTCATTTTGTACACTGGGTGTAGTTCCTAAAATGAGCCAGAGATGAGGGGATATGAGCATGGGGGAACAGCTTCAGGAACTGTAAGGCAACCACTCCCAGATAGTTAAAAAATTATTTCCATGTGAGCTAATACAATTCCTAAATGTCTTAGTGGAAACAGAGTTCAGTATTATCTAGCTACATCTGGAAAGGCTCTTAGAGTAAAATTTTTATAACATGGCTATTCTAGAAGCAAAGTGGAAGCTCTGTTTTACTTTTGGTCTAGTTCCCTGAAAGCCCTCATGGCTCTCAGGGTATTTTCCCAGCTCTACTAGCATCTGAATTATAAGAACAAAGATTTAGATCCAGTTGTACACACCTTGTAGTTTTTAATGGGTTTTCTGCATAGCCATAGTGAATATGTTTCCCACATGGCCAGTTTGTGTTTACTTGAGTGTGTTATGTGTGTGTGTTGTGCTAAATGTGTTTTACGGAGAGCATCAGAGTACTGAATGCACATACCCTTCATGTAAAAGCCTGTGGCTAGCACAGGTCTTTCCCATGAGAAATCCTTTTGTGTTTTATAAATAAAGATAAGGTTTGGATGTTATTAAAAACAGTGTCCCAAGACTTGGACGGTGCAGACCTGGCCAATCAGGCCTAGGGGGAGGTTTTTGACTGACCAAACTGGGTGACTTTTGAAAACTCTATATATATTATGAAATCAAAACAATAAAGGCCTTTTCCTTCTTGCCACTGAGAACTGACTTCCTTACTCTGCTAGCTGCTCAACAGCGACAAAAGCCTTTCTCAGGTTGCTTATGATTTCACAGCAATACAGCTTGAGCTAGCACTGAAGAGTTTATGAACACCTGATGAACAGGGCAAAGAAGCATCTGTGTCTTTGTCAAAGTGGGCTGTGTGCATGTGTGTATGCATTTTGTTCAGCACAGCCACTGATCAGTGTAGGGAGCTGAGCACAATCAGCTTGCGCTGACATCACTGACCACCACGAAAGGTTGTTTAAGACTGTGCAACTTCTCCATTCTAAAACTTGATTTTCTTATATAACAGTGTCTGAAAGAAAGTAAATGTCAGGTGGAGAAGCATGGGAAGATTATTTTGTTTGTTGGAAATACTATTTATTTTAGAAATATCAGGCAAATTAGAATCTAGCTACTTTTTTTTTTTTTTTAACTTTCCTGGAGGAGCTTCAGAAGGTCTGAGTGAGGTTTATTCTGAATATAGTTACCCTTATTCTATCTAGTTCAGACATGTACCTTTTTCTCCAAGTCCCTTCGTTCAGTCCCTCTGTAGGTCTCCACACACTGGAATTTTCCAGTGCAGACAGGGCTGTTGTTTTGAATGTAAAATAGTCTGGGAAAAACACACCCCGTTTTCAGTGGCTTTTCTCCATCATGAATAAATCTATAGAGGGAAACAGGCTTGTGCTTTTCCTTTCCTTTCTTTTCTGAAGCTTTAAATACAACCTTCAGTGCCAATAGGCAGCCCCTGTACTCTGGGTAAGTGGGATGCTTAGAAAACAGGTTTTAAAAGTGATCCTGTAGCAAAGATCTACCATTTTTATTGTCTTAATAACAGATCATTTTTATTGCTCTCCTTTTACAGCTCTAGCCAGTGAATCTTCCTGAGAACAGTTCATGTACTATACAGCTCATTTACATATCTAGAGACTGTCAGAGTGGACAACTGCCAAACTTGGTACTTCCAGAAACTTTGTAGGTCACTCTGGAGAAATAACAAAGCAAATACAACCTGAAGCAAAAGTGAGATGCATCATTTTGAACAGGTGTTAGGCTGACGTATGGATGATTGACCTATAAAATGAGGCAAAGCCACTACTGCATCTGAAGTTGTGCCTTTGTGCACTTCTGCCTGAAGTAATTTCAAGCCTTCAAATGAAATAATTGACCCACTGGATGTAAAACACAGAGGGGAATTAGTTCTATTACAAGTGTATATTTTCCAAACCCATCAGTAAACCCTCCATCATTAATAAACTGTTTTAGTTGAATGATTGTTTAGACAATGTGGAAGAACTGCATTTGGAAAACACAGGGAAGGGAGAAACATATTGCAAGCATTTATGGTTTTTTCCTTTCTATGTATAATTTGAAGGAATTTGTAGAAAAAGAGTTTACAGCATATTGTTCTGCCTCCCTTCTCGTCAAAAGTAGAACAGAAGATTGGGTTTTGCTAACCAGCTGTGATTCTGTAATTTTCTCTGGTGCTCTGCCATGGCTGGTGCAGGGCTGGCTAGCAGCAGGAGGCAATCATCTCCCAGGTGCTCCTAACAGAGAAATGCATGTATCATGAAGCTAACAAACGTGGGAGCAAGATCAGTCTGCTAGCATTTTATGGCATTTTTACCAGATTTATGAACAGGTCAGGCTGATGGGACTCTTTAAAAGCAAGCAAAGAAAGAAAGAAACCCAAAGCCAAACAACAACAAAAAGCACCGAACAAACCTCCCAAAAGTGTTATGAGAGGAAAGAGTCCATGTGCTGCGATAAAGCTTGGACTTTAGATACTGTGACAGGGAAATCCCTGATCGGATTTTGTAAGCAGGGACTTCAGAGGCGAGGGAGGTCAAGCTAGGATAGCAGCAAAAAGGAGTGCCTAATGTTAAAATTTAATTTATTCCTATCTAACTATTTTAACACATCAGACTTAGTATCTCTTACTGTGTGTGTGTGTGTGAGCGCATATGTTCTAATCTCAGGTCAGCACTTACTTATATTATTAGAAAGACTATTGCAGGAAGAGGTACTGCTTTAGTATGTGCAAATATGACTTTTGAAGATATGATTTTTATAGATGAGTCTTTGACAAATGTCTTTTGAAGACAGGGCCTTTCTTGTATGACAATCTAAGGAAAAACAGAGAAAGAAAACTTAGTTTAGCTGTCAGTTATGGACCTCAAAAATACTGTTTCTACATAGGAGGTTCAAGGTCTTGAGTACGACCCCATCACTGACAATCAGTACTAGAATCTGAACATTGCAAGCAGAAAATTAAATTGCACATTCCACCTTATTTTTCTGCTTTCTCTTATGCACCTTTAGTTTCAAGGAATCCTGATAAGCAAAGTATTAACCACCACTGATTGTTGCCATGTATGGGATTGCCTTTTACCATGTTCTCCACCGTATCAAGAGGACAGCTTGTTTTCTTTCAGTGTGTTGAAATAATAAGTCAAATAAAATGTGAAGTCTTGTAAAGTTTTGATTTTGGAAACAGGGTTTATTTTCTAGACCAAAAGATAAGTGTTTGTGCTTTCCTTTCTGTGACTGCTTTCTGTAATGCGTCTAGGTTTGAGCCATTTAAATGCTTTTAAAATTTGAAAAGAAATCAGAAAGAGAAAAATTCTGAGTTAGATTTTTTTCAGCACTCTGGTTTTTGTATGGATGTTATGCAGCAATTTAAGTTGCCATGAAGAAGGCATGGTTTCAAGAGTGGAAGATAGCCCAGGAGTTTGGAAGTAGAGAAAACTGTGACGGTTAATTTTTGCTGTTTTCCCATAGGAAAGCCTTCTGGAACTGAGGTTGAAACAGAGGACTTTAGTGCAGACAGAAGTCTCAGCAATAGCAAACAATAGAGTCTGTGTAAACCTTTCACTCCAATTTAAGCCTTCCATTTGCAGAAGCTGTAGCCATATGCAGATTTGTCACTCAAATACGGACTGTGTGGGCCACCATTAGCACTCCAAGGTAACACTGTCTAACATTCAGTTTAGACACAACTCCTTCAGAAAGCTGCTACTGAGCTGTGATTTACTGCTCAGTATTGTTTCTTACTCTGGCATATGTAATTAAAAATGAAACACCTTCACTCTCTAACTATTTGGTTTAAAGGATTGCTCTTTATAACCTGAAGTGGAATCTTGGAAAAGGAAACCTAAGCACCCATTTAGTTTTCCATTAAGAAACTTTGTAGTGATACTCAGAGGGGAAGACACCACAGTTCCTATTAGCAATGAAAATATGGTAAAACAACAACAAAACCTTAGTATGTAGCAAGACATGTTTTGTCACAGTTCTGTCAATACCATTTTTGTTGTGGTCTGCAAATGCAGGTAAAGAAGCCATGCAAATATACCTGTACGTTATTTCCACTCCTTATGGATCATTTACCTAAAGTGCCTGCAGAGTGGATGTTCTGCAGGCTTCTGGGCTGGTTTTGGTCTAATGGTTTTGGGGTTTGATTTGCTTGGGTTTGCATGAATTTTAAAGAGAAACAATTATATTAGGAAAACAGCATATATATATAAATATATATATGTATATATATTTAGGTGAAATGGCCAAATGTGAATCCGTGTGACAGCAGACCCTTTAGTGGAACTGAAATAGCCCCATCTGCAGAAACAGGTCGTTCGCTAGAACGTGTGAGCAATAGTGAGGACAGAGGTTTTTCAGGCTGGTGATGGCAGGTTCAACACATCCAGTGTTCCTGTCAATGTCAGTATTTTTCAATCTGAGGGAAAATGCAGCCTGATGCAAACTGCATTAGGGTTGTGGCACTCAAATGGGAAGCATTTTTATAATCAGTCTATTTAATGAAATTGATGCCTGATGGGTTTTTTGTGTATTTTTTATTTTACTTTTATACTCTCTTTATATCCTTTATATATAACCTTTTACCCACCCTTCCCCGTTCCTGTACTTTTACTCCCTGTATCTTAACCCTACATTCTATCACCCCAGTACCCCTTGCCCTACTCAGAATCCTTTGGGAAGATGAAACAAACCCTCAATCTCAAAAGCATGACACACAACCTTGAACAGGGCCCCCATCACTGAGACATGTTTTTGTAAACTAAGTAGCAATCTTTTGGGGGGGGGGGCAATTTTAATAAGGGGGCAGTTACTTCATTTGTTAGACTTCTTATTGGAAACTTTTAGATAGGTATTCTAATCTAGGCTGTCCATAAATTGTATACGGGGGATATTGTCGGGGCTTTTGGAGCTTTTGGCCTTTGGGCTGGCCTTTGGGGCTTGCTTGTTCGTCGGTGCGCATCTGAGATCCTATTAAACCAAGGTAAAACCCCTATCCCATACTGTGTGTCTGTGTCTTAAAATTTTTCTAGCAATTTAAGGCATCAAAATGAAAGGAGAAGACCCACTGTGACATGCTGGGATATATGTTGTTAATTGCTCGTCATAACAATTCTGTTTCTTCAGTAAGATCTCTCTTTTCCCTTACCTCTGCTCCCTATGAAATGATCTTGTCAATATGGAAAAAGCAACCCTGAGGAACCTATAGTTTAATGAAAAATTGCTGTTGCCATGGCATAGAGTTCATACATTTATATTGAAAAAATTTCTCAGTCTTCATTTGCATCCCCTGACTCACTAAACAGCTATATCAGTTGTTAGGATTCAAACAATTAAAAATGCTCAACTATTACGGAGAAATTAAAAGAAGTAATCAGCTTAACACAATTTCAGCACAAAAAGCCCTTCCCAGGCAGCTCATGGGAAAAGTGTGTTTGTATGCTGTTAACATCCCAAATTGGCTTAGCTAAAATACATCGGGGCAAGATTAAAACTATGCAAAGACAGTGGAAAAAGAACTAGTGTTTTCTTTTCACTGTGAACAATATGACATTTCATCAGCTTTTGTTGTTAGGATGTCATATGAAAATACTATGCTGAAGCCTACTGTGCAGGTTCCTACAGTTTCCTACCTGAGACTCTTTACTATAGATTTCTTTCTTCTATAGATCTACTGAATTCCCCTGTTTATTTGACTGAAATATTTGTACCAGGGTTGCTCTTGTTCCGCCTTAAGTGATTGAACATGAGAGAATTTTTGCTCTTTTTTTTTTGTTTTGTTTTTCTTTAATTCCTTGGCTTTGTTGTTGGGTGCAATAAAGTTTTTCAGTCCTGATGAAGTGGTAATAACTGGGTTGAACTTAAATGCAAAAAGAGGCAGATGGTACCTACACTTCCTTTGCTATTCCTAAGACACCTATTGCCATAGTTAGCAGCCACTGCTGTTATCATCTTGGATGTCTGCAGGATAGATGCTGCAAACTGCACTGCAGCTCACCAGATGATTTTGTGGCACATGGAGTGGTGCAATCTGTTGTACAATCACCAAGAGCATTGGCCAGCTTGTATGCCCCAGGTTAAAAAGCCTAAAACCATAGAAGCTTGGTTCCTGCCCCTTTAGATATTCTGAGCCAAACTTTGGGCAAGTACAGCTGAGACGTGAGAGTTTGTGTTTCCATTTTATTTCTGTAACCAAAGATTTTAACTCAGAGTACCAGACATAGGCAAGAGAGCCTGGCCTTCCTGGATGCTCAGCTTCAAAGCTCAAAGTCATGGAAGCTCTCTGCCCTATCCTGTGGGCTTCCTTTGGTGCCCTGCTCTACAGTATGACAGTATTATATTTTCTTTTCCTCTCCCTCCCCTCTCCTCCCCTCCCCTCCCCGAATATCCATTCCACTGCATATTTGACCCACAATCATTTTCACATCTGTGTTTGAAATTCACCTCTAGAACAAAGTCCAAACAGCAGCTTGGGCACTTCCAGACACTTCCAGACTTTGAGAAGTGAGTCATGCTAGTGCTTTGTGGTCTGGGACTGTCCCGAATGACAACACTGACCTTGGTTTGATGATTTCACTCCTGCATGAGTGAACCTCAAACCACTGCTTTGAAAATGAAGCTCGTTTTGCTCAGAAGGAGGCTGTTCACCTTTGTGGCATACAAATGGTGTCCATATTGCAGGGTTAACATGGAAGTCCTAACGGTTTTTTAACTTGGTGAGTAAAAAGGAAATGATGGTCCAAGAATAGTTTGTTTTTTTTAGACTTCCCATTCATATTCCCCAGATTGCCTCCAGGCCAGCTGATTGTTCTTTTACCAGCTATTAATGAGATAGCTTTATGGTACAAGATATGGTCTCTTTCCCAGTCCAGGATGATTTCTTAATAAGGTCTGTCTGCTTACTTGACACAAGATTATTTTGCTAGCCTACAGCATCTTGAAGGTTGAGGTTGTGTGCCTGGAGGATTGGTTATTTGGTTTTTTCCCTAGCCTGCTGCACATGTGGGGCAGAAGAGGAGGAAAAGGTGCAGGTGAAAGTCTTCTAATCTCTAGTGCTTGATGAATAGTTAGTTTTGTTATTTTAACTTCATATATCCATCTTTGGGTTGATGAAGGGATAGAAAATAATTGTGGAGAAGTAATTTCTTAAACTTATCTGGCGAAGCCAGACCATCTCTGAATTTCAAGATTCACGTGCGTGTTCCTACAGTGTCAAAAAAAGTTACTATTTTTGTTTTGTATTCCCTAGTGATTGAGTCATTGAATATTAGTAATCAAGTTACAAGTGATTGATGTGGTCAAGAGTAAAAGAAAAAAGTTCCATTCTTCTATATGGAACACATCCCAGTCTTTTAACTCACCTTATAAATCCAATTGTAACTTCTTGGGCACACCAGTACACAGTGGTAGCTGATGTTCTTTCTATTTTGCCAAGCTGGCTCAGTATCATGCTGTGACCAAAATAGGTTCTTCATCCATCATTTCAGAAAAATGGTTTTATTTCTTAGAGCTTCAAAGCAGAGGTAGTTGAATAAAATATTTATTAGGGCCTGGTGAGCTACTGTCAAAATGTGTAACAAACTCTCAAGACATGGATGATGTTTAATAAAGAATCTTCTCAATTTTTTGCTCTCGTAAGAAATTCGTTCATTAAATATCTCATGTTTAAGTGTTGCAGCTTGCATAATGTCCTAGTCAGGGTCCAAAGGCTGCCCAATAATGGTTGTATGACATCAATTTTTCTTAGAGTCCTTGATTTCCTGTTTGGTCCAATAGAAAGGTAAATGAATCCTGGATTGGCATACATGGACAGCTGCAAGGAATAAGTGCATGCATGTTTCATATATATAGCTTTTATAGAAACATACCAGAGATGAGCATGACCTTGGATTTTTGGTGCCAGTTAGAGAAATGAGACTTTCCTAGCGAATCAACTCCTTGGTGAAAGAAGAAGTCTTTTTGTAGAAAGCTTTTTAAGTGGGATTATTGCTGTCTTTTGTAACAGAGGAATTAGGTGACAATGTTTGTCAGTAAGAACACCCAAGCTCTGTCCAAGAGCTAAACTGACTTGATCTTTCAGAATTATCTCCTGAGAACCCTTCTTGATTGCCTCTGCAAAACCAGATTTAACTTCATGTTCTGCCTCCAAAGTCCTTCCTACCTTCTGCTCAGTGAATGAATAAAATGTTTTTGGATAGGTAAATATTACCCTTTCATAAGAAATAGGAAAATATATGCTGTTGTGAGCATCTGACCTTTCTTTAGTCTTTTCTCCATTTTCCAGGGAAGCAAACAAAACCATGTAAATCTCAAATACTCATGGGAGGGAAGAAGGAGGAAGAGGCCATCGCTTCTCTTTTTTTTGGATCCCGGAGTAGCACCCAGAGACACTGAACAGAAAGAGGCTTCCATTGTGCACAGGCTACACAGACATGTGAAAGAAGCAGCCTATTGTTTTAATACTACTGTCATAAATATGTGTATGTGTTTGATAAGTCCACAGTGTGCTGCTGCAAAGTTGTTTTTCTTTCAGTGGCCTTCCAGGAAATGTGTTGGTATGTTTGCATCGCTCATTCAAATTGCTGGAACTTAGGGCTGTTGCCTCATTAAGTAGAGGAACATGAGGGTGAGTTTAGATTTCTTTGGGAAGCTGATCCCGATGTGGCTTCCTTCTGTTTGCCTGGTATCAGTTCTTGCTGACAATGTTCTGCAAGGGAATTTCCCTTAGGAAGAAAGGTTTTTATTGAACAAGTGCTTCGCTGAAGGATATATAAAGGAGAATAGCACTGGTAATGTCAGGAAGGAAAAAATAACTCTGTAAGAGCTCCAGCAGGCCTCCCTAAATATTAGCACATGTCCTATGATACAGGGAATAAGAAAAATAAGTAATGACTATAGAAGAACACATTTTATATATGTTTTTGTTATCGACAACACCAGTATTATATTTGAACAAAAGACCCTCTCATACAATGTCAATTTTATATTTGTACCTTTTACAAGAGGGCATGAAATTTCATAGTTCTATAATGCAGAAATATGATAATTAGCTGCTTAAATATTTAAATAACGAAAAACTGTTGACAGCATGGTGAGCCATGTTCAAATACTATATGAAAAGTAGCAGAAAATGTGCAGGAGCTGTATAATTACACAATTTGTTAAGCCTTTGTATTTCACATTGATAAGACATCATCCTGTGTAGATAGATAGATGATAGATAGATAGATAGATAGATAGAATATTTGCAAATGAAATCAAACTTTCATCATTTGACACCTCAATTGCTAATTACAATGTCAGATCCAGTACAGCAATAAGCATCTACAGTAAATAGAAGCTCACTGTAGCTCAAGAGTAAGCTTTTCCCATATTTGACTCTCACTTCTACATGGACATAATCCCATTTTTCCTTATTCTCTCTCCAACATTTTTTTTTATTCCATGTTACAAACAGTTCCAGTTGTCAGCCCAGCTGTCATTCTTAACTCATACAGCTTAGGTCTGAAAAGGAGGGTCCATATTCTATCATAGCTGTTGAGCCATGAAGGGTACATCAGATCTCCTGCTTCAGAATTTGACAAATAGGGACAAGCAATAAGAAATCTCCCTCTCACCTTCTATCTCTCCTCATAGATTAGCTCAATTCAAAACCTCTGGACTCCATCTACTTTCTTGGGCTCTCAATTGCCTTTTCTCTGTGCTTCCTCTGAGGCGTTGCTCCCTCTGCCATCCTTAATGATACGTTTGACTCCCTGAATTTAGAAAGGCCAGTGACCCAGATTGTTTTTCTTCCTGTTAGCAGGGATGCAAAGAGAAGGAAATATTAATTTTTTAAAATTCATTTACTTGTATCTTTGAAAATACATTTAAAATTCTGTTTGTAATATGGGAGTGCTAAGTGTTTTTTCTTCTTTCTCCAAGTTGCCTCTCATTTCTTTACTGACCTTTTAATGTAACAAGCCTGGAGATTTTTCTTCTTCTTCTTTTCAGTGGGGAAGCTCCAGTACCTCTGGAAATAGAGATACCTGTTAATCAGAAAGTGACTGAACAATTATCAGCACATGCAGATTCCTGGACTGCTGTGGAGGATTTAGACCAACTTGTACCTTCATAAGCAAAAATACAGTTGCTTTAGCTGAACAATCCAATGCAGACGGGAGACTAGAGTGTGCTTTCTGTCATTTTATTAACATTTGTCCGTTCAGGTCTTCAGGAAACCTCTGACCAGTATTTATTTGAAGACATCTCTGTCCAGGATAATATTATGATTAGAATCAAAGGAAGCAGAAAAAAAATAGGGCTTCTTACTGAAATAAAGTGAAGGACCGTTTTTATTTCCCCAGCTTAAAGAATCTCTATAAGAGTAACCTAAGGTAGGACTTGGCAACTACTTATTATGCTCTCTGCCAAATAATGTGTAGAGATCTAGCAAATCTAGTTTTTAAATGAGCTGAGCAGGAAGAGCCTGTTTGAAACTGCATAGAAACATGAGCACTCTGCTCAGCAGAGGACCAAAAAGATGCAGGGATTATGAACTGCAGTCACTGAGGCCTCGTGTTAACTAAGATCAGAGTCAAGAGCAGGAGAAGCAGGAGAGGGAAAATGAGTGCTGTTGAGGCTTGTGTGCTGCTTTAGCACTCCACCTACTCTTATTATTACTTTGCCTGGCTTTTAGCTGATAAATAAAATATGGAGTAGTGTCTAGAAACAGAGACAGAAGACAGCTCATCTAGTCCTGCCTAATTGCCGCGTGCTGCAGTTGCTGCGTAAGAGCTATCTTTTTGGAACTAAAATGAGAACCAGTGGCATTTTATGGACTGGGACTAGCCATAATGGTTTACAGTAATAGACCATGAATACCGTGGTTGAGAGAAGTACAAAGGCTTTATTCCTAGGCAAACCCAGAGAATGGCATTTAGACAGTCCAGAGAGTCTGGTGTGTAGCTGAACTGAACTGGCACCAGTTGCTAGAGCAGATTGCATAAGTGCCCCAAAAGGGATGGCAGAGAATAGTTTTCCAACTCCCAAGAGCAGAGGGATCCTATTCAGGGAAGTTGTCTCAGCTGTCAGGGCAGTTTTTCTTCCATGTCAGTGGTTTGAAAAAATATCTCTATTTTCCCCTTTGCAACCAAAAGCAAAGCTGGCTTTTGAAAGACTATTTTAAAAGTAGCAGAGCTCCAGGCTTCTGATCTTCAAAATTTTAAAGGTGGCTCACAAAAGCTAGTATTCTGCAAAGAGAGACTGTGCAATTTCTGCCTTGCATCTTCCTAAAAGGTGACTGCTGCCTCAATATGGAGGATAATTCACTCGCTTTTCTAAAGCTGGGGAAGGTGCAACTTAATTCTGTAGCTGTGTGGTCTCTCTTTTTCAGTATTGAGGAGGAAGTACTGCTTCTTCCTACTGAAATCCTGTATAGGTGTGATGAACAGAAATCTTGCCAGAAGCAGTGTGGCTGTGCTTCCCTAGGTAGCTTCCTACCCTCCCAGGAGGTCATTCATTTTGTGGCAGTGTACTTGGGAAAAGGGGTAAGCCCTGACTTACTGAATTATGATGTGCCTTGAAGAAAACAGGGGAGAGCAGCATCTTGCATTCTTCAGGGTTTCTGGGGCAGTAGACCAGGAGAGCTCTCCCGTATCTTTTTTCAGCCTGCTTTGGCTTCCCTTTCTTGCCTGGTGAAGGAGGGCCTCCATGTGCTTGGGGCTTTACTCCAAGCTCAGAGGCTGGGTTTGCGAATGGCTTTCGAATGTTAGCCAAAAATATTCGTCTGTGCATGTGTATGTGGAGGCGTGGGGGAGGGAGCGTTGCTCCCTTGTGCAGTCGCACAGAACAAGCCACAATCTGGCGTGCTTTTGGTTATTAATAGCTAGAATATGGAAGTAGGGCAAATATCCATCCTGATTTATCCTGACCTGAATAATCCATATAGTCTTCAGGCCACAGACTAGCGATTCTGTCTCTAGCTGTCACATTCCTGAATTTTAGGAAGTGATATCTGTGACCATTTTGTGTCATGATGATCAATGTCACATTAAAGAGAGAAGCCTGCAGGCAGGCAAGTGAGCGCTGCTTGATTAGGGAGGTGCTGGGGTGGGGATCCTGCTCACTGTCACTCCTGCTCCCTGTCACTCTGCGCTGTCGGAGACCATGAGACAAAAGATCCCAAGGGAGAGGTCACCCTGGCCTGAGGCTGCTCTGCTGGGGAGGCGGGGGTGAGAAAGATGCTCTGAGAGGCAGGGCACAGGCAGAGGAGAGGAGTCACAGAGCCGTGAAGCAGCACGGAAGGAGGCAGGAGATGTTAGATGCAGGAGTGGGGAGTGAAAGAGGCATAGATGTGCAAAATCTCCTATCCCTATGGTTAACCATTTCTAGGCATTATCAGAGTATTCAGTTACTAGAAGATGGGTTTTTTCTCTCCTTTTTGTTACTTAAAATCATGAATACATGGAACCCTATAATTTTTTTCTCCTCTCAGCTTGCAATACATTCTTCTTAACACCTATTTTTGAAATCATAGCAAGTTTTTGGACCCAATGTGCAGATTTCTCATTGTGGCCTATGCACATTCTAGCATATGAAGAGACACAAGCAAAAGGACATTAATTGTGATAAATCCAGGAAAAAGATGCCTGAGACACAAATCAGAAGTCCTCATTTGCTCAAGTTTCCAACTGACTTCCCCACGAACTTCCATGATTCTTGAGTGAAGCATGCAAGCTGGGAGAATAGGGTGCACATTTGCATCCTGTTATTGTTCTGAGTGTTATTCTGGCAACAATTTTCTTTTTCTGGATGGGCACACAAAAAAGCAATAAATATTATGCGGATTACATTTTAGAAACTACAGGCATTGCTGGAACATAGGCTTATTTATTAAGGGTAGAACAAGTATATACGGAAACAAATTCTTGCCCAAAAGTATTTAAAGCCTGATATAAAATCAAGACATGATGTAAGAAACAAGACTAGCATGAAACAAAGATGGTTGTGCTGTTACTTAAGCCTGCTAATGAACAAACTGATAGCTTCAAATCTTAACTTTTTGTGTGCGTTGTGGTATGTTTCTGTTCTGCTTTAACACAGAGAAGTAAATACAAAACTGGTTTCTACCATGCTAATTTCTGGAGGTGAAGTGTTATATCCAGAGCAAATTAGTCCATTTGTAAATACTGTGTTTCAGTGCCTGGAGCTTTAATGCCAAGTATGAAACCTCCCAGCCTTACATGCTGCAGCTAAGCAGCCATGGTTACATGGGCCTCCCTTCCCAAGGCACAGCAGATGAGGAAGTACCACATTTTGCCTGGCTGTTCCCCACAGATTTCACACTCTTCCCCCCAAAAATGTGAGCCTCCATTCCCCTTCACTTGTGGAAAGTTCTCAGCCAGAATGGTAGGCAGGGGATGCCGCTGGCAAGCAGTGCCAGTGCTGCTGCCTTCCCAGTGCCCAGCCTTTGTCTGGGAGCAGAAGGCACTCATGGCAGCACTCCCTTTCCCCTCCCAGCCAGGGAAACCAGAGTCCCTCGTCCTGACCCGGCCAGGCAGGCTGAGATTCCCACAAGCAGGGAAGACAGAGCATGCCGGGATTTTCCTGTTTGTTTTCGAAACGCAGGTGCTGGCTCTCCGGGTGTCTGTGTGTGTCCCACGGGAGGCAAGAACCAGTGCTGGGGCTCTGCGGCTTGGGCTTGTGTTTGTGAGCCTCGTTTGTCAGCGGCGAGCTATTCTTGTTGGATTTCCAAGTAAACATCAGACAGATCCTTACCCCTTTGAGCTGTCATAGTCTGCCAAGAAAATTATCTGAACTTTGAAATTTCTCCTTTTATTTTCCGCCTTCCTGACCCTGCCTTTGCCGCTGACAGCAGGTCCCTCTTGTCAGGGGAATGTCCTCCAGGCACAACACAGGGAAATGGAGGAGGGGAATTTTCACCTCCAGAAATCCTGTTTGGTGAGACGAGGACGTCTGGCCCTGCGAGAGCAGGCAGGGCTCACGGATGAGGCTGCGGCCGAGCGGGCAGGAGCTTCTTTCCGCGGGGATCGGGGCCGGGCCTGTGCGCGGTGACCGCGCCAGGCGGCATTCGCGGGGCTCTCGCGGCGCCATGGCAACAGCGTGCGCGGCATCCGCGGCTACACCAAACACATCGCCTTTGATCAGCCTTGCTCTGATCACACCACCGGGCTTCGGCTGAGCTCCAGCTCCTCTTCGCAGCTTGAAGAATAAGCCGTGTCTCTGCCTCTGCAGGGACGCTTTTTTCAAATTTCGTGTCCAGTCCCTACCCAGAGAGGGTCAGCCTCGCCATCCCCTGAAGCTGCGTGCAGGCACCAACCTTGGCTTTAGGTTGCCTTCACTGCCATGGCTCCCTTGGTGAGGTTCTGGGAGGCCCTGCTCAGCTCCTGAACCCACAGGATGAGAAGGAGTAGGGTTTGAAGGGCTTCTGTTGCGTGGTCCATACCTTCATTGGGCTTACGTGGAGCCTATGACTGAGATAATAAAACTTAAAATCCTGAAGTATCTTGTCCTTCTGCTTGTTTTCTCCTTTAGGATATGACATGAATTTCATACAGGTAACCGTTTGAATTCTGGAATAGAGAACATTAGCCATACTCCAGAAGAGAACACCTTTTTGCTTTGGAAAATGAACAGCCCTGGAAGTGGTGTTTGAAGACAGTTTTGTATCATGCTTGAGGTGCTGCATACAAAGTAATTATTTATTACAAAATGTAGTTGTTCAGTTTTGGTCCTTGGAAGTGGAGAGGACTTCTGGCTCTTTGGGATTTCTTTGGTGAACAAATGATCCAGTTTTGCTGAATCAATGGGGTTTCTTCCATTGACTTTATACATTTTGGCTAATGGCCAATCTGACCTCCCTCAGCTTCTGTGTGTTTGAACAGTTAGATCATATTTGGCAGCTAGTAATATATTTTTGAATCTTTTATACCAAAATGAATCTCAGTGTTCAGAAGGTTATCAAAACACAAGCTTGCCTAACAGCAAAGAAAGCTTTGCTGTTTGCTTTTCAAAGCCCAGTCTAGTATTTCTTCTCATGTTGGGAAGCAGCACCATAAACAACACAAAGGAACAGAGGCATGGTTCTTATAACATCCTGACAGTGAGTAGTGTGTAAATACAGATGTTTTAGGAAAGAATGCTTGTGATGGATCTGTTTGACATAGGCTTCCCAAGTGTTGGAGGGGGATGCATCTTTTATATGCTGTACAGGTCAAATCCTTAATAAAAGTGTCCTTTTTCTTGTAGTTCAGAAAACTCACAACTTCTTCCCTAAACAAACATGTCGGGGGTTGAGTACCTTTGGAATTTCTTCCCATTCCTGTTACTAAGCAACAAATAGTTGGGTGTTTTAGGGCTATCAAGTCTTTTGTAAAAGACAAAAGGTATGCTTGGGAGGGGCACGGTAAGGGAAGAGCAAGCCCTGGGAACGCTCTCTCGTGGTTCGGACGCTGAGGAGAGAGGCTGCTTATTTTCTGCTCTTCGCCTGCGACCAAAGCGAATCCAACTGTGCCCTGTCTCTTCTCATCACCTGGCTGGGTGAGCTTTGATTCAGCCTTTCTTCCCACGGGGAAGGGCACGTTTCCCCCCCCCGGGCTGCGTTCCCTCGTGGCTGCTGCCGGGAGAGTCCCGCGGCCCCTGCTGCCTGCCCCCGCCCTCTGCCGCACGAGACCGCGGCGTCTGCTGTGACTGCAGAGATCCTTGCTACCTCGCTGCTAGCCGGGAGGGAGCCAGTGCCTGACCCTGCCTCCTTGCTTTCTGCTGCTCCGAGCTGCCTGGCTGCCTGCTCTTCAGCCTGTCCGCCATCATCCAGCTGCCTGAGGCTGACCTGACCCTGCGCCACAGCGCCACCTGCAGCCGGCTCGGTAGTCATCGCACCTGCCCTGCCCGGCCGGGAGCTCAACAGTGCCCCTGCTGCTTGCAACCGTGATTACACCACACGGGAAAAGGCTTGGCAGCTCTCAAGTTACCTGCTATTGGTTTTCTGGTTCTAGTTGTGGTTGCTATTATTGTTATTGTTTGTTTATAGATACTAGTAAAGAACTGATATTCCTTTTTCCCCCATACCTTTGCCTGAAAGCCCTTGATTTACAAAATTAAATAATTCAGAGGGAGGGGAAAAAAGAGAATCACATTCTGTGTTCTAAGGGAGGGTTCAACCTCTCTTGGCAGACACCTGTCTTTCAAACCAAGACAAAACACTTTCCCCTTTTCCTGCAACCTGCTTTGTCCAGATGTGTGAGGTCTCCATGCCACAGGATTCTTCTACTCATGGAGGAATTCCGGCTGACTCCAGCTTAGACTTCTGTTCTGGTGATGCCTATCTATCTCCCATCCTTGTCCTTTTCCTTAGAAGATGACCAAGAGAGGAAGTCAGTCTTCAATGGAAGGTCTGTAAACAGTTGTTAGAGCTGCAGTTGCCAGTTTCAGTGGCGTTTGTCAGAGTAGAACCCAGCCAGCCTAAGGGGTGTGCTGAGCTGAGCACATCCCAGTTACCTGTCATAACATACAGCATATACCATGCTGACAGCCATTTGTTTTTAGCATAGGTAATCACTGATATGTTCTTTTAAGTGAGATTCATAGATGCTGATTACATTTACAGCATAAATTACTTCATTATTAAAATTAGGTCATTTGAGCCCCAAAACCATTAACATGCAAACTATTACCATAATTTCATGAGCTAATAAATCAAGCACAGGAAAAGAATTAAGCAGTTACTAGTGATAAGTGTTTCTTCAGAGATTAAGAAACACAATTTTCTTATGCATATATTAACATTTTAAAAGTGAATTCATGCAAAAGCAATTTTTCTGCATATATAAAACTTATGTTTGATAATCTCTATACTCAGCCTCCAGAGCTGCTTCAAAATTAATGTTTTTTTCTCAAATCACTGTACAGGAATTTGATGTTGAACCAGTCAGCCTGTTCCTGTATACCCTACCTGTAAAATGCTTTATGCCTTTATTAAACAGTCAAAGTTAAGAAATAAAACAAGCCAAGATACAATTTAAAAGAAAAATAGCTTGGGTTCATCTTACATAATGAACTGCTCATCAAAGGTAAATTTTGTATTCTTACTATTAAGCAGTACCAATGAAATTGTAATTATCTCCATAATTGCAGTTGAAAACTGTGATTGTCATCTTATTAAAATGGTGGATAAAAATTGATGTAGCTCTCATTTCTTACACAATATAATATAATATTGGCCAGAAGAAGGCAAGGATAGACTCTTCCATTCACATCACTGACTAGTTTTAAAATAATACAGTAACACAACTGTTGCAGGAAAACAAAGAAAATTCCAATGTAAATGAAACTGTAATAAGCAACAGATGACAATGCCTAAGTATTTTACTATATTGCAAGATGTCCATGATTTATTTATGTTTAGCTGGTTTTGTTTTCCAGCTCCTAGCCTACTGTTTTGGTTTGTTTCGTTTATTTCTTTTTTGGTATGAGGCACCCAATGTATTTGCTCCAAGGAATAAGAGAATGTGTTTCAGAATGGTGCTCACCATACTGGTTATTTCGGGTCTCTTGGTTGCTGCAGCAATACCACAGCCTCTCTCTTTTCTAGCCCACATGTGAAATGACAATCAGAGAGCTTTTAGCAATAGCTTGTGCTTGCTGCTGTTTAATGACTGGCTTGACTAAGACAACACCACCCTGAGAATTGCCGCTCTGGGGAGGCTTGGCTTGTGCTGTCCCTCTCCCTGAACCAGTTCACCCAGAGGCCAGATAAGGACCACGGCTGGTGGCAGGGAGGAGGTGACAACAAATGAGATGTGGGAACACCCCTCGTTGGGGCAGCTCATTGCTGCCTCAGCTTTGCGGCAATTTGGAGCCACAGCCTCAGCCCTGGGAGAGCCAGACTGTGGACCTGAGCTCACCCAAAGGCAGCTGAGACAGTGGGGCAGTCAGCGGTCAGCCTGTGCCAGGACAGGAGGCAAAATAAGGGATGTGTTAGGGTCACTCTTGTTTCAGAGGTGTAGCTCATGAGGTAGATTAATTAGACCTGTGGCTCAGAAGGTCAAGTATTTATTACTATTTATTACCTAAATAAGGAAGCAGCAGAGCACTGTTGATGTGAAGCTTTCCATGTATGTTGCCCTCATGGTTCTGGTTCTGTGTCCCTTCCTCGCCCTTCTGCCCATCAGAAAGTACATGGATGCTGTAAATCTCCCAAATTATTAGTGTTCTCCTTACCTTCCCCCCTGCTGCAGGACTCAGTGCCACATTCCTCAGTTATGGTCTTTTCTACATTCTTCATTTCTAACCAGATATTGAACTACTGCTGCTCCTGGCAGGTCTTCAGTTTGTTTGGAGGCTGTGTGTGCTATTGTATATGCATAAATAATTTGTATCTGCTCAGGGTTCTCCTGGGCTGTGTTTCAGGTATGTCTTCAGAGGAGTTAATCAAAACTCCATTCCGCGTCATAAACTCATTTTTCAGTGTTTGTTTAATTAATTGCACAGAGGATATGATGTATCTAGTACAGGGTAAGTGACAACACCCATGTGAAATGAGAATTTTCTAATCAAAATGTGAGTAATTGCAGTAAAATGGTTATGGAGTATTTGGCAGTGTTGCTTTCCATATTGCTGAAGCTGAATATTAAAAAGGATATTTGATAACTCGTCTGGACAAATTGGCATGATTTGGGCATTTTTACAACTCAACAGTCCCCCTTAAAGATAAATGGAGGCGACTGCAAATGCAAAACCTGGCTTGATTGCTTCGTTCAGATACAGTAGAATCACATTGAAGTCAAAGGCAGATTACTCACCTGAATAAAATTTCTGGGTCAGGTTCCACATTTGCATGAATGAATATGTGTAAAAACAAGAATTTGAATTTCCAGGATTCTGTAGTAATTATACTCAGGTAACACTGCTATCTTCCCTTTTCAAATGCTAACAAGTCTTTTTAATGTGGAACACCCAACGTGAAGTAATTCACTTAGCCAGACAGTGTCCTAATTTTCAGCAGTGTGTGAAAGAGAAGGTTCCTCCAGGCAGTGTTTAGTGTGCCTTCCCAAACTTCTGCTCTTACCGCCTCTCTGAAGACTCCATTCCTCTCCATGTGCTGGAGGGAAAACCTCAGAAGACATTTAGCTGGCAAAAAAAGGCATTTCTGCTCAGGTTCATTGAATGTTCTCCCAAGAGAACAACAGAGAAAATAATTTGAACCACAGAATTGACGTTTCACTGATGGGTTTTTTCCACTGTTGTTGTTCATACTGCCATTCTTTCTCTTTCACCCTATTTATCTTTTTTCTCAGCAAACTTTCCCCCTGACAAAGTGGTAATTTCAGCTTAGATGTAATTTCTAGTAGAAACTGGTTTCTGGTACACCTGTTTATCAAGGCTTACTAAGCAGTGGAAAAGGATATTTTAAAAAATCAGTCTTTGAATGATAGCTTATTCGTTATCGTAAAAGCTTGTTCATCCAGTAATTTGACCACTTCTGAACTACTACTAGCACGTTATATGTACTTTCTGGCTTATGAAGGAAGTAAATGGAGACAAGTGGGCTATGCTTTCTGTGCCTGGCAATCACAGTGCACATTGGTGGCAGGAGGCTGAGCAAAAGTTCAAATCCATCTCTAATGGATTCCTTTAACACAAAAGACTGCTTTACATGGAATTGTGTGAGGGCTGCAGTGTACACACAGAGTTCAGAGCTAGGAGGGCTAGAAAGAGTCAGGCTGAGACATTGGGTTTTACTGGACTCTTCCTGCATGCCTGCAGTGGCTGCTGTGCTATCATCTACCTGTGTAAGCCATCCCAGGAAACGATGTTTTTCAAGCACCGCTATTGGAAGGGAAGCAGACTGTCATCCTACTCCTTACTCCCCATCATGCCTGCAAGTGTATTGCAAGGAATATTGTTTGGTGTTTGGGGAAGACTGCTACATAGTCAACATTACTGCTCTAGGGTATGAGAGCTTTCCTCCTTCTTTTCCAGGAATTCAAAATACTTGTGGAAATCTTGAGTAGTTTTTTTTTTTTTTTTCCCAGGGAAATGATATTGTCACAAAGATCTTTCCCAGAACAAGAAGGGGTACTGTTTGGGAGATTTTGCTTTGGTGGGATTTTGGTTGGTTGGTTGGTTGGTTGGTTGGGTGTTTTAAGATCTCTGCCTAGAGCATAAAAGAATGCTGCTTTATTTTCTTCCAGCACAAAAAATTCTGGTGGGGAGGGATGCTGTGTAAGAAGCAGTGCTATACTGCTCTCCTAAGATGTTCGAAAGAAAGGCTCATTCTTCACAACTAAAATTGCAATTTGCCTCTTCTTAAGATTGTCATTCTCCCAGTTATCCACCACATACAGCATTTTAGTTAGAATTAAGTAACTAGAGGTGGTTCATCTAGAAACTGGACCATTCACAAGAGATTCCTACAGGAAAGGAGACACTTCCAAAGTCCATTGGGACCTAAATGAAAATCTCTGTGGCCATTTCAGTAAGTTTCTTTGTTACCAAATCTGCTCATTAGTAAACTAGTTACCTGGCTCAATTATCACTCCATTTCTGAATTGGCAAATGTTTCTTTAAGAACAAAACAGATGTATAGTACCTGCCACTTAAAGGAAATAAATCCACAAACACCAAGACACAAGAAAGTGTTTGCTGAGCACCAAAGCTTTTGTGTCAGGAAAGAGTTCAAGAAAATTAGGACACACATAGTACTCCTGCTTCCTTGCAGGTTTTCTGCTGCAAATTCGAAATTACAGTATTGAAAGCGACTAAGTGCCTGCTGAAGGTGTCTGATGTGGTATAAATAGCCTTGGATGATGAAATCTGATCCTCATCCATTATGTTGACTCCATTTCCGTTTTTGGGAGTATATGAACTGCATGAACCATTGAAGAATAAGAACCAGTTCATCTAAATGGTTCTATCTCAGTTACACATCAGCAGTCAGGTAGTTTCTCCATTTTCATACATAATCTTAAATGGGTCAATAAACTTTTTATTTTTATGTGTATTTGATTTTTTCTGGGGGTAGAGGTCTTAAATCTCAAGATACCTGAAAAATTATTAGACTAAGGACACAGTGGGTTTCATAAGGTTAATTTTATTTAAATAGAATTCAGATGCTTACTTGACACCTTAAGAATTTCTGCAGAATTTTATGCAAAACAATGGGATTGAATATTGTTAAGATATCATAATAATCTGCTTGTGCTTTGTTTACTGTTCTGTGAGCCACTCTCTGGAAGTGGTGAAAAACCTTTTTCCAATTTATTGCTGATGACCTGTGGTTCCAGGTTCTTCCTCAAGAAAAATTGTAAGCTCTTAATCAAATTGAAAGATTTTAAGGTAAGCTGAAAAGGACAAAGAAAACTGCTCCACCAAGGCCAGAAAAGTGAGCCCACAGGAATTATCTGAATGGTTGTAATATATCTCTTATTGAAAACTGGAGGCATGGGTTATTCTTCATTTTTATGTGATGCATGTTAACTCATCTTTGTTTACCAATCCATCATGGACACTGTAGAGGAAAATTATGCATAATAGTATAAGTTTAGAATATTCTGGAAGTATGATTTGCTTTCAGGAATGAGCCTGCAGAACTTACATAAAAATATATCCGTGGCCTGTATTTCAAATAAACAGATCTTTGCTCTAACACTCTGTCGCTGTGTATAAACTGACTGATGCTTACAATTAGCTCAATAATAGCATGTTGTCCCCTTGTTTCAGCTGGCTCTCTGAGCACTGGGGACCCATTTTTAAACCAGGACACTTCCTGCTCGCTTTCCCAATACCCTTGGAAGGTTCCAGGAGTGTCATTCAGAGTGCAAAGGCGGTCAGCTCTTGGCACTGTGGCTTGGCTGGGTGCTGACTGACCCCGGTCACTGAAGTGTTTCAGTGTGCTAAGGCATCAGGAATCTGACCCAGCAGAGAGAGACCTTGTGGTTTTTTGGTGGGCAGCCATGCAGAAATGTCTCTTGGTGGTGAGTGTCAAGGGTGGTGCAAACATAAAGGGGAGACAGCTCTACCAGCAGGGATGAGGGAGCTGGTTTGTCCCCTGAAGGGGAAGCATGGAACTGCAGCCTATACAGGTAGCTACTGTGTGGTTTTCCACACCCAGATGAGATATGTACTGCTGGTCATATGAACTTCATGCTGTCTGTTGAGAAACCTGTTTATCAGCATGGGGTATCAGCTTTAAAAGATTTGGTGTTTAAATGAAGATAGAAGATGTCTGCACATTATAATAACAGAAAAAGTTTTATCTCGCACTACAGGTAAATATTACTGCCACAGAGGACTGCATTTTAGGAAAACTGAAGAGAAGATAGAGTGACAAGCTTATTATAAGTGACATGTATATGTAGTTTTACACTTTGGATTACAAAGATTTTTTTGAAGTGAACCAACATCAGCTAAGTTTGTTTGCTGGTATGACATGTCCTTTCTTTCTCTTCAAGTCTTGTGTATGGAGAACTGCAGCACTGAACATGGAACCTTTACTTCTAGGCAGTGCTAAATGAAGTCAGCCAAGAAAGTTAAGATAAATCAAGTAAATTTGGGATGTGAATCCAACTTCAGTAAATTAAAATGCACTAAAAGGCTTCTGCATGGTTTAGGTCCTTCAGGTGCAGTGCAGCTGTAGGCTTGCTCAAGGACCAATCTTGTGATTGTTTGCTCTTAGAATTAATTTAGAAATTTAGAAAAAGACCAGGAGTGAGATTAAAAATGTTGAAATGTGTGTCTATTCTAATTGAACACTGAAAGGAAGATAATATGTCTTACTAAATTACTTACCTAGGTATAGTTTGAAAGAATACCACATTGCTGAAATAAAGTCTCCTTCTGCAGTTTATGAAACTCCTAACAACAATGGCACTTGCCTAAAAGATACCTTGGTAGCTGTATTCGGGGTGAAAACCACAGATAAATCAGGGAAGATATTCCTGACATGATTCCAAAGTAAGTAAACATATATATTTACATATTTTAGTAATGTTTTACTAATATTTATTAATATGTTAACCTTGAGAGGAGACAGCTGAGGTGGGATCTTATCCATGTATATAAATACAGGACGGTGGAAAGAAGACAGAACTAGTCCCTTCTCACTGGTATCCAGGGAAGGGTAAGAGGCAGTGGGCACAAACTGAAACAAAGGAAATTCCATTAAGTAGTGGTAACTTCTGTCCCGTGAGGGTAATTGATTTGCCCCAAACGAGCTCAGAGACACTTCAGAGACCAGGTCAGAGAAGTGGGTATTTGCTTTATTCGGTGCACTGGATGTGTGGGAATTGTTTCCACCAAACACACATACCTCAGTACCCCAGAGACACAGTGTTATAGGTAAAATCATGAATATTAATTACATTCTTCAGGATAGGAGTGGTTATACAAATCATTTCTCAGAAGTCATTAATATCATTAGCATGTGCACAACGCATGCTCCATGTATCCTGGTGGTCTTTGGAGACCCCCAAAGCCCCCTCCAAGGTGAAGGTCCTTCATGGGATGATTCAGTTGTTTCTGTGCTGGTTTCAAATGCATGCTTAGCTGATAAGCCATCAGGCCAGAGCTGTTACCTACAATTTGAATTTGAATTAAGAGTTCAGCCTTCAGCCTTGGAAGCCACAGACAGGCGCCTGTGCTGGTGGAAGGGGGGCAAAGCTCAGAGAATCTTTCTCAATCCCCCCTTTTCTTTTGTAATTTGTAATTCTTTACAAATCTTGTATGTCATGAAAGTAAATACCTTTCTCTATTTTATATTTAAGTTTATACTTTTGCCATTGAATATAAGCATCACAGTTCTAAGTACATAATATTATACAACAATAACTACTATTGCAGATAGTAATTACAATGCAATAACACAAATAACTATTACATACATTTTTTAAGTTAGGATTAACATAATTGCAACAGCTTGTATTTATAACTGTACATACTCTCTTTCGGCATACAGCAAATCTATAGTTAATTGTGAGATGCTCTTTATCTTGATTTGCTGTGCTTTTATGGCATCTGCAGTAGCATTCATTATGGCCTCTACAATGGTAGAAAGGTTCTTCTTTAGTTTACTTACTTCGGGCCAGGGTATAAACTACCTGGCAGAGCTGTGAAAATTGGTGGGTTTATATATTAAAAGTTCGGAGTAAGCTTTGTTAGTTGAGGAACAACACTAATGTGGAGAGATACTGGTTGAGCAGTTATTTTGAAGAAAAAGAAGAAAGACAGAATCTATAGAAATTCTAAGAGGAATGTTAATTATTTTGGCTTTCTTGGGCCTTCCATCCCCTAGCAGGTTTCTTTGGAGTCAGGGATGGGAGAATTGGGCACTGCCTCTGCTGTGTCCATGGCTGGCCCTCACTGCAGGGCTGGGATGCTCTTGGGGTGAGGTAAGGAGCAGTTCACTGTCTCACCGGGCAAGGCCTGACCTGTCCCTTCCCCACACACACCACACACACAGGCATTTTGAAGTGTTGCAGAGACACTAATTTTTCAGTTTTGGCAGCTCACATCATGGCTCCAGACAGTGATCAGGACCACTGATAGCTTTTCTTGCTTGTAAAATGGGGTACTTTTCTTCCTCACCTTGGTAGAATTTCTAGCAAACAGAGCAGAAGGGAAAGAGGAAAGCATAAAGGATAACTGACTAAGACTCTCATGCTGTTAGTTTTTTGCTTGTGATCCCTTGGGCTACTTTTTCTCTCCTTTTCAGTCTTTTGTTTTACTCTCCGTAAATCTAGATTATCTTTCAATTTACAGAAAAAATATGCTGACAAATATAAGCCACTCACATAAATCAACAGACGTTTAGGATACTTTTATAAGATTTTGTGAGCTTTTTCTAGGACTTCAAATGTGCTACTGAAGAATGGCACTTTTAACTGCTATTTTAAATTTAAAATTATCTTTTAAATTCCAGAGCCCAAAGCCTGGCAGATTGGTCTATGACTTTTAGCGATTTTTCAAAGGCAGTATTTTCCTTTTGTGGGGCTTAGCATTCTTAAACACTGGACAAACAAATATGCATTAAACAGCAACAGTTACAAATACTTAGCAGAATAGCCAGCCATCCTTTTGAAACCTTTTAATTTTAAAATGAAATTATTTTGTTATTGTTATATTTCAATTTTCACAAATTTAGATTTAAGCTCATACAGCTTTCTCTTTTTTTTTTTTTTTCTGGCTTACTTACCCCTTTGCATCTGAAGCTACACTTGCCATTACAATTATTACAAGGTTTTGCTAGGATAGCTGACTGTGGATAACACTGTTCTGGAAATACAAAAAAACAAAACCATTTAATGTGTTTCATTTTGATGTTGCAGCTTTTAACCGATTTATTGTATATTATATTGTCCAATATTGTTCTTTTGTGTCCTCTTTGTCTGGAGTTTCACATTGGAGAGGAGTCTCTGGCTGTAGATATCACAGTTGTGAGGGAAGTCAGCAGTTCTTTTGCTTCTGTGGCTTGAGTGGTTCCTTGTCTCACACAGCTTTTTATCTGATGAGGACACACTGATGGATGTTAAAACAAACTTGCACACTGATAACACATGTTAGAGTGGGGAGAAGGATGAATTCTTGCCTCTTTCAACTCCCCATTGGAAATTTTTATACAAATCAAGTTTTTAATAAGTGAGAAATTGAGATTTTATGAATTAATGTTTTACTCTTGCAGGTTAATAAACTTCTTTTTTTCCTTATAATTTCTTAAATGCATGTATTACTCTATATGCATATTTAGAATTAGTAAAAGTATTCACTTTTTTATCTCTATATACTTTGAAGGACTTTACAGCTCTGCTGCTTGAGCTGACTATGTGAGAGGCAATGTTTTACTTATTTTAATTTTCTTTCATTAATTATAGTGTATTTTTCAAATTGTTACTCTTCCAGTACTTTTGAAGACTCACTACGAAATACATTTTCTCCCCAGACCAGGGAGTGCTTCGCGAGTCTTCCCTAGCCTGGGTCTGGAGATTTATCACCTGAATGCTGTGCAGTCATGGGTTTTCTTCAACTTCAAGGAGGCTGAGTCAAACCCCTTGTGTTTTGGTTTTTTTCCTTAAATACTCTTGTTTTACTAGACAAGATTCACAGTACAATAACTGCGCTGGTCATCTACTCAGATGCCTTTTGAGTTAATAAATCTTTAGCTTGGTGTGAAACTTATGAGGTATATTCCTGTTGTCAGCCTTCGGGCTTCATTTACCATCAGAGCTTTGGCTGCACAACTTTTGCTGACAGTGCGGCCAGCCTCTGGCTACATTCTGAGACAATTAATAGCTGCCAGCCACTGGATTTGGAAACTTATAAAATTAGCATCAGGCCACCGTGTCCTCCAAAAGTGGCTGTCAAATTCTCAAAGCATGGGGAAGAACACTTTTTGCAAAAGTTACTTGCCATGACAACAAACCATACAGAAAGGATTGAACCCCTTTGGGGACTTGAATTAAGCACACATTGTCATGTTCTTGGCTGCTTGAACAGCCTGGACAGTGGCTCAGAGACACACCTTGTCTCCACCTTCTCCTCAGCAGTTCCAAATTTGCATTTTTTTTTCTAAGGCAATTTGTCTGGCTGCTTGAAGGGTAAAGAATTTGAATTAAAAGCATTTGAGCAAACCTTCGTTCAAAAAACCAAAACAGCAACTCAGAGTAACCCAGGCAGGAGATTTTAACTTTGAAATATATAATTACAAAATTTGGTATATCTTTTCTACAGACATTTTTGCTTTCAGTGTCTCTTTGGCATCACTTTTGCTTTTGCCTTCTTTTATCTTTTCTTACATACATTTGCAGTATCTTTCTAACCAGTTTCTTCAGGGCTTATTCAGCCTTTCCTCCAGCCCCCACCCGTACTACTCCCTGGGGGTGCTCATTGTCCCACAAAGTTATTCTGGTGACCCAAACAGAACTCTTAACAGACATTCTACATTTCTAAACATTCCCTCTGCAGTATCCAAACGCAGCCCTTCCCCCTCCTAGGCTCTCAGCAGGCAAGGCCAGCAGCACCACAGGTGATCGGTGTGTCCCACAGCTGCCTTGCCGCAGGGGCTGGCAGGGTCAGGGACTGCCTGGTGCTGAGCTCACAGCTGTCCCACAGCTCCAGCTCGGCTCCGCACCTCCCCTCAGGCCCCCAGCCTGTGCATCCAGCCCTGCACCTCTGCGCTCGCTCCCGCTGCTCCGAAAGGGGAGGATACAGGGAATTGCAGCTCGCCTTGGGTCAGCTGCCAAAATTTTAGGCAAGATGGGGGAGGGTCTTGAAACACTTCTCCTCTCTTCCTTCTTTTTCCTTCTTTTTTACTCTTATTTACTTGCAAGCTCTATCTACTACAACATTCTATACAACCATATTTCAGCAGCTACACACAGGAGTTCTAAAGAGGTACTTCTTAGAATCAATTAATTATTTTAATCTCACGGGCGTCCCCGCATAAATTTATATGCCGTCAAAAATACAAATTAACACAGGTAAAATTTTGCACACACAGTACATGCACACACATTAAAAAATTTCAGGAGCACTTGAGCAAATAGACAACATTACTTCCTCTCACAATTAATACACGCGCACTAAGTTTAAGTTTCACAACGGTTTCCACACACAAAACACAGAATTTTAAAGGCAAAATCAAATAGAGCAATATTAGAAAGGTGTTGGGGCATGAGTGTTTTCAATTCAGCAGCTAAAATCTTTCCATTCAATAATATAATCTGCCCCCCTCCAGATACTCCAAACCAACGGTTTATATATGACTTATACTCATTCACTCTTTTGCCAGTCACTTCGCTTTTCTCTGGCCGTTTCTGTCGCCAGAGAACGGAAACGCAGATAGAGCTCCGCTCTCACTCCGTGTCGGAAACACGTCTCATTCATTCACACTCACATATTAACAAAATAATGACAGTAACACAGTAACAAAATAACAACAGACAGAACAAAAATCACAGTATGGTGTAATACAGTGGAGTCCAACCCCTTAAAGGTACCTTTCACTATAGCGGGGTCCAACCCTTTAAAAGTACCTTTTCTTGACAGCGGGGTCCAACCCCGGGGGTCCAACCCCTTGCCCGGGACTAATTTTGGGAGACCCAGTCTCAACCCACCCTTGGGGACTAGCACCCCGGACCTGAAGACATTTCTTTTGAAAGTAGCAAATACCTTAATTTGGTGCAGATGGTCCTCAGTCTACTCCTGCCGTGAGCCAGAGGACAGCTGAGCTCCCCCTGAAAATTCAGGGTCGCGACTGGGAGGTCTGCTTACCCCTGGATCCGGCAGCCGAGCAGAGTCAGGGTCCCATCTGGGGTGCCAGTTTGATTCACCCCAAACGAGCTCAGAGACACTTCAGAGACCAGGTCAGAGAAGTGGGTATTTGCTTTATTCGGTGCACTGGATGTGTGGGAATTGTTTCCACCAAACACACATACCTCAGTACCCCAGAGACACAGTGTTATAGGTAAAATCATGAATATTAATTACATTCTTCAGGATAGGAGTGGTTATACAAATCATTTCTCAGAAGTCATTAATATCATTAGCATGTGCACAACGCATGCTCCGTATATCCTGGTGGTCTTTGGAGACCCCCAAAGCCCCCTCCAAGGTGAAGGTCCTTCATGGGATGATTCAGTTGTTTCTGTGCTGGTTTCAAATGCATGCTTAGCTGATAAGCCATCAGGCCAGAGCTGTTACCTACAATTTGAATTTGAATTAAGAGTTCAGCCTTCAGCCCTGGAAGCCACAGACAGGCGCCTGTGCTGGTGGAAGGGGGGCAAAGCTCAGAGAATCTTTCTCATAATCATACACTGGATTAGGTTGCCCAGAGAGGAAGTGAAGTCTGTGTCTTTGGAGATAGTTCAGAATGCAATTGGATATGGCCCTGAGCAACCTGCTACCTTTTGGACCCTGCTTTGGGAGGGGGTTGGACCTGATGATCTTGGGAGGACCCTTCCTTCCTTGGCCTTCTTGTCTCTGTGTAGACAAGATGCTGTTAGCAATCTTCTAGTGAAGAGATATGAGCAAAGTTTCAGTTTCTAGAATTTCCTCTGACATCATCTTGTTTACAGAGCTCAATGCCTTAAGTTGGGGTTTTAATTATTGAATTATTCTTTCTGTAATACAGAAAAAAAAAGATTGAAGTGTAAGTTTGAATAATAAAATGAGAAATTAAAATGTTATGCCAGCTTTTTTTTTTTTTTTTGGTAGAATTCATGTTGTTCAGTTGTCAGTGATCTGGACCTTGGTTTTATCTCTGCTGTGCAAGAAATATTTCCTCCAGAACTTCACTGATTTTTCTTTTTGGAGGATTTATGACATATTCCTTATACATATACATATTCCATATACATATACTCATCTTCTTTTTCTCCACCCTTGCTAGTTCCAGGATAGTGTAATACGATAGAAATGGAATGGAACAATAAATGACTTAGGAAATATCAGTAGTCTCAGCATTGTGACCAAACTGGCTTGTTTGACACTTCTGCTTCAATGTTCCTACTTTGCTCTCTTGCTGAACAATCCAGATGTTCAAACACCAGTTAAGGAGAAGCTGTATCCACTTCATGGATGCGTGCAAAGATCCGTAACACTGGAAAGAAGTGGAACTTCCCCTAATTTAGTCTACTGTCTATATTTATCACTGTCCATTTGCTATGTGCCTTCTCTCCCACCCCAGCTGCCACCTAACAGATGGCATTCCCAGCAAAAGAAACAGTTCGGATTCAGCACATTGTCATCTGGAAATGTTAGCAGATGACAGGGAGAGGGGAGGAAGAGGAGGGCTAGCTCCACATTTTTTCAGGACAAAACTTGACCTCAAATTCTACTCAGTCACCACAGAGTTCTGGGTATTACTGGGGTGGTGTGGAGAGGGGGCACAAAGGGAGCAAGAAAGAGTTTGCTACGGTGTATGTAGTGACCTTTGGTATGTTCTGAGGCTTGCTGGATAGAAATTTCTGGACTCTGCAGTTATGTACTTCTAGCTCTATAACAGCTTTAATTTATTAAAGGGCTAAAAATTTTTAAAAAAAGGTTTTGTTTGCCCTAGAAACCAAGTGAAAGCAATGAGGAAGAAGAGGGCATCCCTGCAAAATTGACACTATTAAGCCCAGGCACAAAGTGGAACGTTTGCAGTGCCTATGCACAGATGTCTAATGACAAGCAAATAAAACAATAATTCTTAAGCAATGATTTATTTCTGGTTTATTTTTTTTAGTGCCTTTTATTCAGCACTTTCATGTTAGACATTTCTATATACTTTTAGTGTTTTATGCTGGCCTGAGTGTTTGTTACTGACAAAAATGTGATGGAGTTTGATACGAGAGAAAAGACAGGGCAACTTTTTAGATTTAAGGATCATATAGACACAGTTATCCAGTATTTGTCTTCAGAAATACAACTTCCAGATAACACTAACTGTACTAAATTTTCATTCTGAGGGCTGAAGTCTCAAAAACTTGTGTGCTTCAGAGTGAAAAGTTTCAGACACTATTGTTTTGCTGAACAAGGCTAAGGGAAAAGGTTGCTGGGTTTGGCATCTTAAAAACATTCTTGCAGCTGTTTCTCTGGGGAGCTGTGGTACCTCCGTGTGTTGCAACAAGGGCTCAATATTCAGTACATCTTAACAGCAGGAGGAGTTTTGGCTGCCTTGTGAAAATTCATTCAAAATAGCACTCAGAATACAGGCTTCTGAGAAATACCTGTTCATAAACACACAGAAGATGCTGCCCAGCTGCAGTGGGGTCGCTGAGGCGCCCGGCCTGAGAGTAGAGACAGATGTCCTTTTCAGTGACTCAGACTAGAGCACTCTAAGCAGGTATTGGCTCATCTGCTCCCATATCTCAGATGTCGTGGCTGATTATCTGAGCACTCAAGCTCTGTTACAGTGAAAATTCAGGAAAGCGGTGCCATTCACTGACAATGACATCTTAACAGCCCCCAGCTGCTCATTCCCAGCCTATGCCCTCCTTCAGCTCTTGTGAAGTTGTTTATGGGGCCAACAACCTGGATTCTGCCCTGCCACACTCCCAAAAAAGGTCTGATTATTTTTAGCCTGAACTGACTGTCACACCCTGTTCAGTGCACGGATGGCTGTGGTTATATTTGCTAGAGGACAGCTAACTCTCTGTGCCCTGCCATCAGGGAGATGGTCTTTCCCAGGCACTGCATTTTCCTCTTGCTTTTTAAGTGCAGATGTCATGAGGAGACCCAACTGTGCTTGTACACGTTCTGCAGTCAGAGCAAGGGGAGCAGCTGAAGGCTGGCATCCCACCCTGCTGAAGGCAGGCAGTTGCAGCTGGTAATCCCCTGGACTGCCACTGCAGAGCTTGATAAAGCTACTCTGGCAGAGCACATCAGGCTCTTTGCTTGCTCTCCTGCCACCCTAAAAGGTAACTAAGCCTTAATAAGGCTTAAGTATAAAGTCAGAGTCTCTGCTGGTGCTGTGAGCACTTCATTATACCCGAGCAATGTAGCAACATTTCTGTTTTGTACAGCCAGCACAATTCTTCACTGAGCAGGAGGAAAATTTTCCCAAAGTGGTTGGGTAAAAACCCTGGAATTGGAACCAGAAAGCACAGGACTATGGGACTAGGTAATCAATCATCCTTCTAATCATAATCCAAAGATCTCCCCTTGTCACTTGGACAAGTCACTTAGAAACCCAGATCTGTGTTTGCAACCAGAAAGTAGCTGAACTTGAGATAGATGGATTTTTTTGAAAGCAGTGTAAAAGTACTTCACAGTCTTTGTGCACTGTAAAGAGTTTCTATGTGGAAACAAGTTTGTAGCACTGGTGCTGGTGTTGCTTTCCACATGTAGTCCATGGATCCTGGGCATCTGTGAGCTTTTTACAAGAGGTCTGTGCAAATTTACCTACTAAGAGTCCGGGGGCTTTGATTTGCCACATAAACTGTGCCCTTCCACTAGGAAGAAAAAGCAAATGGGGAGTTGGCAGACAGATATGACTGAAAGATACTGATTTGCTAAAGTATTAATTTGTGGTACAGACGACTGCATGTAGGCAGGCTAGCATGTGTGTCCATAATGGGTTCACTCATCTCCTGGGTTCTCAAGGTGGTTTCTCTGTGACCTAAATTCTTGGGATGCAAATAAAATTCTCAGCAAATTTAGGTAGTGCATGACAAACCTTGTAAGTAGGAGCAATCTGTGGATTAGGTAAATATACAGGGTTTGAATAGGCATATAAAGTTAAAAAAAAAATAGAATGATGATTTAAAAAATAAACAAATAAACAAAGATCCCAGGAAACCAAGCTCTGTTTCTTTCTCCTGTCTAATTAAATTTTATGACCTCCCTTTTTAAACAGCATATGGGACACAGATTTCCTAGTCAGCTGGGGATCAGTTAGATACGTGTCTGCATGTTGTTCAAGTTCCAGCTGATTAAGCCATTGCGTAGACCAGAAGTTTCCTGTGATATTTGTACAGACTATCATGGGCAGCAAAGCTAGCTTGGAGCTTTTTGACAAAATGAGTTTCATCCAAAAATGCCTGTATTTGTCTTAGTTTGTCAGAAGTAGGTCAAATCAGATTTCAAGGCCCTGAAGAATTAGTTTTTATAAAACAAGATTTTGACACATCAAATTAAAGATTTTGGTTTTCTGTAAAATGACTTTTAGTTATAAGACATAAGTGCAGTTGAAATGCTTTGAAAATCACCTAAATTAAATATTTCTATTGATGTTGTACATTTATATTATTCTTAGTTAATAAAATTTGTCAAGTTTTTTTATTATTTTGTCACAGTTTAAGCAAGACAGCTTTCCGCAAGATTGGGAAGAGTCCAAATCCAGTCCTAGTTCAGCCCATTATATGGTAGAGATCTGAAAGCAAAACTCAGTGGAATACAATGAAGGAGAGCACATAAGTGTTCTCAGAAAAAAAAAAAAAGGAAAGAGGTATTCTTGTTCTACTTGCCCTTCGCATCTGCTCCCTAGCCTTTAATCATTCATTAGCAGCTTTAGTTCTGGTACAATTCTTATCAGGTATCTATTCCTACAAGTGAAGCATAGTAGTAATGAATAATGGGGATCCATTATTTTAGCAACTGTTCCTGATTCTGTTTAATGACTAAATACCAAATGGTTTCTCTTCCTTCTAACATGGCTATTTAATTTAGATGTACTACAGATAACTGCTTACAGAAGTCATTCCTTAAAACTTAAAGCAACAGGAAACCTTTGCATGTTTACATATCTCTTTCATACAGTGATTAAATACTTTTTGTATTTTTCTCAAGGTTATACAGAAAGCAAACTAGTGTGTTAATTATGGTTCATTAGGGAATTGCATTACAACAGAAAAATTCTCTCTCAATGTATGTCCTGAAAAAAATATGATCAAAATATGATCTTTGCCAAATGACTGCAGTTCTACTTCAGTGGTTGAAAATGCAAAAAAAAAAAAAATTGCATTTTAGTTCAAAGCAAAGTGTTTCCTATGAATTATAAAGTTTAAATTACTTGATGCAGTTATTTGACCTGGAAATTGGAGTGAGAGAAAGTTTAGGTGGACAGCTAGCAGTGAGTTATTTAAGTCTCAGGGATTTCACTGTGAAGAAATGTAGAAGCATGTACCATCAGGGATATTTTCTTGAGTGTATGGGAAAAAGGGAGCAGAAGGTGATGCCTTAAGCCAGAACTGATGCCTTAAAGCTGGTAAAAATAAATGGCAGACAAAGGTTTCAGCTGAGTCTTGTACTGAAAACTATCCATGAAAATGAAAGCTGCAGATCCCATGGCTTCCTGGCCTCCCTTCATTGCTGTGTTGTGTAGATCCTAGAAAACCTCCTGTGAGCAAAGGGCTGTAGGAAAGGGAGACAGCAGACTGTGCCATTGCTTCTCTTTTTTCTTTCCCTTTAGGTAGAGGCTGGTGCATAGGAAGCTCAGTATATGGTCAGTTGATAATGAGCGCACTGAAAATTGCGCTTTGTCAGGCTGGATTTCCAATTTTGCTGTGTCAGCCAACATGGAACATTCTGGGCATGTTCTCAGCTGCTGTAACTTGTTATAGATCTGCAGAAGTGGGTGAATCCTGAGTAATTCACTCTATGTGGGGATTTCTTTTACAGAGCAAATAAGACAGAACATTTTATATTAAATCATTTTCCATGATAGAGGACTTGACATGACCAAGATCATTTCATATGGGTTATGTAGCTATGATCTTACTTCAGGATTTTTTATGTAAAAAAAGACAAATAATGTTGTTTCTATCATTTTTGCACTTCTGTATATTAGTATATTTTTAATTTTCTATGTATATTTAATCGTCCACTTGGGGGGGTTTGTTGTTTTTGTTTTTAACTTGTATTGACATAATTTTGACCTGGGAATTAAGTTTCTTTTAGTTTAAGGACACATTACAATTTTCTTGTCATTTCAACAGTGGGGAGATATTTTTTTTTTTACAGGCATGAAGAATTATTTTCTGTCACCTCATGTGTGGTGCCATTTTTCACTCTGAGAGTTACAGAATATATGCAGGTTTAAGTCTGCTTTATCTTTTCTTTACATTACTTGGTGGCCCTGCTCTCTTTGCAACATCTTCTTAGTATTTTGAGTCTTAATTCTGTTTGCAGTCCTTTATCTGACTCTTGTTACTCAGTTTGACTCAAGTGAATCCATGGAGGACTCTTCACAGACTGCAGATGCTACTTCAGAAGCAGGATGTAAGAAGGGTTGTCACAGTTCAGACTAAAATAGATCCAGCTAGCCTGGTATCCTGGCTCCAGAAGTGATGAAAAGTGGTGGAAAATGGAGGTTTGTTACTGAAGATTGTTATAAAATAACAATCATGTAGTGGTAGCTACCTGCCTTACATTCTGAGCTTCTAGCGATCTGAATTCCAAAGTCAGAGGTACAGTCTTTCTATTTAACAAGTGCTGATGGATGAGTTTGTCTGGGAGATCTTTAATTCATGTCAAATTCTGTAAACCATATCATTTTGTGGCAAGGAGGTCAAAGTTACCAACAGGATGTATGAAGAAGTATTTCTAGTTTCATTTACTTTCAAACAGATGATTATTTGATGCATCCTTGTTCAGTGCATTCCATAATACTAAAACTTCCATTCCCCATTTGACCTGTCTTTGCTACTCTTGATTTTAGAGATTTCACTTCTTTGTCTTCTCTTTCTAATCCTAGGTTTTGTTATCCTTTGAAATGGTTACAACTTAGTTTTTCTATTTCTTCTATTTTCTCTTTCTCAGAAACAAACTGATAGATAATTTTCACTGATCTCTCTAATGTATGCCATATAAAGGGCTTCCAACAAGGGAACCTCCTTGAGTTTATAACAAACAGGGGTGCAAAAAATTCCTGCAGCTCACTGGTGTGACCTTCTCTCTCCTGAATGCTCCTTTTATATCTTAGGAATATACTGCACCATTCTTTGACAGGTGTATCGCTTGCTACAGAAAAGTATTAACTACAAGTGTTTGATGGCTGTCAATATATTTTTGAGCATATGATCTGTTTATGATTTAGGTCTTATTTTCACCTTAAACTTTGTGAGGGATGTTACCTTTGATAATTAAATTACCTCTGTAACCACAGCAGTTTTTTGTAAAGTACTTACCCTGAGACCTTGGGCTGCGAGGAAGTATCTTCTTCTTGGGGTTGTCACTTTTGATATGTCTTTTACAAGTGTCCACTTTCTTTTTCTTAACCTTGATTGCTACCACCAGTAGCACTGGTATCTCCAGTACCAGTAGATTTCTTTGGGTTTTTTATTGCTTATGCATGCCTAATAAGTCTAATTTCATTACAGTTATTGTTAACATAGTTCTTTGATACAGAAGGATTCAAATGACAGGTCAGATGGCTTTCATGGTCTGCTTCATGTACTATGGCTGTGGAATTTTTCTTTTTCCCAATTACTTTTCCTTTCATTTAAGATGATGTGACCATGTACATTTTTTAAGTTGTTCTGAAGGAAGTTTCAAAATGAAAGATGTTTCTTTTTCTCTCAATGCACTACCTTTACTGGCATAATTGTATTATTTACAGCATCTGTATTTGCAAGGCAAGAGGAAGGTGTTTAAGTTCTTCCACACAAGGAGCAGCTGGTGAGTGTCAGTAACTTAACCTGCAGGGCCGAGCCTGGCGTGTTTCCTGGCCATGTCTTGGAAGCTGCTCTGTTGTTGTGCTGCACAGGACGAGGCTGCCTGGGCTGCTCAGCCACCCACTGCAGGGTTTGGAGCAGGAGCGTAGGAACACTGGCCTTCCAAAGAGGCCAGGGTTTACAGTTTCACTCTGACCAAGCTCTCTGGGCCAAGTTCCACCCAGAACACCTTTGTGGAACTGCAGTGCACATTAATAATAACATAGAGACATATGGGGACTGGGCAGGCTGTTGCATGAGGCATGCTAACTGCAAAAAGCCAGGTTTGGGCAAGTAATTTGAGAAAGTGCTACCAAAAAGTATTTTTCATTTTAAAATATGTTTCCCTAGTGCTTTTGCACTTGATTGATGAATTTACCTTACCTGAAATGTACCCTAAAAGGCTCTGGCAGTTCAGCAGGCAAGAGAACTTGAAATAAATACTGTAGCTGTATCTGCAGTGATGAAACCTGAAGGAGAGGAAGAGGTATTGAATGATTTTATGTTTCTGGAGGAAATTTAAACTTGAAATTTTTTTTTTCCCAAAAATTTCATGCTGGAGATGAAATTTTTGGAAAAAAAAGTACTTAAATGAAAACTTGCATCCCCTGTATAATTGCACTATTATTGGTGGGGTTGTTGGATTGGGCCCTGCAAATAAAATGCACTATCTATTTTGTTATTAGCTTTTAACATCAAGGTGTTACATCAGCAATAGGTAAACAGGACACAGGAACTAACATTTTGCTTGGAATGTGCCCTACACTCTCAAATACGAGTAGAAGGCAATAAAGGAGCCAGTAAGGTGTTCACTGAATTGCCTAAGACACCTTTCATAGATGGGAGGGCTCAGTTCTGTTTCAGACTTTGCAAGGTTGCACCGCCCCCTTTTTGAAACATACTGGGAAGGTCACAAACACCATCAATATGAGAGCATTTAAGGCAGTAGTATAATTACAGTAATGCACAAATTAATTAAATTTTTCTTTTAACAGACTCTTGTCTTCCCTCATGCTTCATTTTAGTGAAAGGCTTTATGTCTAGACAGGCAAAGATTGAGAACTGGTTTTATACCAATCAATTTGCTTCTGCTCATTGAGGACTTTAAGAAATCTTTGAAACCTTCAAGGGATCCAAGCAAATTTTTGCAGGATCAAGATTTTTGTTTCTCCCCTTGTAAGTCTTTAGTGCTGAGCTGTCTCAAAACACATGCAGAAATAATCCTCTGCCAAGGTGTGGGATCCAATATGCCTGTAACCACTCCGGCTTCATGTTACCTGTAACCACTCCGGCTTCATGTTACCTGTAAACTGAGAAAGACATTCTTAAATGTTCTTAAACATGCTGAGAACACCCTTTATGTCCCAGCAGAAATTAAAACTTGTAGTCAAAGATGGATCTGGAGAGAGAGCATTCCCTATGCACATGTTGATTCAGATCATCACAATCTGAACACTTCCCACACTTCAGTGTATCTGTCTAGGCCTAGAGCTTTTGGTAACCACTTCTTGCCTCTTAGAAATGCCAGTGTTTCAGTCTGGCCATCCTTCCTCATGTGCTAGGGACTGGATCTTAGTCACCAAGCTGATCCTTGTCCATTCTGCTTCAAGAGATGAGGACCCCAGGCACGTGAGTGAGAGCCCAGTCTTTTGAGGTGTTTTGCGCCTTTAGCTCCTGGTGACATTGGACTAAAATGCACCTTTATGTCTCTTTCAGTGTCTCCTTTAGGACTTTGAAAGCAGTTCTTCAGCAGCACAGTCCAGAGCACCTGCAAGAGTCCATAGGCAGTGAGTGATTTAAGCTGCATGTGGTAGTCTGAAGCAGCTTTATTGCAATACTGCGGTAATACCATCCAAACTGAGGTCTTTTTATAAAGTGCAGTATTGTTTGCCAGACCAATGTTAGCATGCATGATTTAAATGATGGCACAAGCAAAACTTGGGCTCAAAATGGAGATATTAAAGATACCAAAATATTATCTTTCCTCTCGCCAATGAGAACAGCTGGCGGGATGGGTTTACTGAACAAAAACTTTGGCCAGCAGGCAAAGGTTATCATTTTCACAGACTTTCCTTCTGAAATACAGGATTAACAAAACATGCTGTTTTTTAATTTCAAAATTGGAGGGTTTGTGTCTTTCATCTGGTCAAATTTAGCTTAAAAGTGAAAATAATATCAAAGTTACATGCACCATAGGGAGACTGTTAATGTGGTAACAAAGGGCATTTGGCCAGTTAAAATAATAAAAGATTATACAGCTTTCCCAGTGATGGCTGGAGCCCAATTGGTATTTTCCAAGTAGAGCCACAATATTTCTTTCCAAATTATGAGGTTTGGCATGATTCAGAGTGAGTAAACTTACTTTCTTACAAGGAAAAAAAATATAATTAAGAGAAAAAAAATATATAATTAAGAAAAAAAATATAATTAAGAGAAAAAACAAGGTCATGCAGTATTATGGTTCAAGTAAGCAATAATACACCATGGGGTGTACATTAGTCAATATTCATACACGCTGGACAGGCCAAGACAGAGACAAAGAAATGGCTCAGCATACAAAAAGATACATATATTATCTTAATAAACGTATGCACAAAAGTAAAATGCAAAATGGATGTATTAAATCCTTACTAGACTGTTTTAAGGGAATGTATATTCAATGTTCATGTGTAATGCACTCATAAATATTACTTTAAAAATACCCTTTCTGTTAACATTTTATACTTTTTAGTAATAAGTGGATTTGCTATTTTCTTTTTGTCAGAGTATCTGTTTTGTTGGGGGTTTTTCTCTGCTATTAAAGACAAAATGGTTTGAAAGTTTTCTTGGTTTTTTTTTAATCATTAAACTGATTCAGTTTGTTAAAAGGACTTTCAACCTGGATGGTCACACTGGAAGCCTCTAAGAGTCTATTCTTAATTTAATAGAAAGTAATCCACCTTCTAGGACTCTGCAATGACACAAAGCCTGCAAAGACTCAGCAGAGCTGAAGATAAAGTCATAGGATTGGAAAAAAAGAAATAGCAGCTTCAAATTTGGAATTGAACTTGCAGGGGATTTCTGAGGGTAATTTTGTTCTTATTTTGGGGTTGACAGTATTTCTTTAATGAACAGACTGTTCAGCTGAAGCTCAGACAGAGAGGGGGAACACACAAAAAGAAAGCCTGCTGCCTCGGTGTATGTAATACTGCGGTAGCAAAGTGGGAGCAGCCTTGTGAGACATCTATTCAATTTCTGCTACTGACACTGCTCATGGGAAAGGCCTGTGAGATGCCAGGAGGAAGATGAAAAAAGAAGAAAAAGTAAAACTTGAAAAAACATGGAGCCACTCCCATCACCTGAAGCTCAGACCACACACCTGAAAGGGAGTAACCCACATCCAGCTGGGGTGCAGAGTGTGAACAGCCTTATCTCCCTTTCAACTCCACCATTTTGCACATCTCGTATATAAAGTGATTGTAAGGGAGGAATTGATTATTTATTTCCCGTTCCTTTCTTAATTACAGTAACCTATGGAATTATATCCTTTCATAATTACAGTAACCTATGGTATTATAACCTTCATGAGCTGCGGCATCAGAGCTCCAAGAAATCTAATGGAAAGGAAGCTAACACAAGTAATAGAGAGAAAATAACTGAGGAGAAAAAAAAAATCTCTGTTTTACACAGAAAGTATTTTCTGGATGCTTCTCCATATAGTGCCAAACAGTATTAATTTGGCGATGAGGCCATCTTCTCAGAGAAACATCCATTTTCTCAGCTTGGGAAATTATTCTTGTTTTTCACCTCAAAATGGCACCAAGAAGGTACTGCACAAGTGGAGAAACTCTTATTTTGTATTAAGAGAATAGTGCAAGCATTTCCCATGTAAATAACTGCTTTTAGGTGATTCTCTGCTCTGCTTCATGACCCCCCCATCTTCAATCACTTAACAAATACTTTTCTATATAGAATCTGTATTAATAACAAAATTATACTGTGCAAAAGAACATCTTGTCAAACAAGTATGCCATGTTTACCTGCAAAATCCACTGTACTTGCATGCAGCAATTGTGTTTTATTTTTTTTGCATGTTCTTGCAATGCTTTAATCACTGCTATGGTCCTCTGTATCCTCCAGCAGTATATGAAGCAACGTGATTGGCAGCTGTCATGTGTAGTCTAATTCTTTCTTAATTAGCTTAACACCTCTATGAGATTAAAATCAGTAGGGTAGTGTTACCATCTACTACATGTTTTACTTTCTGTGACATTTCACTTTGTCAGGCACCTTGCAAATCCCTTTCCTTTATCAACACAAAAAGTGTATTATTGTCTAAAGAGAAAAGACTTATTACAAACCTTTATCCCAGCTTGACAAATACTTTTACTAGCTACAACTAGCAAAAAAGAAAGAGGTGTATTAAGGGAAAGAACTGTTTTAAAATTAATCTTGTCGAATCAGAATGATCCTTTGGTTGCACCCTGCTGCAGTGAAGGCCTGCAAGTTTCTGATGTGTCAAATGTTTCTAAAAATACAATGAATAAAAGATAACAAAAATAAACTCATTATGACAGAAATATCAATTAATTTACTCTTTAAAGCCACTATTTGCAAATCACAGAATTGTAGAATGGTTTCAGTTGGAGGGGACCTTAAAGATCATTTAGTTTCAAACCCCCTGCCTTGTGCAGAAACACCTTTCACTGGACCAGCTTGCTCAAAGCATCCACAACTTTTCTGGACAACCTGTTCCAGTGTCTCACCACCCTCACAGTCAAGAATTTTTTCCTAGTATCTGATCTAAACCTATTCTCTTCCAGTTTCAAGCCATTTCCCCTTATCCTTTCACTACATGCCCTGGTGAAAAGTCCCTCTCCATCTTTCCTGTAGGCTTCCTTCAGGTATTGGAAGGCCACAGTCAGATCACACCAAAGTCTTCTCTTCTACAGCCCAAATTGAATAACCCCAATTCTCTCAGCCTTTCCTCACTGGGGACATGCTCCATCCCTCTGATCATCTTGGTGGCCTTCGTCTGTGCTCACTCCGACAGGTCCATGTCCTTCCAGCACAGGCTGGGGACCCCAGAGCTGGATGTGGCACTCCAGGCTCTTGCCTGCTTTGTATACCAGTGATTTTTGTGCAACTATCAGCTCCACAGTGGTGTCCCAAACAAAATATAACATATTAAACATTACTTATAATGCATCAAAAAGTTAATATGTTCACTTCATCACTTCAACATCAAAGAAGGTATTATGTAGCAATAGTCAAGGAGGGCACACTAAGTAAAACTACCTTTTAATAACTTAATAAAATAATCCTGAGCAGATACAGATTCCTTTCCAATAAGAAGATTCCCATCAAATTTAAAACTGACAAAAAAGATTTTTCAAGAATTTATTAAAGCTGCACAGCCTAGCAGATAACTCTTTCAAATAAATTTTCTCATCCAGAACTCTTATGCAAAATTAAAAAAAAATATAGCTATCACATGACTTTTAAATAATCTTTCTCCCTCTAAAAAAATCCTTCAGGAATCTAGTTTATCTTTCTAATAAAGGGCAAAGCTTCTAAGTGTGGGAATTCACTAATCTTCTGCTATCTATAATTGCACAGCTAAAGGTATTTTATAAATTGCTGGCTTCCACATCAAAATGAGGAAATGTCTATCATTTTCTTAAGGATTCAAAGTTTCCAAATTCCTAGCTATTTGAACTTGCAGTCCAAAATCATCAACATGCTTGTGAAGATGTCCATGTCCTTTAAAATGTAAGAGTTACATAGTCTTCCTTCCAAACTGTAGGGTCGTTAAATGGAACATTTACAACCAAGCAGTATCAAAGCTTTTTTTTTTTTTTCACTCTGGAAGTAATTGATATAATAATTCTAATTATTTTGAAACAGAATATTTAAGCAGCTGTGAGTATACAAGGTCAAAAAAGAATTTCCTAATGTATTGTATGCAATGTACCACACTCAAACCTTTATGTTCTATCATATTACACTGAAGCATTTGTGAAAACTCCTTACTCCTTAATACCTCGCGCCTGGTGCTGTCAGTGTGCTGAGTGCTCCCTTTAGTCTCACAACATTATTTCTTTTTATTTTTCTATTATCTTTGGCATCAGTTTATCCCAAACATGTGTTACCCTTGGAAAAAGCACATTAAAAATACACACTGCTAAACTCACTCTTAAAATGCATGGTGTTGGCAGGGGACGCATGCACTCAACAATTAATTTAAAAATCTGCTGTAAACCAGGAGTATATCACTTGTAAATAACACAGGAGGTAGATCTATGTATGCATATTAGCTGACTGCAGGGTTATTAAGTTGCCAGTGAGATACAACCATGAAAAAGCAGATGCCACCCAAGCATGAACCAGATAAACTATTTCTTATCAGAGAAAAGTAAAAAATCTGTGCCATTGCTTGAAGCACCTGGGAGATCTCACACAGATTTTTTTGCATCACATTCATGGAAGGTGAAACAGGTGAAAAGCTGGATAGATTACCAGAGTGAAGTCTTTTTTAAGAGCAAAGCTCAAAAATTTTTGCTTGTTTAGTCTAGTAGAAACAAAAACTGATACAGGAAATAATTATTCTCTAAAAACACAATAGGGTGGTAAACAGTAGGCAAGGAAAAGAACTATTTACTCTAGCAGACAATGTTGGCAAAAGAACAAATGGGTGTAATTTGGCCATGAATAAATTTAGGCTGGAAGCTAGAAGGTTTTTGGCCATAAAAGTGGTGAGGTTCTAGAGTAGTTTTTCAATAAAAATTGTGCGGACAAAAAAATAACAGCTCGAGCTTTATAATGATGGGTATTTCCATGTTGAGTTCATGGAAAATGCCACAAGCATTGTTCCCTGGGTAAGTAAACTACTCATTTTGATAATCCAGGAGAATGTTTTCAGCATTATGTTTGCCTATCTTCTGAAAGTGGGGGGGGTAAAAAAAAATAAATTGAAATTTATGCATACAGTGTTAAAAACAGTCCTTAAGCAAGTGCCATCCATATGTAAATGGCCTCTGCACTCACATTTGTGCTTTGCAACAGGAAAACAATTTAACTTGATAAATAGGTATCACGTTGTATTTCAATGGTTGGCAGTTAATTCTTTTTAATGTCAAGATGCAATTTGTCACATTCCAATTTTCCTGGGGTTTATAGTGTATCTTTCTACTACTTTTATTTTGCCTTGTTTTCTTTAACGGTGTAGAAAACATTATTATTAGTGTGTGGACAATGAGAGACAGATGGAAAATAGCATCTGCCTTTTTATTTATACCAGTTGAGCCACATTTGGCTGGCCCCTGAGTTCCTCAGATGAGCATTTGCTGTTAGTCTAAATCAGTACTAGGAAAAAAACCCCTGATTGTCACCATGGAAAGATGGAATCTGAATATCAGAAAGAAAGAAGAAAGCACAAACCAAACATATTTGAGTTAGAAGAATAACTTAAAATTCAGAAAGGATGTCCAAAGAAAACAAGGAGAATGTTATGAAGCTAATTTCCACTAACACAGAAAGAATTTGCTGAGATTGCAGTCAGGGGTTTAGTCTAGAGACCCAACATGAAAGCACTTCTTAAGGTTTTCTTGTGCAGTTTCTGATGCCTGTTATAGTCTCACTATTAATAGCTAATAAATATGGTTCACCCAACACCGTAGTGGCTCTTGAAATTCAGATCTGTGGTATACCACTGTGCCATCTGAAGAATTACAGTTATTTAAAAACTAATCTGTGCTCTCTCATCAGCAATGCCAAGCAGCAGAAAGAAAAACATTGCAAAGGCGAAGTAGTGGCATTTCCCTATCAGTGTAAAAATATAAATAAGCTACAGTACCCTACTGAAAATAACATTTAATGACTGCATATGCATAAAGTCATGTTAAAAATTCTTATTTGCAAGTGTATGTGTGCACTTATGTATGTAATTATAAACGTATTTTTATAATAAATTATTTATAATTTGTGTTCCCTGTAAGCCCATTTGCAAAAGATTTACTAATGAAGGAACTGTATTATCAACTGCATATCTGTTAGCTTATTGTGAAAATACATGAAAACATAACTCAGTATTCAGTTCAATTTAATTCACCTTTGTATGAAAATGTTGTTTTTCTTCTTTTTTTTTAACCCCTTCTTACCTACAGTTACTAGCTACTGTGTTCAGTAGCTTTTGCCACTAACATCTGAAAGAAGCTCCAAGCCTGAATGCCTCAGTAAACTTTTGGGAGGACACTACGCCTTGTCTGTTAAACAGAGGAATGTGTTTCCCCTCTGTGAAGTCTGGTCTGCCCATCCCAATAGCACCCAACCAGCAGGTGGGACTTGATAAAGTTTTACTGTGGCTTGTAAATGAATAGCTGCTCATTTAGCTTTTGAAAGTGAAACTACCATTTCCAAGGAGGAGACATAAAGAGAAGTGACCATAAGTGCCAGGTTACTGTGTGTTTCTGAAGGCTGTGAACAATGGAAATGCAACTACAATATGGGATGAATTGTAACACATGGGGTGTGATCAGTGCTCAGTAGCGGTCAGGTAGATGAAAGCAAAGGTGTCTCACCCCATTAAGTTTTACACCTTTGCTGATGGTGAAGAGGTCATGAGCAAAACCCAAACCATTGGCAAGGATTCAAAAGATTATTTGGCTTACACTAGGTAGAGCATCCTGCCAAAGTTGATTCTTAAAATGCAATGAAGATGACCAGATATTAGTCCTGTTCCTTCTAACTTCAGACCCATGTCTCAATCCTGGCCCCCACGCCCCACTGCTAGCAGTCTCTGTTACTACAGTTACATTCAACCTCAATTTATAATCTCCAGTCTTGAGACTTGAGACAGTCTTGAGACTCATGTCTCTGCTGTGATGCAATGGGACAGGCAAAATCCAAAATTCTGCTTCAAGTAGTTTTCCAGCTGTGAAAGGATTCATGATTTAACTAGCAAACTGAGCTTCAAAGAATGAAACTAGTAGAAAGGCTCTAGTGGTTATCAAGCAACATTGGAAATACGAAATGGAGGCGGTAGCCCTTGGTTTCTGATTTATCTCTGTGTTGGACTAATTTGAATTTCTGCCTCTGCCATTTGGATGTGCTGATTTTTGAAGTAAGTTTTCTCAACAGACTGCATTCTAATCCAGCAGGAAAATTTAATATTTGGGAAGGTATTAAATACAGTTTCAATACCCTCTGTGTTGTCTATCAATTATCAGAAAACTGAATAAACCTGTCTTAGCATAAGGAAGAGTATTAAATAAAAGTACTTTGCAAATGGCAATAAATCTTTAAAAATCAGGGAGAAAGAGTAAATATACTTGTAAGAAACTTGGTGACAGGCACTACTAAAATAACTAGATATTTATCCAGCATCAATGAAAATTGCATTCCTAATTGTGAAAAAGCCACCTTGTTCCTCCATATAATTTCACTCATTTAAATATTTGTCCCATGCAGATACAGCAAGATTGACTAAACCTGGAGCATGAAGGAATTCAAATAGTCACAGTCCTGATGCAGTTAATGATCACCTTAAAAAAAAAACAAACCAAAAGACCCCCAAAAAACTAAAAACCCAGCTCAACTTTATAGTTACAATATAACCACATGCAAGTAATGGGAATATTTACAAATTCTTCTGGTGTAAATTGCATGTCTGTCTAAACCAACAAGTTTCCCTGCTTCTGATATTCCAGGATTAATTTATTTTCTAGATTTTCTTATTTCAGACCTGTCTCTTAAAATTCAGTGTTCTGTCTGTGGGTAGTGAAAACCAGCAACATACTGTGAGTGGTTTAAATGAAAATACAGAAACTTCCCTGTTATCATGGTAGGTTGTTACGTGAGCATGAAAAGATCTGTTTGCACTGCATTTAAGTGACCACTGATAAATATACAGAATATTGGCTACCTCATTCCTAGAAGCCACTCCAGCCTGGGCCTGATAAGTTCTTATGTCTTTGCAGAAGACACACAAAGTTTACAAAATTGGTGCTGGCAGATGAAAAGCTTTTCAAGATTTACACAAAAATTAAATTACTTTCTGCTATATGTAAGTTTATGAATGCCGCAAGAGTGATTGGTTAGGGGTATTGCTATTGTTATTTCTAACACCTATGCAGAGCTGGAAAGTGTATGATTTTTTGGAAGGGGTGGGAGCCACACTTTCTTTTAAATAAAATCATCAATTCATCACTGCAAGTGCACTGCAGTTTTGATAAAAATAGATAAGAGGCTTGCAATAAAGTTGTTAAACTTAAAAAAACCTGGGTTACCCTTATAATACAAATCTTTCAGCTATTGTTTATAGCTATTATATGTTTTCTAAAAATTATATTCTCTATCTTAAAATGGTACATTTTTATCTCAAATATTTAGTGACTATTTTTCCTTCAGATAAAAATCTACTCCAAATTATAGATCTTTTGTTTTCCATTCATACAGTGCCTTGCACAATAAAATTGTGTTTTCTTGACAGGTATTGTGGTTAAAATTAAAGTAATGCAAATATTTTCTACTGCGTTGTTATGAATGCACAGAAAGTGTGGAAGAAAGTGGATTATTTATCTAAAATAATGTAAACTGTTTGTGTAGAAATATCTGCCTGCCAAGAGTCCCTAGGCTACTGCTGTAGTGGAGCATTAAAGGATGTCTCCAAATTTGAAACAGAAGGGAGGTTGGGAATTTTTCAGTACTACATTAAGACATTTTAATGCTTTATAAGTAAACAAAAAATATTATGGTTTAGTATTCAGTCTTTTTCACACATTTATGAAACCCCCTGACAACTATATTTTAATTTTTGCCCCTAACATTCCCAAAGCACCACTGAAACTTAAGATTCTTTGGAGTAGCCAATTTTATAACTTTTGTGTATTATCTAGTGATCAAAATTCCCCCAAGTTATGGATACGTATGTGTGTGTATCTATATTTATGTCATCTATATCTATATCTATATCTCAAACAGAGACTTAGGATGTTCTTACTGTTCTTAAAAAGCATGAACTCTGTGCTCAAGACAAACTCTCAATGAGCAGCAATTTCACCTTTTTGTCCTCTCTTCCTGAAGAACCTGCTCCTAATCTGTCACAAACAGCACTAACGATGAAAGCACTGCTTTCCATCAGGATTTCCCCCAGCTGTTACTGATTCATTATTTGACTGACATTTGTTAATGAAATTATTTTCATTATTTTCAAAAAGTGCCCTGTAAGGTGAAGGAATTGTGTTTTGAGGTACTTATTCACAAAAATAAAATAAAGGCTCAGAGATCATGGTCACAAATATTGTCTAAATGGAGGCAAACAATCAGAAGCACCAGAAATTACATTTTTGGTTTTTTCCTCAATGAAATCCATCCTGCACCATATTCCCATGGACTCCAGCTACTGTTCTGAGAGCTCAGCAAGTCACACACACTGTTGGCCATTCAGAAGATGAAGTACATGTCCTTAGAATGTTTTAAGTAGTTACCTAGCATCAAGTTCTGTGGCAAAAGGTACACTCCAGCTCCTAAATATAATAAAACAAACACAGAATACAAAAAACACAAACTACAAGCAATTCATAACCATATCAAGCCCATCAGCTTGCCAAAGACAGGCTGCCCCTCATGAAAAGGTGGTAAGTTTAGTACAGACAAGCTTCGAGGAAAATCATACATTTTGAGAAAAGGAGTTGCAACAATTCATGCTTTCTTAGATGCATAACAAGGGGCATGCTATGTCACTCAAAGGAAAAACAAAAATACCATTATCATAAAGGCCAGTTTAAATGGGATGTAGCTGCTTAAGGCAAATCTGAAATATGTGGTCATTTTACAGACATTATGGTTACAGTGGTATAGGTAGCTAAATTTGCATGCAAATTAAAAGGCCTTAAAGCTGTATCTGAGCAGCTAGCACTGTATATGTGTATGAGTCAACACTGGTGTAGTCTATTGGGTTCTGAACCCTTTTTCCACAATCTCAATATTGATTGGCAGTTTGAATTTTCTGCATGACTCAGAGTTTCACCACAGGATACTGGTGCTAGGTATAAATTTGACAAGTTTGCAGAAGAGCTGCCTCTGAAAACGTAGAAATTAAAGCTGTTCCTACTCCTCTTTAACTACTCAATAGTGGCATTTTCCCACTTTTGCTTTGGATGGGAGTCAGAAATGTGTCACATCAATGCCCCAACGCACACCTGCCTCTCCCCCTGGCCCCACCAACCAGGACATTGCCTTTAGGAGCACAGGATGTGAGATCTCATCCATCTGCTGTCTCAGTGAAACTTCTTACCTGCAGGACAGAGGGGCAGCCAGTTGCTGTGACTGCTGTGCCACTGGAGAGGGGTTTTGAATGAACATAGGTGGAAGAAACAGAAACAGGTGAGTACAACAAAAGGCTTTTCTACTGAGCATTTCATGGAGTGTAACTGCATATAATTTAGCTGTACATTCATTTCTGCATCATCTCTCTGAAACATTGAGTATAAGTGAACAGTTGAGTGGCAATATCACAATCTATCAATTTATATATTTTCCATTTCAGCATTTCCCAGTTTAGCATTTACCACAATTGCTAATTCATTTTGTGTGGGCTTCACTATGCATGACCAGCTACATATGAGGTGTACCACGGCAAATATTCTTTTGGATACAGTTTCTTGGTAAACTTTGAGACAAGACCTGTGGCAGAAATAATGTCAAATGTAGTTAGGGAAAAAAAAACAAAAAAACTCAGGTTTTTGGGCACAAATCTGTCAATATTTTGAATTCACACTAATTTTTAATGATGGGTTTTTTTTTTAAAACAAGTTCTAACACAATAAGAAGTTTAACCTGATCTGGAAAACCCACAGCAAGAATCTGTTGGTATGAGACCTGGGCAACCCACTGCCTCTACTGCAATTCCCATTTAGGATTTCATTTTCCTCTTTTGGTTGGTCAGAAATCATTTGATTTTCAGATCTTCTGGTTATGTTATAAGGCTAAAATCACAGAGCAGGTGTACATTTATAGTCCATAAAGAAACTTAACCGATACTGTGAAATGCAGTGCAAATACTTTTAAAGCCAAAGGTAGTTTTTGATCCTATCTCTATAATATAAACTGACATGGCAAAATTATTTACCTCTATCACATCCTGGAGTTATGGCATCAAAGAGGAAGTGAGCTGCTTGGATATTTTACTTGTATCAATGAACCATTTGGATTTTCTTCTGTTTAACTCTGAATTTCCTTCTTCAAAAATGATTGATTTGGAAATGCTGCTGTTTTCCTTTTAAGTTACATTGGTCTGACTTTCTTCCTAATGTTTTTCTTTGGGAATAATGGTGTAAAATTCATAGCAGCCAGAGTGAAGGGGAATCTAGCAATTCTTCATACATAATCATTAATAATGCATTTCTCTACATTCTTAAGGGATCGTATTTCCATATGCAGTTGCAATTAATTCAAAGCAACAGTATAGTGAAAGAAAAACCCTGATGAAACCCACAACAGACCCTCCTATCCTCAGGGCTCTTGTCCAAATAGATACAACCATTACAGATCAGAACTTGTGTGTTTTATAGCAGATGATAGAGCTGAATTGACAAGTGAGTGAGCACAAATATTATCAACAAAACTACAGATGAGAAGGTCCCTTCAGTTGTCAAATAAACCTACCCTGAGATGTTGATTGCAGTGTATGTTCAGCTCAGGTCTTGTGTCCTGGTAAACAGAAAGGATCTTCTGTTCAGCATTGTGTCAACTATACACAACTCTCGTAATCAAGGAGGAAAAAATCCCAACAAAATAGCAGCAACTTTCACAGGAAGGATGTAATGGGAAGAAATTTTTTAATCTATCTTCTATGTTGATGGCACAGGGAGACTTGTTATTAAATTTTGTGGTAATAGAATGGGCTCCAGTATGCTTTTCATGTGTGTGACTACATCATGGTCACTGCCTAGCTACAGATGAGGGTCCACCAAATGCATAGGGATAATTTAACTTAAGTGGATATCTGTGTTTAGTTGGGAACTCATGTAAAGAAGTGGTTTTGCCCATATTTTGCCATTGCAGATTTACTTATAGACAAGTGTAACACAGTGAAAAACATAAGCACAAAACCAGACTAATACATGTCTTGTGATGATGCATGTTAACTCTTGAATCACTATGGCTGAAATTAGTAGCTTTATGTTAGAAATTTCATTTTGCAGTCTGTCATTTATTTTGAGATATACAATTATGCATCCTAAACACGTCGGCTGTAGCTACCTGATTGGGTGTAGCCATATCAGAAAATACATGGATGATACGACTTGACTACATTGTAATACTTGCTATGAGGTAATATTGCTAATACTCTCTTCACAATCCTGCGTCTGAAAAGGTTTAAAGGCTTTCTTTCCTATTTGAATGTGCAGTGGATCCTGCTGACAGACTGCAATCCTGCTGCCTTTGAAACACACACCACCCTAAGAGGCAGAGTTCAGTTCCCAAGGTTTCCAAACTTTTCCATAGTACTTTTAGCAGAGTCTCACAGACGCTCTCAGCTCCTGAGAATGCTGTCCTAACAGCCTCTGACGACTGCTGCAGGGACTTGCACTGGTAAACAGCATTAGGCCTGACCAGCACTGCATGTTTTCAATGTGAGGCCAGTATGGAGCAGTGGGAGAAAGCCAGTGGCATGTTTAAAGTTCATTAACAAAAGCACAAAGTTAGAGGACTCCAGCATGGTTCCACAGAAGGGTTTGGATTGGGCCCTTGCATGAAGCCACCAATAGCTCTCCCTTAGCTCTGCTCTGCACTTGTTAGCGAGGACACCGTGCACCCCATGGCCAGCTGGTTTCTACAGGCTATCCCAGCAGATAAAACTGATAAAAAAATTAGGATTGTAAATACTCCATGGAATCCAGTTGGTTAACAGATCATGATGTCAATGCAACATATGATGCTGGCAGTAACAATAAAACTGCAAATGCTGACAGGTACTCAAATGGTATTTTGCAAAACATTCACATTCCTGTTTGCATGGTCTTTGCAGTATACTCATTATATCAGTATATATTCTATTTCTGTACATAAAAACATTAAATGCTCTTCATAAAACAGTTAAACCACAACGCCTAGTTCTCTTCAGCAAAGTTTAGTCTAAATCTCTTGATTTTGTTAGCACAGTAACATAGAGTAGGTTTTACACTTTTACCAAAGTTTCTGTATTTGGTCTCATATTTTTCTTAGATTTTGAATACCACGTGAAAATGAAGAATATAAATATAGCACTGAATGGACTAATTATTTCCAGATAGTGTAGTAACTTGAGAGTGTGTTGTCTAAGAACAGCAGTTTGCTAAATCACATTACTGAATTATTTAAAATTCGAGTCTTTCGTATAATCATATTTTGTGCCCTTTCAAGTTCCTTTGTTATCACAGCTCAAGCTGTAAAACCTTCTGCCTCTTCTACCTCCAGAGAACAGTCTCCACTAACATACAGAAAATTTAGAAGTACAGTAAATTGTGTTTTGAAAAGACAAAATATCTAAAATCCAAAGGTTTCAAGACAATTAATATTTAGATAGAATAGGCACTTATTTAACAACAGTAAATAGCAAATAGTAAATAGCAAAAGATGAATGCAAACACAATCTGTACATTGTTTTTTGCATAGGATTTCTAGAAGTGTATTTTCAATAAAAATTTGTATTTTAAATATCCTTTCTTGCCAGTTTTAATGTGAACAAATATTGAAATATTTAATTAGATGTCATGAGATCATGCTGTATTATATAACTATGTTTTGTAATCATGCATTTCACTTAACAGAAATACAACAGCTATAGAAATAAGAATAAATAGTGCTTACCTTCTCCCTTAGAAAATATTCCCTGAAGGCAGAGTAAATCTGATTATAAAATTAAAAACAAGCCTGAAGTGTACAAGTCACACACATAAAAACAGCAGATACAGTCGCCTCCATGAAGAATGCCTGTCTCTATCCTTCTGTATATGTTTCTCACTTCTTCACATTCTAGTTATGCTACAAGGACTCAAACTATGCTTAAAATACTATTCTGCAGCATAGCTATAGGCACCAACATATTGCATAAATGGTGCTTACTGTTCCAGAAGTCACGCATCATCCTATAGGAAATTTACGCCTCCAAATGGGGGATTTGTTACAACTGAGCAGATTGCAGCAAAACACAGTGCCTGGCTTGTCAGAGAAAGTTGTTACTTTCAGAGATCAGCACATATTCCTTCACAGAGCACAGTAGCTTTACATTTATGTATGTGCATGCTTACCTACACACACTCACACTCACGCACACAGGAGTCGCAGCCTGTCTCTCACAACCACATGCTAATTGCTGAATGGGGGAAAATCTTGTTAGTATTACACGCGATTGCTTGTCTTGACCATGGCTTTTGCATACATTTTTCACATAGTACGATCAAGACTGGTGATGCTACAAAGCACTTCTAACTCAGACAGGAGTAATTATTCACATAAGGCACCAAACTCGTTTTGGCTTCCCCTGTGAGAGCACTGCAACTGCAGCAGCAGTGCAGGGTCCCTGTGCTGGCACTCGCTTGCTGCAGTCTTTGTGCATGAGTATACGTTATAAACTAATTAGTAGCACAATGACATCTGATACCCAAGAAGTAAAATCATAGAGAATCAATCAGATCCTACAGCAGGCATGTAGATTGGCTGTAAAAACATTTAACAGTAGGTAGATTTTTTTTCCTGTGCTGTCAAAGTTTAAGGTACAAAAAGGAAGCACACACTAAGGCATTTTTGTTCCACTGTGATATTGATCCAATGCCAGACGTAGTGAAACACAATGGGCACACAGTCAGCCTTGGTAAATTAGGTAGATTAGAGATCATTTGATGGTATTCCATTGTTGCTATTGTAATCACAGTAATTTTCACTGGTAATGGTGCTTCGTGATGAAGTGCGGTTCTCACAGGATAATTGTGAAAGGTATCAAAAGATTCAGGGTGTAGCATCTGGTTTTAAAAGCTCTTCAGATTCAAATTGGCATTTTACTTTATCTTGAAAATTTATTAGAGATTCAGATCATGCCGGTTTAAATGGAAAGGTGAAAGCAGGGTAATTTCAATCTATGAATTATTCAGATTCAGACTGGTGAAATTGCCATCCATGAACTGATTCTCTGACAGTCTCTTTTGCAGAGCCTCCATTACACTTGTCATTTTTATTTCTTTATCTACAATCTCTTTCTCAGTTACTGAGCTTGTCCCTTAGGGCTGTGCTTCACAAACCAAGTATTTAAAATTGGCAATAACCTAAATGTGTTGCTGTCTCGAATCGCAGTCTCCACAGGCTGTCTTTTCCAAATCATTAAAAGCCACATTCACGATGGTGTCTGTTAGGCTCTTCGATTAGATGAATTAAATTAAAAAAAAAATAAAAAGCCAGCAAAGAGAAGAGACCAGGGTGTCACATCAAAGAAGATCTATGTTCCTGTAACAGTCCAGCAAAGAAAGTGGTGCTTTGTGCTGTTCCTTTGTTGTCAGTGTAACCCATTCTAGTTGCATAGCATCACGCAGAAAGAAGCAACTGTTAAAGCAGGCTGACTTCGTGCCCCGATTTCCAGCAGGAGCAGATAAGGACTGTGTTATAGACAGACTAATCCACGCAATTGTACAGTCAGAGACCAACCGCAATTAACAGCTTCTTACAGGCAAGAAAAACAGAAGCAGTAGTAGTTGTAGTAGTAATAGTAGTTGTAGCTGTAGTATTTGTAGTATTAGAAGGAGAAGCGACTGGATACCCGAAAGGGTTTCATTCTCTCAGACTCCAACTGATACAGATTGCAATCCCAGAGACTCTCCACTTGATGGCTGGTTGTGTCATTGCTAGTCGACTGCTGCCCTGTATCCAGAAGAACTGGGACTGATTTAGGTCAGAGAGTCTGGTTTCTTGTTTGAGCTTTGCTCTAACTGATGTAAGAAATTGCGGCAATCTGTATTACCAGTCTATCTGACCCTGGGATGCTGGCACAGCTTCAGCTGTGGAGTACCTGCAAAAGGCCCCAGTCGGACAGACAGTGACAAGTACCATCTCCTTTGTCCTATTGCTGCAGGTACATCACCGTAGCATAAAGAAAAAAGCCCTCTTAGTACGCAAAGTGGGAAATCAGGCATTCTTCCTCAGAGGCAATTTGGGTACAGAGCTCCAAGCAGTCCCTGCTCAGCTGAAAATGCTGCCAGGCTGAAGCCAACACATCCAAGCTGTGTCTGTTCCTATGCTAACACCAGGAATATTCCCCTTGTATGAAAAAGATAAGAATAAAAAAAATCTATGCTGCTTTGTGCCTGGTTCTATGCGTCTGCTTTGCCGCACTGCGACTAGAAAACTGCAGCAGTAAGAGCTCTGGCAGTTGCGATAATGTAGAAAGCAGCAGCTCTGTGACACAGCAGTCAGCTGACTTGCAGTGTTATCATTCAATGTCCTCTATAGAATAAGGCCACTTTCTAAGGTAGCACCAGGAGGATGACCTTGCATACAAAAACTGGGCTGGAAGGAGCGGCAAGACTTGTGTACACCTGCAAGTGATTTTGTGGTGATGTATAGCATTATCATTGGGAGTGTGTCAGTCTTTAATGGTCTCTTTTCCCTCTCTTCTTTCCTCCTTTGCCAAGCAGAACTTGTCATCTGTTGAGCAGTTTTTCTTCTGTCATGAAACAGTCAATATGGTCATGCACAGCCGATGATAACTGATGATAGCCAATTAATTATCATTAATAACACTGTTTAGGTAAACTGTTTTAAAAATATTGTTTTTAAACCACATTTCCACAAGAAATCGTGGAGTTTTATTAACTTCCCCTTCTCTGCAACTATGGATATGCTCCAGGAGAGAGAAAATTATCAGGTGAAGACCCCTGAAAGGCAAATCCTAACTGGCAAGAGCATATTTCTGAGTTCTCATTGAAGCATCTGACTACCTAGACTGATTTTCACAGTTCTCTATAATTTCCAGCTAAATTCACTGGGAACAGCTGGCTGTCCCTGCCTCTGGGAAATCAGGAGGGGAGAACTTTAAAGTTACAGCTGGCAAATATGGGAACTTATTAGAGTTCTGAGTCAACAGGAGTCAAATGCCCCACCACCACCTGGGGCTTTGAAAGTTCCCATGGGGAGCACCAGGCAAGTTCTTGAAAACCTTCACCATGTGTCTGTCTACTTAAATTATACCTAAAGCTAGAGCAGGTTTGTCAGAAATGGCCATAAATCAACTTGCCAGTCATTTAGTAAAAGAATTTACATTACGTTGCATTATCCTTGGCTGAGGACAGATCAGCTTCCACTCATCTCAGTGGATGTGTTGTATGTGCTCAGGCCAGAGCTTAATTGGCTCCAACAGCTACTGCTGTAGACAGTGCATTTCAGTGAGACACACTCTAAGTTAATTTTAAACTACCCAGAAAGTCTTATCCTGGAGTTTAGCAACAGCCAAGTAAGGAACAGGCATGATACACCAAGCTGGCATGTCCTGTGATTTCTATACTCATGCTAAATTACATAACCATTAAAATGGACATAATACAGAATTCTGTTAGAACACAGCAGTTTGCACCAAAACCTGAATAAACTGTAATAAAGCCATGAAACTGGTAAAAGTCGTGCTGTATCTTTAAAGTACGACTCCCTCGGACAACACAAAGAGCAGAGCACCCAAACAAAGGCTGTAGTCCATTGCTGGATTGCTTCAGGGGGAGGGATGTCTGATCTCATGTGCAGACAGTTAATGGATGAGTAATATAGCCACAGTCCTGTCTCTTCCTTAATCATTTTTTATTAAATGCCCTGAAGGCCACTATTCCTGCAATCAGCAAAATCAGCACAGACATCTAGTGGGGAAATGCCTGTGCTCTGCCCCCCTCCCTTTACAATCCCTAGACCATGCTCCTCGATTACAGGCTGTGCGTCCTCAGCCCCATACATTGGATGTTCAAGACTATCTTTTTATTTGTTCTTCTGGGATCTCCTATAGAAGCCTCGGGTAGAAGCACGGAGTCTAATAAAACTCCTGGGAGCTGAGGATGCCGGTTTTCCTGCCTTACAGGATTTGCTGAGTGGCTACTCTTGCCTTGGCTGTGCAAAGGAAGGGTCTTTTTCTTCCGAGCTCTGCATAGCACACTTTCTGGCTTTGAGATAAGCTGGATGGCTGTTCCTTCAGCTATCCTTCAGCTGGGGCCTTTCAAGCCACAGCTCTTTCTAAGCGAAGGATAGTCTGTAGATGGCAGAATTCGTGTTTCCACCAACCATTAGGGCCTTTGGAGAGGGGAGGGCAGGAGGGAGCACTTCCCCAGTCACCAGCTCTGTGGGGCAGCTACAGCTATAGCAATCACAAATCCAAAATTTCCAACACATCTTTTTCCCTGTAATCCTGTTGTCACTTTGCTGGTAGGTAGAGGCATTTTAATCCCCCAAAGCCCTATAGGCTGAAATGTGTCTTGCAGCCTTTGCTGAGGAAAGGGTGAGGAGAGCCAGCAGTGCCTGGGGGTATCAGTGATGTGTGAAATGTAGGATGGGACATAGCCACTGAGAACAGTTCAGAAGCTCTTTTAAAGCCCACATCAGGGTTTGTTTCTGAGACTGACTCTTCACTTTAGTTTTCTGGTGTTGATGAAGGCTAATGCAATTTCCTGCCATGTGTGCAGAGCTCCTTTTCTAGTCATTAACACACACATTTCCCCCCATGAACAAGATCCTGATTTGGTTTTCTTGAAGACTGTTGCAGAAGGTTCAAAGTTGAGTGTTTTGATTAGTTCTTGGCTGTGTATCCATGTATTTGTACTGTGTTACACTGAATCATGTTACAGTATGTTTTGGGTAAGAAATCACACTTGGTCAAATTTGGGAAAAGAGATTGAAACTTTTACCTCATTTACCACTTAAACACTCTAGGAACGGAACAGATTTAAGTTTTGCCACTTTTCTCCCCTTTTTCTTTTTTACTGACATGAAAATTGCATCCAAGCCCATAAACTGGATGCCAAGTTTCAACTGAACACAATTAGAAACAGCTTAAATATTAAACTGAAAGCTGAGGGGCCAATGACGTTTAAGGGACATTCTCTCACAGGCTCTTAACCATAGCACTTCTGACAGAATGCTGTGTTAGAGATTAATTTTTAAGGCACCACCAAATATATACCCCCATATGATCCTACATAAATTACAAACTCAGAATGTTTTGCAAGTCTTTTGGATGATGTGTTCCCCCTTCCTAAACATGTGCAACACTATATGCATTCAGCAGATATTATTTTAAATTCTGAGGGCATCACTGCAAATTAATAAGGATGGTTTATGTTCTACACTCTATGTTTCTTATATTGCTTGTAGTTTTAGTCAATGCATATAATTAAATGCTATCTTTTCATCAAATAATATTTATTTCAAATGGACCTTATCAGTTTTTTTCTTTTTACTTGTCAGATTTAAGTAAATCTGATTGTTTTGATTCTAATGATACTATTGTGTAAGCAAATAATGGGGAATACATTAACCTACAGGTTTTTCATGTCCATTGTTTATTGACCTATTTTTTGTCACCACTTCCTAGTGCACAAACCTTCAGGTATTTAAAATGATATGCACATGCTGCATAAGATCTTCTCAACAGCTGGTTCTCTTAAGATTTCGGTGAAGTACCACTACCCCGGTTCTCTATATCTTCAAAAAGCTTCATGTAAATCAAGTCTACCGGGAGAAACGAAACTCCAAAACTCTTACTTTTCTTCCACAGAATTTGCAGAGGAACTGACTTTTCTAAAAACCAGAAAAGGCTTTCAGAATTAGTCCCTAAATACACTTTAAGAATGGCCTTATCAAATGGGACTCAAATTTGAGATACAGAATTAAACTTTTACAAGCTGCCCTCAGAAGACTAAGAGGGGCTAATTAAAAATACAACTCCTGTCACGGAAGTGAAAGAGAATCCTGTGTATTTCCCAATCCTGCTTCTGCAAATCCTTCCTGCTGAAACAGCTGAATTAGAACAAATTGCTTGTGTGTTACTTCAGCCATATGGTGAAAGAAAAAAAGAGCCGTGTGCCTCCTCAGCTATGTAGTAAACGGGAACTACCTCCATGTGAGTTTATACATTTATAGCCAATGTGGAGACTTAAATGTCAATTCAGGGAAATTAAGTGAATTTGTGGGTCTCTCTGAGACTTGTGGCTTATAAGCTGTTAAAAAGATTATATTCAACCAGGTACAGGTACAGGTATATATTGATAGATATATGTATATATCAATGCTAATTTCTGCTTTTAATAACCTTTTCTCATTCGAGTGATTAAAATACAAATGAGACTATGTGAAAAATAGAACAAATTGGTGATATGCACAAACCACTAACAATAACATGGACATTTTTTGATCCAAAGTGCAAGAGGATCACTGCGCAAGGTTGGTGAATAGGATGTGACAAGAATGTCAGTAAAGGACAGGCACAAAGAGACATCTTGTTGTCTGTGACATATCATTGGTGTCAGTTCCTAATGATCTCCTTGACATGTTGAGTATATAGCTCAGAATGTATCAACATTACTTCTTTTTTCTATTACTATTATTGGAAGTCGGTTTAAACTTTCCGTGGTAGAAACCAAGGCTTGTGCACAGGGTTGGTTGCGTGTCTTGAGGAAGATTACAATTATATGTTTGACCTTATTTGGATGTGGTATTTGATAAATCTGGTATAATTAATCATGGAATAATCTATGAGATTATCCATTTGGGGCCTCTATTTTTTCATCTTTTGTTTGTGCTTCACTTGGTAGCTCTGTTTGCTGAGAAAGACTGCAGTAGTGCCAGGGATGAATGAGGAAACAATCCTGGAGGGAAAGAAAAAGTGAAAAAATATGGCATAAAGTAGGGGAACCTCTATAAAAGGACAGAACTGAGTGAGTGCACTGAATGTATTGGCCAAATGCAGCAGTCTGCAGATAAAGCCATTAATCTGCTGCAGCCCACCCAGAAACTTGAAATTGTCCACAAACTTTCAGGAACCTAATTCTCTAATAAAAAAAAATTCCCACTTATATCCAGAGTCCCAAGCTGTCAGTGCTTACATGGTTGAGTATTTTTTGCATTTGATAGGTAATGATTTTATTTAAAATTCTCATGCTCATAACAGATGCAGTTTTAATGATCACTCTATCATGCAATTGGAAAATAAATCAATATGTTGAGTTAAATTATTAAAATACACACAGCTAAAAATAAAAATTGAAATTAAACATTACAAATAGAAACAAACATGCAGGGAAGTGCTAAAATGAATGCAATCAGTTCCAGATTTAAACCAGCCTCCCCACTCTCACCCTCCCCCCTTTCCACTACTGGGTGGTCATGGACTCATGGCAGTTACTAGTGGTTTTCTTTAGAGTCATTCCAGACTTCTATTTTCACTCATTTAAAAATGGGAAGAAACAGAGGTATTGACTTAATTTTCTATATGTTTTGCACTAGGTTTCAAAATTAAGGAAGCAGCCTCCTGAAATGATGGTGGAGTGTTCCTAATCAGTGGAGCAGCAGGAGTCTGGAGGAGGCTAACAGTATGGAGAACTTGGGCTAAAAAAACCCCAAAAGTTATTAATCCTGGGGACAGATCTTACTAGGTTCATAGAGGGCAGTCTCTGACAGGCTATGATGGGTGAGGGCTGGGCTCCCAGGCATTAGCAAGGGGTGCAGCCCTTGGCAGCTCAGTGATAGAGCACAACATTTAATGCCAAGCACCTGGTACCGGCCCTGTACAAACTTTTGGGGCTTACTTGGTATAAAGCAGCTGAAAGATGTGCTTCAAACAAACTCTCTCAATCCAAGTGGAAGTGGGTAGAGCCATAGACAGAGACTCTGCTCCCATCTAATGGTCTGTCATAAAACAGGACTAATTCAATGAAGCAGACAGTGGGGATCTGCTGTTCTGACCTCTACTCCCTTGCCAGCCCTCATCTGCTGTGTGTCCTCAGTCATGCCTTGTGCGATACAAAACTGCTAAATATTGTATCCAATGCCCAAAAGGATATCAGCACCTGTACTTTTGGGCAAAATTTAAAAAAGAAATATGTGTAGCAATATTTAGATAATGCTATGTGGGTTGGTGAAAGGTAATCAACAGTTTGTTTTTTTTTTCTGGTCCCATTCAGTTATTAAATAAGCTTTGAAAAGATATTGCATTTATTCTCATTTTAACTTGCATATTTCTTTCTTTTCCCTTTCTCACAGCACAACTCTGATGGCCACTTGCCATTTCACTGTCTGGTTCTGAGGCACAACTGTGACTCGGTCTGATCTCCCCTGCCTAGACGGGCAAGAGCTCAGCCTCTTGTCCCACCCATCCAGGTGTGTTGATTTGACAAGCCCCAGCTTGAAGTTCTCCTACATGTGTGCAGTGCAAAGTTCAGGGTCTAAATACCCTGCCTTTCAGAGCATTAACAGAAGCACCTAGCTGTGAGGTAGCAAGGAGCTAATCCACGTCTCCTCCAAGGAACAGACCTGAGGGTCAAGGCAAAATGTCGTGAGAGCCTGGCTTGGCCACAGGCAAATGTGTTAAAGCCTCCTGCATAGTCTTCCTCTCTGGACAGAGGGCTGCCCGTACCCTGGATGTCAGCTTAGCTTTCCTAAAACCAAAATACATATTTTTAATGAGCCTTAGCAAGCTTTCTCTGCAAATAATCTTTCTGACATTCTGGAGTAAGTAGGGCAATAAATCACAGTGTAATGCAGGTTTCGTATTTGGTCTGTGGAGCTGTGGCAATGCAGCCACTTAGTTGGAATTAACCAAATCATCAGTCTGCTCACTAGCTTAATGGAAACCATTTTACATGCAGATTTGTTATTTGTTCTTCTGTTGAACTGCAAGAACACTTGCACTTGTGTACTGCTTTTATACTACACACGGTGTAGCTCACTCTTCTGGAGCTGTGACGTTGCTTGTAGAATTATTACTCAGAATTAATAAGATTACTAAAACTGTTTTCAATGCTCCTGAAGGCAACCACTATGATTTAGTTTTTAAATTAAGAGAAGATGGTGCACATAAGCTCCTGTATAAAGATATAAACATTTCTCTTGTGCAAGTGCACCCAAAGGTAAGATCTAGAAGACAATCTTCCATACATTTATGTGGATTTTTGACAGGCCCACCTCATGCACATTTCATGGGTAAGACACATGGGCACACCTGCAAACACATTCAGATAAAGGCCATACACCCAATGACCTCTGTTTCATCCTTCACCCAGGAACTTTCCCCCTTTTTAGGTAGGGGTAAACCACATTTACATTTCATACTAAGACACAAATGCAGGCAGGCAAACTCCTCATTATCCATGCACAACAAGGAAATTGCTGATTGCTAGGTCTAGAGGCATGTATGTGTGGAAATACCACCCTAGAATTTCCCACTTTCTCATGCTTTGTTTTTTATCAACATTCTGCAGTCCAGAAGTGAAAACTGTGCCTGATGGACTCTCCCCCACTCAGAGGAACTCTAATGCAATTCTATTTAGTACATGGCAAGCACACATCACTTAGCAGACATGCACTTACATCCACATCTCATTCACCAGCCATGTGAGAGTGCTTGACAGCCATTCAGAGTTTACAGACTTCTTCACTTTACATTTTCAGTTTCACTCTATTAAATGTGTCTGTATTTTAATATAGCCCCTGAAAATTAGTCATGCCTCTTTCTATCTGCAAATCAAATACAGCATGATCAAAAAGAAAACAGAATTTAAATCTCTTTCAGGAGAAATAAAAATGTGCCATTCTGTTTTGAAACTTAAAAAGAATAACAGTGGTTATATTTTCCCATTGACTTAACAGGGCCAGGATTTGATGTGCAGTATTTCCTTTACTCTGCAGTCTGAGGATGGGAATTGTGTTTCTGTATGTCTTTGACTTAACACAGAATGCAGTGTATCTCTGATCTTATCTGGAACTATAAAGTGCTGTTATGCTAAACAACAATATAATTAATGATTTAAAAAAAAAAAATCAGCAAATGAAGCTCAACCAGTTCTTCTAGTTGAACTATTAGATGCAATTAACATTCGCCTCAAATTTATCCCCTCATTCCTTTCTGGTGTAGTTTAAAAACTGAACTAAATGGTTTCAAAAGTAACAGAAACCTCAATTTAAGTATATGCTTAAAACACTTTCCTTAAAGAGGTTTCTCTGATCTCTGTTAACCGTTTTCCTGAAAGTTCACTCATGTGAACTGTTTTTATTTGTCTTCCAGTTTGATCTTCTTAGTTCTGTGGTCCATGAGCAAGATTTGGGCTGGTGAGTTGCTGTATGGTTCTTATTTATTTGGTAACAAGTTTAGGCGATTGAACATGTTGAGTTAGAGACTGAAATTCTAAGTTAGAAATACAGTATCCATCTAGGGCAGTGTAAACAAAGTTGTATACATTTACCATATAATGAAATTAGTCATAATGCATTTTAAAAATATTATACCAATGCTTCTGAAAGATATTATAAAATTAATTTAATCAGTGTAAAATTAGGTGATTCCAGTACTTATGAATTAATAACTCTTCCTACTGTGAGATACTGTCTTAATTTTCTTGTTGCCATACTTAAAACTCCTTAGGCTGAAAAGTTTCATGGCACACATCTAGCTCAGGCTGGCATTTTACTGAGAAGCTGTAGTTAAGTCCATTTTGATACTGTGACCAAGAAAGAACATGCCTTATCCACATTAGGAGTGCCACCACATTTTACAAGCAGCTCTTTTGGGAAGCCCCTTTGTTGAAGCGTGGACTGAAAATCTAAGAGTTCAAAGAACAGCATCACTGTGAAAATTTGACATAATGCAAGCAAATTATGAATATTTGAAATATCCAAGCTCACATGTTTGGAGTTTAAGGTCCAGTATTCAGTGTTGTGGAAAATTAGGAACTGCCCACCAGGCTCTGCTTGATCCATCTCCAGAGTGACTGATGGTGCTCCATCCTCTTGCAATTCTGGGTATGTGGCTGGCCTTTGCACATGTCATTCCATGATCTAGCCTGAGGCTTCAGCATTTCCCTGTATTTGCAATTTGTGACCATTGAAGACTGCTGCAATACCAAGAGGAGAGTCATACTACTTGAAAAGAGAAAAGCTTTTTCTTATATAATAAAAATGCATATATTGAGTAAATACAAAAAGTGTTTTTACAGAATGCCAAGCTTGAGGTTAAAATGAAAGAAATTCATTACTAATATATCTGATATTACTTTGTTGTTGTTGTTGTTGTTACTATTGTTGGCTATATACTAATATAGCCAACATTTTAAATTATGTTTTAGATAGTTCCGCTCTCACCACATAATTTCATTGTACAGAACTTTGTATTTAATAATTAGTTCTCAATTTGCTTACAGCTGTTTTATAGCCATTTAATCTTTTGATAACTCTATTTTTAGCTTAGCTCTTTTAGAGCTGTTTTCCCCATTTGCTCTTTATTTTAAGTAGGTAGAAGTCAAATCCTCTCTCAGACTTTAAACTGCCATGTTAAAGAAACCAATCTTTTTGGCCTCCATATAGCCATCAGATATTTCTGCTCCCTTGGAGAGTGATTATTCTCTAAACCTACCCTAAACTGAATTCATCTTTTCTGAAAAATGAATTACTAGTGTGCCAGGTTTCTCACTGACATCTTACAGGGGCCTTGTATAACAGTATTAATGTTTTGCAAAATCTCTGTTGAAAAAAAATGAGATTGATCTTAGAACCATTATGATGTATGAAATTATTAAATTTATGGCTTTCTGTGGCTGCTGCACCTTGACAGAAACTAACCTTGCTGTGACAGACTTGTATATCCAGAATGCTCTGTCTGTCTTTGTCATTTATAATCACTGCACACTTATCCCACAGTAATAATGACTGCTGGTAACCTCTACCAGCTTGGACTTGCACTTTGTATTTTGTAGCCCTTTTCTCCTGCCCCATTCATATTGTAACCCAGTTCTCTTTGTGAGTTATCCCAGTCCTGCTCTCTATGAGTTATGAGCAGATTTCCTTAATGTGCTTCCGAATCATAAATGAAAATACTACATGAAAACAATGTCAGGAGCAATCCTTGTTGACTTCACGATGAGCGTCCCTCCAGCTCAGACCTTCCTTTTTCAGCAGCCCCCAGAGCTGATCTCTCTGCCCCCATGCCTCACCAATCTCACAAATAAAATTTCCCCATCTTCTCCAGTTTAATTAATTATTTCCTGTGCAGCACTATATCCCTTTACTGACCTCTAAAACCTTATTTTTGTTTTTCTAGAGAATTTTTTACTTTATCACATGCAGCCTTTGAGTTACTCAGCCATAAGACACCTTTTGTAGAGCTAAGACAGTGTTTGTCCCATCTACCATCTGTACATTATACTGCCTAGACTGATGAGGATCAAAGACATTTCTTTTTACCACCTTGATCTAATTTTGTTCTGAAAACTCAGTTATTACTAGGAGTACCAAAGGTACCAATGGTCTCATCTGTGCCTTCTGTGTCTCACGTGTTTAGACTTGCGTCAAAACTGAAGGTCGTTTCCTGGCTCCAGTGGATCATCCCGTCTTTCCCTGTCTGAGTTTATGCCCAGCAGAGGACTTTGGCTTACAATATGAAGTCTCGAGTCTGGAGCACAAACAGAAGGGTCCCTGCTGTGAGATACCTGTGAGGTTTGTTAGAGTTTACAGACCACTGAGAGCCACATTTTCTCCTGCATGCTACTGCGGGCAACAAATGGTGCTGCACAGTCCAGGGGGAACTGTTGCTCTCAAGCAGGTTTGCTGTGAATGGAAAGGGAAGTTCCTGCATCCTTCAAATAACAGCACTCACTTCCCTTAGCTGAGGCTAATGCTTAAATTTATGCCCACTTGCTTCAGAGGCAGCATCTGAGACTTGTATCTTTTTAAGGCCTGAAATGGAGGTGCATCTTAATAAATCTAGGAAGGAAAAAAAGCATTTCTTACCCCTTCTCATAAATCTCACCCCTAAGCCAAGAGACAGAAGATTACTCCTAAAATCTAAAATTCTGTACTTCAACAAAACTGTCTGTAACAGAACATAACATTTTTTGAGGATAAGAAAACAACAAAAAAAAGTCAGTTGTGTTTAGTTGCTCTGAAATCTGACAGAACATGGTTTTAGAAGTGTATTCTGAGTTGTATATGCTCATGAACATGTCACTACTTGGGTGACTGAAGTGTCATTATTAAAATAATGATGTGCTTAGTCATTAGAAACCAAAATGAATCCAATAACATTTTGAGTTCTAAACTGGCAAATTTGCAGAAAACCCTCAAACTGACTTGAGAAGTCGTCTTGGGAGTGGGGCACTCCCTCCCTAATCCACCTGCAGGGAGAAAGGCTCAACCCTGGGAGAGTAAAGTCATGCAGGTTCTGAACTGATGAACTCCCAGGGCCAAAACAACTCTATGTTGTTTTGTGTACCTACAATGAAAGGGCAAAAGCCAAAAGTTTCATGGCACAGCAAAGCCAGGTCAGTTCAGGGTTGCTGCTGCAGCCACAATGGTGTATGGGCTTGGAGGACTGACTACACGATATTAGGAGTCAGACCATGCTCTGCACTGCAAAAGGTAAAAACAAAATATAACACTCCCCAGAGAACACATCAGATTAGGCACTCTTATGAAGTTGTGTCCCACATTAGGAAGTTGCCCACATTCAATTAGTAAAAGAATAGACAGACACAAAGAGGGTATGAACACTGCACTTCTCTCCAACACTGCACCCATTTCAGCTGTGCATTCACCTGTGTTTCTAAAGAAAATTATATGAACCTTGCACTTATTTCAGTGGATTACCTTTTACTGTCTTCAGAGGGCTGCAGTCAAAAATAGTAATAAACAAGGAAGTACGTAGAATCTTGATACCCAGAGACCTTTGATGGCACCTGAGCCTCAGCACTTCCTTGGCAAACAGCCAAAAGGTTCTCTCTCCTTGCTTTGGGAGAAAAAGAAGCAGCATGAAAAAGTGACCCAAGCGTTAAAGTTGCTGAGATGCATGCCTTGGTCAGCAAGCATCTATCATGGGCTTTGGAAGACTCCAACATCTTGCCCCAGCTTCCAGACAAGAGGTGGATGCCCAGTGGGGAACAGCCTGGCTGGGAGTGGTAGTACTCAGGCACTTCTGTGGTCTGTTTCCCTTCAGCGCAAGGCTGATGGGAACCTCTGATGCCCTGAACTTCTCTACAGGGTGTCCCACTCCACGGAGTGACCTGGTCAGAGAACAGCAGCATTTGCCTAAACATCCTCCTGCCCCAGCATCAAAATAGGGCACTGCTCCTGTGCTTTTCTTCTTTGGTTTGCTGGGCAGTAAAAGATTGAAATCACATCCGTGGACCTGGAGATAAGGAGATAAGGAAAGAGAGATAAGGAAAGCATGTTATAGCCCTTGCTGCTGTTAAGAGCAGGTCTTAGTCTTAGAGAAAAGTGAAAAAAGAGAAGGTTCAAGTCCCACACTGGTGATGAGAGGCCAAATGCACCCCCATTCCCACCCGACAGTGCAGACTGTGAGTGAACTCACTTGGAGTGATTTACTTAGCATCACAGCAGTTAGACACAGGTTAGTACCTCCTGCCTTAGCACAGGTAACCAAGCATAAGCAGTCTACTATGCAAATACTCAATATATGAAAGTTAAGTACAGATTTGACAAGTAAATCAGGAAAGGCAGCAACATTACCTTCCAAAAACTAAAGCTCCTTAAGCTGGAAGCTTAAAAATTATTATGGCCCTATTTCCTTAACTGTAAATTCATACATTTTTACAATATATTACTCAATTCTGTCTCCAATCTCAGTGACAGAGTAACTGATGTACATATAGGTGGAGAGATTTTAGCCTTAGCTGGAGAAATCTTCCTATCTACAATAATGTGATGAGCAAAAAGGAGGATTAACACTGTAGCCTTTGAAGAGAGGCCAGTGGTGAGAAAAGGTCAGTTTGTGCAAAATCTTGGCATGCATCCAATCATTATTTATATCAAATTACAAAATACTTTAAAACCTCCGTCTTAGATGCTCAATCTATGAAAAACTGATAACTGGCTTTTTTAGCAAAGATCTTATTTTTAATGTTTTAGACAGCAGTGCAAATATAATGATAGGATTAAGAATCAGAGCAATAAAAATGTGTTAAAAAGTGAAAATGTAATTCTGAATAAAAAGTCAGAGGGAATTCCAATCCACTTCAAAACAATGTGTGCAGAGATGAGGGCTATTCTGAATATTATTCCCTGCAATTATTTCTTCAGGTCCATTAAATTCATACATTCAACCATTTCAAATTACTATGCATATATATAGTGCACTATGCCAACGACAAGACACTGCTGGTTGTGCATTTTAAAACCATCATCATGATCAAAGTCTGAAATTTTTCTCTCTTTTTTTTTTTTTTTAACTTCTTGGGTTTTTTTTTTAACTCATTTACATTTACAACTTCATTTCTTTCAAGAACACCTGATTTACACACATGGAAAAGTGTTAATAGCTGTGCTTTTTACTATTAAAACCCCTCTTGCTGGCAAGCAGATTTGAAGATAAATTTAAGCAAAATATATATAGCTATCAAGGAATTATTTACTTTATCACTCTTTATCCAATACAAAATGGTCTTGATGTAAGTGAAGGCAAAAACCCAAAAACAACACAACCAAGACTGTCACACGTTACAAAAACTGGAAAAGACTCATTAGTAAAGATCATATACATTTATTTTAAACAGCATCTTTATTTTTGTACCAGAATATGGAAAGCTTTGTAGGTTATATGATTTATTTAGTTGGTTCACTGCTGTATATATATCTATGCACCCTGGTGTCAACAGTGTGAGCCAAAGAGCTAAGAAGAGAACTTAATATTTGTCGCTGTTGAGCCGCTAGCAGAGAAAAGGACCCCAGTTCTCAGTGTGGCAAGAAAGAGAGTTTTTTATTTTGATTTCAATATATATAGACTTTTCAGAGGTCGCCCAGATTGGTCAGCCAGAAACCTCCCCCTAGGCCTGACTGGCCAGGCCTGAACTGTCCAAATCTCGAGACACTGTTTTAAAAAACATCCAAACCTTATCTTTGTTTACAAAACACAGTGGAATGTTCTCACGAGAAAGACCTGTGCTAGCCACAAATACTTTTTTTTTTTTATGACCAGTATTTAAAACTCAGCTTATACAGATTGTGTTTGATTATTTGGAAAGGCTGTGGATCTATCACATGACTCAATGGAACTAAACAGGCAAAAATGAGTCCTCATCAATGACAGATCAATCTTTAAAAAAGAAAAAAATATACTTGAAAAAACCCTGTGTTTTATGGTAAAATAGAAACCCAGAGAGCACACTACTTTCTAGTTTCTAAATCCCTAGAAAAGGAAATGGATAAAATGAAAACAAAATGGGTTCTCTGAAAGACGTTGTCATTTTCTTCTGAAGTAGCTCTAACTAAGTAACAAAAAGCCACACACAAAAAAATTAAATGTAAATTCAACATCTAGGACAGTTTACAAATCACTTCTGTGGCCTCAAAGCAGGATAAAAGGAAATAAATATACTTCATGGTTGGTAACCTATTAACTGACACCAACTGTTGCAGCTGCGAATAAAACAAATTCATGATAAGATTAGATATGTTGTTTGCACCTGGCCATCTGTAAATTGCTGCTTAGCATAAGAATCACATGCTTTCTCCTAGTCACTGTGATAAATGCAGAGTAACTGTTGTTGGTGGGGTGGTTTTTTTCTTTCCTTTGGTAAATAATAGAGGAAATAATAAGGAAATACTGGTATGAAGCGGATTTGTTTTTCTATAGTTTGTGCAAAGTTTGCCCTGGTGTTTTCCTGCTTTTAAAGAGAGAAGGAGCAAATCAAATAAATGAAGCTGTATCTCACCAGTGTGGACAGAATAAGTCATCTAAATGTGTTTGTTTCTGATGGAGAGAGGAAATAGTCCTCTGTAGTGAATTAGCCCTCAGGGCTGCAAAGGCCTTGCAAGACTTCCTATGGTTTTGAACAAAACTACAGTGTAGGTTAACTTACCAGCAGCTGGAGAGAGTCACTCACATCTCCTGAGTAACAGATGATGGTGATGATGATGATGGCTATCCCTTATTTTCTGGCTAGAAAACCACACAAGAACATTGCACGTGTGGTGTTCGGCTGCTGCCTTGGCTACCTGTGAGTGGGTGTCCAAATGCTGAGCACAAGAGAGTGGCTGTGAAGAGCAGCACGGGGCTGTTGCACAGACCAAGGCATGCAGAGCTTCTGTCACCTCCCAGAAAGCAGATGCCCCCCTCCACACACCACTGCTGAGGTTGGCGTCTGCTCAGGGAGGGCAGCAAGCCCGACCAGGCCCAGGGAACACATCCAGGGCTGGGGAACACCCTGTTCCTCTCCAGTGAGGCAGTGCCATGAGCTCGTGGGTGCCTGACCACCCTTGCAGGGGCCAGGACAGTGGAGTACCACAGCCCAAAGCAGCAGGATGGTTTGCTGCTTTATCATGGGAAGATGCTGCCTGAGAGGTGTCTTGAAGGATCACCAGCCGTGGGTAGACTTGCCAAATGCGCAACCAGACCTAGCAGTCACAAGTCAATTTGAAGAATCAAAAGCCAGAATGATCAATAAGGAGTGCTTAATGATTAATAAGGAATGCTCTGAATACAGAACCTTTTCTTACTCCAGTTCCCCCTGGACTTTCTTCTTCCAGCTAGATTCTATCATCTATTAACTAAACCTTAAAAAACTGCTCAACCATACTGCTGAAAATGTACCTGTGCTATAATTTGTCTTTGTTTCAAATGACAGTGTCAGCTATACAAGTCTCTCATTTAAGTAATGGCATATCACAGCAGTCAGCATGAATATTACAGCCCTCATTAAACAACAGATTCCACTGCTCCTGTCACTGTCTGCTTAATATAGTGCTGTTGCCCTGTGTTGCAAAAGAAGAACAATTGCAGGAGGGGAAAGAAAGTAAAAAAATCGGAAAAAAAAAAGTAGATACAATTAAATTTTTGAGTTGAAGTCTTAGCATGGCTTTGAGATAGCTGAGTGTCAGATATACTTTCATAGCTGGATTTGCTTAGAAATCTGTGAACAATCCAAAGAGCAGTCAGACTCCACTTCTGCTCCCCTAGTTTGCACTAATTTTGGCATTACATGTTGAGCTTTTCTGAGAAGCAGCTTCAAGCCTGTTTAACACCAGGATGTATGTCACTGTTGAGCAGCTAGCAGAGTAAAGAACTCAGTTCTCAGTGGCAAGAAGGAAAGACCTTTATTGTTTTGATTTCATCATATATATAGAGTTTTCAAAGGTCACCCAGATTGGTCAGTCAGAAACCTCCCCCTAGGCCTGATTGGCCAGGCCTGCACCGTCCAGATCTTGGGACACTGTTTTTAATAACATCCAAACTTTATCTTTATTTATAAAACACAAAAAGAATTCTCATGGGAAAGACCTGTGCTAGCCACAGATGTACAGCAGCATGCATTTTGAAACCTCAGTTACTGAATAGAGATATGAAGCCTATAAGATTACAAAATACATCAGCATATATCTATGTAAGAACAGCAGAACTTCTTCCTTTTATAGAACTAAAGATGGTAATATATTTCTAGGATAATAAAATGGAAAAATAAAAATAGATTACTTGAGAAAGTTTAAATTATTAATGATTTTTATCTTCATCAGTAGGTGGTCAATTTTTCTGCTTACTTACTCTGTATGATTCTGAAGATGAAATCAATAAACCACACATAGGTAAATTTTTGCAAAGCTGGATGAAATTAGAGCTGTGCTCTGGGTGAATGCTGCTTAAATTTCCTCTATGTGATTAATAACAAATTAGTGTAGAAGTTATACTAGAGGCTGAGAACAGGGGAAAAGTTCAAGATGCCAGAAGCTGTGGCCTGGTGAAGTTATGCAAAGGACCCAAAAACCTGCTGGTGCCTGCTTGGTAGAGTCTTACCCCCAAGATGGAATGGGGAGAAGATTTGTGTACAGGGAGCAGCAGGACAAGAGCTGGGTAGCACCACAGCCCATTCCCAGCTGCTGTGTAAATACCTCAGAGAGCTGGAGCCACCCTTGAATCACTGCTGATGGGATGTATTAAACATGGGTGAGAACCTAAAAAGCTATTATTGTTTCTGATGCCTGAGATGGCTCATGTACAATTAGCTCAGGTATTTTAACACCACACCACAGTCTGCAGTGTATAACTATCCTACTACAAAGCAAGTGTCTCCAATGTGTATTTCTGTAGGAACTTGATACACTTCTGTCTTTTTTGGCCTTGTAGACTAAATATTGGGGTTTTTTTTCCCAGTGGTCTCACTATATTTCTCAGCCAGTGATTATTTTTCCCTTTGACAAGGTCATACACAGAAGTCTTCAGTACAGTGGCTGTGCATATGCTCGTGCTTGTTTTAGAAAAACATACCGTGGTGCCTCAGAGCTGTTCCTTGACAGTCACACACCTCCAGAATAAGCCTTACTTAAAGCACCAGGTAGGAGATACACAAGATACAGCCTTGTGTCCTGGTTATTTCCACACCCCGTGAAACATCAACACTGTGTCCATATAACACCCGTGCTGCCCCAGCAGAGGATTTATCTGGTGCTTTATGTCACAGGGGTGAGAGCCTGAGGAAAACCCTAAGATCTTCACTGGAACAAAGTGCCTCAACACCCCCACCCTGGGGCACACGTGGGCAGCGGCTGGTTATTCCAGCCCCGGGGCTGGAACAGTCCATGTGTGGGGATGCTACAGCATCACCCACCAGCACCTTACCTTCCACCTCAGAGCCTCCACGAAGACCAGTTACCAGGATGAGGGCATGAAGGAGTAGATCTCAAGCCCCTGGGTGAAAGCAGGTTTGATGCAGTATAAGCAATGTTGGTGAAAATGCTGACTTTCTGTATTATCTGGGAGATACTTGGGTTGTAAGGCCATTATAAAGCATCTTATTTGGCATCTAATGGTATAAAACTTATCAACAGCTCTGAGCAGACTACTAATTTGCAGAAGTCATCCCCATCCTGAACTGCCCATCAGCTTTGCATTTAAATAAGGATAAAAAAAAAGAAAGAAAATTGAATTAAATGAGAATAAGAGCAGACTATTTGGATGTGCACAGTCTTTCCTAAATATGGCAACATTTTCTGACTTATCAAAAAGATTTATACTTCCAATTTCAAAGGCAGTCCCAAAAAAACAAACAAATGCTTTACTAGGTAATCTTTCTATGAGCTTTGATTAGCAGAAATGCAGTATTTGTCACATTTTTCAACTACTACATTTATAACCCATGAAATTACTAGACTAGCATACTCTCATACAATTTAAATAACATAATAATTTTATATAGCAAAATTCAACAGTTCAGGGTTGTTTTTTTTTATTAATTTCCAATACTTAGTTAAGACACCAGACTTCATGTTATTGGTGGAAACATAGGAGCTCATGATTAAAATTTTGGAATAAGACATAAAAAATGCCTGATTCTTGTTGTGTATAATATTCTAGTCTCCTGATGTTCCATGTGGTCAATTTATTTCTCATAGCAATTAATCTACACTTAAATACAAACTCTATAAAGCAATGCAAATTCAGACATCCTGCCTCACTTGAGCACACCTGCACACTGAGATAACTCCTATATACACCTCTGGAGTGTGACAGCTAGATCAGGATTACCTAGGATAGTGTAGAATTCAACCAGCTTCTTCTGACATTCTGTTCAAAAAAGGTACAGTTCTTAGAGAAAACAAGGTTTTGAAAATGTATTTATTGTTTGAAATAAATATTAATGTTTTATATCAAACTAGTAAACTTATTCTGCATATATAGCCTAAGGTAGGTCACAGAGATTATAGAAGAGACCCTGGCAAGTACAGAGTGGTATCATTTGAGCAATCTATTCAGGCAAGATTAAAAATCAAAATCTACTTACTAGTTGTCACACCAGCACCATCATTAAGAACAATTATATAGAAGGAAACCAGGACAAAAGCCAGACTTCTATTTGTCCAGAACACAAAAGAAAGAAAAAAATTACCTTTTTTCTCTCATTCATTTTAGATTTAAATTTATTTTGCCTCTTCCCACCAGAACCTGCTGTAGCTTTTTTGATCTGTGCATCAGAAACATCAAATCAGAGAAATTAAATAAAATTTGTTTGACAAGAATTAATCCGTTAATGTCTGAAGACTGTGGGGCTGAATGAAGGAAGTGGATTTTTGATTACAAAGGCAATTTTATGATAAGAAAGACTAAACACTCTCTAAGGTCATAAATGAAGGACCACTCTTTGGCTACCTCTGCCAGAATATCTTCGAGTACATGGATAACCCCAACTGCCTGCAGGTTGCCAAAGGAATTTTCTTTACTTAGAGCTGGATCCTGTGGATAAGCACTTGTTAATAACCCAGTGGTTGCGAAAGAAAGAAAGGGCCATTTTCACAACTAAATAGTATGCAAGATATTTTTGCTTTTTTTTTCAATTTAATTTAATTATCTTGAATATATAATTCAAGAAATGATCTCACAAAAACCAAGTTAGAAATGCTAAGACCTACATTTTACAAAACCCCTTTTCCTATGTGCACAGGGAATGCCTTATGCCTCCTTTCCAGGAGTGCTAAATATAAGCAACATTTTGCTTAATACAAGGAGACAGTCATACACCAAATTTAATAGCACACAACATCCCACTTAAAGATGTTTAGAAACAACCCTCATTTAATTCAATGCACAATGGTTTTGCAGCTCCCTTTTATCAATGATGCTAAAGTCCAGGTGACATCAGGATGTTGTGGAAGTGGGCACAAATATTACTTCATTCTTGGTACTATGTGGGCTTCTGTTGAACTGCCTGCTTGCAGCTGTTTGCTCTTTCATAGAGATGGCAGGAAAAGATGAACTGAACGTTACACGGATGGTGGTGATAAGGTTGTAGGAGAAGGCAGGGGAAGGTGAGAGCAAGCAGGAAGGAGAACACAGATGGCTGGGAGGGAGCGTAAGGGGCAGAGGAGAGGAACACGTTCAAAAAGTTCAGTGGTCCAAAGAAGTGGGGCACTCCTTCCCTGACCCTCCTGCAGGGAGGAAGGACAGGCCCTGGCAGAGCTGGCTGCAGGCACTGCCAGCCGCTGCTCCCCTCCGCTGTCTCTCCTCTTGGTCTCCCCTTCCCGGGGTGGCCTTCACGCAGCTGCTGCTCATGCATATGCAATCTGCTGCTACATATGCAGCAGACCGGTAAGTCCTCTTCAGCCTTGTGGCTTTTCACTTTGCAGAAAAGGCTTGCCAAAACATCTTTTAAAATGAGCTAAAAGCTCTTCTTATATGAAGCTGTTAAAAACAAACAAACAAAAAAAGTTTACTAAATCTTACAGGACTGAATAAGGGATGCAAATCTCCTTTTAAGTAAATGCCAACAATGTGTTTTTCAAGTTTCTTTTTTATTATTATTTTTAACAGAGCTTTTTGAACTTGTGTTACTCTTCGTGAACAAGTTTAAACTTAAAAAGTCACCAAAATGGATAAAAGATAAAAAGTATTGTCATATTTTCTTACTAAAATAACTGTAGAGGTGTTCCTACCTTCCCAAACCAAACATTTCCATATAAGTGATAAATGTCTGAATTAATATAAATATGTCTATGCAAATGTATTCTTACATACTTAACGTATTAAATGAGCTAGAAATGTGTTGGCATTCTCATAACAGGAGCACTGGGTGTCTAAGGCTTGTATTCAAGTAAAATGCAAGGGAACATAGAGTTTGGAAGGAAACAATACCATACAGCTTTAGACAACAGATTTTCACTCCTAAGTAAATAATATCCTCCATAAAACACTTCCCAGTAATAAAAGTTCTTCTCCACAAAGCTATCGGAGAGAGTTCAAAGCCTTTATGAATCACGTTAAATAAAGGTACAGTGAATCAGAGTGAGGCAATTGTACAATGGAGTTTTCTTCTTGCAAACAGGATGAAGAAGGAGGGCCCACTTTCATGTCTCAGTTTACACCTCTGATCCTTAAGCACGCTCTTCTTTGATCTTTGATGAGTATCTGTTATCATCATGTTATTTTAAAAGCCATGGCTTCTTTTTTTTTTTTTTTTCCCCTTAATGGCAATCTACTTTATTTTCTTTGGATCAAAATAGGCAATGGAAAGGTGGCGGGGAATGTGTTTTTCCAGCAGCATACCACTGCTCTGGTCTTGTCATTCGCAGTTCAAGAAAGCTAAAATCACCCCAATACACCTATTTCAAATGCGGCACAGAATGTCACGAAAAATGTATGTTACAGAGGTGAATTTTGGTCGCAGAGAGGAAAACACTTTTTTTTTCAAGAGGGGCTTTTTCAAGAAAAACAAGATGCCACCTTTCCCCACCCTTGTGGATGCCTATCACGGGGGCACGGGAAGCAAGACGTCCGTGAATCGCCTTTCATTTACTCTCTGCAGCATGTCCCGTAGGATCGGACCCTACTGGACCACCCGCGGATGGCAGTGCTCAGGACGCGCCCGGGTGAGAGCCCTGCTCCTCCCGGGCAGCTGAACACGGCCCACGCGGGCTCAGTGCCGCGGGCCCCTCGGGGGGCGCGGAGAGCCGTGCCCTGCCGGGCAGCCCCCCGTCCGCGGAGCACCCACCGCGCGGCTCCGCGCATCCCTGCGAGCCGGGGCTGGGCGAGCGCGGCGGGGAGTCTGCTTGGGTCACAGCGCGGGGATTAACCCGCATGTTAATGAACCCGAGCTTGCCGGCTCCCGGCGGCTGCGGGGCGCGGGAGGCTGCCGGGGGGTAAAAGGCAGCCGGAGCAGCTGCGGGGGCTTCTGGCTGCGCAGCGCCAGGGCAGGGGAGCGCTCCGCGCCGGCGAAGGCACGCAGGAACACGCTCACGGGAGGGAAGGTCTGTTCCCGAGAGCTCCGCCGGAGCAGCATTTCCCACAGCTTACAGAGCTGGGGGTGTGGAAAAGATCAGCTGCAAGGGCTGCAGTTAAAGGAGCCTGTGCGCTGCTAATCCTCAGTTTAAAAAAGGAGAGAGGGGTGGAAAGAACGGTGCTAAATCTGCGTGTCCCGAAGACATTTTAACCGGTGGGGACTACGTGCTGATTCACACATAAAACCTGCAATCAATCATAGAATCATAGATTCATAGAACGGTTTGGTCGAAAGGGACCTTAAAGATCACCTAGCCCAACCCCCCTGCCATGGGCAGGGGTACCGCCCACTAGATCATGTTGCTCAGGGCCTCATCCAACCTCGTCTTGAACACTTCCAGGGATGGGAATGCTGGAATCTATGCTTGCGGTGCCCAGTCCTGCAGTAGATTTGTCCAGAGCATTGCTCCTGAGCAATCTCCCTCGCTCCATGTGCAAAGCGAACTGCAGGTCCCGGAGTGTGTGAGGAGGGTGTTATCAGTGCCCCTGCCCTTAAACCCCGCATCGGGCTTTGGCAGCAATCCCACGCTGTTCCGGCGGCGCACAGCTGACTGCGTGGGCACTGCCGCTCTTTGATTCCGAATTTCAGTCAGAAACCTGCAGCGTTATGCTGCTCCGTAAAACCACAGGGGGAAAAAATAATTAAAAAATAATATTCGCTGGTTCACTAGCTCCACGTTTTCCCACGTCTGGCAGAAGAGGCTCAGCGCTGCCACCTCGCGTCCCGTGCCGCATCCCCGGCCTCGTCGAGCCTGCAGGAAACAGAATGGAATTTCAAGGCTTTTTAAGTTGTAAACCGCGGAGAAGTCTTGCCAATGCTTTTAAAACTTCATTTCTAGGCGGCAGCTGAATGCTCGCGCTCTATGCATAGGCTTAAAAATTTGGGGAAGCTGGAAGGTACTTCCAGTCCACCACTGGAGGATTAGGGGCGGAAGCAATTAACTTTGAGGAAACAGCTAAGAAATTGCAGTAAAATGCTTTTATAGAGTTTCACATCGTGTTCTTACACTTGCTTTATTAAGCAGCTCTAAATTTCACTTTTGTGAAGTTTTCTTTCAGGAAATAATACTCTTCTGTCCATCCCACATACTTTCCAAACCAAGATTAAATTGATGTGGCTGCTTTGATCAAGAAGACACTTAACGCCTCACCTGGAGATGAATTACATTCATGGTGGTCAAGACCTTGCAGAACTAACACAACCAAGTGAAAAGCTTCTCAAGCTTTTTCTTTCTATGTTTGCCTATCAGTTTGGTTTTTGTTTGTTTTGCTTTGTGTCTAGAAACATGAGAATATTTTACTTGCTTTGTAGTTTAAACAAATTGATATTTATATGTAAAATACGACAGTTGGGGGTTGACATCCTGCTGGATACCGTGCTGACAGGTGGAGCAGCCAGAAGCTACTGACTGCTCCCAGTTCCAGTTTTTCACACTGCTGCACTTGAATACCAAGAGTGTAAGCAAAAGCCAGTTCTTACTCCTGACACCAAACCCACTGCGAGCCTCCATTTCTGTACATGTTGGTGCTATAGGATAGAAGAGATTTGATCTCAGCTCTGGGGCTGCAGGGGAAAAACACAGCATGATTTACTACTTAGGAAGCGTAAAGGTGAGAAACTCCACTGATGTCACTGGATGTCGTCAACCTAGAAGAAAGCAGTATTTTATCCAGTCTTGACCAGAGGCTGTATGAGGAACCAATGTTTTATTTTTGCGAGCAAACCTACAATTTAATTTGTATCTTTGTAAACAGTCTCAGTAATGTAGGTGGCCTACCCAGGGAGGTACCGAGAATTCAGGATTTATCTCAGCACTTCACAGCAGTGCACTTTGAGTCCAGTGTGAGATCTTAATATTCAAAGCCTGTTCTCAAGCCAGCGAGAAACTCTGTGGAAGGATCCTACCACAAATTTTCTTGGAAAAACGTGTAATTTATTTTTAGACCTCTATCTTAGACATTTTAGCTGTATTCAACCATTATTTTGCTTCTGATTTGAAAGGTGTTTTTAACTGGTCTTGTGTGGAACAAAAATTTTCACAGCTGTTTTGCCTAACAGCTTTTCCCTGGCCTGATGAATGATGTGAGGAACCTTTGGTAAGTAGCACTGCCATTGTTTTCACGGTCTTACTGTCTCTCCCTTTTACCTGAATATGGGAGGTGGGGGGTTGATGCCACAATGCCTTAAGGGGTACTCTACAGTGCCTGACCACGCTGCCCTGCTTTCCTTTACTATTGACCATGGCAGGGCAGAGGGAGGGGCACATGAGATCAAACAGCAATCCCCGAAAAGCACCTTGCACCCTAGGAAGGGCTCCGCAGGGGGGGCCCTGCTCGGCGGAGCGGACTGGCACAGGAACGGCAGCACCTCCGCCCCAGGGTCGGTACCTGCCTGCCGGCTACGCACCGCTTCTTCCTCCCGCGGTCCCTCCCGCTCTCTGGGGAGCCGCCGGGGCCGGGCCGGCACCCCCAGCCACAGCCTCTCCCCGGCATCGGGATCGGGCACCGCGGCGGAACTGCGGCGTGGGGGAGCGGCAGGTAGCGAAAGGCAGGAGAGGAGCCAGAGGGTAAAAAGGCGATGAGGGCAACACCTATTCCTCGCTCCGCGCCGGGGAATTTGGGATGGGTGGCAGCGGTTGCTCAGCGCCGTGACCAGCGCGGGGCGCGGCGCTCCGCGGGAGGTGCCGCCGCCTGTCCCGTCCCACCCCCTGCGCCGCTCCGCTCCGGCTCCGTGGCGGAGGGGGCGTGACGGCAGCGCCTCGCGGGCGCTTCTCCAGGAGTGGCGACCGCTCCGTGACACTGCGCGTGTGAGCGTGGGGACGGGCACGGGGCGCCCTGCGGCATGCCCCGGGCAGCGCTGCCCGCTGGCCGTGCGGCGGCTCCGGGGCGGCAGGAACACCCTGGCGGCCCTTCGTGCGGGCAGGTGTCCCCGCTCGCCGCCCCGAAGCCACGGCGCGCGGGGGCGGGACGGCTTGATTCCTCTCTCTCCCTTTTTTTTTTTCCTCCTTTTTTTTCCTTTTAATTATTTGTAATATGATGATTTTTGTTGATTTCCTGCTTTTTTTCCCCCGGCAGGGAGGAGGGGAGGGAGGAGCGCGGCCGGGGGGCGGGGGGTAGAGGGGTCGCGGGCACGTGCGCGGCGAGGCGCGGGGCGGTGCGCGGAGCTGCCCTCCTGCCCCTTTTAAAAAGTTCGCCCCGCCGCCGGGAATGAGGTCAGCGCGGGCGCTTCCCATTGCACGCGGCCATTATTACCGCTCCGTGCCGGCCGCCAATCCCGGGGAGGCGGGCGGGGCTTGGCACGCGGAGGGCGTTGGATACAGCGCGCGATTGGCCGCGGGGCGGGCTGCGAAAGGATAAAGCGGCGCGGGGCGGGCGCGGGGTCCGCTCTCAGCTGCGGCCGGCGGAGCGCGGCGTGCGGGGGGCGCGGGGCAGCGCCCGGCGGGCGGGCGAGCGCGGGGGGCGGCGGCGGCTCCGCGGGGCTCTGCGCGCGCGGAGCGGCAGCAGCAGCAGCACCACCGCCGTCGGCAGAGGAGGAGGAGAAGGAGGACGGGGCTGAGCGCCCGGCTCGCCGCTCTTCCTGCCGGGGACGTACACACTCGTTCATGCACGAGCGCTTTTTTTTTTTTTTTACGGCGATTTTTTCAATTATTTTTTTATTTCCTTCTTATTTCTTTTTTTATTCTTTTTTTTCCCTTGTCCCGAGGGGTTTCCTTTTCGCTCGGTACCTCGCAACTTCCAAATCCAACCTGCACAAACTCTTGGCCGCCGACCCCGCTGCCACCACGGGTCCTGGAGCCGGGATTTTCGGGGCTTCGGGGGCGCGCCGCCTCCCCCCTCCCCCGCGGCGGTGCACGCTGGCCGTGCCCAGCGCTGAGAGACTTTCGGCGGCAGGCGTGCCGCTCTCCTGAAACGCCTGGGGCAGGCTGAACGCACTTGTGAACTGGACCAGCTGCTTCAGGGAGGGGGGAAACCCGATGTGGTGAGGAAAAAAAGCAGACCGACACCCCCCTCCAAAAAACAAACCAAACCAAAAAAGCCCAAAACACCCCAAGAAAAAAAAAGCAAACTTGGACGAGCGGCTCGTGGCGCTGCTTTTGCAGAAACTCTTGCCTGACCGCGGGCGGCCCCACCGCTGCTGCCGCTGCCGCCGCCTCGAGGGGGAGAGGACCGCGCCGCCGGGGACAAGGCGCCGGTGTGGAAGTACAAGTGGTGCGGGGACGAGGCGCCGGTGTGGAAGTACAAGTGGTGCGGGGAGCGGGGGCGCGGCCGCGGGGGGCTGCGCCGTCCCGGTGCCGCTGTGAGAAGTTGCGCGCCCTGCCCCGCGCCGGAGCGGCGCTGAGCCCCGGCGAGCCCCCCGCCGCCGCCGCCGCGATGGTGCAGCAGACCAACACGACGGAGAACACGGAGGCGCTGCTGGCCGCCGAGACCTCCGACTCTGGGGCCGGCATCGAACTGGGCATCGCCTCCTCCCCCACGCCCGGTTCCACCGCCTCTACGGGGGGCAAGGCGGATGACCCGAGCTGGTGCAAGACGCCCAGCGGGCACATAAAGCGGCCCATGAATGCCTTCATGGTGTGGTCCCAGATCGAGCGGCGAAAGATCATGGAGCAGTCCCCCGACATGCACAACGCCGAGATCTCCAAGCGCCTGGGCAAGCGCTGGAAGCTGCTCAAGGACAGCGACAAGATCCCCTTCATCCGGGAGGCGGAGCGGCTGCGCCTCAAGCACATGGCGGACTACCCTGACTACAAGTACCGGCCCAGGAAGAAGGTGAAGTCGGGCAACAGCTCCGCCAAGCCCGGCGACAAGACGGACAAGGGCGGCGGGGGCGGCGCTGGCGGGGGCAGCGCTGGCGGGGGCAGCGCGGGCGGCGGCTCCGGCGGCCCCGCGGCCCCCGCCAAGCCCGCCCCGAAGAAGGGCGGTGGCGGCGGCTCCAAGCCCTCCCCCGCGGGCGGCGGCGGCGCGGGCGCGGGCGGCAAGCCCCACGGCAAGGCGGCGGGGGGCAAGGCCGCCCCCTTCCCCGGGGAGCCGTCGGCCGCGCTGCTGCCGCCGGAGCACCAGGCGCTCTACAAGCCCCGAGGGGCGGCGGGCGCGCCCTCGGGACCCGGCAAGCCGTTGGCCGAGAAGAAGCTGAAGCGGGTCTACATCTTCGGGAGCGGGCAGGCGGCGGCCGCCTCCGCCTCCCCCGGCGGCGCCGTGCCCGGCAGCCCCACGCTGAGCAGCTCGGCGGAGGCCGGCGACCCCTTGAGCCTGTACGAGGAGGGGGGCGGCGGCGCGGGCCGCCCCGACGGGGATTGCGGCGGCGTCGCCTGCCCCTCGCCCTCCGGCTCCGGCTCGCCTTCGGATCACCGCAGCTACACCAGCTTGCGCGCCTCCTCCCCTGCCCCCTCGACGGCGCATTCCTCCTCCGCGTCCTCCCACTCCTCCTCCTCCTCCTCTTCCTCCTCCGGCTCCTCTTCGTCGGACGACGAGTTTGAGGACGACCTCTTGGACCTGAACCCCAGCCCCGGCTTTGAGAGCATGTCCCTGGGCAGCTTCAGCTCCTCGGTGCTCGACCGGGACCTGGATTTTAACTTCGAGCCCGGCTCGGGCTCGCACTTTGAGTTCCCGGACTATTGCACACCGGAGGTAAGTGAGATGATCTCGGGGGACTGGCTGGAGTCCAGCATTTCCAACCTGGTCTTCACTTACTGAGGCGAGAGCCGGGCCCTGCTGGAGGAGGCACCGGCGCGCGTGGCTGTCGGCAGGACTCGCCCACCCCGCAGGGCGCTTTTGTCTTTTTGTGTTTTGTTTGGTGTTTGTGTTTTGGGTTTTTTAGGGGGGGGAAGAGGTGTTTTGTTTGTTTCTGGGAAGGGGTTGTTGAGAGACTGCTTCTTGTGCTCGGGGAAGGAGCGGGATCGCCCTCTCCTTGCGGAAAGGCCAGCAGTCCCCTTCCTCCGGCTGCAGACGGACCCGCACACACCCCCTCCCGAGAGAGGAGCCTGACGGTGCTTTTTGAGAGACTGGCGGGAGCGAAACGCTGTCCTTTTCCTCTTTTTTATTTCCTGAAAAGAGAGACAGAGAAAGGGGGAGGGAGGGGGAAACCACACACACCTCTGGGTTCTTTGTTATTGCCCATTTTATACGAATAAAGAGGAGGGGGAGCGATGCGTTGTGCTGAGCGCACACTGGATGTCTTGAGCATTCGCCCTTTCCTGTGAAAGAGCGATCAGAACTGCTTGGGAAAAAAAAGAGAAAATCCACCTAAATGCTTTGCAAGGTTCACATTTGTGGGGAGAAATACTGTCGTGGTTTCTTCTGCGGTGAGAGGAGGCAACAATGCTGGGAGGCGGAGGAGGAGGAGGCGGATGGAGCTGGACTGAGATCCTAGTTAAGCGGAGAAGAGCCAGACTTAAACTTGAGAGCTGTCTTGGAAATATGGTGGGGGGAAATAATAATAAACTGAAATGGATTTGCACGTACAGATGAGGTGGCGGCAGCGCTTTTCTCAGTCACCTCATGTAATATGTAGAGAGAAAAATAAGGCTGAAACTTCAAGAACACTGATAACTTTTGAAAACAGAGACCGAATGGGAACAGTTTCTGTCATGATGTGGTACAGGGGAAACGGAGGGCGATGGCTTTTGGGAAAAAAAAAAAAACAAACAAACCCGAAAATACAAAAAAAAAGTAGTTTCTTTCTTCTTACTCAGAATCGTGATGGTGTTGGATTATTTCACTGGTGGGGTTTAATATAGCATGTTATACTGTCTGTCTTTTCAAGATTTCTGTAAGACTGTTGAACAGTTTAAAAAAGACAAAACTAGTGTTAGGATAATATAAAAGCAGATAGATGGCGCTATGTTTGATTCCTACGAAAATATCACCAGCTTTTTTTCATTCTTAACTCTTTAAAGGATTCAAATGCAACTCAAATCTGTGCTGGACTTTAAAAAAATGAAAATTCAGGACCAAATTTTTTCTCAGAGTATGTATGTGTTTGTTCCTTATAGCTGTAAATGAAAAGACTGTTTTTTCTCACCGATGCTCCATCCTCGTATTGTTTTTTTTTTTCCTTGTAAATGTAATCGGATGCCATTTTATAAGTGGACGTATTTATACTGGCCAAACATTTTTGACTTTGTATTTCTTTGTCCTTTTTTGGTAGTTCTTGCTGTTACCCGCACCATTTTTATGTCTCCTTCACTGAAGGGCTAGAGTTTTAACTTTTAATTTTTTATATTTAAATGTAGACTTTTGACACTTTTAAAAACAAAAAGAGAAGAGAGATGAAAACGTTTGATTATTTTCTCAGTGTATTTTTGTAAAAAATATATAAAGGGGGTGTAAATCGGTGTAAATCGCTGTTTGGATTTCCTGATTTTAACAACAGGGCCGCTGGTTATTATCTCACACGCGTGTGCGCGCTCACGCTCACTCACTCTCACACACCCACGAATCAGCCCCTATTTTGTCCATGTTTACACTCCAATCTGCAGGCATCTTAAAGTGACAGCATCCCTCACCGCCCCGCACTGCCCGCTTCGCAGCCCCCCGCCTGTCCGCGCAGGGGGCGGGAGGGGCCGGGCAAGGGATTGACACTGAATGCTACCGTTTTGGGGAGCCACCTGTCCCCGGATGAAGTGAAGCGACTGGTGCATTGACACAGAAGGGATCCTGTACCTTTAACTTGTAAACCACATCTTTTGCACTTTTTTTCTAAGCAAAAACGTGCCGTTTAAACCACTGGATCTATCGAAATGCCGGTTTGAGTTCGCGACACTATGTACTGCGTTTTTCATTCTTGTATTTGACTATTTAATCCTTTCTATTTGTCGCTAAATATAATTGTTTTAGTCTCTTATGGCATGATGATAGCATATGTATTCAGGTTTATAGCTGTTGTGTTTAAGATGAAGAAAGTGAAAACATCTTTGTACATTTAAGTCTGTATTATAATAAGCAAAAAAGATTGTGTGTTTATGTATGTTAATATAACATGACAGGCACTAGGACGTCTGCCTAATGAGGTGGTTCCGTTAAGGGTTTAACTTTTTTGTTCTTTTTTTTGTTCTTTTTTTGGTCATCCATCCTGTGCAATATGCTGTGTAGATTTTTTTTTTTTTTTGGATCTACAATCACCCACAACAAAACGTGGGGAAAGGAAAAAAAAAAAGAAAAAACATGCCAGCTAACCATGTCAAGTTCACTGCCTGTCAGATTGTTGATATATCTTCTGTAAATAACCTCTCTTTTTTTTTGTTGTTTTGTTGGTTTTTTTATTGTTCCTTTTTTTTTTTTTTTTTCTTCGGGAAGGAAATAAAATCAGCTGGAACTGAACCCTAACACTGGGCTGCTCTTGTCATCATTGCTCTGGCCGTAGCCTCTCGGGGCAGCTGTGTCTCGTCTCTCCGGACGGCAGGGGAAGGGAGGGAGGGGCAGGGCAGGGAGGCAGGGAAGGGCAGGGCAGGGAGGGAGGGGCGGCCGCGGTGCCGCACCGCCCACGGCCCGGGGCTGGGAGGCTCCCGGGCATCTCGGGCTCCTGAAGCTTCTCCTCTGGGGCAGCTCGACCTGGCCTACCGTGGGTTGAGATGGTTTTCTCTTATTGCCCCTCCTCTTCTTTTTTTCCTTTCCGCCCTGGCGTTTGGGGTGAGAACGGCCGCACGAAGGAGCGAGCGGCAGTGGGGCCTCGCCGCCCACCCCCCATCCAAAGCAGTTTCCTCGGGGCGCTTTAATGAGGACTTCCTAAGGCAGAACGTTTGCAAACGCCTGGCCGCCAGCCGTGGGGATGCTCGGAGCGAGGGTCTCGGGGTTCGGGGTTCGGTCCTTGTCCCCAGTTCCCCGCTGGCCGCCAGACGGGGAGCGACCCGTCTGGGGCTCAGGCCGGTGACCCTGCTGGTTTTGGACGTCCCGGGCACCTCCTGCCTTCCCTTCCTGCCCACCAATATGCATCGTACCCCGAGCAGTGTTTTGTAAACCGATTAAAGCATCCCACTGACATAATGGTTTCACTTAGCTGTTAATTTACAGCTGGCTTTGAGCCACGAACTCTTTTTCCATAAAAAAGGAGCCGCAAACGAAAAGAGCCGTGGGCAGCGGCTGTTTCGCAAAGCCACCGGCGCAGGAGGTTAATGTTTGCTCTGCCCCGTGAATTCCTGGGTTGCATTTGCCTTGCAAAAAACTCCCATCAGCAGCTCTACACCACTCATTGCCTGGGAGCTTTCCCAGTTACCCCCTTTGCATATAGCGTTTCCTGTCCAGGGCCACTTGCAAAACCAATGTCGCTGCCTGTGGCCTTGCGTGTCCCCCGGAGCGTCCCTGCTGGGGCAGGGGGAAAGGCAGTGGGGGTGGATAGGCAGCCCAGCGGAGGGGTGTGCCCAGACCCCCCCGGCCGGAGCACCTTGCTGTGTCCAGGCTATGTGGTTAGTGAAAACTTCCTTTTGGCTCTGGGCGCTGGTCAGAATCAGGGGAGAAAGCGGCCAGGGGTGGTGATGGGACAGGCAACAACATCTAGCTACATCCACTGGCAAGCACCAGGCCTGGGACTGTATCCCTCCCTGTGCCTGGCTCTGGTGCCTGCTGCCACTCCAGGCCCCCTGGCCGTTGGCTACAGTTGACTTGAGGGGTTTTATGGTTTCCTGCCTATGTGGTTTTTGTCCTCCATTATAATAAAGTCCAGTGTTGGCAAACGGATTGTTTCTCTGGGCAGTCTTTGGTGACACGAGTTGTTGCTTCCAGATAGCTATGGGAAGTCATGCTACACAACAGTTAAATATGTGCATGTATACGTAAATGGTAAACATTTCTATGTTCCTTGCTGCTTGCAAAAGGACAAGTGTCTCACTACAGGAAGTACCCAGAACAAAGCCACACAAGGATATATCACCAAAGATACTCCTCCCCAAACCACCCCCTTTTGTTTTTTAGTAATAGACCATATTTCTAATGTAATTGCTTTGGAAAGAAAAGTAGTAGCCCTTTAGCAGATGTGAAAGAAAGCACATTTACTGAAAAGATTTTTTAATGAAGGTCAATGTAAAAGAAAAGCAGATTTTAGGAATCACAACTGGTGTCTGACTGTAGGATTGCCTAACACTGGATCATCTCTTGAATGTGGGCCAGAGTGGTAGATGCCTATGAAGAGGTGTATTTCCCCAGCATTGTGAAATCTCTGACTCGAGATTGCTTAGCTGTCATTCCCTCCTACTGCCCTGCCACCACTGCCAGAGCTTCTGCCAAAGCTGCTCTGAGAGGCCCCAGTCCTGCTCCTGGCAGGTGTAACCATGCTTCAGCACACAAGGGAGAGAAAAATTGCTGTGTCTTCACCCTGGTAGTCAGCATTTTAGAGATTTCTACAGTCACACACAGTCATTGTCACCAGTGAATCTCACTCCACTAATTATTTATTCTGTCCTCCATCGCATTCCCTTCCTGCTTGTGGCCTCTGCAACATCTTGTGGTAATGCTGAGGGAATTCGTTTGTGTGCTGAGTGAAAAAATGAAGTTTCTATTTTCTGTTTTAACTTTGGTATAAATAATTTGGTTTGTTCTTGTACTGTGACAATTTTGTCTCTTCATCTTTGCTAAGACACTCATTTTTATAACTCTGCTGTTTTTCCATCAGTTCATCTCACAGTGCACAGAGATACAGAAAAAATTGAACTAGAAGGTTTAAATGAAATAATCAGCATAATAGGCTGCATATGTCTGTCGCTGAAATTTATTTTTAATAGATCATGCTTCTTTGTTAATCATTAATTTACCTGCAAATTAGATGAAGACTGTTCACCTCAAGAGTGTATATATAATTTTCAGTAATCAGATCTGCCTCCCCTGTGTATCATTTAATTTCCTTCCCATCCTTGTGAAGCAGTGTGTGATGTGATTGCATACACAGACAGCATTGTATTTTCTTTCTTTTCCAGCACCAAAATAGGGTTCCCAGAGAGTCAGCAATACTGAACCCATTTGCAAGCTTTGTGCTCCTGTGTTATGCTTCCAGCAGAAATGGCCTGTCTGAGTGGAAAGGACAGTATGGAGCCAGAGGCCTCTCCAGCCTCCATGCTAGCTGTCCTGACATACACACTTACATCATACATGACAGAGGATCAGCCATGTGAGTGCAGAGACTTCACGCTGGCTGGCCCCTTCCCTGCCACACCTGCTTCCACAACAAAGTGGAAAAAAGCAGATTAGAGCTTAACCCTCCTCCCCAGGGCTCTTTTATTCTGGATGTTGGATCTACTTATTAAATGTATCTATTAGGGTTATTTTTTTTTCATGTAGAGTAACTCCATAAACGTCTCTGATAAGCTTTGAAGACATTAACAAGGTATTACAATGAGACCTCCTGGGTCTACACATGTTGCGATCATCTTAATATGCCAGAGTTCAAAAATTATTATCCACCTCCCGTCATTTCAACCGCTCTCCTCCAGGACCCTCAAATGAGCTCTAAACATAAGGTAGATTTTTGTCACCAACATGAGGAAAATAGATGAGGTTGTCTCCAAGATGGGTGTACCATGGTACAAAAGATGACTTATTCAGGTTTTAGTAATTTCCTGGTCAGTAACTGCTCTGTTTTGTGCACTGTACATAAACATTGCAAGGCAAGGAGTAGCATTCACTGAACCTATAGCAACCAACCTATAGAACACCAACAGAATGAAATCCCCTGGACAGGTATAACTCAAAGCATGGCTAATAATGAATCTTTGGCCAGATTATATGAGTCTGAGTCACTTCCTATGCCTTTTTTTTCCTACCAGTACACTAACTCCCCCTGTAATAGCTCCTCCGTGTTTCTTGCAAACAAAGCTTAACTGTCCTAGAAGGGAGAAGAGCTTCCTGAAACTGCAAATGGCTCTTGTTAGATCTTCCCTTCTAAGTGAGTTTATTTGAACCAAAGGACTATGTAACAGTGGACCCAGAACATTACGTCTTGCCTTCTTCCCAGACCCCCTTTTTCTCAGATTTAAGCATTTATCTCCTTCCTTTGCAAAAGGCACATTGCATTTCCAGTAGAATGGAAGGAATCTAATTTAAGACGTATCCAAGATGTACCCATGCTACATTACCATCCTGAATGTAGACCAAGGCTTTCAGATGAAATACCCCTGCACATTGACTCAAAAATAGCACCAGTCTGGGTACAAACTGTGATTGTGTTTCTGAAAGCTAAATGAAAACAGCTGGTATCTAACTGAATAATTTAAAAGGCACTTGCTCAGGTTGACTGTTGTGAAGAAGTGAAATTGCTATGAAACTAGACAAGATCTGACTGCGTGAACTCAGCACAGCTCACTGAAACCTTTACACTCAGGTTCAAGTCTGACCACATCTTTCAAATAGTCACATTCTTGATGTGTCAGAGAAAACAGGACAGAGTGACTCTTTGCTGTAGCAGCCTGCCTGAAGTTTGTGACTACTTGCACCTCATGGTCTGTCCCTCTCAAAGAAGTGAAGCAAATATCCAAATCTTTCCAGGCCCCTGGAACTGCTGAAGGCATAATTTCTGCCACAGTGGGATGGTTGCCACTGAGGTTTCATTGGCCAGGCATAAAGTGACTGCTGGGCTGTTGACAGCGAGTGATACAGGAGATGGTGGGACCCAGTGACTGGCAAAGGGAATTGCAGTTTTAAGGTGGGTCTGGGCATTTCTCCAGATTTGAACACCTGGAACTGGAGTGATTTATTTCCATGAAAGCAAATTCAGATGTCTTCAGGCTCATCAGACTTTTTGATAGACACTGTTGTCATTCAGAAATGTGGCATTTGATGTGATTCTGATGCCATCAATTCAGACTTACTCAGGGCACCAAGAAAGGCAAAATTATTTTTCATTATGTGTGGAAGTTCCTCTTTGCATTTAAATATCTATGTGCTCTAATTGTTTATAGTTTGAAGGCTTAATTTTAAAGGAGGGGACATATTTTCTGTAAATAAGAAAACAACATGATTATTTTCAAATGAAAGAACTTGCATAGTTCTAGCTGTAGGGGAAAAACAAGAGGTACAGTGGATAAAACAGGCAGTCGGAAACAGGCATCTTCAGATTAATTTCTGTTCTTCCTGCAAACTTTGTCCAAGACTCAATGTCATTTGGAAAATCTTATTAGGCTGCTTTCCTCTGGATTGGTTTAAATGCTTGATTGTGGATTTGGTTTTTTTCTTGTTTGGTTGGTGGGTTTTTCTTATAACTAATAAATTTTAAATGTTTCTAGGAAGTAAGGTAAAGGAGCAGAGTAAGACTATATCTGTACATTCTTATTTAAAAAAATAAAGAAGGAATCCTGAGTATTTTAAAAATATTTGGTTTTGTACTCTTCTATCAACTTTGGGGGAAAGAAAGTGTAAATGTTCTTTGACTGAGCTCTCCTTACTTTTAGCATGAAGCCTTATGAACTGAGTCCTTTGCTTTCCTATCTTGAATTGAAAATGTATATTAGTGCTCTGGAGCTGTTTGCAAATGGAGAGTCATAAATTCCAGCTCAGCTTATCTAAATGGTGTACTTCATGTAGTTCTAAAACACTGTATTATCACAGTGAAAGATACACACCAGGAGTTAGACTTTGACTGACGTATTCAGTGATAATTAAATAAAGGAAGCTTCCTAATTCCATTAACAAATTGTTCCAGGTTTAGATAGAAATGAAATCACAGTGCCTCCTCCTCTTCTATTGTATTATTATTGTTGTTATGTTGGTGCCCTTAATCCTAGATCAGCAGCTCATGTCCTTGATGCACTATTAGTACAGGACAAAAAGAGAAAATCCACTTTAGATTGCTTATAATTTAAATGTAGGACAGAAAAGCAGCCATGGATATGAGGAGAAAACAAACTACTATTACCATTTGGCAGTACTGATCTCACTACAGAAGCAGCCTGAGTTAGCTGCTCTTTCATTTTTTGTAGGTATCACAGATGAAAACAGGTATTTATGAGGGGTTTGGAAGAGAAGATGTAAATTTGCACCTGTGAGCAGGGACCTCTTCCAAAGTATTTCTCATGATAAAAGAACATACAAAACATAACAAGTAAACAGTTAAGAAGTTGGGATCATGAGGTGAATGTGTCCAACTCTTCACTGCTGCATGAGAACAATAAGATAGTTGATAAGCATATGGTGGAGCTGGAAAGAACCACAGCATAAACTTACTTGTGAAAAAAGACTCGTGCCCAAGAGCATGAGTCAGGTTGTCATGGTGTCGCCCATGGGCCATGAAAATGGTCATTGAATCAGAAAGTCCAGATACATGGGAAGAAGAGGAGGAAAAACCTACTGCAGTAGCAGGGACCCATGGGGATGTGAACTTCAAGAAAAAAGTAGAAAAAACCCAGTACTGTTAAAGCACAGCCTGGGTGTTAAAAGAGAAATACTTCTGGTGATGATTGAAAAGAAACTGGGTTTTTAAGGGAGCAATTGCGAAAGAGGTAGGAGGAAGGCTTTAAGAGCCTAGTGGAGACAGAAAACTGTATTTTCGATTAATTCTGGCAGAGCATACAACCTGGGTATCCACAGGCAATGTCAGAGACAAAGGATAGGTTTTAATTTCTTGAGAGGTGAGGATATCAGCAGATCATTGTGTCAGCCAATGGAACCTGGTTTCTACACATCCATATGTTAGGAGAGCTCCTGCTGCAGCCTATCTGGCAGGGCCTGGAGCACATTAGCTTCATGCCTCTGGCCAGCCCTATCTGGAGCTCTCACCCAGCCCTCATTTAAACTGAGCTCATTTAAACTGAAGTCCGAGCCTCCATCCTTTCTCCTGGGCATCTCCCTGTGCAAAACCTGTAGAAATGTAGTGTCTTTTGATCTCAGCTTCCCTCTATAAGAGTTGTGGCTGGCTGGGTGGATGGATGAATTGATGAAGACAAGTGTTTGACACCTCTTCAGGAAAGCAAGTTAAAAAGGCAAGTCCAAAGAGCCTTTTGCCTAGAGACATTCCCTGCTGGTGAAATGGGTTTTGGAAGCATTTGAGAGTCGTGGTTGTGCTACTCTGAGTGACACTGGCACAAGAGAGGATCTGGTGTCCTGTGGCCTTACAGGTTAGATGTGGGCTTTTTGTAGCCTCCTCTGAAGGATGTTGGATGCTAAATGACAGATCTAAAGGCTTCTGTGGCTCTGTCTTTTACTGGCAGGTCTCTTGGCGATCTAAAACTCAGGTAATTCTAAATTTCTCTGTAATGTTATGAAATAAGGGAATCATATGCAAAAATGAGAAATATTGGTACTTAAAATATAAAATTATCATTTAATATTATTTCTTGGTAAATAAAGTTGTGCCATTGGTGTACTAAAGTGTAGTTAATGCTCCTCTTGTAATAAATGAATTATAAACTTGCAGAGCAAAGTGTACTCATAAGGAAATATCCACATGTGCACATTTAAAAATAATTTTTTCATCAGGGGCTCTGAGAACAACAATGATGACAAACAAAATGGGCTGGTTTCACATCAAGGGGATAGATTTAGATCAAAGTCATTTAAATTGCCAATTTTAATCATGATTTAAATTGTCAAGTTGGAAACCTTGATTTAAATAATTGATTTTCATCTTGTTTTGCATTTGTGCTTCCTAGGTATTTTTCTAAATAAGGGCTGATTCTCACTGGCTGTTGTAATTCAGCATTTCCTTTTGCTAACCATTAGGCTAAAGTACGTATTATGTCTGCATATATTTAAGTAGCTTAACATATATTTACACAGATTCTTAATTTATACACTTTTATCATGCTAGAAAAATTATTAATGAATATTTTCTGAGTTTCGAAATGATGTTTATTTTTCCTCATGCATTCATTCAAACTGTATTTGGATAGTAATTAGACTTTCATTAAAAATACATAAAATCTAGGGGGGGAAGGGGATGTTAGTTAGAATATGCTGGGTAGCTAAAAAGTAGTTTTGTCAGAATGTGTTGCCATTAAAAAGCAAGGTCCAGATCTGCTGTGGACTTTGGACTTGTAGCTCTGATAAGTTATTTTAGCAGGGCATTTGTTCCAGCATTACCCAGCCAGGAAAGGCTACATTGCCTTAACCTACACACACCTCTTTTAGAGTGCAGAGATGCTGTGTTGAAGCTGAGGTCTGTGCCAGGAGAAAGAAGAGTAAACCACCAGGGACAGGAGCTCCTGCAAGGTCCATGGTGACTTTTCCAGCCGACCTGGTGCCAGTGGAGAGGTGAGGTCACCAGCCATCTTGAGCCTCCAGGACAAGGACAAAGAATTCTGGTTCAGAGCTTGCTTGGAAGCAGCTTCTAACAGCGGTGTTGACAAAAGTGGGTTATTTCTACCCCCTCACTGTTGTGGAGTTTAATGCCAAAGTGCTTTTGCAAGAGTGTGCCCTAACAGGCTGTTGGATTGGCTGGATAGTCTGTGTCTGGTGAGCTGAACTGCCATTATGTCTTCCAGTATTTTAGAGACAGATTTCAGTGTCTTGTAAGGTGTCTTAGCCTGACTGAACAGGGAAAAAATGGACCATTCTACTTTTAATCCCTGTTGCTTCATTTGTGTATCCTGTGCTTTCCTGGAAGACCTGATCACTGGAGAATGTTCTTGATTTGTTGTGCTGGGAAGTGTAAGTTATTTAATTTTTGACACTGAACAAGGCATTTGTACTTATTAATCAGCAAAAATGCAGCCAAATATTGTGATACTTCTTTTTCTTTTTTTAGAGTTAAATACATGTACAGTGTATTTAACATTCTTTTCTGTATAGAGTGATGAGGAAGACACAATTTTTCCTTTGCTAACTGTGATATCTTGAACATCTTGATTTTATAAACTACGTAGTAAAGAAAAAAAATTAACCTTTCATCCTGATGACAAAAGATTACTTGTGAGTGTGGGCTGGTTAATCACTGTCTGTTCCTTCAGGCAGTGAAGCTACTGCCTGAAGTGGCAGTAGGAAACTTTCAATGAAACTATTTGGAGGGTCTGTGTGACCCTCAGTGTCACCCTCATTTTTACATGTGATAAAAAGCAAAGGGGCCCTAACTATATTCTGAAACATGGAAGATGTATACAAAGTAGATGTTCTGAATTATAACAGCTCAAAGTTAAATAATAGTTGGTTGATGTCTCTGTTGAGCAGCTAGCAGAGTAATGAATGCACCAGTTCTCAGTGGCAAGAAGGAATGACCTTTATTGTTTTGATTTCATCACATATATAGAGTTCTCAAAAGTCACCCAGATTGGTCAGTCAGAAGCCTTCCCTCAGGCCTGATTGGCCAGGCCTGCACTGTCCAAGTTCTGAGACACTGTTCCAACAACATCCAAACTTTATCTTTATTTATAAAACACAAGAAAATTTCTCATGGGAAAAACCTGTGCTAGCCACAGGTTGAAGCTTCTCCTAAAATTAACCTTCTAAAATCTCTTGGTCCTCTAAAACTGCTTGACCAAGGTAGGTTTAGGTATGAAAAAGGTAACAAATTGCCAGAAACTTTGGGTTTTTTTTTAAATAAAAGACTTAACCTCCAACTCTTGATTTCCACTTACGTAAGTTTGACTTTTTTCCTATTAAAATTTTTGATGTGACAGTCAAACATAGCAATTGTAACACAGTTCTAATTAAGTCCTGTCTCATCTGAGTCTTATCTGGCCATCCATGCTTAAAATGTTGCTCAGGTTTAAAGGCACTAAGCACGTAAAACAGCCAACTGTGCTAATTGAAATAAATGGACTATTAATTCAGCCCTTGCAGAACAAGGTCCTCATCTCACATATTTGTGTTAGCATTTCTGTCATCCAAGTGTCTGGTAGTACCTTGTTGCTGTAAAGGCAGGGCACATAATGCCTGAACCTTCAATCTCAAACATGCAGCAAATGTAGAAAGGGACACATAGAAAACCACCTAAGAAACCAAGACAAAATTACACTTTATATGGTGATAAAAATGATGTTAACAGGACTGTCTTTTTGTGTTATAGCCATGACTAAGTCTATCAAATTTGAGGATGGTGTTTCTTTTGTTTCTATTTTTTTTTAAAAAAATACTTTGTAGAGGAATAAATATAGTCCTTTTAACTTCAAAACGTCCCTTTCCTCTGATCCTCAAGTAGCTGCTCTTGGAAAATGTCTTGCCTTTTTGCTCAAGATCTTGATTTTTCTCCAGCCCTGTATATCTTTATGTGCAATACCACAGAGCTCTCACTAGCAGTGTTTCTTTTCCTCTCACTTTCTTTAGTTCAAAAGTTGTTCCCAAATATTTCTCTGCAACAAATTAACATACCCAATGGGCATGAGTTATAGTGATAGAATTTCACAAGATCTTCTGCACAGGTTGAATATAAATTCCCTTAATGTGTACACCAATAGAAGTTAGGAAATGTTTAAAATTCTGAGAGTACCATGCTTGTAGGTTGAGTTTTGATTAACAGCTGATAAGCAGTTCTCTAAGGTTTCCTGCCATGTATAATAATATTGAGATGAAGGAGGACATAAGTTGCTTTAGGCCTTGTCCATTTCACGAGATATTATATCAGAGATTAGATTTAATTTCATCCTTCGTGCAAAGAATTTTTTAATAAAGTAGCCATTCAGCTTAAAGGGGAGATTAGTATATTATTTATAGTAATAAGTGTTGAATTGGATAATGTGTTACCTCCAATGCTATTATATAAATTACTTACTCTGATCAAATACTTCTTATTATTGTTCAGTGGAATATAAGTATGTCCTAGAAACTGCATTCATAAAATAAAGGGGTTTGAACTATTTAAATAGGTTATAATAAAAAGTAAACAAAATAATGTTGCCCTTAATTAAGAAGAAAAAAAGACTACTTTTGATTCTGCTATAGAAGTCCTGTTTAATAAGTGAAACAACGCAAATTTCTCAAACACACCCAAATTCAAACTGAACATTTTGTATTTGATAGCAAAGGCAACAGTGGAGAAAGACCACAGAAACCTCTCAAGGCAATGAAGTTTTGTGTTCTATCTCTGTCATCTTATTTTGGTTTGAAGCTGGGTTTGAGTTGACAATAGCTTTTCAAAATGGCGTAAATTATGAATAAATACCTTAATCCTCCACTCCTGGAGGTGAACAGCTTTGCCTGACAAAGGCTGTGCAGGCTCAGGAGGAGTAAGAAGTGATCCCCATTGCAGCTCTACCTTGTACTTCCTGCACAGCTAAAGGCCTTTTGTGCTCTATTTGTTCTATTCTGCACTTCAGCTGAAATGCCATGAGACCCAAAAATCACTTAAATAGCAGCATCAGATGTGAGAAAATGAAGATTGGCTCACATGTTAATTAGTTAGCTTCACCTTATCATCCACAATACAACTTAGGGTTGTGAAAATATGCCTTGATGTTTCTGGCTGGTTTTAATACTTCATAATTTTCTAAAGAGGACCCCCAAAGTGATATTTTATGAAATTTGATGCAACGTGCGCTGAACTCAAGCAGAAAAGGCACCAGTGCTTTAAATCTGCTTCGGGTCCCATAGTGGGACCTCAAGTAATGTGCTAGTCAGGTATTCCCCTTCGGGAATCATTCTCTTCTACTACTGAACTTATCTACTTTGTTTAGTGGGGCTTGTTTATGCATATATGTTCTGATTTTAAAGGTATTTTTTGTCAGTAAAAGCTGACACAATTCTCTTCACCTATGATTGGAAAACTGAGGAATAATTTAGTACAAGAAGAACCTCCTTCAGGACCTGCAGGATGTAGTATAAACCACCTGACAGTTCCAGCTGGCTCTATGTGACTCAGCAGGGAAGAGGGTGATGTAAACTAGCTTGAAGTAGGAAGTACAGGAGTGCTCAGAAAGGGAAATATTATTTTTTTTTCTTATTAATAGATTCTACTGCACAATTTAAGCCACAGATGTCAGTGCTTGGTCCTCTTCCAGAGAGGAGCAGATCACAATCCCATGACTCCAAGAGTCCTTGTCATTACCTTTCAAAATCCAAATACAATGAACTTTATCCTGCAACGTTATCCTAGAATAACACCCAGTTTCTGCCGTCTGATCAGCTCTGTGAACCCATGCACAGAATTAACCTGAATGCTGACCATACTGGTAGGTAGCAGTGGCAGGACCAGCCTGCAGGCTGGGGACGTCCTGCAGCATCAGTGTGCTGGCATTCACAGGCTGTGACTGGCCACTGTTGTCCCTCCTTCTCCACTGTTGTCTCCTCCTTCCCTGTAGCGAAGGTGTGTGGGCTGGGGGTGGCTGTAGGCTGTGTGAGCAGAGCCAGGTACTCACTGGGGAGCACTGGGTTGGACCTTCTTCTGCAAAGGTCTGCACAGGCTTGCAATGGCACTGTGTGATGGGGAGGACAGTGAAGGATGTTGTGTGTGAGCCCCTCTAATGCAGGAAGACTTGAAGAATCAGTCCTGACTGCCAGGAAGGGTGGGCACGATGGGTTTCAGATGTTTATCAGTAAATCCCATTTCTCTGCTTTGTGCTCAGAATGCCCCTCCAAGAGGATACCCTCCTCTAGACACCAAAAGGTAACAGCAGCGTTTCCCCACAGAAGAGAATTGCCTAAGGCGAATTAATCACATTATTGCATGCTAACTCTTTTGTCCTTCTCAGAAGTTCTGTTTCTGAATTTGGAGATAATTTAAGAAGTTTGAGATGTTTGGGCTGCAGTTGCATCTAAGTACTTCTCTGCCTTGTAAGTTCTGATAATTTTCTTACAAAATGATTTCTGTGTTTCTTGACTATTTGGATTTTGTGTGTGAACACAATGTTTTATATACAGAGATCAGCACAGGCCTGGCTAAGAATCTAATTTGTCTACAGTTTATTTGTCATCCAACTAGGTGTTTAGTCCCATGGAGTGAAATGTTTCCTGTTTCTAGAAAGCCATGTTGTCTGTGGTCACTTCAAATGACATTTCCCTCTTCAGATACTCATATTTATTTATAATTCAAAATCAAGAATGCTGTAAAATGTTTAATATTTAAAAATGTTATGACACTACAGAACATTCTTTCCTTGATGATAGAACAAGGAAAGTATCTATTTTCATGCTGATTTGAACTTCAGAATTTTTATTTTTCTTGGAATTCTTTACTAGAATAATAACTTGATTTTTACTGGGTATATAAATATAATATTGATTTAATTTTCAGAAAGAAATGCCGGAAATTAACAATGTAACTAGACATTTTCTAACTAAAATAGATTAAAAGAGATAGTCTGGTGGCTGGACAAGATATGGTGGCTGGAAGCTCAGCATCAATAGGTTAATAATGACTCTGCGGCCTCTGATTGTGGTTAGTTATTGATATGATTTCCATGAATTTCAGTTTTTCACAGATATTTGTTCACTTTATGTGATTAATATAATGACCTAAACTTTCCATGTGTAGCTGTCTAAAAAAACTTTTTATTTTATTTTTTTTCAAATCCAGTGGTTTCCCTTCAATTCATATTCTGAATTTGCAGAAACTTTTCCTGGAGTGGAACTTTCAGTTTCTGTTTCTCAATGAAGATGGGAGAAATTGGGTTACGTTGCTTTGTTATTTTGTGGTTTTAATTGTCTGTAACAATGGAAGTGCAGACCTTATGGACTGTTATTTGATGTAATGGTAGATGATTTAAGAGCAAAGGAAATTTCCCAGAAGTCATTCCAGTGCTTTTAAACCGACCTTTTCAGTACAGTGTGTCTGCATGAAACAAACTACCACATGAAATACTCTCAGTGTTTTTGGTATCTGCATCCAGGTGTTTCTGATAGATAACTTAGAATATGAAATCTGCATATTCAGCCATCACTAAAGCTGATAAATTGCTGAAGCTGCTCTCACACGCACATCGCATACGTAGGTGGCTTAGTGAATGAATAATGCAAACCAGAGGTTTCTAGAGTTTTCACCAAAGAAAAGAGGAATGAGGCTCCCTATCAATATTTAAGGCCTGACTCTTCTTCATATCAAATAATTTGTGAGCATTTATATCTGTGTGAAGTAAGCTTAAGAAGAATTTTAAAAAAACCCTGCTCCACTGGAATTTACATGGCTCAGGAGGCTTGTAATAGGATGAGTGTCTTTACTTCAGGTCACTGATTTAAATCCCAGTTAGAAATAGCCAGAAGTCATTACAATCTGATGGCCAGTTGGTGACCTATGAAATGAACTGGTGATGGGAGCCACCAGTTGCCACCAAGATGTGGTTATGTGTCGCACCAGTGAAGCCAATTCAGTATCCTGCAATGATGGAAACTAGAGTTTTTCTTTTTCTTAAGGAATATTTTATTTCTCGCTGCCCAGCCTGTACTAAACAGTGTGCAATTGAGTTTTATCCATTAATAGGAGATTTTCTTAGAATTACAGTCTTGGTAGCTGATCCTTTAAATCTGCAGAGACAACCAGCTGCAGCCTTTAGGTAGTAATTTCTCCTCTGCCTGGATTTTATCTAGTAAATATTTGCCTCTTTTTATTCATATGGTGATTTTCTCCAGGCTTTTCCTGTCATCACCAAGGACACAGCCTCTCCTTATCCTCTCCCACACTTTATTTCACTTTGTAAAAACAAAAAATATTTTAAAAAATTGATCACTGACTCTGTGAATGTATTATTGAAAATAGTTATGTGTAGTTGGAGTCTAATATAAAGTACCAATTGACCTATGGAACCCATACGTTACCTCTTGTCTGTGGAGGCAGAATCTGGAAACATAGTGTGTTCATGTGTAATAAATACAGAATTTGTAATTTGAACTCACAGGCAGAGGTTACTGACAGATTATGCATCTCTCAAATCTGATTCCAAACAGTCACATATTATCAATGACATGTTCCTTTCATGACACCTCTGGCATTGTGTGAAGTGAAAATTTGAAGAGAAGAGGCTTATTTGAGCGTTATTATTTTTTAATTTGACACATTTTCTTAAAAATAACAGGTCAGAAAAAAAATATGAGGGGGAAAAGAGACAGGGGATAAGTTTTAATGTTTCAAGCTGTTGCCTTTGGAACTTACCACAGAACTTGACTGAGACATCCAAAGTTACAGCTTACATGTATTAGTCAGACACATATGCATGAAGTCACTTGTGTGGGAGATTGCATGAGTGGGGCTGGAGAAAGCACTGACCTCATATTGTGTTTGCATGTAGGTAGACATTATCAATACTGGTGTCAATGATTTTTCAGTCATTCCACTGACAGCTGGATTGAATGTCTACTTAAAAATCATAGGTTTAAGGAAAAGGATCTCCTGTTTTACCAATACTGACAAATATACATCTCAGCTTTCTTGAGGGAGCACAAGCAGTCTCTCATTGAGACTGTATATATCTTCTTACTCATGGAATACAGAGATAAATTCAACTTTCATCAGACTGACATTGTTATTACATGTATTTCATTCATACCAAGTAATCTTTATCAAGACTGGACTCCTCCAAATGCTGGTTTTCAGTGCACAGTTTGTAGTTTAGTCTTTATTAAAACAAGGATATGCTTTGAAAAATGTTAGCAGGGTAGTGCATTGGGTTCGCACAGCCAGATTTCAGTACCAGGGCAGGGACTAAAGGGGTGCCTTCTGTGAGAAGCCACCAGAAGCTTCCTCCATGTCCAGCAGAGCCAATGCCAGCCAGCTCCAAGACAGACCCACTGCTGGCCAAGGCTGGGCTGATCATAAATGGTTGTAAATGCCTCTGTGATAACGTATTTTAGAAGAAAAAAAGTTATTGTGCATAAAAATGTAATTGTGGCCAGAGAAAAGCAGAGTGAGAATATGTGAGGGGGGCAATTCCATGGACACCAAAGTCAGTGAAGAAAGAGGGGGTGGAGATGGTCCAGGCACCAGGTCCAGGCACCCCTGCAGCCCCTGGCGCAGACCATGGGGAAGTAGCTGTGCCTCTGCAGCCCATGGAGATCCATGGGGAGGCAGAGATCCACCTGCAGCCCAGGAGGAGACCCACACTGGAGCAGGTGGATGCCTGAGAGGAGGCTGTGACCTCGAGGGAGGCCTCTGCTGGAGCAGGTTCCTGGCAGGGACCTGCAGATCTGTAAAGAGAGGAGCCCACGCTGGAGCAGGTTTCCTGGTAGGACTTGTGACCCTCTGAGGGACCCATGTTGAAACAGGCTTTGCCTGAAGGACTGCACCCTGTGGAAGAGTGACCCACGTTGCAGTAATTCATGGAGAACCATAGCTTGTGAGGTGGACTCGCATTGGAGAAGTTCATGGAGAACTGAAGGACCCCACGTTGGAGCAGGGGAGGGACTCTTCTCCCTGAGCAGAGGAAGAAACAACGTGTGATGAACTGACCATAACCCCCATTCCCTGTCCCCTTGCACCACTGCAGTAGGAGGTACAGCTTGGGAAGGAGGGACCAGTGGGGCCAAGGTGGTTTTAAGATTTATTTTAATTCTCATTATCCTGCTCTGATTTTGTTAGTAATAAATTCAATTAATATCCCAAATTTGGGTATGTTTTGCCCTTGACAGTATTTGGTCTCTCACCTTATCTCAATTCATGAACCCTTAATTATATTTTCTTTCCCCTGTCCAGTTGTGAAGGGAGGGGAGCAATAGAAAAGCTTTGATAGGTGCCTAGTGTCCAACTAGGGTCAAACTACGACAGTCTTTTTGGTGCCAAAACCTGGGATCATGAAGATTTTGAGATAAAGATAGTAACTAGGAGAAGTAACAGGCAAAACAAGATATGAACTGTGTTAGAGACTGGAATGGTCATTAAGAGCTTTTGTTGTAACTGTGGTAAGGGACAGTGGGTAGATTTAGTGTAAGTTGGTTTTGTGATTATGTTATTTTGAACTTTGTGTGGGGAATTTTTGTTTTGTTTGCTTGGTTTTGTTGCTGTGAGTGAAGATTGTGTGATGAACATGGATTTTAATGATAAATCTTAAATATATGGATCCCAGAGGTGAGGGATGGAATGTGGTACATAATTTTGTGTAAAATAGTGACAAAAGAGAAATGAAGTGGTAAGACTGAATAGCTACCCTTTTATGAATATGGATCTACTACTGAAAGTATTCTGTATTAGTCAAAGGCACACATTTTTGAATAACTCACAAACAGAATAGGGTTGCATCTTTCCACATGAGGTTTCTTTTGAAAAATTTGAAAGCAGTGGCAGTGTTGAGACTGATAATCATATTGACCCAAAGGACCAAAAAGGCAATTATAGAGGTTATAGACAAAGGAACAAAGAACAGTAATAGAGGTCACAGGCAAATGGAAAACCAGACAGTTAGTTTATCTCACGTCTATATTTACTATGCTGGTTTTACCAGAGCTGTATAGTATTTCTGTGCTTAGGGTGACCTTGATATTTCTTGCAAAAACAAATTAAATTCCATTGTCCTTCAGAATGGCAGGTGTATGTCCACACTTTTGCCATACCTTTTTCTGTGTGGAAAGGGTCAAACTCATAAGACCCAAAGATACAGTAGGTCAACACTTACACAGGCCAAAATCAAAGCAGGGAGGTTGGACTGGTTTGTTGGATCTGTGGCAGAGAACTTGGTATTATGTAGGATGGACAAACCCTGTTGTGCTGGCATAGGTGGAATTGCAGTGCAGTCTTGTGGTGGCCTGGGCAGCCTTGTGCTTGGAGGAGGCTTTGCCTGCTTGCATGGCCTCTGACAGGATGGTGGAGTCTGTCCATCATCCTCTTCCCTTTCCTCAGCTCTCCACTTGCTCCCTTCTTCATCTGGCTCTTTCAAGCTGTCCAAGAAGCAGTAGACCCCTCAGCACAAGCTTCTTGTGCCCTGGTCCTTGCTAGCACTGAGTATGTCCAGAGCCAGGAGAAGAGGAGCAGCTTTGCACTCTCTGGCCTGGTTCTTTCTCCTGTCTCTTTGTGCCTGAAGGGGAAGTGTGTGCTGTCTCATAGATTTTTTTTTTTTTTTTGAGGGCTACAGATGGTGTAACCGCACCCACATAAAGCGGAAGTGCCTTTTTTTTTGTAAGACTGGCTATGGTTGTGGAGACGGGGAAGTCCCAAATTAGATTTTGTGCTGACCACAAAAACCTCTGTGTATCTATCTGGTCATATAATGAAGGCACAAAGATATATTATTAAGCTACAAACAGGTTTTTCATATGAAAACAAGGTGCACAAAGCCCTGTAAACATGGCCAAGGTTGTAAATAGGATTAAAATCTTTTTCCTGGCATTGTCCTGTATATTCTCTATGTGTGGGAATTAAAAAAAAGAATTTTATAGTCTCCCTGCTTCTCAGATATTCAGGTGACTGCTCAGTAAGTTTTATGAACCAAAGAGTTCATATTGACAACACTTCTGGTCCAGCACCTTTGTCAATATTGTGTGGTGATTTCTTAAATCACTAAATGATGAGCTGGAAAAGCTTACATTTTCACAATAAACCAAGAGGAGGACAATAAATTAAATCAGTTGAAATGCAACTAGAAATGACTTGAACATTGTTTGGGAGTGGGAAGAATGGATATTATCAATTTTTTTGAATTTTCATGGGAATTATCTGTTTCTCTAGGGACTCTTGTATAAAATCTGTTATTAAAACCATAGACTCTGGAGGAAAAGGTGAAAGAAAAAGAATGGAGTCAGGTCTGTGTCAGATTATTGATTTGCCAAATAAAAAGGGTGGGTTTGGATAAAAAAATCCAACCTCCCCCCCCCCCCCCCCCAAAAATCCCAACACAATAAGACATAAATGGAGGTGACAAGGAGGCTGTGGTCTAAGTATCTAAAAAAAAAAGTTATGTTTATGGGGTCTACAAGCTAAGACTTTCCTTGGCTTGATCAAAATGGAGATTTTATGGACAAGAAGACCAGAGAGGATCTCACTGCCCTTTTGCTGGCTTAGGAGAAAACACTAGGAAAATACAGCTGGTTGCAAATCAATTACGAATTGTATTTTCTTTCTCTAGAGTACTGATGTTATGAACTGATGTTAGGTTTAGGTGATTTTTATAAAGAGCTGGAAAGCTCATGGCTTTCTACCCTTTTGGAATAATATAGTTTGGGTTGGGTTTTTGTTTTCATTTTGTTTTGAGCTTTTCCTTCCCCTTAAAAAAGAAACATTCTATGAATTTGATGGGTATGTGTCTACAGAGAAGAATATATTCATGCCAAAACAATTCTTTCATTTGCAAGTTTTTCTTTCTTGGTCTTTACATTTACAGGAGTGGATTGACCTATTGATTTAATTCACACTTCTACAAAAGGCGGTAGTGATGAAATCAGCATCTGCATGTAGAAAAATAAAATGAGAAGCAAAAATATTTGTTCGGACAGCAAAACACGGCAGGTCCTCTGAATTATCCCCTAAAAGATCACTTTTTGCTGATTATCTGCTGCATTGCTCATCTTCCTACACATGTCAACATCCTAATGCTCACAGAAAAGCCAGAACTTTCAGATGCTCTTGGAGGGTGAGTGGTAATTCACTTCTCAGGCAAGTAGGGTCAGGCAACACTGAACCTTATGTGCAGTTTTTTTTCTCACAATGAAAGCAAAGACAGTTACTGTAGCTGATATATGCCAACTTTTCTATGAGTTCTGTGAGTTTAAAACTGATGTTTCAAAATAGAAAGAACTGAAACCAGCCCTCCCCTTCTGGGGCACTCTGTGATAAGGGGAGTGAGATATAATCAGCACCCAGCTCCCTGCTGCAGGTTGGGCTGCTGTTGATTTGGTAGGTGCATGGTAGGTGCTTACAGCAGCTACATGAAACACAGGGCTTGGGGGAGTCCAGTCTTCACACCATTGTTGTGGCACTGACGTGTGCTTCTGAATGGCCATTGTCCTTAGTGGGACAGCCAAATGTTGAATGAGTGCTACAGACCCAGAAACCCACTCAGCTGGCAAACTTCAAGCAATTGTATGTTTTCTTGGTAAATATAATGGAACCTAAACAAGTTAATGTAAGTAATCCCTCAAAGAGATTAAAACAATCCTGTAAGTACATTATCTCTGCAGGAAGGTTTCCTGTCCTGTGCAGCAAGTCTTGCTTTGAGGCCCCCATTTATAAAATTAGCTATACACTAATTTAATGTGGTGGCGAGACATGAAATAAATTTAAAAAGTAACTAGAAACTAAAGACAAACAAATTTTGATTTAAAGTGAAGTCCAGCACTTGTTTTTGTTTTGTTGTTTTCTTTTTTTTTTTGTGGCTAGGGTTATAAGGCTTTGTTCTTAAGAAAAGTGGTAGACTGTGTGTCACATAATGTCTTAGCAAAATGGAACACATTTCTGGACAGACTTCAGAGGAATAGGGACAAGCAGGCTAAATACAGAAGAAGCTGGATCACATTTCCTGTTTAGTTTGACCTTTTATATGATGATTTAATGAACTTTTGTGATCTTAAAAGTCCTGAATTTGTGTCTAGAGTTAATTTTGATGAAGCCTTTCCTCAAGGAGGCTTGGGAAACACAGTGAAAGTCGTATGGAGAGAGAAAGAGATCAGATAGCCGAAAGAATTAAGAAAAATGTGGTTGTGCAGTGTGGGAATCAAGGATTTAAAAACCAAACACAGGTCGTATAGGCCACTTGTTCCCATTATTTGGGAACCAGAAGAGATTAGGTCACTGCCATTTGGAAATGTTTTAATATTGGCACTCTATGGGAAATTTCTTCACTGTTGTGGTGTTCTTCAAGCCAGATCCGTCAGCACGTGGAGCTGTCAATAGATCTTTATTCTGACCCATCCTACATCCACAGAAATTTAAATACAAAGGCAAAAAAGGAATTATAGATGAAGGAACAGTGCTTTAGATTCATTATTCTTATCCTTAGTTCTCCTTGAGTTTAATCCCATGTCAGGCTGTCCACTATTTTTTCAGGGATGAATGTCAGGCAAAATGGAGTATTGTAATCTGTGTTGCTCTGTTTGCCCTTTTTTCATGTTGGCACAATGTTGGCAAAAGATTCCCATAATTTCCATGTCATTCCAGGATTATTAAACTGATCATCACTGTGACATGAAGGATCAAGTACTTTCTAATGTTACGGTGCAAGGCATCTGGGGCTAAAGATTCAGAGTTTATTGGAGATAGGTGCTGCCCAAAGACAAAAAAGTAGGTTATTTTCTGAGTTCAATATTTGTCTTTCCACTTACAGAACACAGGTATCATCTTTAGTATACTTTGTCTCATATTTAGAAATATTACTATCTCTACTGACAGGTCTATGAACATTATTAGGATATGCTTCATTCCCCACTTACTGTAAAATGATTGGAATTTCATCCATTCAAGATGTGGATTTTTACATAATGTTTTTGACTTTTCCAAATAATTTTGTACAATATATAATTTCTATTTCATGTTAATTATCATAAAGTGCACCTTATTTTATTGCCTCTTATGTATTCCTTTTTCCTGTTTAATGCTTTTCTTTACCTGGCCAATGAATCACAAGGGAATTTCAACCAAACTTTGTCTCGACAGCAGATGGCCACTTATCCATTGAATAAGCCCTTCTATAAAACACAATAGATTTTATTGAAATGTTTCTGACATTTTTGTCCTTTCAAACAATTTTTCTATTTTTCTCATCCTTGCCTGGTTAGCTCTTCACTATCAACGGTGACTCTCCTCTTTGTGTGTGTATTGAATGTGATCCATGATTACAGAATCACAGATGATTACCAAGGCAACTGGTGACCTCTGGTTGAATGATTAGTTAGTCTTTATCACTCATAATGAAGTAATAACATAGGCACATACCTTGTTTAAATACCACCAGTACCAGAGAATTACTATGCATATGATTAGATATTTTTAGAAGCTTTTGGCCTCCAGCTTCCAAGGGAAGAAAGAGAAGTGCACATGGGTGATCCTGCCCCACAAACTCCAACTCAGCAGGCAGGCCATGGGGCAAGTCAACATCTTTACAAATTCTCAGCAACTTACACCTTTATGCAATGTCTTTGATGTCTGCCAAAGCCAAAATCCCATGACAAAAGGAGCTACTTGTAAAATTTGTGTTCTTCCAGAGAAAGCCACTAAGAGTAGCCCTCTGTAAGATGTTTGCTGGCTGTGCCACAATGCAGAGTCCTCCACTGGATTTGGGGGTCATCTGGGAAAGAAGCACAGCAAAAACTATATATGTGTTACCAGAAGAGTACATGTTTGCTGGACTTCAGTGTGTCCTGCTAACAGAGTGCATGTGAAAACCAAAGAAAATAAGGATGAAAGTAAGGAAAAGGCTATGGTGCAGTCAACATTCCTCTTCCGCCATGAAACCAAAGGATTAAGGAAACAAAACTGCAGCGGTGGAAAGAGAAACATGGACAAAACAACCATGAAGATAGTGTAGATGAAGAGAATAAAAATCTGTGAAAAGTCAGAAATGGATGGAAGGGAGAAACAGTGTGTAGAAAATACCTGAGGAGGAAATTGTAAGTGTAAAGATCATTGCTCCAGAGCACTCAATGCAGAAGGGCAGATGAAGGTGAAATGAATGGTAAAGAGTGACAACAAAGATGCACTTCTCCTGCCTGGTGTTACACTAGGATATGTATTATAATTTCACCTCAGAAATCTATAATGAAAACCAACATCAATGTACATTGCAGCAGAATGTAGGAAGACAATGGCTGAGAGCAATATAAATCACAGGCGGGAATGGAAGAGCTGGGGGCAGTTCCTCTGGAGCATGAGGATAAAAAGGTTGATCCTGGGAGAGGAGTTGCAAAATGTTTTGAAGAAAATTTAGAGGCTGACAGCATTGGGTAGGAGGGAATGGTTTGAACAAGCCTCAAAGCTAGGGAAGATGGGCAGGGGGAAAGGAACTGGAAGAAGGACAAGTTGGGGTTGTTAGCATGAAATGAACATGAACTGAAGGAAAATAGGAAGAGTCACAGGTGGGCAGGGACTGTAGGAGCTGTCAACAGGACACCAAAGGCTAAATAGTGTGCCCTTTCCATCCTCTTCTTCCTTCTAAAACCCCCCCACATCTCAAGATCATCCTCTGTTTTCTGACTGAAAAACTAGCCCTGCCATGCCAAGTGTACGCTGCTGTTAACTACCATTTCCTAGTAACTTCTTCAAGGTTCCCCTCGCTTTTAAGGAAAAAAAAAAAAAGAAAAGAAAGTAAGCAGCACTGGGGACATCTTTCGGGCCCTGGGGGCTGGGGCCTCTGGCACCCATGTCACCGTGTGCACAAACGCACAAGACCCCCACGCGTGCTGTGGACGCCCACGCAGTGCACACACGCACAACACGCCGCCCTTCCACGGGCACACCCTCGGACAGACAATGAGCAGCGGGTCCGTGTCGTGGCCCCGCAGCCGGCGGCACCTCGCGGCAGCGTTCCCGCCCAGCCAGCAGCCCCGGGCCCGCTGCCCCGACGTGGGGGTCCCGCTCCCGGCGTGCCGCCTCGCTTCCCCCGTCCTTGCCGAGCGCGGGGCCGGCTCGCTGGGATGCTAGGTGGGCACCAAGAAGATAGGGATAGCGGGGGCGGGCGGGGCGGGGGCGGCAGGGCCGCTCTCCCCCGCTTTTGTTTAGCGCCGGGGAGCGGACCCTCGGCGGGGCCGAGCCGGAGGATCGCGCTCCGGTCCGCAGCGTGAGTCTGTCCCGCGGCCCCGCCGTCGCCACAGGGCCGGGGGTGGGAAGGAGGAGGAGGAGGGCTGAAGCGGAAGGTGTCTCTTCAGCCTCACTCTCTCGGTCCAAGGTGAGTTGCAGCGCTGCTCCGCGCTCCTTTTGTCTCGGTGCGAGGCCGCGGCGCACCCCGGCCCCGCCCCGCCAAACTTTCAGCGGGGACCTGGGCGCCCCGACGGCTGCCCGCCGAGCCGCGGCCGCGCGTTCCGCCGGGTCCGCGCCGGGGCTGCCAGCCGGTGTCCCCGTGGGGGCTGCCGGAGGGCAGGTGAAGGGGCCGTGGGATGAGGGCGGTCCCCTCCTTCCCTTGTAGTTTCTTTGGGACGGATGCGGTCGGCCCCATCTTTGCGCTTTACGCAACAGGTAGGGATGCCAGGAGCTGGCGGCTGCGGCACGGAGCCCCGGCCAGGAGCTTTCGGGGGGCTTTTTTGTTTCGTTCTCTGGAAAAGTGCCAAGAGGAGGGGGAGGAGAGCCAACAGTTTTCCGAAGTTCCCCTTCAGTTGTTTATTTGTGTACTTCCCGTGTCCATGAAAAAAGGGTTCGTTTCGCAACTCCGGAGTTTTATATTGTTTTCAATTTACTTTTCACCCCCCCCCCCTTTTTCTTTCTTTTAAAGTTATTTTTCTTTATGTCCTGCTTTTGCCCGTCTCATTCCGGCAGATCAAACTGTCCGAAAGCAGATCCCCAGAGGCTTGTCCTCACTGACAGTCGGGGGAATCCAAACAAAGAGGTGCATCTACCGGAAATAATGATTTGAGAGATGGTTCTCTCCCTTTCCACCCCCCACTCCCCCGCCTTGAGTTAAATTGTTTTCTTTTTCTGAGAGGTTCAGTTCGAGGGAAGTTTTGCGCCGGAGCCGGGCTCGGGGCTGAGGAGGGATGGAGCAGACGGAAAGTTGCGGTGGTGGGAGGAGGCGGGGGGCGAGGGCAGTACGGGACCCCGGCGGCGCCCGGACCGCGGGGGGAGCAGGGACGCGGGGGACCTGCCGCCGCTGCCGGCTCTTTGTCTGCTCGGGCAACTTGAACAAAAGGAGAAACTCGGATGAACTCTCCATCTCTCCCTCGCCTCTCCCGGGTTAACTCATCTTCGGCAACTTTATCCGAAGAGATTTACTCAACTTTCTTCGAGCTCTCCCGCCGCTTAAAAGCAAAGAGCCCCGCCGTAGACTTCTAAGGAAATCTGGTTTCACAGTTTAGAGAAAGGAGAAGGTACGTTCGGACTTGGGGTTTATTGTTCTTTCCCGACTCCCTCGTCGCCCCCCCTCTCCGCCCTGCCATCCGCGCCCGGGTCTGGGAGCTCAGCGGAGGCGGCTGTGGGCCAGCCCAGCCTTTCCTTTGTGTTTTTGGGAGCCCATGCAGGTATTTTTGGGGAGGGTAGGGCAGTCAGTCCGCCCGAGCTCCCGTAATGCGGGGGGGCACTACTCGGGGGGGGGGGGTCTTGCCTCCTTCTTTTGCCTTTTTGCCTGCTTTGTGTTTTATTTTAGATTTTAGAGGTTTAACTTTTTTTTTTTTTTCCTTGTCTTTCGTGGGGTAGGGAAGTGGACTCGGAGGGCTTTCTGGATCGAGCTGTGTTTTTAAGAGCTGGGACAGAGGAAAGCTGAAGACGGGGAAAACTTGACGGGATTGTAGGGAGTCCTGGCGGCCTTGGCCAGGGAGCGGGGGGCTAGTGAAGGCCGTGGGGCTGGGCAGGGCAGCGCGCAGCAGGGGCAAGGTGGGGGCTCCGCCGTGTGCCAGCTTGGGCCGCGGGGGCCGAGACACCACACAGGGCAACACATTGCCCCTGTGGGACCATCCCGGGGAACCAAGCCACACAGAAGTGCCGAGGGACAATTTTAGGAGCAGAGGGACGGACCAGAGGGAGGACTTTGTTCTTCCGAACGGTCAGTCCAGGCTGGCCCTTCCTCGGCTGTGCTTCTCCTGCCCCGTGCAATTCCCTTCACCCCTTTGGAAACGCAATAAGTTGCCTTGGGTTTTGTTCTATTCCGTTTGGTTCACGCTTCTAGAGCAAGCATCGCAACTCCAGAAAACTTACTTGTGTGCTCTTTGTACTTTTTGTAATTATCTTGATCAATTTAGTGTCTTATTATTTCCCCATCCTCTTTTTCTGTGCTCTGTAATAGCCGTTCATTTTTCTTTTTTCATCCTAGTTCTCTACTTTCTTGTGTTTTCTTAAACACAAGAAAATTGTGTTTAAGAAAACACAAGAAATTGTCCCAATTTCTTACTTGTCCTTCTCTCTCCTTAGATCTACCCATTTCAGAATTTCTGAAGTCTCTACGTTTTCACATTCTATTGTTACTCATTCTCCTCCTTCCTGATCCCTTCCCAGCTACTCTTCTACCTTTATGCTTGCTTGTATTTCTCATGAGAAACCCCTTTTGCCAGGATCTTTTTGTTCCCTTATGCATAGATACTCTTGTTTCTCTTGATGTGAAGCAAACATAAAGCTTCCTCTTGTTCTCTCCTAAACTTATTTTTCTGTGGACTGCCCTACACCCAGGTTACCCAGTTACACAGATGGAACTTCTAGCCATAATTCTTGTTCACCAGGATTCACCTTCTGCTTTCTTCTTGTCTTCATCTCTATGTACAGGCATCTTCCAGTTTCTAAAAGCTTCTTCTAGTTCCTCTCTGTCATCCTTAGTGTGGAAGTTTTTTCCCTTTCTCCCACTCCATCTTGGCAGACCCGATGCTGTTCTTCACGCCATTGTTCCCCTTGCGCAGAGTACTCAAACTCTTCTTTCCATTCCTCAGAGTACCTTCCCCAACGTAACTAAAGTTTGCTTTTTGTACCTCTGAAGGAATTGCACAGAGGGAGTACCTGAGTAGACTGACATGGGTTTCGCTGCTTTGGCTTCTTGCTGGGCCAAATGCCATCCGTGGTGCTCATAGTTCAGGTCCCAGCTGAAGCAGCAAATCTGCCGGTGGAGGTGCTGTGAGGGGATCTTGTGACAGGGCTAAGGAGGCAGAAGAGATCACATATGTTTCCCACAAAAGGGTTGATGAGTTTTATTTTTGCTGGTTTTTTTAAATTGACTTACTGTTTTAATTAGTTTTGAAATACCTGCCAAGACAGTTGAAGAGCCTTTATGTTACCTTTCTTTCCTGTCACTTCAGTGCTTTCTGGAATGTAAGACTGTGCAATCTGTAGAGATATATGAAAGCTTTTTTCTTAAACCTTTTTCTGTTACTCTCCAGCCTGGTGATATTTTAAAGTGAAATGCCATCAGTGGGCTTTAAGTTTAGGATGTTTCTAAATCTGTGAAGAAATATGTGTTTGAGATTACTCAGAAGAACATGACTTTATATTTGTATGTTAGTCCCCGAGTGGTGTGGCAGAGTTACTGTGCCGAACTAACACTTCTTCCTTGTATTTGAACAGGTCACAACATGATTGTTGGGAAAATGGGGTGGTTGCCAGAACATTGGTCTGTGATGGGTGCCATCTTGCATTACTCTTCGAATAGTGGAATACAGCTTGGGATTCTTCAGGGCTGCTTAACATGGTTTAAACTGGACCATACAGCTAATTAACATCTTAACTGTTTGGATTCATGCTAATGGTTAATGGTCTCCCGGAGGAAGTGGAAGATCCTCATGCTGAAACTTGTGGATACTGTGGAACATGCTGCTGAGACCCATTTGGATTATATCACCCCCTGACACCAAGGTTTTGCAGCTGATGAAAGGTATGCTTCTCCTCTGGTGCAAACATACTCTGTCTCATACATCAAAATACTGAGCAAATTGTCTTTGTTTTAAACAAACTTCCTTTGTGGCCTTTTATTTTTCTTTTTTTTTTTTTTTTTTTTTTTTTTTTGTTTTGTCTTGATGCTTATACCTACCAATAGTTTTGAGTGGTGTAATCTGAGAGAAATGTCTTAGTAATGGTTTGACAATGTTTATATCTTAAATGTAAAAGGAAAAATCACATGTGAAAGATTTTTTTTTTTCATAATTAACTTATATTTTCAAGGTAATGAATTCATAGAATCTGTGAGTGCTTAGCAGCTCTAGAAAATGAGACTACTTAACTTTTAAGAAAAACAAGTTAAAAACAATTTAAACAAAGCATTTTCTGCAGTTCTGATCTTCCAAATAGCCGAGGTTGTTTGAAGACGTTACTATTTTGAACTCAAGATAGCAACCTTCTGTTATTTAACCTCTCTTCCTCCAGACAGCAAGAAAAATCTTAAGGATGGCTTGCGTGAGGAAGAGAGAGCAAACAAAAGTATTCCAGTTCAAAATTCAAGGAATTATTTTGTTTCATATGTTTTTAAAGTTTTGATGTAAGGCTTCTTGCAGAGCGTGTTTGCATCTTGAATGTCCTAGTAATGTGAAAGTCTACTGGATGTAGTTCAGTGCTCAGTCTTCTTATTGAATGAGGTAATCAATGTACAAAACTTAACTGGAAACTAGCAGAGAAAACAAGTGGTTAAAGAGTTATTAATGAATAACAAATTATTCTTTAATCTAGACGAAGTGTCTAGATTAGATTTCCAATAGTGAGGAAATCAGTGAGCTCCTTAGTGAACTGTGCTAATGGCAAAGCAAATTTAAAATAATTTAAAATCTGGATTAAATTTAAGGATTTAAAATCCTTTTATACCTGTTCTGTGCACTTCTTCATTATAGCTGAACATGAATGACATGAAAATAGTCAATTTTGCTTCATGTTTCAGCTCAACTGATTGGTTTCAGCCTGAACCATATGTAGGGCAGACAAGTATTCATAATCTTAAGAAAAGTGCTGAGCTGGCTGGCCTACTTTAGAGCAAAACAGAAATCTGAACGAATAATCACTTGTGATCGTTTCCCTTTGTAAACAGAGATACAAGAAGCAATACAGTTCTAACTTCCTGGTTCTGCCTGTGTTTTAATAAAGACCTACTCTTAATTTTCTTGATTATTGTGGGTAAGCTTTTTGTTGCATACTGGATGCAATTAATGTACATTTAGATTTATGGTCTTAACATTGTTCTACATATATACTATTTTTGAACTTTGCATGACTGAAGCTAGCCATATGAAAGTCTTTAATTTGAAGTCTCAGAAATGGAAAGTCTTGGGCTGTTTGTGGAAAGAGAAAACAAAGAATAATAAATGGATTGTGTAGATAAAAATATTTAGAGCTGCTATCTAGTGTCTTCTTCAAAAAGAAGCCGAGTTACTATGTTTCTGTATTTAAAGAAAATCAAAACTGCCATCCTTTTTTGTTTCTGTGGGGATTTTATTCTAGTTGAGTTTCTTCTTCGGCACTTGCCACCTTTTAGGAAAACTAAACTGAACATAGAGATACACTTGATTTATCTGCATGAAAGCTATTAATTTTCATCAACACTGATAATTGAGGGGAATTTTTACTTATAATTAATAAGATATAGAAACTACTCCTTAGCTTAATCTAAGAGTTTGCGTAGATGGAATTTTATCATTGCCATAATATTCTGGGTATATTATGCAAATTATTAGATATACTTGCATTTGTTTATACCTGGAACATTTCAAACATTAATAACTCAGTGACAAGCTGTTAAGATTTACAATTTATCTGTCTTCTAATTTCTTTGGACTATCTCCAATTAAATGCAAAGAATCATTCTCCTGTTCGGAGATGAGATCTGCAGAGAGAGGAAAAGCAGGGCCAGACAGAAAGTGTTCAGTGTGGTTGTTCCCAGCTGGGAGGTACGCTGTGCTGGTAGAAGATGAGACTCTTTTGGAGCTTGCAGAGAAATGGGGGAAATGCTTGCTGGGGGCCCTGGCTGGAGTGTTCCTTTACCTTTCTCCTGGGGGCAGTCCCAGCAAAGGGGTCAGATGCAGCAGGGGTTGGGTGGAGGCTGAGGACTGTGGGGAAGGAGCAGCCCCTGGGCCCTGGGAGGGATGATGGGGAGCACCTGCTTTACTTGGGGGTGGGAGGGAGCCTTGCTGCTCTCAGAGGGGGCTGGTTGTGAGGAGCTGCCGCTTGAGAGTTTCAGATATGTGAGCCTGAAGTGTGCGAAGGAGGTTGTTTCTTTGATTTGTCTTTGGTTGTAATTTGGCCATTTCTTGCTTTGCTTGTGACACTCCTGGAAGGTGATTGAAATCCTTGCACGTGTCTAGGGTGATGTGTTTTTGGGGGAGAGTTCTGAACTTCCCCTCACATGCTTACCTGGAATTGTAACCTGCTAGCAGAATTTACACCAAATTAAACCAAATCCAGACAGTTTGAAGAGAGATTCCTCCTATGAACTGTGCTCTCCGTTAAGAAAGTCTTCTAGCCAATGTACTTGGTTGTTTGAGAAAGTGCTTTGCTCTGTGTAACTGAGGTGAGAGTGAACATGAGAATCTCTCAGGTCAACCTAGCCTGAGTATGGAAGAGATTTAAGAGGCTGCAAGGAGTGCTTTTACAGTGTGGTGTGTGTGTGGGCAGGTGAGTTGCACTGTTGGAGTTGTGCATTGTGAAGAATGGGCAAAGGAGAGCAGGGCAGGTTTTGTTACTGGCAGATTTTTAGGTGGAAGAGGAGGTGGTATGTGGAGTGGCTTCCTATCCATTAACATTTAGGAAGGAAGAAAGGAAAATGTGAGAAGGACTTATTTCTTTGACTGTTCCTTCCCTTTGGTTGGAGTGTTTTTCTGGATGGATGAACTCCAGCATTCCCAAGTGAGGTAGAAATTTCTGTTGACCCATGTGCACCCCACCTGGGGGGTTCTTGATACAAAATGGAGATGGGATGCTTTCCTGAGGGCCTGTTGCCTTTTACTCCTCCTGTGGGAGGCCCCACTCCTGGCAATGAAGGACACAGCAACCTTTTCCTCTGGAGTCTTCACCAGAGTGTCCTCCTCAGTATTGAGAGGCACAATTTGATTCTTGAGTAAAATTTTGTAAGAAAGCTTTTGTACATAGGATTGTTAGTTCTTGAAGGGGCTCCCAAGCAGTCCAAAGAGTATTGGGCAACTGTGAAGTGGCTGGCATGGTAAATAGTCACTTCATGATCTTCACTGAGAAAGTGAGATGGAAGATGTAGGACAGGACACATTACTAGAATGGAGTTGTCCTTGTATCTTTGGTTCCATTAAAAATACTATTGATAATTGTGTCTGGATTTTTTTCCCCAGCTCAAGGCTGGTTGAATCTCATGTGCGGAATCATATAGCTTACTGTAGTAGAAATTATAACTGCAAATGTGATGTTTTCTTTTTTTTTTTTTTTAATTTTTCTGCTTTCACTGTTTTGTCACCTTATTGTGCAACTTGAGGTACAGTACTCTTACAGAAGCAGTATAACCATTGGAGTACAGTTTGTTTCTTTTCTTTTATAAGCAAATTTTTATGAGAGCTACAAGAAAGCTCTGGGAGCTGGGAAGAGCTTGGGAAGCTCTCTTCCCAAGAAGACTGGGAAGAGAGAGTTTCCAATTGATATCTGGGTCTGGATTTACACAAACCACAATTCCCCCACACCTTATATTACAATTATGATTGAGAAATAATTGCATGAAAACTTATAAGGAAAATGAAGCTTCCAACACGTGACCTGGTTTTTCTGTAAAATGCTCTTAGTTATGTCAGGGCAGAAGCATATGGTGTCTGGAATACTTTTCTGTTTCTTGATTGGATTTATTTTAGGTAGCAAGAAGCTTTCCAACTCACTAATGGATTCTATTTCTGGTTTTTTTTTTTTTTTACTTGTGTTGTCATAACATGAAATTTATCACCAACTATTTGTGAAGGTTGAGGTAGAGTGCTATTGTGCTTGATACCTTGACCTTTCCTTGATTGAAATGTATAGATGTGTCTGGGTTTGGTAGGGGGAAATGGATAAACTAGGGGCTCTTAGAATATTTTAACACAAAATTAGTTGTGGCCTTTGAGGACAGGGACAGTACTTCCCCTGAAAGATTATGAGAGTGCTACAAGTGTGGATTCTGTATTTAAATGCATGAATATTGTAGATTAGTGAGAACAAATTATGTTTGATTCTGTACAAAGAAGAAAGAAAAAACTCCTGCCGAGTCCAGGTGGGTCTGCCACTGCTAAATATAGATAAATTATTTAATTTTTTTTATACTTGTAAACTAAAATTAAGCTACAGTCCTTCTATTTAAGAACAAGGTTGCCATTCTGTGAAACAGCATTTTGATACATCTTAAAACTTCCAGTATAAAGTTTTCTGTCACTTTTCTGTGGGTTTGGGTTTTTTCTGGTTGCTTTTTTTTTTTGGGTTTTTTTTTTTTTTGTTTTGTTTTTGTTTTAAATGGTTTTTTGAAGCCTTAAGTCTCATGTGGGGTGATGAATCTAGTGCTGCTCTGGATGTTGGCATTACTTCTCTGTCAGAGATAAAGGAGAACACTGAAGTAGAACCACCAATGTTTTCATGAAATTTCTCTCAGGCATGGGAGGTGGGTGGGCATGGAGGGAGGAGTCATGTGATTGTCATAAAAATTAATAAGTGGGCAATAGGAGCAGGTATTCTAGGCTGATAAGGATGGAGTCTCCTTGGTTGTGAGCCAGTGATGATTGGTGATGAAAGGAAGTGGTGAGACATTTTGAAAACAAGGGCTAGTCACTAGTGGTGGATGGGATAGAGAAAAGAGAGGTGGATTTCGTGGGAATGGGTGAGAAGCTGTTTGTCATAATTTATGTGTCAGGAGGCCTGTGCCATCAGAGAATTTCTAATAGGAAAACGTAGTGAAATCTTTAAATGCCTGTGGCATAAGTTATAAATATCTCGATCAGTATATTGGCTTCTTTTTGGTGTATGATAAAATTGTGCTGTTTAATGCTGTGAAAGGAAATAAAGTGAAGTTTAACTTTTGAATTTAATTACTCCCCAAATAAGTGCAGTCTTCAATTGTGGATACAAGTTACTATCTTCCATTTCTCTTTGCAACACTGTTCAAGGCAAAATTAATTCAGGTAATGTTGCACATTTTGTTTTCAGATTATCTCAGAGGTGAGACTTTGTGTGGCTGCTCATTTAGTTAACTTTCAGAATGTGAAAATGTGTTCTTGGTTGGTAACAATGTTGATCTGCGCATATCCTCGAAAAATAATGAAATTGTAAGAGCTCCAGAGTACCTAGGAAGGTTCCCTAGATTATGCAGCAAATGCTGAGGTGTATCTAAGGAACTTGATGCTTCTGGTGCAGGCTGCTGTGGTCCTATGCAGGGTATTAAATTAGGCCTGTAAGCTACTTTGTGTAATTGTGTTACTGTACTTCATCTGTCCATTGTTGCTTCTCTGCTGGGCTTGGTATGATGTGGTTTCAGCTCTGCTAGTGCTGGAGCTGCCCTGAGCTGGTGGTAGCTCAGGGGGCTTTTCTTTGGGCTCCCCTGGGGCTCTGTGTGAACATGGTCCATGAACAAGTTGTGTCTTGTACAGAGGCTGTTGTTTTAACGCTTTGGGCTTCAAACGTTGAGAGAGATGTTCTCTTGCTCATCTTATAAAAGATACTTTGCCTTTTTGTTGAAAAGATGGGTAAGCTAGCACGCCTTTTGTTGTCTGTCTCTGGGGCTTTATTTTGCCATATTCAAAGTTTTATGATGCCATGTAGCCAGTAGCTTTATTCATTCGAGCTCCTGGGCTGGACTTGTGGATCATGTGTAGGCATGGCTCCTCACTGAAAATCAGGCACTGGAAAGAAGGGTGGTGCAGGTACACAACTTCATGTTTTCAGTGTCTGGCTTTTTAATTTTTTTTTTTAATTTATTGAAATTGCACTTGAAAAAGAAGGAATGAAAGAAATGTAACTCTAACCCCAAAATCTTGTTCTTTATTATGCAGTTGCCTCTCAGCTTCAGGATTTGTATACATTATTTTTATAGTCTTATATCTATGCATTATGTGGCTTTACAGCTTTTGTATCTGGTTAAAATCTGTGTCAGAGATCATGGCAGGGTTTGACATACATCCCCTGCAGGAATTCCAGAACTTGGGCAGTGCAGGACGGGGTCTATAGCCTGGTGTATATTCCTGACAGAATTTCACCTAGTAATAGGACTGAAAAGAAAGTTTTAAAGGCAGCCATAAGAGAAGTTGCTCCCTCTTCCCAAAGAAACAAATGAACAATTTGCTTAAAGTCCACTGAAATTGGTCTTGGACCCCACAATACATCTAGATGGAAGATTATTTTGTTACTGGTTTATTTTAAATGCCTTATTTAAAAAAATTCATAATTAACACCTTCCTTGTATTCATTGTTGCATGTAGTAGCACAGAATTAATGCCTGAAATATTTTTGTCAGCCAGTTTGGATTATCCAGAGCACTTTTTTTCCTTTTTAGCCACCAACTTGGGCTGTTGTGTCTAAATCCAGTCATCCAGGTCAATTTTTCATAGAGCCAGATAATAATTGCTGTTTACTTCAGTGGTGGTGCTGATGACTGGAGTTTTTGGAAAAGCAATTTAAGAGACCAGAGATACCTGTGTGTGTATACACATACATTGTGTGTTTATATTTTTCATATAAACATATATAGGCTCATACACATGCATACCATGGAGTCCAAACCCAAAGGTGTGCCTGAGGCAGTTTCATGAAGGAGACAAGTGATTTATTTCCTCTGTTTGGAGCAGTGTCTTGCTCTTTTCCAAGCCTTGCTTCTTGTTGTCTTTCATTGCTGTTTTCAATGCTGTCTTCCCTCTTTGATTTAGATTTTTAGATAGTCAAAATGAAACATGTCCTATTCCAGTTTAACAGCTTGTTTCTTAAAACAAATCCATCCTGTGTGCATATTCTGATGATTTAAAAAATATATAATGGAAAAGTGTCAGTAACAATCAGGGAAATACTGAAAGAATTCACTGTAATCAGTTGTAAAACACTTTCAGTCTCAGGCATACTGCTTACTCTTCCCCTTCACCCCTCCAAAAGGTACTGAAGAGCAACAAGGCACAGCTGAAATGTACCTTTGACAAGCACTTAAAAAATTAGTTTCTCCAACTAGTAATCAATACAGCTGAATTTTTGATGTGATTATTTTAAATGTATATATATATGTATGTACCCCCTATATATGTTGGTTTTGTGGAATTCATTGCTTTAAATTATGCACAGTGTAATACTTGAAATGGCTACAGGTGATTATTTTAATTTTTTTTTTAACATCTTCAGTAGTAATTGTTTTGAGTGCTATCAAAACTATGTGTGGAATGTTACTTGTGGACTTCATGCAGGGTAGATGTATTAGGGGATCTCTGTTTGAGACAAGTGAAAGGATGTTTGCGAAGGAAGACCAGAACCATTCCCAGATTGATTTCTTTGCATTTGCAAATGCAAAGAAATCAATCTGCTGCTTTGACCTTGGATTGTGTGTTGCAGCTGAAATAGGTTTTTTTTTTCCCCTGAACACTGTTGCAAAAGGCAGTAAGTTAAGATATGACAGATCAGACAGAATAAGGCAGTAAAGAGGCAGAATATAAATTCATTCTTTTGTTGAGGTTGTTGCTCAGGGTTATTACATATCTTGAGCATTCTCTTATAGCATTGGTGCAGTCCTGTGAAGCACAGTTGGGCTGTCCGATGACTTTGTAGGAGAGCATATTGCAGATGTTGAAAAATGTCACTATTAAAAATAAGAATTTGCACACATGCTGTAGTCTGGTAAATAGTTTCTGAAAATGAGGTGGAGGGGAACTCTTCTGTTTTGTTGCCCTGCTGTATCAGAAATTATCTGAGTGATGGTTGCTGGATTAAAGCAGTGTATTTTTTAGGCTTCTGGTTGCTTAGTGTGAACAGTGCTGTGCAAACACCCCAGGAGCTGCCAGGAGCCATTTTGCACCTGACATATTCCCTTGTTATTTTCTACCCTGGGCAGTGGTTTGTGTCCACGATTTGTGTAAGAGGAGCAGGGTGTCTTTATTCTTAATTTTTTTTTTTCTGAATGCTCCCTGGCTGAAGAGAGATGTGAAGAAGACCTGGTTATTTCAGGTCAGTGCCTGCATTAACTTCTTGGCTAAAATTTGATATGGATCATGTACTGCCATCACCGCAGAACAGAGTAAGTCAAATAGGATATCTCTAGTTCTGTTTAGGTAAGATCAATTTCTTCTGTGAAAAACAAAAAGAGAATCTCAGTGGAGAGGTGGGGGTTGAATGTAATATAATAACCGCTTGCCAGAGAGATACTTGATAGTAGTTAGCTTCTGTGGGAGTTACAGCCACTTAATGTGTCTCTAAAGAGAACCAGGGTGCACTCACTGGAAGGATATTGGTGTTATCTGTTGGACAACATTTGTATTTGGTGAGTTTTTGCTTAATCTACCTATTGAAAAAATAGGTGTTAAATATGAGAGATACAGACTCTAAAGAGTATTGCCACAAACAGCTGATGCCTGCATTTGGGTGTAGAGCCATACTTGCTGTATAGCAGAGCTGGTAAAATCTATAGGCATTACTGGCTGAAGGGGAACAAACAATTCATTAAGCATAATAGAGCATTTAATGTCTCATAGTTTTTGTAAGGTTCTTGTTCTGTCTGGGCTCCTCAATTCTATGATTTAGCATTGATATGCTAGCTGCACATGCCTTATTATTTTATGTTGAAATGAGTAGAAATTGTATTTTAAAAATGCAGCATAATAATTCTGAACCAGTTAATTTTAAAAGGAAACCTTATAATTCAAGGGTCAGCATCTTTTGTTTGGTGAAAATTACCAGTATAGAAGCTCTCTGTATCTTTAACTGAAATGGTTTCTAATTTATGCTTGATTCTTCTGCTAGGTTAATGTTAATTAGTTTAACATATCACTCATAAAAGATGTCATAGTTGAGTCATTGTGTCGGTAACAAATCTTGCACTGGCTAGCAATGAAGAAATATTACCTCTATTAAAACCCACACTTAAACTGTGGAGTCAGTAAGGGCTCATGACATTTTGCAGTTATCCAGCTTAGTGCATTTTAATGCCTTCGGTGGTGTGAGATTTTTTCTTTGGGAGGCTGTGTGGGGGATAAACAAGTGAGGCAGAGCTTTCAAATTATGCAGTCAGTATAAAGTGTAGCCTGTGCCAAGTGAGAAACCCAGCAGAAATGCTGGCTCAGGCTGAGGTTGGGACCGGATACTGTAATACCAATTTAACCTTAAAAAACCCACAACTGTCCAGTATTGGGTTACCCAAAGAAAGCACACATAAACAGTGGTAAAAATGCTCAAATCTGCTTATATTTAGAGCCCAAGTAATTAGATATTAACAACACAGTTAAGTATTCATGCTTGTAATTAGCTAAGTAGTTTCATCCATCTCTGCCCTGAGAGAAGCATTAGAACTGGGCCTGTAGTGGAAAAGCAAATTTCAGAAGTGATTGTGTAGTGGTTAGTGTGACTCCATAATCATTTATTTCAAAATAATCCCCCAGCTTCTTGGAGGAGGTGCTGCTGTGGTGCTGCCAACACAGCTGTGAGCCTGCACTGAGTCCAATCATTCTGCTCAGCTGGTACAGGTATTCCAGAGTATGGGATGGGCAAAGCAAATTAGTCTGGTCAAACCTCTAGCCAAAAGCTGCTGCCCATATTTATTTGTTTGTTTGTTTGTTTAAACCATTAGCATCTGAATGAGCAATGAAATAAGTGTTTGAGGATGCTGTTGTTTCCTCTGCCTGGGTAAGGAGAAGGTGTTGGATCTTGAAGGTTGGTGGAGTTTCCCTTGAACAGCACAGGCAGGCATGGTCAAGGGCTTTGAATCTGGAATATTAATGTAAAGAAGTTCAAACCTTCTCCCATTGCTAAAGGTTGTAAGCATTTACGTGGTGCAGCAGCAAGGTCAGTCACTCCAGTATGTGACAGGGAATGTCTGAAACTTTGGAGAGCACCTCCAAAGTAATGAACCAGATGTGTTTTCTTGCAAACTGTGTTTGGTTCCCTGTGCAGCAGATTACTGTAGCTTTGTAGCAGGTAAACATGGTGAGGCTGATAGGATAAAAGAAGGGTTACCACCACTTAAGAAAGTAAACAGCTAGCACGTTCTAGCATCTCACAGTCTGAACATCAAAAGAAACTAGGTTACCTCTTTAATATTAATTTTCAAGTATTCTGCTAAATTTGGTGTTTCAGATCTGGGAAATGGCAACTTTGGAGCAGGTGGAGGTGGCAGAAGAACAGGAGTCAAGTGTTCTTCTTCTGTCTCTTTTGGAGTTATGTGCATTTGAGCTCCCTTGGACTACTTGTACTTCTGTACCCCAGTAGAAGGTGAATCTGCTGATTATTTGTAGTGTAAGGATTCAATGAATTCTGTTAATAAAAATATACTGTTCTTTGACATCCTGCTGTACAGCTCATAACACTGGTGTATTTGCTGAGTGTCCCAGCATAGTTAGGTGAAGACATAAGACAACTATCCCTCTGAAGTGACTACAGTCTTCAGTATGTCACCCTGCCCTTTTAATGAGGTAATCACTGTTGTGTATAAAACTCTGAACATTAGGTGTTCTCTAGCTAAAGGAGACCTCTTTCTATGAACAGGTTGCTCTTAAGGTGATGTTTTTGTGAGAGAGTTCTATTTTAGCTTCCTTAGCCATTTGTTCATTCATTTGTTTGCAATTATAAATTCTGGTTTCCATGAGAGGTGAAAAATTGCAGCAAACAAGCGACTTCTTTCTGAATTTGCTTCTCACCTTGGATTTGCATTAAGCTTTCAGACTTCCTTTAGTTTTAACCATGAAAACTGAATATATTACAGCAATTTTATTAACATCAAAAGGCTTCAAATTGTTCACACGTAGCTGTTAAAATTTGTAAGGCAGCAGTTTAAGACTTTGAAATTCTTAACAGATGCTCAGCTACATTCTCAGTATTTGAGCTTAAAGCAGAAAGAATTTAACTCAATTATAATAATGTAAACCTTTCCACTTTGCTTTGCATAATTAAATATTTTCATTTACATAGCACAGTTTAACATTCTAAACAGGGTAGATAAGCAGAAGAAAAAGGCAGACAAAGATGCATCTTTAATGCATGCAGAGTAGTAATGCACATGCTGGTAATCTTACTGTGCTTATTAATAATAACTTTAACTAGAAATCCATATGCAAATGTCTGTGAATATGGATTGTATTTAATATGTGGATTTTTTTTTTAATTGTGTGCATCTTCAGAAGTATGCAGTGAGGTACATTAAAACTGGATCAGGAATACAGTAACCTTGACACCTTCTACTTCTTGTTTTACAGTATTAACTAGTGGAACAGGTCAGAGGAAAATTAAGGTATCCATTTATTTATTTGGCCAACTTCTGTGGATGCAGGAAATGGCTTGAGTGTGCCTCTGTGGAGTCTGTCATCCTACTGATGTAGGAAAAGCTACACTAGAGGTGGTTATTACTATCACTTTGGATGATGCTGTGTCTCAGATTCACCAGCCTGCTGTCAGAGTAGCCTCTCTGTGGTATAATAGGAAGCATCATGTGTTTTGGGGGCTACATAATAGACCCAGGATGTGCAAATAAACCCCTGCACTTCCCTAAATTACTGCTGTCTGTCAGGTCCAGGTCAGCAAGATGTATCAGGCTGAGAGGAATCTGTGCTGGTTTTGAAGCAATTTAATGCAGCTTCTGTTGGCTAGTTTAATGTCACACTTGAATCTTCTTGAAAGTGGGAGGATCAGGGATGTTCCCCTGTAATAAAATAGTTTTGATTCTTATGTTCTTGAATTCTCAAATTAGATAATGTATTACAGATTATGTCACATAACATGTGGAATATGTGTGTGCTAAATGAGAGATGTTTTTTTTTTTGTAATGCCTTTTGTTTGCTTATCCTTTAGCTTCACCAGGTGATTGGCTTGCTCTGGTCTAGTATCTTACATCAAAGCAGTTTGGAGGTTTCCTTTTGTTTTATGTTTATTACATGCTGCAAATCTCAAAATTTAAGTGCCAACATATAGGATACATGCAGTAATTCTATATGTTACAACTAAGAGAAGATGGATTTTTGAAAAACATAGATTACATTAAACACTACTTCCCATGTATGGATTTTGGGGCATATATCAAACCACAAAAAGCAAAGTGGAAGCCTAAGCAAAAGGGAGAACATCTGTGTGTATGTTTGTGTGCATGCATTGCAGGGTAGGGAGTGGGGCAGGGGCCCTGAAAGGAAATTTGTGTGTTTACCTTAAACATTTTATTTACATTTTCTTTAGGGCTACTTAGGTAGTGAGCTTTGGAAAAATTGTTTCAGTGGCATTTATATTTCTGGGGATTTCTGCCAATTGTCTAGGTTTCTTCCATTTGCACAAAGATTTTCTAGTGCACTATAAAACCTTGTGTCATGTTTTTGGCTTTGTTTGATGGCAATGGAGATAAGAGAGCAGAATATAGCTGAAAATGAGAATTTAATTTCCATTGTAGGAAAATTTCTTGTCCTAAAGCTGCTTCTGACAGCCATTCTTTTAATATTAGTGGCTGCTTGCTAACTACAAATCCAAGGGTGTAGTTTACTTGTTTAAAGAACAAGTAAAACTACAAGAACCTCATTAACTTTGACTTTCATATAATCCCAAAAACTTGTAACAATACACGTGCTCTTGTTTTTTTTTTTTTTTCTCTTGTCTATGATTACAGTCTTAGATGTACTAAAAGGTCTTTAGGACCTCTGAGCACTCTAAAAGTAATTTTATTGGTAGAAAGGCAACTGAAGGCTGAGTGTGGTATTCTCTTGTTTTTTCCTTATTGCACATTTTGCTTTAGCTGTGAAGTATTTGCCCTTTTTCTGTTCCATTCTTGATTCATTAGACTTGTGCTACTTTTCTGAAGGGTTGTGAGAAGTTCTCATTATGAAGTAGCTGTTTAGCTTAGGAAAATGTAGTATTCTCTGGGTTTTTGTATTGTTTTTAGGAGAAAAAAAAGAGATTGTTTTTGTTTATACCGAATACATGCAGTTGAATCTATTGGAGAGGGGTCAGTATTGTAGTCAGATTAGATAAGTTATTTTTATATATGAGGAGTAAACATAGTTCTGTGTTTTTGGTTTCTCAACTGTATTTCTTAGGTGTGTTGCCTTCCAGCTGGTTTTCTATTTTCGTATTATCTCTGGCTCTGTTTCTGTTAATTTACTCCTGGATTTTACCATACTGGGGCATCTCCTGGGAGATACGGAATTGTTTCAGTTTGTGAGGTTAGGCACTTACCACTTTCTATGTGTATGAGGTAGGATTTGAATTCTTTCGGTAGAGAATCCCGTGCACAGAGCTCTAAGTAGAAGGTAGGAAAATACATTTCTTGCTTGCTGGATTTTGTTCACAATTAGCTTATGTTATGTGGCTTAATTTACTACAGAAGTAGTGTGTTGCTGCTTTACTAAGCCTGTCTCTCTCCCTAAAAGTCATTGTGTGCCTATTTAAAAGCTAAACAAAAACGACCTTTACCTCACATTCCGAAAATAATAGTGGAATATTAGGTCTGGGGTTCTCTGGAGTGCAACCACTTATTTGTGTGTTAGATTCAGTTTTCTTTTTTTTTTTCCCCAAAGGTTTAGGAGGTGTTTGTGCACTTTCCACTTCCCAAGTCATTAGTGAGTGATTTGTGGATGATTGGGTCCAAGTTAAACTATTTGCCTGTAATCTCTGGGGATTAGAATTCCTAGATGTTTTAATACATGTAACTGTCATTAGAAACTGCAGTGAGTAAGCAAGTCCTGATTTATGAGCATTCAGTTAATCTTAATGCCTGGGATTTGTTCGAGTAAATTCACACATCTGGGTGAGTGCCCAAGGTTTTCAAAGAATTTTTATAATTTGCATTTTGACCTTTGAGGGCTGGAGAGTACAACTAGGGTATCATCCACATAAAACAGTTCTTCTGTGGGACCTATTTTAGTATATTTTAATATCTTTCAGACCATGCCTCTGATTATGTTGGAGAGGGGCAGGGGGAGCAAATGTTCTTGTTCTAGTCTTGGTTTTGAAAAGTATGGGGTGGGGGGGGAAGGGTGTTTGGGTTTTATTTTTTTTTTTGGAATGCAATTTGAAAAACAGATCCCTCCACAGCAGTTTAATCCAATTGACAGTGGGTCAGTTTATCTATTTTCCTAAGAACTCTGATGGGATAATCCCAGGTAACCGCATCATAAGCTTTTCTCAGCGTCTGGCAATACCCCTGATGAGTGCTGTGATACTGCAAGTTGCTTGGTTAGTTGCTTGAGGTTATCTACTCCAGGTCTGGCTGCAAGAAATCTAACCCAATGTATTTTAATATTTCTGAGAACAAACTTATTCATCTTAAAAAGCAGATGGTGGTGGGGGAAGCTTTGTCTTGAATCTGTCTCTGGTGGGATTTTGGCTGCACACTGAAGGAGTGAAGTATTACCACAGTAGAGGAAAGCCATGGTAGGAAATGCTTCAAAGTGGACACATCAGTCCACGGGAGCATGATCCTTCTCATAAAATTGTGATTCATTTGAAACATGTTGAATTGATGGCACCCATCCCTGTCTGGATTCTGGTTGACATAACTTTTTCTTCATGACTGTGAGAAATAGACATCCCCTCCCTGAGTGCATTGTGGGAGGGGTAAAAACATTTGCTTTGCTTTCAGCATTGCCTAGGGCTTTCCTGTATTGCTTCTGCTGCTGGATCCTTTCCTCCTCTGGACTGAGTGATGCTTCTGAAATGCAGGACACTGAAGACCCAGGAAGGATCCTCCCTCCCGCTGTACCAGTTGTGTCAGTTCGAATGGGAATATCGTTTGGGGGGTCTCTCTCTTTAGAGTATCTGAGTTGAGAGTTTTACATCCCTCTCTGAGATTTTTCTTCCTTGCCTGTGTGGTGGGAATTTGACTTTTTTTCACCATCAGTTCTGATAATTTTGCTGTCAGAGGTAACACACAAGGGAGGACTGTCTATCGTTTCTATGTGGAAGCTGTTCAATCATCATACCAGGATTTTTAGTTTCAGTTTGGGTCCTTTGGCAAGTTTTAACTTGTGTACTCTATGATCAGGATTTCTGAATGTTGCATGTGCTATGTTGTGTTGTTTTGGGTTTTGTTGGTTAGTAGGTGTCTATGTTTTTGTTTGGTTGGGCTTTTTCATTTGTTTGATTTTTTATATTTTGGTTAGATATTTTTTTGTTCCCCCCATTCCTTTCCTTTTGTAATATCATTGTTGGAACTGGAATCCTTGAAAGTCTCCTGTTTGCTGAGAAAGAAATCCCCAAATTTAGTACCTGGGAGAAACAAGCTATAAATTTCTCCCTACCTTTACCTGTCCTTTGGGTGGGGAAGTTTCAATGAACATCTGCATTGGCTTAGCATTGCATTGTCTACTTCACTATAATTTTTGCCTTGTTATTTGTATCTACAGCTAATCTGAATGTGTGAATATGAAATGATATTTTGCCTACCTACCAAAGGGAAGATTTTACGGTATTGGTAAGGAGGGGGAAGAAGTCAGGGGCAGGAATAATGATACTTTGTCAAAGTTTTGTCTCTTGGATGTAAAAAGTTAAAACAAATGCATTAGAACTTATTTTTTTCATGGTACATTCAAGAGCAAGAGTATGCACAGAAACAAAGCTATGTAATTGGTAGCTCAGAGGCTTTATTGTAGTGGGTATAAGTGGTTTAATTCAAGGCTATTATGCTCAAGATCCTCACTGAGCTGTTTTGGGAACTTTAGGAAGACTGTGGTAACAGGAAGAGTTTGTATTTGTGCTTTTACAGTTTCCAGTGATTTATGGCTTTTGAGTTTTGAGCTTGCCTGAGCTGAAAGTGTCTTTGTAGTTGATAATCATCTGAGGATTTTTATTCCCATCACTTTTGGAACCAATCAGGACTGGTAGTATTCACTGCACCCAGTGGTGCTGAATTCCACAATGGACTTCATGTGAAGAAATCGAATTTTGTTTGATTTGGACCTGCTATGAGCTGGTTCTTCCAATGCCCCTCTGCTGTTGTAATAGTAAAGGTAATTGTTTCCTGCTTGCCTTACCCTGACAGCAAGAATCTTGCAGAAGAAGAAATGATATTTATGTAGAGAAATAGTTTTGTTTTTTTTTGGTTGTCATATTCCATATGCATTCCTTAATAATGGTAATTAATAAACTTTTGTTTTTCCTTTTGGACTGCTACAAAGAATGAAATCATCTATTAAAATAATCTATTGTTGCCTCAAAACTTTGTTCCTTATTGGTAAGACTCATGGCTGTCTATGTAAAGGGAATACTAGGTGTTCCATGTCATCCTCTCACTCCACATCTGTGTTTTGTTGTTTTTTATTCAGTTTCACCAAAACTTAAATGCTGTAGTCACCGAAGATGCTGATAACATTTTTCAGAGGTTAAAGAAACACCCATAAAAATAAAACTGAAAAGGCATAGCCCTTCCAGAGGTGTCTCAGCTCACAGTGCAGACCAAAGAGGAGCTGGAAGGGCTCATTACCCTGGGAGTTGGCAAGTACAAGAATCTGTAGAGTAGAGTTAGTCTGTCCTCATCACTGGCTAAAATACAGAAACTGTTTTTTATTTTTGTACCTAGTATAACTAAATAAAAAGGAATATTGTTTACTACTTAGAGAACAGGGGATTTTAAACAAATAGTCTGATTGTTGAGTTATTACTGTTTTGACAAGTATTTGTAGCTGAAAATTGGTGTATTTTTTTTTGCATGTTTTTTGCTACATTTTTATTAAAAAGAAACCTTAATTTCTCTGGCAGCCCTACATTTTTGGCTCCTGAGGCTTTCCCAGAAAAAAAAGTAAAATAATACTCCTGACGAATCGACCTAAATTTTTCATATAGATAAAACATCCTGAGGACGGAGAAGGAAAGCGACTAGATGCTTCAAGTGCATTTGGAAAGAGCTAGTGGGGCTCTCCTAAAACTATGCAAGAGTCAATGAAAATACCTTATTCCTTTGTTAGCTGAGCAAGATGTATAGCTACAGCATGCTAAGATGGAGGCTGCTGTCATCATGCCTGGACACAGACTCGACAGACAAAGAGGAGTTCAGGTATTAATGAGAACTGTGATGTAGCAGCTGAGAGGAGAGGCATTAGGAACAGGGAGCATTCCTGTTCCTAATTCCAATATTACAGATATTGGAAGTATTTTTTTTGTCAGCTTTCAGTTGTGGTTTGCAAATTGCATAGAGACCCAGGTGATATGGGATAGTATCAGAAGTGCTTTCCATTGATTCCTGGGAAAAAAAAAAAAGGTAAAAGTCAGTCAGATTGTGTGTTCTATCCTGTTTAAAAGGAAAACTAAAAATGTCACCTTTGGTTTGGTTAAATGTAGGCTTCAACCACTAGATCTGCTTCAGAGATGTATACAGAGGACAGCCAGACAGTGTTCTCCTATCCTTTATTACCAGTTTAACTATCTCCATTTTAGGCTATTGTGGTGGTTTTGACTGGCCCAAAACATCAGTGAAGTGTTTTTAACATCTAGGAGAAATTTGTACCCCTCAGAAGCTGTTCTAGGTAGGCCTAGGGAGGTGTCTGAGGGGTGGGGTGTGGCACAAAGATGGCTCCTGTGTGTCCTGAGTGCAAGTTCTGGAAGTTTTTACATCAAGTCCAGCAGAGCCAATCTCTGATGGCTCTGAAGGTGATGGACATGCTGCTGGCCAAGTTTGGGCCAATTGGAGGTGCTGGTTACGCCTCTGTGAAAACATATTTAAGAAAAATTCAAAACAAAGCAGATGCGCACTTCTTTCACTTCTTTGTAGTTGGAGGAGGAGGAGGTGGAGGTGAAAATATGTAGAGGGAGAACAACATGGAGATTGCCAAGGTCAGTGAAGAAGGTGGGGGAGGAGGTGCTCCAGTGTTGGAGCTGAAAACCCTCTGCAAGCCACAGTGAAGGCCATGGGGGGGCAGGAGGTCCCCCTGCAGCCCATGGAGTCCACAGGAGTGCAGAAATTCTGCCCACAGCCCACGCCAGAAGGGCAGGTGGATGCCTGGAAAAGACTGTGAATCAGTGGGAGTCTCATTTAAGAGTTAAAACTGCAAAGGCCTTGCAAGAGAGAGAAAGGCCTTGCTCCTGGCATGGAAGCAGCCTGGCCTCAGCTCAGGAGAGTCTGCACAGCACCCTATGGACAAAAAGACTCATGTTGCAGCAGAATTTTGGGCGGGATGTTGCTCGTGAGATTGGACCCACGCCAAAGAAGTTCTCAGAGGACTGTCTCTCGTGGGAAGGACCCCTGGCTAAGTAGAGAACCTCTTTTCCTGGTTGGACTGACCAGAGGACCCCTCAACCTGCCCCTGTCTGTGTTGCTGGTTTGGAAAGAGGGAAGGGGGGGGGGTGAGTGCAGAGTCTGCTTCTTAAGAGGGTGGGGGTGAGAGCAGAAAACTGTCTGGAGAGAGAGAGAGAAACAAGTAGAGATAAAGAGTATTTGTAGTAGAAGAATTGTAGTGATGAATAAATTTGAGAATCTGCTCTGTGGACTGAAAAGAGACCCCACACCCTGCCCCCCCCCACCTGGCTTGTAAAGGAGGAAAGGGGGTGAATACTATAGGTTCGTAAGAGGGAGGGGGGAGTGAACAAAATGATGTATGAAAAGTTTATTTTTGCCTTGCATTTATCCTCCAATTCTGCTGATAACGCCAAGGTCGCGGGTTCGATCCCCGTACGGGCCACCAAAGAATGTCGTGGGTTTGAGACAGGACGCTTGCCAGGAGGATGCACGAAAAAGGGCAAACAGGCTTCAAGCTTAAAGTTGCAAAAGGTGATTTAATTACCTAACAGAATTGGAGGATAAATGCAGTTTTCTGCTCTCACCCCCACCCTCTTAAGAAGCAGACTCTGCACTCACCCCCCCCCCTTCCCTCTTTCCAAACCAGCAACACAGACAGGGGCAGGTTGAGGGGTCCTCTGGTCAGTCCAACCAGGAAAAGAGGTTCTCTACTTAGCCAGGGGTCCTTCCCACGAGAGACAGTCCTCTGAGAACTTCTTTGGCATGGGTCCAATCTCACGAGCAACATCCCGCCCGAAATTCTGCTGCAACATGAGTCTTTTTGTCCATAGGGTGCTGTGCAGACTCTCCTGAGCTGAGGCCAGGCTGCTTCCATGCCAGGAGCAAGGCCTTTCTCTCTCTTGCAAGGCCTTTGCAGTTTTAACTCTTAAATGAGACTCCCACTGATTCACAGTCTTTTCCAGGCATCCACCTGCCCTTCTGGCGTGGGCTGTGGGCAGAATTTCTGCACTCCTGTGGACTCCATGGGCTGCAGGGGGACCTCCTGCCCCCCCATGGCCTTCACTGTGGCTTGCAGAGGGTTTTCAGCTCCAACACTGGAGAACCTCCTCCCCCACCTTCTTCACTGACCTTGGCAATCTCCATGTTGTTCTCCCTCTACATATTTTCACCTCCACCTCCTCCTCCTCCAACTACAAAGAAGTGAAAGAAGTGCGCGTCTGCTTTGTTTTGAATTTTTCTTAAATATGTTTTCACAGAGGCGTAACCAGCACCTCCAATTGGCCCAAACTTGGCCAGCAGCATGTCCATCACCTTCAGAGCCATCAGAGATTGGCTCTGCTGGACTTGATGTAAAAACTTCCAGAACTTGCACTCAGGACACACAGGAGCCATCTTTGTGCCACACCCCACCCCTCAGACACCTCCCTAGGCCTACCTAGAACAGCTTCTGAGGGGTACAAATTTCTCCTAGATGTTAAAAACACTTCACTGATGTTTTGGGCCAGTCAAAACCACCACAGCTATATATATATATAAATAAATATATATATATATAAAGACATTTGAATTGTGATTAAGACGTTAAACTTTGAAGAAGTAGTATAAAAGTCACTTAGGGTTGGGAAGGTAACATGAAGATCAGAGCTCTTCTGAACTGGTTTCAGAGAATGGTATGGCCAAAGAAGCCAATTCTTCTTGCATAATCCAGAGTTAAAACACAAGCCTTGCCAAAGAGCCCATCTTGGTCATACAGGGAAAAACAGAGCCCTGTGAGCAAAGTAGGCATGAGTTAGCTAAATGGCTGTCACTAGAAGTGTTTTTCCCTTGTAGAGATGGCACAGCTGATTATAATGTGTATAAATTGTCTTGTAAATTCAGTGAATTTGAGTTTCAGACACTGTAGATTTAAATATATAATGTTTAGACGTCAGTAGCTATGTCTAACAGGTTGGTGCATCTATGTAAAAATTAAGAAGTACCTTTAAAAAGAATGTGGAACCAGACTGATCTTGTATTAGCCATGTTAAATTATTGAACAGCATCAACAGGGCATGGGCCATCACCTGCTGGCACTCTCTCCAAGAAGTGGCAGAAGAAACTTTGTCTGCACTCTTAGAAACTAAAGTTAGTCACCAGGGGCTTGTAGATGCATGAAGAGAAATATAAGGGAAAACCGTCCCTGTGTTTCCACTGCATTATGAAAATTATACGTTGCCTGGCTATAAATGGAAACTGTGGTTTGCAAGATGCAACACAGGGGATCTTTTAAGACCCTCTTATTAGTTGCATGGAACAGTTTAGGAAAATAGGCATCATCTCTCCAAACCCTAAACAGCAGGAAAGAGCAATCAGTTGATCCAGTTATTTTGTCCATGGAGGCCTTGAGGAATAGCTGTAACAAATTAGGAAAGAAAAAGAGAGAGTGCTGGTGGATTTCTTTTGTGCACGACCAGTCCATGATTTCCATCACGGTAGGAGATGCAGGGGTCTGTTTGTTGCACATTGCACTTCAAAACCAAACAATGGTTATCTGGTTATAAGTGCTAGAGGCTGTCTGTCAGTGATGATGGTTGAGTAGTGTGTGTTTGCCTTGAGAAGACTGATGAAGGAAACTATACAGACTTCGTCATGAACTTCTCAGAATTAGTTATACTTTGAAGTGATGAGATTAGCATGCCTGATATTTGCTTTCTGTCAAGCAGATTTTTGAATGACAAGCCCTTTGTGCTCTGTAGGATAGCCTTTATTTTGAATGAATGAGTTTGCACTGCCCCCACAGACATCAACCCCTGGCTCACTTGCTTTGCAGATTCCATGAGCACAGCTCACTCAGTGAGAGCTGTAAAACTGTGCTCATTTGTAAATAAATATTTTGAGTTCCAGGAATCATTTGCACAGGTATTTAGTTTCTAATGTTTTTCTTCATTCTTTCGTAGCTGACGGGCTCAGGTAAATATGGGCAGAACTCAGCAAGGGAAGCTAAATTTCTCTGGGTCATGTTAGACTGGGGTTTGGTAGCTAGGAAAATGAGTCTGTTTTGGGTTAATGGATTTTACAAGAATAACTTACCTATGTTTATTGTGCTACCTGTTTTTCCTTTTTCTTTTTCTTTTTTTTCCCCCCTCTCTGATGATTCTGAAACAGAAGAGCAAGTCCCAGGCGTGTGGCCCTTTCCCCATAGTACTCAACTCCAAGTGTAAATGTTATCCTTCAGGCTATGTTGGGGGGCCTGCCTGAGAGAAGTGCCTGCTTTCAAAATTCTTGTTAGGGAAAGGGATGGATGGCTTTGCTGCAAGCTGCCCTCTTCCCTTCAGGGTTAGCCTGGGAAGGACAGGGCTTCTGAGAAGCTGTCAGCACTTGATAGCTGCGTGCTGGATCATTGGAGCAATGCTGAAAGGAGAGAATGGGAATAACCCAGAGACCTGGCTGATCAAACAGTACCTGCTAAATGTGCTGAAATGCAGGTAGAACCAGGCATGTCTGATGAATCATGTCTTGTCCATGATATCAAATGGGAGTTGAATATTGCATAGCTATCAGATTTATTAAGAGCTCTTTTCTTGTTCAGTGAATATTAAAGAATGATACTTCTTGTGTTGAATAAAGGATAATCTGTTGATAACAGTATTTTTGAATCCAAAGATATCAGGACTGCATTTTGAAAGGTGATGCTTCCTAAGAAACAGATCAGTTGAAAGAATAATATTTTTTCTAATTTCTCTTCAGTGAAGAAATGCAGAGATATAATTGAGCATTTTTAAAAGCAATATATTTATTGAGAGAGCTATAATTGATTTCTCCATCCAGTTAAAAGTACCCAGGGACCTTTTGTGTAAGCATTAAAAAAAAAAATAGCACTTTTAAAGGAGTCCAAATCTGAAGTAAATTTTTTATAGTTGTGCCATACTGTGTGGCAGGTGTGTTTAACATATGCATCAATATACTATCGCAGTAAGTGATCATTCTCTCATCACTAGCTCTATCTTTTTGTATTCACACAGTGCTTTATTTCTTAACTTTACAGTTGATGCTTAAACAATCTAGTTGGGTATTTCTACTTGTCAGTTCTTTCCCTTGTCTAAGAAGAGGAATATACTTTGCAAGCAAACCCATTTATATTGAAATGAAGTCTGTTCTCTGTTTCCAGCATTACTCTGTATCTAGGTGGAACCTTTACAGGTTGACATGTGTCTGAGATTAGAAATTGTGACATGGTGTAATTAAGTTTACATCTCTGCAGCTGGATCTGGCATTAAAATGGAGATCTTTCTTTGCTATGTATGAAGGACAAAATAGATCCTCTGATATATAACTCAGGCAAAAAAAGTATTTCTGGAGAACATAGAAATCTAGTGATTTACTTGAGCTACAGTTTATGTACTTTTAAATAGAGGTCATTAAAGCTGTTTAGAAGATGAGTCAGACTTCTGGTTCAAAGTGTTGTCTAAGAAATTTACCTATCTCCCACTAAGAAACAGCTTCTAAATGCAATGGTCTTAATTTATTGTGTGCTCTTGTGCAATGGAAAAATTTTCTCTGTAGAAGGTGACAAAATGTTTTAGCTCAGCATTTGAAGGAGGAATTAATTCTTTACTTAAAAACATCTGTCCTTTCATATGTTTTCCACGTGCCACAGTAATCTTGCTGTCGCCTTGTGCTCTGCCATAAAAGAGGAGTGTTTTTTATTTTTAGAAGCACAGTGTGATGATTTGAGCCGTGGTACTACTGGAGGATCTCCTACTGCTTTTACACCAGTTTAGAGCGGCGCTGCTGAAGGAGAGGAGGTGCCAGGCACTGCTGGAGACTGTGGGGTGGCTTGAGGGGCTTCCCCTGGGGAGCAGGGCAGTCCCCAAAGCTGCTGCTGCCCTCCAGGCTGTCCTGGGCCAGGCTTTGCTCTGCTCTGCTGTGTGGTGGGAGTGGGGCTGGGAGGACTGTCAGCTTTTTGTGTGGTGTCTGCGCTGCCCCTGACAGCTGCACTGTGTCCCACTGCACATGAGGAGCTTAGCGAGAGGCTCGTCTGGGGGAGATTAAAGATGGGCTATGACCTGGGCCTGGGCGGCCTGGGTGAGAGCAGATCCCAGCTCTGCATCATCTGCCTCCATGCTGAAACGTGAGCTGTAGGACCTAGGAAACAAATGTACTTCTCATTTTGTTGATCTGGTGATTTTTATTTGTGCAGACCTTGACAGGAAAATCCTGCAGAGAGCACATGAAACCTCCCCTTGTTTCCTTGCAGCCTGCTGGGCACAGGCCTCTGGAGCTTGTTTTGTGATGGAGTAACTGAGAGCCTGCCTTTACCATGTCTGCAGACAAAGAAGGACACTTAGACACCTTATAATGTCTGTAGTGCAAATGGTCTCAGTGGAGGATTGTAGTGCTATGAGTGAAGTCAAGATATTAAATGTGTTTGTGCTGTCATGGAGACATGGGTGGACTGGCTTACCTATTCTGGCTTCACCTTGTGTAGCATGTAAATACAGCTACTCTGTGTTTTTGTTACTTACGTTAGCTTTGTGGTTGACTGGTTTTGGTTTGTCAGTACAAAACAAGAGAAATGATGGTGTTGTTTCAATTGCTGCCACTCTAGGGAAATATTTCCCTGTTGGAAAAGCAAAAAGGCTAAATTGGTGTAAGGGTAGGAATAAATGTTAAGCAGAGAAGCAGGATGAGGAACTGTTGGTTCTGAGGTTTGGGGGATTTTTGTACAAAATGGTTGGGCAGGCTTAATTTCTTCCAGTTTCTTTTAAATGCCCAAACGTGCCAATAAAACCACAACAGTTGATTCTATTAACAAGGAAATAAATGCTGTAAAATCAATATTTACACTTTTATTTAGAAATAAAAGCAAAATTTGTTATTTGCAAAGGCCTGTTTCCGAAAGACTTGGGTTGATGAAAATATTTTTATTTTGAAAAAGCGTGTGATAGTTCAGTATTTTCTTGAAATAACAAGGAACTTAAAACTGACTGGAGAGAGTTTTAAGGCATGAGTTTATTTAGGCTTGAGGAAATTACAGTAACTTAAAAAATAAATTCAAATATTCTGTTGAACTTGGAGAGAAAAATCAGCACACTGAGTGGCGGGAGGCTGCTGGATTTATGCCTGAGGTGTGAGCCTTTGACAAAGCCAGCCTGCTCATATAGAGGAAATATTCTCTTTCCATTTAGTTCAGTAGAGTAACTATTCCATTCAAAATTAAGAGCAAATTGGAAGAGAAGACAGGAGAGCTTGTTTTCCATCTTCTGGCGTAAGACAGCAGTGGATGTAGTAGGTGAGGATGTACTAATTCTAAACATTGCAGTGCATGGTCACCAACAGAGTCAATCACATTGATTAAATATAAATAGAATTTATGGCAAAGTGCTGGAGCTAATGTAAGGATAATAGTTAATTTCAAATGAAAAATTCTTGAAGATCACTAACGCAGGATTTTTTTTTTCTTAAGGAAAAAACAAAACATAAACAAAAAGGCAACCTTGTTTTTTTTAATTTTTTTTTTTTTACATTGACACAAATGGTGCTTTAAACTGTTCTAAGTTCCTTCATTTAAATAGTGTGATGAAGGTAAGTGTCTGGGAAGGATATTTCCTTTTTATTTATTTTTATTAATATTAGAAAAAAGATACATTGGGCCATAGATAAGCACTATTTCTTCCGTTGTGTTTAGCTGCATTTTCTCATCTGCCCCTTGAAGTTAGAGACCTGTTTCAGTGTGTCCAGAGATGAACATTGTATCTCTATTTTGAAATTTCTTGTGGAAGCTGTGAACTTAGTGGCATTAATAATAGGGTAAGAGTAAAGGATCTGTACAAATATTTCAAGCTATAAACCTAATTTATTTATTTCTCTCTGGCATCCAAGTTTTCATCTGTGGCATGAGGGCTTTCTGTGTGTGTTTTTCATTCAGTTCTACTTTGTCAATCAAAGGCTTTCTTTTGCTTTAGCAACATTTTATCTATTATTTTTAAGTAATGATATGTTTTCTTTTGAATGGTTCTTTAATTTTTCCATAGCTCAGGAACAGAAACAGTAGGCAGAAGGCAACAGTTTATAAGGAAACTTTTAGAGTGTTTTTTAAACAAAGAATATAACAACTGGTTTCTCCCAGCAAAACCTCTAGATAGTTTTTTTTCCTGTTGTCTGTTTTGCTCTCTTGCTTTCCTTCAAAACACAAAAGTTGAGACAAAATCACACACACACACAAGCACGCACACACATGCACTCTCCCCTTTTCTGATTCCAAACAAAAAGAGAACCTCTACATCTTTATTTCTGAATCTGCTACTTTGGTGCGTGCTGATAGACCTGTCCATGAAGTTAAGTGTCAAGAAACTAATTTTAACAAAATTTAAATATGTGGTTACATTTAGTCCTACTAAGGCCAATACTGAGGTCTACATTTTGTTCTGAATATAAAGTGCTTTACTGAGTTGGTGTATGGGATATAAAGTGTCTGGCATTTGTCATGGGTGGTAGATGCATGTGTTCTCTGTCTAGAAATTGTATTTCTGATACTCTACTGATTGCAAATGTGATTCTAACAGTTTGGTGTATATTTAGCTATTCTGCACACTACAAAGAAGGAAATGTTAGTAATTCAAAAGATAAAGTACAGAAAATAATTTTGTATTGAATGGACATAGTAAGTTTGAAGGCTTGTAAACCTGTCTTTATTAGTAACCAGTCATATTCTTAAGTGTGAGTCTAGATACTGTTAAAATGTTTCAATGATGAAATTATAAAAACGCTTGTTGATGGCAAGTCAAACCAGAAATTTCAGGTTGCTTTTTAGATAACTTGTTCCTTGGTAGACTTTTTTTTCCCTTTATCACAAAGAAGAAGTGAGAACCAGATTAGGTTTAATGAAGCGCACAATAATCTACTGAGCAATTCTGCTTCTTGCATCTCTATTATATGGGTATGGCCTGTACTCAATATGGATTCAAAATGCAGTGCAGAGCTGTACCCAGAGCCTGTGCTTTCTGTGTGGAAGAGTTTCCCTGTCTGTACTAGCCAGGAAGATGACTATGTTTCATAGTTACTAGTTGTTGCTTTGGGCTCTTGGCAAAGTATCAGGGTAGCTTCTGCTGGTATAATGTTTGGAAGTGTCTCTCTTGCAAGAAGATATTTTGGCACCTTATTATGTGTGGTTTGGTCCAGCAGAAGAGCACGTGGGACGTGTAGTCTTCAAATGGAAGTGGTGTAGGAGTATTTATTTTAATCAGTTTTTAAACATGCATTATAGCATGGCTAAAAATACCTGCCTACTTCAGTAGAGTGAAGAACAGCACTGTAAATATAAATGTAGGTGGTGTGAATGGCTGAGAACTGGGTAATGTTTGCTATAGGCTTCTTTGGGCTGTTTTTTGTGAAAGAACAAAACACATGTGAACAACAGGCCATAGAATTTATTTTTTATTTGTGTGTTTATAAATAGCTGGATTTGGGATACAAAAAAGATAATGAACCAACACTGTGTTTTATTTGTTATGTTGGATAAGGTCAGGAGCGTGAACTGTTCAGATCTGACTCACTCTGACTGCACTGAATATGAGGAAACTACAAAGGCAGTTTTAAAACATGTGGCTACAAATAAATTGTCAGTGTTTGGTGATGCAGAGTCCACATAAATCTCTACATCTGGAACATGTGAACCCACAAGTATCTCATGTTAATTATCCTGTTTGACATTTCCAAAGCTAAAGAAGAATGATGGTTAGTTATGAATCATATCTTGCCATGCTGAAATGCCAAGCTTCGTTTTATTGCGATAGAGATTAAGGCCAACAGAGTCGTAACCAGTCTCAGCATCACAATTTTTGCTACTGTCAAACTGCTGATGCAGCATTTGCTTAATATAAATGAACCTTTGCACCTCTATAAAGTGCTTTAAACCTAGGAAAAATTTATGCCTTATCAAAAGGTTAATCCTGACAAATTATTGTAAATTATCTCCTGTCTGTGCGCTGCAGGTGCAGTGAAAATAATTCTGTGCTGCACAGGCCAGTGCCTGTTTCAGTGGATTGGAGTGTGTTGCTGTAGGTGCCAGCAGCACTGGGGTGGTTGTCAGGAGCAGGTTCATCTCACAGCCCTCTTGATGGGTCAGGTCTTGGAGTACCAGTTCTGCATGGGCTAACAAGCTTCATTTCTGCTGCTCAGTTTTAGATGGACTGTGTACCAGCCTTGTTTCAGCGAAGTGTGGAAAACATATGCTTAAATAACATCAGAATTCAATGGCATGAAAATGCTTCAATGAATCAGGACCCCAGGTTGAGTGGGATTTTTGGTTGGTTGGTTTGGTTTTCTTTTCTTTTAGGATAGCATCCACTTTCTCTGCGAGCTGCTGCAATCTTAGGCCCACTATGAATGCAGTGGGGGGAAAAAGTTGTCTCTGAAGCAGTGAGTGCTGGGTAGTCTTTTTCACTGTCGCAAAACCAATCCAGATTCAGGCGTTTAAGCATTGTGTGCTTGGCCAACCTCATAGTTCAGATTTAGGGAAGTTCATGAGCTCCAATACCTGTCACTTCCTTTAATGTCTATTTTGACTGAGAAAGATGAAGAAGTCTAACTGAAAACTGTATTTTTAATTGAATTTTAAAGTTTATGCAAAGGTGCAGCCTTGTGCCTGTAAAAATTGCATCTGCATTAACGTTTTATAGAAATGTGTTGTATTTCTATTACAACATATAAAGTATTTGTATTAGTATGAGATGGGATACATCACATTGGGATAAATTTCTGCAAATGGGGTGGGGGGATTTATGGTAGTTTTCTTGTAGCTGTAGGGGCATACAATCCTGAGCAGGATGCTGTGCTTGCTCCAAGTCATGTAAGCAGCTGCCAGACTCTTGGGCAACACAGTGGGTTAATAAGTGATGTAACTTCCACCTCAGCACTGTCCTGTGCCTTATGCTGATAAGCATTAACTAACCATTACACAAGGATACCCTCTCAAAAACGTTACAACACCGGATTTTTTGGTGGTGTTTGTTAATAACGCCTTTGGCAAGTGTGAGACCTGCTTGTTATATAGCTTGAAAATGCAGGTATTCACTGTCTCAGCACTACCCTTATCATTTTTTCCCTCTTTCTGAGGCAAGAAGGATGTTTGTTAGAGGTGTGATATGTTTTGACAAAAGCTTTGCTTTATCGTCATGCAGCCAATAGGACCCAGAGTATGCCCAGCAGATGTCTGCAAATCTGAACGAGAGAATCAGAGCTATGGCCTCAGTTTTCCTCTGAAATACATCGTTTTGAAACAAATGTTAGGTTCACTGCTCTTTCAGTACAGAAACAGTCAAGGCCCCATTTCCCACCTTCCTGCAGAGTGCTTCCTTCACCCACTCCCATGGTCTGTTTTTGTGGGGTGTCATTTTGCTGAGGGGATTTCAGTCTGCAGAAGGGAGAGGGAGAGAGAGCTCCTACCGTGGTGCAGGCCTGCATTCCCAGGGCCTGCTATTGTTAGCTCTTCCTCTCCAGCAATCCCCTCTCTCTCTCTCTTCCTCTCTTTATTTATTTCTTATAGAACAACTTTTTCAGCATTTTGCTCCTTGCCAGTGTGGCTGGTGATGTCTCCTCTTTTGCAGTGCCTTATTTTCCTCCCTGTCTCCTTGATTGAAGCTCTCTCTTTAATGTCTTATTGTATCTACCCAATTCCATAAATTCTTTTTCTGAATTCTTATTCCTTCCCCACAAAAAGCCCCTTATTGTCAAAGGAGAATGTGTTTTTGCCTGACCTCTGGACAGCTGTTCTATTCAAAACCTCTCCCCTGGAGTAAGAGGCATCCCACAATTCATCGCTTTTTTTTCTTTGCCATGGTAAAAGCTAAAAGAATGTTTAACAAAGACCTGCAATTGGTGATGGGGGTGGGAAATGGGAGTGTAACTTAATAGTTTCAGAAAACTAATGAATAATATAAGCCTTTAAAGAACCTTTTTGAAAGCATTAACCCTGTTCATAAGCAGCTGGTAAAGCAATAAACTAGCAGGATTTGATACAAATATCTTATTTGGACCTCAGTGCAAGTAATATATTTTAATTATTTAATATTCCAAAGATTTCTTTTTCAGTGCAAGGTGGCATGAAATTAAAACACATATTACACATTGTGGGTTGATAATGGCTAGGTGAATGATGGATTGCATTGCATTTTAGAGATTTTGGAGCCAGAAATGTCATACAAATACAAATTGAGGGCAACACATTTAGAAAAATGGTTTTTTTAGTTGCATTTATCCCCTAAAGCCATTATGTTTTCCTTTAAAGATTTGTACGTTTGATAAACATGATTTTGGTCATGGGAAGCATTTGTGGTATGGATTTGGATCCTAGTCTGAACAAATTTGTTAGAGTGCTGTGCTGAAATTGGTGTTTTAAAGGAATGCAGTCGAATTAAAATAGTTTTGTGTCGGTTTAAATGTTAAAAAACATTTTGACTTCCTCTCACTTTTAGTGTAGTGTTATGTCAAAGCAAGACGAGGAATAAAATGCTCTGTTCTAAATCGTTTGCTAGTTGAACGGGCACCTTTGACAGCCTTTCCTGCACGGTGGGTCCCGCTGTTTTCTCACAGTGGTCACTTGCTTTTTTTTGTCTGAGAGGCCTTTTCGTGGGGGCGGGAGCCTGGTGACAAATGCTTCTGGTTTTGAATGCATTTAATTTCAAGTGCAAACCTGCACTGTTGCAGCTTTACGTGTCAAGCCGTGCGGGCGATGAGACTGCCACTTTGAAATGCTGGTGCTTCTCATCTCTCGGTGGCTGCATTCCCATCCCTGCGCGGTGCCACATGCACGTACAGACACACCTTTGGTTCTTGGGAGGCTCTTGGAGCGCTGCAACTGCCTGATGCCTTCCTCGCTGCCATGTGCATCTGAAGCCCCTACTCCCTGTTTTAGGAGATACCTCTCACCCTTGCCCATGTACCCAGAGTATCTGGGTCTGGCGCAGGAGCCTGGCCCAAGCCTCATGGCTGTGCTTTATTGCCAATGGATTCCCCTCCAAAGGAGTCACTGCGCTTCTTTGCCAGAGCCCTTTGCTTCCCGAAGGGCGGGAGGGCGGACAAAGGATCCCCCAGCCAGCCTGGGATCGCCTGGACCCGGGCATATGCATATGAATGGGGCTGTACATCTGCATTTGCTCCAACCGTTACTCCATTGTCACCGATTCCTGTAATGAAGAGTCCCCGGGTATTCATTAACGTGCGTGGCTTCATAAACATCTCTGCTGCAGAGTTCTTAGCCACTGCTATTTCTGTGGTAGAAATGATAAATGAAAAATAATTTTTAAATTTTATGTAATAATAGTTATTATTAAACAACTGTGTATTTAATAATAAATTTAATTTTCAATTTTTATTATTGTTTATTTAATAACTAGTCAACATGTAGAAAAGCTATAAACCAGAGTGGAGAGAGTCATGCAAAACAGTCATTGTGAAGTTATGCATTTCAAAACTGTCCTCTGGTGTTGTGGTGATGGTGATGATTTTTTCACCAGTGATGAAGCAAGCATTTCAGTGAAAGCCAGGCTTTTCCAGTCACGAGTCCTGTTTGCTGCGCTGATCTCTGGTGTGTTTGCAGGTACATGGCTCACATCACTTAATTTCTTTGAGTGAGCTTGTTCAGCAATTTTGCAAATTAACTCCAAGGTATCTTTTGTGTTTTCCTGTTGCAAGGTAGTGTGAGGAAGCCTATTTATGCCGCAAAGGTTTGAAGCGTGTTAGAGTTCTATTCAGTGGTGGTTACGTGGAGCCTTGCATTGTGTCCCACACCAGCAGCCCCTGCCTAGGGACTGAGAAGGAGCTTTGTGAAAGATGACAGTAGGCTACCAGATGCATTCAAAGCAAGGGCTGCCGAGCATTACCCCATCTGCTTTGAGTAGAGCAGCAGGGTTTTTAATGCCCACATATTCATTATATAGAGGGAGTGGCTACATGTTTAATACAGGTCCTCATTAATTTTGTGTAGCCCACTGGAGTTCTCTAGTGTAAGTATGAAGAAATAAAACTCATAATGATCTCTTCTGTTCCTTCAGCTTGCATCTGCTCCACAGGACCCTCACCAGGGCTCTTTTTTTTTTTTTTTTTTTTTCCCTTTCAGGCTGTAATAGGAAGCCTTTAGGAACCCTGTAAATGTTTCCCTACCTGTGCAACAAGGACCTGCATGTCAGGCAGGGGACTGGAGGCACCAGGCAATTTGGTGAAATTATATTCTTTCTGTGCTGCATGAGGGTGCCGGGCCAGCTGGTGCCAGGTGGCCTGCTGCTGGAGTAGCAGGGGATGTGAAAAATAAGGCCTGGCTTTCAATGGCAAGTATCTATCCTCCTAGGCTTGCAGTCTCTGCAGGGCAGCTGTCTCCTCTCCAGTGAGCGCCAGATTTGCAAGGTTTGAGTTTCGAGTAGTCTTGTAGGGATTTGGAAAAATGTGTGACCATCCCCCAGAGACGTGATAGCAGCCTCTGACATGCAAATTCAAATCTCACCATCTCATTTTCTGATTGGTGCCAAAGTCTTTCAGGTCTCAGCATGTAGGCACTAGTTGTGCTGCAGTGTGGCATTCACATGCTTATGGAATTAGTCACTTCCAGAGTCACTGTAGTGAAAGAAACAACCACAGAGCTGATGCAAGAAGAGATGCTCTTGTGAATTTTCTAACATTACAAATAGTAGAGAGATACTGAAACATAGCAAGAGACACTTTTCCATCTTTCCCTATCTTTAAAAGGTGGGGTTTTTCTTTTTTTTTTTCCCTCCTCTGTGATTCAGGGGAAAAAATTCAGGATATATCTCAAATATTGAATTAAAGTATCAAATAATTTGTGTGATAGCTGGAGATCTTATAGCTCTTTATCACAGATTTTTTTTCCCTCTCTGCTCACTGCCTATTGAGATTGTTGTAACTGAGGCAGTAAAATTACGTCTGCCGTGAAAGACCTGGAGTTTTGAAGCCTTTGGGTAGGACACCAGAATCAGGTTGTGAATTCCTTGTTTAGTCTTTATTCCTGACCTCTAAAGCAACCGAGGTGGAGGAGGGGCGTGCTGGCTCCCAGAGCTCACAGGTCCAGATCTGTTCAGTGCTTCCCTGTAGATGCCAACCTGCTCTCACTGCTTGGATGTATGATGATAGAGATACCAATGTTGCAAACCCCAGGTGTTGAAGAGTTCTTGACTTCTTTTTACCTCTCACTTTGGATAGTAGTACCTGCAGAAGGAAAACTGGTTGTCTAGTAGCATGCCTACTGGCGTGTGCTTATTTATGAGTGTAGATTGTAGGGCAAACAAATGTAGATTGCCAGCTTTTAAAGTGAGGTGCTGAATAAACAAAGTTGGATTTATGTTCTCTTACTTTAAAAATGCTGTTAATTTCCTGTAAGGTGAATAAATATAAAATCCAGGCAATTACTTTCTGTCCTAGCACATTGCGTTATGGTTTAAATGAATACATTGAGGGTGAACAGTGGTGAAGGTGGCAAGGGCATTTGTTCTTTTCTGCTGCCTCAGCTACACAGATGGCAGTCCTTGGGCAGGAATGGGATGGAAGAGGATGGTGTCCTACCCCTGGCAGAAAACTGCTGCAGCTTCCTTGTCAAAGCCCTCATTTACTGCTATAAACCTCTTCCTCTCCCCTCCTTTATAGGTAGAGACAAGCTTTCAGGCTTTGTCTGCTGAATGCTCCAGCTGATTCTTTTAGTAAGACAACTTATGTGAGTAGTGCTGCTTGTCTGCAGATGGCACAACATATATGATGAAAGTAAGAGAGAAAATACCCTGGGAAATGGCATGAGTTGAGGTCTATTTGCACACAAGCAGTGTGCAAAGGTATTAAAGAAAATTGCACTGAAGCAAGTTTCAACTGCCAGGCGGATGATGCGGGCTGTGATCTTTATCAGCCATTATCAGGGACTAACCTAAAAATTAGGCATAGTACAAGCTTACCCTTAGGTAAGCCTTTTGATTTCTGTGCATACTGTGGAATGGGTATTTACATTTTGTTTGTCCCTTGTTGTTCCTTGTTTACACTTACGTTTCCATGTTTTGTGAATGTAGGTCACAACCACAGACTATTTTACACTGCTTTTAATCATGAAAAATGCATGACAAACCTTGAGAAGACTGTCTCCCTGTATAGTAAGTGTTACTGGTAATAAGCAAAAAAAAAAATACTTCAATCCCTTTTGTCCCTTTATATTGGGGTGGGAGGAGAATAGAACATTAGATGAATTTTATAAGATCTTTATTGTGTCTGATGTCTGTAAATCTATGATGCTGGTTGGCTGGAGTGCAAGTCAGTCCATTAAAGAAATGTCAAGTGTAATTTTGGAAGAGATATGTTTTAAGACAATACATGCATAAAAAATAGCATAAGGAATTTGCCTCTGGGTTGCTGTGAGGGTGACACGTTAATTGTCACAGATGAAGAGGTAGACCTTCCTTGGAGCTCATGATTTTGCTGTTCATGATTTATGAGTCTTGCCACTCATTAGAGGGGGACACGTGCTATTCTCATAGCATTCAAAAGATGATCTGTCTTTCCTTAATCCGCTGGCGACAAACTTGTAACTTTCTGAGATCTATCAGTGCCTTAATATTACTTCTCCTAAACCGTGCTTTCATTTGGTTTCTAATTGAGCAGCAAGTGCAGCTGGGTTTTTAGTTCTCCCTTTTTTCCTTCCTTGTGAGAACCGTTGCTTTATGACAAATATTGATTCCCCCCCCCGCCCCTTTCTGTCAGGATGCATTGAAATGCAGACAGTTAAACCAGTGGTTCTTGTATAGTACATAATAAATCATATCTTGTCTATTTTTTTCCTTTATACTTCCTGTTCAGTTTGTTCAGTTCAGCTCGGTGGTGAGATCAGCTAGATGATGCTGTTGTAGCAGAAGCAAGATGGTGATGCTGTGGAAAGCACTCCCCCTCCCCCACAAACATTTATTGCAGCTCAGGTTGTTTCTCTGCCAGTATTCATCTTGGTCTGCACTTTTTAAAATTTTTTAAAATTATTATTTCTTTTTTTTTTTTCCCCTCTACACAAGCATGCTTTGCTTATTAGTTGAGAAATGCTGCTCTTGTCCTGAAGGTGATGGTGGCCCTCACCTGTGTGTTTAACTACAGGAAGAACAAGAGATGTTGTAGAAGGAAGAGAAATGAAAGTTTCACATGGCCCTTCTCTCCAAGCCTTGACAAAGACTGCCTGGTGATGTCTCCCTGCCTCCTCTAGGCATTTCTGTTCAAATTCTACCATTATAGCAGAATGCATTGAATTTTAGATGTATAGGGCACTAAGATAAAAAAACCTTCAGCATGAGAATATAGTGCCCAGGCACATCTTTGTTCATTGTGCTGCCTCCAAAACCAAACTTGAAGGTTTTCTTGTCACTATAAGATGTTCTTGTTTAGTAATGTGTTAAATAGGATGTCATATGTTTTTTCACTCATAAGGTTGGGTGTGATTGAAATGCTGTAATTGATTCTTTACACGATTTTTTTTCCCTACATAGACTAGGAGTCAAGCAAGATTGAGGTAGTTTTTCAGAAATTACCCATCACCAAAAGACATGTCCTGCTAACTTTGTTCTTCAAGTGCATTTGAAATGTACTTCTGTGTCATATGTTGATTTTTGTATATACTGCGTGACAATCAAATTAATCCTCTTCAGAAGTAAAGTCTAAATAGTAAGATCTTTATTCCTGAAATAGTCCTATGGATTCTGCATACCATCACGTGGTTTATCTGGTGGTCTCGTGCCACTACAGAAGTGAGAGCATCTCTGGGCTGGTATGGCTGGGCATATGGGAGCTACCTCATGAACATTATGTCCAATTGACTTTCTCCCTGGAAGGGAGAGGGTAAGGTGCCACAGGCTGAATATTCATCTTGGGGCTGGAACTTGCCCCAGACAACTCTGTCTTTTGCCTGTTTGTTAGTGATTTATTCCATCCCTTCAGTAGCCTTAATGTTGTTTGAGTGTTTGTAGGAGTTTGTGTTTATTTATTTAACATCTGGCTTGTGTAGCTCCTCACTTCTTTGCCAGAGTCAAAAAAGGAGCTGTGCAACTTTTCATCACTAGTTTTCATATAGTCAGTATAAAGCCACCAGACTTCAAGAATATTTCATGGTTTTGAGACAGTACCTGTCAATTCAAACGTACATTGTCTGTGTGTTATTTCCAGGAGAGATTTATTTTTAAACTATATGTCATTCTTCTGAAACAGAACACCCATAACAATGTTTTTGTGCCTGTATGTGTGGAGAAGAGTGAAAGTTGTAATTGTGCATTTTCCTGATGCTGCAGGTTCCTGAAAAAGTGCTGAGTCCAGCATGGTCAAATTGCTTGTGACTGATTGATCAGTGGTATTTTTTAGCCCTTCGTTAATTTTCAAGGATTTTAAAGCATGCATTTGAGTTTTTTTTTTTTTTCCTTCTAGTTGATGATGGTAATTCATCTCACATTGTTTCAGTCACTTCTATCTGTATTTTACTGTAGAGTATTTCTAGAAATTCTGATGTTCTTGTGTTTTTTCAGATACATAAACTTAGCTTTATTTACTGCAGGTCTGTAATGTGTTTCCATTTTATTTTTGCTTTTGTATGACTTCCTTTTTTTTTATCAGATAAAACATATATACCATGTTTGGTTTATAAAACTTGATTTTTGAAATGCTGGTATATTCCAGGAGCTTTCAAAACATGCTGTAAGGTGATACTACTACTCTTCATTTCTAAAGCTGAAATTTCTTCCGTTTTTCAGTCAGTGAAGTGACTGGTGGACTTGATGGTATGTGTGTCTTGCTATTTGGACTGTAGTTTCCCTTCTGTTTTCCAAGGATTTTCTTATATTTTTGTTTTTTTCTTTTTTAGAATACTTTGAACGTTGTTATTGTATTTCTTGCTGTAAACTAATCAGAAATCATTCAGTGTTACAAACACAGTCATAGCATAAGAATAGAAAAATAACTCCAGAAAACCAAAAAATCCACTTTAAACACAGTGACTATGACTGATTAGCATTCATTTAATGGCTGTAAAAGAACTTGTTTTCTCTAAAACGGTGCTAAAATTCATACTAATAATCTGTTGTGTTTCACAAATGGTATTCCCCAATTTAATGCTCCCATTAAAACCATGCACTGCTTGTGCCTCCCTCACCTTCCCCCATCCTCTGTGGCAGCTTGGAGAGGAGAACTGGAGGCACAAAAGGTAGAGATCATGGGCTGAGATAAGAACAATTTTAGTGGAAACAGCAATGAGATAAGAAAAGGAGCAGTATCAGCAACAATATTAATAACAAAAGTGTAGGAAAGAGGGAGAGTGATTCACAGGCAAAATGCTCCCCAAGCCAACCTGACCCGACAGCAGCCATACCACCCTGACCACTCCATCCAGCTTGGATGTGGGACCATCCCACTGCTCTTTCTGCCAAGGTTACTCATCCAGAAGGAGTCCCTCCTTGCTGGAAGAGACTCCCTACTTCCCACCCCTGGCAGTGATGTGAGGTGGTATGGAATAACCTCCCAGTCCCAGCCACATTCCCTCGTGACTACTGCAAATATTAACCTTGTTTTGGCTGGAGCCAGGACATCTGTTAAACCCGACTGAACCACGTGGGCAATTTAGAGAAGACTTTTTCATTGGCTCTCTCAGAAAAAGCAGAAATATGTTTAAGATTGTGAAAAAGGTGCCTTCAGTGTACAGAAAATTGAGATGTGCTTGCCAAATAACTTAAAAATGTGAAAGTGAATAAAAACACGTAATAAAATCTAGGCAATTGCAGAAAAAGATTTAATGGCCAGAAAAGCCAAGCTGTTTTCAGAATTGTATGAAATACAGTAAGTAACTGACTCTGCATCTACCTAATGCTCTTATCACAATTGCATATCAGACTGATACTAATCACTTCAGTTTCCCTTGATAGCTAATACAACATCACAAAATACAGCACTTCATGCTATGTTAGTGCTTACTCTGTTAATAAATCTTGCTTTTATTGTCCATTAGAAGTTAAATAGACTAAAACTGATTTTCTGCCGCAAAGCATTTTCCAGTCGAAACAGAACTCTTTAGCTGATGTTACATTTAGCATAAGCTGTTTCCTAAGTTCTTAAAACACATCTAAAGTGCTTGTTTATACATGGAGAATATGCATAGAGAAGATGTGTTAGTAGAATTGCACCCTACTCTTGACCTTGGTTTAATCACAAGGTAGAGTTTCCAGTATAAGTGAAACCATAGTTTTCACTCTTAAGTGGCAAGAGGTGGTGATCCATGACAGCGCAAGAGACTGACATGAGTTCCAGGTTTGTTTCTGTGTTTTATGCTTAAGGCAGTGATAATGGAACTGTTCTGGCCTAAATGAGTGGGGCTCTCATCTTCATTTATGTGCTTAATTTTAGAACTGCGTGTAGTCAGGCTTACTTGTATGGAAATGCTCTGTTTGTGAACTTAATTTTTTAAATTTGGTACACCCAGACATTTTGTGATCTTGTGTATTGTTATTTATAGGCACTGGGAGTCTTTGTCATGGGCAGAGATGCAGTTTTGAGTTTTGGTAGAACTTTGCAAACTTAAAGGTAACTCTTGCCCCACAGAGTTTACAGTGTAAGTGTTGTTGCTGCATTTGTGACTGCTTTGGAGCTTGCCGGAAAAGGGGCTATTCTGTGTTTGTGCAGAGGGGCTTCTTGAAGAGTCCAGTCTTCTGCAAATGCTGGACTCCACTCACAAACACTTCTGTGCAAGATAATGATTTTGTTCCACTCCTTCCCTACTGAAAGCAACCAGTACACCATGAAAAATGCAAAAACCTAACCAAAATTAGGGCTTATTTTAACTTTCTGCTGGTTTTTTTCCTGCTTGTTTCTGTCTCTTTCTGTTTGTTACAAAGCCCAGGAAATAGCTTGCCGTGAAGCAGTGCACTCAAAAATTTGCAACCAAGCATAAAGCTTTGCGACCTCCTAAGGTGCGAGTGTCACCGTTTCCCAGTTCCCAGGGTGGCTGTGCTGCCAAGCCAGCTGTACCTGCAGTACATCTCAGGATGGACTGGCAAGACAAATTTCTTAACCATTCACTTGCTCTGGCTTGGAGCAGCCTTGGGATTTGCAGTCCCTCATCCTTTCTAGTGCTGTGCTCTTTTTCTGCAGCTTCAGGAGGGAAGGAGTCTCAGTTTCAGGGTCATGGAGAGCTGGCAGAAGTTTGCAGGGTAGTAGCAGCACAGGTTTTCAGTCTTACACAGTTGCTGCTGTGAGGCACGTGTGATGGGTATTAAGGCCACTGTTAAACTGTTGTCTTATGCTAGAAGCAGAGGCCAAAATACTCGTTTTCTGTCTAGAAGACCTATGTGTTCTGTGCTTGGTCATCTGAGTGGATGACATACAGTTATAAAACTTTCATTTGAAAATACCATCAGATCATATTTATGTTACTGATGATGGTATTTACATGCTGTATCTCTTCAAAGGGGTTTGTGAACTACGTTCTCAAGGAGGTGGCAGAAGTCTGTGTCACAGGAACTCAACAATAATTCCGGTTCATCACCAGCAGCAGTGCTCCTCATAGTGTTAGGGGGTAGCAGATAGTTCTGTGGAGCAATGCTTTTGGGATTTTATCTTTAAAAATAGAGTAAGAGAATTTAAGGGGTGGTGGTGGGGAGACAGAGCTCTATATAAACACAATATAAAAAAGACATTACACTATTAGGGAGTGTCAAAGGAATGCCATAAGGATGGGGAATGGCCTTGAGGGGAAGCCCTAAGAGGAATGCCTGAGGTCACTTGGGTCTGTCAGCCTGGAGAGGAGGAGTCTGAGGGGAGACCTCATAGCAGTTACAACTTCCTTGTGAGGAGAAGAGGAGGGGCAGGCACTGACCTCTTCACTCTGATGACCAGAGGATAGGACTTGAGGAAACGGCATGAAGCTGAGTCAGGGGAGGTTTAGGTTGGATATCAGGAAGAGGTTTTTCACCCAGAGGGTGGTTGGGCACTGGCACAGGCTCTCCAGGGAAGTGGTCAGATGACCGAGCCTGACACAGTTCAAGGAGCATTTGGAGAATGCTCTCAGACACATGGTATGACTGTTGAGGTGTCCTATGCAGGGCCAGGAGTTGGACTTGATGATCCTGATGGGTCCCTTCCAACTCAGGATATTCTACGATTCTGTAAGGTGAACTAGACTGTGTTATCACAAGAATTAGTATTTGCTTCAGGGCACTCGTTACCCATTGTGTATTTTAATTACATCTTGAGAAAGGCTTGTAGAGTGAGGAACCACACAATAGAGAACCTTTTAAGCCATAGATTTTTGTTCAACTGAAAATTCCCCTTCACAAATGTAAGGAGTGTATTTCTTTTGAAACAACTGCATCTTTGAACTGATCATCAGTGTTAGTAGGTAAAACTGTGTATTTATGTAGCACATGGAGAAGAACAAAGAGCATGCAGAATAATGTTAGGTTGATTATGCGTTGCTTTGCTTACTGCTACCCAGCTCATTTCTTGACCATTTTTTTAAATGACTTAGCTACTTGAATGTTTGTTATAAAATGAGAACTTCATCTTTTTCTTCTAGAAGTATGATCACAAAATTTTCATGTGGCATAAACCACATTTTACCTTCTGCGTATTTATTACAGACCATGCTCTAAAATGTCAAGGTAATGAGGCAGGAAGAGCGACTGTGCTGTGCGAACAAGGAGGAGGCAGGATGAGGTGTGAACTAAAGGTGCTAGCTTTCTGAACTAAGAAACCCTTCAGCCTCATGTGAAGGCAGGGATGGACCCATACCTTTGTATAATACAGGTCATAAATGGGGATTAAGTCTTCAGTTCTGTTTCATCTCTTTTTCTCTGAGGATAATTTCATTAAAGTCATTTTGGATCATAGATTTTTTTATGTACACTAAGCATGTCTTGAAAGAGTTCTCATGCAGATGCAAAGGTTAGAGCTGAGTAATGAGCAGAGCTGAGTCTGCTTGAGCATTTTATGTTCCCATAGAGGTTTTGTCTCCTTTGCTGCAGATTTGGATCTCAACTTTCCACATGGTAGGCAGAAATTGTATGGGTGGCATTTGTTTTTGCTTTGAGACTTGGCTGTGCTTTACTCGGCTTGTTTCCTACCTCTGCTCTTGATTTCTGCATCAAGCACATCACTAGTGTTATTGGGTCTGAACTCTAACATATTCCTTTTCTCATTATAATTTCTATCTTTAAAATCCCTTTGCTACCCTTGCAAATTCAATCAGTGCAAAACTATATTTATTGAAAAATAATAATGCTCAACCACTCAACACATAATATGGACTCTCACTCTTGTGGTTGGCTGGACCTGTGGTACAAAGATCTCCACACAACATTTTTTTCTTTTTTCTCAAATATGCTTTTGTTTTCCTATTCTCTTTTGCCAAACTGTTGGCACTCCAGTTTCAATGTAGGGCTAGATACATCTTTAATTTCCAAATATTTGATGGTGTTTCCATATCTTAACTGTGGTGTTTTCAGCCTTTTATATTGACAGCTCACTGTTTTGTGTAAATTAGCAGGGGAAACCTACATACTTTGGCAAGTCAGAGAAAGGTAAATTGTGTTTTGACAGTTGTACAGACTTTGAAAGATGCTTTGGAACATGGTGAATTTTAATGACTGAGATGGTTAAGGCAGCTCATAGCTCATCTGATTGCTTCAGACTCCCTACCTCCAGCCCTGCAAGTGCAACTTTATTAGTTTGCAGGAATCTGTTGTTTTAAAGTTGCCTCTGCAACTCTGAGTGCATTATGCAAATTGAGATTTTCTACCTCGGGAAGTAGAAGTAGGGGGATTCCAAATTTACATATGTCACCCTGAAGTTGAATGAGTAACTTTGACTTTTTGTTTGATTTTTGTGGTCTTTCTTGATTGTGAGCCTGAATACATATTGTGTGTGTGGATGAATTGCAGGCACCAGAGTTAAACTCTTGTTTCTCTTCAGGTGCAGTATTGCTGTAGCAATTTTTATATTACTGATTTTAAAATAAGTTGCATTCAGGAAAAAGTAGTTGATTCATGGGTGTGATACATTTCATGAGAACTCAGTGTATGGCCATCCTACTAGTAACACAGTCTGCCAGTTCTATATTTTTCATATCTAAGTGCTTGAAAAAGACTAATTTACTGCCTTTTTTTTTTTCTCACTTCCATAAAGAAACGTTTCCATTTTTGGTCTAATTAATGAAGGAAACACATTATTTCCTAAGAAAATAACTGCTAAATACCTCTGATATCCTGGTATCAGGTCAGTATGCTTAGTTGACTGTGACAATAGGGGACAACTTGTCAATCCTGTTTGAAAATTTGAGTTTGAGCATTGGCAGTCATCTTTGTGGAGGTCCAAAAGGAAGCTGCTCAACATTTTGTTTGATAAATTTTCCTGTAGCCTTTTGCACAGAGAGGTACTTATGATTTCATAAAAATGAATATATAAGCCCATAATATGTGATTCATAGTTAGAAAGAGAAAATAGTCTTATATTCTTCTCAGTCCCAAAGCAAAAAATATTGCGTAGGCTGATGTCCCTAAATGAGGAAAATGAAGGCAGAGTGAAAATTAGACCAGCTCCCAATAGTTTCCTCATGCTTTTAACAACTTTTTTTAGCATCTTTAAATTCTAAGTGTGAACATACTTTATTTAAGAACGTGTGACAGAAGGCATAGGCTTTTATTTCCGTTTTCTAGCAACCCACACTTTTCAGATGCTTGTGGATATTAGTATGAAGTGCAGTTTCCATGGTAGGAAAGTAATTCCCAGCAGTGTTTGAGGAGTGGAGAAAGGATCTGGATTTATGTATTCCATTTGAGCTGAGTTTCTGAGTTCTCCTTCTTGTTTAGCTAAAATAGGTGTCATTTTTTCAGTTCATCAAAGTAGCTTTCTTCATCCCATAATGATCCAAAGGGTGCAATGCTTTGCAATCGAAGTTACAAGTTGCAGTCATTCATTGCCATGTTAACAGTTCAGGAGTGAAGTCAGAGCGCTGAGAATTGGTTTGTGTTGCGGGAAAAGCCTGAGGGCCCAATTGGAATTAATTTCAGATAACACCAAGTCAAAAGACTGTCATCCATAGTATTTTCAGCACTTCATCTCTTGGTCCCTGTTCCATCAAGGGGGCATAGTGGAGCTGATCTGAAATAAAACTCCTGAAACATGCTGTGTGCCAAATGTTGAGCTCTTAAGATCAACCATGTTGCGCTACTCATCCGCTTCCAGTGCGCAGCCTGATGAGATAATGGAGGAGTAGCCAGGAGGCTGCCTGAGTGGTCTAGAAATAGAGTGAGAGGAGCAATATAGATTGAAATTTCTTCTCTAGCTTGGATGAACTCTCTGGGAAAGTTTGTTTTTTCTGGACTTTATGGAGATTTTTGTCAAGTTGTAACAGTACTTCACTTGGAATACTACTTTGGCTTTGAGTAACAATATTTAAATTAAACAAGACTTCTTTTTATTTGAAATTACTAGATTGTGAAGTTTCTGGAACTCCTCTCAGTGAATTTTGGTAGTTGCCAGCTGGCTTCTCTTCTGTGATGGTGGATATAATGTGTTTTACTTCTGACTTTTTAAAGTTCATTACAGAATGGAGCAGTTTAAAATTTAACACCATTGCTGCTACAGTAATGCGGATAAAACACCAAATATTCATTATTAATAACCACTTAAGCACAGTTAGCATTTCTCTTGCTTTGATATCAGGTAAGACTGTCACGCAAAGCTTGCCTTCAATGCATTCTTGCATCAGCTGTTTCAAAGCCTTCTGGTTATGAGCAGTGCTTTTTGTTGGTTTTGTGAGTCCAGATACCAATATAAACAAGTGTACTTCTGTTGAGCTCATGACCCCAATCATAACTGCTGTGACCCTGCTTGGGGGTCATGACCCCTTTTTTGGGATTAGCTGTGTTGGAACAATCTCAAAGAGTTGTCCTATGCTAATACATCAGGGGGCAAATGCAAGTAACTGTCAAGAAAGCAGTGAAACAGATTAATCATGCAGAGGCATTAAAAAATAGTGGTAGCTTCTGCATGTTCAGTGTCTTAGAAACAAATTCTGTTTTACTCCCCATGGATTATATACCTTCTGTTTAAGAATAAAATACCAAGAGCCCGCGCATCATAAACGCATTTACGAAAATACACAAAAATCAACCAGCGCTAATTTCATGCAAATACTTATATTTCCTTTGGAAAGTAAAAGAAAGGCTTTAAAGTGAACATCATGTACACAAGCCATTTCCTCTCACTCTTGCTCAAATTCACTAGCCTTCCAAAGACAGGGATGCTGTCTCATGTTGAGAATTTGTGTCAAAGTTCAGCCTGAAAAGGCTCATATTATAATCCTTAGACTAGTGATTTTGAATGAAGATAGTGATGGCACTGCCTTTTTAATATCCATGAGTGTAATTTTTCTGTCTTTTTGAAGGAATAAACTTGAGTATATTGTTCCAACATCTAATTTCTGCTGTAATTTTCATACTGTAGTAAAGATTCAGTAAGTACAGCTCTCTTGGTCTGTGGGTGTAGTTTAGTCCTATTCTGGATTAATTTACGTGCTCAGCCTTTTTTAAGTTAATGAGGCTTTGTTACTTGAGAAGGGTGACTGTGTCAGTGTCTAGGGAAAAGCTCTTCTTCTGAAACAGAAAATTTAACACTGATTCAGGTTGGTGATGCTGCTTGTGTTATTTCATATGCCTGTCTGTATTAGTGGCACTGCTGGACAGGCTTTGCCTTGGCTCTTATAGATGTGGATGAAGGCCTATGCTTCCTTTTCCAGAGGTGCAGGAAACTCAGTTCAGTCACCCTGCTCTCCATGCTGGGACTGGCAATGTGTCTTGGAGCTGAGGACAAGGAGTTCACCCCCATACTTGGTCATTACACACATAGGAAGGACATGGGCATGTTGGAGCGAGCTCAGAGGAGGCTGCCAAGATGATCAGAGAGAGAGATGGAACACTTCTTATATAAGGAAAGGCTGAGAGAATTGGGCATGTTCAGCCTGGAAAAGGGAAGACTTTGGGGTGACCTAATTGTGGCCTTCCAGTAACTTCCACCTGAATGGAGCCTACAAAAAAGATGGAAAGGGACTTTTTACAAGGGTAAGTAGTGACAAGATAAGGAGGAATGCATTCAAACTGTAAGAGAGTAGGTTTAGATTAAATATTAGGAAATAATTCTTTACTATGAAGGTGGTGAGACAGTGATATGGGATGCCCAGAGAAGTTGTGGAAACTCCATCTCTGGTAGTGTTTGAGGCCAGGCTGGATGAGACTAAGCAGACTGGTCTAGTGGAAGGTGTCCCTACCCATGGTAGTGGTGCTGGAATCAGATGATATTTAAGATTTCCTCCTACCCAAACCATTCTATGATTCTATGACCTCTGACTTGTATGCAGGGATAGGATGGATGTAGGGCTAGTATCTTTTGACTCTTCTGAAGATCACCTCTGTTAGTAGTGTGATGCATTGCTGTAGTTTTTGTTCAGCTTCTCAAAATAATCAGTGATACTGGCATTCAAGAGTTTTCTTTGTGCTTGTTACTCTGTTGAAGGCAGCATTTTCAGATGAGACCTTTCATTCATCCTTTTATAACTTGTTCATCTTTTCCAAGCCAGCTGTTGTAGTGTGCATGTCCTTTTGAGTCTGTAGTTGCTCCACAGAGATCCACTGACTGGCACTTGAGTTTGCAATTGAGAGATTTTAACAGGTCCAAAAACATCGGGTTTATAGGACTCTAGAGTAGTTAAAATGTCTTCTAGGAAAAATATTAGCACTTCAGGGCTTTCAGTCTTGAGCATTACTAAGTGTCTTTTGCGCAGTGCATGGGGTTTAGGGTGCTATTTACTGAGTGTCTTTCTGAATATTGAGAGCTTTGTCTTGGTGCTTGCTTGTTTTATAATTATTTCTTAACATGTTCTAATTTGAATTTGTTTGTTAGACTGCCTTTGCAAACCTCTAATAATTTTCACTGTTACTTGTTAAAATTAGAGGGCAATTATAGCTGTGGTGGAAAAAAATAACCTGCATTATTATGATGCCTATCTCATGATGTAATCCTGCTAATATAATTACTCCAGTGATACTGAAGTAAATACTTTGGCTGTCAAATGCAGCTGATCACAGTTAGAAGAGAGAGAACAAGCCTGCTGAGATGCAGCACTGGCCTTACTGGGTTTGCCTTGGCTTTATGACAAAATGTTATCTTTGGAAGCATTTAAATAAATAAATCCTTATTTCTTTTCTTTCATCAAGCAGAAAATATTTAGTCAAATATTCTTTTATGCCTTGGCAAGTGTTTTGTCATAAACTCAGATTTCTGTGCTTGGGGTAAAATAGCTGTTTGTACCCAAAGCCTCCATTCTAAGAGAGAACTGCTGAAGGGGCAGAAAGCTTCCTCATGTAAGTCTCATAGGTACTTTATTACATACCTACACTGGCTTGTAGGGGCAGGTGTGTTTGGTAGAAGTAAAACAGGAGCTGTAGTAAATCAGTACATTGCACTAATTAAACGTTAATGACATTAGTTTCTTCCATTTCTGGACGACTGCAAGCATTGTGTCTTTGGCACACTGAAATACAATGCCCATGTGTTGACAGGAAATGTTAACATTCTAGTTTTGGGGAAAAACGAAATTATTTATTTATTTAATATTATCTACATGATTTGTAGGCAGTTGTTTTCATTGTGCACTAAGTTTCTTTGGGAATTTAAAGATTGCAACATTCTTGAAGATATTTAGGAAACACTTCTCTTAGCCCAAAATGGTCTTCTGATAGATGTTCGCCGTTGTTGGGTCTACAAAGCAATTTAAATAGGTAGCCCTCCTCCTAAGAATTTTAAAGACATCAGAAGGTCCTCTGGCATTCATATAGGTCTTCTGGAAAGGAAAAATATACAGTTGAACTTTTTTTTCAGTTTCTGGCGAATGATCTGCACAGACAGTTATGGAAAGAGGTGCTGCTAATAGCCTAATGAAATACGGGGTAACATTTACTCTCTTTCACAAGGAGAGTCAGAACGTCTATCAAAACAAATTTTATCTGAGGCTATAATGGCAATTTAGACAATTTCAGTTAATGGAACAAGGTGATAGTATGTGTTGATTATGCTGCCTGTGTGTGAAGAAGTGGTTACCTTTTTTTATAAATTAACAGCAGTAGAAAAAAAAAACGATGTGTGTGGTTATAAATATGACAGTTAAATATAAAATTGCCTGTAGAATCTGTTGATGTTTCCTCTGTTGGCCTCTGTAAGTGTCTCTTGGCAGAGTTTTAAGAGGATGAAAAAATTACTTTATGGACTTAAAGTTCATATTCTGTCTTCTGAGAGCAATTAGTGTCTGAAGAGTGAGAAAGGAAGCGCATGGCCTTTAATTTTGATAAAGACTTGTCCTTGTTTTAAGTAATTCTATGAGTGGAATTTTAGAGACCTGATATAACTTGAGACAGAGATAGGCATAAAAATTCTTCCTTCCTACCATCAGTTGTCTCGACAAAATAAAATCCTGTAGAGATACTAAAATAATAAAAAATGGAAATAGATACTTTTTCCTGTATTTCCAAAAAAGCTAGAGATGCAAGTGATAAATGTCTTTGAGCACTTTTCCTTTTCACTTTGAAAATATTTTAAGTTGTAAGACAAGGTCTAGTCTATGCCCAGTCAATTGCATTTGTATGTGATTATGGAAAAAGGTAATGCCTTCCCAGAATCTGAAAATTAAATACAACAGATAAGAGGCTCTGAGGACAGTCCATTTCAAAACTTGTGGCTTTCAGTCCCAGTTTTGTTTATCTTTTTCTGTGTTGCTGTGGGGAGTACAAACTATTAATTTGTTGACTCTTGTTGCCTTCAGTTGTGGTTGCTGCATTTTCCCAGGAGTACCTGTATGGCTCATGAATGTATTTAGAGCCAAACCTCTGGAAATCCCTGAAGGCTAAGACTGGGAATCTTGAGCTAGTCTGGGAGAAATTGGAGTATATGTTGCACCTACTGATCTGCTCTTGGTTGGGCGTCCTACTCTGAGTATTCACACATAAGCTGGAGCTTCTGCTGCTTTCACTCTGTCCCACGCAATAGCAACCCCAGTGGCACCTCATTTCCTGGCAAGCTGGAGACAGGAGAAACTTATAATTGTTGCCAGGACATTGTTAGAGTTGCCAGGAACTGCAATCAAATAAGGTTCAAGGTTTCATACTGATGTGATGGATGCGGTACATGTGGCTTAGATTGAGGAGGAAGGTTGATTTTTGGGCTTGGTTTTCCAAATGTTTCCTCTGTTCTTATCTGTGTGGTTTCTCTTGTGCCAGTTCCTTTCCACGTGGACATAAATCTCTTGCTGTTCTGTTGACATTTTCATGATGGGTTGGGTGTGCTCACTAACAAGGAGAGATAAAGCTGGGTGGTGTGTGTTAGTATATTGCTACCAGATGTGACATCCAGCAGCTGCCCAATAGCATCCAGAAATCTGAGGGTGGAGTAGAGTATCAAAGGCTCCTCCTTCCCTCTGCCCTTCCTCTGTAAAACAGCAGCTGTCAGTGTTTGGTGGGTTGTGTGCCTATGTGTTTTTGTTTTGTTTTGTTTTTTTTATTGGTTGGTTGGTGCTTTTTGTTTCGTTTGTGCAGGTTTTTTTACCTTGCTTCCCCACCTCCTCCATCCCACCATACATTAATTTTGGAGCATAGGATGGTTGACAGCTCTCTGATTTTATTCTTTCTTCAAATACCTTGTTAGATGCTGTGGTGTGTAGATTAGGGTTTTTTTGTCTCCATTTGAGGTATCTAAGGTGTTGGGGTGGGAATGGGTGAGTGCTCAGAGTCACAGATTGAAAAATTAATGGAATAAAAAGGAAAAGGCATGGAAAGGTTGATGTACCTGCAGCTCCAAGCTGTCATGTAAATTCAAGCACCAGAGGTCCTTACGTCTAACTGAACAAGATTTGGAAGTGTCACCCACAGTGAACTGGGCAAGTGTACTTTTTCAGGAACTCTTAACACGTGATAAAAACTTTGTCATCCTTATAGAAGCAGAGATCCTGAATTTCTTTCCTTAGAACAGAAGAGCATGAATATGACCTTGCTGGTCAAATTTACTCACAATCCTGGAATCAGCTTTTGTGTGTTAATGTTGTTTATGATGTAAGTATAGAGCAGATAAGTAACACACTGGGGTTTTCTTTGTGTGAGGCTTTTAGCTTGCAGAAGTTAGTGGTCAGTCCATTTCCTTTAATGACAAATCAGTTTTGTGTTGATGATTTTGGTTTAGATAAAAATATCACAGCATAAGCAAAGAAATAGCCAAGCTTTTAATATAAAACTATGTGATTAGGTAAGGAAAACATTTACTCTTCTATTAAAGCTCATTTGGAAACTGTTGAATAATTATTGTGAATTGTAGAGGGACACACTATACTTTCTATGATAAGAACCAATAAAGCAAAGTTGGAATGTTGTTGCACAACGTGTGCTATGTGCAGTGGCAGTGAGTGGGATACCAAAGCAAGAGTCTTAGCTGTAAGAATTCATTCCATTGCAATGACAAAACAAGTGATAGTCACAGCTCTTCAATTAGCTGTAGGAGTGTCAGTCTGTGTTCAGTGATAAGTATTCACAACTGGGTTGTCCATGTGGATTTCTGTGTATTAACTCAAATGTAGTGTTTTGCTTTGGCATTTATACCTAAGTTTCTTTTAAAGTAAATGCCATTTGCTAAAAATAACCATACGACTGTTCCCTCTTCACTTTATAGTTTTTTCCCACATTAAATAGTACTAACTCAGAAAGTTGGGTAGCAAGTCTGTTCTTCTAAGGTAATATAGACAAGTTTGGGCTAAAAAAAACCCTCAGAACACCCCAGAAATCCCAAGTGTCTAAACAAGAACTTGACTCTAGTCAGCAGTCACATCAGTGACCAGTATGTGAGGAGTGCATTTCAGTATTTGTGTTACTCTGCTAAGCACTTTTTCCTGACAAGTAATTACTTGTATTTGGTTGTTGCAGCAGAGCGAATGTTGGTTTGGTGCCTTCCTGTGTTAAATTAAAATAGTAACAAGTGATTTTTTTTTTTTTTTTTGTATATTCTAGACTTTGGTAGCTGCTGATAGAACATTTTTTAGATGTGCTTAACACGGTAGCAATGTCAACACACACTCTAAAAATGGGAAATGTATTGCAGAATTGAATGTGGTTTTTTTTTTTCAGTGTACTAGGGGAAGTGATCTCCTAAATGGTTGTTGACTGTATACTGTAGGAGTTGTGAAGAGAATCAACAGCTAAGCAAAGTTTTTTCATGCTTTTCTCTTCAATGAAGTTGTTGTCGTGCCCCAAGCTGACATGGTGGCTTGAGTGATGGTATCATGTCTGCTAATGCCAACCAACTAATGTTGATGTAGAAGCTGCTAGGTGCTGCTGGTTGTTATACCCCTCTCCCAGGGTTACTGCAGAGACCAGGGCTTGGGAATGAGTCTGAACTGTGTCGGTGTCCAGTGTCTTTAGCTTGAAGAGTAGCTGGTGTTGATGGACACATGCAGCTGCTTCCAGGGCCTGGCTTGCTGGTCCAGCAAGTGGTAGCCGGCAAGAAAGAAGGAGGAGGAGTGTGGGAGAGGTCTTAAAGCCTAACACACTGCAGCTGTTTAAGTGAGTGCATGTCAAAAGCTCTTAAAGTTAAAAACGCAGGCCACTGCAGTGGGTGCTGTGCCCGTGGTTTTCCCACATTGAAACACCTCTCACCCTACAGTGATCAGGATGAGTGTCCTCTATATGGAGTGCTTCCTAGGAACAAAGCTGAGGGCTGAAGTATATGATGTCCAGTGTAGCTGTTCTATCACTTGTTTGTCACCAGAGACCACAGTCAGACGTGGACTGAATATGATATGGATGACCAGAGGGAGCTAAAGCAGATAGAGCAAAACTCATTTAGAAAGTGGCATTACAAATGCTCCTCAGCCTGCTCCTAGATACCTTGTGCAGTCACAAATTGCTAGACAGTTATGCCAGAGGCAGAAAGAACAGTTTTGTGGTTACAACACACTGCTATAAACTTCCTGTTTGTCTCGATCTCCTGTTCTTCTGTGTCCCCTTATGGACCAGAGGTGATCATACCTTTCCCCTTCCTAGCCTGTTTTGCCAGCTCTCTGGGGCAGGGAGTGTTGTTGGCTCTGTCTGAAGTACAACTGGGCTCTTGTGATCACTCAGTGTTGCACTCCCACCTGACAACTTGGAGCAAAAGCAGCCTGTCCAGCCAGCTAGTGAGCCTGGCACGGAGAGTGTTTGTGTGAGAAAGGGAAGTGTCACAGTGTCACCTGCAGAAGCACACGCAGCCTGGGAAGCAAGCGTTGCATGTGTGGTGGCAGCTGTGACACTGCCAGTTGAAGCAATGGGGTGGGACAATGCGCAGGACTGTGATGCTGTGGAGAACAGATGCAGGTTCTTGAAGACAGGTAGGAGAGGGAGGATTGAGGGAGTTTCACCACTGCAAGTGCAGGAGCAGTTTGAATGTATGGAGCTATTCTGTAGAACAGATGACAGGCAGGTAGGAAGCTTGTGGGTCATGATCTGGAATAGGTGACTAAAAGGGGATTATGCTTGGAGTTTCTTACTGATCACCTGATGGTGGGGAGGAAACAAACCAAATTGTTAGAAAATTTGAGGAAGTCTCTGTCTCACAACCTGTGGTTCTTTTGAGTGACTTGAAGGTCTTTGACATCTGCTGGAAGAGTGATATGGTTGGATGCAAATTAGCCAGGACTTTTTTGAGGATATCAGGTTTAATTTCTTGATACCAGCCTTGGAGGGGTCAAACAGATACGACATCTGATTACATCTGCTACTCACAAAGTAAGCAGATGTGATTGAGAGAGTGATAATGGCACCCTTGGCTGTAGCTACCATGAAATAGAGGAGTTCAAGGTTATTAGGGGCATGAGAAACACAAGGAGCTGGGTGACAGACTCTGGACTTCAGGAATGCAAGCTTCTGGAAATAGTGAAATTCTAAACCACACAGGAATTCATGAAAGCTAGCCAGGTCTTGAAGGCAAACGCCTTTGAACTGCAGGAACAGCCTTTACTTAGAAAACAAAATTATGTATTAGAAGACCAGACTAGCTAGGCGGGAAGCACATTATAGAGCTCCAGTGCAAAAAGGAGGAGGAAGCAGTAAAAGAGGAACTTAAAAACATCATCCAAGGGCTGCTGTTACAAAAGCTCAGCTGGTGTTGGTATGTACAAGTGAAAAGGGGAAAAGGGCTGCAGAAGAGTTTCTACCACTTAGGCTCTCAGGAAAAGATTGAGTGAGGAAAGTGTGGATCTGTGGCTGAGTGGGACAGGGAGCAGTGGGCACAGGTAAGGCTGAGGTACTTGTGCCTTGTGCACTTCAGTTTTCACCAATGAGATCTCACAAGCCTCTGTACTTAGTGAAGGAGTTCAGGGAGGACAAGAAGTCTCTCTTGGGCCAAGAAGCGTTGTGGGTTATTTGAGAGTTCAGCAAGCCCAGGGAGACTGTGCCATCTCCACCCCTTGAGGTTTTCAAGACCTAGCTGGATAAAGATCTGAGCAAACAGATCCAATGGATGGCACTGCTTTCAGGAGGAGGCTGAACCTGACCTCTGAAGGTTCCTTCTAGCCTGAACAGGTCTGTGGTCCTGTATAATGTATGTTGGGAGGATTGTCCTCAACCATTTAGCTCACTTTTTGAATTTTGAAGTGTGTGTTGTAACTCCTTATGTAGGAGATAAATTGCTTTAGCTCTGCGTGTAGGAGAATGCTAATTTTATAGCATGTCAGGGTGTCTGCCCTTCATTTGGAGAAGCTGTGCCATAGTGTGTGAAGTTAAGCATAATTGTAGTAATCCTTTAGAGTAGTGTGTACCCTGGTTTCTTGAGTGGTGTGGTCAGTTCAGTGGGAGGCTGTTCTGCGTAGTCACCTCAGACTCCAAAACCCGGTAGGGTGCTGAGGATGGCTCCATGTGGAACCTCTCCACTTGTGCTTATGACCACTTGTCAATAAAAGATTGCTTAAAGCTGCTAGCAGGAGTTATCCTGCTCAAAACCCATGTCCCAGTGCGAGGAGGGGAGTGCTGCTCACCTGTCTCCTTTGAGCCTCACCTGTGTGGCGCTGTAGTTGTTTTGCTTCTTCTCCTGAAATTCTGCTTCCCTGTATTTGTGAGAAGCTACTGACTTGATGCAAAGGACCATGTTTCAGTGATGAATGGGGCTAGTACTGATAGTTTGCTTGCAAAATGCTTTGGGAGTCTTCACAGAGAGGCTCTGGGAAGACAGTGAGAAGATGAAGTGTGAATCGCTGTTATGCCTTCTTTTGCCAAGCTTCCCAGGCTGAGGCCAGGGGGCTTAAATTCCAAGTGGTTCCAGTTTTCTCAATGGGCTCGTGAAGAACTGATATTATTTTTTGTGTGGGTAACTATGAAGAAGTTACACGTATCAGGCTAATGAACTGTTCTAATTTCAAGATAGTTTCTAGAAGCTACTTTTAATTTGTAGGACCATTAAAGACCTTTTGTAGAACTGTGTATTAATAAGGAGCTCTTCCACCCACCAAGGGAAGGATGGAAGAGGAAGAATGGGGTCGGGTCTCCTTTGGGACTACAGCATTCTTGCCTTCCTGCAGTGCAACAAAAAACTTAAGTGTATTTTTCTTGTGCCAACCCTTTCTTCACATGCTGAATTGTTCACTTTTTATTTTTTTTGAATGTTGTTCAGCTGTCTGTGGTGTTAACTGTCAGTGTTTCCTGATAAATTTGAAAGCATTGTATTTGCTAATATATTTTTAAATATTTCGTTCCTCATGTGTGTAATTATAGTCTTGGGAATTTTCTTCCAGCATTCTGCTAATGCCTTTAATATTTGTTTTATTCTTCAAAAATTCGTAACGGATGTATTTCCTGGTTTTAAAGTCTGTAATAGGAACAAAGGAATCAGTTTTCCCATCTCAGCAATAGCCTGAAGCAGGATGTATGGCATACAACAGACTTTCACCAGGGGGAGGAAATTAACTGGCTACAAATTAGGGAAAGTTCACGAGAAGTCATTACTCTTCATTTATTTTTAAGTGAAGCTTTGAATCTCTAGGCAAAAGACAAATTATATAGTAAATGGAGTCCCCATGCATATGAATGTGCAGTGTTTAGATATCTGTGTTGACTGTGACAGTGGTAAGATTATGCACCTTCATATATTAACAGTGTTATCGTTGAGCACTGTCTCATCTCCTTCCCTTTTTTTTTTTTAAGAAATGGTGTTTTGATGCTGTTAAATGAAGTACTGATGAATGTTTCCATGGCCAGATTCTGCTTGCTTGCAAGTGGTGTGTAGTGGGAGTGTACATAATTTACCCCGATATGTCCTGTCAGCTTTTTTGTCCTTATTCTTTTCAGTGCCTGGAAAAGTGAGATAAAGCAGCTTATCTTCTCTGAGACCTGTGCTGCATTCAAAGTGGCTTCAGAAAAGAAAACGAACCTTCAACAATTTTTCTAAAGTTAATATAGACTAATAACAAAAAAACATGGTCAGAAGAGTTACTGTTAATAAGGCTTGAAATTTGCTTTACTCTGAAGAATCTGCAGGCCAGTGGAGGGAGAGAAAAAGTTGAACCTCTAGAATGGCCTAGTACTTTGGGGAAAAAAAGCTTTCTCTTTAGGTAAACTTCAGTTGCAACATTTCTTTTCCATAGTTTACTGATTCTGTAATGTAGACTACCTCTAGACAATGCATTGAAATCTGTATGATAAAAAATCTACTTCAGCTGTTATTTTTCCTCATTGGGGACACCTCCCCTCCCCCTTTGAACCACCTTGGAGTTGAATATAGCGTTGAATTCAGTGTAGTAATGCTTACCATAACAGTGCTGTTCTTTTCTAATTTATGGTATTTTATAGTCAGTAATACAGAATTTATCCATGGGATGCTACAGGTAGAGATAATTAGCTTAGCTTGAAGGCATTATTCTCTGTTGCACTACATTTGTTTTGACAGGTGACATAAGCAAAAGAGCTCTTCAAAAGTAGGAGATTCATATTTTAAAAATTGCTTTTGTCCACTTCCTGGCTGCATGCTTTTCCTTTCTTCTTATTCAAATCCCATTAAGGGTATGTTGTATGATGCCGCCATCCTTTCTTGCAACTTTCTGTGCCTAATTCCTTACTTGTAAAAAGGTACAAATATTTCCTTTTTCTTCCTTGGTATCTTTCCTCGTTATTTTTGCTGTGCTACCTATTTTTGTATTGACAATCTGAAGTTGCTCTCCAGATTAGAATTGGTATTGCTGATTGCCTGGGAACAGAATGGGTGCTGTTCTGATGGGTTCTGTTTAAATAATGGTTGAATATTAATTCCATTATTTTTCTATAAGCAGCAGAATTTAGTCAAAGATCCGTGAAGCAGGGGATAGCATTGAGAATGGTTTCCTGAACCATTCAATTTTAATAACAATAAAGTGCTGGTATACAAATCTTAATATGTATACAGTTTGCTAAATTTTTGTGCTGTCCTGTTAGTAGAATTAAGAAAAAGGCCATATTACTGGTGACATATGGTCTGTAGAAATGTCTAACACAGAGTAAAACATTTCATGGAGATCTTATTCAAGGTGAGCGAAAATATTTTTAGCAGTAATACTTCTTTTTGAGGCTCTTGTTTTGCTTGCTCTGTGTTCAGCATATATGAGTGAGAGGAGCTTGGCTTCTTGAGGCTGTGTTCCTTCTCTGCCACGTATCGTCAGGTGTAAACTCCTGACATCTCCATGGGAAATTCTGGAGAGCAGTTGGGAATGCCCAAAGGAAGCCAGCTGAAGCTCCTATTGATTTACTTTCCAATACCTGGCTCCTTTAGAAGTGAAATATGTCCGATAAACATGAGAAAGAATTCATTCCTGTAGCCATTTTGTCAGCTGGAAGGAACATAAGAAGAGTAAAATTTCAACAAACCTCTCACTTACAGAGCTTGGCCTGTCAGAGCTTATAAATGAGATTCACTGGGAAAGCTGTTGCCAAATTCACGTTGAATGCTTTCAGTTTGAGGGACTGTAATGTGTTCAATCATCTCAACTGAAGTTATAGGCTGTTTTGGTCTTGATTTTGTGATTTTCCTTTTTATTTTGGGGGTAGTGGTGGTGTAAATCATTGCAGTAAAATAATGCAATCAAAATGATTTTAGTGCTTGATGAAACAAGACTTGTTAATGAAAAACCTGAACTGTTAAATGAAGCGTGCTTTTTATGCATACTTATACATTAAAAGAGTTTATATATGGGATTTTTTTATAAAATTGAGAATGGGATGCTTGTGCTTATTGATTTCCAGTCTTTGATGTGTAATGGGTTACTGGTGGAACAAGTGACACACTGAGTAACATCACACGAATGCATGCCTTCATTTTTAACTCTTTTAACATTCTGTGGCCCAGCACAATGTGAGCATCTTATAGGAGACTTGCTTCCTACCACATGTGGGTTGGCCGTCTCGGTGGTTTGTTGTGAAGTGGCTGTAAAGCTGCCAGGGTGCCAGTTCTACATTTAGCCCAGACATGCAGGGAGGTACCTGTCCTAAGGGCTTTGTTCTTTCCCTCCTATTAGTTTTATTAGTTTATATATTTTGACTTTTAACTATCACAGGATTAAAAGCTATAAGCAGTTTGATAGTGGAAACCATGTTGTCATCTTCCTAGGGAGTGTCCTGACCTGATAAACCATGGCATTTTTCCCTGGCTGAGTTAATGCTGGGTGCTATTCTGTAAAGTGGCACAATACAAAAAAGTGCACTTCTCTTGTATTTGTGTGGGTTTGATGTCCCTCAGGGAGAGGAGGACTGTGGGGTTGAGAAGCTGATGTGGCATATGTGAGCCACAAGTGGCCCATGGAGCACACTTAGTATTTCTCCCTGTCAGTAGGATGGTTTCTGTGGGTTTTTTCTTTTGGGTGGGGTTTTTTTTTTGAGGGGGAGGAGGTGCAAAGTGGGGACCTTTTTTTTTAAATTTTAATTTTTATTTTAATTTTGTTTTTGTTTTGGGATTGTTTGTCGTGAAAAGGGTTCAAGTTGCTGCCATGTTTTTCCTGGAGCCCCAGGTATGGCTTGCCAGCATGTGTTAAACAGTTTTATGCCTTGCCACTGGTGAGATTCCATTTTACCCCTTCCTACTTCTGGCCACAGGCTCCCACAGCTTCCCTTTGTCTGGGGCTTCTCTTGCTCTCTCCTAGCCACCTTGTGGTATGAAGTGTGTGAAAAGGCAAGAAAGCAGGTCTTCTTGGTGTGTGGAAAGTTAATGGTGAAAATACACACATCTATGGGCTTCCAGGCACAGTAGGTGGTAGGTACATGGTACACACCAGGCCTTTTTATTCTGCCAAGCTTCATTCTAGGTGCACAAGCCCACCCTCTGCGGATTTCCAAAGTGTTTTTTCCGGTGGCTTGGCTGAAGAAGCTTGTGCAAACCATTCCAGTAAACCTGTGAGTCAGAGAATTTGACACAGAGAATTTGACCACAGCTTTTCTTGGGATCTGGAGGTGAATGATCAACAGCTAAACCCTCTTGAAATGTTTTTCTTTGATAAAAGTGTGAGCTCAGCTTGACAGAGATGTTGAACAGGCACAGAGTGTATTTTTAGTGGGATGGCTGTGAAATGAGGAAGGTTGGCTGGAAAGGATGCAAATGCACAAGTGACGTGGGTCAAAACCTGACATGCTGCACTTTGTTTTGCATTCATAGCATGTAGCACTGACTGACTGTTTCAGGCCACACTAATTCTTTTTTTTTTTTTTTCTTCCCCTGAGGTAGCTCACAACTTTAGGCATTACTGTACACTGCAACCATTTGCCAGTAATTTTTGCAGAGGGATGTGGTCAATGCTTCTGCTCTGTGCCATAGTGCTGTTCCCCAGGGCTGAGTACTGAAGCCAGTCCTGTTTAATATCTTTATGATGAGCCTGAGGGCACCCTTAGCCAGTTTGCAAATGGCAACAAGCTGGACAGGAATGTTAATCTTGGAGGGTAGGCAGGTTCTGCTGAGGAATCTGGAGAGGCTGGATTGATGGCCCAAGGCCAATTGTAGGAGGCTCAATAAAGTGAAGTGCTGAGTCCTGCACTTGGTTCAGAAGAAGCCCTTGCAGCACTTAAGCCTGAGGGAATGTGGCTAGAGAGGTGCCCAGCAGAAAAGGACTTGGGGGTGCTGGTCAACAGCAGCTGAACATGAGCCAGCAGTGCCTAGGTGGCCAAGAAGGCCGAAGGCATCCTGGCCTGTATCAGCAATAGTGTGGCCAGGAGGACCAGGGCAATGACCATCCTTCTGTACTTGACGGTGGTGAGGCCACACCTCGAATCCTGTGCTCAGTTTTGGGCCATTCACTTCAAGAAAGATATTGAGGGGCTGGAGCATGTCCAGAGAAGGGCAGCAGAGCTGGGGGAGGGTCTGGAACACAAGTTGTATGCAGAGCGACTGAGGGAGCTGGGGATGTTTAGCCTGGAGAAAAGGGGGCTCAGGCAGAACCTTATCACGCTCTACAACTGCCTGAAAAAAGGTTGTAGGGAGGTGGGGGTTGTTCTCTCCTCCCAAGGGACAAGTGACAGGACAGGAGGAAATAGCCTCAGGTTGTGCCAGAAGAGATTTAGATTGGATATTCAAAAAATTTCTTCATAGAAAGGGTAGTCACATTTGGACCAATCTTCCCAGGGTAGTGTTTGAATCACCACCCCTGGAGGTATTTAAAACATGTATAGATCTGGGACATGGTTTAATGGGGAACTTGGCAGTGTTAGGTTAACACTTGTATTTGATGATCTTAAATGTCCTTTCCAACCTAACTGATTATATGATTCTATAAATATTTACAATTTAGAATAAGAGAAGAAATGAGTGTGTCCAATTCAACCAAGAAAATACTGCTTTTCCTCTGTGGTGTTAAAGAAAAGTGAAAAAATCTTGCAACCTTCAGGTTTTCTTTTATCTGTTACACAAAGACCTGCTTACTCAATTTTTTCTTTCTTTTTCTTTTCCTCCCAGGGTTTAGCAGCCCTGTCAGGCTTTCTTGCTGTGTGTCAGTATACTGGCTTGTAGACACAAATGGTATCAGGCTTTACAGGTGCAGGAGATACTGTAGCATTAATGCAACATGGTTGTAAACACAAATAGGGTTTTATCTGTGCCTCCTTTTAATGATTTTTCTTGAATATGGCTTGCTTTAAAATAGCAGTTCAGGTCCCCTGTGTGAGTTTTGACACTGGGGCTCAGCTGAAGACATATATTATCTTTCAATAGGATGGGTTTTGAGGAGAGTAAAATGCCAGCAGAATAAATAAGTAAATACTGGAGAAAACAAACAAACAACACTGCCCCCTCACCCCTCATGGTGAAAGATTCAACCCAGAAAAGAAGCATGTTTAAAGGATGGGTAGGTGGGGAAAACCAAGACAGTTTCAATGTGTGGCTTCTCTGATTTGATGCATTGCTTCCTTTTCCTCCTCCCACTATGACTTCTTGTCTTTTAACATTAACCTCCAGTCTCAATGTAGTGAATGTTTTGCTCTGTAAGTCCTGCTTCTGTCCTTGCTCCCCAGCTGAGCTCAGTGCTGACAGCTGGGTGAAATTCAGTGTGATTTGGAGTTGGGAAGTGCTGTATCAGCACATGGGAGATTAAGGTTTTTAGTAAATTTTTTTTCTTGCTTGTAGAGAGGAATTAGTGAGCTCCCAAATTCACTGGATTTACTGGAAATCTGTGCCCGCTGAATGTATTTATTCCCCCATGTTGCTGGCTGTACTCTTGACAGGTGCTGAGAGGAGATTTACAGAAACAGCAAATATTTGCTAGAGTGGGTGAAATATCTGAGGATTATTTAGATGTGACTCTTTATCATCATCACTCATAGTTCTAGTTCAATAATTTAAATGGAGAGGCTTGAGTCTTTGGAAATTTTTAATCTACTTCTCTGTTGGATTTTTATACAGGTTTCATGACTAAATCCTACTACCAGTGGACTAGTACAGAGCTGATACACAGACTTTGAGAGTAATTTTATTTTCTGGTTTTTGGTTTTGATGAAGTAATATTATGGGGAGAGAAGAAAATGTCTGCAGAAGGGTGCTGCTCAGCACAATAGAGAAATTTGTGTTGTGCTCCTCTAACTCAGAGGAATCTTGGAAAAACTCCTGAAGAAGAATTTTTGTATTAGTTCCTCTGTTCATATTTCTGCAGGACTCCTTTTTGCAGAACTTACGTTTTTTAAGTATTTTTGTAGATAAGTTGTACACCACTAGTTTTTAGAGGAGATACAAGAGAATGAGCAAATAAAAGAACAGATAACTCCTTCTAGATGTTCAGATCAAAATTTTAGGCGGGAACAACAATAAAAGCAAATCATTAACCTTCCCTCAGGTTTCCAGTGAAATACATAAAAATCAATATTAGCTTTGCAGTTATTTGAGATGCTGACAACTATGTGCTGTCAAATATGTGCTGTCATGCACCAAGCCTAGAAGAAAGGTTCAGAACTGGTGCCCTGTATGGAAAAGTCTGCTCCATTTCCAGGTCTATGGTTATTCTTATCTGTTTGCAAGTTCTCCTACCTTTATCACTTTGCCTGACCTTTATTTTGACTGTTCAGGGAAGCAGGTAATTGCTGAGGTAGCAAAGTCCAGAACTGGTAAAACCATCTTTGCCATTTGCCCATGGTACTCAGCAGAGCACTGAGGCTGGCTGTGGCTCTGTGCCACCTATTCTTGGGTTTCTTAGCACAAGAACAGCTGCTTTTGCAGCTGCTTGGTCTTTCTGGCACCCCTGGCAGGGCTAGAGTTTATCAGAACCAAGTAGCTGAACTTCATTTGGTTAAGATGATACTGGCTGGGTCATAGGAAATTATTAGTCAGAGAAATAACAAGTTTCTTCCTGATTATTCTGATTGCTTCGCATTTTCTTTTCCCATCCCACAAGTTTTCCATCTAAAGGTGCACTGCTTGAAACATTGTCCAGTGAAGTGCTTCAAAGGCACAGGGCCTAATATTGTGTCTTTCTAGCCCTTCCTTGGTGAAGAGGCTGAGCTGAGTTTGCTTCCTTACGAGCCTTGACACAGTTGGCAGCTCTTGCCATTTGATATTACATTAGTGTTCTCCATCTGGGGGGAGATGATTTCCACAGGAGCTGATGGTATTGTAAAAAATGCTTATTATTTACAAGTCCATGTGGTGTGGTTTTTATTTTTTGTTTGTTTTGTGGGGATTTTTTTTTACTGTCTACTTCTGCGTGCCATTCAGGGTAGATTTTAAAACTGCTCTCCCTTGCTCTGCTGCTCTTACTGCAAGATGGCTTCAGTGTCTGAGAGCTCATTTCAGCTGGAGGTAGTATGGCTTTATGGATGTCATATTCTTGAATTTACTTTTCTTTTTTTCTTAGGCTTGGGGAGAGCAGGTATTTATTGACCTTCATGGCCCATTTCAAAGCCTACTGCCTGGAGGGAGTGGAGTGTGTCTGAGGCTTTGAGTTTCTGGGAGCACCAGTCACATTGGTTCAGTTAATGCATGGATGTGTCTTTGCAGTAATTTTTATACATGCACCGTGTTCATGGCAGGTATGCTCCTAGACCCTGAAGGAACAATGCTCTGTAAATGGCTGTCTTTCAAAATATGTTTGATTGACTGATTGCTAAGTTATTATTCTAGGAAAATTGGAAAATATCAAACCCAATAAGAAACTAATAAAAAGAGATATGATTTAATGAGAAATTGCAAACCTGGAAATTTGACTGACACCCACAGTGACATTGGACTTCCATGTCAGTTTTGTAGTCACATAAAAGAATTCAAATGCATTAAAGAAATGAGATGTGTTCTTGCTCTCAATTAGTGTATTGCATTTCTCCTGTTTCCATATATCTTCAAGTTCAGCTGCAGCTTCCATTTCAATCCTTGGAAAGTTTGAGTTGCAATACATATTGAATATGCAAACATATCTCTTTATTTTGGTGTCTGTTGATCTGACCAAACTAGCACTGGGCAAAGTACTCTTCTTTTGTCAAAAACGATATTCCATGTTAACTTTTGCCAGAAGGCAGTCAGATTTGTGTAGTGTTCTGTGTGATCTGTTGTTGGGTAAGGATTACTGGAATGGTTTGGTTTGTAACAAGGAGCTGTTCCTAATATTAATTCACATCACCAACACCATCAGCCCCTCCCCTCAGCGTACAGATGCACATATTTAGAGAGGCCAGTAAAGCAAAAGTTTTCTATGAATGTATTTTTGTACATGGATGGAGGGATAGGTAGAAGGTGAAATGAGTATGGTTCTAAATCTAGCTTTGTCTAACAAACTGTTATGTTTTGGTTATGGAAGGAGTGAAGTGTGGAGAAAAATATTATGGATACTGCAACTATAATAAAATAGAGAGGAAAGTAGAAAAAGATATTGCTCCAAAGGGGCTGCTAGTGCATCTTTATTTCTCTTGTTTAATAGCGCACTGTGAAGAAGAGACGTTATAACTTATGTTTATGGAAAAATCTGTCTATACTAACTTTCTCTGAGCCCCATGGCCTCATGCTTGGCAGGAAATGTGTGGGAGAAGATGCAGCAGATTGTTTTGCTTGGAGGAGTAGCCAGAGCCCACTGAGAGCATCAGAAATACTCTGGCAGTCGCCACGCTGAGCCTGTGCCCTGTGGAGGCTTTCAGCTTGACAACCTCAACCTGTGTCGTTTGTGTGATGACAGAAATGGCTAGGTAGTGGTTGTCTTTCACCTTTCCTCTCTGCTTCTAAAATTGTGTCATTTACAGCTCTTCAGTCTGCTTCATCACTTAGCACTGTGGGAGACACTTCAGTCCAGTGCAGCTGGACTTTCCTTTCTTTTCACACAATAGAGAAAAAGTGCATCTAGAGGAATTGCTTTAGTTGAGTTGGTAGGCCATGTAGATGTAAATCGAATTGCTTTAGTTGAGTTGGTAGGCCATGTAGATGTAAATCGAAGTTATTCTGGGCTGGGAGCAGCTGGGGAGGGGATCCCTCCCACCTGGTCGTGCTGTCCCTGTGCTTGGCTGCCAGCACTCCCGAATCAGGCTGCAGCCACAGTGAAATTCCAGAAGTCATTCTTGTGTGCGTGGCAAACTCATTTTTGGTTGCCTGGGCTGAGTTCCCTTTGGCTGAGCTTCTGTCCTCTTTTACAGTTTCAACACTTTCATAGCCTTGAGACATTGTCTTCTTCCTAATTAATCTCTTCATTCTTTGTAGAGTCTGGACTTCCTCCCAATATCGTGTTTGAAGTGTTTATTCATCCGGGCAAGCTTCCAATTTTCCTTACCATTTTTTCCCTTCCTGCTTGGAATGGGAGTGTGAATAACATTTGTGTTTTTCAAGTGAGGTATTTCTGTGTTTGAGCTGAAGTGTTTGAGGACAGCCTCGGTAATTTCCTTGGTTTCTCAAAATTTACCGTTCTGAGATCCTGAAGTCCCCATTGCATTTACTTTTGTCTGTTTGATCCTTCTCACTAAATTGACATATGCAGCAATTTTTGACAGTCAGCTTTTCTATCCAGTCTTTCTTTTCACTGAAGTAGTGGCTACAATAGACTTATCTAATTTTTTTCTTGTTTATGAAAATAGTCTCTTCAATAATAGGGAGAAAACAGCACTCAGACATTTTTTTGGGGCAGCATTTATCAAACAAGGTAAAAGAAGCAGCATATTGTAGTGTTGGAAAAGGAGTTTGTCCCATATAGTAGTCATCATTGTTCAGTGGAATCCTGTGCATTTCCAGTTTGTATATATCCACTCACCTTACTAGTTGCAGCAGGCTTGGAGTCACTCAGTGTTACAAGAGTCTACAGATTAGCCTAGACCTTTGGGCACCTGATCTGTGGCCTTTTGGTGCATTATAGGGATCTTCCAAACAGTTGCCATCAGGCTTTTGCATTCACATGCTGGTAGCCTGCCTGACGACTAGGGACTACTCTTGGCAATTCATTGGCTGAAGAGTCAGAGCAAAAAGAGGAGAGAAAAACTGTGTGCTAGAGATAGGAACTATGGAATTGTTTTTGTGCTTTCTTAGTGAGTACCTCCCTCTTTCTCATGTGTGTAAGAGTTATCCATGCCTTAAATAAGTGCATTATTTTTTAGGTTAGCAAATATCCTATATTTATTTTAACCTAGTAATTTTAGGGCTAAGCTTAATACACTGACACCACTGGAAATAGGATGCATGTGGCCTACATCTGGGTGATAGTGGCTTATTAATAAAACCATGATCAAGAATTGTGCCAACTTTTCCCCAGTGTCCATTTTTTTCCCCTGTGTGTGCATTCAAACCTGAGTGCACATCCCCTTGGTGAGGATGTTTGATCTGTGCCTATCATGTAGATTTATCTAAGCATAATAAAAGAGCACAATAAAAATTACACAGTAAGAGGAATACTATTAAGTGCACAAAGCTGGAAATGCAAAAAGGTTGAAAGTTTAGAAATTTGGCCCACAACATGCACCAGAAACCTCTTTGTGTGGGTTTTGTCCCCTTTCTTTGGAGATGTAGAATGCCTGTGCAGAAAACCTCTTGCTCCTTGCATTTCATTCTTTTCCATTACGGAAATTAATCCAAGTTCTCATAGTTCACATGAAATGGATGCAGTCCAGGGAGATCATTGCCCTGTTCTCATTATTAATCTAGAAGGTTTCATACTTGCAGCATGTCGCTGCGCTGTCAAGAATACAGAGAGGGCAGAGGCATCTGCCTGGGGGCTGGGGAGAAGCGGAATTCCTCCCCCCGTACCCAGCAGCCTCTTCAGGGGTGATTTCATGCGGATTTGAGCACAAGCTAGAGCAAAGCCAGCCCAGCCCGAGCCGTTCTCACGGGGAGTCCATGTGGGAAGGGAAGGAGAGGCGCTGGGCTGGATCTGCTGTGGGATGTTCCGCCGAGCTCTGCTGCTTCTATCACCAGTCCCTGACCCGGCGGGGAATTCCAGTTGGAGGTGATGAGACCTACCCAAAACTGAGTCACACTGTATTTCAATTAAAATAAATATTTAGTGAGCGTCTTTCTGTAGGACCCTCTTGTGTGAAGCTTATTAAATGTCAGTGTTTAACTGGAGTGCAAACACAGCTGTAATTAGAAAGGGTGTTTTTGCTTAAAGCTGTATACTATTGTTGACTGGGGTTTGTAACTCCATTTTTAATGGCTTTTCCCAGTGACCTGGTCTGAAGATTCCCAAACCACGATCCCATAGATCACTTCAGGTTTGCAGGGAACTGACGCACTGTGGCAGCTGCTCTCAGGCTTCTTGCCAGAGATCAAATCACGCAAAAAGCAGCTAAAACCACTCTGAATGCTTCCCCTGCCACTTCCCCCTCTCTCTCAGCACCCCACTCCCTCCCCCTAGTAAGCAAGTGCTGTCTAATTCCTGCTAGTTATTTGTGAGTGGGAGGAAGGATTCCCAAGGACATCAACATTCTGGAGAAGTGGTCACTAGTAGCTCTTTCTTTAGGAGTCATTGCTACTTCTTTCCTTGTGATTTTTCAAAATAAATGATAATTTATGTGTGTTGGTGTTGGATTAATACTTACTCTTACCCTCCAAGGACTGATAGCTAGGTGACTTCTGGTGTAGAACCTAACATTTCTGGTGGTCAAAATACATGGAATGTTCTATATATGGAATGCATGCTTGGACATACAGAAGATGGATGGTTTTACCTTATGGAAAGGTTTATTATTTTGTGAATCTCAAGTATGGCTGCATATTTAATTCATATTAATTTTGTTGGTATCTTATGAATTTTCTTATTGCTATTCTAGTCTCTTAAGATTGTAGAATGCTCTCTTCTAAATAAAAGGTTAGTTCTTTTTCCATGGCTCAGGAAAGAAGATTTTTGAATTGTGAGAATATTTTTTTTATCTTATTGACAAGGATGTTGGGATGAAACAAATGCTTCTCTAAAAGACAGCAGCTGGTTCCAGCCTCCAGGTTTGAAGTATTTCCAGTCTCATCTGCTTGCAAGCAGCTGGAAGCAAGCCTATATGGGTTGCTTATTTAAGAGGTTAATGTACTTTCTATGGGGAATGCAGAACTGGATCTCACAGAAAGGAATGTATTAATGTTGTCAGTGATGAGTTTTCATAAATTGAATTTCCACCAAGGGCCTTTGAAAAAGTGCTTTACTTTGAAAGTAATTTTGATCTTCTGCAAATAAAAATAGCAAATATTTGACCATAGCCAGATTGCAGTTGTAAATGGCAGTTTAGCTATTTCAGATTTGTCAGTTGATTTAGGTTTTTTTAGATGAATTTGAAACAAATATCCCAATAAAAGGAAATTTCCAGGGGAGGAGAGTTATTTTACATTCTGGTTACTGGCAAGGGAAGGAATGCTTTTGCATAGCCAAAATCTCACAGAAGGCCTTTCTTATTCATGGGGAGGGTGTGTGTGTGTGTGTGCGTGTGTGTACACAGCATCTATGTATTTGTGTACATATATATATATATTATAATCTTCTGTGCAACTCTTATCTAGCACCATATAAGTCTAGCAGAAAAAAGATTCAGTTTGAAAGATAAGCATTCAGTCTCTTCATTGGGATGATATGTGTTGTTCAGCTGATATATTGCTTTACAGAGAATATGTAGTGAGTGAGGAGGGATTATTTTCACTTGAACTGTTCTTGTAATGGAGGGAAGATGAGGCAGCAGCAAAGTGGGTCATGCTGAATCCCTCATTCTTTGTATAGAATTTGAAAAAAAAGTGGAAATACAGTGAGAAATCAACAAGTTTATCCTCTTCTTGCTGGGTGCACATTCTGTACTTTCAGGTTTTAATAAAACTGATAATTCTGGAGTGTATCTTTCTGAAATTCTCAGCAGTTAACATGAATTCAAGATATTTCCTTTAGGAAAGTTTTCCTCTTTCCATATGCTAAGAAGGGAGCTGTGAGCAGGACTGTATTAGAGAGAGACCAGTGCCTGGATCCAGAATGGCAGTGACAGACATTGTGGGGGAAAAAAAGTGACAGTAGTGTTTCCCCAGTACTCTCTCTGCTCACATGGTGTGACACTTTATGTTACAATAGCCTGCTTTAAAAAAATTAATTGTTAAAAAAAGTCCTAAACATTGTGAAATATAGTTCAAGGTATATTTGTGCTTAAGATGTTGGTAAGACTTTTATTTATTTTCTGACAGTTCCTTGAATATTATTGCTAAATGTGTAAATAAATCCTGTCAGATGATCTGTAGCATAGAGTGATGGTAGCTGAAGATATAAAATATTGTACCAATTTGCCTTTTTGCAAACCTAAATGCACCCCACAGCAAACTTCCTCTTGGTGGTGTTTTGAGCTTGCAGGTTTGAGTGGCCCCAGATTTTTTTTTGCAGATGTATTTTAGCCTGGTTATCAGTGGATTCCTGGAGTCTGTGTCCTCCTATTGTTGGCTGCTTGAGTCAGGGCATTGCAGTACATACACCTTTAGGCAGTTTCCTACCTTTGGGTCATTTGACACCCAGAACCTTTTTGCATGAGACAATATGTGAGCTGTGATATATTAACTATATCATACAGTTCTCACACTTCAAAGAAAATAACAGGGGTTGTCACTATGGATCAAATATTCATTGTCCTGATTTGCAAAATATGTTCTTTGACTGCAGCATTCATTTCTGTGTAGCTCTTTCACATCGCTACTTTCTCTCACTTTTGGCATGACCTATTATATTATATGTGCATATGGCTCTGTTTTGCTGCAGAAATTGTGTGTCTAGCAGCCTATTTGTCCTCCTCTCTTCAAGCACCTTGGTTTTCTGTACTGTAAGAGACCTTAGGGACACTTCTGTTTGTGTGTCTCTAGAGTATGGTTTTCTAAAACCACAAACAAAGAAAACCCAGCCCGAGGATGCAGGTGCCTCAGCAAATAAGTGGAGATCAAAGGGTTTCATATTGTGAAGAGATGCTGTCAAATCAGAAGATGTAGGAAAAGGAGAATGTTCTTAAAAGGCCTCAATCTAGGATGTTTTTTTCCTCAGGACATATCCTTTAATTTTCTAAGAAGTTTTAGAACACTTAAACAGTGCAATTTTTTCCTAATCTTTCCGGTATTATATTGACAGTTTGTGAGACGGGCAGGAGTTCTATAGGCGGACCACAGAGCTTCCAGATATTGATCTGTGTTTCTACTCTGTCTTTTTTTTTTTTCCTTGAGAGTAATGGGAGAAATGTGCTTTGCTACTTTCGTATGAATGTGAAGGAAAAACAAAGCAGCCAGTATGAGATGGATGTCTGTCCATATGTCTTGATTAGTGCATCTTCCAGTTTCTTTTATGAGAATGCTCCACCATGAGCATTATTTCAGTATCTCTGTCTTTTCAGTTAGTGATTGTAGTTAATAATTTACTGCTGTTATGATATATCATAGCAGTGCACTTCTGAGTGTTCTTTTAAAAATTATTTTGAAATACAGCTGTGGGATGATAAATAAAAATGCTAATAAATGAGTATAAGACAAACTACATGGGACAGTTTGAAATATCTAAAATCTACAGGTTGTTTTATATAATGTATAATTATGCTGAGAGTATAATTTTTTGTGTCTGAAGGATTTCCTAGGGTTGCATAACTTGGTAGTGAAAAGACATTAAACTGGAATTACATCCAGGTTTTCTTTAGAAGTAACCCATACTGCACTTCAGATTCTTTCAGAATGAAAACTTCCTTGTAAACTAGAAATTAAAATGCTCACAGAAATGGGAGTGGAGGGGACATAAAAAGGGGCTGTAAAGTTCTATTTCATGACAGTGTGAAATAAATAGGAGCCAAATACAGTATTGGATCATGATAAGGGGACAGCTTTTTAGCTGTACTGCTCAATCCGTACCTTTTTTAGAGTGGAGATATTCAAAGTTGTGGGGGGCATAACCTACTTCAGGATAGAAGGCAGCATCCCTCTGGCACTGAATTGTCACCTGTGCAACAGAACTTTTTATAATGTTCCATTTGCACCTGGATGATGACTGGGGGGACAGACTCTTCCCAAAACATGGTTCTGGGATTCCAGAAACCTGAGGCAGCTTCTCCTCAGTGCTTGGTCTGGGGTTCAACATGCTAGTCCTGCGTAGTGTGTGATCTTGTTAACACAGCTTGATTATTCTTAGAAGGAACCATGTCAGTCACAGGTTGATGTGTCTCCTGGACATGCCTGTTTAGGAGAGGTTTCAAAATTTAGGGTAGTACTGCCTGTTTATCTGAGAGATGTGTCATTTTTAGAATTCTTGTCTAAACATTAAAATTATTTTCTGCTTGTTTTGGTTTCACCCTGCTAAACTGATGAATATAGTCCTTTATTTGAAGTTGATTAATCAACATTTTAACATACTGTTTAGATTAAAGCAGTTTTATATTTCATCAGGAAAACATTACATAATGATTATATTTGGATCTCATCTTCTTTTTCTTTTGCCCTGCTAGAATTATTCTGTGGTGGCCTTTAAACAAGGGATCTTGTTGATTCTCACTGGGTGGCCAAAAAGCAGATTACGAAAGTTATAAAGATTCATGTTTGTTTTGGGTGAAGGCTTCAAAGGCTCACAGGCTTCCTTACACAAGGATGCAGTCAGGAAATATGAAGGCAGGAAAAAAAGATTGTGGATCTGTTTTGTATAAAAAGGGGGTCATAAAGCCACTGTCCTTGCTTAGCGTCAATGGAAAGGCAGTGTAGTCATGGATTTCTTTGCACTATATGTCTTTGATGTTTGTGTTAGTTGCAGCCAATAAAGCTTCTTTCTTTTCTTTACATGTACGCCTTAGTAATGTAAAATGCAGTGACATATTCATAAGGCAAATTGTAAACAGTGTGCTAAAGCTTAGCGACTTAATGCCTGTAGTTTTGAGGTGCTGGATGATGGGATGTATTCCAGTCCATATGTTCTGCAGATTGCAATTAGTAAAATCCTCCTGCTGCTATGTGGGATAAAGTGTGAGTTAGGATTTAAAGCTGTATATTTGTATATTTTTTTTTCTTTGATAAGTTACTGAAGGAATTACCTCATCAGGCCCTTCCAGTACTAAAGATAACTCACTCATGTGGCTTTTCCAGGCTGGTCTGTATCTGGAGGCCTTGTGATATTGTTGTATATCGCCCATGTTAGTAATTTTATTAGATGATGTTAAGATATGGCTGTAAATCAGAGTTCTAACATGGTATTATGAATGTCTGTAGGAACACAGGTTTTTTATATACCATGTCAGACGCTTAACGCTTAAATGATGGTGCACAGATATGTACCAAGGATGGATGAAAATAAAAGAAACTATTTCTTGTCCCATTCAATCAATTGACTCCTTTCATGAAGAAAGGAAGGAAATGCTTAGTGTTAATATGCAGTTACTTATATATGCTGTCAGAGGTGTTATCTGCTATGTTTTAAATATCTAGGAGTCTTGGTCAAGAAAAAAGGTCTTGTCCTTGTGTTTTCTAGTTGTAAGTATTTTTCCTACCCCTGATGTTCCCACCCCTCCACCCCCTCACTTTTCTTTTAGGAGGCTTCCACTTAATGAACCTGCACACAGGAAGTGATTCAGATTGTAGAATGGACACAGGCAACATGCATATGCATGAGAAGATGCTGTGAGATAGTCAGGGCTTTGAAAAAAAGTCACCATGGAGCAGTAATCCCACAGAGTAGTGACTCAGGAGGACTCAGTGTCCTTGAGTTGCTTCTTTGAAATTGTTGCCCTTTGTCAATATTTCCCTATGTGGGCATTATTGATTGGGTTATTTATGTTCATTAATAGGTTAAACTTTACATCGCTCTTGTGGTGAGGTAGCTCTTTGTTTCAGTGGGGGGCTGAAGTTACAGAATACCCAAGCAGTGTTTCAGTTTGCCTTTGTGGGCATGCTGCAGAGATGTTTCGACTGTTTTTGAGCTCCCTCTGGGTCTGTGGGAACCACGATTTAGGGAAAAGAGAGGGTTCTTATCCCAGCGCTAGGACAGGATATAGCTGGGGCTCCTCTAGGTCAGGATATGATATGCAGCTGAGCTCAGTATTGGGATGTAGCCTAAAACTGACTTAGCCAAGGCTGCCTGGCAGGCAGCTGAGATCTCTCCCTGCTGCTGCTGCTTGGACAAATGATTACGTGACAGAAACTGACCAATCCAGGACATGTTCATTTAAAATCATAACTGTAAGTCAATCCCCCACTGATTTAATCAAACTGAAGCTGAGGAGTGGCAGCAGACACTTCAGTGTTACAAACTGCTCAGAACCCAAGCTGGTCCTTCACTTTGGCACAACCCCCTGCAGCATTACAGGTTGGGGACAGTGGCTGGACACCAGCCAGGCAGAAAAGGACCTGGGTACTGATTGACAGCAGCTGAACGTGAGTCACCAGGTGCCTGCATGGCCAAGAAGCCAATGGCATCCTGGCCTATATCAGGAGTAGTGTGGCCAACAAGACCAAGGCAGTGATTCTTCCCCTGTACTTGGCACTGGTGAGGCCACACCTTGAATGCTGTCCCCTGTTCTGGGCCCCCCAGTTCAGGAAGGATGTCGAGCTGCTTGAGTCTGTCCAGAGAAGGGCAATAAGGCTGGTGAAAGGTCTGGAGCACAAGTTCTGTGAGGAGCAGTTCAGGGAGTGGGGTTGTTTAGTCTGGAGAAAAGGAGGCTCGGGGGACCTTTTCATTTTAGAGCAGCCTGAAAGGAGAGTGTAGCCAGATGGAGGTTGGTCTCTAGTCCCATGTAGCCATGGGCAGGACAAGAGGACACAGTCTTAAGCTGTGCCAGGGGAGGTTTTAGTTGGACATTAGGAAAAATTTCTTCACAGAAACGGTGTTTGGGCATTGGAATGAGCTGCCCAGGGACATGGCAGAGTCACTGTCCCTGGAGGTGTTTAAGAAAAGACTGAATATGGCATTAATTGATTCTGTGATTCTGTGGTTAACTGAGTGTTGAACAGCACTACATGGGAAAAAGCAAGCAAAGTTAGTTTTCTTGGCAATAGTTACCCTTGTTTTCCATTTTAGGAGGATCTAGGGCTCTGTGAAATATAACTAGAGATTGCTGTAACAAGTCAGCTTCCTCTTATGCTCAGCACTGACTCTTAAATTGGCTCCAAAAACTCTAAAAATAGATTTACAGTGTGATTGTTGCAAGATTAATGTTATGGATTCTAAGGATGTAAATTATAGTTTGGTTTGGGAAGGTTTGCTTGTATAAATCTCTCTTAAATACCCTCAAGCAATATTAAAGGGGTGGAGGATCTTCTGTTTTGGGTTTCTGTTGGAGTACTTGTTCCAAGAACTGACTTCAGTTTGACTCTAGTGGCAGAAGGTGAAACCTGACAAAATTTCCACTGAGGGTTGAGAAAATCAAACCAGTTTTGGAATCCAGACCCAAATCTGAGAACTCTCCCAAGGTTGTCAGTCTAAAGGTGTTCCATTAATTCAATGGGCATCCTTGCCACAATGAATTTGGTGATGAGCAGCCTTACAAATGGAAGCTGTAAAAACCATTACAACAGCAAAAATCAGTTTTGTCACTGAAGCAGCAGGTGTTCAGACAGCCTTTCTTTTCTGCGGTCCTGCCTCAGAGCTGCTGCTGTAAACCTGAGAAAACGCTGATTGATATTTACACTTAGGCATCCTTATGTTGCTGTGATGGTACCCAGGGACAGTTGTCTGGTGGTGTTTGCTATAATATAAACTATGGCAATATGATCATGTCACTGTTTCTAGTTATTCATGGAAGTAACTGATTTTATCAGAGATTGGAGTAGTATCTTTTAAAAAAGCAACGATTCTCCATTCTGAATTTGCTACCACTATAATTAAATTAAGTATATATGTTCTTAGATCTAATAAAACTAAGTATTTGCTTTTTGAATCGGAAGGTATTCTCTTTGTTCCAGAAGTGTCATGAAGCTTTTAGAGCAGGTGTTTAAGTGAGTTACTGTTTAAAGATACATAGACAAAAACAATAAAAAATACTGTTTGATATCTTATTTACTATTTCTTGTGGCTCCTCTTTAGAAACTTGAATACAGTGTTTTCTTACCTATCAATGCTTTTTCACTTGTTTTTGTATCAAGAAAATATATTCCATTTCTACTCTCTTTTTAAAGAAGTTAAAACTTCTCTGTGTTGTCAGAGGCATAGGAATTTTCTCAAGTCTGGGTTCTTCAGTTATTTTGTAGTGAATGTTGCAATATCACTGAATGGCTAAAGTTATTCACAAGAATTGTAACCAATAGGAAAAAACCAAATCAATGTTTTTGCATTGTTGCTGCATTTTGGAAAAAAGATTTTTGGCAGTGTAGAAAAGGTGTATGTAATAAGCTCTAAATTTTAAGTATAGTGAGAAGAATATAAGAGGAAATTGCCTGTATTTTTATGAGCATGACTCATAAGGGATATGTTTTCTGTGGTTAATATTCAGTGGGTTTTGCCCTCCTGAAATACAGAGTCCTGTGCACAAAACTCCATCACTTGGCTGATCTTTGGCCTTGTCTTGTTTTTTGGTTGATCTCCACTGTCTTTAGTCAGAGGCAGCTGTATTTTCCTAGTGCACACCAGGGGTAAATACTGCCCCAATGCACTCAGGCCAGATTCTCTCCCTGTTTTATGTCTGCACTGCACTATGTAGTGGACATGGGGAATGCTCTCAAACCTAAACTCCTGCTTTTGGAACCAGCTGAAATCTGACTGCTTTAGTAGATGTTTTGGCAAGCACATGGAAGCTGTACTTGCTGATTGCACTGTCAGTGATGACAGTCTTGCAATCCCAAACCTGAGTGTTTGTGCAGTCCCATGGGACACCATGCTTAGATGCTTTCTGGCTGTTCAGTGCAGTGTGGGCATGCTTCCTGCTGTCTCAGGTGAGTAGGTGCAGCCAAAAGTGGGGTCTCAGGAGGAGGACAACTGAGAAAGTACAAAAGGGATTGGTGGGAACAACACAGGAGCTCCCCCTGGCTTTCCTTGAAGTGGATATTAATGTTGTTTAGAGACAAAAAACCCAAACAATGCGATAACAACAAAAAGTTACTGGCACACCTTTGCTGAATCCAGCAGGAAAAGAAAATGTAACAGATGCTTGACATCTTCAGTAACTTTATTAATTTAGTAGAAGAATGCAGTAGATACATATGTTTCTATGCTGCCTGTGTGAGGTACTGGTGTTGGTACTGGTATTATTTCTGTTCTGTGTAATCCCTGACGTTTTCTAATGTGCAACTATCACTAGTTAAGAAAACTAAAAGCAAGTTAAGTATAGAACTAAAGCCATCTGGTAGTTCAGACAGAAAAGTTAGATAATTACCTGTTCTTGTCAAGGGACAGTGATTAAAATAGGGCATCTTCATAATAGTGACTAGTTTGCAAGGGACTTCCTGGAAGCCACCTGGGATAATGATAATGAAAAGAAGAAAATTAAAAAGGGGGGGGGGGATGGTGCCGTTATAGCTCATGATGACTTTTGTAAATGAATTAAGTCAGCTTTTAACTTGAAGGCTGCTTGCTATTTTGGTACTTTGGAAAGAAACAAAGATTGAGTTTTCTGACTGTTTGGCAATGTGATGCCACTAGATCATCAGCCAGGTTACTGCTGGAGATCCTTATTAACATTTCTGTGTCAAGCTCTGGTTTCATCGCTCACATCCTTATTAACTTGTGAGTGCTGTTGGCACAGCTCATCTTCAAAGGCCACTTTAATCTGTGTAACCTGATGGCTCCTGCTCAGGTAATTTGCTCCTTTTGGGGAATTAGCACTATTAAGAAACAGTAGAAGAGAAAGAACATCAGAACAGCATTACTGCATCATTCTTTGGCAGCTGATGATTGCAATATACCTAACAATGTTAGTGTAATATGAATTTATATTGATATACCTCTTAAGGAATAAGCTGTTTAGCAAGTAATGCTTAGAAGGGAACCTCTTGGTGTAGTGGGAGGAAGGATCTGTTTAGCTTTGTCAGCTCCAGCCCACCCTCCAGCACTAGTGTGGAGGGGCTCACTGCTCTCTTTGGCCTTTACTGCTGAAATCTTGTCCTCATGCAAGAAGACAGCAGCAGGGAAATATCCAAAGGCTGCATAGCACTTGCTCTTTCCTACATTTGGATTCCTTAGTGTATGTCCTATGCCAATGTGATAATTTGAATCAGTGAAGTCTGACCTGAATCATCTAAGTAGTCTCGCTTTGAGGACATACTGCTGAGGGCAGCTATTCTAAATACACTAGTAGGATAAAATAAACGTGCAATGAGAATGCCCCATCATTGGTAAAATGTAATTAAATGCCTTTTCCCTTCATATGAATAAAAATCCTATATCTAAATAAAATTAATTGAAATTTATTCTGCTTTTTAAAAAAAAATTTGACAGTTGCTACTTACTTAACAATTCTAGTAAAGAGCTGTTCATGCTATTTCAGAGGCTTGTAAGAATTACAGTGTGACTGTAATACTTTCTCATGTAGAATATGCTGGAAATCTATTGAAAATATAACCAAGTTCAGTACTTAAATTAAAATGTGGGCAAGAATTAAAAGTACTCTGGGTTTTCTGTGCTTAGATTCTCTTGAAAAAAAGATTCTTCTAAATTATTTTCATTAAATGGAGCTTTTATGTCTCTTTATTCCTTGATTAGGAAAGCAATGATTTGAAAAATTCAAGATACTGAGGTCTCAAAAGTGTCGGAGATGCTCAGCTTCAGAAAGCATAAGTAAACAATTCAGTGCAATATGCTCAAAATAAATTGCTGTGAATGCTTGTGGATATACAAATATTTCTGATCAGTTTAATGGGTCAAACTTTCATATAATTAGAAGGGTGCTGACTGTACTCATGCATGATCAAGTTAATAATGTCTCAATGCATTCTGTATAAAACAGTAACGTGAGGCATCTGGTGAATGCTTATCTGAGGCTTCTTGTAAGAAGTGTTGAATCTGAACACTGTCTTACGAATTTTCTCTTCCTTTTTTATTTTATATTGAGAAAATTAAACTATTAAAAACTGCTTTTGAAGTACTTTCTTGAAAACCATCAAAAGCAGAAAATCCAGATTTTAGATTCCAAATGCAGGTTGTCACTCATGTTTTAAATTCTGCCCGCTCATGACCTATTTCAACATCTACACTTGGTGACCTGATGGCCATGCTTCTGCTTTGTAACATTATTTTTTGGTGACAGTCTTTTCCATTATGCCCACTCAAACTGACTTTCCAGCATTCTTCACACTTTTATTGTTATTTAGTTACATGGAAGAAAATGGACTGAGAAATTGACAACCAAAGTGAAGCACAAATAGGCTTTTCACTTGGCAGTGTTATAACTGTATTCAGATAATTCTTGCAAATGAATAAATTACTGTCAAAGGTATGAGATAATAGCATGGGTGGCTGTGGTTGAGCATTGTGAATTCTGAATAATCTCTTGGTGGAGTAAAATTTAATCTGGTTTTAGAATTCAGATTTTTTAGTTTTTAAGACCTAAAGTTTTTATGTGGTATGACAAACCACCAGAATTTTCCTCCCACCCAAGTTGTATCCCTCTAATGTGCCAGAGTTTTTTCACATCTGCTCTTTGAGTGTCTGATTATAGATTTTTGTTTTGTCCTGTACTTTGTATGAGTTGGTGAAATTCAGATTTTCCTGTGGATAAGCCTTTGGCTTTTCAGTTGCTTCTGTCTTGCAAAGAAATTAATTCCTTCAAGCCAGTGAGTCTGCAGCTCCAGCTGTGACTGTAGATGAATGTTCTTGCAGGGTCATGTACTGTAGCTCTGAACCTAAATAAAAGGATTAACAAGAGTTCACTAGGAGGAAAAACACTTAATTTCACTATAGTAACTATGAGAATCCATAGGGAAAACCAATAAAGCTTTACTATTAAAATTGTTAACAAATGATTATTCCACCCTGACCCTCTCTTCCTGCTGTTATTGTACTTTTGGAACTGTAACAAATCATGGGATTGACCTAGTTTATGGTAGTGCTTTAGTCCCTGGCCTACAAATGATCTTTTTCTTGTAAAACAATTCTTAGTGTCCTTCTTTTCAGAAGCGATGGTGGTATTTATGAAGGAAACAATGTTTTCTGATGCATTTCATACAATCTGCTGCCCCAAAACTCTGCTTGGTGTGAAGGAAGAAGGGGCAGCACATAGACAGTGATACTGGGACCGAGCCTGGCAGCCATCAATACCCAGCTGATACATCTCATTGCCCCAGAAGAGCATGACTGATTCCCACAGCAAGAACACACTGCTTTTAGTGATTCCTGGCAGAGAAGGAGGATTTCTAGTCTCACTTTTGGTTGTATATATAGACCTCATTGTCTCATCTCCAAGCAGCACCTCTGCTCAGAATGGGGGAGAGCAGAGGGGCTTCCTCACTCAGGGATATCTCAGCTGGCTGTTGATGACTCTCGTACAGCTGCTCTCCACTCAAGCAAGTGGTGTGAAGGGCAAAGCCACTGCTCAGGGCAATGGTCTGAGCCTTCAGGGCTTTTCTGTCTCTCATGGAGATGCAAGGAGAGGGCGGAAGGATTTTGATCATAGTGATCTTGACTCTCTCCCCAGCATTTTTGGACTGCCAGCCTCCAGGAGCACTATTATCTGAGTAGACAAGGCAACACTTGTATCTGTTTCATTGGGAAGGAAATCAGGTAATTGCAATTTAATAATGTGACTGTCCTCATCAGCTTATGAAATCAAACAGACAAAAGCTGTGTAATTTTAAAGGATGAATCTTGGTGTTAGCTTTGTCTTTTGCTTCATTTGAGCTTTGGAGGTGATGAGAAAGTCCTGGTTGGTAGGTTGGTGACCATTATGAGCCCCAGTCTAAAAAATGCCACAGTGCCCATCTGGGTTACCTGCTGGAAGCTTCTGATGTTGAAGCCAAGGCATGAAGGCAGGTGCATGAATAGGTCTCCCCAAAAATGGTCCGGGTTCTGCTTGAACACACACTTAGCACCAAGAATTGGAAAGCATTTTGGGTTCTGTCTTGTGCTTTTGTTTTCCTTACTTTTGCTTCAAATATTTTGCCCCTTTGAGACATGTTTATGTGCCTAGTATATATTTGCAAAGAAATGTAACTTGTAATAGTATTCATCAATGTGTCTTTCATCAGTAGGTCACCTAATACTTTTTTCTTTTTTTCGAGAAAAGAAGAATTTATGGTTAACATTGTGCTGCATTTCAACAATGTTTTTCATTTGTGACCAGATGAGAATCACACTCAACTTTGACTGTTGACCTACTCTGTTTGTTTCTCTCCAGTTTTCTGGCTTGCATACTCAGGAATGTGTATTTTGGGTTTTTTCTCTCCCTCTTCATGATTATTTTGTGCAGCACTTTCTGAAACTGTAAGGACTACCAGCAGTCCATAGGGATGGCCTAGGAGCCACAGTCTGAATAGAATTCCACACAAACTTTAGTTCTTTGCTATACTCTTGCTCCAACACTCTTTGAGCCAAATGTTTTTGATCGTCTCTTGCTTAATAATTAATGTGACATTAATTAATCACAAGTGGCAACTGTCCTTTAAAGTAACGAACTGCAGTTAAATAAATTAGGTATGCTCTTCTATCAACTAATTTTTTGACAGGTTGGTTTGATTTTTTTTTTTTTAATGGCTCTGTGTTCAGGTAAGCAGCCTGTTCTTTAGAGATATCTCTGTTTTTCCTACGTTCTTCAGTGATGGGCCTCCTTGGGCCTCCTTGCAGAAATTGCAGATTCTGTTGGAAGAGACTTGGATTTTAAAAGCCTTTTGTGAGAACAGTTGGCTGATATTCTGGCTGGATTTTCATACCTTAGAGTTATAAGGTGAAAATTATAGATCAAAGCCACTGCAAGTAATGTTTGGTCTCTCAGGTGTCTCTATGTATGTTAGGTCTTTCATTGGTTCATTGTTGGGTTCACACAAACAGGATTTAAACATGGATAGGGAACTGTAATTTAGGGTGAAAAGAAACAAATTAGAAAAGTGAATATTAGATAAAACATTTTATATTTTGTAGAGAACGAGATGAGTATCTGTGTGTGGATCTTGTAAGCTTTGTCTCCTAATAAATGAAGTGCAGTAAAACACAATTGTAGCCATGTCCTGAGTGGTGCTTTGCTAAGCCTCACTTACTGGAGTGGGCAGTTGGACTGTCCATGAGAAGCAACTGCATTGAAGCAGCAGAAACCAGAATGTTCTTCCATGTGCTACAGATTGCTGGAAATTGAATGGGACCTATGTGGAGATTGCATTGTGTACCTCAGATCTGATGGAAGATAGTTTTGTAATGTGCAAAAGGGAGGAAATGTGTGTTGTAGATGTAATTCACAATATAATATCATGTTCTTTGTAAAAGCAGACCCATCTGAGTGCTGTTATGCAGAAGGACATTTCCTGTGTCCTAGAAACCATGTTTTTTCCACGAAGTTTATGGTGCTATGCTTGCAGACCTGGGAGTTAACTGCAGTACATGAAATCTTAAAGGTTAATTTCCTGTCTGCATCATTACTCTGTTAATCAAGCAGACGCATGTAACACTAATGGTGCATATTTTTTCGAATTTGGTATTTGATTTCTAATAAGAAGACTTTGCAGAGATACTGTTTAACTGGTGTAAGTTGCAGAGCTATTTAATGTACTCGTGTTGTGGCTCTAAAGTCAAAATGCAGTGCTAAACAAAGCTGTGTCCAGAATTTTAAAATATTCTTTGTACCTGGACACTTGAACAGAGCTTTCCAACTGAAAATAAAGGAAAAATGTTAAGGAAAGACATATTTCACATTTAACCTAAGTAATTTTTTCTATAAAAGGCAACCATAATTTGGAAACGTTATTTCTTTTTCTGTGAGAACCAAAAAACTTCTCTAGAATTAGTGTGAATTAATATCAACAAGTGAATATGTAGATGCAGCATGGGTGCCAAATCATTAAACTGACTGTGGATTACTGTTTCTCTTGTTATTCTTCTATTTTTACATGTCATGTTGATTTTTCCATCTATATTTAGTTTTGTTAGTAATTGTGTTACGTGTGGTTCTGATTCTGCCTCAGCAGAATGTATCACAACTTTGAATGCATGGAGAAAGTCTAAAAAAAAATTGCATTTAAAATAATGAATTATTGGAACTAAAATAAACCTTGGAAATTCAGTGTCACACTGAATTCTGAAGTATTATTGTTCTATTTGTAATGGATTTGCTGGATTTTATATTGTGTAACATGCTATTTCTTTTTAAACGCTTAGGAGTTCACCAGATCTCTTTGTTCTGTGGTTGATGAAGAATTATCCTGGGACAGCAGTAATGATAGATGGATGAGCAGAACACACTTCAGGTAAGAAATCAGATGTATGCCATTTGGTGTGGCTGTTCATTAACTTTCCTCACATTGTTTCAGTTCAGCTTCAATTATAGCAGACTTTAATGTTACACCACTAAAATCTACTGAATATAAAATATAAATCTCTTGTCTACATGAATGTTTACATATATCTCTCTGTAAATCAGTGTCAGCAGGTTTTTTGTTTTCCTTCCAGATTTGGTAACCCTGGTAACAGATGCTACTGCTGCTATTACAGTCTTTACCCTTGCTACTGTATAAATTTCCATAAGAATTTTATTTCACATTAGCAGTTACAAGTATAGGTCTGAATATAAGGATAATTTCAGCATTTCTTGAGTGGTTTAGGTAACTAAACTTGTTCTTTAAGGCTGTGCCAATTCAGTATATAGTTGTCAAGTTGTTGATACCCTTGGAAGTTAATTCAAGCTTGTTAAAGCCTGCATAAAGGCAGGCAAAAGTTGGTACTGATTTAATGCTTGCTGCGCCACAAGCTTCCCAGGAAAACATAGACAAATTATTTAGTTTCTGTATCAGTGGGAACTGCATGCCTACATACCAATATGCTTGCATTTCTGGTAGATAAAATAGTGTGTCCAGAGTACTTTTTTATGCACAGCTCTGATATGCCCAGGGCTACATTGAGCTTTCTGTGCACCTGAGGATCAAATTTGTTGTGCTGGAGGGTAGAGCTGCTAGGCAGCCAGTGCTGGGAAGTTAAGGTGGGTACTGCTGTTTCAGCTAAAAGTGAGAGACTTGGGCTTATAAGTAAGTGCTGTTTTAAGTCACACGTGGGTTTTAGTATCTTTGGGCTTCCAATTGCCCTCTTCTTTCCTTCCTTTGTAAGAGCATTGTGAGGATAGGCACAGTGAAGGCTGTGTTGTGTTCAGGCTGGAGCCAGATGTGCAGATACAGTGTTAAAGAGGTGTCTTAAGGCAAATTCACAAAATAAACAAAGGAATGACCCTGGAGTTTACTTTATTCTCCAACTTGCAGGGTGCAAGAGCATAAACATAGCAAACACATCAAAATGTCAGTGTCTGTAGATCAAGGACCAGGTTAGGCCTAGAGCTTTAGGGAAGGCACTGTAGCCTCCTGTCCCATGGAGTGACTGACAGCTGATGCCAAGAGAGGAGAGTGGAGCATGTGGTAGCTTTCCAGATCAACCTCTCGTGGTCCACAGATGAAGGACATCTGAGTCAGTGCTGGATAGTCTTGGCTATGTTTTCTGCTTCTGTGAATTTGTGAGGCTGTGTTTTGACCCCAGGTGGATTTTTAGGCTCTGCAGCTTTATACTGTTCAGGATTCCCGAGCTGAATTCCAGGAGGGAGAAAGCCAGTAGTCAGTAGTCCCTGAAGTTAATTTTGAACCTCCTACTTGCTAATTTCATTTAACCTGGGGACTGAGTGATCACGCCAGGAGACTCAGAGTGGAGCTGCGCCTTTTCTGCTCCGGTGGGGTTGTAGGCAAGAATGATGGGTGTGAAGCTTTAAAGAGAGCTTAAAAAGCAGCTTGACTAAAATCTCCGTGAAGTGAAATGAAACTGCAGGATGTCTGTGGCCCTCCCACTGCTACTGCATTCCTAACGAATAGGTTTGAGGCAGCTGCTCAGACCTGTCTTGCTGTTCTCTTCTAGTCTATTTCCCATGATTTTAATAGTAATTTGGGCTTTATGTTCTGTACCTCCTAGAGTTGCAGAAACCAGCAGAGAAGATGCTATGTCATGTAAGCTGTTAAGCAGTCATCCTGACATTTTTTTTTTCCTGACAGGATTCAAGATTGTATGGAAGAAACTACTGTAAATTTAAAATATCCTGGGGATACACACTCAATGGGTTGAGCCTCCCAGCAAGACATTAAAATATAGGACCATTAATCAGAACTGAACTATATTTTTTCTTCTTGTTGTTCTTTTGCACCTTTAAAACATTGCTTTTGGGTTCACAGGAGGTTTAGATGGGCTAAAAGGAAAAAAAAGTAATTGCCCAGAATCATTGCACTGAGTACCTGACTCTGCATATTGCACCTGATGTGTCATGGCTAGGGAAGGAAGTGTGAATATTGCATAAGTTTACCTGACTTGCTTAGATGGAGTCTCAGAAAAGCACTATGCAATATATATGACATTAACTATTATGATAGGGTTGCTGAACTGGAAAAGGCTGAAGGTGGGCTCCTCTGAAAAGGTAAAATCTGAATGTGCTAACTACAGGATTCAGAGTGCAACACTTTTAAGTATAAAGGCATTTTAAATTCTGTAAAAGCAAGCAGAAACCAAAACAGCTCTTAGCTAAAATCTTAGACCCAGTTGAAGGAGAATAATTTAATTATACTGATTCTCCTTCTTGGCAGAGAATATTTGGGAGACAGAATTTATGCAGCTGGACAGAAGTTTGGTTTATTTTTGCTCTCAATTTTTGTTTTTGTTAAAAACAGTGGATATCTTGGACTTAATATATGATTACAGAACCAGCTGAATGTTGTACACTGTTTTCTATCCCAAGTGTGTCCTTATTTTCCCTTCTGTGTCTATATTTGGGGCTAAATCCTTGTGAGATACAGGGCAAATTGGATATAGCATATCATATAAGGCTAATTCACTTGAAGATGACTTCACTGTGTGCATTCTGATGACACATGGAAAAGCACATAAAAGACTGCCAAGCCAGCTTGCTCACTTAAAGGAAACTGTTGGGCACCTGTTCCTCAAGTCCCCAGAAAATGGGCAAAGTTTTTCCCCTGAATCCCTTTTGTGAGGCTGATGGACACTGAACTTGCTTGTTGTACAAAATATTTAATGGAGAACCAAAAGAAGGAACCTTGAATGAAAAAGCTTTGCAATACTAGAACTGTGAGTGAACTGTTTGCTTGCTGTTTTAAGCCTTCAAAAGGGAGATATGGTTGGGAGACGGGCAATTCTGCTTTGTTTTCCTGTACAAGAAGGAGTGGCTGAGAAAAATGTGGTGAGAGAGTTGGGAATTGGAGAGAGTGAGTTGGACAATTTGATTGGACTAGAAAGAATAAGGTTTATCCACAGATCCTCTGGATGCATGTGAATATGTGGAGGTGAATTGTTTCTTGCCAGAGATGTATATAAAATTGTAAAAACAAAGCAGGTTTTTTAATTTTTTTTTTTTTCTGTAGCAGGATATAACTGGATTGTAAACTTTGGCAGGACTCTTAACATCTGAATCCTTCTTGAAACTCTGACAATGTTTTTGTAGAGCTGATTCTGGAATGGGAATAAATGAGAAATTTTTCTATTGTCTCCCTCCTGTTAATTAGATGAAATAGTAAGTTTTATATTTGTCCAGAAAGTGGTCAAAACAAACAAGAAATTGAGATTGGAGGAGCCAAACAAGGATAAATAATGAGCCAATTTCTCAAACTGGCATTGACATACCAAGAGTTTGGAAAAAGTATGCTTGCAAGCTTTCTTTATTATTATAACCTCTTGAACAGAATAGTCCCGTCCAAACAGCTATAAACACTTTCCAATAGAGAAGTTTATGACCTAGTTTCTGACTGAAACACAGTATCACAGTATGTGGAAAGAACTTTAAGTGAAGATGCTGGTGGCAGTGCCTCTAGCGCAATGCATTAGAAACTTGATGTATTGCCTTTTGCAAACACTTGTTAATTGGAGTCAAGTGGAGTGAATTTGAAAATTGTTTGCCTTTTTTTTGGTAGGTATCGACACTTAAATGCTTAGGTTGGCATGCAGAATTTTTATACTATGTCTGAATTTTTTAACAGAGCAGTGTTTGGAAAAATGATCATTCTAGGGTTATCTCAACAGGAATTCAGCAATTATAGGATATCTTTCTAGATTCTGTGTTTGGAGCAGTGAAGAGAAAATAAAGGTGCATGTAGTCTGTTCACAGTTATAAATCTGTTCTGGAGAGACAGAGATAATTTTGATTAGGCCTCGTTCCATTCCTGTGAAGAGCAGGGCAAGGACATGATGAGAGTGTGCTCAGAGGAGGTTGGAACAAAAAATACTTAATTTGGGATTTGTGCATCCAGTTCACTTCAACTGGAGAAATGCAGCCATGCAGGAGGTGTCAGACCAGGCCACATTTCAATTAGCTGCTCTGGTGAGAGGCTGGCAGACACACGCCTTCTGTGCTGGGGGGGAAGCAATGCATCAGTAGAGAAGACCAGCTGTTGCAAGTTGGGGGAGTTTGGTTTGTTTCCTTTTCTTGCCTTTCCTGTGACTCACTGGTGTAACTGAAAGTGAGGGAGCTGTGCTGATCACCATCAGCTGCAGCTGTGGCCAATACCAATCATCCCTTTCTTCTGCTTTTCCAAGGAGCTTGGGAGTGATCTTGAAAGCACAGATCATTCATGTCAAGAAGAGTTTTTGAATGTTGTTGAAATACATTAAATAATACTTGGTTAGCATGGAAAGAGCTATAGTTAAAATTCTTGCAGTGTTTCAATTATAATTGCTTTATTGTTTCAGTTGCTTATAACTTCCTGAAATGCTCATGTCTCAAGCTGAAATTTACCAGACTTGATCTTGGCCTGACAGTGACCTTTCTTCTCTTTTCTTCTTTGTTTCTCTTTTTTCTATGCTATTAAATGAATATGGCTTATGCATTTCATTTACAATTAGAAGAAAATAGCAGCAAAATGCATTATAGCTATTGCATTAAAGCTCTGAGACTGACTAGCTCAAGCAGTGCAGATGTTAAAAAGGTGAAAATCATCAAAAGTACTTACTGAATCTTAACAGAATCTGTGAGAGGGAGCACTCAGAGAGATACCAGCTTTAGGTCTTGAACTTTCTCTCCATCATGCACATGCATTACTCTCCGTCATAATTATACTGCTGTTTTTCCTGATCAGTGCTTAGCTGAATGAAAAAATAGTCCTTGGTGAAAGAGCAGATGTGTTTTTCAGTGTTTTCTATGACCCTGGCAAGACTGGGCTTTGGGAATTCAGGCAAACAGTGTGCAATGGGAGCCTTCTGGGGCATTTCTCCTGTCCCACAGTTCAGGTTGAAAATGCTGAAGCTTCCAGAAACTCTTCTCCCCAAAAAATTGTTTGTTTTAACACAAATTTTAAAAATACTTTTTCATCAGCTCTACTCAAGCTGTTGGCTGTAGTAGTTTAAATCAGAACCCAAATGTGTTAGGGGATGGATCTTAAACCTGGGATGGAAATGATGGAAATAAATTGTTAAGTGCTTTCCTTTAAATTAATGCTGATATCGTGTGTCTTTATTAACTTATGTAAAGGCCACTGGTGATGGTGGTGATGCTGCTAAAAAGCAAATTATGGGGTTTGACTTCTTCACTTGTAATGTGTGTTTCAATAACAAAATAGTCATGTGCTTGCCTCTTGGCTTCCACACAAGCTCGCTTTGCCTTAAAGAAGGACTGTGGGTTTTGCCAAGGAGAATCATTGTGAGTGTGTCTTAAAAGAAATATAAGAAGCTTTTCATTTGTAGAATTGGCTTCTCATGGTCTCTTCTGTTCCCTGGGAAATATCACTTCACGTGCATACATGAATCATCTCTGTTTCTATTGTTAAATGGCTGGGTATTCCCAGTGATGCAGGCAAGTGCCTCACTCTAGGAGCTGCAGGGCAGCAGCAGAGAGCGGGTGAGAACTGAGCTGCCAGTGGACCTGGCAGAAGTTCCCTGTGCTCTTCTGCCCTCTAACTTACATTTTGAGTGAATTCCCTAACTCTCAACTTCCTGTGTGATATCACAATTCTCTGATCTTGTAGAGGACTGTAGAAACTTCATTTATTGCTTGTCATAAAGTTGTATTGATCACCTGCAAAGCTGTCCCTTTCAGGAGCTCGGGAGTGCTGTTCAGGCACTGCTTCAGCAGCATTAGGTAAAAGTAAGATAAAAGCAAAATGTAAAGCTGCTAGGTAAGGTGTCCATGGCATAAGCACAATTTCATGTTGCTGGAGAAAACTTACTTCTTGTTGGAGAACAGTACTATATGTATGCTTTTTTTTTTCCTTCAAGTTTTAAAGGTCTCAGGATTTAAGGTTTGGTCAATAGGTACAAAAGTTCTATCACAACCACTTTCACCTTTAAACATTAATCAAAATGTATCTTCTGCATCACAGTGTGAAACAACTATCTTGAAGTTACATTGATCTGTCATAAAAAGCAGAATCTAATACCAGAACTTTAAAGAAAACTGCTCTGTATCTCTAGTTTATGTCTTCAGAATGGGAGGAATTGTTTTCTTTAAATCAGCCACCAGATTTTGGTTCAACCTGCTGTTCTTTTGATGACCACCTTTTCAAGTGTGCTGTCTTTCTAGCCTGTCCCCGAGTGAGTCACAAACTTCATAACTGTGTAAAGGACATCTGAAAAATTGGGAGGCTTGTTTTCCAGGGAAGGCCTTGGATTCTAAATTCTTCCAGGCCTCCTGATGTGGCAAATTGTTAAAGTAGAATTTCTTGGGAGAGGTACAGTAGTAAATTTCAGATTCAGGAATTTAAATACAGCCGTGTCCTTAAATCTGGCTTTGATGGTCCTAATGAGGAAGAACAATGCATGCTTTGGTGTTGGCAGCAGGTAGTGAGAACCACTGCAAATGTTGTGGGTACATGACAGTCAGTGTGCAAGGAGCTTTAGGTGAAGTGAAGTAATGAAACTTCCTTGGAAATGACAAATTTCTCTTTCTGTGGTGAAGATTTCCTTGTTATTTTGGTCTCATTAAAGCTACTGATTTAGGTTTGCTCTCTTTTGTGTTGTCTTTGGTTTTATATTTTCATTTACATTCTTAAATGACAAATTATTGAAGAATAAGCATATATTTCTACCACAGATATTAAAATAAAAACTCAGTTATTGGTGAATACAAAAATCTGTTGTTTTGATATTTTTGGCCCATTTCTGTCTAAACACTGCTCTTGGATGGATGTGTTCTTTCAAGTGTACAGCTAGGTGTCGGTTCTTTAGTCAACTGTGGGATATTTACAATGGATTTCTAATACGAGCATGAAACTAATTTTATCATGTTGTGTGGCTAGCACAGGTTTTTCCCATGAGAATTTTTCTTGTGTTTTATAAATAAAGATAAAGTTTGGATGTTATTGGAACAGTGTCCCAGTACTTGGACAGTGCAAGCCTGGCCAATCAGGCCTGGGGGAAGGCTTCTGACCGACCAATCTGGGTGACTTTTGAAAACTCTATATATATGATGAAATCAAAACAATAAAGGTCATTCCTTCTTGCCACTGAGAACTGGTGTCTTCATTACTCTGCTAGCTGCTCAACAGCGACAATGTTGGCTTTCTGTTCAGTGGTTTCTGTATTGGCTTTTCCCTCGTAATCTACACTTTAATTGTAGGTATAAGTATTCAGCCAGTCAGAATGTGCTCTGGAATTTGAAACTTTAGTAACAAAAGTCTTTCTGTCTTGGGGTATTTAAAAACTGGCCTTTAACCTGTTGAATCAAATTAAATGGGGATTGATAGCCTTAATTCACTTTTTTTTTTTTTTTTTTTGCTTTCAGTTAATTTATTATTAAATAGTCTATGATGATGAGTATGTTGGAAAAAATCAGTTTAACTCCTGAAATGCCAATCTGGAAATCAGCTTTGCTTTGTCACTTCCCCAGCCCCCATGTGTCTCCTCTTATATTTGGGGTCTATAATTTAATGAAAGACACACGAGACACATAACCCTGTAAATGCAGGCACAAAAAGCTCCCTGAGAGCTGAAGCAACTCCCACACAGTAAATTCATGACTTGCTGAGCACTGCTTGCTGCTGTTCTGCTGAAGGAGGGATCAGAATGGCTTTTTTTTTTCTTTTTTTTTCTTTTTTTTTTTTCTTGTGCCTGGATAATTGTGTGAATGTGCCTCACGCGCCTGACCTCCCTCCCCCACCTTCCCAGGGCCCTCAAAAGTAACCATAATCCTTACGCCTCCTGCTTCCTCGCCAGAAAAACACATCAGCTCTTAGCTTGGAAACATCCTGCTTTGCAGATATGCTGTGTTCCAGGGAGGATGGTCCTCTCTTGGGCTCTGAGCTCCTCAGATCAGCCCTCCTGAAAATTATTCATTCTGGTTACATTGCTGCTCTGCATACAGTCAGGGAGGTCTCTTCTTGTCTTATTTCAGGCACCACTGCAGGAGGGCTGTGTTGCACATCTTGTAGCACTGGTTTTGGTCTTTGGGCACATGTGGTGACTCTCAGGTTTAGTTTCTAAAAGCTAAACTTGAAAGTTTAAACTTCTTTTAGAATGTTTACAATTCAACGGTGTTTTTTTTTTTTTTTTTAAGCAATTTTTTAGGAGTTGCAATTAGCACATGGACCTCCTAGCAGGGAGGGGTTAAGCTGAGGTGGAAATGCTTATATTTTACAAGGAATGAAAGAGGATAAGGCTTATTGCTTTGTTGGAGGAGAGACAAGGGTATGTACCCTTATGTATCATGGTTTGGAGCAGGCTGAATGGAAAAGCTGAGCCTCTGCTGTGTGCCCCAGCACTGATCAGCGCTGCATTTGCCTGAGAAAATGTTCAGCGTCTCTGTAAAAAGTAACAATGTGTCTGTGAATGTAAAAGGGGAAAGGCAGCACGGGGTTTCACGGTCAGGAAATCTTCAGGCGCACAGTCACCAGTGAGGTGGTAGACCTAAGGAAACTGGCAATCAGGAAGACAAGAAGTAGGAATTTAGGCATGGTCAGAGCAAGACTGAGCAGGAATATTGTCTGGTCAGCAGTCTGGCATTGCTGCCGTCTGATGGAAGTGGTGCATGCTCGATTCACTCCAGCACCAATCCTTTCTTTGCTTTCCCAGTACAGAAATATCTGCGTGAGAGATTTCCATGTGCGATTGAATCGGTCTGCTTGGACCACCCTTGGGCAGGCAGACTGCAGTTAGTCGAATCTATGTTGGTGGCAGCACAGTCTCTGCCATCTGGAGGTTCAGATATTCCAGAGATTAGGCCTGTTTCAAGCTGTCTCTTTTACGACCATACCCTTTGTCTGATCCCAAACATTAAGAGATTAGGTTTCTTGAAATATCAGCAATTGTTGGCCCCCGTGGCTGGAGCAAACCACTTAGCCCACAGATGTGGGAAGGCTTGAATAGGTTTTCAACATGAAAGGAATGTTGAGTTCCCAAGATGTATAATTTATACAGAGGAATAGTTTTACACCTGCAGAGTGTTGGTAAATGCTGTTTTTTGTACTTTGGTCAAGGGCATGCACTGATAAGCTGGGGGAAAGAAATGCAGTGAACATAGGTGTTTCTTCTATGGAATGAATACAGTAAAAATAAGAATATGCATCAGAGATGGAAAGTGCTGACTACTCAGAGCTTTCCACATGCATACTAGTTTAAAACTTTCATCTCATTTTCTTTGGGGACTGTATTGCAAGTTTTGAGCATTGTATGTTTCAAAACAGAGCCTTTGTCATAAGGAAAAGTTGAGTATTTGCTACTCCAAGATCTCTTAAAAATCCAGAAATGGCAGGCAAAGCAGGGAGTTTTTGATTCACATGCTGTACTTCCTGGGGATGAGTCTGAAAATAAGCAAAAATGTGGTTTTCATGCTTTGGGAATCTAGAATTTTGTGAAGCTTTGGAAAAGGTGTACAAAATGTAGCACACAAGCTTTTGTTTGTTCAAAAGGGACCACTGCCCATCTCCACTGCTTTGTAATGGTAAACACTGAACTTCAGTACAAGCAAACACTGCCACCATAAAGAAAAAGGCCATGCTCCAGGTCCTGTATCTGAAACTAGTTCCAGGACCTGGGTGCACGAGTCCTTCCTGCAGTGCAGGTCCCTGGCACAGGGCTGGGTACTTCCATGCTTTTTATGCTCCAAGCCAGGATCTAGACCTAACTGTGCTTGAATCTCCTCATTTGGGTTGTAGAGATGTTCATGGTAAATCTTAGTGTGGGTCAAACATGTGTGTGACTTATTCGGGAAATGTCCAGTAATTTCAAATTTGCTTTGAGTAGCTTTCATATTTTGGTTAACTCTCTTATTTCCCTGTTTAGACAGTTCTTACTGAAAAATCTCCCTAACATGGCATAAAATACTGTCTTTTTTGTATTACACACTTTTCATAAGGAGCTCTGTAATATCTACTCTGTGTACAATGATGCATTCTTCTCTTTGTTCATGGAATCACAGAATGCTTTGTGTTGGAAGGGACATGTAAAGATATCATTTAGACCAACTTCCCTGCCACAGGCAGCATCATCTTTCACTAGATCAGGTTGTACAAAACCCTGTACAACCAGAATTTGGACACTTTCATGGGACAAAAAATGGATTGCATTAGGTCCTTTGCGTATTCTCCACATTAAGGAAATAATTTACATTAACACATATAGCTGTTTTGAATTTTACTGAACTGAAGAGAACATTTGTTATGTAAATGTTTGCAGAATGGGTGTGAACATTTTACATATATGTAACTTGTCTTGTTTTTACTAGTTAACATGCAAAGGCATATTTTGCTCTTAGAAAAAACATTTTTGGCCAAGCTCTACTTTTTCAAATTCACAGAAGTGTAAAAAACAGTTTTGTTGATCTCTCTGTGACGAGGTAAAATTTTTGCTTATACAGCTGAGAGAAGACTGACCCATAATGATCTAAAAAGTATACATTGTATTATTTTTAAAATATCTCAAACTTCCAGAAATTGCTATTTTAAATCCGCTTCATTTTTTTTAATCTGCAAATCCTTCCACATAATATACTTTAAGAGAGCTGTGATTGCCTTCTCCTGCTTGCAGCTGTTCCCATTTTCTTGAAATGTAGACTCATTGAAGCATTTGGTATAGACATCGTTGGTTTAATTCAAGGGAATTTGCTTGGGAATTCTTGCTCACTAATCTGTCAGTGTTAACCACAGACAATATGTAAGTACACACGTATCTGTAGTATGTGATACACACCATTTAGAAGTGACTTCATCATGTGGTTTGGTCTACAAAGCCAAGGAGGAGAACAAGGCTGTTTTTGCAGGAAGATCTCACCAAATGCAATTATCTAAAACTCCAATTCCACTAACAGCTTGTAGCTGGCCGTCTGGGGAGGTAACTCAACAGTTAAGCCAAGCAAAACAAGAAATGGATTGCAGCAGTTTTTTTGCACTTGAAATTCTTCTGTTTAACTTGCACTGGAAGAGGTGATCTCCAAAACCCGTTGTCTGACATAGATTCTTGAACTTAAGGAATAGCTTTTATTAGGACCCTGCAATTCAACCTGCACATTAGGAGGCTGGGATTCTCTGGGGATGCTATGCTGTAGGAACTGGGTTCTTCACTGGAAAACCTTTTGTGTGTTTACACAGGAGGGATGGGGATGCAAGGAATCGTAACTCCGAACAAATCTGTCTTCTTGAGAAGAAAATGTTTATTGAAGTTGGCTTTAATGTGGGTGCCATAGCAGGAGAAGTGCAGTGGCGTTTCAGCATAACATTGAGCACGATGCTGTGCAGCTTCTCTCCCATCTGTGTGGTTGCTGTGGGTGTACTGTGTTGCTGCAGCCAAGGTCAGGTGTGGGTCATGGTGGGGTGTGTCTGTGTACAGACATTCTATAGCAGTGTACAGCAGAAGCATCTGTGAGCTTTACCATTATCACATAAAGATTTGAAATACCACTAGGCTTAAAAAAAAAGCACACTCTCATAGCATTGGCTGTTCAAGTGTGTAATGGATATTTCTAACTGCAATAGGAAAGCATATTCAGTAATTAAGACACAGAGCAGAAAAATTAGTCAAATTTGGCACAACTGCCTGAGAAAGTGTCTGCTTTAGCTGTAGATATAAATGAAGCACCAGCCAAAATTACTTTCAAAGGCTTTAATTACATCTGTTTTAATTTAGCATGTAAAATGCAGGATATTATTTTTTAATATAAATTTAATTCATAGCTAATCTGCAGATTGCAATATCCTTCCAGCAGAAATGATGTACTTGGACTGTGATAACTGAAAACTTCCCTTTCAAGATATTTGGTTAGTCTGTCATGGGGCCTGCTGTCCAGAAGCACATGTTCTCTGTGTATATACAGCTGCTTCTTGGGGATCATTTAACAAAAAAACCCAATACTCTTTTGGTTTTAATGTAAGTGCATTATTATACAATAAGCTGTTCATAGTGGAGGTATATAAATCAGACATCAAAATATTGTATCTTTCTCATGGTATTTTTTTATGAAGTGCACACAGTAGGCATGGAGATAGTGCTTCTCAAACTATTCCAGGGCTTGTTGCTTATAAATGGGAAAAGTTACGTGCTTGAAATAATCAAATTTTTTTCACTAATTATCCTATTCCAAATGAGAAAGGGACCTCACGTGTGTGTGAATAGTTAGTTCACATACTCTGTACTGTTCAATGGTTGTGGGTGTCATGTGCCAGTAAAGAGGGAGTTCAGAATGCTTCTGATAAGAGAGAGTGCAGGTTCCAGGCAAGGGAGAGACTGGCAGTCACGCAAACCCAGCTGCTCATGGAAAGGATTTTAAGAGTGCCATTTAAAAAATTAGAGCTGCCATGTAAATTAGCAGATTCAAACGGTCCAGATCCAAAGGATTTGGGAAGATTATCTGAATGGATTCCAAACACAACTGGCCATTATATTGAATGAGTTGTGAAACAAATAGTGAATTGAGCAAGAGAAGCAGGAAAAAAAGGTCATCTTTTGTCCTCCCTCTCAAACAAGCAGAGGAAGGGCAACCAAACATCAAACTCGATGTGCCTCAGTCTAAATGTAAACATATACACCAATTTTTTTCTAATATCTAACCTAAACCTCCCCTGACACAGCTTCATGCCATTCCCTTGGGTCCTGTCACTGGTCACCACAGAGAAGAGATCAGTGTCTGCCCCTCCTCTTCCCCTCACGAGGGAGTTGTAGACTGCAATGAGGTCTCCTCTCAGTCTCCTCCAGGCTGAGCAGACCAAGTGACCTCAGACACTCCTCATACAGCTTCCCCTCAAGGCCCTTCACCATCCTTATGGCCCTCCTTTGGACACTTTCTAACAGTTTAATATCCTTTTTACATTGTGGCACCCAAAACTGCCCCAGCACTCAAGGTGAGGCTGCCCCAGTGCAGAGCAGAGCAGGACATCGCCCTTGGGCTGGCGATGCTGTGCTGATGCCCCCCACGACAGGGTTGTCCCTCCTGGCTGCCAGAGCACTGCTGACTCACATTCAGCTTGCCCCTAGGGTCCTCTCTGTGGCACTGTTTTCCAGCATCTCATCAGAATCCATCACTTTCACTTGTTGAACTTCATCCAAAGGGTGGTTGGGCACTGGAACAGGCTCCCCAAGGAAGTGGTCACAGCGCCAAGCCTGACAGAATTCAAGAAGCCTTTGGACAATGCTCTCTGGCACAGGGTGGGACTCTGGGCTTGTCCTGTGCAGGGCCAGGAGTTGGACTTGATCACCCTTTTGGGTCCTACCAACTCAGCATGTTCTGTGATTCTGTGCATATGTGAGTAAGAGAAACATGAATTAAAACCTGTTTGTCTGGGTAACAGAATCATGGGTCTTAAATAATTTAGTTACGTAAATTTGGAAATTGGGCCAGAAAAACTGGAAAGCCTTATTTTGTCAAAATTATCACATTGGTAGGAGGAGGAGACTGAAGTTCATGAAATGTAGCTTGATTTTGGACGAGTAACACACAATATTTTCTTGAGAAATTTTACTTAAAATATCAGTTAAATTGAATAGTTCATGAAAGTTGTCACACTGAAATTGAAAATTGGTGAAAATAATAAGAAAAGAATCCTCTCAAATCCAGAAACAGATGGCAGTAACAATATACAAGGTTAGGGAATGATATCAATAGGCACTGCCCATCATAATTGAATATAACTTAATGTAGGGATGTAGCATGCAAATGAGTAGTGACAAACTCTGACCTTTCTTCTGATGAAGATTGTATTTTCTCCTGCACACAAGGATAATCAGCTCTTCACAAACAACTTATCTTGCTGTGAGCAGGATCTGAGGCTGTATGGTTTTAGCAGAGCATTGAGTTTTGTCAGAGGAGTGGCTGCATCATTGGCTTCAGGATCCTCTCTCTGAGGAGGGGTTGGTCCATTTGTGTGTGGGCAGAAGTATTACATTTTAAATACCTTCTGCAAAACTTTGCTCAATTAGTGATGCGGTACTGGAAATCTTTATTGTAAGAGCTCTCCTCCACAAATAACAGGCTTGAGAAAGCCGAGTTTCTCATTTAATTGCTTCATATGATTACCAGGCTAGGTGTTTAAGTGTGTAAGAAAATCCCCCAGAATACCAGGACACTTCTGATGTCTTGAGCATGTGGCAGTGCTGTCCTTTGATGCATCTTTTATCCCATGATGTACTTGTTAGGGTAGGAACAGTGACAAGTGTGAATTTATTTGACTTTCTACCTTCTCAGCATTTCAGTAGCTGCAGGTGGCATCACTATGATAGCAGACCATCATTACTTTGTTGTGGCTTTAAAAACATCAGTCAAAATGTAGTCATGTTACCTCTAGATACTGTCTTCCACAGCTGCCAGGACTTCCTTTACTCTTGTCTTTGCCTGCAGGTAAGTGACAGCAAACTTCTCTTGTGGTTCACAATGCAAAGAAGAGACTCTGCTCTGCAAAACAGAGAAGATTCATTGGGTTTGCTGATGGTTCTGTCCTTTGTTTTCTCAAGACACTTGGTCAAAATAGAGACCACTGATTGACTTTTCACAGCTTGCTTAATTGTGAAACCAAGGAAATTCTGGATACATACTTCAGTTTCTCGGTTGTATCTTGGGAACTTTGAGTTCATTTGGATTATGGAGATTTAGAAATCTGGAAGTGTGTACTACTTGGGAAGATGCTATTTGTTAAAGATAGACAGTGACAGTAGAAAACATAATATCTCTCTGGCTGTCAAACACATCTTTGACTTAAAACTAGTTCCTAGGTCTAATAGAAAAATCTACCTGCCTTTTCTTACTCTAATGCCTACATTCTTAATAGACTGCCTTCAAGCAGCCACTGTAATATTGCTACAGCCTCAGGCAGGACCCTCAACAAGGCACAGATTGGAGAAAAGAATATACATAGACAATAATTTTAAAGCCTGTTCCCTCCAAAAGATAACAAACAAAACCCATGATGTATTTGAAGCTAACTAGGAAAAATTTGTTGCTCAGAGAAGACCCAAAGGAATAATGAAATACCATTAAGCGCTCCCTCCCCCCAACAATAAATATTCTGCAGTCAGTGTCCCCAGAAGCAAAGGAATAAAACAGGAGTTTTAAAGTAGTAGGAGAAACAGAAAGAAATAATCTTCTGGCTAGAAGGTTTGACTCTGCAAATAAACTTGTAAGTGCTGTTTGCAGATGCCCCAAGCCTTGGCTGTCTGGTATGCAGGGAATACCCCTGATTATATGAGAAGAGGGATGACTCCTTCCCATTTTTTAGGCCAAAGGATCCTGAATTTTCAGTGCCAAATATATAATGTCACTGTGTGATCTGCTGGACTTTTTTTTCTGTAATAGCATACACTGTGAATTTCCTGCAGCCTTCCCATTTAATAGCCTTACAGCTTAAAATGCCACCACAGAATAAAACAAAATGTCACAAGCACTCCTTTTTCTTCTCCCTTCTTCCCCTGATGCCTTGAAAGGGTGATCTACCATTGCTGTGAAGGTATGATGAAAAATATGGGAAAATCTGTTGCCATATCGGAATTTTTAAATGCCTTTATTAAATGCCTATATTAAATGCCTTTCAAAGATCCTCAGGCTCAAAGATTTCATTGTCATGTTGTGTCTTTACCTTACTTTACCTAGGATTGCCTTATCACCTGCTGTACACATAGGAGAACACTACTCCCAAGATTTTTAAGTAAAAGCAAGTAACTTCACAATGATTATCAGCTGTGTCTTCTGGTTATACTTATGTTGAATGTTCTGTGTATTTATTTAAGAAACACAATCTCTTATCATAGTAACGGTATTATGGAAGAATGTGTTAGAATAGTTGTCGGGCACCCGAGAACTGCTGAGGCAATCTTGCCTGATTTTTTCATTTCTCAATTATCAGGATATTTTCTTAGAGCGAAAGAAGTTGCTGCTGCTGCCTAAATAGAGAATAGCTTGTTGATGTTAATGATCTCTCAGAGCATAGACTATAAACAGAAAGAAATCTGAAATAGAAATCTTCTGGCTGCATTATCCAAGAAATAACCAATGGCTAGTTACAATAACTGCTGAGGCTCCTATTTTAGGGCTCTTGCGGTGTGGTGGTATTTTGTTATTTTGCCATAGTACATTATTTTAGAGATACTTATCTGCAGCTCTGCAGAAGTGGAAGGCTGCTTTATGTAAGCCAACACTGTTTCATTGTCCATTGCTCTTTCTTGAATTCAGTCTTTGAACTTATCTCATTTCCTTTGTGTTTAATACCACCAAATGCAAAGGTGACAGGGTTGATCTCCAGTGTCAGGTACCTCTGTTGCTAGAGGAGGCAAAAAACTGAGGATTGCAGGATGTGAGGGAGCTTCGTCCTCACCAAACTTGCTTACCAGAAATACCTGCATGGAGATATTTAAAAGATGTGTAGGCGTGGCACTCAGGGACGTGATTTAGGGTTGGACTTGGAAGTTCCTGGCTAATGGTTGGACTCTATGCTTTTAAAGGTCATATAATTTAAACCTAAATGATTGATTCTGAACTTCTGGATCAGAATGCCCTTCAAATTGCAGGAAGATGTTGATAGTGTGTAGCAATGTTCACTGGTGGTAGTCTCTAACTTCTGCCTTCCTGCATTCATCTTGTTGGATACATAATTAGTTAAGATCATGGTTGGCGTAATTCCTGTTGCCTTCTGCATGCTGTTATCTTACAGTAAGCTCTGCCTTTGCTGTGTGCCTCATGTCAGCTTGGGATCTGAGCAGAGATAAACGCAGGTGACGAAAATGGTAAAATTCTGATGTTGTTTGCCCTTCCCTTCCCCTGGGGAGACTTTCTTTTCAGCTGCAAAATCCCCCTGTGAGAGTTCTCCTTCATCTCAGTTGCTTCCAGCTCAGCGCAGTAAACCCAAACCGGTGTTTTCAAGTTCGGAGCAGCATTCTACTGAGGCTAACCCAGCCTCCTCCTGGGTAGGCAGCTGCCAGGAACAAGGGTGGGCAGTGTCCAGGGAATAACCACGGCAGTCTTCTGAATTGGTACTGCCTGGATTCAGCTGTGACTGTCTTCAGCAGTTCATCACAGGAATACAATATTCTGAAACTTGTCAGCTGTCCCGAAAGAAGAGAACACAAACAAATCACAGCTGCACAGCATGTTTGGAAAATCATGGAAGTGCCAACACTTCAGGGCTACTTTTTTTTTTTCATTCCATTTTAATTTTTTTTTCCGAAACATCTTAGAAAATATTGATTTAGGGGTGAGCAAATAGGTTTGACTGAAATAAGAAGTAATCCATGCTTTTCACATTTTTTGAGCTGTGAGATTTATGCTTTTGGGGTTTGTTGTCCTTGAATAGTTGGATATAGGAATCGAAATTTTCTTTCTCATACTTTCTGAAATACTTCAACATTTTCCTTTTATTTCTTATTTCTCAGTAGTCCTGAGCTTGATCAAGACTATCAAGACTTGATCAATTTTCTGGTGCGGTGACAAGCAGTTCAAAATTTTCTCCTGGTTTTAACTGCTTCATAAAGTTTTGTAAACTATAGATCTCCATATCTGGCTTTAGACTAGGTGATTTTTGGTCAGGTAACACAATTCATGAATACATCATAAATACAAGCATCCTGTTGGTTACCAGCATTTCTTACTTACTCTAGTGCTTTTTATTTGCATAGAAAGCAACTTACTGGTGTAATGTGGTACTGCCTGGGTACTTGTTACAGCAGAAGAACCTTAAACTGGGTTTTTTTTTTGTTTTTTTTTTTTTTTTTGGTTTCTTATAGAAAAGCGAATGTAGGTTTACAATAATTTAATAGGTTAAATTACTAACCTGAAGTAATCTAAAGTACTATTGAATTAAAAAGTAACTGTTTAAGGAACGGAAAGAAGAGAAAGAGGATTTATCTTTCTCTTATTCATTAGGTCAGTTGGGTTTTTTTTCTTGTGTTTTGGGAATTTCTTTCCTTCTCTCCCAGTATATATGTAACCTTTTTAATTCATGGGATGAAGCATAATTTTTATAAAATTATCATCTCTGTCTGTAAAGTTATATTCTGGCTTTGTTCCATTTGTTTTCACATCTGTTGAGTCTGCTGAGCACAGACAAATACAGGCGAGACATGAAGCCTTTGCTTGCAGTAACTCTGTCAGTGCAGGTCGCTTGCTTATTCTGTATTTATCTGTTAATTTCTCTCAGAGCTCATTAATCTGTCAGCATGACACAATCCTTCCAATGAGATTGTGCCAAATGTTACAGTAGCACACCAGCAGAAACCTGCATGCCATTTTTTTCCCAGTGATTAAATATGATCATTTTCCTGTCATGTACTATGCCCAGTGCACTTGAGATTCACCAATGTTTTGGGTTTTTAAAAGGAAATAGCATAGCCATTCCCCAGTATTGACTGAAAACTTCATTTAGTCTTTACATACGGCCTGGCCCTCTACCCTGCAGCCTTTTGCTCTTAAGCAGAAGGGGAATAGTGGTGAGAGCACAGGATAAGCCTGACTGGGAGGGAGAGCTCAGCACACAGGACTCCAGTGGTATTTAAGACTTAGCGTCAGAGCTGCTCAAGAATTACTGCTGCTTATGACTGTTTGGCCTGGCGGACTGTCAGAGCTATTAACTTCAGAATAACATGCGCTCAAATAAAATGCAGTGGCTAGAGAGGAGGGGAGGGAAGGAGCTTTTTTCCATTTCTTAAAATAATGCCTCGTTATCTTAACCTATGGAAAGAGAAAAGGCTGCTTCAAGCATAGATCTTCTGTAATTCCCGGTGATGTATAAAAATAGCTGTGAATGTGGAGCATCCAGGGGAACTTTGGGATCCACTTTTGGCTTCTTGAAGTTTTCAATGCCTCATAATAGTGCAGAAGGAGCTTGCTTTGGGCTAGCCTTTGCAGCCATGTCCCTGGTCTGTATTCCTTCAGATCATACTGGGTTGGTTTTTTTCTCCTTCCTAATTCCAATGTATGTGTTGTTTTTCTGTTCATATGCTGTTTATTAAAAACAAAATAAAAAAATTTCCTCCTCCTGTGCTGCATAAAAAACTATGTTTACCTGTAAGCATCTGGAGCTTCACTTTCATATGCTGTATTTTTTGTGAGCATGTGTTCAGAAATTACTCCTGCAGAGTGTTTTGATTATTTGTGAATCTCTCCATTTTGCTTTGAAAGCACCCTGGCGTCATTTATATGGTCATTTTGGATGGCAGTGACATTTATTAATATGGAATCTGAAGTACAAGCAATATTTTCTTGCAATTGAGACAGGCAGATCAAAACGTCCTTTATTAATGTCAGGATTTACCCCAAAACAAGCAGCTGTTTGACTTCAGCTGAAAGTGTGAGAAGTTTTGGTCACCTCTTTCCTGGCATTGACAGCATTTTTGGACTTTGGGCAGAGAAATGGAGTACAATTTGAATGTGTGAAGGAGGGTACAGAAAAAAACCCAACCAATCAAGTAAAAAAACCAGCCCAGCAAAACCAAAGTAGGCTTTTATGAGTCTGATTCTTTGCTCTTTATGCTGCCTGTCCTCTTCTTTTTATCTAAGCAATGATTTTGTTAGGTTTACATTAAAAATGCTTTTTTTTTCTTTCTCTTTTTCCAGTCCTGTAGTTCTGTCTGCTTGCTCTGCTGTCTCCCAGGCGTGCTCTTTTTCTCTTGCGAACTTCTTCCTGTTCTTTCATTAACGTGCGTTTCCTTTCCCACTTCCTGCTTAGAATTACAATTCCTAGGTGTCTTAAAATCCCATTTTCTTTTCCTTGTTTCTCCTCACCTTTTATTTCTAACATTCTTCAAGCTGTATATTCATTTTTCTTTCTGCCCTCTGGTCATATGCCTTGGTTAGGTTGTCCTCTTCACCGTACATGTCCAAAATAGTCAACCTGCTAAAAAAACCAAACCCAAAACAACACCCAAACCTGGGGCATCCTGCTGATCAGGTACTTCAGGTTCTTGACAAAGTGGGAATGGCTGTGCATCTGTAAAGTCTTTGGCTTCAAACCTGAGTGAATACAATTACAGAAATCTTTCCTGTCGGACTTCTAAATGCATGAAATCTTAAGCCCCTAGGAATAGTTTAACAGCAGACAATCAATATATTAGAGGCGTGTCACCTGTGCTGTTAGCTATAGCTGTTACTGTGTCAGCATTTCCATTATAAATTTTGGCTTTCAAGGGTTTATAACTTTGCCATTAAAATTCATTGCTGACTGAAACTTGGCATACAAGGACTAAGCCTGGAGCAAACTCCCCTTCCCCCCCTCGAAAGTAACTTTCAGCCCAAAGGAATGTGATGTAAACCATTAGTGTAATGATTAGAAAGGCAGTGTTATTGCTATCAAAAAAATACTTAATTTACTTATTTTTCAGCCTTCACTGTGGACTTATACTTCAGGTATTCTGGAATAGGAGATCGAATGAACTAATAAAAAAATTAAGAAAACAGAACACCTTCTTAATAATGCTGTTATGATATCTCTTGGAATGCATTTAAGTAGTTATTTCACAGCTCTGTGACTACCAAATGAAAATTTTATACGTGAAGCCAACTGAATATGCATCATTATATGCCTTAAGAAAAATGAAAGAACATTGTTACAGAAATCAGGAGGCTGAAGAGACCAGGCTCTTGGGTGCAGGATGCTGAATGCTTCAAACCTGCTTCAGCTGGATGAAGAAGGATGGAGTGTCCCTGGGGGAGCTGTAGGCAGAGGTGTTTTCAGCTGATGACTTGCACCAGAGAGGCTGCCTTGCTCATCTGTCATTGCAGGGGAGATGCTTCATTTCTGGGCAGATGAAGTTGAGACAAGCAGGATCCTGTTCTTAATGAGGTAATTTAGGTCACCCAGCAACTACCTGATGTGGGGCAAATTTCTTGTGTGGAATTGCCCATGGGCAAGTATCTATCCTCGCAGCCTGCTGCCAGAGCACTTGGTATTATTTGGCACCTTTTCTTGCTGTCCTTGCAGGGAAGTCTTAATGGAAAGATAACCCTTTCCTTCTCCTAAAAGTAGATAGCAGGATTCATCCTGCTGCTATGTTTGGGAGTTAAACATGCAGCTGTTCCTGAGTAAGCTCCTGTCTGTGGGGCTTTTCTTGCATAACTTGCCAACTCTGATGCCACTTGTGAAGTGAAAAATGCTAACAGCAGCAGTGTTGGGAAAGAAAAAGGTCTAGGAAAAAAAGAGTACCTAGTGGCAGAAGTGTGTGTTTTGATCACAGTAATTTGCCTTTAAAGATGTACTACATAATGCTCCATCTTGGAAGTTTAGAGGGTCAAATACTTGATACCCAACCCATGTAAAGTTGATTATATATACAAGGTGTTGATTTCAATGGGTAGAGGGAGAAAAACCGACCAGCAGAATTGCCAGTGTTTCCTCTTATAAGCATTGAATTCTAGTAACTAAAATACAACAGGAAGTTTGTATTTTGAGTCTGAAGATGACTGGCTTATGAGAACAAACTGTGTTAGAAGTTATTGTGGCAATGGTTTCTCGCTTGACCTTTAGGTAGCATTTGTTTTCTGGTGGAGGGGGGTTTATAGGATGAAAATCTGGTGCTTGCTCTATGAGAAGGCAGCTGTGTGGATGCCAGTCACACAAACCCAGCAGGACCAGCCGCCGAGTCGCTTATTCCAGCCCCACCAGGCTGAAGGCAGGGCGAGTGGGATGGCTGGTGAGTCACCCAGGCAGCAGGGGAGGCACCGGGAGCTTCGCTGCATCTGCTCTTGTCTGTCTGAGCCCAGAGGGAACGGTCGGAGGCTTCCCTCCTCCTCTGGAGTGTCTGCCCACGCAGCGCTGCTGGTTTTGCGTGCCTTGCATGGCTGCCATGCGGTGAGCCTGCCAAGGAGCCACATGAGGAGGGAGTGTGTGTCACTGCTTTCTGGCGAGGCAGTGCCAGAGCACGTGTGTGCTGCTCAACTTCTGGCGTGGTGGAGAGGTTTCGGCAGCTGGCGCGCCTCCAGACGGGCTTGCCAACACTTGTTCAGTAGCTGTCCTTCAGGGACCTGTTATGAATAAACAGCTGGATAAATTGCTTATTTTTTTTCCTGTCTCTGAATGCTGATACTGTAACACACACCCTCAGATTGGCCTAGTTTATATTAGAAAATGACTGGGTAAAAGGATGAGAAGATTTACTGATGCTTTTTGAAATGAACTGAGGCATACTTTTGTAAGAATGTAAATTGCCTTCTTACTGTTCGTATTGTTTTTTGTTTTAGAGTGGGTGTCCACGATATAACCCAGAACTACTTCTCTCAAGCAGTCTTGCCCTTCTTTCTCCTCCAACACAGCGTTTGAAGAGCTGTGTTGGTCTCTTTGGGGTGTGTGTACATGTGAGAGCTGGAGAAGGCAGGTTTGCCAGCAGAATCTTATTTTATCATGTGATTTAAATCAGAGGCATTTTCAATAAGAGTTTATAGAAGCTGGTTTGAATCATCATAAATAAAAGAACTGAGATTCTGCTCTGGTAGTATAACTTAAAATAATAATGACCATGATTCTTTATTCTTTCCAGTGTCAGAGCAACTGTGCAGCCGCATGGCCAGGCTTCCTGTCTCTTCTTAAGGCTTGTTCAGGAAATGGCAAAACTCACAAAAAGGGTCTTTGTCATTGAAAAAGTTTGTTATTGTGCAGTTGAAGTACAGCTGTTACATATTTCCTTACATAAATTTGGAACCTTCCTGAAGTTTCAGTCCTCTAATTATTCCGCCCAGGTCACTGGTCTATAGTGTCTATATTTAGCATATTGCAAAAGTTTTATGGTCATCCAAAGAATGAAAAGCCTTTCTGTGAAACCCTTCTCCATCTGTATTAACTACGGATTTTCTGTTGGGCTAAATAATATGAAAAGTGAATACTGGAGGGTTTTACAGAAAAGTTTGAATGCATGAACTACACCACTGTTTTAATATTTTGCAGATTTCTGCAGGTTATGAGAATTATAGCACATGTACACCCCCTCTCTCTCTCAGAAATACCCAAACAAATAAACCAACCCCACAACTCTCTTCCTCCCCACTCACTCCATTCCTGCACTGCCCCCTGCCCCCCCAAAAAAAAACAATCCCAGAAAACACAGAAACAAAATTTCCCCCTTCCCCAGAAGTCAGGGAAACCATGCCCTATTTATCAGGGCTTGTCTTATCAAAAGGCTGTAATGTATAGCAAGATGTCCTGCCCTTCCTCTACTGAAATTTAGTTCATCATTAGAAAATAGTAGTCCAAGTGTTCTAGCCTAAATTGATTTAATTTACTTACTTAATTCACAAATGCATTTATTGATGCTTCAACAGTTCTGGAAGAGACACAAGTTAGAGGGATGAATGCAGAACTGTGGTCTTTTGGTGGAAGTTGTTCTGATCAGTAAGGCAGGGAATGGTAAGTTTATTTGTCTTTCCCTTGTTTTAAAGTCTTGCCTTTCTGTTCTACTCTGAGAGTTATAACTACAATGTTCTTGCTATTCACTTTTCCAATAGAGGTGTTTGCAGATGACTTTGTAAGGAAGCTTTGAACTCAGATATAACGATTCATTCTATATGAAGAACATTGTGAGATTTTATGTACCAACATTTATAAGGTAGTATAAAATATTAAGAATTATAAAACACTGAGGTAAAATGCATTGGTCTTTAAATTGTTTTTGGCTGTAAGTGCATACTGAACACAGTTCTGATCACTGAACGTTTTTTTTTTCCTTTTAGGAAACTACAGAAGCTGTACAATTATTTTGTTCAATCTTCAGTAAACCAGCTTTTGCACTTTCACAGTTAGGTTTTAGAATTTTGGCTATTTTGGAGAATAAGAATAGAGAAGGGCTGTGAGCATGTTGAAAATAGTATCTCTGTATAACTTTCTCTAATTGATATTATAAATCATCATGATTATTTAGGTTTAGCTCCCCCCTGTATGAGTGGACCTTGTCGGTAATGCATCTTCCTGGAGATAAGCTGGTGGTTTCTGAGAAAGTAGCTATATCCTTAGGAAGCAGGGGGTTGGAAAACTGGCTTTTACTGTATTTCCATGTGCCATTAGAAACGAATTCCTTTCTTCCAGTGAATTTCCATGTTATCTAACATCTCCCTTGTGGGGTTTGGGCTGTAACTCTAGGCCCTGCCACCTGATATGCATTTTCCATTTTCCCTCCTCTAGCTTATTTTTAAAAGCATCCCACTTTATTCTGTAATACTCTGTGTATGGTGCTGAATGGCTGTCTTACTTGCGGACACAGGTAAAGTTTCTGTACCTTTATCCATGAACCGTTCCCACAAAGGATATAAACAGAGAGCCTGGTAGGAGACTGGAATTTCCCTTCCTGCAGCAATAAAGCTATCTTGATGGGCTATAATGTGGGCTCCTGGACTAGGAGAGAATGTGCTGGAGGAAACAAGGCAATTACATCTTTGGCACTAATATATATTTTAATCATAACATGATGCAGTTCAGTTGTATTTGGTTATAATGCAGTGCTATTTACATGTAATGAATATATGTATTATCATAGCCCGGGAATAGGCATAGCTGAACAAAAAATAGTTAAATGGCAGAGCCAGCTCACTACGCTTTTGCTCTGAGCAATATAGTACAAGTAAAATGAGCTGGGTTTGATTTAGTGGCACAGGAATAAAATACTGGCCAATAAAAACTGTGTTTTTGCATTATGTGTTTTGCCTTTTAAGTCAGCTCATTAGCTTTATATTTATACAGCACCCTCTGCTCCTTTGAGCCATGTTAATTATAAGGTGGTGCATAATGTAATCGGAATGCTTATACATGGATTTTGCATGAACGGAGAAACAGTGTGTTTCAAAGTACCTCTATCAGATATATTTGAAGTTAGCTTTGACCTTTTCTTTTTCCCTTTGTAAATTTGCTAAATGTGTTGGTGAAAAGGGGACACCAGTCTGAGAGGTGCTAGTTCAGCTCAAAGGTGAACTGAGCTCAGCCTCATGTTTGCTTCCAGATACAGCTGCTTCCTCAGAAACCCTGCTCTTGTGATGAAGGTTTGAAAATTGAAAAAGGAGTCTATTGTTAAGCTTGTGTATGCCCAGAGTGTGTGTGTGTGTGCCTGGGCACATACCTTCACACACAAGTGCCTCCAGGTGGTCAGTTCATGGGCACGTTTATGGGAAAGGAGAGTGGCAGGTTGGTTTTGGCTTTGCTTGGCACCAAGAGAAGCTTCAGGACTTTTATTTTTCCTGGGAACACCACTTCCAATCAGTGAAGGAATCACTGCATCACCCCTGGTATGTGATTTTGGCAAGCTGCCTAAGGTCCAGCCTTCAGCAGCAGCCAGCTCGGGAGCACAGGGACCCTGACAATTACAGATGTGCAGATTGTTGCCCTTTGCTGTGCCTCCAGCTGTGCCAGGGTGCTGATGTGTGTTGGGAGCTGGAGCTTGGCGTGGGCTGCCCTAACTGTTCTGGCTGCACCTGCCTGAGACTGTGTGCTGGGTCAGGGAGGTACAGGCTGCACTTCTTGCATTATAGAAGCTTTTTCCCATCAAAAGAAGATGTCAGAGGAGGCAGTGATGTTGGAGGAAGAGGAACAGTACTTCACTTGTTCAGACAGTTTAAAATGCCTTAGATGAAAATGACAATTGCCTTTGTTTTTTTTTTTAGTGACAACAAAAGCCTTGACCCAATATTTGACCCTATCTGGTTTTTTCTCACGTGTCTCCATCTCCCTGCCAAAGAAGAGCTGAGCTGAAGCCCTTCCTACAGGTTTTCAGGAAGCAGTGACATGTAAATCCAGCTGCTCTCCCCGGCTTTCCATGTATTGTTTCTGGATTTGTCAGAGAACACACCGAGATGAGAGACTGCTATGTTTTATTTTATTAATTTTAGTTTTTTCTTTTCCTTTTTCCCTTTTTTTTTTTTTTTTTGGTCAGGTTTGATGCTGGATGGAAACAGTTGCTTTATTTAGAATATGATGGGAAAGAAAAACACAGCTTAACACCCTCCTGGTGTTTATCCATAAATATGGAATAGTGCAAGAACACCCGATACATATGGAGCACTGTGATTGGCTGCTACTGATGTCATTCTGATGTCACTCAGAAGTGATCAGTATGTCACCCGGCAGATGAAGAGATCAGCTTTCCTTATTTGTGTGTATAAATTTCATTTCATGGCAGCACGTTTTTAGGGCATTATTGCACTTCTTGAGTTTTGGAGGACATCTAGGCCTTTTCTTGAGCCTGCCAATATTTTGTCTCAGCATACATAAATGTGCACCTGTGCCCTCCCTCTCTGCTTTTTTCCTCTTTACACTGATGTGTAAGCAGTTGACCATCTTCTGAATTAATTGCTAATAAAATAGGTAGGAGATCTAAATTGGTGTTTATGCCTCAGCTGCTGTGATTGCAAGCTTAAAGGAGTGTGTATTTGGGAGGAGTGATAGATGCAGATGAGTGGAATAAAAGGTAGTTTTGTGGAAATATTCAGGTTTCCATCCATCCGTTCTTCTTGAATCTAGGTCAGCATATGAGTATTACACTGTTTTTCTACCCAGTGCTGAATTGTAAGATTATGAACGTATTTCGAGGTTATTTTATTAAGCATGCCAAAATTCCATGACATGCAGGTCAAATCAGTCAATACTTCTAACACTTTTGAATGGAAATAGAAATTCTAAGAAGTGTCTGTATGCTCTTAATAAAGGATGCTAAGGGAACAGGAAAAAAAAAAGGGAAAACCTCTTGAATTTTGGGATTAGTTGGACTTTTTCACATTCTATGCCTCTTGCTCTAATCTAGCAATAGCATTGTTTTTTCTCAAAAGTTTGGAAACACTATTTTTGAACAAAGCCTTCAGATAGAATGAATTTGGTTGTATAAATACAACATACTGGGAAAGGGTTACTGCAATACTTTTCTTCCATTTTTAATAAAATCTCCCTTTCTGTAATCCCTCTCCTCCAAATGACCAGAAGCGACTCTTCAGCTGATGCTGTAGCCTCTTGCATAGTTGTGGGAGTTGTATTTACAAGGGACTAAAAAAATCATGGCTAACTCAACTCACATGATTGCTCAGGAATATTTTGAATGCTGTCATGTTATAGATTCTTTTTAGGTTTAGCAAAATTGAACCAACCTTACTGATGCCTTAAAAAATTTCTTAGTGCCAGATCTCTTCTGCCTGTGTACTTCTGAATAGCAAATGGCCAGTTACCATAAACTTGCTGATTCAAAAGGAGGTGAAAAAGTAATTACAAACTGCATGGGGGATATTTCTGAGTTACAGTCTAGATTTACGTCTGTGAGGCTGTAGCTCTTGGGCGAGCTGTAACCAACAGTGATCCAAACATACATAAGAATTTCATGCACAGATTTTTGCAGGTGGTGCCTTGGACAAGTTTAGCAACCTAATTCAATATTATTGCTTATTCTTTCCAGCTGGGAAGGCACTGCTTTGCTCTTCCTTGTGCTGCCTTTTCTTCCTCCCTCCTCCTCCTCCTCCTGCTGCTGCTGTTTGTTCTGGTGAAAGCTATTTCAGCCTGAGCTGGCAGGGCTATCACTCACTATGAGGATACTTAATCCCACGCAGGTGCAGGTTGAGCCTCTACAGAGGGCCTCAAGGTCATGCTGGCTGCAAAGCCGGACCCTTGTGGATGGCTGGGGGGGGAGGTGTGACAGTCGTTAACATTTCACATCTGGAGGTTCCATGCTCCTCTCTGCCATTTCTTCTTTCTCCTCCTCCTCTCTCTCCCCCCCCACCCTTTCATAGCCTGTCACAAGGCTTTCCTGCAGCACTGCAGTGGCTCTGGGTAGCTGCAGAGGTGAATATTGTTTTGAAAGGAAGCAGTTAAGTGAGGGTTGTTTATACTTTTTATGTAAAAATGTAGGCAACTGAAAGGAAATTATAGATAAGTAGACATCTTTTCTTTCATTGATGTTGGTGGTCTAACCTTTAAGCCAGTTCTTTTATTTGTTTCCTCTCTCTACTGGGTGATTTTAAACCTACTTATTAAAAAAAAAAAAAGCCAGGATATTGCCACTGGCTGTATCTCTGCTCCAAATAGAGCCATTCCTCTTCTGAAAGGTTGAATTTGCCAGACTCCTCCACCTCATTCCAGTCCTAGTGATCCATTCTTTCCCAATCCTTGTGTTAAAAGCTGCTTATGTTTTTTTCCCCAGAGAGGTCCTCTCTATTATGGTGCTGTAACAGTGCTGTAAGCGGTTTCAGCTGCCATGTGTCCTTTACACACCCCTCCCCTTAAAAACACCGGAGACAGCCTTCACAGGGCTATCTTAGGAGAAAAGACGTGAGAGAGAGAGAATTTAGGAAGCATTGGCAAGGGAAGCAAATGAGCTGTGATTAAAGAGAATCTGGGCACTGAATAAAGGATCCTTAAAACCCTTTAAGTTTTAACTTAATACAAGTCTTCAAGAAAGTTGGCTAGGCTTTTAGGGGAAGATTTCTAACCTCAGTCATTGCAGCTAAGAACTGCTGCTTCCTCTGTGGCTTCAGACTGGAGCAAGGATTTCCACAATTACGCTGTGAACAGGAGCACGAACCTATATTTAGGACACAACACTTTGTGGTAAAAAGCTACATATGGCATATGAGTACCCACTTAGGAGCTAAAAATACACATTGCAGCCCAGTTTGTCTTTGAATGAAATCATGCTTAGAAATGCAGTGTTTAAGCATAGTTTGATTTCCCACCTCTCTGCCCACCTCTATCATCCCCCCTCTTCCCCCCAAACATTATTATTATGTTTTAAAAGACTTCATTCGTTGAAAAGTTGCCTATTCAGATTTTCAGCATGTGGCTGCCTCTACATGAGGTCACAAGCGACCTGTACCTCATTCTGGGAAGGTTTTATGTGAATTTCTTTTTGTCAAGGTTTTCATTTATTTCAGGCCGAAACTACCCACTTTTTCTCCCCAGTCTCCAAACTTTCTGTGTGCTAAAAAAGGAGGAAACAAATTATGTCAAAAATGGCAGTATAGTATAGTGTTGCCCTTAAACAACAGTATATGTTACAGGGGGGTGGAGGAGAGTAGTTGCTTTCTGCACTTTCCAGTTTTCATTTAGTTTTGAAATATTTCTTGGCTGGTGAAGAGAATGAAATGAAGTCCCTATAACCTTCTTTTAAATGGGAAGGAATATTGCCACTGATGTGGGTTACTATGCAAAATTTCATGAAAGCTTTTTGAATCTGCCCCTCTGCAAGAGGGTTTCTGTGCCTCTGCCGTCCCCCCTCCCCGTGGTGTCAGTGGCAGGGTTTCCTCATTGGGCGTTGAGATGGTAAGATCTTCCCATGAGGGCAGGTAAGGCATGGAGGAAGACTAAGACAAACTCTCTGGTTGCTGTGAGATGTATTGTACATTGATGTCTTGAAGGTGCAGTGTGGACATGTACTGTGTGCACTTCGTTTTTGCTATATTGGATATCATTGCCTTATTCTGCCAGCTCCTTTTCTTCAGAGGTTTTTTCCTTCAAGAATGCAGAAAGCAATCTCTTACATGCAGTGCACTTGGGATACTGAATGAGTTATCTTAGTTGGTTCTTGCTTCAAAGTATCCTTGTTTAGATTCAGAGAGTGAATAATGGAATCTTAATTCCTTCAATTTGAAAGCGTTAGGATTAAAAAGGAAGATACTCTGTTTGTTGATGTTCTTCATTCTTTCAGAGCTGTCGCCAGCAGCATCTCTCCAACTTGATCAGTCTTCAAGAGAAAGCTGCAAATGAAATACCGCCAGCCTTCAAAAATGAAGCTATGTTAAAGGAAGAAGGTGGTTTTTTTCTCTCTCTCTCTCTCTTTTTATCTATAAAGCAGAATGTTCTGCCTGTTCTTTGAAACAGTTATTCCAGTGGTAAGGATATAATTATATAGCTCCTCAGTTCTTATGTAAATGCATTCAATAACACATCTTGGAAACTGGGCTTCTGTTAGTCTTCATTGCCTCATGCATTTTGTTCAAACTAGAAATGCTCTTTTAACTTTGTATCTTCAAAAAGAGCAGGGGAAGAAAACTGTTTTTCACTAACAATATTATATATTGGTGATGCTGATAGATTTAAAAAAAATTTACTGAGGAGATGGGAAAATAAAATCATCATGGAAATATTGGGATGGGGGCCGCAGTTGGAATTGTGTATAAGGATTTTTTGAGGTTGGAACAGAAGTTTCCAGGCACACCTGGAATGTGGATTATGGGTAGCATAGGCAGTGGTATTTGTTCTGCTTTTTGTAAAGATGGGACACAGACCTTATTCCCATGTAGGCTGAGGCTGGTTGTATGTGGTTCCCAGACCTGCATGTCAAAACCTGATCCTTGCTCTTTGTTGGAGAGCAGAAGTGAAGTGAAGTTCTTGCTCTAGATATACATTTGAAGAGGCTTGTGTACTGCATTTTGGGAATTTTTTGATTAGAGAAGAAAGAAAATACATAGACTTTCAATTTGAATTCAGCTTTTCAGGAGATATGGTGCTTTCCCCTAATATTTAAATGTGTTGCAACTTTATGAAAGCTTTCCATGTATTTATTTCTGCTTTTGAGACCATTTAAATATGCATTCTGAGGCTTCTGGGATCTCTTGGCATGACTTTTTCCAGCTCATCATTTACTACAGTGCCAAGTTATCCTCAGGTACCCCATCTTGCTTGATTGCTTTCTATATTCATACTTGGAGTGAGAAGAAAATTCCCTGCCCCAGTCAACTTTTGGCAGTTGATAATTTTATTTAAAGTGCTTCCATATATCTGGAAGAGATGCCATTTTGCAGATGATCAATTGTGTATATGTAATACCAGAATACTTATTTAGGTGAAGTGTATATCACCATGAAGAAAAATAAACTTACTCCAGTTATGAATTTCAGGTCTGTACATAAGAGGGTTTAACCAACAGAAAATCATCCTGATTCCAAGTGCTGTTGTAGGCACTGAGAATCAACTTGCAGAATTATATGGTCTATTACATGAACATGTTAAAACTGACAATACTATCAAGTGGCCTATAATATCTCTAAAAGTTGAATTTAGATTAGAATTTTCATAACTTCTTGGAGGATATAAGAAACAATGGAAAAATCAATGTTCAGCTCATTGGTGAACTGAGTTGACAAAGGAGTTTGAAATCCAGTGCCATCTGTTTTACTACATCCTGCCTTAAAACAACACATAAAGACTGTGTCAGTCTCAAAGCACCACTTGATATATATTAGTTGCCAAAGAACAATCCATTCTTGAATCCTGCTATTTGTATTTCCTGGGAAATACAATCTCACCTAATACAAAGGAAAATGTTATGCATGGATTAAAACTGCATTGGGATGTGATAGATCTTTGGATCTGCAAGCATAATATTTTTGGGGAAGTGATAATATATCAAAGAGAAAATTAATTATGTAGGGGTTTTTCCTAACACCTGGAGCTCTTGCTGTTGCTGCTTCTGCTGCTGGCTAGCTGTTGTTTTTCATAAATCACTCTGTAGGAAAAAAGTTAAATCCAATGAAATGATGGAAAAAAGAAGTCATGGCTAGAAAGGAGGAAAGCAACATCTAGATATTTAACTACCACCCAACAAGTTCAGAATCTTCAGGAATTTCCTTCTTCCTTGGCATATTTCCTTGGCTTACAGTTTGGGAAAGAAATCTGCATAGATATCTGGAGTTGAAAATTGGGAATATCATCCCATGTTCTGGATGTCATAAAAAGAGCTCCAAAACAACATCCTCCCACCCCTCAAAAAGCAAGCAAAAGCCACCACCACCACCAAAAAACCAAACCCAACCAACCAACCAAAAATCCCCACCATAACTAACTGAAATAAACTAAAAATCTATCTAATCATGTGCTTTATGATTTCATCTCTGACTTTGATGGAGGCCTTTTATTCACCCCAGGGACTTTCTTTGACAAATGCAAATGAGGCCATTCAGTGAGATCTGTGATCAGTATATTTTCTTTCCATTGTATTTTGATCCTGCCAGCTCTCATTCTGGCATTTGACCTGCACAGGTCAGTGCTGCAGAGCTACTGTTTGTAGCACCTTTTTTTTGAACCATGGTGAGGGATTTAGAAGGATGGGAGGGATCTTAATTCCTAAATAGGTGCCTCTTTCAGCCATATTAATGAGATATGAAATGTGTGGCAGCATTATTTTGTGTATATTTTATTTATTCTGAATTGGGGACCACAGAGTTCTCAGCAGGAGTGTTGTCACCTTTTATACCCATAATAACCACCATTTACAAATTATTTTTGCATGCTGTGCTATTTGACTTCTGAAGGTGCTGAAGAATCAAGGTCTAATAAAGTAATGAAGTAAAACTTCTAATACCGTATGTTTATTTTCTCTGCTTGGGTTGTTCAGCAGACAGTTTATTTAGTAGGGCAGTTATGGAGTCTAACACATTTTTGGGTCAGTGCTGACTGGGTGATTAGTTGCTCTTGTTATCAAATATATTTCAATGAAAGTAAAAGCAACAATCAAGGACTGAGATAGCTTTTTTAAGGGACTCCTCTGTTGTCATATTTTCTGTGACATTTTTCACAATTAGATGTATTATTTGACTTTTATTATCACAGAGAATATAAATGATGATCTTTGATTTTACCATGTGCATTGTTGGTCCCTGTGAGAATACTACCATAAATGCATTCATTTATTTCAGCCAGGTTAGTGTAGTCTTTGCTTGTGTATGGAAAGAAAATGCTCACAAATGTCTTTTGTAGTGGAACATGGGAGTTTTAAAAAATTTGTTATGACTGAGAGTGAGGAGGGAATGTTATATTTGTAACTCCTTCCTGCTGCTAGAATAAACGCCTGGCTTTATCAAACCATTTGTTCTAATCAGCAGGAGATGTTTATCTACAAAAAAATGTTCTCCAGTCTTATGCATTGTCAAAGAATTGTATATCTCTACAATGTGTGTAGGAAACACTCTTCCAATGCCTGAGATAAATGTCCTGCGTTTCACCCCCAGATTCCTGTATAGGGAATATTCTGTGCTCCTGTGGGAGATGAGTTAGGAAAAAGGTATTAGTTTATTGTCATTCTTTCTGGAATTTTTTCTTAACATCACATTAAATCTGTAATCTTATGTTAAACTGTGAAATTTTTCATGCTTCTATAGACCAGCTTCCCTTCTTCAGCATTCCAATATGTTTCCTACTGATAGATGTGGTTCCATGGAGTCAATTCTGAAGAAATGTTGAGATAAAGGAATCTGATTCCTTAGCAAGACCAGTATAAAATGATACAAACCACTGTTTAGCTATATTAATGTAATTGCTGTCTTCATAAATCACATATTAAGTGTGATTAGAAAAAATGAATCTAATAAAATCTAATATATGACATTTCTATTTACAGTCATCGCAGTTATACATTAGTTTCACTAATCATAAGCTGACAGCTTTAATTTTTGATGGAAGACCCCCTCATACCAAACTTTATTGCTTTATGCTTTTCTTGTGCTTCTAGTGGGAGATATCCCCAGTGGTTGCTTAGAATTGCTTTGAGACTTGTGTCAGCCTCCTTGCCTGCCCTCCTTCTTGTCCCACATTGCCACTGGTGTGAGGTTGCTGATAAGATCTCCCAAGTAGTGTTTTTTTCCAGGCTGAGCAGTCTCAGCTTTCTTGATCTCCCTCATATGACAGAGTTAGTCCTGGAACTTTTCCTGCCCAGGGGTGGGACTTGTCATTTCTCTTTGAAGTTTGTTGGATTCCTGTCACCGCATTCTCCCAATCTGCTGAGATCCCCCTGAAATGTTTTCCAGGGTTGCTTGCTTCATCACCTTCCTATGGATTGAAGGACTGAAGTGGGGACTGGCTGATCTCTAGTTGCTCAGGTTGCCCTTCTTGCCGTTCTCAAAGAGACATTTCTTTTCTTATGGTCCTTGAGAAACTCTGCCAGTTGCTGTGACCTTTCATAGATTGAGCGCACCTTCAAAATGGCATCGACTTTCTCTCTCAGCACTTATGGGTGGATTCAATTGGGCCCCAAGGACCTGAGTATGAAGAGTTTAAATCTGTTCCCTACCCAATCCTTCTCTACCAACAGTAAGTCTTCCTTTCTCCAGATTTTCCCATTGGTCTCAAGGACCTGGGATTTCTGAAGGCAAGTCCTAATAACTCTTAACTCAGCTTTACCCATGTCCTTTGCACCAGGTCCCTTGGCCCTTTCGCATGAAGGACCTACATTTTCCCTTCTTGTTCTCCTTGTTCTTCTTGTGCTCCTGGCACTTTGCAGAAGCTTTTCTTGTTTCCTCCCCTTCTCTTGCCAGATTCAAGGGCTTTGGCTTTTCTAACTCTAATAAGTAAATTATGAACAGGAACAATATGTTGCAGGTTGGCAGTTTCACATAAGCATTGGTGAATCCTGAAAGCTTCTGGGTAATGGGACACACAAAAATTAGGAGCAGGGATGCAGTTAATTGGAAAAGGCTAATTTGAGTGTAAGGTCATTTGCAATAGCCTTGATCTAAGAAGGAATCTGGAGGCTCAAAAGCAAACTTTGGTTTATTTTTTTTAAATTTTCCCACATCACATATCCTGAACAAACATCTGGTAAAACCAGAATTTCATCTTTTGTTTATGCTGGGCTGCACCATGTAATATATGCAGGACTTAGAAGGAAGAAATAGGAGCACCACTTGGATCTCATGGCATACTTGGCAGGAAGGAGAGGCAGGTAGCAGTATAGCAACTTGTTTCCTACACCATTATTCCAAAGGGTAGGAAAGGCACAGGGAGAATCTGAAGAAGTTCATTGTACTTTTTGGATAAAGCAATCAGCCTGCCTGACCTGGAAGCATCTTGGATACTAGTAGAGCAGAAGGATACAAGGCATATACCACAGGTCTGAGAAGGTTCAGAGGAGGGTTCACTGGAGCAGGAGGTGACAGCAGCAAAGTTCCCTCTATGATTTGCAGAGTGCTCCTAGGCTGGGCAGGCATGCAAATGCTGTGCTGATCCAGGGAGTTCAACATTTTCTATCATCTTGTTTTTATGTTGGGGAGTCTAAGACTCCCCTAGCTTTTGGTACGCTTCAACGAAAATTTGAAGTGCTGCATTGGAAAACAGGCTTACATGTCCTTCTCTGTACCTGAAATTGAAACAGACCTATATCATTCCTGGCAGATGATTTGCTTAGAAACTCTTCTTAGAAACCTTCAGTAACAGCAATTTGTCAGTCATCCTTGATAAACTATTGCAATCCCCTGCTATCCTTAACAAAAGAGAGGCTCTTTTTCTAAAGCTCTGTGTAGCAGTGTTTTAGTGCAGTCTCACCATGTGAAAATAAGTCTGCTGGTGGGATGTGTGGCGCTGTCTTCTAAAACGGTGCCTGCGTAGAAGCTTTACTTGGGTGCACAGTCTATATACTCATACATTTGCTTGGGGGTTTCTTTTTCCTTTTGTTATTTATCTTTCAGCTTTCCTCCAAGTACATAATAAAGGACCATCCCAGTAGTTTGGGGTTTTTTGGAACCCATTTAATAATGTTAACTTAAGTGTTAACTTACATAGTTGTTGGACTTTTCCAGGTACACTATGCCCCTCCTAAAGTGATCTGTGGAAACCATGTTAGAACATGCCCCAGGTTATCGTTTGGTCTGAAAACTTTGGATTTCTTTTCCATTCAAGCTGGGTCAGGCAGGTCTAAAGTTTGGGGAGCTGATGTGTTCTTGGAGCTTGAACAGCCAGACGGTTGGGTTGCTAGTGTGGTGGATGTGCAGGAGCTGAAAATCAATTTGTTCTCAGTTCCTTAGTTTGTAGATTAACTAAAATTGCAAGTTGTCTCTCTGAATTCTTCCTCTTTTTTGGGCATTAGATGCAGAGGGTTTAAGGGATGGTTGCAAAATTTGGTTTAATACCTACAAGCAGCAGACCCTGCTTACTGTGGAAGGAAACCCATGCACTGTCACATAGTGAAGTGTGTCTCATGGAGGCTGAATTTCCTCTTTGAAATTATACCAGCTTGATGAAATGAGACAGTGTATCATGGAAGTTGAAAGCTTTTCCTGAGTAAACTATCTCTGAGGGGAGAAAGGACTTGAAATATCAACAAGCCATTTTTTGGGAGATTTTTTGTGAATGCATTTGTTGCCAAGACGATCCCCCAGCACTTCCCATATACCAGAATACCTCTGTTGGAAGTCCAGTAGTCTGTTGTAAGATGGTTCAGAAAAGCAGCTGTTTTAGAAGCCTGCTCAGCCTGCAAAGAGAGGAGTGTACTTCATCCGTGTGCCAGAGGTTTTGTTGCAGGAAGGTGGACTCTACTGTATTGGTTATTAAAGTGCAAGGCTTTAAAGTGCTGTCTACTCCTTATGCAAGAGATTTTGTGTGTAGTAGTTAGGCTTCATTACCTGGGTTTTAAGTGGATATGTAGGGCAGTTGGATCAGTTGCTATCATCTAAGAACAACTCTTAAGATGAAGGCAAGCAATTTGTGCTTAATGTAGTAGAAAAAGGGGGAGCCAGTAGGGAGGACTGGCAGGATGAAATAGGGGGAATGTGCTTGAGGCAATAATCCAGAAAAAATGATTTTTGCATTTTGAATGGATTTCAGGGGGCAAGATTGCTTCTGTCACAGCCAGAAGGAAAGAGATTATCTCGCATCTCAGCAACAATAATGACCGACTGGGTGAGTGTTTTTGTTTTATGAATGGAACAGGAAGGGAAGGCACTAAAGATGTTAAAGCAGTCAGGATTTTGAGCCAGTTCTGGGTGTAAGGAGGCAGACAGAGGACAAAGCCAAAGGTGACACCTTGGCATCATGAGAAAGAAGTGACTGAAAGACGAGAAGGTGAAGGGCAGCTGCGTGTTCCCTGGTGTGACCTGCAAGAAGTTCCCTTGGGGAATTCGGCATTCAAATGTCTCTAACTTGACATTGTTTGTAGTGTTGTGTTACGTTGTCTCAACTCTGCTGTATGTTTGCAAACTCAGGTTTGCAACTTCCTGCAGCCTTGTCCCATAGGAGTGTAGCTCCCTCTTTCCCTGTAAGTTTGGATGCTGCTCAGAATACACGTGCAGGGAAATGTTTAATCTCCCCAGTAAGGGAAATGGGATGTATGAAGATTTAACATAATAGAATGGAGAACAGAATGAAGTCTAGGCCGAAAGAAGAATGGGCTGAGACTAAATGCAGACATTTTGGGTTCTGGTAAAAATACTGTTTCTTAATATATAAAAGAAAAAAATGAACATTTACATAGAAAACAAATATATTTTGTGAAAAGCATTGCTTACAAATAAGCTTGTTTTTCTGTTTGAGTCAAAAGTCTATTTCTGCTCATCCTATTTTAATCTCTATTTCCTGTTTGTTTTCACCATTTGTACACTGGGAAGGAAGCTACCGTGTCTTACAGATTTTCCACACTACTGTTTCTATTTCTGCTATGAGAAATTAGCCTTTAAAGCAGTGTAGCAAAAGACATTTTTGCAGTATTTTTGGCAGACTGCAAAGAAGGTGGAACCAATATGGAAAACACAGACAAGAGTAATTTCTTTTTTCATAAAGTTTCATGACAAGTAGGAAATAAAATACAAATTGTGTGTTACAGAAGGCTTTTCACTGTGTTGCAATTGTGATAAACCCTGGACAACACATAGTAAAAAGACGATGCCTTAGAAGGAATGTTTCCACTAAAACTTGTTCTTGTTTTGGGTAGGAAGCTTATGCTGATATAGTTTTAAATCTTAGCATTCATATGTATGTGTGTGTGTGTATACATATATATGCATGTATATATTCAGTATTGAAATTCTTTGCTGAAAAATATTTTGGCTTTTAAGAAGTAATATTTTCAAGCAATGTATTTAATCATTTTACCTGCTGGCTTACCTTTACCCTGTCAGGCAGTTTGGATTAAGGAATTTGACTGCTTCTGCTTAATGGCTTTTTTCCTGCTCTTGCAGAACAGTGCTTTTTTTGTTTGGGCTCTTAGCACCTTAGGTGAAAAATATAAAATTCCTGAAAACCTGTCTTTCTACTTACTGAAGCAGTTTGTGAAAATATTACTTTTCACTGTAATATTTTATAATTATAGTGTATTTGCTTTCTCCCCTCTTTCTCAAACTAATAATTTCTTCTGTAGGGGAATACCTTTAGTGATAAATGTGCTGGGTTTTTTTGTGTGGTAACAGGTCTTTGATCACCTTGACTCTGTGAGGAACAGCTAGAGAAGCACGTAGCTCAGGGCTGAAATTTGTATGGAGCAGGCTTGCCGTATTTTTTCCGGTTTTGGGCTTAGCTAGGGCCTGTGAATTAGCAGCAAATCTGGGTGCCATCTGGACTTGCTCTCTCTGCTCAGGCAAGGTCTGGGAATCCTGCATCACTCCTAGAGGGAGTGTTATTCCCCCCTCCCCCCCCCTTCTAATTGCAATGTGGGACAACCCCAAGTTTTTCCCAGGACTGTGAAAACACAAAGTCTGTCTTTCCCAAAATCTTTTGAGGTTGCCCTTTTTTTTTCCTGAGGAAGGCCATGAAAATCACTGCATAATGGGTTTGGTTAAAACATTAATGTCAGATGTGACTTAAATAAACCCTGGAGCTAACCTCACATGAAGCCTACTTGTTTACTTTAACTGAAGAATTAATAAAATGATAAGTTGGTTTCACTGAGGTTTTCTAATAATGTGAAAATGTTTGTTTATTCCTGGAATCATAATGAATAATTACAGAGAATCCATTTGAACACTACTGTATTTTCTCCTCCCAAAATGCAAAATCATAAATGCAAGGATAGCACATACAGAAAAGAGAGAGTCCAAGTATGTAGCTACTGGGGGAAAAAAAAAAAAATTATACCCTCCAATATTCACCTTTTCCTGAATGTTTGCTTTGGATTCAGGGTTATATTAGATCCTATTGTGTGTTTGTCAACTCATTCTATGTTGCAATCATGAATATGCATTGATTTGCCAGTGCAGCTGAGGACTTACTTCCTTGAGAAAATGGTGGTAGAAGTATGTCTCTGTTCTGTTCTGTTCTGTTCTGTTGAAAGAAATCAGCATTTGTCATTTACATATCGAAATGTTGTTATTCCAGACACTTTCAACCATATCCATTTTCTGCAGAAGACTGAGTTGCAGAGGGGAAATGCATTGATTGAGAAAGCATGACAGTGAAGAGTGCCTTGTCTGTTTTTCTTCTCCTCTCAGCCCCTCCCCAAAGTGTCACAAATTAATAATTTTATTGGTTATCTGCTTGCAAAAATGGCGTTGATATGAAGCACTTAACTTTACCTGTAAAGTAAATTATGTGTGGATGGCAGTGGGTAAAGTTTATTATACTATTTATTATACGACCTTATTACCATAATTGCCTTTTGTAACATGGTTTACAGTGGATTTTTAAATTATGACCCCTCATGATAATCCAAACAACACAAAAGAAAAATACATTTCTACTGCTGAGGACAAAGTCAGAGAATTTTTTACTTGCCTCACTGAATGTGTTTGGCTTGGCTTTCCCTTGAAGTGGGGCATTGGGATAATCACAGTCTGGAGCAGCTGCCCTCTTACTCAAATTGGGAGCAGGGGTTGCAGGTCTAAATTCCCTATTTGATGGAAATTCAGCAAAAGTGGTTTTGGTAATAAGCCTATAGAAATATTTTGTGCAGTCATGGTACTTAGCCTTTTGATACTTTGTTATAATTTATGGTGGTGGAAGTTTAAACATTTGGACTCCTGGAGCATCCAAAACATGGTATATATTTGCTAAATTTCAATGTCATGTGTGGTTTGGAAGAAAATGGTTCAAGTGTTTACTTTCAGTGTGCTAATGTAGCATGCTCCCTCTGGTATGATAATCTTATCATGCTGATGGGTGAAGGATGTCCTGTAATCTGAAGGGTCATATTTAGGTTTTTAATTTTTCAGAGGTTCCTGTGTCTTTTCAAATGTCTGACACTGTCTTTTAGTGGGACAGCACTGTTGGTTTCCTTTGCAGCAAGAAAGCTGTGTATGCTGCCACCACCACTAATGTATTCCACTGAGCAAGGTGGTGGGTATTAAGATGTGATCTGCTGACAGTCTCTGGCAGGAGGCTTTTCCAGACACGGAATACTAATTGTCAAAATGAAAGGCAGTGGTTTTTGCTTCCTCTTTCCTAACACTTGATGGAATCTTTTGTGACTGACCAATGCGATTGCACTCAAAGCAAAGATGTTGCAATTTGTCACTGAGCTTTGGGAATGGGGGCTGATGCAGCAAACATGAGGGAAAAAACAACATGCTGTAGCAATAAAGTCCACTTGATAAGCTTTAAGTGGTAACTTAGTGATCCACCAGTTTTTTACCAAGACTTGGAATGTTGTAGCTTACGTTAGCTTTGCTCTTGACAAAGACCTGAGGTGAAAGAGTTGTCTATTTGCCAATATCTTGTTTTCTTAGGAGACTCTTGCCTAAAATTGTGTGTATTTGGTGGTGATTATTTAGTATTCAAAGCTATTAATTTGGGATTGATGAGACACTAATAAATTAAATATTATTAGCTATCATCTGAGGATAAGCTAGAATTATGGCAAAAGGAACAGATAAGCCAAACTTCCTCTGGCTTCTATTTTTAGGACTTGAGTTTTCATCTGTTTGGAAAACTTCTGTTGTTGCTCTGACTTTCATTGTTTGATTTACAAGTTTATGCTGTTGCCTGTTGAGTTTCTATGCCCATGAGTTAATTTATCTTCCTTTGCATTCTTCAGGTGGTTAAAGACAGAGTGAGTCAGTGTTTTGCAGGTGAAGGTTGAGACAAGTCCTGGATAAAATAATAATAAAGGCTCTGTCTAGATTTTTATCTCAGTGCAGCAGAGGCAGACAGTTGAGAGAAGGAGATGAATCTGGGTGGTCTTGGTGTTGGAGACTGCCTTGAGCATGAATGTTCCCAGCTGGGGGACAGGGAGAAAAAAAAGATCCTGAAATTATGAAATGAGTGTATTGAATAACAATACAATAGTGTTTTGCTCTGCAAGAAACCTGTCTTGTTTGAAAAGTAATCCAACCAGCTATTTTAGCATTGCTTTTCTTAAAAGCAGCAGCAGGTAACACTAATGCAGTCAGGAGTACCTTGTTTGCTGTGGGGGTAGAAAATCTATTCTGCAGGAGTAAAAACCTTCTAGGAAGTCAAGCCACAACACCCCTCCCATACATTTATTTGTCTTTTAGCAAATGGGATTTGAATCAGTTCAGTGACACAGAGAAGTTTATGGAAAAGTGCATTACTGGAGCTGTAATTGAAGTGATTTCATAGTTTAGTTTTAGGCACTTTCGATTGAAAGTTGCTAATTGAGGGTGGGGGTGAGAAGGGAAGGTTTGCTTGAAGTTGGGTTAAGTCGAGGTTATCTGTATTTGTCTCAAGCCCGGAAGAGCTGGCAGGAGAATTGACTAAACTTTGTGAACTTGCACAGACCTGACCCTTTAACACACTCGCACTCTCTCTCTCTCTCACACACAAATGCACCCTTGAACACTTTCTCAGCCTTCCACTCCAGCCAATTTCTCTAACAGGCATACCACAATCCTTTCCAGCCCACACTGGGAGGATATGAAATAATTTTTATCCTAAATTTCCTGCTCCCTCCTCCTCTTTAACTTTCCCATCTACCGTCTGCATGTTCCCATTGTGGGGAAGGATGAATGCTGTTTTCTCTTATCTCCTTGGCTATGAGGGTAGTTTCACAACTGCTCCATGTTTCAGTTTTTCACCTACCACAGACTTAATGTATTAAAGTGGGCCAAATCTGGCACTCCTTATCCCAGACAAATGTTTTATTGAAGTCTTTGGGAGCTTTGCCTGGGACTCTATGAGATTGCAGGCAGTAGTATTTAAAAGAGGCTTCCACAGTCACTTGATTTGATTGATGTAACTTTTTTTTTTTTTTTTAATGGAGGTAGCTTAATCAAGGCAGTGCTTTCAAGTCTGAAATCATCTCTTATGAAGTTACCTGGGAAGAGGTTTGAAATACCTCACTTAATGTTTTCACATCTCCACACATCAATTCCCAGTCATTTCTACTCCCTACCTTCTGTTTGAAGGCAAACCCTAAGAGAGATGTCATTTATTTTACTTTCCCACTTCAAGGTTAGGCTGGACAGTCTTGAATTCTGAAAGGAGAAGTTAGGGCAGCTTGTTATCAGGTGTAACTGATACTCTGCAAGTGATGTGATGAAAGAAACAGTCTAGCTGAGATTCTGACTTTATAAAAGTAATAAAAGTCGTCAGGGTGGGAGAGGGGATTTAAACCCCCTTTACATGCACAGACTTACACCTGCATTCTCTCTGTGATTGATGAAACAGTAGCAGGATAAAAATTGCCTCTTTTGGGGAGGGCAAGTTCATACAGTTTTTGATCCACTGGGGGCAAAATAGTATCAGGGTGAATTGCCAATGAAGAGGGAATTGGTCTGTGGAGTTAGCTGTGATGGCCCCACATATTTCTGGGCAGGAAACACACTTTCTGACCATACAGCATCGCTTTTGCTAGGAAACCCATAGAAGGGAGTAAACCTATTAACTGTAGGGTTTTTCTATATTTGTAGTAAGAAGATGATAGGTGTATTTCTCTTAAGACTTCAGAGAAAGAAAATGAAAGGGTGGAAGTTAAACTCTCAGAACCCACAAAAATACCCATAGGTGAGCTCCTGAATAGGGTGTGCAGTGTGTTCTGTGCAGGGAGGTGTAGTTGTTGTAATCAAGGTGCAGTTGTTGTAATCAAGGGAAATGTAGAGAATTGAAGTATGGCAGATATACTGGATTTCCATTAAGCAGTTAAAATAGATTATCAAAATAAAGCCTTCTCTAAAAGTGAAAGAAATTAGGAAATTGTGCCTTCACTGACTAGATATTTGTTTCTATCTGAGGTATCATTCGTTAAGATTATAAGAAAGGCCACGCTAGTAGCCTGCTCTTTCACCCTCTGCTTTTTCACTGATGCTGATGTCCCAAGTGTCTTTGCAAGAGCCTCATGCTCAGGTCAGAGCTGCAGATCTGGCCTCCTTATCTGTTGCTGCATGTGGATTGCAGCAGATTTACCATCTAGGATATGCGTTCCTTTTTTTTTCCTCAATCTCAGAAGAAATCTAAAAGTCTGGTACAGTATTTGTAGCTGGAGAGAAATGGAAGAGCAAATTACTTTTAGTTGGACTGCAGAGAGGCCACAAAATCCTACAGCATTTAGTGAAAAGTTTTTGTGGTGGGAGGAAGTGGAGGTAGAGGCTGAGGATTCAGCCCAGTGAAGAAGCCACAACGTTGCAGCTGAGGCAGGTTGGTGTAATGGCTCCTGTAATCTCCCCGTGCTGTATGCTTTTCCAGCTTAGTTTAAAAAACGCTTCCCTCTAACTAGTGGGTGTCCCCAGACTGCTTTAATCTTTCTTGTTGTTTTTTCCTGTGGAAACCTTGTTGGGTCTTTCTGTTCTTTGCTGACTCCACCAGTCCTCTTGGCATTGCTGTCTTGTCCCTGACCACTCAGTGACTTGCTCCCAGTAGTGCTTGTCTTCACAGCTCATGCAATGAGTGTATGACTGGAAGAGTGTTCTTGTCCACTTACCTGTGTGTTTCACTGAAGTCCATGATGGTCTGTTGAAGTTACCAGAATTATACTACAAAAATGTGCTACTTTTATTTATTTATTTATTTATTTATTTATTTATGAGTCTTTTCATAGTGTGTACATGTAAGAAGGAGCTGGGGCAAATGCTTAATAGCACAATAAGGGAAAAAAATACTCTTCAAATGGGTTGTATTTTTTTTTTTTAATCATATCTGTCTTTTGGAGTTTAATCTGTGCCAAGATTACTATTCGTGGTTTCCATACGTACTTGCATTGTGCTATTTCATCTCCAAAGAAGTTAGTTGTTTTTTTCCCAGCTGTTTCACAGTTGTGTCATATTTTCCCTTTTTTTTCTACCTGAAAACAAAAGTTCTCTTTTTGACTTGTCTTCATATTTTTTTTAAAACGATAGAATCAGAGCTGAATGTTTTGGACTAGCGGTTGAATTTCTGTTGCTCAGCTCTTTTTTGTGAAACTCACTTTTACAGGGCGATTTGTACAACAACATTCCTCCAGGCTGAGAAGAGCTCTAATGGAAGGTCTCTGTGAGCTGAGAGAGCAGCAGAAGTGGTCTGGGAGGAGAAAGATTAAACGGTGAGGTTAAACAGGTCAAACGAGAAGTAACAGTTGGAAAAAGTGCATAGTACAGGGGATTAGACAAAGGGATGAAGTTTAATGGCCAGGTTTTGCAATGAGGTTGTTGCTTATGTGTAGGCAAATTGTCTTTGTTTTGACATCAGTATACAGAAATTTGGCTTTGTCCCTGAAGCTCAAAATATTATTTTGTAGAAAAACAAAAAGCCTGATTTCTTGCATATTGCCTTCCCACATACCTCTCACTTAGTGAGCTTCTAGCATTCTCTATGGAGGTAGTTCCTTTCAGACTTCCATTTACTGAGAAAGTAAATTCCTTCAGTTGGCAAAGGCAGGTAATGGTTTGCAATCTGCCTGTGCTTTCTCACAGGTGCACACAAACTCAGTTTCAATAGTAAGACATCATAAATGTTATCAGCATGTTTTTCCTTTTGCCACATACAAGCAGAATCCAAGATCAGACAAAGGAAATGTCATGTTGACCTGTGGCTGCCTCTGAAATATTTTTGACTCTTGGCTTCATGAGTTAGTTGTCTTTATCTACTGAGACAGACTTCTTCTCTGTGATGGTGAAACCAATTTTTCCATCATACATTAGTAGAAATGAATCATGTGGAAGCATTCTCTACGACTCTTGACTAAGAATTGTTCCACTATGTATGACTTGAAAAAATACCAATAAGCTAAATGTTTTTGGTACACTTTGTGGCTGAAATGCATTAGCAGTAGATTCCAGGAAGGAGCAAAGTTGAAATGTGTATTACACTCTTTTCTCTTATTCTTTGTAGATGACTTCACCATATTAAAAGGTAACAGGCAAACAAAGAAAGAGCATGAACGTGTTCTCTGTGTGACACAAGAGTGAGAACTGGAAGGCGTAGGCTGGATGGGACTTCTTGATTTCTCTCTGAGAGGAGCTCTGACAAGCCCAGAGGAAGTTTTGCACAGGGTATTCAGGGGTTTTGCTACAGATCACCTCAGTGGGATGTAGTAGTACTACTTCTCCCTAGTGAACAGAAGCAAGAATTGGTTACTTTTCTACAGTTCATTGAGCCTTTGTGATTTGTGATTCTGTGCTAGTGGTTTTCCATTTTGTGCAGAATCATCTTTCCGTGACTTGTTATGTATAATGATAATGAATAATTAGGAAATGGCTTCATAGGTGATAAAGGACATGACAAAAGTCCTGCTGTGAATTAACAGTGAGCTAAATTGTGTTCAAATCATCAGCTTTGGGCACAGCTCTCCTGTTGTGTTTCATCCTTCCTTCCTGCATTCGCTTCTTTCTGATAGGTTTTGTAGCCTGGTCTTTGCCAAGAAAACATAAGATGATGGAAGGAAAGTGGAGTTAATTGTATTTAATGGTGGGTCAGGAAGGGAGGAGGAGAGATAAGGTTTTAATATCAAGAGTCAGCACCAGGACTGAATATACACATGTTCTCAAGTCTGTTTTATTAAAATAATTTCAAAAGCCACTCCTTCAGAAATATTGGTCATCTTGGTAAAGTACCATATTTTTTTTGAAATGTGAACTCTGGAGGACCTAGCACTGGGCCTGTTAAAAAACCATTCCCCCCTCCTCCCCACACCTTCCTTGTATCTTTATCCTCCTTTTCCCCCTAAACCACTGACTGATAAGTAAAAGCCTCAGAACTGGCTGTTCCTGCCTTGGTGGTTGGAATAGCTTTTCCTTTTTTGCAAGGAAAGGTTTATGGGGAGTTTAGGACCTGTGATGGCTTGCTGAGCCATCTCTGAGCAAATCGGTGCTTTTATGTAGTGTAAGACAGAAATATCAGCTGCGGTCCCTGAAGTGTGACTGTACCACAGCTCAGAGGCAGCTGTTGGCAGTGCTGGAGCCGAGTCACTGCCCACTCAAAAATCAAGTCGTGTTCAGTGCTAACTTCTAACCTGTCCCACACAGAACTACAAACATTTCTCCACCCCTCCACTTGTGGGCTTTGGAGGTTTTGGTGGACCACAGAAAGATCAATGCCTGCTGTACTGCTGCCGCTGCTCAGGCCACCTTTGATGAAACAAACTGCTTGGCACATGGTTCACATCTGAACGACATTGCTTCTTGCAAACTGGGGGTGTCTGTCTCTAAATCCCCTGAGTTGTGTTCTCCCCAGGCCATGCCTCATCCTGTTTTGGGGAGCCAGGGAAACTGGTGGGAATCCGAGCATTTAGGCAATGTGTTTCCTCATCATCTCTTTGAATCGGTTATGTTTTCATGAAACATTTTTTCAGCTGATGAGTTTTTTGTTTTTGTTTTTTTTTCTGATGGGTGAGATTCCCGTCAGAAAATACCAGTCAGATTTGGAAAAGGAGTTACACAGAAATATATTGTTGTAATAATACCAGAGAAAATTTCCAAGCATGATCTGAATGCAAGGCTTGATTTCTTTTGCTATGGGTCAAAGGAGCGTAAACGGTCCCTTTCATCTGTGTAGTGTTGAATTCTGGGACAGAAATGCTTGGTATTTAGTATTTGGTATTTTATTTTAACTATTTTTGTGCTGAAAAATAATAACAACTGAAATAGTGTCTATTTTGATAATAATGCAGTGTCTGTTCCAGTTTCAGAAGTTACAAAGCTCTTGGCAGATGAAGGCTGCAAGTTTTTATCTCTGGCAATTTCTATTCTACCTATGTAACTTATAGCAGAAGGTGGGATTCAGGATGACATAGGTTAAGAAGAATTTGATATATTAAGTGTTGCAAGAGGCATTGTAGAGAATTTGCTTCACTTGTCATGGTTTTCAATGGGAAGAAAATTAAATTTGCTTAGTTTTTAAGTTTATAACTCACAAGGCTGTAGTTTAGTATCCTGAGGCTTTACTGAATATTTGCTATCAAATACTATACAAAAATGATCCACTAAAGAAACATTGGAGAAGTTTTGAGTTATGCAGGGCAGCTTCCTTAAAAGTGTCAAAATGTATATTTCTAATTGTGTGTTGTTGAATTCTACCCCATGTATTAGGTTGGCTATGGCAAAAACTTTTATGAAAACCTCATTTTTTCTTCTGAAACTGATGGTCTCTTCCAGAGTCCAAGACATTTTAATGATTTTTTTGTACTTTATCTTTTAAAAAGATGATAGCTGATGATAAGCCAGATTTATTCTTCCTCCCCAAATGAGTTGCGATTAACCTCATCATTTTAGCTTATTTCTGTGTAGCTGTTAATTTTTTTTGAGGGCTGTGTGTAGTGGACTAATTGTTGCCAGAATTAATTACATCTATAAGGAAAGTTTATAGCTAAACAGAAGCTGTGGAAACAGAGGAAGCTGTTTCGTTTTTGAAATCTGACCACTGATAATGTCTGGAAACCTGAAAGCTGTTGCACTGTACTTTTGTTTCTGTGCTCACTATATTCTTTAGTTCACATAATTTTTTTTTTTAAAGAATGAAAACTGCAAGAATGCAATAGATTATTTTATTAATTCTTTTTTCTTGTGTTTTCTTTGAGGGTTAAAAAGGAGTGCAAAAGATAAAATTATGTATATTATATACAAAGCCCCTTCTTCAAACACTTTGGAGCAGGATACTTTACTGGCTGCGCTCAGAGTCATGGCTGAGCTACAACTCGATAGAATAAAGCATTTAAGAGTGCAGACATTGTTGGATGTCTTCTGCTGTCATCAGCAAAGGTAAAATATTATTCCCTTTATTAAGCCCTTGTCCATTGATGGTTGTTATTCAGATTATACCTAGGATATAAAAAAATTGTAACACGGAGCAAATACCACAACAGACATTTAGCTAGCAAGTTGTGGAGGTTGTGTAACTCTTCCCCACATGTGCAGGCCCTAGTTTTTAACTTCAAAGGAGCAATCTCTTGAGTTCTACTCACGGATATCTATGCTGCTGGCTTTAGTGACCTAGTCTTGGTGAATTTTGATGTGAAGATATATTTAAAATATTTTTTCAGTCTTTTTTCAAATTTAAACAGAATTTCAGAGGGCAGTCTTGTTTTACAGTCAATGACCAGCATTACAATTAATTTTCAATTTTCAATGTGTGCATTTCCATGCATACTGCAGATTTGTCAAAAAAAAAATCTTATCAAGAAGAAAGGAAAAGAGAGGAAGGAAAATAGATCACCCTTTTCCATTTTAAGGTGATTCTCATGCAAAGCCACATAATGCAAAGTTTTTGTCAATCTAGCCAAAGAGGTTGGATTGGCAATTCAGCGCTGTGACCAGCAATGAAGTGGCAGATAATGCAATGTATGCCCTTATTATAACTTCATAACAGGCCAACTTAAAAACAGTGAGCAGCTGGGCATGCATGCCTTCCTTTCAGCTCTAAGCTTCCCTTGGAGAAGCCCAGGAGAAACATAGCTCTTCCTGCAGCAGTAGAGTTGAGTAAGTGGGACAGAGCAGTGCTGGCCAGGGGATACAGAGGCCCCTGAGTGGGTGGGGAAAGAGCCCCAGTGGGATGCTCTCAGGGCTGGGTTCCACACGCCGGTGCTGGCAGACAGGGCCCTAGTTACCTGCCTCAGCTCTCTCAGGAGCTGTGGCCCCCATGCTTTGAAAGGCTAGATTAGGATACAGCATGTCTGCAGGAATGTATTTCTGGAAGTCATGAAATTTTGTTGGAATAGATGTATGTATTTTCCCCTTTGAAAGTGAGGTGGGGAGCAGGAGGGGGTAATGTTTTGGGATGCTGTGCTAAAAACCTGAGGCTAGCCAGGTGTAATGAAGTTTATGATGTCTGCCTGAAGGTATTTGCTGCCTACAGTGGCAGCTGTGAGGGGAAGATTACAGCTTTCATCTCACCTGCATGCAGATGAGTGCAGTGGGAGAGAGGTCCTGCAGCCATGACTCACTTGAGCCCCCACTCTGTCAGCCCCCATGCTTTATCTGTCTCTCAATCTGGCTCTGTCTCGAACCTGAACTTTGCACTGGGCCCCAGATGTGCTGCCCCAGCTATAGCCCAGGTAAGGAGTTTCTTGTAGCCCTGTTTTCTTGGCACCTTGCCTGGGGCAGCCCCTCTCCAGCCACATCTCTGTGGGCCCTTGTGCTATCTCATTCATCCTGAGCTCTGGTTTTATGCTGTGCCATGAGCCAAGGGTGTACATAACATGCCAGGGAAGTGGTCACAGCACCAAGCCTGGTGGAGTACAAGAAGCATTTGGACAATGCTCTCGGACACATGCTGTGACTCTGGGATGGTGCTGTGCAGGGCCAGGAGCTGGACTCAATGATCCTTGTGGATCCCTTTCAACTCAGCATAATCTGTGTGTGATTCTTTGCTCTTATGGGAGATGGCAAAACAAGGTTGTCTTGATGCTACATTTTCTCTGTGGTGGGGGATGAAGAGGTTTGTGCTGCCACTGTTCCTCCTCCTGTTCCATACCAGTGGGGGATGATATGGGTCACAGTATGAAATAGGGCACTGGGAGTGACTGTCATGGCATATGTGGGTTTTGGATTTATGTGACCCAGATTTTTAGGGTTTGCCTTCTACCCTGTTATATTTCTCGATGGTGAGCTGAGATGGGGGATTCAGACTCTCTTCTCCTCTGAGGTCCCTGTGGGTCACATTATTTACAGTCTTTATTGAGAAAGCAAGCCCCTAAACCTCCCTCCCTACCCCCATAAAACCATGCTGTGGCTGCACAGGACAGATTAGAAATAGGTATAAGTAAATATTCATTATTTTTTAACATTCTGAGGCTCAAATTGCCACTTCTCTGATAATATCCTGGGAAGAAATGCAGCCAGACTAGGTCATATCGACATTGTGTTGACTAAATGATATTATTTTACCTATTAAAACAGCATTCAAAAGATCATTAGTGGTAGTGATGATTGAGAAAGTAATCTTTTGGGAAACCTTCTGGTTGTGGGGGCAGGCATAGCACTTTTTGGAGGAGGGAAGAACATCAAGACAGATTTTTTTTTTTAGCAGGAAAACCTCACAATCAGTTGATCTTTAACTTACTCTAGTTCACAGTGTTTTTAAAGCAGAAATGGTGGTCTGCACCTCCCCCCCCCCTTATGTGTGTGTGTGTGCATGTGGGTGTTTCTGCAAGTGTTGTGTTAAAAAGCAATTGGCATTTGCTGACTTTCTGCATCTGAAGCTTCTTCTCTTGGGAATTTGAACTGATTCTGTGCACCCTGGCACATGCCTGGCCTTGTCTGATCTTCATGTACAGCCCTTCGTGCCCAGAGTGCAAAGGCAGGCTCCTGTCAAATGTGGTGCCGAGGCAGAGGGGCCATGGTGGAGGTTCCCCTGCACAGGCACTCCTTGTCTCCATCACGTGTGAAGCATTCCACATAACCCTAACAGAAGGCTGCCTGTCAGCTGCAGGCCTGGGGTGGGTAGGATCCTTACTTTCTGTGATTTCCTTCCATTAAAAACAGGGAAAAAGGGGAATTTCACCATCTTGCCTCGTTAGTGGTATGATAGGTAGCTGGGTCTGTTTAGGCAGGACTGCATCCCATCCCTTCCCATGTGTGTTTACACAGACTCTTATATGAACATTTCATAGGAAGATCCTGTGGAGGAAGATGTACGGACATATGTATTTAAGCAGCTTGATTTAATCCACTGTGTTTTATTTGATTGGTGTGACGACTCCTCTCTTCCCTCATGTTTTCCCAAATGCTAGGCAGGCCCTGCATTTTTCTTTGCTATGTATGTTTGGCATATGTATTTCAGATGACTTTAGCAGGCTTTTGAGAGGAAGGATTGAGCTTCTGTGAATATTCTAAAGTTTTTTCCTCTTATAGATAAAAGTATTAAAAGATACATACTCTTGGTTGCTGGGAAAGTACAATTTACACAAAGGAGGGAATTTACTCTTCAGTATCTCATCCGTGAATCTTGATTTAATTATTCAGTTAGCTACTCATGAAATATGGGCACATGGTTGCATAAAAAAAAATAAAGCAAGTGTTCTATCTGGCCATCTCCAATAAAGATGGTATTGTTTTATGAATATGCTAAAATATATTATTTGATGAATGTGTTAAAAATAACAAAATTCTTCTTTTGCAGAGACTATGATAAAGGGAATGTAATATGACTTGTGTGTGCATGTTTTCTTGCACAAAAATGAGGCAGATACCTATAGTGTGCTGTTAGAATTTAGGGCCAGTTCAAGAAATCCAGGTGCCCTTCAGCTTCAGTGCACTCAAGCTTGAGAACAAACCTCTTATTAAAGAATTCATCTCTATTTGGAAGCTCATCCTTTCTCTTTTTTTTTTTTTCTTAAACTCTTGAGCAACAAAGCATACATTTCAAGTGTTTTCTTCCAGAGCTATCTGAAACTTCTGCCTTTCTTTGTTCACCCCAGCTGTCAGCAGATTTCAAGGTGTGTGTCTCTGTGTTTGAAGGAGTTATCATAGATGTTGGTGACAGCTGGGCTTTGAAATGTTCTTTGCAGTCAACACAAAGTACATGAGGAATGAGTCATGAACATTTACAGATCATACTTTGCTTTGTATGTAAGTCTTCTAATAATGAGCCTGCCTAATTGAGCTGGGGAAGCTCATGACTTCATCATGGTCCTCAAAAAATGATCCAGTTGCTAAAATAAAGGATCTGAGCAATGTTTTTTTATGATGCTACGTTCAAGTAATCAATCAAATTAAGATTTTCATCTTTTCTGTCACTGCCAGAGGAGTCCAAATTAGCGTGATGTCCGCCCCTAAGGGGCTTCCATGGGTATCTTTCATTTTTGCAGTTTTACTTATTTAAGTTAGAAAACATGAGGCTGTGCATTTTGAAGAAAGGACTTTCCAACTTTGAAGTTCAGTGATCTTTTCTCCATTACTAGTTTAATGCACTGTACATTCCTGCTCAAGGTAACTGAATGCAGCTAATTATGTTCAATCACATAGAATTAGAGAAATTTGTAATTTGTGTTTGTAGATGCTGTGTCTGCTCCAGGTATAAACTGAACTACCAGAAATCTGCAAAGACAAAGCTCTCTGAGCCTTGTGCAGTTATTCTGGACTTGTTTCCAGCGCATGTGGAAGAAATACTATTAAAAAAAGTGGAGGTGCACTTAGTACTCTTACATATAGTGAAAGGTTATTGCTGACAAAATATCCTTTCTTTTATCCTTCTCAGGATTTTCAGAATGTTTTGTAAAAGTCAGCTTTTGTTTGACTTTATGTGCACTGGAAGAATCTCTAATGCTGTTCACAGGGGTGAATGCCTGGATGTCACAAATTTGCCAGGCCTTAGTGTCTTCAGTTCATGTTGCATGGTTCAGTGTTACAGACTTGTAGTTTAAAACTTCCTGATTTCAGACTGTAATGTCTGCTTATGTTGATTTTCTTTCAAGGTTATACACATGCACACACAAATGCACGTGGTGTAATTGAGAAAATGGTATAATGTATAATAAAGCTGCATAAAAATGAATTATAAATGAAGGCATAAGAAATAAATAGCATGAGAACATATTTTCATGGAAATGTACTTGCATGAGTGATGTACAAATATGGAGGTTTTTGTACCTAATTTTAGCTACCATGTTGAATCTTTTATTACGGTTTACTTACTAGGGTTCAAGTCTTGGTCTTACCTTTTGGCTGTTGAAAATGCGATCTCTATCCTGCTGTAGCCCATGTTTCCAAGACGGGCAGCAGTCTCTGTGTGTGCCTTGGGGAGCAGCAGAGGGCACAATGTGAAGGTTTGCTGGGAATGTTTCAGGGACGTCACCCACTGCCATTGCCCAGTACATTTGTCCTGCGTTTAGACATGATTTGGGAAAATAAGTAGATGAACAGTGGAAGCTAGTGATTACAGAGAACAAGAGAATACACTCTCAAGAGTGGATTTATCTTCTGCTGACACAACTCAGCCTCCTTTTTGTAGCATGAATGTTCAATAAATTTTATTTCTCAGGGCTGTGTTTTAAGACCACATTCCAGGTTGTGCTCCTGTTCAAGAAAATTTTTAGTGAGTAAGCATCCTGACTGAAATTTTGGATTTCGTCCAGTGACTGAAGAGCTTGTAATACCTAAATGGGATTTATTGTAAAGGAACAGGAAAAGTCCTGAAATATAAGACTATGTAGTTGTGTAAAAGCATTGTATTTTCTGTCATCTTACAGTCATTTGACCTTGAATTGGAGCAATGTCTTTGACTTGAGTATCCGCAAAACATAATATAGTATAAACAAATTGTTTTAAAGCACCTATTCCTATTTTACTTTATAGCAGTGCATAACATAAAGTTACTAAGTGATTTCGTCCTGTTTTTCTTTATTTCAGGCTTGAGTCACAGAGAAACGTGAGAATTTACACTTCTGAAATAGGCATGAATGGGATTGAAGGGCTTACATGAAGGATTCTGAATTCCCCTTCATCCTGCTCTGGGAAAGACGGGTGAGTAAATTATAAAATAGTTTATAATTAACTCAGTCCTTACTTCAGAAGGTTTTTAGTCAAAACAGGAAGACACAATTCAGATGGCTGTATGTAAGAATGGAAGAAATTTCAGATACTGTAGATAAATCTCCTAATTACAAACATCAGCCTTCAGACTTTGCTGTTCCTGTTTAGTAATAAGAGCGTGTCCATTAAAAAATAGTGTGAGTTTTCTGTAAATCTCACCCCCCTCCCACCCCCACCAACATTCTGATGTAAATGTTCTGTATTTGAAAGCTTTTAGCCCAATGCCAAAGAAACCTGAACTGACAAAATGAATTTAGCCTTTCTTGAACTGATTCTGAGTGAGGCTGTTACTGGAGAAAAGTGCAAAGTTGAGCTTTGTTAGACTCCTGCATGTATTTGTTAGTGAATCAGACAGGTCTGTAACAGCAGCAGATGTGTCCATATCACACCTGGGCTGCTCCTTAGCCTGTTAGAGTGGAGCTGATGTGTTAGTTCCAGTGGCTGCAAATCCAGCTTGTGCGGCTTCCTGCCTCCCTCCCTTGCTATATCCCTGCCCACAGAGGGGAGGAAAGAAACTCCAAGGCCAAACCCTGTAGGAGGATAAATGGGACTTCATTTCAGGCTGTCTTTCTCTGGCTCTGCCTGTAGATACATGGGATCATCATTAGAAAAAGGCACATGACCTTTCTGTGGAATTTACATCTTGACATTCCAATTGCTCTCAACTTAGTGAGTACATAGCATCTATCACCTTCAGATGCTGACCAATGAATAAGATCTGTGCTTCTTAGTACAACCTGTTCAAAGTGAAAAGATCCAAATCCTGTGGTGTTGAAATCCTGGGCTCTCACTTCTTCATCAATACACACAGGACCTTGTATGTGGTCCTGTGCATGTAGCAGTGCTGAGCAGTGCATAACAGGATGAGCTTCCAGTTGCAGGTGTTGCTAACCAGACAGCTCTTTCACAAAGCTGTGATACAAAAAATATTTAAGAACTAGTAAAAATGAACCCTAATGCTGGCAGAGTGACAGCAGAATTTTTGTGTTAGTTTAAACATTCTTGTTATTCTTGAATCTAGCTTAGATTAATTTTACCTAAATTGTGTGCAGGGCTGCAAATGCAGGCTGTGCCATCCAAAGCAGCTTGGGATGACCTTCATAGTCTTTTACTCTTGTACCTGGGAGCAGGCAACACCTAAAAGCAATAGGTGTGTCTGGACAGAATTCTCAGCTTCAGAGGGCCAGAAACAAGATGATGCCTTGCCACCTAAATACAACCCTGAAGCCAAAGGACATGCCTTGGATGGTGCAGGGAGTAAAGGCAATGATATTATTGTGTTAAAGATGTCAGGGACGACGTCTGAGGCTTTGCCTGAAGTGGAAATCTGCAGCAGGTGCAAATACATGCTGAAGAGGAGCAGGCTGCAGCAAGGTTCAGGAGTATCCCAGCACTTGGAGAGTGTAAAAGGGTAAGCAGCAGACCAAAGAGGGTGTCAGTGTTGTATCAAAAGCATCTGGAGCTCAGTGGGAGAATGAGAAAAACAAATGGGGAATAGTAACTTGTGTGGCTTCTCCAGAACAGAGAGCAGGATGAAAGGTTGCTGTGGAGAGTGAAGTGGGTGGGATTTTTTCTCTTCAACCATCTATACCAAACACTTTTTTTCCTCCAGAGATGCTTCTTGGTGGGCTGTATAACCAAATATGAAGGAGTCTCCCCTGCAGTTGATGAGAGACAGGTGAAGAACAATTCAGGGAACCAGAAATCAGGCATTTCTGAATAACAGAAAAGAGCAAAGGGGTGAGAAATGTGCAGGCAATAATGAGGAAACAAGTGTTTTGAGGGGGAGTTTTGGAAGGTAATGGGAGAGCAGGGATCTTCATCAGAAAATACACAGTGGTGAGATTCAATTTGCAGCTTTCTTTTTTTTTCCCACCAGTATGATGTAAATGGCAGCTCTTATTGGAGGGAAGGAAAAATCACTTTTCTCAGCAAGGAGATGGAGAAATCTCTCTGTGTTTGCTTGCATGCACAAAGAATGCTTTAATGTTAGTCTGGGAAAGCAAAGGAAACATTTAGATAGTACTTCCTGTATTTTCTATTATTTTTGAAGAGGGGGCTACATATGGTCAAACAACCTGGGGTAACCATTGGCCTACAAACCCACACCTGAGTGTCTTGTGGTGCTTTCTGAAAATATGGGTATTTTTCCTTGTCTTTCAGATACTGACTTGCTTAGAAAAAGCCAATGTTTAAGGAATTTATTTGGAATTTTATCCTAGGAAGTCTAGCAATATGCTGGCCTGAATATTCACTGCTTGATGGTAAGGTTAAAATGGTTGTGAATGATTTAAAGATTTGGGCTTTGCATGAGTAACATTTTTCCTGTAGTGGGTAGGGTGGCTGTCACTTGGCAAGACGTGACTGCTGCCTGAAACCAGAGCAGGTCTGGAGCTAACCTAATAGCTCATAAATTGGCATATTCTCTCAAAAAGGTGATTGGCTTGGCAAGGTATAGGCTGATGTGTGCTTGTGGTTGTATTCACTTCTACCTTGTGTCCCCTTTTTCATCAGCTGTAATTGTGCTTGCAAGGTGTTTGTGGTATATTTGTTTTACCAGGAGGAGACTGGAGGTGTCAGAGACGTGTCAGAAAAGTACTTGTTACCCTCATCTTTCCTCATTCGGTCCCTACGTGGAGTCATATGGAGCTGGGTGTCTCTTGTTTTAGCGATTGCTAAAATATGTTGATAACATTTGCTTCCATCAGGGCACTGTGTTCTCCTGGGCATCCCATTGCCTTCCTCTTTCCCCCTTTGCCTGTGTCAGTCTGAGGGTTTTGTGAGCTTGTCCTGGTTTCCTAGGTGCCTGGTGGTAATAAAAGGGAGGTGGTGCTGAGCGAACTATGGTACAGGCAGGCCTGGGATCCTCAGTGCCATGCGAAAGTGGAGGGAAGAGTGTGTCCGGCTGTAGCAATCCTGCTCTTTCCAGGAACATCACACTATCTATCCTAGGTGTACTATCCTATGGCCTTCCCACTGTTTGTCGGGGCTGGGGCTTGCAAGGCTGACACCAAAGCAACACGGCTGTGTGTTTGCAGTTTTCCATGCTGGATTCAAGTATTGGAAACTTCCATTTATGCCTGGGAGCTTTATACTCCTGTGCATGCTTGCTAAGGAGCTTGTCCTCCATATGAATTGCTTGGCCTCGTTACTCTCTGTCTGTTTCTAACCCTGTCTATTAATCAATTTTATTTTATTTTTTTCAAAACAGCTCAAAATATAGGTAAAGCAAACATTTTATTGTATCTGTAAAGATGCTGACCTAGCATCAAATGGAAGAGTATGATGAAGTGATAAATGTTTCAAGCCCCTGGCCTTTTATCTCTGATTTTTTTTTCCTTTTTTTTAGTGTTTCTCAAACTTAAGTGATTGAAAAGTTTTCCAGATCTGATAACTGCAAAGATTTCAAGTGAAACTTTTGGCTCCTATCCCAGTATGAGATCATACAAAGTGATATTAGCTGAATTTGTAAGAGTTTGAAAAGAAAATGGAAACATATTACTGTTCGTGTCTCTCAGCTATTTTTCAGCTATGCTGGACAAAGGTTTTCTCACTGTTAAAGTTCTGTGTACCATTTGAAATGTTTTCAAATACATGCATGTATATATATGTACATTTTTCTTTGCTAATATTGTATTTATACTCTTTGGATCTTTTATCCTTGCTAGCAGGACTCCTTGGATTCCATTTTAAATAGAAGTTTTCTAATGTAGTGTTGCTGAGAAAGCTCACTGTAAGAGAGAGGATGTACTGAATTCCTGTTGCTATTCCAGAATGACTTTAAAACAAAATTGAACTTGGATATCTCTTCTCTAACCTTTTTGTCTGGTTTCTCTGATAGGAGACAGTGAAAGCAATGCTCCTTGAACATGTGTGTATACCTAATAAGGGTAAATGTGTGTCAACTGCACATTTTGTGGGTTTCCTTCTACACAGAAGTAAAAAAAGATAAATAATGCCTCAAGTTAGGCATTTAGGTTTCTGAACAGGGCTGAACTTCAAGGGCTGAACTTGCAAACCCAAGCAATTGGAGGCTAGAAAATTCTACAGTTAAAGCTATTCATTCATCCCCTTGGTAAATATTCATTTTGATTGCCTTTAATTAGAGGATTGCGTGCTTCCCCCCCTCCCCCCCTCACCCCACAAGGCCTGCATATTGTTCAGCACACAGCATGGCAAATGCTTAATGAGTGGGTAGGTTGTTGATGTTTTGTTTCTCACCATTTCTTGTATGGCTTTATTTACTGCATGGTTGGCAGATGGTGTACTGAATGCAGAACTACGCATTTCCTCGTGGAGATTTTGATGGCATTAACACCATAAAGAGTTACTTTACTGCATATTTTTCAGGGAATCTTAATCAGGAGTGCAAAGTAAGACATACATGTATATTTAACCAAACTCTGAGCCTAGACAGGTAATTTTCTGGGAGGAGATGGTTACAGCACAGTTTTCTCGGTGGAAGATCTTTTAGGTTGTACTGATTCCTTCCCCTACTCTTCTTTTTTGTAGCAGAAGGCAACAGTGGGTCAAAGCTCATGCAGGGGCACGAGGCAGCTCCATAACTCAAGGAGTTTGGAAATGTTGTAAACAGCTATAACTTCCCTCCTTCTCACCAATATTTTCTTCCTGCCATTGTTGATTGTACAAGAGAACATAGAATTTCACATATCAGAAATCTCTTCTGTAATCAAAGGAGTAAATAGTTTGTCCAGCAAGCTGGCTCAGCAACCTGCTTCCAGCATTCAGTGCACATTTGAGACCTGATGGAAATGAGCAAAGCTTCAAAACCTACTATAAGCTACAGGAAGAGAACACCCTTCATCTGGTTTCTGTCTTGGAGACTGTAAGCTCTTCAGGCTGGAGCCTGTGCCTTCCCATATGTCGATAGAGTATTTCAAGCACTATAGCAGTATAAACAGCAGTGGATGAGGTCATCATATATCAAACAACATAATTAAATCAGTGCTTTGTTCACTGTCTGTGTCTCATTATGGCTCCCTCCTAGGTCACTCAGCAGCCTTGGAGATCATGTAAGAACTAGAATGTTGCAACAGGCCTTGCAGAAACATTTGCTTTGAAGTTGGTGCTATTCACTTAAAGACCAGTCTTCATAAAAATGTACTTTTATAAAATGTGGTCCTATTTTGAAAAAGCCATGTAAAAGGGAAACACTAACTATTGATTTTTTTCATAAATTGTCATGCCCAAATGTCAGCTGCTGATCACGTGATTTTTATGGGATTTCTTGATTGATTAGAGGTCTGAAAGCAATCAAGTAGATGATGTATTATAAAAAACCAGGTTTCTCAGAGGGGAACATAAGCTTAAGTGCCCGCAAAGCAGCCAGATTTCAGGCATTGGCACGAAAGTGGCGTTTTTTAAAGTTAAGTGATGCTTTGTTTTGGCCACTACTTTAAAGTGCATCCCCTGTAAAACAGTATAGAAAAATATTTTAGGGTACTCCTTCCCCCTTTCACAGTTCTGGTAACCACACTTTAAACCTTGTGTTATATCAACACCTATAAGTGTTTTATAGCAGTAGATCCTTATGTGTGTTTTACAAGGAAGTAGGCTACCAATTTTGTCTGAGCATTAAGGTACTTTGAAGTCCGAAGTCATAATAGGATATGCACGTAAGCCTCGTGCCTCACCAAGTATGATGCCGTGGGCATGTGTTATTGCTTACCTATGCCATAATTACTGTACACATGTAGCTACAGGAATATATCCATATGGTTTTCCTACTGTAAACTTTCAGGTGACTAGCTAATCTAGGCCCGTACTCAGAAACAAGGGCTGGTCTGAGATCTTGGTAATTACAAAGCTGGCATACAAACTTTGACATTAAGGCTCTCCCAGATCCACTTGAAATCAGGTTACATTCATATTCTGTCTTGTTTTTTGAATAGCAGCCCAACAGCATGCAAAGTCATTATGTTGTTGCTTTACCTGCTCTGTTCCAGTCTTGCTGCCAAGGAAAAAAGAGGAAAAGGTACTCAGGACTTATGTTCTCTTGGCTTTGCCATAAGTGAAGGAGATTTTTTTTTTTTTCATTTTTTTTTTTGTCTTTTTTTCTTTTTTTTTTCCTGGGGATTTCCTGAATTAATGAATATTATCTGATGAATTTACTGAAATAATACATGTTCTTCCTGCCTGAAGTTTATCTGTCTCTGGTGCTGTTCCTCTCTACCAGTAATGAGAGCTCAGAACCATGAGTTGGTACCATGTGTTAAGGGACGCTCTTTGCTAAATTTGAGCCCAAAAGTAGGAAAGTGAAGAGAGATCAAAGGCAGCTCTTTAATGCTCTGCAGTACAGGTGGGGTCTAGGAATGAAATAGAGAAGCAGAGTTGTGCTGCTCAACCAAATGCCGTCATTGAGAGCGGAGAGCATCTGTCAGCTGGGCTGTCTCTGGGACTCGTTTGCCTTCCAAAGCACTTCCACAAACCTGCTGCAAAGATGGGAGGTGGGGGATGATGGTGAGGAAGGACTTGCTGGATCCTGCTGGAGGTTAGAGTCAGTAGTTCCCGCTATGTAGCTTCCCTGCTGGGAAGACTAGCCTGGCAGGGTAGGAAAGCTGAGGTAGGGGCAGAGAAGGCTACTTACCCCCAGGCTAGAGCTGGAAATCACCTGGCTCCTTCTCAGCTAGTGAAACACCACCAAGGCGAAAAGTCTGTCATTCTGCCTGAAGATGGGTGCCTTCACGTGGTTCTGGGGTGCTAGGGAGAAGTCAGTTCTGCTTAGTCTGCTCTTGAGAACCTTGCTGTTCCTAACCTTTCCTTGTTTTCCTCTTTGCTAACATCATCGGAGCAGGAGTTAAAAGAAGATCAGTGTCAGACAACAGAATTATAGGCTGCTCAATACATAAAATTTCTAGTCTTCAAAAAGTTACTTCAATTTTATTACGTTGTCTTAGTGGCTTGATTTTTGACTTGTTAGGCACTTGGTAAACCTCCTGATAAAAAGAACAGATGATTCTGTTAGTTTTGCACTGTTTTTTTTTTTTTCCTTTGTTCATGTTTTGCTATTCTTCTTTGATTCTTTTTTAAAATAGCCAGAGTAAAACAGAAGTGGTAAACCTTAATTTAGAGGTGTTAGCAAGAGCTGGCTCACCTTGATAAGGGTCATCCAGGCTTCACTGCTTCCTTATTATAATCCACTACCCACCGTGGTTTATCCTTTCTGAATATTACTTCTGCTGCACTTGCTATCATCTCTGTGCAGATGATAGCTTAATATTTGCAAATGATCTCAATATGATGAATGTCAAGCCAAAAAGTACTCTAAAAGCATACACCTATGAGAAGACAAGGACAATACTGGCAAGCTTGTTAGGGCAAGTGGGAACAAGTGTTGGATGTAAAGAAAAAGTGTGGCCTTTGTTGGTTTTGGCTTTTTTTTTATTATTCCTTTGCTACAGGGGAACAATTCTCATTTGTGTTTGCAGTCATCTAGGCAAGCTGAGGTGTGTTGAGTGCAGGGCCCAATTGCTTGTGCACTGCATGCTGTGCCCACACAGCTTTAAACTGGGAGCCAGCTTGGATCATAGGCAGAGCAAGCTCAGGTCTGTCCATACCTGCCTGCATACAGAGATCCTTAGAAGAAAGCAGAGACACCCATTTTCTCCTTATAACTGCATTACACCAGAGGCAAATTCTCTAATTAAAGTTTGCAGTTAGCATGGTGCATTATAACTGCTGTAAATTTTGATCACGTCAAGACTTCCTGGCGTTCGTAGGAGAGGCACAGAGAAGGCAGTGGGCGCAAACAAGGGCTCTGTGTAGTTTGCTACAGCAGCCCAGCCCTTATGTCCCATTCGTGTTATTAAGGCACCACCTATGGTGCTTTGTACCAGGAAAATTACTAAATAGCTGAAGAGAAAATGTCACTAATGATGTATAGTGGAGGAATTAAGATCTGCCTTGTACTGAAAGAGGTTCTAGTTATATCCTGCTATCCACTAGGCTCCCATGGGAAAAGGTGCTCGACAAGGCTCAAAACAGCCTTGCTTGCTGCCTTTGCCCTAGTGCATTGCTTCTGTTCATCTGGCACAGTAGGGAAAAACTGTGAACTAGGATAACAAGGATGGCAAGATTAAGAAATATGCATTTTTCATAAAAGCATTAGAGAATAGATTTGCATATCTTAAAACTAGAGAAATAGAAACTTGGAAAATGAATAGTTTTCTGAATGGGTTCTAAAAATATTTATTTGCTATCCTACATTTTGCTGTTTCTACCACTGCATTTAAAACAAGGAAGAATGTCCAGTTACTTTCCTTTCTGGGATGGGAGGACTTGATCACGTGGGAGCTCTCAAAAGGAGTGCTGTCTGGCATGTAATTACCTTTTCCTTCTAGAAGGATGCTTTCCTCTTGGGCATGCTGGGCAGAAAGCAGTGGGTCTGGACATCAAGCATAGTTGGGCAGTCTGTGATTGGGAGGGAGGAGCAGAATAGCACTGAGTTGATGGGATAGTATCCATGTGGAGCCCCTGCTTCCTGTCGCACTGTATTTGACCTGACACAAGCAGCTGACATAACATCACTGAGGATGTTACCAGCGTTTTGTTCTTTTAATATTAAATTTGGGGAAAAAAGTTAATAACTGTTTTCTTCTTAAAAGGAAAGCAAAAAAACCCCAAAGGATCTTGGCTGGCTCTGCATGCCCTATAGGTATGTCTGGTTGTTTTTTATTAACAAGGTGCTGTCCTCCTGTTTACCTCTCTCAAAGGAAGTGTCTGTTGACATAGTCTGCATTTCAATCATCTTTATTATACAGCTCTCTGGGAAGCCTCCAGGGCAAGTCACGCTAGCCCTGAAAGCAGCTTCTTGGTCACAAAGAGAGGAGTTGGAACAGACATCCACAGTTTGTATTTCTTTATTTGCAGAGATCTCTGCCCTGATAACCTCAGACCACAGAGCAGCTGTAGTTGGCTCAGTGTGGAGTGGTGTGAGAGGCACGGTGGGCAGGTCTCCCAGTGGCTGCTACATCCACACTTGTACTGGAGCCAGGATGGACCTGGGTGTGCCGACAGTGCTGGCGGAGAGCTGGCTTCATTGTCCAACCTAGTGGAGGCTGGAGTTTCCCTGCAGCAGGAGCTGCTGGGCTCAGAGACATCTTGCCCCCATCACTTCCCTCTGTGCCACAGGTTTTCTGTGCATGCTGTCACCAACTTGGTGCCCTTCGTGTGGCTCAAACATTCACAAGGCTTCACGTGCCATTGCCTGTGGCAGGCTTATTCACTGGATGGTATCCAAAGCGTTGTGTGTTGTGGGCTTGTGTTGATGTCCAGACAGTTGGCCCCTGAGTTTAGTAGAAAACTGCTGTTGGTTGTGCCCTCAAAGCTGCCTGTTTTTAATATAAGCATGAGGAGAGAATTTTACTTCAGATTGAAGTTTATGCATCAGAACTGAACCTTAGTGGGTAAACAAACTGTCGATGATTTCCATGATGTTACGGTAGTGTGTTTTATTACTCCACACTCATGTAAGTGTTTTGAATAGATGAAGGTAGCTTTGCCTGGCATTGATGTGATATTTTCCTCTAGTGCTCAATGATGAGCTTTAGATAGATTCTTGTGAAAAAGATGCTACACAAAGAGCATCCATCTTCTTGGCAAAAGGTGAGGCCCTGACTGGCCTCAATGTGCCCTCAAGGCCTCTTTCTCGAAACCTGTGCAGCTGCTGACACCTCTGAGGGGCTAAACCCATCCATCTTTTGGAATAAGAATGGCTTTCTACTGCACTAATAGAGAGTGAATTATAAACCTTCCTCTCTCAAGTTTTCTGCCATCTGGATGTGGGAACTTATTTTATCTTCAATAGTTCCTACTTGAAGCCAGCTGCAATCTCTATCAAAAACTGTTACACAGAAAAGTTACAGGTGGCTAAGAAACAGTGTATGAGTGACCAGGTTGTCAAGTGTTAGGTGGTACTTGTGGTGCATGGGAAGCTGCCTAACAGCTGAATGGTCAAATATTTTTGTTTAATATCAATTAAAATAATTTGCAGTGTCATGCACCAATGATGAAAGCAGCTTGTGCCTTCATTGTAGCTGAAGATTTCAAGGGCCAAATTCACTGGAAATATAAACAGTGGTGCAAATTACATGTTAGAGCACAATTGTTTCCCTGCAGGCTATAAATAACTCCTATTTTAAGACACTGGGGGTTATTTGTCTCCAGTGGGAGAGACTGTATTCTGTGGTGTAGCTGACCAGAAAATGGTTGTTAGTGATAAAGTGGTGTAATTTGCATTGATTTATTATTCATTGGCTGTGCAGATCAAGTGTAGCTTACTCAGTGAGAGGGATTGATACCAAATTCTTTTGTCACTTAAACAAATATCCCTGCTGAGTATAAGTGAGAGATGCGTTTGTAACAGAGTGGTGTTTATCAGACACCTTCCAGCTTGTAACTCTCTCCAATCTGAATCAAACATACTGAGACTTTGACTCCAGACTTAATTTTGGCCTACCTGTGTAAACATGGGTTGATAACTATTGGAAGCAGATGCGTATAAAAAAATTTAAAAGGCAATTCTATTGTGATAATAGCTGCAAGTTCCCCACACCCCTTTCTTAAGACTGCACTTGTCACCTATTGTCCTACCTTCCCTACTCCACACAGTCCTAGCCACGCCCCCAGTTTTCCCTATTGGTTCCTATACCCTAACCCCACGTGGCCCTGGCCACTCCCTCGGGTTTCCCCTATTGGTTCCTGTACTCCTAACTCCGCCCCTGTACCTCCCCTGTACCCAGAGGTCACTGGGCCTGTGTGCTGTCCCTGCCCCTCTCTGTTTCCCTATAAAACCCCTTACCCTCCGCCATCTTGCTGTCTATGCTCCACGTGTGTCTATGTTCCACATGTGGCTGTGCATGTGAGGCCTTCGCCCTCGAGGCATCTCTGCCTCGGGGAGGTCGTTGGCCTCTGCTGCACCATGCGAATAAACATCTTCCATGGACACAACGCATAGACCCTCCTTGCCTCCTTTATCACCGCCGGTTGTGGAAGCAGACGAACCAGAGCTAGCCTTATGGCTCCCCGACCGGTGAGAGCGCAGTGTCCAGCCCTGGGACAGAGGGTTTGGAGCACTGAGGCGCTGAGCCGGGCTGGGTAGAGAAGCTCTAGGGTAAAGTCTGCTGTAACATCCTCAAAACCGCAACACAATTCCTTGACTTTGTCTATATTTCCCACATCATGTAACATGCACATCCTGCTTGGAAAATTCTAACGCTTGTGTCTAGCAACCTGCACCCATAATAATAGGCCTTTTTTGGCTACTGTTTTCAATGTGGGCAAAATTAAGTTAAGGATAGGCCAAGATCATTCTTGTAAGGTTTTCTTCTGAAAATGTTGGCTTCAGAGCTTCCAGGTATTTTGAGACATACTATAATTGATGTGAGAGTGATATTATCAATGCCTACTTTGATGTTCCTCTGAAAACTGTACCTCTTGGAAGAAAACTACTGACAAAGACTATTTGGTTTCTATTCTCTTGCTCCTCACCTTTTAAACCATTTTTCTATTTCTGGTGGTTGTGGGAGAAAACCTGGAAATATTAAAAAAATTGGAGGAATATATTTCTTAAGTGTTATTTTAAAGTTAGTCTGGGGGGTAGGGAGGGTGTTTTATTTTCAAATTAATTATCTTTAGGTGTGCATGACCGCTGCTGCAGAAGTGGAACCATCCCATCTTTCCCTGGACTGTTATCAGCACTGATTTCACAGATTATTCTGCAATTCCACTGTGAGTTTGGCTGAGAAAAAAAAACCACTGGTTACAACATGGGAGGTAAAGCAATGCTGGAGGAAATTCTTAGAGGCTTTCTGGTGATTCATTTTTCTTTGTACATTGACCGAGCATCAGTCTTACCCCACAAGTCCTCAGCTACAATCTGCCTTTGAATAAACACTCCCTGTCCTGCCATGGGCTGTTGCTGTTCACAACCTGGAATGAACTTGTGGAAAAGAGTGCTCTAACTATAAATGACTCTTTTTGGGCCAGTTGTTCTAGGAAAATCTGAACAAAATAATAATCATGGCATTTAACTCTTCTCCTAAAAGTAGCATGTCCTATCCATTTAAAACTGAACCATTTTGCAGCATATTCCTTCACATTTTTGCTAAAGGTTAACAAAATTGTTTAGACAGCTCTAGTTGGTGCACATCAATCTACTTTACAACCAGCTGATTAATGTGACTGATTTCTGCAGCGAATTTCTCTAATCACTTCTTATTTACAAACTGGGGTGGTTTTGTTTAAAACAGCTATGCTGTGAGTGTTCATCCATCTTAAAAGTTCATTCCTTGGCTGAAGTAAGTTTAGGAAACACAAGTCTAATGAACCTCTGTGACAAACGGTGCCCATAAAAGAAGAGGTCATATGCAACATCTCTGCTAGTGATAATCCCTCCTGTCATCTCCTACAGATGGAGGAAAAAAAAAATAATTCTTCAAGTAAAGAGAAAGGAAATCATAGTGAGTATAGGCAAGTGAAAGAAACAGTTATTCTGAAATCTGCAAGGAGCTGTGCAGGAAGCCAGGAAACTGTGGATTTTCATTATCCAGGCTATTGGCTGACAGCTGGTGATGTGAAATATTCTACAGCTTTTTTTTTAAGAACTTATTTAAACCTCATAGACTTACTCGACTGGGAATTACAGAGGTCTCCTCTTTAGAAATAAGTTAAATTATTCAGTCTTTCTTCAAGTGGAGTTAGGCACTGGGCCTGTGTCTCTGCTGTGATACATTGTGCTTCATTACAGACTACAAGTGCTGAATCCTTCTGCGTGTTTATCCTGTTGGTAAATATCACCCTAACTGGTACTACACAAACTTCTTCCAATGGTAAACATAAGAAATATTTGGTAGCTGTGTCTCTGTAGGGAACTCAGTTGGACAGAGTCCACAGGTATTGGGATGCTGTGTAAGCAAAGTCTATACTCTTTATGTTGACAAGCCAGTATAACTCCCTGGAATTTTAGCATGGCAGAAACAAGTCTCAAAGGTTTTAAATGCTCAGGTCTGTTATGTAGGATGCCAGCAAAAATTGTGGCATGCTGCTGATTTGGAAAAAAAAAATCATATAAATGGATATGTGAATATTTAATTCAATATTTAAGGACTACTGAGAATATGTTAGTCACCTTCACCATGCTTTTTATTTTTAAAACAGGCTTATTTGCCCTACACCTTTATGACCTGTTTCCATCTATCACTCTGTGTGTCTGTGAGGGTATTCTACACATGGCTTTCAGTGTAGGAGTAATTCTGCAGGTTTCCCTTTACTCTCTGTACCTTATGTTCTGATGGCTCAGATGTGTTTGTACATGAGTCCTGTCTGAAAAAAAAATGTGGTATTTCCTAGTGGTGATTTCACCTTTTTTTTTTTTTTTTTTTTTTTTTTAAGACTTAGGTTACCGATCAGAATTCTGACCAATATTACCTTCAGTTTGACTTTTCTTTTAGCTTCTCTCACAAAAAAAGTTATCTGGTGTTTTTTGGTACTTGTGGAGTTAGGAAAAAACTGCTACAGCTCTTGCCCCATCTCTCTTCGCCTTATGATTCTCTCATTCTGCCTTGTTACTTTTTCTGGTTTTGGCATGTGTTCTTTCACCCTGTTACGGTCCCTTTAGACTACTTCTACAAAAAGTTTTCCAGCCATATTGCCTTTACTATTTTCTCTCCAGACTTCCCAATGCTTTGCACCACCTTAAACAAAAATGAAATTCATTTTAGAAGCACCTAACATTCTACCTCTATCCTATCTGTAATTTGTACAATTTTTGGAGACTGACTCTTGCTCTCCATGAGCCCATGGTGCCTTCCTCCTCACTTACTTACTACAATTTAAAGTGGAACTTCATTGGTTTTGATCTTTCTTAGGAAAAATACATCAAGATATGCAGATCCCTTCTCAGTTACACTTTTGCCATGATTTCTGCAGAAAATCTGGATTATGGTGGTCTGAATTCTCCCAGGTCCAGGAGAAAGCCTGTAAGTGAGATGGGCAGATGGGAGGAAAGCTTGGGCTGTGCTTTTTCTGGCTTACATTCAAGAAATTAGAATATTTCTTAGGGGATGGTCTATGTCATTGTGTGGGGTGACAGTATTTTTTGCTAGTCTGTTACAGAAGTTGAATATTTTAAGAAATGGTGGGCAAGGGTCTGAAGATGGTCATATGATATCCATGCTTGGCTTTAGTGTGCAGGATGTCAAAAAGGGAGAAGATACATTAATGGATAATGGAAGAAGAGTATAAGAAAAATTGATAGAAATTATAGTGATCTTAATTGGACCATCAGGTCATTTAACAAAAGTTTTGTGCTTAACTTGACAAGGTGTTTGGTAGTGGTCAGTTAGAAACAAGGAAAAGGTTTGTACTTAAATATCAGGTCATTAGGGAAGGGGACTAACCTGTGAAGACAAACTACCTGTGAAGACAAATGTTGTAGAGAACAATAGGTACATAGCAGAATAATATTCTTGCTGGAAAAGTAGCACTTGCTGTGTTCAGGAAGAACAGCAGGAGAATGTAATAGACTGTGAGTGCAAAAGTGTGAAAGATCATTAAAAAAACGACCCCAAATCACCTTCCCTCCCCCCTTTTCCCTTCCCCACAAACCTAACAAGAAAGGACGTACTGAATAAGAGAGTATCTGTTCTGGTTTTAGCAGCTAATAATGAGATCATAGAAGAGCTAGACTTGGGAAGTAACTTCAGATCAATTGATCAGGAATCGATTTAATTAAAATGAAGGGAGGATTAAAAGTTTGTCCTTAATTAAAGTAGCAAATGTGAGTTTGCCAAACTGCTAGCAATGCAAGTTGGCTGCACTGAGAACTCCTGGACCTGAATAGTGCAGTATTGGGAGCTTTTGCAAGTACTCCAGCAGTCTGAATTTTGTGTCCCAAGGAAGGAGAAGTTGTCAGAGAAAGGTGAAAGAGTTGCCAGAATTCAGGCTGAGTGGAAGCTAACAAGTGATGTTTAGGCACATAGAAAAAGAACATTGAACCACGTAAATAAGTTTCAAATAGCAAGAGAACTACTGTGTAAAGCTCCTGCTTGTGTAGGGATTAAGCATAATTTAAATGTGGTGTCTGTGTGAAAAAGCCAACCCCACCTCATGCCCCTCTGAAGAAACCCACGTGATGACCACTGGGAGAAAAAAATCTGAATGTGATGGAAGCAAAGCTTGAACGTGGCAGTGCTCCTGAATTGCATGGGAATAGATAAACTTAATAAATGCATGCTCAGAAGCTGAAGGTATGAGCACAAGGATTTTTAGCAGATCCTTCAATACCCACTGTCCACCTCTGGGCTCTGTGCTTTCTGTTTAATTAATTCCATCCATCTGCAACAGGAGTAGTTTTGTGGTGTTACGCTGCTTGGCATTGTGGTTCTTGAGTAATTTAAAGTATGTAAACTTCAGGGACAAGTTGAATAAGAAGGTGTGAATAGAACATTAAATGTGATGCTATGTTAGGAAACTGAGGGGTTTTCTTGGAGGTTTTCTAACTGAACAGAGATGGGAACATGACTTCAGCCGTTGTACCTTTTCTGCCCTGTCAGAAGGCAGTGGCATTTTTGGGGCACTCAAGGGGAGAATGCTGTCAGACTGGTTAGAATAAACTACAGAGTGAGAGCTTTAAGCTGCTGAGACTGGAAGAAAGTGACTGACAGGGTACGACTGAACTTGATACTCAGGAGAGAAAGAAATATTACAAGTGACTTTAAATTGGCTGTTGTAAGCACTGAAATCCCAGAGTTGGCATCAGTTGTAGGGAGAGCAGGAAGTTTTGTAGGGCAAGCATTTAGTGTTAGGGCAAGTTAATTTATGCTTGTGGCACAATGTAGAGTGAAAATTTGGGAGGTAAAATGACACTTGTGTTTAAGTGCAAAGGAGATGTCTTGGAAGGGGAAAAGGTATGTCTGGCACCACGTGTAAAACATGGTTTCATAAGCTTCTCAATCTGATCTAGGGCTCCTGGTCTGTGCCCCTCTCCTATTTCTTCCACCTTAAACTGCTTTGGCAACCTTTAAATGGAATGTGAACCATCAGTGTGGAGGTGAGAGCTAAAGAGGTCCCCTAATTGTGTTAGACTGGGAAGAATACCATGGCAGTGGCAGAGCTTTCAGAAGTCCCCATTGATGCAGTGTGTTGCCCAGAACAGAGAAGTAGCATTTACAGAAAAGACTGATTTGAAACTTCAGTGAGGATGAGATATCAGAGCAAGGATGATGATCAGCAATATAAAAGAATCACAAGGGCCATGTAGGAGGGAGATCCTTCAGATTTGCCCAGGAAGAGATCATGAATTACTGTGGTGAAAACACTTTCATTCAAAGGGAAACGGCAGAAACTGGGCTGGACATGATCCAGTATAGAGTTGGAAGAGAGGAAGCGAGTGCATGTCTGTAGCCTACGCTTGCCACAACTTTACAGACAAGGGAAAGGAAGAGCTGCTGAAATAGGTAGGGCTCACTTCTTGTGGGTAGCGGAAAGGGGGAACAGAGTGAGAGAGAGAAAGGTAAGTGGGGACTAGGCTTGGCTGAATCAGAAATGTGCAAAGACAAATAGAAGAGGTTAAAGAATTTCACATGAAGGTGGATAGTCTATAGGCCCTGTATGGTGATATTTTAGAAAACTGGATTTTTTGGTAGGAATTGGCAAAAACCAATGAGAAAACTGGAAGTTTCATGCTTAATGAAGTAGGAATTGGTAAATGAACTTTTTTCTCCTGTTAGTGGTAACTGATTTGCGGCAACAAGGTGCAGCTGTTTCCTTTGCCTCTTCTCCCCTGCACAGCCACAGCAGCCAGCCAGGCACGGTGCTGACGTGTGCCCTGCTGCAGAGTGTGCTTGGCTCTGGAAGGAGAGCCATGCATCCAGACTTCAGGGGCTGCACAAACTAATTGTCTGGCTCTACTCCAGCTGGTGATTGACCCAATAAACTCTAATGAATCTGGATTCCTGCAGTCTGATTTGCTTCCTCTCCCTGTTATGTGCCTTTCTCAGTCCATGAAGAGCTGAAACCTGAGTGCTGGCTTTCACAAAGGGAGTGAGAGAGGGGGAAGCAGGGGAAGAAAAGGCAGATAACAGCCGAATGTAATCAGTGTTTTATTACCATCCTCAGGAAGTGGGAATGGCTTAAAAAAAATAGTAGGTTGAGGCAAGGAAAATTAGTTATAGTGAGGTTATTTGACAGGAAATTACAAAATACAAACAGACAGAAGAAACACATTTTAAAACAGGGTAGGAAATCTCAAGTTACTTCACTGTGTATATTCAAAACCCTCAAAGCAAAGGCTGAAAATAGCAGTTTAAACAAAAGCTATCCTATCTGATACAGCCATTTCAAGCACAAAAGGAAGTTTAGATATTGGGTTGACAGTCTTAAAATAAACTGATTTTCTTGATACCACCATAGATTTAATTGTGGGAAAAAATTGGGTTCATTTGTATGACCTGCAGACACAGTAAATTCCCGTGTAAGTTCATGCCTTTTCTTTCTTTATGCATTTCTTGTCTCCTAAGCAGTGTTTATCAGTGTTTTCCAGAAATTGTAAAGGTACATTTATGCATGTAGGACTAGACTGATAAATATGTGCATAATTTAAAGAATTCCATGCAGACCAGATACGATTCATTTCCTGTGCTACTGGATGGAAGCATATTAATGATACTTCAGCAAGTAGCATTCAGATTCAGAAAGCTTTTGGCAGAAATACATTGTTTTGGGATGAGGGTAGAATTTCCAGTACTAGTGATCAGAATTATTATTTTATTAATTTCATTTTTAGTAGATTTGTGATAAGCTTTTGAACACTTGGTTTGTCTTTTCACTTTCTGTGTAGAAAGGGAATGATTCTCTTACTGCATCACCTTTATCCTGTTAAGATTTTGAATAAGCATTGCATCCATATAGAAGTGTCCTTCTTGTGAGATAGGATATATTATAGGGTCGAAACAATTTGATTTGCTGTGAGCGAGGGAGCAAGGAGAAAGGGAGGAAATAACTCAGTTGTGCCAATGATGTATTAGATTATCACAGTTCAGATCAAAGACTGAGAATGCTGTGGGACAAAGTATCTTGCTTGCTTTTGACTCAAGCAGTAAGAAGCATTTAGAGGTTTATAGGTATGCCTCTCTGGCTGCTCTGATTTGGAACTTTGTGCTGCCTCCAGCTTCTTGCTCAGCAGGCTGCACATCTAACAGTGTATTACAGTGCAGCAGCTGCATCTGCAACTTGGTACCTCTCCATTCCTGCTCAGCTGTGGGAGATGTGTACGTTTGTGATTTTTTCCCCCAGTTCATTTCTCTGCTGTGCCTGTAACTTCCTGTCGCTAACACTGCTGAGCCTTCATAAGTCAATGAACATGTTAGCATTGGGTTAAAATGTTAGTTAAAAATAGGCTTTAGGAACGGGATAGGTAGGCACTACATGTACGGGGCTCAGCGACATGATCACGGAGATTGCTTAGAGAATCGGGATTGTTTTAGTGAAATCATGCGGATTAGCACCTGTGAAATAAATCAGAAATACTGTGGGAGAAGGGGGGCTTAACGTCATGCTTGGGGGGAAACAATGGAACAATGATAAGTTGATAATAACATATGATTACATCACTGTTCTGTAAGGGAAAGTATAAAACTGTATTCACTTCAAATCCATGTTGAAGTCAGATTTGGGTAGATGTTACACCCCGGCTTCCCGAGCTCGAGAATAAAAGGCACCTGCATATAATCATTCAGTGATTATGTGTTTTCCACGCTAACATTTTGGCGACCCAGATGGGACCCTGTGAGTGCTGCTGAGGACCCCGCGACCTGACCACGCTCCAGCCGGCACCGAGGGATTCTCGGGGAGCCCATCGCGCCGCGACCCTCCGCTGCTTACAACGTCCCCTGGAGAAGGTAAGGTGCCTTTTAATGGTGGTTTGGTTGCCTGCCAGTAAGACGCAGTGAAATCTACGCTTGGTTGGGCTAAGGAAATCCTGGTGGTATGCCCGGGCACCGTCCGTAAGACAATTGCGAAAGCATTGCATGGTCGGCAAGTGGAAATGGAGAAGCTTAAAGGGATTTTGGGTGGCTATGCTCCTATATCTCGTAATTCTCCTTTGGGGTGCTTGTTAGCACATTGGAAGCAATGTAATTTTGGCCAAGGATTGCGTAAGGATATGCTAATCGACTATTGTGATTCTCGGTAGCTAACATATATTTTGCAGGCTGGAAAAAAGTGGCCTGAAAATGGTTCTTTGCAATCTGACCTGATTTCTCATTTGTTGTTGTTTTGTAAGCATGAGATAAAATTAGATGAAGTTCTGTATGTTGATTTATTTTTCTGTTTGCGAGAAAACCCAGAATGGCTGTTGGAGGGTGATTTGGTTGCTGTGGCAGTGTGCAATGATAAATGTCTGGCTTGTGTTCAAGGGAGCCATTGTTTGGAGCGCTTGGCATTGAATGAGAGTTTATATCGGAAAGATATATTGGAAAGTGATTTACTAGTGGTTCCTATAGGGTCTGACTCTACACCGCCTACGCCTTCTCAGGGGTGCCCACCTTTCCCACCTACACCTCCCTGGGGATGTCCCCCTCTGCCATCCGTGCCCTCTTCACCTGCTTGTGGCCTTTTTAGCCTTGCCCGTGGATGACCGCGGTTTGGTTCCGGTACAGGGGTGTGGTGGAGGGGGGTGCTGGGGGACTGGACAGCGGTGGGGGTGGTGGTGGACCCATAGCCCATTGGACTCGTTCCAGGATGGGAAAGAGTCTGCCAAGACTTGGTAAGCAAAAGAAAATTGTAATTACCCCTTTAAGACAAGGGTGGGGGGTGGACGGACCGGTATATGTTAGGAGGTTTGGTTATATGGAAACAGTCAGCTGGAACCTATAGAGAAAACCCTGATGAGGTTGCTAGGGTAGTGAAAATGATTATGAAAACTCAGAGAGATGGTACTTAGAGTTACAGAAAAAAAGGAAAAAAAAAGGAAAAAGGAAAAAAAAGAGAAAAATGAACAAACAAAAAAACCGAGAAAAAGGTTACAGGAATTGGAAGGGGAAGAGTTAAGAAATCTAGACAAATTACTTGAAATAGCTTGGAAGGTTTATAACAATAGAAGAGCCACAAGCCAGCAGTGGCAATTCTTGGCAGTCGTACAGAGTATGGCAAGCAGTTTGGAAGGGGTCGGGGGGAGGAGGCCATTAGCTTTTGACGAATGTGCCATTTGTCATTGGAAACACAGGTATCCCAACCGGTTTCACTGGAATGCTCAGCTCCAAGAGGTTGCCAAGGGTGCTGTGACCCAGCAACTGCTGGCGACTTCAATGTTAGGAGAAGAAGCAGTGGGATTTTTTAGTCGACAGGGGGCCACATATTTGGTTTTAAATGATCTAGAAGGACAGATAAATCTACCACAATAGTTGGGCCACAGAGATGTGTACCTTCGGGAATTTTTCCCCGTTCATTTGTCTGCTGTGCTTGTAACTTCCTGTCGCTAACACTGCTGAGCCTTCATGAGTCAATGAACACAGCAAAATAGTCTGGTGGGAGAGCACTTGCTTACTGAATGGAAAGTAGTGAGGTGCACCATGGCTTTGTTCTGGCTAGGTTAGGTACATGCATATTTCCATCTGAACACAAATCTTCCCTTTTTCTAGGTGATCCAGGTGTGCCTGGAGATCTCTTAGGGACCAGACTTCTCAGAATTATCTGACCTCATGGGGCTCAGAGAGTATCACTGGGGTATAGCACAAAGATGAGTTCACATCAGCTTATGTTAAGGGACACAAGACTGTGAGGCCTGGTATTGTCTTGTTGCTGGAAAGTCATGCTAGGAGTTCTGTAAAACTGTAGGGATCTGATGGGGGTTTTGCTCTGCTTAGGAAAGAAATATCAGTTGACAGTGGGCTATGAGGATTCGGTTGCAATATAAATATTCTGAACTTGTGATCTCTGGGGTTTGCACTCAAAATAAATAGAAATGACACCTGTGCAGGAAAGAACCTGGTGTTTTTTGTATTGATTTATGTCTTATTTAAATGACCTCTTTAACAGGATTTCATAACTCAACCAGGTGACATCATGAGGGAAAGCTGTGGGAGGAAAGTAGCTTCCTCCTTTAAAATGGGTGAGTGTTGATGTCAATATGAATCACTAATCAAAAACAGTGAGCTTTTAAAAAAAGGAAGAAAATCAAAAGAGAAACAGTGTTAAAATATCTTTCCAAAGGGCATATATTGAGTGTATGGAAAAACAGGGAATAGAACCATTCTTGACTGACTCAGTTTTTGTTGTTATGTTTTGGAGTATTTTTCTCTTCTTTCTTTTTGTTTTCTGAAACTCTCTACAATTACTCTTTGATACAATTCTGAAATGTAGATGTGGTATTGTAGTAAAAAGAGATCAATAAAATGTAGTGTCTTATAGTTACCTCTCAGAATGCTGATCCAAGTATTGGGAAGGTGTCTTGTTTCCCATTTGTTTTTTCAGCAACGATCAGTACTAACAGACATAGCTGATAGAAGATTTTCTTAGGGTTAAAGACCTTGCATCAAAATTAGCACCTCTGAAGAATTCTAAGATAATTTAGAAAAAATGTTGGCTGTTACTATGATGTGTCTTTTACAATCACCTTTCCTTTCTCATTTGAAAGTTTAGACATGTATGAATGAGATTTAAGGAGGTGCCAGGTGATCATGATGCAACATAATTTTCTTTCTGTCTTAGTGCCGTTTTACAGCTATTATTTTACATATGTAAAAAATGGAAAATCAAGTTCTGCAGATGGAAAGTTATTGCCTTATAACAATCCCTATCAAAGGCAAATATTGTGACTAGGTAGGAACCATGTCCTCTGCAGAATATATATTAATGGTAGCTTTAATTTCTTAGCTAAGGTAAAAAATAGCTGCCAAATTTAGGATACAACCATTTGAATAGTTTGCTTTAATACAGTTTTGCTGTTTTCACAATCATAATAATGGTAAAATAGAAGGACTCTTTTTTAAGAAAAAAAAAAGAAAACAGTATTTTACGTTAAACTGCAAAGTGGGGAGACCACTTTGGGAAAATTCTGTTTGCTGGTTTTGAAAGGTGTGCACCTGAAGCTCATTGTGACTACTGAGTGCAAATAAAACTTAGGTCAAGAAACACAAAGTTATCTTGTTTCCTGGCTTGGTTATGTGCATTACTTAAGCAAGTCTGTGACATCAAGTGTCTTTTCCCTGTGACAGAACAGAGACTATGTGTGGGTGACTGACTTGAAACAAAATGGATGAGAACTGGGGTAAGGATCCAGCTTCCCCAACAGGATTCTTCATGCCTAATCCGCTAAGTGTTCTAACCAAGAAGGGCCTACCAGCTGGATTTTGGGACTTTTAGGTCTGTTCAGCATTCCAAAATATGTCACATTTATTTAACATGTGTCCCTGCATCTTCAAAACTCCAGTGTGAGTAAAGTTTGAACTAATTAACCAGTAACAGATGTAACACACATTCATATCCAACCATATGTTATCCTTGTAGTTTATCTGTTCTTGTTTCCTTTGAAAACCATGAAGGCTGAACGTATATATTTACAAGTCTATGGTTTTAGTTTTGCAACTTTTTTATGGTTTCCAAATATAGACAGTAGTGCAGTTTGTTTCAAGGTGTTTTGAATAGTACACCTGGCATGTTTCCAGCATTTTTCTCATCAGTCACTGGCTGGCTTTAAAAAAAAAAAAAATTAAACATGAAGTAAGTATTTTGCAAAGCACTTATATCAGCTTCAGTCTAGGACTGTAGCCTTTAGATATTGGTTGATATTTGTGATCTTTGCACCTGGAGAAGAACATTTCTGTGAAGTCTTGCTGCTCCCTGTTACAAAAAGCAAAGTGCCTTTCAAACACTTCCAGTTTTAGGGAGTGGGGTGAAGAAAAATTTACAGTAAGACTGAATTTTATTTTAAAGCTTCAGGAGAACAGAATATAGAGAAAATGCATAAAGATATTATTAAAAATGTAAGATTTTTAGACCAATCTCATTCCTGTTTTTTTGGTGTGATTTGAGTGTTCATGGATTAGCACTGTTACTAGCTTCACAGTAACAAAAAAGCTTCTTCCTTCATGGGCTTACTCAGTAGGGCCACAGCCTTGCAACCTGTGATGGGACAGGAGGGTATTTCTATTGTGAGACTGGCAATCCTTTTTTTGGTTTTTTTTTTGTGTATAAGGCAGACAGAAGTCTCCTTTTTATTCCCTTCACCCTTTCATGTGAAAGCTCTGCAGTTTGGCCTGAGGAAAGGAGGCTACAAAAGAAGGTATCAAATTTTGCAGCCATTCCTATAGTGTTGCTGTTGCTCCTTGAACCCAGCCTGAGGGAGCCATTAGAGTGATCTTCTAGCAGCTGATGAGGGGAAGAATAAAGTTTCTGTAGCACTCAGTCTGTAACAGCCATAGGACCTGTGCTTCATGTTAAAACACAGTTGCAAAATTTCTGTATTCAAACTTAGTAACACTTATGTTTTATATATTTGCCTATTGTATGTAAGAGTTTTTGAAAGTTTATTAAAAAATCATATGATACTACTTAAAATCTTTTAACTGCCTACACCTTTTTTTTTCAAGTTAATAGCCCAGTATACAAATTGCTTTCTTATGTTGTTGGGTTTTTTTCAAATATGGATTTTTAAATTAAATAGATAGAAAGCAATGATCCTTTTCTATACCTGTGTTCTCTAGTTATCCCCCTATGCAGAAGCTGATTTGTGTTATATGATGGTGTAACACAAACCATAGCCTAAACAACATATTGAGGGGAATAGGTGTATATAACATGGAAGTTTAAAATGAGATGAATGGTACTGTCAGAGTAAGACTACATTAGAAAATGATTTTTTATTACTGAATACCAGTGCACAGTGAAACTAATTATGCAATTATGAGCTAGCCCAGCATAGCAGGTGTTTGGATACTTTTAAGAAATGATTTTGTTTACAAATGTTGTGATGATCGTAAAGTAACAGCAAATTCAGATTTCAGCACAAATGCAGACAATTTTTACATGACTTATAACTATCAAATGCCTGTACTGCAGATTTTTTGTCTGAATGTACTAAACTGATTGGTGCTTCATAGGCAGTTATAGTGGAACTAGCATTTACCAACATGCTTTTTGTCCATGCCTTTTTTTGTTCCAGTTAAAATTGCCTACTGATGATTCTTGTGTAACCAGTTTACACTCTTGAGTCTTGAGCTGCTTCACCTTTCCTCTCTCTCAAGCTTAAGCACACGTTTTAGTCTTTGCGATCTCAGTCTTATTGTAAAGCCCTCAATCAGGTTTGCTTCAGGTTAGCTTCTCCATTGTTCTTCTGGGTGGGAAATGCCGAGACCTGATTTCTTCTTGGGCTTGCTCACTGGTAACACACGTCAACTTTGTTTCTGAAACAGTCAGACATAAGAAGAAAATGGTGTTTGAAAAGTCCCCACAGTCTTCTAACAAGCCTAAAGCTTGAAGAGGTGTTAGGAGTGTGTGTTATATTAAAATTGGGCTGAGCTGAATTTTTGACATAAGTCTATTTCCCAAAGATTTTATTTTTTTATCTACTTAAGCCAAAGTGTCTTTCAGTTTAGTGTAATATGTAATGAGACAAAAAAAAAGGTAGAACATTTTATATGAAGACACAGCTACTATGAGTGACATGAATTAGTAAGAGTTGGGCATTAGCTCAAGTCCTGAGCTGAAATGACCATGTGGATGTAGTTCTTCCTCATGGTCTGCTCTCCACCAGGTTTGGTGTCAGTGTGGTCTGGTGACTGGCCTGTGAGTTCAGCAGTGGTTAGCATTTTAAACTCAGCCCCTTTAAAACCAGTGACTGACAAAAATTGAAGCTTTGGAGTCAAGTAAATGATAACATAAATGCCTGGAGACTGACTTGATGCGCCTCCCTGCTGAATTCCTTACAAGTTTTTCTGCTAAACATTCTGCCTTCCCATAGGGGAAAAAATCCTCCCACTAGACCTTGATTCAGGCTTAACTTGTATATACATCTGGTATGCGACATTGATACTGTCAGCTATATGATAGACATTCCAGGTGATTTCAAAAGTCTTTCACAGAGAGTCACAAACCTAAAGTAGCCTGTTTCTGGTGTGGTAGCACCACTACTTTTAGTGTTGAACCCCGTTTTCTTGAATGATGGATGGGGACTCCTGCAAAGACTAGAGGAACCATTCAGGTTTGCAGCTAATTCATTGGGATTACTGAATTCAGAGGGAGTTTTCCCAGACTGTCTGGAAAACTATGAAAAACACTGGCATCATGTTTTTCGAAAAACAAGGAATGAGTGCAAGTGTGAGTATAGGATGAACTCGCTTGCCCTTCCTCTGTAATTTGGATTGGATTATAGTAATTAAATCAGATTTTTGAAGGCATGGAGGAAGGTGTCTTCCAATAATATATTCACGGATTGTAAGAGACCTTTTGCAGAACTGGGAACAGATTCTGGGTCCCTTCTGAAAGATCAGTGTTAGTCTATAATGAGCAGCCTGTTGGGTTACAGCTGCTGAACACAAAACGGGTGCTGCCCTGCATGTGGTAAGGCTTTATCCAGCTGTATTTCTCATGGAAATACCATGGCTATTGGAATTGAAGCAAAAAACTTGTTATTTTTATAGTACAGTTATTGTGAAAGGATATTTTCCACCACAGCAGCTTTGTCTTCATGCCTGTCACTTAGGGAAATTTAACACCATTTGGAACTGTTTTCACTTATGGAAAGGTAAACTCTGTGTAAGGATAGCCATTTATTGGGAAGGTAAGTAAGATGACAGATGGTCTGGATGTACGATTTTGTCAGGTTTAGACACTGCGGAAAGGATCAAACTGCGGAAAAAGTTGTCATAATAGAAACTATACCTACAACTGGCATGTAGGGATTTTAGATTATATTTAAATGAGGTCAGATGTGTTTGACTGAATTACAGCCAACAGGGAAAGATTAAATATGGTCCCTATTGTTTAAATACACACAATCTTAAGCCTTTTTTAATCTCAGATGGCATACTGTCTTGGTGTGCTCCTTGCTGTGCAGTGAGTCTTTCTCCCTTGGGAGAAGAAACCAACTCCACCTCATTACACTCTCCTTTCAGGCTGTTACAGAGAGCAGTAAGTACCCTCTGAGCCTCCTTTTCTCCAGGCTAAACACCCCCAGCTCTCTTGGCTGCTCCTCATCAGACTTGTGCTCCAGACACTTCCTCAGCTCTGTTGCCCTTCTCCGGACATGCTCCAGCTCCTCAATGGCTTTCTTGTAGTGAAGAGCCCAAAACTGGATATAGGACTTGAGGCACAGCCTCACCGGTGTTGAGTACAGAGGTCCAATCACTGCCCTGGTCCTGCTGGCCACACTATTGCTGATACAGGCCAGGATGCCATTGGCCTTTTGACCACCTGGGCACTGCTGGCTCATGTTCAGCTGCTGTTGACCAGCACCCCCAGGTCCTTTTCTGCTGGGCAGCTCTTCAGCCACTCTGTCCTCAGCCTGTAGCACTGCCTAGGGTTGTTGTGGCCCCAAGGGCAAGACTCGAGGCTTCACCTTGTTGAACCTCATACAACTGTCCTCAGCCCATTGATCCAGCGTGTCCAGATCCCTCTGCAGAGCCTTTCTACTTTCCCCCAGATCAAGACTCCTGCCCTGTCAGTGTGGTGTTGCCCTCAAACTGACTGAGGGTACCGTCAGTCCCATTCTCCAGGCTGTCAGTAAAGATACTAAACAGGACTGGCCCTTCACCACTACTCTCTGGGCCTGGCTACCTAGCTGGTGTTTTACTCTGTGAATAGTGCACCCATCCAATCCAAAAGAGTTTCTCCAAAGGAGCAATATGGGAAAGTGTCAAAGGCTTTACTAACATCCAAGTAGATGACATTCACAGCCTTTCCCTCATCCACCACGCAGGTCACCCTGTCACAGAAGGAGATAAGTGTGGCCAATGAGGACCTACCTCTCATAAACTCATGCTGGCTGGGCCTGATCTCCTGGTAGTCCTGCACATGTTGCATGATGACACTCAAGCTGATCTGCTCTATGACCTTCCCCAGCATCAAGGTTTGATTGACAGACCTGTAGTTCCCCATATCCTCCTTCTGGCCCTTCTTGTAGATGGACGTCGCATTTGCTAACATCCAGTCAATAGGAACTCCCCAGTTAGCAAGGCCTGCTGGTAAATGATGGAAAGTGGCTCAGTGAGCACCATCAGCTCCTTCAGTATTCTTGGGTGGATTCCATCTGGCTCCATGAATTCATGTGTCTGAATGCCATAGGAGATCACTGACCATTTCCCCTTGGATTATGGGGGCTTCATTCTGTTCCCTGTTCCTTGTCTTCAAACTGAGGGGGCTGGGCAGCCTGAGATCAACTGATCTGATGGTTAAAGACTGAGGAAAGAAGGCATTAAGCAACTCAGCCTTCTCCTCATCCTTTGTCTCTCTTTTCCACCCCCTGTCTAATGAAAAATAGATATTATCTGAAATATGACGGTCTCTGAAAAAGCAGCACAGCGCAAATCATTATTGTGCATTGGTGCATCTGTTGTATCTGAGGTTTTGCTGCTTATCTTCTTTTATACCTCTGCAGCGTAACAGCTTCTTCTAAGAATTTCTATCCTGCCACCGTCAAAATTTTTGACTCATCACATCTAATGTGCAGTATAGTTTAAAACCAAAATGTTTTCATGTGATCAGGGAATTCCGATTGTCCTCCTCATTTTCCAGGGGCCTGTTCTGAGACCACCTCTGGTTATGCTCCACATGTGCTACTGGAGCTGGCTTGAATGGTGTGACGAATGTAAGTATTTTGAAGAAACTTGGCCCTGCAAGCCTCCATTTGTGTATTTGGAATTAACAGATGCTTTAATATCCCTGTGTCATGCCCCCGCTTCTATAATGTGCATACAATGATATCATTCATATCATCACACAAAGATGATGTGAAAATGAATCACTTAATGTTTGTAATGCATTCAGATGTTGTGATGAGCACTGTAGTAAAATCCACAAGCAAATGAATAATTCATTGTTCAAATCATGCTTTGAACAGTACATGGTAAACAAGACATAGGACTTCACACTGAATAAGGCCAAATAATTAATGATCAGTTGTTCAGTCATTACTGTTCATTCAGAGTATTGAAAGGGAATGGCATCTTCTGGAAAATGTTTGATCGTGTCCTAAGGGATTAGTGTATGATGGGAAAGAATAATAAAAACAGTTCATTTTTTTTCTTTTATTTTGTTCTTTCAGTGAATGTCAGTATTAGTTATGATGTGTATTTTGGAAAAAAAATGAGGTGTGTTAGACTTCCTAAACTGCCTTATTTTAAGTCTCTGTATCTCCCTTTGCAAAGATGTGATAGTATTGGAGAATCCTAATCGCTTCTTTAATTCCATTTTCATAGTTTCCTGCTGCCCAGTGAATTCTTTTGGTCTTGGGTGTTTAAGCATCAAATGAAGGTGTAGCAACTTCTTTGTAAACTGTGGAACAGTGTCTGGATATATTTTTTAAATTTGGATCTTAAGAGCAGCTAATAGAAGAGGAGAGTTAACCTTTCTCCTGTGTGCTGGCTGCAAGATAAAAGTTCAGTTCTGATGGAATCTCAGGTTCTGGAATAGCTTGTTCCTAGGTTCAACCTTGTGACCCTCCTTTCCATGATAACTCTGAATGTTTACATTTTGAAAAAGAAAACTGAGGGAGGTATTTGCAGCTAAACTACGCAAAAATATGTCAATAATTCAGGCTGACTAATAGCTCCTCTATTAAGTGCAAAGTCACCTGCAATTTTTTGTAGTCCTACAGCATAAGCCATCCAGAACATATAATCAATTCCACTCTGCAGATGGAACTGATGTTTTTTTTCCCAGGCATCTCCTCCCTACTTCCCTAAGCTGCATCTTTAAAAATCAATTTCGTAATTTGATCAGTTTAAAATCATGAATACGCTGAGGTAATTATACCAAACTTCTAGCATTTCACTGCTTCCAGTGACAATAAATCTATTGGCAGTGCAGCATTAAAAATAAACCAGCATTTCCATGAAAACTGTTATAATTCACATTTGTGATTTTTAAGTACTTTAACTGTATTTTTTAATATTTTAAGTGCAAGACCACTGAGCACAGAGATGTCCAAGAGACAGCCACAGCCCATGTTAATGCAATGACGTAACTCAGTGTGATAAATAGCAGTTATGTCACACCTGTTTTTGAAAACAAAACCAAATCATGTTTGAAAAGCAATTCTGTATTTCACACTTCTGGAACAATTTAACAAAGTACTGCTGTGTGGAGGTTCGCCAATCAGAACCGGCCGACCCAGAGCCTTGGACGCCAGCTGTCAACGTGGCGCAGCTCCCCAGAGGGGATGCTGCCTGGTCCGAGGACTCTGAGGACAAAGTATAACCTCCCACACCTCACCCCCTGAAAGTTTTCTTTTAGTTTATTGGTTAAAAGTTTCTGTTACCTCGCCTTGTTACCGCCCCAGTTGCCACCCCTGTCCAGAAAGTTCTGTTTCCCTCGTTCCCTCATTGGTTCAATTGTATCCCTCCCCTGGTTGTGTATTATTTGCTGCCCCGCTTGCTTATTACTGCTGTACCCGAGCCAATTGGCTCCACCCCTGCTGACCCGCCCCTGGAGACCCCGTTTCCCCCTTTTTAAACCCCCCACCATCGAGGCCCGGGGGGATTCGTGCCTCATGTAGTCTTGCGACGAGACCTCATGTCCGCGGACCACCCGAGAGCCTCCAGGGTGCCCACTTCCTCGCTTCCCTTTTAGTAAAGCACCTTAGACCTCTCTCTCTCTGCACCTCTTTGCCACTTGGGGACTGGAAACTTCCTCGACTCCCCGTCACCAGACCTGACCCTCTGCCGCAGGGCAGCCGATCCCCCCTGTCCCCATCCGGGGAATCAGGCGGAGCCCCCGGGGTCTGACTGGACGGAGCCGGAGCCGAGTGGGCTGAAGGTCAAGCCCAGCTCCTGCAGCACTGCTGCTTCAGAATATTTGGGCAAATTTTGAGAGAAAAGCCTGCATAATAGCTGAGTGATTGGAATGAAGAACAGGATCAAATATAAAAGGATAAATCTGCATTTTGGTACTGTAGAGAAATATGAACTGTAAGTACATTAGCAAGATGAGAAATGTGATGAAAGGAGGAAACTTTCTTTCCAAAGCTGGCAAAGAATAGCAAACACAATTTTTGTGTATGTAAACAGAATGTATGTTTGTAGCGTGTGTAAACAGAAAACTTGCACAGGATGAACTTTGAACCACCTTTTGCAAAGATGGGCCAAATTATTACACCTGTAGGCAGATACATTCAGGGAGTTCTAAGCGTAGTTTCACTGGCCTTCTACAAGAGATGAGTTTTGGATGTTAACTGATATCTGCTTCTTTGTCAGCATTTTCTTAAGGTCCTGCATAATTGTCAACCTGAGTTGGTAGTAAATCCATTACTTCATCAACCTCACAGCCAGAGGTGGATTGCAAAAGTTTGCAGGTATTGGAAACTTCTAATGAGACCTATAACTTGGAGACAGAAGCTGGTGAGTGTAGGCACCTGAAGTAGTGTGCAAATCTTCTGATGCCAATCAGGCCCTGAGTTAGAAACTACTGAGTTAGTGCTTTCCATTTTTTACCCAGGGATCTCAAATCATGTTATACCTAATAAATTACTCTTGTCCACAGTGTGGATGATGTATGTAAGTTACTGTGGGCTTATTTTAAGCCCGCACAGACGGAAATATAAATCAGCTTGGTTTACACTGCATGCAGAAGTGGTGTCAGGAACAGAAACCAAAGGTCTTCTTTCTCCTCTTTGTCAGCTGACCCAGGAGTGTGAGAAAGCTCATTCACATGCACAGGATTCTGCCTGCTGTCAAAACTACTTCTGTCTTTAGCCTACTTCCCAAAGAAAACAAGACTTTTTCTTTTCTCTTTTTTTCTCTCTCTTATTTTCTTTTTTTTTTGTTCCTTTGCACCTCTTCTGCTTCATCCCTCCACCCAATCACCTTTGATTGTCTTGGCCATAGGAGGTTTGGGCAGAATTGGAAAGGGAAGCAATAAAAATATTATGAAATATGGGACTGGCTAGAAGAGGAAGATAAATTAGTGCTTTCTGAGAGATGTGTGAGACTACCAGATCTCTGCTCCATCTGGCCTGAGAGCTTGGCTGAACTTCTTGAACCATGGCTCAGGCTTTGCCATAGCAGGGTTGCCTCTGTGCCCAGCTGGGAGTTAGCTGATGGAGGAGGAACGTGAGGAAATCTTTTGAAATGGTGTCACTGGAGTAAGTTACTTGGAGTTATAATTGGCCATAATGAGAGAACCTTAGGTTTTATGTTGGCACTGTTTGTAGAAGAACTTGGAGCTATTCTTTCTGCCTATAAGAATACATTTAGCCTACTTGGGAATGTATTGTAATAATTTTGATCATCTTGGCAATTAAAAAAGGCATTTAATTTCCAACTAGAATTGATAAAAGAGAAACTTATTTAAAGTGTTGAACTCGAAGGCCCTTCAAGGGAGTGTTTCTTTAAATAAATACATAACAGCATCTCAAACTCCAAGAGGTTAGTTTTTTTTTTTAAATCTTCTAAGTAAGTGTTCTTTGCAGTTATGTCTTTCATCTCATGGGAACTGTCTGCTCCTTGTTTTAATCCCAAAACATCATCAAAGTCAGTGGGAAAGAAGAGGAAAAAACAGTATCTACAAACTCCAAAATAAAAGCTCAGTGTACTATGATTGAGCTGAGCAAAATCCTATCCTGGTAGTTTTACACTTTATATAGAGAATTGTCAGAGTTGGAACTTTTAACTGCATTGGATATGGAATTCTTCTTTTCACCAATAACCACACACATGAAATGTGTGAGGAACATGTGGGGTGATGTTTAAGTTTGTTCGCCTTTGTAGTACAAGATTGTAACTATTTAGTGTAGAAAGAAATCAAAAATGCATATCAGAAATATTTCCCCAGTCTATTTGGAAAAGTTGAGACTGTTGTCCTTCCATTCCCCCAACAAATCTGCTAACTTGATGTTCTGTTGTCTGAATAAGCTCTCAAGGTCATCAAAGTAATATTTTTTAAGCCTGTGGCCTTAGTATTCTTACAGATAATAGCATCAGGCCCATTATCTCCTACTCTTCAATTTTCTTTTGGCTTCCTGCAATTTACATCCCATTGTCCAGTGATATTTTCTGCGTTCTTTTAAAGTAAATCAAATAATACTTCCTATGTTGGCTCTGGACTTAATAAAAATCAGACATGCAGCATTTGGGACTCTTAAAATAACACTTTTAACACAAAGATGTGAGATATCTTTTGAAATCTGTGGTGGATGTTTATTTCCTGCTGGGCTTAATTTAGGAATCTAGTGCTAGCATTAAACCAGGGGAAAAAATGTTTGCTCTTTCATCTGTGTGCCACTTCCCATCCAAAATCACAAACAGCTCCTTTAAATTTCTGATCTTTGTCCCTTGCTGGATGTGCATAATACACATGCCTGTCTGACATATGAGACAGCCAGAGCCTTAAGAAAAAGAATAAAATTGCTAAGCTTATGCTTCTTGTCTTAGGCCTCATAATCATTTGCATTTTGGGAGAATGACAAGTGTCCAAATCTGGTTTAATTTAATAAAGATGCAGCTTTTCCTTTTTTTGAAGAAACCTCTTTCTTACCAAGTCAAAAGTCCTGATTTTATTGGTAAAACAAAACACAGGTAAAAATACTTGGGGAATAAATAACTTCCCCATATCAGAGGACCATTTCCCTTTTTTTAATACTGCCTTGGAATACAGAAGTAAATACTTTCAGAAGTGTCAACTTAAAATTACAGAATTTACTAAGGGTCAAACCCAAGTGTGAATCTGGTATGTAGCTCTTATAAACATTCATTATGTAGGTGTACACCATAACATGCAGAAGAACTTCTGGTTTTGTGCAAGCTGGTATGAAACTGTGTGGCTTCAGACATTTAACTGCTTGGATCACATCAAAGAGCTGGGATCAGAGTTTAAAAGAAGTTTTCACTTTCTGTTTGATGAAAGTCTATCTTTGTTTGAAAAATCATCTTGGGCCCATTGTGCTCTAATAGAGATTACACATGAAAAGCATATGTTGAAAGAAAGTTATTGAGTTGTGAAATGTAACATTGAAAAGTTTGATGCTAGAATCAATATTGGTCCTATAATCTCAGTGGGTATGTTGTATGTAGGCATTACGATACAGATTTTAATTATATGCTTGCATCTTTTTTCTCTGTAGTTTCTCTGCCTCATTTACATAAACATCCCTTCTTACCTCTCCCTACCCTCTAAAGGAAAGCACTCTTTAAACTGACAAGCTATTTGATGTTTTGTTTTCCCTTTATGCATTATAAGAGCAAATTGCACTAACTGTTCCAGCCCTGATACGAGGGCAAAATAATTAATTCTTTCCTGCAATTCTCTGTGGTACTTCACCAGCTGAGGAGCAGTGATCCTCTATAACCTAACAGCAGATTTTTAGTTGCAATTGCAAGGAAAACCCTGTCAGCACAAAGTTAGAGAATTTATGTATTGAAATTTAAGTTATTTTTACAAGGTGTCTGTGAACAGATTTAGATTTTCTACCAGGTAGAGAGATTTGAGAAGATTCTGCATTTAAAAAATAGAAAGAAAAAGCAGGCATGTTCATAATTGACAGGCATGTTGACTGTTTCTGATCCAAAGTAAGTATTTTCTAAGGCTTCCCAAAGGAAAGGCTGCAGGATTTTATACTGTGTATTCTTCAGTTCATTTGTTTGTGAAAACTAAAGTTTTTGTTTATAGAAAGGAAAAATTTCAAGCCAAACTGTTTAATTTGCTGGAAAATAGGTCTTTGAAACTAAAAATATCTGACCCACTCAGTAATTGAGGGTGCTGCTTATCTAAAAGTATTAGCTTTCTAAAAGACTAAGAAAGTGTACTAAACTTTGATTTTCTTCAAAATGTCCTGTTGTTAGCATGTTCAAAATATGCACATAGTGGGCAATAATCAGCTGTGCTATACTGGTAAGAGTATGCTGGTCAGATATGCCTTCTGTATTTCAGATTCCTGTCTGTGCGTTATATAATTACCCTTTTATTTATTTTTTTTTTTAATTATGTTCAGTAATAGAAATAAATTAGAACTTAATCCAAAGCAATGTGAGTGTTCATTTTTAAAACGAGATTGTTTACTCAGTGGTCTTCAAAGATGGCTTTGTCAAAAGGGGTAATATGATTTTCAGGGTCTTTTCAAAGACCCTAAAATCTAGTTCTTCATATCAAAGGAAGAAATTAAGGAGTATTTATTTGGAGTAGATATTTTGCTTTCTCGAGCTTTGTCTATCTTCCAAAGCCTTGGTATTGACCTTAAGCAAAATGATGAAGTTTGAAAGAAGCAGATGCAGCTCAGCCTCAGTGGGAAGGGACTGCTCCCAACCATATCTCCACCTGTCACTCCTGATAAAAAGTTGTTATAACCATAGTATACTCCAAAAAATCCACTCACTCAGTGTCCTTATCTTTTGCCCCATACTGGTAACATATTATGTGACTCAGAGGTCAGAGTAAGTCCCAAATGCAAGACAGTGATGTCTTTTTGCAGTCTCTTTGATCCATTATTTTCTTTTCATTTACCAGAGACAGCTCAGTTGTAAGCACACACTGAGGTACAGGAGAAGAAACTCAGTGATGATCTCAGTGATGTGATGTTGTATCTCCCACACCATTTTGCCGATCTTATTTTGGTATACTATGTTCATCATTTATGTGAAGATGTGATTCCTCACGTTGACATTAAATCTCATGCAGGCAGCAATTCACTCATTTGGAGGTTGAGGTAGAAAGGTAAGCATCACCAAAGAGCTTTGTAGGAACCATCTCTCTGTCTTAACTTACCCATAAGCTGTCATGAGATTAAATTGTTCTGATGATGAGATGCCATTAGTATATTACCTCCAATAAAGGTCTTTATTTCATCAGCTGTGTCATCACTGGTACAAGAATGAAAATGAATGCCTAAGTGGTACACAGGCTGACTCAAAACACAAAATTAAACTTTTTATCTTCAAAAAACCCCAAACCATTGCTCACAAAACAAACCATCCCACGATACATTCTAGTATTTTCTTTTTGAAGTATTAGTTCGGTAAAAACCTGTCCTTTTGATTGTCTTTGTAGGAAGATATACCAGAGAAAAAAGTTCAAAGCTGGTGGCAAAATTTTCAGAAATTACAAATGGATTGAAGGCTTCTAAGGCCAATGTTTTCATAAAAAGTTTGGACATTGAAGGCTGCTTCACTGACTTCCAGTGAGACAGTGTTTCTGAGCATGGGTCTGAAGAGGAGCCTTAAAAGCTAAAATATTTTGGGAGCTTTTAAAATGCTACCTTCAATCTTTATGTGCTATAATGGTGCCAAATTTTAGGCAATGGGAACAAAGGAAGTCCTAGTTGTGTGCATTCCTATTCTTAATTTAATTGGAGGCTATGAAAAATGAATCAAAGTGTGGAGAAAACACAAATCTCTTATTAAATACACAAAACCAATACAAATATCTTCTCATAAAATAATTTTATCTTCACCTTTTTCTTTTATTTTGATAATTATCATAATATATAATGTGAATTGCATGTGGAATTATCTTGTAATTGAGCTTCAATGTCCCAGGTGTAGATGAAAATATATATGTCTGTGTTGCTGTAGTAGTTACTCTGCAGCATTTCCTATGCATAGAATGGCAAATATGCTGGCAAACTTAGCTCCTGTAAATGAAAAATGCTTAGTTTATGATGCGTGCTGACTAGAATTTTTTTTTTCGTATTTTGTTTATTTGGACATATCTGGGTTTATTGCACGTTTTCTTAACCAAAAAATACCCCAAAACCCCACAACCTCAAGAAATTCACCATGAATTCTTAGGTTCAGTTCCACAAATATTTGTGGTTTTGTCCTAGTAAGTTAATTTCTTTTCTTGTGCACTAGTAGTTGTTATGACATATCTTCTCTGTTCCAGGACTTCACTTCTCAGTTTGTTGGATGTGTCTTATAAAACTCCAAAGAGAGCCGAGAACATACTTGACTCTGATACAGTGATATATATACAGCCAAATATGAGCAAAATGGAGCTTGCAATGGTTATGCTTCTGTATTTTACTGTGGTATTTATGTAACACTTCAGATTATTGTGCTAACATTTCAGATTTTTTAGTTTCTCCTCATCACCATTATTCTTAAAATTGTTTCTGTGGATAGTGTGCCAGAAGCAGGAGATGCAATGAAGCTTTTTATATAATCCAAATAGCAGGGATGGTCCAGAGTAGATCTCTACAGAGAAGGTGTTTGTTTTTCAGACCTGTGCTTTCTTTAAATGTGCAATTACAGCTCATGGTCACCTCTTGTCTCTCATGAAATACTCAATTCAAATTTTTCAGTTCATGTGCAGAAACTGTCCATATGGGTGTCTCTTTTACTTCATGGCTGGTTTTTAATGTGCTGGTTTTGGCATGCTTTTGTTCATTTAAAATAAATTCTGATGTCTTCTCTTCTTAATCTTTTATCACTAAATATATTTTACATGAAAATTTTTGAGAAATCTGAGTTTATGGCCAAAGTTATGGTACTCCATGTTAAAATTCCAGATGCTTTGGATAGAATGTGCTGCTAAAAGTAGAGGTGTCTATGCTGGGTTTGATGTGTGCCTTCAATGATGTGACATTGAAGGACACATAGAAGTCACCTTTAGATGTGCAGGATTGCTGTTGTGAGCAAAGAAATTAAATCTCTAGATTTTTGAGGCAAATTTCAATTCTGTGCATTGTTTGGTGCTTCTCAAACTTTTGCTTTGGAAATACAGAGGTTGCATATTTTGACTGAATATTTTACAGATTATGGGTAAAACATTAAATATGGTGTACTGGATGTTTGGTTTTTTATTGCCGTAAATGTACCTTTTCTTGATTTCTAAACTTTAACCTTTTTTTTTGAGTTATTTTTGCCTTTTCAATAAAAAAATAGGGTTTAATAAAAAGTTTGATTACCACAAAAGAACAACTAAAATAATGAGAAAGTCAATTTACACATTTTTTGACCTAGCTACGTGAAGAGTATTTTAAAAAATACCATGCAAATATAAAATGAGTGAATCTGGGTGCCGCTTATTGTTTAATGGATATAAGAGAGACTTTAGGTTCAGTGTCATTAAGCAGTTTCCTGAAATGGGGATGTGGTTTGGAATGGTTGTTTATAAATATGCAGATGTATTTAGGCCTACTAACTGTCAAGCATTTGCATGTTAATGAAGTGCTACTGCACTAAGCAGTGGACAGCCAGCTGGAGCTGTGGAGATAGAATTTATGCTGAGGATCTCAAGGAAACTGCCATGCCATGTAAATAGAAGGTATGGCTCCTATTGACTAGCAGAGATGTTGTTCACTACTGACACTTATTTTCTCGTATTCTATCAGATGCACAGTAAAAAACAAGTTCTTGCTATCTCCAACCCTTCTGGTTTTTTCACCGAAGCAAATCAGTTTTGAGGACAGAAATGAATACCATTATTTCTCAGACAGACAGCAGAACTCATGCGGGAATAATTAAAAGTCTAATTCAGCTCTTTTAATGACATCAGCCCAATGATTCTTGGATTCAAAGTCCCGGATGAGTTCCTAAGCTTTTTAATGCTAAGCTTCTAGGCTGATATAGTATGACTTTTAAATTTTGTTTTCATTGGAAGATCAAAGAAATTACCGCAGTATTAATTAACTGTGTGTGTTTCGTTTGTGTAGCCCACTGAAAAAAGATTGTATATTTAATAGCATTCATTTGCTGGGTGAGATAAGGAAAGGAAAGAAGGCTAGAACGTTGGGCCTATCAGAGGAATTGTCTGCAGGGGTGACAAAAGCTTCCAGAAGTTGGTCATCCATGTATGTATTCTCTAATAGTTTTTTCTGTCGGCTCTAGTCTGATAATCATGACATGCTTCTCTAGACTGAGGTGTAGAGCATGACTGAATGCACACTGTCAAAAAACGTCCTTGGTTTCCTCTTAGTTTCCTTTTCCTCTTGCTGTAAAGGAAGGGAACCACTTAGCCAATCACACAGTAAGATGGTGCTTCTTGGCCTGGCTTGCTCAGAAATAGGTCAAGGAGTTGTGCAAAGCAGCTGATGCATGCTCGGGAGAGAGAGCTGTGATATTTTGCCAAGGGGGAGAAATGCTGGAGGAAACTCTGCCCCCTTCTACAGGCTTTTTTTGTAATGTAAAGGTATTAGTCATTAATTAAAAGAAGTTGTAGATCTTTGCTTGCTGGTTGGGGGCAGCACACCTGTGCGCTGGCTCCAGGGCGAGCTGGCTCTGGTTGTCTGCTGGCTGCTGGCAGCCGCTCTGATCCTGTTTCTGCGGGAGCAAGTGTTGGATCAGCAAATGGGATGTCTGTGAGAACAATAACACACAAATATTGATTTACTGGCTACCTGAACTATTTCTGTGGTTGCAAGCTGTCTGCCTTCAGCCACCTGCCTAATGCTGCATGTGAAGCATATCTCCCCTGCTCTGCCACCTTTTCCTTATTGCTTGCAGAGGAGTAAGGAGTGTTTTAACACATGGCATGTGAGAAAGTGCATCCCCGGACTGCTACTGTGGGAGATGCTGGTCAGCCAGAGCTTAGCCCAAACTATTTCTTCCACTACCACGAACGCCAAGACTGCGTGTTACATTTGTTAACTCTTTGCAAACTCAGGACAAGGTCTGCCATGGTGTCTGACATCTCCCAGAGGAGTGAGGAACAGACAACAGAAGAGAATTGGGGAGGTGGTTGTCTTGTAATTTTCCACCTCCAGTTCCTTTCATTCTTTCTTTCTTCCTTAATAAAACCCCACACCTTATCCCTTCATAACTAGTGCTGTGCAAAAGGTTAAATTCAGCCTGTCTCAGTTTGAGCAAAAGGGGGTAAAAAACCCCACTATGTTAATAAAATTATATTCTGTGTAATTTTAGAAGTCAGTCTTAAAGTCTGCTGATTTGGAATCATGTTTAAGTCCAGGCCTACAATAGAGTGGCAATTGTGCTTTAAAATTCTGACTTTACTGTTCAATGAATGCAGATTTACTCTCACTACTATCTAGATAACACCAGAATTGTCAGTTTTGATCTTACTACACAAGATGCTGATCGACAACCAGATTCTTTGTAATTAACTGCTTACTAGGGGGACTTTTATTTTTTTGTAAACCTAGACAGGTTTTTGTTTTGTATATCCCTAGACACTTTTGCATTTTGTGGTTTAATTACATTTTGAATAAAAAGGAATTTTAACTTTCCAGGGCAAAGGGTTAAAACAGAGTTTGCACCTGAAAAGGGGAATTTAATGCTGTGCCTATCCAGCAGTGGAATGAAAATCCCAGAATGCTCTCATTGTCCTATTAAGAAACCTTTCCAGGGCTGAGTGAGCTCCTGAGTGTTATGCTTGTTTGCAAAAGCTTTCCTTCTGCCCTCCCTCTCTTTCCTTTTTATTATTAAATTACTTATTAATTACTCCCTGGATCCTAAGGCTGTTAAATACAGCTCATCAAAGAGCTCATGCCAGAGAAACCTTTGGCTTCTTAAATTTGTCCAGCTTCAAATTTCTCCCATTGTCCAAACCTGCAGCTGGCTATTGATGTGGTGTGGGAAAGCCCCAGTGGAGCAACTTCTCCTTGAGAGCACAGCACAGGAACAGCAAGTGTCACGGAGACCTTCAGGCTGTTTCCACAAGCTGGAAAGGTTGCTTCTGCCATTTGGGATCTCTCTGTGGGCTTGGTACCTGCTTGTGTTGCCCTCGAGCTTCTTCCACACTGTTTTATTGCAGTGTGCTACTGACATTACTCTTGCTGGTGGAACTTGTTGCCTGTGGGATTTTTTAAGGTTCCTGGGTGCTACTGAGACAGCTGACAGACACTTTGACTGAAAATCTCCTTGCAAGTATTGGAGTTCTTGTGATTGTTTAAGTTGTTTGCTTTTCTTCAAAACCTTTGCTGTGCATCAAAACTAAAGGAATCCTTTTTGTCCTCAACATACTAATACTGCCTGGCAACTGTGGGCAGGACATAAACCTGTTAAAAGCCCTGAATTAGTTCTTAACCAGTGTTTATACAATGGCTCAATACAAATTATGTTTAAACATTAGCATAAAACAAAACTGTGCTATTTTCACTTTGACAAATTTGTGTGTGCTGTGGAAACCACAGGATTTGTAGGAGGAGGAGAATGCCTTGGAGAAGAACCCAGCATTAACTGGCCACTGGTTACTAAGAGGGTACACAAACCTCGGTGTCAGACTGGCTTTGTTTGTTGCTCCAGGAATCATGGGCTGCTGGAGGTTTTTTTCAAGGAGCCCTTTTCTCGGTTGCTTGCTCGTCTAGAGGTGGTCTCCTCCACCACAAGCACCTTATTCTTGCCAGTCATCCCTTGAGGCTCAGCATGCTGGTGTAAGGCAAAGCAAGAAAACATATCCGCAGACTACAGCGTACTGCATCTCATAAGCAGTGGCCAGCAAACGAGCTCAAATCAGCCCTAATTTGTAAAAAGCTTGCCAAGCTAGGACTTGGCTCCTCAGGAGACAAGTTGCCTCTTTCTCACCAGCTGAAATTATGAGATACACTGGGGACTGCTGTCCTGGATCGATTAAATGTGCTGATACCGACACCCTTTGCAGACTTCAGACGTATTTAGTACTTAGGGCATGCTCCATACTGCTCTGTTTATCCTGAGCCTCCTGGAAACCATATGTCTGTGATTCATGGGGCATTGAGCCTGGGCTAATCAGCTATGTTGACAGGCAGGGTATATTTTATTTGGCTTAATGCAACCTTAATGTTGTCATGCAGTTTCCAGAATACTTTGTGTGGATATGCTCATGATCAGAGGGGCTTATACTGATTTGAAATTTGTCTTTGTCCAGTTCAGACTACATGACCTTTAAAGCAACTGTGAAGCAATATCTCTTCCTTTTTCCTCTGTGCCCCAAAGGCCAATCCAGGACAAGGAGGTTTTGAAGGGACACAAGAAAAACAGAGCCAAAGTAAACACCAGCACGGAAAGAGGAGAGGAGAGGAAGAAACAGAAATAGCAGTGGAAATCTGTCAGGTACAGAAAAGGCCCTTTTTGACATACTCTATTTCTTATAACACTTAGCATACATTGAGTTAAACCAGTAAAAAAAGCCATTCTGACCCTGTGAGATGTTACGTTTGCATTTACAGTATATTCCTGCTGGATAGATTATATTCAGCATTTGAACTATGGCAAACTGAAATTGTTTTGTAGGAACCATGTATTTTAACAAAGGTATTTTTTAAACTCTGAAACATCTTCCTACTTGTTCTCAACTAGGTTTATGTATTAAAAGAAAGAAAAGGGAAAAGGCAATATGAGCATGCAGTCAGTATGCTACAGAGTTGCCTAGATGACTGACCCTCCCTATGTGGCTGGCTACTTTCTGAGAGCATGAACCTGCTGAACTTTGTTGTTTATAAATTATTTTGCAAGCCATCTGGAACAAGAAGGGTGCCACAGTTTACAAAAGCTGTAGCTGAGGTTTTCAGGTTGAGCAGCAAGTGTGAAATATTATTAAGTGATTATCAGATTTTAAAGGCTTTTCTGAGTGGCTTAAAGAGAGATTCCTAGGTTAGAGAGGTTTTAACTGAAACATGTTACTGGCTTTTCTTCCCTCACGATGTGTTTATCTATGTTACCTTTGGGTCTCTCATTAAGTTCTTAAAAATACCCAAGAATCCTACTGAGACTGAGTCTAGAACAAAATACCTATTAGATAAGAGGCTTGTTTGCTTCATGAGTAGGAGGTTGTACTGCTGTCCCTGAGAAAGTATTCCTCAGAAAACCTTCCTCATGTGCAGGCCTGATGTCAAATATGAGATTATTTATGTTTCAGGTGGAATGAAGCTACTTAATACATGAGCCCATTTCCCAAATCCTGCTACCAGTAACTCCTGTTGGTGGGACAAGGATGCAAGGACCATGCAATATGGCCAAGCTGTAACTGGCACCCTCCTGCTGGCCTGGCTTGCTCTGTCTTTTATGGACTTTTTCCTTGGTACCAGAACAGTGTCCATAGGTGCTACTGTAGCTGAATAAGGTATGGGCTGGATGAGGAGATGAGGCGGTATTTGGGAAACCTGGAGAACTCTGATTTTGCTGTCCCCAGCTATGGCCTTCCCTGGATCCATGAGACTGAGAATCTTTGAGCTTTCCAGCCTTCTGCTATTAGAACAGGAGAGAATTTTGCGTCTTTTCCTAATGCATTTCTCTTTGAAAGTCTTAGGGCAAATGTGCTGTGAGAGTGGCTCATACATTTACCCTGTGAGCAAGTGGGGATGTACCTGAAATGGCTCAATGTGTGGGATGCTCAGCATGCTCTGAGTAGGCATATAATGGGAAATGTCACAGGAGAGAGCCTGTAACCCACAAACCTCTGCTATTTCTGTGCTTTGTACATGGATGTGATGGTGTGCTGACACACACACGTGCATGTGCTGACACATGCCTTTTGAGTTAGGTGCATTGCAGCTTAAGCTCTTTCTGGAATTTTTCTATTGAAGGTGGGAGAGTTGAAAGTCTCATAGATATTGGTCAGGTTTAAAGCATGGATTGACAACTGGAACAGATATTAGGAACAAAAATAACACAGCAAACCTGCATAGTTGTAGGAGCACCTTTTTCTTCTGTTGACCTAGGTGGAGAGCTTATGTGCTTGTTAATGTGAAGCAGGTGGCAATCACTAGAAAGCAGTAATAAAGAAGGTTTCTGGTCAATTGTTTTATAATGCTGAACAGGCAGTTTCCCAATATGACTCTGTATCTAATTTGTTGGCATTATGTACAGGGAATTAAATATGACTTGCCTTGCCTTGTGCTGGCTGCTTGAAATGCAGTCTCAAAATATGATGAAGTTGCTTATATTAATGGTATTTGTATTCTGTGTGTATGACAACTTCAATATGTTCTTATTGCAGCTTCAATATATTAACAGCCTATGAAAGGATTGCTAAAATATTATAGCTACTTTTCAGACTTGAGTTTCTACTTTCCACTGAAAACTCACGTTTGTGTGCAGGATTTTCTGTTATGCATGAGGTGCTAAGGAGAAGATGGGAACCTTAAACCCAGAGCTGTTAAAACCTGGGTTTCTGAGAACAGATGCTGATTCACATGAGTTCTGACTTCTACTTTGTCCCCTCACTTGGGGACCTAGAAAACAAGGCGTGTGTATGTGTCTGCTTTCTAGCCTCTTTGTCCTTTTTCCCCAGGTGGGTGTAATTTTCAAGTGTTCAGTGCTGCAGAGCTCTTTCTGCAGGCTTCTGTTCCGTCGGGGCACTAAGTAGGTCTGCCTTGTGCATACCCTGCTGCTTATTTTCACAAATTCTGTGGGAACTCACTGGCTTTGAGACTCTGGGTCCTTTGTTAAATGTGTCTGAATTTATTCTACAAGTTCAAAAATTGCTGGGAACATGGGTGGACAGACTACCTTTGTTCATGTGTGCCCACAGGTAATGAGGACACACACTTTGCGTGTGTAGGAGGAACATGTGTTCTGATTACTGCTTTTTATTTTTTTTTTTTACTCTGTACAGCTGATGAAATTCCACCAGGTCTGAAAATTAAGTCCCACTTTAAGAAATAATTGATTTGCTTATTTTTTTTTCCCAGGCATGTTATTTGTTTATTTATTTTGTTTCTCTCTAATCCATCCCTATAAGTGGTATAAGAGAAATGCTGACACACTCTTGCCTCTGCTCTCACCAGTGGGTACTACTCTAAAAGTATCTAATGATTTTAATGAATTTTGTGGCTGAAAGTTGGACACTGAAGCTTATTTGAAAGCATTCAACAGTGAAAAAAGGATAGGCCTTTATTGATATCTAGTCAAAAGTGAAGACTTAGCTGTAATTATTTACAAATCAATTAATGGACCTTTCCTCTAACACCCTATCAGTCAAAGACTGGCTAAGAGCAGAGGAGAGCATTGATAAGAATACACCATGAAACAAAATCAATTGGTTTTTGTCATTCTGACAGAAGTGAGCTCTACACGTGGATTAACCCAGAATGCAACAGGAAAATGTCCACAGGCTGGAAGATAACCTAATTTTATAAAATCAAGGTTGTCATAAGAATCTTTCATAATTGATGGTGAGATTAGAATTTATCTAGCAGCCTGGAGGTAAAAATCAAAGCAGCTTCTGGTGCAACATTGCAAACAATTTAAAGCTAGGTTGGCTTCCTCAGATCTGGAATCTGTCCTTAATGTCAGCTAATTTAAAGAAAGTAGATACAGGGCATGAGCTTTGAGATCATACTTTTATGGCTGAGGTCATATGTTTATGACTGTAGTTGGCAGTTATATTATGCAGTCCTGAGGAAGTATTGGTTTATGTGTATTTCTGATGCTGTGGGACAGCTGCCAATATTTTTTCTATTACCTTTTTGAAAGATTTTTTAAAATTAATACATTCTTGTATACAAAATGTTTTGTTCATATTTTTTTGTTTGAATATGAAGCTTTGGTGGTATTTGGATCATAATCCTAGCCCTAGTATGGTTCTGCAAAACAACAACAGAAAAAAACCTTAGTATTTCCTCAAAATGGTCTTTGAAAAAATCTGAAACCTTGTTGTAATTATAAGTAGAGCACTAAGATACTGTTGGAGTGACTTTTAATTAAATGATGAAACTTAAGACTATCAGTTTTAGCGAATCTTAATTCTTTGTATGATCACATGATGTGAAATTCTCAAGAATTTTTCAGGCTTGTATCTAAATTTCTTCTCTTTGCTCTCAGCTCAGTAAGAGCAGTGCTCTGATTTCTGCCTCCAGCTGGGCAGTACATATTCCACAGCCTTACGATTAGCATAACTTTATTCCACTCAAGCATTCCTCATCAGTGTGCACCAGCTTCCTCTTCCCACAGTGGGCCTTCCCTAAGTTGCTTTAGGGAAATCCTAGTGGAAGACACTTCTGTGCACGTGCTGCCCCTTCTCTCCATCCCTCCAACATGTTTTCTTGTTCATTGCTGCAATGCACTTTTCTGCATTTCTGCAGGTTATTTTGCAAATCATCCAAGCAGTGTAGCAAGTAGCACTTGTTTATTCAATTTTCAGCCAAAGATAATTCTAAAGATTGCACCTCCTCTGAGATTTAGTGCAATAACCCTTCCTCACCAGGCAGTGCAAATAGGCACTGGTGAGTACAAGGGCAGGAATACCTGAGAATTATTTAAATAAACAGCAGGCCAAGCCTTAAAGCAAAACCCAAACAAAATACATTAATCAAAATGAGGATTATCAGTAATGTTTTGTGACCAAGACCAAAGGTCAGCACAGTAACCTTTCACCAATGCATCGTGCAGTCATGCAAAAGACCTGGTTTCTGTTCCCAGGCTTGGTCTGAACAAACTTGTGTGGTTTGTTTAATCTCTACAGGGAGAAAGCTTTGCATTGCTCATGGATTTCAAGAGTGATCATACAGACGGAAGTATGTGCCCTTTTGGTCCTGAAGTGGGATGATGGTTCTTGGGAGTACAAGTTTTTAGGGACTTTCAAGGGCTGGAAATATGCAATGAATGTTAGAAAGAAAGATACAGAGCTCTAGCTTTTAAACATTTTAACACTGTAAACCCTCAAGAAAGTAAAAGTGTGTGTAGTGAGTCTGACAACTCCATGCTGAACATACATAATTCCCAAAGAAGCCTGCAGTGCTGAAAGGTGCTCTGTCTGTACCAATAGAGATACTTAAGTTTTCAAGCTGCTAAAAAGAAAGGGACTTTCAGTGAAAAAAAACTACACTAAAAGAAGAAAAGTTAGGAAAGCTGTTGTTGCCCTGGTAACCATAACCCTGATATTCATTAGCATGGCAGTTGCTTTTAGTTTCTGGCCTCTAAATGTTTCCCACTGCTTATTATTTGCAATAGTAATTTAAAAGTTCTATAATCTCTGTTTCATCTTTATTTCATTTATATACCTTTGATAGTTTTGTCCCCACCCTCACTGTGTTATTCAAAGAAAATCTTTTTCCCTTCTTTTTTGCACATGTTCATCTCTCCTTAAGTGGGGCAGAGTGGAAGGGGCAGATGAGGAATCACTGAACTGAAGTCAACATCCTAACATCTTTGCTGGAATAAATTCTTTCGAAGAAATAATAAACAATTGGCTTGTCTGCAAAAAACAGAACTCCTCATTAAAACTTATTATACTTCTTATATATTAAAAGCACACAATGATGTAGACAAGCAGTAACATGAGAAAAATAAAGTAACTGTTGTTTCCAGCTCGTTTGACAGAAACTCTTTTTTTCAACATCAAAAGAACTCTGTGTGTGGTTTCTGACATATGTCATAGCCTTGACATTGGTTCAGAAGCATGCTAACCTTTGTTGGGATTATGAGATACATTCTGTTCTTTCTCCTTAAGATTTGGCTCATGGTCATGACATACCCATTTTAAAGCTTTTTACAATATGTTTCCTGGGCAAGCACCAATTGTCTTACGGGAAAATTTGACTTTGGGTGAAAAGAAGGTAAGTGGAAGAAAAGAAGCTGAAAGTACAAAATTAGCTTCAAATCACTGCCTGCCACCATTTTGAACTATATTTTTCCACTTACCTTTGGAAAAGGAAGATTTGGAAATAGCACAGCAGCAGTAATCTGCAGTGACTATCTTGTATGGTAGAATTTTCCTTGGAGCTATACATGTTCTAGGTGATTTACTTTTTGCAGCTTAAAAGCATGTTATTCTTCAAATACATAATTCTCTTTTGCCTGTTGCTTCATGGTAAATACTGTGGAATAAAACCCCTTGTGCTTCTGCAAAAACGTTCTTTTGAAGTATGTTTTCAAATCTTTCTAGTTATATACTGCTCCTCTGTTTTCTGTGATTTCTAAAACACAAATTATGGGAAGGATGCTCTTACTGGCTACTTTAGATATTAGATGTAGCTCTTATTTCTTTTGTGGAAAGGAAAATCAGATTATCGAGCACCCTGTCCACTTGCATCTTGAAAACCTTCAGCAATGTGGACTCTGCCATGTCCCTGGAGAGGCTGGGCCACTGAATGGTTCTTGCTGTAAAAATATAATTTCTTACATCTAGTAGCAATACTGGTAGCTAAAGTTGAAACTGTGTTTTGAGAAGTGGGGATTGTGAGAGCTTTGTATGTGTAAGAGAGAGAGCGAGGAATTCCAGTGGAAGTAGACAAATGTGTTTGAGCAATGTTTGAGAGGAGGTCTCTTCTCCTTTTTTTGAGTGAAAATAAAAGATCTGAAGATCAATTCTAAGCCTACCTTTGTTGTTTCAGAAATTGTTGGACTGAGAAGGTTTTGCCTTGTCTTCACTCCATGTAAAATTAATCCTTAAGCTTTCAACCCTCAAAATATTACATAGTTGGACATCAAAAATATGTGTATATAGGACATGCTTTGATTTACTTTAAATCTGTATCCTTCTCATGCATCAAGCTAAACAGCCTGATAATACCACAGCACATCATGACAACATCAAACCCAGATAACCAGATAGTTCTCTGTGACTCTAAGAAGTGCAGTTGGCATCTGCAAGATAACCATCCTCTTTTGTAATCGTTATTTTCCCTGGCATTTCAACCAAATTACTAAGAGAGTGTAAATTCCAAACAAACTCTAAAAAAGCTTCTCTGCCAACAACTGTATTATGCCAAATTTGAGCACCTAATTAAAATATTTTGGTATCCAAATTTGCAGATGAAGTCAACATCTGGGGGCGGGGGGTTGGACAGGATGATCTGCACAGGTCCCTTTCAACTCTAAAAATTCTGTGACTGTTTAATTTCTGTTTATTTCTGATGCAAAGGATACAGAATGTATGAATACTGGGAATCCACACGCTGGTATTGATCACTTTAATTTGCTGTTCATGCAGCAGGCCACCTTTTGACAGACTTCTAGTTTTGTAGATTTAGATCTGTGCTTTCTCAAACCAAATTTGTTGGTTTGTCAACAGCATTAGGGACTTTTGTAACTAATGGTAATTCACATTGCACTCTCTGGGGATCCATTATCTTACTTTCACAGCCTAGGGAAGAAATGTCACTGACAATAGGTCAGAAAATCGAAATATAAACTTGTAACTTAAATACCACACAAGTGCAAACTGGTATTGGGCGATGGTAGCACCTGATCTTTTTTAGTAAATGAAGTAAGGAGGAAAAATACTATTATATAGGTTAAAAATAAAAGTGAGCCTAATGATTAAGCATAGCTAGTATTTTATGAAATCTCTGTGAAATTGTATTATGTTTAACATCTCAATATTCACTTAAAAGCAGAGCCTAGTGTAAGGATAACTTCAAACAAATGGAACCCACTTTCCCTATTAAAAAGTTCTCTAATCGTATGTGCATTCTGTACAATGGTGCTATTAGTGATAGAAAAATTGTTTTCTTTACCTGAAAGCCATTTGGGCAATGTTATCTCTAGATCTTAGCTTCATCTTGACTGCTTAGCTCTGGTCAATAGGAGAGACACTAATGCAGATGTGGGAGATGGGAACAGAGCACAAGTTTCTTAAAAAAAGGACAAAAATACCATGTGAGGAGAAACGAAAAGAGTAGAAACTGAAGACAAAGTAGAAAGTAAGCAGGGAGTATAGAAAAGTGAAGGAGTAAATGAAAGGTCAAAAATTAAACTTAAAAATTCTGGTAAAGTATACCATAGGCTGCCTGTCATTTGGGGTCAGAGGAATGTTTCAGTTGCTTATAGATGGACTGATAGACAATCTTATGAACTTTGATAACTCAAAAAGTCAAATTGAATGAAGAAACTTAGAACAAATATTAATCTTTGAGTTCAGGAAAATGTTACAAGCTGAAAACAGTTAAGGATTACAGATCCTTAAACTTGCTGAGATGTATATAAACTTCACAGAGTTTATATAGCAATCCTATTTATCAATATTACAGGTTTATTTATTGTTGGCTTAAACTTTAGGGAGCAACCACATCAAGTAAGGGCGGTGTGCTCTTACTGTTGCTCATCATAGCCTTGCATGGGGGGAATGGCGGCTGGCAGACCTTTATGTGGTCAGTGCAGTGGTGGTGTTTTTCATGTAGAATAATTCCATTTTGTTGCACTGTCAAAATATAAAAAGGCAAACATGACAAAATTTACCTACAACTGTGCAATGTGTTTTCACCCCATGTGACACATGTGAACAGGTGGATGGATAGGAATGCTAAAATAACATGAGGAGAGGAGCCAGCTCAGCACTAGTGCCTGTAACTCTGGCTGTGGCTATAAAAACAAATTAGTGTGGGGTGAGTTCATTATAAATTCAGTGTTGGTTACTGCCTCAGTACATGCTTTTGACCTATGGTTAATTTGAAGTAGTGCAAGGTGGTTCCCATGCACCAGAAGTGCCTATCAGGGTAATTCCTGAGAGCACCTGCTGGCCTGTGAATTCACGAGCTCCTCTGCCTTGTGCATGTGCCCTCATCATGGCAGAGAGAAAAATCAGCCTGGCATTAGAATATGTTGCATGAATTGAATGAGCAGATGTGTTTCAAATTATGTTTTACAGCATAGCTCTGCCGTGACTGCACCATTTTGTTTTATTTTTTAAAATGGTGAATTAACCCTAAATTTCAAATGCAAAATAGGCAATAAGACTATTTGGCGTATATTTGGCTGTCAAAAGCTGGTTAAGCTAGCTTTGGTCTAGCTCTTATTTTGTGCCCAGAAGTAACTTTGTAGACATAAATTAAAGCATGCAAATACCTGTTTGATATGAGACTGTGGTAGGCAATTAGGTATCTTCTCTGGAAAAAATAGTCTGTAACTATTTCCTTGAGGAGAGGAATGAAAGTAGAGAGGGGTTTAGAAAGTAAGCAGCTACTGGTTTATATTATTCTAGGACACCATGCCAGTGCAAGCCATCTTAGGCTCAATCCCTGCATTCAGAAAATTGATTCATACTGTAAGCTGGACTCGCACAAGGGTCAAGATCAGGAGATCTCGTTTTATCCCTGGGCAAGAAGATCATGTTGCCTCATGACTTCCGGAGTTTTTTGTCCTTTCTGATAGTTTACCTAGGGATTCCTAGGAATGAATAAAGACACCGCTGGTAGTATGATCTTGTTATCTAAAGTGAATTGAAAGGTCTTAAATGCAATCATTGTAGGTTTTTGACAAATGTCATTATTTAAATATAAAGGCACGAAGGAATAAATTTTCAAAGCATTGCCTGGAGGACTGGCTATATTTCTTTCTTTGTAGTGAGAAGAGTAGTACATTTTAGACTTTATCCTGTATTTGAAAGAGCCCAGTAGATGAGATCTTAGGGCCTTTGAGTTTAGAAAACTTAGTTTTGGGAGGTCCCGGTTGAACTTTAAAAGCCATGTATAGCCCTCAAAGCCTGGCCTGCATATTCAGTTTCCATGTCATTTCAAGGTGAGAAGAACATTTTTTTTGCTTGAAGACTTTTTGTTAATGTTGAAGAGAAATCACGAGAACAATCAGCTCTCATGATGGTTTGAATTTCTTTTGGTAACAATTAATGTAAATAGATGTACACATGCAAGCTAGACATAGCTTTAGGGTGGCTGTTAAATTGTCAGTGTATATGCCAGTTGCATTAAAATTGGACAGCTCTGACTTATGTGCAGCACTGTTAGTTGTAAGAGTATCATTTAGAAATGCTACTTTTTCTGGAAATAAGGGCTCAATGCCAAGTGGGTTGACTGTGAGTTTGGATTTGGGGTGGGGGGAGTTGTGGAAGTCATAGAAACCCAAAACTCTTTATTTCTTATGAACTATTTTCAGCTCAGGATTGCTCTTTGATTATTATGCAAGCAACTAAGCAATGTCTTTTAAGCAGCTGTATTAGCCATTCTCTTTGAAGCAGGTGTGCCATGCAAGTCTGTCAGATACAGAATCACAGACTGGCTTGGTTTGGATGGGATCTTAAAGATCGTCTAGTCCCAACTCTCCTGTCTTGAGCAGGGACACCTTTCACTAGACCAGGTTGCTCAAAATCCCATCCAGTCTGTCCTCGAACACTTCCATGGATGAGGCATCCAAAGCTTCTCTGGGCAACCTGTTCCAGTGCCTCAGATCTGAGTAAAGGTCTTCCTAATATCTAATCTAAACCTACTCTCTGCATCAGTGAGCTCTCTTGGTGTGCCCTTGACTGGTTGGGAGTGTAGCTTGCTATTGCTACTTGCTTCATTTGGCTTAAAGCAGAGCTACTGTAATACAGGTCCTCTTTATTTGAGAAGACAGAAATATAAGATAAGCTGAGCCCCATTTACCCTGAACGCAGGGAACCACAATAAAGTAGAGAATATTTCTGCACCCAACACACCAAGTGCAAGAGCTACTTGCAAGTTGTTAAAGGGATCAAGACTTCCCCGGTGAACACAGTGCACACACAGCAAGGAGAATGTGCTGTTGGAATGAGGCAGTGAAAAACAATGTTGATTGCACAAATTATATGCATTTAAGCAGCAGTTAGGGTCATTTATCCCTGTTTACCATGGTGATCTTTACAGTAAAGGTGTAAATTTCATAGAATTTTGAGAAAATTTCCTGTTCACATTTATGCATTTAAGCTGTTTGTAAAGCAGTGTGTATGGAATTACATGGGCCACTAAGAAGCACTAAGACCTAAGCTGGGGATGGGAAACAGATCTGATGGAGCAGGCTAGGAGGGGAGAGTCAGTATTCTTCTTTGACTGTTCTTAAAAGGTGTGGATAGTAGGATTTTAAGAAAATATGAATTAAAAGAGGTACTTTAACATGTTTTCCAAAGCATAAGGTCTGTGTACTTTTACCTGATGAAAATCTGCAGTACAGAGAATCAGGGTGAAAGAGGTGTTGAAATCCTTGGGAATAAACAAGTAAAAGACTGTCTAGGTGAATGTAGTCCTCTGTTTAAATCAGAGGTTGTTTATTGCAAGGTTGTATCCTCAAAGCAGCTGTTCACAATAGCTTGTTATACCAGTTCTACAAGATTTTCTGAAAGAAAAATCAAGATACGAAGCTTGCTGTTTGCTTGCCAAGGTTTGTTTCACATAAGAGTCCTGCATCTTTGCACCCTGTTCCAGGAATCCTTTTGCTTTCAGAAGGAGTTCTCTTTCTCTCTCTTGAACAGGAATGAATCTGATTGGAGTCCAAAATATAGGGGAAAAAATATCTTTCTTTTATTTTCTTTTCCTTTTCAGATGCTGGGAGTTAGGGGGAAGGGAGAAAGGCTAGAAATTGAGAGATGTTAAGAGCAGACTTTAGAGCATGTTTAGCTATAATAGTTCTTATACACTCATGCATCTCTATCCTTTTATTAGCAGCCCTCCATGAAACATGGAGATTAGCACTAGTCATGTGGAAGTGTTTAAAAATTCAAGCAGTGACAATAGGAAGTGTCAGACAGTAATGGAATAAGTATGACAAAATTACAAAGACAGCAGCTATTCATTAATAAATTAGAACCTCACAGGGTTTTTTAAAACTGAAGGTGTCTAACTTGGAAATTATATTCTTCTGGATGCAACTTTATAATTTCCCTTTCACCCTGTTTGGTGGGAAAAAAGTAATCCCTTTTTAATCACAGACCAAATCATGTGTTAATACTCCCCACTGCACATTTAGAAGTAAATTTAGTATGAAGAACTGAAGGCACAGCCACCTCCAAGGGACAGGTGGGGACCTGTGATGAGTAACCCTGGACATGAAGCTGTGCAGATGGGGTGAGGAAAAGGGTGTAGAGTAAGCCTGGCATTCGGTGCCTTTCTCACGGTCTCTGCTTACCGAAAACAGTAGTGTCACACATGGGGTAGCAAACATGATGTAAGAAAGGACATGTCACAGCTGAGTAATTTTGGTGATGTTACCAGGAGGTTTGGGGTGGTGCTTCCTTGATTCTCAGCCGAGCACCTCAGTGCATAGGGCTCTGCACGGGATTCCCTGGCACGGGGCTGTGACTCAGGGTTTGGCAGGGGACAGCTTCGCCTCCCCCTCCTTCTCAGGCCACTGCACACACAACACCACCCAGATCTCTGCGTTCATGTTTTCCATTTAAAAGCATTCAGGGCCACCCAGTGCTTTGAGTGAGCAGCTGTAGTGGTGGGTCTCATATTGGCCAGAGTGGAGTGTGTTCTCAGTTATCCACATTAAATATGGGTGGCCACGGGTCTCTTGGGAAAGTGCTTCTTTGCTGTCTGGAGGTGGCACCTATTGTCTGCCCTTCCAGCTTTGCTGCTTGAAATGCTTTTCTTCTGCTTCCTCTGTCTGCAGATTTGCGTGTGTTCAATGGTCTTGAAAAACCTCACATGGGAGAAAACCTTTTGAATCTGCTGCTCTGGTGTAGAGGGACCAGTTTAATGAGGAACACTTCTCTTTAAAAAGATTTTATTAAATAAAGTCCCTTGTTCCTTTCTCCATTCCCTGCCCCTTTTACTCCTTCCTCTTTCTCAGCTGAGGACTATAGATGACTCTGGGATGTAATACATATTTTCTGATCAGCCCTCCAAAGGCTAAGTCCCCTGTTCTTCCATACAAGAATGCCATTTCTTATTAATTTATTTTTTTATGAACTGAGCTTATTAACCTGCCTTTCACTTTGTGTAGACTGTAATTAAAATATATGAAGAATTTGACTCTCAGTGTGCCCTTCTGGGTCTGTTGTGGGATCTGCCTTAGTAGTATATATCAAGGACACTGAAACATTGATTTTTATTTTTTTAAAGAAAGACTTGGGTCATTTCACAGGGGGCAATCAGAGTCTTTGAATGAGTAGCCCAGGAATGCCTTCTACTCTGGGAAAGATTTGTGCAGCCATGGCAGGTACCTCTGGTAGGAAATGCAAAGAATGAGCTTAGATCACAGTCAGCTCTAGCAAAGTTGTCACATTCCTGGTCTCCAAATAGCTATTTTATTAGGCAGCGGTTTGAATTTTCTTCCCCTCCTTTCCAGGAAAATTGATGAAGAAGGTAGAGGGAAGTGACATCCTTTGTGACCCTAACTGAAACATTACTAGGGAAAAGTGAAAGTTGTTTTGTGTAACCCATGAAGACAAATGTGGTGGGAGCCCAGGTAGACTGCTGGATTTTAGAAACCTGAGGTAGCCAATTTGTAAATGATAATTTGCCAGCAGTATTTGCAGGGGCTTTACTTTGTGGTGTGTTTAGTTTTGGTTTGGATTTTTTGTGTGTTTGTTTTGTTGTTAATGTGTTTGTTTGGGTTTTTTTTGCAAATGTTTTCCTAATTTATTTTTAAATTTCAACCTATCTTTCTGCTATGATATGATTAGCGATGACTCAGCTTTTATTTTCTTGAAACTATCTAGCCATTTTCTGTGAAGGAATATACCGAAAGCAGAATCTGTGTGTATTATATTGCTGAATTCTCCTCCAATGCAAATAAGGAGTTGAGTGAATTATTTTAAACACCACATTTTTTAAGCAAGTTTGATTGTTGGTAGCTGTGTCTGTGATACAGACAGATCAAAAGATGGCAATTTTCACTCTTTTAATTTAGTTATTCAGAGGTGTGGTTGTTTTTGCGTTTTTTTTCCCTTTCTTTTTATGGTGACCTATCTGATTATCTCTGCTTCTTCCTCTTTACTCTGCATTGCCCAGAGCCTACTTTTTGCAACCCAGAATTCCTATACTGAAAGGTCAGGCTTGGTGTATTCACCACTGTAATCTCCCTATTGCCCTACTTTTAATCTCCCCATCGTCGAGGTTTTAAAAGCAAGAGTGATGTTTAGTTGATGAGAGAGTGGAAAAGGAGACATATTTACGGTATATAGCCTCCAGTGTGGGCTGTCCAAATATGCAAAGTGCTAATTCATTCACTTTTGGGGGTCAGAGTTAGAGGAGGGCTGGGTGGGTGCTGATTTCTTATCAACATCCTTTGGTCTTTGCTCCACTCCGTGGCTTGGGGTATCTGTGAGGCAACCCAAAGTTTAAAGGGAGAAGATGTCTGCCTTTACTGTTCAGCAGACTGAGCGCGGCCTTTCCTGATGCCGCTGTCTTCCCAGATGCAGCCAAACCGAGTGTGGTGAGCGGCTCTGGACCAGCCTGTCATTTGAGTCGAGCTGTGTCTGTGCACTCAAATTACTTCTGGTATGTGCCTTAATTAATTAAATAGTATAATGCATGCAAGGGAACCTCCTCCTCTTTCCTTGGATAGCGGCTTGCTCAGCTCATTTCTCATTTCAGAGGCCCAGTAAAACTGTTTCTTTTGATGCTATTCTCTCTCTTTCCCTTGTGCGGGGTAAGCCAGCTTCATTATAAAGGCAGCGTAGCCGGGCAATTTCTTAGCTGTGGGTAAATAGCAGGACCTTTGAGTCGAGCCATTCCAGATGACCTAGGATGAATTGGGCTGCATTCCTAGCGAGGGCACCCCTTCTCCTAAACAGAAGAAAAGCCGCTTCTTAAGCACTCCCCCTTATAACTTGGGGGCAGATGTTTTGCAGTGTTGGTTTTTGCTGTGCTGAAAATATAGCATAAGGTTAGCAAAATATTTAAACTGTAACATAGTCACAGGCTGAGTGCACAGGGTTTACTTAGGGGAGGAGAATGCTATTTGTGGAAGGCATGTGGTTTACTTCCTCCCCCTGAAGTGGGAATGTTTCTTTGGGGTTTGGCATGCTCTTCCATAGAGTATGTGAAAGAAAGAGAGCAAGGTTTTTGGGAACTTTCAATATATTCATGTCCACTTTCTCAAGCCAGGTGTGAGAATTTTCCGATTATTTTGTGCATTCGTATTTTACCTGGTAGGTTTTCAGCAGTATTTTTAATCTTTTACAGTCAAAATGTGTAATTTTCTTCCCTTTATAGTACTGGTACATTGATAATTTTAATTAAGTGCAAATTATGGGAGCCGATTAGGAGCAAAATGAGAAAAAGACATTACAGCTCTCGCAAATACTTCATTATACTAAACTGCCAATTTTAAAATTCATTTCACTGAGTTTAAAGTGAAATGTTTAAAGAAAATGTGGATAGCTGGAAAGGTTGCCACGCTGCTTAAAAAAAGATTATATGATGATATGAGATACTTGGTTGTCATTGTGTCAATTATGGCTCGTCAGGCAACATTAGTCTCTGATGTCTGGCGTTTGTGGAAGACAGTTATATGAGAGAGCTAAAACGCCCTGAAAAGTATGTTTGTTACTTGGCAGGGTTGAGTAAGATATTCAGCTCTGGAAAAAGGTCTTCACAGTCCAATATTGTCAAGACAGGAAAATATTTTTATGACTGGAGAAAATGTATCAAATAATTTCCTGATCCTGGGGAATGATTGGTCCTACAATGGCCAGCCCAAACATGGGCCTTTGAGAACCGCAACTTGATGTGCAGTGTAGAGTATTGCAGGCTCTTGCACAGAGTGCTGGATGCCCTAAATTTAGGAACGTGTCCTTGTCTCCAAGGGATGTCTCAAGCCCCTTGGCAGAAGTGAGGCGTGAAGGTGGTAGAACTAGGGGATGTCCTGTGCACCCTGAGTTTTCTGCCCTTCCATGAGCTTAGGAAATGTTGAGCTATCAAACGCTACACCCGTGCTGGAGGTCTGAAACCCTCAGATTTTTGTTCAAACCATTAAGCTCTTTCATGTAATGAAAATCACTTTATTTTAAAATGGAAAACATTAAACCAAACAGTAACTATTTTTTTTCCTAATGACTTTTTTGATCCAAGAGCTTTCAGAGTGCTTAGCCTTGCAACTTCAGATTTATTTTTTTTTTAAATTGCTTTACAGAGTCACAGAATGTTTCTGTGGTGAACGTACATCTGTGCTGGCTTTTGCTGAGCTTTGGAAATAGGTCAGGAATTAAAGCTCTGGCTTTGTGGTTCTGAGGAAAGCCCTTAAGAAACTCTCTCAGACATAACAGGGTAAAGAGGGGTCACTGCAAATACTGTTTGACCATATATAGATGCCGTGGTCTCTGCAGTCTGCAAGCATGTATGGCTAGATACAACCACATATATGTATGAGCTGCTGAAACTGGTGCTCTTCAAGGCTTGCTTAGACGGGACAGATTGCTGCAGGGAAAAATAAGGTAGTCATAGGAAATCATTAAGAGAAATGCTCTGCCTTCACGTGGCGATGGTGGCTCCCCCTTACATGCCTTAAGCTTAGCTATATGTCCTAAACTTAGTCTATTTGGTGTAGCTGTGTGGAAAACCAGGCCTAAGGGTGGCGTGCATTCCATGCGCGGTGTCATTGCCATGGAAACTGGCACCGAACCTCATTCACACATCGGGCCTGGCCTGCGATGGATGGAGGTCAGGCTGCTGACAGATGGAGGTCGGGCTCCGGCATCTGCACTCTGCTGCCCTGAGGTCTTTTGCAAGACCTCCCTCCCTAAGAGGGAGGTAGTGGGAAGAGGGATGGTGTCTCGCAGAAGGGAAGAGGAAAAAATTGTTCAGGAAGCAAAAATGGCCAATGAAGTGTGAAAAATCAACCATTTTGTCCTGCTCTCAAATAGTACTCTCTTGCAGTAGTTTGTTAATTTTGGGGTTTATTTTGATTTCAGATTAACAGTGGGAATGAATAACTGCTGCAACATTAGTGGGAGGTGCTTGAGTCATTTCTTATTCCCTCACCCTGGGTCTCAGCAGGGCGGCACAGAGGAGCTCTGGGTGAGTGAGGCATGCACTGAAGGAGAAGCGTGTGAAGCACAGAGGTGGAGAACTTGGCATAGGGATTAAACCTGGACATGATTTCTGTAGGCTTCCTGCAACATTAAATTTATAAAAAAGTTCAAAGCCATTGGTTAAAAAAAAAAAAAAAAAAAGCTAAAGTGAACGGAAATAAAACAAAATCCAACCTTTGGGGTAAATGGAATTCCCCTATATTTGTCTTTCCCTACCTGCTAGGAATGTTATGGCAAGATTACCAAATGTGAGGCTTTCTCTTTCCATCATTGCAGAAGTGAAAAAAAAATGGGATGGGAGGAGAGGTGTTTTGGGTTTGTTTTTTTTCTTTTCTTCAAGACATTTTTCCTTTCCTTTGGCAAAAGCAACTTCTTCCATCTCTCCCTAAGTCCACTATTAGACCTGCGGGTGGCCTTTAAACAACCTCACCACAGTGTAGCTTTTTGCTGTCTTAAAAACAGTACTTTCCAGGCATGCTGTGTAGGCTGCTTGCCTTCACAATGTGCACAGTTTTTCATGGCTTCTGCACCCAGGTTAGGGAGTGCAGCTACTGCTTCCTGACCTCTCTTTCTCCCCTGTTCCCCTTCCCAGAGCCTCAGTGCACACAGATTCAGCACAGCTGGGAGAGCCCCCCAGCCCCTTAATACAGCCTGCAGATGAAGGAGGCAAATCACATTTTCAGCTGCTGTAAAGAAGTCTGAATTCTTTGTTGTGGACACTGCTGAGTGTGTTTTACTGGCAAAAGGTTAGCATGGCTGAAGGGTTAGAAACCTGAGCATGATACAAACTGCAAGTTTAGAAGTTCTTCTCCCTCTCCGTGCCTCCTGCTCTTTTTCCTGAGGTTGCTAATCAACCCAAACTAGATGGCATAGGAAAGATTAATATATTAACAAAATCTTTGCTACACATTTGTTTCTACTTCTGCTTTCCAAGCAACCTGTGGGGCCTGTGGGCAACATGCCATTCTGTCAAAATATTTTAATCATTAAGCCATTCCCATCTTTGGGAATTGGTATTTATCTGAAACTATACTACTGCACTTAATATCTTAGTGTGGTAAATTTATTTTTAACCTTTTATTACATAAGAAATACTTTCAAATCTGAGAACCTGCCTCGCATAAATGTATAACTACACACTTAGGCTTGGCCCCTGAGAGGGGCTGCCTGTAGTCAGGTGGCTGTTCAACAACTTGCCAAGGGGAAATTGAGTGCCAGTGCACGGGGAAGCCCTGAGCTGGCTGGGGAGCTGCGCTGTGGCTGCTGCTTCCCTCTTGTGTGTTTCCTGCAGTGACTCCACTCCATGCCTCTTCCTGCAGGGAACATGCCAGGGACACAGTACATGGAGGCAGAAAGGGGAGAAGTGAAGCTGGTGCTGCTATGCTGTTCCTTGGCAAAGCAAACTGGTGTTTTCAGGACGCTTTGTGCTTGGTCAGTTTGAAGTCAGGTATGATGTGTTTGTGCTCACAAACTGGGATCCTTGGTGGCTTCATTTCAGGTCCTGCATTCCTTCAATAAACCAGGTGCTTGTAACTCCTTTATCTCAGCATCTTCTGATGCTGCTCACAGGGGTGCCGCACATGCAGATCTCAACCTGTGGTCTCTTTGCCATACCCCTTCATATCTCCTCTGCTTGCCCTCTCTTGTGTCGCTAATGTCAACGCGAGGGTGATGACAGTTCTGCAGCATTCCTGATTGTGCATGTGTGCCAAAGTCTGCCACAATTGTCCATCCCCTGTGATCCCAGGCAGCAGAGTGACCTCATTGCCATGAAATCATTGAGCTGCAATACTGTATGGGTCCAGCTCCAGCATATTCAGGCTGTGTGTGGCTTATTGTCATGTATGTATGTAATTGCTAACTGGGTCTTCATGCGGTTGGTGCCCTGAAAATGGGTTGCTGTCATTTTCTCTGTGATTAGTCTCCTCTATAATTTAAAAGAAGTCTTCCCTTGAGGAAGGTTTTTCTTCATTTATTTTGTTAGTGGATACTTTTTTTTTTTAATTACAAACTTACTTCCCTGTAAAGAGCTTAGAAAAAAGAAATGGAGTGACAAAATTTAAATATTCCTGGTAAATGTGAGGCTGAATATGTTCAAGTTAAAAAAAAAAAAAGTACAAAAAAAATCTGAAAGTCAACTTTGTTTCTGATCTTTTCTTTCAGCTTTTAAAATGTTTCTGCCAAGGGAAATGACCACAGTAGTGTATGACACTATGGAAAAAACAGCTGAATCTCTTTATATGTTGTTTTTATAATATCTAGTCCTCTCTTTTGAAAACATAAGTCAGGGAAATGTGTGCATGGAAGTTCAGAAAAAAAACCACCTGGACTCCTTTTAACATTAAATCTTCAGAATATATAAAGATTACCTTGAAAGACAACCTTTGGTCTTTAAATGAATCGGTGAAATTTGGCATGCTTCTTAAAGAGGCCTTTTGCCAGTCTTTTCCCATATTCTTTGCTCATGCCTTTGCATAATGATGTGATCCATGGTGGGCAGGAATAATTCAGCCTAATGATGAATAATGGTAGCATTTGTGGTCAACTGGTCATGACATTCTCATTTGAGCATTTCTCTTTGGGAACTGCATCTTCAAGTCATGAGACTTGCAGTAATGTAAAGAGCAAGAGCAGCACTGAATCAGGCTGGATGAGGGAGAAAAGGGACACTTGTTTTACAGGGTCCACTGTGGTGGAGGAGGGAATTAAAGAAAAAAAAGCCTTGCTTGAAATACTGGTAGCTTTACAATCATCTCTTTGTAACACTTCCTTCACTCCCAAGTATTTCTGTACTTCTGTGTTTAAATCAATGTATGTCTGCAGTTCTGCGCACAAGACCCACTGGAATCTCAGTGAGAGAAAAACAACCTGTAGGAAAGGAGGTGGTGGGAGTAGAGAAGGACAGGGAAAACAGCAAATTAGGAGGAATTTATTAGTAGCCTAAAATAAGCAAATGCAGAGAAGAGCAGATGCTTTAAAACATGATTGGATTGGACATGGTACTCCAGATTTGGATCCTCCTAGGCAGAGGAAGAAGGGAAGCATGTTAGGAAACCTGGGGATCAGGTTTGAATGGGGACAAGGTGTAACCGCTGTCATGCCAAAATGACCTACTTCCATCATGCCTCCTGTACGTGTCCATCATTGCTAAGTCCTAGGCATTAAGTATATATGAAGGTTAATTATACTGAGATATATTATTCATTGATAAGTAGAATAAGATGTATGAAAAATGCAGATTTCCCCACTACAACTAAAAAAGGCACTTATGGTAGCTGTGTATAAAAATAGTCTGGACATTATAGCTTTGATTAAAGGTGGGTTTGAAGTACTATGATTGTGCTGATTAGTTGTGTGGGATGCATCTGCTTTCTGTTGAAGCAAAAAATGTGTTTACAGGAAGATGAATAAATGGGAATGGAGTATCTGTGATTCAAGGGAGAAGAATTATTAATGTTCCGATGACTGTTGCAAACTGAAAGTCCTGGAAGTTGGTTGTGGGCTAAGAAAACCACAACTACTCAGGCTTGGTTTAAATTAAGTCTCTCAGAATTCATTTGAATGTATGAGTAGAAATCCAAATATTGTGGAGATAGAAGAGCTGACACTCTTTCCATCCTTCAGATGCCATTTACAGGACACTGGAGATGGTGGAAGAACCAGAAAGCTACACTGCTCTTCTGTGGTGTAAACTACTGCTGAAAATCATCAAGAAGAAAAGAAACTTGATTTACAGTATTGAATAAAGTGACATTAAGAGAACATATGCTTCCTTGTCATGTTACTTAAGAGATTCTGACAATGGATCCAAAGTAACTCCATCTTCAAAAGGGACAAAAGAAAATCACGTCAAATCTGATAGATTTCTGATGTGTTCCTTTAGTTGTGGATTTCTACAAGGATTCTTCAAACATAAAAAGAACTTATTATAAACAGTAATAGCCTTATTCAAGATGCCTCAAATAAGGTAACAGAAGCATGTCAAAATGGTACCATTTGTGCTGAAATCTAACTGTTCTACAGCAGCTGAAAGGGTTGAAGCTAACCTTGTGCATCAGAGATATATTACAAATGACTGGTAATAATGACTCCAGTATTTAGCCCATGGTTTTCAGAACAGTTTGGAAAAGTATTTTCACATGGTTATGTGCCCAAAACTTTTTTTTTTCCCAAACTATCCTCTGCATTTTATTTACATCACGTAAAAGTTTGTATCCAAAGACTATAGGCCAATTGCCAGCCCGAAGTAAGCAGCAATGTTAGCTGGAGAAGAGGAAACAATAACCATGTTACACTGGTAAAATATTTTCTTTCATTTGTTTGGCAGTGCTTTATAAAAGTTCCACCTGAAAGTGAGGGCCCATATTGTTTGATTCTGTGCAAAAGCGGAGCACGGTGTACACACAGTAAAAATTGGACCTGAGAAAATTGTAAAGAGTTGTAGGAAAAAGGAGAAGGAATAAAGATGTTGATTCTGTTACAATAAAAGTAAACGTACATGACGTTTTGTTTAAATTCCTCTAATTTTGCTTTTTATTTGAGAAGGGTGTGAGAAGCTTGATTTCAATCTGCAGTAGCCTAAATGAGCTGAATTATTTCAATATTCTTTTACTTTCAGGCTCTGTAATATGGTAGTCTATGATCAGAGAAGAATCACAGCCTAGAAATAGCAAATGTTCCATTGACGAACACCACCAAAGTTTTTATTGACACCATGGAGCACTTTTCTTAACTTCTCAGAATAATATCTGTAATGATGGATGGTAACATTTACATGCGCAAAATGGGTAATTCAACACTTAGGATGAATTCAGAGCTGCTGCAGTGGGTTTAACTTCTTTGAAGTCAAATGATTTACACGTGCCTGTGTCATGGCCGAGTGTGATCTCCTCAACTTTTCAAAGTTAGGTTGCTGAAGATACCGAAGCAACTGTTTTGGAAACATGCTTCCTAATCATAGCATTCCTTTTCCACTAAGCATGTGGCTTTGATCAATTATTTACTTACCTGGCCTCAAACATATTTACACTTTTCAAAACCTTTCTTTGTTCAGTTTGTGCCCAAACTGCACGTCCTTGGTACCAGCTTTTGCAGAAATTTGGAGGGATGTGACTGCAGCAATTCCGTGCAGCTCCAAAAGATGGAACATGAACGAAACATTGTATTTGATTTTTTTATCTCATTTTATTTTGTGAGCGTTCACTGCATTAGAATATCCTCACCAGCAACCCTCCTGCAGTTATCAAATGTCTCAGCTTTGTTTCAGTGCGTAACCAGCTGTAAAAGATGTTTTATTGCCTTAAATATTCTTCCACTATAAAGCTCACCATTTAAGTAAATCACTTCAGTGTTGTATTATAGATGATTCTAACAAAGAGATTTTTATTTTTTCCAATTATAGTGACTAGTGGCCAGGGATGCAAAGGAAGCAGCATATTTGGAGCTGGCATCAACCTGTCCTGTAGTTATTTGAGAGGGGGTATGTACTCATTACCCCGTGAGTAATGCAGCAATCCACGTGCCCTGCTGCTGAGGACCAGCTGGCTGCTGTGTGCTATCAGAGCTGCTTGGCAGCAGGCACGGCTCATTAAGAGCCTAGTTGCAGGATATAACATCTTTGCAGTCAATTAACAATGCTGCTCTTTAAAAAGGTCCAGATCCTTCCTGATTCAGCAAAGCACTTCGATATACTTTCAAAGTTAAATGCTTGATTAAAGTTTTGTGTAATGAAGATGTGAGGTCTTGTGCTTGAGGTTAAACAGGTAGGCACATTCCCAAATCAGGGCCTGACATGTTACGGTTCTTAGAGGTTTCCAGGAATCTTGAATATCCTGAAATACTGACTATGCTGATTTCTAAGCTGAGTATAACCTAGAGCTGAAAAACAAAACCACACCACATGACTGTGAAGCATGCAGGAAAACCTTTAAAAATCTATATATGGTCATCACTGATGCTTGTCTTGTCAAAGAAATTCTAGCAGACTGTTTACATTTTTGTAACCTTAAAATAAATAAAAGAAATGACAAAACCCTAGTCGTCTGGAAATGGTGAATATATATATATATGTATATATATTTAGTAAAATGAATTTGTTCTTTGAAGAAAGAAGCAGTAAGTATAGTCAAATTGTTATGCACTTCCTGCCTGTAATATTTCTCACTGGACAGAGTTATGTTTTGTATACTGCTTCCTGTGGTCATGTAAAGAAATGAGTATTAGGAGAACCAAAATTCAAACTTTTGCATTAGGATTTTATGTAACAATGTCTACCACTTTTCTGTGCTTATTTTCTGCTGTATGACATCTGGTCACTGACTGCAATATCCTACTGATAAATCATTGCAGCAATAAGCAAATGTGTTTGCTCTAGTTCAGTGGGTCAACAGCAGAATCAAAGATAATCTCTCACTGATTGTGAGCTATTTATAAACATAACCACTCTGCTCCTTGTGGACTGGGTCTAAACACTACTATGAGATCCAGACTTGGTATTTTCTGTAACAGTATGCTGAATTGTCAGAGCTCGCTGTTTCATCTTCTACCATGTCTCATATCCCAAGTAATAAAATGCAAAGTTCCAGCTGACTGCAGTGAGTGTAGATTCAAACCTCAAATAATTTTTAAAGCAACTTGTGAATATTTGGTGAAGCATCCTATGAATGTGGATTGTTCCATACTTCCTCTTATTTAGTTTGTTCTGTTAAAGAACAAGCTGAAATAAGCTTTCTGATGTGTGTGATACCTTACTTGTATGTTTTCAACTTTTGTTTTCAGTCTGATTTGGGTTGGAGTGTTATTTTGGTTTTAATTTATTATTTGGACCTGAAACTTAAAATGAGAGAGCCAAAACAAACACATCTCTGTACAGAGACTGACTAGAAGTAGCTGGAATTGTATCACAGTCTGTAAGGCAGGCACAGCACCTCCCGTTGAAGCACGGGGATGTCATCCATCCCCGTGGAGCAGGTGCCAGCTGCCCTGGACACCTCTGGGCCCGGGGATAATGGCTTCTGGCAGCCCAAATGGTAGGGCAGGAGTCAGATCCTAGGGATCTGTCTCTGCTTTCCACTCTCAGATTCACTGGATCTGTTCATGGGTAAGACTTTGAGGTTTCCCAGATTATCATGGTTCAGATATGTGGTGGAAATTTTGGGTTTAGCTGGTGCAGTGCTTGATCACCCCAGAGGTGCAGTCTCTGGAAGCAGTGAAATCCAGAGAGCTGAGGCAAACCCTGCTACAAGCCAGCAGCCAAATTCCTCACTGATCACAGCCCACCAGAAATTTACATGAAAGTTCAGTGAGAGCCCTGCCCTTTTTTTGCCTTGCCCCAAACATCCATATTATTTCATTGTGGGAGCATTTTGGGTTCAGTGATGGACACCTCTTTAGGTGAAAGCATTTGCAGAAAAATATCCAGCCCTTCCCAGGGGCGAGCCTTAGCTGGGAGGCTCCATCAGAAAATGGGCAAACTTTGGAATAGTTTGGACTACATGTGGACTTTGCCACTGATTAAATGTAAATAATCCTGCTTAGGCTCTAACAGTTGAATTGTAGCAGAGATTTTGAAAAGAAAAAACTTGGTTCACAATTTTATGGCTATTTCTAAAATATTTTATTGCTGGTTTGTGACACCAGAGTATAAATTATGGAGCTCTAAAGAGTTGCATTGTGAAGGTTGTATCCTTTGCTTATGTACAAAACATAAATACTACCGTTTTGTTTTCAGGGAAATTAAATACATTTTTTTAAAAGTGCTGTTTAGAAAGCTAAGTGGGTTAGTAAGAACACCTTACTAGTTTGCTTTTTTTTTTAGGTGTAGATACTGTATTTTTATGAGTTGGTACTGAGTAATTATTTTCAGTCAACTGATGTAGGTCAAACAATTTAAAAGAAGGAGGGGGGAATAAGCATGTGTTGTATGTTTGCAAATACCACTAGAATGGAAGCAGTGTGTGTAACACTATGTGTATCAGAGAGGAAATATCTATGAGATGAACTAATGGAGAAAAATATCTTTTGGAAGCACAAGCCATTTCTCAGGTCTGAGACAAACCTTGTATAGTTTGTGTATAGATAGAATTGGCTTACACTGTGTGCATACACATACATACATGTCTACAAAAATGCTGTTCTATAGATGCAACAACAGCAAGCATATTGTCCCATTTGTATTGAAACTGTATGGCCATGTTATCCATTTTTAGAAGATAAATTGTAACAAATGAAAATGTTTAGTTTCCTACTACATTTTCAAAGCTAGCTTAAAACTATGTAACTCAATAAATGTGTTGTATTTTGGAGTCCAAAGATCAATTCCTTTTGGATGTGACTTCATCGAGATTCACCAGTAGCTTACTCTGGCCTTTATCTCTTGGGGTATCCAATATTCCTTCAGATTTTGCTCCATCCCATGTCAAGATGACTCACTGTTATTTCCTTCCAGTGTCTCATGTTGAATGACCATGGGCAGAACAAATGTTTTCAGCTGCTCTTTTTATTTAATGTTCTTGTTCCAGTAGACTCAGATAAATTTTTCAAAAGTTATGAAACAGTTATGTCTGGGAATTCTCCTATGTCCATGTTATTCTCCTGTGCCCAACCTTGGCACCAATGTCCTTTCCAAGCTCTGGGGAGAATGCTGGTTTATATCTATTGGGATGAAACTGAGGTGTTATTCTCCTGTTCTCGAAGACTGGAAGGACCAGGAGGGGACATGAGTAGCCACAATGGTGTGAAATACATGTTTTTAATGGTTCTAAGTTATTATTGTTCAAATTTCTTTTATGTAATGTCTCTGTTCTCTTAGGAGATTCAGATGGATCATTCTTTACCAGTTGTCAAGGCCAATACTGCTGCACAGTCCTTGTTCTCAGCAGCATTCTCAGTGTTGTGGTGGTGGGGTGTCTTGGAAGGACTGTGCAGATCAAGCTTCACACTACCTCTGCACTTTGTGCTGTAAGTACACTAAATAATGTTGTCGCTACCATCTAACTTGTCCAAGGTGGTTAACTAGGAATCCTTTGACTTAACATCTGGAAAACTTGCCATGATTTTGATGATTTTATGCTTTTTAGGTGGATTAAACTATTTACCTGCCTCAAATAAATAAGAAAGGTGCTTTTGTATTGATTTATTAGTCCCTGTAATCAGCATAAGTTTCCATGATTGTAGGGTAAATGGGTATTTTTCCTGTAGTGGATTGCAAGCATACTGTAAACAACACAAAGGCTATATTTCACAGGCAGCATCTGATAAAAGTAATTCTGTTGCTGCTGTTCCTCACAAGAAAGGGAGGAGATTCTTTTACTTCTTTTGAATCTCTCATAAGTCTAGTGGTAGCTCTGAATATACAGAGAGGGGTGTGGAAACAATGCTATGTATAGAGGTGTACATTTTCCAACTGTGAGAAAGATGTGTCTGCAACCTAACTGTACTCACTTCAGCTGAAATAAACACATTTGGGAAGAATTTGGCTGAATGGTTATTTTTGGTTTGGCGAAGGGGAAACTGACTGAGTGACTGTTATTGCTCTGATGCCAGTTACTGGAATGGACCAGCTTAAGGGCAATTTGCTGACTTTGTTTAAGAACAAAACTGGTCTTTCTGGGTCCAACTGTGATTTAGAAAGGGAGGGACTCTAAACCACTTATTTTTTTTTCTTTCCTATTATTTTTTTTTGTTTTGTTTTTCCTTTTAAAAAATAATTTTAAACTATTTTTAAAAAAAAAAGTTTCTGAGCTGAAAACATTATCTGAACTCCACATGGTGTGGGATTTAGGGAATTAACAGGATGATTCAGGCAGAGAATCCCCACATTCATTCTCACTCCTGAGAACTTTCCTGAAGGAATAAAATTTCTTTCCTGCACTTGGTTGGAAACAAAACAAAATCAAACCCTTCTCTCCTCTTTTTTTTTTTTTTTTTTTTTTTTTTTTTTTTTTTTTTTTTTTTTTTTTTGTTTTTTGTTTTTTTTTGTGACTGGCAAGTAGCACAACTAATAAACCTAACATTAAGCTCCAGCAGATGCTGTAGGCGAATATAATCTCAGGATATGAGTGGTGTGGTTTCAGCAGGCATTTGCAGCACTCCTCCCTGTGAACTCCTGGCTGATATGTTGTCCCATCACTGCTTTCCTTTCCTCTCCCCTGCTCCATATGAAGATATGTGCTGGCAGAGACTAAAGGGAGGTTCAGAGTGTTGTCTTTTCATTTTTTTTTTCCTTAGGGAGTGGGACAGAGGGTGCTGAGAGTGCTGCCATGTGTATTGTTTTGAATCTCAGTGAGAAGTCAAACCAAGGGCAATGCCTGAGCTTGGACCTTGGGTACTAGCAAGTTCTGATCTTGCAGCCCCACTGTTGATGTAACTCTGGCTTCCTTTTCCTATATGTAGGGAGAGGGGAAGGTCACATAAGCTGCAGTGAATTTCTGCAGCAGGAATTCAGAGTACTCAGATTGTGTGAAATTCCCAAGGTGTGCACCAGAAGAATTTTATGATGGATTGGTTTCCCACTCTTTCCCCTTTTGTTGCTCCTTATCAAAACCAAACAAACTCAAACAAAATACATCCTTTCATTTAAGCAGGAAATAAAGGAAGCTAGTGAAGCTTGGTGCTTGTCCATGCTGCAGTTTAGTTTAAATGCCCACAGGCACCTGTATTTTCTTGCATTCTCCTTCCTAGTATTGCTTTCCTTGGTGCTTCTTTTGCAGATTTGTTTTAAAAATTCCTCTGCTGTAACATTTAATATTTTTTAAATTTACCGTCAGGCTTTTTTCCACCTTGATCATTTTTCCTCACTACCCAGAAGCTTCTTTGTCCATTCCCTTGGTCCCTATTCTGCTCTTTGAATCAGGAAAATTCTCTTAGCTTGCTTTTGTATTTTCTGGTCCACAGTTGAATCAAATAGTACCAAACTTACCTGGTGATTCCTTGGTTTTCTTTCATAATATATTTTTATTTCTTACTGCTAATATTTTTGGTTTTTTTTTTTTTTTATTGCTGGCCTTCCCTGCCAAATTGAGGCCCTGTTGGTCAAACTGTCTGAACTCTGTCTTTGTTCATAGAGTCTCCATGGGCCTCTTCTAAAATTCACCTGAGTTCATTTGATTGTTTCAAGTTTCTCTGCACTTCCAATCCTATTTCACACCTGCTTTTCTTCCTGTGTCTTCAGTTTGGGAGAACAGAGGAAATTTACTAAATATCTTGCATCCTTTTTCCTCTCACTGTCACAGTCCTAGGCAACTAGATCAGCAGCTGCATTACTTACTGCATTCTAAAGACAAATCCAGCCTGAGAGGAGGATCAGAGTGGCTGCCTACAGTATATTGCCTTTCACCAGATCGTTGATTCCCATTTTTCTGAACCAGAGGCTGCCAAGCTCCTTGTCTCTGAGGTGCTTCTGTAGTCCTGTATCTCTCCTACCTTCCCCTTGCTGATGTTTTGCCAGTGTTTAAATCTACATCCACCTGTGGTTTTGTTACACACAGAGATGGAAACTCAGCCCAATCATTCCTTTTCATTCTTCAGTTTCTTTTTGTTTTGTCTCAAATATATTCAAGGGGGAAACAGGAGGAGTGATGGAAAAGGAAGGGTTCGGTCTAGACTTCCAAAGCAATATCCTTTTCCCTACAGAGCACAGCTCATTTCCTTCCAGAGCGATGTGGCTGGGAAGTTGCACATTTCTTCTCAGCACTGACTTTCCTGAAATTTGTTGAGTCAAAGCACAGCTACTAGGCGGGATCCAGAGGACCATAAACAGGAGTGTGTGAGTGTTCTTCTCGCTGCCAAACAGGAGAATAAACAGTGATTAATATAGAAAGGAGAGGGCAGTCTAGATAAGCAGCCACAGGGTGGAAATGTTAAAAAAAAATAGACAAATATCCATAGACACACCTGCACTTGGGCGTTTCTACACTGTGGGGCCTCACGGGGATATTTTTGCCATAAATGTCTCAAGGACAGAAAACTGAGCAATGTGGAAGTGGATGATTTTCCTTGAGGGTTAATTACAAGGTCTTGCCTTTGGGGAAAAAAAAGAGGTAATGGTTTATTGTTGTAAATTTAACCCTTTATACATTGCATTTATCTCAAGGCAGGAGAGTTCTCTTTCTTTGAAATACATTTATATTTGCTGTTTTATAATGCCATTTATTATGCCATTTAGTACTGTGGGATCCACTCTTACCAAGTCTCTGTGTTTGCTTTAAATCAAACTAATAAATTGGTTTAAGTCAAATTAAAACCAGGCTGAAAGAGTAGCATAGTCATAACTGAGCAACATTCCTCCTTCAGAGAGTTCAAGATACTCTGTGCTTAAATTTTTTCAAATGAATTAAATACAGTTTGGAAAAGAAATGCTTGGAAAAAAAACCAAAGAAGTGATGAGATCATAATCTGTCTACTCCATGGAGTTTCTAATATAGTTGGTGCCTTTATGTGTTTATTTACTTAAAAGAAGAGATTTCTTCTGTGTTGAGAGTGTGTGGAGCCATGAACAGGAAGATCAGCTGTAATCTATGTGTTTGATGGAAGATAATTATTTCATCCATTCCATTAGGTTTTTGCTTAGTGAGACAATTTTCATGGTGTTTATTGTCCTGCCACCAGTAATTGCAGAGTAGTGTCTGAGTAGCTAATACTTATTTCTGAGTTTGAAAAAGCTTGTAACTGATTTATTGTGTTAATTGTAAGAAAATGCACAATGAAACTTTAGAGAAGTACTTCCAAAGTACTAGGTACTGCAGTTAAGCAGGAACTTGAGTAGGTTGATTTTTGTTTAGTAGATGAATAGATGAGGAAACTGCCTTTTCATTTTATCTCAAAAATTAAAGTTGAGCAAACTACAGGCAGAGGAGCTTTAAAAGATCTCCTGCTTCTCAGACCCTTTGCTTTGAATTCCCAACTACAGAAAACCCTTCTGCTATTAGCCACAAGGTGAAACACCACTGTGTTTGCTGCGCTCCAGCTAAATGACATTTTTCCATGCAAAGGAAAACACCTGGCTTAGGAAGAGGTGGCGTAGGGCTGGGCATGCTGGCGGCACTGGTTACTGCATCCCCTCAATCACCCTTCATTCGATAGTGCCCACATAGTGGGGCCTCATCATTTGGAGTTGCTGTCTAGCATTGGAGACTCTGTAAGGGCAAGAAAAACACAATGCAATGGAATGCAATGATCTTTCTGTGGAACTCACACTGCAAATTATAGAAATTTTTTGTGAGACTAAAAGGTGTTTGCTTGCTTCAGTTGGGTTGCAGGAGGCCACACTTGTACAACTTTTCCATTTGCAGAGGTACCTGTGCAGTGAAAAGATGTAGCTGAAGGTCCTTGAATTAGCTATAACTTTATTATAATTCATCCAGCTGTGTTGGACTGGTTGGCTCAAGTTTTCAACAGCTGTAGCTGGCAGGGAAATTTCCACTCTGTTAAAAGGAGTTCTGGCAGTCCCAGGAAGTCAAGATGAAATTGAGGTGGGGGATAAAAAGATGGTTATGACATTCTACTGATATCATCTGCCATTGAGAAATCACTGTGGGCTTTTTGATTATTCCTGAAATATGTAGCTCTTTGTGGCTTGGAATTTTTTTTTTACATGTTTGCTGTCTTTTGTCAGTTCTAAACTTGTATTTATTAGGTCAGATGAGGGTGAGAGGTAAAGGTGCTGCTGTCTTTGGGGGAGAATGGATACACAACAAATACAAATGATGTAGAAAATGCTATTTCGGTAGATATTATTGTGACATTATGGACTGCATAAAGATATTGAGGAAACTACAATAGTAGGTAAAGTTTTTTCCCTGCCAGAAAAAAGCTAGGGCAGTATCTCAAACTTCTGAGTAATTTTTCGTCTTGTTTTGCCAAATATGCACTCTAGTGGTACTTGGGATAGCAGGGGGAGGTTGACTCTCCAGGCACAAATTGAGGTTGAATGTGTTTGTACATGTAGATGTTCAGTGTTGCACAAAGCAGGGCAGTTCTGGAGAAAAAAGCAGCTGTGTTCCTGGAAAGCCAGGATTTGAAACTGTGCTATATGAAGTGCTGAATGATGCAGATCAAAATACACAGAGGTGGCAATGGAAATTAAAAGAAGGAAAAAAGCAGGGTATCTAGCTTTGTTGCCTGCCATCTGGTAGGATTGCAGAGCCTGTGCTGTGTCCCAGGGTCTGTCACTAGCATGTTGTACGACCTTAATAAAGAAACTGCATCTCAAAAGTTTCCAAGGTCTTACATTTGTAAAATGAGAACAAGAAGCAAGGTGCCCTGGGTTCTGTGAATAAAAAGGTGCTGTGTAAAAATTGTTTTAGTACTGCTAATGATAATAGTAGTTTTCATGACAATAATTTATTTGTTCTCAACATAATGGTATTTCAGACACAATTATATCTATTTTTCTGTGGACAGTGCTAAGATACATAAAGGTGCAAAAATATTGCAATTTCTCTGAAGGTATTGCATAGGCATAACCTGTAAGGATTCTGGAGTTCTTTCCTTTTTTCTGGTGTGTAACAGAGCCCATAGAAGTAAAGTATTTTCAGATCAATGCTTTTCAGCAGAAGTGCTTAGCACTTTCCCAGGAAATGATCAACAAATAAAACACACTGAGAAAGGAAGCTAGCATTTACTTTCTATCTTTGAAGGTACCTTGTATTTTGCAAAACGTGGTGGAAGGGGCTAGATCTCCCCTAGCATTCACATCTAAAAAACAACATATCGTACACAAAACTAATATTGGTGGAATATAGTAGATAAGAAGAGTTGCATTTCTTATTTGTACCTTTGCATCTCAGTTGCTGTTGTTGTAGCTGACTGTGAGGCAGGATGGGCATGAAGATGCGTCGCCATCTCTTGGCATCAGGTCTTATCTCTTGACTAGTAATCCCTTTCCTGTCACTGTCTCATTTTCAATTTCACTGGCCCAAATAAAAAGTACGTTCACATTGAAAAACTTGAGTGCGTTCTTAGAACTCTCTAGATTTGGGGAAAAAACTGTAGCTGGCTCATTTAATGAACAACCCTTGACTGCAATCCCTAATTTCAGAACCTGCCTTCTTTCAGTGCTGTGGTGAGCTCAAAGGGGCCAGACTTGGACAGAAAACTGTAATGCTCAGGGAACTGGAAAAGTGCATGTAAATTATATTTCTGTCTAGGGCTTATTTTTTTCCCTTCTTTAGTACAAATGTGTCGAATACTCACTGTCACTAAGCTGGTTGGAAGCAAATGAAATAACAAGGTTACACCACAGACAGAGCTTTTTCAATGTGAAGGAAGTCTTGGAGTTTCCTAAACACTTGCAGGAGGATTACTTTCTTCCTGAAACTTCAGGAAGTATGTGAAGACTTACTTGGCTGCGTATCCCTTGACTCTTGCTAACTTAAGGATTTAAGAGGTGCTAGAGAAATAAGTGTGATCAGAGAACCCCAATGCTTCTCAGAAAGTAGCTATTTTGAGATGTGACACTGTCCCTTTTGTGTCACCCTGGGAGCTCTGCTAAAGTAGGGAAGAGCAAATGCATTAAATGGGCTGAGGATGGATTATAAAAGTATGTCTTCCACATCACTAAATTATTTTCCTCTTTCCTATCCTTTGCTTTTATATCAGAAACATTGCTGGAAATACACCTGGGAAATTAGTAGAATGTTTGTTTTACTTCTTTTCAAAGTGTTTTCATGGTTTTAGGTGAGTGTTTGACCTATGTTCATTGGCCCTTGCACAAGAGACTGAAAGCTATTTCCTTTTTCCTTAATTAGAGCATGTGGAACATCAGGTTTCTGAGCAGTGAATTTCCTTTCAGGAGATAGGTGAGCATATGTGGTAGAAGTGGCTGTTTTTGTAAATTTGAGAAGTTGGTCCTTCTGTACTTTATAGATACTTAAGCTAAACTTGTACACTTGTACTTTTCATACAGACAGAAGTGCAATTTTTTTTCCTTTTTTCTTCCCCACCTCCTCTTTTTTATTTTTCAAATTAAATAGAGAAGTGGGAAGTTAGAAATATCTGAGGAAATTTCAAGGAGGGTGGCCATAGGAGTGTGGCAGCAACTTGGGGAAGGCAACAGGCCAACCCTGTTTGTGTGTGTAACTTGATTTTGAGTCTGCAGAGCTGGTGCTGGTGAAAAAAAAATAAAATGGAGAGATTGTGTGCTGTTTTTTAAGGTCATGTATTTTTATATCTGCTGGCTTGTCTGTGTGGGTGGGCAGGTATGAGTCTTGGTCTGTCTTCTTGTGCAATGTCAGAGGGAAGTTCAGGTCGGTATGGTGGCGGGGCCAGCCCACATCCTCCACCCACACAGCCCCATGAACAGTGCACACATCAATCAGGGAAAACCCTCAGCCCCTGGCACCGTTGGAGCAGGTGTGTGAGCTCACAGTGACATCAGATGGCTGTCACATTGCCGTGGGGCAACCACTGGTGCCTGGCGTGTGTTCTGGGTACATCAGGTCTACCTCCTGACATAAATTATAGTCTGTGGTGCAAAACATACAGCCCAACACTCAGAACACCTATAACCATCCTTTTTCTCTCACAGGTGCTTTGGGATAGAACAGATGGAAAGAAGAATGAGGAGCATGATTTTACAAAATATTGGAGATCCCCATGCTCTTTAAGGTGTCAACCAGTCATAAATGCAGGGAGAGAGAGAAAACCAAGGCTGTGTCCAGCCAAAAGCAGAGTTGGCTAGATCAGTCATGACCAAAACTTAGGAGAGTTTTGAAGCACAGACAGATGCTTTGCTGTGGGGAAAAGTTCTTGCAAAGCTACTGCTTTCATGTCCATTTAATGTTGGTTTTTTTTAAGCACCAATAGTGTTCCTTGTTTTCCTTCCCTAGAAGGTGAACACAGAATAAATTCAGACTCACCCTACCCAGCCCTCTTTATTTTGCTGTCTCAATATTTTGTAGTACATCAATACCTACCTGTAAATAAATTGACTGTATGCAGTGAAAATACTCTGCACCTTGTGCCCAGGTAAGTGTGGAAGGGCATCACTGGCTCAATTTGTCCTTGGGAATTCAGTAAAGTGTCTCTTGTTGTATGAGCACATATGAGAGGAATTCAGTGTCAGCTTCTGGTAATTCAAATAGGCTTTCTGTGTACACAGCTTTTACTTTGCTAAGTAGATGAAGTATATTGGATCAAATTATTGGAACATATGCCAGTTGGGCAGAGGAGGAGGTCCAAGGACCATGGGGATGGTAGGTGTATCCAGTCCTGGACATGCTCTTAAGACTATTGGCAGAATGATGTCTCCACTATTTGTGGGTGGAATCTTGACAGTTTAATGTCTCCAGAAATTAAGTTGAAGGTGTATTTCAACCTGCCTGTAGCAGTTTACCCTTGCAGTGCCTGAAGGACAGGAGGCATGCATACCACCCTTCCAGCTGCAGTCTGAAACTCAGCAAGAGATAGCAGGATTTTAAGGAAGAGCGGTGTTAATCACTATAGCAATCCTTTCTAAGGAGGAAAAAAAGCCATTTTCATCCAGTAAAATACTCTAGGCTTCCTGATTAAGTGTATTCACAGACATAAAATTACAGGGTAAGGGCCTACTTGAGAACAAATTCCCCCTATATTGCCATGCCAACAGTGTTCATGGTGCTCCGTTTCACCAACAGATAATAGCAGACATAGATGCCTAGACCCATGAAAGGAGGTGGCTTCAGTTCTGCTGTGCACGGTTTTTAGATACAGTAGAGCAATTCTGGCTTCTCCAAGGTATTTCCAGCTTTGAAACTCTGTTTTATTTAGTGATGAAATGTAATGACTTAGCAAGTGTGTGATTGAATATTGCCACGAATGTAGCTTACATGGATAATGAGACCATCTTCAGCTGCATTACATAAGTTTTGGTTGGTGTGACATCTGTGAAAGGGGTCTGAGTCTTTCTGGCTTTGGATGTGAACTCACCACCACTGAACTGTTGAGAAGAATCTCCCTATAGGAAGTCTCCTCTTTCCCCACTCCTTTATTTTTCCTTTTCTGCTAATCTCTCTTGAAAACCAACTCCTAGACCAGCTGCTCCAGTTTTACGTTTTTTTGCTTTTCCTGTAAAAGCTGATCCCTGCTTGTTTCACACTCAGGAGCCACATGGGTAGCGGTGGCTCTGCGTTAAGGTACAGGAATTGCTTTCCATGCAATCAGATAATGTTGCATGGATGTTAACTGACAGGAAAGGTCATTTTCCTGAAGCACAGGAAAATGACCATGCAATGATTACAAAAGAGATACAGCGTGCCTGGCTTTACCAGCTATGGTTTGCTACTTTACGATACAAATGAGCTCTCTCTCTTAATCAAATTTTCACAGGGTGAGGGTGGAACAGGCTGGTACAGATAGTGGAAGAAATCAAGGGGGACAGAGAGAGGGAGAAGAAAAAAAGAAGGAAAATGTTGTCAGGCTTGATAGTATTAATGAAAACATAAAGAAAGAAAGGAGGAAACCAATGTTTGGAGAGCAAAGAGTGACCTGAAAAATGTGACCTCTGTTTTTCCCAAGGGCTTCTGACTTTGAAACCAAAGCTGCCTTTAATGTTCACCAGGTGCTATCAGGGTGTTTTGATTGCCTTTATGGAAGAATTAGCCTCATAGCTTCAGCATCTGCACTTCAGTGAACTTCAGGGACAGGGTGTATTCTTGTTCAGATCATAATCCTTAAGGTTCAAAGGCCATGAGCAGCTCAAAAATTAATTCTGTTACTTCCACAGGAGCCAACACAGACCAATACTTCACACCAGTTTTATCACGGGAGTCTTTCCAGTCCCTGCTCAAACAGGTTCTGCCTTAGCATCTCTGAACAGCCAACTGCAGCAACTAGAAAGCGAGGCAGACACAGCACAGAAGCAAAGCTGGCATTAAGATTATTTCTCATGCTAAAATAATACTCTGAAGTTTGTATTTTGTCAGCTGGGATTATAGTTCAATTTCTTGGGAGAAGTGAGATGCTATTTTGCTCAAGATATATGGCTCTCTGTCCCTTGTTTTTATATAGGCAAATTGTTGGCACTTATCATCCTCTTTCTGGCTGTTTCCTCTCTGTGGGTAATTGTGCCTCTGATATTACCGGGGTATCTCAGCCTTTCTTGTGACCTGAGAGTAGATTTTAGCTCTTCAGGTAATTGTCTTGTCCTGCAGATGATGGTTTCATAGGAATATTGCATATTGTCAATAAGAAGAAACAACTGACTGATTGGTGGGGTTTTTACTCCCCCTTCCCCTTTCCTCTGGGAGACCCAAGAGCCAACTTGGACAGCTCCCCCTCCCCTTGTGAAGCTCAGGAAATTCAAGCAGCTCATCTAATCCCGTGGTGCAGAGGCTGTGTTGTGGCAGGAAGGAAGTTAGGATAGGCAACATATCCTCAACAAAAGAGTTTTTCTGGGAGAGTATCCTAGGGCTACCCAAGGGCCAACTGAGGATCATCAGATTGTGGGTCACTGGAGTTGTGGGGTGAATAAGACTGCCTTGAGAGGTCCTGTCCAGCGACGACTCTTCAGTATCTTTGATTTTCTCAGCCTAAGTACTGTAGCAAATAAGTGCTCTAAGAAGAGAATATTTAATAGTATCTCTAACACATCTAGTTGTACAGCAGGACCTCGTGGGTCCAGATGTGCACTAGGATGACCATTGCTTCAGCTTATCAGTCACCTTCTACACCCAATATCTGTTCATTCTACCATCGCGTCCCATACCCAATCATCTGTTTTAGAGTCCATGTATTTCAAAGTATAGCACCAGAGTAACTTCAGCTAGAGATAGGGAAGGGGTTTAAAAGGGCCTGAAAAATTTGCACATTTGCAAACAAATGATTGCAAATGGTCATCATATTTGAAGAGTCATGGCAGTCCAGTGAAGTTGTCACTGACTGGAAAAGGGGAAACATAAAAGGGAAAAAAGGAGGACCTGGGGAACTACCAGTCAGTCTCATCTTGGTGCCGTGCAAGATCGTGGGAAAGATACTTCTGGAAACTGTGCTAAGTCATGTGGAAAATAAAGAGGTGATTGATGACTGCCAACATGGCTTGACTAACGGCAAATCACGCCAGACAAATTTGGTGGCCTTTTGTGACAGGGTTACCATATTGGTGGATAAGGGAAGAGCAACTGATGTCATCTACCCGGACTTGTGCAAAGCATTTCACAACACCACATAACATCCTTGTCTCTAAACTGGAGAGGCACAGATTGGATGGATGGATCACTTGGTGAGTAAGGAATTGGCTAGGTGGTTCCACTCAAAGTGTTGCAATCAATGTCTCGATGTCCAAGTGGAGGACAGCGATGAGTGGTGTTCCTCAGGGGTTGGTATTGGGGCCAGCACTGTTTAACATCCTTGTCAGTGACATGGACAGAGGGATTGGTGCACCACCAGCAAGTTTGCCATCAACACCAAACTGTGCAGTGCAGTCAACATGCTGGAGGGAAGGGATGCCACCCAGAGGGACCTTGACCAGCCTAAGAAGTGGGCCTTTGCTAACCTCAAAGTTCAACAAGGCCAAGTGTAAGGTCTGGCGCCTGGATCGGGGCAATCCCAGACACAAATATAGGCTAAATGGTTGGAGAATGGATTGAGAGCAGTCCTGAGGAAAATGGCTTGGGAGCACTGGTTGACAGGAAGCTCAACCTGAGCCAGCAATGTGTGCATGCAGCCAGAAAGCCAAGCATATTCTGGTTGCATCTAAAGAAGTGTGGACAGCAGATTAAAGGAGGTGATTCTGCCCCTCTGCTCCGCTCTGGTGAGACCCCACCTGGAGTGCTGCAGCCAGCTCTGGGGTCCCCAGCATAAGAAGGATACAGACCTGTTTGAGCAAGTGCAGAGGAGGGACACAAATATGGTCAGAGGGCTGGAACACCTATGAAGACAGGCTGAGAGGGTTGGGGCTGTTTAGCCTGGAGAAGGCTCTGAAGAGACCTTAGTGCAGCCTTTCTGTACCTGAAAGGAGTCTACAAGAGAGCTGGAGAGGGACTTTGTACAAGGGCCTTTAGTGATTGGACAAGAGTGAATGGCTTCAAACTGAAGGAGGGTGGGTTTAGATTAGATATTAAGGAAGAAATTTTTTAATGAGAATGATGACACACTGGAAAAAGTTGGCCAGAGAGGTGGTAGATGCCTCACTTCCATCAACATTCATGTTGAATGGGTCTTTGAGCGACCTGGTCTAGTGGAAAGTGTCCTTGCCCATGGCAGGGGTGTTGGAACTAGATGATCTTTAGGGACCCTTACAATCACAAGTGCTTTATGATTCTGTGATCTGGAATGCTGATGTGCACGAAAGATCCAAGAGAGCTAGCATTCTCTAAACTGTACACGCTGATATTAGTAGTTGTGCTTCATATTTTGGCACAAATTGCATCTTTTCTTTATCTTTGTGTAAAAGTGCTGAATTTATACTGCAGTAGTGCTTCTTATTTTAAGTGAAAAATGACTGCAGGAAGTTGTATTTGAATCCAGAGGGATAATTTTATTAATTAATAAATAATATGATGAAAATGAAACAGACTGTCTTTTCCAATTTTTCTTTGAGGAGTGCATGCTATAAAAGTGTGTGCACAAATAAATTGTTTCCTTATGTCTCCAAAAACATGTTGTAAATGTTTAATTTAATTTTAATGACAATGACAGTTTAGAAAGGAAATGCTATTCAAAGACAAGAAGTATAGCAGTAAGATTTTAATTTTATGAGTTTTAAATAGAATATTAGAAACATATTCTGGAGTCACGATATTAGCATGCAGATATATATAGATACATATTTTTGTCTTATTAACATCAAAATACATTTGGAAATTTTCTTGAAAATTTCCAATTCAGGTGCAAAATCTAGGTACCTGTTCTTTTTACTTCATGTTAGGATAAAAAGCTTGCAGTTGGTGAGTGGGATTTATCAATGCTACGAGCGTAGCTGTGTGCTTTGGGGCCGATTATAATCACTAGGGAGATTGAAGTGTATTGAAAACTAGAAAATCTCGTCAAGCCTTTTAAGTGAATTGCTGAAGTCCTCTAAGAGGATTTCAGAATAAAGGTATCTGAATGCATTCACATGTGTGGGGAAACCTGAGCTCACATGTGCATTCCTGGGCCCTGGAGTAATTTCATGTAATAGTAGCACGAACTAAGCCTGTGTTACTGTGCAGTGCATGTCGACATGGATAGTGCATTCCAAATCCATTCAGAGCCCTTTTTAGTGTAAGGACACTTCTGATGGAGAACATGGACATTCTTCAATTGCACTGAGTGATTTTTAAGGATGCTTCAACATTGGGTACTGAATAATTGGGCCTGGAGAAGAGTGTTTCAAAGTAGATTTGAATGAATAAGAACTACTGGTCCATCTTGGAAATAATACTGACATGGGTTTTTTGTGTTTTAAGTTGTTTCTTATGTAATTAAAAATAACATTTTAGTATTTCTGAAGTTATGTCTAGTTTGTGTTCAAGAGGAAGCTGCTTCAATATTTGCAGCTGAAAGGTTCTCCTGCTAGAATACCAAATTTAAGCTTCAGCTTCACTTCCTCATAGCATAGTTCTGGTTGCATTGTGAAATGAACAATTACTGATATAATCTTTACTACCTTTATTTCCTTTTGCACAAAGAATTTTTTTTTCTCTCTGCTAGATGAAAAATGAAGGTATAGTTAGAAAAAATAAAGGTAGAAAACAATTCTCATTATTTGCATTAAGAAATTATCAAATAATTCAAATACACACACGGGGAAAATTTTTCTGAAATTTTGACTGTGCTTCTAAATGTCAGTCTTACTAGTTATTGGCATTGAATCTTTCTATGTTTGTAAGAGTGAACAGAGAAAAGCTTACATACAGATATCCTGAAGTTTGTGTTCTGTATGTGTTTTGAGTGGTTGTTTTTACATTTTACTACTCTTACAAATCAGCCCACAAAGTTATGAAGATATCAATAAGCCAACAAGTTTATGAGTTTGAGATCCTACACCTATAGATGTGTACACAATTTTTTCATCCAGTTTTTTGTGAAGTGGATATGAAATGGAATAATATAATGTTAAAGTTTGGAAGGGACCTTAGAGGTCATCCAGTGTCATAGGCAGGGACTCCTTATGCTAGACCAGGTTGCTCAGGGCCTCATCCAACCTGGCCTTGAACACTTTCATGGGTCAGGCATCAACAGCTTCTCTGGGCAACCTGTTCCAGTGCCTCACCACCCTTGCAGCAAATAATTTCTTCCTAATACCTAATTAAATCTGCCCTCTTTCAGTTTGAAATCGTTGTCCCATGTCCTGTCACTATGTGCCCTTATAAAAAGTCCCTCTCCCTCCTTTTTATAAGCTCGCTTAAGGTATTGGAAGGCTGCAAAAAGATCTCCCTGGAGCCTCCTCTTCTCTGGACTGAACAACCCCAACTCTCAGCCTTTCCTTGTAGGAGAGGTGTTCCAGCCCTCTGATCATCTGGCAATTCATCAATATGAATTGCTAATGAGTATTAGAGTAGATCAAGTTTGCACAATCAATTATTTTGTGTCTTTGAGATATTTTGGACTTAACATATTTAATATACATAAAACATTACATTTGAAGAGATCTGTGCTGATTTTTTGTGCGCATATCTGATACAAAAACTTTGTTGGCAAACAACAGCTCTTTTTTTCTTATTGTCCAGATAGCCACAAATAAAGAACAAAAAGATAGTGTGGATAATTATTATTTGTGTTTGCTCTATATACCTAATTTGTTTAAGTTGCCAATTTACTGCTAGTGACAACCTGCTTCCTGACCAGTAATTCCCCTTCAGTTTTAAGTGTAAAAAAGAAGATACCAGGATAGATGTAATTAAACTTCTGGAAGAGTTGTTCATTTTAGAAGCTGCTTCCTTTGAAAATTGCTTTAAGATTAGTGGGACGTTAAGACCCCTAGAAGTGAAAATGCATTTGATGACAAGAGAACAGAGGCATGGTACTGCAGTGCTTACAGCAAAGATGGCTGATGTGGGAGATGGCAGATTTCTTGGGGAGATATCTGTGCTGTAATTGCTGCATTCCAGGTGCAGCAGCTCAAGAAAATAAATCTCTGGATCATCCCTTTAAAAAAAAATTGTGGTGTTGAAGCACAGTGCTGTGGCTAGCACAGGTCTTTCTCGTGAGAACATTTTGCTGTGTTTTATAAACAAAGATAAAGTTTGGATGTTTTTGCAAACAGGGTCTCGAGATTTGGGCAGTTCAGGCCTGGCCAATTAGGCCTAGGGGGAGGTTTTTGACTGACCAATCTGGGTGACCTGTGAAAAGTCTATATATATGGAAATCAAAATAATAAACTCTCTCTTTTCCTGCCTGAGAACCTGGGTTTCTACTTCTCTGCTAGCGGCTCAACAGCGACACAGTGTTTGTGGTGTTGCAGCACAGTGTGATTTTTTTAAACTCAGCTATTGACCTCGGAGTTCCTAGGGGAGGGAGAATAAAAAAGGGTTGGATTGTGAAATACTGGCACACCTTTGGCTACAGCGTGCAGATGGGTGCAAATGTAATAATGTTGTACCCATATGAAGAAGGGGCAGAGTAGATGGGTACATCTGCTGACAATCTTTCTTTTTAATTTGGAGCCACCTGAAGGCAATAAGTAGCTGGATAATAACTTGATCCCCATACGGCTTCCGATCTTTCAGATTAATAGTGTGCAGCAGGGGAAGGGAAAAAGGAGTCTACTTTTAACTCTGGCTTCTGTTTGCCTTTTTGTGAGCCTGAGAACATTTCCTGTCTGCTTGGTGATGGGAAATGTAACCAAAACAGGCACTGATGAGTGGTATTTCTCATGGCTGGCTTTTGACACTGGGTTTTCTGTACCACCTCAGAGATGCTGCAACATGCATGAAGGGGAAAGGGAGCCTGATCTTTACCGTGCTTTGCAGTTAACTCACTTTAATATTTTACCTGGTTGAATTCTGAGTATGTGTTGTGTCGTATCTAAAATAAATTTCCCAGATATAATTCCTTAGAGTCCAGCATTACAAAGAGCAGGTGAATATTGTCCAATAAAATGCATGTACTTCTGTGAGACGCGTATTTTGAAATAAGGAGTTTTACTTTCGTCTAGAATTTATATATAGACTCTCTACTTATAGTTTACACATTTTTGCCTCTGTAGCTTCCCCTACTTTCCTTCCTGTCTGTGTTCTCATATTTCCTTTCTAAATTATAGATATGAGGGAACAACCATTTTTCTTGAAAAGGGCTTCATTTTTGGGGATAATCTATGGCAATTTTAAGAAAAGTCAGCAGTTCACAAGGGTGTTGCCAAACGTGGGATTATGTGAAATCGGGCTTTAGGAAAAACAAACCAAAATCAACAGTCCTCAGAACCCTGCAATCTTGAGATGGATAGTACTAGGCAAAATGCCCATCCTGCTTGTTTTTCTAAGAGTGTTTTGCGACAGATTATAGCTCTTGCCCTGTCGCTGTCAAAATAAGTTTTACAATGCACATTCACCTGCTGTATGAAGAGCGAGGAAGTGAAAGGGAGATGACTGAGTGAAGAAAGGAACAACAGTGAGATAATTTGTACTTTGGCTGTGTTTTTGTCCTTTGGCTGTGTTTAGTATTGATGCTACACTAAACCACTGTAAACACAGGTTAGGAGTGTAGACTGGGATGTCATATAAGTATTGACACCTATACTAGAATCTGTTTCCATGTAGGATTTTTAAATTGCTTTAATGAGAGGATGTGTAGATATGCAACTCTTTTGGAACAATTTGGGAAGGAGACAGTCAAGTCACCTCTTTTGACCTGTACAAAAAGATACCCTTCTATTTGTTGGAGATGAGAAATCAAAGGTTCAGTTTTGAAGGGTCACAGGCATGGACAAGTGAAAGCTGGATTTCAGTGAAAAATTGTACTGACGCTTTTTTGACTTCAAAAAAAGTGAGATACTGAGACATACTTACTTCACTCTCCATTTTTCACTTCTTTTGCTTGCATCTAGAATATAAAGCCTAGGTTGCTCTTTATTGACTTTCTGTAATTTTTTTCTCCATCTTAGTGTCTTCTAGTTCAGCAGTGCATGGTAGATACAGTAGCACAGTAAAACTCTGGCTTCTTCTCATGGGAGAATGTGCAGCAGGGGTAAGCAGGTTCCAGAAATCCCAGTGGAAACAGCTGGGAATTCCATCCGCTGGTCTCCGCTTTAGGATCTTAACAATTATCTTGCTTTCCCTCAGTGGGATTTTAGGCCCTGCAGAAGTACATTACCTGTCCCTACATAGGCAGTGTACTCATAACATACAACAGCTCAGAAGTTTCTATGATGTTGTGAGTTGCATGTATGTGTACATACTTGTCTATCCATAATTATTTTTAAAAGAGAAGGCTTGGTATTGTACTTTTGACATCATTCTATTCCTCTAGATGCTGTTTCCAGGGTCAGTTTTTCTCTTATTACTTCATCTTTGGAGAATGCTGGGTAAGGATTACGTTTGATGTGGCTAATGTGTAATCTTGCTGTTCTAATGTTCTTCACAGGGCCGTATGATGGAGCTAAGGCATAGCTTGTTTCACCAGATTGCGAAAGTAATGAAATTCTAGGCTGAAATAAGGGTACTGTGATGTTGTTCCATGTTTGAGAGAGATTTGGTAGCTGTATTAAACCAAGGCTCTGCTTTGACAGTGCACAGAAAGACTGTTTCTGAACTAAGAAGTTAAACTTGCCTGGGAGTATCCTCTGGCGCTGAGGATAGGAACAGCCCATGATGCAATCATATAACTCTTACTCTCCAAAAGAAGGTGACCACTTCCAGTCTTATGGGATTTATCTCTGGTCTGTGTTTTTCCCCCATGGTGCTGGGGAATTGGCCAAACCTGTGCCAAGAACTTGTTTAATAACTGAACTGCAGAGACAATTAAAGTCTACTGTCTGGGTTTGCTTCTTGGCACTGTAGAAGCATTTGCTGATGTAGAAGAAGCCAAAGAGGAGAGTTTGAGTGTTAATCTCTGGTTATGTTTATTAAGGATTAGCACTCCAACTGATCCATCTCCTGCATTTGGAAACTCATTTTGTCTTATCACTGCTGAACACTTTCGTATGGTCTTCCATTAAAATGACACACGTGTTACTTCTGCATATCTCTTGGAGGGGAAAAATAATTTAAAAATGGCAAAAGCAGCCTTATATCAGTGGTAGTTGTACATGAGGCTCTGGGATGATAGAACTGAAAGAATTTGCCTTTTCCATGAGGTACCTTTTGCCCTTCCTATAAGATTTCAGGGGATGATAGTGATTTCAGCATAAGATAGAGTAAGCTCTTCTGTGTGCTTTGAAAGCATGGCTGGTGTGTATGTGGGTGTGTGTGCAGCATATTCACACACATACATGCATTGCCCACTTGCAGAGCAGCTCTGTAGTATCTGTCTATGATTTTTGTGGTTAGCATTAAGTGACAGTGACAGGTCACGTACATGCTGGGGCTGGGGCCCAGCAGGAGGTGGTGCATGTGCACCTTCAGCATTAACACAATCGGCATCTGCTCAAGAGAAGGGTGGCTGGGCCTTTCCTTAGGAAACATATGCCAAAACTATTATCAGAATCTACGTCATAGCCTGCAGCAAGCTGGACAGGATGTTAATGAGGGGGAATTGTGGAAGGAATCTGAATGCATCCCATATTATTGAAACAGAATGCTGAATAAACAGATTATTTCCATTATGGTGCCCTGTCAGCAATCTCAGTATTTTGATCTTTATCAGGTTTATGCTGATAAAGGTTTATTTTTCATTACTTAGTTGATACAGTTTTGGGGGTGTTTTAAATTCAATAAATAAAAAAATAGATGCAAACATCTGGGAGGCTATAAAAGACTGTGGACCCAGGACAGCTCATTATTTCTCCTTGATGAAGAAATCTCTGGTGCATCCTGTGATGTCTGTGACAGTGTGTAATGAGGCACTCCACTATGTCAAACCCAGCGTCGTAATTCTGTCTTACCTGCTGCACTAATGAGACATTTTGAACTACTGAACTCAGCAGAAGTTATAGGTGTAAAGAAAATGGTGTGTGTTTTGCAACTATTTACAACAGGTGGAGGCCAAGGAGTTCAAATGGATTGTTTTTTTCATTCAGGGACCTTGCTTCAGAATCTAGCTTGGAATTTGTGTCGATAATTCAGACAGTGCCTGGCACTAATTTAGTTTTATATTTGGCAATTTTCTCCTGTAGCCATTGTTTGGCAGTTCAATATTTTATTGCTTACTGTGTTTCTATTTGTTCTTCCTTTATCTTTTTCTTCCTGTCCCTCTCCCCCTCCCTGAAGGTTTGCTTGAGTAGCAAGAGTGAGATAGCTAAAATACCATTGGTGATAATGGCTGTCCATTTAAAGCAATTTTTTTAGATGTGTTTTAGAAAGCAAAATACCAAAGCAATACCAAAATATATTTTTTTCCAAGATGCCAGCTGTTAAATGTTTGCATTCTTATGGATTGATCATAAGTTCAACACTAACATTAGTTTGATGTTTCTTGAAATGTTAGGCTGTTTATACCTAAAATTAATTAAATATGGCTGATGTAATAGCAAGTTCATTTTATCATTAATTTTCAGCTGCCTTGTCTTACCTGGACAATGGATGTATTTTTTCCTACATCTTAGCTAACGTGCAGTAACTAACATGAGGTAAGCTGTAGTTGTAATATGAGTTAGCAGGGTTACGTGGCTCTTGGCCTCTTGGCAAAATATTCACATACTCCTTTGTCTTTGTTACAGTTTTACCAAATGTCAGCTCATGTGTGCTAAGAATAGGTCTTGCTACTCTCCGCCTCCACAGGAATGACCTCAGCCCTGACCTGCAGCTTCCCTGTCTTGGGTAGAGATGGTTCATGTGCCAGAGCCATTCCAGTCTCAGCTCCTTAGCCCCCTGAGGTGCAGATCTGTGCCCTGGTCTGCTAGAAAAGAGAGCTTTGGTGATGCAAACCTATCGAACAGCTCTCAACCAGCAGTCACTGTCACTCATTGTCAACCTCAGCTTGATTTGAGGAACCAGCCACTGGTAAAGGACTATTGAAAACATTTTTTGTTTGTTCTTAAATTTTCCTTTGCAGGGAAGGTAACTGTAAATATCAGGTACTTAAGAAAGGGAGAATTTGGATCTGATCTATTTGTTTATGTGCCATACCATCATTGCAGGTGACCTAGTTTAGGATTGTGATGAGATCTGAAGAGCAGAATATTGAAAATGTTGTTTGTGAGTGCCTGTGTGCCAGAACACTACAGGGTAAAATCATCTTAATGAGATGCTAGATCATCTATAGAATGCATCTCTCAGTAAATACAGTGGCTTTATGTTCCGTAAGAAGAATGCAATGAGCTCTCGCAGGAATGCACTTTCATAAGGCTGAAAAAAATAAGTAGATGCTTTAGTTCTTTCTAAGTGGACACAATTTTCTGTAGTATCCCACAGTTGCAGCTGTCATGGCAGTTGTTATTGTCAGCCTGCTCTAGATTCACATATGATGATGGAATATTGGACAAACCTCTGTGTAAATTTCTCCAGAAATAAAATAACTTTTTTAGTTTTTTTGAAAAAGTAAGCATGGAGATGTTCTTTTATTATTGTAAATCAAGATCCAGAACCTGAGAGTCCAAAATACTTCTGTAGCTTCCATCTGCAAATCAAGGCCTGTCAGGTGGTATCACATCCACTCCCTTTCCAGCTTTATTTGACCCAAGAGAAAATTCGCTCAAATGCTTGCTAACCTTTACTGAGCAAGAGGAGTGACTTAATAAACATGATTTTCCCCTGGGGAGTTTTACTGCCTTGCCTAGGTTTAGGTTTCCCTCTTGGCATTTTTCTACCCATATTCTGATTCCTCCAAAGAACACAGCAAAGAGACTAGTTGCATTGATGTTCCCCTGGAAGAAACACAGTATTTGTTGACCAGAGCCTTAGCCAAACAATTACACTACGCATAAGCCAATAAGAAGGGCAGACTTTTACTGTTCTGAATGTGCTAGGGAAATGTCATAAACCATATGAGTTTTCATTGTCTCATTCTTTATAGGGAAAAGGTGAAGTATGGGCAGTGACGAGGAAACAGAATGTTTTTTGCTTTTCCTTAATGCATCCTGCTAGTAAATTTTTACTGACTGCAGTTCATGTTATAAAATGAATGAATAAAAGATGAATAAGGGTTATTTACAGAAGGGAAGTTGCCTTGCTTTATGTCTTCCCAACCTGATTCTGGTTGATGACATCCTCTAGTTAATTAATTTCTGTGAGTAAAACGGATAATAATCTGTTACTGTTTTTCAAACTATTAAAAAAAAATCTGTTTCCCACTTTCTGTGCTTGCTTAGAGTAGAATCTACATCTCTCAAATGGAATACGTGCATGACTCTGTTGATTTTTCTTCTCTTAGTCTACATCCATTAACCAAAATAAATTCCATATTGAAATAATAAATGTGTCTTGCCATCAGGAGAATGGCATTGCTTTCCTTCTCACTTCCAGAACTGGGGAATTACTTGTGCTTGCTTGTTTGCTGTGTTAGCATTTCTTTGCAACTCATGTGTCATGTAAAAACCCCCCTTGATAGAAGTCCTCCACTTTTTAATTGTCCCACTGCTGCCTGAGTTACTGTAAGTGAACATCTCAGTCCAAGGGTACACACTAGAAATAGAGCTGATAGCCTATTTAACAGACTTGCAGGCTGAAGTAAATAACACAACTGTATCAATAGGAGGTGAAAATTCAGCCACAGTTTTATAGATGGATTGGTCTGGCTGCTGCTAACATGTTTCTTGTTTTTAAAGCCTGTGTTTTGAGATGCATATCGATGCATGTACGTATGCATATGTATGGATACCAGTGCTATATAAAATAGAAATTTTTTTGACTGGTTGGATACCTAATTCTCTACAGAAAACAATTGTAATGAGCAGGAAGCCATCATTTGTCAAATAATTTTAGTTCAGTTTTGCATTATACCCTGATTTATATCTGCTTTACCTTCTGATCTACATACTACATTATGTTGCACATTACTTCTTAACAATCATGCAAACAGCAACCATCCCTGTACCACTATTGGACAGGAAATTTATAGAGTATGGGTCAATGTTATCCAAATAACATCATTGTTGTGATTTTAGTAAAGAAAAGTGAAATGTTAATATGGGCTGTTTTGGTATTTTTAAATTATTTGTTTGGCTTTCAAAGAGCATAGTTCTATTTTCTGGGCCAAAGGACTTACTTCATTCTTAATATTTCATACTTAATTTTTTTTAAGTGTTATCAAACTTGGAAGGAGCTTTTTTGGTTTCCTTGACTTAATATGCTTTAACTTCATACAGGTTTTTTCCTCCTATTATTCTTTCTTGGTAGGGTTACTTTACAGATAATAGGGAGCATTGTAGCTGCAGTTAACACTACATGGGGTGATGCCTTATTGCTTTAACTTCGATGTGAACAAAATTGGGGGTTCTAGCTGATCTTTTGTATAAATAGCACTTAACTTTTTTCTCCATAGATTTTTCTATGACTTGGAGGTGGACGCAGAAAAAAATGTCAGCTATCAAGTTCTGCCTAATGCATTTTAGAACTCTCCTATGCATCCCCTAGTGTACATCACCTTCCCTTGATTAAGATTCATTTCCCATCATGCTACATTTTGATTAGCTTAAGGTGCATCAGAGTATAGATATACAATAATGAATGACTTTTAACATGTGTTTTAGCTAAGGCATGTTAACAGCTCACTTTTAAATCTTTGTCTAGATAAAGCCTATGGCACCATTCCACATTGACTTGTGTATAAATAAGGGGAGACCTTTAACTCCATCCTTGGATGCTCGGCCAGGCATCTGTCATTTTTTATGATTTATAGTCTAATGAATAATTTTGTGCCTTATGTGTTGACCAGAACAACTGAGTCTTTTCTTTTAGTGCTGTATGAGTAAGTGGAAAGTCACAAAACTGACACATTTGCAGGTGAATTACGACTGATAATAAACTAAGGTTTAAATCAAAATATAAATTTGTTTGCTTGCAAAGATAAAGTTACAAATTTTTTCTGGCAAATTGTTCTGTGCTTATTGTATCTTGATTCCTGTACTGTTCACAATGCACACTCTGTTTTCATTAACTATACATACCCAGTGTGCACATGATTTTTACTGTGAAACAGCATACATGCCACACAAAGATTTTGTATTTCCAAAATTGACATGGCAATGATCTATTCTTCAGTATTTTGTGGCAATTTTATATCAGTACAAAATAATCCTACTGCAACCTGTAATTAATTTCTTGCAAAGGATATTTCTGTCCCCCTCCCTGTTCATTTGAATGATATTTAAGGGCCTCTATAATTATCTGAAGATACAATACACGTTAGAAGAGAAAATGAAGCAGGAGACGACACTGGCTCTTACCAAGGGCTGATCATGCTTCTGAGAGATGGGTCTTGGCAGTAAAGTACCTTAAGCCCTGAGGAAAGTTGAATGACTGTTGTTGATTTATAATATTTGATACACTGAAAAGAAGGAATTCTACCTTATATTGTAACTCATGCCAATAACTGTTTACAAATCAAAATATAATGTATGTTAAAATCTGATAATTGGGATAATTTGATCAAAACCAATGCAAATGCATTGTTATTGAATAGCAGTAATGAAGAAAATAAGTGCAAGAACAGCCAAAGAAAAAATATGTCTCTTTTTTTTTTCCCCAAAGAGCAATATTTGAATACACTTGCTGCTCATAGAGCATTATTGACATGACTTTTATTAACAGTGATAATCAGTTCCCGCTCTGGTCCTAAAGCACCATGCTTTTAAAAGCCATCTCACCTTGTGGACTGCTGAAGTAGGAAGGGATTCACAGAAAGGTGCATGACACTAGAAATACTCTTATTTATAGGGCTGAAGAAGATCTCTTTTACACTCAGATAACCTGTTACACTTGGTAAGAGGTTTTGGTCAGTTAAATTCCTTCTGGGTTTTCCATCATGCTGTTAGTTAGTTAACATTATGAGAGAAAAGAAATGAGATACAATGGTGACAAGGAGCAAGTAAAAGACTTACTTAGTCTGCTGTAACTGGAGACTATTATAGAGACTGTGAAAGGGAAGAATATAGGGATTTTCCATTGAACAGTGTATTTAAAATCTTACAGGAGCAAACCCAAAAGATATATGAGTCAATGATAAACTGCATGGTTACTCACATATCTGAGATACTGTCCTGTCCCTTGAGGAGATCCAGTAATTTGAACTAAGCCCAAATACCTAATAACGATATATTTCTAAGTGATTCATCAGTGCTCTGAGAAAATGCAGGGTATACACGTCACAGCAAGAGAAAATTAGGCAGTAAATTTATATAATATTCTTAAGCCCTCAGATAAATTTTGAATCAAGTACTCCATTCTGTCACATTCTGTCCTCTATTACCAGGCTTGGCTTATTTCTTCTCTTGTTGTATTGACAGGATTAAGGAATAAATTTTGACTTGTTTTTACACACATTTTGAAATAATAGTGATTATAACAGATCTTTAAGTAAAATACTAAGAAAACATTTTTGTATGTGCTTAAGAAAAGACATAGAGTTTATGACCTCTCTTTCATTGCAGCTCAACACATCATGATATTATTTAGTCTTTTGTTACTGAGACTTACCCTAAAACCTGTGAACAGTGCAACCCATGGAAACTTGACAATGCTGGAATTAAAGCTGGACCAAGATATCTTACTGTTAAAAGAAAGAAAAAGATGAATCAGCATTCTGATGTAGTTGGAGGTGAGTGAAGATGGTGGGAGGAACCTTTGCCTTCCTCAGTTTTGTAGCTCTCCAGCCTGTGATGTGTGCTACAACATACAGCTCTAGCTGCTTGTGAGCAGGACTCACATAATGTAAACAAAAAGGGCAAGAAGGAACTACTGGCCAGTCAGCATTACCTGAATCTCTGGAAAGGTGATGAAGCACCTCATTCCAGAGGACACATGGAGGACAAGAAGGTGATTAGGAATGGTCAGCATGGACACACTAAAGCTAGATCATGTTTGACCAACCTAATTGCCTTCTACGACGAAAGAGCTACCTGGACGGATGAAGGGCGAGCAGTGGATATTGCTTACCTTGACTTCAGCAAGGGTTTTCACACTGTCTCTCACAATATGCTTGTAGGCAAACTTTGGAAGTGCAGACTGGAGGAGTGGACAGTGGGGTGGATTAAGAACTGGCTGAGCAGCAGATCCCAGAGGACTGTGATCAGTGACAGGGTTCAGTTGGAGGCCTGTCTTAAATGGTGTCCCCCAGGGTTCTGTACTGGGCCCAGTGGTGTTTAACTTATCTATCAGCCTCTTGGATGAAGGAGCAGATGCCTCCTCAGCAAGTTCCCTGATAACATAAAGCTGGGAGGAGTGGCAGATACTCCAGAGACTGGGCAGCCCTTCAGAGTGACCTGGAGAGGTTGGAGAGATGAGCAGAGATGAACCTTCTGAAATTCAACAAGGGCAAAGGCAGGGTCCTGTGCCTGGGAAAGTATAAGCACAGCACAGGCTGGTGACTGACCTGCTGGAAAGCAGCTCTGCAGAGAAGGACCTGTGGGTCCTGGTAGACAACAAACTGTCCATGAGCCAGCAGTGCTCTTGTGGCCAAGAAGGCCAATGGGATCCTGTGGGCACTAAGAAGAGCATTGCCAGCAGGTCGAGGGAGGTGATCCTGCCCCTCTGCTCAGCCATGTAGAGGCCACATCTGGAGTGCTGTGTCCAGTTCTGGGCTCCTCAGGACATGAGAGACATGGAGCTCCTGGAGCAGGTCCAGTGGAGGGCAGCAGTGTTGATCAACGGACTGGAGCATCTCTTACAAGGAAGGGCTGAGGGAGCTGGGCCTGCTCAGCCTCAAGAAAAGGTGTCTGAGAGGGGACCTCATCAATGTCTATCAGTATCTAAAGGGAGAGTGTCAGGAGGATGGATCCAGGCTCTGCTCAGTGCCAAGCAACAGGACAAGAAGAAATGGGCAGAAACTGATGCACTGGAAGTTACATCTGAATATGAAGAAGAGCTTCTTTACTGTGCAGTGACCGAACACTGCAACAGATTGCCCAGAGAGGCTGTGGAGTCTGCCCCACTGGAGAAGTTCCAGAACCATCAGGACATGATCCTGTGCCCTGTATTCTAAGATGACCCTGCTTGAGCCAGGAGATTGGACTGGATGTCCCACTGTGGTCCCTTCCAACAAGACCTGTTCTGTGATTCTTTGAAATAAAATTATAATTATAGTAGAGTGGAAAAATAATCTTAACTTTTGAGTAATCTCAAACAATGTAGTACTATTAGTGGGCCTCTAGGAACTGTACATTAAATACCTAACCAACATATTTCTTCTCAAATTTCAGTTAAAACTGAAGACTTTACATCACTTGCAATTATTTTTACATTGCAGATGAATCAACTTAAATAGGCAGAAACAGTTGTAGAGCAACTGAAAACCTCACTACAATGTAAAGCAAACAAAATCTCATTTCTTGATAACCTGCACACCACATCTGTAGAGTTCTGTTTGGTATTTTGGGATACGCTTTTGTGTCCCTAAGCTCCTTTGCTTTGTGTTTTTAACTCCAACATGACTTTGTGAGCTGGTGAAAGATATTACTGCCTGATTAGGCACACAGTTATTCTCAGTCACAACAGCACAGTATCTTTTGAAATTCTAACGCTGGTAATCCAGAGTCCCATTAATAGTGCTATGCACTGTTATTTATTTATGCCATAAACTTTATCTTATAGAAGGAAAGGGATAAGTTTTATGTTTTGTTTTTTTCCTCTCCACTTTGAATTGGATGTTGGTGACCTTAGAAGTCAAGACCTTTTGACCCTGAGGAAAGACCTGAGGATTAGAGTACTAGCACATATTTCTCTGTTGTATCTTCACCTCTGATGGTCCTCAGCTCGGGCTTTGCAGAACTTGGTCTCCTTTACACTATTTGCCCAACTTCCAGGGTATTCTCTCAGTGCTCTGGAAAATTTCTTTTAATGGTAGTGGCATGTGCACATTGCTGGCAGTCCACTAGGCCCAATAACACATAGTTTAAAATTGAGGGCATTGTGCTCTGTCTTGCATGGTATTTTCCTGTACGCTTTTTTCAAGCCACAACTAAAGTGTTTGTTGTTTCTAAAAACAATTTACAACTGTTCATATTAGCAATTTTTAAAAAAAGCGAGAGATGAGTGCGTACAAGATTAATTTCTTGGTCACACTAATTAGCTGTTTACAGACACTCCATTTTGGAACCTTATTGGACATCTTGCAGGCCAGAGATTAGACATTTAAAAGCACATGCATCATGTTGGGTGACAGGTATCAAAATTAAAGTTGATGGAATTGAGTCCCTTTAGGAATTGGTCTTCAGGTTCTCTTGACAGTTTCACTTTTGATGCTTCAATGTGGCTGAAAACTTGGATAGAGTTTAGTGTCACTGAGACTTGGTTTGAGATACAGCTATTTAACCATAGGCAATCGCAGAAAACTTTACAGTTCTTGGCTTCGTGAAGGATGATGATCTGCTGGGGAATGACTTATCAGTGAAAATGCAAAAGTGGCTGTAGTTCTGTTTGTCTGCCCAGTTTCCTTTAAATCTTCAGTCCTGTGAGTGATACATTATCAGGCCCATTCCAGTTTCCTGTTTATATAGGGTCTGGCTTTGATGCGAGTACAACAGATTAAGAAGCAGAAGCAGAGTTCCTGTTTTAGTACTTTCTCATCAAGATGTATATAAGTCCAATGACACTGTGCTGACAATTATTAAAAACATCAGATTGACGAGCACGTACTTTTAGATCAGCACCAAAGATTTAAAGGCATACAACCTCAGCAGCAGCCCCACTACCTCATCTTTGATCAAAGCTACAGATTAGGAAGAAATTTTGCATTTTGTTTTACATGTGTTTTAAGCTAAGGAAAATCGTCCTGAAAAGGCTGATTTGTCTATACAAGAGAATTTAAATAAATAATTCCTGCATTAAATTAAATCCACAGTTTTTGTCTGAAGTTCATTTATCAACCAAAAGGATCTGGAAACTGTTGTTTGGCTTTTCTGGCAATTTCTTAGTTGCATTTTGTGTTACAAAGTCATGCTTTACTTACAGTTTCAATGTCTTTGGCAAAGTTTCTTGCAGTTATCTCTTACTATGCTTTTTTTTCTGATACACTATAGTTCTCCTCAGTATAGAGCTCTTCCTCCCTGGGATTTGGATGAGTAACCTGTTGCCTTGACTCTTCCAAATTATTTGTTTCGTAGCCCGAAATTTTGGTTTCAGCGTGGAATCTGGCTGTTCCTTGTGTAATATTCTGTCCACGCGTTGCCTGGTACAGCAGTACACCTCCACCAGAGTGGCCCGTAAACTATGTACTCCTCTTATTCAAAGACAGACAATAGAAAAACTCTTATGGTGAAATAATAATAATAATAATAATTGTCATCATAATGATATAATTAATTGTGTTTGTAAATAAATTTAATTTAAATGGTGTTAAGCCCATTGTCACAAAAGATGTGTAATTCAGAGTAAGCTTGTGAAAAATTCTGCGAGAAAGTGAGTTCTAAAGAAAGTCCCAGCTACTTGGAAGCTCATGCAAGCAGGCCAGGACACTTTTTTCCTTGGTCTCTGGCTTCTGTTGGGAAAAGCTTTGTGATGACACTGCTTGGCATTACCTTTTCTTGAATTAAGTTTCCAAGTTGAGTATAAATACAAGCGTGTGTATTGTAACACAACTTTGTTGTACTATCTATCCCAGGTAACCGTGGAAAACTCAGTTATTTCCCCCAGAAATACTGGCTGTAAGACTCGGGTGCTTAGGATACTCTTTTTAAGCTGCACTTTGTGTTAGCAAGTTTGCTAGTCTTCTAGTTTAATTCGTATGTGAACTTAGCACATTTTCACTTTATGAGTTGGTGATGTCTTACAAACTCCTGTTATATTCCATCTGCCTTATTTGGGAGTTTCATCAAGAAATGCTAAATATATCTATGGATATGAATTCCATAATACACAATATAATCTAGAATCAGTACCTATGATAACTATAGCATGTTACCAATAAGAAAAAGCTTATACTTACAGCTCTTTGAATAATCACTTTTTTCCTCTACTTACATTTTAAATATAGAACTGCCTGTATTTAATTTATGCTCTGGTATTTATGCTGTTAATGACTATGTATTCCTTTCTGCTACTTATGAGTGTGTAACTTACATTTACTTAATGATCCAGAATGTTTAGAAAATAGAGAAAACATAGTCTGGTATAAAAGTACTCTGATCAGAAAAGGTTTAATTGTCAAATGTTAAAACTAAATAAGAACTAATTGTGCATAATTAAACCAGGACTTGCTTTTACTAAGGTACATACATGCACATTAAAACTGCTGAACCCAGAGGTGGACTGAGTTTTTATTATTATATTTGTTTTGAAGTTATTAGCTCTTGAAAAAAAAAAAAAGAACTTAAAATGAGGAGAGTTTATTAAGCTGAATTTGCTATCTGAGGCACCGTGACACTTCTTTCATGGAACATTCCTTCTCCTCACCCATCCCCAGTAAAATCAGTGTAATTTAGCTTTATTTAATACAGGGCCCTAGACTGATTTTTGTTTAAAACTCATGCTTACTGCATGTGCTTGTGGAACAATAGACCTTGAGTAGGTATGTGATGTGATGTGATGTGATGTGATGTGATGTGATGTGATGTGATGTGATGTGATGTGATGTATGTGACCTCATCATAGTAAATTCAGGTGATATGGCTGTTTTATAATCTCCCTACCAATGAAAAACATGTAAGGAATCTCTGTGAGGACATCATATTGTGGTGTTTATGTGTAATTAATCAAGAGACCTGAAAAAACAATATATGGGTCAATATAATTCCTATATTTATTATTGCTCAAGTATCAGGATTTTGATTTTACTTTGTATGTCAAATTGCTTACCTGACATGTAGGGAACTTGCAAGGTGACTGAAAAACCAAATTCCTCCAGACAAATCCTTACACCTCCTGTGCATTACACAAGTATATTCATGGGGATAAATGCCTTAGAGGGGCTTTAAACTGTATAAGGGAGCCTAATAGGATTTAAAAGCTGTAAAGTTGGTTAGCAGAGTTTATGGCCTACTTGGATGGCTATGGTCCATATTTTTTTTCAGGCCAAGGTCAATGGTGTAAATGGTGCTGTAAAAACTGCCTGTGAAAAACTGAAAAGCATACCACTGACTGAGACAAGACACTTTCAACAAATATTTGTGTTTGCAAAGTAAACTTTTAGGGCTGGGGCAGAAAAGTGGAACACAACTTTTGCCAGATCTAGACTATAAATCTTGAGTATGGGTTGAAATTTTAATTTTTTTAAAATTCCTTTCTCATAATGTGACTCTTGAGAATTTTTTTTCACCTGTCTAGGAGCTATAGTTGGTAATGAAAAGAGGACATTTGCTTTCCTGAATTGTTTGAGCTAATGTCTCTGGGTGCAAAATAAGACTTCTTTTTCTGAAGTGATTGTATAAAAATTTCTACTTGCTGCCACTTACTGCCATAGTCACGAGGCCACTTGACACACAGCTTGTGACCAACTGCTTCCAAAAGGAATGGGAATGTCACAAGCCAATTATTGCAACATATAAATGACACAGTGAAACAAGACCATACCTGCATTACATGAGTGTAATGAGGTGGGGGCTTTCCTTTGAAACTCTGTGGTTTTCTTCCTTAATTATTTGTTGTCTGTCTTCCACAAGGGAAGCCATTGGGCTTGGCTAGTCCTTGTGTGATGCCTGTAGGCAGCCACCGGCAGCAGGCACTGCCAGCACATTGTAGCCAGTGTTTATAAATTCTAGTGCCACCACTCAGAACTGGGTAAACTGAACCTTCAGTTGTGTATCTGAACACTACAGCCATCTAACCCTGCTTTTGAGGTCCTCTTCATCCTCTTGATACAAGTGCATGTTGAATTTCAGTCAGACAAGAAATGCAGACCTGTGAAGCTGGGCTTGTGCCAAGTCTTGTGTGGCATGCTCTAGGGCCAGGCTGGTGCAGGGTGCCCTCGGCCAGTGGGGAGTGGCTGGAATGGTAAGTGAATACAGTCAGCATACAGGTAGTGTTTGGACCTGGTTTTATTATTTCCAATACATATTTCCACCACAGCAGTGTTTTATTCTGCTTTAAACCCAGCCCAGTCTCCACGGAAGTCTCCAATATTACTTTTCTCCCTAATATGTGTGAGAGACTAGTTCCCAGGCTATCATAGTCCTTCCAAGAGGTGATTAATACAGTGGCCTTTCCCTAACCAGAGACGAACTTCTGCTCCTAACTCATGACCACTCACCACATTTGCTGTTCTCCCTCTTTTCATGCAGAATGTAAATATCATGGCAATGTGCATGTAATAAAACTTTCAGATCTTTTAATAGTTCATATGGCATTATATACACACATCTGCTGGACCAGCCAGCAGGTAAGGAACATAACTATATCATAACATAATGCCATCACTACCAGAATGCTGTTGCTTAAATGGATTTAGCAGCGTGTAACACAAGTTCTTCCTGGACTAATCAGGCATTGTATCTTGAACACAACAATACAAAAATAAATAAAATAAGAATTTAGAAAGCCCAACCACAACAGCATACCACCTCTGTTTTTAACAGTGAGATAGAGAAAGCTTTTCTAGTTGGCTGTTCTAGTTACTCAAGAAGAGTTTCTAGAAATTACAATTTTATTGTTTTAGGCAGGAGATAGAAACCATCAAATGGAACAGTCCCAACAGACTGCCCATAGAAGAAGAAAAAAATTGACATTTAAAATAGCATTTTAAAAAAGAAAAACAAATCGCGAAGCTTATCAATCCCTTGCAACATATCTCTAGGCAGAGCTAAGGCCCTTTTTCCCCTGCCTAAGCCTTTTTCCAAATAGGGAGGGGCAAAGTGGCAAGCAGAGTTTGGCAAACTATCCCATTGCTTTGGAGCACATTTTGCCCTCAGGTTCATAAGCATCATGAGCAGCTTCAGTTTTAAGCTTCAGGCTTTTGTACATGTAATTGGTATTTTAGTAATAAACATGACAAATAGGATATATTTAATTAGCAATAAGTTACTGAACTTTGTTATTGTGCAAAGGTATAGATGAGGAGATAGAGTTTTGCTTACTATTAAATATTCAAAGCCTGAGTTACATGGGATAGTTGGGATTTAAAGCATGGGATTTTTTTTTTCCCTCTTTCCTGGCTTTTACTGTAGGCCAGTGAAAAAACTTGGCAGTGTTTGTTTATCGTTTCTGGAATATGTCTAAACTTCCTAATGCACATGTTTTCCAGATGCTAAAATGAAGACACCTAGGGTTTGGGGTTTTTATTTTTATACAGCAGTGATGTTGTTGGAACGAGTGACATTCAGTCAGTAAGTTACATTTTCTTTTTTTCAAGGTATCCATAGGAGTATTGTATAGGGAAGAGAACTGCAAGTGTGTGAACTGCAGCTCATACGAGAACAATTGTCACAGCTCCTAATGCCAAGTGCAAGGCACTAGAATAAGCAGAGCTGGAATGAAAATAAGAAGAAAAATGAGTGGACTCTGCCTTTAAATCAGTTAGCAGTACTGTGACCCTTGTAAGTATGAAATAACCCATAAAAGAACTCGCATTGCAACAACTATTTGGACAGCAACATGGAATTAAGGTATTTGCATATCTCAGGAGGTTGTTAATTTCTAAGATGTATGTTTTGCTCTGCTTGGAGGCATATGTGCTCTTTTGTTGAGTGTTACTGTGCTGCATAATATTTGTCATGTTTGTTGGAAAAGTTTAATTGAGCAAATTATAGCCAGGGACAAATATCAAATGTATTCTGTGATTAAGTTTTGGGTTTGTAGATAGCAGCATTTTAAGTTCTAGACATAAAACTATGTAAAGCTCTCTAATGGCTCTTAAAGGAAACCACAGACTGTTTCTCAAGCTGGTTATACAAGGAGTCGCTCCAAGGGACTTGGTGCTGCAGCCCTCGAAGTCAATAGCTGAGCTCCCATAGATGTTTGTGGCGCACGCACGGCGCTCTGCCTTGCACAGGAGCCAGCTGAAGTCAGCCCTCGTGCTCCGTCAGACAGTTCAAAGGGAGCAAAGCTGTCATCATCGCTGGCAAGCCCGACGGGTAACGCGAGGACAGGGCGAGGCTGCCAGAGCATTCCCGGCGCTGAACTCTCCCAGGTCACTCCTCCAGCACTCGTTCCAGCGAGGCACAGGCAGCGGCTGGGATGAGCACCCATCAGCCTCCTGGGGCTCTGGCTGCTGGGCTCTGAGTGGAACTGGCCTTCATGGCTTGTGTCCTGGGAGCTGTGGGTTGTGTTTCCAAAGGCCAGATTCTCTTATGTGCTTATTCCATCTGAACTTTGGAAGTTTCAAGCATGTCCTGATGTGTTGGGGTGTGTAGACACTGTGGAACTTTTGTTGACCAAAGAGTGCTTGTGGTGCAGATGCAGGAATGCTGATACCATTTCTGCAAGGTCTTGTACCTGCATTTGAGGTGAAAGCTCACCGCCTGCTCTGTGCACACACACCACCACAAAAGAAGGCCTGCTGAAAATGTACCTTAACTGCTGTCATACAGAATGACCAAAAACCCAGCTCATGCATTTTAATTTAAATATAGTCTTCTTAGTCCATGTATTATTCAAAGGGACATTATCTTATGGAGAGTCCTGTTATTCAACTGATTGCATTAAATGTGGGCATAAACCTTCAAGTTAAAGAAGTAGTTATTCTACTCCACCATGCCTATGCTGTCTAATCATTTATGAAAAAATGTGTGTGTGTGTGTGTGTGTGTATGTGTGTGTGTGTGTGTGTGCACAGGCCTGTGTGGCAATATGTGATCTCAAGGCCCATGATAAATCCTGAAGCATTCACTAGTGGTTCTGTGATAGGCAGGCTCACTCAGGATATGCTTTTTCTTTGACAGTGCCATGTAGCATTGCCTTGATTAATGTTATTACTCTAAGGAATATAATAAAAAAATCCAGCGGAGCAAGAAAATTATTGTTACAATAAAAGCCATTCAAATGAACATGCTTATTAACATACCTCTCAATTGCACAGAGACTAAAAGACACAGAGTGTGTTCTCCTCTTCCACGTTGCTCTGCATATTTTGTCATTATGCTGCAGAGCTGTCACGACTGCTGTCTCCTGGTTATGATTTTCAAATCCCAGTTGATGATTAATACCTTTGGCTCAGACAATTGTCAAAGGCCGGTGTTGTACCTGCATACATTTTCACGCTGCTCTGACAGCAGTGATGAGCATTGCAATGTGGAGGGGCATGGAGGGTGGAAGGGAACAGAGAGAGAGGAAGAAAGAGGGTGTCATGCAAGAAATAATTTTTTCCATACGTTTTCTGGGTTTCTCAGGTCAGCACTCAAAGCACACTAGAAAGCACACAGGCTAGAAAGCAATTCACATGAATGCCTTGCATTTCTGCAAGGCCTCTTATGCTGCCACCTTGCACTTACAAGCATCCTAAAGCCTCCTGTGAGGAGATAAAAAATCTAAGATTCATAGATAAATGTCATTCATTGACCTCAGGTAAAAAGGAAGAGTGGACAAGGTACAGGATTTCATCCAGATTCTTCTAGAAACTGTATCTTTTCCAGGGAAAAATTATTCCCAGGCTGACTGTGTAGGGTAACACAAAATATGAAGAGAATGTAGCATGTATGCCTTGTGGCAATGACAAAGTTAAATCTTCAAAACAACTGATGTATGCTCAAGGTACATAAATAAACACAAGTATAAAATTATTATGAAATTAATGAAAGTATTACGGGATCCCCGATATTCCTCCTTCTGTTTTCTAACACTGCTCTGGCTATCTCTTGTTTCTCTCATCTTCACCTGCTCTCCACATAGTCACCTTTCCTTTTGGTATTTTCTGTTCCACTGTAACATCCACCCATACAAGTTCCCTTTTCCCTCAGTCCCAGTGCCTCTCACCTGCCTATTTGGGTCCTGCTCTCAAAGAGACAGCATTTTCAAAGTTTTAGTTCATAGGTGATTGTCCAAAACAAGCCTAATGCATGCAAAGATCAGTTTGGAGAACCTGGATGTGCAGTGGTGCGCAGTGTTGCACACACTGGTGAACACTCAATACCTGGTGCTTGTATAACTTATTATATAAATGTGTCTGTGGAAAATAAAATGTCAGCCCCTTTTGGACTGGGATGCCGAGTGATCTGGGTATTTGTGAACAATGCTGCTATGAGCCGTACCCTTCCCCTTTGTCATTGAGGATGTTTGCTGAGATTGAAGTATTGTTTTGGTTTTGGCAGAGGCCGAAAGCAGGGAGCAGGAAGCGGCTGCACCCTGACGGCTGTCATTTCCCCTGCGCATGACTCCTGTTTACTGCCAGCTGCTTGCTTAGGGAAACACCACAGCACGGGCCTTAATACGGCTGGCTCTGCCGCTGACTCACAGCCACCCAGCTTTCTGTGGCTGCCTGCTCACTTGTGCTGCTCTCCACAAATGATAAGGTCGTGATAATTAAAAAAAAAAAAAATCATAGGGTCTTTCACAACCCCCTGCTCGGATGAGGGGGTGTGTGTTCCCACGGAGTCAGTAAACGATGGCAGCCGGGAATGTCTCAAGTGGACGCTGGGAAGCTGGGCAGAGCTCTGATGCAGAAGCTGCTTTCTCAGCAGGATGCAAAGGAGATCCTGGTAGACAGATGGCTGGCTGCCCAGTTTGCAGTGTATCCTTTCAGACCTCAGTCTCAGTTCCTCCCCCTGTAAAAACATTCATTATGTTTTGTCACTTGATACATTAGTTTGTTTTAATGCTGCAACCCCACATACATTTAGCAGCCTCTTTCTGCTTGTTTTATGGGGCTCCACTGTCTTTGGAAATGAATTAAAGCATCTGAAAGACTTGGCAGTTTCATTAGAGAAGGATGGTTCAATCCAAATTAACTCATTTAAAAGTAACTCATTTAAAATTGAAGTAAAATGTTTTAAGGAGAGTGATCTGATAAATATTGGCTTAAACTAATTGGATTTTCAATAGACAAATTACTGCATTTTTCTCATTACTTAGTTCTCTGTAAGTCTTTCACATAGTATGTGAGAGTTCAGTTCCCTGCCATGGAGCTGAGAAGGATGAGTGAAATCACTGACTGAAGATGCTTTCCAGGTCTATGGAGTCTGGATGGCTCGGGGATGCTGTGTGGCTCAGCCCTCCAGGCAGCTCAGTCTGTTAGTGAAGGGGTGCTGCCATTTTCTGGTGGTTTTCACACAGGTTTGCTGATCCATGCACCTGTGAGATGATCTGCAGGCTGTCACTGACCTCGTAAAAAAAGATGCTGTCCTAGGTTGCAATATAGATGTAGTTAAGTATTCTATTACCACCAGCTGTGGGCCGTTAGCTGCTATCACCTGCTAATGACCCACTCCGATGACAGGCAATGGGCCATCAGGGACCCACCGTGTGACTCATGGACTTATCTCATCCCATTGTGGGATGCTCTGCCCAGGAGGGAGGAACCAGGTGTTCCCACGTGGATATAACCTGGCCTTGGAACTGCCTGAGCTAGCCCTGTCTACTGGGTTCCCAGAGGACGAGAGCTACTACTGGATCTTCAGCTGGAGACTAGACCTTCACAGGATCACCGCTTCAACTGGACTACTTCAGTTGGACTGCTACTACCACCCTAACAGGGTGTTAGGTTGTATCTGACTTTGTCAGTGTTTTTCCTTGTATTATTTCACTTATTTTTAATTTCAATCTTGACTTGTGATCTCCCACTGGTTTGTTTTCAAACCAAGACATATTTTGGCGCCCAATGTGGGGCTCGACCTGGGGAAACTCAGAAAATCCTATCACCATGATGCTCAGCCTGTCTATGTGGGTAATGTATCTTACCCTTTATATTTTCCCTCAAATGGGAAACTATCTACCCGTTGTATTGCTCCTGTTGCAACCAGGGAATGGCATGAGAATTGCTGTATTGGTTTATTATGCCTATTGCATGGTAACCTGTGAGGCGATGAATACCATTCGGAATATATACTCGACTTTGTCTGCCTGGCCTAACCTGAGCTGCTTCGTCTGGGACCTCCTCAGCAATCGCACCCACCTTCTGGGGCTAGGAGGAGAGAGTGGTTTCTTCCAGCATTTCAGGCCAGGCACAGCCATTTTTGACAACATTGAGTTCTCTCTGGATGCTAGGGATGGCATAATGTTTTTGTCAGTTCTGTTCTCTTTGACCAGCACTGTGTACCTCATGCTGAGAAACAGAACAATACTTGGTGTTGTACAGCGTCTTCTCGAAGAGGAAGAGAAAAGAAACAAGTCAGCAGGCACCACGTCCATGCAAACTGCTACCAAGAGGAAAGGAACCAAACAAGCAGTCAATGTCTCAACACAGACCATTGCTGAATCAGAGCAGCCAAAGCCAGTAGCGGTTGCCCCCGTCCAGAAAAAGAAATCAAAGAGCAAATCAGTCCGCACAGCGACTGATGAGGATGCGGCAGGACCATCTCACCAAGCAGAAGAGACAGAGCCAGAGATAATCACTCGCTCTTTATCCCTGGGGGAGCTGTGTGACCTACGGAGGGAATTCACCCGGCAGGCGAATGAGTCCATCTTGACCTGGCTGCTCAGCATCTGGGATGCCGCAGCTAATGACACCATTCTGGACGGAAGTGAGGCCAGACAACTGGGATCCCTGTCTCAGGATGTGGTCATTGACCAGGGGATTGGGAAAACCCAGGAAACTCTCAGCCTCTGGCGGCGATTGCTGGCAAGTGTACGGGACAGATATCTCTGCAAAGAAGACCTCCAGATGCACCAAAGGAAATGGAACACAATAGAACAAGGTATCCGATGCCTGAGGGAATTGGCCGTGCTAGAGATCATTTTCTCGGACAACGAGAGATTCCCCAAGAGCCCAGATAATGTCCGGTGCACTTCACAAATGTGGCTAAGATTCGCACGGCTCGGACCAGAGATATACTCTCGTTACCTGGCAACATTGCAGTGGAGGGAAGGCGAAGACCAGGTGGGCGTGTTAACAAACAAACTGAGAATTTACGAGGACACTGTCACCGCTCCACTACGGACCCAGGTCTCATCGGTAGAAACAAACCTGGCTGAGCAAATCCGGAGCTTAATTGAAGAGAGCCACCAGAAACTAAAGAAAGAGCTCAAAGAAGGATTTTTTCATGCCACACCGAAACCAACCAGAGTCTCTGCCATCAGGAGCAGACGTACTCCAGCCAGGGAAAGAAAACAAACTCCACGATGTGACCTCTGGTTTTTCCTTCAAGAGCATGGGGAAGACATGAGGAAGTGGGATAGGAAACCCACCTCCACCTTAGCAGCCCGGGTACGTGAATTGAAAACAGAAACATCCACCTCAAGAAGCTCATCTAGGTACAACACTGCCCCAGTCTCTTGTGGACAGAACTCCAGACAGAATGGAAGTGATAATATGACTGATCCTCTTGAAGGGACCTCAGGAACACATTTACAGGAGAAGAACATCGTGCACCAAAAACAGGATTAGAGGAGCCCTGCCTCTAGCCAGGTAGAGGAAAGGGATAATCGGATCTATTGGACTGTGTGGATCCGATGGCCTGGCACGTCTGACCCACAAAGATACACAGCTTTGGTTGACACCGGCGCTCAGTGCACCCTGATGCCATCCAGGTATGTGGGGACCAAATCCATTTCCATTTCTGGGGTGACAAGAGGATCCCAGCAGCTGACTGTACTGGAAGCTGAAGTGAGTTTAACTGGGAACGAGTGGCAGAAACACCCCATTGTGACTGGTCCAGACGCCCCATGCATCCTCGGCATAGATTATCTCAGGAGTGGATATTTCAAAGACCCAAAGGGACATTGCTGGGCTTTTGGGATAGCAGCCGTAGAGACGGAAGACATAAGACAACTGAATACCCTGCCCGGTCTCTCAGATAACCCGTCTGCTGTAGGACTACTGAGAATTGAAGAACAGCGGGTACCAATTGCTACAGCAACAGTGCACCGCCGGCAATACCGCACTGACAGAGACTCTGTGGCCCCCATCCATAAGATGATTCGGGAACTGGAGAACCAAGGGGTGGTCAGCAAGGCCTACTCACCCTTTAACAGCCCTATATGGCCAGTGCGTAAGTCCAGTGAAGAATGGAGACTGACGGTGGATTACCGTGGCCTGAATGAAGTCACACCACCACTGAGTGCTGCTGTACCAGACATGTTGGAACTTCAGTACGAGCTGGAATCCAAGGCAGCAAAGTGGTATGCGACCATCGACATTGCCAATGCCTTTTTCTCCATTCCTCTGGCAGCAGAGTGCAGGCCTCAGTTTGCTTTCACCTGGAGAGGTGTGCAGTACACGTGGAACCGACTGCCCCAGGGGTGGAAGCACAGTCCCACCATCTGCCATGGACTGATCCAGGCTGCTCTGGAAAAGGGTGAGGCTTCAGAACATCTGCAGTATATTGATGACATCATTGTGTGGGGGGACACAGCAACGGAAGTATTTGGGAAAGGAGAGAAAATCATCAGAATTCTCCTGGAAGCCGGTTTCGCCATCAAGAAGAGTAAAGTCAAGGGACCCGCCCGAGAGATCCAGTTCCTGGGAGTAAAGTGGCAAGATGGACGGCGTCAGATTCCTTCTGAGGTCATCAATAAGATCATCGCAATGTCTCCACCAACTAACAAGAAGGAAACGCAAGCTTTCCTAGGCGCCATAGGCTTTTGGAGAATGCACATCCCTGAGTACAGCCAGATCGTGAGTCCTCTCTACCTCATAACCCGCAAGAAAAACGATTTCCACTGGGGCCCTGAACAGCAGCAAGCTTTCACCCAGATCAAACAGGAGATCGCTCATGCGGTAGCCCTTGGACCAGTCAGGACAGGACCAGAGGTAAAGAATGTGCTTTACTCTGCAGCCGGGAGCCATAGTCTGTCCTGGAGCCTTTGGCAGAAAGTGCCTGGCGAGACCCGAGGTCGACCACTGGGATTCTGGAGTCGAAGTTACAGAGGGTCTGAAGTCAACTACACTCCCACCGAGAAAGAAATCTTGGCAGCTTACGAAGGAGTCCAAGCCGCCTCAGAGGTGATCGGCACAGAAACACAACTTCTCCTTGCACCCCGACTGCCAGTGCTGAGGTGGATGTTCAAGGGAAGGGTTCCCTCTACCCACCATGCCACTGATGCCACGTGGAGCAAATGGATTGCCCTCATCACACAGCGCGCCCGTATTGGAAACCCAAATCGCCCTGGGATTCTGGAAATTATAACAAACTGGCCTGAAGGTGAGACTTTTAAATTATCTTCAGAAGATGCAGAGGAGCAAGTAGCACGTGCCGAGGAAGCACCCCCGTATAATGAACTGCCAGAGAGTGAAAGACGCTATGCCCTCTTCACTGATGGTTCCTGCCGAATTGTAGGCGCAGATCGGAAATGGAAAGCTGCAGTATGGAGCCCCACACGACAAGCTGTACAGGCTACTGAGGGACAAGGTGGATCGAGCCAGGTCGTGGAGCTTAAAGCCATCCAACTGGCTTTGGATATTGCCGAACGAGAGAAATGGCCAAGGCTTTATCTCTACACCGACTCTTGGATGGTAGCCAATGCACTGTGGGGATGGTTAGATCGCTGGAGAAAGGCTAACTGGCAGCGCAGAGGAAAACCCATCTGGGCTGCTGAGATTTGGCAGGACATCGCCGCCCGGGCAGAAAAGCTGACCGTGAAAGTTCGACACGTGGATGCACATGTACCTAAGAGTCGGGCTAATGAAGAGCATCGTAACAACGAGCAGGTGGACCGAGCTGCCAAGGTGGAAGTGTCACAGGTGGATCTGGACTGGCAGCACAAAGGAGAATTATTTCTAGCTTGTTGGGCCCATGATGCCTCTGGTCATCAAGGGAGAGATGCGACATACAGGTGGGCTCGTGACCGAGGGGTGGACTTGACCATGGACAACATCTCACAGGTCATCCACAGCTGTGAGACTTGTGCTGCAATCAAACAGGCTAAGCGGGTGAAGCCTCTGTGGTATGGTGGACGATGGTCAAAGTACAGGTATGGGGAAGTATGGCAAGTTGACTACATCACACTTCCCCAAACCCGCCAAGGAAAGCGCTACGTGTTGACCATGGTGGAAGCAACCACAGGATGGTTAGAGACCTACCCTGTGCCTCATGCTACTGCCCGGAACACCATCTTGGGTCTGGAAAAGCAAGTCCTGTGGAGACATGGTACCCCTGAGAGAATCGAGTCTGACAATGGAACCCATTTCAAGAATGGCCTCATAAGCACCTGGGCTAGAGAACATGGAATTGAATGGATATACCACATTCCCTATCATGCACCAGCTGCTGGGAAAGTTGAACGGTGCAACGGAATACTTAAGACAACTTTGAAGGCACTTGGCGGGGGAACCTTCAAAAATTGGGAACTGAACTTAGCAAAGGCCACCTGGATGGTTAACACAAGGGGTTCTATCAATCGAGCCGGTCCTGCCGAATCCGAACCTTTGCACACAGTGGATGGAGATAAAGTCCCTGTGATACACGTAAGAGGTTTCTTAGGAAAGACTGTTTGGATTAGTCCCACCTCAGGCAAAGGCAAACCCATCCGTGGAGTGGTTTTTGCCCAAGGACCTGGTTATACTTGGTGGGTGATGAAGGCAGATGGGGAAACCCGTTGTGTACCACAAGGAGACCTTATCTTGAGTGAGAACTCTGTAGATGGTAATAGAATAAGGGGTGGATAATGTCCTAGGTTGCAATATAGATGTAGTTAAGCATTCTATTACCACCAGCTGTGGGCCGTTAGCTGCTATCACCTGCTAACGACCCACTCCGGATGACAGGCAATGGGCCATCCGTTAGCTATTATCAGCTGCTAACGACCCACCCCGCATGACAGGCAATGGGCCATCAGGGACCCACCGTGTGACTCATGGACTTATCTCATCCCATTGTGGGATGCTCTGCCCAAGAGGGAGGAACCAGGTGTTCCCACGGGGATATAACCTGGCCTTGGAACTGCCTGAGCTAGCCCTGTCTACTGGGTTCCCAGAGGACGAGAGCTACTACTGGATCTTCAGCTGGAGACTAGACCTTCACAGGATCACCGCTTCAACTGGACTACTTCAGTTGGACTGCTACTACCACCCTAACAGGGTGTTAGGTTGTATCTGACTTTGTCAGTGCTTTTCCTTGTATTATTTCACTTATTTTTAATTTCAATCTTGACTTGTGATCTCCCACTGGTTTGTTTTCAAACCAAGACAGATGCTCACCCAGATAAGCACAGCATAAAGCCTCTCATGTTACTTGTAGAGTAGTCTGGGATATGTTTATTTGTGTGGGGTTTTTGTGGCGTTTGGTTTTTGTTGTTGTTTTTGTTTTGTTGTGTTGGTTTTTGCTTTTGTTATTTTTTAATTAGCAAAAGCAATGGTTATTTCTACTTAATTTCCAGAGGACAGAAAAGCATGCATGTCTTTCCAAAGTCAGCTTCCATATTACAGTAAGCTATTACTTACAGCCAAATGTGATCTAAATAAATATGCGGTTGTTACATTTTTTTCTTTAAAAAGTATTATTACCTCCACTTGAATAATAGACAAGAGAAAAATAGAAGAAAAGCAGGGATTCTTAAAACCTTATCTGATGCTGGGAGCACCATCATTTGATTCCTTCCAAAACATGTTTTCTGAAAAGAACTGGGTGCATTTTATTCCTGGTATTCATTCAAGCATTCTCCTTTCCTGAATGGCAAAACCAATGTCCTATATAAAAAGGAGCTGCTTCTCAAAAAGGTATTCAGTAAGGTACAAGAACATGGGGCCTGAGAAGTGAAATACCTTCTTGTTCCTTAGTACTGAAATGTTTGTATGAGCAGCAGCAGTAACAATGTATTTTAGTTTCTGTGTGAGATGAAATTGCATGTGGATGGAATTAGATATTGACAATCACAATAGTGGGTATGCAAATAATACCATGATATTCCTCTGTCTAACTTCCTCTCAGGAAAAAAGCAGAGACAAAAAATGGAGTGGTGTTGTGAGGACCAGTGCTCCATTTATTTTTCTAATGCAAACTCGATGCATGCCCTACAGCAGAGCATGTCTATGGGATATGTGTTCTCTCAGTTCAGGAGAGTCCGTAGCTGTCTGCATGGCTAAGGCATACAGGTATGTGTTTCTACAAGGCAGATTTGATGTATGTCATATGCAAGCTTGACCGTCCCAGGTCCAGTATCCCAGCTGAAAATGGTTTCGCTGGGATTTCCATGTGATTATGCTGGTGTGCTTATTTTTTGTTACCTTTTGAATAGATAATTTAAAATAGCTCTCTGTAGGGATGTTCTCTTTGCCTGTCTGCCTATCAATCTTTCTATCTGAATGCAGAAGTATTTGATTAGTGTATTTAAAGTAATAAAGATGTCAACAGTAGTGTCGTATTGATTGATGTTAATTATAAGTCTTTAATGGCTCCTCTGGTTTGGCCACTCTCCTTGCAGATTGTGATTTTATGGTTAAAATAATGCCCTCCTGGCTACACACTCAGTCATAAATTGTGGTCTATCTTTTTTTAATGACTTTGCATGCCGTGGTATAATCCAAATAACATAAATTATCTTTGGTAAAAGGAAGGCAGTCACTTTCATAGACGTGATGGATGAATTTATAAGGACTAGCTAACGGACTGGTTGGGATCACACCAGAGGCAAAGCTGATTGTTCTCGTGTGTTGCCATAAGCAGAAACAGTAGGTAGGCAGTCTTGGATAAGTGATGATTTTCATTCAGTTCCTCTCTTTCCACTCCATATAGTCAGTAAATGTTAAAGAAAAGGCTGAGATGTGATTCAATCTCATATCAAAAAGCTAACTCCTTAGTAATTATGTAAAAAATCCATAGGCATCTGTTGGCTAAGCTGTACTGAACAAAAAAGTAATGCAGAATCTTGCTTTGTGGACGTTCTTTCTAAAGTAAAGAATGAACGCGTGTTTCCCCTTCGAGAGGTGTATTGCTTCAGCGAGGAAAATGCTACAGCACTGAGAGAGGTTTCACCATTTCTGGGGGAGTTGAATAATTTTACATGCATGTTAAAAGTGAAATATCAGGGGACCATGCAGGGATGTGTTCAGGGATGTCCACATACGTATGGATGTGTGGTGTGTTGCACATGTTCATTTTTAAATATATTCACTATAGCAATTCTGAAACACCACCTTATTGCTTCTATATCCATAATTGGCTCCGTGGAGCTCTAGCACAGCATGGAGAATCCCATCATGCTGTGTTCATACAGATAGGTGCACACAGAAGCTTTCAGAGTGATCTGTGCCCTGCGGGGCCTGGGATATAACTAGTGAGCCAGGCTAAAAAGCTGGATGTTTCCTTGCTGCAGAAAAGTTGGGAATAGAAGTCAATTTGGAAAAGGCATGGTCACAGAAGGTAATTTCTTGGAACCCTAATCCTGGCCTTTACTGCTTGGTAGCTTACTGTACTTATACTGTGGTATGTGATCGACAGCAATAAAGTCCGAGGAAATTAATAGTAGGAAATGGGGATTTTGTTTGGTTTTGTTTTTTTGCTGGACTAAGATGGGACTCATAAAATTAGTTCTGGCAGAACTGAAGCACAAACAATAGTAAAATACATGACAAAATTTTGAAGCACTCTGTTGCAGACTGCAGTTGCAGTGCTGCCTTCTGTGAGCAGATGCCTTATACATCTGCTGCTTGGTGAGATTGCTTTCTAAATAAAACTGATTACTATTTGTTTATTAAGGTAGAAAGCTGTATCACTTTTCCACAGAACAGCAGGATGAATATGCTTAAATGTAGCAAGAAAGCCAACAAATGAAAAATATTCCTCCAAGCTCAGGACAGAGCAGGAAAGTGACCTTTGCATAAAGGGCTTTTAGTCACTTGCTACCTAATTTTACTAGTATTAATTTTTCTGACTCTAACAAAGCAGTGGTATTCCTTTGCCATGTTGTGAAGTGTGTGCTTCCAGAAGTCACATCAGCTGGACAGCATCTGGGTGGCTGATGAGCTGGGCAGGCAGCTATACTTGCAGCTTTGGAGTTGCTTTTGGTTCCATCATCAGGGATCCTGTTCATGGGTGTCTGTGGCACATTGCCCATGTGGATCTTTTGGGTTGGTTTTGTTTTCAGGTGGTGGTGTGTTTAAGTTGGGAGCTTTTTGGTCTTGGGTTTTGTTTTTTTATGGGTTAGTTTGTTTTTTTTTTTTAAATTTATTCTGTAATTGATCAGAATTTTTACCTCTGCAGTGTGTGCTGGAGTTCAGCTCTGTGAAGTTTTCCCCAGGTCCTCAAAGGGCAGGATTCCCTTGTCCCAGCCCCTGCACTTTTTCTGTTTGCAGTAAATTAACAGTAATTCCTATGTTGGAGGTGAAATTAGAAAAGGAAAAAAAAAACCCAACAAAACACCACAGCAAACCCAACCCCAAGGCTTCAGTTAAAAAATGCAGGTTAATCCTCCACAGCTTTCAGAAGCATTTCTGTAGCATGCTACTAATTAAGATGAGGTTATCATTTTAAGTTATACCAGGAATGCAATTAGAGCTCTTACTAAGAACTGTAGCAATCAATTTTATACAAATTATTCAGACCTGGTAAGGTAGAATGCAGTTTTAATAGGACAAGAGAACACACTGTAGTTTTATTAAATATAATATAGATTTAAATTACTGCTGAATGTTGTACTGCTGTGCATTCAGCAGGAATCCATGTATCCCTTTCTAAAATCTTTTCTTAGTTAGGATTAAGTCAAGCATTTTTTTTTCTCTCTTTTTCCATGCACAGTTTCTATTGATTTTTGATTTTGAAAAAGAGACGCTTAAATGGATGTACTGTATAAATTGGTGTAAATGAGTATTTGATATGCTTCCCAAGTGATAAAAAGTTGACATGGACAAATGGGTACAAGTCGATGTCAGATGGCAATTTATGACCTACGTCACTCGTAGATGTATGTATTTTCTGCATATACTGTACACAGGAGATCAAACTCATCCCCAGTTCGGGTAAGGTAAAAAAGAGTGGGCAGGTGAGTGGGTTCTATTCCCAGCAAGCCCTCTGTGCACTAGACACTAAACAGGCTGGGATGTTTCCATATCTTTAAACTTTGCCCAAACCTCAAAAAAAAAAAAAAAAAAAAAAAAAAGTCTGTTAATGAAAGGACTAAACTTACCCATTTACACCTTTTTTTAAAATCATTAAGATATAACTGTTTCTGAGAAATAGTGTTCACCATAGACATGCAAACTGTAAAAGTGTGCTGTTGTGGAAGGATTTCACAGTGTTGTGCAAACAATATGGTGTTTTTATTTCTGCACGGTGTCCTTCTGGCTCTGTTTTCCAAGCAGAGAATGCTTGTTCTTTGCATTTTCTTGAAACATTTTCATCTTTAATATAATCACATCTTCTTATCTTGCTCTGGTTGCCTCTTTCTTTTGTAGCTGTACAAACTTGTACTCCTTGAGTTACACTCGTGTTTTACAGATGTTCTTTCCGACATTTGTAAAAGTGGACAGCACTAAACTGCAGTTAATCTTCAGTGTCTGTGAGGACTTAATAATGTAAAAGCTCAAACATTAAAACTATGACTGTTTCTCAAGCGTGCTTAAAAACTCAGCAAATTCAGAAGAAAGCTTTATCTGAAAGGAAACAGAACACATGAAATGTGGGTATATTTACACTCCACCAGCCTTAATTCTCTGATACAATAACTTGGTGATCTGTTAAAAAAATTGCCTGTAAATAAAGATTAGAGGAAAAGTATTTATACAAATGCATTAGATTATTTCTTGTTTCACCTTTTTTTTTCCCGAAGAGATGTTAAGATGGTTATTTTTCTATTTTTAGATGTCTTTTATAAAAGAAAATTTTCATTTGAATTTGTTGCTTTGTTTCTCTTTAATGTACGCTAGAATCTTTTCAGTGAGAGTTGTAGAGTTTTCTACAGGGTGGGAAATGAAAAGCTCCAACTTCTGCCTCCAGCAGTTTTGCATGAGGCTGTCCATTTCAAATTAATTCTTTGCTGAAATCTTCAGCATATAGGCCAAGAAGAAACATATTCAGCTGTCTGTGTTTATTTGAGTCACATTACTGTGCTTTCTGGAGCCCCTGTTACCTATAGTTTTTTATTATCTAACCTGTACTTACCAGCCCCTCTGACCTGGAGGTAAGGCATCACTTGACTTTATGTTAGCATGGATGATGCAGATAGTACCTCTTAGTTTTGGGGATGGCTTTTCTTTCAAATACAACCATAATCCAGGGTAACAAAGATTGCTTTTTAATCAGAAATCTTGTTAGGTTTGAAGGAATAATGTAAGGAAACAATAGTCATCGTGGTTTTGCATTTAATTAATTTAATTTGTTGGTGTGTGCCTTGGTTTAACCTGAGTAAGGACTAAACATCACATCCTTCTCTTTTGGAGAAGGGGGTACTTGGTATTGCTACTCTTTTTATGAGGAAAACCTTTGTCTTCATTTTGCTAGCACAGGAAGCTGGGACAGGGAGGTAGAACTCTTTGGAGATGAAAAGGTGTCACTGGTCAAGCAAAGGCCACAGAAACAGCTCAGATGAAAATCTGTGTTACCTGCAACCATATGCATCTATATGTGTGTCTATATGTTTGCCAGTTAGTGACTGCAGCTTCTGGCCATCCTCTGTAACAGAAGTACTCATTTTAAGTTGGTTATCCTAACAAAAAGAATTGGTGTTAGGGAAACATGGTCTAGCTGAGAGCTGATCTGCAGGATGGCCTATTGCAGGCACAGCAAATGCAAATGTGTCTCTCATTTTCCACATTTGTTTAAAAAATAGCAGGGGTTTGGTTTTGTTTTCTTTTCAGGACAGTTTTGTTGTTGTTGTTTGCAGAGTTTTTTTGTTGTTTCAGTTTGGGGTGGTTTTGGGTTTTAAGTGCTTTAAAAATGTAATTCTAGGAAAGAAAAGAATGTATCATTACTACTCATTTTGAGACTAGTCTGTCTCCTGTCTGACTGGTAACTCTGTCAGGAATTTAATGTTTGGAAAATATTTTCATGTTGCAGGCCAATACCCCTTAATTTCCAAAAAGTTGAAAAAGGTAAAATTTTTCTCTCAAAAGAAATTGAGTTTGCACACAGTGCATCAGCAGCTTTGCAGTTGCTGTCAGTATAAATGAAAAGGCAGTGGCATTGCACAGCAGAAAATATCAGGATATTTTGATACCATATGTGAAATTCAAATCCATTCAAGCCTGAAGATGTTTTTTGTTGGTTTAAGGAGGGCAAAGGCAACAGGAGCTTGAGTATGCTTTTTTGGAGAAGTAAATCAAGAAATTATGTCTTTTATTTAGGTAATGGAGTGAAGGTAGTTGGATTAAGAAGTCATAGTTTAGGGGAAAAAAACCCAACCCTGCTTTCATGGAGATAATCCTCTGTAGGTTGAGGGCAGAAAGACGTAATTTAGCATTTGTGGCAGTTAGATAATCATTTACACCAGTAAAGAATAAAGGAAAGGTGCTTTATGTTGTTTTCATTTCATTCTTAGGCTTGTTCAGGCTCATCCAGAGAACGTTCATCAGCAGCGGTCATAGGCCTTGTTAGTGCAACTGTAAACTTACAGGTTAAGGTTATTTTGGCATACACAGAGGTAAAAGAATTTGTGTTTACAGAGGAATTCCTCTCTGCTAGATTAGAGGAAGGTAGGCCTCCATTAGCAATAAAACTTATGTGGGCTGATAGCATGGGTGGGTGTCAACTTCATTTATTGTTAAACTTAACAGTAAACTATTAGGTTGTTTAAAATGTCTTTAATAATATCTCTAAATATTTAACATTGTAAGTACGTAACAATATCAGTGGAGTACAGCCTGTTTGTTGGGTCCAAATCTGATGAATTGCAAGTTTTTCTAGTCTGGAGTCAAGCTTCTCTGCTGACAGGTTTTGTTTTGAGATATTTTGAAATGCTTGAAAGTACAGGATGGGATGTTGATGATGAGCAAAAACAAATATTCCAAAGCTGAATTAAGTAGTGGTTGTCAGAGTCAAAAGGACTAAATCAACTTTTAAATGGCAATTGAGTGCAGAGACATTACAAATGACTTCTTGGGGTTGGATGTAAGCCGAGGAAACATTCAACCTGCTTGCCATAATTATTTTTAGAGCTCCTCTAAGTTTTTCACAATGTGTATAAAGTTAAACATGTCTGCAGTTCACAAATCAGTAATACGCATCTGAGGCTTTCATGTTGTTCAGTCAGAATAACATCTGCAGTCCTGACTCAGAAAAGGGTCTTTCCCAGCAAAGACCAGTGAGGAATGTGCTTGTGTTATACTGAAAAGAGTAGAATGTAAGCAAGGCCTTAGTAGATGAGCTTAAATAGATCTAATTTTAGGGCTTTTGAGTAAGTTTGCTTTTCTTCAGTTTGTTCTTTGGACTTTGTTTTAATTTCTAATAATAATCAGGCTACTAACCTTCTTTCCTAGGATCTGCTGCTGCTTTGCTTTTAATTTTTTCCCATACCCCTGCCATGAGGCTGTAGTTCTGTCATGAATACTGTTTGGTTAGTACAGTAGCAGACAAGATGGGCTGAAAACATTTGTTAAGGTAATCGAAAGATTAAGGTTTATAGGTCAACAGAAATATGCACCCAGTTACTTTTGTGCTCCCAATAATGACCTAGATTACACCATTTATGATATTGCGAACAGAGTTAAGTTAGAAGAACCTTTATAAGGCTTTGGGCACAAATACTTAAATGTATCAAACACCAGTAGTGAAGTTGTTCCTCAGTAATGTGGACGTTTGTTCAGAGTCTCCACCTGTTTACAGTATTCAGTTTGGGATGCACTATGGTGTATTAACAAGACAGTTTTTACAGGCTTCCATTGTGATTGCAAATACTCCTCCCAGAACCTCAGCTTGGGGGCCTGGAGATGAAAATGAACATAGAACTTGCGTATAGTTAGGTAGTATTATAAACTTCACATAGGGGCAGAAGGGGGTGAATTATGTTCACTAAAATAATATTTAGCAGTTCTGATGTCAAAAAAAAAAAATATAACATTAGCAAATCTGAGTTCAAACCTCAGGAGAAGCAAAAACCAACAGCTTGATGAACAAAATATATGGTTATAAATTCTGGCAACAGTTCTTGTAAGTGGTAATGTTTTACAATGAAAATATCAATAAAAGTGTTATGGTTTGGGGAGAAGGACTCTTAGAAATGTCTAATGTTTTTTTACTCTACATTTATAAAATGAGGTAAAATAAAACCAAGTAGAGATGGGAATGAGGCTTGACAGAGTCAAAAGTAACTGCTAAAAAGTGAGTGGAAGGCAATGTTAAAGTTAAGTGATGCTACTGGCTCTTCTCGCTACATCTTTACTCACCATTTCAGCCAGATACACACATTTCACTTATATATATTTATATATACACACCAATATATTTATAGGTGTGTGTTGTATGCATAAGTATATAGGAAAACATATGTGTGTGTATACATATATATGTAAAGTTTATATATTTCTATAGCTATATGTATTAAAAAACAGTATGTGAGGTTGTATTCGCATGTATTTGCTGTACTGCCCAAATAGCAAAATGACGAGAGCATCAACCAGGGTTTGAACGTGTGGATATTCTCACTTCAGTGTTACACTTTTGGTTTCTGGAAGCAGACTGTCGCACTTGCAGTTTGGTCCTTGACCTTCTATCACTTTTGGAGATGTGCCCTACAATCTTTGTTTACAGTAACAAGCATGGAAAAACTGACTTACTGACAGTAATGCTGAAATGTAGGTTGAAACCACTTGCAGGTGAAAAAACATAGTTCTTCCACTTTGAACTTGTAATGTGCTTGATGTAAAATACCCATCTAAAACTGGGCAGCCAAGGAAAGGAAATCAGTCTTTTGCCCAAGACCAAATATTAAGTGCCTTGTCAGCAGTTTCACTAAGGAATTGATTGTAATATGTTTCTGTATGTTTTTCCTTGAAGAGCACAAAATCTATGTTTAACCCCACCCCCACCCCAAAAAATTGGTTATTTATTTTTGTATAGGTATAATATTAAATGCCTGAGCAGGATCATGAGCTTGTAGCTATTGTACGTGCAACTCTGATCTCCACATAACCTTTTCATCACACAGCTTTCTCACAGGCAGGTAAAATACATGAGGGTTTGTAGGTTGGTTTGAATGAGTCATAGAATCATTAACTGGTTTGGGTTGGAAGGGATCTTAAAAATAATCCTGTTCCAGCCCCCTGTGCCATGGGCAGGGACACCTTTCACTACACTGGGCCACTCCATCCAACCTGGCCTTGAACACCTTCAGGGATGAGGCATCCACAGCTTCTCTGGCCAACTTGTTCCAGTGCCTCACCACCCTCACAGTGCAGAACTGATAGGCTGCACAACTTCCTCCTTTCCTGAAATTCGCATTACTTTTCCTAGTGTTCTATGTTCATTAACCCAATGCTAATGACTATGAGACTTTTTCAGGAAATTAGGGTATTTACATGAGGAATTTTTGTATTCAGACTAGATTTTCTTCCTGAAATGCTGGTTTACTGAACAAAGCAACATTTGAGTTCTGGAGTCAAAGTCAAGGTTCTGGTGCAGAATGAATGCAAATCTAATGGAAGATTCATGACACAGTTCAGTGGTCATATTTTTGGTGATGTAGCTTAAGTGATGTGTTTTGTCCCAATTAAATATTCTAGAATTTTCTCATAGTAGTGTTATTTCACACTTTCAGGAAAATGAAAGAGAGTTATAAGATCACTGAAAATCCAATGGCAAGTGAGTTAGTGAAGCATTCCTATTTTCCTACAAGTTGCATATTTTAACACATGCTTCCAAATACTTCTTCAAATTTTATTTTCTTTTTATATCATTGCAATAACTACAGTCCTTTGTATTAACTTATGACCTGACCCGTTTCACACTGCCAAGTGAGACAAGTTTGGTCCCAGGACTAACTCACCTATTGGAAATAGTTTTTAGTAAGTTAGAAGAATAATGGAAATTTTAACCTTAGGAAACTTTCTCAAATGCAGAAAAAATTGTATGTTTTTCAGTGTCATTAATAATTTGGTTGCATTTACATCAGTGTATCACATTCTGCTCAGTTAATTGCCCTATTTCTGCTCCCATCCAGGAGTCTCCTTTCTCACAGTTTGCAGAGTTCCAACAGCTCCAACAGTTTGTGAAGCTCCAACAGGAGAATGCTTAAGTTATGTAGACTCAGTCTGTTAAAGAACATAGGCCTTTTCTAGCATACTACAATCAAACATGGGTGAATATTGAGAAAACATCACTGAAATTTTAAAGAAAGCATTTGTACTCACACTGGCAACAGATTCTCCAATATGACTAAAGAGCTGGCAAATACAAGCATGTATGGCCAGTGCTGAAATCCTTGAAACTTTGAGAGCATAATTGCAATAAACTGTCCATCACACATCCATAGAAAATTAAATGAATGTGGGAAATTTTTCCAAGAGTAGTATTGAATAATCAGTGAATTAAAACAAATTGTTCTGGTTTCAGATGACTGCAAGAGAAAAGTGCCAAACTGTGGTGCTTTACCAGTTTCTTGTCGTGAAGGTCTCTGTGCTGAAAATACAAAACCAACATTTTCCTATTTTTTTTTACATGCATTCACTTAGATGGTCTAGAAATATTCTGGTGTAGTCTATTGAAAGTTCTACTGAAAAGGTGGAATTGTGGTTATTTTTTAACTGTTTGGACAACTAAAGCATATATTTTTTTATGAGGAGGTCAATAGATGTCCATTCCAGGCACCATACAACTTAGCAAAGATATGCCAGGAGATGGCTTTGAAGAAGCCCATCAAATAGCAAAGGAGTTTAGCTGTGGTCACACAAAACTCCTCAGAGGATATCTTACCTTATTAAAGAGGTACAATGTAGAGAAACTACATTTTGGGACCTGAACTGTCAGATGGCATTGACCTGAGTGTCTCTAGACTATGGCAGCATGTCTAGCCATACCCTGTGGTCACTAAACTTCTACTGGTATTTTGTATGACACGTTGGGCTCTTCATGCCTTGGGCAGTAGCCAGTGTGGCTCAGTACTTAGACCCATGTGCAGCTCTGTGGTTTTTGCTCACTGACATATGTTTGTTTTGAAATGAGTCCATAAGGTTTGCACGCTTGAGGTTCACTTTCAAGGTTTCAAGTTCAGTGCAACGTCAAGTTTTGCCTGGCTTTTGGGTTGAAACCTCAAGCCTAATGACAATTCTTTTTCCATCTGCAGATTACAGAGGGAAAGGTCATTGAAAATTGAACTCCAAAACCTGATACTTGCTGAGAGCCATCAAATATTCAGGTGGACCATTTATTGTGATTACATATTCCAATCAAATTAGCAACTCTGCATTTACTGATATACACAAGTGTGCCAGTGGTATTCTGCTTTAATTGAAAGAATAGCATTTCTCCAAGTTTCTGCTATTTTTCAGTTCCTGCTTCCTAGGTGGCACTAGTGTTTAGTGCTACGCAGTGGTAGCAGCTTTTGGTTATAATAAGGAAAAGTTAAATTTATGGTTGGTTCTGTTTTTTCTGTCCAGTCTCTGCAGTGCCTATTCTGTGTTTAATCAATGTGAAGTTCTGCTTCCTTTGACTTCAAGGAGTAAGACCCAAAATGGACTTTTCCCAAAAGGAAAAGCTGACACCCTAAAGGTTTCATTTTCCAAACAGAGTTTTGTTTTCAGTGACATTCAATACATCACACTTGCTGGGATCCATGTTTCATTGCAGTACTGTACCAAGCAGAAAATTAGCCATACAAATAAGTATTTGGTACAAAAGCATCTGAACCTTACTCCACAAATTTCAGTAGCCTTTGAGCACTCATGAATTAAGATTATTTTGTGCTCTCTGTATATTGCTTTAATTGTTCATGTTCATCTCAAGTCTACTCAGCTGCTGAATCTTTGCTCCAAAGCCTGTTCCCTGTGGGCAGTTACATCAAATCCAAGGTAGCTAGTGTATCCCTTTGTGCTTTAGCAGCACAAAGCTGCACTAATACGAAGCAGGATTAGTGGCCAAATGTTTGGGAACAGGTCTTCAAATCCTGGCACCAAATTGGTCTTGGGAAAATTTTTAGTGATGATTTATCAAGGCAGCATACAAAATAATCCCAGTTCTTTCCACGTGTTTCAGCCTAAAAGCTTTCATGTGAACACAGGCAGTAATGATCTCAGCCCAAACTTACCTGTACCCTCAGCTGTTCTGTTTGGACACTTCCTAGTTCTCCATTCTCTGGAGGGGGAGAAAATATGCTCTGGAGCTAAACTGAGAAAGTCATTTTAGACAGGTTAATTTAGAATCTGCTAGTGACTTACTTTGAGAGGTAACAATATTTAATGAAATACTATGTTAGAGATTTGAGGAGGGAAGGACAGTTACCCATGCTGTTTACAAAGAGCCTAGTGGGGAGTTCATCTAAAGGGTAAGAATTACATTTGCAAGCACTCTGTGCATAAGGCTGTCTCTCACATAAAGCCTTTCTTCATCTAAGTATTTTTACATTTCTGAGGGAATTATGACTGGTCTTTGCAATTCTTGCCTCTTCCCTTCTGTCCCTCTTCATTGCCACGTAACACAGCTCCATATCCCTGGATCTTACTTAAAGCTACATACATTGTGTACTTGCATAGGAGGTTTTTTACAGTATCTTGGATATATATTTATAGAGAATTTAGGGCCCATTTTCCAGGTCTGATTGAAAAATATGTCTTATTTATTCTGAATATACAAACATCCTCCAGGTACCATGCTGGTTCAGCCCTAATTCTTCTGACTTCCTAATGTAGTTCGGGTTTCATATGCAAATATCTTTGGGTTTTCTCCTGTTTCTCATGGATAACACATGGTAGAGCACTGGAATTGTTATCAGGGTGTTTCCTAGCATTTTAATGGTTTGGTTAATAGTTGAAAGGGAAGCATCTGGGGATTAAATGATAATCAGGTAGTAACAGTTTGGAGGTGCTACTGATTAGAACTTGGTTAAATTTGTATGAAAAGTCTCTTCATTCCTTGGTGCCTTTCCAGTTCTTTTAGTGGCAGATCAAGGAAAATGCACTGAATTCAGAAGTGCAGTGAAGGCTGCCTATGTAAGAAATGCAGAAAGAATATTTATTTCTTGCACAGAAAGAATATTTATTTTCCCAGGGAGGGAGGTCAGCACTGGAAGAGGTTATGGAATCTCCATCTCTGAGAGTTCGCAGGATGAAGTTGCATCTGACCTGATGTAGTGTTGATGATATCCAGGGGTTTCACTAAGTTACCTCCAGACAAGCCTTCCAATCAACATATCTCTGAGTCTAAGTAAGAACAGATAAAAGGGCTACTGGTATCAAGCGGGAAAGATCATCAGCTCACAGAGTCAAGAACTGCAGCTCTGGCTTAGAAACTAATGAGAACAGACGAGAAGCTATTCACAGCCATGCTATTATAATTGTAGGTTAAAAACAACGGGACTGGTCACCAGGACAGCTCCTCTCATCTTGTAATCCAAAGCCCTGAAGGTATGTATTTTGCTGCACTCACTTTCTGCCTCAGTGATGTTTATATTTTGGACTGAGAAAGTCATCCATAACCTGGATTTTCCATATTAGCAGATATTGCATCTGAAAATACAGTATTACATTGACTAGCTACAGTCAGAGTTTGGGTATACCTTTACCATTTTCCATGAAACACTTGCCAGTGCTGAAATTATTAACCCCAAAGGTGAAAATGCTCTCGGTGAAAATGCCCTCAGATGACTGTGGTAATCTTGTGATCTGTACAGCTGCTAGTGTTCAGGTCCTGTGCCTCTCCTGAACGCTAGCAGCATACTGAGGCTGAGTGCTACTACTGGATTTTACATGGAATTTAGGCAACTCCTAGGTGCAGCCCATTGCAAAACCTCTTTCTGAGAGGAGCCAATGAGAACAAGCTACAACTGCCTTGTGCAAATTTTTGCAATCTGCTATTGCGTGAACAGTTGGGAAGGTTGAAATCAGCACAAAAGAGCACTCTGGTTTTGCTCTGATTGTGCTTCCCTGTGTAAGGGCTAAGCATGTCTCTTTTGGGGGAAGTCTGTGTTTGATCTCCATTATGTAACTTCAGAGATTGCAATGCAATCCTGTGCAAAGCAGCTGTGTGGATTCACGGCAGTTCTCTTCCTACATTTCCCTGACACCGTGTACAGTTTCAGTGTAAAGAGCCAGGGAGCACAGCGTTGCGAGGTGGTGCCCAGCTTTTGCAAACAAAGGGGATGGAAGACTCTGTGCCACCTGCTCTGTCACTTGAACAAATGTTAGGCATAAAACAAGCTACAGACTGCTAACTGTGTTTTGGATGATAACTTTGTGAGCAGCAATTCCGTCGATTATCAAGGTCAGCTTTTTTGCTTTTGTTTTTCGAGTGAACCAGTCCCTCCGTTCCAAGCTCCTATAGGCAAGATGGTAAAGCAGCCAAGGATGTTAACTGCTTGGTGCCCTGAGAGTAAACAGCATTGCCGAGTTGCATGCTCTCATTCGGGGGCTGCCAGAGGTGTCCAGATGTTTCTGCGTTAAACAGGGTGGCACAACACCTCTGCAAGAACTGGCAGGCAAGAGTGTTTGCTTCTTGGCTTGGATTGAAAGCTTTTGAGTCGGCAATATCAGGAAAAGATTGCCACCTTCCGCAAACCAGAAAAAGCCTTGTTGTGTCCATACGTGAGGAAAACACTCTTCTGCTCGTTTTTTCCTGATTATTTTGTGGACAGTGGATTTGCTGAAATTACCAGTTAAGGAAACGGTGAATACCTCTGTGTTCCTTGCTGTAGTTGCACATTGAGTGTGGGGCTGAGTGGGAAAAGGAGTGGTCGTGGTAAACAGCTTGTTAGTCTCAAATAAATTATTCAGAACACAGGTTTGGATACAGATTGCAGGGAACGATAATGGAGATGGTTTTCTGAGTCTGTTCATGTTAGGGAGACATGGATTATGCTTTTCAGGAATTCACTTAAGTGCAATCAGTTTAGAATAACCTACCCTGGAAGTAATATTGCTGCCATCCAGCTAGTTTCTGTGGAACAGCATTCTCCTGCCTCCTGAAGCATTGGCATTGAAGATGGATAGATATGGAGATATTTATATTTTGGGCTGCCGATTTTTTTTTCTTTTTTTCTTTTTTTTCTTCAGGGAAATTCATTCTAACCACTAGAGAGGGGCATGTTTCAGTCGAGATATTTTTCTCCCCACCAGTGAAATAGTGGACCACATCAGCATCCGATTTGGGTGCGTCATGTGGTTTCTCATGTGATGCTGGTCTCACTGCGCTTTGGAGAGTGAGCCTTTGTGACTCTGCACTCTTGGACAGTAGCATCCAGCAACACAGGATACTTTGGGGAGGGAAAGGAAAAGAGACGGCCTCCCGAAAGAAAATCCCGAAAGCCCAGAAAAATAAAGTAACAACAATTTGTTTTAGTTATTATTTCTTCTTAACTGTTTTGGCTTTTATTTTTAATTCTGGGTCTTCCCTTTTCTCCGTTCCTGCAGGCATAAAGCTGCACCATTTGGAAGAAGCAAGACTCCCTTTCCTCACAGCTACGATGCTGCACCGCTTTTCACACTGCCTGCTTTTCCCCCATTTACCTGGGTGGCTGCTGCTCTTTCGGCTGCTGCTGGGGCTGCTGCAGTCTTGCTGCCTGCGCTTCACCCTGGCTTGGCTGACTTGAAACTCTCTCGTCTGCACAGTGCTAAGGAAGAGCAGCGATGGAGCCGCGTATTTTTTTTATTGGTTCTGGAAGCAAAGGGTTGCGATATGTGATGATTTTGGGGTTTTCTTTGGCGGGGGAGAGGGAGGAGAAAGGAAGGGTGTTAATCTAGGATAGGGTAGGTGAAAGCTTAAAGAAATATTATGTAGAGTAATCCAGTGCTCGACAAGGGCATCAGCAACAAGAATCCAGCCTCTGCTGCTCCAGAGGATTAACATGGGGAAGTCACAGTGCTGCAGTCGGGTTTCACCTCAGTGTTGTGCTGGAGATGGATAAATAAGGTATCGCTTGCATCTGCCTGTTAAGGCAAAGCCAAGGAAGAAGGAGAGAGCGAGCGAATGCAAATGCGAAGGAAGAAGAAATGCTACGTGCCGTTTGCCTGATTCTGTGGATTCTCATTGCAGAGAGGATGGCTTGATTAACAAAGCAATGTATGGATGGACTGTAAATCGACTGTAAATCGTAGCTTGAACACTCCTGGTGCAGTCAGGGAGTGAACTGATGAGTTAGGTGGCTGCAGGAATATCCCCAGGGAAAACAGCAGCCTCGCACTCTGTGTGTATATCTGTGTATGTACGTGCTTTTGTGTGTCTGTGTGAACATGTACAGAAATGAAAGAAAGACATTTCTGACCAATTTACGGAGGACGTTTGTCAGTTTACTGGGTCAGACTTGATTGCAGCTTGTATTTTCAGCTCTAGCTCTACATCCATTTCCTGACTGAGGTGGCACTTTGTGAAAACAGATGGTAGGCAGTATTCTTTTAAGAAATGTGAAAGCAGATCCTTTTTGCTTAACACCTTGAAGCACTGAGTCTTCTGCACTGTGCTGAGAGAAACCGTGGGGTTTCGTTTTCTCCATCTTAAAATCTCTATAAACACAGCTGTATTCAGTATGGTGAAAAATTCTATACTGTAAATAGAAATGTGATCAATCTAATCAAAATAAATGCATCCCAGATGAGTTCTAGACCAGCTGGCTACCACAGTCATCAGATGACTAAATCCTCAACTGAACATTTATATTCAGTGTTATACTTGCATCTTTTTCTTCTCACTCTTTTTTGTTAGATTTTTAAAATAATCTTCTAATTGAAAAGATTTCTTCATATATTAAGAAAAGGCAATGCTTGCATTTGGCAATTGATTTCTGTGAAATGTACCTGGGTGTATTTTCTATTGAGGAACCGGCTTGCGGTGGTTTCAGAGCAGGTAGACTTGTCACAGTACAGGCATATTTCATTCGGTAGGTAGCTCAGCTTGGTCATATCTGAACAGTGCAGAAACAGGGAAAACAAGCGCTGCACTCAGCTAGCAGGGCTTGGCATGGATTCTAGCAGCTGCCTACTGAGAAAGAAGGGTTTTTTTTCCTTTCCTTTTTTCCCTTTTATGCAAAGCCATAGACCATAATGTCATCCTAAAATGTGTATGAGGGGATTTCCCAATAGTCATGGTGATCTACCCTGCAAGACACCTGTCTGGTCCTTCCACTGTTTATTCCCCAGCCTACAAAGGCAGCCCTGTGTGTTGAATTGTATTTAGCCAGCTGTTGGATAACATTCTTGTGCTGGGGGCTAAGGAGTCTTATTACTCCCAAGCTGCAGTTTTCTGTTTGCTTAAAGAAAAATAACTTTGGCAATACAGCAGGCTCTGCAAAAGAGTATATGCCACTCCTATACCTTTCTGAATCTGTTGTACACTTCTAACTCGGGCATTTTAAAGCAAGCAAGGAGGGAGGAGGAGAGAATCTTAACAGCTTCAAAGCTGCACAGACGAGCAAAATGTCAGCACCTTGTAATTAGGAGCCCATGGTTGCATCAGTGACTGTATCCCTCCAAGAATGTGATGTGTGCCACAAAGTGAAGGAAGACTCTCATAACCTGGTTAACAAGCCTGGCTCAAACAAGAAGGAGCAAAATGGAATAATGAATCTGCTCTGTTCCTAATTCAGATGTGGATGGATTACATGCACAAGGTTTGCTGAATTCTGCAGCAGTGAAGACTGAGTTACAGCATGCATGCACCAAAAGTGCAAATCCTTCAGAAAAAAATGCAGATGAACAGTCTATCCTTGAAAATGTCTTTCCTAGGTTAGTCTTGTACAGGCAGCTGCATGACATGGAGGCATGCTCTGAAGGAAGAGACCGGTGAGCTGCACAAAGGTGTTTAAAAGGAAGGGTGCAATTAAACACAAATCAGGCCTGGTGAAATTCTGTTCTGGCATTGCAGATTTGATACTGAAATACCACCCCAGAGGAGACCGGCTGGGCTATGGTGTGGTTTATATTAAGGCTTCCCCGGTTAGGAGTGACGGGGGAGGGTCAGGGCTTCCTGCAGCATCTTGCAGCCATGCAGAAGTCCCCAGGGCTGTGGGAAGCAGGAGGGATGGATGCAGCTATGTGCTCTTAAAGACACATGCCCGCCAAGGGGTATTCTGACCTCTACAATTATTTTTAGGTCTGTGAAGGCAACTCGGCAGTGCTTAAGCAGTGAGATTGCAGGGGGTGTTTAATCTGCTGCGACTGGCCTTTCTCTCTGTCATGGCTGGGAGATGACTACAGGGCTTTTATCAATATCCCTCCACCACATCCAGCCTGCATGTCTGTCACTGTTCCCAAATACCAGTTACTGCAGGTTTGGTGTGGCTCCCTGTTCCCAGCAGAAGTCACTTGCAGTTCAGCTCTGTTGTAGCTGCTCTTTAATTTACCAGGATAGGTAGATTGTATTATGCAAACAGTGGGCGTGGGTGGTTTTTGGTTTGGTTTTGGTTTGGGGTGGTTTTTTTTTTTTTTTGGACTGTGAACACAAATTTGTAGGAGGAGGTGACTCTGTATATTAGACCAATAGCTCTTTGAATTGTGTGTAGTATAATTTAAATATACTTACTTTAATTAATGGAAGGTTACAAAAGCTGGCATTGTGTGGGGCTGTTTAATTTACATCTTAGGTTTAGTCAATGAGCATAACCTGCCTGATTAGAAAAGTGTATTCTGCACAGCCAACAGGGTGGAAGGCATTATTTTGTTTATGTTAGTTCAAACAGCTGGTCATTAATGCAGGCCCCATCTCCAGAGTGAAGTGCTAGTGGACATGAATGGCTGCCTGATTAATGCTGCCCCTCAACGGGTCCTTCATCCTGCAGCGATGCTCACAGCAGAATAATGCAGCAGGATTTGATTGCGCTCTAACAGGGTAGTATGTCATTGTGTCACCCAGCAATCGAGGTTATTATGGGGTAGGGCAGACAGACGGGACAGTGGGGTTACTAGACCGTGGCATTTTTAGAAATGCAGGGCTGACCTACTTAGAGTTATTCTTGCTGGCTGGCAGCTGCCTGGTGCGGGGCTCCCCCGGATAGGCTGCGGCTGTTGCTAGGGGGAATTAGCATGAATTTTTCCACATACAGACTCAGTGATTGAATGATAAAAGCTGACTGGAATTAAAGAGATTCGGTTCAGTATTATGCAGATTAATCTCTCTCATTTTTTTCTCTCTCTGTCAAATGCATAAAAAGGAGCAGAAAACAGTTTGTTTCCATTTATTTTTGACCTCTTTTTTTTTCCAGGGGAGGGCAGAAATGTTGAGAATTTTTGGTGATAATTTAATATTTAGGCCATTGAAATGATATGATAGTGGGCAAGCACCTTTAATGTATGGAAGATTAAAATGCTGCCTCTCTGGAATGGAATGAAATGAATCTATTTTGTGTTCTGGCCAGGCTGCCACCTCTTTCTATTTGAAGCCATGTCAGATTCCTTCGTCTGGAAAGGGGAAACATATACCAGGTTTTATTGCATAACATTACTCTTAGCTATTTTTAGCTATCTGTACTTCAGAAAATTAGTCCTGTTTCTGCTGGTGGATGAAATTAACTCCCAGGCTGTGCCTCATGTATGTGGAGACAGATGCTCAGGGTAGCTGTAGTGTTGTGTGTCATGTTCATCTGAAAAGGTGTTTACATACTGCTGGCTTATCAGCACTGCATACCTAGCAGAGTACTGATGTAATGTAATCAGATCAATTAGAGAACCTCTTCTGGATTTCAGAGTATTTTTCAGGCTCTGGTCTGAAGCTGGATTCTCTAGATGACTTCTTTTATTTATCTACGTCTGCCTAAAACAGTGTTATCTTTTCACAGAACTCTGTGCTCCCTTAGGAAGCTAATAAAAACAATAATCAGTGAAGAATCCTTTGATGTAATTATGAATATTTCCTTTGTTATTATCACTAATTATAGAAGATCTTTGTTTAAACCGCTATTTCCCTCTGTGTGATCTTTTACCATGAAAAGAAGTTCCAAATTAGTGCTATTAATTTTAAGTTAAATTTTTATGGCAACGCATCATAATATTGCTCTCGATGAAGTGGGAATTTTCAAAATAAGAGACAGTGGGGGATGGGATAGAAGCACCCATATGTCTTTGGAATCACAAAATAAGAATGTGGGTTGGTGCTGAAAATTAGTGAACTCATTTTTGTCTGAAACAGTTTAATTTTAAACATTTGGATGAATGAGATACCTTTTACAGGGGTGTGAGCAGCTTGCACATCTGAGGTACCTTTTAGAGGAGTGTGAGCTGCCTGTGCATGTGTCTGGACAGCCAGCTGCCTCCCTGGAACCAGAGCTGTCCTGCCTTGGCCCCTGGAATTTATTGTGAAGGTATAAAGAAAAAGAAAGGGGAAATGGAGACATGAATTTGAATGCTTTTTGTGGCTGAGGCAAAGCATTCAGTTCCTATGGAGTTGAGTTTCCTATGTCTCTTTCCTGGCATTGATTCATTACTGAAACTCGCACCACTTCCTTCTCTGCTCCTTCCTGGCAGTCTAATGGAGTGACAGACTTTTAGAGAAGTGAAAGTGAAGAGGGGCACTGTTTATCCCTGGTAATTGTGCTTGCCTTGTCTGTCCTTGGAGGTGACTCCAGAAAGTTTTGGTCCCTCTTCCCTCAGAAATATTCTCTTGATCAAAATCTGATGTCCTGCTCCACTTTCCTGCAGGATGCTAGACAACGGACACCCTTTGCCTACAATTGTCTCTTGAGGTTCTTGCCCTTGTTGGTTGTAGCCAGTTGTAGTTTCATTCAGTTCACCTGGGGTATTAACTGACTTGGGCTTCAGCAAACCAAAATAAGTTTGCAAAACTACATTAATGCAGAACCCCATTTTCCAGGGAAAAAAATTATCATCTTACTTTGGTATATTTGTGGTATAAAAGAGTGAGTTCAAAGATAAAGCATATATTCCCTGGAAAAGAGTTGTGTCCTTGCTGTTTATCTGGGATTTCAACACAGTGACTGTTAATAACAAATTTCAAATCAGACAGTTTAACAAACCATCAAGTGACATATTAAATGTAAAAAATGTAGTGCACTAGAAATTGTATTCAGCACAAAGTTAACCCACTGAAAGTCCCTTCAGTTAAAATTCTTCTAAACAAATTAATTTGTTAATGATGTGATCATAACACTTTGAGCATGTGGAGTTAATGAAACAAACCCAAAATCTGCCCTCTGTGTTTGTGTACAATGCATAGGAAATAGGACACCGGAGTAGTTAGAAATATATGTTCGCATTGAAAATACTGTCAGTTGGGCACATTATTTTGAAAAAAACATGTTAATTACTTTCTGATTATCTCCTCTGAGGTTTCTATTCTTTGTACAACTTACACCTCCTACCTTGAAGTTTCTTACCTACAAAAGATTGTGTTGTGTTTTTCAACATTCTTGTACCATGACCTCTCCTGTGAGCTATGAAAGATCTATTATGCTGAGTTTCATGCTCTAGGGTGGCTAAGTGAATGCTGATTTACTGGGAGCATATGCAGGCAATAATTTCCCCCTCCCCCCCATCAAAATACTCAGAATCCTGCCTCCATTTGCAGCTGTGAGGTGGCTGCCCTGCTTGGTGTATTCCTGACTTCAAAGTCTTGGCCAGTCATGGATTTGCTGAGCATTTTGTGATTATATGGAAACTTTCTGTTTTCTGAAAATGATCAGAGGATATGGGATATAGAGAAACTCATCTAGATTCCCATGCCACAAGGAGTGAGTTGACTCCCAGCCTTCACCTCCTGCAGGGCCATACAGATCAGTTCTTCTGCAGCAAATGTGTTTCAATTCTGATTTCAAACCAAAAGTACAAGGAATTGTCTCATATTTCTTAAAAGACTGGCAGTTAGCACATTCTTTTTAGTGCAATGCAGTGGAGAATACAAATGTTTTACAAATTAAAATAATCCTTACAAGATTTTTTTCTGTGATCCATTAACATCTAAACAAATTCTGTAACAAATGCTCCTGTAACAGCCAGGAGCAGCGTTATTGTGGCTCCCACATTCCTGCTTTCCCTGCACCCATGCACGTGTGTGCCTGTGCACTCAGAATTGCTGCATCCATGTAGTGCGTGGGTGTGTATACAAGACACAAGCATAACTTACACAAACATAGCACTGAAGCACATAGCCTGTAATCACAGTTGTCTCAGTGTAGCACCAAAACCTGTGCCTCTAGATATATGATGCTGCTTTGTTTGTGTTGAAAAGTGTCTTGACATTAAATGTAGGCAGTTCTGGTGTGTAGCACCAGCCATTGTGTTAATGCTGTCATCCCATACAACACTAGCAATGACAAAAAATAACATCATAATGTGTGATAGAAGGATAACAAGAAGGATAAGAAAAAGGATAGTGTGGTGAAAAATGGGTTGTACCTAGATAGCTGTGTTTCAGAGCCACTCGTGCCTTTTGTAGCCATGTAAAATGAAATGTATTATGGGCTGTTTAAGACAGAGGGAGATACTTTATTTTATCCCTAATTCTTCCCTCCTGCTCTTAGGCCACACCTACTTCAAAAGTGAATCCAGACTCAGATCTTGACAGAGATCATGACCCTGTTGAAACCAATGGCTGTTTTATTCTGGAATTCAGTTGGGCCAGGCTTTCATCTCTGGTATTTTCTCCTGAACATGTCTTTTTTCTATACTGTTCCTCCAAAGTGTAGTGTTTCTATTTCTACCTTTTTTTCCCCTCTCTGTTCCTCTGAAAATTCTTTGAAAGCTTACTTTTTTTTGTTGAGCAATATACTATAAATTTGCTCGAGTAGGAGAAAATGTGGGGAAATATCACTTCACTGCTGAGCTAGTAAAGTTGGATTGCAGTGAGTCTATAATTATGTTTTTCTGAATACTTCTGCTTTCATCATAAAATGTCTTTAGTTTATAATGAAATGGAACAGGCAGTGAACAAAACAAATATGCCAAGGAGAACCCAGTCTCTTAAAAGGCTGCAGAAACTCGGGTAATGAGATGGCGGGTGTCTTGACCTACAAAGCTAGGGCTCTTAGAAATGTCAAGGGAGGCAAAACGAAACAATTTCAAACAAGAAATGCTTTCTAGCTCTCTAGCCACTTGTGCTGTTATCATCATTAAAGTTAACAGTGAATTAATTTATCTTTTTTTTCTTTTTGACACTTTAGTGTTGCATAAACAGTACTCACACTGATATTCAAAGAAGATATTCATTTAGAGGTAGGTATACCATAATTATATGGGTTTGCCCATGCTTTCCTTGTTATATACAGACACAGTAATTAGACTCTTTTGAGGTCAAAATGGTTTTGATATTTCAAAGTTGGAGACATTTGAAATAATGGCACTGATCAGAGGACATTTGAGATAGTTTGTCTATTTTATCTGCAGAAAACATGCAGAATGGGGGAGGTGGTGCATGGTGCTGCAGACTTGGTTTGGTTATGACTGAAACAAATGGCTGATGGATCTTGATGTAAATCTCCTGCTCATGGCCTCTAGAGATGGCAATAGATTATAGATCTCAGCTGCAATTCTTGCATGTATGCTTTAATACACTTTTACGCTGTTTTAGCTGAAATAATTTTGTTGGCGTGTCATCTCCAGCAGCTCTTCATGTTACTCCTTTAAAACTAAAACCTACAATCCTTTAAAACTGCAGATGAGATTACGAGTTCAAGTGTTTTTTTCTTCCCGTTGCAATGGCTGGTAAGATTATATACCTTTGTGAGTTTTATGAATGCATGTTTTTTATAAAGAAACAGAACTTCCAGCACACTTCAGTATCATTTTTGCTGTGTTACAGCCAGTGAATCTTCTTTCCATCAAGTGTTTTATGTTAGCAGCCAGGGAATCACACACTTGCCTTCAAATTCAACTTTGGTTCCTTGGCATGATACGAAGTCTTTTGTGATTTTTGTGATTGTGAAGAGATGCTTGCAAACATCAAAAATAACCTCCTCTGGTGCCTATATTTGTATTATCTGTTCACGTTTTGTATGAGTTTAGCTGAACATGAGACATGAAGGTTAAACACTGCCCTCTGAAATGTTTTCCCTTGTTTTATGAGAATAATCCCTTTTGTTTTAGAAGCAAGTCAGTGACAGGCCAAGGAGCCCAAACGAACAGATAATGTTTGATTTCACAAACCAGGTATTCATGTTATGATGCATTCCTAAGAAGCAGGACAGGGGTCCTAATGCTGTGCAGATCAACTTTGTTGTGTGTTTTCAAACAGTAGATCATCTGAAATCAGAGTTGTAATGCCAAGTGAAATCCTGGCCCTGGTGGAGCCATTGGAGAGCTGGGCTGACTGGGGCACTCCCACTTCAAAGAGAGTTTCCAAAGTTTCAAGTACTTGCCAGCATTTTGTTCCTTTCTTTGCTCAGCCCAACCGATGCTGTTTTCAGCTACATGGCAACTGTGAAGAGAGGTAATGCCCTCTGTTTATTTCAGCTCTCCCCCATAAACCTTGGCTTCTTGTTACCCTTAGGTGTTGGAAAACGCAGTTTTCCAGCAAAACTCATGCTAACTGAGCAGGGCTGAGCAAGGCTTTAGCATGGTCAGGCCTCAGTAAAATTCCAACAAGCTGCAGTGGTTTGTTTGCCTGAGAATGTTCTGTGGGAAGAATGCCATGAGAAAGATTAGGAGTCAGGAGTGTTATGAGAAAAGAATAAGGGAGTTAGCAGGAGGATCCCTGAATGTGTGAGAACAGCTGCAGGTGTGTGTGTGTATCTATAATTAGAAATGTCTGTAACAGTATATAAGTCTCTCGTTTGGTGAAATAAAATGGAGCTTACTTTATATCTCATATTGAGACTGCCTGTGAGTTCCCTCTCGCCGTTTCTCTTTAAATGGTGACTCCGACGTGATACGGAGCTAGCAGGATTTAGAACCGACGACTACGGACCCTGACAGAGGAGTTTTACGACCCTGCCCAGAGAGCGACGAGACCGGAGAGGCACCGGAGCAGCGCCGGGGGGCTATGAAAGCCTGGGCTGAAAAAGACCCGCTTCCGGATGGGCTAATACTCGGAAAGGCTGCACAAACTCTGGCAACTGCGAGCTTCAATAAAGTGCTTAGACGGTGTTGACCAGGACCCTGAAAAACAAACTCTGGCAACTTGCGAGCTTCAATACAGTGCTTAGACGGTGTTGACCAGGACCCCGAAAACCAGCTGGACCAAAAATGGAATCAGATGTAGCCCAAATTTTATTGTTATGCTTTTTAGAAAAGCACGAACTCAGTAGCCTGTTATATTTGGCTGGCCTGATGGCAGTAGGACAAGCTTATGGATTTTTTAGAAATCCTATTACAGTATTCAGTGTAACAGAATGGTTGAATTACGGAGCTGTTTTGCTTTTGGACTGTGATAAAATAGCAAGAAAGCTTGGCAAACCATGGAGTAAAGTTGTAGCCTGCTTACAAATACATGCCACAAAGCAAAACCTTGCGTGGCTCACGGCACAGGACATAACAGCTGCATGGAGCAGAGAGAAACCTATGAGTTACTGTGCTGTTTTTGCTATGCGGGGAACTTCGGCAGCCGCGCAGCCAGGGAAGCCCCCCCCGCCGGGAAGGGGGGGGGAAGAGAGAGCACGCCGTGCCGCTGCTGGTAGCCGAGAATACAAAGTTACTCGATTGGATGAAAAATCTGTTCCTGTTAGAACGAGCTGAGATATCGCGGGTAAAGAAACAGAGTAACCAGAAATCATCCCGATGTTACCGATGCCGGAGTGGGGGACGCATGCAGAAAAACTGTAGCAGAAAAGGTTGGTGTTCCCGCTGTAACAGAGATACTCACAGTACAGAAGCTTGCAAAAACAAAAAGAACAAACAGAAAGTGACCAGTGACCCAGGAGCAGCGGCGGCCCCTACCCTGCAGCACGCCACACAAAGGAGACCTGTGGCGGAAGTTGCCCCAACCGTGGTTTCCGGTCAAATGACGGCGAAAGCGGAAGTCCCAGAGGATGCCCCCGGTGGGCGGAGCCGCGAGCCATCCACGCCTCCTTCACTGCCCCAACTGTGACGTCTGTGGTGAAACTCTAAACTCTACTCCTCCCCAAGGATGAGGAAATGATTGACAGCTTCAGCAGCGAACCAGAACTAACCAACAGCGTTGCCAGCAGAAACAGTCTGAGCAGAATGGAGCAGATCGGCTCTTCCTTCAGCCTGGCTGCACTGACACCGAGACCAAAACCTATTTCCAGCGTTTTACTAATAAAGAAGCATTGTAACAAGATATTATCCTGATAAAAAAATGATAACACCTTGAATACTAAAAGCCTTAAACGAAAATTGAATTTTGCTAAAGCATTTGTGTGTATGTGTGAGTATTGTAGGCCTACTGAGAGTGTGTTGAGTGCTTTAATGTGTAGATGAAGCATGACTGATGAGAGTGTGATTTTGCTTTCTTGAGAGTTTTAATGTGTGAATGAAAACCTGTGAGTGAAGTTATACTGAATAGTTTGAATTACCTGTTAAGTATCTTTAGTTAAGCATAGATTCTGTTAAAGTTAAGTAATAGTGAATTTAAATTCTATTAAGTTGTAAGTTCTGTTAAAGTTAAAATTCTGTTAAGTAATACTAAGTGATGTTAATCTTAAATTCTGTTAAGTTTTAAATCTTGTTAGAGTTAAGTTGTTAAGGTAATATCAATTTTGAATTCCATTATAGTTAAGTCCAATTTGTTAGTTTAAAATAAGATTTATTAAGATTAAGTTTTATTCATTTTTAGTGATATTAATTTTAAGTTTTAAATTTGTTAGTTTATATTATTATTCACAAAAGCTTTGCAGTTTTATCTTTCTTAGTTAAAGTCAAGTAATAATATCTACTATTTTCAAATATTTCATCTCACCTTATATAGCTATCTACAAAAATAGTAACATGTTAAGATACTCTCCTTATTGATATTAATCAAAGCTTGTTTATAAGATGTTCTAAGAAAACCCTTCCACTTAGCACCTGAGCTCTGGCCAAGCTTTGGTTCTAACTGGCTGGGAAACATGCCATGAGTCTCAAAGTATTCTGCATCAAAATGTGATCAATTAATTTTCATTTACCAAATTGAGTTTATAAAAGCTAAACCTTCTTCCAAGTAAACTTAGGGTCCTTGTCCGGAAAAGGTTCTCTAAGTTTTACCTGTGAAGTGAATGTTTTCAGTAATGATAATTCCTAGACCATGGCAACATATCTGAATAATTAATGAAATTTCCTTAGGTAAATTTATAGCAATTCTAATAATAACGATTACTTATAGCAAAGCAAATTAATCTGACAACAGACAATGTCTGTTCTCACAAGCGAAACGGGGGACTTAGGTATCCTGAGTGTCTCATACTAGCGTGGACATTAATAGGAGTCTGAAGCATGCAAAACAAAAATCAGAAGGTGGCTAGGATTTTGGAGCAGCAGTGCTGTGTAGTTGAAGATTTATGGATGGATTGGACATTTCTGTTGCAGAGAATGTTAAAAGAAATGCAAGGCAGTCAGAAGTTTTGGCTGTATTCCTTTGTTGCATAATGATGGAGACCAATAAATTCAGTTAAAGCTCTGAAATTTTTTCACTCCATGGGTCTACAACTAGAAAAAACCCCCCCTCTGTTCATCCACTAGATTCAGTTCTGCACAGGCCCCTCAGAGTTTACATCTTAGGTTGTCACACCTATTACATGCAAATATTTTTAAACATTTGGTTCATCTTGTCATTGAGCCATAAGGGCTTAACATCCGTGCTGACTTTTATGAGGTCTGTGATTACTGCTGGATTCTGGATGGCACCCATACCTTCCTGATAGGCACTAGTTTATAATATAATGTAAGCCTGCACATAGGCATTTTCTTAGAAAGGATGAAATGGCTTTTTGTCACTCCTTAATCCTACGTCAAAGGGTAGAAAATGCAAGTTTTTTTTTACCCTGTGTGCTGGATGGACATCAGAGACTCCTCTCTCTTTGGGTCTCACAATCCTGCTTTGAAATGTCTTTTACAGAGATGAAAAGGGTGTAGTTGCAGCTTTAAACTCATGAACTTTCCATGTTACTGAAATAAATAGTTCTCCCTTTTATTTTGTGGTTCACGTTGAGATAATACACAGAAGCAAAAAAAATATGGATGTCTTCTATTTTATTGTTTCCTTACGTCCCACTCCCCCCCATCCTTAACTTATTTTTGGGGTCTGGAAAGAAAAGCACACTGAAAAGCCCCATTGCTGTGTATTGATGTGTGAAATTGAAGGAGTTGCTCATTCTTATGATCCAGACACTGTGCCCTTTGACAGGGTTAACATTAAATGAAATATACTGGAAAACATGCACCTAAGTATGAAAAATTCCTTGAATTCAGGGTGTGTTCATACAAAGTGAAGTTTCTACAGTGTGGAAATCATTAAACCTGATCCAGAAAAAATGTGAGGTGCCCCAGCCATTGAGATGTGAATCTCTTTAATCCACACAAGCATTAGAAAAATCTGAAACATGTGAAAGTTCAAAAGCTGCAAAGCCATTACATGACTTCTTATTAATTTCTCAAATATTGTAACTTTCTACTGAACTGTGAAAAGACTTTTTCTTGTATTTTTTTTCTTTTTATAAGCAATAGATCAGTCACTCACTAATACGTTACTGCACGTTGTGAATCTGAAAGTTTCACTTGGTTATATCTACTTGGATATAAATTTTTGATTTATTTTAGACCATTTTATGTAGCATTTCAATGGTTGGTAACTTGCAGCTATTCAGCAGTTGCTGTTAGGGAGGGGGAAAAGGGCAAGACTGAGTTCAATTTTTAATTTTTTTTTAACATCCCAAACAATTTCACAGTGCATTTAGAGGTAACTTTAATGACTAGACGTAACTTTGCATGATATGTATGCGTGCTAATTAAAAACCAAACCAAACGAAAGTCTAACAAAACCAAAGCAACAAAATACTTTCTTTTCATCTTAACTTTACATCTCTGATGTCCACCAAGAGGACCTTCAAATCTGGTGAAACCTTACTTCAGAGAAGAGAGTAAATTACTGTTTGCAAAAGGACAGACTTAGTTGGAAACAGAAATGCTGAGCCTAAGGATTTCCCACTACCAAAAACATCATAAAGTGCACATATGTCTAATTCCAAGGGCCAGAGTATTCATGCCTGGTCCCAGGCTGTCGCCCTGCTGCTGCGGTAGCCAAACCTCCTGCAGAGGCCTGGGCAGTCTAACAGATCTGGCTTTCCCTCTATGGGAGTATTCATTTGTTTTGCATCTGCAGTTGTAACATTAGGCTCATTTTTGATCCTTTTGGCCTTTCTGTGGTCAGTTATACAGCCCTAAAGATTTCAAATAGTTGTCTCCCACTTGGGGGTGCTTTAGGCTGTTTGCTTAAATGGAGTACTTGTTGAGAAAAAGCTGCTGGGGAATGGAGGGAGTCCCATATGTCTAATGTTTTTTTTCTAGGAGCTGCCAGGGATGTCCTGTTACACTACAGTGTCTGAAACAATAATAGATGTTCACATATAGGATAGCAGGCTTTCTTTAGGGTAAAAAAGAATAGAAAGTGTCACATTGAGTCATCAGTTAAAAATGAACCACAAATTTTTGTCAGCAAAACTCCTGCAAGAAGACAGTGTAATTGCTAAAACCAGTTGGAGTTGTATTTTAAGATGTAAGGCAACTGTGGAACTTGACAAAGAGAGTCCTCTCCCCACAAAAAAAATCAAAAAGACAGGGAGAGGCCTGTTTTCCACACAAAAATAGTTGGCAACCTGACTTTCATCAACTTGCCAAAAGAGGTGTCAGAGGGGCTGAGGTAATCCACCAATTTCTGAGGTGGTAAAGCAGAAAGGTGCAAGTGGGCTAGAGGTGGGGGCAACTGCAGGAGAAGAAGGAAAGGTCAGCTGAGAACTCTGGGATCTGTGGAGGAGATCACATTCTCAAGCAATATTCATCATTTAGAATTATAAAACCTAAGTAAAACAAATGTCTCAAACCTGTGCCAAGACCCAAAGAGTTTGAAGGTAAACATTAGATAAGAATTAGCTGTATTCAGTCTGTCCTTTGCTGCCAAGGCCTCACAGCACAACAAAGGATTATTGATCTAAAAGGTCATGTAGAAGAGGGCAGGGTTTGAAGAAACTGAATTAAAAAAAAAAAATCCCAAATGAGACAAATGCAAAAATAGTAACTCAGAGATGAATGGAGTTCTGTACATCAGGCATTTCTCACATGCATTCATTTGTCTGCAGTGATACAGTGAATATCTGTAATTTTCTTGGTTTGCAGTGACAACCCCCTATAGTCTCCAGATCTTGAATTTGTGAGTAATTACATGAATCCCTCTAAATAAAGTGGGGAAAGTAACAAAAGAAAATGCAGTGCTGCACTTGGGTTTTCCACTTGGTGCTCTTCTACTCTACAAATCTTGCACAGATACTTTAGGCTGTTCACATGTGAAATGGTAGCCAGTGGTGACTGACTTGTTATTGAGGTATTTAGGATGCACATGACAGCAGCAGCAGCAGCTGCTAAGGGATATTATATTATATTAAAAAGGTGCTGTTATCTGGATCTTCTTTACCAGAAAGGTTTTTCCCTTCCTGGAGGTTACATGGTAAAGGGGAATAATTCTTTGTTGCTGGGATCTGCAAGTTGTCAGCCTCTCATATCCTGAAAAATATTAATAAAGGGCAATTTACTTATGTGAGTGCTGATGGAAAAAAGGCTTTAAAATACAAGAGATTCTAGTGTTATCTGCAGATGGCAATCTGCTATGTGTGTTTGTATTTTGGGGGGCAAGCGGAAAAAGAGCATTCCGTGTGAATGACAAGTGCCAATCTCATAATGTCATATTACCATTGTGGATGAATAAAGAAAAAGGCCCATTATATTATAGCTAACTAGAAAGCAACTTAACAAAGAAATACAGTGTTTTTAGTGAGAGGAGGGATAGACTTGTGGTTAGGACATAGGAGTTGCTGATTCAAATTTTGGCTCTGAAAGAGACTTCCTTGGTGGCTTTGGGCGACTCACATACTGCCACGCTGCAAAATGGGAGTAGCACCCAAACTGGAGAGAGATCTCCTAGAGAGATTCCATCCCATTTCAGCACTCAAATGGGAACCCAGGTGGAGAGATGTTGAAGATGTTGCAAAAAGATCTTTTGAAAATGTGCAATAAAAGTAGTAGCTACAGGCTTTGGACACTTTTTTTCTTCTTGTTTCTTTTCTATTTTCCTCCTTCCCCCCATTCACCTCCCCTCCCCTTTTTTTTTTTTCTTCTTCTCTTTTTCCTATGAAAGTCTGTCTCTGATGCTGGTTATTGAGCATTTGAGAATCTGATCCTTGACCTCCCTTGGGATTCTGACTCAGTCATTTTAGGGCCTGGTTTCCCTGCTGAAAATAGAGATAATGCTTTCTTTATCGTACTGCCTGCTAGTTTTGTCTGTTTAGACAATGAAGCACTGGGGAGAGGGATTGCCTTCTACAACATACAGGTATTTCACCCAAATCTTTGAGGAGGATTGAAAGAAATGGGAACTTCAGGCATTAGTGGGATGAAAAGAAGCACACAAATGTTGGTAAAAGCAGCCATTTTGATTTTTAATCAGTGATGACCTCAATTCAGTAGTATTAAAGACTGGTTTTGCTTGTTATAGAAAGGGAAGACAATTTGGGTCAGAGCCAGGATTTCTTCAAGACTTGGGAATATTGAGATTGAAACTTGTGGGCTGAGCACATCTCTAACCAGAGTTAGATTAGAGTCTGTGTTGAAGTATGTTTTCAATTATATTCTGTTAGAAAAGTAATGCTGAAATTTATCTTAAGTTGTCACAGTGCTTCAAAGCATGGGCTTTTCCTCCCTCTAAGTCCTTGAACAGATGCAGGATGTGTTGAGGCAAAACTGTTTCCAATTAAGTTGATGCATTCTGTTCTTTAATGTTTTGGGACTTTAAGTTAAAGAAAAATCCTGTAGCCAGAGTTCAGAAGGATGATTCAGATAAATTTGCCTGGAAAGCAGTCATTTGCCTGAGTTTCTGTGGCTGTACCCTGTCGGGTCACCAGGGTAACACATAACCATGAACTTCACTGACATTTTGCTGACTAACATTGGCTGGAGGTCCAGCTCTTCTCTGTGGCAGGTCACTGAATGTAAACGAAGGACTTGAAGCATCTGGGTTAAGGGAAATAATAATAGCAAATTTCTCTGTTGATTGCTTGTGCTGTTAATTTTTGCTGCAATAAATGTGACTTGTCTAGCTCAACAAGTTTTTGGAGTTCCAAGGGTTTTCCCCTGACTATCTGAAGCATTGCTCTTCATTACCCGCCATTTTGTGGAGTGCGATGCTGAAAACTTCTATTGTGCTGAAGATTAAAAAGAGATTAAGGGGGTGTAATGGGCTTTTCAGGTAAGTGTACGTGTAGACACAGCTCATTAATTGTTCAGGTTCAGTTCTCCAGCTCAATACAAATACTTGCATGTGTACATTTGATGTTCTTATTTGTCAATTCTTGGAGCTGCCTCTGCAGGTATCCCTGAACAACCTGCTCTAGTAGTCTTCTGTATATTCTCTCTTCATGCATGCTGCTGCCATTCCTGCAACCTGCTGGGCAAAGAATTCCCTGCTGAACCCTAGCTAGCCAGGTTATGCCAGAACTTCATTTTACTCACTGATGTCCAGTGCTTTGCCGTGCTCAATTCTGTTTTTCCTCCAGGACAAATTTAGGACCACTCAGAATACCTACTCAAGATGGCTTTTGCAAAGGTTAAATATATGTGGAAATGATGGTGAAAATAAATCCCTGCATTTTCATGTACTAAATGAAGAATGAAACTCTTGTGACATATGAAAAAATGGTCAGTTTCTTACTTTGGTCACTATCCTGTTGCAAGAGTATGTGCAACTGACAGTCAGTGCTGAGTGAATTTTGGATTTTTAAAAATTTGATGAAAACATTTTGTTTTGTTCTTTTTTGTTTTTACTCTTTAAGAGTTAGGTGTATTGTGGATAAAGATGGTACTGAGGAAATTCTAATGTTGTCCTCTTGGTTGGAGGAAGTTTGTGCAGGTATTCAGTAATGTGTTAACCATTCATAGGAAGATATAACAAAAATTCTTCATAAATTACTGAGTAGTTTGGTTGAAGATCAGAAAGTTTCTTCAGCTTCTCTTCACAAATATAATCTTATCTGTGTGACCCTGCAAAGTCTTTTCACCATTACTGCAATCTGTCAGTGTGTGCAGTGACAGGGGTTGTAAGAAGATAAAAGCTTGGATTTCAGTTTCCTACTTGTTTTTGATGTGTTTAACACATGTCTTAAAAAATCAGGTAACTTAGAAGTTTAAGTATCAAGTTGGTAGTAAATGTGAAGCTGCTTACACTTGATTCTCTCAAAACTAGAACAATTTACTTTGGGATTCTTAAAAGATCAGTTTGAAATCTGGTACCTGAAAATACAAGAAAATATCTAACATATTAAGCCTCACTGTAATTCAGAATGGTTTCTTTCTCTAGTCTTGAAGAGGCACGTCAAACCTCTCTTCCATCTAAAATTTTAGTTGCAAGCTGTTTTAAATAAACTTCCTGGACACAGAAGATACTGGAACTTTGATGTATTTTGATATATGCACCATGGGATAATTGGACTGTTTCTGAATGATATTTGGTTGTATTATCCATGACAAGTATGCTGTTTCCCTTGTCTGTGTTTATAATCTTAGCAGGTGTTTTTATCATAGAAAGAGGATATGCTTTTCTCTTAGTATAAACAAGAAAACCCAAGAAAAATAACCCCAATTTGACATGGGTCCCCTTAGAACTTTGGGAAATATTATGTGTGCCCTCATAATGAGGGGTAAAAAAAGACATTAATTTTGCTTAGGGAAAAATGTGGAATATTAGATCTCATTCTGCAAATCTGGGCTCTGGACTGTGATGCCTAGGAGGGTGCAAATTTTATGTTCTGTGTAGAACTGCATACTGGTCACCACTTTGAATTAATTGTTGACCAGCTAGGTGTGTCCTGGCCACTTTCTAAACCATAACAGAAATCTGTTTCAGTGTGGTGTCAAGCTGGGGCTGTTTGAATGACCAGATTTTAAAAAAAAGAAAGAAAAGAATTTAAACCTATAAAATGACAGAGTAGCAAAATCATTTGCCATACATGAATGAGTGGCCATCTTGAAAAGAATGAAGGAATCTTCCAAACCAGTGAAACAAAGATATTTTTATTTAAAGTCTAGCATATATTAAAGAGTTTAATTGACATGCCTTATTATTTACTCTGAGAATCTATTCTGAAATTATTGTGTTGCTCCTGTCAATTTACTAGTTTCCTCCAGACAAAGGACTTAATGACTTTCACAGCAAACACTATGCATTGCCCGATAGATGCCTCATGGAGGAGTGCAACATGTTTACATCATCCTTTCCTGCCTACAGGCCTTAAAACTTATTTAGAGGAGAAACCACAGCTGCTTTTTTTCCCAAAGAGCATCAGTGTTTTTATGCCTGGCTATGTGACTCAGCTCTGGCACCAGTGACCTAGATCCTCGCCGTAATGGGCATTATCTCAGCAGTCACAGCGCAGTCATTCGAGTGCTTCAGTTTTGCACAACTGAGACCAAATACAGAGAGATGATACAGTAGCAAGCAGATCCCTAATAGTCAGAACTGCTGTGCTGTGTTGACATATGGCTTGTGAGAGACAGTTTAAATATTATCAGTGGCTTTTCAAGTTTTGAGTAAATAGGTCATAATGTAAGTGGTAGGGATGAGATAGTGAAGTTGTGGATTTTGCAATTGCTTAGCTTATATGAGCAACAATTGACATTTATATATAATAAGAAAAAAGATAACTAAAACATTACAGACATGCTGCCTGGTCTCTCCTTTGACAGAAGGATAGCATTTTGATCCATTCCTTGTTGGCTGGCATCATACACTTTTGCTCACCTGCTGATTGCTGCTTACAGTGCTTATTCAATCTCAAGATAATTTTGACAGAAAAGTGTGTTTGTTGTGACAAAAGCACACTTGCACAAGGCATCTGTGGCCAACACAATATTAGTATGAGTGTGAACATTGTTGCTGACTTCAAGTGTAGCCAGAAAACACTGACTGGCATGTTGTCCCCCAGTGAGCTATTCAGGTTCCCAAAGTTACTTATGCACCTGAAAAACTTCAATGGCTCAGGGAATAAACTAATTTATTTTCTTTCTTTCATCCTTTCTTTCTTCCCTTTCCCTCTCTACCCTCCATCTTGCTTTCCAAGGAATGTATATTGACTTTTTGTCCTAGATTGTCACTGAGACAATGATAAACAGAATGTCAGTGTGGCATTGTTTTGTAAAGGTCAGATTTTTTTATATCGTTTTTCTAACTGCTGCTCTCGGGTTTTGATCATTTAGGCTAAATACTTTCAGAGGTAGCATCTTAACATTTTAAGGTGCTTGAATAGTTGTATCAGTTCAGGAACTTATAAATAATTATTATCTTGCATTAAAAAATGCCTACCCTTTGACTGAGTTAGGACTGCATCTAAAGGACTAAAAATAGATCCATCAGTGCCTAAGGGCTTTAAGTTGAGTATTTACATGAATTCATGGATGAGTTTACTTGGAAAACATTGACTGGCACTGGAAAACAGAAGCTGGACAAAATTATCAGCAAATCCTCTCAGCAAAGTAGATCTGTTGACTGTCAGCTGCCCTAGATTTTAGAGTGCAAAACCACTCAGATGGTTGCTGAGCATCAGTGGCTCAGAGAGTTGGGGAAATTAGCCTCTGGTTGTGAGCATAATTGGATTCCATTTGGAGAACTTTCAAACTTTTAATATTTTAAATATTTGAGTGAAGGAAAAGTGGTTTGTTTTCACTGCTGTATCTGACCCGCTGGAGGGTATTTTCATTTTCTGGTTTTAATGCCTGACTCTCCTCAGAGGATCTTAGCATACATGCTGCTTTATAAAGGACACATTTTGTTATCCTTACTGAAGGACCTACCTCCATCCACCTCTTTCCTTTTTAGATACCCTGTAAGTTGGGCAATAAAAACTGATACAGTGACAGCAGGGACTCCAAATTTAGAAACAGATATTACCTCCAAACATGCCAAAAGCACATGTCCTGCTTCAACAGCCCTCCTTTTTATCATAGGTAAGGTTTCAGTAAGGTTTGAGTATCAGAAAAGTAAAACCAGGATTGTTAAAAAAAAAAAAGCCATAAAAACTCCCACTACTTCCTCTTGAGGTTCTTTAATGTTTCCTACACGTCTATAGAGGGCTTGTATTTGCAGCACAAAGTCTATTTTCCTCTCAGATATAGGGCTAAAAAAGGTTTTATTCTTTTGTTTTTAACCTTCTAAAGTGAGTTAGTGGGAGATCTCTCTTTCTTCTATACCCCAAACCAATATAGATAATAATTCTCATTCTCTTTGATTGTAATTTCCAGTACTTCATAAATAGCTGTTAATGATCCTTCAGTCCTATATTTGCATGGACCACTACCCATTCCCCATAAACTCCAAAGGATGTCTGTCAGGACACACATATTAATTAGGCAGAATGGTGTAAGCTTTGTCTCCAGATACACCAAGGCCAGTTAGTCATACAATATTACGTAACTAAACTTTATAAGTTAAAAGAATATTCTCAATCATTTATGCTCAGAAAAAGAGAGGGTTTAAATACGAAGGTGAATTAGATTTCCTGAGATCCAGAACTGAAACATTCCACTTAGAAGTAACACAAATTCCTGCAATTAATAATTTAACTGAAAAGGCTCATATCCATGTGGATGTGCATGCATGTGTATGCATCTTTATCTATCTCTGCATTTCCTAGAAGCTGGTTTAGGTGTTTAGACTGGAACAAATCTGACTGTTAGAGAGCTCCTCTGTGTTTAGTGGGGCATTGCATGGCCGCAAATTATAGTCAAAAAAGGTAAGACAAATCAGCACTTTGTTGATAACAAAAGAATTCAGATTTGATGTGACACATACAGGCAGAAGAGCTGCATCCATTTGGGTGTTGGTGAAGCTATAAAATTCAGAGCACAATGTACTCCAAGGGAGAAGGAAAAAAAACTAACTTGCACGCATAATGTTCACAATGATAAGTGGGGGATTGAGAAGGAAATATAAAGGAGAGAACTATGGAAAAGGTTTATGGTGCTCAAAAAGGATTTAAATGGATGTTCAGAATAATACATTTTTCTAGTTACACAGTATAAACAGCAGAGGGAATTTTGAAAATTGGGTCCTAGGTATGTCGAAACTATTCCTGATTACTTTGATGTAATTCATGCTATGTGGCCTAAATGAGGCTGTGATCGATATGCAGCCTGTGTCAGAAGGAGAGCTTTAATTATGTATATCTGATTAAAAGCTACTGCATTGTAACAATGAAAATAACTAAAACATCAGTTAAAAATGTAATGAATAATTTTTAAGTGCTGAAGATGTCAGGGTTAATTATTTGATTTTAAGGTCGAATTCCAAGTACACTCTATCATTCATATTCCCATTTTATGGAGAATTTGTTGAAAAAAATCAGAGAGGGGAGGAAATATGAGGGGAGAAAATTGGTGTTTCCAACAGATCCCATAAAATTGTGCACTTTTTTCCTACTTGAAATTAATCTTCCTTGATGTATAAGACGTATTAAATTTTATTTCTAGACTTATCACACTCTACTTCCAGTGTAAAATTTTACATTCAGTATTCTCTCCAGACCTACATGAATACATTTCTCTTTACCCATCTCCATACATAGGACAATTAATAATGATTAGACTGACAGGGCATCAATGTTTGCTCAGCAAGAGCACTCATTCCCCCTAAACTCTTTCTTTCCTTTGTATCATTGTGGCTAGCACAGGTTTTTCCCATGAGAACTCTTCTTGTGTTTTATAAATAAAGATAAAGTTTGGATGTTATTGGAACAGTGTCCCAGAACTTGGACAGTGCAGGCCTGGCCAATCAGGCCTGGGGGAAGGCTTCTGACCGACCAATCTGGGTGACTTTTGAGAACTCTATATACGTGATGAAATCAAAACAATAAAGGTCATTCCTTCTTGCCACTGAGAACTGATGCATTCATTACTCTGCTAGCTGCTCAACAGCGACATATCATCTTCCCTCTTGTGCAAGGTAAGCACCTTTTCTAAAACTAAGTAAGTTCTGTGAACAGTTTTGAGGAGAGTTTTGCTTCAATTTAATATTTTGATTTGAAATTAAAGGGTGTTTCTTCAGTCAAATTTCTTTTTCTTCGCAAGAATAGGTGAAGATTCCCCTGATCAATGTTTTTGAGGCAGACTGACTTGGTGATGAAGCTGCTGATGTCATAGAAAAAGTGCCTGTTGGCAGAAATGCACCGAAGCTATTCTTTCAAAACTCTACATGCACCTTAACTTCTGTAGATAAAACCAAGCTTTTCCAATGTTGCTAGATTCAAGAAAAATGAGGTGATTTTATTTCTTTTTGGTCAAATAAATGAAATATGCTCTTATACATATCTCAGTGAAGGTAAGTTGCTGTTTTTAGCAAAGATTTCACTAATATTAATAGAAACCTAAAGAAGAATTTGTGCTATTTTTAACATTGAGCCAAATTCCTTTCTGACTGTCCTCTGGAATCATTTTTGCTGCTTTTGCACCTCATTCCCCATTCCTGATTGCTATCAGATAGGCAATTCCTCCTTTTTTTCCCTACATACCCTTTAATCGTTACCAATGCAAGTTAAAGCCCTTTTAAGCAGACTTTTCTCTCTAATTCTTCCAGCCAAGGTCTAAGGTAAAAAAAAAAAAAGAAATAATTTTTATTACCACAATAACAAGTTGTGGTATTCACTGCAGCTGGAAATTTTGAAAAACCAAAGTTTAAGCATTTTAAAGTAAGAATATCCAGGTTTGTAGGGAACAGGCCCACAGCAATGTTCAATGTAATGGTTGCATCACTATTCACTCCAGAATGTTTAACACCTCTTACCTACAGAGAACCTGAGAATAAGAGTGCTGCCTGTCTCTAATGGCCTTTTCCTGATCATCTCCCACTTATCATTTTTAACAATATGACAGCCCAGACAGCTGTTTAGAGTAGACTAATACTTCAGCCCCTGTTCAAAGCTTTCCTTCTCCCCTCAAGGCCCAAACTTGCCTGCTCTAATTGCATTGCCAGTGTCCAGTTTGGACTGGAAGTTTTTTATGGCAGAGGTAATATCTCCTTTTTAATGTCTACCTTGGATGTAAAGTTGAGGGCATAGATAATCATAACACTAGATACAAGGAAAAGAACAGTTCTGGCCTCATGTATGTGAGAAGCAGGATTCCTTCTCTGACATTTATGGTTTACATCAGTGGTTGTCCATGATAAATATTGTTGGAGTGATTTCCAATTTTTATCAAGGTAGACAGAAATGGAGGAACAGTCCGAGATGCTTTTCTTATGTAGATGACTTTTTGAAGTCTAATGGTTAATTCTGGAATGGGAAGTGGTTTCTGCAGCTTAGATAATACCAAGTGGAACTTGGGTGATTTTTTTGCCTTTAACGTATGATTAGATGGATATGTTCAGTGTCTCAAAAATAGAGAAGAAAGAAAGGGTCTATCAACAAACTCAAGGACTGCAGCCCGGAAAATTCTTATTTTTAATCTGTTCTGTTGATAACAGAATGTCTTATCGGTAGAGAGCAAAAGCAAAATTATGAATGCTTGTTTTACTGGAATACTTTTAAATAAACCAATATAGTATTAATTTGTCTAAGCAGTAATTATGATGTGCTAACATATTAGAGTATGCATGCATTTCAGGATGACCACTCATGGACATTATCTGAAGGGCTGACAGGTTAATATTGCAGAGTGACTGAACTGAGAATGGTTTCATTGTAGTTGTTGCAGCTCAGTGTACAGGACTGGCTATAGGTTCAAGTGGAGGACAGGAGGAAGACAACTTGGTAAACTGCACATTAGACAACTGATATATAAAGGATATACAGGAGGGCAACCATGCAGGAGAACTGCTGAAATTAGCCTTCAAACAGGGACCCCTTAAATGTCAGGGGAGGTTATGGACGTGGGTGTTGGTGGTACTAGTACAGCATGTTCAACTGTCTCCAGCTCCTGATGGCAGTATCTTACCTGTGAGATGTGGAAAATGACTCCATCAGCCATGTGCTTGTAGCACAGTGACTTGCAACCCACCGAGCCGCCACACCTTTGTAAGTGAGAAGTATCATTAAATGTGGTGAGCCAATTTTCCTCTTATAGATTCTTGGAGCAGCAGCTACAAATTCTGTTCTTGTGTAGCATGGGTGTGCAAATGGGTGTGCACTCTTTAACACCAAATATATCTATGCTTACCAAAGGCTGTATAAAAATTTGGGGTTTTTGACTGAGAAGTCATTTGCAGAACTTCTACCTGGATTACTTCAAAGAATAGAGCTGTCACTAATGAAATATTTTGTAAAAGCAAGTGTAAATTGCACCCTTTTGCAAGAGTCTGCTGGGTAATAGCAGAAACAGAACAATAGAAATGAGGCAGACCAGTGAGAGGAAGCAAACATAAATCTAACACGCTGAATTCTAGTGAGACAAGAGTAGCTTGCAGTATGAATGCTTCTCCTATTTTATTTCCTGTCTTATTCCCCCATTTTCCCCATTATTCTATAGGGAATCCCATTACTGATTTAGATCAGTAGCAAACTTCCCAAGGTATTTGTGCTGCTGTGTAACATCTTTTGTCAGCAGTATGGATGATGGGATTGAGTGCAATCTCTGCAAGTGTGCTGATAACAAGAAGCTATTGACATTCTGTGGGGAAGAGATGCCATCCAGAGGCACCTTGGCAGGCTTTTGAGAGGTGGGTCTTTGCAAACCTCATGAAGTTCAACAAGGCCAAGGAATAGCTCTCAAAGTGTTTGCAAGGTCCTTGGGTTGGGGCAATCCCAAGTGCAAGTACAGGCTGGGAGGAGAACAGATTGAGAACATCCCTGAGAAGGACTTGGGGGTGTTGGTTGATGAGAAGCTCAACATGACCTGAGCTTCCAGCTCAAAAAGCAAAGCCTCTCCTGGGCTACACCAAAAGCAGTGTGGCCAGCAGATCAAGGGAGACAATCCTCCCAGAATACTCTGCTCTTGTGGACCCTACCTGGAGTGCTGGGTTCATCTCTTCGGCCCCCAAAGGACCTGTTGGAGTCCAGACGAGGGCCACAAGGATAATCAGAGGTCTGGAGCACCTCTCCTAGAAGAAAGGCTAAGAAAGTTGGGGGTCTTCAGCCTGGAGAAGAGAAGGCTCCAGGGAGACCTTATAGCAGCTTCCCAGTGCCTAAAATGAACAGGTCTACAAGAAACATAGAGAGGGACTTTTAACAAGAGCATGTTGTGACAGGACAAGTAAATGAAGGAACAGCTCTCAAAGTGTTCACAAGCTGTAGAAAAACTGTATATGATAGTGCATATGGCTTGAGGAATTAATGGTAGGTTTTCAGACAATATTGGTTCACAATTCCACTGCTGGAAAGTCTAAGTTTGATTTTTGCTGCTTAGAATTATTTTGAAATAAAGATGCTGTTAGGAATACTTCTTGCACAAGAGTCCTGAAGAATGAATTTCATCCATTCTAAATGTCATAGAAAATCAGTTTCTGTCTTTTTTCTGTCCTCAAAAATTCCTGGTTTCCTGGTAACTCTTAGTTTATTCTTTTAATCACTTCACACCATGGAGAGCTGATGGGTAGGGGTCTAGAATATTTCCCCATCCCCATGGGCACTTTCACCGTGCAGCTGTTGATCATGTGAACATATTCATGTTTCCCTTACAGCTGACACCCTGCAAATGTCTGGCATGCCTGGAGATGGCAAACATGTTCAGAGCAAAAGGAGCTTTATTCTTGTAGGGATGGCATGTCAGTTTTCAGGAGGGCTAGGGAATTTGAAGTGAAAATAAGGATTTCCTCAATTGCCTTAAAACAATAAAAAGTAACTGCTTTGCGCTGAGGTATGGGTCTAGGAATACAGACAACAGAAAACCAAATAAGTTTCTTTATTTTTATTCTCTTAGAAGCAAAGGATTTCAGAGCAATAAAGCTAAATGTTTCACAGATTTAAGATTTTTATATTGTCTCACCTCACTTTTTTTTTTTTTTTTGGTAAGAGATGCCTCTTTAAAACTCTCTTTTGCTGTGAAGTTTATTAAAATTTTGACAGCTGTCAGACTATGGATGTGCTGAGAATGCTGCCTATCACACTGACCAACTGTGTCACTGCTTCTTTGTTCTTCCATCTGTCTGTCTTTTTCTGTTTGTCATTTTCTGTCCCACTCTATTACTATAAGTGCTTTTCAGACAAGCATCATTTTTGCAAGGTGTTTTGTACAACACCTACACAATTGCTCCTGATGCATGTCATCCACTTGTATTTTTTCTATTTATTCCGTTCCCTTTTCTAGCTAAAAAAATCCTGCAAGGTAAAAAGACATCAACCCCCTGCAAAACCAAATATATTAAATCTCTTATGAATAAATTTGACAAGAGTCTAAACTGTTTAAAGCAGCATCTCCGAGGCATTAACTTCTGTCAGTGCTTGATTCTTCACTTAAGCAGAGCTCACGCCTTTATGCAAGGATTGAACAATCCAGTCAAATAATTAACTATGCCTTCTGTCATTTTTTTGAACCCTTTCATTTGAGGGTGCATGAATGCTTCCCTCTGTAACCTAGTGAACCTAATATATGACAGTGAATTGTCATTTGAGCTAATCTAACCATATTATTTTGTCTGTTTAAGGAAATAAGGCTACAAGGACATTTATTGCATATCAAATTATTCAGGTCTTTTGTCTCCAGTGAACCTCATTTTAACAAAAATCTGATAAAGGAATAAATATGTAATGATGAGTAAAATAATGTGTACTGGATATAGATGACATTTCTAATTCTAATGTCAATGGACTTAGTACCAGAAGACAGACAGTTATGCTTCTGTATTCTACATTGCATAAAGCACCTGACAGAAATGTTAGGTTTATATGCCAGCAAAGTGGACATCTGTGTTCAAAGTTAAACCTTAAAACACATATCTGGTCCCACAATCTTCTTTTCATTTGATGATACATGATCCGTCACCACCACTGAACTAGTGATCTTTCTCCATTTTTTTCAACAGGAAGGATTCAGTCTACTGTTGCCTTTCTGCTTTGCTGAAGCCCATCCTTTTCGGTACTTCTCACACCAGTACTCTCTCCTGCTGCTCCAGACAGTGAGATAGCTGACTGCTTCGTAATTGCACCATCTACCTCCTTGAATCTTGAAGATGTGTCATCCTTCCTACTGCCTCTCTGTGGGTGTATTCTTATCCTGTCCTAATGAGGCTATTCAAGATCAGATGAGCCTTAATATTTGGGAATAGTATTTTCTAGAGTCATATCAGGCACATAGGTACACGGACAAGTGGATTGCTTCTCCAGTGGATGTCTTGTCCTCAGAGCTACTGTCTTGGAAATAGTCCTTGATATTTCAAGCAGTATTTCTCCATTTCCTGGACATATTCTATTTGCCAGATACAACCAGCTTCAGAATGGCCAGTTTCTAAGCACTCTGGCATGCTGTAGGACCCTAAAAACATAGGGAAATGGATTTTCTCCATTTGCAAAAGTTTGTATTTTGCTAAAATATTTGTTAAAAAACCCAAACCAAACCCACAAAGAAACCAAATCCTACCACTCCCAGCTCCCATCAACTTTCAGTATTAGAAACAAAGTACAATTCTTCTCTTAAATCGTGGGAAATTTTACATTTCTTTATTGTGGGTAGAAGTTTTAGAGAGGGAGGGAAAGGAATGGCAGAGGGATGTCAATCTCTGAATAAAAAATCCTCTTTCATATATAAAAAATATTGAGAATGAAACTAATACATTTTACAAAGTCACTATGAAGCAGAAAGAACAACTGCAAAGTCAATCTGTAAAATATTAATAGTGACTGTTTTGTTTAATTTTGATTAAATTTCTTTTAATCAACAGCATGATGGAAGTATAAAAAAAAAAGATTTTACTGCAAATACTAACATGTTAGGACTGATCTGTCTGTTGCTTGGAAGACTGTAAAAACCCAAATGTATAATTTGGTATTTCACTGTGAAATTCATACATACCTTTTTACATATTTTATAAGCAAATATATATTTATACCTTTATATATATATATATATATGTATATGTATATATAAGCATGAACTCTAGTTTGTATGTCCAATCCCACTTTTCTTAAATCATGTCATAGCTTTGAGGGAAAAAAATGTGGACAACTGAGATTTGGAGGCTTGAACAAGTCAGTAATAATGAGACAGTTTAATATTGTGCATTAATGAACTAGAATAAAAATAAATGTCTACTAAATAATAATAAAAAATAAACATCATCAAGTCCCACTCACACACCAGTGCATGAAAGTGAATGAAGCAGAGAGGACAGCAGTGCCCACAATGACATCCAGTAAGATGGTACTGCTTCACACTACATTCTGTCTCTGAGAAGTCATTTGATAACATTATGATTCAGTATCATAGTCATTCCTTTCTGTACATTACCACAGAAAGCTTTAAAAGCAATTATTTTGTGTTTCTTTCTGTCCACTTTATACTCTATTTTGTATTAGCGAGGATAGAATATTTTATACAGAATCATCAGGGAAAGGGCTATTTTTCTTTAAGGAGTTGGTCAGGTTGTCCAGGATTTTTTGTGTTCACAGAAACAGCACTTCTCTGCTTGTGTCTGCATGAGATGAACTACATTGTGCATCCTTGTCTTCACCTTCACGTGGGGTTGTTACCTTCGCCTCCCTCTGCCACTAACTTCAAGGCACATGCTGTCTCATATCCACATGCATTCTGTCATGACTCATTCTTTGAATAAAACCCATATTTGGAAGATGGGAAGTCAAGGGCTGGACTGAATTCTGTAGATACACATAGAGGAGGCAATCTTGCAGATTTCCCCCTTCCTGCATTCGAATAGTGGTTATAGGAAGCAGCTGCCTTGATTCCTTCCATTTGTGCAAGTCTGTGATTAGAGACATCTTGTAGGCAGTGCTGCATTCAGTTCTAACTTCATGGGAGCAGATTCTATCTACTGCAGCAGGTGTAACATGGATTCAGCAACAGGACTATGAAGTAGCTTGGATTGACTGCAGCTGGGTACTCCAAAATTAGGAACACTGTAAGAGATGTAACTTTGCCTCCAAAATTTCTCCATTTTCCCTCTGGGTCTACTGTGGTGAGATTTGCTGCTCGCTGGAAGAATTTGAATTAATCTCAGGGCATGGTGCTTTTATTTGTGTGTCCTCTGGAAAAGACCATTAAACCCTTCTAATGAAATGAGTGCATATCAGTATTTTCACACAAAGACATTTCTTGAAGAGGTGCGTTTGGCATTTGAACTGCTGCTTAGGAAACCTCTTCAATATCTGCAAAGAACTGTACAGACATCTGTGGAGTCAAGAACTGAATTTTCACAATTTGAACCTGGAGTTTCTTGATTAATATGTATTTCAGTAGAAAAGAAATCTGCAGTGGCTGGCCCTCAATGACTGTGTTTTTCAAGGCTTGGTTTGCAGATCACCTAAACTTGCTTTTGCCTTGGCTTGCTCTTATGTGAGAGAATGGTTATCTTTGCACTATGGTTATGAAATTCCTTTGTAGACTGCTCTTCTGTGACAAGTTAATATTGTTGCCACTAGCCCAAAGGAGTGGCACAAGTTGAATCCAATGCTAGTGTGTGGTGGGTATCAAGATGGAGGACAATTTCAGAGCAGAACGTCATGTAGGTTGTGCTAGCAACAGTATACATCAGATTTCTTTGTAACTTTGCTGTGAACCTCCAGGGGAGCTACACAATATTTGGGTTATCTGTAGAGTACATTGAGAGACAGAATATTAACTATTCTGAGGGAAGAATTCTGATCCCCACTTTACTCTGGCTGCACTGGCAAAGTTCTTTCTTCCCATGAGTCATCTACTCTACACTACACCAATTTTTACTTAGCAGTTTGTGGCCTGGTCTCTGCTGCTGAGACCTGTGACACAGTTAGCTGGTACAAGGCAATTTGGGATGCAATGAACAAAACTTTCCTGTTTTCTCTTTTCATGAAAGGTCACTGTCACTGCCAATAATGTTCTCCTCTGTATTTTTTATACGCATGAATATCAAGTACTTACACTGGCATTCTCTGGAATTAAAATATGGTGTTGATTGTTTATGCCATATTACGTTAGCCATCCCACTGAGGTCAACAGGAGTATTCACACAAGGAAGGAATTCAGGTCTGAGCCTTTGTTTCCTGTAGCATTCTTCTTTTAACCAAATGAAAATATTACTGTGCTTAGATTATGTTCCGTTGCAGCTGAGAGGTGATTGTTTGTCTTTCAGATTCCATTCACATGACTATTTTTTCATGAGTGATATAGGTTAATTTATCCTACATGCTCTCACGACTATGTCATGTGAAAAGTAATAGCCAAATTTCCACAGCCAAACATCTGACACAAAAAGCATATGACGATCACACACACACATGCTTAAAAATCCAAGAAATCACACCTCCGTAGTCGCTCATATCTTTCCCTTTCACTGTTTGTGTTGGTTTACTTTCACTAAATACAACTGCAGATCTTTGGCCTGTTTCACATGCCAAATAAGGGTAAGAACCCTCAATACAGGAACTCAGTTTTCAAATGTAAATGAGGCAGATACCTAAATCTCAACAGTTTCTTTATATAATATATATCTTTGAACTGCCAGAGTATGCAGGTGTCTGTTCAAAGGGTAACTTGTACATACAATGACTGATTTATGACAATTAAACAATTCATGTGAGGAAACTAAAATAAGTTTAGCCCATGCACTTTGGCATGTACATGCTTTGCCAGGGTAATTGATGGAATGAATATTGAATATCTCATCTAAGGATGTTAAAATACAGAACTGCTAAAAGTCACTAAAGCAAAGGATTTTATATTTTTATTAAACTGACATAGTTTTGCTAGATTCTGACTTTTATTCTGTGTGCTGTCTTGCTCAAACCAAATATAATAGAAAAACTAGATTTTTATGGTTTTTTTATTACACTGCAAATGCTGGGAAATTTTTAATGAGCTAGAGTTTAGATTTGGAAGTATTTAACTACTCCATTTCCATCTGAATTAACATATAATACCATCTTTAATTCTGTATTTATCACAGGAAATTTTTTGCTTGAAAGATACACTTTTGGGAATATATTAATTGTCCTGTGCCATAATATCACTTCTGAAAGGATTAAGTCTTTAAATATTAGAGTTCAGTAGGACTGCTCTTAATCTTTGCTGTAATAATAAATACTGAATGTCAGACCTTTTCAAAGATCCAAATTGGAAACGTCATTTATCTGACTAAAATGAGTGGAAGCTCCACATGTGTACATATGAAAGTGGGGAATTGTTATCCCAAATATAGCTTGCAAAGATAATTGGAAAGGATTAATTTACTTCATGTGGCTTTCAGGGAGATGAATAGTCCACTGTTTCCCAGGAAACAGAGAATCTGGAAGCCTTTTGCTGGTGCAGAATTGTCTTCAAAGTTTGCATTCTCAAGTATTTTTAGGTGTACCTGTCCTTGAAGAAGTGATTCAACCCAAAACCTCAGGTTTTCCCTGTTGGAAGCTTCATATTGCTCCAGCCTTCTAATATGAAATTTTGAATATTAAAATTTTTTGTCACTTGGTTTACAATATTTTTGGAACAGAATTTCTTTAAATAAGTTTTGCATGTGTGTGTGTATATATATACATGTATAAATATAGATACACACCAAGTTTTTGAAGACTTCCTCAATAGAATTAGGCCATGTTATGGTTGGTTCAGATATGTTCTAGAAGGTACAGTTTCAGTCAGAGAGGCTCAGACAGAGAGGCTTTTTTCAGTCCTGTGTGGGAAGCTGGTTAATCAAGTTTCTGTACTCTTCATCTGCACCCACAGCTCTACCTGAGTTGCATTTTCCTTGCTTAGATTCCTCCTACTTGTGTAAAGCCTCTGGTTCAGCAGTCTAACATTGACCTATTTGACCATAGTTATTTCCTTTCAACTGCACGGCAGTTCCATAAAGGTACTGTGCAAGCAATGGCCTTTCCAGGGAATTGCCAGCTGGAGAGCAGCTGACATGAACCTTCTAGGAAAGCTGTGATATGGTGTAATATCCACATTCACCTGCAGCCATCAATTTTAAGGTGTTGTCTCTGAAAAGCAGAGGGGATTGAGCGGATGTGCTGTGAAGGAATTAATGGAATATCCACTTTAATGCTCTCCTGAGAATGAAGGCATGGTCTGCAGAAATCCAGCCTGACCAGTGTGCTAATGCTGTGGTGTTGTGTCAGCTGGACCTGAGGTGAGACTTTGCAGAGTCTCTGTGGTCCGCTGTGTGTGACTCTGCTTAGTGCCCTCTCAGCAAAGAGCTCCTCTAGAAACAAAATCTCCAGGACCTGTATTTAGACATGTAGCTTCATGGGGCAAACTGTTCGTCTCTAGGGTTGCAAGGATATCAAATGATGTGGGAACATCTACTGGTCTAGTTGATACTAAGGTGCAGCATTCAACTTTTACAGATGCAGATCAGATCTGCATTTCTCCCTCTATTATCTCTGCATGGGAATCGGCTTGAATGTAGAGAGTAGGTTGCTTATCAGCTGATATGGTGAAACATGGAGTCAGCCTCAGCTGCAGACTCAAGAAACCATGAAATAGATGAGTTTCATAGTTTTGTGAGGCAGTATAAAAAAAAAAGTGGCAGCTACCCAAGAGTGGCTATAGGACTGTGAAAGAAAGTCTTTCCACCTATGAAACATCTGCAAAACATCAGTAGGTGATTTTTAAAATGTTCTTCAGTAGGAAAAGATAATTTGGATAGTATGCTAATTTATTTAATTACTTAAGTACTATTTTTCAAATGCTGTCATGTATGATATTTACTCTGTTTTAGTTGTGTAGACTTCTTAGTCAATGTGTTTTTGTATTGCAGAGCCCTATCTTGAGCTGAAAGCTCAAGAATTAAAAAAATGTATCTTTTCACTCATTAAACCCAGGAGGTTGTTAGGCAACCGATTTTGAGGAAATACAGGTAACTTTGTTTAGAAAATCTTAGGTGATGCAAAGCCTACACTCATTCACAAAAATGGCTACACAGAGAATGAGAAATGCCTCAGATCCTCAGAAATTCGTATCACCGAGTACTAGTCATACTCCAGGCCCGTGTTTTACTGTGCCATCAGCAAACCACAGTATGTATTCTGTGGAAAGTTGACTGCTGCCTATTGTTCACTGTAGGGGCTGCAGCAGTTCCTTTGCTCCTGTGCCCACTCCTGGTCTTCTCCTCTCGAGCGCCGCTTCACAAGGGTGGACACTGCACTTCCATGTTTGTTGTCAATGCGCGTGACTAAAGTGGCATTTTCATATTTCAGTGCAGTTGAGGCCCCTTAAATCAGAGGGTTGAAAGTGTGAGAGAGAGATATGTTATTCCCTAATGGCTTATTACTATCCCATTTGCAATTCAGATCAGCTCTAAATTGACTGAAATTTTTAAACACATAGCAGGCAGTTTAAACTAATGATTGTCTGGAGGTTCACATCTGACACGAGCTAAGCTTCTGCTCAAAACAAATTGCAAATAATTCCTTTCTTAGAGTCAAAATGTCACTTTTTTACACGGTGCATTGTTGCCAGATTTTGTCAGTTACATGAAAAGAAAAGCCACACCAAACCCCACAAAAAACCTGCTGAACGTTCTGAATTAGACAGCGGGGTGGCACTGGGGTTGCTCCCTGCCCTCCTTATTTACAATAATGTATATGTGTGCACGGATCCCTGTAGCCTGATGGAAAATCCTTCCCCCTCCTCCAACTCCCAACACCCCTCAGCCTGCACCACATGGCTGGAAGGCAACGGGACACCTGAGCTTCCAAACAACCCTCCCAGAGAGCGGGATGCCGTGGCCGCCAACCTCTTTGTCCCCATAGCTGCCAGGGTGAATCTCTGACTCCCCTTCATCCCAGACATTCTATCTTGGTCCTCCTTCCTCTTGTCAGCTTGCCTAGGCCCACATGGCCACAGTCCTGAACGTGGGGGTGCCACGGGTGGCTGTGGTGTTGGAGGGACAATGAGCACTGCACAGAGCAGGCACCACCTTCCCTGATAGACAGTGCTGAGCCTTGTGGTCTCCAACGAAAAATGCCCATTGCTGGCACAGAGCTGCAGAGATGCCTTTTCTTCAAACCCTGGAGATGTAGTAAAATGGGCTTAATCCTTCATTGTTTCGATTTTTCAGCATCTTGCAATGGCTGCTTAAAACAGTATTTCAGGGTTTGAATTTAATTCCATCAGGACTTCAAAGTCCATAGGTTTGATGATGATAAAAAGGGAAGCTCTTTAAAAATATCCAGTGGGGTGGAAGTGGTGTGTTCAGTTTGTGATTGAAATTGAGTTTCCCTTGAAAGAAATAACCCATCTGAAAGGACTTGCTGGAGAAATCTTAATAACTTGCAACCCCATATAACTAAATGAAAATAGAGAAGTATCTGCTAATTTCTAAAGAGGAAGAGCTTCTCTAGAGAGAGAAAAAATCCACTTTTCTCTGATGGAATCCTTGAGTATTTCTGCTTTGTAGATGATAGATAAAGGGATAAGGTTTGGACAGTGTCTTTTTTACCCACAGTGTTATTGGATCAGTTATGTTTGTTGGACGTTACTTGAAAGTCTGTATTACTTAGCTGTATTGCAGCTATTTTTGGACTCAAAGAAACAGGTTTGTTTTTCAAAAATTATGACAATAAACTCTCTTATGTTCATCAAGCTACTTGTTCAGTTGCTATTCATCTTTTCATCTTGAACTGTGTATTGTTATAGTTTGTACAACATTGCATTTCTCAAAAGCTTTTGTGTAGCACATGGTCATACTTAATGTTTTCTCAGCCTCTTTTCCTGCTGAGAAATATTTCTTGAAATGTTGTTAAAATGGTGGTTTGATACAAATTTTCTCCTGAGAGAAGGTATAGTGAAATGACATTCTTCTTATCTACTAAAATTGTAATTTCACTGAAAATTTTCTTTTTTTTTCTGAAAAATGTGAACCCAGAGTGGGTTTCAGTCTGTACATGGAAGGAAATCCTGAAACAGCATTTGACTGGCTTGATTAAGAATGTCTTTGTATCTGTGAGGAAGTTAAAAGTGAAACCAAATGAAAGGACTTTGCTAAATGTCAACTTTCCTACTACATGTTCATTGCATGTAAAAAATTGCATTTCATGTTTGTTTGTTGTTTTTTTTTAACTGAAAGGAGATGGTAAATATAAAAAAACCCCATTTCTTAAGATGTTCTTAACTTCGTGATCTTTTTGGGAATAGCTACCTGCTTGCAACTAGCTCTAGGAAAGAGGTGCATATGCATTACATTTTCCTTATGCCTTCAGTATGTACAGTTGGAATGTGATATACTTTACATTTAACAAAAAACAGCAACAACAAAGAAAAGGATCAGATTACAGATTATGTATATGGATTAGTATAAAATAAGTTTCTCCTTTCAAAATAACCTTATGAGTGCCACTTCCTTCCACTATATAAATCTATTTTCTTGAAGAGTAAATTTAAATGAAGTTTGCCCAGCTGCAATTAAGTATATGTAATAGAAGTATTGCTGATTGATTTTAAAGTTTGAACTCAAACAAAATTGTCTTTCATCTCTGAGGCATGAAAAACCATTTTTCATCTTTTGATTTGCTGGGGGGAAGGAATGGCATCCAGTGAGACCCTGATAGGCTTGAGGAATGAACCTACGCAAACTTCAGGAGGTTCAAGAAGTCCAAGTGCGAGGTCCTGCTCCTGGGTCAGGGCAATCCTCAGCATCGATCCAGCCTGGGGGACGAATGGATTTAGGGCAGCACTGTATAGAAGGACTTGCGGATACTTGTGGTTTAAAAAATTGAATATGAGCTGGCAATGTGTACTTGTAACCCAGGAAGTCGTTCACAATCTGTATCAAAAGAACTTTGGCCACCAGGTCAAGAGAGGTGATTCTGTCCATTCTACTCTGCTCTTGTGAGATGCCACCTGGAGGACTGTGACAAGTTTTCAGGTGCCCAGTAGAAGTACTGATAGAGCCAACCCAAAACAGGGTCACAAAAATGATCTGGTGGCTGGAGCACCTCTCCTATGAAGAAAGGCTGTGAAGGTTGGGGATGTTAAGCCTGAAGAACACAAGGCTCCAGGGAGAACTTGTTGCCTCATTTCAGTATATAAACGGGGTGTCTTGTCCTGTAGTGACAAGGGACAACAGTTTTAGACTGAAAGAGGGTAGATTTAGATTAAATAAAAGGAGGAAATTTTTTAAAAATAGGGTGGTGAAATGCTGAAATGTTGCTCAGAGAAGCCATAGATGCTCTGTTATCACAAGTGTTCAAGGTCAGGTTGAATGGAACATTGAGCAATCTGATCTAGACAATGTCCCAGTCCACTGTAGGGGGGTTTGATGATCTTTAAGGTCTCTTCCAACCTGGAGCATTTATGCTTCTATGATTCAGTGAATGCTTTGGAAGTGTTTCTTGACCATTTCTCTAAAATGTGTGGTACATGTTCAAGACTGTAGCACTACCATTCTACAGCTTTGCTCTGCTCTTTGGCCCCAGTCAGATTTATGCCATGACAATAAAATATATATTACCCTTAATTTAGGCCAAGACAGGATTCATAATCCCTTTGATAAAAAGGCTATACCAGTTATGGCACGGCTTGATATTAAGGTGATCTATAAATAATTACACAGGTACCTTTTCTCCCTCACAGCAGTAGCGTAGCTTTTTTTTCCCCTCTTCTTTGTTAAGACATGCACAAGGAGAGTTTTCTAGTGGACCAAACACATCTAGTGAAACAGTGTTGCTATATAACATTATTAAGAACTTCAGCACTTGTTATGGTATGAGTCTCTTTTGTCTTATATTCACCTAAACCTTACTTTCACTTAGATGGAATCTCAAGTGAAAATAAAAATAAATGTGTATCTTAACCTTCTTGAAAACCATTTCTGATGCTTTTGCTTTACATTTTTCATGGTGCCATCCATCAAAAGCTAATCTCTCAGTAAACTCAGCCTGTGCATTGCACTTTCTTCCATCACATGGCCCTTGAGAGAGCCTGAGAGTATTTTCTAATACCATGAAGTATTTTCTACAACGAGATGATAAAGAACGGAATCTTTTTTTTTTCTCACTTTGATGTGACAGGGACGCAGAAGAAAAAATTCCTTGCAAATAACACAAAAAACACTTTAGAGAAATGCTGAGCTGTTTATGGCGTTAGCATTGACATGAGGACCCATGGTCTCTATTGCATGGGCCTCATGAAGATACCGTGCAAATCCAATCAATTCAAGTACCGTTCGTCATATTAAGTGATAGTACATGTGCTGTAGATCCAGGATATTGGAACATCCAAAAGATTCTGAGGCTTTAGTTAGGCTTGGATAACCATCAAATGCTTGGAAAGTTTTTTGTGCTATATGAACTATTTTTGTCCGTGAAATCAGGCTGGAAATCTCCCAAGAATGGGTCCTGGGGAAGATTATTGTTATTTCAATCATCTGGCTAAAGAAAGAGCCTATTGTCATGTGTGATTATTGGCCTAATCCTGCAAACCATGCACAATGCTTTCAAACATGAAGTCAGTAAAGGTAAGCACAATAATATCTATATATATTTCAGGAGCTATTTCTACCTTAGCAATAGAGTGAAAACAACGGCAGACAGACGAGCTAATGTTACGTACCACACTTTCCTACTTGTTTGGATTATAAATAAACAGAGCAGGACCTTGCTGGGAAGGGATCCTTTTTTCTTCTGTCTCAGTGTACAGTAACAGTGACTTGGTTGATGAATGTGGGTCTAGTAATTCTGATAACACTGTTTAATTTATAGTATTCTCATTTGACACTGAAAGCTGGAGAGAGATAATCACCTTGATAGCGAAAAATACTCCATTAGTGAATGCGAATATTTTTAGAGTTAGTAATTTAGTGCATGAATCAATTCCTGTTCATTGAGTGCACATGGATATTATCTATTCAGTATTTGCAAACTCCTTTGCAACATGTGGTATATGGTACAAATACTATGAGCTTTATAGCTTCTTTGATATGCTAGAGCGGGTGTTCTTAGCATTTTTGATGACTCACACTATCACTTGTGAATTAATAAATGATCTGAACTCTTCAGTGTAATGAACCCTATAATTTATTAAAAAGGGAAAAGTGTTCCCATAATTAGTGTGATGATATTTGATGAGAAAATTCTGGTTTTGAGGGACTACTATTATTAAGTTTTGTCTGTAAATACTGTTCATTTTTATGCTTGGCAAAAAATGGTAGCTGACTGGATGAAATGTAGAGAAGCATTTGTTTTAAAAGTGTTCTTTAACAAATTTTGTCTACTGTCTGTTATCATTCTTCTAAAAATGAAAATATTGAGAACACTGAAAATATAGGAAGTTGCAGTGAAGGGTTCTGTCCAAGGCATGTCTTCCCAAATCCCAGAATGGTAGCATGGGATTTGTAGATGATTGAAAGGGCATAAAAAAAGAATTAGTGACAATGTAAGCAACATGGTTTGTTACTTCCCTCAATGCACATTAAAATTGTATGTTAGATGGTGAGCTCTGGATCCTTCAAAATGGCTTTGCGTTTTTTGTATGCTCAAAAAGTCAAAGGGGAGAAGTCTCTGAATTCTTACTTTTTTCACCAAAAATAAAGACAGTTTGTACTGCTTTCACTGCAAAGAAAAAAAGGACATAATTCAGAGGACATTAGGCACCACTACTTGTCTGTTTTCATTTACTCCCCATAGTTGAATACAGGAAAGGAAATGAAAAATTACAAAGAAAAAATGTAATTTTTCCATAATGTTTAGTTAGGGGGTGATATATCTAAATACAGCCTTAAAAATCCAATAATAATAGATATTAAAATGTTTTCTGGTAGTCATTGAGCTGTTTGGAGAAAAAATTTGGAAAACCATAGCTAACACACCTACTGATTTCCAAGACTGATGTAAAATTTAGCTTCATTTCTTAAGATGGATATGCGCATGAAGAACTTCAAAAAGGTATCATTACATTTTAAAATTGTTGTTTTAAAACTTTTTTTAGCACTTAATATAAACCTATGTGTAGTCAATCTTAAATTTCAATTGAATTGAACATAGAGGCTCAAATTCAGTCTTCAGGATTTAGCAAAGTAATTTGCAGGCCCAGGTCATTAGGAGCTTGAGACAGAAATAGCCATATATGTTAATAGCTTTACAGATCAACAAACCCAGTAGTTTCAGCAAGAACATGTATGCTGTGATTTTATTCCCATGCATGATTCTACTACCAGGTTTCTTTAGTATATGGATATATACATGAGTGTGATTACTGAGTTTACATTTCTGACATAATTTGTTTCCCATATACATTTCATTTATAATAAGCAGACTCTGTTTAAAATGCAGCCCTTAGAGAATTTCTGTTGTTCAGAAATTGAATTTAAAGGTATGTGTGGTTTCTACACTGTGTACCCCTTTTTATTAGAATTGTGGATTGTCTTTGAAATAATATTGTAGAGGTCAACTCTATTGTACAGATGAGTTGCCAAGTTATAATTAAAACATTGGAGGCTTTTTGTAGGATCTCAAATGAAAAGGAGGGGGGAAGAAAGGATGATAGATTATTGCTTTACTAGTTAAGCAGCTGATTCCAAATGACATATACTTTCCATAAAATCTTCCCTTATTGCTTTAAAATCATCCTCAAAATTATTTGTTTGCTCCAGTGGTTACCTATCATCTTAGAGTCTAGAAACAAGTCATGAATAGCAAGTCAGATTTCTATTTTGTGTATCTCTGCTGCTCTGTTGTGTTCAGTGACAAATGCTCTCAGTGATGAATTGGTTTAAACTTCATACCATTTAGATTTGGTGTCACAAAGTGTTATCTTAAATTTAGTGCCATCTATGGAAGCTTGAATGTAATTTTAAAAGGGAGAAGAACGGAGCCTATATTTGAGCTAAGTGGACCTTTCCTTTCCATTCCTGTCACTAAACGATCTTAGATTAACAGAAGTAAAGATATGAACAGTTTTTTAAATATGGCCAATTTGGGCATTGAATAAATAATTAGAAAAATAGCCATTTTTTGAAGTAGCCATAAGTTTATACGCTCGGAAAAAAATGCTTGTTGGTACCAGTTTCTTTTGCTTTGAAAGAACGTGCTTGTTTTAAGTTCAGATTTATATAAAATATGTTTGGCTATGAAATTTTTTGTTGGACAAAAGACAGTAGTTGCTCGGGACTTACAAACATGGACTAATTAACAAAATGTTAGAATCACAGAGTCATGGAATTATCCTGGTTTGGAAGGGGCCTTAAGGTTCATCTTCAGACAAAGAGCCAATTCCCCTGCTGTGGGCAGGGACACATTTTGCTAGCTAGACCAGGCTGCTCTGAGCCCATCCTGGCCTTGAACACTGCCAGGGATGGGGTATCCACAGCTTCTCTAGGCAATGTGTTCCAGTGCATCACCACCCTCACAGTAAAGAATTTCTTCCTAATATGTGTTAGTACAGTAAGAATGTATTGTTCCTACTAGCAGCTCTAAAAAACAGAATTTCCAGTTGGCCTACACTGTGGCTTGAACCTTCAGAGTCTGCAGGGTTTGTCCACGACAGGGCACTTCACAGGGAAGGTGTAGCTCTGAATGTGTTCATGGGCTTCTATGTCTCTCTGTCTCTGTGACAGCTGGGATGACTCAGAATATTAACCAGATCACTTTTTAATACTACTTTAGCTAAGCAGCTGCAGAACAGATAGCTCTTCAGTTGTTTAGAATCTTTTATTGTCATTCTCTTGTATCTTTCCTTATGAAATTAAAAAACTCATAATTGTGCTATAATAGCCTGTAATAAAGCCAGTGCATGCAAGTTTTAAACAATTGTTTTAGCACTGTAATTTTTAAGCAGTAAATGAAAGACATTGTTTTAGATCTAGTCATGTAAGTGTAAAATTATGAATGTCTGCCCTATTAATCAAGTTGCTTTTGAATTCTAAAGACATTTTAAGGTAGGAGTTTGCTCAGTGGGACATAATCGTTTTTCCAGCTCAATACAGGCTAGTCCCATTATTCATGTTTTCTTTTCAATAAGAACTCACACTGTAATTCTAAGCACTTATGATAATTACAAAGGACTCCCCCCCCCCTTTCCTTTAAAATGCTTTCTCCCCCTCCATTGGCATTATAACAAAAAGTAGAATATTATAACCATTATAAATTCTAGTGGGGACACTTGCATTTTGCCTGGCAAATTTTACCCATTTTCTTCCTTGAGTGTGCTGTACAGCTGTGCATTGTTAAACTGCTGTTGCATATGCCCCAGATTCTGTGCATTTCAGAGCTTATGAATTATGTCAGTTGTGACTGTCCTACAAGGAATTTGCTTACTGTAAAGGTGATTTTTAATAGATTAAAATTGGGCTTAGTGTATATTTACCCAGATAAAGCCTGAGGCAATCGATAATTGAAAACATGAAGAGATTAAAAGGCCATTATATATATACACAATTACAAATGCAAGTATCATCATGTTTTTATAGACATGGATAAAATGAGACCTTTTTAGCAGTTGGTATTATCTAATCTCTTACGTAAATATATATTATGGCTCTGCTTATTCTGTTATGGCAATGAAAGGCTTAAGCTCTCTAACCCATCTTTGGTGTTTCATTCCTCCTCTGACCTGGCTGCAACCTAGAGCAATTCAGCATGCTTGTCCAGTGGGAAGCCAACTCCATGAGGAACTGATTGGAAATTAAGTGACTGTTTGCTAAAACTGTGTGATGAAGCCAAGGCTGACTTTATTTATTGCTAACAAAGACAATATATAGGTATAGTCAATGGCTTCAGCTGCAATTTGGTTTCTTACTTCCTGTGTGACTGTAAGCCAGATTTTTTCAAAAGCAGTCAGTTGTTTTGGTCTTTCCAAATTTTCAATGTGTAACCAAAGTGTTTTGAAATGAGTGCCCTAAAAGCTTTGTGACTCAACCCAAAGTGAATGGAGACACTTTGGATTTAGGACAAAAGACACCTCATCTCAGCTGGTGCCTTTTCACGGCTTCGAATTTCTCCAACTAACTGCAATCACCACATTGCTGGTAAGGAATGAGAAAGGTAGATGGATGTTATATGAATGCCCATCATTTCCTTTTGAGATCTACTGAAACCAGTTGATTCCTTTGCCCTCAGATAGTTACTTCAAATATAATGAACCTTCCCTTGGAAATGCCTTTTCTCTAAATAGTCAGTAGAGACATAGATAAATCTGTGTCTCCGTCCTTAAAATTCTGGATGTGTCTTCTCTCTCCATGAATTGCATGGGGAATCAATGGCTATGTTAGCCAGGATGGATTTCTTAACCTTTCTCTCTTCTACTCTGACAGTTTTTGTACAGAGTAAAAGAATTGATCTAAACAGATTGGATTTCAGACCATACTTTCACTTCAGGGTGGTTTAGTGTAATAGGTCATTAATCTGCTTTTTTGTATCAATCCCTTTTGTCCCCCTCTTTTTGGAGAGGGTGTAAAGACCAGTGCAAGTAGATATCCTGTCATCAGTAACTGGAGATTGAGATGCCGAAAGAGAAGCTACTATTAAAGGAATAAACCACACCAGCTATTTTTTATCACTGATACCACTCTGTTATGTGCTTTTGGATTTAAAAACATTTTTATTTGTATCTGCATGACCTGTTTATCACTGAAATACTACTAGGGGAGGAGATTAGACAGAAAAGTGTATTCTTGTCATACAAGTAGTGGGTAATATTTTAAAGGACTGACACACGTGGTGCTAATATTTGCAGCCACAATTCATACAAATATGCCTGAAAGTTACTGATGATACAGGTACTGCACAGTGTGACTTTTCATAAAGTGGCAAAGCATCAAGGACACATGATGAGTGATTTCAGTATGTGGTTAGGCCCCTGAGTACTCAACAATTGTTATCGTGGATTAGGCGGCACTTCAGGACCTTGAGATAGTTGTCGATTTTGTGGGAATCTCGGCGGAGGCAGTGCAGCAGGTTGTAAAAGGCAAAGAGTCTGGAGTCCTCATCAGCAAGCTGCAGGGATGGAAGTCCATCCCACGGAGTGTAAATGTCATTTCCAACCTCCCCAGAATGAACCTAAAGACACAAAGTGATACTAGTAGTAAATGATAGTGAACCTGACTGGATGTAGAAGGCAGCATTGAAAATGATGGCCTTGAAGCATGCTAGTTGCTAGAGTATGGCTTCTGATGGGCTTTCTGCTGTGGCTTACACTATTCTGTACAATGGTCTACGTCCTCATTCAGATCTTGAATGAATTTGTCAGATTTTTCAGTTTATTTCCCTAAAACATATAAAAAACATAACTGTCTCAGTAGTGTTTTAAGAGAACTAGTGTGTTAACCAACCAATATTCAGGGTAACCTGACTTTTCAGAGAAATCAAACCTTCCTTCATGCATGGACTCATAAGGGACATCTTATTTTGATTCCCCCCACCTTCAAAACTTTGTTAACATTTGTTCTTAGTTTTTTTGCATGCAACAAACAGATTTGTCTCAGCCCTTATCAGACAAATCTCTCAATAATACCTATTCAGGGGTACTTGGCTTCAGATTCCATTAAAAAAAAAAAGGCTGAGTGATACAATGACCTCTAATGTTATAAAGGTACATGTAGGACCTCATGTAGTGAGTTAGCATCTGAGGTGAACGTCTGTTTAGGTCTCCATGTTTGAAGACAATAATTAATCTTCTCATATCACATAAATCTTTATCATATCACATAAACCCTTCACAGCAGGAGGGAGGTCTGTGCCTACTGGTGCTTGTGGACCATCCTTATTTCCCACCAGCTGTACCTTGTAAAGACACAGAGGAGAGTGTCTGTGGAGCTGCTATCATTTGGTTTAAGCAAAAGGCAAAAAAAAATAGGCCCACTATGACTCAAAAATGTGGTTTGACACTAATGAATATGCCAGTCTTATCTCTTTCTCTAAATAATGTGAAGGTGGTGACAGGGCAACTGGAGCAGCACCTGACTTCTCACTCTTATCTTGGATCCTCACCTGCACCCTTTTTACACACAGATGTGTGATAGAGATGTATTTGATTACACTGATAAATGCATTTGTAGCTTGGATGGTATAGGGTTTTTGAGTCAAGAGACACCTAACTGAAAGAGAAAGACCATGAGTGATCTAGTGGAAGGTGGTGGTGGCACTCATAGAGCTGTCAACTGCTCAGAGCAGTAAAGTCAGAACCTCTTGTCAACATCTAACTCACTGACAGGATGATAAATTCAGTGACTAACAGAGGCCCCTTTAAAAAGAAACATGTTAGAGCTGATTTTAGTCAGTAAAGCTTTCAATCAGTTACTGATAACAAGAACTATTCAAGTATGGGGTTCATGAGGCAGCAGCCTGGTTATCTAAACTTACAAGTGTAGGGGGAACCAAGTCAGACACAGAGTCCAGAGGAACCAGTGTGGTATAAAAAGAAAAATGAAAAATACAAGGATTATTTTGCTGTATGCCCCATCTTTGCAATAGCCCAGACTCCCAGAGCTTTTTTAAACACAGTACCTGCTTCCAAAAACTATGCACAATATCTATATGTATACAGATGCTTATACATATGCTGAAACATATATATATAAATATGTACATATGGGAAAAATGAAATAGCATGTTTAAACAATCAGGATTGCAAGCTGAAAATACTCGGATAGGATGACCATAGCCAGTTCTGACCTTCCCTTGAAGCAGGACTGGGAGTATAATGGATTATTCTATGACAATCATGTCACATTATCTTTTCAGAAAACCACATCACATTATCTCTTCAGAAATTGCAAGATAGCAGAAGAAAAGAAAGCTCAAAGAAGAAAGCTGAAAAGTTCTCAAACTCAAATATTTTGTCTCCCTTTTTCATCTTCACATCTTCTGTTTCCTTTCATATTCCAGGGAATATTCCAGGTAGGGATAGCCTATCACTGTATGAGTCTTCCATAAAGCAATAGCCTGGAAGGATGTTAAGGACCTAATACTTACCCGCCCAACTATTTTCTCCATTCCTTCTAGAAGCCGCTTGTTTTGTTCTTCAATCTCCACAGCCTTCCAGAGAATGGTTTCTGGAGCTTCTTTGATTCTTTGTACTTCAGAGGCCAAATGGATCAGGGGATCATTCCAGGAGCGCAGAACTCCAAGTATTAGATTCAGCAGGTCTTCATGCTGCTCAACCATAGTAAGGAAAGGCAGTTAAAAGAAGAAAGCTAATTTCTGGTGGCATTAGAAGACATTTAGAGCAGTGTCCTCAGACACTGTGATTTAGGAACTTATTCCAGGACCCATCCCTGGATGTGCCCTATAGCCCTGCCTTAGATACTTCTATGCAATTGCATTTTTGAAGTTTGTCATTGTTGCCATCATGTTCTACAGCATTTACACAAGTAGTATTGTGGTGGAAAATATAATTGAATACTCTCAACATTAAAAGCTAGCAAGCATAACTATGTCTCATCTCTGTGAAAGCAAACCCAGAATTCTTTATCTGATTTTTGATGAACATTTTAAAATACAATGACTATTTTTATTTATTTATTTATTTATTAAGTTTAACACTGACTGGAAAGTGCACATTATGGTAAACCACTAAATAGCTTTTATTGCCTCTACAGATCTCATCTGTCCTCCCCTTTGAACAACAGTGCTTCCCACAGTAGCTCTCTGGTTTTAAAAATTGTCCTTTCTTGTGGTCAGTAGGAATTCATAAAGATTATATTTAAGGTAGTGGTAGTATTAAACCTTTTCTTCTTTGCTAGATGCACAACCCAGGGCTGTGAATTCCATGGCTCCTGACAGAATTTCTGAATGACACACTGAGAAGCTGGTGATACTGTGGGATTGCAAAGATGCCAACACCACCATGAAACTGATAGATATTTTGCTATGGAACAGCCCCCTTTAAGCCTCATCTCTGCTTAGTTTTTTCTCCAGAGAATTTTCAAATCGTATCTGTGAGCGTAGGCTGAAGATTACCTTTATCTTCACTAAAATTTATAATTATTATAAATTATGTATGTCTGTAGTGTGTTTCTCTTTACATACATTCTGCAGATTTTCACAATAGTCTGTATTTGGATGATGATGTGACCACTTTTGCCTACTAGTAACAATGAGAATATCTACTCAACATTTTTTAGTAATGTCAGTGTTTTGAATTACTGGAAAACTATTTACTTCTGTCTACATACAGTGATGCGTTTTTATGTTTGTAAACCTATTAATTGTTTATAAGATGTTTTAAGAAAATGTTTAAAGGTTGTAGTGTTTTTAGCACTGCACAAGCATGGTAATTGGCATTGCTCCATGAGGTAGTATTTTAACTGGAAATAAGATGCAGTGATTAAAAGATGCAGTGTTGAAAGGCACTGGTACTTATATATACTGTATGGTTTGTAACTTACTATCAGCAAATGTTAAATCAGCTTTGGCTTTTTGGTGCTTTCCTCTTCCTGGCTTTTTTATTCTGGTTGAGCTGATCTTCCTCTCACTCAGACTGCTGCCTCACTATACCATAACCCTCCTTCTGTGCCTTCCCTGCTCTGTCTTACACTGAATGACATTAGAAAAGGGACTTACATGAATCTGCTGAGCCTGCTCCTTATCTTCAGGGGTGGTTAAGGAGGCAGTGTGGCAGCCATTGACAGCTTTTGCAATGAAACCCCGGCCCTGGGCATAGCGTTCATCCTGCAGATCAGCACGGACAGGCATTATTGAAACAGAAAGGTAAGAGCTTCAGCTCAAACTGTGTGTTGGGTAATTGTTGTTTCGTGGCTTTTATCACTGCTGTTATGCTATAAAGGTCAAAAGTTTCTGGTGAGTCTCTAGAGTGGAACTGTCACCCAGCAAACACAAACTTGTCCCATAGATAAAGAATGATGGGAAAATGGTATCTTTTAATAGGAGTGCTGGGGATCTTAGCAATGGTCAGGACTATACACACATTTGGTCACCACTGGGACTATCGCTGTCTGTGCAGCAGTCATATTTGTTTACTTATTATATGTTAACATATGTTTGTGATTAAAAAGTATTAAATTGCAATTTTATATTTTCTTGCTCTCAGGAAAAGAGTACTTACGAATTCACTGAACATTTCTGAAGAAAGGAAGTGGATGTAGTGTGAAAGTTTAACTGCTCGGTCAAAAAGTTCCTCGAGGGAAAGTTGGCAATTGACAGATCCATTGGGGCAGATTGGCATAGAGGTCACTCCTTCCTTTGTCAGAAGCATGTTGGACACCAGAAGGACCACCAGCACCAAGCCTGTTCAAGTTTCAAACATAGCAAAATGGGCTCACATTGACTTGCAGGTGCGTTTAGAAGCCGCTGTCAGAGCCAGATGCTGAGTGATTTGGGTTGTGCTGTCGCACAGCTCAGAGTACCCCCTGTGCTGGCTTCTGAACAGCAGTGGAGGAGGAATACCCTGTAATTCTGTAATTCTTTTATCCTTTCTCCCCTCTCTCATCCTGAAGGTATAGCAGATCCTGTTACATAGCTTGAGGACACAAGGTAAACTGTGCTGTAATGTACAGTGTATTCTGAAGCCTCTTACTATGTGTCTGACTTTATGACATAGTGATAAACAGAAAAAAAATGAAATCAAGCTTCTTCACAGTGCAAATATAGATACATAATTATATTTGCACAGATACATAAGTTTGTAAAATAGATTGGGCTTTTCTTCCTTCTTTTTTTTTTTTCTCTTCTTTCTCCCTGAGCTCCCTTTCTTCTTTGCAAACATTTGGAGTTAAAATCAATTTTTGTGGGAGGCTGGTTAGGTCACTCTTAAGGTTGTGATTGTCCTGGGAGTTCCTTCAAAAGATTTCCAGCAGCTGTGCTTCGTTGCTTTTTAGAGTTTAACCCTAAGTTTCCTACTTCTAAGAAATCAGTGATAGTTTTTGTCTTTTCTCCTGTGCTTCTGAAACTGATATAGAGAACTTCTCATTATCTAAAGCACAAAACCTCATCTATTTAAAACTTTTAACTTAACTAAGTTTTTTATTCAGTGAAATAAAATATAGCCAGAAAAACAATTGAAAATAATGAAAAGAAAATATTTGATAAATAAATGTACTTGTTCTGAGACTTTTACTTCTGGAAATTGACCTATTACCTATATTGGTTCACCAGACTTATTTAAAATGCTAAATTAAAGTGTACTTCATAAATGTGCAAAACTATCCCTAATTATATAATGTAATAAGTTTTTTTCTAGCTCTACATTCAAAAAAAGGGGATTTACACAATATTGAAGTAAGCCTTCCTTCTCCCTCATGAGCAATGTACACACTGCACATTGTAATTAGGAAAGTATTCTGAGGAATAACTATGAATACGAAAACCTGAGACTTGTTGCCTTGGAAAGTTGATGACCATTATGAAAACAATCATTTCAAAATTATTACATCACTTCTAGACTTGTGGATAAAGGACTTCTAGTCACAGTCTTCTGAGTGGTGTAGCAGACCAGTCCAGATCCAAACTTTCATGTGCAGGTGTCACACTCCTCCAGCCAATTTTCTGTGACACTGCCCAGTGCAAAGGTACTCTTAGAAACCAAAAGGAACCAAGCTCCCTTCTTCAGGTTTAGCTTTTTCTGTAAAGCTATTTGGCTGGAAGACCTCTGTTTCTAGAGCTGTTACATTTCAGTTGTCTTCTAATTCAATCTAAATGGAAATAAATATAAAAATTAATGTCAAAAGTCTTACCTTTCAGTGAAGCCCCCTTGGTACTCATGGTTGGCATCCTCTATGGTGACTTGCTTTACCAGAAAGAAACCTCAATTCTTGCTGTTATTCTCTGCAGATACCACTTTTATATACACCATCCAGGGTCCATTTTGCATACATTCAGCAGGTTGTGGAGTTTGCCTCGATAATTACAAACATCAAATTGCCTTTCTTCCACATTCATATTCAGTATTTTTTGGTTCTTTTTTTTTTAATTTTAACAGTGAGAGTGAATTTCATTAATAAGTTGAGCTGTAGGATCCCAAGTATGATTGAATGAAGAGAGTGCCAATATTTTTCCCTGAATGAGGTGAAAATGTCGCTGATCCTAGAAATCTCCAGCTCTGAGACAGGTATTCTCATTGTTTCTAGCCTGCTGTTCCCACTTCCCACAATAGTCTCATCCATCCTTGTTTCTTCAGCCATCTAAGCTCGATTATGTTAAAATTCTGGCTAAATGTGGTAGGAAAACAGTGGTTTACAATACCCCCATCGAGAGAAATAGGATAAATTGTACTGAAATTTATCCAAAGTAAAGGGATTGGAGGCTCCTGGAAAGACAGGCGACCATCTGTAAAATTATAGGTATGACACTCCTGGTCAGTTAAAAAATATATTGCACAGCACAAATCTTGGTACAGCTGATCCTCAGTCTGAGAGATGTTTGGAGAAAAAGGGTCTGCTTTTATATTAAAAAAGTAATAATTTAGAACAATTGAAGAGGTATAAATTATGGTTACTGCTTAATCTGAAATGTCTCATTAATAAGTTAGCATTATTCAAAAAGAAACAAACCCAACCTCTACAAAGCCATGAAATTATTTTCCATGCTTGAAAACCCTCTGCGTAAAAGATGGGCATTTCCACCACATGCAAAACACGTGCTGTCGTCAGCAGTGAGGTCTGTTCTCGAATCTCATGCGTCTGTGGTAAGCTACAAACCAGCCTCAACAGGTTGTCCCTGTTTTCTTGTGTGAAGTTCATCTGCAAGAATATGTTAGCAAATATACAACCTTTCATCTGTTTCTCAGGTCCATTTACCCATGAAAAAGCTTTCCAAATTAGATGGTCATAATGAATAAAGTATGCAATATTAATGAATTTTTTTGCCTTTAGACAACTTGTTCCATACCTGTGGAAAGGGTAGACATACAACCTGGAATTCTTCATGATTTCATAACTATAGACATGATTCTTGAAGTAATGATGAACAAAGGAGAAGAAAGGTAGAATGTTTAGGGAGGACATTCCTTGGGAAACAAGGTGCTTCAGCAATATATCAGAACTGGTAAAAGGTGGTCTACCTCTGCTAAATCTCCAGGATGTTTGCTAGAACAGTTTGTTCTGCTTAGAGGCTGCACCTTGATTGGAAATTGAAGTCCTGCTGAGTAAATGAAGCAGTTGTTGTCTTCAGCAAGAAAAGTGGAAATTTGATGAATGCAGTAGGGTTAGAATGGGGCGACAGCCAAAACTCTAGAATGGATAGCAGAAAAAGCTGTCCTCCAAATCACAGTTAATGGCTTATGAGCTTGATTTAATTCAGCTTCATTTGAAAACCTTGTCCAATGAGATTACAGGTGAAACTGAAAAATCCTGATATCTTAAAACTTTAGAAGAGTCCTGTGAATTAGATGAATGAACGGTTCTCAACCCACCTGTTGCTTTCTCATTTACTAGTTTCCTTTTCTTGGCATTTTGAGGGTTTGATATTGTGGTCAAAATAAGGCACACAGTTAATATTAGGGACTAGATAACAAAGGCAGCAGATAAACTCCCAAGGCTGTCTTTTCCATTTTTAGAGAGGGAGGCCTCTCTGAGGCCTGACAACATTAGCTGAAGTCAATATCCTCATTTGACTTAGCTTGTAGAAAAACTCTCTCTTGCTGTATAAATGTAGACAAGCACCTTAAATGTAGATCACGGGAGAGTGGTTCATTTGAAACCATTGCATGTCATTTTAATTAAAACATTCTACCACAAAATAATATACTTTAATTTTCTCTCACACCTTTCATCCTCAAATACTCTACAAACATGAATGGATTAAAATTGTCAGCAATAAAGAATCATAGGCAGGAGAGAAGACACTTTCCATAAAGTAGATAAGTATAAACGTGAACTTCTTTCACCAGGTGTGAGAACTGACATAGAGGTCAAGCAGTTTATTTGTGTCTGCGCAGGAAGTCTTGGGAGAAAAAATAAAATAAAAGAAAATTCTTGATTCTCAGATCTACACTTAAGATGAAGAATATAATTTCTTATGAGTTCCAAAATAAGAAAACAAGGGTGAGAGAAAGAAAAGAGAGGAAAAGTTACAATAACCAGAAATAAATAGATTAAAATATTAATTTTCTTTTATAAATTAGGAGCTTGGTTCTATTGAAAAGTTGAATAAAAACTTGAAAGTAGCTGAAAATGCTTCCTTCTACCTTTTGAAAGTGACCTGGCTTTATATACTCCAAAGAAATATTATGGAACTTGACATCCCATCGTCTCTGCTTATTCTCTGAACCATGGAATGGAAATTCATCCTGGTCCCCAACAGCCACCTAATTTTAACAATAGCTCAAGACAGCACTGCAAATAGCTGGACAGTTATCAACATTTAGGAAAAGGTCTTGAGGAACTACAAGGCACAGCTGTGATTAGCAGCCTATTTCCATCTCTCTAGGTCTTTCACTTCTGCCTTAGAATTTTGTTTTTTAAATTATCACATTTCTTTTATCTTCAAGATCTTTCCTGGCAAGAAAATGAGTAATTGTTACCACCCGGTGTAAACAATATACCAAAAGCAGAACTTACTATAGGCAGACTTTATTGTATTGCTTTTAGCTCATTATTCATACTTCATAGGCATTACATGTGACCTATCAATATTACAGATAATATTTGGTGCTCATTTCTCAACATCCTCAACATCCATTTCCATCTCATATCATGTTTCAAACTATGAATTGGACTGTGGCATCTTGATTAAGAACTACTGATCAGTACTGGAAGATCAAATATTCTATTCCATTTTACTTTATTTAAGTTTTTGAGATACGAAAAGTCTTGTGTCTGATTGATGGCTAATGCAGAAGAATGAAAAATCTTTTGTAATAGAATAGCTCCTTGCAGAATACTTAAGTAGTTTAATAGAAGACAGGTAATATCACTTGATTTTGGCTTTTACTCTCTTGGAAGTATCTGTCTTTAATAACAGAACATTGGTTGATGCAGAAGTTTGAAATGCCAAATTTTTGTTCTGTTTTTAAAAGATGATCCCCAAGTTATGTGTGCAGATCATGCAAAGCTGAATGTTCAGAAAAATATTCCTGTATGTGATCTAAATGACTCACTCTTTGGATACACAATGGAAAAGAAAAGGTCTGTGTGCTCCTGTGTCATTTTTTTTCCACATGCAATGAGAAATACAAGGAAGACCAAGGCCCCTCTGGAAATAAATCTTTCAAAGGATGTCAAGGAGAACAAGAGGGGCTTTTTCAAATACATGAATAACAAAGGAAAACTAAGGATAGCGTGGGCCTGTTACCAAACGGAATGGACACCCTGGTAACAGAGGACACAGAGGAGACAGAATTGCTGAATGCTGCCATTGCATCGGGACAAGACCAGCCCTCAGGAATCCCTGACCTGGGAGACCAGGGCAGAGGACTGTTGGAAGGAAGACTTTCCTTTGCTCAGGAGGATTGGGTTAGGAAACACTCAGACAAGCTTGATATCTAGAAATCCGTGGGCTCTAATGGGATTTATCCATGAGTCCCGAGTGATTGTTGGACACCACAGCAAGCCCACTCACAATCACCTTTGAAAGTTCATGGCACTCAGGAGAGGTGCCTGAGGACTGGAAAAGAGCAAATGTTACTCTGGTTTCCAGAAAGGACAGGCAAGAGGACCCAAGGAGCTACCAGCCTGTCAGCCTCACCTCAATCCCTGGAAAGGTGATGGAACGCCTCATTCCAGGGTCCATCTTTGTCCGCATGGGGGACAAGAAGGTGATTAGGAGTATGGAGACAGTCAGCATGGATACACTAAAGGTAAATCAGTCTTGGCCAACCTAATCAGCTTCTATGATGAACCAACTACCTGGATAAATTAGGGGAGAGCAGCGGATATTGTGGAAAGCAGCTCTGTGGAGAAGGACCTGGGAGTCTTGTGTTTCTTTTGTAGAATATTTGCTAAGTTATCCTGTCAACCTAACTTAGTGGTTGGCTTTAAAAAGTTGCAAAACTGTTTTATCTGCATCAAAACCAAATCCTCAGAGCACTTTAAATTTTCATAAAATCATAAAACCATAGAATGGTTTGGGTTGGAAGGGACCTTAAAGTTTACATAGCTCCAAACACCCTGTCAGGGAGAGGGGCACCATTCACCAGACCAGGTTTCTCAGAGCCCCATCCAAACATGTGGAAAATAGATTTGGAAGAGGAACATAAACAGAATATTTTTTCATTCTAGATAGTTTAATATGAAAAAATTTTGTCTTTTATGATTACTCCCTATAATGTCCGTGAAACATTTGTGCAAAATTTAAGTGATTTTCTAGGATTATGTTAAATGAGGGCTCTTTCTTCTCCCACCTACTTCATATAGGGAACAGGAGAATTTTAAAAGCATTCTTTCCAAACGTTTGTCTCAGCAAAACCAGCAAAATGGGGATGGAGTCCTTTCTTAGTGTGCTCTCTGCATGCAGGCTGGTAAAAAATAGATAAGAACTTAAGGGAAAATAATTCCATGTGGTGGAAAAAAAAAAGGTGGAAATCTTTGGGAGATTTTCAGTTTACTTTTAATTCATGCACCAGTGTGGTTTCATAAAATTTCAGAAATAGACATAAAATTGAAACGGCTGAACATGTTTTAAAAATAATTTATCAACATTGCCACTATGATGACATACATGTAAGTGCACCATGAAATATTAAGTGTGAATCCCAAGTAGAATTCCAGCTAATGATAGCAAAAACCCAGGGGACTTTTCAAAGAATGGAGTAAAAGCTGGCCAGTGTATATTGTTCCTTATACTTGAAGTTGTTTGAAGCCTGTGGCTCAGTGCTCACTAATGCTGTATCTGTGTATTATCAAATAACTTGGCAGTAAAAATTTGATTTGGATCACACATAACTGCATTATGGCACTTCAGCTGAATCATCGAGAGGCCACGTATTGGTACTTATACCGGCCTGATACTTGATACCAGATTTATCTGACTCTTGGAGGTCAGATGATAAGGATCTGACATCTGCTAGGACAGAGATGAACTACAAAACTTTTTCTACAAATGTGAAGTGGCAGACTGAGCCCGTGCTGGTTCAACGCTTAATGTCGCATGGTTGCAATATTTTTTATCCAATACCTTGAATCCAGTTTTCCTTCTTCAGAGGTGAAAACTAGAGATTTTGAAAGTGAAGACAAAGGGGAATCTCAACCCTCCAAAACATCTTGAGAGTGGATTACTGGGACCATGGCTGTATAGTTGAGATTTTGAGTAGCGACAGCTTCTGTCTATCCAGTTTGAGCCTTGTTCTGCTTCTGGGATGGTGGAATAACATGCTGTGCCATAGCTGGCCTAATTTCCAAAGCTGTGAGATATAGCCCAGTCCAAATGAAGAGTACGTATTTGCACACTTTGACTTATAAGATACAGTTACTGCTATAAAAACATCACTGTCTTAGATCTGCCTTAGCTACAAGAAGTATGTTTGATTCTGAGGCACACTGAACATCATAACTCCAAAGACTGAAGACGTAGTGATTTAAATAATTTATATATTTTTTCTTGTTTTCCCATACATTAGCTTTTATGTATGGTTTGTTTCCCTTGACAATGTTCAGCTACAATCATAGCTACAATCTTCTACAATCAAGTTATTTTCCATAAGATCCAGATTTCAGCTAATCATTCTTCAGGATAAAGTAGAATGAGTTGCAAGATTTTACTTAGGGTAGGCATTCCACTGTGGAATTTACTGGTGGCCTGGGTAATTACTGGTATTGGTTCAAGTATTGTATTTATGTAACACACTTCTAATGAAATGCAATAAACAGCAAAAAGTACCATCAGAAGGCTGAAATTTTCCTGCCAGTAAGTGGGGCATAGGAGAAAATGAGCCTGGTTTAAATATTTGCATATTTTTAATTCTATGGGTAAATGCATCACTGGAAAAATATTTCCTAAAGTGCTTTGTGGAACTAGAGTCTGTAAAAGTAAGAGGATTTTTTTTTCAATTGCAAATTCATTGAAAGAGCACTGAAGTGTGCACAGAGATTTTGAACACATTTATATAGGTATATCCACAGATTGTGGTAAGCATGCTTCTGTTTTAGCATGCAGTGTTTGATTTTAGTAATGGATAGTTACACAAAATGGCAAATGGACATTTTGTCCTGTCTTTTAGAAGAGCATTTCAAAAAGATGTATTTTTCTTCCTGATGTGAAATACATGTGAATGCTTGTTGGTCCAATAACATCTGATATATATGTAAGGATTGAATGGAGAGTAAAAGGTGAGTAGAATTTGTGGGAGGGTGTGTTACTAGCTGAAAGCAAAATAACAGGCAGAGATCTATGCTGACATTTTTGCTTCTTGGGGAGAGTCTTACTTTTAGATGTGCTTTTATCAGAGGGATTAATGCATATTACTGCTCAAAATCCCCCATTTCGTGATGGAATAGAAGTAATACTGAAACAATGGGACCTTTACTTAATTGTCTTTGAGGAAGCATTCAATGTCAGAGTTTTCTCTGAGTGATTCCGAAACCTATCACATTTTCTTTTCTTCATTTTTTTTTTTGTTACTGTCCCTAAACCTAATACATAAAACCCCCCAAACATGCAAAACCCCAACAGACCCCGAAGGGCTGGGATATATGTGTATTGGGCATCTTCTGTTCCACAGGCAATTTGAAACCTCAAATCTTATTTTGTATCTCACTAGAGTGTTTTTTCTATTCTACCTCATTCTGTAAATATTTTAGTTAAGCTTGTCATACTTATTGAACCCAGGCTAGAAATTAATATTGACATAGATTTTTTTGAAAGACATGTGAAATTATTTTAGTAAAATGCATTCACCTACTTCTTAATCTAAAATATTTTATTTGAGGGAAAAATAGGGAAGTAGTTATTCAGTATATTCTGTGACTATATATTAAAAAAAATGTATTATGTGGTAAAAAATTCATGGAAATAACCTACAGATATATACAGCAGGCACAGGCCGTGGTATGTTCTGTGCAGAGGTTGTCACCTATTCCAGGGTATCTAGCAGGATTTGCTTATATCTTCAAAACTTATAACTGATAGCTATGTTGGACATTAAGTAATATATGCAAAGAAGAAATAAATGATAGTCAATAAAAATGAAAACAGCTGAAGCTGTTTTAAAGGAAACATTTTTAAGCAGAAATAGAAAAAAATATAATCAAGAAAGCTTTTTTTGTAGCAAACATTTCTAACCAGTTCTTAAAAGGTCAAATACATTAAATTGCACACCTGCAGCACATTTTTATGTTTAAAAATTCATTAAAAAAATATTGAAGGTGCATTTCTGTTCAGTCTCTTCTCTAATGAATATATTTGCATATAATCACAGTTTGCTCCTTTAGAGCTTTCTTACTCATTTCCTAAGTCCTCAGTCTGTAACCTGATCTTGTGGGATTTGCAAAGCTGAGGCCAAAGTCACCATGGAAATATCATGACACTGCCATTTTCGGAAGTGCCTGGTCATTGCAAGTGGCTGACATGGTGCAGCTTCATGGCTCAGCAGGAGCAGGAAAGTCAAACAAACTGCAACTTTTTTCATTAGCCATGGGTTTTTGTGTAAACAGGAAGAGGTAAAAGAATTGTTGCCTGTTTTGTCTGTGTATTTTGCTTTAGTTTTTTGAAGTTTGATTATAAAATCAATCATTATTTGAGCTACTCTTCAAACACAGCTCTCCCCAAAGCACAAAGGCTTTGATATTGTTACAGTCTTCCTTGGGAAAGAAATCAAAAAACACAACAACAACAACCAAATAGGAGGGAGTGGAGTGCAGCAAAATCTTTGCATCACTTTCTCCTTACAGATTTTCTGATTTGGCTCTGGTTTCAAAGCTTGGGGCTAATATTCCCAGTGGAACGTACTTCAAGAGTGTTTGGCTTTATACCTGTGAAACACATCAATACCATCCCACCTTCTAGACATCAGAAAAGATAAAATTTTCCCAGTGAATAAAATTAACTTGTTTGTATCCTTCATAAAAATAAATATGCTTAATAGAGGTAGTTAATTTAAAAAATGTAGACTAAAAATAATCCTAATTAAAAGACTGAAGTTTATCCAAATTATTATATTCTTTCCTTAAAAAAAACAAACCCAACAACCTGCCACAAATTCTGTTCAAAAATTCTGCTTTTCTAAGGATGTATCCTGTCAACCTCCTCAAAATTATGAGGTTTTAAATCAACTTTTAAAAAGTGAAGGGGACATCTGTATCAAAAGAATACATTGTGGCAGGACAAACACCCCCCCCTTCTCTCTCTCCCTGATTGCTGGCCGAGATCGATGGCTCAGATGAAGTCAATAGATTAATCCAGACTATCAATGCTGGCGTCTGGAACTCAGAGTGAGACACTGAGAGAATGTGAAGAATTTTCAAGTGACCGCAAATACACACTCTTTTTCCCTATAAAACACCACGAAAAACTCAGCAAAAATAGAAGCTTTCTACATGGACATAGGAGCGTGAAGAAATGCCTTCTCCCCAGGTCTGGACGCAGTCCTGTGGTTACTTCCCTGGGATGGAGTGAGGACGTCTTAATGTATTCCAGCCCCAAATTGAGTATTGGTAAGATCATTGAGTTTCCTAAATTGTATTATTCCGGCTAACTTATAGATACCTTTCTTAACTTGCATTTCAGTTAGCTCAAGCAAGCATTTCTTAACTTCCATTATAGTTCAAGCAAGCATTTCTTGCAATTTTTAACTATTTTTATAGTTCAAGCAAGGTTTTACCCCATAATTGCATTTTTAGCTACTGTAGTGTTGCAATTATGTATTCATTGTGTATTTATGTGTGTCAATCTGTTCTATGTTTGTATGTTTGTTATGTTCTGTGTCAAATAAATGGTATTGTTAGACAAATCGGCAAGATATCAAAGAATCTTTCGAACGGGACTAAGTCTTGGGGAACTAGCTATCTTAAAGTCTGTCAAACTGCACAAACACATAAAACTCCTCTCTCCCATGCAAGACATACATTTTTACATTCACATTTGCTGTGAGGGATGCAATCATAATAATAAAAATTTTTAATCTAATTTTTCTCTAAATCTTAAAATAAAAAAAATATTTCAGTTATGTGTAGGTGAAAGGGAGCCAGGTTACAATTAAACATTATTGAAGAACAGAATATCTCAGTTTTTGTATATTTACTTGTCATCTTTATGACAGTGAAGCAAAAAGGTATTTCATGTTGGCTTGCAAAATTAAAACAGTGTGGTATCAGTTTGTAGCACATTTTGCCATTATGGCTCTTGAGTTCATGTGTAGACATATCCTGTAGCTGGATCCATTATTTGCACATTGCTGTGAGATGACAATTCCAAATAATTGAATGGGGATGACAAGATAAAAGAAGGTTTTTTTCAGTTTACTCCAGACTTGTTCTGGAGAAAAAAAAAAAATAAAAAAATTAGGTAAATCAGTTAATGTAGCTTGAAAATGCTTCCTGTTGTAGTCAGTTTGTCTTCCACAAAATCTTCCTTCTTGCATGGGTTGATGCATGGTCAGAAATCTATGGCTGCTAAAAAAAAAACAAACAAGGTAAAAACAAACAAAATCCCCTTTTCATTTTAAGTACTGTCAGTAGAAATAAACCCATTTACCTATTAGAAATAGTGATCATCACAAGAATAAAAAGGCAAAGTGTCCAGTCATTTTCACTGTGCTCCAGTTCTACTCTCTACCCTGTATGAACACGTATGAAGGATTTGTAACTACGCTGGCAGTAACAGAACCTGCAGGTATTTGCTTTAATAAAGACCTCATTAATCCCATAAAATCTTAGTGTGAGGTAGAGCTGCTGTTAACCACTCTCACTGGGATAGATATGAAGAACCTTCAAAGCCTGTAAACATGCCAGCAGTAACTGACTATTCTTGTACATTCCCTCCAGCCACCTTTAACTTCACAAAGGTTTTTAATTTAGGTCCTTCATATCTTTTAAAGGCTTAAAAAAATTCTCCTTATCTTCTTTTTTTTTTCCCTTTCTTTTCTTCTACTCAGAACATGAATCTGTGAGGAGGAAAAAAGACAACAAAAATCCTTGACATCTGGAGAGAATTTAAAATTGCTTTTTGCCTTCTGAAATGAAATCTGAAAGTTTTTTTAATAAGAGGAGTAAAAGGACCAATCAGCAAGAGATAGACCTAAGTCATCTGAAAGGCCCATGTCAGTGTTCAGTGCTCTCCACTGGAGATTTTGTGGAGGAATATGATTAGTCTGAAAATTTTTTTCCTATGAACATCAGTACAGAAAGGCCTGCTAGCCTCTGAATAAAAGCAGACACAATTGCTCTCACATTGTCCAGGACTGCATTACACACACATGCCTCAAAATGACAGTGGATGTAAAAGGTACATAGCTAGCACAAAACCCTTCAGAAAAATATACTGCTGGTATTTCTATTCTGTTTTCCATGGGGAGATGTCCCTAGTGTTTCTGTTTGACAATAAATGTAAGGTACTGGGGGATGAGTTCTAGCAGTTTTAAATAAAATCAGTAGTGCATGTGTTGCTATCTTTCCAAAAGAGTTTTAACATTGTATCTTCTAATACCTTGGGAACTATGACAGTTTCTGTAACCCTAATGGAGTGTGACTTGCTTATATGCAAAGGCATAGGTCATGTGCACATTAACTTAAGCTCTGTTCTGCATCCCTATTTTAATTCCTGCAGAATCATCCACACATCATATAGCCCTATTTAATTTGTACTGGCTTTAGTTTTCCTTTCTCACCTGTTACATATGTTCTATTTGTGCCCTACTGTGACATCACATGAAAAACAAAAGGCTGTTCGACCTCCCAAAATCCATTAGTCTGCCACCTGTCTTCACATACATAGATGTAACGATGCACATACTTGCATCACACAACTCACGTACATACCTCATTTGCTGCTGGACAAATGGTCTTGATCGGTTCAGAAATTTGTTTCACAGACACATCTAATCATATGCACGCTAGAAACATCCCATACCAGCATGTGTGTATGCAAACCTAATTCTCAGGCCTACTGCATGTAATGGGTTTCAGACTCAGTTAAAGGTGCAGGAAAAATTAGAAGGCCACATTCCATGTAGATTTGTAATGCCTTTGACAGTGTAAGGTTCTACGCAAATGATGGAATGAGGGACCTAGCTGCTCTCAGCCTCCTTTCTTACTGCATTTTGTGTGGAATGGAAGACCAGCTAATCTCCACACTGTCAAGTAAGCTTGGATTATTTTTATCAATAGGTCATACACTTAGCATACATGATCCTATGGCCAGGGTTAGAGAAATGCTGTGGTCTGCCCTGGGATGGTTCTGATGTGATGCTGAATTAGTGAAATCTGTGGAATGAAGTTTGGTACAGTTCCTCTTCTAAAACGCATCCCTGTAGATTTTGGGAAGAACTTAATTCCAGATTCTTATTTTGAATAACAGTGAAATGTACTGTTTTGAACACGGATAAGGTTTGGCAAAGAAAAGACAGAATTATAAGGAAACAAGGGTTTTGGGTTTTTTTGTCTCATTTATAATCTTGTTGCTAATGAGTATTGCTTGCATGAACATGGCAGGTAATAAGGAAATAATTTAACTGTCACTTTGATCCACTACGCAAGAACCTGAAACTTACTTCTTTTTCCGGCAAAGCCTTCTTAACTCATTTTAAATTGTGATTTTTGTTCAGAAGTTTAGCTATTGGAAGTATTCTGTTGCTTATCCTGTTATTTTAAGCTTGGCAAAATCCACATAGGGATTTAGCAAAGCTGAGAATAGTCATCTATCTCATTGCTAGTAATGTTATCAGTCAAGTGGATCTTTATTATTAATAATGTATATATTTTCTTGGCAGGACAACAATTACATGTCACATTCCCTTGAAGTTGTTTGCTACCAGCTACTCTGGTATTTTTTGGAACAGGCTTTGTAATAAAGAAGAGGCATGTGTCATTCCCTCAGGGTGTCAGCCCTCCAGGTTGCTGGATAATTCTGGAAACAATGAGTCTCATATCCAAGCCTAGTCCCACCAATATCCATCCTGCATTCTGTGAGGTCTGAGACCCTGCTCAGATATTTTTTCACAGCATACAGTGGAATGAGAAGGGGTGCCTTATACATGTGTTTATTTATATATAAATGACTAAAGTCTATTTACAGGTGAAAAGATAGGGATTAGATATTTTCATATACTTAAAAATAATATTGATGCAAAATATTGGTGTGATGTTCTGTCCAGGGGACTCTATAGCTTGGGGACTGACTTGCTGCAGTTGGAACCCAGGAATATTTTTCAGACAGGCTTAAGGGCCATCTAGTCTAGAGGTATTTAAGTTACTAGCACAGCCATGGATCCCTACTACCAAATCCAGATCTGGAATTCATTTTGAAATTTCACCATTCAGAGAAAGAGCAAGATAAAATTGCATCTGTCAATTGTTTTTAACTGTGAGTGAGTAATAATGAATACAGAGAAACCTGGTGGTCTGGCCTCGCTATGAAATGTAAGCATGAATTGTATCACTGAGGAGTCTATAATTTCAAATTGCTTGTGGTAGTGTTGTCTTATGTTTATGAGCCCCTTTTGCTTAGCCTGAGAGCTATTTCTCGACAAGGTCTATAATCCTCAGAGACAGAGAATCAAGAGAGCAATACTGTAACACTCCTGAGTTAGGGGAAGTCTGTGTCGAGGTTTTGGAGGAGCTATGGTAGAAAATAGCTTCTTTGTCATGCTGGCCAATATGCTGCAAGATTTTAGCTGCTGAGTTTGCCATTGCTATCTAGCTTGTCTACCAATTGTCTATTCTCCTGTTTCTCTTCCTCCAGTTCAACACAGAACCAGAACTAGCTCTAGAGAGTGAGTGAATGAGTGAGGAGAGATGGAATCACCTTAATTACTTTGATGGCTGTAGACAGCAAATAGTTGCTGTGTTTCAATTTTATACCCATCAGCTGTCACCTAATTTAGTGAATACTCATTGATTTCCAGCAGAGAATTTTGAAATTATAATAAATATGAAAATGCCACAGAGGAATAATAATAAACTTCTTAGGAGCTGGAAATACATTTAATGAATCAGGAGGTTGAGTAAATAATACCACATGTATGTGGTGAGAGCTGTCTTGATAACTGTGGTTGCAACTCCAAATAGTTCATAAACAGCCTACAAAATAAAAGAAACATAGATTTAGTCGTTATTATTGGAAGGTCTGCTCATGGGACTATATCAAATGCAGTTACAACAGCATAAAACATGAGAAACATGAAAGCTCTTCTTGTTTCTCTTTAAAAAAAGTGGTAGCTTTCTTTGATTTTTCTGTCAAAGCATGTATGTATTTGTATATGTAAGGAAAGACATTGGATGAAAGTGGATGAAAGAAAGCTGCAGCAAAAAATAAGGAACACTTATTTCAGAGAAAAGGGTGCTGCTCAATTGAGGGATTAACAGAAAGGCTGGGGTTGCTCTTGCTGGTATCTAAACCACGGCTTCCCCCAGCTTCATGTCTGTGGGCCAGTGCCATACCTCATCAGCTAGCGTGGCTCAGGGCACAGGAGTGAATAATCTGAGCCCCAGACGCGGCCAGAGCATTTAGACCAAGCTTGTGCTGTGTAATCCCAGCTCTGATACTGATATTTCTGTGTGGCCTTGATTACAGTACACAACATTTTTGCCTCATTAGCTTCATCAGTAAAAGTGGGTGACATTTACCTGAGGGCTTCATGGGAAATTTACTAGTGACTAAGTCACATCTAAGGAGCTGCAATGTGATTTTGTGTCCTGAATCTGATCAGACAACAATCTTACCCCTCAAGTGGCTGCAGATTTAACAACCTACCCTCACCCAGAGCTGCGACAGAGTTAAGCAGTTGTGTGTGATCTGTCTCTACCGAGCCATGTGTTGGGTGCTGTTTCTAAAGAAGAGAGGTGGTAATGGGCTAAAGAGTCCCACCTGCCTGACTTACATAAAGCAAGTGAGTTAATGGTTCCACAGATGTTTCTGCAGCTCTCTCTCCATGCTGCCTTTCTGCAGGAGAATGTGTGGAGCAGAGCGAGCAGGCTGCTGTCGAGGGATTGACTATGTGACCTCTGAGGCCCTTCCAACCTGAGTTATTTTGTGATTGCATAATTTGAGGCATATGCTAAAGTGGGCTGGTTTTAGAGGTGTAATTAGGAAACAAAGAAAGAGGCCAGAAATCTGTGACCATTTCTTCCTCTCTTGCTGCTTTGTCTTCTGTCAATTTGAGAAGATTAGAGAAGAAGATTAGAGGATGCGACTGTGTGTCTCTTGATTACAGAGCAGTACCTAAATGAGCAGTATCCGGCCTTTTTGCTGACTTCTTTTAACACTGGAGGAGGACTCTTTATGGCAGCTCTGCTCTTCTTACATCCCAGAAACTAGGGAAAGTTTGGTGCCTCCTGGAAGTATACTGTTCACATGCTGCATGGTATACATGCATAGGTAAAACCCCTATATGATCCTACAAACATAACAGCCACCAGCTGGTCGTGGCCACAAGAAAATCTCATTCTATGCCCAACAGCTGCCTTTCTCAGTGGCAATTTTCATACAGCAGAAGCATGGGTGCAGGGCAAGTGATTTGCTCTGGTTGTAGCAAAAGTTTATTCCCAGCTGCCATCTTTCATGAAGACACCTTGGTCTGTGCTAAATATATGTCACCCGTGATTCATCCTACTGAGATCCCCTGCCTGTACCTGGCAGTCTCTGAGATTACCCCACAGGACAGATGAATTGCTCCCATGGAATGTTTGTAGCCCATGGGCTGTAGATTGAGGAGACTGATGACTAGACTGCCTGGATTACTGTAACTAATACTACTTTAAAGGCCCGAGCAGTGGTGAGAACAGATTCACTGAACGCTTGAACTCTTTGCACTCGTGAGCTATGCGACAGGCAGTGTTTAAAAATAGAAAGCATGGCTCCCCTGTGCAGCCCCTCTCCCAGCGATTCCTCCCGGTGGATGAAGTCATGCCCACAGCTCGCTGCCCTGTGAGTGGGCAGCCTGTCTCCTGCAGCGTCAGCAGGAGTCGGCACGGCAAGCTTAAAAGGCTGTCAGGGGTCGGCAGGTCATCCGCCCAAAGGCAGGAAAGAAGGGGGAGGGAGGGAGAAAAATTGAAAAATAACCACAAAGAGAACAAGCTCTTTTTTGAAATTGGAAACTTTAAAGAAAAGATTTATGAACCTTTGGGTTTATGAAACCACCTGGTACTTTGGAGTTTGCTGCTGGTTAAATTTGGCAGTTCAAAGTTTGGTGGTTGTTTTCCTCCATTAAAAAAAAAAGACATTTAGAATTGTCTAATTCCACATGTGCATTGATCTCTTAAAACTCATGCCCACTTAACTTTGAGCTCGACTTGTAAAAATCAGAAAGATTTAGGGGGGAAAGCCTGTTAGTTTTTAGGGGCAGCTTTGCCATTTGTGGAGCGTGTTGAGCAGCGGGGCCCCTGAACTCTGGCTTTCCCGTCTGCTCAGTTTCCTCGCGGGTGCGCAGTGTGACTTGTGCTGTGTTTTGACAGTTGGTGACCTGCGACCCCCAAACCATAAAATGTTTAGGCTGAGGACGCCTAAGAGGAGCTCTTAGACGTGATGGTTGGCGGCTTTTTTGAGACAGGCCCATCATCTTTCCCCCCAGCCCATATATAGCAGCGATGTGGAGCCTGTAGGTTTTGCTCACACAGCAATTTGAGTCAGAGACTTCCCCCCACGCCTCTGGTTCTGGGTTTCCAAAGAGAAGAGGGGTAAGAATGAGAGGAGGAGAGAATAAGCATCTCATTTTGCCATTAGGGTTGGACTATAAGTGAGCTTGTGGGTCTCAGCCATGATGCATGGCAGAAAAATGCAGTTTAAATTCTGCTTTTGCAGGAGTATCTGAAGCTAGTAAAGATTACCAGAGTTATGAAACCTGTCCTTCAGTACAGAAACAGCAGGAATACAGCTTCATTTTTTTGTGGCTCATTTCTTTCTGGTGTTTTATACTGACTGATTATCCCTTATTACAATATTTGTAGAGACAGAGAGTTATTAGATTTGGACGAATCATTCAGAATGAACAATTTATTCAGCACGTTGCTTATTTTCCCTTCTTAAGTTTGCAATTAAAAACTGTGTTATTCTTAAATGCATTCATTACTGCAAAATTAGCTGTCAGTTACATGAGGGAATATTCTTGTTCTGAGTTAATTTGCAGTCATTTTCATGAAAAATATTGGTAATATCTGGCTAGCTTTGTGAGTCAGGGGAGGCTATCTCTGTTGTCCTTTTGGAGATGCAAATATTATAGCAGCAATAATGTTATTCTGGAACTTTGTGTTTCACTCTAAACAAATTTAATTTCAGGTTGTTAGGACTTAATTGTAGACTTCAAAACAGGGTGTAGAAGTATTTGAGATTAGAGTTATTCTCTTGTCAAGCTTTCATTAAATGTTTATAGAAAGTGAAGGATGCTGGCCTTTAAGGACTGATATATGAATGTGTATGAATGAGTGAAAACCTCAGTTTTATAACTGGTGAAAAATAGATTTGTTTCTTCTTTCTTCTGTTAATTCTCCTTTGACATGGCCAACCTTGTAGCATAGATGACAGATTTCTTATCACAGGCTAATATCTGTCTATGGCAGGACCTGAAGGAGTCATTGCAGCTCAAGCAAAACTGAAGATTTTTGCCAGTCAAAAAACAAACACAGCAGGTAGAGTTCACTCCTGTAGCCCAGCAAGAAGATTTAAAGAGCTGGTCTGTTCCTAGATTTGCCCTGTGACTTCTCACCCTCCTGTCAAAGGTTATGCTTGGCAGTATAACTTGTACTCTGGCTTATTAACTCCTACCATCACCTCAAATACCTGGCTCTGCAGTTTGAATTTTACTAGTTTGGAGCTTACTAACTCAGTTTCTAATTGCCAAGATCCATCTGTAAGAGATAAAAAATATGCAAGTGAAAAGTTTTAAATGGCACGGGATTAATTATTTTAGCACAGTGAAATCATTAATTCACATGATAATTCTGTGTTTTTACCCTTCACTTGGCAGTTTATAGCTCCTGAAAGAGAGCATTAAGTTCTCTGTCCTTCTTTTTCAGAACAAATGTGAGTTTTGCTGCTTGTTCAGTCTTATTCTGAGTCTGCGATGAAAGTTATTTCTCCACAGGAATATGCTCCATGGTAAAAGAACTGAACTGATTTCCTGGAGATCTAGGTTAAATTTCTGGCTCTTCCTTTATAGTTCCTGTGCAGGTTACTTCACCAGTTTCTGCTCTAGTTTGCTACGCTCAGAGAAACTGACCTTATTGCTCTTCTGTGTCACCCTTTCTAGTACTACTTAAAATTGAAAAATATTTAATCTGAGGATAACACACACTGTATGCTGGTGTAGAGTTTAGCACACAGAGATTATGACCTTGTTTGGGGTCCTGCTCTTAATATTCCTAGGAGGTGGGCAGAATTATCCCCACTTTTCTGATAGGCCAGTTGAGGATAAGTAAGAGATTATTAAAAGAAGGGAGGTCGAAGGAAATCTATGTATGTTCTCTTCCAGTTTTTTGCTTTATGTGCATCTCAGGACACCTTTAGGCACAGGCAAAAAGTGGGCATTCATCTTGGAGATCTGAGTACAGGCAGACAGACCTATGAGCCTTCCTCTTATCGTGAGGATAGCAGAAGTTAATTTGACCTATGTTGCTAATCCTTTCATCCAGTTCTGCTCACCTTAGCTCAACAGCAAAGTTACCTGTCTCAGAAAAGTACATATTCCCTATGGGCACATATTTTCTGCTGCAAAGGTTAGGTGGTTATACCTTTTCCCATTCACTTCCAGGACAGAATTGTGTATGTCAGTGCTTGGAAATATCAGAAGTATTATGTGGATGCTTTTGGTGTCATATTTTCATGTATAAATCTTGGTGCCACAGAAGGAAATACCTCTGCCCCTTCCAATTCTTAACAACTTAAGTGGAAGAAAACTGGGAAAAGTGAAAAGGGAAAACTGATTGGTGTTGGAGGAAGTGCCCACATCTTCTGTGCTATCCTGGAAACTTGAACTAAAATTTCTGGCTATTTGGAGCAATATGAGTTTTGTCATTCAGTTCCATAGGCCCAAGATATCATCCTCTGCTTATTCAGTTTCAGTTCCCTTGCATTAGACTATCAGGAGCCAACTGTGAAAGCAAATCTCTTGGCTGCTGGGGCTGTAGAGTAACCAAGGTATTACTCAAGAGGCTAAAACTCTTTTGACTTTCAACCTCGGGTCCATGAAAGTGATGTGAAAGGATGATTGCTCCACCTGTGGCTAATCAACAAAGTCTAAGTGAAACAGAACCCAAGAACAGTAATAACTTATTTCCATTGCAAAAGGATGCAATGTCTCAAAAAAAAAAAAAAGGGAAAAAGAAAAAGAGAAAGGAGAAGACAAAAGAGATGCACCAGGCAATAGCCTTGTTGGGAAATACAGTAACACAGTCACACTGAGGCATACAGTGCAAATTCCACACACACTGCTGGGGGTTCAGGTCAGAAGTGCAAGCATATGTGAAGAGCAGTGGGTGGAGAGAGGTCTGGAATGAAAAAATGTGTGCATCCTGCCTCAATGTTGAGATTTGTGTGTTTCTCCTACTCACTCAAAGGCTGCTCCTGGGTGGTTCCTGGGATAACCCTGTGCCCCTGGCCCCTGACAGGATTTTTTTTAAGATCTGTAAGTGGTTTAGATATATTCTATAGGCAGAAAGATATGTACCACATAGCTGTAACATATTACAGGTGTAATGCAACCAGAATATAAAGGAAAATATTTATATTTTATTTTCTATTTAATTACCCCCTTAATTTTATTTTCTGTTACCTTGTTTTGTAGAAGCAAGTATTCCTTTAATGCTTGCAAACTGAAATTAAGATATTGCAAAACATTTGACAACAGAATTCAAGTTTAATGCATTACATGTACATACAAAATTGATACAATAATATGGATTATAAAACTCTCTATGGCTTTACATAGTACACACATACACATACCTACAGACATGACTGAAAATAAGTCAAAGACCTTTGGTCAGTATGATTCTGTTATATTAATATAGTAATGACTCTTGAAAAATTGTAAATGATGAGTTAGAAGGCACAGATTTCATTGTCTCTTGGTATAACAGAGAGAATGATGTGAAACTATATTAAGAACATTGAGCTATGGACTAAAAAAGTTATGGTGGGTATCTACCAGGATTTTCCAAGTTAATCTTATCTCTTTCTCACAGCTATGCTGATTATCATCAGTTTTCCTGAATTATTTGCCTTTCAAAATTATTTTCATTGGGGCATGATTAGTCTCTTTGCCTTTCACTCTCTTCACCTAAGACCCAGCAGGGTCTGTTTTGTGGAATCTTTGAACTTGAGCTCATGGGATATGACTTTGAGAAGTGCAACTTCTTGTACATTTTCAGTATTGATATCTCCTAGAAATTTCCCTTTCCTGTTTTTCAATATAGTGCATGGTTTCGTTGCTCTTTGTTAATTGCTGTATCTACGGGCACTCACGGCTGATAAAAAAGTCATGTATGCTTATATGCAATAAATGAAATGTCTCTCACTATACACTGGTTAATGAAAAATAATATTTATGAACATGTACTGTAGTGGGGCAGCTAAACAGAAATTAAGCCATCACTTTATTTTTTCTTTGGGAATAAATTTTACTAAACAGAGAGAAGAATCATTTATCTCTGACTTCACAGTCTCTGCAGGACCTAGCTTGGCTATTACAATGGAGCAGTAAACTCTTGGGCCAAACTATTTTCTGTGATAAGCAGGTACAAATCATATTCAAGACATCTGAGCTTTGTGCAGTAGTTGGTGAGAATATGACACTTTTATTTGGCTTTGTTCTCAGATTTGACAAATTAAGAAAAATAGTTTATTTTCTTACAGCAGATACATTAGGCATGTTTTGCAAAACTATACAGGGGAAAACATTACCTATGTAAAGGTGGTACTTTAGGGATCATGAAGATTTATGCCTATACATCTTGACTCGACAAGGAATTGATCATATATGCCATTATGTCCTGAAAAAATGGCAGAGCATCCATGTAACAAATGGTAACTACTCTTGCAGTTAAAAACATCCTCTTGCATGATAATTGGTTTCTTTTGATCAGTTTAGAATGCTTTCTACCCCACAGATACATACTAATAAAAAGAGCCAGTAAAATTTAACAATGACTGGTATAACCAAATAGTTATGTCTTATAAATCCTAATGCAGTAGTGGTAAATATAGGATTTGCCATCTGCTTTTGTTTATATCAGGTAAGCAGAGCTGAAATTTTCAAACTGTGATTTGTAGCTGAAGGACAAATATTTACTCACATCATGCTGGCTCTTGTTCTGTTTCTCACTGAGAAAACCTATGTGGAAAATGTAGATGAAGTGTAGGGTAAAAGTTAGGCCACCTTAAAAAAACCCCACAAAACATTTAACTAGAAATTGTTTTATTTGTTATTATAAAAGGGAGGAGAGAACTATTTGTGACAAGAGTTCCTCAGTGATAGTGAACATTGCATGCAAACAGTTTCCCCAGAAGAATCCATGAGAGTAAAAGTTTTGAAAGATCCTGAGCTGACTGATTTGAGCAATGGAGTCTCTGTTACAGTGTTTTTTCTTCTAAAGTTTCATTCTGACTACAGAACTGACGGTACATCACTGCAGTCAATTGAGGCTTAGCCAGCGTCGTCTAGAGCTGACAACAGTGTGGAGTTTGCTGCTGAGTAGTCCATAGCTGGACTGAAAAGAGATCTGTGTTTTCCCTGAGCCATGTTATGGCACAGAATATAAGCTTTTATTGCACAAACTCAGACATGATGTGCTCTGTTGGGAAATTATGACTGCTGCTTATTTTACATATTTGAAGAAGCAAGGGTTTGAAATTGCCGTTGCATACAGAAATACAGAAAGTGTTTAGTCTCTGAACTATCACTTGTTGTACAAAGCATCAAGTCCCTTTCTAAGTTTTAGTGCAGCAACTAAATTTTTGTAGCGCATAAATCTTTCCTAGTTCCCACTGAAAAAAAAGGACAGATTTTTGTTTGCTTCCACAGCCTGGCCTTTTACATTTGCTGTAATCTTGGTTTGTGTAAATTCAACAATGTAGTCTGAAAATTGATTATATTTCCTTATGATTCTCTGGGAAATAAGTACTACTGAGTATGTGTGGTTAGTTTCAGAATAATTTCATCTGATTTCAGGAAATTTGTCCCTGATCTGCATAATTTCAATTGAGGCTATAATGAGAATGTCTGATTAATAATGCAGTTTCAATATTTCTCAAATTAGTTACTAGTATTTGAAAATGTGAAGAGCTAGAGTTGACTCAAGAGTTTCTAACTTATTGCCTGTACAATAGGACAACTGATCACCTGCTAAATGTGGTATCATCAGCCATTTTGGGTGACAATATTGTTGCCTCCAATTTACAAGTTGATAACATTGCTTATTCACTTACCTCTGAAGCATTCACACAAACCTTTTATTAGGAAACTTATGTTATTTTGATGCTACTAGATCTTTCTGAATACAAATTATTGACCCACAACTACTTTAAAGAAACACAATCTTTCTAATCACTCACAAAAATACAGAAGTCTGCTCTTAAATTAGAGGATTAACAGGCTAGGATTGACCTTGCATATGGAATGGCAGGAGGGAAAGGGCAGCCTGAGTCATGTAACTGGCCTGGTTTATCTCAGTAAGAGAGAGAGAGGGGAAAATTTAATTTAATGCATGCAATTTAGCATGCAAAAGGTCAAACTGGTGCATGCCTGCAGGTAGTTAGAAAACTGCTATAGTTTCCAACCCAAACAATGTTAAGCAATAGAAATGTAAATATTGGCACTTGCTCTGTGAGGCTGATTTCAGCTGATATTCATAAACCCCTCTTCCTTCTGTCCTAAGTATTTTACATTATACAAATGGTTTTAATTAAAAAATATTGTGTCTCTCCATCCTCAGTTCTTTTATTGTCTCCAGTATGGTTGCAAGAGAGTGTACAATGGAGCAGAAGTCAGCTGAGGCAGGATGCCTCTTGGGTGGACTCAAGTTTGTTTTAATTAAATCTAAAAAAACCCCAACATTGTCAGGCACATGGCATGTGCCATCTGACAGTGGACAAAAAGCCTCAGATCAGAGACAACTGAGATGGAACAGGGACTGTTGTATCATCTGCAAGCAGCTCTTAGCCTAGGTGAGGGAAGTATGTGTGTGCAGCTGTTACTGGGAAGTTTTTGAAACAGAGTTTTTATCTTTTTTCCTCTAGTTTTTCCTCTAGTTTTCCCTTCTCCATTGTATTTTACATTATTTATCATTTTGAACTTCCACTCAGCACTTTCAACCCAATGCAGAAAATCATGGAGCAGTGCAGTGTCCTAGCTCATTTTTGTGCCTGCTTTTTGTTTTATAGGCTAGAAACCTGGGAAACATATTTCTTTGCTTTTATAAGATGCTGAACATCTTTTAGTTCTTTTCAATTTCCCAGATGTATGCTGCAATTACCCAAAAGATACCATTCTCCTGTCCCATTTTTCTTTTTATAAACACACGGAGTAACTTTTTTCCCCACACACAAGTTCTCATAGGAAAACTACTTTCCTTCTCACCATAATCTACTTATACATTTCCATACATCTTGTAGTGCTGCTGTCTGACATTTAGTTGTGTTTTTTAAAAATAATAATTAACTCAAATCTCAAATAAATTGGAATCAAATAAAGTACTGCTGTTAAATCTTAGATCTGACTGGGACCGTAATGTGGCAAGCGTAGAATTTGCATTTCCCTCCCAGACGTCAAAAAATGGTTTCTTCATACAAAACCCCGAAATCTTAGAGACAGTTGCACAAATGCAGCTGCTTTCTTATTTAGTGGAGCTACTCACAGGCGGCTTATTATTCTAATTTTCCAAAGTCTGCCCTGGCTTACAGAATTGCTTCAGGACATAAAGTATTGTTTTTGTTCTGAAAACTCACGTATGGTTTAGGTGCTGACTGTCTATGAGCATCATCATTTCACATATTGAGTGCCTTGTGGGAGGTGCAGAGTTCCCTCCGCTCACGTTGTATTTAAGGTAAGTGTGAGGTAAATGAAAAGAGTCAGCAGAGACCCTGAGAAAGCCCCACTTCTCTCATAATGTACTTGAGCTTTGCTAGGCACTTGTAGTCTCCAAACATTTGGCAATGTAACCAGTCAGACATAATTTAATGTAAACCTCATTTATTTCTGCTCCCAGAAGGGAGCAGATGAGGAAGCTGGAATAGTTTTAGTGTTCTTGAACTGTGTATGGATGTCAAAGAGACTATGCTATTGTTGGCTGTGGCAGGTTTTTATTTTGAAACGATGAAGATGTACCCAGAGAGGGCACATCTGGGTCTGTTTGATGACTGTAATGTGCACTGCCTGGTACAGAGCCAGCACCAGGGCTGTTCCTCTGCTTCTGGAGCAGGACTGAGCAGATGAAGCTTCATATCTCGGCTGAGCTGTGGGGCAGAAGCAGAGCACTCAAGGGAGCTGTGCGCTGACTCAGGCTGAGAAGTGGGAGTGCTGGCTGCGAAATGTGGCTGGCTGCTTCCTGCCCCGCTGCTTGATTTTCCTTACTGCTGTATAGAACAGGGGGGCTGTATGCCCACCTCTTCCTCTGCCCTTCTTGAAATTTCCTGCTGGTTACTTTACCAGTAGGAAAAAAAAATTAAATGACAATAATGTGAAGGAGGGAGACAACTAGATTGATAAATGCAACTTTCTATTTCCTTTTCATAAAGGTAGAGGGAATCCACTGGATTTGACCCAAAAGGGCTAGCAAGTATTGAATCTATTTTCTCTCCCCTGTTTAGTGAAAAAGTTTAATTTCATTTAATTAAAAACAGAAATGCAGTTTCTTGATGGCATTTCCACTATTGTTGTTGACTAGGAATCTATAATTCCATAAACACATAAAGGCTTTGGTCCAGCATCAGAGAAGGTCTGTTCCAAGTTCCACAGAGGACGGAAAGTGAGCCCTGGACTGAGTGAGGGAGAAGCTGGAAAGGTAAAGTGACAGTACCAGTCTCATATTTGGTCCTGTTAATAGTCAAGTGCTGAAACTTAAGATCATAAATATCTTCTTGATTTAACTTAGGTGAAGAAACGTCAAGGAGAACGTGGGTATGTGTAAAATTAACCACATTTTTAAACTTGCAGAACTAGGGCTTAAGCCACACTCCATAGTACACCATGATCTTTTACTTACCTTTTCAGTGCCACTTTCTGTAGGTTTAAAGGCAAACTATGAACTCTGAATAAGAAAATGGTAACTTTGTGTAGTGTTCCTCAATTTACTTTTTCTTTTTTTCATGCTGTAGGTTTCATAAAGAGGAGAGACCTTTTGAAGGTTCTAACAAGTTACACTGATGAAAGCAGATTTCAGTCCACACAGCCAAATTCCCACATGAAGGTGCTCATTGTATTCCTGAATCATAGCTCTTATACAAGGCTTAAGTCACTCTTTTCAAGAAAGAAAAGATGAATTGTGAGTCACTTGCAAAGAAGTTATGAAGTCTTGATCTCTGAAGCACAGAGTTGTCACTTAAGGGTGTCACCTTCTCCTGAAGAGAGTCAGGGTTGAGGGCGCGCTGTGCTGCTTAGGTTCTAGACAATATAGCAAAGCTGTGACTGTTGAAGGATGTTGTAATGAGAATACATGTATAGGTCAAAAGATTAATCAGAAAGTTTACGAACAAGCCTTTTTCTCCTAATATTTCTCATCTTGTCTGAGAATGATCAGTTCCATAGGGAGCAGCACTTAAGGTAGAGTGTAATGTGTGGTTGTGGTTTTGTTCATGTAAATATGCAGAAGAGGGTAGTGGGTTCATTCACAACACATTTCTGCTCCTAGAATACTAAGCAGCTAGGGAAAAAAAAAACGCCAAAGCAATAACAACAACAAAACACCCTGCCTCTCCTTAAGCAAGGCACCAAGGATGTGGTCTTCTTGCTGATAGCTTGTCACTAAGGCCTGACAAAAGTCACATACACATACATACAAAATCTCTACGTGGACTCCTTAACTTTGACTCCAACTGTGCTTTTGATGACTGAATTACAGGATTAAATATGTTGGCAGTGAAGGCTGGAAAACTGGCCTGAGTCCTGAGAAGCTGCATGGTGGGAAATAAGGAAGACACACACCCCTGCAGACCTGAGGAATGGTTCCAGGTGCCTGGTGGGACTTTAGACTGCCAGCTAAGGTAGCAATACATACATCAATATCAGCCTTCTCAAAGATGTTTAAATGGAAGGTGTGGTGGGAAGACCCACACAACTGTGCTTTGTACCTTTCAAAGGAATTATTACCATGTCTGCCTCTGATATAGTCCAGTGCCAAAAGTAATCCCAAAGAGACCTGTAAGGACTTAGAAGTGTGAGAGGTTCATGTGGATTTGCTCATCATGGCAAATTCCACTTTAAAATGTCCACTGCTGAACTTCTAAAGATCTGGTCTCCTAGTATGTGTTTGCCTCAGTGCTATCAGTGAAAGAAACACATATTTGGAAAAAAAAAAAAAACAAAAAAACCCAGCAAATTTGGTTAATATTGTGTGCCTATGATAGAGTGGACTTACCTAACATGCTTTTCCTAAATTTATGGTAGCAATGTTCCCAGATTGAAGCTCTGTCTAATTATAACAAGTAGATAAGCAGCCTTTTAGCAGGCTCCAGGAAAAAGGTTCCCTAGCTGCTGCTCAGACCAGTTCTGTGGCTGATGGGCATATAAATGCCACAAGCAATTAATCTGAGACTTTTGAAACAGAATGCATTATGCTGGAGTTTGACTGATTGCCCAAAGAGATGTTTGTAAAACAGACAGTCTGTTTACCATGATTCTGATTATATTTTCAGTCATTTGACCAAATTCCTGGAAATCTTAGTGACTTGGAGAAAGGATAAGCAAAAAGCAAAAAGCAAAAAAGCTTGAGCAATGCCCTAATAATTGAGCAAAAAGCTCAATTATTAGGGCATTTTATTTTCTTATTTGTTCGTTTTTATTACTACTGTATAGCACATAGTGCTTTACACTCTCTGTCGCTACTGTAGGAAGGTTAGAATTTTGATTCATTTGACATTATGACTCATTTAGCTGTGCTGTGTATACTAGGATTAAAAATTGATGAGCAAAAAGGGCACAGAATTTGTGTACTTTTACTGCCTTTTGGCATTGCTTCTTTGGAAAATAGCTTGTTCTTATTAATAGCAGAAAACTGTAGTAAAATTGTCAAAAACAGATTCATATATTAAGACATGTCACACAACAGAGAGCTCACCAAAGGAGCTTCATGAAAAAAAATATTGAAGATCGTGGAAATTATTGTGTTAATCACAGCAGGTTTCTGTGTTTTAAAATATTATGGGAGTTGTGGTAAAATAGGAGTGGTCTGAAGTTTAAACTTCATCGTGGTGAGCCTTGAAGCAAAAAATCTATACTCTGTCCTAAGACTAATCTAAAAGTAGATCTTGATGTGAATTGAGGTTCCATAGCTGAGTTAAGGTCAGTCAAAAACAAGGAGGAAAATACAAACATAAACTCTCCCTGAAAAACAGAGAGAATGCAGTGGGTGTGCTCATACAGCCATTCTGAGGTGAAAATAATGGAAACCATTATGCTCTCGGTTTTTGTTGCTACTTTCAGTGGAAGATTCTTCTTTCTAATTCAGTAAGAACTTGAAGGATTTTAATTATAAACAAGGAGAAAGAATTAGAAATAGGGTACAGCTTCAAGTTAGGGGAAGATAGAACATTTCTCAGAAAAAACTGAGGCTGCAACATGATCATAAAATGCAGATAATGTGAGATAGAAGAAAGATACACCTAACTGGAAAATAATGTTAATAATACCACAGAAGAATAAATATTTGAATGAGAATCCAGACATCAACTGACTCTTATCCAGTGTTAAATGGAAACACATGCTTTATAATAGGAGCTAGATCCCTAGGGTGGGAGGAGGAGGTGGCAAGAAGCCCCAAGCTCCTTTTCATATCAGTGTTATATTCAATCACAGCCACTGCCAAATTAGCCCGTAAAAGTTGAGCCAATTCAAGACCATTCAGTTCAAGGCTGAAACATCTCTCTCTCTCCCTCCTTAACTTTGTTCACAAACATGCTGCAGTCAGGTGTTAATTACAATCCCCAGTAAAGCCTTGGAGCCCTGCAGATTCTCCTGGGGGAAATGATTGGACTCAGCACTTTGCAGATCTGTTTATTTTACTTTACTGCACTTTAGTTACCCCGGCTGGCTTGCTACAGACACAGGAGAGAAAAGCCCAGCCTACAGTGGAGTTCAGGGGAACCAAAGAGTATCCCTCTTCCCAACTGAGCAGCTTACATGAGAATTGCTTGCCTAAAGTGTGTTGATTGGGTGTTGAAGTATTCTTTCTCTGGGGACCTGACCTTTCAATATCCTGAAAAGTCTGCTTCTTGCCAAGTCATTCCAAGCCATCTTGTCCCATGCCATGCTTTGCAGGCAAAAGGCATGTGTGAGAACATCTTGCCACATATTATTTATTTTTGCTAATAGTAAGAATTATTTGCTAATCTCTGATGACGTGATCGGCGCTGAACAAGACAGAGAGAAGAACAGAGCATGCCCAGAGGAGTTTATAATTTTGAAGACAAACATAGATGAGACAACATGCACTTGGAAGACCCTGAAGTATGTGTTGACCTACTAAGAGTTTAAAATGAAATAACTGGGAGTGGGAGATGATTTTTCTTTTTCCTTATGCAGTCTGCTTTAAAGAACAGACTTTTTTACTTATGGTCTAGCAACAAAATTTTGTCATGAAAAGCATACATGTCTTACCTTACTATTCCCTCCCTGGGAAATAAATTAGGCCATACTCTTACTTATGAAAATTGGCTGGCTATTGTTGAAGCAGATGGAACTCTGTTAAGTTACATCAGGTGGGCCCCTGACAAAAGAGGTACACAGGCACCTGCATGTTTTAAGATATGCCAAGCAAGTTAATTGTTCTGAGCTCACAGAAGGCTGAATATGAATTTGAGATCTTGGGTACCAGCTTGCTATTTCTTGGAATGTGCACTTTTCTTAGGTAGAGAAATGCTTTTCCTCGAGGGAGGAAAATCTCCAGATATTTATATATCACCTAAATATGCAAACCAGAACAACTGGTTCTTAAGTAAAATGTCTTTGGATGACAAATTAATTTCACGTCTAACAGTGGCTACTTAGGTGCACATATAACAATTAAAAAAAAAATTATTTTGGGAAGCAATACCTTCTTTCGTGAGACTTTATTCCTGTTGCGGTTTTATAGGAACTGTTTTGACTGTTGACCAATGCTTTCTGGAAATCAGACAAATCCACAGTGCAAAGGTTTCTCTGTACAGGTAAATTACCAGCAGCAAACTAAGATGTGAAATGACGTTGTGTTATGTGAAATGACTCTGCACTGAACCCTGCTGTGGATGCTGAGAGGGCACACTGAGGGTTGCTTTGTATGAAATGGCTTCCTCAACTGCATGTAAAAGTTCAGGCAGGGGAGCAGCCAGAATGGTGTAAATTCATACGGTAGTTTGTAAACTCACACCCTACCTTCTTTGTATAAGCAAACCAATAGTCAAGGCCTTGCATTCATCCCACTGGCATAAACCTGAATGAATAGATGAACCTTACACCTTGCCCTGAAGGCAAACATGTTTGGGCTAATGGGATGTGTAATGGAGGGAATGCTGTCAGGAGCCAGGGCACTGCAGTAGATGATCTGTGGCCATGAGGGAGAGAGGACATTCTCAATGTCAGAGGGACAAGATCTCCTAGCACTCTGGAAGAACATGATCGTGATTTGAAATACAATTTCTTGCCTTGTGTGTCATTCCTTTCTGAATAGTTTTGAAGGGAATCTTGTTGAATAGCAGATTTCTCTAACATTTTGGGCAGAATGAATACTAATTATTTATTATCTTTGGCAGTGAAAGTTATAGGAGTGCAGCTGAGCTCAGACCTGCCAATTCTCATGTAGCTGAAAAGGAGACTTTCTCACAGCAACCCCTGGACCTTTCCTAAAAGTCTCCCTCTCTAATGAGTATTCCTCCAGGTTTCTTAATGAGATATTTAAAATCCTTTTTCAGGTACTTTGAACTGTCCTTCCAAAATGCCACCACTTGACAGCCCTCTAAGACACAGTCATCCAGTGCTGAGCTGATTCCTATCTGATGTAAAGTGGCAACAGTGATCTCATCTGCTCAGGTTTCACTGAAGGTCAAAAGCAGTCTAAAGATCGGGGGGGGGCTCTGCCTGAGAGGGATGAGCATCTCCCTTTTCTCCTGCCACTGTTACTTTTGGGAATATACACAGAGCTATCTTTCATGTTTTTATTAGATTCTTATTTGAAAAGAGTGTGTTGTTACAAACACATATGAGCCATCAGGCTGTTTTCAACCTCTGTTGTTTGATGGCGTCAGGAATCCATTTGCAGGATGTGACTTTATCTAAACATAAATATTTGCTGTGAGGTATTTATCTTTGTTTAGCAGTCTAAGAAATTGCACGTGCTCAAAAAGCCACTCAGTTTTCAATGATTGGGGCTACAGAAGTTTTATTAAAAATATTTTCTGTGGTTTGATCAGATGGTTTGAGAGAGGCATGAAAAAAGCATAGTAATTAAAATCCTCTTCCTGCAGCCCTGAACATAAGCCTACAAAAGGGAAGTGGTGCTGATTGCAGACTGGAGAGGTGACAATCATGAAGTAGCTATTCTAGTAGTGGATTCAGAGTGCTACTGTAGATTTCAAAATGGGCAAAGCACAAGAGCTGCTGAAGCCTGTGTATGTGGTTATTAGCTCATACCAAAGGCCACATCTTCAACGCTGTATTAGCCATGAGCCAGAATAATTCTTGCACAAATTTATGCTTTTCTATTTTGCAATCACAGCTTCATTTTGGGGTTTTCATTGTCCAACTCTGGAATTGTATTTATAATCTGAGGAAGTTTCAGTTGTCTTCTGTGCTCATGAGGCAAACCCAGGGGACAATACATCTTAATTTTCTGAGATATTGCTCATGATGGGTTGAGTTCTGTGGCGACTTGTCTTGTTTCTTCCCTCTGATAGAGATCTATCTTAAATAGCTATCTTGAACTGGATGGCCAGCAGTTTAGAAGAGGACCAGAGAATGAGCACAGACTGCACCATCATGCACTTTCTCAATGTAGTGTACAAGAAGAAACAATGGACTGCCATACTTATTCATTATTGGGCTGAATTCTGCTCATTTTATGTACCTGGGAATTTATAGTAAGTATTGGGCTCTGGCCTGTGTGCTATGCAAAGAAAAGTCACACTATTTTAGCAGATGTTAAATAAAGCAGTCACATTGGTGATGGCTTGCCAGAACTGAAATGCTTCCCTGACCCCCAGGTTAGATTCTCGAGCCTCTAGTGCTACCTGCTCCAGAGATATGTTTTATATCTTTCAAATAACAGCTTAGGTATTATGTCAGCATTTGTCAACATAAGCCAGCAATGAACTCAGAGTTATGTAAGTTGGGGGTGCTGACCCACCGAGGGCTGCAATTCCACTATGCCGCAAGTAAAGGATGTTAGAATTTACAACTGTCTGCAGAGATGTTTCTCCACAAGGATCTATAAACAAAGATGCTCTATTATATGAAGAGTGCAGAACAAAAATTCTTTTCTCTTAGTAACTGAAGGATCTGTGACAATTCCTGTTCCAACCATTTGTCCTCTATCTCAGGCTGTCAAATTCATGACACAATCCTGAAAAAAAAAAAAAAGAGAATGCTTTAGCTACTTGTGAAAGCACATTTCCCCCCCCTACATAAGCTGGATAGCACAGTCTAAACTTAGGTTCTGTCCTTGGGACATCTCTTCAAATGTCAGTTGCATATGCACTGTCTGTGTTTCACAGCAACACACAGCCCAGTTCTCCTGTCCTTGCTTCGCATGCTTGTGTTGGGGGGTCTGAGGTGGTTTTAAATCAGAGCACAAGCAGCAAGAAAATGCCTTTTTTGTCATGTTTTGGCATCTGGCAGATGTGAACTCCAATATGCTGTGGATAGCCTGGGATATGACAACATTGTTCAAGAGAACTCCAGGGACCTTTGCAATCACTACTCTTTGTTGACCTTTGTGAACAAGCAGGTTGTGCCTGACAGTTACATTAACGAAGCATTTAAGCTTTAAGGGGTTTGTATTCCAAGTTAGTTTTAGGTAATTCCTACTACCTATTTAAAATATCTTCAGTGCTGTTAAATATTATTGTTTAATTGCTTAATATGTGAATTAGTCAACAAAATCATTTACTAGATCACAGCAGCCAGAGGCCAGCATAACATGGCTCAAAACACCTGGCCAAAGCCTTCACACAGCCTGGCCCCTGGGACATATTTCACTAAGAAAGGAAGCACTTGGCTGAAATGCCAGTATTATCCCTCAATCTTTCTGTGAACACCACAGTATTTGTAAATGGTGTCTGGGTGACCATGGGGTACCTGAGAAGGGATATCAGTTTTAGCAAGTGAGGTCTCCATGCTCTCTAAACATTGTATTGTTAAACACCTCAAGTATAGAAATGAAGTGCAGGCATATTGAACCCATTATCTATGTGTGAATGGTTTGAACAGAAAATAGCCCACTTCAGTATTATTTTAAAAGAAAGATGAAGTAATGTAATGCAATTATAAGAGCCTGAAATATGACTGATTTATTGAGAAACACCATATTTGGCTTAAGTGACACAGCTGAAAAAACCTTGGAAGCAAGAAGCACAATAGGAACACTTCTAGTTTGAAAAATCACCTAATGTGTAATGCAGGTTTTGGAAATACTGGCACAACTTCTGTTTTATTCAAATATATGTGACTAAGTTAAAAATCTATAGGCAGAATCTGATCTTCTCTTTTTTTTTGGCCTAGGGCACAGTTCTCAATTATACAGCTGGAAGTGGGGTTAAAGTGAGAATTCCCATGTTTGTCTAAAGATTAAATTGGCCCAGATGGAAAGAGTTGAAAAGAGTTGGTTTGTTCTTCATCTTTTGTTCTCTTGAGCACTCTGGATTCTAACTGGAAAAGAAATGGAAAAGGTGTAATGTGACCTGAAAGAAAAGCTGCTCCTGTGACACCTCCATACCACAGACGTTTAGATGGCGTTTTTGGATTGCTTATGCAAACTCAAACTACATTGTGTGCAGCGTGCTCCTCCACAGAATTTTGAAGTCACTGAGAAATCATTGCAATGAACTAGATGGGCCTTGGGCTTATTAGCAACCTTCTGTTGTAACTAATTCTTCCTGTGTTAAGCTCATGCTTTTCAACTAAAATTTGTATAGACTTAAAACACACAGCTAAAAGTTGAGCTTTTTGTTTTGCTTCTAGGCATTTTTAATAAGATTAAAAAGCTTCATAACCAAAGAAGAGATGGTATTTTAATTTCTTTTCCTCTGAAGCCCAAGGGTTGACACAGCAAGTTGTATTGTGGAGGTCTGGGTTTTCAGGTCGTTTGTGCTACTGGTTGAGAGTGTGAATTTGAAGGACTCTCCTGAAAGAGTACCATGATGGTAAGGCTGAAAGATGCGGCCATAATAGCATGTTAACATACATTTGAGGGTCAGTATAATGTGTCTGCTCTGCTGGAAAATGATATACCCTTGCTGGTTAGTATTTCAATGGTAATTTTAAAGTCCTCATAGAATGCTCTATGACACAGTGTTTATGGTAGTCTGTGGGGGATTGTGGATTTAGGAATGAGGAACAGAATTCAGATATTTTGTTTCTTTGGAGAGTATACCAATTAAGAAAAAGTAGGTGAATATCATCACACCATCTGTTCACTTTTTTTTCATCAGCTAAAACCTTTAAGCGAGTCACCTGGACAGCCTCAATCACATTTCTTTTTCTTTTGCTTACAAGCCTGAAGATACAGTTGAATGTTTGAGATTTGTCCTTTTTTGCTATTTTACATTTCTGTTCTGGGCAAATGAAATTGTGGGTAGAATAAAGGAGGGATTTTGTGAGTTGACCTTGTGTAAATCCTGTGAGTTTCCTATGCAGTCTGATGTCAAATAGATGCTCAAGACAATCATAAAGTTTTTTGATATGTCCGCAGTGCAGTCAGAGAGGTAAGCAGGTATTCTGGGTACTTTCTGAATTTTCTGCTGTGAAGTGAAATGTGTGCCACCAATAGTCTACCCTGTCAATGACAACTGATCCAGAAATCACCCTGTGTGCTATGACAGAGCCACGCCTTTCTAAACTGAAAAGCATCAGGTTAATTGTCAGATTTTCTAAGTATTTCACAGATATCTTTCAAGCCTACTACTTACTTCCTTCTTAAGAGACCTTGTGTTGACTAAATACATTTGTAATATTATCTATTTGGGTCACCCCTATGGCTTTCTATCCCCCCAGGTCAGCTAAGACAGTGTGGTAAAGGCTCAGGTGCTCTGGGCTCTTTCTGTGTTCAGTGGAGAATGATAATCTCAAGAGTCCTTTTGCTCAGGGTATTAGTGTGGCTTCTGGCTTAGATGCCACTGTTTGTTGTCTGAACTAAGTAGGGTGACCCTAAGGCTCCTTGTTTTGTTGTAAATAACACATAACTGATGCACAGTCTCTCATTAAAATCCGTTTAGATGCTTCTCACATCAAAAAGTGTAGTCTAAATGCCAAGAACTAAAACCTGCCCTTCTGTTGAAGGGTGTAAGTGGGACAGAATGTGGAGACAGTGGGTTTTAAAATATTGTCAGACTTCTTCTGGAAAAAATCTGCATCTGCCTGTAGAACTTGTAGTCCCCTTTCACTCTGCTCAAAAATTATTTTTCTTCTGTCTAGCCATCTATTTACCTTTTTGTCACCTCTTAAAAAATAAATTAAAAATAAATCTAAGTAGCCACATTTTTCAAATGGTAAAATCCATGAAGAGGATGTCTTTGCTTCATTGTTCCCTTCCTAATGGCAGTTTTTCCACAACACCATACCCTGTGACTTGGGAAAGGTAGAAGAAAAGGGAAAAGGAAAACATGTGTGCAGAGGATATACCCCAAAATCAGAACCATGCCATGTAAAATTGTTACAGCTGTTTCTGTTTTTATTGACTGTTTCTTTTGGATCCATTTCTCTGACAACTGCTGCTCATGTGAGCAGGAAGGCATGCAGCATGACATTGATGTGGGCCGTGGGGTCCTAGGGCCAGGAGTAGGTGGAGAGGGGAGGGAAAGGAAGAGGGTGTGGTGGTAAGGAAATTTATGTGGGACACATCAAAGCACATCCTTGTAATGTTTTATGGTAACCCAGGAAATTCAGTGCAGATGCACTGAATAACCTCATGTCAATCTGGGGTTTGCAACACTGTTACAGCAGCAGCAGCTGTCACGGTACTTGATTTTTCAAATTTCAGTGAGCCACTTCTCCCCCTTCTCCCTCATATGAATCTGGTCTCTTTATTTCAGTTTGCTCCTCTGAGCAGCCTCACTACACAGTGTGTCATGCAAACGAAAGCAAAGTGTGCTACAAATGAGTTATCCTGGGCCTCTTATAAGCTGGGAAAGAGCAAAGAGTGATTGTTATAGCCTCTCTTGATTTGCTTGGATATGGCATTAAAGGGGCTGTTCAAACATGGAAATGGTGAATTAGCTGATTCTATATATAGAGGGAAATAGCAAGAGAGAGATTTTTCCATGTAAGTAGATATTAATCTTTTTTATGGACCATGTGAAGCATCTGCCTCTTTTGATAGAATCACTGTATGGAAGCTGAAAGATAGGAAATGCAATTTCAGATGCTCAACTCAGTTCATTGACCAACGGGGGGAAAAAAGTCTAGAAAGAACTTGGAAAAGCACAGCTGGCTTTTTTTCTCCCTGCTTTCTCTTTATTCTTTGGAATATCTCTGTTATAATCAGGCTCCTGTAGTAAATGGTCAGTTTGAAAGACAAAGATCTTGATTTGTTTTTGTTCCATATGCAAAATGCACATACACCCATTATGTTCTTATAAATGATTTGGAGTGTACACAGAACCTTAGTATATCTTATGCAGCAATTATGGAGCTATATATCAAGGATGCATGTGTCAGTGACTTAGGTCAACTATAAGGCTGTTTTTCAAAACAAAACAAAACAACAATGTTAAGCTTTTATTTTGTGAATAAAGTAAAAACCCAAAACTGTAAATGAAGACAAAATTATAAACTGCATCTTGTGATGTACATTCATTTGAGGTGAAAAGAAAAAAGTAATATTATAAATAAATGCTTTATGTTTTATTAAGCATTAGTTTTTGCTCAGTAATTTGTACTGAAACTCCTTCTCCCATCTGTCCTTGGTTTTCATCCATATGTGGAGCCTCGGTGTGTCCCTGATATTTGTCAATTTGTCAAAGCTTTGGCACAAGGTGGAGGAAAATAGACCAAAAACTAGAATCTTCAGTTAGAACACACTGATGTCACGTGGATTGGATTCAACTCCCAGAGTCAGTCATTCCTCTTCAGCTTTTGATTAGAAATTAAACTCAGACCTGAAGGGCACGTAGCTCTAAGGATCACTGCAGCTTTAACTAAAATGAAGACCAGAACCATAAGCCTGTTTTGAAAGACATTATACTTGACACAAATGTGAAGAACTGACAAAAGCCAACTCTAGCAAAAGCAGCATCAAAATACAAAATTCAGTTCATTCACACTGTGACAACGTGTTATCTATGTGTATAATGCAAGCGTTTCCTGAAATACAGTTGTTTGCATCAAAAAATTAAGTTTACGCCAAGCAAAATGCCCCATAGTACGCAGCAATGTGCTTTTTACCTGTGTCTACTTACCTGTGTTTTCCCTGTGACTTTTATTTCTAGAGAACTTGTTTCTAATGAGTCAGTCTGAAGCAGTGGTGCTTTATGAGCAAGACAGTTGCAAAGTGAGATGCCTGTGAGTCCCTGCACTCAATGTAAATGCCCAGAGCAAACCACTAAGACAACACATGCATTCTTTTAAAAACTGGGAGCAGAACTAAGCTGTAAAAGCAACTACTGATGCATCTTTTGTGACCATGCATTTCCAGGCCATTGCCTTATTTGCTTAATGTTCTCCATACAGTTGATTGCAAAAAGTAGGTGGGGCATAGTAGAAGAATTTTTTTTTAATGAGATTTCTAGCAATTCATGGTTAGGGATTTTCAGAAATACTGGTATAATAGGGATTTTATTGGAATTTTGGGATGTTAGTTTTAGGTTACAGAGAAATATTTGAATAAACAAGTGAAAAGTTTCAATACACAAATCAAATCCCCACCAGACATGAAATAACATCTTCTGAAGTTATTCTTGACAAAAAAACTGCTTGACAGTCATTGAGGTAACTTTCAAATTACCTTTTTATAAACTGAATTTGATTATTCAATCCTAGCAATAAATGCCTGCCACTCTGGAGATCATCACAATGATAGGATAAAAATATTAGAAATATGAGGATAAAATAAAAATGAGTGCATGTGAAAATCTGCTGTCTTTCCTTCATTCTCTCGTGGACTTGTGGGATAGAATATTTTCCGAAACACTCAGCAAATCCAAAGCCCACTGCCACTGGCTTGCAAGCACTTACATTGTTTTCTGTTGATCAACAAAAATCTGTCTCTGGATTCTCTTCTTGTCTGGTTTGTGAATAAGACTAATGTCCAAAAGTGGATTAAAAAAACCCTTAAAAAATGATTTTTTTTTTTTTCTGGAAAAAGAATTTCAAAGAAAAAAGCCTTTGATCACTCAATGATGCTGGGGCTCACACGCTTACTTTTTTTAAAATTCTGAGCTTTCATTTCTCCCCATGCAGAATATACCAGGAAAATAGTTTCCAGTGTGCTTACAAATTGTGGGATTTTAATAATTCAGACAAAGATCTTTGTTTTCTGACTGATTTTTTCAGTATTTCCCCTTAGATTGTTATGACTCACCTTATGGTCTTCAGAATATTGTTATTTCCTTGCCTGCTATTTTTTTCCTAAGTTCCTTATGTATCTAACTTGCAGTGAGTTACATACAACCTCTGCCTAGCCTTGGCTGAGTTGCTTTGAATGTTCCCATTTGGTTCTTTGCTGTTGATTAGTATGTGACAATTTTATGCCATTGGTGCAACTTACAAAATTAACCAACCTTGTGTTCAATAAAATAGGAATGAGGCTATCATGAGGTGAGTGAGCATCTCACACAGTCTCATGTTAACAGAAATTAAATTCTCATGCCCAAATACCTAGGAGAATCCGCTGTCTAACCCTCAGCTTGCACCCTTTGGTTATTTTCTTCTCAAATCCTGTATTGCAGGTCAATAAAAGACTTTCTGAGAAAGAGAAAAATCTTACCTTTGCTCCTTTCTGGGTCAGATGGCATTTTAAGAGAATTAAGGCAGCTTAATGGGTGCATAACAACAGGCATTGAGGGCAGGGAACAATGACAGAAGCCTGGTGGGATTCTATTAGAGTTTGTGGGAAGAGCCAAGTGGAAGATGTCAAATAAGCAGTTTATGTTCAACATGGAAAATGCCAATGCAGAGTTTTTGAGAGATTAAAGCCAGCTTCTACACCAGCTTTCACTGAAATGATGTGGATCCCTGTTAGTGAAAAAAGGTGGCAATTCCTGTCATGGAGGGGGAAAGTCAGGGACCAGTGAGGGCAGGGACTGATGCTGCATATGGTTGGAATGTTTCTTTGATCAACTAAGCTGGTGTCTCTGATACAAAAACTTCATAATCATATCTATATGATGGTTTCTTTATTTAATCTAAATAAAGTACTGAATATGGGACAAAATATTTCTCGGTGACAATAGTTAAACATTCCTGATTTGCCATTCCTATATACCTACATACAAATGTCACTGTTTGTTCAAAGTCCATTCTCAACTGTACAGTCTTTGCCATGGGAAAGGGGAAAAATGGGAGACCAATCCACAAATTATAATATATTTTCACAAACTCTGGAAGCTGTTACATTCTTGCTGCTCCCCCCTCCCCCCCACCTTCCGCCTTCCCCCCAGAAATTGTCTGTCTCTAATATAAAGTCTGTATTTTGGGATTGCCTCAACAGCAACTCTAGGTACCTTCTGCTTCATAAGCCCTGACAAGTCACTGCAATTGTGACAAGATTGAACAAGGTTAACCATAAACCTGACCTTCGGCAGATTTGTGCTTTACTTTCTTAAATCCTCATTGCCAAACTAATTGCCTAAGCAACTATGGGGTGAAAATTGCAAACAGAATATGTTAGATCTGTTTTCTTCTCTGTGTCAGAAAAATAAAAGAAAAAAAATTCAGTTTGTCTCAGTTTTTCTTTTATGGTTCAAATAACATAGCTAATATTTCTGTGGATTAGTCTTGGGGGCTAAACATTGAAAAGTTGGCTTCAGATTTGCTGAGGAATAAACATGACTGTTTTGATGGAAAAAACACTTTGATCAAGCTGAAGGATCAGTGCACAAAAGGTATAAACTGCAAAGGGAAGCAGAGAGAATTGTGACTGATGCTATTCAATCAATAAAGCCAATATTTGGGATAAAATAAGCCAATCAGAGCTAGAAATATTAAGGTAAGGGTGCAATCCAATTGGAATAGCATACTTGCATTGTAGAATGGAAGGAGGTCAATTTTCCTTCAAGCTTGTGATTCTGCTCTATGGTGGTTTATTTATTTTTCATTCCCTTCCAAGAGCCAGTCTCCTTTTGAACAGAGTTGCAGCTTTTACTGCTGCCTTTTATACTGTGTTCCACAAGTTAACCCTTTCAAAACACATATTTTTTTCAGTCAGCCTCAGGCTACAACAGAATCTCAAAACTACAGTGGAATTATTTTAATCAGAAAAGCTTAAAACCTCTCTAGCAAATTAGGAAAAAGAAGCCTGACATTTCATTTATTAAAATAGGGAATGGGGAATGGTAATAATGATTTATGTTCCTTTTTTTTCTCCAGTTCATTAATATAAATCAAATTCTAGAATTGAATTAATTTCTGGCACTCCCCACACTCATGTATTCAACAATATCACAGCCAGACAATGAGAAGACGATAAAAGAATCCAGATGCCTTCAGTTCATGAAGAAAAGAGTGAATGTTCTCTTTTACATTTGCAACTAACTATATATGAATAAGATTAATTTTCTCTAAAAATAATGTCTGGGAACTTTTCAGTTAAGGCTGGTTTTAAAATCTGAAGGTTATGAGATGTATCTTGACAGTACCTGTAAATATGCCAGTAAGTGGCTAGTAGAGACATAAATTTTTGTTGGTATGCATTTTTGTCTATTTTTCAGCTTTGAAGACTGTTAAAAACCATAAATTACATAAAAATCAGCCTTTTTCTTACCTTTAAATCAATACACATACACTTTCCCAAACTTCTGGACACAAAAATTATTTCCCTGTGTTTATTGGTGCATCCCTTGTAGTATGTAATTTATGTGAGCTCATTTCTTTCTCCTAGCATTCCTCTTCAGTATACAAGGGGAGAAAAATAAGTGTGGAGCTCAGCTGAAACTTTGTCTTTTTTATTTTAAGATTATTTCTTTTGGTATACATCCTGGACCTAGGACTGCTTTTGCTGCGGTGTTCCCTTGTGCTCTTAGAAGCCTTCTTAGCCCAGCCCTTCTACTGACATCTTTCCTTTTGTGAGATGATTGTGAACACTGCTCTACTACAGGGCAAAAGCAATTCTGTGAGCCTGCCTTATTTAGCACGAGAGCAACATGTAATTTGAGTATTTTGACTTATTCAATGTCTGTGACACAGCATATCAATGGGCCAATATTGAAATATGCTCTGCATTGTTGTTCCTAATACACAGAATACTTTCCATGACACTCCTGGATCAGCAGTTGTTTATCAGCCTGCCTGGTGCTGGAAGGACTAGAAGATTTTGCCGATTTCTCACAGCTGTCTGAAGCAGATCTCAACTGCACTTTTTCTGTGTTTGTGTGCACATGTAAGAGAAGCAGGCACGGAAGGGAGAGGTGACTATGGTCATCTTTTACCCATTTGTGGAAGAATGGAATATTTCCTGACAACTCCAGTTACCATCCGAATCAGGTTTATTCTTGCTGTTAGACTTTTGATATACTGTTTTATGCAGAAAACATATTGCTCTGCATTTCTAAATCAGGTTGGAGGTGCGATATAAAATTCTCTTGGGGGCATTTTAAGGCAATAGTGTTTCCTTTTGTTGCAAGACTCATGGTAAGAAAAAACGGTAATCATACCACAGGAATAGCTGTGTTACAGAATTCCTTCATGACATTAGATTCTGCTGAACTCCAAACCGTAACTTATATCACACCTAAAGTCATTAAGTGTAGAGACAAATTACTTCACAGAGGCAAACCCCTTTTCATTGGATTCTTTGTCTTTCATCTTACTGTTCTCTTTGCCATATGTGGTCTCTGGAATAATATCTAGGATTGCTATTTGAAAATGCTTCAGTTGGCTTGGTTCGAGAAACCTCCACTCTCATCTATTGTAACCAAATTTCTAAAATAAATTATAGCCCTGTGGAGCCACAAGTGGAGAAAACAGCATGCTTCAGATGACATTTCGATAGTTAAAGGGCCTATTGCTGTTGTATTACTTGGGCCACTGATTACTTCTGTTTCTTTATTTACAACTATAAAATTGTTAGCTTTGCAAAGGAGAACCTGCCTCAGGTGAAAAAATAACAATTCTCAGTTAAGGCTGGACCCAGAGGGAGTGAGAAATTCTCAGAGGAAACATAACCAGGTTTTGTGCTGTACTTCAGCTCCCCACAGATCCAATCTAGCATGCAGACAAATGGAGCTAAATACAGTGCTTAAATGTGCATATTAAACCCTTGCCAGAAGCTACAGCTATTAAATAATACCAGGAGCTCTCCCAGTCTTCTACTAACACAGTTGGAGCTGACTGCCAGGCTCATGCTTTCTGGGCAGATTATTTCAATCCTTTGGGAAAAGGAGAGCCACTCTAAGAAGTTAATACCTCTGGGGCAGTATATTGGAAAGCTTCATTTGATCTTCTGTGACATGTATGACAGTATCTCATTTTCAAGCCGAAAAAGTCCCATCCATGGGTTATGCCACAACCAACATGCATAAATAAGACTCCAAATAGGAAAGGGAGAGTGGTGGGATATTAGAATGAGTGGCAAATGTTATCTGAAGCTCTTACTTGAATTCCACTATTAAAAAGCATGCTGACAAAGCTTTCTGGGATAACTGTGGTACATTACTGGCTTATTTGCTCTCTTTGGCTGAGTGGGTGATAATTATCAGCAGGTAAAAGGTGTCAACAATCACAGTGTTTTAAACTTCTCAGGCCAGACTGATAAAAGGACAGCTCCCTGAAGTCACAGTCTTCTCCATTGATTAACCATGTCCCACAGCTCGTCAGTGTGAGCAGCACTAACTCGGTTGTGGCCTTTGTATGGAAAATCAACTCTTACTGCCAAGGACCCCTGAAAAAGCTGCTGTATAATCCCAGTGACAGAGAAAAAAAAAGGATGGAAATGTAGAAAGAAGCTTCTTCCACAGTCCACATCAGCTGTTAGGAGTTTTTATTGACAATTGCTGCAGATCTCCAGGTGCTAGAGCTGCGCTGGAGAATGGCTGCTGTACAATAGGTTAGGCAAATTGAGATACAGAGCCAGACTGGGGCAATGTCTTGCTAATCCTTGACTGCCGTGGACATCTGGTCCTTCTGGAGAAGGATATTATCCCACATGTTTTTTATCAGTGAGACAGAATTGCTGGACTATACTGTTGATTCCAATTACAGCACCGTGTTTGAAAAAGCATTTAAAAGCAGCACCTACTTCTCCCTGTTCCTTCAGCTCTCTAAAGCTTTCTGATTCTGTTGGCTCTGAAATATGTTGAATAAGACAACGAGAAATAACATTTCAAAATGCTTCATTGTGCAAGGTTTTCTGTGTTGGCTTTTTTGTTGTTTTTTTTTTTTTTTAATTTTCTCCCTACTGTAACCAGCAGAGCTGTGATTCTGTTTTCTTGGCAATACAGCAGCTGATTCAAACTGAAATGAGAAAATTGGGATCACTAGGGCAAAAGTCAACAAGTATCTGCAATCTGTGATGAAGATTTCTTATCAGTAATGGGGACTAGATATTCCTGGCCTATTCCTCACCGAAACAAATACAATTCTAAGATGAACTTAGATACAATTCTAAGATTGCTTCTAAGAGCTGGTGTTCTTTCCTAATCCTTAATCCACAGAAAGGTTCCTGGTTTTAGGAAGGAAAGCCTTTTCCACACTGCTTTCCTGCCCTTCCTAGAGCAGTATAGAAGATAATTTCTGCATTTAAAGACTGGCAATTGTGGGATACTTGCCAGCTCTGTTATGGTTCTCGGACTTTGGCAAAACCATTTTTCCTCCGTTATTCCTTTGTGAAGTAGATGTAATGGTACATCTGCTTTCCATGTTCCTTGGAAGACTTGATTGATGATTATAATGGGCTTTGTCAACTAGAATGCAAGAAAAAGCAGCAGTTTATTACAGTGATACCAGTTCAGGGGTCAGTGTAACCTTCTCTTCTTCCAGGGTGAAGAAGAAATATACTGCTATAACTTAGCCCTTATCTGACCAGTACGCTCGTTGTGTGCTGATTTAAAATATGCAGGCCTATCTTCATTGGAAAGGAGCAGAATTTTCAGCTGTTCAGGAGAAAACCCTCTCTGTAGAATGAATTTGAGGAAGTACTAAACATTGCTGGATTTGTTTCTCACTGGGAAGTGGAGAGTTGAGAGACATACTGAGAAGAAATGGCAAAGCTCCACTACAGCCAATGGTGCAAGGGAAAATTTGGTACAATTTGGTCCAAAGCTCTCAAGGGTTGCATTGTCAAAATCAATTCAGGAAGAGAGAATAAGAAAAATGTATATAAAAATTATTAAAAGACCTCCAGAAAAATACATGTCTGTATTGAATAATAATATTACACAGTTACATTGCTGAAATAACAACAAATCAATGAAAGAAGCATTAAATGTTTTTAAAAATGAATAATGTAGTAACATATCATGTAGCTTTAAAGTGTACTGACCTGGATATATCAAGCCTAAGCAATCATTTCTTGGCTCTTGTGAGATCATTGCTTGACTCTGAAATTAGAATAATTTCATGAGTGTGTGGAAACAAGAATGAGGTCACCTCCATCTTAATTAGAAAAGGATAGATCAAACATCCCAGGCATACTTTCTTGTTTGCTGTTGACTCACTTAGATTGGTATGATATAGTCCTGGGGCACTATTTTATGATAGCCTATTTTGCTGCCATATGTATTATACTTCTTTTGCCTTTCTTTCTGACAATAATATAGATTTACTCATGCTTACAAAACTGTTAAATTCATTCTGTTTCTATCTGAAAAAAATGGAATGAGGTGAGCAAAACGTTCAGATAAATAACATTTAATGCAGGCTTTTTATAAGCCAGAGGTCTCAATAAAATTTTAAATCCTTTTAGTCAGCTATTCTTCTAATTACTTTTTATTTCTCCTTTGCTGGAAGAGCTTTCAGGCTGTGTACAACGAACATGTGGGTCTTCATTTCCCATTAATGTGTTCAATAAAATAAAATGATACAGTTGAGTAATATGGATCACAAACTAATTTATATAAACATTGATTGTTTCAGAGCACTGGGAAACTTCTTTGTCTTGGTCTCTATGACTGCATTTCAGTAGACCTGAAATATACTCAGTTGTTATGGCCAGGTTTTTAATTTTAAAAAACAGTGATATGGAAGACATTGATTGACAATTGGTTCTGCTGTGTTCCTCCTTCCTGGAGTAATGAAATAATTGCCTCAAATGAAATATGTGACTTCTGTGTTTCCTATTTTGTTTACCAAGTGCCTGAGTCAGTACTCTGACATCCAGTGATGATCCTTTAGTGACAACAGCATTGTATGAGTAATTTTTTGAGATAAAATTAAATACAAATACTCTTAAATTCACAATAAAATTAGAAAAAAGTATTATTTTTATTAAGTACAAGGCTGAGTCTTTGCACTTCAATGCCTTCTATGAACCTATAAGACATGCTGAAATTTCATGTCTCTATATCACGCTAAAATATAAATAAAATGAAACTGAAAAATATGGGTATAATATTGACATTGATGTATTGATGTTAGTGTGGTCAAGGTTTTTTTTGACAACTGCTTATCAGTGGAATCTGAGTTATGCTTAGATTGGAAGTTGAGTAATTTGTCTTCAATGATATTCACAGATTCAGTATTTCATTGTTGCAGTGTGCTAGTAGGATTTGGGATATGCATATTAGCATGAGCTGTATATGGTTTATGTTCTAGAAATCTCTCCCTAGCCTGGGTTTGTACCCTCCTCTGCTGTAAACTTACGGGTGTAACCCTTTTCCCCTCCTTATCTCCTCCCCTCTGGCTTTCCCTGGTTGGCTCCTTGGAGCTAACCACTCCCCTTTTCCCTTCCCTTTTAAGCCCCTGCTGCCTTTGTTCGGGCGTTCGCATTCTCTGCTTCCTCGCCTGTCTCCATCCCTCTCTTCCCCGTCCTTCTTCCTCTCTCCCCACGCTTTGCCCGTGGACCCTAATAAATTCCCTGGAAATCTCAGATGGCGATCCTACACTTCTTTCATCACGGCGCCTCTACAGCGAGTCACGTCCCCAGCAGCTCCACTGCTTGCTGCAGCCACGTGTGCCCCTGGCGTGTTTCGGCCCCAGGCGGCTCCCCTCTGTGCAGTGTGGGGTGGCTGCCCGTGAATCGCGAGACTGCGCTGCCGCGTTTCATCTTTATTTAAAGCGAGCAATTAGGAACCCTAATCCTAGGCCACAAAACATGGAAGTCAATCAGAATGTTGAACCTCCTGAATTTCCAAGTAGAGTGTATTATTTTGACAAGAGGTCAATGTTCACATTTAGTAGTCTTAGCAGAGCTATGGTGAAAGCAAAACAACTATTTGGGTTCAAAATAATAGACAAGCTCATCTCCTTAATAACGATATGGTCATTGTCTCTGCTAAGCTAGAGCCCAGTTAAATTTTCAGTTAAAAACTTTTCCTGCTGCATGGAAAATACACAGTATGATAGCCAAAAGCCTTATCATCCACATGCAGCAATGCTTCCAGGTGAATTGCTGTGAATGAAAATCCTTCAAGTGCTAGGATAAGCTTTTCTTGAGTTCTCACCAAGCTGGGTATCTGCACTTTGCAGATGGAGGAGGCAGGAACGAAATGCTGCAAATGGCCATGGACTGGATAGCAGAGCGATGAGGGAGATGAAAGAGAAAAAATTCTAAACCCAGTCCTTAGAAGTGTGGATTTTGCTTTGGGTCCATCACTAATTAATTCCTGTGTGTTATGTAGAAATTGACTGGGAGGAAGGTACTTGTAAAAACAAGGTAGCAGCTTTGGTGTTTGTTTTTTTTCGGCTGTGTTTGTTTGGTTTTTTGGGTTTTTTTTTCATTATGTTGTTTTGTATTGTTTTGGAGAAGGACTGTTGCCTTGAGTGTGGGTGGACAGATCTTACATGATTTGAGTAGATTAATTTTGTGTTTCTCTCATTTAAATGACATAAAATGGCAAGAGTCATAGGGCATAAATAAGAAGAAAGAATGAAAGTTTTATATACCTTTCTGGGAGCATAAATTGCCCTAAAATGGAGTTTAACATTTGATTCAGACAGGCAGTTACTTGGAATAGTAAGCTGGATTGCTGCAATGTACTTAACAATCTTACAGGCTGGAGGGATGTCTTTGCATAGTGTTGAAACATCAATCAGGAAGAGAATGATTTTGAGGAAGAGGAGATCTGGGGTGAGCAAATCTTAACTTGCACAAACCTGTCAAAAATGTGTCTTATTGTCCAATATTATTGTTCTATGATTAATGTGAATTGGAAATACATTATTGTGTGTGGTATGTATGCATGCTGCAAATCCATTAAGAACAAGCCTTATATGATTTATTTGTATTAATGTCATATTAAATGCTAAAAATAGAGTTGATGTTAAAGCACAGGTGCAATTCAATAAAAGGAAGGACAATTTTATTTAAGAAAGCCTTATATCAATTTTACTCACTACCATCATATTAGAAATGTAGCACCTACACTGGGGACTACACAGTGATAGGCTGTTTTTCAGCTGTGCACCCAAAACAGGTAGGAGCACTTTGGTATGGCAAAGTTCTCAGAGAATTTAGTTTTCTGCAAATGCACAATCAGAAATTAGATCATATTCCTCCCCATTCTTCTTTTGTTTAATCCACATGTTTTTGCAGAGTACCGTACAAATTTGAAGCACCAGATTTTTAAAGTTGTCTTGAAACCCATCTAAAATGTATCCTAATGACTGGGCTTGTAAAATCACTTGTTTATGCAGCATGCACTGCATTACCAAGGGATCAAGCCTACACATTCCTACTGAGCCTTCTTTTTAGATAACCAGCAAAATAAGGCAAAAGAGAAAGGCTGATCTGAAAGTGTTGTGAAAATATTAATTAATTTGTTCTCACAAATCCCCAGAGAAGTATTACTGTCATTTCAGGCATTATATTAAATACATATATGGGCCACACTGCATTTTTAAAGCTCCTTTTTTGTGGGATCTGACAAAATCTGCGAAAAGACTACTTTTTATGTAATGATCCTTGCTCATTTCAAAAGTCACTTTTTTGTTCCCATTATGGAGGCAAATGACCTTTTTTCTGTGAATTGTGGAAGAACCAAAACTGTTGAAGGGCTATATGAAAGTCTCAGCTGAAAGGGAAATGAGAAAAGCAAGCTATTAAATCAGTTGATAGCTTCACAAAGCTGTTATACAACCAAGTAAAAAGGTTTGTGTTTAAGCCAAAATATAAAATCATTACTAAACACTTTTGCTAAGCAGTATAATTTACAAGAGAAAGTTACTTTACAAAACCGTACTCTGAAAGACTCAAAATATGACAGCAGTTTTAGAATGAACAAAAGAAGTACCAAGCCAGTAAATCCCCAGCCCAAAATATTCTGAATCCCACAGCAACGTGGCTTTAATGTGGCATCTCGGTGATTTATAGTGTATGATTATAATCCTTTGGAATAAATTGGCACTGACTGCTGTAACATCTTAAAGCTATTCAGGCAGCACATACAAATTAGAGAAGTAAAATCACAGCCTGTGTCCAAGATTTCAGCCAATACATATCTTTTAAAGCGGAGTATCTCTTTGGAGATAGGTTAGATATTAGGAGAAACTTTTTTACAGAAAGAGTGATAAAATATTGGAATGGTCTGCCTGGGGAGGTGGTGGAGTCACCATCCCTGGACGTGTTTAAAAAGAGATTGGATGTGGCACTTGATGCCATGGTTTAGTTTAGTTGAGGTGTTAGGACAGAGGTTGGACTCAATGATCTTGAAGGTCTCTTCCAACCTGGTAATTCTGTGATTCTGTGATTCTATAATTCAAGTGAGAAAAAGTTCTTTTAGGACAAGATTTACATTGAAAAGAGCGAAGCTTTTCTTTGGTGTTAATTTTAATTATCTACAGAATCTCTCTGTGTCATCTCAGTCTTCATAAACACCTTTAAAGCAGATATGGACATCTTTTTAGCTCAAGTGGGTTAGAATTAGGAGTTCCTCACTGAAGCTTTAAGGGCGGGAGCTGAGCCTAAATGAAAATAATAGCCCATGAAGTGTATTAGAGAGAAATGCAGGTGCACAAAAGTAGGGCTGAATGACATTTTCCAAGCCTTCAGAGGTCCTGCCTCTGGCTGCCTGGTCATGAGGGTTGGGACTCTTGAGCTTTATCTACCAGATTTACACAAGTGTCTCAGATATCCAGTGATGCAAAAGTGGCTTTAGATGCATGCATCTCAGATGCTAAATACCAGCCTTGGATGCACTGCTTATTAACATTATTGAGGGCATTCTGCAAAAAAGACATTCAAGGCATTGAACTCTGGGCAAAAATATCAGTGGAGGCAGAGCTTCAGATGTCTGGTAGGAGCTGTGCAAATGCTGTTGGGTTGCTGTGATTTTGCTGTTCAGTGTTTCTGTGCATTCTCTTACTTGTAATGAGCTCTTAGGCACTAATAGTCACTTTCTATGGGATATGAGTTATTTGCTCCATCCATGGGGCATCTAACAGCACTATTAAAACAACAGTCTCTTTGCCAGGCTGCTTCAAGTCCAGAAGCAATTTAAGCTATTTTTGTATGGTCTGAAGCACAAACTAATGTCGTACACCAGAAGAAAGCAAGGCAGAGATTGCACTGCACTCCAGGAAATGAGGTCCTGGGCAGTGCAACGCAGGGATATGACTGTGACTATGCTCCCTAGAACAGGTAAGGTGAGAGGGAGTTGGAGGCTTGGCTAAAATCTGCTTTCCTGGCTGTGCAAGGGGCATTTGTGAATGCAGCCCAGTTCTCAGTCCATAACACACTTTTGTCCTGAACTTGCAGTAAAAGAGGTCTTGGTACAGTGAATTCCTCATTTACTGAAGTAATGACCTTCCAATGGCACAAAACCAATTACGATCTGGAATATTTCAAAGGGAAGGATTGATAAATTATTTTAGTTTAATAAAAGTAAAGAAAAAAAAAGAAAGTAAAAAAAACCCATAAAATAACACACCAAACCAAAATAATCTTGTATCAGAACAGAAACAAACAGCTCAGGAATGAGTTTACATTAGCTCTATTCATGCAGTAATCTTCCACAGTGTGCTGAGGCCACTTGAATGCTCCTTGCCCTAAAACTGATGACTAAGGCTTTCAAAATCTCTCAAGCAGTAATATATTTGTAACTTCAAATTTGGGGCAAGCTTCTACTTGCCCCAAATCAGGTATTTGCCGCTTCTGACAGAACGCTCTTTATCTACTCCCTCAGAGGAATAACCAAGGCCTCTGGTTACTCAATGTCACATGCTCCTGGTGTGCAAGGAAGTAAGGTGTGTGTAGCAGCTCAACCACTATGCCTTGCACACAGGATTGGGTCCTCATTGCTTTTATGTGCTAGAAAATTCCTGAGTGGCTGTTTCTGCCACACAGACTTGCCCCAACTCTAGTGCAAAATGGGCTTGTCCTGGATGCAATTAACTGGCTGTTATGGCCTCAGACATAAGGGAACTCCTTCCCTGATTTTAAATGCAGCAAAAACAACTACTTTGCAGTAGAGAGAATGCAAAACAGAGTCATGCTCTGCCAAACCACCACTGCTGTAAAGTCCAGATTGTTGCATAAATGGCAGTAAATCCTGGGCTGCTCCAACTGTCTTTGAGGCTATGCTAGTTCAGGATCTAGCTACAGACAATCCCTCCCTTTCCCACCCCTTTGGTCACTGAGCAGAGCCAGGCTGAGGATGGATCTTTCTTTGTTTGGGAACTTATGCCCTTGAAATTGGTGTTTGCTTGGAAATAACAAGCAGTTTTTAACTTGAATATGCTGCTTAAAATACAGGAAGATTTCAGTATGCAGGAAAGCCACTGGGGAATTGGGTCACGGTTTCAGTTTGGAGAGGAACAAGTGGGCTGCTCTGCTCTGATCACATCTCTTAAACAGCAGGTGTGGGAATGGGCTCCTACTCCTCTTTCCCTCTCCCTTCCCCCCACCCCCCTTTCTTCTTTTGTACTGGATTCTTTATTTATTTTTTATTATTTTATTCCATTTCTGACAAGGTGTTAACTGATCTGATTCAATCATGCTGCTGGACTCTGCTCAGGTCACAAGCAGGCCACAGGATTTTTGGGAACACTTCTCCTACAGTTGGGGGCGTTCCAAAATCATCCTGTGCCAAGTGGAAAATGAAGCTGTCATCAGTCCAGGGTCAGCTCAGCATAAGGGCAGAGGAGCTCCTTCCTCTTGCTCTATTTCCTTTTATTCTGTGATCCGTTTTTATTGCTGAAGAAAATTTTCAAGGGTAGTGAAACCTCCATGCAGCACCTCTTGGTTTTGGATCTCAAATCTATGAAGGAAATTTCATATATTTGTGTGTTTGGCATTAATTTATTCCTTCAAGGAAAGACATTTATTAACTTCTTGGTGGTGATTTTACCTACACAAATTCTCTGGTGATCACAGACCTTTTATAGCAGAATTTTAGTGATATAAGCACCCAGCTGATGTGGGAATATGTTGGGAGATCCACTCTTTAACTAAAAAGCTATTCAAAGCTGCTTTATCCGTTCTTGCTCGTATTTTATTCAGAAACCATATTGGAGTTGTATGTGGTAGTCACTAGTCAGACATCGTGTTGCCTTTATTTCCTAATTAGTAGTCCAGCTGTGCAAATAATTGCCTTTTTTTTTTTTTGGTTTGTTTATGTTTTGCTGGTTTAATCAAGGGTGTGGGGGACTGTTCCAGGTTAAACATTTGGTTTCATTTTAATTTGCTGTTGAGTAAAAAGTAAAATGTTTTCAAAACCTTTTGAGACTAGAATCTTAATAGTCTGTTCTGTAAATCTCAAAATGACATGTTTTGGCTTTTAGAGAATGTTTTTGACTGTAAAAATCTGATTTGCTTGATGTGTATTTGTGAAAAATTTGGGTAATATGAATTTATATTTTTTGGCAGACAAAAACCAGCTGAAATGTTTTCTTTAGCTCTAATTGCTCTTTTATATTGTACAACACATTCAAATAAATCTATTGCCCAATGTCTTCTCTGAAAAATTTTATCAAATCTATACCTACAATACCGTGTTTTTAAAGGTTTTTCTCTCCTCCAACCTCCTTTTTTTTTTTCCTTGTTGAACTATTTGAAAATACATCTGCTAATATTTTCCAGGTTGGTACTAAAGCTGAAACAGCTGGTTAGAAACACTCTGCTTGTTTTTGTGTTCATCCCTGCACTCTGTTACACAAGGCAGCTTGAGCAGCCAGTAGCTGAAAGCCTGACCACTTGCTGAGATCCATCTTTCATTTATGTTATCTCCTTGCCGGCGTTTACGTCTGGTGACGTGGTAAGCTGAAGAAAGAAAGTTGAGAAGGTCAGTCTATTGTGTTGCCTCTGGAGCCTGTGTGTTTGCCCTTCCTGACTCTGTTTATTCTCTGAATCATTTGACATGCTGCACGTTCTGCTCTGACCTTCAGCCTGTTGCTAGCTTCAGTGCCTTGCCTCAAGGTTCTGCAATGCAAGGAGCCGACTCTGGGGTGTCTCATCCCAGATTAAAGTCCCTATGACTCAAAGCTTCCATCCAGTTTAACCTCACATTACTGAATCAAAGTTGCTCAAAAACTTATTCCAGCTGAACTGTGTTCTGGCAAACTTCATGGTCCTCCTGCCTTGTGCCCCTACCAGTATCTGATTAAACCAGGACTGGCTACATCAATGGAAAATGTGACAAGGCACTCAGCCCTGGTTGTGGTCACTTCCACTCAGAGCTGGACCTGGCAAAGGCAGGCACAACCCATTGCCCCCTCTGGATTGCATGTGAAGCCCCAGCTGAACTGTTACCTCCATTCCCTTTTCAAATGGTCCCAAGCAGCACAGTCCCCTTAGAAAAATTCCAGTCACCATCCATGGAAGGCATGTGAATGTGGCACTTGGGTACACCAGCAGATCTGCAGATGACACCAAGCTGAGTGGTGAGATTAACATATCTCATGGATGGGATGCCATCCTCAGGGTGCTGGACAAACTCAAGGTGCATAAAGCACCTCTTCTCTAAGGAAAGGCTAAGAGAATTGGGATTTTTCAGCCCACAAAAGGCTTCAGAGTGCCCTAATTGAGGCTGTCTAGTATCTGAAGGGAGTGTACAAGACAGATGGGCATGTACAACTTTTACAAGGGCATGTAGTGACAGGACAAGAAGAATGGCTTCAAACTGAAAGAGAGTAGGTTTAGATGAGATATTAGGAAGAAATCCTTTACTGTGAGAGTGGTGAAGCACTGGAAGGTGGATGCCCCATCACTAAAGTGTTCAAGGTCATGTTGGATGGGGCTCTGAGCAATCTGTTCTAATAAAAGTTGTCCTTGTCCCCACAGTGGGCGCAGGGTTGGAACTGGATGATCCGTAAGATCCCTTTCAACCCAAGCCATTCTATTATTCTATGATTCTATGATTCTGTGACATGGTTTAGTGGTGAACATGGCAGTTCTGAGCCAAAGTTGAACTCAGTCTTAGAGGTCCTTCACAACCTTAATGGTTCTGTGACTGTGATTCGATGACTGCACATATTTCTGTGAAGGCTGAGCATTGTAACCAAACTCATGTATATTGGCATGGCTCTTTAAGGATTTTTTTTGTATCTTTGTTTCAGGTATTTTATTCTGTGTCAGAGATCTGGAGTAGAGAAATTAATGCTGCTGGCAGATAGGCGAAAGAAATCAGCCTTCTACAATCTATGTCTTGATTTACTAATTCTCAGAAATTAAATGGCACTCTTTCACAATAAGCTAAAATGCTATGCTAACACTCTTATAGAGAGATGCTGTTTGGAGCTTTTATTATAGAATGATTTTTGATTTTTTTTTTAATTAGGGAACTCTGTGAAGCAAGCCTTTACACCTAAGAGGTGGGACAAAGGAAAACTCTCCTTGTCCAATATCTGGCCCTCTTTGATGGTAGGAGAGATGTTTATTACAGTTACACAGCTTAGTCTTCTAGACTGGGTAGATTTCGTTTGCTCCTGTGTTTTCCATGACTAGTAATGTGTGTTTCAATAACATCTACTGTCCTGTAACTACTGTGTGGGTGTTGGGTCTGCTAGAGATATTACACAGAAAAATCCCAGAGATACATGTCATCTGAAAACCCTGAAACATGTCAAGGATTGAGTGATAAACCCAGGAACCTATTTTATGTGACCAGTCTTGTATCATGACTATTGCACTGAATTACTTGTGCCTTATTATGATAACAAGAGTGAAATATGCATATCCGAAAGGGAAAAGAAGTATAAAGATGTTGAAACAGAAAATATTTGTAAATAGGCAAATGCCACCGTCTCAGAAATCTTTCCTGTGCTAGCACAGTAGGGTATTTTTTCATTTACTCATCTGTGGAAATGCAAGCCAATATTTAAAATACATCTGAGAGCATTAACAAGGAGAACAAATAAATCATGTAATGTTTTGATTCAAACCAGGCTTTTATTTTGCACATCTATATCATAATTTGCTATGTATTTCTTTTATATTCCTACCTGGAAATGAACCTAAATGCCATGGGTTTCTAGTAACCATGTGAGATTTCAGAATTGCTAGAATCTAGCTATTCATGATCCCTTCTCTTGCAGGTTTGCTTGTTCCTGTGCCATGCTCTGCTCCTGAGGTGCCTCTCCTCTGATGCAGACAGTGAGTGGTATGGGAATGGACCTGAACTCATGCCATTTTTATTACAGGGTAGAGAGAGCTCCTTCCCAGGCAGCTGTCAGGAGGAGTGCTGTGGCAGTGCCATCTGTTTCAGTGCTGCCTTCTCCCCTCACTTGATGTGCCATTGCCATCTAATCAAGAGAAGGAAGTGGTTAATGTTAAAGGGGCTGTCATGAAAAACACTCTCCAGCCTGAAGAGTTGTCAGAAGCCGTAGCCATGACTATTCTTCAGCTGCTGGTCCTCTTGGTGTTTTTTTCCACATCTCCTTTTTGAAAGACTTTGCTGTCTGGCTGATTTGTGAACCACTGTGTCTAAATACAGATCCATATGCTCAGAGAAACTGTTGTGCAACACTTTAGGTAGACACTGGAAGCATAAGATAAACTTGTCTTAATACTTTTCAAGCCTTGTAACAGCTTCCTGAGGTACACACAGGAACTGATTACCTCATGCAAAGGCAAATGTGAACTCCCTCCCCATCTCCCATAAATAATTTTCCACACAACTGTAGACACTGACATATTTATCTCTTGGCCCCAAAGGCTGAGGTCTTTGGCAGTGGCTAGGAGTGAAAAATCTGAAGAAAAAAAAAGATGCAGAGTTCCTTTCCACCTCTTCCCCAGTTTACAAGGACTCATTTGGCTGCAGGCCGCTGAGTGATGCTGAGCATGCCCTGCAGGCAATTAATTCTTTCATATGAGTGAACTACAATTATATGGGCACACAGTAAATTCATTATTTTACTGTCCTCTCCAGGCTATAGGGGCCCCAGGTTGTGTTTACTGTTAGTGATAGCACTACCATTAAAATTTAGTGTATAGTTATTGTTAGTTAGTTTAATCATGAAATGTGCTACAGAAAAGTCAGCTCATCAGGGGAAGTAGAAAGGTCTAAGCCAGCAGACTCCCTTGGTCCCTGCAGTAGGGAAAAGACTACACAGCAAAGTAGGGATGGTTGTCTAGACATCCTTATAATAACTCGGATGTGAGGCTGAAAGTCAGCCTTTTCAACAGATCAAATCTTTTGATGTGTGGAGGTGGTACCAGCTACAAAATCATCAACACTGCTCAATGCTTTTTTTTCAGCTCTGCATGATAAAGAAATCAGAATATAACCACTACTGGGAGTGCAGTACCTGTGAATTCTTAATATGTTAATCACTTAAAGTTAATATGTCTCCGATTGCACTTATTGCCAAAAAACTTAGGGGCTATCTTCTGTGTGACGGTGTAGCATAACCTGACATGATGATGGCAGTGTAGCTGCCATTGGCTAGTTACTGCTTTACAATCACCAAGAACAATCAGGGGAAAAATATAAATTTTAAAAATGTAGCTTCCTTTCTAAGGATGAAAACAACGAATCTGTCACTGATTTGACTTGCTCTACTGAAGTTTTGAACTATTTTTAAGTGCAAGGTACTAGCACCTGTTAGAACCTTTTCATATCCTTCTCATCATATTAAGCCTTTTTCAAAGATGCCAAATGGGAGAACATCTAAGGCAATATTCACTAGTTTGCTATAGTGGATCTGATTTTCTGGAAAAGCCTCAACAACAAATCAAACAAACCCAAATCATTTTTTACTGTCTTTGTGACCTGCCTGCAAGTCTTGTATTCAGCTTTTTACTGCTGGAACCATAAATGTAGGCTTCCTGCATCCCTTCATGGATCTGGGCAGCAGGTGGACAGGAAACCATCAGTGAGGAATGGGAAACAGAAGGATTAGGAAAGAGCCAAGGTCTATTCAGGGGTGCTGTTAGGTGCAGCTAGAAGTGCTCCCCAAAGAGAGACAATCTTGTCTCTCAGTGGGCCTACATGGACAATGCCATGGCAGTTAATGTGCTCTGCAATTAGGCTGAGTCACCAGGAAATTATATACTGAAACTAGTGAAATTTTCTATAATCATCACATTACCAATGGTTATCAGCCAGTGAGCCACATACATGTGTGACAGATGCATGTCATGTAAAGCAGATTAGGTTGGAATGAATAGTACTTTATGGTGGTGGAGAAATCTGAGGATGCAGGATAAGGATTTTGAGAGCTGTTGCTAGAGTTTGCAGGATATCACAGGGTCTCCATTATGAAATGAACCAATTCTAATAATATTTTTCTCTTGTGCTTAACATGGATCCACGTGCAGTAGAAACCCTCAACAGAAAAAGGTCTTGGTCCTTCTTTGCTTCTGTTTTTGTAAACAGAGTCACTTGTCTGTTGCTTTTAAGATACTGCAGCAAATGGTGTGAGTACAGTTCAAAGTTGCTTGAGTGTTACATACTATTAAATGTCAGAGAGTTAAAAGCATTGTAGCATCATCTAGAGGCCAGACATAAACTACAGTGCATTGTTAGTCCTTCAGTTGAGTGAAGCAAACAGATGGATGTTAAAAAGATAAGATTCCAAGCAGGATTTTCCAAAGAACATAACTACCAGAAAGTAGTTTTCCCAATTAGTTCCTTATGAGCAGAGTGACAGTGCATAAACATATATACTATATATTAGTAATTCTATGCAGACAAATTTGCATTTTTTTCCCGTGTGTAAATAAATCAAAGGTGGTAGAATAATATATAATCTAAGTTTCATCTATTTACAGATTTGATGGAGAGCCGACAAGTTAAATGAAGAGACAAGTACATATGCCCCGTTGTGCAGCTGCAGTATATGACAGATTCAATTTGGGTAACAGCTACATGACCCAAGATTCTCATTTTATTTAATGTATGAAGAATAAACTTGGTTGTTTCCATTTTCCAGTTGTAAACTTTGTCTTTTTCTGAATGTATTTAATAGCCAGAGTACAAATGGCCTGTTTGAGAGTTTTATGAGGAATATTTTGCCAGCAAAGTGCAGAGGTTTGAGAAATTTATGAGAAGAGTGTGGATATGTGTGGGCAGGAAGAGTTACTTCAATAAAGACAGGTAAAAGATTCCACTTCCATTGTTATACAATGGGATTTGGAAGATTATCCCAAGACTAATTGTTTAAAAACAAGTTTCTAAAGCCAGCTTCTCATCATTTAAATAGCTAAGAGTGCTGTTCAAATGTCAAGAAATTATATCATCTTCACTTTGTAGAATTAGAAACTGAGCTCTCTGCTGATTTATTCAAACTGATTTACTCAAATTGATACAATGAACAGTCATCATTGAAAATGAAGCTGATTCCCTTGTGTTTTATTCCTGTGTACAGAGTGAGGCCTGCTGGCGCCTCTAAGAGGAAGGTTCATGTGGCTGACCAAATTAATTGTCCACAGATGTATATGAGACTAGAAATAAAGATGCAGGAGTACTGGACTGTTGTACAGATTTACTGCCCTTTAAATCCAGTGTTTCTTTCTGAGACATAATATCTTTCTCAAATCAGAAAATCTCCTGGGAAGCCAACACTGCAGATTGTTTCATTGCACTGGCAAACTCCTGAGATAATGGGCTTTTCCTTTTAGAGTGTGAGCAAACAAACAAAACAGGCCAGCTGAGATAGTAACAAATGAGCCATCCCCAGATATGAGGAACTAGGGAGAGCAGAGGCAGACCAGCTGAGGTGCTCTTCCAAGCACTTTCTGCTCTGTGTGCTGTTGCAGTTTTGGTGAATATCTCTGAAAGGATCAGTGGCAGGGGAGTTTCTTCTGCCTAAACCTCATCAGTCACTGGGCATGTCAGTGTAGTAATAGGATTTTAGTTCCTTGGGCATCCACAGACCATTCTCTGAAATATCCCCCTCTCTAAATGCACAGTTTTCGTCAAAACAAATGTCTTTTACTAATACTCTATCTGCATCTCCCCAGAATGCAAGATTTTGGGCTCAGATTTCATGTGCAAAAACTTTTGGTTTGGGCTTCCTTCCCAGCAGGGATCTGTGGCTGTGGCTTTATGTATGTTTGTTGAGCAGCAGAACGTTTGTTTATATCTTTTGTGATCTTAGTTTGCATAAAACTATCCTGTCTCAAGTACTCATATAAAGTCTCTAAAAACATTTGAATCCAGCAAACTAAGATTATTAAACAAATAGTCATAGTTAAGCTGTGGAGTTCAGGAGCCTGAGCTTGGGAAAGACAAAGAGCTTGTTACATATAATTACATCTATTTATACTTCGAATGACACATGGAAATCTTCAGATATTAATGTTTAATCAGGTGTGTAAATACACTGAATTAAACAAAAAGTTGCTTGGGGTTCTTCTTTAACACATGGTCTATTTTTTTTTGTATGTGGAATGTTAGTCAGAACATTACAAGAATAGTTTATTGTAGAGATATTTCTCCATATGTAGGGTTAATATGAGTACGTTATGAAGTAAAATTAGAAGTAGAAATTAGATTCTAAAATTAGCGTTTCACTGATTTTATCCCATATCTTTTTCTTTCCTTGGGATATTCCCTTGGAAAATTCCATAATTAACCCTTTGCCATTTCAAATTAGATTTTCTACTAAAAAGAACAACATTAAATTAAAACAATTAAAATGATAAAGCTCATCCAATAATACTTCCTAGACTAAGAATAGTAAAAGATAATACAGAGAAGCTAGGCAATTAAAAATGTATGTGCATTGGAAGTAAAGTAGTAAGAAGTACAAAGAGAAATTAAATAGCTGTTGCTGTTTCATACACACATGTATTTAAATTAATGCTTTCAAACTTAAGTGAGGTCTATTGATTTGAATTCTTTAACCCACTGTTTTGAAACCTTTATGTGGAAAAAACAAGATGGTTACATTTAATTTCTTATTTTGTACTTCCTCTATCACTTTTCCATTGGAGATGAACTGATTAGATCCTGGAGTGAAATTCTGGTATTTGCCTGTGAGGGAAGTTTGGGCCTGTTTTTATGATGGCCTTAATCCTACTGTGGTGCAATCGGCTTGATCTTTGTGGAAATTATTGATTTGTAGCTTAAATTTTTATTCTGACTGTTTTGAGAAGATGGATGCAGGATTTTGGTCTCAGTGCTGAGATTTCCATGAAGAAGGATGCTGGAACCCCATTGGCAATTTGTTTTAACCACAAATTTACAATTACCGCTGTATATTATTTAGATGAATTATCGTTTCAGAAATGCCTGAAGCGCTGCTCAGGTTCAAGGGTTTCCTCTTGTTGGTTCCCTCTTGTGGGTTTCCTCATTAACAGCTCCAAGAATGAGTCATTAGTGGTGTCTAAAAATTTGGTCTTAGCAATGGGCCATGATGTGACTTTTCCGCAATCTGCACAGCCCTTTTTGATGTGCCCTAATATTATTTTTTCCTGCTACCCCAATGTATCTTGTATTTGTCAAAGTCAGTGGGTGGTAGAAAGGTTTTTGACTATTTGGACTAAAGGTTTGGACTAATAATATGTTTATGTGCAAATAGTCTCACTGTGTTAAAAATAAATGAGAAAAGGAAAGAAGCATGCTCATGTGCACACAAGTACATGTACATTCATGCCCACATATGTACAAAGGAAATCACAAAGTTATGCATTCTGCACCTTGGAGTGCAGCTTGTTTGAGAGTGCAGTACTGGGATACATTCTTAGAAAAGGACTGGCTTCAAGTTCAGTGAGTGGCAGGGGCACTGGAACTAAATGATCTCTAAGGTCTCTTCTAACCCAAACCTCCTATGATTCTATGAATGTGAAATCACTGAAAAAGTGCATTTCTCTTTTAGTAATGAGACTCTAGTCAGCTGATTATTTTCCTTAGACTTTTCTGATTTTATTTTAAAATGTCAGTGCCAGACTGTCACTGGGTGTGATGTAACACATTGCTGATGAGACAAAAGCAAGTACTACCTGAGACAAGGACAGCAGTCTTCTAGAACAGAAAATGTAAACTCTCCTTCTCAGTTCCTGCTGGCTTAAATGACTACTACATTTTTATTTACCTACTCTAATATTTTTGGCCATGTCATTTTTGAATACTATGAAATCTTCTCTACCTCCCCTAGGGTGTTTCTCTTTGCAGAAATTACATTCCTTAGTTGTACCACGTCAAATCCTACATGAGTTTAGCTAGACTGTGACTTCCTGGAGATGTTAATAATACTGGGAGGTTCTTGAATAGGTATGTATTTTGGTGGGTTTTTCCTTAAGATTAGTGTAAAAGGTGGTGCTGAAACCTTCTTTAGGACCTCATTACCCAACAGGCTAGAACTGTAGAACATGTAAATATATATGTTAGTTCAGAACAAACTCTCCAATGTTGTTAAAACAGTTAGATTAATATAGAACAACTGTAACATTGATGTGTAGAATGGCACTGATTCAAAAATGCTGTGCCAGACCTTAGATGGTTATAAATTATATTCCCTTCTATACACACGCATACACAGAAAAAAAAAGAAAAAAAGAGAAAGAGTTCCAATCATTGGAGTATTTGGTTAAACAGCACAGACATATGCTACTGTACTTAGGGTGTTCCAAACTCAAAGGACACATACAACATTTTGAGTCTTGGGAACATTTTCAGAAAAAAAAAATTACTTCAAATTGAGAGCCTAGCATTTCTATGTTCTCATCTTATTTTCTAGACATTTTATTTTTAGAAGTCCCTGTTTCCCTCTTAATGCAATTATGCTGTCTCCAGCTAAAAGTACTTATGCAAGAAATGACTGTCCTGCTATCTGAAGTCCCTGTGCAACAAGTTCAGTATAAATATTTCTCTTGCAGTGCTTTAAGAGCAATAAAACCTGACTGATGAGGCTATAAGCCAATCTTTAACTAGAATACATTTTCCCTTTGGGCATGGCTGCTTGCTGGTAGCTGCTAACAAATGGCCAAAAAGTCACATGCAGCTAAGTCGAAGTGAATCTGAAATTGGAAATATTTTAAAATTTTCCTGGTTCTTCCACTCTTTTTTTCCTCAGAGAGTTTAAGTCATTTGAACACCATGTGGGCTGTGTATAGCATACTTGAGCATTGGTAACACTCCACACTGTGCACCCTTCATGGTGTCTCTAGCAAATAGGGAGAAGCAAATACAAAAGAGAGTATGTAGCTTTGGGGGTTTAACCTCAGTCATCAACCACTCATTCACTCCCTCACCAGCTGGATCAGGGAGAGACTTGGAAAGGTTAAAGCTGGAAAACTCGTGGGTTGAGAAAAAGATGGTTTAACAGGAAAAGCACAAGTCATGCACACAAGCAAAGCAAAATAAGGAATTAATTCACTGCTTCCCATGGGCTTTTCAGCCGTCCCAGGAAAGCAGGGCCCCATCATGTGTAATGGTTACTTGGAAAGACGAACGCCATCACTCCAAACTCCTTCTCATTCTTTCTCCCACTTTACATATTAATTATTATGTCATATGGTCTGGAATATCCCTCTGGTCAGTTGCAGTCACCTGTCCTGGCTGAGTCTCCTCCCAGCCTCCCAAGCACCCCCATGTTTCTTGACAGTGTGACAGTACAAAAAGCACAAAAGGCCTTGGCTTTGCATGAGCCCTGCACAGGAGTAAAAAATCATCTCTATTAACAAAAACTACTCTATTATCATCACTGTTTTCAGCACAAATCCAAAACATATCCCCATACCAGCCACTGTGAAGAAAGTTAACTCTATTCCAGCCAAAACCAGCACAGTAGATTATTTGAATGAATGTGGTTTTCAATGGAGGCTTGCACCTGATGGAGGTGTTACTTGTACTAAAATGTGCTTGATGGTTGTGATCAATATTTGTAGGTATTGTCTTAAATAATGCTGCTCATATTCTTAAGCAGAGCCTGTGTTTGGGCCTCTGAAGAAAAAAAAGTTAGGTATTTCAAAGACATTTTTAGATATGGGTGTTGAATAGGGATGTGTCTTCCATTCCTTGATACCTGTTCTTGTAACTGAAGTCAAGTATTATCCATGAGAGCTCTAGTGGAAAGTTTTATCATGTTAGCACAGTATCATAGAGCAGGACTAATGCTGTGAAGGACCCTTCATATTACTCCTAAACCATACCTGTGTACAGGTGGTCTAACTTTTTAAATGGTACTTCTAATTGAGATAAATGGATGAATTGATACTGTCGATTAAATTTCAGTTATGTGTAACAAAGTAAAAAGAATCAAAATTTCAGGATACATCCATTTTTTTACGACAAATGAGTTAATAGAAAGCCAAATAGGACAGGAAAACTAGATTTTGTCTTATGGTAGAATAACATAACCTGAAGAATTATGCTTAAACTGATTTTTATAAGTTGCTAAACTTGATCAATACTATGTTTTGCAATATCTAGAGGCTGAAATGAAGACTTTTTAACATTTAAGATAAAAGACATCTATTAGAATAATTCTTCCTCTGAAGATTCTAGGACAAAAATAAAAGTGAAAGAGAATGGGACCAAAACTGTTAAATACATGAGTTGGATCATGCACTGGAAAACTACATAAAAACAGGATCCTATTCTTATTGCTACATATCATTCCAAACATATGCTTTTTCCATTTCTGAGTTTTGTGTAATAAAATATTAATGGGGCAATGAAGCGACTCCTTGGAAAGGGAGGACGTTCCATATGAGAGCTAACTTTAAAATGCTGTGAGACCTTGGGGGCAGTTTTGCCCTTGACTTCACATGAGTAGTAGGTCATGGACAAAACTTTTCCAAGAGCTGCATAGTTCAGGAATCTTTTTTGCATGAAACAATCGACAAGATCATGAATTTCCACTAGAAAAATGAGGAACAAAGTCTACTAAAGCCTATAGGTATCAAGAGAGGGATAGGGTCTTTTGCTTCTGGATATTGTGACAATGTATATCAATGTAATTTCTGTCTTAGTACTACAACCTCTTGACCTGGTTCATTCCAGCCGTGGATTTGGAATTAGCTTCCAAATATTGTTTAATATAGGTATACCATGTATCAGCATGCTTTGACCAAAGCCTGCAGCTCCACATGAACACGCATTCTGGTAAAATAAAAATAGCCTGTTCCTCTGGAATGTCATGCTTCTACTTGGGGATTAAAGATCTCTCTTTTTATTTTAGAGTCATTTAAATATCTTTATTGAGATCTGCTTAATCAAAAGATGGTACTACATGCTCAGGTTTTACTGATTGCATGCTGCTCTGCCTTGTCTCTACTGCAGAAGAAAAAAAAGTCAAGATAGTTCCCATGGGAAATAAGATGTAAATTAACAGGAGTGAACCATTAGACCAGATTATATAAATTTACCATCTTTTGGAATTCCTAAAATGTTCCTAAAAGATAAAAAGTCTGTGGAGATGACTCTAGTTCTAGTCAGTTGATCATAATTGCCTCGTTATCATAATACTCCCTGTAGGGCCCTACCATAGTCATAACCTGCGCTTTCTCTAACACAAAACTTGCATCCCTCAAAGGGTGCCTTCTATGCAGAGCTGCTGCTGTATCTAATCCTTCATCTCAGTGCATTATAGTGTTGGAGGATGCTCCCAGACCTGCCATATAATGTAAAAAACTTTGAAGTCTGAAAATGCCATTATCAAACTTTTAAATAGGAAAAGACATTCAGTATTCTTAAATACTTGAATTATGTGTTCTCATTATAGAAAGTAGGTATATGAATTGTACTTAACTGAGTGATTATTGTTTTAAAGAGATTATTTCTTCAGTAATGGCACCTTAAAAGCAATTTCTTAGGCTGGTTTTAACAACACTAGGTATAAATAGTAATCTAATTATACTTAGGAGAGATTTATAGCTCTGATTATTCTCCCTTTAAAATTTCAAAGGGACTGACATGAGTAATCAACATATCCCATACCGTGAATTCATCTTGCTATTGTAAAAAACACCTGCCAATTGCTTGTCTGCAGAATGATATGTGATGCTGCACATGTTATTTCAGGAATTAGTGATACATGTGCATAATATAAGCATTTTTTTCAATGCTAAGCCATAAAACCAGAATGCTCCCTGATAGAAGAACTTAGATTTCTGGTACTATAGTTGTTTCTTTAATTTTGTTTCTTCAGATTGTTTTTTTGTTTGTTTCTTTCTGGATTTTCCCGCCAACTTATTCTGCAGGGCATGGTGTCCCTATATGAATTATGCAAGACACAGACAAATGACACTAAAAGCACATTATTGAAATTTCAAAGACAAGTATATTTATTTGGAAACACCAGATCTAAAGGTGCTGCCCTATGTACATGATGATGGTCTTCATTTGCATGATCCTTATTTACTTCTTGCATAGAATTCTAGTTTTATTTGCTACACTTCTACTGAATAAAAACAGGTAAAGTATATGGGTTTAAGCATGGGATTACAGTTCTCCTTACATGATGCTCTTGGTATGTTTTTTTATTCCTGCCTGAGAACATCTGCACAGTCAATGCATGAACACAAGCTGGGAACCCAGGTCATTTCCTAATAGATAGTTTTGATGCAGGCAGCCTGTTTACTGGGTGAGAAGCAGAATTTATCCATGTAGATCTGGACTGTGCCGCTGTTTGCCCTCAGCCAAAGAACAGTCTTATTTGTTCAGTAACATAGGCACAGGTGCACACATTATTTTGGGGGATTAAAGAAGACTGCTACAGGAAAATACATTTGTTAATAGAATTTTGCTCTTCCTCGTCTGCATTTGCTGCAAGAGTAGAACGTAAATGGGAAAACAAAAATAAAAAGGACAGAACAGTCAGCTGCAGGAAATGAGAAATCCAGGAAAAATCTCCAATTAAGACAGTCTGCAAACTTTATGTCTTAATGTATCTGCCTGCGAGGCTTATATTAGACAAATATAGCCTTGATTGTAGCTTTGCCTTTTTCCTAGGTGTTTGACTTTGCAAATTTAACAAAAGTGTATTCATCATGCACATGTATAACGTCTCCTTTTTTTTGAAAATGGGACTGATTATCCCATCAATAATTGGTTTAATCACAACGGTTAATCACAACGGTTAAGAGTGGTTAATCACAACGGTTAGGCAAACTGCTCAGATTTCTGCTGCTTGAGTTACAGAATAATTGATTGTAAGTTGTTGTCCTATGTGAATGATCATCACAAGGTGACCATAAGGTATGTCGATAATATAATTTGCAATACTCAAACAAAGTGAGATGCTGTGCCTCACCTCAGGTTCTGCATACGCACATTTTCTGTTGGGTACAAACGTTTCTACCACTCCTTTTCTTTTTCCTTTTTCCAGCTTGATGCCTTTTTCTCTGCTAAACTCTTTCTGTCATGTCTCCATTTCCTTACCAGGCATCTTCTCCAATCTCAAACTCTATTAGCTCATAAATGTAGCTCCCTCCCTGTTTTGCTTTCCCCCATTCTCAGTTTGTAATATATTTGCCTAGAAATATCGTTATGACTGTTTTTCTTGTGCCCCACTCCCCTGGTTTTGCTATTCAGTTTTTCCTCTTATCCTTCCTGCATTGAGATGAGATGATTTCCTGCCATTCGCTGCTAGCTGGGAAGGGTGGAGAGACAGGTTCTTGGTCACAGTTTCAACCATTACAGCAAAATTCTGGCTCTGCCAGCCACAGCAGCCTTTGGCTGGAGTGTATCCGTTCTGGTTGCACATGTGGAGCCCGGGGAGCCTGGGGATCTCTGAGAGAATGGAATATTCTCACTCATCCTCGGGGGGAGCCACATGTGCAGCCTAGGAAGCGGTCGCTACTTAGAGCAGTGACACCCTCAAGTACATTTCATGCAGAGAAGATCTTTATGGACTTTTAGCTGAGAGAATCTAATTCTGTGTGAGCTGAATTTTTTTTCCCCTCCATCCGCAGGCTCATATCTTTGTTGAAGCAACAAGAGCAAGTGCGGACCTTTTAAAAAAAAACAAACAGCCTTCAACACAAACGTATCCCCAGGGTTTTTTTAATATTGCAAATACTTTTCTTCATTGCTGGAAGCAGCTAAATATTTTTAGGGTAAATTCTCATTCCGTCCTTCCTGCGAGTAATGCAGGCTAGCATTTTCTGTGTTCCATTTGGGGAAAAAATTTTTTCCTGGCCTCCTCAGACCATCTCATAAACTTTTAAAGGGATTTAATTAAGTGACTTTGTTCTCATAATAAAATTACCTAACTTCCTTAATTTCTTCCCATCTAACTTCAGTGTGTTCTCAGGTTTCTTGTGTGCTGCCACTCTCTGGGCTGTGTGGTCATGAGTAGAGGTGATATATTGGTATGATTAAGTGAAATGTGTATAGTTGATTAGCTTTTCATTGGGCAGCCACCCAGAGCACTGAAACTGTAGAGTGGGAATGCAATACTGAGGAAAACTTTGTCTAGATATTCCAAAATGGAGAAAAGGAGCTGCCAAGTGTAAATTAAAACCATTTGGTCTGAATACTGAGGATAATTGTCTCCTTCATTCACCAGGTTTAGATATAGTCTGCTTTGCTTAGATGTTTATTTTGTATCATATTCTGGTTCCACCATTAAGCTACTTTGTGCAAGTCTCATCAAACATGCTTGTTGAATAGTCTTACCCTTGTGGAACAAATCTTCAGATCAATAGCTCTTCATATATAACTATAATTTATAGCTATTCATATACAACTATAATATAAAGATCTGTTTTTCTCTTCAAGTCAGTTTTATACTGCTGTCACTTTGCTGCATTCAGTGCAACATGTGGATGTAAAGGAGACATGAACTATGCCCAACTGCCCTTTCTGATAGAAAACCCTCTTTGCATTTACTCTTTCACCTCTCCAAACCTGCTTTGCTTTGGGAGAAAAAGGTGGGCAAGGATACCAGCATCCCTGGATTGTATCCTACATGCTTCAACCCTTTATACTACTGAGGTTCAGTGGAGAGAAGTCGTTGTTAAATGTTTTTAAAACTATATTTCAGATGTCAAGGACACTGCATTCACACAAGAATGTGCATGAACACAGGCTTGTACATGTACAGGCACACACACGCAGGAAGATATGCACATGCTCACACAGAACAAACACACATGGTCAAAGACTCAGAGAAACTGCCTGTCAGTTTTTATTTTAGCGTCCTCTAAGACTAGCAGAGAAACTCTTCTACAGCTCTGCTGACAAAAGATGCAGAGGACAATTCTGTTCTCCTAGACTTAGAGACATAACACCAAAAAGAGTCCATAAGACCTTGTTTATCCCAAATTTTAAGGATCTTATAGCATTCTCATCCTTATATCTCTAGCCTCTTTTTAAAATCTTGGCACCTTATCATTAGAAACATTTTCCTAATATTTATTCTGTATCTTCACAACTGGAATTTAAAGCTATATTTTTGTCCTAGCCTTGGTGGATAAAGAGAACAGATGGTTCTTCATAGCAATCTTTACCATATTTTAAGACAATCATGTTCTTCCCTCTTCTCTAGATTAAAGAACCCCATTATTTCTTTAGTGCGTGTTCTCCTGTGGGCACCCAGGGGCTGCTGCCCTCCTAGAAGAGTGCTTCTGCAACTGACACAATACCCAGGAAAATGAAAAGTGAGAGGATTCCTTATAAGGAAGGTTGTGCTTCTTATAAAGGTACTATTTTACCTCTTTAATGGTGTATGTTTTTTTGTGGTTTTTTTTAGTTGACTCATATGCAGTTTGAAATCCCTAAGATTCTTTTCTGCAAAGCTTCTGATCAGCAGGATTTCCCCCCTGTTATGTTTATAGAGTTGCTAATTCTGGCTTAAATGCAGGAATCTGCGTTACTTCTTTCCGATCTCAGCTGTTTATCAGAGTATTGCTCCAGTGCACAAATACCTTTTCCATTCTAGTCTTGTTGTCAGAAGTGCCTGCCTGCTACCTACCCTGTTTGATGCTGTATTCAAAGGCCACAAAGGTTTTTTTACTCTATCTGCTAATGAAACTATAAAATACCATGGGCTTTAGGACGCCATGTTAAATAAATATGCCCTGTTTAATTGTGAATGCTGATATCAACATTTTAAAAGCAATTTTCAGCCAACTGAACACCCATCTCAGACTAATTTCATTGGGCTGCATTTCCTAGCACACTTTTAAGAGTCTCCCTCACTAGAGATATTCAAGAACTGTCTGGATGCCACCCTGTGCCAGGTGCTCTACTAGGACAACCCTACTTGAACAGGGGCATTGGAACAGATGACCCACTGTGTCTTCTATCCTTGTCCATACTGTGATTTTGTGTGCGCTAAAAATAGTCAAAAATTCACATCACTAGAGGGGGAGAGTGAATATTCTGCACAGGCTTAATGTCTCTTTTTTCTCTTTGAATTAACAACTGAAAAACTTAAGATATTTACAGGACCCTATGAAAGTACAAAATGTAACAGGAGTGCAGAAGAAATTGTTATTTATTTTACATGAATCTTGGGTTTTACTAGTTTTTCCACATTGAAGTTCATTGCTAAATTATCTTTTTTGTAATAAACATTCTTCATACTGATATTAATAGTTTCATGTCAGGTAACTGAAAATCTTTTGTGTTCAATTTCTTGTGCAGGTATAAATGAGGAAAGAATAAAACAGACTGCTTTTCTTTTTTAAAACACTCGCATTTGCTTCTGGGGTTATGAAATGCAGACCTTTTGTACTTAAATATACAAGTATCACCTGACACTTCATGCTACAGAAAACAGAAGCCTCTTGTTTGCACTTCAGGCTCATTTGCTGCCTATTGGAAAGTCTGGTTCAGCAAAATGAGATCTTGATTTGGTGAAGTGCCCTAATTTGTGCATCATTTAAAGTCTGTGAATAGGCCAATCTTCTCTGGTGGGGCTATTTGTATTTTTAAAGGATGTTATGTACATATTCCTTCATGTGCTTTGCTGTAGTCAACTTTTGTTCTTTTCAAATGAGGAAAGATGAGATTGAAATTGGTCATCTTGTTTATAAAGCAGACATTTGATTGTAGAAGTATTCTCACATTTTTTATGACTTTCAAATTTACATGTGTCTCCACCAAGAAGAGGCCAGTTCCTTTTGATGAAGTGAGCTCTGGAGGAAAAGGATGGGATAGTTTTAATCATTTTGTTTTCTGATCCTCAGATTCTTTGTGTTGGTGCATAGTTCTTTCTTGGTTAGTTCTGTGGAGGCGTAATCTCTAATGGGGAGGGTTAGTTTTCACATACTTTTGTGTATGTCCTCACTTTGCAACTTACCATACTCTGAGCCTGTCACATGGCTGGGGGAATGGTATGTTTACATTTGTTGGTTCCTGGGACTGAATTTCAGTGTGACTCAGAAATGTTTTGTCTGCGGACTTCGAGTCATGGATAAGGTTTTTTTATGTCTGTCATGATCTTAAATTCCATTCTTTACTGATGGCTCAATGTTTTTGGAGAGGTAGAGATCCAGCATGAAGTAGAAATTTTAAGTGAGCTAGAGATTTGGGATGCAAGGCCTAGTAGTTTACTTCCTGCTATTCATCAGATTAATGTGTGCATAGATGTGATGTCATTATTTTAAATCTTGTTGGCTGTATTCTCTCATTCCATGGAGTGGGATTTTCAGATGCTGAGCTTTTGTTCTCCTCAGAGCTCTGAATTCATAGAATAGTTTGGGTTAAAAGTGAAGTTTAAAGGCCACCTAGTCCACCCCCCGCAATGAACAAGGACATTTTCAACTGGATCAGGGTTGGTTGGAGCCCCATCCCACCTGGCCTTGAATGTTCCCAGGATGAGCACCTACCACCTTTCTGGGCAACATGTTACAGTGTTTCACCACCCTCACCATGAAAAATTTCTTCCTTTTATGTAGTCTAAATCTATCCTCTTTTGGTTTAAAACCTTTTCCCTTTGTCCTATCACAACAAGCCGTGAATACAAACTGGAAGGTTTGCTCCAGATGAATATCAGCTGCAGTCCAGCCCCGAGTGGAATCAAGCCAGGGAATGGCCCTTTTGGCAGTGTTGAACAATGTACATGGAGGAGTCATTTGTTTCACGAGATTGGTTCGGGTCCGAAATAAAACCTGTGAACTGCATATAAGGTAGAGGTGTCAGCAGTGTCTGCCTTGATTATCTGCTCTGTTATACCACTTGATAGCATAGATATAACAGATGACTGAAGCTTTCTTGTTCTTAGAAGCTTTTCTTTTGATGATTAAATCATGATCTTGTCCTGATACCTCTAAGAACCAATAAGCTTCTAGTAGTCACCATGTTTTCTTAACTAATAGCCAAGGGCAACATACTTTAGAAAGTTCAGATGATTTGAGACTGCTCACACATATCTAAAATGCTTCCAGGTAGGATCATGCAAGCCATAATATGTGAGTTAGCTTTAGCCACTCTCCGTTAAATCTATTAAACTTTTAGGTGCTCAAATCAACTTTGTCAAGATTATATCAGAGACTCTTCTTTAATCTTGTATTCTTGTCATTCCCTTTGGTCTCACTTGATTGATCTCTTTGAGGATTCTTCTTGATTTTCTTAAATAGTTCATTATTCATGGGGTCAGACAGGCTTCTTCAAACAAGGGAGATCCCACTTTCAGAACAGGGAATGTATGTAAGCATTAACTGCTGCAGCAGTGGTCTTTTTTGTGCTGGAAATTAAATACCATTTTATAAGAAACTGCAATAAATGCTTTGCTCTATTTTAATAATGAAAGATGACAATGGTATGCTTTCTACATTTGAGTTATAATTAAGATGATGTTACATGTCTGGACTAGGTAGTATAGAGGACAGAACTGGAGCTTATAAATTTGTGATAGGGCTCACACTGTGCTGGGGCTTAGGCAGGAGGATATGTATCTAAAGTAGAACAGTCATACAGCTTTCAAAGAAGAGGGAACTGGCTGCCCTACTTATGACCCTTCCCTGTTGGCTGGGTGAGAAGGAAAAGTAACTTATAAAGTCTACCTTTCTTATTTCAAAGTAGAAAGGAACTGGGAAAAGGACAGAAGAAGCAAAAAGAAACATAGGGATTAAAGGAAGCACCCAAATGTATTCAAAGTGCTGATCCTTGCCTTCGGGAACTTGTTTTAATGCCTTGGTTAGCTGAATCATGAGGATGTTTTTATATATTCCCCCAAGATATTCAAGCTCTTAAAAATTCTTGGCAAAATTCCAGTTATTCTGCAGAAATACTTTCCACTCTGCCTCTAGAATTTCAGCATGGGATTTGCTGTCAGATTTTTAGGGCCTGATTCATTACAAATTTTCCCATCTCTTTTGAGGAACACTTTGAGAATTTGCCCAGAGACAGAGAGAGAGAGAAAGAGAGGATAATGTGGGGTAGCAGCAGGAGATGGAAATATCTCCACTTTGATTACAGAAGAGAGGGAGAGGGGAATTTTCATAAGAAATCATTTCTCTAATGACTTCATGTATTGACTTTTCTACTGCTCAATACCAAGTACAAGTCTTCACTGCACAATGAGTGTGCAGTGTTTTAATTACCTTGTTAAAGAAAAGAGGAATCTCTCCACAGCAGAGAACCATAAAGTCTTGCAGGCATCTCATACTGTATTAAAGGTATTGGATACCTTAGTACTGCAATTATTTGCCTTTCCTGCTTGAAGACTTATTAAAGCCTTTTTCTGAGATAACTTAATCATTCTGTGCTTAAAACCTCACATAAAGTTCTGACATGAATGGTCTAAACTTGCAGTCAGACATCTGCCCTAGAAAGCCACCAGCCTCCCTCTCAAGTATATTATCACTTACTGTCCTGTCACTGTTCAGAGGAGGACCACATTGGTTTTTGCCCCTCTTGCTCTTGCTTCACTTAAAACGTATATTTTATAATTCTATTTGAATTCTTTACACTCTGGCAGCGGTATCTGATATTTTCAGCACTGTCTTCCTCACTACTTTTTTGTGAAATAGATGAGAAAAAGAAATCCAGAAGTATTAATTAAAACAAAAATAAATCCAAAGTAGCTGTCTATGTGATACCAGATTATTGAAATTTGTAAACAGTGACAGAAATATCTAATAAAGCTTAACTGAATGTTAGCACCTGTGTTGAATGCTGTTTAGGCGGGTTTTTTTCCTTTTTTTTTTTGTTTGTTTTTTTTTGTTTGTTTTGGGTATTTTTTATTTTGTTTTGTTTTTCTTTTTCTGTGCAACTGTTTGGGTTTTTTTTCTTTCCCAGTGACTGCTTTTTGGAGGAACAATACTCTGTATATGAAGCACACAGAGAAACACAGTGAGCTGGGATTGAATGGGGTGTGATGGGTCAAGGAATACATGTGCCCTAACAAACTAATTATTCTTCCCTATTTGAAAATGTGTCTCTGCATATAAAACCTAAGTAACAATGAAAAAGTGAAGAAAGGGTCGTTGGGATTTCAATTACAATGTAGGCTCATTCTGTGAGCATGCTGAAAAATACCTCAGCTTGGGGCAAAACATTAATATATCTTCACTGTTTCTTCAGTTTCTAGTGTCTTTTATAGCTACCTGGTAAAGAATTCTAGAGTTTACTTTCACATGCAGAAAAAAAATTTAAGAAATTATGTCACACATTTAATCATCGCTGTCCTTAATAGACAGGGATGGTGTGTTATTTATTTTACAGACAGAGATGTTATGCAGATCTCTCTACACACACTGTTCCTATGTCCACTCCTACACAAAACCTGCTATCTTGCTTTGACCGGGAAATGTCAATTATCCAGTGGTTTATGGCTGGCAGCTCATTTGAGTTGTTGGTAAATTACAGTCCTCTAGGATGATACCAGCAGAAAGCCTTGCCAAACCCCATCACAAACCCCACACCCCATCACACTGAGCACGCAGAAATTAGGGGATAGGTGAGGAGTCACTGGGAAAGTTAACAAACATATATCTCATTTCTACAGCGAAAAAAACCAAGCAATTTCTTAATCTATCTACTATGGTTTGAGTTACCTGAAATTTTCCCACTTGGCACAGAGACAGGTTGCTACAGATGCCTTTCAGGTCCTGTGTAATATTTGATATTGCTATCACGATGTCTTAGAAACCTTAGGATGTCTTAAACATCCTAGGCACTTTATGCCATGTGTGGACAACTGAAGCACGTCCTCAGAGTTCAGATTACTGAAACTATGAGAAATTTGTTTAATGCATTACAGGATGTATATTATATATTAGTATATAACCTCTGTAGACTGTCAAAGTCTTATGGGAGTCAGTATGCTTTGTAGACAGCTCCAGATGGAAGCATGCAGACACATCGGGTGCCACCTGAGGCATCCTAGATTCTGAAACTTTCCCATAGGGCTGACAAATGACAGTTCAGACCTACAAGAAGTACTCCGCCCCAACACACACATGTTTTCAAAATTTGCAGTGGGATGCCTTTGGGCATCTAAAATGACATGATGTTTAGGTGGCTGGATCTCAGTGCACAGCTTAACCTCAGGAGAACTCAGGTGCCTGAACTGGGAATTGCCCAGAGGATCCCAATTGTGGCTGTGTAGTTCAAAGAATGACACTCTGGGAGAATTACATCATGCCCCTGCAATGCCCCCTGTCTCTGGACCCTCAAGGAAGTGCTCTGTCTTCCCGGATTTCTAAGCAACTGCTCTGATAAGAACACAGGAAGCAATTTATCTCTGGTCACCTGCTCACCTCACAGACCAGTGTCATGGAATCTTTTTCCAAAGCTGTGCAGTCCTTTTCATGGATTAGAGGAGCATTCCTCCGACTCTCTCCCCACTGCCCTGTTCAACTGCAGACTCTTTTTCTTCCCACTTCTGCCCCAAAACATTTCCCCCTGGACTCTTTACCAGTTGAAGTCAGAAGAAGGTCAACTCACAGTGTAAATGTTTACACAATAAAATTTGCTCTTTCTATACTTGAAGATAAATCTCCATGTTTTTAACCTCCCAGTGAACCTCATGATAGTGGTTGGAAGTCTGTTTTCTCCAAAAAAAAAAAAAAAAAAAAAAGGAATATGTAGGTCAGGCTGTTTTAGAGAGCCTGTGAACTGAGGCAAACCACTACCTCAGGCATCAGTGTCAGACAATTTTCCAATTCTCCTGTCCTAGGAAATCTGATTATTTGTGTCTTGAGGTTTGAGTTGTTTGATGCCTTTGTTTAAATTCTTCCTCCTGGAGTCCTGTGATGTTGTTTTTCATTGAAAGATAAATTAACTTCTTCGCCTTTTACTATAGTATAGGAAAGCTGGAAGACATGAAACTCAGATGTTCAATGTTTTGAAAGGAGATTGAAGATACAACCTAGTTGTTAGGATTTTGTGAAGGGCAGAGAAGAGATGGAGAAAACTGAATCAAAAATTTTGAAATTAGCAAGGTATCTCTTTTCCCCATAATCTTTTTTCGCTCAACCCATATAACTTTTTTCATTTTTTTTTTAATAGACTCAAATATTTTAAATATTCTTATGTTCCATTTACTGGACTTCTGTTTTCCTGTCTCTGAAACAGTCTTGCTTTTGTTTTGTTGGTTTCTTTTCCTTCTGTTTTGTTTTTGCCTTGAACGTCCTGGCAAAGAATATATTCAAGGTGAGATTTGAGAACAGATAATATGTAAGTGCTGTTGGTGTTGACAGGAAGTCTCTTATATGTGAAGGGCAACATAAGATAAAACTTGTTTTTTCAGTTTCCAAACAAGTGGCTGATAGAGCTGGTCTCTCATACTTAAGGGAAGTAGAAGTTGACAAAATTTTGAAACAAAGACAAAGGCTTTGGAGGCTCAGGATGGAAGGCACTCTGAGATCCAGTATAGCTGTTTACTGACTGGGTAATGTGAGAAGGAAAGCTCAAGAAGCAAAAAAGAGAAGAGTCAGGTTCCCCCCAGAAGGCTAATCTAAGTTAACAGCAATCAAAGATTACTGTAGGGACCAAAGAGCATCTGGAGGCACACTTATGAGCAGCTACCCTGGCAGGGGACTCTGGGTGAAGAGTTCTTGGGAGAGGGCTCAGGGAAACCTGAGGGCATGCAGGAGGGACTCCCTGCTTGCGCATTGAGCTCATTCTGCAAACCCACAGTTAGGGAAGTCTCTGTTCTATTGACTGTTTAGATAAAAATCAGGATTTGTGCTTCCAAGTCTGCCCTTCCAGCACTTCCCATGAACACTGTTTTCATGCAGACACAGGTGAAACAAAGACAAAGAAGCCAATCCTTATGTGTATTTGCTTATGTGTAAAGCTATTTTGAGTTATCATGGGTAAGCAGGATGTCTGAGTTAGTTTTCTATGATTTATAGTGGGATTTTTACATAAAAAGAAACACTATTTCTGTAAAGTATTATACATTTCCTTTAGGGAAGGCTAAATCAGCCATATTAATTCAGCTAAATTCAGACTTCTGTGATAAATGATGGAAATATATTTTAGATAGTCATAGAATATCTATCCAGCAGTCTTGTGATAGTCAAATGGACAAATAAAAAAGCTTTTGTTGAAGCTGAATAAAAGACAGTCCATCATAACAGGATAATGCAGTGGCAAACAAGGAAAAGAAATGTGTTTATTTTGAGAGTTACTATAAATTGCCAGTAGAGCTAGAAATATTTCTCTGAAGAGGGTACTGAAAGAAGTAAGGTTGCATGGAAACATATGTCCAAAAGGTTGAAGCAAATCAAAGGCTTTAAACAAAACATGAGGAACTGTAGTAAACCCACAGGGTATTGTTGCCCTACTCTACTCTCAGTGGTTTCTTAGACCCTATGGTTTTGTACTAAATCATCTCTCCTATATGTGCCAATGCAAAACCTAAAGAAAAATGTGAAGCTTCTGTTTGTGAGAACATGACAGCTCAGCTGCATAATTACGAAAGCTCAGGACAGTAGGAAACACCAGTGTAAAACTACAATATACTTGTCAGTAACTGCTAATATAAAAATGTCTATTTTTTTGTTGTCCAATTTCAGGTTGTCTTATTACATGTAAAAACATGTCTAGTTGTTAGAAAATTGATTCACTGGCATGAATGAAATTTTCCTGAAGGTAACTTTACTCCTATTTCTCCCCTTTCATCCAACTAAACACTTCAGTGAGATGAAAACAGAGCTTGTTTACTGGAGCTTTTGCTGTTTGCACTGATCTCCAAAATACAGTTTTACCACAGCTATATTTTTAGTATCCTCTGTGTCGCAACTGCAGTCAGCAATGACACACTTATGCTATGAATCTACAGTGGTTTGTCATTTCTTCAGCAACGGACTTTGTCAAAAACCTATTTGTGGTGTTTACAAGAATTGCAACAGCACCAGGGATTTGGGCACACAAACCAGAGGCATCTAGAGTTTCTTAGGCCAGCTGGAATTTAACTTCAAATAATGAGCAAAAATATGTGGTGTTTTTAATGTGTTGAATGAAGCAGAGTGCATGTTGAAGAAGCTTGCATCAGCTTAAAAGGATCACTTCTGCAGTCTTCCTGATATATTTTGGGTATGGCACACCAACAATCCAGCATCATGTACCGAGTTACACATGGAAAGTGGTGCTGGAACACTAAAAATAAAAATGGTGCCAAAATGGAGTGCCAGTCCCTGGCAGCATTACAAGCTCCTCATGCTCTGTTCGCATTGGAATTTCCCTTTGCTCCCAGGTGGCTCTGGTCTGGAATCCTGCGATGGATATGATGAGTTCACTAGCAGAGACGCTAGGGGAATGCAGTTGTATAACACAAGGGTTATAGTAATCCTGGACTGCAAAAGTGCCCTACAATTGTTTTATTCTAACTATTGTTATTTGTAACTGAAGTTATGAGGCCCTAGTCTCTGAGTGTGTCAAAGCCTATCAGAAAAGGAAGATTGTTCTTTCATCTGTGGGCACCAGGTATGTTTTCTAGAAACACTCTAGAATAAGTTCTCTAGAAGCAATTTAGAATAAACTGACCTTGGAACTGCAAGCTAGATCCATTTCTCCTGTTTCTATCCCCTAGTCTCTCTAAGAAAAAGAGATAAAGGAATGTTAACAGCTCTCTATGGCTTTTCTGGCAGTGTTCAGACCCAATAGATCACAACTTATCATTTGGCTGTCCCATTATTGGACACATGACCAATTGAAGTGTATTGTGTTGTACAGTGGGAGAGTTCATATGCATGAAGTTGTGCTTAGGGCCTCCTGGAATCTACTATCAAAAAAAACAATGGGAGATGAGTGAGATTAATGCCTTTCACAAGATGGGACACGTCCATATACTCCTGCTACCCATCTGTTCACAGCCTTGACACAAACCAGCAAATGCCTGCCTTTCGGTCACTGTGACAGACGGTGGACACAGTGCTAGAGTGGACACAGATCTGTTGGTAGATAGAGTGCCAGGCAGCGTGCCAAAGGTAAGTCGCATAATTTTGGCATGAAGGATTTGGCCTTTAGGTTAAGTGCTCCTGGTATAAAACGTAGTGGGGAACTGCAAGATTTAGAAATAGGAGCTTTCTATGTAAAGCCTGAAACTGGAAGTTAAATGGGTGCAAAAGCGCAAGTTTTAGAACTAGGAGCTCGAACAATATGAGAGAAACAGTTTCTTTATATTGTTTCTGGAGTAAATATTTATTCCAAAACACCACCCAGCCTCTTGGTACTAAATTTTTGTCAAGTAGGGATGGCTGATAGTAGTATAAGTTCTAAAACTCATAAATACCTTAAAATGGCAATCTGCATGTTAATTGTATGTGAAAGATGAAAAAGAAAATTTATCCTTGAAATTTCCTTGATGCATTTTGAAATGATAAATTACTTTGTAGGCTAAGAAAAAGGGCAGTGTCTAGGATGCTGCCTCAGCTATAAACCTCCACACTGAATGAAGCAGAGCTGGCATTTTCAGTAGGATGCTCCAGATAGGTTTCCTGAGCACTGTGTAAATGTCTGCTCTCAATGTGTGCAATGATCTCCTTTACTTTGAGAAGATGCTTTGTACATAGCTGAAAAGGTGTGCTCCATTCCCACAAAAATTTTTGGTTCTGATGAATAGAAATTACCCTCACAAAAAGTAATAAAGGAAGAAAAAACAACCCCACTCGAAACTGTTTCCTAAGCCTTTTCCAAGCTGCTTCTGAGGAGCAGTTTTAATTTCAACATCATCCAAAACTATTTTATATTGCTGCCACCTGAGATGGATAACAGGAGAAATAAAATAAGAATGGCTCTGTGTGATGCATTTTAATAGCTAGAACATCCTAGACTTAAATGTGGAGTGTGACCAATCTGAGTACAGAACAACAAAACAAAAGTTTGGTTGTTTTGTGCTGTGCATTGATGTAATTAAAATGAACCATAAGGAAAAGTCTTTAGATCCTGCATGAGTTAGGGAAGGTTTATGTTTGTGGCATGACAAGGTGGGAACTTCCCACACAAACTGAACATGATGCACTAACATGCAATTTACCTCCACACATTTAGACTTTGACCTATTTAGTTTCTAGGGGTAGAGATTGTGTTTTCTTTTTGAGTGCCCAAATATTTTGAGAAGAATGAAGCTTAGTTGCAGAAAAATTTTTCTGGAGAGAGACACTGTGGCTGAAATTCCACTCCCTTTGCCTGACAAGAGTTTCTCTGCATGGTTAGCACTCAGCTGGTGGGGAGGTGAGGTGTTTTGTGAGAGTGAGCATCTGTTCCAGCCATGGCTGTGAGTACTTGCTTGGTGACAGGATGCCCTGGTCACTAGGTTCTCACGCATCCTTTGGTTCCCCATAGACATTGCTCCTGCTGAGACTCTCTGTGCCCTCACCATGCACTGGAACCTTTGCTGTAGCGACATCCCAGTAATTACTGAATTGGCCTCCACTACCACTGAGAAGGGGGAAGTGAAAGTCCCTCGTGGTCAACATAGCAATGTGTGATGTTTCAAAAATGTTAGTGTTACCAGGTCTTATGGCTTCTTAGCCCAAATCCACATAAAAAAAAAAAAAAGGAATCTGTAGCCTTGGTATTTGTGAATTAAAATTGCAAAAACATGACCTGAGCTCACCCTGTATTAAAAGACAAATAAACCACACAAATGTATTTATTTATTTTTCAGTAACTCATGTTACAGCTAATCTCATGGTGTTTTGTGGCTGGACTCACGGTTTTCAAAAGCTTGAGGTTGGCAATAATGAGTAATACATAGAATATCATATACTTTTTTTTTTTTTTTTTAATCCAAAGGTTATATAATACCAAAGCCAGATTCTGCTGTGGGCTCTTGTTGGCTGTCATAGGAAGTGTGTTTGACACTCCAAGACTCTGTCTTTGGAAAGAAGAACGGAATCTCAACAACTACATCCCATACTTAAGAAACTGTTCTGTTAGCCATGAAATTAGTGAGTTCTCTTTCCTTATGAAATTTTTCAATTAGCTCTGAGAACATTATTTTCATTGTCTTTCAGGCTTCTCTTCAGGTCTCACTAAAGCTGACTACTAATTTGAAAACACTTGGGAGAAATTCTGGCTGTATATTAATCTCATTTCCTTTGGAAATTAGACTAAAAATAAAAACTTCTCTATACAATATATAATGTGAAGTTGTCAAAATCAGGCAAAGGATAAAAAGTTGAAGAAAATTAAATAATTAATTCTGTGCTAGCTTCCTGAGGTATATTTTAACTATAGTTTGAGTCTGCTTTCCCTTTATCATTTGCTGCTTTGGCCCTGGTATTTTAGTAAGAGAAGATCGGTAGATGAATATATACTGAAAGGAATTCTGAAGTAATTAAAAATTACTCATTTTCCAGATCACCTACTATGATTTCATGAAATCCATGACTCACTTTCTATAGCACAAAGAAAGGTTTTCAGTATACAACAGTGATGAGAGAGCAAATTGGTTGTCTTAGCAGACATCATGGTTCACTTACTGCTATTCACTTTGATTTTCTACAGAAGGATGCTTTACCATTGCACTGTGATCACTGCTAGATGATTCTCAATCTGGATACACAGAGGTGTAGAACATTACTGCATTGCCACTGGTTATTGCAGTGTGTTGCCACTCATCATTTCAAAATTATTTACTCTGTGGGAGCACGGCACCATTGTGAATCCCCATCTGTGCAGCCAGAGAAGGGCTGGTTATCTTGTGCTGCATGGGGGGAGCATAATTGCCTCTTTGTCTATTTGTAGGGATTAATCCCGAGCCTGTATCCATAACTGGTGAGATAATTAACTCTTTAATTATTGATTCACGCTTTATGCCATGCATACATATGATAATTGCCATCGTGTTTTTGTGGCGGTCGCCCTGGCACATGTGGACGCCCCTGATCCGTGGGCGGACAAATACCCTGAGGCGTCACCATGGGATTGAGACGTGATGTCTCTGGGCAGCCCTGTTCCCTGGTCCAGATTTTGCCTAGGCGATTGTTGATTGGTTCTGCTCTCCCCCTCCCTGCTTCCTTTTATGGCTGTATTCCAGATTGTTCCCCTTTGTCTACACCCCTGTTAATTCCTGATTCGTAGTTTGAGAATGTTACCCCTCTTATCCCTCTCCCCGGTTAGATAGTATTGATGTCACTCATGTGTTCTGTTGACCTTATTGGTCCCTCTGTATCTCCCCGCCCCTGTACTTGCTCCCTCAAAATGAGCTGTCCGAGACTGATTGAGGCTCTTTGGTCGATGTCCCCTCCCCCCTCTGTTTGCCTTTCCCTGAATAAACTCTCCGGGATTTTGACCAAACAGACTGCTTTTCTTGCTGCGCCATAGACCGGTTCTCGGGTGCCTTCTCAGATTCCAGGGCTCCGCCTGTCCGGCACTGCCCACCTGGCAGTGGTCCCCCGCCTCTCCGAGCTCAGCCCTTGGGAGGGCGAACGGACTGCTACATGTTTTCTTTTATTCCATTGTCTTCTATCTTCCTTTAGCTGGCCATTGTCTTTCCCAGCAGTTCAAGAGAATGGACTCTGAAGACTGAGATGTCTGTCTCCTGTGTGCCCTACAGAAAGAAAAATCATCTCTTTTGCCTCCACCAGTAAGCATGGAACACTGCTTCGGTGAAAAAAGCTGGCTATGCAAAACTTCAGTACAGTTGCAAAGCAAAGCAAAAAATAAGTAAATTGGTTTACTGTTGAGAAAGTCCTTCTTTCAACCACAATGTGACATTGAAAAAATATGGCCATGCTTTTGTTATTAAATATTTAGAAATCTCTTCATTTTTGCTACTACGAATAAAATTCTGATGCATTTTTATTTTTAAAAAATCTAACTAAGCTCCACTGTTAATTAATGTTATCAAAACACATAGACAGATTATACTGATGTCTTTTTTTCACTGCATGATAAGTACCTTCAAATAGCCTCCCTTCTCCCATTAACAGTAGGATGTAATTTGAAAACTGAGTAATAATAGTAACTATTCTCAGAAGAAGTGTTGAAGTCCTCCCTCTGGAGGCTGCTATACAATAAAATATGCATGCCACATTTCAACCGTAGAGGTATACATGGCTAGAATTATTTTATTTCCAACAGTAATTGAAAAGCTAGGGATTTGCAGGCAAAGGTATCCTCAGGATGTCTTCTCAGGTTGAAGAGGTTGTAGAGGTTTTTGGTAAGAAGTCAATATTTCATGGACCTTTCCATACTGGAAAAGTGTTTCTTTTATCAATAAGAGATTTACCTTGCATAATTTTTGCCCATTCCACAAACCACAAAATCTTTAATTTCTTGTTTTATCATCTGTGATTAAACTCCCTTCCTTTTTCCCCTCATATTACTTTACTTTTTTTCCCCTGGAAGTGATAATTATATACCAGGCCTATTTCATTTTTGCAGCATTTCTTACCGTAAACATACGGTAAGAAATCTACTTGTATTTGCAACAAGCTGTGTCTGCTGTTTATTGGGTTGCTCCTCTATTATTTAAATAGTCTGCATTTCAGTGGTTGACTTGACTGTAACTTTGCTCACACTTATAGGAGACATATGCTGCACATCATTATGCATTTAACCATGAGTCTTCATACTTCTAATGGAAAAAAAATATCAGCTCTATTAGTTACTTTGACTTTTTAGTAAGATTTATGTGGATAATCAGATGCCATCTGTGGGAATTCCAACTTTGCTCCTAATTTTGTTAACATTTTTGATGGAATATTTTTTAAGGAGTTTGTGCAATATAGTGCACTAATTTTGTAAGGCTTGGCTTGAGATTTCTGTTTCACCATCACTGTGGATCCTTATGTTAAGTAGCTGACTCCCCACCACTGAATTTGCACAAGATCTCTTGTTCCTTTCAAAGCAGGGAGTATCAGATCTTTCTGTTTTTACTCTTGTAAGATGTTTTTAAAAATCCATTTTGACAATAATCATAGTAGTCTAAAAAATTAGTGGAAAAACATTTTCCAACAGTTAATTTGCCTGCTGTGTGAGTAAAAATTTTGTTGTTGCTGAATGCACAGCTCTTGTACTTGTTTGATTATTTACAGTAAACACACATCCTCTTAATTGCATCATAGTAGCTTAAACAGATTTGTAGGGCCATTAAAAAATCAATACTTAGCTTTTAGGTGATGAATTAATTAACAAAATGTGAATGCAGAAAGTTTGCTTTGTCCAGCATGCACTATGTCTTTTCATAGCTTCATCATCAATAAGGGGAAGTGCAAAATTGCATGAAGTTAATAGGTTGAAAATGCTTATGAAATGCACCACTTTCTTTCTGGCCTAGTGATCATTCCTGTAAACCTCTATGATAGTCAAAACAAGGGGCAAAATATGTTTTATGTATAAATATATGTATGATGTACACATAAATCTATTGTCCCCCTGCTTTAAGGCGCATGTTTTTAGTTTTATCTTTGTACTAAACCCCAATTTAATTCAAGGTGAGTTTTACTTAAGGGCTTGGTTTGTAATGGTAGTTTAATCAGCTTTGCAGCAAGAAAACGCAAACTCAAAGCAAGCTTAAATGGTATGTGTGTTAGGAGTTCAAATATGTGAGAACACACACAGGGATAAAAAAGGGTTTTTTACCCCATCTTCCTGTCTTAGAGCTAGATCCAGAAGCAGAAGAGTCAAATGTTAGGAAGCATAAATATCTTCTATATTGTTTCTAGGGCAACTCTGAGTTGATTTCAAAGAACTCTCTAAAAACATTTGACAGGATCATTTACAAGTTTGCAATTGATTATTTGTTCTAAATTAGGAAGAGATAGAAAATGCTGACATTGATAATACCATTGGATTTATTTCTAAAGCCATTCACCTTTGGTTAGAATGAATGGGCTACAAGATTGTGCTAGATAAAAGCCATACAGCTGTCATTTCACTGACATATCTTATAATTCTGAGGAGTCTTAAGACTACATTTTCAGTCCCGCATATTAGGTAAGATTGTTACCTATCAAAATGCCCATTCCTGACTACTGTTACTGTCTACTTATGCAGTGGAGTTCCTTTAGAAATACTTTCTTGGTAACTGCAGCTTTAATTTTGTGCCCCCTTGATTTGTGGTGACACAGGAAAAGAAACAGAAATGAAATTGCTCATTGTAAGGGGAGTGTTCAACTGATCCAAGTGATGTAGCTATACCTTGAATAAAAAGCTGGAAATCCAGAAGCATTAAGTGTTTCTAAATTATGTCACTGAATTTGTCCAAAATTAAGTTTTGATTCTGTAACAAGAAAATTCCACATTATTCAAATACACAGAACTGCTGGAAATGAAGCAGCAACTGACAGTGGTATTTACTTCAGCTAAGTTTATTTCGCTAAGTTTATTTCATTTGATGCTTATTATCTGGGATTTATGAACTGTCTAGGTATTTAAATGCATTAACCTTGACGCACAGCATATCTGCCCTTCAAAATGGTTTCATTTGTTAATTATTAACTGCAGTCTTCATTCTGTGTGTGTTATTAACACAGATATAGTTAATTTAAAATATTATTTCAAAGAGTGTTCTGTTCTACCACTTGTTTATATTTTGATGATACATTTAGTGTATTCATACCCACATCAGCATTTCAGCTAGGAACTCAAAAGAATGCCAACAGATGTGTCTTTCATGACAGGCTTCTTATCACTTAAAGTTCCTTGAGCAGAAGTGGGTCAGCTGTGATGTAAAAAGGGATTTTTCACTGGTTTTCAGGTGCAAGGAAAAAAATGGCACCTTTAAAGTGTCCAGGTTTTCATTTGTCTCTTGGAACACAGGCCATGCTTTCCTCATTTGTTTGGAATTCATGCTTCTACTGTATGTACAAATAAAGTAGAAAATATCCGAACTGATTTTTTTTTTAATTGAGAAGTAATGGAAAAATGGGAGATGTGGTAGCTTTACTTAAGTTTAAAGCTGTGATGGTGATTGGCACACTAAATTGCATTTGAAATCTCTTCTCTACTACTGACAGTGGTGCATGTATCTTTCCTGTTCTATTTCTAACTTCTCTCTTCTGTTTTGTGTTTAGAGATATTCTTCAGAAATAGGCAAGCCAGCTCTGATAGAATATGGACTGTCTCATCATGAGAATAGCATTTTTGAGATTCAAACTTAGCATTAAATAAATAAATAAATAGCAATAAATAAATACATACATTGAATCTTAATACTAAGATTCAAACTTAGCATTAAATAAATACATGGGTTTTTTATTTCATATTTTGGATCAAACAGGAAGAGAGAACAGAAGCAAAATATACTTTTAGATATTAAGCTCTGCATACAAATGTGGAAAGCCTAAAATCATACTTTCATTTTTTCATTCTGGATGTTCCACACAATTTTTCACCCTTACAGATTCAGTTAAGATTTTGTTTAAAACTATGCTTCAGTATAAATATTCAATATGAGAGCAGTGTTTCATATTCCAAAGGACTGTAACTTATTTTATCTATTCTTGCTTCTCCTTGAGGAAAGACAGTGGAATAAACTGTCTTTCTTCTTCCATCAATTTCTTCTGTCTTTGCCTTCTCGTTACACCGGTTTTGAAAGTTTTGTTGTATTTAAGGTCTTGTACAATTGAGCCATAGCCTTTATCTCCAGCATACTTTTTATACAAGCATCGAGAACGAGAAGCCAACATGATTAAGGTTTCATATAGTTGTACATAATTAGGTGTCACCTGACAGCTAATATTTTGTATAGAAAAACCCCTAATATTTTTAATTTGTAGTGTTTGCCTGCCATCTGTATGTTAACTGTCTTTTCATTGCATTGATAATAATCACAAAATATGCTGAGTTGGAAGGGATGCATCTCGTTCGTCCAGCTCCTGGCCCTGTGCAGGACACTTATCACACCATGTGCCTGAGAGCATTGTCCAAATGTTTCTCCAACACAGACAGTCTTGGTGCTGTGACCACTTCCCTGGGTGAAACCTTTTCCTGATATCCAATCTAAACCTCCCCTGACTCAGTTTTGTGTGATTCCCCCAAGTCATGTTACTGTCACCACAGAGAAGAGATCAGTGTCTGTCCCTCCTCTTCCCCTCATGAGGAAGTTGTAACTGCAGTGAGGTGTCCCCTCAGACTCCTCCAGACTGAACAGACCAAGTGACCTCAGACACTCCTCATACAGCTTCCCCTCAAGGCCCTTCACCATCCTCATTGCCCTCCTTTGGACACTTTCTCATAGCTCAGTGTCTTTGTTACACTGTGGCACCCAAAGCTGCCCTCAGCACTCAACGTGAGGCTGACTCTGCCCAGTGCAGAGCAGAGCAGGACAATCCCCTCCCTTGCCCAGCTGGTGTTGCTGTGCCTGATGCACCCCGGGACATGGTTGGGCCTGCTGGCTGCCAGGGCACTACTGACTCATGTTCAACTTGCCACCGACCAGGACCTCCAGGTCCCTTCTCCAGTCTCCCGTTCTCCAGTCTATGCACATAAGCATGTTTCTTTCCATCTGCAAATTATTTTTTTACCTGCAACTCTTCCATCCTGCCTTCTTTTGTAGTGTCCTCTGTTTTTAGTGACCCATCAGCCCTCCCACAGTACAGCTTTCCCATAACTTTTCTGCTCTCCTGTAGGTTCAAGCCTTTACAAACCCTATTTCGAACCCATTTTCACTCCAGTGTTTTATAGGAGGAAGATAAGAGAATTTCTTAATTTTCAGTTTTTTTCACTAATGGCTCTGGAACAGTAACCAATATAGAGTCTTTTACATCAAATCTCATTTACATCACTCCTGAACACAATAGTATTGCTCTCAGCTGAAATAATAGTAGCAGTGATCTGTCTAACCTCTGTTTTAGAGTGTCTTTCCACATTCTGTCGAGCATTTTTCCTGTTAATAATGAAGTAACATTTCTAGTATGAAGAATTTGTTTTTTCAGCTCCCTTGATTCTGCTGTGAGTGGGGGAGTAGTGAGAATCCTATAACCACGTAGGGAGTTACAGGTGCATGAGACCACACTCTCCAAAGCAGCAATCAATTATGCACACACCACCTCGTTAAAAGATAAATTCTTTCAGCTGAGAGTCTGTTGACATGGACCCACGTTTTTCCAAGACAGTATTCTTCTTTTTGATAACTGGTTCATCCTTTCTCAGGAATCTGCAACATATATGGGTTTTTTTAAGGTATGAGTAGAATTGATGACGATAATAATAACCAAATTCCCATATTTCTGTGGTAAAATGTTTAAAGTAATTTAGTTAAGTTAAAAATAATAAAAGAGTTAAGCAGTGATAATTTTATGTAATCCCTGTGTTATTATTAAGCAGTTATGTTGGTTTATCATTGAAACAGTAATCATTTTTGCACGGCAGCTTTCAAGATACATGGTCCACTTTTGATGGGAAGATTGGAAGCTGTTTCAACACAGTTCTGTTCTGATGGTACTGAAAGGATGAATTAAAAAATTAAGTCATATCCAGCTCTCCAAATATAGTTTGGAATTCACTGTTTGGCTTGTAAAAAACTAATCTGGTAATAGTTTTCAGAACTCTCGTTGAGTATACTTATACATTCTTTCAATGTGAAGGAACCATTCCATGCTCAATATGGGAATTAATGAGAAATGTTAGTGCATATTTCACATTCACATTCAGGACACGAGCCTCCAGCTTCTTGGTTGTTTGGGTTTTGTTTTTTTTCCTTTTTTCTTCTTTTCCTCCCTGATCATGATGCAGAGGGAAGAATTTCAGTGTAAACTTCTCTTTAAAAGCCCTTTAATTTTCATTTTATACCTCTTTTTCACTGCAAGCACATAGCTTTCTATTTATTTTTCAACTTCAGACTTACTAACAAATGCTTCCTCAAATCCACTGTAAAACTGGTGTCTTAAAAAAACTGGTGAGGTTGGGATCGATGTCCCTTAATTCACTAAAGCCAACATCAACAAAGGCCAAGTTCTCAGCAGATTGACTATGTGCTTTAATGGAATTTTTTTTCACCAAATGTCTGGCAGATTTACCCGTTGAAGAGAAACACATCTTGTGATTGAAACTGTAGCCTCACAGCAGGCTGAGCAGGACTTGAGAATATTTTCAGATTCTGAACACACATTTATTTTTATACTCTGCATGATTAAGTTGCTCCTAAATAAGGCACATGACAATTAATCTGACAGAAAGGAAACAATTTACAGTACCTTTTTCTAATAGCTACACATGTACACAGCTACTCACTACAGATTTTCCCCTAGGAAGGCCAGGTCACAGGGAAGAACCTTGACCCTGACATCCTCTGCTTGAAATTTTCCTGACATAGCACTACAGACTTCAGCAGAGGGCCATTTCCCATCCATCTTGTTTGCTCTTCTGCTGCCACCTCATTGCTGTTTCAGTTGCAGAGAAGGCAGCTGATGCTGTTTCTGATGAGTTGGGTGAGGTGAGTGACATGGTGGCTTTTACATTGGTGAAGAGTTGCTAGAAGTATCTGTAAATTCAAGCAGGAGGTGAGGTAAGAGAAGGACAGAGAATTTATGGTTTGAAGAAAATAAATTAGGAGAGAAGAGTAGAATGTTACTCCTGTTTTTTTTCTTCCACCACCACCCCTCCAATTTATCTATTTATCTAGTTCATTGTCAGAAGAATGGCCTCTCCTCTCTTTGAAGATTTTTTCCATTGACATGTGACCATGTGCTCTTGGTTAAGAAAAAAAATGGTTTAGAAAATGAAAATTGTGATTGTTCCAGCTGGACTTTGTTTGTTTAGAAAATAGGAGAAACCCTTAAGAGCTTCCTGCCAGAGAACCATGGAGGTGTCATGTCCACAAGTGTTTTGTCCAGACCTGATACTGGTGGTCTGGAGAGAGCCCTTTGGCTTACCTGACTCTCCCATTGATGGAGGGATCAGTGTTAAGAATATACAAGAGAAGTTTTTTGCTGTTACCAACTCTCTCAGGCTCTCTCTAGGGTATCTGGCCTGGGGTGAGTATGACTGGCATACAAATAATAACTCAGTCACTATATCTGGATCACTAGGATGACAGCAGCCTGGAATGGGAAAAACAAGACTGGTCAAGGGTGCCTGTTTCTAACATTTGACAGTTCCTGGATTTCAGTGTTGTAAGGAAAAGGATATTCCAATTCCACTTCTTCTCCCCATACATAATGGCAAGACTGCATTTTATCATGTCAAAACCTGTTCCCTTATGATAAATAATTTTTATTTACAGATGAAAACACAGAAAGTGTCTTATTTCCCCTTTTGGGTGTTTATAACTTCATTGTGCAAGAAGCTCTTGATGTTATATCTTTATACTTTATTACATCTCTTTCTTTCATACCACACCTTAGTGTTTCTATTTCTTCTGTAGTTCTGAAATAAACAGTGTCTTTGATACTTTTGAATTCTTCAGTCTCACAGCTTTGGTCAGCACCAATTTCATGTCCCTTTGCTAGGTAGCTTATAGCTCTTTTCACATCTTCTTTTCCTGCTTCAGTGGCTGTTGCTTTCTGATTGCTTCTGTACTCTGCTTTGATCTAACTAAGTTGCTGTCAGATATGTGCAAAACAGTTTTAAGAACAATGGCAAGCTCAGTTTTTCTACTTGCCTTTCATCACAGGTGGCCCATCTGCTGGGCTCTCTGTCTCGATTAAGAGCTGTTAAAAAAAATATCCCTAAAACTCTTGACTATTGGTAAACTACCGCATCTCATTGGCTACTTCATACTGCAATCTCCTCTGGCCACAGAATGTTTGGGTGATTACAAGGCATAACAGTAAAATAAAACACATATATTTTTCAGGTGGCCCATAAAACCATGCTTCCTGGAAAAACGTTCAGTATTTCTATGTGAAATGGAAATTGAAAACTTCTGTTGTTTCTTTGTTGTTGGGTTTGTGTGTTGTTCTTTGTTTTTCTTTCTTTTCCTTAGCATATGCCTCTTCTTCCTCTGCTCTTCCGGTCTTTTGAATTTGTTGATTCCTTTGCAAGGCACCTGAGCCAGAGAGAGCATGGCCAGGCTGGAGGTCCAGATGATATGGAAAAACCTTTGTCAGAACACAGGGCAGGAGAGTCTCCTTTTGTAGGCTTTCAGAGTTTGTAATTGCCAGGAAGGATGTTGTAGCACAAAAACCAACAAAAATTGGTCTGCTCCTCCTGCTAATTCCCCAGCTCACTGTGCTTTCTTTCTCCACAGGACATCTGTAAAACTACATCTGAACTGTGCTGTCATTCCCACCCTGATCTATACCTGCCCATCTACCCTACTTCTCTCCTGTGAGATTACCTTGCATTTTAAATCAATGCCAATTGATTAAATGGGCCTGTGATGCTCAAGATAAACAAGCAGTTAAGGGTAGACTGTCTATGTTTGAGCTTTCTGTATGGATTTCACTGTCACAATCACTTGAAACAGGGACTGAAAAATAACACTGAGGAACCTGACTTGAAAGGAACTGTGGTCAGAAATGGATGTTCTGCTGAATTAAATATCCAGCAGCTTGATGAATTAAAAGTGCACTGCATCTGGTAATGAATAGAAGAGTCTGTGTTGACGGGCTGATGAAGAGAGTTTTGACTATCAATTGAACATCTGTGAAAGAAAGAAAAGGACTAAATTATATGGTCATAATCCTCTTCAGTAATTTTGCATTGCAACATGGATTTCCATGCCTAGCTGTTGTGTAACAACTTATGTGTTCTTCCTTTCTTTTAGTGATATCATTTATATGATATAACTCACAGGCCATGAAACTTTAAAATTTTAAATTGAAACTTCTTATTCAGTCTTAAGTTTGATGTGATGTGAATTGTCACACCGGCAGTATCTCAAACTCTACTTAAAGGAAAATTTTACCTTATGTATTTATACAGCCCTTTCTTCGAGTTTTGAGGCATTGTTTGATGATATTCTCAGAATTTGAAGCCATCTTGATTTACATCTAAGGAAAAAAATGACAAGTCTGAAACCCTATTTTTTCTATTCATATCTTCTGATGAGCAACTGGAGTCAGAAACCGTTGCACTGAATTTTATAGCACATTTATTCTGTAAAATACCACTTCTATTTTGTAATATTTTTACATTTTTGGGTCACCAGTTCTTCAGTTTATGTTGTGTGTAATTCCCATGCAAATAAAACTTCAGTTTGTAAGGGTAGCTTTTATGTGTTTTTATATATTTTCCCAGCAAAACCATGGGGATGTGTCATAAAATCTCCTTCTGCTATCTTCCATGTGAAGAGGGGCCCATGTCTTTTTCCCCTCTTTTATACTGCATCCTGACCTTCTACAGATAGCGCTGATGAGGTGTCTTTCATCTCTGCTGCACCTTGGAGTTTATATTTAGCATCTCTGCACATAAACATATCCTGTTCCTTGCCATCCTTGAACACCCACCACAAACTTCCTCTGCCTTTGTCACTGTCATGTTCCTTCAAAAAACTGCTAGTTATTTTAGACCCCCTTTTTTTTTTTCAGTACAACCTGACAATTCTGCTGCTTGCTCTTTTTCACATGAAAATGTTCCCACGGGGTTGATTTCCTTCTATTTTTTTTTCGGTTCTGATACTCAGTGAAGAAAATCCTGCATGTTCTTTCTGCTCTTCTTTCCCTACTCCATTGACATGCTGCCCTAAGGTGGTACTGCCTTGGTCGTGCCCCAGTGCTCCAGAGGAACACTGCAGTTACGGACATAGAGTGGAATGGTGATGTGTAGGAAGGAAAAGCTGCATTTACAGAAGTTTTCTCTGGGAGTGAGGGAGTTTGTATAAAGTAGGATTTTTTTCTCTTTTAATTTGTGCTTGCTTTTTAAAAAACGTGTTACCTTAACGAGATGCCAAGTCCTTGCAACCTGAGCATCACTAGAAGTTCGCTGAGTGGCAGAAGTACTTCACCTTTTTTCTCAAAAGCTATCTCAGGTTTCAGTGCTCTCCTGAGTTTCCCAAATGTCATTCAGCTCTTTTCACACTCCTGGCCAACTCATCAGCACAGTCATTATCCAACCCCTAGAGCTGATCTACTTAACACCTCATTAAAAAATATATGTTCAGTTCATCTCTTCTCACTGCTCTACACTTGTCAACAAGTTCTCCTTTTTCCCCGTTTATAAGCAGTCTTTTTGGTGCTTAGTATTTGTCAATCATTATTTTTTAGCCTGTGGTGCAGATTTCTCATGCTGCTCTTATTAACCATCTCAATGATATTATGTACCACTGCATTTTTTGCTTACAATATATATCTATATATGGAAATTTTGTTCTTGTTTATCCTTGAGCCTGAATGCTAAAGACAAGGCATAATAGCATATTTAAATATATCTTCTCCCATTGTTTGGTTGGGTTTATTTTCTTTGTTTTGTGTGGTTTTTTTTTTTTAATAATATATTATTATAAACATACTGCTATTATTTTCCAATAGTTGTCAGAATCTTTTTGGTAACACCTTTTCTGTAGAAATTATTTTCTTGCTTGGCTATATGATTCAATATTTCTTTAGAGAATCTATAATCATCTCTGAAGAAAATTTGTTAAAAGTAAGCTTGCATATAAAGAAACAGAATGTTTTTTGGGTTTTTTTTGTATGTTCATTTTTATGCTGTAAAGCAGTTAAAATAAAAAAAAAAGTTAGGAGACAATTGTTCTAATTCTTTTCTTTAATGGAAAATTATGTAGATTCAATATGGAAAATATTACCCTTGTAATTTATTTTAAACATGCAAAAGTAGCATTTTTAGCGGTATTTTGTCCTTTACTGCATTTCACTATGCCTTTATTATACTCTGCAAAGAGATGTGTGACCCGAATGGCTCTTGAAACTGATGATAAGTTAGCCTGATGATAGGAGTTGGTGCTAAATGGCTTTTTGGACCATTGGGGAACAATGGACAAGTGAATAAAAACTGATTTTAAAAATATTTAACAGTTCATGGTTTCTTATGTAGCACAATTGGTTTTGGGTTTTTTTGCTATACATAAAACATATGGTTGAAGTCTGGGGGAACCCCAGTGCCAACTACTAAGTGCTGACTATGAAAAGTTGACTATTGCGCGTTTGAGTAGCCAGAAAATTAGCAGTGATGTTTGTGGCTGTTGCCTGAACAGAAGACCAACAAGGTTTCTGAGAAATTGGAGTTCCTGACAGTGTTCTGTTGTAACGTGTGTCCTTCCTGTCCCTGACCCCACCCCCCTGACCCCTTCTGACTGGATGTGAGTCAGGACCGCCCCCCATCCCTAGAGATAAAAACCCCAGCCAGATCTGGAACGGGCCTCTTTGGTTCTGGGCTCGTATGGAACCTGTACCCTCCCTCGCCTTTCCTTCCCCCTCCTCAGTCTCCCCATTCCTCCCCTGTTTTCCTCAATAAAAACACCATGGAGACCAGGAACGAAACAGCTGCCTTTCTAAACCTGCAGCGCTTCTACAAGGACCGCGTCTGACCAGCCCCACAGCTCATGGCCATGGAATGACCATCCTGCGTGTTCCGGTTCTGGGGCAGCCCTCCCCCCGCAGCAGGGGAGAGCTGCTTTCAGGTTCTGCACTGCTGCAGTGTTCAATGAGTACTGATAAAAATTTTTACCACTAGTTGCTGGAAACCTACTCTTCATCCCCTAAATATCAATGATAGTTTTTGAAGATTGCAAGGGCATTTAGAACAAAGCTGAGTATCACAGGACTAGATAAGAAAAATTACAGAACCCCCAAACTATTTCAAAGCATTTTCAAAGAGATCCAGATGTTCTGTAATCTTGGTGTTCTGGTAGCTTTGGTTCCTCCCATAGAGTGAGGTATTTTTATGCAGGCAGATTGCTTTTCAAGGAGGTACCTTGAACATTTCTACATTTAGCACAAGGAAATGTTAAAGCTGAGATTCTAGACACAGACTACAATACAGGATCACACAATTGAATTATTAGGAAAATTTTCCTGCAGAATCAGTTTAGCTAATCTCAGTTGTAACTAGAGTGCAGTGGTTCCTACACTGGTGTACCTGTGAACCTCAATTTTTAAGCCTGTACTATCCCCTTTAGCTTTAGCAGGACACAGCTGCTCATACACAGGAATGAGAAATGAGGGGGAAGAAATACTATGATGTACTCTATGCCCCTGCTACAACCTTCTCCCTTTTCTGTCTGAGTTTTGGCTAAAACTGAAAATCTGATCTGGTCTTCATTTTTAACAGTCTGAAAAAAAGGATGCCAGAGACAATCTCACTCTGAGAAATATGTTCTTTCATTATTTTTCATCTCATAGACTGTTGTCTGTACAGGTGCTGAGCAGGAAAATGTCTGGAAAGAGAGGAACTCACCAAGCAGAGAATGCTTGAAGGAAAAAAACATGCTTATCTCACCTTAGTCAAACCAACATTCTTGAAAACCCCTATGAAATCTCCACAGCAGAAAATGATAATTTGATTATAACAGTAGTCTGCCTTTAAATAATTCCTGTCATAGTTAAAAAGTGAAGAATAATAAAAAAGGGGAGTGGAAATGATGGAGGACAATATTCTGACTACATCCATCACCTCTCAGCTGTACCTGTGTAGTTATGAATGCCATCAATGTCATAACAGCACCTATCTTCACAGGAGCTGTGCATAATGAATCATTTAGGTAGACAATTTATTGAAGGCAACTGTTTGTTTCTTTTCCTCATTTTTTTTCCTAATGTTCTTAAGATTGCTGAGGACTTGAGCCTTATGTTTGGGGCGCTGCTAGCTGCACCAGAATAAATAGTTCATTACTGTAATTATGCTGAGGCTGTGAAGAAGAAGAGGAAAAAATATTAGCTCAGTAAGTGTCTTGGGGGCTGAATTATTTTCTTCCTTCCCTGCCTTGCTCCAGAGTGGGCGCTACAAAGGGCTATATTGCTAAGGTTGCCATCACCTCACTGCAGGAGCTCCCATTATTCATAGGAGAGCAGCTGAGGTCAATTCCATGTGCTTTGTGGAAAGAACCCTACTATTCATCCCTTACAGTCTTCTAGACAGTGAGCTCTAGTAAATGGATTAGGGAAACAGTCTGTTCCAGTTCCATAATCTATAGTTTGGACTTTGAGTTGTCCTTGTGTTTTTTAGAGCAATCTCGTATACCATGAGCAAGATTTTTGAGAAATATGAAATGCATAAGGCGCAACAGCTTCTTTTACTTTCTTTTTTTTTTTCTTTTCTTTTTTTTTTTAATCAGATTAAAAATAATCAAAATAGGAGGACAAAAAATTATCTGGATTCTGGAAAACTTCAAACACATTTGTAGATGACAAAAGTTTGAGGGCTTTCACTGGAATTGCAACATAGCTTACTCTTAAAAATTAGAGGGAAATTGACCATACTTCAAAGGTGGCATAAAAATGAAATGTCCTCCACATCAAACTGACATCTTACTCTTGGAATACATAGTGTGTTGCATGCAATGCTGTTTTTCAGTCTGCCTTTTCATCCTCAATACCCTGATCAATTAAAGCATACTTATGCTGCTGTGGTGACAAAGGACAACATCCTTCCTTCAGATCCTTGGTGTTGAATAGAGAGCATGAAACATCAGCTACATTTGTGCATCTTCCATTAGAAGTGGGTACTTTTGCGCCCTGTCTTTCCTTAGCTTCAACTTAATAAAGGATTTGCAGGGCAGTTACAGAGAATGCTTTACAAACCAAAGGAAATGTCTCTGAACTGCAATTAATTTGATTAGTTATGAAAAAGATATGAAATATCTCTGCCACCTCAATTGAAAATCTGTAATAATTTTATGCTGTATAGAACTGAGTGGTTACCATCCTTTTTTTTTTTTTTTAATAGGATGATCTGGAATCTTTCATGAATGCAGTGAAACTATAGGCAAAAAGAGTTCAGTTTTGTTTTTTATTCAGGCCTGCAAAACATCTCATTGAGTCAACAAAGTGAAATGGCTGATGGAGAGCATGAAAACATATTTCAACAGTAACAACTCAGGAGAGAATTTCATAGTACTTAGTAAAGCTTGCTGAACTGTTAATTTTCCTGGAGCTGTTTAAGTTCCACAGGGGCACTGTTTCTTCCCTTTGGCCACATCTACTTGGCTTTTCATCAGTAGTGCTCAATCGTATATCCATTACATCTATCTACATTAAGCTCTACTCTTGCATTGCATTAAAACCCATATGAAATATTCATTAGAAGAAAGTGGAAAACTGACACACATTCACTTCTTAAAGCAAATGGAATTTTACTACCTCATCTGGAGTTATACAGTCATATTAATCCTTCAGGTATGTCCCTGCATCTCACCGAAATTCAAGGTATAGGAGAATTGCCAGGTAAGGTTGGTCCTGTGTGATTTTATTCACGTGAGAAGTGGAAATGTATTATTTTTCAAATGTAAGTCCCCTTTTCACTCTCTGCCTTAGTGAAATGGGTTATTTTAAAAGTAAATATCTTTTGTTCTTGAGTTAAGCCACCTCCACCTGGATCCTTCACTGTGGAGGCAGTTTAAGTGGCCTTGTAGTGGCTACATCATTTGACTGAGCACAATGTTAAGAACTTTCCTTTAGTGCAGATCTGGACCACCCTATTTTTTTAGTATTTCACAGCAGCTGTACAGGCTGACCAGCATGTGTATGGGAGCATTGTGCGGTGTTCTCAAGGGTCTCTATTTTATTTCAGTGTCAAGTATAATCAGCACCAGTGTCCATGCAGAGACTCCTCAAGAAATTCAGGCTCTGGATTTAACGTGGGTGGAAGTGACTTGGTGTTGACTGTTTCTACGGCATGCGCATATTCTCTGTTGTCCTTGATACTTAGGAAAATTCAGATAAAATACTTCACCAGAGAAAATGTGTGGTATTGTATTAAGTGGTAGAGTAGGTGGCATTTCACTTCCTGAGCTGTGCAGCAACTACTATATACACCTTTGTTTTTCAGAATTTTGTGACTTAAGTCTAAGAGTTTCCAGTGCAATGCTGGATGTGTTTCAATTCCATCAGAAGCTGACTTGGTGTGTGTATGGCCAATTTGCTCTCGGCAGCACAGTGGAAAACCACGTTTGTAATTTTCTCATAAAAGCATGGACAAGTCCATGTAGCATGTTTCCTCTCCTCAGTTATTTACAATACATAATTTAAATTATACTTTTTGCATTTGAGAAACACATGCAGTAGGTGCTGCTCATACCAGGAGTATTTGGGCTCCTTAGAAATTTTCCCACTGGGCGGAAGGAAGATAACATATACACTTGCTATTAAGAAGTATTAGTATATTAAAGAAGTAAGCGTCAGTATCCACGGAAGTATCAATTAATGATAATGATCCAATAATGGATTGATTTTTATAATAGTCTTGTTATTAGATCACAAAACTGATGTTTAATGACACATGAGTTTTATTTGGATGCACTCATAGACCTTATTCTTACAAACATTCAGCATCATGGTGTATCTCATTAGCCTGTGAGCAGTGATTCAAGAACTTGTCCACAAGTGGGTGTATTGGTGACAAGGTTTTGGTAGGTGGAGAGCTGCAGGGGTGGCTTCTGTGAGAATCTTCCAGAGGTTTCCCCTTGTCTGACAGAGCCAATGACAGCTCCCTCCAAGACAGACTTGCCACTGGCCAAGCCTGAGCCCATCAGTGATGGTAGTAACACCTCTGCCATAACATATTTTAGAAGGGGAAAGAATTACTATGCAGAAGTAATTTCAACTAGAGAAGAGAGGAGTGAGAAAATGTGAGAGGAATAGCCCTGCTGACCCCCAGGTCAGTGCAGATGGGAGACCCACGCTGAAGCAGCCTGTTCCTGAGTGACTGTGTCCTGTGGAAAAGGGCTCACATCGAAGCAGTTCATGAAGAGCTGCATCCCTTTTATAAGGGAAAGAGAAGGACTCACATGGGAGAAGTTCATGGAGGGCTCTCTCATGGGAGGAAAGTGGAAGGATCTCTCTCCTTGAGGAGGAAACAGAGGCAGAGACACATGGGATGAACTGACCCTAACCCCCATTGCCCATCTCCCTGCACCACTTGAAGGCAGGAGACAGAGAATCAGGAATTAAGTCCAGAAAGGAGGGAGAGATGGTGAAAGGTTGTTATGATTTGCTTTAGTTCTCATTATTCTACTCTGATTTTGACTGGTAATAAATTGAATTAATTTCCCCATATTGAGTCTATTTTGCCCATGATGGTAACTGATAAGGGATCTCTCCCCATCCTTATCTCAAACCTTGAGCCTTTCATTATATTGTCTCTCTCCTGTCCAGCTGAGGAGGGGAGTGACAGAGCAGATTTTGTGGGCACCTGGCATCCAGCCAGGGTCAAACCACTACAGTGGGAATCTACAAAATAGTTGCTGTGAAATAAATGCTGCAAAGAAGTATTAGGATTTTCTTTTCCCAGGGTGAGAGTCTAGGTTTTAGTAACACTCTGTGACAATATTCTTATTCCAAGAAGAGTGTCCACCCAGGGACTTGTTCTAGAAGAAGTCACTAGTAACAAGCTACTCTAAGAGGAGTCATGAGTCAGGTTGTTGCTTTCTTCCAACAGCTGAAAAAGACTTCATTTATATTCCTAAAGTCTTCCTTACTATGCATGGTCACATGTAAACTAATTGCTTTGTTGTATAGCCTGGAAATTTATGTAATCTGTTAATGCCAATCTTGATTCAGAAAACAGGAAACATGAGCATAGTGCAAATGCATTTTTTCTAGTGGCTCTCAACACTGTTGTATATAGTCACATTAATGAATAGCTTTTGTGTTATGCAAATATTAAAGTACACACATTCACAGACACGCACAAATTGTGTAGCATTCCCTTGCACCTGGCAATGAGCAACAAAGTGTCCTGTTCTAGTGGCAATGTTGCAGGATGGTTTTTGTTGTCAAAATAAAATTCTGTTATTTTCTATTGGTGTACAGATAATTCCGTAATTTGTGTTATTCTTTTTGCATTATGACCTGGTCCCTATTAATAGCTAATTAAATACTGTCAAATAACTAATTTCTCTCATAAAAGTGGACAGTTTTTGTCTCCCTCTGTGTCATAGCTTCCTGGGCTTACCACTGCAAATTGTGCTGGATGCTCGGTGTTCAACACTTAATTCAAATTTGTAAAATATTACTAGCTTCAGCATGCAATGTTCTCATGTTTGTGGCCTGCTCTTCTGTCTCTGAGTCTTAACTCAGAGCCAACACTTGCTCCTTTTTTCCTTCTTAGAAATATGTCAGCCATGGTAGTAGATCCCAGGTGCAAATTTGTTTCAGCCATTGGAATCTTATATGAGTGGGATTATCACATTAAGCTTTAAAAGAGTAAGTGGTACTTTTGTATATAAACCCTCTGCTAACAGAATTTCTGAGTAAAGCTAAAAAAGGATCCAAGTTTCCAAGCCTTACTGACAGAGAAGTACTTTGCTCAGTCTTTAATTATGGAAGTGATAATAATAATCGTAGTAGTGTGCAATACTTGCTTCTCAGAAACAAGAGCATTAGTTTTAATGATTCACTTATTTCAAAACATGTTTTCTCCCAATCAAGTAAGCTGTATAAAGGAACGTGGGAAGAAAAGAGCCAGACTAAAGTTGGTCCCATTGGTCAGAGGAGAAGTTTGACACCTTCAGATCCTTCTGAAGGCTCTAGAAGTAGCTTGTGTGACATCTCAGTTTGCTTCTATGTGGCACACAGAGCATGACACCCTTCATGCTTGAACATGAAATCATCTGAAAGAGAGATATACAGCAGTGCATTGGCAAGATATTTTTATCAGAGCTTTCCTTGGGTTTCTGAGCAGCAAGACTTTGTATTTTTCTTTTAAAAAAATAAATCTATGTTTTCTGATTAGAATACTAAATTCTGCTTTGATACTTCCTTATCTATACTACTGGTTTTAATACTCATGCAGGTGATTTTCTTGGAGTACTGCTCCTAGATAATCTCTAAATGCTTTCCTGTTTAATATTACAAATATTTCTGTGTAGGACTTAGTCATATCTTCATACTGAATGTTAAGTGATGATAAATTATTAGCTGGCCTATAGAGCTGAATGCCCTACTGAGTTCAAGCCTATATGTAGCAACAAAGAAACAACAACACAACAAAACGAAAAAACCAACCAACCAACCAACCAAAAAAAAGCAACCAAAAAACCAGAAAAACAAACCAAACCAAACCAAACAAACCAAACCAAAAGCCAAAAAACAAACAAACAAAAAGAAACCAAAAACTCAAACCAAAATAACTCCCAAAACCCAAACCCACAAACCTTTGGAGAGAAAGTCTGATGACAACAGCATTTGCCATACATATTTTGATAATATTTATATTTCTTTCTGAGCTTGGTGAGAGCCTGTCCAAAGTGATAAAAGTCTAGAGGTTTGAGAAATCCAATATCTGGGAGAAGCAGCAGTATTTTATTGCAGAGGATGAACCTGTCCTGCTGTAAGTCTTTATTTTAGCTAACTCCTTGTACCCTGGTTTTGACGGGTTGGAGCTGTGAGTGACTATAGGCACAGAATGAAAACAATAATAATTTTTTTTTTACTACTATCCCGAGCCTGGCATTCTTATTTCATAGCTCTAGAAGTTTTTGTTCAAAATAGCACACATAACAAAGTAAATAACTGATCCTAGCAAAGGCAGGCTTTCTATTAACTACAGAATCTCCTAATTTCAAAGGTACAGCACTGGATATTGCAGGTTATGCTGAAGAACAGCAAATAATTTGTGAGCCAATGTATACTGCTTGTGCTATCTGTAGGATGCATGAAAGCATTAAAAATTCATGGTTTTTTAACAAGGAGCTACAGCAGTAACAACATCAAGCTCCAGCAATAGTTTTCAGGTTAGTACTTTGAAATATTTATTTTGTCTGATTTTAAAATGTTTAGTCTGGAACATTTTAAATTATACTTTCCCACTGTACATATTTGGCTTGTGCAGCCTGTCTCTCAGACTCAGGACAAGTATGGACAGCAAGTTACTCTATTTTATTGTTTAGAAAACTAGTCTGTGGTGGAAGCCTAATGTCAAAAACAAAGTGTCCTTTTGAGAATGCTGGGTTCAAAGTGCAAGGCTGAAAAAAAAAAGGAAAATGAGATAATAGAAATCTTGTGAGAATTCTTTGGTGGGAATAGAGACCTCTGAAATCTAAGCACAGTGGAAATTTATAAAATAGTGTCTGCATGCATGTGCTAACAGAACAAAATCTTAAAAGTATCAGGATTGAGTTCTAGAATTAATGAAATCCAGTAATAAAATAGCAATCTCTTAATTACCTAACTGACTCAGTCTTTGTTGTGATCATTGGGAGTATAAAAGCCGGATTTTATTTCAAATTTTTTTCCCAATTTGCAAGGAAACTGAGGCAACAGAAATGTCCATAACAAAGTTAAAAGGAACATAAAAATGTCAGAGTAAAATACATGGAAATTAAGTAATTAAAGCTCCCTGCTTTGGTCAGGACTGGATATTTAAAGGAGATACAAATATGTGCATTCATATAAACACCTGAGAACTGGCAAGTGCATCATATGGGAGACGAATAAAGTGTTTCAATACTGTGTGGAAAGGTCTTAATTCAACCACAGTCAAGTCAGTAGGAATGGGAAAAACTTCCTGATTAGGCATCACCAACTGGAGAAAAAGTGAGACAAGTCTTCCTGTGGCCTGTTTTGCCCTTTTGTGCTGTCCCTAGCTGCTTGCTTTTTTATGAAATGTTTTTGCCTTGCCTTCTTTCCCTATTAAGGGCCAGCTCTGTTTTCACTTATAAAAGAAAGGTACAGTTGTTGGACTGAAAACAGAGATTGGTTCTTATTCTCAGGAGATATGTTTATATCCCTACAGATATTTTCACTTGTGACAATTACAAGTGATGTGGCCAGACTTCCACACAGAGGGGGTGTTCTAGCAAAGAAAAAAAAACCAAAAAAAACAACCAACCAACAAACCAACTTTTAATAAAAGACTTAAAAATAATTTTGTCTCCATATTTGCCTGAAGAACCTAATACAAACTCTCCTGGGTACATCACAATAAAACTTACTTGAGTGACAGACCTGCTCTAATTCAAAACTATGTCTAGCTACAACCAGTTCTCATGCATATTTGTTTTTAAAAATTAGGATGACTTTCACCAGTATTTTTGGTACTCTTGAGATATGATGACATTTAATCATTAAAAAAGCTTTAGACACAGCATGGGAAAGTGCTCTATTTTCTACCACCATTTCCCTTCAGTTATAATATAAGTGAAACCAGACAGAATGCAAAATAAAATCCACACAACTGAAATATTTGCAGCTTTCATATACACATATTCTCCCACATTCTGGTGAAAGTCTTAGTCTCTCTGTATTCTCTCCCAGCTTTAACAGGATCTTTAGAGCTAACATTATCTCTGTAAGGTTTTCTTTATTATTTTTTTGCAGGCAAATAGATAAGTAACTGCATTATTTAAAACAACTGGCAATGTTCAATAGTCAGTAACTACTGTAAGAAAGAAGAGAATGGGTGAATACTGTCTGGAAATGGAAGAAGAGTCTATGCTAAAAACATTTAGGGTTTAAAAGCATATCTATGGTTTGGTGATCAGCTTCTGACAATCACTTTACATGAAGAGATAGAGGAAAAGCTTGGGCTGCACCCCTACATCAGTGCTATTGCTATTCCCCAGTGTAGTGAACCTTCCATATTCTCTTTTGTGCTCATGCAGTCTATCCCAGGTGATACCAGCTGGGCTTGTCCAGAGGTCCTGGATGTCCTTCACATTTACAGCTACAAGAAAAGAAGAAACAAAGTGGTTGCATGGGAATGGTTCAGAACCCTTCTCTAAAGAAAACAAGGCCCTGCCTAAAGAAATCATCCAGGGATATGTATTTGCACAATCCATTAACCGTGGAAGTAAATAGAGCTTATTCATCAGTTTAAAGATGAATTATTCTTTCTGAACAATAATGTCCCAGATCATTGTATCCTGAATTAGAGTTGGGGTACTTGCCAGCAGTAGCCACAAAAAATCACCAGTGCAGCTGTGATCAAGACTTACTAAGTGCACAAACAAAATTTTTAGTTATAAACAAGTCAGGGTATTGTAACAAATGTGGCTATAAGCTGTATCATGGAGAATAATTTAAGTTTCTGATCCATGTGTTCTATTCCTCCATCTTCTATGTCTGAAATACCTTAGGAGGTCTTAAAATAGATTGGGAAAACTGGGCCCTCACTTTATAGCCTACAAAGTATATGGATAAGAGGAGTTTGGTTTTCTTTATTGCTCAGAAATGCCATTATGTATTTATGTCTTTTATTAATGAAAGAACAAGCTGAAAGGAAGTATATTTGTGACAAGGGGACTGTACTTCTTTTATAAAAGGTATATGTTTGACTTCTCTCATCAAGTATTGTTCAGCCTTTTTGATGTATATATTTATGCACTACCCTTCTTTTGTGTTCCTTCCTTGCTTTGTCTGGTGTACTACTTGCTTTTTTTTCCCAGTACAAAACATTTTTAGTTGCACCAGATTTGGGATAGTTTTTAAAGGAAGCACAGTAGACTGAATGGGTATATCTGTGGGAATAAAGTTATCACAACAGGACTCTGTGCAGGTATAAAAGGAAGAATAAGACCTACCAATAAAGTACATGAGCAGTATAGGACCTATGAATGGGGCTTTGAGCAACCTGGTCTAGTGGAAGGGAAGGTGTCCCTGCCACGGGTGGGGGGGATTGGAAATATGACATCTTCCAGGACCCTTCTAACCCAAATCATTCTATGATTCCACAATTCTATGAGTCTGGAGAGAGGAAAACTGAATAGTGGGGAAGACATCTGGAAGGCACCAAGATGCTCGAGAGTCATAAATGGATTAGGGTACATTCAGTGGTGCAATTGATGTGGAGAGCTGAGGCCAGCCTAAGCATGTTGCACCAAGAAGGGTGATGCAGAAAATTACTTTCTTATGGACTGTCTGAGGGAGAGAGCTGAAGAGCTCACTGGGAAAAGCAGGAGTAGCAGCATCAGAAACAGGACTGTCAGATAGCCTTTGGTCCCCAGCATTTCGGTGAGTCATGCCGGAGGGAAGGTAATTGGTGGTAGCTGTGCCTTATTTAGTGACTTTAGTTACTGTGTGGAAACCACCACTTGTTTCTAGAACATGTTGTTTAAGTGGGATTAAGAATTTAAAAGAAAGCTGCCTGGGCACACAGCCAAACAGAAGATATCCATTTATAGTTTAGCAATGATGAGCCAACACTGGGAATTACTAGGCCAAGTTCCTCCACGATGTAAGCTAATATAAGCAAGCCTGAGGCCCTAGTGCATGAAATAAGGCTGTGTTTCCCCAAAATGTAACTGATACCAAAAAAGCTCCTTGCTGTCTGCTTGTAGAGGTTCAGTATTAGCATAAGAAATGAATGAACTCTGTCTGGATGGACATTTTCCTGCTGAAAACAAGGTTCATACAAGGAAGGAAAGCTGCCAAAGAGGCTGGTTTTTTGTTGCTTAGAAAATGAGAACTTGCTAAAAACACAGAGATCTACAGTGTGAGAAAAGGCAAGGAAGTATTCCCCACTCTCTTGTGTTGCTGAGCTCAACAGTCAAGGGACTTGATTTTGCAGATGTGTTATTTCTTTTAAGGTGATGAAACAGCTGGATGTCACTAGATGAAGCTGTGCAATATGAAAAATACCTACAGCAAAAATGTTTTTACATAGAAAAATGTAGATATCTCTTTCTCCCTATTCTTATCATAGTCGATTCCCAGGCTTAAATATTTAAATAGTTGCACTAGTTATTCACTAACTTATTTTATATAGGCATTTGCTTTACATGTTGCTTCATCCAAAATTAGCTTTAGTTTCTTGCCCACTGATTTCATAGTATCCTGGGAAATCATAACACACTCAAAAAATACGATGTTTTCCTTCTCGACTCTAAGCTGACGATATTATCCTGAATTAATTAATTCTCTGAAAGCTTGAGAGCTGTGCAGTGGCCTGCCTAAAATTATATAAATGGTCCCAGACATTGTCTGGCAACTGTCTGATGTCCTTACCAATCAGAAGAAGATTTATGTCTATAAAGTTCTGGATTGCTCTCAGTTTAAAGGAACTTCAAAAACCTCTGTGGTCTCTGGGGACAGAGTTGCATCCTTGTGACTTGATACACCAGCTGAAGAAAAATTGATATAACATGGAAATATGTTGTCAAAGACCTATCCATTATTTACTGTTGATCGATGCTGGAAGCTGAAGTTTAAAAGTTGAGGTCAACAGTTCTTTGTCTCAGATATTTAATAGAAAACAATCAGAGGAGTTGGAGCTGGGAGGACAAGAGGTCCATTTGATGTAGCATCAATTGATCACTCCATGACTTCCCCCTTTGGGAGTGGTTGTGTGACAGAAGTTTGATTCATCATCTCTCCTGTGCAGATGGAGTGTAGTGAACGCTTTGTTGTGTTCACCTTTATTTGATTGAGCACTGGGGACTACTAGGTCATATGGAAGGAGTAGACAGGAGTGTAAACAACTGAGAAGATGCATGAGGTTGTGGCTACTCTCTCAGACGGGCCTGAATATTTAACTCTAATCCTGATTACATAGGGTTTAATGCAATGTCATGAACAGAATAATCTCTGTGTGTGAAAGACATCATACTCTCTGTGTCATGGGGAACGGGCTGTCAGGAAAAGCAACAGGTGACTCTGGATGAGTACCAGCCTCCGTAACAGCTTTGTGTATTGGGAATGTTTAGTTTGCTGACCTACTTTCCATAAATTACTTAACTTCCTCAAAAGTAAAGTGACTGTCAGGACAAGTGAAAGAAAAACTGGGCACAGAATGTCTAGTGCTGTGATGAAATAAAAAACAAACCAGCATCTGTAATTACCCTGTGCTTACAATGCAAGTCCTTGTAGAACGTGTACAGAACTTGAGCTAGATCATGGAGAACCTCTACAAGCTGACAGGAGTCATGAGGCTATTTGGTAGTGTTTGGAGAAAGTGAGAGATGGGTATTGCTGAATATGTGCAGCGGGGTAGCTGCTGGGTGCCTGAGAGATCTGCTGCCTTGCTGGAGGGCTTTCCCGCTGGGCACAGCACACGCTGAGTTTGCCAGCTGCTGCAGTAATAGCAAGAGAGATTCAACGAAGCAGTGAAGCAAAAATCTGGCAAAAAAGCTAGGAACAGTGTAGTTTTCTGTCTTCCAGTCTCTTGAGGACATTTAAAGTGTAAAGGCTAATTAAATGGCTGAAATTCTAGGAATGAAAGGAAACATTTAATGGCATTTTTAAAAATTGCTTTCTGCACAACAAGGACTATGTACTTCATACACCTTTGTAGTAGAGATTTCAACATCATTGGTAGGACTTTCTCAGTATTTCAAGGCACACTGTTATGTTTAGAAAGGTCTATTTGAGGTGAGATAATTCTCTTTCAGATTACTTACCTTAGAATATAGGAAATGTGGCTGAAAATGTGCCATTTTAAACCATTTTCCATTTTGATTTCTGTCTTCAATCCCACAAGGATATTTGTGTAAAATGCATGAGATTTCAGGTGCTTTTTAGACTGGTCTAGACCTGCACATGGAATCATACACAAAATGACACTTTTAATACTGTAATAGCTGATACTCTTGTGCTTGCTAATTTTTGCAAAATTATGCCCTTGAGGATGAGTGAAGTTAATCATATTTGGTTTAAGAGACAACAGAAATTCATGTCTGATATTTGAGTTATTAATGATGTCTAATTAATATACCCATTAAAAGTTTGGAAGATTAACCTAGCAAGGAAATTGTAACCAAGTTTAAATTGAATTTTTTTCTAAAATTGGTTTTCCAGACTTTAAGAAAGGATTTAAAATAGAGTGCAGTTAATAAGAAATCTCAGGCAGTATTATTTGTATGAAGTAGCATGCTGAGAGATTGGTAACAGGATCCTAAATCTTTTTTCTTTACCTTACCAGTGTGACTGTAATCCTTCACGGTTTCAATGAATGATTCTTACAATATGTAGACTAAATGCTAAGATGTGTTGAATTGCTAGGTCCTGAATTGGTTCAGCTGAGCAGCTGCCCATGCTGTAGAAAGAGCTGGTGTTATCTGACTTGAATCAATCGCAAAGGAATGACAGCCTCCCCAGAAGGTCATGGGGAAAGAGCAAGGATTGAAGAGAAGGAGAATAAGAAAGATCACTGAGATTGTGGCCAAACTCCTAAATAAAAACCACAGGCAGGTGGCATGGACTGGGCTGCCTGCACCCTGTTTGAGGAGAGCTCCCTGCAGTTACATAGCATTTTGTTCTCCCTTTTGGGCATCACAGGGTCTCACGATATCATTGTTATTGTTGTGTGTAATTTTTTCAGTTCAAAGATTCTGGAAAAGCTGGTACAATTTCTTTGCTGCCAGTTACTGTGGTATGGAATTGAAGGTATTATATGTATGGATGTATAGGTATCTGTATATGTATGGATGCTGGAGAGTTTCAGGGAAAAACATCCAAAGTGGTTAAAGACTTAGGATAACCGGTTCACAAATAGATGTGGCAATTCAGACACTGAGATTCCTTGTATAGTGAAGAGTGAGTACATTTTACATCTAGAGATGGCAGAAGGTAAAGGCTGCTTAAGCCTGAAAGAAACTGAAGATATATGTGTTTTGGGGTTTTTTTCAGATTTAGACATTTTTTTGTGGGTGAGGCAAAGATTGGTGTGTTGAAAAAGCTGGGATTTTATGATTGAAACAGATTTTTGGACTGAATTACTCAAATTATTTCTGTGAGTATGAACCCCTGATTTACTTTTGTTACCCTCTAACAGCAACCAGTTAGTTTTACCTCCTGGATAAAACTAAGAATTACAAATGAAAATGCTTGTTTGTACATAAACACAGCCATGGCATGAGACTAATTTTAGAAGTCTCAGGCACAGGGAGGAGATGGATTGCAAGATTTGCAGCTTGGCTAGATTGGCCTGTGGGCACACACAAAGTGATGTGATTTACTGTGGTGGCTACAGGGCAAAAGCCTGCAGCCTCTGAAGTGTTCAGGTGCATTTCCAAGGGAAAGCTTATTTGTGCTTAAGTACCAGATTTGTTTTATGTTGGGGTTTTGGGTCAATGTAAATTTTGTGTATGTAGCTCCATGTGATGTGGTTATGGTTGCACACAGAGCCTGTCACAGAGACCTGAATCCTTTCCTAGAGGCGTAATTACTGGTTTGTAACTGACTCACCTCCAAATCTACTGAAATCACAGGAATCTCTTTTTGTGTAAGACAATTGAGTAGCTGAGGTGATTGGCTCCAGTAACAGCATGATCCGTGGTGGGGTGCTCTAGGGTGGTGCACAGGGAGGATTCCCAAACTAGGAAAACAGAAAGATCTGGACAGACTGGATCAATTGACAAAAGCCAATAGTATGAGGTTCAACAAGACCAAGTGCTGAGTGCTGCATTTGTGTCACAACAACCCCAGGCAGTAGCACAGGCTAGCGGCAGGGTGGCTGGAAAGCTGTCCATAGGAAAAGGATGTGGGGATGCTGGTTGACAGCACATGAACATGAGCCAGCAGTGCCCACCCAGGTGGCCAAGAAGGCCAATGGCGTCCTGGCCTGTATTAGCAATATTGTGGACAGCAGGAGCAGGGCAGTGATCATCTCCCTGAACTTGGCGCTGGTCAGGCCACATCTCCAAACCAATTTTGGGTCCCTCGCTTCAAGAAGGATATTGAGATGCTGGAGGGTGTCCAGAGAAGGGCAGTGGAGCTGGGGAATGGTCTGGAACACAAGTCTGATGAGAAGCAGCTGAAGGAGCTGGGGTTGTTTAGCCTGGAGAAAAGGAGGCTCAGCAGAGACCTTATCACTCTCTATAGCTGCCTGAAAGGAGGGTGTGGTGAGATGGAGGTCAGCCTCTTCAGCCAAGTGACAAGTGACAGGACGAGAGGCAATGGCCACAAATTGTGCCAGGAAAGGTTTAGGTTGGATTTTAGAAAGAATTTCTTCACCAGTGGTGTTTTCAAGCATTGGAACAGGCTGCCTAGGGAAGTGGTTGAGTGACCATGCCTGGAGGTATTTTCAAGATGTATGGATGTGGCACAGAGGTACATGGTTTAATAGTGGAGAGTGCTGGGTTAATGGTTGGGCTCGGTGATCTTAAAGGTGTTTTCTGAACTAGACATGCTATGCTTCTATGCGTTTTGTGTTATACAGTTTCAAGTAACTAACACTAGTAGTTTAGGCAATGATTGCACCTTCTGCTGCATGTTAGTAATCGAGTGAAAAAGCTCATACAATGGGCACACTCAGAGTCTGACTAAAGGAGCTGGCAATGTGCCTTTGCAGCAATTTTATTTATCATTGCTTTGGAGACTGTCAGTGCTGCCCCACATCACAGCTGAAATAGTGGTAACATGCAGTTTTCAGGAGAAAGAATTTCTTAACATGCTGTGGCCCAGCTGCTTGAAATGGTCTTTACAATGCATTTAGAGCAAAGTTAGAAACTTTTGATGATATCTTGCCAAAATTACCACATAACGAAATTTCAGAGACTTCTGCATTTGTAGATGTACAAGTGGGTGAAATAAAATACGAGGAAATTCTATGAAGGTACTGTGAAGGTATTTAATAAGACAACTATATTACTTAGGGGCTGCCAAGGCATAACAGGCTTGAAGTGGGCCTTTTTTAAAATGCAGCATTACCCAATTATTTGGGGAAGATTGGAAAGATTACCATGATTTCTGGTAACATATATTTTGTCTTGCTCAGGTAGGTCCCTACTAACACACGCATTTTGTTTCAATCAGTGCACCTTTCATGTCACATGTTGATAAAATTATTTCAATTATGTAGGACTGCATTTATGAAATTCCAGCTTTTCAGCTACTATGTTATGCTGTAACAGTACCTGGGACAGAAAGGAATTCATGCTTATGGAAATAGGTTTTGGTTTTGTTTTTTTTAGATACATGTCTCCAAACTTCCTTGAAAAATCTGGAAAGGATTTTTTTTTTTATCATGTACAGTTCTCCTTCTATACTCTGTAAATTTATATCTCTGAGTACTTGGAGATATCTGTTATATCATCATTATTAATGATGGTGCTACTGAACAGATTTTTTAGAATTAGTTAAAACCCAAGAGGAATTAGAAAGGAAAATCCTTGCACAGAGCCATTCTTTGTGTGTAGTATAATTCTGTTGTTTAAAATATCAGCAAAATTTAGCTTTACAGTGATTGAAAATTGGAATATATCCACGCATTTTGGAAATATTTTATTTGTAAAATTTTAAGCCAATTATCATTAATATCAATCTAAAGACTTCAGCATGATTTATCTGTAGGAAGTCCAAACACTGATGAGTTGCATCTGCTTCTTGTTCCATTGTTTTAGTATAACTTATTGAATACTACTTTGAGGGTGGGTGATGTACGGTAGAAAGTAAGGGGTGTGAGAGATTTTCAGAAGTATTTTGATTTTTTTTTAATAGCATCTGCTTCAGAGAACATAAAGTTCCCTGTGATTTATATTATAACTGAACACTGATTACATCATATTAAATTTGGTTTATGTTATCAAAGAAGACAAAAATAAGATAAAAATATGAGATTATGTTTGTCTCATGTAAACCCAAATCAAAGATTTTCTTATAGTTTCAATATATCTGACACAAGTCTAAGTGGAAGGAAAGATAATAATTTGCATATTTTAATCTGGAGTTTAGGGACCCCTGTCAGAATAACAGCCTGGTCTGGGTCAGCCAGAAGAAATAAAGAGGAGAAAAATAATTGAAAAAGCAGTTCACTACAAAATGAAATTTGTCTCATTGTCACTCAAGGTTGTCTTCCTGCCTTTCTGTAGGCAAGAGGTCAGCCTGGAAGTGAAGGAGGGAAGGGAGCAAATAGGTCTCACTAAGGACCAGAAGACAATTTTCTTTCCTTAGTAACAGGAGCAATTGTAATATACATTTATGAAGATCCCACATGGCATATCCCCATTATAAAATACCAGGTGTCCTTTTACTAGCAGCACTGCAGGCAGCAGGTATATCTAAAAGTTGTTCTCAAAGACGAGCTGTGTACAGAGCACGAGGAGCACTTAATGAAATAACTCGCTACAACGTATTGATTTTGAAGGCAAGAGGGCAGGAAAGGATTTTCAGCAAAATTAAGGCTTCTCATTTGAAACAGCTGCAGTGGTGGGACTCGTGTAAGCTCTTTGTCAGGATCAAGGGTAAGCTGTAAGTTTTTCCTTTTCTGAGCTTACTGCGATGTCAAATGTAAAACAGCAATGTGAACTTTTGTGCTTGGACCAGCTATAAATTCCCCTGCCCCACAATATTGCTGAGGGGACAGTATCCTTGTGGAAGACCTCCACATGAACTGTAGTTACTGTGCTTACATGCATATGTTTACATCTACTCAATGTCATGTGTTTTCACTTGAGTTTTGCATTAACCAGACCATGGCAACAGTAAGAGATGAGAGCAGGGCAATGTTATTTTAAACTGGGTGGGTTTTAGTGAAGATTCTCATCTTAGCCTGACATCTTTCACAAGAAACAAAAGCTCCTCTTTTCTGCATGAATAGGCCATGAACACAGCCTCTGAGTGCTGCAGGATCCTGCCTCTGTAAAAGACCGGAGTGATATGCCTCTCTTCAGAAAGGATTTGCCTCCCTTTTTGATTCCTCTGCTAGTCATGTAAGCTGGTGTGTGTGTTCATGAACAATGAGGCAGATCAAAAATTAGCAAATGTATCAGCGTGTGGTCTCTTAATCATGAAGGCTCCTGAAGTATTATAAAATGCATTATATTTGCAGTTTTTAGGGTTTCTATGCATTTTGGTTTTCAGAAAAGAAAGACTTTCTGACGACATTTTACCACAGATTGGTTTGAAAAGATGAAGTGGATCCTCAAAAGCTGTGTAATCAAGCAGTGGTATTAGCAGGACAAGCAGTTTCAGCCTTCCTTTCCACATGAACTAATGAAATCATCTGCATGGAAGACAGAAGGAGAAATTCCTGAATGAATAAGCTGAATGAGGAAAATTTTGGGGAAAAAAGGCAGGAAGGCTTCTAATTCCATAAAAAAGCAAAGTGGAAGTGCTGTTATTTTGGAAAATTCTTTTGGACATGTAATTGCAGAAAAATGTCTGTTGAAATGAAAGCATTTCAGCTGAGTGTCCAGCTCTCCTGTGAGATTTATTTCATTCTGTATATGAGATGCTTCTTGGAAGCAAAACTCTATTTGCCTTAGAAAAAGTGTGTTGTTATAGTAAAAGCAGTGATAATACACTCTGTGGCAGAATGAGACAAGTGAGATCAGAATGACATTGTGTCAACCACGGCAGAAGTGTAGAGTATTGGGTTTGGCCCCAAATGTCGATGATTGAACTATGATTGATTACACACTAAGCTGGCAGTGTGTCTTTAACAGTTTAACCTATCTGTATGTATGAGCAGCTGACAACTTTTACTCTTCCTTTCCTTGCCTTGGTAGAGGGGGAGAAATTTTATTCCCCCTGTGTTCAGCCATACCCAGGAAATGAGTGAGAACAGGAGTCAGTGTCAAAGCAAGAATTTTAGTCTTGGTTTCTGAGGAACAATACCTTTAATGTTGGGCCAGTCTTCCTGAGAGTGTGCATATATGCCCATTTACAGTTTGGGATTGAAGCACAATTGGTATGATTCCTCTCTAGGCAATGCAAAATGATCAAATAAGCTGAAAAGCAGGATCCTAGTTAGATGAAACAGCAGCATCATGAGGGTACACATAATGTGCTCTGGTTGCCTCTTGCAGTATCATAAACTAGGATAGAAAAGAGGATTGCATTGCTGATGCAATTATCATCTTCCACGATCTCCCTCCCCCCAAAGCCCTTGTTCCATTTTGTCATACTACAAATAAATTCTGGACTGGCTCACCGGATTAGCACTGGGGCACCCAGTTCAGCCTAGGCAGGCTGCTGTGCTTCAGTTTTACTGGGTAGTGTGGCAACTGCTGCTCTCTTCTGTCTTGTTCATCAGCCTGTTGCAAAATGAGTTTGCATCATTTTCCATATTGCAAAGATCATGCCCTGTAAGTGCTGTGGTAGATTATGTGCACCCATGAATCACCAAATGTCTCCTCTGTGTGTGTGTTATTTTCCTGTCTTGCTAAGCTGCACTTGTGTTTAGTTCCATTTCAGGACAAATCTGTACTAAGTCTGAATAGTTATATCAGCATGTTATGATGGCAAATGCCTTCATGATTGCAGTGCTTTTACATAGATAAAGTTGCAGCACTGCCAAGACTTATTCAAGCTTCCCCAGTACTCCCCTGAGTGTATGTAGCTGTGTTAGCCAATATCATCTTATAAACTTTTTTTTGGTACTGTTTTGTTTTGTTGGTATGAAGACAAGAAACTTTTGACCAACTGTTCTGTGCCAGCAAAATATGTACTGTAATTCTGTTCTCATCTGCAAGAATCAGAAATGAAACATATCTTTTTAGTGTATAGTGTAGATAATCACTTGTGTAGCTTTTTTAAGCAGTGGAAAATACTTACTGTATTCATAAAATTTTAACTGTGGTGCGCAAAGCACTCCTCTGTTTTTCTATATAATTTCAAAATTTAGTATAGACCTTTAACTTTGCTTCATTGCGTTACCTCCCTGCTCCAGCAAAACATGTACCAAACCTCACACTTCCAAAGAAGCAAACACAAACCTAGAGGATAACCTTCAGCTATCTTTACAGATCTTTGTCTTAAGCAAAGAGCACAGGTTTCAGCAATAGTGACCTTCACTGTAGAAGATGAGCTAAGCAAACGAGTGAATTCTGGTTCAATAAAAATGCCACAAATCTACTGGGAACAGAGAGCTTACATTTAATTTAAGCTGCTCTCAGCAGCAGGCAACATTCTAACTAATGCATTTATGCCTTATTTTTTTACCAACCAAATGTTTATATTGCACAACTTTCTTCAACTAGTAAAGAGGCTAGTGACGCTCAGCTTCAGAGTATTTATGTCCATTGAATGTTGCAATAGAGCATCTCCTGGCTCTATTTCACCACTTCAGATGACGTATTTATAAATGGGGGTGATGCGGTTCAAAGGGAATGTGTTACAATAGGGCAAGATCTGACATAGGTTCTAAGATGGAAATTAATAAAATGCCTGCATGCACAGAGTAGCGAGAGATTTGCTGTTTATAGCAAAACATTGCTTCAGGGTTAAAATTTCCACATTACATGTTGGCTACACTTCTTCTGGTAGGAATTCCTAACGCAGCTGCAAATTCCTGCCCACCTCGCCAGCTGTCTCTGCCAGTACTCTTTGTGTCATTTGGATAAAATGAATACCTGACTCACTTGTTTTCATGCTATATTGTCACAATACCCCATCCATAAGGCCCCTCCCATGACAGGCTTTGCAGTAGGCATGCATACGTCTGAGGTTTGCAGGATTTGATGTGAATTCTTGGAAAGGAAAAAGTCAGCACTGTGCATGGCTGGGAGGAGCTCAGGCTATCCAGTGTGCACTGATTAGTCAGCAGGAAAGGGAGGAAACCAGTTTATTCTGAAGGCATGTACTGAAGGCTGGAGAGACTGGTTGGGTGGTAACTGTTGAAGTTCAAGTCCTTTCATTATTCTGATTTTCATGTATTTCAATAAGCAGGGCACTTAAGAAATTATCAGTGCATCAAATAAACATACTATACCAGATCAGCACATTCAGATGATATCTGGCTCAGTATACACCTGAACTAAGGCTACAGAAAGATAAACTACTGGGAAAAATCAGGAATTCTTTGCAACAGAATGGTCTTCATTAGAAAAGACCAGCTAGTCACAAACAAAACTGTACCTCTCCCTCTTCCTCCAGTAACATCTCAGTTTCAATATAAACTTTCATTGGGGAATGCTTGGCTACAGGATAAAATTCTGGCCTAAAATAATGAGTCAGGGATGAATTACCTTATGGATGGTAGATTTTCTGGTTTCATGGCTCATGAACTGATCTCAAAACTGCTTATTAGCTGGTTCTGCTTGCACCCCACAATAAATGAGTGGGAGCTGTTTCTATAAGAGGGGGAATAAACAGGTTCTTATTTTCAGACACCCCAAGTGGAATGCAAACTCATGGCAGCATATGACATTCCCATGCAAAGGAAAATTGACCCTGTGAGATGAAAAAGCAAAGATTTCCCCTTGTAATGTACTTTATAGAGGCAGATCCCTAGAAAAGCCATGTGACACCACTTATATTTGTGGTGAAAGCAGGAACTGAGATGATGAGATGGACTGAACATTTATAGAGGCAGAAACAACCTCTCCATATGATTTTTCCTTCTCATTTCCTCTGTAACACTCGATACTGCTTCCCCTTGCATCTTCATGGAAAATGAAGGAAGTACTGACTATGAGGTGAGGAAAATGTGTGGACTCTGAGGTAGGGTAAAAATTGTTTGAATTGATGGGCTCAGTGGTTTGTGAACAGTGACACAAACAGTTCAGCTAGAGGCCAGTCACTAGTGCTGTATCCTAGAAATCAGTCCTGTAGCTATTATTTAATATCTTCATTAATTACCTGGATGATGAGACAGAACAAGCCCTTAGGAAGACTGCAGATGACAAAATATGGGAGGAGTGGCTGATACACCTGATGGTTGTGCTACCATCCACAGGGACACAAACAGGCTAGAGAAACGGGAGACAGGAACCTCCTGAAGTTCAAGAAAGGGAAATGCCAGGCCAGGTCATGTACCAGGCCAGGCTGGGGAAAACTATTGTAAAAAAAGCCTGGCAAAAAAGGCCCCAGGAATCTTGGAAGGCACCAAGGTGGCATCAGCTGGCAATGTGCTCCTGCAGCAAAGAAAGCCATCTGTGTCCTGGAGTGCACTGGGAAGAGCAATGCCAGCACATCATCGAGGTGACTCCTTCCCTCTAGTTTGCCCTGATGAGATGTGACTGGAGTGCTGGGTCCAGGCCTGAGCTCCCCAGTGCAAGTGGGCACATTGCAGAGGGTTCAGGAAAGATGTCACAAAGATGATTAAGGGTTTGGAGCATCTGACATTGGAGGAGAGGATGAGACAGCTGGGGCTGTTCAGCCCAGAGGTGGGAAGGCTCTGAGACATCTTTGTGTGTAAATACCTGACTGGGATGGATTTTCATAGTGATGTACAGTGGCAGGAAAAGCGGCAATGGGCACAAACTGAAGAAAATTCCTTTTTTTTTTTTTTTTTTTTTTAACAGTGACTTCAAATATTTGCCCAGGAAAGTTGTGCAGTCTTCATCCATTAGGATATTCAAAACCAGACAAAAGCCTGAGCCTGCTTTTGCTGACAACTATCAGGTGTAACAACCACTTTTCCTGGTTTTGTCTCATCTGTTAACTTGATCAAAGCAGGGGCTTGGACTAGGTGGTCTCCAGAGGTCCCTTCTCACCTCAGCCATTCTGTCATTCTATGCCAAAACTCTTCACTTGACATTGCCAGCCATTAATTTCCTAACGGTAGTTAGGAGATAAGTGAGGGACTGTGGCAGAGACAGTTTTTGAGAAGAAATCTTGTCATTCATAGAAATAATTTGCATATACTCTTATTAGGTACCAGTTCCCCCTCCTACCCTGCATACATGTGCGCGTGCAGGAGTCTGCACGTGTGGTCACCCCTTCCCTCTTCCTCTTACACAGAAAAACGCACAGTGGAACAGATGTGAGAGTGTGTGTGTGTGTTTGTGTTTTCAGTGTGGTCTAAGGATATGTCCAAGTTTTGGGTTTTGGCTTTTTTTACTGAAAGTAAAATAAACGGAGAGTGTGGTGGTTTTTCTCCCTCTCATCTCCAATTCAATGGCACTCCGCACTGTTGGCAGTTTAATCTGACAGTGGAGCAGACAATAGTTGTAAGGAGAAATGGAATTACATTTTGCTCCCCTTTAGTTTAGGCAAATTTTCAAAATTAGGCATTAAAATGCAAAAACACTGTAAGAATGAATTAAAATGCAGAAATTGCCACTCACAGGAAGCCTGCACAATTCTAATTCTAAACATCATTAGAAAAAAAAACATTCTCTGTCTAACGATCTTTTTTTCCGAGAGGGGGGTGGAATGGTTAATTTGAATTACAAAAAAGCCTTGATAACCCCCACACATCAATTTACCTGTGAACAAAAAGATTCACACAGAGAAAATGGGACTTGGGACTATTTGATAAATTACTGCAGACTGCTTGAATATTCCATTAGCAAAATAATAGCTCGTTATGGAACCCAGAAGAATGTGGTATAATTATGATAGTACCATCCCCCCCACACACTTTGGGGTAAGAGGAATGCAAATGTTAGAAATGATAGCTACTTAACCACAGTTTGGAGATAGGCCTGCAAACAAATCGAAGGGTTATATGATCTCAGGCATTCATAAGAATTTCTCCAATGTCAATGCTTTAAATTGCTGAATACATTCCAGCTAGCTGAAGGTCATATTATTAATAGTCATCTTTATTGTGGTAGAGTACAAGAGCCAGTGAAGAAGGAGGAGGCCCTTTTGCAGATTAGATGTAAACAAAGAGCAATTGAGAGCCTCTGCCCCAAAGTTCTTACAAACTAGAGCTAAACAAACGAGCCAAAACAAAGGGCTGCTGCAGTGACACAAAATAGCATTTTAGCCTCACATCTGGTTTTGTTTGTTTGGGCTTGGGAGGTCACTTTGGAAGTAAATGGAACGGGAAGCCAAGCAGAGTGAAAGACCACAGCAGGGGAGTAGGGTGAAGGGGTAATCTGTGACAAAAAAATATCATTGCAGGTTTAGAAATTTTTCTAAATCTTAATTGCTTCTGCACTGGTGGCAATAGGCACAGCTCCGGACACATGTATATAAACACGGTGTGCTACTATTGCCCTGTGCCCAGTGTGCAGGATGCTTGGCATATGGTGCAAAGAATGAAAGGAGGTCTCTGTCTAATTTACTCAGTGTGCCCTGGCTGACTCCAGCTTTGTAGTTTGAGCTCCTCCAGCCGGCAAGGTCCATGCAGTGCCCTCACCCCTGGGCTCTGTTGTGATGCAGATATAGCCCCTCCTCTGTGGGCATTTACATGAGGACATGAATGCAAATGGGAAGAATAAAGGATCTGCTTTTTAAGAACAGGTGCCCCAGAATTCAAAGAAATTATTATCAAAATTGGCTAAACTGAACTCACATTGGCTCCATCTGCACAGGAACTGCATTCAGTGGTTATGTAGGACCTGTGTCCTGCCATAGGGTGAATTCAGCCTTTATTTCTCACTGTATTCTTCTGTTAATAATCGGAGTTTACATAGTCTATTCTCTTTTCAGAATAAGTAGCTGGTCAATCATCATGTTTTCTTTGAAATAGAAAACATATGAAAATAAACATTATAACATTTTCTAAAAAGTCCTTGAAATATTAGAATCTGAAAAGATGTTGAAGAACATGGGCTCAATTGATCAAAATGATGTTTTTTTGAAAACATCACTTTCAGCTAGCTAGACAGCTTCCCACGTTAATCCTGCACTTTAAGGGTGGGAGGGACAAGGGAGAAAGCTGTTTGCATGCACTTTAAGTCACAGCCTGGGTGTGAAGGCTAAGGCTGCTTTTTATTTCACAACAATCCCACACCAGCTTTGGGATGCTTTAGATACTGGTCCAATGCAAACATTGGGATCTGATGGGTGGCTCAAGACTCAGGTGAGTAGAGAGCTTTAGGATTTGGGCCTTAAGCAATTAAAAAGAGCGAATATTGGCACTATCTTACCAGATACTAATGGAGCACCATCAAAGGTCTCTCATGGTGAATTATTGATTCTGTCTCATGAGCACAGGTACAGCCATATAAGCTGCACCAGGGTGAAGAATTGGGTATTCTTTATCTGCTTGAGGATTGTGTACTGCATTCTTTTCTATAGGCTTCCAAGCAGGTAGAAGAGTTAGAAAAATTGTGTGAGAATATTTCATTGACTCCAAGGTTTCTACAAATCTCTGTAAGCCTCTCAGTCACTGTTTTATGAAAAATTTCCAAGAGGCATTTCCAAAAGTACTAAGTGTCAACATTTATAAATAATATACAGCCTAGGACAGACTGTGTGTTTGTGAGAGCGTGTTAAAGGATAAATAGAAATGTCCAATATGATGTGTTCATAAATATGCAACAAATGCCCTTCTCTTGCTCTCCAGTAAAAAAAAAAAAAATCATACTTCTTCAAGGCTGCAAGAATTTAGTTTCATCTGTGAGGTGCCAGAATGTTAAATGTGACATTCAATAAACCACCTAGGAAAAGCTAAACAGTGCTAATCAAGCCATTTAATCTTTTGGAGTTAAGAGCTGCAGTAGGAGAATAAAAGGTGTAATTAATAACTCCAGCTGGGAAAGTAAGGCAGAGTAAAAACAGGAGCTAAGACAAACATCTGGTCTTTGTTTCATGAAATATTTACCATGAAATCAAAACTTTTTTTCCACCCTTATGAAATGTGCAAAATTTCCTGAGTTGCAAGCCTCAGCACTGGAAAAAGTTTGCACCTGCAAATAAAAATGAGCTTTTCACATGCACCTGAACTTGCATGTGCAAATAAATGCACGGATGTGTGTGTATGTAGGTGTGTGCCTGCCTCTGTGTCTCTTTGAGTTTGTTCTAAGGTAAACTCTGAAATTATATCAATTTTTTTAATTCTTACAAGATTGTCACCTCTTTTTTTTATTCATAATGCATTTGCCTTCATGAAAAATTAAAGTTTAATGTGCAACAAAACATTTATCAACCTCTTTTAGTTGCCTTGTGCTTAGCTGCTTTTCCTGCCTGATTTATCCAGATGTTAGCACGGTGACTTCTGAGTGCTTTGCTCTGTGTTGGGTATGCCCCTTCACAGAAGTTATAAAATAGGAATATGCTCATCATTTTTGTATATGGGGATCTGCAGTAGTGCTAAAATAAAATCTCTTGTCGAAGGTCACAGAGGAAATCTTAGCTGAGAGAAGGATGAAGCAGGCTTTAGGATTCTGGCACATGATTTGAGTCATTAAAACTGTAATGAAAGACTATGAGGTGTGTTACAGAGTCCTACAGCTGGAGCAGGCTGAGCTGACATTGATGCAGTTGTCAGTGGCTACTGACAATAGCTGTTTGAGCAGTCATGATTTGGCCAGTGGTGTGAGCTCCCATCTGAACACCCCCTGCACTGGATTATCCCTCCCTCCCTCTCATTATTGCTGCCATGTGAAATCTGACTCATTAAACAACTCAGTGGTAAAAGGTCCTGCCCATCACTAGTGTTTTTAACATTTGTAGCTCTCATCACTGAAATTTTTGCTGGTAGTGTAATAAAGTGCCAGCGTCCTGTGCCCACTCCAGCTTACAAGTGCAGGCCTTCTCATGAAATTCTATGCTCAACAGAGCCCTGCAATTCATGTAAATACTGAACATGCTTTTCTTACTCTCTCAGTTTGTTGAGAAATCTGTCTATATGTTTGTCACACTTGCACAGCAGGGAATGATACTTTGACACTCCCTCTATGGGCTCTGCATATTCTTATGTGAAGAAGAAATGTACCATTCCCACTGTAGTCCAGGCTTTGCCTGCCAGTGAAACTGTGGGGTGTGACAGCCCAAACAACATGCATGACACTGGCTGTGGAAAGATGAAAGTCCAAGGGCATCTGTTTTCTGGTAGCCAAATGTACATCACATGGACAGTGCAGAACTGTTTTTTTAATTGCATTTTTGGGCAGAAGGTGGAATCTAGAGCCTGGACAAATTAATGAAAAAATTGCTTCTGCATTTTAATATAGGGAAATTGGAATGTATTTCTGTGTTGCATTAAAAATTCAATAATTTTGGAACCCTAAAGATGGTCATAGTTTGTGTTCCCATCCTAGAAATTGAACTCCAAGCCAAACTGGGATGAGATGCAGCAGGAGGAATAAATATTCAGAGTGAAAAAGCACTCTGGTCATCGTTGAGAACTTTGTGGACTAATCTCTTGAAAGGTTTTGTATTAAATTCTTGAAAAGATGCAAAAATCAGAAATTTATCAGCAATAGTGTGGCCAGAAGGACCAGGGCAGTGATTGCCTTGCTATCCTGGCCACTGGTGAGGCTGCACCTTGAATCCTGGGTTCAGTTTTTTGTCCCTTGCTACAAGAAGGATGTTGAGGTGCTGGAGAGTACCCAGAGAAGGGCAGCAGAGCTAGTGACAGGTCGGGAACACAAGTCTGGTGAGGAGCAGCTGAGGGAGCTGGGCTTGTTTAGCCTGGAGAAAAGGAGTCTTAGGGGGCACCTTATCACTCTCTACAACAGCCTGAAAGGAGGGTGTAGTCAGGTGGGGTCAGTCTCTTCTCCCAAGTGACAAGTGACATGACAAGAGGAAATGTCACCAAGTTGGGGAAGGTTTAGATTGAATCTTATGAAAAATTTCTTCACCAGCATGGTTGTCAAGCACTTCACTAGTCTGCTTGGGGTAGTGGTTCATACCACCCCTCGAGGTATTTTGAAAGATGTATAGATGTGACGCTCATGTCTGTGGTTTAGTGGTGGACTTGGCAGTGCTGGCTTAATGCTTGGACTCGATGATCCCAAAGGTCTTTTCTAACCTAAGTGATTCTATAATTCTATAAAAAGCATAATGAATTGATCAGAGGAATCAAGAAATCTCAGTGGTAGCTAGGTTTTGCAATTTGTTGTGTTTCTCTAGTTTATTTGATAATATAACAGGATAAAACTAAAAACATCAACGATTTTTTGAAATTAAAAATTCCTAAACCAATTAATTTGGAGTTTAATGGAACATTAAATTATCTTACAAAACACTTACAAATAAAAATATAATTTTTCTATGTTTCTTGTTTGGTTGACTTTGTTTTAATGTAGAAACTACCAAAACAAATTAATTTTAAGTGAAAAGAAAGAAAATTACCATTTTGATTCAGTTGGATTGGAACATTTTGACCATATTTGAAGCTTTAAAAGCACTATTTTCCTTTTGAAAGATTTTTTCCCAAAGACAAAATATGCCTTTTTAGATGACCCTGCTCTGGAAAGGATGAGGGCTGGGGGTGGGTAGAATATGGCCATTATCATGCACTGCTCAGCTGACTGTGATCCCATGTCACTGTTGTATCCAGCTACCACAGGCAAACAGATTGAGTGAAGTCCTGCACGCTTATAGGATAAGGTGAGTATGAAATTGCCCCCCAAAATATAGTACAGGTTTTCACATCTCTTCATAACCCTTCTAGTTCATCCCCGTCTTTCCTCAGTCCCACGGAAATCAAATCTAGCAGCACAGCCATACTTTCCCATTATGCCTCCCAAAGCCTTCCCCTTTCCACCCTAGTACAAGATTTGATGGTGTCCCAGAAGTGAGTTTTGTCCTCCTTTGGGGCCACATATTTCAATTTTCCTCACACTGATAAGAAGACTAAAGTTGTCTCTGTACCTTTTTTTGCAGTTGTCCTTGGGTTGTTTGATTGTCTAGTTATATTATACCAGTCTCAAGTTTTATAAAACAGTCCAAACATAATTTCTGCAGATATCCATGATCTGGGGGAAAAAAGTCTATCTTCCCTAATTTGTTAGATCAGATATCAGCCAGAAAACTGGTATTGCCAGGCAATTCATGAATGACAGTAATCCACAGAGTTTAGTTCACAATAAAAATTATTCAGGAGACCAAGTCAGGCAGAAAGTGATTCATAATCAAGTCATAGATCTTTCATTCATCATTAATTGTACATCCTCCAGTGTTGCAGAAGAAGGCAGAATGTGCCTGGTTCCTGAAAGTCTCGACTCAGTTTCTACACACTTTTGGTTGGGCTCAAATATGTAGCCTCTGCTGAATTTGTCTGTGTGATTCTTTTACATTTACTAAGTTACTCCTATTCTTGATGAGATAGGATGCTTTGCTTTGCTTTGTTTGTCACGACTCCTAGCAAACACCCAGAAAACATGTAGAGCCTCTGTTGAGGTGAAGAACAACACAAATGGTTATATAGAGAAACAGTTATTTTTAGCATTTGAGAACTACTTGTGATAAAATAAGAGCAAATTCACTTGAGTAAATTGGTGAAATCTGTCCTTCCTTTGAATCCCGGAGACATGGAGCTTGTCCATCCAAGAAGGACTGTGTACCTCCAGGTTTCACTTGGATTGGCATGGGCTGAAATACTGCAGGGAAGGTGAACTTCTCCATCCACACAGCCAGAATATACTTCCTTTTCTTCCTCCTCATCTATTAAAAGTTATTCATCTTCTTTTTTGACGGGTATGTAAAGGAGGACTTTTTTTTGGCTGAAGTGAACCCTCTAGAAGCCAATCTCCAGATATACCCGTGTACATAATGTGCTGGACTTTTCACTGAGCAGAGATCTCAGGCTCTGAAACTAGATTCTGTTCAAACTAAATTAACTAAACCTAAAGGCATATTTGATGAGCGTACACAACCTCTTTCCATCACTAATGGGAGTTCAGTCAACAAGAAGAGCAAGTATTCAACACAAAACTCCTTGAAATGTATATGCTGAGGGTTCTCAGCACAGACTGTTTTTGTGGTCTCCTATTTGCCTGCATTACATCCTAATATAGACATAATTTGTAGACATGGCTGAGAAAACAAGTACCCTACAAGCACTGACAGTAGCAAGATAGCCATTTTCATTAGCTATTGATCAAAATGATCAGGTTTGGGAAACTGATCAATGATCAGGTTTGGGAAACTTCTAATTTCCCCTGTGACTGCTGGGAATTTTCATAATTTTCAGTTATAAAACTCATGGGACATCAGCTTCTTTCAACAGCTGCAAGTTTCAGGGTGTTTTCTTTTATGGAAGATTGTATTAATTTGGATGTCTTTCAAATTAAAACTAGATCATGAAAGAAGAGATGCCTTTTTTCCCTGTGTACTAGATGTATTCTTTTTTGGGCAAGCTATCTGATTATCAGTTTGGAACCTGCAACTTGAGGTAGAGTTATTTTTCTCCTCTCTCATAACTAAAGAGAGCCCATAAATTGTGTAGAACATAGTATGGAAATGCTGCCTTTTTTCCTTGGGGCACAAGAGCTTTTATAATTTTCTAATTTGCCTGAAATTGAGAATCTTTAAAGGGAAAGGACAGGGTGTTTTACTTTAAGTCCTGCTAGAATACACAGCACTGACGGAGCTGAAGGATTTTGTCATCAATAGAAAAGCATTTTCATACCTTATCTTTGAAAAACAGATCAGAAACTCCTATGTTTTTCCACAATAACTCCTGAGTGTGACAGGTTGAGCAAGTCTTACAAGGGCAAGACTCCTTCCTCAGCCTAGGAAATATCGATTAAGTATAGCTGAGGTATAGCCCCTTACGCTGGGAGGTTGTCTCTTTTCTGTGCCCATTAAATCCTCAGCTTCTTTGTTGCCAACACAAATGCTGATGAGTTTTGATCATGATGAGAGAGGCCTCCATTTCTTTATAGAAGTACTTTGCTGAGTGGGTCACTGATCCTTTTTTAAAACTGCAGAAGATCCAGAGGTCTGAAAGCTTTGGTTCTTACCAACCCCAGGCCATCAACTGAACTTTTATATTGGCAGAGAAAGTCCTCATTTCTTCCATGTGTCTTTTCCTGTTTTATTCATCAAATCTTCTCTCAATTGTGGGGTCATAGTTAAATATTGAAAAAAAAATACAAAAATAATACCCTGTCTGATTCTTAGAGATCTCTGTCTGAAAGAAATTCAAAGGGGAATACTCCAGATGCCTCTGTCTTCCCTATCTTATCTCTAAGGGCTTGTGAGGATGGTGCATGAACTTTTTAGTGACCTTTGGCTTTTTGGGGTATCAGTGCCCCACATAATCTCAAGGGAAGAGAAATACATTATGTTAATTTTCCTTCTAAGCAAAAATCCACAAATTTACCTGACTGCTGATTCTTTAGAACTGTACTTACTTTGTGCTTTCTTCTAAAGTATGTGCAAGTTGTCCTCTCTCAGAATAACTCCACTAGCAGTGATGTTGTGCTTTCACTCCTGGGTATAACTATTAGAGCCTTTGGAGTTACGGGTCACAGTCCATACAAAAAAAATTTGTGCTTTTTTGGGGCAGGGCAAGGGGAGAGACTTTTTGAAGTGCTTAGATCCTGCCAGAGCTTTGCAAGAAGGACTGGAAAGGACTGAACTTCTGCCAGGATGCAAGAGCTCTCTCAAGAGCTGCCTCCTTTCCCATCTACCTTGGACTCATAATGAGTGAGGTGAACCATCTGCTCTGCACACTTGCCTCGTTGGGCCACAGTCTGAGGTGCAAAGTCCTGCTGCGGAGGTTGGAAGAAACATAGATTCCTTTAATCTCCTTGTCAGAGCAAAGTAGTTCTCATAAAACAACATGCCGTGTAGTCCCCTAGCCTGCCTCCAAGGCGTTTGGCTCACATCCTGCTCAGAGAAAACTGTTCTGCATCAGGTATAGTTTTGAGAATACTCTGGTTCTCTTACAGTGGCATCATTTTCATGGCAGGAGTTTTTGCTCACAAGAATATATCTCCCAGCAAGGAGAATGGTACTACATTCATTCAGTGGTGAGCTGTTCTTTGTGTACTTACTGTTCATTTGTGCAAGGCACAAAGTGCCTTTCTCTCCCAGCTTTACAGAATCACAGCACTTTCATGGATGGCATATGAATTTTCCTGAATATTTGCACCACTTCTGGGCTTATATACCATCCAGAAAATAATATAAGTTGCAATTACATTTGGGGAGGAAAAGCCATAGGAAATATTGGTCATTGCCAGCATCACTTACTTCTGACATAGGTAAAAATGGAATTTTTAGAGATTAGAGGAGAGGCTAGGCTCTCTCCTCTAAGCTGAAAGACATGTGATAGCTGTATGGCAAATCCTTTGTCAGTGGAGATGAGGCTCAATCCAAAGTGCACTGTAGCTGCAGAAATAGTCTTTAGCTGATATATTTGGTCTTGTGCCCTTTTAGGCAGAACCTGCTCCTTGCTATCATCTGCCTAAGCTTGCTCTCACTGTGAGTAAAGAATGATGTGGCAAAAAAAGGGTATTTCTTAGCAGAATTTTCCCTCTCCAGATCACCATGCAGTTATGTAGCTGTGCCAGCATCAGGAAGAAGTGAAAGGGCATCAGCAGCAAGAGAGTAGGACAGAAATGGCTTCAGCTGGAAACAGATCTGTGTAGCCATGACTTCATCAGCTTCCTTGGTCTTTCAACTTCCCTCTTAGTGGTTTCTCTCATGTCAGGTGTAACATCTAGAGACTAAATAGCTGATGTTGTAATTTGCCTTATTTTAATTATTTGTAATTAGTGTCTCTCCCAATAAAGATTTAAAGAAACATTTAATTCTTAAGACTATTGATTAAGGAGCTTAGTGAGTATAGATTGCAATTTGCTATGGCTATTTGTTATATCAGAGCAGTGTTTTAGGCTGATTTGTTTTGCTTGGACAGTCTGTTTGCTTAGTGTGTTTGTTGAATTATTTAGGTACCCAAAACTGTGATTTTCAGTGTGGCCCCTTCACTGGTACAGATCTGGATATTGTATCCAGAAGGATTCATGAGTAGCTTCAGGAGGCTATTTTGCTACCCTCTCTTACATATATATTGTATAGAAGATAAGGAAGAGCAACATCTGTTATATGTTCATGAGGAGTAGATTTTACACTTGAAACTTCTGACCTGATAGACTATTAAGCAGCAGATGTTTCAGGAGACTTTAATCCCTCACATTAAAAGTTCACAGAGGTTCTTTGGTCTAAATTTTCAGGGTTTCATTGAATTCTTTGTTTTCTATTTTTACTGGATGACAGTTCATTAAGAAGCAGAACCAAAACTACAGATCTCCAAAAACCAAGATAATTACTTATCCAGTTATTGCTATGTTTAAAAATTAGCCCAATATTTAAAAAAATGAAAATCAACAGTGTATCAAGGCTGACAACCTTTAGATGCCAGCTAACACACACCATTATAAAATAATAATAATAATATTTTTTAAAAAGCCTTGATTTTGTTATGGATCTGATTGCATCTGTTGCATTGTCTGATTAAGATGTGCATTGAGGCATTATGTCACTGTGCATAGGTGCAGCCTGCCTGCCCAAAGCAACATGAAATGAATGTACTCAGAACTGAGAAGCAGAGCTGGTCCTAAGACAAAATCTCAGTGTCCCTAAAAATGTATGAAGTTTAAATCCCAAACCTGGCATATTTTTCTGTAATTACTTCAGGCCAGCCCCCTGATCCAAACTCTGCTGAACTTTGGGAGTATTTGGATGTGGTTCCAGAGTCTGTAGTTTGAATCCAGCTATATCTAGGAGGATAGATTTGTAAAACAGATGTTTTCCCACTGGAAGTATGTACATGAGCCCTATTAGCAAAACAAAAGGGTTTGTCCTGCAAAACATGTCTGAAACATTCCCTAATGCACTCAGCGAAGAGAAAAGTTTATTCTCTGGGCAGCAAGTTAATGTCTCACTTGGAGTCAGTTTGAAATGCTTCCAGTATGGCTGGCATCTGTCACCACGTTGAAACAAAAACAGTGGCTTTGAGGAGTATTGTAGAAATACATTATGTCCTGTTTGGCTTGAGGTAATGGTTAGGACCAAATGAAGTATCGAGTGGTTATTCTCTCAATCCAGAGGTGAAATCCAAACCATACTGAAATTTGTGGAATAAATCTCATTCATTTCAGTAGGGTTAGGATTTTATGCCAAGTCTTCAACATTGCAACGGGGCTTACCTATTTCATTTTTCAGAAAATCTGGAAAATCTGCATTAACACACACTGGACAGTGTTTCTTGAAGAAGACAACTTTGTACACCTGTTATAGCCAAAAGCTCTGTGGTACAAAAGGTATTTGCTGAAACTAAGAGAAAGAGTCATCATGTCTCCGCAATTGTGGTCTTTGCTGACGGAAAGGCACTGGTACTTTGAGATTCTGACAGTCGCTTGAATGTCAAAAGAACAATTTAATATTACCAGTGTAGATATTTTAATCCATGTTTTAGCTTTTTTTAATTTTTTTTTTAATTTTTAATGGCCCAAAACCAAGTAATTACATATCTAAATGTGATCCTTCATTTACTCTGGCAATGAATCTTCATCTGTCATCATTTTAATCCATCTACTGAGGGAAATGATAGAGACTGCCATACCTGAGAAAGAAAGAATGCTATCTCAGATTTCTCTGTGCTTGAAGTATTTCAACAGATGCCATTTTGTGTCATGCCTTAGAACAGTCTCTTTATCTGAACTCTGAATACTGCTGTTTGTCTTATAAATATTTTCTAGTATTTAACCACTGTGTATTTGACTTTTTGAATGACAGACTGTAATTCCTCTTGAGCCATGGTAGCCTATCAAGTTGACATCTATTTCAATTTTACGCTGTGTTTCCTTTATCATTCCTTTCATGATTTGTGTGTTTACAGACTGAAGCATTCAGTGCATTAAAGAAAACAATCATTTTGCAGTCACTTTAGATGAAATAATTTAAAAATTCTTCAAATTACACCAACAGATGCCCTGAACCATATTATCACTAAAGCACTCCTCTGCTTTGGGCATGAAAAAAGAAACAGAAGCAACACCACAATAAGGGACAGCCTTCCTATAAACCCTCTAGCAGCCAGTACAAAATGGGTGAGTAAAAGCAGAGATGAAAATGTTAAAAGGAGTTGCTTAGAGTTACCCCATGGTTTTACCATAAAATCAAGGCCATAAAATACCATAAAATATTTTGCCATAAAATATTTTGCCATAAAACTGAGTACCTTTCCCCTATTTGTTGAACAAGGGTTTCCTTGTGACAGGTGGATATTAAATTCCTTTCCAGTTCTATCCAAGTAGACAAGCTCTCTTCTTATTCATCCTAGAAGTGGGAAGTCTGAGCTACTGGGAGGTGAAGACAAGTGGATGAGATTAACATTGAGAAAGGTCAGAGTCTTTTTAATAGGAAAGTGAAGTCACTCATCCATATGCTGAGTCCTGCTGGCTGTATTCCCTTTTCAACTTTGCTGTAGAGCATGGAGAAGCTGTCAGTCATGGAGCAACCCTGAACATCCCAGTATTCAATTTTGAAGTCATAGTACATACACACCATGCAAAAAAGTTTAGTATAGTCTGCTGTTTCCATCTGAATGAGCAAGAAAAAACAAAAGGGCTATCTTGGCAGTCTTAACTTTCACATTAACATGTAATATTGGGTATATACACAGGCAGCTGCCTGAATACTATTTAAGCTGGGTGCTGAACTAGGTGCATTCACTGACAGGCAGTAGTTAAGCTGTTCTTATCTTTTTTCTTCATGTCATTAATAATGATATTCTAATTCTTTTTGAACTGTGTTCCTTTGGCTATGTTTTGATAGCATGGTTGTTATTCCAGCGGTCCATGCCATCCTGTAACAGTGCCATTTCTGCCAGAAAATTTTCCCTTAAATTCTGGTTTTGAGTACCTTTAGATATTTTCTAGTAATCATTACCGCTCCAAACCACAAGGCTGTACTTAAGCAGAGTGATGTAAATTAGTGTAAATTTTTGGGGAGTTCATGAGAATGTTTGCAGCTTATACCAGCTGGAAATTGGCTTTTTCACTACTTCACATATGAGGTGCTAGATTTTTTTTTGTTGTTGTTGAAAGTAGAATTTTTATTTTAGCAGAAATGAAGGAATTTTTCAGAATGTTCTACAAGATAATAACAGATCTGAATTTGAAAACACCTTTTTTTTTTTTTAATCTACAATAACATATAGTAAATTTGGAAATGCTTGCTTTGTTCAAAAAATTTCCTGTATTCTGGTAGAATTTATATAGCAAGCAAACCTATTGTAAATTCTGGATCACTAAAGTGGTCTAGTGTATGCTGCTATGTCTTGAAGACGGGACTACAGGAATAAAGGATTAGATTTTGATAATGATTCTTATACAGTATCTTCCTTTTCAACTTTCAGTGCGACTACTCCTGAAGTGAACAGATGTTTAGGAGACGGAAATGTGGAGAAACATGGGAGTGAACAACCAAAAGCTTTTGAACTGTATTTCCACTTGAATTTGGAAAACCACGTAAGGTTCATGAATTGCAACATTACTTCAAGCTGTGGAGCCAGTAATTGTAAAATAGAATCAAGCTTTGTCCTCCATCCACTGCTAAGGGTAGATTACTGAAGGAGCCTCCTGGTTACAATTGCTATAGGTCACTCTGTTTAATCAGTAGAAGACAATGTGACAGAGGCAAAGACTGTGGTCCCTTTATGCTTCTACTTGATTCACTTTTATATATTAGTTTTTAACATAATGATCTTGTCTATTTCTTTTTTTTAAATTTATGTTGCGTGACACGATCGTGTGGCTAGAAGCCTGGGATATCAGCCCTCAATTTGTCAATGCAATTTGAATTTGGGTCCCTTTACATGTTCATGCTGCTTGTGCACATGATTATGAGTTTTTTTAATTTGTTTCAGTGTCATTAAATAGGACTGAGTAAACCTACTCAAGGAACAAGTCAATACTGACTAGTAAACAGATACTACTAGAACATTTGTGCCTCTCTGATAGCGGGATTTGCATGGTGTGCAATGGGTAAGGTAAGATGAGAGGAGGGCATTACATGGTTTTGTGGCAAAAGCAGCATAATCCTTGCCATCAAAATGCAATTCTACCCTTCGTAGCAGCATACAATTTCTGGATAATTCTGGGAAATCTGTGGAGATAAACACACATTTGGGCAGTTGTTCATCTGTGTCCCATTATTCTGTAGTGTCAGTTTCAGGCACCCAGAGAAAGCTTTGTGATATGTTAAGTACATACAATTGAATTTTAACTTTTCTGAAGTTGTCAATGCATCGAATGATACAACAGTCAAAAGAACCTGAAAAATTAGACCTTAGGTTTTTCAGCTGAGAAATGAAGAACTCCTCTGGAGTCATTTATATACCTTAGCCCTTCATTTATTAAATGGAGAAAATCCTAAGCTCTCCTTCCGTATAAAGTTTGATACATCAAACCATTAATATTTTGGAATTAAAAAAACATTAAAAAGCTTGGCATCAAAGAGGAAATTGATGTCTATGCAGAATGAGATTTATATGCTGTCTCTGCTCTGAGGCTAGTCTATGAGGAACTATGGGAAGAATATTGATTCCCATTCTGGAAGCATTCTCTTTCCTGCAGTCTGTGTAAGGCAAGGACCATGAAGGAAATATAATATGACTGAGTGGTTAAATACCCTCAACCCAGATAAATACCCACAGACTTGACTTTGTGGTCAAAATTTTCCAAAGCACTTGATATCTTGGAACAGTAAAGACCTAGACAATTTCTTCTGAGTTGCCTATAACCCTGTATAAGGTGTTTTACTCATGCCTGTAAGATGGTTTTAACAGCTATTAGTCAAGAGATTAACATTTTATAAGCCCTCTGTAAGTAGGTCCTTAAGGTGACAAGCTGCGTGAGAATATTTCCTGAATTTTGTTCAACCAAACCTCCCATTCCAAGATGTTTCTCAGGCCCAATTCAGCAGCTTTTTGTCTCAAAACACAGGCAGTGCTGCATACATTATAAAAATTACAATGTGCTGAAGGCAGCTTTGGCATCATTCATCCAAATGGTCAAAAGTCACTTCCAAGTCTCTTTGCTCATTTCCAGGTTCAGAAAAGTTCATCCCATGGGAATGAATTTCCTGACCTTTTTTTTCTGTGAATAGCTAGCACGCCCACTCAAAGCCACATCCAGCCAATCAATGATGATGTAGAACCTCCTGAAATAATCCATACAATCTTAAAATAGTAGTCTTTATTTATACAGAAAACAGAAATGACATACAGTTTTTCCTTTCCTTTCTTTTCTCAAGATAAGCTGAATATCTTCTGTGAGTTTTACACTTCAGCTCCTTTCAGAATCCCAGGGTGTATCTCTTGACCCATGCATCTGAAACCCACTCTAGCTGGGTTTTCCAAGCCAGCACTTCATTAATTACTATTTTAGGGAGATGAGGTTTCTGAAAATGGCAAGAAACGCTATCCAAATCAAACCAGTGATTAGTTTCAATGTTAAGTTTTACTGTAAAAGTAGGTAATACTTGTTATCACTGTACTCTGCCTAGATAAAAGTCTTCCTTTAAGACAGTGCTTTGTAATTTATGTCTCAGCCTCCATAATGTTAGTGAGATATTAATATATGCATGAAGAGCAGCAGTCAATGTAATTAAAGTGGCAAAGTGATAAATGCATTGCCATTTTGCCTGGTAATATTGTGTATTTAACAGGTTTATTTGTTCAACAGTTCTTACTTTAATTATATTTTGCCATTTGGGAATTTCAGGCATATAACAATCATAGCTCTTCCATGAATATTATTCTTAAAATAAGTGTTCATGCATTATTAAAAATGCATGTGCGTTTGCTCATTTATTCATTTACAGTGTTTTTTCCCTCTTTTTAAAAACATGGATTTTTTTATTTTGCCAATAAACTTGGAAAGAAAAACAACTCATCTGTTACAAGAAAAGGTACAAGACAGATTTCTTGCTGTGGGTGAGCTCTAATTAGAACTTATCCCATATTTTATGACAGAGAAGTTAGAGGTAGATGTTGCTAGTTTTGAAGGGATGGCCCCAGAACTTTCCATGGATCCTGTGAATGTGCAAAAACAGTGAAAGAAAATAAACAAGAAATTTGTGTAACAAATGGATAGACACAAAGAAGTAGTGTCAAAACCAACAGTTGATCTTATTGTGTTTGGTCTCAATTGTGACAAAATAGTCCATTGGAATATTTGCATATTTCAACAATGAAATTCTGGATTAAACCTACCTAGGATGCAATTCACCTAACATAAAGAGAGCTATAAGGCAGACTATGCAACTGGAATACACTTATCCCTTTGTACCGAGTACTTGAGTATACTCTGATTCTTGAGAAACACAGAGAAATACCCATTTACAAGTAAATTGTAGTTGTTGGACCATACGCACTGTTGAAATTAGAGACCAAATTAGATTCTCACTTGATGCAAGTTGATACAGCTCAACAAAGCAATTAAACTTGCATTAAGAAGACCTCGTTTGGATTGTGACTTTTTTAGAGTAAGCTTTTGTGATTTTTGTTGTAAGTCTCACAGTCTGCTTTCTAAATCTCCATCTCCTTGAGTGATGGTATTTCAAAGGAGTTGTAGCCTTTTCTCAGGATATTGGAAATCCAGATTCTGGCCTTGATAGTAAAGAAGCTTCAAAGCACATATCCTAATGATTTAAAGTAGCAAGGTCAGAAAGAAGAAGAACATTTCACCCCAAAAGAGTGCTATAATTTTCAAGTAAATCTTAAATCTTTTCTTGAACCTGGTTTGCTGTCGTTGAATGGTGATGGGTGGAAATAGAGTCACCCTTAGCTTTGCAGAGAGATGGTAGTTTCAGCCCTTGGGACATTTCTTTCAAGATTAGCAGACTGAGTTTCAGAATGTTTCCTCCCAGAAACGTGATGGATGGGAAGGTAACAATCTTCAGACTGATGCTGATGGTGTCTTGTTTACCGGAGCACAAAAGCTTAGTGAACAGTCCGCTCCAGCTCTAATTATAAAAACATTGCAATTCTAACAGTTGCTGGCCATGAATTATTCTGAAAATGTTTAACCTGCAGATAAGAAACCACTATCAACCTGTCACATTTCCCCACTAATGAGTTCAGCATCAGTTTAAAAGGAAGTGCTATTCATGAAGCAATGGTTCTGTGTCATAAATTATAGGTATCCGTCATACATTACAAAGACAGAAACAGTAAAATGGCATGAGACTGTTTGCTACACACTGACAGTGACAGAAAAACAGCACTCCACAGTGTTTAATCTATCATAGTTTGTTTATTCCCTTTGACACCTGTACCAGTTTTGAAACACGTGGTGATGTATTCTGCTGCTACCCGCAATTCGCACAGGTATTTATTTAAAGCTTTAGGGGAGAGAAAGAGGTTGTCTGGTTAAAAACACTGGACTCCCTACTCAGGTAGTGGAAAATGGTGCTGTCACAAAATCCTTAGTCTCATTTGTTTCCTTGTGTGTGCATATGTGTGCGTGTGCATGAGTTACTTTGGATGAGTTTCTTTTTCTGTCTTTAATGAAGTACACAATACATTTTTGAATCAAAATCTTATAAAAACACCTAGTGATTAAAAAAATCATGGTGTACACATTAAGGAAAAAATAAATGGAACAAAAAATCTGTGATTATGTTTTGATGAAACACCTAATGAAATGAAGAAGAACTTTACACTAAAAATTAAAAACAGGAGGAACTTTTCCCAAATAGTAACAGCTACATAGGGTGGATGAATCGTGTTTGCTGATATGAATGAGCATGGTATGGTAGAAGCAACATAGGAAAATATTCCTAAAATCCTCCACCTAGTTATGTCATTGTTCTTGGGATTGTCCTTCATGTCTCTCTGTTCCCTCTTTTGGACACTAGGTAAGCAGAAAACATGTTTAGCTTTATCATAATACTAATGATATTTCTCTTGTAAATTTGCACAAAAGGATGAGGGGAAGAAGCCTGTCCTGTGAATGGAACAGCTGAAAACAGCATGTGAAGCTATTTGTGCACAGAGAACAGACCACAGAAGAAGGAGAAACATGTCAGTGGATACAAAGAAATGCTGAAGTATTATAAGATAATCATATTATCATGCTTTTGGAAGGAGAGGAAGAAACTGTAACCTGGTATCTCTTTCCTGTATGATACAGGCCTTCCTCACTGAGCAGTAGGGTAAAAAAAAAAAAGTCCCCCTCTTCAGTAGTTTTTTGATTCTAACTCTTAAGTCCTTCAACTAAACATTTCATTTTGCATTCAAACTCAAAAAACCCCAAAAACAACAAACCCCAAACAACAGACCCCAAACAACAAACCAAAGAGAACCCTATAAGCCGAAAAATTGGTCTTGTGTTTTAATGAGGAAAGCCCCAGAAACACATCTTCATTCATTTGGATTTGGACTCTTGTTTCCCCAGACTTTACCTCTGACTGGAATCTGAACAGAAAAAAACAGCTATTTAAATCCTTGTGCTCTGAAGCATTATGAACCCTTACTCTGGTTGCAGGCATTTGCCACAGGGTCATTAGAGCTTGGTCTTTGTACAAAGACTCAAGGTATGAGGAATCACAGGGTCAAGGATATGGGGTGCTTATGTGCTCATCATGTGTTTCCAGACTCTTGGCAGGTAACCCAGATTCTCCAGCTCTCATAACCAGTGGCACATGCCAAAATTCCTTCAAACCAAAAAGCTGGAGGGATTCCTATGGAGATTGGGTCTTGGAAACTGTTCCTTGTGGCTTGGAGGAACAGGAGGTATGCATTAGGTGCAGAAATTTAAACTTTGTCAGCAAAATCAAAAGCCTAAATACTGCTGCAGTAATCCTGTCTAAATCTGCTACGATTTCAGGATATGTTTGGATGGATTCATGATGTTCAAAATGTTTCTTGCAGGCAGAGATTGAGATCTTTTAAGGAAAAACCATATATTTCAAACATACACAATATTTTGTAAATTGGTCTTTTAGATTATTTATAAAGAAGGAAAAACTATTTTCTTTCACAGTGTTTTTACTTTTCTGTCTTTAAAAAAATTAGGATGTACAGAACTAAGAGTAGAACTGGATACACTGTCATGGACAGGCAGAGCAGCTGCTTGACATTAGTCTTTTTTGGTACACTGAGGAATATCATATTATCAATACTTTAAGCTGCTCAGTTCCACAGTACTTGAACTGCCTAACTTGTGCCTTCAATATTCAGGCCTTTGAACTGCATTCTAAGCCTTATTCCAGTTTATCTCATTGTTCTCATTTTTGGCTTTACTGCTTGATTCTCGTCTGGCACCCTTCTGGATAGATTCAAATCTGCCACTGGAGAATCCATTTGTCACCACAGAAAGGAGTTAATCAGTATCCCCAAAATATTGTGAAGGCATATTCTCCAAACAGGAGTACAGTGCCTAACATTGCCTGAAGAGGGTCAGCAAAGGGCTGTTGCCTTACCCCTGAAAAAAAGCACAAATACTGCAGGCATCACTGAGCAAAAATCATCCTGCCTTGCTTCTTATCGGCCTTGTCAGTTAACACAAGAAAAAGAATATCTTCTCAAGGAATATATCTGCAGCAACACCCAGTCCTTTTCTACTTTCTTGAGTTTCTTTTTCATGTCAGTGACAACTTGCCAGATTCAGGTGATTGGCAAACACACCCAGCTTTCAGGGCTGATGAGGACTCTCTGCCTTCCACATCCCCTCCAACTCTGTCTGGACTGTCCATGCTTGACAGCGACATGAAACTGTTGAAATACTTGTGCTGTGGATGTATCCATGTCAGCAAAGATGTGCTTTACCCTGCACAGTGGAACTGCCTGCCCGCTGGAGTCAAACAATCTCTTCTGCTGAAAGGATAATCTGTACCGCTAAATACTAATGTGACTTTAGGTTTGACAAAACTGTATGGGCTTCCCAAGTTTAGATGTGGGTTATGCCACAGTTAGACTGTGTCTGGGTGTTGTTGTGGGGATATATGGACATGTGCCCTCTTGTCGCTGTTGAGCAGCTAGCAGAGTAAAGAAGTCAGTTCTCAGTGGCAAGAAGGAATGACCTTTATTGTTTTGATTTCATCATATATATAGAGTTTTCAAAAGTCTCCCAGATTGGTCGGTCAGAAACCTTCCCCTAGGCGTGATTGGCCAGGCCTGCACCGTCCAAGTCTTGGGACACTGTTCCAATAACATCCAAACTTTATCTTTATTTATAAAACACAAAAAGAATTCTCATGGGAAAAGCCTGTGCTAGCCACACCCTCTCCTTTAACTGTGGATGTTTCCACAAAGATTAAAGATGCCTTCCTGTCTACTCACCTCCCTAGCCTAGTACATGTTATTGCTTCTGAGGCTTCATTCCTCTTTAGCAAGTGGAATCCTCTCCTGCAGCTTGAGCCAGGGAAGAAAACGAAGGAATGGGATGTGGGACATGAAGGGTGGCCAAAGAGGTCTGTCAATTGATGAATCTGAGGCACAAAGTAAGCAAACAACTTAGGTCAGGAGATGTTGTGGCAGCACATCTCAAATAATGGCCAAACTACTTCCATTTTTTTCAGACATCTGAGTCTCCCCACCTCCGAAAGACAACCAAAGCAAACCACAAACCACCAAATGACTGAAAACCACAGAGAGAACATCTACTTCTAGGTACAATTCCAACTTGTTGAAGACTGACATGATTGTTGATGGCTTCATGGATGTTTTTGACCATTTGAAGAATCAGCAGACGGTGCTTAAGAATATGCTGCATAGTTTCTTAAATTTTTAGTATCAATAAGTCTTATGGTGATTCAAGCTGCCTGAGAGTAGTTTATCTGGTGCTGTTTCAACAGTATTTTTATGCACTGAGGGAATGGGCCTCCTACTCAGAAACTATCTTGCAAAACAATATAAAAGACTTCAGTGCCTTTTTTGCAGTAACTAAGTCTCAATAACATTACTCCAATGTAGCTTACAGGCTTCATCCTTTCTGTGATCCTTAGGTGATCCTTTATGGATCACTTAAGGAGCAGATTTTCTATGACTGGATCAATCTTATACTGAAAATCCACAAAACTTCCAGAAGTGGACACCTGAATTTGTTTGAATTTTGTTGCTTGTTCTAGTCATCAAAATCCACAAAAATCTTTTGTACTTCTGTAACATTTCAAGGAGAAACACTTTTAATTTTATACTGTATATTTGTCAAATCATGGAAGGAATATAGATAAGACAGGTATTTAGAAATGAGAGCATTTCTTCCTTCTTTATCAATGAATGAATCACGACTGTGTTATACATATCAGACACAGAAATATGTGCGTGTATATATATATATACACACACACACATGTATACGCATGTTCAATATTATTAATTAAGGGCATTTTCAGCTGTCTGCATGACCTCCTGTCTGATAGCATGTATAAATCTAAATACGACACACTGAATGTAAAGGAAATGTACTTTCATGAGGTTGCATTTAGAAAAGGTATTCAAGTCATATAGAAATAATTACAGGATTTTCTTTCTTTTCAACCTGGAAGTATACATTCACTGTGGCTGAAGACTATATGCCTGTATCTAGGATAAAAACTACAGTACTCAAGAATTTCAAGATGAACAGTTCTTAGTGCATCGCTCAAGCAAAATTTTCCGGATATGAGTGAGTGCTTCTATTGCTTTTATTCAGTTTATGGAAGTGGCTTTCTCTACATCACTTCTGAATATGATAGTCTGTGGAATGGGAAAAATGTCATTGCAGGTTCAGTTGTGATTTTATGCATATTCAGTATTTATGGTGTCACTGCTTGAGCAATCCTATGATTAATGATCAGTGCCATCCATCTTTCCATAATAAAGGCTTCTTCAGTAGCAGAAATGCAATGGTGCAAACCTCAGATAACACACAACTGAGGCTCAATCTGGCTTTTTAGTTCTTTTTACTTTTATGTTATTGTCTCACAAAACAGTTCAAGTCACTATCAAAAAAGTTTATTTTATATGTCATGTAGAAAACATTCACTTCAGGTTTTCCCAAGTAATGCTTTACACTTTACTTTCAAGGCATTGCAGATCTTTTCTGAAAACTTGCTATTTTCTGAAGTTTTGGCACAATGTTTTATCCCCATCCACCTTCCTGTTTATAGCTCCATAACTGTTCCTTAAAATGTGGGATGAAGCTATTTGAAGAACAGGATGGGCTCCAGCAGATGATCAAATTTAAATAAATATAGCTACACTTGAAAGACATTGTTAATAAGGTTCCCATAACTGTTGCTGTAGTAACTAATGTTACAAATATTGTGTTGTCAGACATTTAGGCATTGTCTAATCTTCTTTGATTTAAAGTACATTGAGGCTTTCTTTCCTCAGTTGCACTTCTTAATCCTTAAAAAAGTTGAATCAAACTTAATTTAATCATAGCAGACTTAGAAGCCTTTATTGATGATTTCAAATCAACAGTACATCAATGACTTAGGAAGTCGTAAATTTACTCTGGGCATAGCTTTGAATATTGGGATTTTAGTTATTTTTACTCAAATATAGAAACATTGTCAAATTTTGCCACAAATACTTACCCATTTTGTCTGGAAGCTTTCAAAATTTTCCAACCTAAATACATCCAAAAATGCATTAATATCTTCAAAGGAAGCCCTGTCTCTGTAACTGTTTAGGAGCTAAAGCAATGCTCAACATCAGAATACCAATATTTTTAAAAGGACCTAAATATGAAACACCTAAATATGAAAATGCACATGGACAATTTTTTTCTTCTATGTGCTGGAATTTAGGCCAGTTCCTCATCAGACAATGTCTCCGGAAGTTTGCTCTGGTAATCTGGAGACTGTACTATCAGGATAGATATGTCACAGGTTACTGGAGATATTTGTACATGTGCAAAAGAGTAAAAATAATCCCCACATTAACTCAAAATGATGTTACACTTTTGCTCTTCTTCTCAGAAGTTTTTCACAAAAATTGCTGTTGTAAAATGTGATTTGTGGAGTCCAAAATGCATTGTTTGAAGCTCTTCTTCTAAACCCAAGCATGCCTTGATGAGTTGCATGCCTGACATGATTAGCTCCTGGAGGTTTGTACACACTTTTCCACTTGTACACCAGACTTCCAGAGGCCATGCTTGGGCTGAAATTCAGGGAACCTAGGAGCAATAGCTCAAAACTGGATGCATCCATGCCACTTCACATCCAGGCTAAAAACCCCATTTAGCAATGTGCTTGCCAGTATCTGGGATTCAAGTCCCTTCTAAGGAAACATGCAAGTTTTGAAAGTTAAATTCCAATGTGGGTAGAAATCTGTTTGTGTTTTAAAAATAAAAATTATCTTGAAATTTGTTTTTTTAATATTGGATAGATTTCTAACCACCTTAATTCCAAACAGCCCTCAACCCCCAACTGCAATTACAGTTTTTATAAGCTCCGTAATTGGTCTGTAAACAGCAAAGATGTAGATGTTCTAGCATCTAAACTAGGTGCTTATGGGATCCTGTGTCTCATTCCTGTACTGCCCTGGGCACCTGGACGCAAGTGCTCTGTTGATCTATCTAATATTAGTATTGGCTGCATACTGCCAGTGTGAACTCAAACGTAAAGAAACCTCCCTCTGGCTAAGCCATTAAATACTGTGCCAAGTGTATCTCAGCTGGAAGTGGCTTTTTCCATATCTTCCCAATCTCATATGAGTTGTTTTCCCTCCCAAAGGTTATGAAATATCTGGGTCAGCAGGTATAATAGAAAGGCAAATGGAAAAAAAAATCTATTTTTGCAACTCCTGAACCCCATTTACAACAATTTATTGAAATAAGATGTCATGCATGCATATGTATAATTGATTTCAGATGTGTGATAAAGTTGCCAGAGATATACTCAGCAGAAATAACTGTAATTTTTTCAGATGTGCTCTTTTACCATCAACTTGGCCTCCAGAACAAAAATTCTGCCCCAAGTGAAATGTATTCCTACCGCTGGGCACCTGTGTCTCCTGTCTCTCAGCTGGGAGAGGAAGGAAGGTTTGATGCAGTCATGGCATCTGCTCTAATGGGACTTGCTCGCTTTGCACCTTACGTTTTTGCAATTCTGATTTCTTTTGTAATGATTGCTTTAGCCCTGTTCTCTCTCTGATATTGAACACTCATGACACTGCTTCAGGAACAGCAAACAACATGCTATAGTAAGAGGAAAGACTCTTTTTCAGTGCTTTTAGCAATCTGACCTTAAGTATTGATTTATAGCCTGCTGCAGTGCTCTAGTGCAAAAAGGAACTGTGGTAATTAAATTAGTATCTGCGCTTTCTAAAATAGTGCTGAGCTGCAACAAAAAAGAGACCCTTTATTTTTCCTCTCTGCCTCTCAGTGAATGCAGATGCAGGCACTTCCCTTTGACCCTGCTCAGCTTTCCTCAGCTGCAGATTATTTTTCTCTCTCTGTGCCTTTAGGTGCTGATAGACAGAGTAGAACCCATTAATTCTTGTGTCTGACTTTCTTTTTTTAGTTCAGGCAATGGAGCAAGTCTCTACACTTGTACCTGACTTTTAAAACATTGTGTCATTATGTGGGTGAATAAAGAACAGTGGCTAATGAAATATAGGAAGAATTAGAAAATTCAGCAGACTGGGTGGTCACAAAGTAGCTCAAACTAGAAAGCAAAACCTTTTGCATGAAAATTCCCACTTCTCAGCATGACACATTATCCTGAAACTCATATATAAGGTAACAGGGTAAACACAATGAGAAATCTCTTATGTATTCCAGTACAGTCATTAGAGAAATAGGCCACAAAAGGTAATGGCAATAAAATGGAATACCTTGCACTAAGCATGTAAATTACATGCTAATGTATGCAAATTCGAACACCATGTTCAATGTCCATAAAACTACAAAATACAGCTAATTAATGGTAGGTAAAATGCTTCATTTTATATTCACAGAGTTACAGGGGAGGTAGTATATTTTTATAATTGTGGAACACTGGCCTTGGGGAACACATCAAACATTGAGTTTCCCTCCTCTGTCAAATTCACCCAGTACACTGGAAGTAATTGTCTTTCTGCTTCCTCACCCAAGGTCCTGCTCTGAGACCAGTCTCTGAAATTAGAAGTAAAACAAAACAAAAAGATTCCCAGTTTTACAAATATTTTCTTGTGGAACTACTTCTTATTAATGTTAATATTGTCTCTGTCCAGAAAAATACCTGAACACATTTGGTACCCTTGCCATATCTGAATGGATTCAATAACTGGACCCCCAAATGGACATAGACTTCATAAAGACAGGATTTTTAGGTAATCCATTGCCATAAGAATTCACAGTTCAAGTTCCCAATACAGTATGAAAACAGAGCACCTGAGAACAGGTTTAGAAAAAGTTACTCATCCAGGAAAAGAAGAGAAGGGAACTTGGGGGTCAAGGCCCATTGCGGGAAGAGACCAATAGCACAAGCAGAGGCAAACTCGTCTGCCCACATTCTTGAATTCTGCATGGGAAACAGCTATGGTTTTAAGCCATATCTGTCATGTTCCTGAAATTAATACTCCCATCTTTTTGACTATCCAGCTGACAAAGTGAAGGGGCGCAGGTCAAGATGGAACAAAGTCCTTTTAAAGGCATGGGTAGGTGTGTGGGTGCCCATGTGTGTATCTGTGTGCAGCCTGAGAGAATGCTGCAATATGAATTGAGTGGAAAAAAATGAATATTTGAGTGTACACATAAACTTCAGTATGAACAACGAGTATCAGTGAAAGGCCTTCTGAGTTCCCTTTTGCTGTGAAGGTGCTTGCACTGCAGTTTGGATCACAGAATCATAGGATCACAGAATGGTTTGGGTTGGAAGGTATCTTAAAGCTCATCTAGTTCCAGCCACCCTGCCATGGACAGGGACATCTTCCATTAGATCAGGTAGCTCAAAGCCCCATCCAGCCTGGCCTTGGACACTTACAGGGATGGGGCATCCACAGCTTCTCTAGGCATCACTGTTACAGTGCTTCACCATCCTCACAGTAAAGAATTTCTTCCTAATAGCTAATCTAAATCCATCAATTTTCAGTTTGAAGCCATTATCCCTTATCCTGTCTCTACAAGTCCTGTGGAAAGTCTGTCTGCAGCTATTTTGTAGCCCCCTTAGGTACTGGAAGGTGCTGTAAGGTCTCCCCAGAGCCTTCTCTTCTCCAGGTTGGACAACCCCAAGCCTCTCAGCCTGTCTTCATGGGAAAGGTGCTCTTTCCCTCTGATCATATTTGTGGCCTTCCTTTGCACTCACCCAAACAGGTCAACATCCTTCTTTTGCTAGAGGCCCCAGAGCTGGATGCAGCATTCCAGGTGGGGTCCACAAGAGTGGAGTAGAGGCACAGGGGAGGTCTCTGGGTGTCTATTTGTGTGCCATGGGTTTGTAACCATCCCACACTCTTCAGATCCCTGGTGAGAAACTCCGTAGAGCCCATGTGAAGGCAGGTCAGCTTGGCTGCTTTGCAGAACTTCCTGCACAATCCAAGCTGGTGGACACTTCCCAGATACAGCGCCTGTGTCCCTGCACCAGAGCAGCTTCAGGATGTGCTGTTTCCCCTGACTGTTATTCCACCACAGTGGCTCCTTCTCTCTGCAGATGTCCAGTGAAGCACAGGAATGAGCAGTTTGGAAAGAAACCCCACCTGTGTGTCACGGATGAAGTGCAGATGTGTTTTGTGCAGGGTCTTATTTAATAGGCACTGAGGTGATGGTGATGAATGTAATATGCCTTAGGTACCCGAGACAGAGGTTATAATTTGCCAAATACTTTTCATGAGCCAGCAGTTCTCCTTCTGGAAAGCTGTTCAGTTTCAAACAAAACATTTATCTTTTGTGCATGTATGTGTGTATGTATATACATATATAAAATCTGCACCTGTTTGGCAAAGCTGTTGAACTTTGATCAACTTCAGGTAAATGCTTACCTTGCACTTCATGTAGAAATTAACCCCAGTGCTAAACATGTGCCTAAGTGTTTTCTGATTTAAGATGGTTTTCAGGATTGAGGCCCTAAAGATGACAAATGAGTGCAGCTGTTTCAGACACAAGAAAATGGAGGCTGCCATAAAAGAGATGCAAAGACCAAAAAAATGAAATACATGAAACATTGTAAGGGCTTTTAAGTAGAAGAAGGAAAACAATAATGATGTATGATAAAAGTAACATGCTTTACAGAGAGAAAGAACATATGAAATTAATGTCAGAATAGTGAAAAAAAAAAAGGGACCAGAAAGCGGAAATAGGGGATACTGGAATCTTAATTTAAGACAGAACACCTCCTCTTATGTTGATAACCTAAATCAATATGCTTGACTGATACAAATTCAGGCTCTATTCTGCTTTTGTACCCATACAGCCTCACATTTTGTCACGCTTTCCTCTGCTAAGGAATTTTGAGAAAATGTGCTCAGAAGCCTCGTATTGCAGGGACTCTCAGTTACATCTCAGGAGGGATGCAAAAAAATGATTGTAGGACTTTACTTTCTAAGGATTAAAGGAATAATTGGGGAGGGGGGCAGAGGATCCTGAGGAATGGGGTGTCTAAGGAATAATTTTGCACAAGAGCAAAAGTTTAACTGTATGTAAGACATCTTTCAGACTATCAAGGAATTAAAACTGCCTTGCCACCACTGGGCATCAGTGCCTGTCACAGACAGTGCTGTTTGGAAGACTGCTGATTCAGCATGTGATATGCAGGTAGCTTGACCTGATGTAAATTGATGACAGCTATGAAAAGTCTGTGATGATAATGATACTGTATTTTGATAGAAGAAGAAAGACTGAGACAGAGAAGGATCTGCCATAAACTCCTCCAATAAAATATTCTGGTACTAAAGCTCTTTTAATGTCTTCATAGAGTTTTAGGTTAATTAGATACACTGAGTTATTTGCATTAATTATTTACATCAGAGGCAATCGGGAATTAAAATTTTTTCTCTTCATTCCTGTCACCTTTTCACTCTGAACTAAAACTATCAGGAAAGTCAAAGATCTTTACCCAGGCTGTGACCATTAACAGTTCTTTTCTCCCCTGTCGTCTGCTTTCCCTTGCTGCTATGTGCTATATATCTTGGACAGAACACAGCAAATCTGAAACTGATGGCCTTGCTTCTTTTGCTTTTTTGGCCAAGCACAAGTTCAATACCTGCACAAGAGGGGAGCAGGATCAGCTTGGGAAAGAAAACAAAAAAGCCGCTGCCAAAATAATAATCATAATATTAACACACAGCTGTAGGGAGTAATTTTTTGGCATCTAGAGCAAGTGTTCCCTGCTCTCTCCCTCACTCTGTGACCCTACTTCTGCTTTTTAGCTTTTCACTGGCTACCAGATTCTCTGTTTCCTTGTCTCCCTCCAAAGACCCGTGATTGTTCCTTGGTGGTGGCAGCAGCAGAAGCAACTAAAGGGACTTGTGCATGTGTGGGGTGGTGGCTCATATGAATGTGATATTCCTGCAAACTTGAAATGTGCTTCAAGGACCTGATGCTATTTTCTTGATCTTGATCTTGTTCATTTGGAGGGAGGAGGAGGGGAAAAGTGGGGGAGAGAGAGAGGGAATGCTGCTCTTGGCAGAAGATACAGGCAATTGGCTGCTTTATGGCTTTGCCTTGATGTGTGTTTAAAAAACAGCTCAAAATTTGGCACAGAGATATTTTTCCCACTTGTTTTACTTCTAAATATTCTTCAAAAGCTTCCATGGGATAGAGAACATTGCTTTGATCAAATGAATATACTTCATGCTGAAGTTTCTAGTTAATACTGACTTCAATTTTTTAATTTCAGATTTGATTTCAGATTTTCTGTAGCCCGTAGACAATAGAAAAATAGGACAATTTCCCCTGTGGATCATGTTATTTTACTGATGTGTGCTGAAGTTGCAGAAGATAAGGAAGATTGAGTGAAGAAAAAAATAATTATCAAACTTGCCTCTTCAGTAAAATGTTAACATGACCAAAAGGATGAATGTACACAGGGAGTGTGTCCCAGACAAAAAGGTTTTGGAAAAGATTCATAGGTTGAATTACTTCCAGACAAAGCCCCCATATTTCCATTCTTACCTAATTCTTATCTGAGCTATTTGAACTACTCATATTTGAGAAATTTTCTGGAAACATCCAGGTATGGGCCATGATGTGTGAGTCACCAGGCTTCCTGCTCAGTCATAAACCATCTCCTGACAGCAGCCTTTGTCACACTGTTTGGGATATTTATGATCTCATTTGGAACCTATAATGTAAAGACATTGGTTTCTTCCCTCCATGAATACTGTTTTTTGAGTTTTTCATTGTCCCAATGTTGATTAAATGTCACTAATAAAAATAAAACCCAACACTTAAAAAATATTTGATCATGATGCAGAGAGTCTGAGCCATGAGAGCAAGCTCAGAAGTCTGGAACTGTTGTTAAGGCATACCTCCTGGTCTTCCAGGCTGTGTTACTGTTTTGTTTCTCATTTTATCTGCTTTGGGGCTTGAAAATTTGCCCTTGCAGTGTAGCTCTGCTCGCTTATCAGACAACACCAGTGCTGTAGTTTGCATGTCACCTGCTGTTTTCAATCCATCACTAATTTAAACTAGCAGTCACATACTTTTAATAGGCTGCCACAGTCAAGATGTTGCTCCTTCCTGGAGCAGTTGCAGGGCCTTGTGAATTAAAGAGAGAGACTTTTTAGAGGAGGATTTTGGACTCTGGACCTCATGTCAGTAATCCAGAGTTGATAGTCCTCAGGTAAAGAAAGAATTTTACTTATTTATTTTGTCTGAGACTATTACATATGGGATGATTTATTAAGCTGTGAGTAAATAAAAGTACCTAGTAGGTCATGAAAGCCATAGCTGCCTCTTGTCACTTTTATCCTACAGTACCAGGCTACTGTCCTTCTCTTTGCAGCCTGCACAGAGGGGAGGGCAACAGAGGGAACAGTGAGCTGCCAGGTGCTCTCCTGGGGGAAAAATGAACCCACTGTCATGACAGTCAGGGATAAGAGGATTCCCATAGGCCATACTAATGCAGGGGCTGTGATTCAAGACTAATGCCCTCAGTTAACATGCCGTGACAGAAAACAGATTTACCTTATGGTGTATGTTACAGTCTCCCACAGGGGGAAGCATGTTGTCCTCCAAACATGGGAAAATAGAGAACAAAAATCAAATTCTAGAGAGAAAATGCCACTTTTGTGGCACTTTACAGCAGCTTCTGCAAAAGGCAGGAGAGGGAATTGCATCCACTCCTTAGCTGCCACCCTGACTGATGCCACAGAAGTTCAGCAGTGACAAGTATGCCATTATATTTGTCCTGGAGGTCTGCAATGTCATGTGCTTGTGATCTGTCTTCAGCTGCTAGACTCAGACAAGTTGAATTGTCCAGCACTGCAGCAGCAGAGAAGCCCAGCTGTGCCAGGGCCATAAACAGGACAGTGTTTTCTGTTTAGTGCCCACCAGAAGGGAATTCATGTTATTTACTAATATTGCTCCATCTGTCAGGACTTCACTTGCCAGTTCATGAGCACCACCTTGTGCGTTCCAGTAGAGATGGGTGTCACACAGATGATGGGGGTGAAGAACACTCCTCCTAGTTAAGCCCATCCTAAAAATTCTATAATTTTTTAATACATTTCTATTTGGAAATGTGAGTAGTAGGGGCATCACATTGTGGGCATACAGGGGCACAGGTGCTCCATGAAGTGCCTGACAAGGTGGTTCAACCAGGTGGTGTATGGAGGATGCTTTGGTTGATGCTGTGAATGCTCCTGATGTTTTCCATGTGGTGCTGGCAGCCAGGGGAACTCAGGCAAGCTGGGAATATAAATCATAGATCAAAACAGCATGGATGCTTAGTCCCCAAAACTGCTGCCTGAGGTGCAGTAGGTGTAGACAAAGGATAGGACAGTGTGGACACAGTAGGCAGCAGATGTCCCCAGAGGGCATTGCACACTGCTTTCAACTTGCACTTGGGCTTTCTGCTGTGGGAGCACAATATATATTCCAAAGCCAAAGATATGTCACAGAAAGGTCCTAGTTCCTCCCCCCCTCACCCCACTTTTAAGCCATGGTGACCTCAGAGAGCACGAGACTGTGTTTTTATTTTTTTTAAATCTATGTGAAAGGAGTCTTGTTTGCCTGCTGGCCCTTGTACACCAAGGCACTGTTGTGTTACTTAAAATTGTAAATTATGTCTGTTTAAGAAAATGTCAGTGTTTTTTAAAACAGAATAACAGGACTGGAAAAGACTTGGCTGTGCTGTTTGTTACACGAGTTACAGGCAGGCAGAATGATGCATTCACCATTATGAGCAGATTCAAGGAGACTAATGACTGCTGTACAATATAGCTTCAGTTCTTTCAAGTAACATGATAGTAGTTTCTTTGCTTGCCAGCAAGATTATCTGAGCAATGTTAATGCTCGTGTGCTGACGTATAGGAGAACCATCAATATGGGGCTGTGCCTACCAACAATAACTCCCTGCCCCCACTTGCTAATTGAAATGACCTTTCTATCAAAAAAAAAAAAAAAAAAGAAAAAAAAAGAGGACTGTAAGATAAATACAGCTTTGATGGTGGGATTTGATTTCGCTGGAACCTATCATTGTGCAGATGGGTATTGTATATTCCTCAGGAGTTCTGTAAAACAGTTACTCAGCTTTTGGATAGAAATAAGTTATATTGAGTATTTTTTGTTGACAGCCTCTGAAAACATGCTAGGAGTATCTCTCCTACTATATCATACTGGTAAATGCTTGAAAATCATGCTGCTTCTAACATGGATACTCACTGCAAATCCCAGATCCTTTGAGAGAGTGAATTAAGAGGAGAAAAAAAAAAATTCTGCCTCAATATTGACACCTGTCCTCAGTGAAATTTCTCTTCTCCCATCCCAAACGGAGACTTACTGTTCCGCAAAATAGAAAAAGGAAAAAAGAAAAAGCAATTGCATCTTTGCTGTCAGTGTCTATTTTATGTGGAACAATATACAAACACAAGGGAACTTATAGCAAGAACTGCTGTGCTTTGCAGGTTTTCATCAGGAAATGCCATGAGAAAATGACCTAAACATGTAGACTGTTTCCTTCTAGTTGCACAAGACTCTGGCTTGACTTTGATTCACCTTAGATATCCAGAAGAAATTAGAAGAGATGCACTGCCTTTGTAGAGGCTGCTTTGTATATTTTTGTTTGTCGACTTGTTTTGAAATACTGCTCACTTCTTCTAATCCCTTCCCCAGCAGAGGTGCTGCCTGTCCAGCGTTTTTTCACCAAACATTGAGGTTAGGCTCTTCTCTTCAGTGGTGTCATTTTGGGAGCCCACAAGTGAAGCTTCAGCCACAAGAAGATGAAAAAGATTATATTGACATATGTTTTCTTACTAAATAAGGAGAAAAAGCCAACAGAGGGCTGCAAATTGGATTTGTCTATGTGGGCGTACCATTCTTGACATGAAACATGTTTACCAGACTTTTTCTCATGAGAATCACACTTTTCCTCATCAGACATCCAGGTTTCTCGTCAAAGTAACTGGGAAAATATGGTATTTAAGCCACTATTATGGTGACTCAGAGCTCTGGCCCCTCAAAGGTAACAAGTCTGAATTCTGATTGCCCTTTTGCTTTTCACACTTGGTCACAGAGATTTGCTTGAGCCACCAAGGACTAAATTTTTGGGTTTTCTTTCTGTAGGTACATTTTTTGAAAATTTAAGGTTTTCAGAAGAGATGAGAGGTCTAATACAAGGCATGTAAAAGCCAAAAGGGGTCTGATTTTTGTAGAGTGATTAGTAATTTTTCTTCAATTTCAGACCAGCTTTGAAGCCAGAGATTCAGACTAAGTGTCCCTAACTACAGCTAAAAACTGATCATGCATTTATATTACACTGACATTAATGGCTACAGTGATATGATACATATTTCCTAAATGTACTTTCAAGCCAGAACAAATTCATCTCTGTATCTGAGTTGTCAACTTCTAGTTCACAGGTGAATGGGAGGATCTATGTTTTTCCTTCAATGTATGACAGGTTTATAGAAGTCCCTGGAAGTGTGGATGTGGGCTATATTGCAAAAGAGAGTTTTCTTTCTCTGGCTAGCAGCCACCATCTAATTTTAGCTGCAATCTTCAAAAGCTGTGGAATGGGCACTGCCTCTTCCCCAAAATGTGATTTCCCTGGCCTTGACACAGTCTGGACTAAGTTTCTATTCACTGCTAAATTTGCTTGCGTGCAGCTAAAGCCTGATAATCTTGGGTCTCAACTAAGCCAAAGCTCTTTAACTTGTTTTATTCTGCTTGGCCATATTAAAAAACCAAAGCGAAACAAAATAAAACCCCATATTAAACCAAACGAACAAAAAAACCAAATCCCAACAAACCGACCCAAAGCAACAAGGCAGCTTACTACACCTTACTATTTAAGCAGAATTGGGTTAAGTCAGTAAGAGTCCAGATGCTGAGGAAAAAGCTGTTAATATTTCAAGAGAAGATAGTACTCATGGATCCGTACTGAACCAAAATTTAAGCATGGAGCTCATGATGAAAAAAGGAAAAATAAGATGCTATTTTATCTTTATTCACATTTTGGGGGATCTAGTTTGAGACACAATTACATCTATTTTTAAAATTTACTTTCCTGTACTTTTTGGGTGTATGCTAAGTGTGTGTGATGTGTAAGGTGCTCATATTAGTAACATCACACTGCTAAAGAGCTGCTACCTTCCCTCCCAGACAGGAGTGTACTGACAAGGGGAACAAAGTCCTGATACTACTCCACTATTCCACTGTGTCTAAATATCACCCTCCCTTCCACACATGTATGTGTGTGTGTATATATATATATATACACACATATATATACACACACATATAGTTTTCAGTAGGATTCATGGCAGATTAAAGGTTATATTTATTTTGTGAGCAAATTTATACTACTTCTTATGTACAAACAAATTTTCTTAGACTCGTGTTTGTAATACTCTAAATAAAACTGAAGAATATAACTGAGACTGTGGATTTATATTTAGAATTATTTTTAGACATAGCTGCATTTTTTCCCATCTTACTTGCTTTTTCAACTTGCAGCTCTTCAAACAGTGCTGAACAAACCAGTCTATAAAAGCCAAAACATATTTCTCAGAATGGGAGTGTTTCCTGAAATGTGCAAAAAAGAAAAAAAAAAAGAAAAAAGAAAGAGAAAAAAAAAGGAAAAGAGTTGTGCCTTCCTGTAAGCATGGCCTTTCTTCCCTCCATTTTGATTCTGCTTCCATTTCTCACTCAGATCAAGTGGGGCATTCAGGTCTTTCCTTTTAAATGCAGGAAACAAATGGTTCATATTCCTGCAGCTGTCTTTTAGACCTTCATCTGTGCTCTGACCTTGCTTTCTTGCTTCTGTTATAGGCATCAGTCATTGTTTAACAGAATGAGAAAGTTCCATAGTTAATTATTCTGCTGTCCAGTCCCCCTTTAAGTCTGTCTTCTAATAACAAAACATAGGATCAGACATCCATGTGAATGCTAACATCATTCCTCAGCTAAAATACCATGCTTTTTCTGGCTGAGGGTAGGATTTCCAAGGAAGCCTAAGAGGGTTAGGTGGCTGAGTCTCATTGAGATTCAACAGCCAGCTCACTTAAAAAAAACAAATACAATTTAAAAAATCACATTTTAAACCTCAAATCATGTGAAAATCTTCTGCTTTCAGGAAAAAAATGTCCTTTAAAGACTAAGTCTGATTTGAGTTCTTGACTAAACTCATGGACCACTGGGGCCCTATTCAAAGTGTTATACTGCATATAGACAGAGCAAGACTGCGAAAAGCTAATAAAAGGAATAAATAGGACACAAGGGCTGGAGAAAAGGTTCATACTTGTTTTTCTAACCACTGCATTTAAAACAATGAAAGTCTGTTTCTTTTCTCTTCACCTCCACTAATGACTCTCCTTCAAATAGCTCATGGCAGCTTTTAGAAAGGTTTCATAGGAAAAAGAGAACTTGTATGGCAACCACTGGAGCAAAAGCAGCTTTCCCCACTCTGCCTGCCTGATATCTGCTAGGTATCCCTATAAGGAAATCAGAGGGAACACTTGTGTCAGTCAAAACTTTTGAAAAACGGAGTTCAGATAAGTGAATATCAATTGATTGAAGTCAGGTGATCAGATGCTCACAGTGCTCACATGTGTTTGTGGTTTGCTTTTATTTTTCAAGATGCATTGGCCTCAGCTCTCAGGGTAGAAAGTACATAAAGAATTTTAATTGTCACTCCTTCTCAAAAATCACATTCTTGAGCAAACCTGGCTTTCTGGAGAGATTAATTTAATGTATAGACATAAAAACAAAACATGGGTTTCCAAAGTTCATCTTTGGAATTTGCTTGGCCAGCAGATTTCAAAATTTTCATTCTTTCCATGTCAGCATCCCACTGCTACCCCAGCAATCCCACCACAGCTGAAGAAAACTAAGAGTAAAAAACATGCATTAGGCCAAAAAGTGATATTTACCCACTTGACTGAATAGGAGGTAATGTAAAATCACCATGTCTGGTGAGAGTTTGGGAGAGGGATAAGAGTTTAAGCAGGAGATGTGCTGTTCTTTAGTGACATGGGGGGAACTGCAGGGGATGAGGGGCAGAAAAGCTGGCTCCTTCTCATTTCCCTTGACATAACTCTGGATCCCAGAGGCTGGGAACTGGGACTGAGGTCACTCCTGAAGGTGGTGAGTCAGCAGCACACAGGGCTGGAAATGGAGGAACTGCACTTGTGCTCCTGGTCCTCTGGAAGACACCTTGCTGGACTCAGGAGCATTTAAAGCAACTTTCTCCTCCTCTCATCCTGATAGTCATACTTCCTCTGATCAGTGGAAGCCTTGCCTACATGCCTGTCTAGTCTATTTTCATAATGGTCTGAACTAACAATATTTTTGTATCATGAGCTGTTCTAAAAAGGAAACACGTGGGCACTGGCATAGCGCCTAATACTGTACATTTTAAGAATAATGTCAGCTAACAGCAGCAGGGGAATACTGTGAGCCTTGAGAAGGTGGAAAAAAATCCTGCTCGGAAACAAATTTTGCTGATTTGGTTTACTAGAAATCTCTCAAAAAGCTGAGCTGGTGAAAGAGGCGTTTTACCAACTCTTGCATCTGAGTAAGCAGTAGCAGCAGCAGCTAACTTCTGCTTGTCCCTTTCTGGAGCATTGACAGCTATGTGCAAGACAAGATTTGTGAAGCCCTCAGTGTGCTTTGGAGAAATGCAATCACCCCAGACTAAGAACATGAAAAAGCATTTGTCAGCAGTGCCATTTCACTGGGCCTCAGCTCCAACACCATTGTGTGGAGTAGAGAGAGGAGAAAGGGAGAGAAGTGAGAGGGGGGACAGGGAAAGGCCATCCAGCAATGGAAATAGGAGAGTGTCACAGAATCATGTTCTTCCATCTGCCCATCCAGCTTGACCTGGAGTCACACACCTGGTATGGATCATGGAGGAGTCAGTGTTCCTGAACCTAACTGAGCACGTGTTTCACTTTAAAGCTGCTCCCAGTTGGCAGTTGGGATTTTTATGAAGGGATTATGAGCAGTTGTTCCACAGAAAGAGAGAAAACACTGTGCAGAGGCACAGGGGCTGCCCTTGATGTAATCATTACCCTGCTGGCCCACCACATCCTCCGGTGTAAGGTGCAGAGGCAGATGTGCACAACACTGACCTCTGTCCTGCCACCGGCACCTGACACAGCGCTGGCATAAGCCTGAGCCTTATCCTTTCTTCAGGGTTGGCAATGAATCCTAGGCCCCTCAGAACCTCTTTTCCAACTGGCATTTCCCCCTCTTGGCTCGTTTCCCAATGGCTCTGTGTCAGCCCCTTGCTCCACCCATCTGTGTGCACAGCTGAGAAACAGCTGCAGAGGTGGAAACACTGCAGCCAGATGCTGCTGACAGAGCAAGGAGAGGAAAACGAGAGCTGCTGAGCATCTGCCAAGACAGAAGCAACTCAGAGAATCTTTATCGAAACGCCACAGTGAGAACTATGTGAAAAAATGTCATTTAAACCTTTTAGGAATGAACCATGTTACCACGAGTGTGTGACATTTTTGAGAATCTGTTCTCTATAATTTCTTCTTTCATCTGGAATAATCTTTTCATTCATACCCATGCAAATACATTTTGGGGCAAATTTGCAGATTCTGGAGAACTCGCTGGTCTTTAGCTACATCTGAATCTTGGAATGTTGGCCCCAGCTCCTCCTCCCTGGGACAGGAATCTGGAAAACATGAGGCCATCTTTCCAGACCCAGAGTTTTTGGCAGCTCTGTGGTCATGGAGTGATCCCACTGGGCTGCCTCACTCCTGTTAACTAGGCAATGTGAGCAAATAGGAGTTTGAGTTCACGGCGACAACTTACACAACTGCATTAGCCTCAGGTGGGGATCTGTCGTTTATTGCAATCAGGAAAGCAAGAACAGAGAACTGTCATCCTTCCTTTTAGCATGTCATTAACATGGGACTTTTTATGTCCAGATAGACTGGTGAGTCAGACGAATGTAAGTAAAAAAGGTCATAGTGTATGGGAGTAGGAACTAGCGCATGTGAGGTTTACACTCAGCTTTGTCACTCACTGGGCCTATAAGGCCACTTCATGAGGACAGAGTGTTGTCAAAGCAAAGGCAATTTTTGAATTATAGAATATGTGATAATGCTACAAATGAGCTCAGCTGAGACACTTTAGAATTTAAATTAATAGAAATCAATATTAACAGGAGGACCAGGAAACAAGATGAGGAAGAGACAGCCTGGAGACCCTGTTTGGGTTTTTTGAGCGAATTCTTAGTGTATCTATTTGTTTTGGAAAAATTATAGCTTGTCTTTACTCACTTCTAGTTGCTGCTGTCACTGTTTCTATAGTTAATTTTGTTTCCTGAGGGTTCTAAGACTGTATGTATAAAACAGTATTTTCAATCATACAGAGATACACAGACACACATCTGTATTTCCTGAATTTGACTAGGATATGACATATATTGTTGTGCTGTATTTATTTGGTCTTGGATGCTATAATTCCTAGGACAAAGTGTGTTGATAGAGCTCTTCTTCCAGCCTGGTAAACACAAGGTGATGGTTTGAGGAGAGGCAAGCTCCAGCATCAAACTTGCTGTCCTGGTTGCAGAGGCAGGCTCAGCATTCCGCAGGAAGGCTGGGAAACCATTGGCAGTTTCTTGGCTTCTGTTGGTTTTACACCTCAGTCCTCCAGGATGCTGCACACTTCTTCACAATAGATTTATAGATTCAAAGGCTCATAGAATGGTTTGTGTTGGAAGGGACCTTAAAGATCATCTAGTTCCAACCCACCCGCCATAGGCAGGGACAACTCCCACTAGACCAGGTTGCTCAGAGCCCCATCCAATCTGGCCTTGAGCCCTTAGAACAGAAAGAGCTTTGAGATCCAGCATACCTCATTTGTTTGGCTGGATAAACATACAACAGCTTTTCAAAAAATGAAGATAAAACACTTGTGATTCAGAGTTAAATGCCTGTTCAGAACAGAGAGTTTTTTGGTTTTTTTTTGCTACCATTATTTGCATTTTAGGTGACACCATCCGATAACTAAATTTATCTGGTTAGACATTTACAAATATCTTGTGCTAGCTGTTGTACAAATGCATAAAAGATAGCTCCTGCTCCAAATAGCTTACATAAATTTCACACCTCTAGCTCATTCAACAAACTTTCTCAAATCTTTCTGAAGAAAAATACTGTTGCTGGTATAGGATCAATAATTTTCTAGCACCTGATGCTCAGTATGGAAGATATGTATTTTTAAAAGGTAGGGAACATAACACATTTTCTTCCTTTTCCTAATTTTTTTCTCGTCTTTGTAGTTTTTAAAATTTGTTTCTGATAGTCTGTTTCCATTAAGCTTATATCCTCTTCTCCATGACCATTTATTTCTACATTTTCTTTTATTCTCTGAGCAAAGACATAGTATTTATGACAGGTGTAAAATGAGGTGCAAACTGTCAACATATGAAACACTTCACTCACAGAAGTGAAAACTAAATCTTCTCACCATTCAAGAAGACTCCAACTTCTTCTTTTGTTCAAAAGCAGATATGTGTCCCAGGATGCAGGATTCATAGCTCTGCCTTGTCAGTTTTGTCTGGTGGTTTTGGAAAGGAGATAGTTTCTGTTCTAATTAGCCAATGAGCCTGGAGCGGAGGCAACAAAAAATGTGGTCTTACTGGCAGTATTTTCACCTTGCTTCACTTCAACCTCTTGTTTTCTGGATTTGGCTTCTCAGTTGATGGCTACCAGCTGTGTAGGACTTCCTGCACCTTTCTGTTGCTTCTGCAGGGAAGTCTGGTGAGGATAGTATGTGAGAAGCAATCTGTAGGAGTCCCTTAAGTTAGTAGCCCCCATGAAAAAGCTATCTAGACTGAAATTAAAAAATTGCCCTGAGAAAGAGTAAGACTGCATAGTACAATATTTTTATAGCCTTACTGAAGAGACAATTCAGATTCTTGTTTAGATTCTCATCCAAGGAAAGAACACCAAACTCTGTTTAGACTAGATTAAACAGAACAGAATATTTCATTAAAAAGTGGTATTTTAAGTATGCAGTATTTTTATCTCCAAGTATCTCCATATATAAAGAATGGTAATTACCCTGGTAATTAAAGCCAACTAATTTTTGGGAGGAGGGAAAGTCCCTCTTTCACATTCACCTCCCCTTGCACTGTCCTTCCATCCAAAACCACAACAGAAGGTAAGATTTGTATGGTTTTATATTCTTTTGTGGTGCTAATGAAGCTTTACGTTATTATAATGGTATGTATCCTCATGCATAACACAGAAATACTTACAAATGTTACATAAATATATAGATAATTTATACATATTATACAAATAGTTGGTATCCAGGCTCAAAACCTAGAGAAGACTTTGAAGATAATAAGAGCAAGGCTATGTCTGCACAAGGCTTTTTACTTTACGCAAAAGCAAAGGTAAAAGAAAAAAGAGACATGCAAAAATCAGAATCAAGTGAGAATGAAACAAGTTTAAAGTATTCCATAAATTTAGACATGAAGCACTCAAGGGAAGAGATTTTTCTCCTGAACAGCTCTGCAAAATACCACTTGACACCCCACCTCCCTTTCAAAATTACATCAATGAATTAACTTAGCCTAAAGCAAGACATGTTAAATCGAATACTTCAATATTTAGGATTTTACAGAAAAATGGTGAACCTTCCACACATTTGCCTGCCAGCATTCAGTTCAGCTCCTGGATTGATGGATGAGTACACTCAGGATTCAGGGAGTCAGATAGGAGGGGAATTTTTGAGACTAGTGTTGTTCGCAAAAGGCACTGTCAAGCTATACCTGTTGAAAAGTACTGATGGATTTGAAAACACAAATAAAGACAGCAAGCTGGGAAACTCAAAAGAAGACATGTTTCTATTAAGTTTTACATCCTTAAATTGAAATGGTTTGCTTTCCAGCTGGTGATCCACAGCACTTATAGATCTGATTGTCTTCATCCCTCCCTTCCCTCACAGCAAGTTTTTCCTTCTCAGACTAACCAATTTTTATAGCTTAAAGGTGAATACACATCTACCGCTTATCTACCCACTTACGGTTGTCACCATTAAGAGCTTGCAGTGTTTTTGTTCTTGAGTCTCTGGTGACAGTAGGTTAAGAATTTATAGTAAATGCTGACTTTGTAGTACCAGCCAATAAATGCATCCATCACAGCATGAAAGACTTGACCTTCTGAATAACTCAACCAGTATATGCCAGACCCATCTAACTGATATAAAAATCATGAATAATAACAATGTATGATTTTTTTGTTATTCTCAATGAAATTTCTAACCACTACCTGTTGACACTATCATTTGACTTGAAGCCTGAAAGAAAGGTTGGCAAAGGCTGCAGTGTTAGTTTTACTGTTTGAAGTGTTTCAAGTAGGTGATGTCTCCAAAACCAGATATCAAATCATACTCTTTAAAACCAGTTGAAACTAATTGCACTTGAGCTATGCAGGAAATTTGTGAACAATTGCTGTTTAATGAAAGAGAACATCTAGTGATTTCTTGTTGCAGTCGCCCTGGCGCACTTGGACGCCCCTGACCCGTGGGCAGACGGTGACCCAGGGACAGAATCATGGGAGTGAGAAGAGACTCTCCCAAGCTGCCTTACTCCCAGAGCCATGATTTCATCCAGACGGCTGCTGATTGGTTCCACTCTTCTCCCCTCCATTGTTCCATTTATGGTTGCATTCCAGATTGTTCTCCTTTGTCTGTACCACTGTTGCTTCCTGATTTGTTGCTTGAAAAGGTTACCCCTCCTTCCCCCATACCTGATTGTATGAGACTGATGCCATTCCCTAATCCCACTACCCTCACTGGTCCCTCGAGTTCCTCCTCCCCTTTTCCTTCTCCCTTAAAACCTGACGCCTGAAGAGATTCGGGGCCATTTGGTTGTTGTTTCCAGTTTCCCTTCATCCCGTCATTCTTCCCCTTGCTTCCCAATAAACTCTTTGAAACACTGACCAAACGGACTGCATTTCTTGTTGTGACGCGGACCGGTCTTCAAGCGCTCCGTCCAGCTCAGGAGCTCCGCCTGTCTTGCACTGCCTATCCGGCAGTGGTCCCCTGCCTCTCCAGACTCAGCCCACTGAGGGCAGAGGCTCGCAACAATTTCTGACCCCTAGTGCTCAGTCTTTTCACTTGAAGAGCCCTGTTGAAGCAGAGAGAATTGCACATCACTTTTAAGTGCAGAAGTAGGAAATTACAATATATTAGTATATCAGGGCTTTATGTTCCCGTAAGCTTAGAAATATGTTCAGCCCATCCCAAACAAAGGGTTCATTGGCTTTGTTTCTGTTTTGATACCTGATTGTTTCAAAGGACAATGTTTATTCCTCCTTGAGAGCTTTATTGGAGTCAACTATATCTCATCTCTTCCTTTTTCCCTTGCACAACACTGTATATGCACAACACATGCTTTTAAGACCATTCTGCAGTTAGAAATATTCAAATAGAAACTGATGTTACATATATGATTTTTACTGCAGGAGATGTTTTCCAGAAAAAGGAGGAAAAAAGTGCAAACTCTCTGGCAGTCTTCACACAGCTCACATTTGTAGACTAACAGCAATCTTCAGATCTCAACAATGCAGACCTAAACCTCTGGTTCTTATTTGCATAACAGACATTGAAGAGGAAAAAGGCTAGGGTAGAACAAAAAAAAACAACCAAAAAACAACCAGGGAATGAAAAGTATCTATCTCAGAATGATGGGATAAAATGCAAGAACCTCACTCTTATTTAATAATAAGTTTATAGAGAAAATATTTCACTTGCTTTTGTCATACTACCAAGAAGAATGTGTTATTCATCAGAAGCCATTTTCAAACAACTAGGTTGGCATTGAATATGTGTCTGCAATGTCACAGGACTAGGACTTTAAGACCAGGACCATCTAGGAATCCAGAGGAGGTTTTCTAATCCAACCATTTCAAATCAGAACATGGTAAGCTCAAGACTGCTTCTTCCTCTTTTCTACCTTTTTTTTTTTTGCCTTGCCACCAACTTTTTCTTTCTCTGTCCTGAATCAAAAGTGCTATTCAGCCTGCAGCCATATGTGAGCAATCACAGCTTGACACAGGGTACTAATAACACCTACTCCAGCCATCTACTCTTAAATTGGAGCGTTGCCATTGATGTGTGCTAGTGATTGCTCTGGCTTATGTAAGCTGCACTCGGGAAGCAGTGGGCACAGCGGGAGAAGGAGCAGGAGCCCTGTGCTCCCAGCCAGCAGCAGCGCCAGGCCCCAGCAAATGGAGCATGGCCATCTGAAAATGGAGCAGGGTCAGAGGTCACCCCTCAGCCTCATTTCGTAAGTGGCCCTAATGTGCTCTATAAGTATAGACCAGCAAAGAGACTCTGAGTCAGGCCTCAGATTAACATTTGTTTTCATTTTTCAGTGGCTTCAGAACACACAGGGGTCATTGAACTGTTCATGCTGGTGCTATTTTGCATTTATGGTCTGGAGGAAAATAAAGTCCTAACCTCTGACCTTTCATTAGAGTAGAGCACACAGGAGGTTAGAGGTGAAAGAGTTAAAAAAAGGGGGGGAAAAGTGTTATTCTCCCTCAGAAAATAAGTGGCTCCTATTCATGCTGCAGGTCTGGCTTGTCATTAGCACAATACAGTATTTGCCAATAGGTAAAGTTATAATGTGCTGTGGTACAGTGAAGTGCCACAGAAGATTAATTTTCCTCAAGCATAGCTGCAATAGCCCCTTTCTCTGAAATTAATACTCATTGAGAAGAACAGCAGCATGGCCTGTCAGGATGAGGGTCTGTGCTAAGGAGGGTCTCAAGTCCAAGACATTTAAGCTGTTAGTTTTGATACTCCAGTATCTCTCAATATTTCATTCTGAAATTATTTTCACTTTATTTATGTTAACCACTTCCCAAGATTTTTTCTTTTTCTATCTTTTTTTTCCTCCAAGAAAAATATGTTGTTTTTACAACTCAGATGCATGTACTTCCTCTGAGAAAACATGACTTTTTCCTGGTTTTCACCCAGCATTATTAAAATAAATACCATCCATAAAGTTCAGTTGATGTTCTGTGAAGTTCACTGCCACATACTGGAATGAGAGAGTGGGCTTGTGCATCCTTCTGCAAGCCAGCAGACAGACAGAATCAGTTTCAGAACACTTCATATGCACTACCCATACCGCCTAAGTATTTCAACAAAAGGCCTGATTTTCCACTGCTTTTCCCAGTCTAGTAATTGGTAGAGATGTAAGCTGTCGATAAACTACAGCTCCTGGCTCAAGCCTAATGATATACTTGCTCTTTCCATGGTTTAAACGGATGCACACTGTGCCAAGCAGCGTGAAGGATGGAACAGACTGGCAGGCCAATGAAACAGCTGTGCATCTTAGACCTCTCCTACGAACCAACAGGAAAACTAAACTCACATCCCAAAAATATTTCAGTGCCTGAGGCTGGCAAGGCTAGCCCTGGAAAGGACTCTACTTCTAAAACTTCCCCTGGGGCTCGCCAGCTCCCTGCTCCTCCCCTCCCCAGTGAGAGCCTTCTGGGCCAGAAAAAGCAAATTCACTCTCCTCTGTACCTGGTTGTAGTTAGACATTTAGGCTCAACTCCAAGGAGACCAGGGCAGATATCCAGGGAAATTTAAACCTGGAGCATGCTGCTAGAAATCTTTTGCCAAAATGAATCTTGCCTAAAACGCGTCAGGATGCCATTCCTGATGGCTCCTGTAATATTTCAGAGTTGTTCCATGAAGAGCAGGAGTGTGTTTGTGAGGTTGGATTGATTTAGTGGGAGTTCAAGACCCCTATGAATTAGGCAGAAAAACACACCTAAGTTGTGTTTGACAAAAGGATATTTGGCTAGATGCAGAGCTGTAATTTGCTGCCAAGCTCTTTAGAGGTACAGAGACCTGTGCATGTTTCCCTGGACTCGGCTGTACCTCCCTTCTCCTGATGCAGTTATACTGAGTAATCAATAAGTCTCACCCTTGGTATGTATTTTAAAGCATCCAGTCAGTGCAGTTTAAAGACATAGTGTATTTTTTGTATAACTTTTCTACTGTTACACTTAGGATATTCCAATATTGAAATTTAAATTTTTCAGTTAAATATGTACATTGTGTTTTTTAATTATATCATATTGTTTCCTTCCCTCTTGTGGTGGACAAAGTAATAAGCCAATAGAGAAGAAATTCTGAAATCCATATCTGGGTGTAACACGAAAATTTCATTCTGCTGTAGTCACACTGCTATATTGTGCAATAAGGAACACAAGCAAGCTAGTGCGATTTATGTACTTACTCCTACTGAGAACTGTGAATTATAAGCTCAGAAATTAAATTCCCTGTTGGAATTGATAATGTCTGCAGTTGGGTTACAGCACAGCTCAAATTTGCTGAGGGTGAGTGAGGTAGGAAGAAATTTTTCTATGGATTTTCTGGGGAACTTGAACGTGTAAGGATTTGTATGAAATAATCATGAAAGATTTGTAGAAACCCTCACCAAGAAATTAGCTTTGTATTAGTAAAAATATTTGAAATGAAGTTTCCTCTCCCAGCCATTTCCTGAGCTGTAATGGAAAACAGAGGAGACCTGGTGAAGGCTGAGATGTGCTTGCATAGTTATTTTGAGCAGATAATCCCCAGCACAATTCCAGTACCTAAGCAAATAATGGTGAAAATTGTGAGTATTGTAGTCATGTGCCAATTGTAAAATTGTGTCTGCACTGAGGAGTTATTCTTAGCCTTTATCCTGAGTTACCTGAGAGTGTAACTGAGATCCTGCTCAGCTCAGTTTGTGACTTTGTGTGGCTTTCCAGAGTGAGTTTCTGAGGCTGCATGAGCACTGGCAAAGTTTGACTAACTGTTGTCAGATCTTTCTAAGTGCTCTGGAGCCACAGACCTCTAGTAATGAGGACGTATGAGAAGCTGATATTCATGAAAAATGTGTGGTGCAAAGTGAAAGGCAAACTGTGCAAGACGGTAAGGAGAGACACTGTATAACTTTGCCTCTGGAGCAAGAAATGTGAGGGGAAGCTACAGATAAATGCCTCTGCAATGAGCACTGCCCCTGGCTAATTCCTACCCTCCATACATTTATTCTGTGTCAGCTTTTCCTTCCCGCTTTCAGCTTGTGGTTATCACCTAGATGAACCTAAGAAGCAACACAATTGTTACACTATATAAAATTATGTGGAAATGGTGTAAAATAGCATGAACACAATTTTTTCCAAGGTCTGACCTCACTATTAAAACATGAGACATAATCTTAATTGAGTTTCCAAAAGCATTTTCTTGAAGTCAGCTGGGTCCTTAGAGAGAGTAATGTTAGGAAAGGCTTTTCTTCATCACACCTGGTAGTGAACTGTAATTAGCTTTCTCGTTAATTACAGAGGGCAAATAGGCACCTAACAAATTTGGATCTGTGGCTGAAAGAAGATGGATGTGGGATCATATCCTGGGCTAAAGAACCTTTCTCTGGTGCTTTGAGACATCATATTTACTGTGAGAACACAGACAGCTATCACAGGTCAACCTGAGCTGTGCAAATGTGGCTGTAAGAAAGGCAGAACATCTACATCCCTTTTGAAAGAAATGTCAGAGTGTTTTATTTTTCCTTAGAGGAAAGAAACACCCAGAAATTAGTAGCAAATTTAAAATATTTGTCTTTATGAAAATGAAGCTTCATTTATTTAAGAACAAAAATGTCTGCTGATTTAGCTGGTTCAATATAACGAGTAATTTAGGAAGTATTAAACATAAAATAAATGTATATAGGTACTGTGCTTTTGAATAATAGTGGTTGTACAAAATACTGAAGATAGTGCTTGGTTACACACCTGAGTGTATTTTCTACCTGTTGACATATCTTTATGATAAGAAGTAAAAATTAAATCTTGAAAAGAGAAAGCAATACTTGTGGTGACTGCTACACGAAAAGAGAACTTGGGGCTTTCAAAGTGAGTTTGCTGCTCTATAAAACAGATAAGAAAAGCTCATTTCCAGAACCAAAGATGAAGAATTTCCAGAAGCAAAGATGAAGATGAACATGGGCATCCTTTCTCAGGAGAGGATTTCTGTCTGCCTGAGACCAGATGCTGCCTCTGGTTGGCTGGCTCCAGCAACCTTTTGACAAGCTCTGGACTAATTTTAAAACCGTAACATATTTTATCCCTTTTCTCTGAATGGTAAGGAACCATTAGACTGTTAGTTACAGAAAGATGCTTGTGAGCTTCAGAATTAAACTGAGTCAGGTCATCCACACTTGCACAGGCTGTCAACCTCACAGAGAGTTTCCAGGAATAAACCATTCCTCAAATCTGATCATGATCTCATGTCTGTACCAGCTGGAAACTTAGACTCAAGTTTCTGTTTTATAAAATGCATTTTACAATATGTCTGCCATATTTTATTCTACCTTACTGGCCCAGACCTTTGCCCCAGTCCTATCCCCAGCCCTAACTTCACTGGAGATGTGAAAATTTTGGAAATGTTGCAAGTTTGGAAAGCAAATATTTTCATTGGAAAGTATGGAGAGTGAGGGGATGGAAGGAGATGTTCAGAAAAAAATATCCATTTAGGGAAAAATTCCAGTATCATTGTAAACATTACTTTAAACATTTTTTCACTGTTCATTCTGAGACAGAGTATTTCACATGAAAGACTCCCTTTTTTTTTCTCCTCCAACTTTTCCCTACCAGAAGCAAGGGAAAAAAACCTTCCAACACTTTTTCTTCATGCATTTCCAGGATTTTTTTCCCCAGGCCCTGAAGTTTCTAAACATGTGTTAGGCCCTGAACTTGAAAACATGTAGGTTGTATGACATGTGAAAGTCTGAGTCACTTGAGGGAGTGGTTGTATCCACAATGTGCTAAGTCTGCGGGAATAAAAGCCTTCCTTCCTGTGTAAATGTGGGAAGAGCTTACCCAGGCAGTTCCAGACCTGGAAAAAGTCTGGTGTGACCAAAAGCCTTCCTGGATTCCCCCACCCAATTCTTTCAGTTTTTCTCTTGGTAGATGCTGCTCCATCCTCCCTACTTTCTTGCATTTATGCTTAGACCATTTCAGATACAAGATCTGAGCAAGGCTTTGCATGTGTGATAGAGAGTTATTTATCCTGGGGCATTTGGCTTGCTGTTCAGTAACAAAACACTGCAGCAGAGAGGTATTTGGATAATGTAGAGGTGTATATTGGTACGCATCCATGCATGCATCCATACCCTCATCCAGCTGAGTGTATCCAGGGAGCACAGCTCACACAACCCAGCACTGTCAGATTTTTCTTTACCTGCTAGTAAGGGCTCTGCTGTGTTTTGCTCAACATCTCCCCAAGTTGCCAATCTATGCCTTTACCTGGTGAGTGATAGCCCTGATTTATGCAGCTGGGATGTGGACTCCTGCAGCTACTGCTGCTGCCTGAACATTTCTCAGAGCTGTCAGGGGTTCATTATAATAAAGAAATACAGGACGGAAGCTGTCAGCCTGAGGGCACAGGCTGTGCCACAAGTCATAATGCATAGGGCATGCTGGAAGCTTCCACACGGGCAGAATGAGAGCTGCTCTCCCCAACTCTGACATGCTCACACACAAATACACACACAGACATTTACTGGAACTGGAAGTCAGCCCTATAGATAAGGGACAAGAAATATGGTTAAGAATGAATTTTCTGTATGTGGCAGAATGCAGCTTGAACTACCACATACTTAAATATTCCAGGCTTTCTAATAACATCTCCTGCAAAACAAGTAAAGTATAGAACCTAAAAGTGGTTTCTACATCTATCTTTATTTTGTGTATTATTTGGCTCTTTTGCTGAGTCAATGTTTCTATTCCTCCAAAGCAAAACCGGTTTATTGATTCGAGATTTCTAAGTCCCATACTCCAACAACTGTGTTAGAGGAAGGAGAAAAAATAACAAAAAACTACCTTCAAAACATTCTATGATGTTTTGAATGAGTACAGATCTATCTTTCCTGCCTACATTCCTTTTCCCTACAAGGTTTGCACATTTTGCTAGGAGACACGAGGGCTGATAAGGCAGCACAACCAAAGCTTTGATGTGCAGCCTGGCCACCAGGGCAGCTGGCTGGGGAAGTGCACCCATGGCTGGGCAGCAGCACGTTCAGAGAGGTGATAGGTCAGCTCAGAGCTCCAGGGTGGCTCTTGGGGCCTAGCCAGCACCTGGTAGCCAGAGGATGGTATAATTGGCTATAGTGTTTCATAACGGTGACAAACAAACCATTTGACCAGCAGCGAAGCTCTTTGTTGCCCTCTACAGGGACAGGAATCGGGAACATTATCCATCAGATATTGAAAAGAAAAAGGGAAAATGGAAAAGAAAAAATAAAAGAGGTAGATCGAAGAGTTTTGAAAGAATATATATCCTTGGGAGCAAATGTTGATACATTTCAGGTTCTTAAGAGCCCTTACATTGTTCAATGATTTATTTATCTGGCTGTATTTTAAAGAGCTGACATGTTCAACGCTTTAAGAAGATGAGGGTTTTCTGCTCAAGAAAAAGGGATGTGTGTGTCCCTTTCATCACTACATTTAGTTTTTTCTGGAGGAGATAGTGTAGTGTTTGCTGAAAATTAAATTAGTTATGTGTATGTGTCCAAAATATATGTTGTCCATCATTAAGTTCTTTAAAAGTGCTTAATTTCTGCTGCCCAAATAAAGATATTTGACCCAGTGAAACCTGAGCAGGCAAGAGAAAACAACCCCAACTTCTTAAAAAGGCAATACTGTCTGAAGGGAGGCTATAAGGAAGGTTCTGATCCGTTTTACTCTAAGGAACACTAGAAACACAAAGTATTTTATTCTGCTGTGTTATACTTATTTTTAAATCGCAAAGTAGCTTAATTAACTAAAAGGTAGAAGGAAAATCATTAAGTACAAAGCAAAAATGGAACCAGAGCTCCATTAGCAAAGTACCTTTCTCTGCTGTCTCAGCTTTTCAAGGGTGATGAGATGACAGCTTCTTGTTTAAGTTTTCACACATTTCTTTACAGGCACGTAACCCATGAACTTGTGACTGAAATATATCTATTATACATTCATTCATAAATGAACATTGATCAGGTTTCAGAATACTTGATGATGAACTCGTACTGTTTAGATTCCTTGAATATTAACATCATCTTACAAAATTCTATATATTCGGATGTACCTTATGCTTTCCAGGGTATTTCTGGCTTCTGCCAGTCAAAGACCTCAGAATCATAGATTCTGTGCTTAATAAGGAGATCAGGTGGCTACGTTAGGGAACTGGACTAGAGACTTTATTTAGATTAATACAGCAGATTACGTACTTTCCATGTAATTCCACCCTGGAACATAAGAAAGAAAAAAATATGATAAATAGAGGCAAAAAAACCTTTTCCCCCAGTCTTGCATTTTTTGTCTGATCTCATGCCCTGGCGACTGACAACACAGCTCCCATTGCCTTCACTGAATTTACTAGGAGAGCAGAAAGGAGATGCCAAAAATTTGAGGCCTTTATTTTGGTTTTATGACATCTTTCAATGGACGATGAGGCTGCAAATGTTGCAGTATTCACTGTAACTAAGTCTAGGCTGTAAGTACACCTGTCTCCTGCGCTGCAGGCAGGACATGTCACTCTCTCACACTGTAAGTGCTCAAACTAGTCTGGCCAAAGCATCTCTCCCACACACATTAAATGCTTCTCCCAGTCCTGCCTTGAGAAAACCCTCTGAGGTGCTTCTTGTTTCCCTGAGGGAGCAGGAGATGGGATGGGAGCCTGGCAGCCTGATGGCTGCTGCTTGGAGGGAGTTGGGTGAGCTGTGTGTGTGCCTGGCAGAGACTGCCCTGCCAGCAGCCACCACCCTCCATCTCTGTGCTGGGCTGCAAGTGAGTGCAGCTGAGCCATCTGGGTGGCACCAGCTTCTTGAGCAGCTTTCCTGGGGCTCCCCTGGAAAAGAGAACAGGCCAGGTGGAAGTGCATTACTGGCCAGATCTGGCACATTGGCTGCCAGCCAATACAGGAATGGCTGTGTTGCTTTGCCCAGCAGTATCCTCTCTCTGGAGGTAGCTGAGGACAGACATGTCAGGAAGGCTAAAAGAACAGGCATGAGTATAGCCATGTTTTCCTTTTCCCCATGCCTCCTATGGCTCAGGGAAGTCCTGCAACTGTGACTGTGCCTCTGTGCATGGAAGCTTTTTGTTAACTTTTCTCCCTTCATCTTGTCTAATCACTTCTTGGAGCTCTGCAAGCCTTTGGCCTTTGCAACATCCTGTGGTAGTGAATTTCCATAGTGTAATGGGCTAAAGAAAGGTACTTCCTTTTTTTTTTTTTTTTTTTTTTTTTTGTTTTGTTTTGTTTTGTTTGTTTTTGTTTTAAACCTACCACCTGCTAATTTCATTTGAGTCTCCTGGCTCTGGTGTTGTGACAGGCTCAATCCCTCTGCACCTTCTCTATGGTGTTCTCTATTACACAGACTTCTGTGTAGGTCTTTTGTGATTATTAACTCTTCCTTTTGGGAAAGCTGTCCCTTACCAGGTGCTACAGGCCTTGCAAATGGTTTTAGCCTCACTGATACAGAAAATGGTTGATGTTTTAAATATTCTTCAGATGTTGCAACATGTCTCCTAAATGCTACCTTTTTTTTCTCTTTAACAATTTAATCTCATTGTATTCCAGGTGGCATCACCTGCAAGTCTGTTCCTGTCTTGAATTTACTGCTGGCAGATTACAAATACATAACAGTGCCACAGAATATTTCACAGATATGAAACAATATGAACAAATATGTGATCTGTCACTACTGTAGTTAATTTCTCTTACATTTAGCTGATCTCAAGTCATAATAACTCTCAATTAACATTAAAAAAATATTTTTGCATATTTTTAATATGCAAAATAGCTTCAAAGATGAACATACAGAAAGCTGCAATTGCATGCAGTATTTACTGCAAGGGAACAGTCTAAGTCTAGTGTCTTCTGTATTTTAAATCAATAAAATATACAGGCCTGCAAGCGACAGGGAGAGCTAGACTTGATAAATTACTGGTTATGAAAGGTGAATAAAAACACGGGGACCTACAGAACTATAGCAGAGACTTGCTTGGAGGGGGAAGGGAGCTGAGGCTTTGACTGGGTCCTTCTCTTCTGCTTGAAACTGCTGCTTAGTCCCTAAAGTTGCCAGCTTGTCTGATGGGTTGGCAGGGCTCTGCCGGGAAACGTGCAAATTGCAGCTTGTGGGAACAGGGGAAAAACACAGAAGCAAGACTAATGTGGAAGAACATCTAACCTCACAAAATCAGTTTTTAACCTGGAACTGCCAGGCCTGGTTAAGGTGAAGTATTGGTTTCTTGTAACTTTAATCACATTTGAAGTAGTTAGCCTATTAAGCCTTGTTTATTCCATGATTCTATTAGCAGCTCTGATCCATGTCTGCAGCTCTTCCCCACATTAGGGGATGTACAACGTGTGGCTGCACAAAAAGAAGTGGGAGGAAACCCTTTGCCCACCACTGCAATAAAATAGCTGCCTTGTGTGTGGTTCAGGAAGGCTGATGAAGCACTGCCCTTCCCTGAACATACATGCCCCTGGGAAAATGACTGTAATCTCTGGGAAAGAGGATCGACAGAGGAAGTAAACACTGCTTGGCTGGTTATGGCAGTCACACCTCCAAAATAACCATCCTGGAAGAACAAATCTCAGTAAGTCAGTGGTCAGGGAAAGCAGTAGTATACTGGGTTTGGTTGGGCCAGAAATATTGCAAGAACAGGAATATGTGAGATATTTTGATACTTCTGCTGTCCTTTTCCGTCAAAGCCTGGCAGGGCAGAGATATAGGAATTTGCAAAAGAAACCAGACTGAACTTTTGATCTAAAAAAAAAAAAAAAAAAATCATGTCACTTTCTTAATCCAAACCCACAGGCTTCAACTTTATGATGACACTCATGTTTTTCCTTTTTTCTGTGGTTAGACAGCCATGATAGAATTGAAGGGTTATGCTTGTGCTAGACAAGCTACAATTTAATACCCATTAAATACTCTGTAGATGGTTGAAAAAAGTGCTCTGGATTCAAATTGTCTTGTTTCATGGTGAATATATTTATTTTCATTTTTCATTCAATCACTCAACAGTCTGAAGTATTTTACAGCTATGCAAATGACTATTTTGCTGTTCCACTCAGAGTTTTGCCAGAGCCAGGCAATTTAACTGCCAACCATTCCTCCTGTTTAATGCAAGTACTGATATATAAGCACAGGTCTGTAGTAGATACAGTTAGTTTGCCAGAGTCTGCTCTAACTTGCAGATCAGATTCTGTTCTGCCACCTTGAACACCTTGAACACCTTGAACACCCCCTTGACACTGGAGCTAAAGAACAGGGTCTTGTGGGGCAAGAGCTGTGGCAGAACCAGGATTCTCTTTCATGTGTTCTTCTGACAAACAAATGTACAATTTCATAGTTAATGAAGAAACATTTTAGTATTTGGCTTCCAAGTGGGTAGGAGCTGATCCTGACACCCAGAAGTCTACAGTTCTCTTTCTCAGTTACCTCATCTGTAATGTGCGTGAGTGATACTTATCACCTAAAGGTGCAAACTCTTTGCTAATAAAAGTCCTTCACAGCCCAAGGCTGCTACCCTCCCTCTAGGGTTTTTTCCCATCCACAGCTATTCTATGAAGCTATGAGTCTGCTGACAAGAGAAATCAAATTTTATGTCTTGGGAAGCACTCCACAGTACTGTGTACCTGTTCTGTCAGCAAATTCAAGAATGACCTTAAAGCTCTTGCTATTCATCTCTCTGTTGTCCTTCATGCCTTTGGTTTTCTTAGTCATTGCTCTCCTTTATGTCCTTGTGCCATTCCCATGATTTTTCTATTTTTTTAATCTCCAGCAGTCAGTGTTTCTTGTTTTCTGAGGTTTTTTATTGTTTTTTTTTTTGGGGGGGGGGTAGTGGTGTTTTGTTGTTGTTTCTTTATTTATTTAATTACTCCTGCACTCTTGATTTACATGTGACAATAAAAACCTGGGAGCTAACACTAAAGGTGACAAAGAAAAGCTGGATCCATGAGACCAGAGTGGATATCATGAAATCAGAATTTGGATAGAAAGCATTTAACTCTTGCCTTAAAGCAAGAAGTAACCCAAGGTAGACCCTTCAACTCTAGCCAACATTAATTTGTTTGTAAAAGGCTGTACTGAGCCTACTCTGCTGTCACAGAATTGCTGTGTGGTCCACCCTTCCCTGCCCTCATGACTGGAATTTTTTGGTAGTACCATACCTTCATAAAAAGAAAATCATGCTGCATTTTAGTCGACTTGAACAACTGATCACCATCTGCTTTACAACACTTCTTTTCTACATCTATGATGATTTTCCATCTGCTGTACTCCTACCTAGATCATGTCTGTATTCAAAAGACGTTGTAGAGAAAATTTATGTACTTTTCCTTTTCAAAGCAGCATTATAAAAAATCTTAGGCATGGAGCTACCACTGTGTGGGTTGGTGAGAGTGTTAGGTGTGTAGGTGGTGTCAATGGCCATGAAAGTGTCTAGGATTTGGAGAGTTTCTGTGTACATATTTATCTCTGAGGACCCAACAGAAAAATAATTTATTGAATAATGTTTCTTTGTAGAAAAACTAATCAGAGAAGTAGCTGTCTAGGTCTGAATTTGGTAAATGTTTAATCTCTTGAAAGATTTTGTCCCCATATTCTTTTGGAATTGGTCAATTTTGCTATGGATGTATTACTTGACATGTAACACCCCACCTTCAGAAAATAAGTCTACTGTCGTAAAGCTGATGATATGCTCATAGTAAATCTGACTGTAAAAGTTCTCATCATATTATTCTGGGATTAAACCTGGATAAAGACCTGCAACCTGGTCTAGTACTGCACCTGACTTCAGTTTGGGTAGAAGGTTGGATTACAGACACCCAAGGTCTCTTCCAGCCTGAACAAGTCTGATCTTGTGATCCTGTGGCTCTCAGACAAGAAACCAGGACATATACAAATCAGACATGGAAGCAAACAAAGTTTTCTGTCAAGTTTAGTAGACATCTTCTGAGCCAGAGCGCTTCACTCCTAGTACTCACTTTCATCTGAGGAATTAGTCAGAAGAACAATCCACTAGAGATTTTCCCCCAAACACAAATCTGATTGATACTTCTGATATTTTTCTTAAAATAGCATTTAATTTGTCTCAAGTCCCTAAAATAATTCCTTGTGTCTGCTTGGGTGTTCTTGGCTTCTGGTGTTCTTGGGCTTCCTCGGAAGTGGAACAGATCATCTGCTTTCCTGCCTAAATTTCTGGTACTCTCATAATTTACATTTCCTGTTGCTCTGTTGGTGGAAAAGTATAGGAACTAAAGTGCAATCATTTGAGATATCCTAACAGACACAACTGTTTATTGGCAGAGAGGTGGGGATCTGGAGGAGCTGAGATGGCCATTCACTGTGTTCTGTCTCCCATCACTATGATTTGCTGTATGTGCCATTGATTTCAGGGAGTGGGCACCAGCAAATGAAGACAGTATGCAGGGCAAATTTCAGAAATGAGTTAACAAGAAAATTATTCCACTTGTTGCAGGTTTTGCTTCATATTTTCCATTCACTACCCAGTCTCTCAAAAGGCTGGTTGCTACTGAACACCTCTCACATTGGCTTGCCAGGTCCCTTGCAGTGATCCACTCACCAGGAGGGCAGCTGGATGCTTTCTCACTCCCAAAGGAGTCAGGCAGACATGCTTCCAGTTAGTTTGCACTATTTTGTAGAGCGCATTGAGCAGAGCCATGTTACCCAAGCCTCTGTTTCAGCTCAGTGGTAAAAGCTTCTGGACTCCTTTTTGCTCAATTTAGTTCCTCTCTAAAAATTATGTCTCTGTGTGCACATGCAAGCATGTAAAACTTATTCTGTAATCACTCTGTGCTGGATGCAAACATTTGTAGTTCTGTTTTTTGTATTTGTGGGCCAGTTGGCAAGTTTGTCACAGCAATTTAACAATCAAAAGTGGCAATGCCTAAACATTGGTCTGTTTTCAGAAGTATACTTAAAATGGATATGTCTTCCAGGGCCAGGTGCTGACTCCCCTAAGGAGTATTCAAGCAGTTCTTCACTCCTCTTGCTCGTCTGTTTTAGGCAATGATAGAGTTGTTTAAAGACTAAGAGCTGACTCGTGAGTAAAGGCATCAACATCTGGCCTCAAGTTAGCAATAAATAGAGGTAACAGATAATTTAACAGCTGGTATGTTCCCTACGTGTATAGGCTTGTTTATATTTTTTTAAGACCAAAATTTTCTGTGTCTAGTTACAGCTGTTATTTTAATCATTATCTTTTTCTTTTTTTCCCAGTATTAAAAAGAAGCTTTCTCTATAGTACACAGGAAAAATGCCTCCAATTTATTAGATTAGAAATCTGAAAGATTGATTTTTCATTCTTGTGATAGAGAACTGCCTTCTGCAACACAGAATCTGAGGCTTGGGCTATGAATTTCCTTAAAGTCTAACCAAAATTTCCCACTGCAACTTAAGTTTATTAATTCTGCAACTTCATCTCTTCCTCCTCAGCAATTCTTTCCTCTCCATGAGTTGCTATGGATGATGACAAAGTGGAATATAGAGGTAAGTTTGCCAAATATTACACTGAACATTTCCCTTCAATTCATAGTTTAAACTTCATGGAGACTGGGAGAACCATGAAGTCCTGCAGCCTGTAGCTTTCTGTTGTTAGCAACACTGAGGGAAACTTATTTTCTTATCTGTCTGCAGTCTGAAATGCAATCCTTTAAATGTATGAAGACTTTTTTCTTCTGTCTTGCTTCAGAAATGTAGCTTTCCTTATAAATCTCATCCACCATTACAATTAAGTGGCCTGTGTTTATTGTGTATGTGCAAGACTAAAGATTGGTTTTCTAACAGGGCATGGAAAATCTTCATAGAAAGCATCTCCCTGGTTTACAAAAGAATGTAATGTGCAGGACCAAACCTGTCAGATCTCACTTATTTTGGTTGAGACTTGTTCACTTTCGAACAGCTTTTTACAGCACACTGTCGCACTCCATCAAGGAGAAAATTTCTCAGTGTGATTCAGTGAGACTTCTCACTCATTTAACTGTCAGCACACGACAACTCCTGTCTCGTGAACAGAGGTAACAGGAAGGTGTTGTTTGTGAGGCCTCTCAGTTTTGTGAGCTTTTCTACATCCAGTGAGTGGCAGAGAAAGCTCTTCTCTGAGAGAAAGGGTCTCTGCTCTGAGCCAGCAAGACCTTCTTCATTTTCTGCAATGGAGACAAGCACTGTATTCCAGCTGTAAAGTAAGTACATTTGTAAGAAAACTTCCCCACAGTAGTGAAGGTCTGTAGCACGCTGCAGTCAGAGAAAAGATGGATGATTTTGCCTTTGTCCTGTGTCTTCTCTGCTGTCAATGAATGATGTCATTTGAGCAAAATATTCTCAACTCTTTAAGCATGCTCTTATGTATTTAAGAGGAAAGAAAATATATATATCTATGTAGTCCCTATTGTGTCTGGAAGAATTGGGGTTTGGTCCAATTCACCACCCAAACAACCAAGCAATGAAATAAAAATTTACTCTAGCATAATAACATATGCAATATGATATAATGTAGAACAGAAGTATGTTCAATAGCGGTAATAGTAAAAGAAAGCATAAAAGAGAAGGCAAAAGCAAGATAGTTTTACAGAGCAATGCAACCAGAGGCCAGGAAGCCTTTTATAGCTCCTAGTATCTCCATCAAATATCCTCAACCTTACTGACAACTCAAAAACGTGGCCTGTGTTACCCAAACAGCAAAATATCCTACTGCAGCTGTGGCCTGCAGCAGCCAGTTTTACAACAGAGCTCTCACTCAACAAAGTCAAGCTCAGGAGTTTGTGCAGACAACAATTTTGTCAGTAACCTTGTGTGCTGGTTTTGGCTGGGTTAGAGTTAATTTTCTTCACAGAAGCTGTTATGGCTTTGTGTTGAACAAAGTGTTGATAATAGAGAGATGTTTTTGTTATTGCTGAGCAGGGCTTGCATAGAGCCAAGACCTTTTCTGCTTTTCATGCTGCCACACTGGTGAGGCAGCTGGGGTACTTCAGGAGGTTGGGAGGAAAGACAGCCAGGGATACCAACGGGATATTTCAGACCATACGATGCCATGCTCAGTGTATAAAGTGGGAGGAAAACAAAGAGGAAGGGGAGGATGTTTGGAGTGATGGTGTTTGTCATATTGACATATGATGGAGCCCTGCTCTTCTGGGGATGACTGAACACCTGCCTGTCCATGGGAAGCAATAATTGATGAATTCAAGAACTAATTCTTCAGTTTTGCTTTGTTTGAATTCCTAGCTTTTGTCTTCCCTGTAAACTGCCCGTATCTCAACCCATGAATTTTCCAGCTCTTACTCTTTTAATTCTCTTCCCCAATCCCACTGGTGGGGGAATGAGTGAGTGGCAGCATGTGGCTTGGCTGCTGGCTGAGGTGAAATCACAACACCATCTCAGGACTGCAGGCACTCTAAGCTGTGGAAGTGTGTATGAAAGTCCAAACAGTTTGGAAAAGTGTCCTCACCTGCCATCCACTGCTTAAAGGCTGGACCTTACTTCTTCTCTGATGACAATTGCAATTTGCAATAGCCCTTGGTTCTACTCTTGCCCTTTTCTCACCCTTCTGCTATACACAAAGAAATGCAATGTGTTCCTGAACTCTATGCTGATCTGACAGAAAAGCAAGTCTGTGTGCTTTCTTCTCTCATCCTACTGCTTCCATACTGAATTGGTCAGAATTTAGTCTGTAGCACGACCTGTCAAGCAGTGGCTGGATCCAACTGTTTTCCTCTGTTCATCACTTAATTTGTTGTCTATGCTTCCCATTTCAGTGAGAACTGTGATGATGTTGGTTGTTCTTAACTGATAACCGGAAGTCTTCTTGAGGAGAATGTAGTCTGAAAGCATTTCAAGAACTGTGTGTATTGTCACAAATAGAACAGGCATACACCCATAAGCATGCCTATGTTGGGGAGCATGCTGTCATCTTCCCAGTGAGAAGGACTCTCATGCCCTGATGTAGAAGCTGAGAATTTATTCCATCATATTGAGAAATTAGCCAAACCAAAACTTCAGCCATCTCTACTTCCAGAAGCATAATCAATCCTAGCCAGTAAATCATAGCACCTTGGTGTTTTGGGGAACGTGGACTCTTCAGTATGTTAAAACACTATTAAATGTTTACAGTGGGATAGGATTTGTAAGGTCCCTCATGAACAATCTCGTTCTATTTAAATAGCTGATAAACTGCAGTGTGAGGAGTTGTGATGTTTGTTGATTAAGAGCCTACACTTTTTTGTGTAGCCTACACCGATTCCTACACTTTTTGTAGTTGGAGCTTTGATATCTGAGCTATAACCCACATAGGAGCAGGAATATAAGCTCTTGTTTCACAGATCAGATATGATGGATACCTGTTCTCATACCTGCACTCATACCTGCTTTCTTTTATTTTTGATCATTTTGCAGACCACCTGTTTGGGTGGTTTTTCTGAGCTACAACTAAGTGCTTTTCTTCAAAGCAGATTTGTCTCACTTTTATGCAATTCTTAGTTTTCCACTTGTCAAACAACAACTTCTTAAATAAATAGACGTGATTTTTTTTTCTAGCTTGCTTGCTAATCTCTCTTAGGCAACTATAAAATCTAGCAGCAGTTATGAAGACCAGACATTGAAAGGCATGCAGCATCCCAGACCAGAAAGAGTGTGTTCTTTTTGCTGACTGCAAAACATGAGTACAAAGCCCTGTCCTCTTCATTGTTCTGACTTCTAAATCCCAGATGAAGCTAAAGGAATGGCTTGGCCTGTCCCAGGGCTGCTCACTCTAGCATCAGCTTTCTGTGATGCTGCAAATGCAGGACATCCACTCTTCCTCCATGCAAGATTGCCAGACATCAAAGAGCATCTCCCATTAATTGTGTCTTCACCTGCAGATTTGCCATCTTGATGCCATTTGCTGCCAGGACAAGTTAGAGCAATGCTCATTTTACTGTTTCAGAAGAAAAAGCACCACATACCCATCAAGAAAACCATTTCAGGAAAGGTGGTGTAAGACTTCTGTTCGAAAAATTGAACTGTGCCCTTCCGCAGAAGTGATCACCTGAACCCAGGCATGGCTGTCTTCTGTTGGAAAAGGCTCGGGTGAGGTTAGGCAATGGGAGCTCTGGGGAGTGTCCACAATAAACTGTCCCCCAGCACTCTTGATAAACTCAGTGTCTGGTCAGCAGCAGCTTGCCTTGAGTGTATTGGTGAGCTGATTTCAGCCTATTGTATCAAACATGCATTGCATTGCAACAGTCTTTTTCAACAGGTAACGGACTAAAACCACTGCAGATTTAACTGTCCTTCAGCCCTGCATGTAGTGTTTCCTGCCGTGCCATCACTGAAATACGGGCTGACAAGCATGTCTTAGTATGAAGGACTTGCCTCCAGAGTAGGATTTTAAATTTCTTCTCCAGTGCTATGCAGAATTGTCTTTCTCAGCTGAATCAGCCTGGCAGAAATGTTAGACAGCTTCATGAGACAAATCCCTAAAAGAGGGAGAGAAAAGCAAGAGTAAAGCTATATCCTGGGACTGTAGAACTGAGGAAATCACAATTGTAGAAGGCTGTTTAAGAGAATGGCCAAGTTCCAGATAGGAAAGACAAACACATTTATATTTTGGTGTCTCTTCATTTTGGTATTGTATCGTAAATTCAAACGTCAGTAGTATACACTGTAAGAAGGCTGCTTGGCTTTGTTGTGCTCCTTGGCAATTTCAAACTGCTCAAAGCAGATTTGAGCAGAGAGTGAGGGATGTGTGACATTGCTCAGCTCAATCTTCTGCACTTGCAGAAAGCCACACTCCATGGTCCTCCTCAGAAACACATTTGGTTCTGTCTCAAAGACACTGAAAATTTTGCTACTGTTCAGTGTATTGGGATCTGCATTGCTGGACACTGATGAATGGAAATCTTCTTCCACTTCCCAGAAAGGCTGCATCCATAGCTCCCTCTGCATGTTTGTTCTACTGCCAGGTTTGTCTGGAAACTTCAGTGTTTCTCCTTCAGCTTTGTGCATTTATCTTGAGCAATTATATTTACTTAAAGTTTATATTAAGCTAAGCTAGCAGGCCTAGATCTTTTAATCTTTCTTGGATGATAGTCCTTCCATTCTCGTGCTTGGTTGCATTGACCTTTTGCATTTCCAATTTTATCTCTCACAAATATGAATTGTAAGAGTACAGTGTACAATGTTCCTGTGGGCATGATATCAACACCTTCACATAGGGAATAAATGCTGTCTTTATTCTGCTGGAGACAGTTTAATGCTAGCTCCAACCATACTGTATGTGACTAATCTGGATGCGAGTCTACCCCCTCTGATTTTTCAGTTGATTCAATCTCATAACAGATATTAATTAAATATTCATTATTAGTTCATAAAATGCATGATTTTACACTTGTTTTTCTATGTCTTCAATCTGACAGGGCAACAAGATCTTACTTTCTGCTGGCTTCAATATCAGCTGTGTTAGCTAATGGCTAATTTTCATTCATTCATTCATTCATGGTCCTACTTTTGTATCAGTAAATAATGAGATCTCTGTCCCTGAGGAATTCCCCTTGACTACCTAGTTCTCCCGAAGGGAAGCTGGGCATTCCGCCTCCAACCAGTGCTACTCAAAGTAACCAACCTCATTTTGCAAGGTGGCTGGGGAGGTGAGGCAAGAGTAGGAACCAGGGCAAGGCTGATGTGAGTCTGCCCAGGGAGGATTGTGTGTGATGAGCTGGAGGTGAGGGATGCTGTCCAGAGCTTCACTCAGAGCAGCCAGAGAAGGGCACAGATGCAGAGCCAGCATCTCAATAGCAAGTTCCTCCTGTCAAGTAAAGCTCTTTCAACAGCTTTATGTCACTTGATCATGGGGGCATTCCACACCTAACACGGGAGACTGTTCCTTGCACTGGGACTGAAGGAATACCAGGAGCACGGCTGGAGTACATACACCTCACAGCACAGCAATGTTTGACAGTTTTAAAAGTTTCCAGGGAGGCAGGTTTTCAGAACAGATGCTGCTTTCTGCTGTTCGAGACCCAAACATTGCTGCATTGTGCTCTCACACAAGAGCCAGAATGTGACAAGGGGCAGATATTCTTGTTTGCCTTATTCTCATTATCTGAGAACAGAATTGTGCCAAAATAAACAAATGGTGAGCAGCTAGTGAGATTTAAAACTAATTCTTTTAATAATCTATGCATTTTAAAGTATCAGTGATGAAGATTTCATGTGCATATTGGCATATGCTCCCTTTCTATCTTTGCTCTTTTATGTTTTTTATAACAGTTTTCCTTGAAGGAAGCTATCACTATTATATGTGCAGGAATAATTTTTTTACTCTGTTCAAAGAATTTTAATGTGTGTTAAAAACAAAAGAAGATGAACATATCCTATATCAAAATGAGGTCTTTCTGATTCACATATTATTTAATCCCACATTTAATCCCTCAGACCTGTTAGAGTTTGCTGTTAACCAAAGTTGTCCCAATTACACTCCAGGACAAATTTGTTTGAAATACAATCCTAAACTTCATCCCAGACTGCCGGAAAACATCCATCCACATCTGAAGAGGATTAAATGCAAGCTCTCCAAAGCCCTGTCTATACACCAGCAACCCTAAAAAGCCTATCACTACCGTGTCTAGACACTGAGATAACCCTCCCGATGGAAGCAGATGGTAAAGACCTCTCCACATCATGGATTTCCATGAAAGATATAATGACACAAAGCTAAATGAACAGTCTCTTGGCACAGATTTTCATAGGAAAAAGACACTACCATATTTAGATACACAAAACAGGAGTAAGTAAATTGTGAGTTTTTTTAAACTCAGGCTGAAAATTCATGAACCTGAGCCTGGATTTTAGCAATAAATGAGACTAGAAAAAGGAAAAAAAAGAGAGAGAAAACAGCTATGGCAGGGACTCCTCAGCAGATTTACCTATTGGGAAATGCAATCAAGTAAACCAAAGAATCAAACATGGATTAATAATCCTTGAAATAAACAAATACGGGGAAACTCTTATTCCAGTGAAAGAATTCTTTCTGAACTGTGGATGCAAGAAGATTAAGGTGCTCATTTAAGACTTAGTAAGAATAAAATGTAAGACCTTCATAAGCCAAGATGGGCACAAAGTAGAATGATTAATAGATCTAGATCCTAAATATGCTGAAGATGCCTACTTACTCAGTCAAAGTCTTGGTGACTCCAACAGTTTGACAGAACACAGCTCTTGCTCTCCAAGTCCCCAGGTGAGCACAGTCCTCCTATCAGAATCTTAGTTAAATAAAGGAAAAGGTCCATGAAAAATTTATATTTTATTTTTTCATGTTCTCAGACCACCCCTTATCCCACTGATCCTTGGTAACAGGTTGGCTTCATCCTCACCAATTTGAATGTACCATTTCTCAATGGGACACCTAAAGAAGCTTCCAATACAAAGAGTATCTGTGCAGTTGTACTGTGAGCAAAACAGAGTTTTCTAGCATGAGGAAAACTGCATCTGATGCGCTTCAGACTCTCTTAGAACTTCATTTTTAGATAGAAGAGATTCAGGTCCAAATGACTGTGGAGACGAGCTTCTAGAGAATGGGCTGTACTAACAGTGACAAAACCTGAAAGAAAAAGCACAATATTTTTTTTTAGCCTTGCAAAATAAAGGCACATGGGGTGAAAGTGACTGCTCACTTAAAAATTTTAGGAGACAAGACTGCTAAATTCAAGAATATTTTTTGGAATTAGGGACAGTATTGATGTGATAACAAGTAGAATGCAATTGTGGATGCATGTAGCTTCAAGAAGGCTGAGAGTGTGTGGGTGTTGGAACAGATTTCTACAAGGACTAAAATGACCTGAAAGACACAGACTGGCTTTATTTATTGATGAGGGACTTGCTGCTTTTCTGCCAACATTGTTAGCTGGCATATCATACTGAAATAATTATTGTAATTTGTTTTAAATTCATCTTAATGTCAATCATGGAATACAATGTATAAATTAAATAAATTTCCCTGGAGATGTTTCCTTCCAACAGCAGGGTATATAAAACTGAGTGTCAGACATAATTAATTTGATGTAATATATTTTCAGGATACTTTGCTACATAACTGAAAAGAGATGTTTTTTGCTACAGGTGGTACCTTTGAGGTTAAAAGACCCTCCTTGTCTAATAGCAGGATATCAGCCTGTTGGCAGAGGGACTTCAGAGGCACAGACCCACGAAACAATTGCTCTCACCCCTTTTTCCCATCTAGACTGACCTTTCTTACGTTTTCCTCTCAACCAGCACAATACAGCTGCACTTTGGTTTTTTTTCTCACCAATGCAAACACATGGTTGGGTCCACCAAAATTAAACATGGTCTCATACCTTACACCAGGAAGTCATGCAATCGTTGTGGGACAAAACCTGATGGCTCAAATTCTTCCTTTGGGTGATATTTACATAGAAATTAGTCAGAGGCTTACCTGAGGTCAGAACCATGGTGTGTTAAGCACTGTATGAACACACACAACTTCACTCCAGAGAGTGAATAAGCTGAAAAAATCCCAGATGGACAAAATGGGTACAATAAAACAAAAAGAAGAAATCGTTTCCTCAAGCCATGGGCTGGATGAAAAAACATCTGGGAAAGGAAGCAAGGAAAAGAACCCCCATATCTCAGCTTTATGTTTTATGAAATGACTAATACTACTTTGGATGTGCAATGACCTATGGACTGTGATTAAACAATCTATAGCTACATACATAGATTCCTTACAGCCTGTATATACAGAGACTGAACTAGTTTATTTCCCATTTTACCTAAAGAAATACCAATAATTTGTGAATTTATTTTAATTTTCACATTAGATTTTTAGAAAGCTGAAGAACTTCAACATATTAAGTAAATCCATCAATATAAAAGATTAGCTTAAAAGTCTCTTTTAAATGATGCTGCCTCAGTACTCTTAGTTTGCAAACTGCATCACTAGGACCATTATGAACAAAAAGAAAATAAGTAACAGAGGGCTTCTTTTTCTTTATAAAATAGACTGTAAAAGGTGAAAAGACAGTCAGTAGTTTTGGAGGTTTAAGATTAGGGAATGAATTAAGGAATGAAACAAAGATACCAGAGGCTCCATTAAAGTGAATGCATTGGTAAGAGGGTCCCTGTCTCAGTTTCTGGAATAATGAAGGTGTCTGTCACCAGCACAGAAGTAATAGAGCTTGCTTAGGCAAAGTGAGATAGCATTCCAATGAAAAAAACCTCTCCATATTTTATCTCGTGTCACATTCACAAAAGATCAGATGAAAATAAACCCAAAAAAGACCTCATTGGACACGAAGGAAATGATTGAAAGTGTTTGCTAGATTCTGACTGGCCAATTGTGTCTGTGTAAGACAGGAGTTTGTTCTGTGTTGAGAATCTGGGTGGTTACATCTTCTGCAATCTTACAGTCACATGGATTTACCCCTTTTGGTGTAATAGAAATAGCAAATTTTTGCCCTTGTGTGGTTCTTGAGGAAGATATTTCCTGATCTTGTGTGACGAAATAATGAGGATAGAGAGGAATCCAACAGCAAGAGGAGGGCAAGCCTGTTTGCACTAATGTGTGACAGTTCCCTGAAAAGGAAGACAAGAGCACAGAACATTTCTTTCTCTCAGAGGTAAAAAAGACAGTTACAAAGATCTGAGGATAGGAGAAGAAAGGGTGAGATAATCAAGGGAACACCCCTTCAAAGCATGCCAAATAGAAATGTGCTATTTCAAAAGAGACATGTGGAAGGGAGGAGAGGAAGCAGCCACGAGATGGGCCACAAATCAACAAAGGACAGACTTTTGAAATTTACTGCTTTCCCTAATGGCAGACACTCACCAGTCGTGGATTGGAAATGGCAGTAACTCACATCAGGAAACCATCTCTCCATCTGTGCAGTTAACACTGGTATGTCAGGATGCAGGTACATGACTGGAGCTGAATGGGTGGGACCAGCACCAGCTGGGCCTTGGAACAAAGACCTTATCATCTCTGGGGCTACTGAGACCATATTTCTGTAATTGCTGCAGAAATAGTCAAGTTCAGCATGTTCCTTACAGATGACTGTGACAGACACACAGGGAGAAAGGATGTGCAAACACATGGTTTTGTGTTAAGGTAGGGCTGAGACACCAAGGGTGAGGAATACATATGCAAGAGGGCACACTGCAGTGATATTCTACCTTTTCCCTTTGCAAGGGAACTGAAGAGACTTGGCAAAAATTGAGCTACAGCTTTCCTTAGTTTCTTCCCCTCTGGTGACCCTCCATTTCTTTACAATACTGTGTATTCGTGATGCTTTTCCTAAGCAAGTTGGCCTTGGGAAATGCAGAAGAGCTTGCTTGCTCACACATTGCTTCAGAGGTTGCAGCCTTATAGTGTTCAATAGTGACATTTGACTTTGGGACTGATGCTGAAAGCTCAACATTAGGGAGACTATTGGGTGAAAGTGGTAGGAAGAAAAGTGACCATGTCACAAATGGCCTAATAAGAAGGGAAAAAAAAACCTGTCTATATCCACAGCACAACAAATTTTACTTTGGGTGGGAAGGAGGAGGGGAGACTGTGGGACCTTGAACAAGCTGTGCTGACTGCCTTGGCACATGGTGTTAGCTCTGCTATCATCTTTAGAAACATTCTTCATGGAAGATATAATGAGATTCACATCTCCACTGCATGTGGGGTACTAAGAAGATGGCAATATCAGAGAGGGCTGAAACAGAAATGTGCTTTCCTAGCATATTGTTGGAAAGGAGGGTGAGTAAGAAGGGGGGTGGGTGGGTGGTGGAGAAATGGAAGAGAAATCTTGTAAATGCTCTCTCACAACTGTAAAAATTGTATGTAATTTGATCCTTTCTGAAGATTTTTCTAATATCTAAACAGAGGGATAATCTTCAGCTCAGCATAAAATGTTTGAGGGGATTAGTTATCCTTCCTGGTCAGAAGGATAGCGATAATTCACACTTCACAAGTCTCCCAGTAGCTAGTCTTTAATAACTTCAGTAAGGTTAATAATTATCCTATAAAATTACCTGGCACTTGAACTGGCAACCGATTTTACTGCCTGGAGGTGACTGTTAAACAATCTGTGTCTATTGGCAAGCAGCACTGCATGTACACCCTTGCAAACCCCTTCCCCCATGATGGGTCTGTGAATTGCATGGCACAATCGACATGCTGATTAGTTATTTTTGTACTCTGCCTATGTTCATCACCTCAGCTACCAGAAGATATGTGAAGTGTGTCCTTGCAGGCAATATCCACTCCAGCCTGGCACTGTAAGCAGAAATAGGTCATTGGTACCTGTGACTTTGTCAAAGGCAGATGAGGTCAAATGCTGTAAACGTGGGCTTTAGACAAGCCATAAGGAAGATATCTATCACTGCTGCTTTAGGTACCTCTGCGCTATGCCCTGGTTCAAAACTTGCTTTTGACATGTTGCAGCATATGATGTGTGTTCAATTTTGGTCACATTGCCTCAGAAGCCAATGACAGGAGCATGGGATTTGCAAGAGGCAGATAGGATATTAACTAGACAATTGTTTCATTTGAGAGGCTTGGATGTATTCCAAAAGAGGCATTAATTATTAGTGGTGGTGTGACTGACACTAGTTTGCTTTGTTAGCTAGGAAGACCAGGATTTGATTTTGAATAAATTGGGCAATGACTGTTACTCAAGCAGTTGTGATATCCCCCACACTTCCACTGGCAAAACCATGGACGCTGATTGATCACACATTCCATAGGCTGAAATCTGAGTGTGTTGATTTCCAATCTTCACTCTGGAATGGTTATTTCAGTTCACCACAGGCTCTTTCCATATTCAGCTTAACTCTGCAACACAAGATCTCTCATCATCAGGAATTGCTTGAGGCTGACCTTGCAAAACAGGAATCAAGTTGATAAGCTGTCTCAGTTTTGGTGTTTGTGGCTTCATTGCCACATCCAAGATTTAAGGTCTTCAGTTCAATGGATTAAAAAGAACAGAAAAGAAGAGAGAATACTTCTAGTGAACCTCATAATTTCTGAGCACCAGTGGAAAAAATCTGCCTGCAGGAAAAATTACCAGCACAGACCCTTGTAAATAGTGACAAGAGGAAAGAATGATCTAGTTCTCAGAATATTTGCTATATTTTATTGTTTTTGCTGTACATTTATGAAGGACTTATTTTATAACTTTGTTTTCAAATCTGTAGGCAAATATACATTGACATGTGTCAATAATGTGTGGCAACATCCCTGTGCTCAGGTAGATCCAGGTCCAGGATTACAGACAAGGGATGAGCTATACCCCTATGGTGTTGGCGGACTGGTGTTAGGATATTCCTCTGAGAAGATTTAGCTACAAGCAGGACTCAAAACACATTTTAATCTGGAGCTGCATGTCAAAAGACTGTGATTTGAGGGATTATTGAATTAAAACTTTTAATTTGGATTTAGTCTTAATTTTTAATGTCAGGTCATAAAAAGGACCCTGTGACCATGTTTTTTTGACATGAATAAGCAGGAATTAAACAATATTAGTCTACAAATTTGGCCAGCCTACAAACCCTCTACAGGATTTCAATGCTCAGGGATCCTTAAGTTGCACTGGTACAATGAAACATTTAGGTATTTCTGCTGTAATTCTTTACATATGTGAAGACAAGCTCCTAGTTCAAGGTTGGCCAAACCTGAATCAGCAAAATAGTGTATACTTGCCTCTGTGTGTAGAGACAGTCTTGTTTTAAAATTTACATCTGAAATGATTTTCCTTTCTTTTATTCATTTAAATTGGAAATTTTTTGAGTCAGCTGAAGATGCCTTTTAGTGCTTCTTCTCTATACTACATTCTCGGTAGAAACATTTTTAACTCACACAAAAGAGTTTTTTGTGCATCAGTGCTTGAGGGAGTGTTTCAATGGTAAATTTGCAGTATAAATGTGTGCAGATGTCAGCTGCCTGCAAGGGATCTTCTTCAGTAGTCTGTAGGATTATGGAAACATGCAGGTCGGCTGCTATTAGTAGATTTTTAGGTAGTTGTGTGATCAAAGGAAAGCCCAAACCCTGTTCCTCCGTTGACTTGCAACAGATAGAGAAGGATGTCTCCTTTGCCTGGGCTGTGCAAGCAAGCAACCAGGAAGTTAATGACAAAACCTCCAGTTTGAAAATTCTCCTGTCTGTTTTTGTTTTTTTTTCTGTATTTTCATCAGAAATCTCAGAATTTACAAGTTTTGAGCCCTCCAAGTGCTAAACATTATTCTGATCTAACAGAAGTAAAGATAGTGCAAACCAAGCCTTAACAAAGTTTTTCAATTTGGCTTTGTGCCCTCATAGAATAGGTCAAGGCAGAAGTTGTAATCACTGATATTTCTTTCCAAGGCAGCAAACCCACAGGGAATTTGGCCCCTAGGCTGAAAGCATACCCAGTGCATTCAGCAATCTTTAAAAAAAGTATTGCTTGTCGCCCTTCACTACTTAATTAAAAGGAATGTCAGGCATTTCTGAAAAGACAGTGGGTGAGTTGTCAAATGTAACAAAGAGAGAAAATAATTTCCAAAAGAAAGGAAGTCTATGTAAATTTTAGTACCCATCCTCTTCTACACTAAACCACAGCTATGATAATTTTAAGTGATTTTTCTATGGCATTTTAAAATGAAATGTGATTCTCTTGTTCATTCTTTGGCAATATGCCCTGAAATATTCCATTAAGTGTTTTCAATTACATGCCAGTCCCAATAGAATCTCAGTAAGAGGTTTTAAAGAGATATCCTATCTAGTACATTATCTAATGTAGTTTGAATTCTATCAATGTTGCAATAAATAAAAATAAATTAAGTAATACAAAAAAGGCCTTGTAGCTTTGAATCAATAGACTGGGTAGCTGAGGAGATACACATATGTTCTCTTCTCCTTAAATAAAGGTTTCAGAACTTGGCACCTGAGCAAGTTTTTCTATCTCATTTTATCTCATTTCCACCACCTTCTATCAAAGTCTATTTCAGGAATAAAACCAAAATGAAACCTACACTATATTATTATTATTTCTGAAAGCATAGACAAGTGTGTTTTCGAAACATGTGGAGGTACAGTATCTTCATTATGACACAAATTACTGCTCAAAGGCTGAGTTGGAAGAGGCTGCTGAGACATGCAACTAGGAGCATGCTTAAAAGCTTGGCTTTGCCTTGCAGCACCAGACTAGAAGACTGTGCACACACATGCATGCCTGTGCATGCACGTGCCAATGTGCTGGGCACTGGTGCTGCCACCAAGGGAAGCTGGTCATGTTGCTGGTTCTAGATAATTCATTGGACAAGTTTATCCCATTCCTATGAACACTCTAGCAGGTACTTCATCTAACTGACATGAAGTCTCATAGTTCAGCAAAGGAAACATCTTTATCAATGTAAACTGCTTTTGCTTCTTATTCCAAGCTCCTCCTGATAACCACAGTGTTTAGCTTGACCATGTGTTTGGTTCCACTGGCATCTGGAACAGAGGTGTGGAACAGCTCTGTAATTTCACTTGGCATTACTTCTGTTCTCTCACTTGATTGCTTGAACATTAAGCATCAGTTGGAATACCTCTTAGGATTCTTATTTTAAATTCCCACAGTAATCTTGCATAGGAATGGTGCAAACAAGCCAATTCATTTTGACATAGGACTTAATTGCTTTTGAATATAATTGTGTGATATGGTGGTGCTAGGTACGTTGACTATACAGTCATTTCCTGGACCCATGACTTATGTCTATATCAGGAACTTTGGATCAATTTTTCTCTGCTCTGTCTTTCTCATGGACTGACTGTGATCCTTCAAAGCCCATCCTCATAACCCTCTGTCCTGGGAGCCCCTTAGCCTTCACACTGAGAAGCTGTGAAAAACCATCATTGTTTTCATATTTGATTGTTGCGTTTTAGAGGATGTTGCAGCAGACTTTACCCTAGAGCTTCTCTACCCGGCCCAGTTCAGCGCCTCAGTGCTCCAAACTCTCTGTCCCAGGGCTGGACACTGCGCTCTCACCGGCCGGGGAGCCATAAGGCTAGCTCTGGTTCGTCTGCTTCCACAACCGGCAGTGATAAAGGAGGCGAGGAGGGTCTATGCGTTGTGTCCATGGAAGATGTTTATTCGCATGGTGCAGCAGAGGCCAACGACCTCCCCGAGGCAGAGATGCCTCGAGGGCGAAGGCCTCACATGCACAGCTACATGTGGAGCATAGACACACGTAGAGCATAGACAGCAAGATGGCGGAGGGTGAGGGGTTTTATAGGGAAACAGAGAGGGGCAGGGACAGCACACAGGCCCAGTGACCTCTGGGTACAGGGGAGGTACAGGGGCGGAGTTAGGAGTACAGGAACTAATAGAGGAAACCCGAGGGAGTGGCCAGGGCCACGTGGGGTTAGGGTATAGGAACCAATAGGGAAAACTGGGGGCGTGGCTAGGACTGTGTGGAGTAGGGAAGGCAGGACAATAGGTGACAAGTACAGTCGTTAAGAAAGGGGTGTGGGGAACTTGCAGCCATTATCCCAATATTTGATGACAGGCTGGATGTTGGGAAATGAAAGTAAAGAAAGGAGAGCTCCATCACTGTCCAATTTGCTTTGTTGCAAGCTTCCTAGCTTTGTGTCATATTTTAACAAAGATTTATAACATGCTGACTGGCTAAGGCCCCAGGGTTGCTGGAAGTAAAGGGTGGGGGGAGGGAACAAAAGCTGCTAATAAAAATGTAACATTGCATTATGGTAACTAGCATGAAATGTGAAGATTTTTATAAATTGCTTATCTGTTTTAATTATTCTTGAGACATCTGTAATATTAATGCACAGATAAAGAACAGTTAATTGGAAAATAAATGAGAGATCTAAATGTATTTTCCCCCTCTGTGTGTATAAAGGGGAGCCTGGATATTAAATCTTGAACTTCCAAATTCTTTTTGTTATCTTGTAGAAATGTACGAATTAATCAAACACTTTTAGCGTATAAAACAAGCCTTGATAAATCCAAATTCTGGTGGATTAACTACTGAAGGAGTCCTAATACTGAGGAACCAGTGCAGTTTGTTTCGTTTTTTTTTTAACAATTCCTTTTTCACCACCATCACCAGCAAAATCTATCTCTAAGTAAGTTTTCCATAAGTGACATTTCCTTCATTTTTTTATACCTACTACAGATGTGATTCTGCCATACAGACAACAGCATGTTTCAAGCCTGAACAAAATTACTATAGGATGACAGTGATTTTCCATTAAATCTTGGGAGCTACTACAAAGCCAAACTATCCATGTGTCCCTGCTGTTTGCATATATTAATGCGTTATGTACATACCTACATATCTCATCTTTGAGGAAAAAATGCAAAAACAATTAACTGTATGGGTAACCAGAGAGATAAAATAGAAAAGATATGAGGAGAATAAAACCTGAGAAATGTAGAAGATAGAGAGATAAACATCTTTAAATCAAAAGTAGGACTTAGAGTTTCTGCTCTGCTGCAGTTTCATGTTTATTAAAAGGATTTATCCAGGAATCATCAAGACTGAGGCCACTAGCTGTTCATTTCTCCTCCATTTGTCTTATTGATTTCCAAGTTATGGGGATTACAAAATCCAGTCATGCAAACCCCCTTCCAAAGTGTTTTGTAGACTCCATGGAAAATACACTCTGCAAACAGCACAGAGTGCACTCTTCCTTCTCTCCTACTTCCAACCCTCCCCTCTCTCTAATTTTTTTGCAGTATAATGAGAGTAGAGCTAGTGTTAATCAGGCAATATCGTTCTTAACATAAATATGATTATTTCTTCTGTGATTTTTTTTTCTATTTTTTTTTCTTTTTTTTCCTGGTCAGGATTGGGAGGGTAATATAGCGAAAATCCTCAGAAAAAGCAGAGAGATTAACACCTAGATTAATGTATATGCTGACATATGCGGAGCCTATTCACTGCAGGACACATAACTGCTAATCACTCCAGTGCAAGTTCTGCTTTCTGACTGACATATTCCTCAGTTTTGTTTGAGAAATCACTATCTTTCATGAGTCATTTTAAAGGAGAAGCCCAGTCCCTGGCCTTAAAAGAACCAGTTATACATAATATATATGTATAATATATATATTTATATCATATTTTGAAGCAGTGATTTGACACTGGTTAATGCTGAAATGTGTTTCTTCTGTGTTTCCCTATTTATGTCCCAGCAGTAATATGAACATTCGCCTTCAGTGACACTAAGGCAGTCTGCCCTCAATCTGCCTTGCTTGCTGGAGGCTCAATACACCAATACAGATGTTTCCCTGTTGACACCAGAATGAGGTTACAGTGGTTTCACCCCACCTTTAGGGACCAGTGAAATCAGCAGCCCAGTTTCACACCTTGCTAGGAGGAGACACGTGAGAGTACCAGCCAGGGCAGAGCGGCTGGATGAGGTCGCAATGGGATCATCGCTGGCTTTTGCAGAGACAGAGGACCTTGCTTGGCCTTGTGAGGTGAAACAGGAGCATGTGAAGAAGAATGAGCTTGGGGAAGACTCACTCCTTTACTGCAAAATCAGGAGCTGCCAGATGACAAGCATGCTCTCTGGTGCTTGAGCTTAGAATTTTTTGGCATGGTACCAATTATATACAGCAAGTATTTTGGATTTTATTGGTCAAGCACCAAATTCTGGTTATTTTTATTATTGTTTCCTCTTTTGCTTGATACAGTCACTTATGTTGTAAACTAGAGATGGTTTGAATGAGGGGTGCTGACCATGCCTTTAATTTCAGAATAATGAAAGATTTATGATGGATACTAAAGTAGAGTAATAAAATAATATTTACAGATTTTACATAGTAGGCTTTCTTATTTCCATTACACCTATTAAACCCTAATGGATAAGTTTTATATATGCTATTTGTGTAGCAACCTTTTTCATGTATCAAATGGCAAATACCTTATAGGGATTATTTCCTCAAAATGAAATCTGGTAAAAAGACTTACTAGCACCAAGGCCATTTCCTTAAAGGATCTTCATTTACCTTCATTTTTCAGTATTGTATGAAATGGGCCACTTTACATTTGAGGTAAATATAATAAAGCTCCACATCTTATAGGGGAATTGGGAATTATATGAACGAGTGAATGCATTTCCTTCCAGTTTTCTGCTACCTGTCTGCTTGGATATCTCCTCAGGGTGACATGCAAGCGTGAATGAACCCCCAAGACAGAAGTGTAGTTTGATTCATGGTAAGGAGCTGCTTCAGACATCTGGGAATGCATTTGGTATGGTCCCTGTCCATATGTAAAAAGATTTAATAGGAGACCTTCTGTTCGAACTTTTCCCCTGTGTTGAGTTTTGTATAGGAAGAAACCAGACCAATCAAAGAGGCCCACAAAAATCCCATGTGCAAGTTGTTCCAGCTTGTGGATGGAGTCAACACTCAGAGGCAGTCTGGCTTCTCCCAGTCCACTTGACACAAGGGCTTGGAAAGCGGGCAGCGATCAAGGCAGCAGGGTAGAAGCAGAACCCCTCATCTGTGGTAGATTTGTATGCTGAATGCATCCATAGACACCATTTTTCTGACATATGAGTATGATTTAATAGGCAGGGCAAAATGGAAGATGCTGAATGTACAGACCTAATGCAGTAAGGGATACACATTATAAATATTGGTATTAATTATATCCAAAGCATTTGAGCAAGAAAACAAAAATAAGATTGTAATTTAATGAAATAATGATAGATGCATTATCTAGCTAGATATTTGAATAAAAAATGCAAATAAGTGGAAGATTTGAGCAATGGCTTGTGAAAGTCTATTCTTCCTTTTTTCCATGTGGCTACTTTTGGTTTGCCTGTCTACTTTTTTGCAGGGTTAGCCTAATTATTTTTATCCCCATGTGTAAAATATTGTAAACGCACAGAGAGGATGTAGCATTGGCCACATGTGCATGTTTACTTGTGCATAGAAACGTACATGAATTCAGTCATGTATACATATGTATGAACTCTCTATTTTTTGTGTTTATGTGGATACAAATACACATGTGCTCAGTATATCCAATATCTTAAGCCACTCCAGATGTCATTTAAGCACACATATTTTTCCAGAATGATTCCTTCAGCTATCAGCCACAGCAGTAAGCCTTCTTTTCCCTGCACTATTCTGATAAAGATGCCCTGCCATCACTGACCTGAAATATCAGCAAGCTGATGGGTAGATCTTGTTTCAGATATGCATTTTGATGAGCCTGCAGTACAAATCCAATCTGGGTTGCAAGCTAGCTGATGCATGGCTGGCCTTCTGTTCCTAATTTAACACAACCATATTTTCCTCATTCCATATACTGAATTCTGTTTAAGGGTCTCTGTTCAGCCTAAATTTGAAAACAAAATATACTTCAGCTGATACGAGGAATCTGTACACAAGAGCAAGTGAAAAGAGAGAGCGGCACACATTTTCGGCCATAATTTAGTACACAGATGGTAACGATAGGAGGTGTTGGTTGCAAGAAATGAGTTGTTCAGGAAGATTCGCTCAGCTGAATTTTGATTTTCTTTCCAGCACACCTCCTCACATGCTATTGTTTATGCAAATATACCCTCTTTTCAAAAAGCGTCTGGCTTCAGAAAAACCCTGGCAGTGGAGCACAAAAGCTAAGTTGTACAGCAGCTACCAGACCTGAAAAGACAGGCTGAATGGAGCAATGGATGCAATATGCAGTCGGCCAGACAAACAGAAGAACCATTCTTTTCTGGGTACCAGTGGTGTGTGGAGAAGGCAGCCTATCCCAGAGGGAGGAAGAAAAGGCCTTGAGATGGGGGTAACTGCCCTGAGCCTATAGAAAATAAATAAAAGTCTAAAGGGACCAGAGCCAAGCATTATAGATGCGACTATGGTGAAGACATAAAACTGCTTTAACCCACTTTTAGGACCTCTTGTGGTGCTGCTAACTTTGCCAAGAGAAATTAATTGGAAATTTATGTTGCTTGTAGGTAGGAAAGATGACAATGAAAAAAGTAGAAGAGTTCTTACAGTAACTTTCTAACCCCTAGGAAAGAATAAAGACATTTTCTTTTTGCTATTAGCTTTAGCAGATAAGAGCACTGGAAAATATATTTCCAACAGCAAAAATTTAGCTGAGATGGATTCTCTGTACAGAACTGCAATTACATGCAGTCACATATGGGCAGAGAGAGCAAGTGAGCACTAGTACAAGGATGTTACATTTCACAATACACACATAATAGGAAATACTATTTTTTAAAATGCAACATAAACATATACATTCACTTCTCATCTGTGTTTGATTTCTGCTTGTAATATAAAAGCTTGGTATAACCCAACCATTATGCAGTGAAAACCCATTTAGTTATACATGACACTATACTATAATTTCAGCATTACCTCCTTATTTGATAAAAACACTGTTGTCAGTGTCCACTGTCTTTGTGTATCTCCTTAAATATTTGAGATAATACTTTACAACACATACCTTCCACCAAGTTTTTAAGCAAAAAGGTGTTCATTTTCTAATAGATTCACATTTTGTATACATTTTTGTCAAGTGCTGCCTATAAGTACAGTGTTTAGTGCAGAAAACACATACAGCCTCAGAAACTTCCAATATCATGTTTTATGCCAACTGCAAATTCAACTGCAGATGCACTTATCTATTTTGTCTGATGTTTTCAAAGGGTTTCACACATTATGAAGAAACCATCAGCTCTGCTAAGCAAAATTTTTTGTCAGGTCATTCCTGTATTTAAGATATGAATAATATACTTTTTCTTTTGTTATTTCTTGACGCTTGTCTTTTGAGTGAAAAAGTAAGTTTAGGATAGTTGTTTTAAAGGCCAGTCAAAGACAGCATGAACAGCACAGAGAAAACCTCTTGAATTGCAGTTCTGCAAAATCTGGTCATTAATTCAACCTTATATCTTATTCTTTTTATGCCAGCAAATCTGAAAACAGAGTCCAAGAGAGAATGGCATCATCTGCATTTCAGTGGCCTGCCTTCAATATAAAAGCTATCTTCTTATCTCTCCTTTTTGTCCCCCTACAAGAAGTGTAGCAGAGACAAGGCTTTTTTTGGAGGGTTTTGGTGTTAGAGTGAGGGGTTATTTGCCATCTGCCATCAGCTTGTAGTTTGCATATCAATAAAAAAAATTAATTAACTGATTTCAAGCATATATGATACAGTTAATGTGGAAAGTCCATTGTTAGGGGAGCATGGGTATATTCTTATCAGTGGCTTTAAACAGCTATTCATCATTTCTAAAGGGCAATTATTTGGAATCTATTAAGCTAGAATTCGTAATACCCCTGCATACTGAATTTTAAATAGAAATCTGTATTTAGATGAAGGAATACATTAGTATAAGTCATTAGAGCACTGAAAATCCATGACTTGTTCATTTTTCACTTACTTCTTTTTTTTCCTTTTTTTTTCCCCCAGAGAATATGAAGTATCAAGGATCCAAGCATTTAAAGAAACTTCCCAGTCTATCCTTTTTGGGGGAAGTTTGGATAACAGAATATTTAACCCTATATTCACTTTGCTTCAGAGGTTGCAAATTACTGCTGAGAAAATTCACTATCCAAGGAAAAATGTTTCAGTAAGCAAACATAAGATAAAGAGCAAGCTAGCTAGCTAGCTAGACAGATAGATAGATGGGTGCATCTGTATCTAGCTGCTGGGTAGCTAGGATTGAGGACTTGGTTTCAAAATGTTTCCTTGAGATAGGTAGAAAACCCATCAAAGGGCAGGGGACAGATATTTCTTGTAAAATTTTTTCTAGTGGGCATCTCATTTTAATGTGCTGGTTGTGCAAAATTGTTTCTATGGGGCTGGTTAACAATGAATAGAAAATAATTGCTAAAAAAAATAATACGAATTGATAACAGAACCGAAGAATACAAACTGTTTATCATCTCAGTGAATAGTAATGAGTCTTCTACCAGGAGGCTCACAAACAAGTACAGCAAGGCAAAAATCCATGTCCCAGTAGAGATAAATAGATAAGCTAAATATCACCATCTCATACTGCACATATTTTTACAGTAAGTCTGGTTTAAAGATGAAAAAGCAAAGCATATGGGTAACTCACATCTACTTTGGAACTGTGTGAACACCATTTACTCCAGCAAGCACACTGTTAAACATCCCAGAGAGCTGTTCAACACACACGTGCACACCTTATGTCTGTGCAAGCACATGTGAGTGTGCATGCACATATCTTTGCACCAAGAAATTCCCTATCAGGGTGCTCAATCTACTGGATTTGATATGTAGTAAACAATTAACCAATAGCATGAGAATATGAATTTAATATCTGCTGCCCTTTAGGATCCTGTGACTCGTTAATATAGAGCCAAAATAAAGTGACTGTATGGAAGAGAATGTCATACTTCAGCTTGATCCCTTCTTATCTTTGCAAGGAAGATGTTGACATTCAGTTTCTGTAGAAATAGAAAGAAATTACACACAAACAGGGAGGTATTAAGTAAGATTTCTGGGCTCCTTGTTGCAGCACTGTGGATGGGTGGAGAGGACAGACAATGCATATTTCATGCCATGGCTGGGCACCATCCTCCACAGACCTCCCACAAGGAAAGCATGGCTTCCCCACAGGACCAAGTAACTTGGGACCATTTTAGTGCAGAGGGTGGAATAGGCTGAAACTGAGGAAAAAGTTTTATGTTCCCTGAGAAAGCCAAGCAATTAATTTGTTGCAAACTTTTTTTATTGCCTTGTTAATATAGCTCTTCATTATGGCTTTAGAGTGGGAGACTTATTTTTCACTTGGCCTCTGTGGTTTTGGGTTGGGCAGAGGATGCCAGACACTCTTAAGCAAGAATGCATTTTTGTTGCAAAGAACTTTTCGGAACTGCTTTTCTGTGCTGTAGTCTATGTTCCCTTTCACCATAGGAGGCAGAAGGCCACAGATGTATCATTTGTAGGTGCAGACCTGTGTTAGCAGTCTTGCCAGAGCATTCATCAACCAGACTTCAGATAAACTAGATTTCACTAGGTTGGACTACCCACAGCTGGGTTTGTGATAAATTTGACCACCTGCTCTCCTGTTTGTGATACCACTACTGATGATTTAATGATCACATGATGCATTCATGAAAGATAACTTGTATACATGAGAAACCTGTATGAATGTGGCAGAAATGGGTCCTGGCAGTATTTTATGAGACATATGAACTTTTTCAGTTGTATCATCATAATGGGCAGATGTGGATTATTAATCCTGGCAAACTCAAAATAATCTGACTACACCTAAATTACAGCCAAATAAATTCAGGTTTAAATTTATTGTGTAACATATGTCCCAAATTTAAGAGGAAACACACAGACACAGTGGGCCTGTGATTCCTTCCTCCTTGTGTGATCCCACTTCTGGACAGACACGGTTCAGTTGATGTGTGATAGCAGGAAACTCAGGAAGGTTGTTTGGATTAATGTGTCTAACTTAAACTTGATGCAAAATTCCTACTTAATTTTCAGCATGGCTTATTTGGGAGTCTCCCAACTTGTTGAAAAGAAGTCAATTTTAAATAATGTCAAGTTTATCCAAAACACATTCTCTGGCACAGCAGCAGTTGCAGCGGTTTGAAAAAAAAATGAAGCTTTAGTTAAACAGACAGAAAGAGAAATAAGCTTTAGAGGAGTCTTTGGTCTAACTGACTTCTCTAGGAGCCAACCAACAAGATATTGAATAAGACAATTAAATTGTTGTGGGTGAAAAACTACTGAAAGAGCTGCATGCTCCTGCAAAAGCAGCAAAGTACATGTTCAACCTGAGAGCACAGGAAAGATCTTTGTCTAAATGGAATTATTCACACGGCTTAAAGTTTTGCTGGTGCACAAGAAGCACTTGCAGAATTTGGTGCAGAGTGCTCATCTCTTTACAAAATCAAACCTGGCATGAATGGCTTGATATCAGGTCAGTATTAGTAGCTCTCAGTCCTAATTAGGAAACTTACACAGAGAACTGCTCAGATTGCAAAATAATTTACACTCATATTTTAATTGTAAACTTGAAACACATCTAGAGAGCCATTAATGTTCTCCATTAATTGCCATCTTGTTAAGTTTAATACATTAATGACTTCTCTGTCTTTTGCATTGTTGTGCATATCAGAGAGAATATCACTACAGAACCATCTACCCCGTCAGCAGTATAAGTTGAGGAATTAATTGTTACTGACTCTAAATTTAGGTACCAGGAGAGGATACACTTAGCAAGTGAAAACCAGAAGTAAACCAACATGCCTTGGTTTTGTGGATATGCAGCTAAAAGCAATCACAGCTTAACAGACACAAGTAAGCTGCTGAAGAGACAGAGGTCCTACACTTGCTCATGGTTTTCCTGAAGATCAAGGATCTAAATGCATCTGATCTAACACAACGAATGACCAAATAGTCAATTGAACTTGAGCACCACAACAAATTCAAGAAATCCCTCTGTAGCAGGAAGATGCTTCAAAAGATAAATTGCATGTCTACTTATTCTTAAGTGTTAAAGAGTCAAAGGAATGGCTTCCAAGTAGCAGAAGATAATAAAATAGCATATTTTCTCCCTTCCCATGCATTTTTATTGCAGCTCCAGCTATATTTATGTATGTATGTATGCAATTTTTTCCCCAGAGAAATAAGTCATCTTAGTTATGACATAGTTGAGAGATGTTGGTTTTCTCTGCGCTTTACTTGATTCCACACAAGAATCCCTGCCTGCAGATCACACAACACAGACGACTGGTGAGTGACAGAGGTGGCTCCCTACCAACAGCAGAATCTGTAGCAGCTGTACTGTGCAGAAAAGGTACTCGCTTCCTCCCCTCCCTGGTCTTGGGACCTTATTTCCAGAGAATTCATTGAAAGGATTATATGTGTGGCAGAGATGTAAAAGTCTAGTTATATTCAGTGAGATGGGAAGTTTTACTAAGCAATCCTCCTTCAAACCCGAGAAGCCTGACAGGCTGCATTCTTACTGTACTATCTCTCAAACTCTTATAAAGAGAAAAAGGCATGCCATAATTAATAAATGAGGTACTTGAAAATATTATTGATCTGTTAAATTGGAGTATCAACTGCTGTTAAAATATTTTTAGTGCCTGGTTCTTTATTGTTGTATAGTCTAAATCAGCTGTATTGGATAGAGTATAAGACAAGCATTATAAATCTTGCTGAAATTTACATTGAGAAGTATAATGCAGCATAGACTTTTCCTCTGCTCATGGAATTCTAATAATCAATACCGTATTTTATTATTTCTGGAGTGCATAGTGGTCTTTACTGTTTGCCACAGTAAAGCCATTTGGCAGAATAGTGAAGGTTACCCAGGTAATATTCCTGTAAACATTTGGGTTCCTTATGGAAATCCTTTTGGGGGGTTGTAGGAAAAATTACTCTGTACATTTTATTTTTGTTGAAAATTGTAATACACTTGTCAGGAAAAAAATTTCAGAACAATCACCAACAGAAGGAATAACAAACATTGGTAACAAGAACGACCCTTATACTCAGATGAATTTAGCTATGGATATTGGATATTGATTATATTACATTTTAAAGAACATACATATTATTTTTTTAGTTTCCACTACTGGCTTAGTTAATGAAATTGTGCCCATGTTCCCCTTGTGGAAGGTGATACACAGGTAGTCATCTATAATTTACATCAGTGTGGATTTTTGCAAGTGTCTTCACAAAGAGATGAATCAGGCTTAAATTGTGTGATAAAAATACCTTCTTTCCTGTCTGTCATTAGAGACTTCATTTTACATCCTTTAAGCGAAAGTAGATGACTTTGCTATGTTTTCCAGAGAACAGATATTTACATGTTTGCATTATGCTAAACCCTGCACTCAAATCAACTTGTCAAATGGATCATCTGCGTAGTAGGTCCAATGTGTTTGGTATGCACTGTTCTTAATGGGAATGAACATACTGTTTTCATAGCATAAGCTGGGCTAGGTGGCAGGAGTTGTAGGCAAACCAGAAAAATGCAGAGATCCTGGGACCTACTTTTTCCCCAGGAAATCTCAGGTGGAAATCTGGGAGGTCAATCTCAATTAATGGAGGAAAATTCACAGAAATTTTGTGGCAAATTCTTTCAAATTCACTTTCATAGCACCAGACAAAGGAGCTTCTTCTCTTGTTACAGGCCAGGCTGGGTAGTTTGTGTAGCCACTGAAATGAGGATGAAGAAAATCTATCTTTCAAGAAACTGAAGCAAAGGTTGTGGTTAGGTCAATGTCTTTCTAAATACAGATAAAAAGATACATAATCCAAATTTCTATTTAGCAGAATGGGTCATGTTAGTGTCAATAGACAAACACCATGTTAGTCTGTTTCATTAACATAGACTTCTTCATTTTTCAGGGATTTTGTACTTTTATGTGCTTTCTCAAAAGAAGGTGAATAGCGTTTTCAAGTAGTAACTCTAGGCATTAAAAAAAGAAAGGAGAAGGAAGGGCAGACCATTCCCTACTCTATCTATAATAAGAAAACTATGTCACCTACAAGGAGTTATGACTTGTTACTGGGTAGGAGGCATCTGAAATTTTCATGAAAAGCTGTTTGAAAAAACAACAAAGGATAGCAGATAAAAATCCCACAGTACTAACTAATATAATAATATAAATTTCAGCATGCAGCATGCACTACAGATAGTCATGGTTTATTATTACAGTGAATTAATAGCATTGTCACAATGGATAACATCACATACTCTGGCTATTTGAGTGATAGGAAAACCATTAGGGTTTCACACTAACAGGGCAGCTTTAAAATTGAAAAAAAAACAAGCAGGCAAAAAACCCCTCAATCAAAAAGCAAACCAACTAAATAAACAAAGCCAACAACAAACAAACCAGAAAAAAACCAAATCCACCACTATCAAGTTAAATTCTTTCTTGGGTGGAAAGCAGTGTAACCCTGGCCTGACCTAGCAGCAAGAGTACTCAGACTGCATTGCCTGCTTGAAGGAGATCCATGCCTTGCGTGCACATCAAAGTGCATTTTAATTTTGCTAATTAAACTTAGGATGGATACTAAAAACCAAACTTGTTACCCTCTCTGCACTTGATATTTTCAGCAGGAGGAGGACTAGCTTGCACAATATCTCCTCCACCCTGAATAAAATAAAAATCCACAGCACTGCTCCTTTGGCTTTAGCTTCTCATCAGAGCCTACCTAATGTATCATGATCTGTTTGTCTTTCCTCGTTACCTCCAAAACAGACCTTCCAAATCTTTGTCTGCGATAATTCACACCATCTTTCAAAGATAAATATATTCTTTCAAATATCAAAAAGTATTGTTTCTCAAAGAATTACCCAGATTCCTCTTCACCACTTACAAATTGGTGAGAAGAGCTTAGTTAATTTAAGTGAGTTTAGTCAACTTAGGGACTCCAAATCTGCCAGATTTTGTAGTGTTCATGGATTCTTCTGGGAGAAAAAGGATTTTTCACTTCCTTTTAGGAAAAAAAAGAAAAAGAATGAAAAAATAACATTTTCTGATAAACTACCTATTGAAATTAAACTTTAGTTACTACTTTGAGAAGATGAGAAGCACTCAAATGTTCCAGTGTATTTTCCCTTCCCTAACCCCTTCCCTCTGGCTCTCCCTGGCCGGCTCATGTGAGTCAGCACTGCCCCCCGCTTCTCCTGATAAGCCCCTGCGGGATCCGGACCTGGGGTTCTTCGATTCAGGCTCCCATGGACTCCACACCTTTCCCCACTTCCCCTCCCCTCTCTACCATCCCCCATCCCTCCCTTTTTGACCCTAATAAACCTCCTGGAAACCTGGAACTGAGATCCTGCATTTTTTGACCTGCCACAACTCTGCAAAGGACTGCGTCTCTACAGCCCCTCAGCCCGCGGCTGCTGCATGCCTTCCTGGCGTGCTCAAGCTCGGAGCAGCCTTCCCCAATATGCAGCGTGGGGAGGGCTGCCTTTAGGACCGCGCCGCTGCACTTAAACTGATGTACTTATTCCATAGGAGTAATACTTGGCATAGTTACTATATTAATAATTATAAGCTTTTTCAAGAAATAACAAACTTATTCAGCATTACAGCAATGAATCCAGCATTACATTGCTGCATACAAAGGCTTCCTGGGGGGATTATATTTTTTGTCTGCTGATGTGTCTTTGCCATACACATCATTAAAATACTGAAAATACCTGGAATACATTCGACATACTGACATAAGACCAAGAAATCTAGGACATGTACAGCTCTAGGTACCATGTAAACAGGATTTGAAGTTAGAATTCTTCTACAAACTCCACATATTAAAAAAAAATACACGTCTTGGAATACTACCGTGATATCATCACAGTTTTGCCATAGAGGCATTGTGGAATTTCCATCCTTTGAGAATTTCAAAGCTCAGCTGAGCAAAGCCCTGAGCAACCTACTCTAACTTTGAATACAGCCCTGCATGGAGCAGGGGGCTGGATTAGCTGATATTGAGAGTCTCCTTCCAGCTTCATTTATCCTATTATTCACTGAGTACTTAACCCAATACAATAGTAGGGAACAACTGTAAACTCAGTATTTAAACCTATAATATAAGAGAACTGAAAAAGTTGAATTCTGTAGGTTGTGAAATAAAATAATTCCTTGAAAAATTTTGTAATTATAGAACCATTTTGGTGGATTGAAGCGGACAAAGAGTAATATTGGTTTACACATTTCTAAAAGAGAACTCACTGTTCTCATTGACAGAAAATATTTCAACAAAACTTTCTAAACCACATCCTCCAGTCTTCTCCTTTTTCTATGGCAGACTTCAAAGTTGTTTTTTCTGTAGAGTTTCATTGGTTTTCTTTCCTGAACCTTAGGCCTCTAATTGCACCATTTTTTAATAACACTGAATTCGATCCAATATTACACAGACTACTTTACAACATGCATTCTTTTCTACTTTTACAAGTGAACGAATTGTGTCCCTCTCCCCGTGAAACATATGAATTATTCATTTCTCATGATTTTCTCTCTTTGCAGCAAACTTTATGAAAAAATTAATTCCTGTGAATATCTTGACTGCATTGCATTAAAAACTACTATTGGTTTAGGTAATAGAATATGTAGTATTGAATTAAGAATATTCCCCATAGAAATAGTTTGCTTTCACTGCACTGAAGAAGAAACAAAAACATTAAGCCCCTTTACTTACAAAGGTGCTTGCAATCTCCAAAGACACTCTTTTTATTAATCATTTTCAAACTGTAAGATTGCCACTTCCCTTTGGTGTTCTTTAGTAAATTACACATTATTTTTCTTTTCATAAGATTCAGAATATTTTCATAGATGCTTATGCATCTTATTATATCCATATGAAATTATATGGCCATTAAAGATTGTCAAAGAATGTAAACAAGTTGAGAAAACAAATCCCATATAATCCCGAATCATGGGGGAAAGTACAGTAGAATTTTTAATTCTGGATTTACCTTTTGTGCCCTGTGTACAGCATGTGGGACCCACTGGACTCAGCCGCAAATGAAATATTTGTATTATAGCTGACTTCTTATGCAAAAATAATGAAAATCACAAGATGGATATATCTTTCAACTGATTTACTTGTTCATGTATTTTAGGATTTTTTTACTGAAGGCTTATCATAAGTCTGTCCATAAACCCTGCTGGTACTGAGAAACACTCACGTGTACTTTTCCAAGCTGTCATACAACATTCATAATACTGTAGTTTTTTATTATTGTTGTTATTTTTGTTACTATTATTATTATTATTATTATTATTATTAATAATGCTCAGAAAAACTTCATTGTATTTTGGTAGCAATTTTTTCTGCAGTCTGATTTTAAATGAAATATTCCCAAAGAAAAAATAGTAACATTCCAATCAGGCCAAGTAAACCTAACAAAAATGAAAGGAAGTAAACAGCTGTAGTCCTTCTTTTTTCCTGTCATTGAGTCTATGACTGCCATCAGGCACAGAGTGCTTCTGTTTAACTAGTTTGCTGAGAAGGCAACGACACGGTCTTTGAGGTATGATGGTGTTTAATGTGAAGGCAAGTCCATACCAAGAAAAATCTCATATTATGTAGAGATTTTTAAAGCAACAGATGCTGCTATAGGTTACTCATATTGTTACAGGATACTCTTACTACGCAAGGTGAAAACCATTAATGTGGCACGCCTGTAAATATTTTAGTAGCTACCTTGAAGTGAAGTTTGGAAGAAGTGTTTGGACAACATTCTCAGGCACTGGTGTGACTCTTGTGGCTATCTTGTGCAGGGCCAGGAGTTGGATTTTGATGATCCTTGTGGAACCCTTCCAACTCAGAATGTTCTTTGATTCTGTGAAGTGTCCAGTGTAGGCAATATTTCCACTTGTTCCTGTCAATGTAACTCCATGCACAGCTATTGCAATAGCTGATCCCCAACATGCTCGAAAATGTAGTTTTATACTTTGAAAGTGGAGCCTCACTGGCTAATTGTGCTCAGCTCTGCCTGTTACATTTTTGAGTCCTAAGCTTCTTCTTGCTCTTAGGGCCCTTTCAAGCTCTGTCCCAGTTCTAAAGTCCCAAACTTGGAGTGATTGCTTTTGTCAATGCTTCAGATTCCCAGGGTATCTCTAGGACATCTGGGTGCATCTATGTGGCACGCAAGACTGGCTGGCTTTCGGTTGTCACCCACCGTTTAATCCTTCAGTGGCCATTCCAGCAAGAGCAGTAGAGCAATGACAGCATTCCTTCAAGATCTCCAAAGTGCTCACATCAAGACCCACAATACAACAAAATAGTCAGACTCCTCTAAACCAGGATGTTACCAGAGAGATTGGGAAAGAATGTTAAAAAAAAAAAAAGAAAAAAATAGGATGAAAACTGATGGGCAAGGAGGACCATGCCATCTTCCAGACCACGCCAGCTAGAGTGAAACTTGAAAGTGGGCCAGAAATCTGACAAATGGCTGCCAAGTTTGGTTTTGCTAGTTCACGGTAGTCATGACTTTGTGTTGCAGTGTGCTAATAGGATTTCTGTATATGGTTTACGTTCCAGAAATTTCTCCCTAGCAGGAATATGTACCCTCCCCTGCTGTAAACTTATTGGTGTACTCTTTTCCCCTCCTTGTCTCCTCCCCTTTGGCTTTCCCTGGTTGGCTCTTCAGAGCTAACCACTCCCCTCTTCCCTCTCCTCTTAACCCTCTGCAGAACTTCGCTCGAGGTTCGCCATCTTGGATTTGCAGCCCCTTCACCGCCCCTTCACCACCCCTTGCCTCGCCGTCCCTGGACCCTCACCTCTGGACCTTAATAAATTCCCTGGAAATCTCCGATTGTGATCCTACACTTCTTTTATCGCTGCGCCTCCACCGCAGCTCGTGTCCCCAGCAGCTCCACAGCTTGCTGCAGCCACATGCGCCTGCTGGCGTGTTTTGGCCCCAGGCGACCCCGTCTTTATGCAGCGTGGGGTGGTTGCCTGTGACTTGCGAGACTGCATTGCAGCAACTTTGCCCCATGACAAAGCCACTGAAGGATGGCTGCTAGAGAACTGCCAATTTACAGGTGTGGTCTTATGCCTTTTCTTAAGAAACAATGATTACTTCAAAGAGACACAACACCTTTGTTGTATTGTACAGCTCCTGGAAATTGCAATGCCATCACTGGGAAGTTCATTTCTCTGAGCTGTGGCACAGTCCTTTAGCTGCTTTTTCATGGCAGTGGGCTATTTGTGATGGCCCTGTGCCCAGTGCAACCATTCAGGGAACAGAATGCCTAGAGGCACTGGGTCTATCCTTGAGAAAAATACTCCTGGTGTCTACTCCAAGGAATCCTGCCTTTAGTGCAGTCATGGAAGATATCATTCCATCTTTGCCTGCAACTGATGTCATGGGCTCCTGGTACATGACCTGTGCAACCTGCTCTAGGTGAAGCAGCTCTAGCAGAGGTTTGGACAATATGATCTACAGAGGTCACTTCCAACTCCAATCATTCAGGGTTTCTGTGATTCTGTGCTGTCTATCAGTTCCACAAACTAAACTTCAGGAGTGTGAGAATAACCATCTCCCATCCTGTCAGTGTGTCCTATTTGCATGTGACCTGACAAGCATTAATCCAAGACATTCTTCCAATGTGTGATCAACTCCTGGTGAGTTTAGGCAGTTCAGAATTTGTTCACAATGCTTTCAAGATTGCTTTCACAATAGATAATGTCCACTGGCAACCAGTTACCTGTCACAAAACAAGCAGTGCCTGTGAGGACAATCATAAAACATCCACTGTGAATGCATCTAGGAAAGCAGTCACTCTGGAAGCCTGTCCTGCAAATCAGCTCTGAAACTGTGTGTGCAGTTAGCTAATATGTTTACACGTGCATATGCATCTGTAAATACGGATTCCTCTATTCACATACAGTGGCTGTGGTTGCATTTGCCTTTGCCCTGTCTTATATAAAAATAATGAATCATTAGTTCCCCAAGGCTTGATAGAATCTTGTTGTCAGATTCACCCACATAAACCACTAAGCATCTTACATGCTCTTAAAATTCTTAACTGATGGCTAAAATTTTCCTTTTTTTTTTTTGATATATAGCAACAAACTGGCCGAATACATATGAGAGAGGGAGGCAGAAGCTAATGCAGATCTGCCATTTTGCTGTTTGGCTGTCACAGGGCTTAGCCATGAGGACTGAGACCCTGGAGACTTCTTGTGCCTACTGCAGCAAACACTAAAGGATGAGAAAGAAAGGAAGGAATCAAAGATGGAATGATAAATTAGACTAGGGGGGAAAAAACAAAAGGGAAGACAAATAAGATAGGGGGAGAAAGAGAAAGGAGAAAAGAGGGCAAAAGACAATGTGAGGTAAAGTTGTTATAATGCAAAACAAAACACAGACTTAGGATGCAAAAAGAGTCTGAATTAAATTTTCCAGATCTATTAAATTTTTTATTGTTTTAAGTGTTGGATATTTGAAATCCCACTGCTTGGTGTTTAACCTTACTTTTACTTTAACACAATCTTTGCAGCAAGTATACCATATAAACTCAGTGTTAGCCACCAAAAGTCTTGTCCAGATCCTGAACTGAATATTTCTGATTCCCTGGCTCAGATAGTTCAAGATGTTCGTCTGTATGACTGTTTTATAATTAATTATAAAAGAAGAGGGAGCAGATCTATTATAATCTGGAGAACTGAAATGCAGAGTAAGACTTCAGTGACTTGCTCCATTTTTTGTCTAATAGAATGTAGTGTTTTAATCCAATACAATGAGTTATAAAATCAAGCATGTTCTTTTCACTTATTATGGATAGAAGAAAATAATTTATTACATTGCACAAATAATATTATCTCAGATGGTATAATAGTAATACCTGTAAGGGAAACAAACTTTCATCACTAAATAAACCATTTTTTCCCTCTGAAATATATAGCTCTTCTCTTCAGCATTTATCTTTTAGCAGCTGTCTGTTTTCCGGTCACAATGTTCAATTTCATTGAAATTATCTCCTAAATTGAATCATAAGTGTGGAAGATATCTGTAACATAATAGACAAATGCGGTGTTGCTCTGAATGAGGTGGATATTCAGTTCCTGTCTTTGCTGACTGTTGCAATTGTTAAAAAGGAAACACAGTTCTGGCATAAATGCACACTTCATATGAAAGGAACACCAGGTGTTCCCATAGCCACCTGAATACTTTCTGTTCTGGACAACTCAGAGCCATATCACAGTATATTCGGGAGTTTATCCTTGCTTCATACTTAGTAAAGAGCATCGGCAGAAGAGCACTCTGGAAATTTAGTCTATGTTTTGTGACTCCAACATCATCAAGAAACATGGCAATTGTTACTGGATTTTGAGTCTCACATACTCAAACCAAAGAGCACTCTTATCCATGAACTCATGAACACACGTTACAAAATTATTTACAACTTATTATTATCCTAAATTCTGCGCAGATCTCTCCAGTATCAGAGCCATCTCCGAAGCCAAAGTACTTCTTTGTAATTGCCAATTTAATCCAATGAGCACAGAGACATATGCTTGGAGACACATAGCATTACTCTTCCTTTGGGAGCTTCAGTATGATGTTATTTGATTAGGAGGTTCTGGTGGGTAACATGGTAACTAAATAAAATGTTATATCTTAAAAATTCCTTATTTGTTTTAATTATGCCATAAAAAATTAATTACAAAACTCTGCCTTACCTATAGCATATCCCTTGTTGCTAACATAATTGCACACTCTTCAGGTAGCCTTCTGTATTGTATTTGCCACTGTGCTTTGCAAGTGTTACTCATCATCTGGCTGATGCATAAATGAAAATCTGGGTGCATAGCTATGTTCCTTCATTGTGTCATGCTTGTAAATCCCTTTGGTCAATTAAACTAGGAATAAACATGTCAGAGAAATTATAAATAGTGCAAAATTTGTTTGTAAATAAACTAATAATATTTTGAGGATTGATGCAGCTGTGGTCTGCATCAGGTTAACCTCCGTGGAAGCAAATAACTCACCCTGAGCAAAAGTTTTCACTGTCTGAGCAGTGCAATTGAAGAGGTGAGGCAGAATAGAAAATGCAGTTGGAACTTTTTTTTCCTGTTTCAATGCTGAATTTTAGTCTAGGCTCTAAACATAATTTCTACACACATACATACAGAAATCTAAACCCCACATATGAAAAATGATACCCATGTAGACATCTCAAAACAAAGCGGGCACGGAGAACTACTCTATGCCAAGACAGCTAGTAAGAAACCATGCCTATGAAAAAAATGCTTAATTTCATTTATAATAGGAAGCTGTTATGAAGAAATACTCCAAAATTTGAAATATGGAACAGCTGACTCTTTTGTTTTATCAAGGAAGGCTGCTTTGACTAAGGCTTCAGGCTAGCTGGACAAACTGACTTGCAGGAACATGGCTGTGACATGGCTTGTCCTCACTGCCAGCTCACTCTCCTGATTGTTGTCCCACTGCTTTCTCACAGCAGTATGCACCAGTGCTGGAGTCTAATCTTTGACAAGGTCTCAGTCGCAGGCATCTATCCTTTGATAAGTGGGTTTTACAAAACCATTATTTTAGGTAATGTTTCCAGTAATCCTGGACATTAACTCACAGGCTAGTCTGACCTCTCTGTGCTTGATGAAGGCATAATTTCAACCTTATTTCTTTTCTAGGTATAAAATGACATGTATCTTAAGCTGTATCCCCTTAACATAGGATGAGATGGGGGAAGAGAGAGGCAAATAGTATGTCCACTGGCTCTTATATCTTACAAAATACAGATCTTCACAAGAACAAGTAACAAGGCTTAAATATGCTCCAGGGCATCTCTTAACCTCCATTTTAAATTCAGCCCTCTCCACTGCCTGGAGAACTGCTGAGGGAAAGCCAGGAGTAGAAGTTATGTGAAAGTCAAGCACTTTTTCTTTCCCACTCACCTCCACCTCCCTTCCTCGTGAAAGAAGGCAGAAGCTGTGTGCAGTTGTTATTGTTCTTTTGTGTTGAGTTTCACCTCCTGTTTTTTTCTCACACCCCGGGGATTGCCTTAACAGCCTTCTGTGAAAAAAAAGCCTTTAGAGCAAGCATCATCCCTTCAGCCAAATGCTGTAAAGCAAATTCACCCTTCCAAGCCTAAGAGCCTGCTCCTACATCCTCTGATTATTGGATTTGCTGGCATGGTTAACCAGGTGACATGGGTGAAGGGAACACTGGGAAAACAGTTTGGGTTTTTTGTGGGGTTTTATATCTAGGATAACAGATTTCTGTCTGGGGTGAATGTCATTAATCTAGTTGTTTTTAAAACATTCCCTTGCCCTTCTTTAATGAAAATTGCATACAATTTGGGATCATATTGGCATGGGGGGAAAATGCAGTTGCACTTTTTTCTATAAATAAAATATATCTCACTTATATTTTCTTCAAGTTTAGTATAGGCCCAGTGGTCTGCTGACCCTTAACCCTTGCATTCACAGTGGAAGATGTAGAAAATTGTTTTCTCCAAGGAAAAGAGGTGGAGCTATAACTTAATACCATTGTTTAGTAAGGCACACTGTATCAAGAGCCCGGATCTGCTTCCCAGACTGGAAAACAGCGGCTGACATTGTAGTATTAACTCAGTACCTCAAAATTAAAGAAGCTTTGTTCTTATATAGCTGCTCTGCACAAAATCTGGCTTAATGTTGACATGTTTTGCAGCAGAGCAAGATCTCATATATGGAGATGGAATTCCTCCTGCTAAGAGACCATTGTAGACTAGGGGCTTCTGTTATTGCATTCATAGACATATTGGCTCCAGGCCTGCTCACCAGCGTGGTAAAATGCCCAGCGTTTTCAGCAAGAGCAGAATCAGACCAACTGCAAGAGCTAGTCAGTTAAAAGCAAAATCACCCACTCTCCCTCCCCCACAAAAACAGCATAGCATATACCATGCAAAGTGTCAATAAAAAAATACAAAACAATGATTAGCTTTCCACATAAACATTTCATCACATCCTTTCTCAAAACCAATCATTGTGACAGTCCATGACAATATAAACAATGACATGTCTGAAGTGCTCTAATCCATCCAGCTTGTGTTGCTGTACTTGTCAAGAAAAAAAAAATCCTCCATAAAACCTCTAACTGAAACAAAACTCCACTATCCCACATATGTTACCAATGCTTTCTAAAAACAGCCATTCAACAAGCTAGGCTCCATACTATGACTTCAAATGAAACCATATGTTCATTTATAAAATGAAAAACTTCTGGAGTGACCGAGCCTTGGAGATGGAAATCATGATTTTCTACAGGGGAAACCTTGGGTGATCTGCATGCCCATCACACAGTAATACTGTGCCATTAATGCTGGCTCCCTCATAAAGGTCTTGTGTTTGCAACGAAGGGCTCAGTATGAGGACTGAGGGCTTGATTTTTTCCACTTTGACATTAGTTAAAAACAAGCTACGACATAATCAGTCTCAGAAACTTTGTGGGCATTGTATGGAAAATCTCTGGCATTCGCAGCCTGCAGCTCACACCTTTCACCAATGTCCAGACTAACCTTGCTTGTGAGAGGAGATGGTGGAAAGAAGCCAAATAAAAATTCACTGAGCTCAGACAAAACTTTCATTATATTTAGTTCTTGAATAAATAGGAATTATAAAACTGATGTGGAATTAGAAGGAGGGTAAATCAACAAACAACAATTTAAATGCTACACAAGCTTGGTCTCCACAGCTCCCCTCTAAACCATACATAGGAGTTATGGTGTGGACATTTCTCCTTCTGTCACTTCCATGAAATTCAAACTGGGGCCAGATCCAGGAAGAAAGGCATCCTTGCATGGGGGCCAGCACAGCATTTGGCTAGCTTTGGAGAGGAGGTGGTGAGAGAAGGTAGGTCAGAAAATGTGAATGGTTGGACTGTGAAATGCACAGATGCCCAAGAAGGTTGATTCCATACATTACCCTTCTCTGAGGCACTCTAGCCCTTCATATCCCAATGGCCCTATTCCTACCACATCACCACTTCCCTCAACCCAACTCATAACACAGGGCAAGCTCTGAAAAGATAAACAAGGGGTCAGAGAACAATGGTAGAAGGACACTGAGGTCAAGTAGCACTGAGCAGACCTGGGCTGGACTTCAGGGGTGGCACTAGAGCAGCATCACAAACACTGACATGGCACTGATGTCACCCTGATGTGACACTGATGTCACATGGCACCCAGGTTTGGCTTAGTTGGTGTTGCTCACAGTTAGATTCGTAACACAGCAGTGCTTTGAAGAGAGCACATACCCAGGCTGAAGTACAGAGCAAAAGCCCACTACAGCATGAACAGAAGAACAAATAATCTCATTTTCTTATCTGCCTTGCATCTTACAAAGGTTACTCTTAAGACGTAAATGGTACTTTGGGGCACTTTCAGCAGTGATAATGAGCTCTGTTTTCATCACAACGGTTCCCCATTTCCTATCACAATGGGATACCCTTAAAGAACATTTTCCACATTGTTCCAGCAAGAGGAAATTGCATATTTCACTGCAATATTCTAGAAAAGTGGGAAGGTGGTGCAAAATATCACCTACACATTTTTCACTTCTAACAAGCCACTTAGTAGGATGGCAAATGCTGTGGGATGCAAATGTCCTTGTGGTACATCCTTTAGATGTTGGACTTTTCTCTTGCTTAGCTAAAACTTTCTACTGCCTCTGAATTTTCTTAGCTTCAGGGCTAGTCTAGACTCCAGCTGTCTGCTCATGACCTCAGAGGCCTATTCTTGTTGTTGGGTTTTGCTGGAGACAAACCTCCTCACCCCCTACATCAGACAGAGCTTGGAGGGCTTAGGAATTAAAATGACAGCCCTGTAATGTACATAGATTACTCAACCTTGATTAAAATATAAAATAGGGTAATAATGTTTCTATACCACAAGGATAAAACCCTGAGCACTGCTGGCAAGCAGACACTCTGCTGCTGCAGCCCTGAGGCTGAAAAGATAGGCAGGGAGCAAGAGAAGCACAGCAAGTGTAGAGAGCCAGCTCTCCATGAGTTGTTTACAGGCTGGCCTAGGCTAGAGCCTGGTGGTAGGAAACAGGTTTGCTTTTTAAAATCTGGACGTGCTCCAGTGGCAAGCCTGCCTGACCTCTCATGGGGTGAAGTTTCCACGTGGGTCCACAGGTTCACCCGGGACCACGGCTGACTCACTGTCTGGGAATTTGCAGTAGGCATGGCCTTTGTAAAAAAAGTGATGCTAAAAACTTACTGTGCAAGGTAAACAAGGAAAACATGCTCCTCGGCACACAGGCAGCTCAGATGTTGACTATTGTGTTCTCCTGGAGTTAATCACTGCCGACCAGGCCCCCCTTTGTGGTGGGAGGTGAGCGCTCAGCTCACTCAGCGCTGAGGAAGCAGGTGCAGCAACAGCTCATTGTTACAGCATTGTTTTGAAAATTAGGAAACTTGATATATTTTTCCCCCCCACCTTGGGGAAGCAGGGCAAAGCTGGGCAGTGCCGATGCAGGTGGCACAGCCAGAGGAAGGGCGGGCAGGGCAAGCATGCGTGGCCATCTCACCTAGAGACCCGACGTTTTTTCTTGCACCTGTGTTTTTCCTCTCTGTCGTGGAGGTTGACCTTGATCCCTGTTGGAGGAACAGCCGCCCTGCCCAGACTGGTCACACTTGTCTGCCAGCTTGGGGTCACCACCACGGTCATTAGCCCTTACTCTACTTACAGCATCACCATCTTGGGCACATCCTGGAGGTCACGTTAAGCAGCCTCTCAGAGACAGGCTCGAGACAAGCTCTCTGAGCTGCCCTCCTTCCAGAGGCTGCATGTGTGCCTCTACCACCAAGTAGATCCCAGCGTGCTGGCTGTGGGCACTTTCACCTGAGAGACAGATTTCTTACATTATTTCTTCTTCTTTCCCCTCTCCATTCCTCAGTCCTTTCATGTAATGCAGTTAATTAGACTCTGCTTATTAGACCTCACCTCCTTTGCTGCTTTTTGCAGAACTAGTTGTACCAGAGGTCTTGTCAACAGGAGACCTCCCAGTGCTCTCCATCCCAGTCTGCAGGGGCTGAAGGTGATGATAGTTTGGTAGCCACTTTTTGGTCTAGCTGAAACAGGCGTGTTTGCATTTCATCCTCATTTCTAGGGGACAGATGGGTGTGTTCTGTTAATTCTCTTTACTTGGGCTGAGCTAGCTTGCGGCTTAGGGAAGTCACACTCGCACAACGATGAGTGGGTGACCTGATAACCCATTCTGATCCTCTTCTGTGACTGCAGTAATGGCTTCATTTCCCAAAGCTCCTCTTTCACACTCCTCTGGAATAGCAATGTTTTAAGAGGGAAAAAGGAACACAAGAGCAAGATGGCTTTTCAGTCTTTTATGCATTTTTAGCTCTTATCTAAATGATTTGCTACTAAGTCTTCTTTGTCCTTGGTTCCTTGCCAAGATAATAAAGGGTGTGTGTGTATACACTCACACACACACACACAAACACACTCACATATATCTGTATTACAGAAATTTCTGGAAAACTTAGCGCACGTAACTAGAGGAAAAAAGGATATAATAAATTCAAAAGTTTTTGGGGTTGGGATTGCAAAAAAATTATTTGGACTATAAGTCCTTCAGTCAATGCTCCTCACAATATGTCAAGAGAAGGCAAAGATAGGAAAGCATTAATTTTGACCCAAATCCATAAGGCTTTAATCTCTGTGACTATACAAAAGTAGGGGATAGCACACTGCCTTTATTAATAATAAATGGCCAAGATGAAAGTGGCAAGTGATAAAATTAATATACAACTATGACATGGACGTCGTTGTTCAAGAATGGCTGGTCATGTAATAGTAACTTCTCAAAAAAACCCTGCATGGAATGGTGCTGTAGGATTTTTCTAGATTAATACTAGAAGAATTCTAGTATATTCTAGAATACTTTTCTAGAAGTCTTTACTAGAAGAATATGTGGAACATTTTCTGCTTAATTTCTTGCTGTACTGACTCAGGTGTCAGTGATTCTGTGATTCAGTCTGAATTCTCTTTTATGAGAGTCTACCCAACTGCAAGCTCTTCAGAGGCCTTTAGGTAGTCCCTCAAGTGGTAAAAGTGACCTCCTTCAGGTGTCCTGCCTGCTGAGTAATTTAGACAGCCTTATGAAGCATTTGGAAATCAAGGCAGAAGCTTGTCACATGAAACACTAAACCCTGTTGCGCATAATAGCCTTGCAGGTAGCAAAGCTAAAGTGTTAGCCTTGTAAGGAGCTCTACAGTAATTCATCTGTTAATGTACAAGAAGGGAAGGGATGAAGGTATTTAATTTGGTTAAAATATTTTTTTTAATTATTTATTAAGATATTTCAGGCGTGTGATTTCTGTAGATACAGGAAATGCTAGATGCTTTACTAAAGATCAACTGCTCTATATGTTTTTTTGTCATTTCGAACGTGGAGAAGACCTCGAATTAAATCCTCACTGTAAAAGGGACAGCAAATCTGTGGAGCACAGAAGCACAGAATATGACAGTATGTCATGTGGTTAAACACAACATGAGAACGGGTCAATTTTCTGTTAGATGCAAATTCTCAGAGCTGCCAAATGCCAGCATCTTCAGCAAATTTAGCAGCTCCGTGGATGCTTAAACTCTCTCAGGATTTTTTGTGCCTTTTTTTTTGTGCAGTCATTAGCTTCATTCTCCTTCTCTCAGCCCACACTGTAGTGTCTACATTTAGACAGACTCAAAAATCTCAGGTGAGGCTTGTTCACTGAAATTAAAGTAACTTTTGTTTTCAAAGCACAGCCATTTAAGCAATTGGAACTTTATTGGAAACTAGCAAAGTCAATAAAAATTTGCTGAACATTGTTAGCTTGTTAGGATCACCAGACAGTCTTTTTGAAGTAAAACTTGTTTGAAAGTAGAGAAGACTGAAAAATCTGTTCCTTTAGATTTGCCTTTTCAAGTGCAAATCAAAGTTTGTGGCAAGTGAGATAGAATTTGTGTTTAAAGATACCTGTTAAAATAGATTTCTTTTACTTGCCTCATATTTTTTTATCTCAGGTTCTGTAGCTTGGACTAAAGGAAATAGACTGACTGTTTTTTCAATGGCGTTATGCTGTTGTTCTTTTCTTCTTTGACAGAAATTACACAATTTTCTGAAGGGCTTTTTTTTCTTTAATTTTGATAAAGGGACATCTGAAGAAGCTGAGCTTGTAACAGAGAAGGGAGTAAGGTGTAACTGTAGATCTGATGAAGACCTAGAATGTTTGGCAGATGTAGATCTTCAAAAAACTGGAGGAGAAAACATTTATCCAAGGATGAAAATCAAGATTTTGCCCTCTATAAGATTAAAAAAGTTTCAGATGCAGGTTTCCAGTTTCAGTCCTTCTAAATTTAAAACTTATTAACAAAAACTAGGTTAAAAAACTAGAAGAATTAAAAATCTTGGAAATTCCAATTCTCTATATTGCAGCTACCCGCTACACCTTTAACATGGAAATAATAAGCAAAACCAACTGTAATAAATAGCTAAACCCCTCAAACCAACACCCAAGACAGATGTTATCCATGTACAGTTAAGGGACAAGATGAGTCCTCAACTCCTCTTAACCCTTGTTTGTGCCCTGAGCAGGAGTACTGTACCTCCACTGGGATCAGAGTTACTGAAGACCACCAGCTCATAGCACAATTAAACATAGGAGTTGATACTGAGATGGCTGATGGGCCACCTTCAATAGATGATGCAACTTTGCCTGTTGCACCCTGTTCCTGGATGGTTTCTTGTCTTGGCTGGGAGAGGACCCATGACTACCTACACTCTTTGTACTTTCCTTAGGAGAGAAAAGCTGTTTAAAACTATGTAAGTGACAGTTATCTTAACCTTGTGCACTTAAGAGCAGCTCAGATAGAGTACCTACTTTCACAGCAAGCCAATCTTTAATTCTTGGTGAGTTTACCAGGATATTCTTTGGTATTCCTGATTTAGATATTCAAAATTTTATTCTCAAATAATGTCCTTAAAGCTAGCTCTTCTATACCTTGCTTATTGATGACATAATTTTCCTTCCTTAAAAAAACACTGCCCCATTTCAGTTTTCTACAGCTTTTGGTTTATTTTTTTAACAAACCCAGTACACTGCTGTTACTTGCATGTGCAGTTGGTTAAAACTTGTTGTTTGGATTTTGTTCTTCTGCTTTTATTGTCTCCTACATAGACTGTATTTTTTTTAATTCCTTCAGCTGCTGTACTGGTGCTGTTACCTTACAGATTTTTTTCCTTTTTCTATTTTGTGTGTGCATTTTGGTTTACAGTGTATTAACAGAATACTCAAAAAAGCTACGAGTCTTTCACATCAGCTTTCCAAAGCAAAGAGCTGACAGTAGGAAGAAATAATACACAGTGTGCATTGACTAACCATCCATGGATTCCTTTATAAACCTTAGCAGGAAAACAAATCTGTAAACTTAAGATGAGGTCCTGAGACAAAGACAGGATGTAAATTCCTGCTTGGTACTTGTTTCCGATGAGCTCAATCACATTGCTGCTAGCGGCATTTCCTTCAGAAAATATATGGGAGAGTTGTGCAATTACCTAGGATACTTCAGTTTAAAGTGGTCCTGACCACAACTCTTACTGTGAAAATTATGAAATATTTGTCTGGGTGAAATTCACTGCAAATAAAAAGGCAAATTCTTAGTCCTTACTTGTTCTCCATCAGTTTGCTAACAGCTCAGGGAATTTAGAGCAGTCATTTCACTTTGAAAGTGTATTCAGAGGCATATATTTTCTTGCATCCTTCCTTGAGGAATCCAAGTTATTTGAACTGAAATATTCCAGGCAATTCACCTGCTTATTAAGGACCAGAGAATTTGTCCCCTGGTGAACTTAGTTGAAAAGTTAGAAATTTTAATTTAAAAAACACCAGAATGCTTCATCTTTCTTCTCCTGACATTTATTTTCCCTGCTTCATCAAATGTGACTAAAGTCATTCACCAAAGTTGATGATATTCCCTTTTCTGACAATTTGACTATTTTTCATACCCTCCCTTCCAAAAAAATTATAGCAGCCACCAAAATAGAAACGAAATACCCACTTCCACTGTTGAATAAATACATTTGAGAGAAGCATCTACAATCTCCTAAGTTCTCAAAATGGGTGTGCAAGTCCTGAGGCAGACATTGAAGAAAGACGAAGGAGAGATCCCCCACCTGTGCTGCAGAGAGTACAATGCTCCTGGTATTACTGTCTCTTGAGTGTACAAATTTGGACTAAAGGCTAATCAGAGCTTGTAGTCATCTTGTTTTGGTTGTCAAGTGACTATAGTACCCTATAGAATGCACAGGGATAGCTTTAACTGTCTCTATTATGAAGTTTTCTTGCCATTATAGAACTGTCTTTTGGGCTGTGTGATGAAATGTGATAGTGGCATTCTGCTGGGGGATTGCTTGTAGTGCTCCAGATGGAGAATTTTTTCACCCTTCCTTTTGCTGCTTCATTGCCACAGTGCACTGCACAGAACATTCAGCTTCTTTAAAAAGTATAATACTACTGTGGCTATAGGGAAAGAATGTGCTAAGAGTGTAGACATAAATTAAATGTTAATCACACAGAAATTATTACAATTTGATAATATACAAAAGGAATTAATCTCCCTTGAAATTAAAGCAAAATTATTTAAAATTTCAATATGCAATCAAAATCAAAACAACTTTATAAAATGATATTTTAATTTAAATTGCTTAAATGGAATGCTTTAGTGTATTCCATTGGCAGACAGTCATAATCCCAGTACTTGTATAATAAACTACTTCAGTTAGACAGCAATGAACTTTTTAAATTCAGTGAGTGTTACAAATTGTCAATTGCTTTCTGAGAAAAAGTGTCTAGAGAGGAGATCAGGTACTTCTGACTGAATGTAACAAAAATGTGCTAGTATTAACTAATTCTGGAAGATTGTCTATATTCAAAATCTCATAAAGTTAATGCTTTTAAATTTTAGTGATAGACTATTGCTCCCTGTTATTTTTATAATGGTGTTTAAATTCCATGATGAATTGTGGCTAAATTTTGCACATGGTTTAGACTGAGTAAGTTTTCTGCAAACTGCTATACAAATAGATAATTGGTTCCTTTTGATTTACAATCCAAAAGGGAACCAAAAGGAAGGGCAATTAAAAAAAAAAACCAACAAACCCTCACAGTGTTGTTGAACAGGTCTTTTTAGAAGTAGCATGAGAAGGTTAGGAAAATGCCCTTAACCTTCAGGGATGTTATGCTCCTAAATCTCTTTGTATCCTTTGAAGAGCTCAGCTTTGGTACTCTTTTGGACTAGAACATGTCGCAAATGGAGAACAGAGAGGCTTGCGATAGAAGAACTTCTCACAGGGCTCGTGCAAAGGACTTTTAAAGGTAAGAGAGGTTCCTGCAAACTTCACTAGGTTTCTTACCTGACAGGTATGGAGTGTCTTCTGTTTTTGCACTCACAGTGCCTGGGAATGAGTTACATTACAGTAATTTTTAAACTTTTGTGCTATCCCTATTTTGCAGGACTGTTGTTCTGAGTCCTCACTGATAGCTGGTAGCATGGGAAAGGGGAAAATATGCTACCAAAAATAATGCAAATGGTAAAATAATGCAATTTTGCTAGCAATATGCTACCAAAAAATAATGCAAAAACAGGACCTACTCACTAGGTCCTTGTGAGTAGAAACAGAGAGAGTGTGGCTGTGAAGGATTTGTTTCCCTAGAAAACCAAGAGAAAACTTCAGCATAGTGACTAATGTGAACATCTCTAAAACATAGGTATTTTGTTCTGTTATGCAACCTGCGGGTCTCTATGAGCAGGATGATGTAAAGGTCATTGTCTCAAAGAGGTTGCCTTCCCTCCTGGGTACCTGCCTGGTTGCTCAAAGTACCACATCTTTACCTTCCCCACCTTCCAATTTGCATTCCTGCACCCATTGAAGCTGGCTGCCTGGAGAAAGTCTTACTTATCTAAATATTCATTGATCTGATAAGCAAGGAATAAGTGTTCTCACTTGCATAACACTACTGAGCTGGCAAACCGAGAGCATTTTACACATATCACCCTTTCATATAGAAACATTGGGTAAGAATAGCTGGCCAGGGAATTACAATTGAGCACACCAGTAACAGAAAAGAGACAGGGAGAGCCTATGAAGCAAAGGGAGAATGGGGATACTGCAGGTGGGCTGGAGGTGGCCTGGCGAAGTGATGGCAAGGTGGAACTAGAATGAGATCAGGCTGTCATGCTGTCAGCAGCACAAGCTGTGCTGAAGGGCAGGGTACTGCATAGGTAGATGATATAAAATAAGGAAAAAGTGTATACTGAAAGAGGGCAGATGAAAAGAGAGAAATTCCAGCCTTCAGGATTCACATAGCTTGCCAATAATTGTCCGTGAAAGTGTGTGAAACAACCATGGCTAAAGGTTTATTTCATTCTTGCAAGGAATTCCAGTAACGTAAAGTAGAATATTTTGCTCCCTTCTTTCTCTCAGATATCTTGAATATTTATGCAAGCCCCTTAATAGAATGCAAACAAAACACTGGATGGTTATCACCTTTTCGGAGCAAACATTTCTCTTAGAAGCAGGGGAAAAAGGTCAGTCTTGCCTATGGAAGTTAAAAAATTCAAAAACTGAGAGAAAAATATTTTTAAAAAATATATTATACATATAGTAATCTATGCATAAAATATTTTATGCAATAGGTTGCAATAAAAAGTTAGATAAAGACAGGCTAATCTCACCAGTTTCTTTTATCAACTTCTCAAAATTTCACATTGAGACCATTGACCGGATGGAATAATGAGGAAGAAGAGCGGTAATAAAAGCAAAAAGAAGTAATTAGGTATGAGTGTCATTTCAAGTATTAAGTTTTTTTTACAGAAGAGAAACATCTACTTTATGATTAATTGAGGAAACAATTAGGGGATTTGCCCTATGAAAGCATAATTTTTATATTTTCAGGAAGAAAGGATTTCTGTATGCCAAAAAGCTGAAAATTAATTTATTGCCCACTGTAAGTAACTTTCTAAAACTAGTAGCTTTTTTTTTTTTCCAATATCTTATCAACTTATATAGAATTTCAATTACGTACATAAATGGAGTGAGGTGAGGATACAGAGTCACAGAATCATTAAGGTTAGAAAAGATCTCCAAGGTCATCGGGTCCAACCTTTGACCACCTGGTCAGCTAGATCAGGGCACCGAGTGCCACATCCTGTCATTTCTCAAACACCTCCAGGAATAGTGACTTCACCACCTCCCTGGGCAATACATGCCAATGTTTAATAACCCTTTCGCTAAAGAAATTCTTCCTGATATTCAACGTGAACTTTCCCTGGTTCATCTTGAGACTATGTCCTCTTGTCCTATTTGTGGTTGCTTGGGAGAAGAGACTGACTCCCATCTAACTACACCCTCCTTTCAGGCAGTTGTAGAGAGTTGTATCATCAATAAAGGTATTAAACAGGACTGGCCCCAAAACATAGCCCTGGGGAACCCCACTAGGGACCATTCATGTGGCAGCGCAGTCTAGCAATTCAGGAGCGGCACCCCCCGACCGCAATGTGGGGGAAGCTGCCCGGAGCTGAAACACGCCAGGCAGACATGCGGCTGCAGCAGGCAGTGGAGCTGTAGGGGACGTGAGTCGCTGTGGAGGTGTGGCGGTAGAAGAAGTACAGTATCACCATCTGAGATTTCCAGGGAATATATTGAGGTCCACAGGGGAGGGTTCAGGGATGGTGGAGAGGGTCGGAGAGGCAGGTGAGGATGCGGAGTGCTCGAAAGCCAAGATGGTGAACCCCGAGTCTGGCTTTCGCGGAGGGTTTATCGGGAGAGGGCAGAGGGGCGGAGCTAGGGAGGGGAGATGGGTAAACCAATAAGCTTGCAGCATGGGATAGTCCAGGCTTCTGCTAGGGAGAAATCTCTGAAACAGCATCAATATACAAAAAATCCTATAGCACACTGCAACACATTCACTGACTGGAGGTGGAACCACTCCCCACCACTCTCTGGCCCTGGCCAACCAGACAGTTTTTAACCCAGCAAAGAGAACACCTATCAAGTGTGAACATATTAATTCATATGGAGGTATAAAAGAAGGTATTATTTCCATTCAAACAATTGCAAAGATGAACTTCTCTGTAGTGTCACTGCCTGAGAACTGGGAATGGACATCAGCTGATTTCATACTTATCTGGGCAACATTGTTGTCTCAATAAGCTTTTGGGATGCAATTTTAAGGTTTGGTTAGGTTTAGTAAGGTTTTGGAGAAGATGATGGCAAAACATGTTATACATATCAATTCTTAGTCATTTCAGGATAAACTGCCTTTCTGATGGGTCCTGACGTGACCTGCTTTTAATGAAATGGTTTTACACTATACCTTCCTTGTCAGTACTGCACTGCTCAAGTATAGCATTTCTGAATTCTTGCCAAGTACCATTCAAAGCAGTAGTGCTTTGGGAATGAAAAGAGAGGTGGTTTAGCACATGCTTAGGGCTCACAAATGTAATCTACAAATTCCTTGAGAAAGGATTTGCCTGTGTTTATTCTTTTTCTTTTTTTTTTTTTTTTTTTTGAGATACTCAGCCCTAATTCATACCTTTAAGTTACCCCTCAGATAATGACAGATGTGTTCAGGATGGCTTTTCTTATGGGCTACTTTAAGAATTCCTGTACCCCTTGTGCACTGTTTGTTTGCTTGTTTTCAATTAAAGTGTCATCTTATAAAAAGAGAGCGGTAAACCCTTGTCCAGAGAAGAAAAATCTACTTTTAATGTCAGATCTGTCCTGTCTTTCAAATTTTCGTTGCATACAGTATTGCATTATGCCATCAGCAGTCTTGCTGACAATAGCGTGACCTCGTTCTTTGTAATGACTGTAATTCAACTTCTTGATGAAAGCACTCTTTGACAAAATTTACCACCATAGTAAGACAAGATAAGAAGCATTAAAAACCTCTTTCAACAAATCTTGTGCTACTCCTCTTTATCTTCACCTGCAGAAAAGCTGCCTGCTGGTATGGAGCAGGTGGACATTTCACTTTGTTTCATGATCACTAATCCTCTCCAAGCGAGTCCTCAGTACCCTTCTAGCTTCTAACTGGAATACTACAGTGATAGAGGGGGAGCTGCAGTAATTTTTATAAACATGCTGTGTAAACAAGTGAGCTGATAGGAAATGTAGCCCCACTGAGACCCTGCCTACTGAAAGAAAATTCTCCTGCTTGCTTGTCTTCATTTTTTTCAGCATACAAGGATTCAATCAGATGAGCTGCCTAGTTAAAGGTCAAAATGGAACTCTTTTTCACCCTTTTTCATTTTTTCCAGTCAAATATCTTATTGGCTTTAGTACAGTGAAAAGAGGGGGAAAAAGTGACAATATAAACTGACTAAACTAAAGGTTATCCCTCATTTTAAATAACAATGAAATATTTCCGGCATTTTTAGTTTTACTTTTTAATAAATCAATCAAACTAATTCACATATTTTAATTATATCTGAATTTACACTGTTTATGTAACAGAGACAGCCAGGACTGTCTTGACTTTGGAAAATTGTAAGACAAATTTTGCACTGACTTAACACACCTCACAATTCCACTGAAACCTATATATGTGCATATCTGCAGAACACAGTCCAGTCAATCACAAACTATGTTTGTTCTTTGAACAAATACATGCATGCATGTACACATTTTTAGCCCTTTGAAGATTTTTCTTTCAAGGCCTTGCTTAATTTCAAGTTACAGCAAGTCTATCCTATTTCATTATATTTGTCAACATACCACGCCAGTCTGCACAGAATGTGCAGGGTCAATAGCACCAACAGAGTGAGTCTGCCTAGGTGCCGGAGATGAAAGGTCAGGAACAGAATGTTATTCCTGATAAATGAAATCTGCTGCTCCTACATTTCTCTGTAAAAAGCTGTGAGTCTTTTCAGAGCTGTGTGTTCAGACTGGTAGGCTTAGGGACCACCTGCTCTTTAAATTATAAGGAGAAATAAATTAATTTAATACAGACAGCTTGTTAATCCATTACCTGATGGCCACTGCACTGAGGCCTGATCACAATTTACAGAAATTCATGTATACTTGTCTGAAGCCCTATTTAGTAATATCTGTGCAATCTATGAATGAATCCAACCTAGAGTCATGTATAATAATCATAGTGGGATTAACTTGCAGATAGTAGCTCTCACCTCTGATAACTCAAGGAAAGATTTTTCCTATTATTCTTTCCAACATGGTAGCTGACATTAAATTTAATGCATGGCAGAAAATAAAACTTTTTCTTTTCTAATAATTCGAACACATAATCCAGTTGGAATGGGCAATCCCTTGGTATTTATGGGTTATACTTAATTGCAATTAATTGCAATTAGCAGAACTAATGATGAGATCTAAACATCTTTTAATATTGTTCGTCTTTTTAAGTACAAGGTAGTTTATAGATAGATAAAAATTTTCCACAGGCGTCTTCAGTTATTTTACATGCATTTGTCAGTAAAACTTCTTTGGCTAAATGCTAATGTACTAACTTACTGCATGGGACTGGCACACTTAAATCACGGGAAAAAAGAACATATATTACTCAACTTGAGGATTGTCTCTGATTTTGACCCAATCACTACATACACCAAATTTTCAAAGATGAAGAGGGCACTCTTGCTAAAGACCAGGGTTGCTTAGTTGGTGCTCCCAGCTGTTTGGGCACAATGCTATGCAGAGGTTACTCATGAGAGATGATGGTCAGCCTCTGACTCTGACCTGAGACCTGGTGTCTGTGAAGCAGAGGAGCACATGAAGGACAATGTCACTGCTTGCATTCTTGGTGGAGGCTGTGTGGCTTGTTTCTGCAGGTGCTTGGCTGTAGTCACCTCTTATAGTGCCAGGAAGGATGCCCATTCCTGTTGACCGTGTGCTTGGTGTTTGAAAAGGTGTTTGTCTCTCTCCACCCTCTCCGCAGAACCGCCAGTTATGGAACATGGCCTTGTTGATGCTGCATGAGGAGCCAGCTGACAAAACCACAGAGACTTGTAGAATTGTTTAGGTTGGAAAAGACCTTTAAGATCATCAAGTCCAACCGTTAACCCAGCACTGCCAAGTCCACCACTGAAACATGACCCTAAAGTCCACATTTACATGTCTTTTAAATATCCCCAGGGATGGCGACTCAGCCACTTCCCTGGGGAGTCTGTTTCAGTGTTTCATAATCCTACTGGTGAAGAAAGTTTTCTTAACGTCCAATTTAAACCTCCCCTGGAACCATTTCCTCTTGTCTTATCACTTATTTCTTAGCAGAAGAGAACAACCCCCACCTTGCTACAACATCCTTTCAGGCAGTTGTAAAGATCAATAAGGTCTCCTCTCAGCTTCCTTTCCTCCAGGCTAAATACCCCCAGCTTCTTCAGAAATTGTGCTCCAGAGCCTTCATCAGCTCCACTTCCCCTCAGAAGCTGTGTCTGAACCATCCAGAGTCACCGTGTTCATTGTGAAGGGTTCTGGTTATCATGACACTGAGATACCTGCCCCTGGGAGCTGCCAGTACCTTTGAATTTCAAACTTTTGGCATATTGCATTGCTTCTCTGAATCACAGGCTTCTACCGATACATAATATTTTATATGTTAAAAGAAAGGCAGAAAGATAGGTCACATATTATGGAACTAAATACATTTGTTTTGGAGGCTGTATGGTGAAATCACATCTTTTAGATAAGTGATTTTAAAACATACTGATTCAGTACAAATAATGAAGAATTGAGTCTTTTAGGGTCACAAAATAGGTGCAAATAAACAGTTGTTGTTCTTCTTTCCCTCCATACCTGAATAATCTAAAATGTTCTGATTGAAAGTCACAAAGACTTCCTGCTACTAGAAACACTGTCAAGAACAGGTCAGATTGACCCCATGCAATTCAGTGTTGTGAGAGGTTTAAAAGCAAAAAAAAAAAAAAAAAAAAAAAAGTACAATTACCAGACGCCTGCAGCTCGTTTTGCATTGCTAAGTTGTTATGTCTCTGTTTTGGCTGTTTACCGCCTGCTGTGGGAGAATAACAGTGCCGTTTCATGAGTACTTACATGCAAAGTGCCTTTAAAACCCTCTCTGCTCTTCTTCTCTGTGCCAAAACTGAGATAAACGTTTACCTTTTTACAAATCATAGAAATAAGGAATCACCCCCCCGCCTCTACCCCTACCATGTGACAGTCTTTATGAGAGGGTACAGAACTTCATCAGCCAAAGATTGCTTAGGAAAATTGCCACGTAATAGCCCAAGGAGACTCATGACCTCCTTTTTCCTTTGGCCGTGTACCAGCAGCAGGCATCTGCCTTCCGTGGCCAGCAGGAAGTTTTGGTACCATGTACCCAAGCAAGCAGGGAAAATATAAGTTGGTGGTGTGTAATGAACAACATGGCACAGAAGTCTGGCACCAGTAAAATCCCCCTGGAAAGTGAATTTTACTTTTGACTGCTTTTCTCTCATCCTTTTGGTTGGACTGTGTGCTGACTGGTAAAAGACAGAAACCAGAAAAAGGGCAAAAGCAGAATCTGCCTTGCCTGTCTGACATCTTATTGTATGAAAGAATGAACCTGACTGTATGTAAGAAGTCCAGGGATGACAGGGAGAAAAGCACATTGGATAGCCAAAGGACACCCTACTCTCATGAGGGATCTCTCTTTCTAACTTCCCTATTAATAATTAACTGTTCTAGTTTGTCTGCACCATCTCTTTACTAGCTTGGCCTTTCTTTCCTGCCAGCAGGCAGTAGCAATGGTATTAATAGAGACTGGAAATAGAAATGCAATATTCAGTAATTTTATGGAAAATATAATTTTATTTCATTGGCCAAGGGCCACGATAGGACAGCTTCCAGCAGAAAAGGACACATGAAATGTCACTGGTGAATTTTGTGATGAAGAAAATAACTGAGAAAAGCATTCTCAGAGTGGCCCCATGTGAGGTGTGCACCAGACACTCCTGGTAGGGAGGCTTCTAATCCCCGCAATGAACATTTTAAAACCTGCTGTCTTAGCACTTAACTCCAGCTAGAAGGTACAAGCATGTGATTTTCATTTGAAAATATTCCTTGGGATGAGCAAGTGGGGAATAAAGTAAAACAAATTATTAACTTGCAGGGAGGCCTCACTGAAGTTACCAGTTTTTTCCTACTGTAATATTCATGTCAATCAAATGTTTTCTTCTCAGCTTCACACAGTCCCATTAGGTAACCTGTTGTCAACAAAAAAGAATATAATTTCAGCACCAAGGGCTTTTTCTGTGATTATCCAAATCCTATTAACAATGCTTAAGAAGCAGGTTTACTATTGGCTTTTACTGCTGTAATATACATGTGCATGCTTGAGGCATACATTTGAAATTCTCTGATTTGTTTTAGCTCTTGTATTACTCAAGGTACAACTAGATATAAAAGATTACGCTCAGTAGCTGTTTAATATTGAGCAGTCTATCTATGTACATCAACTCTCCAGGTAATTTGCCAATACCGCACTGAATAACTGACCATTAACAGACCTTTCCCACAATATTACATTTCTGATACTGTCCAAACACTGATAATAAGAGATTTCAAGGAGCTGGAGTATGGTTTTAAACATACAGTCCACTTGAACAGCGATAGCATAGAAACCTAATGCCAGCCTAAATTGCATACTGCCACAATTTCACTGATGTTATATTCTGCAAATAAAATCAAACTGAAAAATAACTGAGGCTGTCTCTATCTTATCTCTTTGTTTTTTCCCAGTTCTGCCCATTCCTGTATATTCCTGACACTGGAATCTTCTGTTGTACTGAAGAGCTCACAGAGTCACTCTGTAAATGATACCTCTGAGGAGCTGGAGCAGTCATCTTCTTGTTAATTACTCTTCTCTTGATTTTTCTCCCCTTTTGTTTCATTGCCATTCACTGGAGGTCTGAAGCAGAGAGGGAAAAAGTTCAAGACAAAGGAAGCACTGCTGGGAGAGAAGATGTCACAATAGCTTGAGTGTATGGAAAAAAGATAAATAGGGAGAGAGTAGTTCATTAGAAGGTCTCTGTGCCTGTGAAGCCCATGCAAAAATCTGTTCAGCAGTTCAGTGTATTACATGCACCGGAAATAATGCATATGACATGTGTATACATGTGTATCTATATTTTATATGGGTATTTTCTAGCCTCATTTATATTCTGGCTTTGGCATTGTTTGATAACAAAGCATGTGATGGAGACTGGAGGAAAAAGAATAATTTACATTTCTCTCCAGTCTGAGTAATTGACTTGTGGCTGTTTTTTTGGGACTTCTATGAGGAAATGCAGATGCAGTAGAAAAGCTGATTTTACTTTAGTTTCTGTAAGACGCTGTATATGCACTGCAGAAATGCTGGGTACTTGAGTAGAAGTCCTAGTGACATAAAAGGGGCTTTTTGCTTTCCCAGTTAATGATTGGAAATTACTATTACACAGCTCAGAATTGTCAATAGCTATGCAGGCATAAAGCCGGAGTGTAGCAACACGGGATTTTAGGATTCCATGTGCTCCTTTGTGCTTCTGCTTTGTATATCATTGGTTCATTTTGAAATATGCTCTGCTGTACCCCGAAATCTATTGGTGGGTTCCCTATGCCTGTCTTCCCTTCAGACTCCCTGGGACTGGCTCTAGGGGAGACAGTCCCTCCCCTTCCTTTCCCTTTATAAGGCGATGTCCAGATCTGCTCGAGGTCTTCCATCTCTGGGCTGCTAGCATCTCCTACCTGCCTTGTCTGCCTTCCCCCTTCTCCTTCCCTGCACCCCTTTTCCCGTTACCCCAAATAAACATCCCTAGCAGAACAGAGATGGAGTCCAGTTCTTTCCTAGTCTCACTATATTCCTGCTTTAATTGACGTGGTTTGAAGACTGCCACCATGCCGCAGAACCTCGGGGGCCGCCCGCTCTGGATCCGGTGGGATTTACAAGGACAAGGGACCCGGTCCGGGGGGGCCACCAGCCTGTGCCGCCCTCCCGGACCCTGCTACACCACCGGAGCTCCTCAGTATTGTTCCATACCCTAGCAAATAACTACAGCAATTGAGGATTGGACTATTAGAGCTATGTGTGTGAAAATAAAAGTGTGCTGTGTCCTGTATTGTGTTGTATAAAACTGCACCTAGGATGAGTACAGAAGCAAGTCACATGCTTGAGGTAAAAATGGCATTTTTAAATTTGACATTTATGAAATTGTTTCTGTCAGTTAGGCTTATGAGCCATGCCTGACATTTCTAAAATCACTGTTAAAATCACAGTCACGGTGAGATCAAAGCCTGACTCTGTGCTAACTCCAGTGAGGCCAAGATTTCATTTCTTGATGTCAGCATCTTTGAATATCTACATCCTCAAACTCAGTTGTGTGAGTTATCACACCAGTCCCAGTGAATTTTCAAGTGCTGGCTCTGAAGGTTGCTCTGTCCTGAGGAAAATTGCTATGCCTGCTCTCTCCAGAAAAATAGCAAAAGTCTCTGAAACCTTTCAACATCATTGTGGATATGTCCTGTGCTGTCACACTGCTTCTCCTTGCTTCCAGAATTACAGCAGAGTAGTGAAGCAACTCAAAAAAGGAAAGTGAGCATGCAAATCCGTATTCCTTGTGCAACACTTGAAAGACTGAAGGTATTAATTGTGCTTGACAGTTTTGTTACTTCATATAACTCATAAACAAATTGTCTGTATCTGTTTAACTTCTGTTTGCACTTGTAGTTTAACCTAAGTGCTTCAGACTTTTTTCCACATTTTCTAATTAAAAAGACATTTTCAAAGATCCGACAGTGCCGAGTACAGGGAGATCACTGTCCTAGTCCTGTGGCCACACTATTGCTGATACAAGCCAGGATGCCACTGGCTTTCTCGGCCACCTGGGCACATGCCGGCTCTTGTTGAGCCACTGCTGTTCAAACAGCACCCCCAGGTCCTTTTCTGTTGGGCAGTTTTCCAGCCACCCTGCCCCAGCCTGCAGCACTGCCTGGGGTTGTTGTAACCCAAGTGCAGGGTCACTTGGGACTTGGCTTTGTTGACCCTCATACAATTTGCCTCTGCCATTGATCTAGCCTGTCCAAATCCGTCTGCAGAAACTTCCTACCCTCCCCCAGGTCAAGACTCCCTCCCAGTCAGTTTGGTGTTATCTGCGAACTGGCTGAGGTTGCACTCAATCCCCTTGTCCAGATCATTGATAAAGATGTTAAACAGGACTGGCCCCAGTACCGAGCCCTGGGGAGCAGCACTTGTGACCAGCTGCCAACTGGATGCAGCTCCCTTCCCCACCACTCTCCAGGCCTGGCCAGGCAGACAGTTTTTTTACCCAGTGAAGATTGCACCTGTCCAAGCAAGTTTCTTCAGGAGAATGCTGTGGAAAATGGTGACAAAGGCTTTGCTAAAGTCCAAGTAGACAACATTTACAGCCTTTTCCCCATCCACTAAACAGGATGTCATAGCAGGGGATCAGGTTACTGAACCTAAAAACATGCCTTCTGACAAAATGCATGATAGAAAAAGGCCACAATAGCTATGGTAGCTACATTCATAAACTGGACAATGATATATATATATATATGTGTGTGTTTGTGTGCTGGAGCAATAAGTACAATACTCAGTATTTCCCTGAAAAAAGGGAAGAAACCTTTGATGTCAGCTTCCATTTTTCTTTCTTCTTTTTTTTCTTTTTGGCTTCTGTTCTACCTTGTAGATACCATTTTGTACCTCTTTTTCTTCATCCAACAAATTCATTTGCAATTGTAGTAACTTTTATTGTTGTACAGTAATAATAGTCCTGCTGACTCTCAGACCTGACTTAATGGAGAGGCAACAAAGGCCCAGAACCTTAGGCTCAGTAAGATAAAAAGTTGTTGAAGAGAAAAAAATCAAGTGTATTTGAATTGAGAGTATTTCCTAGAGTACTCTCAATAGCTTTCTAGACAATAAGGGAAGACTCCACATGAGACAATATGTACAATTATGATGGTCCAGGAGGAGGAAAGAAGTACTGAAATAAAAGAGTAATAATAGATGCAGAAGAGCTGACAGACTGAATAGGGCCATGGTTAGAAAGTCTAACCCGCTTGGCTTGTTTTGTCCTAATCAAATGAGAACTAAGAGAAGACATTTAATGGTGGCACAAAAAAAAGTAAATACAGACTGTTGAATGAATTTGGGGTTGAAATTGAAAACAAAGTCCCACCCAAGAAATTAATTAAGTTCTAGAACAGAATCTTATTACTACAAATACGGGCAAAAGTTGTAACTTGTATTTTAATAAATTTGATCAGTTTTGATGGGAATGCCTCGCTTTTCACAGAATGTATAAATCTTATTAACTGTGTGATACAGTGAAAGGATTCATTTCAGAATGTGACCACTGTAGACAGAGGATCCATTTTCCTCAGTAGTCAGCTGCATTCAATGCAATGAAAAATTGAACTGTCACTTCATCATCTCTAAAAAGGGGCTTAATTCCATGGTCTCATTTTTTGCTTTTTCATATGTTCTCTTAGTTAAAATGCAGACAGTGGTGTCCTTGTGGATCTCTATTTTGTAAGGATATCAGAACATTAAACAATCACTTTTGCAGTGAAAATGGGAACATTCCACATAATTTCCCATGTTCAAACTTTTTCACAAACTATTTCTGTTTTAAATACAAAAAAGAAATTTTGAATTAATCCTTTTTTTGTGATGCCCTTGAAATACCCACAAATATAAGTGCTACAAACATGCAATATGAGTGATTCAAAAGGCTTCCAAATTGTCAAACCTAGAAGCACTCACAGAGTAAATGCCACTTATTTCTGCTCTTTCTCTTTCCCTATGAATATCCCCAGTCCAGCTATCACTCCTACTGTTATGGGAAGTGGTGTATGTGGTGAAATATGTACAGAGATATATGCACATTGTTAAATATTCAAATACTGCACACACATGTATGAGTTGGGCAAATATTAACTGGGAGAGTGGGACAGGAAATCCAAGCTTACTCAAATAACAAAATTATGTGGATTAAGTGTTGGGGTTTGCAAATATTGAGGGAAATATTGCACAGACCATTAATACAGAACAATCAAGCACTTTGGAATGCACCTGGGTCCCTGGCTAAGCCCACCTTTATCTGCATGTGAACCCTTCTTTTCTTTCTCCAGTTCCCAATATTACCAGATAGAGTTATCTTCTCCTATAAAACCTATCTTCCAAAGAGTGCTCGACTCCCTATCCATTAGCTTAAGATGTCAGTTTAGGAAGAAGAAGGCAAAAGTTGTCACTCCAAGTCAGTCAACGTGGGGGCTTGCATGGGATCCCTTATTAGCCTTCAAGTCTATCAGGTTCTCTGTGTCTTTTCCATTAAAATATTTTGGCACAATTGACACTAGTCTATATTAAAGCAAAGCAAAAAGTTACGTTCTGTAATTTTCAGTAAACAGATTTGCATTTTATGCAGATTTTATATGTGTGCTTTTACACACACCATTGCAATTGCAAACAAGAGCCGTATTTGGGACATTACCTTTTTAATAAATGGTGGAAACAAACTCAGTCATGCTATGTTTATGCCAGATGTCAGCTACCAGATCCCTCATGAATTTGGTAAATTTAGGTCTCTGCTGCAATCAGTGCTGGTGATCTTTTGAAGCACATTTTTTCCTTGATCTAAGATCAAGGAAATTTTTTCTTTAAAAAAAATTCATTGTAACTGTTCTTTCATTTTAAAATGGACCAGCCTCCTTCTATGTTTTTTTCTAATGTACCTGTTTAACTTCGCTGGGACTTTTCAGTGCTCTTCTGACACAACTGAAAACTTGTTGCTTCTAGTGGCTCCAGTTATGCCACACTGGGGATGAAAACAGACCTTCTTTCAGATTGCAAGAAATCTGAAAGAATCACTCCAGCTGATTCTTAGACATGTTTCAGCTGTGTGAATTATCAGGTTAAAGAAATGCTCATGTAAAACATGGCACTAGCACAGCCCTGACAGATATAGACTGCTATTTTATTTCTGGAAAATCAGCCTAAGGCTATTGTGGCTGGCTTGCTGACAGACATCATGTGCTGCTATTCCAACTGAGAAATGTTAACTATAAAATCAACTAACACAAGGGATTTATACTATATACTTACATTTTTAATAAGTTGTCAAAAGCCCTCCTTACAGTGCTCATTTAAAATTGGACTGAGCAGCCCACTGTCACTTAATAAAGACTTGCCCGCTGGAAACACCAGCAAGGAGAAGGGTGACAGGTCTGCAAACCCCCTCTATGAAAAGAATTTCTACTTTTATTCCATGTCATTTTGAATGGCTAGGTACATCTACCCCAGATGGTCACACTGGATAGCAATGTGGATTTCCCACCCATATCAGTGCTCCCTCAGGTACTCACTGCCTTTCAGCATACTTGTGTGATCCAGCTGCTGGTTGCCATACCATAACCTCAGTGGTATGGTAGCATTTTCCTTACCTCTCTTCACCCTCATTTCTTCATGGATCTTTGAACAGCACTACTTCATCCCTCCCCTCAGTGAGGAGGGATTCACAATAACATGGGTACAGTGGTTTACACTTCTCCAGCAAGAAGAAAATTGGCATGACCTTCTTTTTATATACCACTTCTCTGTAAAGAGTTAAAGAATATGTGTGCCAGAAGAGACTGGCTGCGTTTGCATTGCTGCTGCAGGACTACTGCGCTTGTTATCCTTGTGTGTTGCAGATGGCTTCCTTCACACATTTAGATCCTAAGTGGGCAAGGGATGGCACTTAACCATACAGCAAAGTGCAGAACAAGCCTCATCCAAACAGAGTTCTGCCTCCTAAGAAAAAATTGCACTTGTTTTGCTGGCTTCAGTCCTACAAACAGTATGCAATGTACATACATTTGGCTTTGTGAAGAAAAGCTACACTAGCTACACCTCTTCTCTATACTGATGTTGAGAGGATGGGTCAGGGGGGATAGGAGGCAGGGAAACAACCAGGAGCAGATGAAGAAATGACAGAGGTTACAGTGATATGGGAGCTGAGCTATTTTCTAACTCCTGCTTGTAAAACCAGATGATGAGTTGGAGGGTGAGCCAGATAATCAATTGCTCTAAGCACATCTGATGTTTGCGTGAAGGATATGGATTGCGGAGGTCTCTGACCGTAGCTAGCTCACTGCCACCATGTGTGTTTTGGGGATGCCCTTCTACTCTGCTTTCCCACAAAGGAGACAAAGGCATGGTAGTGTCATACTTTTAACAGCACCTTGTTAAAAGCCCCAGTAGAAGAACTGATAAGTTCTTCAAAGAGGACAGTGCAGGAGATGTAGGGAACGTAAATGGCACACAACTATTCATGCTTCTGTCATCTCTTCAAATACACCTGCGAGTACCACATCCTGATGTGTTTGCCACACTTTGTGTGTCTTTCTTTCACAGGAATGATGACTGCGATCAGAATTGACTTCTACACTAAATCTAACAAGCAGTTCAAAATCAGTTCTAAAACAGTTCAGGGTTTACTGTTCAGTGTGGGACCAAAGCAATGGCAGGACTGAGTGATGAGATTAAACACCTCCAGAATCTGGAGCTGAAAACTCTGTCTGACCTCTGCACACTGATCCCTGAAGGGCATTGTTGCAAAAAATATTCCAATCCTTTAGACTCTGCTTTCTGTCTTCTATACATGGGTACTGATGATTACATGCAGTTACATATTATCAATATAAAGACTGATTATTTTCATTAGCGCTGCTGTGAAGTGATGAAGGCATGCAACTGTTCTGTGATAAAATATTTTATTGCCAAAACAGAAATCATGGAATCAATAGAAGAAACATCCCAAACTATTATTAACTCTTTAAAAATATATATAACAATGTGTTGTGTAATTATTTTCTTCTGCAGTTTGTGTAAACTCTTCATTGCCTTTATCAGCCATTGCCTCTCTCTGGAGCCTTGTGTGGGAAGATGTTTTCTCTGAGAACACAAGACTGTGTACAACAGATGCCAGCACTCACGGGTTCTAAACTTCTACTTTAAAGCAGTCATTAACACTTAACTAGCTAAAAAGCCTTCTATGAGGCTTATATTGAGATAAGGCTACACTGGCCAGATATCCTAGAGCCAAATTTGGGTAGTGACTTCTCCAGGCCTATGGACATTACTGGGTGTGTCACCAAGCCTGCTTGCTATTAACAAGGGACTTCTAATGGTCAGGATTTACCTTAAATAAAATTACCCTAATAAAACCTAGCCTGAAGTACTAACAGACCACTCTAGTCTTAGCAACCTGACAGCATTGTTCTTTGCTTTGAATAAACAACATACCCTGCCAGAGGAAGAGCTAAGAGCTCATTATTATATCTGTGTCATACTGTCTGTCTATCTATCTATCATCAATCTGCCTATTAATCAGAATGAGCTGTCTAAAAAGCACATAGTGCAGCATTATTTGCAAACACATATATAAGAAGCATTAAGGTAAAATATGCAGGGGAAGACAATATGGCTGGATATTCAATTAAAAAAATTTAACCACCTGATTTTAGAGCCTCTGGGTGTTAACTTCAGGTTTGGGGGTTTTGCTGTTGTTATTCAGTTGTTTTTTTCAATGCAATTTCTTAATACTGGAAATAACAACTGTAGCTCCTCCATATGGCATTTTCCTTCCTTCCAGGAAGTATTTCCAGAGTCCAGTGTTCTCGGGGGCTACCAATGTGCGACATCCACATTTATGACGTGTTTGAGGTGAGCAACAGGAGCCCAAAACTTTGATTTTTTTTTTCTCCCTTGCTCTTGAAAAGGTGGGGATAACAAAATATGTCCAAGAAGGGAATAACAATGGAAACACCTTCATTTGAGAAGGACTTGGAGGGAAGGGAATGTCTGGAAGTAGACAGACAAAGCCCAGTAAAGCATCCAGAAGCATGGAGAGTAAGAGATGCTGCATTTGAAGGTTGCAAACAGGAAGAGGGCTGGCAAAACTGTGGCATGAGTGTGTGTGCAAGTTAGGAGAAAGTGAGAAAAGGATTCATCCTCTTAACCAGGTGATAATCACTGCTGGGTATCAGCTGACAGAGTATACAGAAACAATTCCCTGCCTTACAAACTCTAAGTCTACAGAAGATTTGGTGGAGACCTAGCTTTATCAATAAGACCATGAGACAATGAAGGTCACTTTTACAGATCATGTCCTGTCCATCCCATGCTAAATTTTACCTGCCATACACGCATTAACTGCATAGCACTAATCGTTCACATGCTTACAACTATTTTTGGTAAATGCTCTATTCATTGAGACTTTCCAATGGAAGATTCAATTGCACCTCATCCCCTGGAGTTTTTCCACACGGACTATTTCCATTATCTCCTCAGGATTCTGTAATTATTAAAATATATCCTGGATTCTTCCTCTCAAAAAGGAAAGTATGTTTTTCATAACTACACTTTTTAATGACTTTTTTAATAGCATAGCAACAAAAAATCAGCTGGAGGCAGGGAACAACACTGAAAAAGTGGCTCTTAAAAGATAAATGCCTCACAAAGTGATGAGATACTGAAGAAAGAAGAGGAAACATCTGGATACTATGAAGGGTCACAGCAGCTTAGAGGAGGGAAGAGATGGAAGTTTCTGTGTAGGCTCCTAAAGGCAAAAGTTAATATCTAGCCCATAGGAAAAGTCCTTACCAGATTTTTATTATTGTAGCTTTTGTGCTTGCCTTTTTTTCATTGTTCATTTCTCTTTTAAAATCTTTACTTGTTAAGCATCAGAAGACATAAAGAGGATCAGGCTTAGGAGATTTGCAAATGGCTTGAGTATTTGCTAATATGCAGTCAAGCTGTGTCTCGTGGCAGTGATGTCTAACTTTTCTTTGAGGCACTCGATTCAGTTTGTGTCAGCTCTACACTCTCAGACAAAGCAAAAGGGAGCAGAGGAGGGTTGAAGAATCTTATGCCAAGTACTAACAGCTCATAGTAAAACATCCTGGGTTTAGCATGTGGCTGTGAAGAAGAGAGAACAAATGTGCTGGAACAAATTGCTGTCCATTGTTTTGAAATTTGAAATGAGGAATTTAAATTTTCCCAGACAAATAATCAGACAGATTCACCTGATAGCCATTAAATAGTGATGTGCTAACAGGGGATCCTCAGCACTTCTGGTAATACTCAGCCTCTAAACATGAGTGAAAAACAGGGGCGAATTCTTGGTCTCTGGTGTTGATCACTTCTTCCACCAGGTATAACCTCAGAAGATCTTTAAAAACATTTTAGAGAACTCACTCCTTTTTTAATGTAATGAATGTCAATAAATCTTTTGGGGGAAAGATGGGATGGACTGAGGCTCCTGGAAAGTAAAGAGAGAAGGGGAAGGAGGCTTTCTCCTGCTGTACACTCTTCTCCACTCATTGCAGAAAGTAAGCACAAGTGTCATTGGCACACACAATGACACAGTCCCCTGGCATTTATTCAAAACTATTTGCCTGCCCCCAGTAAAACCATTTCTCAAGCACAGGAATGCCCTGGAAGCACTATATGGGTACTGGTGATATTATTAAAGCCAAGGACACCAAAAGACTACCCCAAGTGTTGTATGGAGAAGCACCTTGTACTACAGGCCAAGTGAGGTCCTCTGGCTACGCAGGCTGATGGACAGTGCCTTCCCTCAGAGACAAAGTTACGCAAGCAGGTGGTAAAAGGGACCATCCCCATAAAAATGGGTCATGAAAGGACTTTAAGGGGAGCAGGGCTCTTTTGGCCCTTTTGAGACAATATTTTTCTTGGAATCACTAGATTTTGATTAAGTAGCTCTGACCAGTACCTGCGTGTGAGATCTCTGAGATTTATTTTGCTTTTGGTCAGAAATTGTGTTAGTCAGCTTTATCTGATGTATTGGCTCTGTTTCATGGTCCATGGCTCCCTTAGCACAGAGTGATGTCAAATAGGCAAGTTAATGTTAATTCGGCCAAGTCTTCTACAGTGAAAAGAGAAAAAGCGGACAATTTTAGCATCTGGGAAGGTATCCTCTCTGCAGATTCCTTACATTCTGCAGAGTACAGCCACAGACAGCACCATGGAAAACCATCAGTCCTCAATCAGTTTTTACTACATATCTTCTACACACAGGAGATTTCTGGTAAGTCAGATACTGCAGACTCATAATTGCAGGGGCCTCCATGCATTGCCTAAAGGAAAAACAAATCATGTCTCCAAAGTGATCTCTTCTATCTCATCAAATGGATTGGCTTATTGATCAGAAAATTACTTGTCTTTTTTTGGTTATTGCATTGTGTTACATCTGTTATATTGTATTCCACCATTATTAGCTACACAAGCCAGCGTGATACAAGATGCATGTGAGCCAAAAAATAAATCAATAGGACAACATCAGACATGCAAAAGCCCCATTGATCACACAAACCAAGTGTCTGCAAAGGAGTGCAAGTGTGCTTTGAATTATGGCCAAACAGTCAAAGAATGAGTTTGTATCTATGACTTAATTGGGAGTAACATCTTCATGGAGGAGTGGACCGGGGATAACACAAACTACTGAACCCTGATACCCACAGGGTATTTCATACGCCTCTTCATATCAAATACTGAAACTCCTTTCTGTGGCTAGCACAGGTCTTTCCCATGAGAAATCCTTTTGTGTTTTATAAATAAAGATAAGGTTTGGATGTTATTAAAAACAGTGTCCCAAGACTTGGACGGTGCAGACCTGGCCAATCAGGCCTAGGGGGAGGTTTTTGACTGACCAATCTGGGTGACTTTTGAAAACTCTATATATATGATGAAATCAAAACAATAAAGGCCTTTTCCTTCTTGCCACTGAGAACTGGATTCTTCTCTCTGCTAGCAGCTCAACAGTGACACCTTTCCTACATTATCATACTTCTGGCTAATTGCAGATAGGGGGAAGAAAATGAACACATACTTCCAGATAGGGTTTTATTTTGCAGTTGTTGATGCAGTTTTTAGATATTTTTGTGGCTGAGACTGTCTTTTGATCCTGTTTCTGTTCTGAACTATCCCTATGGATAAATTGGTTCTTAATGTGTAGACTGAAATGATGAAAATGAAGCATTAGATGTAAATGAAAATGTTCATGGAACTTCTACTCTGGGGGTGTAATAATCTCCTGTTTGAATATTAAGTCATTCACAGATAGCTTTATCGCCTCTTCATTTTTTCCTAACTGGTAAGGATCACCTTCTTCTACAGCACCCAGACTTGCTTGAGCCAAAATGGAAATGCAATAGAGCTGGTACTTATGCTGGTACTTAAAATATTCATTCCAAGTTCTTCTTATTATAATCCATAATTACCAGTTCTCTCTTGCACTATATATCACACACAATACATATTGTATAATATAGAGGATTGTATCAGTAGGAGTTGAACTTCTGAGATGGAAAGACTGGTGAAGCTGTGAAGTTCCTTTGGGTTGTCAACCACTGGCTGCTTGACCTTGAGTTAGAATAAAGCAGATCTCTTGAGATTTACTGCGTGACCTACCCCATCACAATGTGCATCATTAAATTGTGCAGCTGGTGGGTCATGAAGCCAGTAGTTTAAGTTACACATCAAAGTAGATTGAAAAGGTGCAAAAATGTGAGGGTGACATGGAGAAAGAGGGGGAAGATCAGGAAACAGAGAAACTTTCAAACCTGTGAAACCTCTGAGCCCTCAGACAACACCTGCGTAGTTATTCTTTGCGAGTCAGACTTCAGAAAGTTTTCATGCCAGAAACTCACAGAGTGATTCCTTAGCAGATTACATAAACTCACTGATCTCGTGGTGAGGACCATGCTGCAATTAAGCTACAGAGGTATCACAGCAGAATTCAGGACGCACAGTATGCTCACCTATGCTATCAACCCATCCAGCATTCACTGTGGAGATCACAAGATTGCTCTTACTGGAAAATTTTCATTCCACTGTGTGTGTGAGCTTGGAGGGTAACAGAGACAACCATTCAACAATTGTGGGAAATATGCTGGCAGACTTGTGTCATGCCAGATAGGAGCAATGCACAGTACAGGTTACTCAGGAGTGCATCTTAGGGTTCACTGTAAATTTTTGGTGCTCTTAAATATTCATATAGTTATTCTAAATAGCCCTTAGGACACCATAGATGGTATGCCAATAGTTTAAACTACAGGGATGAATTTTCTTCATTCTTTTTCATAACAAAATGGCATTTTGTTTTTGATGGGTTTAAAATGTCTTGACTCATCCTTCTTCACTTTTCACTATGGAGAAATAAATTTACTAATAGTTTGGTCTTTGAGGGCTGCATCCATTTTAAACTCAGACCCACGATTTTTTATGATATGATTTTTTTAACATTTTTCTCACAATGCTTTTCTCCAGATAGTTTGCATTTAAAATCAAGCAAATCTGAGTGCTTCTGATTTGCTTGTGTTAGGGAGGAAAAAAAATCATATTAAACTTTGAGTACTCTGCCACAAAACACTAAATTAATTTCCCAGATCCATAACCCATCAAATGGCTGAGTGATAGCTGTGTCATGAATGGCTTTAACATTCTGTGAAGGGCCTTGATATTAATTTGGAAGCAAAATCCAATACCTTGAAGATTTCTAACCTAAGGGTATTTGTGCCTTCAAAGTTCACGAGCCGTGCTGCTGCTTAATGGAATAAACCTATTCTTTGTACTTTTTATGGATTTTATTAAAAAGAGTAAAATGGGCTATATATATTTATATAAATATAAATATATGTAGCAAATATGTCACTGTTTGTATCACAAATTTCCTAACCTTAGGTCATAACTCATAAGAAATCTTTGAGCAAACAGGATCTATTGTCATATTAATACAACAAGTAATTAGGTCCAATTAAGAGGTTGTCTCTAGGAGAAATAATTGTGCTTTCACTTTGTAGAGAATAAAATGTAGAGAGGAGTCTGGTTAAAAGTGATGGAAGGCTCTCCAACACTGCAGAGTCATCGTTACAGTTGGTTGATCTCTCTGATGAAAGGCATTTGTATCTATAGGATGGAAATGCTCATAGGATCTAAATGTCCATTCTCATACTAGAACTAGTCAGATTAAATCACTCAAGCAGATAATACATGTTTTTTGAGTCAGCTGAGAAAAGAGATAGCAATTTAAGGGCTCACAGCACCTTCAATTTTAAGCCTGGTATCTTCTGATCTCTTATTAGGTATTCTTAGTTTATTCTTATTTTTTTCAGTCACTTCCTGATGATTATATCAGTGTTCCCTTTTATTTTTCAGTGCTTTATCTAGACACTCTTAAAACAAAATTAACCCAGTAAAATGAATCCCATGAAAACAAAAGTTTGCTGTAGTTAGTCTCACTACCAAAGGCCTCAGTCCACTCTCTTGACTTTTGCTTTAGACAGACATACTAATGCTAATCAAAGAAATTAGAAATAAAGGTTTTCATCCTCACAGCATAGGAGGAAATGTAAGAAAAAATTTTGAGCTTCTGCTTCATTTCTTAGTCTGTATAATACACACAGTTAATTTTCTCAAACCATATGGTAGAAGCTTTGCTAGAGTTTTCAGTCCACACAGTGTCTTGTGTCAAGCTGCAGAATGGTCAGGCTGCTTCTGACATTGCTCTTCCCAAAAGAAGCATCTTTGTGGTCTTGCATTGTGTTGGTGGCATCAGGAGATGGGAGTTGTTTTCCCTCAGCATGCTCCTTGATCTCTCTGGAAGGGCTTCCTATTTGTGCTGCCTTTGGAGCACCCTTCTCAGCCTAAGAGCACAATAGAGATTCCTGCCACTGAACAGCTTTGATTTTTGCCAGGTCAGTCAAAAGAGTGCAAAGAGAACCCACAAAAAATGTGGAAGAAACTCCTAATCTAATGAACAAATAAAAATTAATTTCTCTTGGCAATTATACTTCAGAAGCTGGACATTTTACTGACAAGCATAAGGGAAAGAATACTCATAAATGCATGGCTAGCTGTGGGAGAGTTTTACTGGAAGCATAATCTGCTCTTGCACTTACTCAGGATTACTTTTCCTTCTAAATTTTCCATGTCCATGTCAAATTTGTGTCCTTATTTCTCAAAAGCTGCAGAAAGTTTCACAGTCTGAAAACTGTGCCTCTGTTCTTTCAGGCTAAATTTGAGGTATGGAGTCAATAAGCCAAAGAGCAATATCCACCCAAGTGCAGATGCTCACACAGCCAGAGCTATAATCAACTGACATTTGGAATTACGTATGAGGAGTCGAGGCAAGGTTTTTACTTTATTAGGTGTTAAAGAGCCAGATACACAGACGTGAGACAACACAGAAGCAGTGTCAAGAAAACCATTTTACCCCCAGGATCTGGCAGCTGAACTCTGAATACCAAAGGTATTTTTTCCTAAACAACTAAAGGCAGTTTTAAACAAGCCAGCGAGCGGATCATGGGTCCAACATAGCACAGGTGTAGACTTAAACATTCTCCAGACAAGCTAATTGATTAAGGAAAGTCATTACTTATATCTCTTGAGTTTACTAATGGGAGGCCCAAGGAGTTTAAAAGCATATCAGGTTTCCCAGAGACTGACTCTGGACTGCATTTCAAAGAACACCAACTGCTGCTGTACCTTGACTAGATATTTGATTGGCACAGTGCTGCAGAGAGGCAGGACAGTGCTACAGCAGCCAGGGGAGGTGGGAAAGCACTTGGTGCATGTCACTGCCATGGGGACCTCACTGTACTTTTCCTCCATGCTACTTATGCTTGGGGTAATCAAGCAAAGCACCCAGACAAGAGCCATCTGTGTTTAGGGTCACACTTCCTTTTCATTTACTCAACTGCAGCCTGTCTAGTCCCAAAGCCCCATCCAGTGTGGGCTAAATCTGTCCCAAAAGGGGGAGGTGCAGTCTGCACCTGTCAAACTCAAAGTGCTACCACAGTCCCAGCATAACCTTGAAAATCTCCAGCAGATATAGCAGGTTTTCTTTCAGAGGTTGTGTTGGTGGGAGGACCTATGGAAGAGAAGTCTTGGGATTAAAACTACATGTGGCAATATTTGAAGTGTAAGTCACCTAGGCTGGCCTTTCAGGATATGGAAAAGATGATGCACTAGGTATTTGTCATCCTTGATCTTTATTACAACCATCAACACTCGATTAAAGGCAAAGTTGGATGCTTCTGTTCAAATTACTTTGTCTGGAACAGTTAGTAGTGATATTTAAATTGTCATCATTAGGTGTCAGAGCCAATGCTCTTCTGAGACAAATGAAGTTGTTAACACTTCTCTAGAAAGTATTGCTCCCAACTGTCTGCTACCTCTGTAAAACACCAAGGTTATTTCTTAAAGAAAGAGGCAACATCCATCTTCGTATGACCTGACAAATTTGCAAAGCTTCCAGAAACAAAGGGGGCTCTATTTTAACCTGGTTATATTGTGGGTTAAACGTATAAAGCTTCACACATCAAGGTGAGATAATAGCTCTTACTAAGTTTTAAGGTAAACTAAATATCTTCTTTGATGTATGCCAAAAAATAACATTTATATGCTCAGGAGCATTTGTGTCCTAGGTATGTTTTCAGGAGGCATTAATCCCTTTTGTGTAACTATTAGCATGAAGAAAAAAGGAATCAAGAAAAATGATGCTCAAATAAAAATAAAATAATTCCATGCTGCTGGTTTCTCAGGTTTTCTTATATGAAATAAAAAGCAGGTGGAGAAATTCCCATTGAGCGGTAATCTTGCCTGAAATTAGAATGATATGTCAAATGTCCACAGAGTTTGGTAATGCTTTAAGGGAGAAAACAAATGAAGTATGGGATCTGAACTGCTGTTTGCTTTGTCCAGTATCCTTAGTTGCAGAAATGACTGACCTTTGCTGCTGTGGGGAAGAAGCAAGAAACCCCTGGCTCAGCCTTTCTGGTGGGCAGTGGTGGCCCTATAAATGTCTTCTCCAAACAAATGTCTTTCTATAAATGTCTTCTCCAGCAGTTAGAGAAAGGCACAAGACCCTTACCTTTTATCTACCTTCTGTTGCACCTTTTAAAAGCTTTAACTCACACAGCTATGCATTAGGAGAGCAAAGCACAGTGTCTAACCACTGGCCTGGACTGGGGGGAGGCACTCTCATGGAGCTGCTCCCCTGGAGCTCTGTGGTAGGTGAGGCTCTTGCAGCAATGAGTCCTGAGGCATCTTCCCAGGATGTTACATTTCCATTTCTGAAGGTCCTCTGGAATTTGGGATTATGAAAGATGTATGTCATTCAGTTCTATGTCATTGGACATAGAGAGATCTATGTCATTCCGTTTATCATAGTGACCTATTTGATGGCCAAGAAAATTTTCTTTGCACACTTACCCCATACGTTATCTGCCACCCCTTTGCAATTTTCCTTGTGCTTTTCAGAAACCTGTCTAAAGTTTATGTTTGTGTTGAGATAACTAACATTGGACCCATTATTCTGCACAAGGCTGCATCACTGTTTTAGGTTGTGTCTCAGCTCCTTTTTCAGAGGTGAATATTGGAAATGTGCAATAATACTATCTACTGGCTATAAATGGGACTGATGTGTCTTTTTGAATGTATGAAATTCATTAAAAAGGACACTGTAAAGGAAATTACAAAATATGAAGTCCTGGTTTTCTACAGAGCCAGTAAATTTGACACTGCCCTGTGTGTACTTCCTTACACAACACTTATCTGTAAATGTCACAGAATTACCAAGCCCATTCCCCAACTTGCAAAATGTGACCCCCAAAAGTATGCGTGATTCTCCCTTAGGCAACTAGCAATGGAAGATAAATAAGACTTGAGATTGCTTTGGTAGCATCATGTATCAGTAGAACAAAGAGGGATTCCAAAACAATGTATTAAACCTGTGGCAGAGAGGTAGTCAATTAGCTAAAGCATTAAAATGAGATTAAAAGAAGTTTAAAAAAAAAAAATCTACCTTGTGACTGGAGTAAACATGAAATTATGTAGGATGGTTGGGTTTTTCTAAATGTCATTCAGTTGTGTGTGAATGTAGCAAACCAATTAGATAAAATTAAATTTCAAGCCTGATTGACTTTTAAATATTCAATTTGAGCTCTGCATTTTGTGTTTATTACATTGCTCAGGAAACATCTAGAAATGGCTGTTGAATCAAGGAATTAAATGAAATTTTCACTGTCAATAGCCTGGCTTGAGTTTCTACGAGAGCATGATGTCAGTTCTGTTTTATTCAGTGCCGTTAAACACTGAATATCCACAGAACACAGAAATGTAAGTCTGAAAAAGGACACACTGGCTGCTGGAGATCTTTGGCATTTATAGCTGGATAGCACTGGCAGATAACGAGAAGTTTGATGTCATGGAAATTGCAACTATGAAATATGTAACAATACTGTCCCATGAACATGGAATGTATATCATGAAATATTGGAGGATAATTCAAATCTGCATGGCAATCTGCTTTTCATTTCAAGTGTCAAGCCTATGTAAGCCATAACTTATCCAGGTATTACTCATGTGGGAAATAACTTCAAATTTAGTACAACTCATGGAACAAAAAAACCCCAAAACATTCCACATGGAAAGAAGAGGAAGGATGTAATGTTCCCTCTCTCCCCACCCTGTATGTCTGTGAGAAGGAAAAGGACTCCTCTTAGGAAAACATGCTCACCACTTGTAGAAAGAGTGGAAAGCCTGTGATGGCCACAATGGGATCTGTCTGCTGGAGAGATGCATCCCAACAGCATGAGAGATGCATCCCTACCTCTTGCCACTTGCCCATGAAACAAAGAGTAACGTTCATTCACCCCCAGGTCTCCTCTGTCCTTAGCTCTCTTTGACCACCCTGAGATGAAGCAGAGAGAGCTGTTATACCAAATACTTTGTTATGGCCTGTGTCATCTGAGGATTCTTTCCTCTGGGGCAAAAGTGTCATTACTGCCTTTCATGCTGCATTTGGTGCTCTGGGGAATGGACTTTGGAGCAGAGGGAGAAGGGAGGAGAGGAAATCTATCTCGGGACTGAAAAATTGAGAAAATATATCATATTAATATTGTTTTTTCATGCTTTTTATGACAATCTGACACTCAGTCAAAGGTCAGAGTTTCCCGTTATCCTGTTCCAGCACTATTCAAGCCATAGTAAGAAAATACCTGAATGAAAAGCTACTGATACCTTTTTTTTCCCTGCTGATAAAATAGAGCATTTCCAGTCAACACAAAGAGAAAGAAGAGATAGATCCCTTTCATTCTTTTATTTTCCTTTTTTTTTCTGCTGTAGTAACCTTTATACCAGCAACCTTTCTATTCTCCTGAGGCAATCAATTTTCTTATTCAAAGAAAAAGGTACAAATGATGAATTACATCACTGCAATGGAACTTTGCTAAAATTATGTCTTTGTCTTCCTTTAGTCACCAAACCCAGAAATATTATTAAAAACTGGAGGATCCTGTATAACGGAGTTTTGTGCATTCTGTTATGCCTACCCAGAGTGGCAGGAATCTGTCATTCAGAGTATCCACAGCAGGATTATTTTGAATAAAGAAAATATACTACCAGCGGTTTCAGGAAACTTGTATTTTATTTTCTTTCTTTTACTGCAAGAAGATGTTGACTTTCTAAACTGACTATTCCTTCTTAATAGAATGCACAGACTAGTTTATTTTCTGAGATTCCACTGGTTAAATCTATGCAGTCTCATTAACAGATTCAAGTACATTAGAAGTGAATTATTTTCAGTATAACTTTACAGAGAACCAGTCCTCTGAAAATTGCCATTCAAGGTAGTTCCTGCTAGAAAATAGATGAAAAATATCACTTTGACACACAAGCTAAAACCAGCCTAGCCTTTCGGTCATTCCCAGAGCTGAGAATTACATGTGTCTGTGAAACAACCCACTTTAGGTAATGATATATATATATTAATATAGTGTGCATCCAGCTTTTCTTTGCCAAGTGTCCTGGACCATGATTCTGAGGTGAAATGTTGTTGTGGAAAATGGAAAAATCATGAGAAGACAAAGAGTGAAGTCTTGGCTATGGAACACATGAAACAGCCCTTGCTCTCCTCAGCTCTCCTGCAGCCTTAGCTGAGATCTCTGCTCCCTCAAGAAAGATGTGGGTCAATTGAGCAGAACCCAAATTATTTGGTAGTCTTGATAATGTCACCTGTGGATAAAATTTATCAAGTTGACGTTATTAAGCCTGAAGAGAAAACTGGAGAAATAGCATAAGAACAGACTCCAACAGGAGGAAGATTGCAGCAGAGAGGGATAGGAAAGGGAGCAGGACAATAATTCAGTCTTAAATGAGAGTGTCAAGAAAAAAAATTAAAGAGGTTAAAACTATTTTCTGACAGCAGGGACAGCGTACCACTGGGCTAGATTGCTATCAGAGGATTACTAGTATCGGAGAATTTTGAGGATATATTAGACAAACATTGATTAAGAATAAAAACAGACACATCAATCCTTCCTTAGGACACAGGTTTCCTATGTGGCCTAGGATGCTCTGAGGTTCTCTGGCAAGTGATATTAATGCAGTCACTGGTCAGTCACAACCTCTACACATCATACACCATCCAAATTACTTCCCTTGAGAACTTTTTGTGCTTGGCCTGCAAGGACAACACATGTGCCCAGTGAGGGTTCACCTCTGATACCTGTAACTGGAACTTGAAATCTGTTCCTAGGACTACTCTCAGAGGCCCCACTGAGTAGCTTCTCTGCTGTTTCAGGAAGAGTCAGTGATGAAGCAGATGACTTCCCCCATAACTGCTTTCAGACCATGGTACGCATTTGAAGCTCTGCCTCCTATCTGGATGGCAAGGCAGTTGGTGATTGGCAATCTCTCAGTCAACATGAGCATTTCAGGGCATGACATTGGGAAGTCTACCACTCCGTGTGGGAAATGACTAACAGATTCTGGGGGAAACATAGGGCCTTTCATGAGGGATGCATTCCAAGGTGAGCCAGTTTATGTATACCACGTGCCATACAGCGTCAGGGCTGCCTCTTTCCCTGCTGCCCAGATTCCAGCCTGTACCTGAAGTCGGAGAAACTTCATGTCACTGTCAGATAAAGCACAGGAGGCTGTAACGCATTTGAGTAGCAGAAGATAGGTGGCACACGCTTGACTGGCACTGACAGCCTGACATTTGACAAATGAGTTTAAGATGGAAGAATTTTTCTCTATGCTATGGAACACTTCACAAACATTCAGTCAGCTTCATGGTACTTCTCATACCACCTGCTTCTGACAAACACAGAGCTGAAAGTTCACCAAGTACCTTCAGTCCTGGCAGAAACAAGAGGTGGCTTTGTGTTGGCTGGACACTGGAGGTCACTGGCTGTCATTTTTCCCACCCTACCTTCAGCAGGATGTCCTGAGCAGGTTTAGGTGACTCATCAGGATGCCCAGCATGCTGCGGGGCAGCAAGCAGTACTTCTGCTACATTACCAGGGGAGGAGCTTGTGCTAATTTATCACAGAAATGATCAGCACAGAAATCCTGCACCAACTTTCAGAGCCCCATCTTCAGGCAGCTGGGAGGTGCATGCATGCACTCCCACTGCCATCCCATCCATCACACTCACACATGCTCTCACAGGTCTGCAGAGCTGAAACAAAAATTATTTTGTTTATGTCTACTAAATTAACCCAACCCTCCACCTGAGGTATAATTAGACATAGATGTGTCACAAACTAGGGCAGGCCCCAGACCTGCACGAATAATTGTACAACAGCAGGAAAGTGCATCAAAAATTAGCAACTTTGCTGTAGTCTCAAATTGGCTGTTTGCCAGTAAGGCATTATTTTTGCCTTTTCTCCTTATTGTTGGGTGTTTGTTTGTTTCCCTGCAGCCCCACTGAAATGATCACAAGAATTTTGTCTGAGGATTTTTTTTTTAATGAGAGCCACTGAATTCCCAGATGCCTAGCACTTTTATTTTATTTTTATGTCTTTGGAGTCAGAATGCCCTTTGAGTGAACACTGTACCTCTGAAGACATTGCCCTTGAGTGCTTTGCTGTGTACTCTGTAGCAGCTGAGCCTGGCATCAGCACAAATCCAGTGGTGCCTGTTATTTTCTCTGAGATAGTGGCATCAGCAAACTTCTGCATGCTGGCTGAAGAAAGCAAACCTCCATGCTCCCTCTCCTGCAGAAAACCTGTAGTAGTGATGCTTTAACAACACAATATTCTTGCCAGGCTCCAAGTGCTTTATCAGAGCTCAGCAGCAGGAACGGTCTTTGAGAAATAATTCTGCACTTCTGGAGCTGCTGGCAGCTTCTCTGCCAAACATTCCCCCCACGCAACTTCAAGATTCTGAGTGTAGGGCTTGTCCTGGCAGGCAGCAACCAAGCAGCCCACAGGAGCTGGCAGCTCGCAAGTAGTTTTAATTTCCCTTTTCTCCTGCTTGAGTGACAGACAATCCTTCCATGGTGAAATCCAGCTCAGAGAGAGACTCAGCTCTGCGAAGCTAAAGAGCCACGCACGCACAGCAGAAATTTGGGCTTCCCTCACAGTAGAGGGATGAGCATTCATAGACATTCACCAACCCACAATCCTGCATTCTCAGGGGTAGCATCACCATCATGGGAGAAGAACATAGGTTTTTCATGATATCTGACTGCTATGTCAACATCATTAATATAGTTGTCTTCAGCAGGACTTCCCTAAAGCTGTAACATTACTTGTTTGCGTATTAGTAGCAGTAATAGTACTGAGGACTGACCACTGACTTGGGAAGGAGTTTAAATTCCTCAGTGATTTCCATAAAAACTGGGAAACTCAACAAAAGAGAGAAACCCTACTTCTTGGTTATTACCTGTGGGCAAGTAAAAAGGAACAACATGAAGCAGTCATGCAGTTTGTATGGCAGAGTAAGTGGAGAACCAGCTATAGCTGGTTATACATTGGGTGCTACTGAGGCAAAATTTGGAAATATTTTCACAGGGGATGAGCTGATGTCATCATGTTAAGAGTAGACATGGTGATTTATCACTAGCTAGAAATCTCACCCTGTTGTGTGCCTCTGGTGATTCTTTAGTTATGTACTGTTCTGACATCACTTTGTAGGGCTCTACGTTTTACTGTATCAGCGGATATTGATCCCATAGCCCCAGAGCAGTCTAATCTGCTACCTGAATGCCAAATGTGTCCATGGCTCATTGTGAGACTGCAAAAACAGTGTGGGTTCATTTTTAAAAAAGGAGACTGTTCTCCTCATTTTTCTTAAATACAGTTCTCATTGTACTTGGGAACATATGGTCTTTATTTTGCAGGTGCTGAGTTTTTTTCCTCTGCTGGGTGTTTTTTCACTCTGCCCTCATTGCTTCTGGGCAGAATGAGGGGACTTGCCTTGTCTATATGTCAGTGTATGTTACTGACTTGTAAAAAGCAAGTTACATGACATTTCTGTCGTGTCACCAGTTATGGTTACTTACATGCCAAGCTTGTAGGAAAATACAACCTAAGGCTATCACAAGTGCTTCTTCCTTTCCATACTGTAAATTGCTGGGGTGATCCCCAGACCTATTGTGCAAAACTGCCATGCATATATTTAGGAATGAATTTGATCCATTGGCCAACATTCATTTTTAGAACTGATTCTTTAAATCTAATTCTGGCACTAATTTGTGACTTGAGTTTTTCACTGTTGTAAACAAGTTCTGTTGAGTCAAGCTTCACATATAAACTGAATTTTTAGAAGACAAGTTTCTGCAGAATCTAAGAACCATCAAAGTATTTCTCTGCAGTTTATTCTTCCAAGATGTGTGCATTTATCCTTAAATACATGTGACAAACAAGCAGTGTAAATGCTTGAAAATAAGGTAATTGTTGTTAATGTTCAAAATAAATGGTGACTTATTTCTGCTTGTAGAAAGATTGTCTCTTGAGAAACACCCTGGTCCAAGGAGGAATGCAGTTGGCATGGCTCAAATATTAGCTGACTGGGTTTGGGAGGCAGTCGTTCCACATAACATTCACTAAAGCCGTCAGCTAAACCTCCTCTATTTCAGTAATAAAAGATCTCACCTCTAGAGTCTCATCTCAGCATGGCTGGTCACTTTTAACCCATCCTGCACATATCCCTCTGTCTCTCTTGGCCTCCATCTCCTTTATTCCATCCTTCCACCCATGATAAAAATTTCAAAGTACTGTGGGTTTGCTCAGAGTCTGTCACTGGGAAAGAAATTCAGAGCCACACTGGGAAGCGCAGTCATGATTCCTACCATTATAAAGTGCTAAATAAATAATGAATATTTCATTTTAATCACAGGTCATCTCTGCTAGGAAAAAAAATTAATTGGGAAGTAACTTATAAAATGAAGAATGCATTGTGACGAAGTCTGATTTAATTTTGTAGTATGAATATTAACCAGAAAAGCCATACAATTATTAAGGAAGAAGAAAAAGTAGAAGAAGAAAGAAGAAAAAGAAAAGAGGAACCATTTCAGAGAGGCTGTAATTTTATAAAGCATGAAAGCAGCTTGAGAACACAATTCGTGGTGCAGCTTGTGCCCAGCACCCGGTCTTGGCTTCCCCTCATTTCCCTGTCATAACCCACAGCATTTTAATGAGAGGTAGAGGATGTTGTAACCTTCCAGTGTAAACCTGCCTCTCTGTTTCTATTCTGCATGACAATGGTGTCACATTAATGTCACTGATATGTCATGTCAACAGTCATTTCACAGTAGCAGTAAACCCGCTGGACAGTGACTCTTGCCATGTAGAAATTCCCAGAAAAATCTATTTTTAACTGTGAAGTATGCATTTACCTCTGAATGACTGCAAACTCTTTATTTTAAAGAGAAACCAAAGCCTTTGACTTTCTCCTTTTTCTTTTTTTAAGATACCATAACTCAGCAGTTACAACCCCTGTCTTTTGCTGTTTCCATAACGCATTAAATGCTCAGTAACTTTCCCAGACCCAGTGTGCCTAAAACATTTACAACTGTCTTGCCTTTCTCAACTGCACAAAGCCTGTCTCTTTCCTTAAACATCTCAAAGCAGATGTTTGTTTACAGGCTTTTTTAAACCTTGACTATAGGAATGGCTTCCTCCCCACTCCATTTTCCCTCTTTCTCCCTATCTCTCCCTCCTCTTCCTGAATTCTGCTTACTAGCAAGCAACATGCAAGGAAAACCATTGCAAAGCTGATTTCCCTTCCATTTTCACTCCCTCTTCTTTTTCTCTTTCCTTTTCCCTTTCCCTTCTTCTGTTCAAAGCTATTGCAATATTTAGTTTGTTGGCACTTTAAGTGTCTGCAGATGCCTTGGAATAACAGTGACACATAATCTGTCTCCACACAGAATAGATAGGGTTACGCAATTGACGGGAGAGTTAAAATCCCTTTGAAGAAATCCAGCGACACACAGAAGGGAAAAGTGGGTGACCCTGTGTAGAAATCTATTCCACAAACAGGTGGGTTACAGGACGCAGGCCTCCCTTCTTGTGTTAAGAGCCCATTAAGAATTTGGGTGTTGCTATTGCCTGTGTAGCTTATTTTATGCTGCACTCTGAATACAGCTCAGCATCACCCCTCAGTCTCCAAGGGGCGAGGCTTCTGCTGGGACAGCGGGCTCAGCCAGGCGTGATGGCAGGACAAGGGGACCGGCTGAAGCAAAAGGCTTTTGGATTGGGAAATAATCTGTCAGAGAAAAGGGAAAGGTTGGGAGAGGGCAGAAAGGGGAGAAGGAGGCGGAGAAGGGGAGCGCAACAAAGCAGGCTGGTGGGTATTCAAGGCATCCTAAATCCCTTAATAGGCCATTGTCCCCAGGCGGGGGTCCTGCTGGCGGCGGGGGGCAGGGGCTGCTTCCCCCGGAGGTGGCCAGCTGGAAGGTAGCCTGGGGGGCCCAAGGTGGCCCTGGAGGCACAGCCCCCCTGCAGCTAGGGAAACATGGAGCGTCTTCCCCAAAATCCACATGGTGCTGCCTGTGTTTATTCAGGCCCCAGCGACCAGCTGTCGGGAGCCAGTGAATGACAAGAGATTTTTTAATGATGGCGCTTTCAACCATAATGATCAGTTTGTGCTGTTTTCCATTTTCAAAGCTGGTTTTTTTCCAAGAGAAAAGGCTGAAACCTTCCTTTAATGAAACACGAAGCTCAAGACCCTCCTTTGCATGTGTGCTCCTCTCCACACCCAGTGGAGGAGCTCATTATCATGGGCTTTTCAGGCCCACAAAGACAGGCCCTGCTAATACTCCACAGCCTGTTTCACATGTTCATTCATGCCTTTTTTTTTTTTTTTTTTTTAAATCAGTCTAGTTTCAGCAAACAATCTTGGGTAAGCATTTTTGATTTGGGCTTTAGGAGGAGGAAAGCAGGAGGGGAGATTGTTTCAGATCAGGGGAAGTGGTAAAGCTTTCACTTAACTATAAGCACATGAATATGCTCACAGAAATCACTGGAAATGCAATATACCTGCCATAGGCTTTAGTACTGTTCCCAGCTCAGTCATTCCACAGTGCAAGTACCACAATTCCCCACCTGTAAAATATGGCAAGCAGCACTTTCCTCCTTTGTGCAGTGTTAGATGCCTAAAAAAGGACCCATGAAAGCCAAGTAACATTACCATCCACATCCATAAACTCAGCAGTAACTTCGAACACTTTACAGTATGTCCTTCAGCATGTGAAACGGGTAGAAAGGGAAAAAAGTGGCCTCGTATAAATGAACCATTTAAAACATATTTGATGTAAACAACAAAAAAAAAAAAGAATGGACCAGGTGATCTGACTGCAAGCACTATTTTGATCCCGTATTTTAACGAATTTGTTAACATATAGAGGAAGAGACTGAAAGGAGGCTAAAACTAAGGAAAGGGTTTCCAGTGATTTCAAACAGCATTAGACAAGACTAGCAGAGCCTGTTGCACCAAGATAACAAAATGTTGGTATGCAGTTCAAAAATGTCTGTGACAAGATGGACAAAGTCTGTGGCAATTTCCAAAACAGGGTCAATCTGTGTCAAACACACCCTTACTGTTATTTGAAGATGTTTCCCAAAGGGCAGACTTGACAATTTAAGGGTTATTGCTGCAGCACCTTGACACCTTGCACCTCCTGTGGGATCCAGACCAAGGTGCTAAGCACTTTAGTGTTACATCAGTCAAAGAAGAAAATGGGATTACTCAGAATAAGACCTGTAAGCGGTAAGCAGGAAGAAATCTAAAAAAGAAAGCAAAAAGGCTGTGAAAAACCAAGCAGGACAAGAACCTGATTTTCAGCTGGAGAGGAGGAATGTTGTCTTGTCAGAAAAGTCTGTTCCTCTTCTTTCAAATAGGGGAGCTCAGGTGGCCAGCAATGTACTTATTGCTGTGCATCTGCTACATGGTTATACTTGATGGGGCTGAGTCAGAAGGAATCAAATCTCTCTGAGGAACAGACAGTCTATTTAATTTACAAACAATTCTAATACTTTCCATAATGGCTAGATCATGTTGATCTGCTGGAATCCATTCTGTAAATGAAGTCTACTTAAACACGTGCTGAGGTAGAATGGTTTTGTTTCAGTTGCTCTCGTGCTACCTGTTATTAGTTTGCTGAATTGACATTGCAGAAAAATGAACTGAGGCAGAAGTTTCATGTGGCTGTCATTCCACTTCCCTCCCTGTGGCCTTAGTATAAATCCAGTGCAACTTAATATTGATTGAATTTATGCTGATGAATATAAGTTATTGAATTCAACAAAACATTTTACGCACACATCAAGCCTACCTTGTGTTCCAATCACACTTCCTCTTCTCCATCAAATCCCAAATCACAAGCTGAACCTCCCTTACCATGCTGGCACATCTTAGAAAACAGTCATGTTACACCAGAGAATTGAGGTTACTGATTTTACACTACAAAATCTTTTCCACAGTTATAGCTCCATTGTCTTAAGTACTTTTTTTCTTATTTCCTTTTTTTTCTTTTTGTTATTTCTGTTGAGAAAATAAAAAAGGAATACAGAAACTTGAAAAATGAACTGAACCTTTCTCTGGATGAACAAACGATGAAAAAAGTCATGCTAAGAGACAGAGAGGAGAAAATCAGATGCTGGGCTCAAAGAGAAGGATCTTCTGATCAACTAGACAGAAAGGTAGGACTCAAGAGTCACAGATGCTTTTGTTTATTATTTCTCCATAGCAAATGTCTGGATACAGAAGAATCCTCTAAATATAAGAACATGGGACATAAAGGTCTCTTGGAAAAAGAAATACCTGTCAAAAATCCCCTAGATGAATGACTGCAACAATGAAATTAATTAATCTGAGCTCCACTGTTGCTTCTCACTGAGTTTTGGGGATGTGACAAGGGAAGTAATGGGGGCTTAGTGGGTGAATGGGAGGATGGAGCCACCAGGGCCACGCTGGGGAGCTCAACCCCTTCTCCGCCTCAGCACAGGCGATGGGAAACTCAATACCCTGTCTGGGGACTGCCTGAGCATGTTTTTCCCTTGTGTGGAAAACACATAGGGCATGGTCTGTCCTAAAGAAATTAGAGACTGAGAAGCCCAATTAAGTCATTCAGTTTGACTCCCTGAGGCCAATTCAAAGAGCATTCTCTCTACTAGATACTCTATTGTGGTTTTTTTCAGTGCAATTTTAAAAGTCCCAAGTGACAGTGCTTTCATTATTTCCCCAAGGACACTATTCTGCAATCCAATATATTTCACTGTCAAGAAGTTTTTCTTGAAATTCCTCTTAAAATTTCACTCTTAATTTCCTTCCATTTACTTAGTTGTATATAATTTTTTAGCTACACTAAAAAATTCATCTTTGCTTTTAAAATGTTGATGGAATGTCACAATATCCCGTCTTTATCATTGTTTTGCCAGAATGACTTTTATTACAATTTTTTTTCCTTCTTTTCCTTTTTTTTCTTCTTTGCTTCAGGCTCCTCCTTAATTATGTTGATCCTCCCTGGGCATCTTTCCTGTACACGATGTATCTGCTGTATGATCCAATATTCCAGATGATAGTTCTCACACAACTTTGATGCATAAGATATTTCTCCTACCTCTGCAACACATTGACTGTTGAGGGTGGTTTTATTTAACTCATGTCAGATGGCACTTGAAGTGTATGCCTAATTTCTCTGCCCAGTCTCACCAAGGAGCATCTGGCATCAGCACCAGTCCTCTTTCCTTCTGTGTTTGGAATTATATCTCCTAATGTCCATAAGATCATATATTTTCTAAAATATCACAATTTATGCTCATTTTTTTCTGTACTAGGTTTCCCAGCATGAAGTAATGCATTTTTGTAATAGCAGTAGCATCACGTAATTGTCATTGACAGGGCTTTTCTCTATGACCACTGGTGTAATGCAAGATATTAATAACTCCCTACTTCACTATTCATCATTATGCTTTACTATTGTAATTTAAAACTTTTGATACATGCTACACTTGTTTGTGTCAAAATATATCAGGTTTTGGAAAAAAATTTCAGAAAATACATTGTGGAGAATTCAGACAAATGTAAGCACATCCAAATAAAGAAACAAAAGTTCTATAGTTAAACTGATTTTTTTAAATTTTAATTTTTTATTACAGATGTGAAGCATTTTCAAGGATCACTCTCAATTTTACATTTTTAAATAATTGTATATATGTACCATTCTGCTCAAGGTTTTTGAATGTTCTCCCATCCATGTTTATTTCAAGAATAGTTGATATTTAGGTAGTAGCATTATTAGGTAATTCTATTATTATGCTAAGCCATACTGTTATCTAGAGCTGACAAACTTGATGAGTATGATGTTTTCCATTTTTTTTTCATCCTTCATAGCAAATGTTACACTGGAAAAAAACATTTTTTCCCTGTGAGTTTTATGAAGTCCGTTCCTGCATTCATGCATGGAGTCAGTGCTGATCCATTGAGCACCACAAGAAAAACCTTGTGTATGGCAGCAGTAGATGCCTGACTGATCCTGATTATTTGCGAAAAACAAGGCATCCATATGTCACTGCTTAAGTCCAAATGAAGAAATTGTCACGAAGAAGATAAAGTCACCTAGATTTGCCAGCCTGTCTTATTCTAACAAAACCTTGCTTTGGCAAAATGTCTTTCTGGACAGAGGGTTCATAATCTCTTATGACAGTCACTGGAGATAGACTGTGTCAATATGAATGACTTTACCTTTTATAAATGCCATCTGTATTATGAATGTTAATTTGAAGGTGACATAATTTTCTAGCAAAACCCATTAGGTTTTTATGCTCTTGGCAAACAGCTCTGCTTTGATGATTAGACATAGTAACTCTTCTTTTTGCAAGGAACCTTAAATATTTGTCTCGGCTCTGTAACCAGACATGATTAAACTAAAGTTGTGTTAATGATCTGACACATCTTTCTACATTTAGCTATTTAAGCACAACACTTTAATTATGGCTATATAATCATCAATATCTATAATGAAACATTATGGGTAATGCTGTCAAACAGGATAAGCATGCTTCTGCTCTTTCAAAGCCTTTGTGATCACACAGTCCTTGTAATACAGCATCTTTCATTCAGCACTAAATTACACTAAATCCTACCTCTTTGACATCTCATTCTATCAGATATAATGATTGCTCCTCAAAAAAAGAAAAGTTTCCAACCCCACTGTATGTTTTCTGGAAGCTGGATATTTTTGTCTTCAAAATGATCGCAGTTATTATGGTCACTACAATAAATCCCCAAACAATAACTTCAAAGGGGTGAGGGCTAAATGTGCAAGGGAATTCAGGTACCCCAGAGATTCAATGTTCTACAGCCAAGGCGGGAGCATGGGGGTACATTCTATTTTTTACTGTATACAGATTTCAGATGTCTCCAGCTCTAGGCAGTAGTTGTGAGAACATGCTGAGGACCTATATTTTAGTTCAGCCACTTAAATTTCACTTCAGGTAGCTAATTTCTTTTATGGCTTTGGCCCTGGTTGACTAATTATACAAGACGGAGGAAGGAAGTATTACCCTTATTTTATGAATGCGGAATCCACTGTAGAGAAATTAAATGCTTGCCTAAGGAAATGTAAGAAACTTGAGGCAGAAGGCCCACTTAAGCTGTTCTAGATCTCCCTAGTCTCTGATTCCAGTGTCTTAACAAAAAGGCCTTTCTCCCTCACTTGTCTCAGCTATGTCAGCTCAAAAATGCATGAAACTGGACATGTTGAGATGGTAGACCATAATTCCATTTTCTTCCTGGTTGGTTTTTTTTTTTTTGGTTGGTTAGTTGGTTGGTTGGTTTGTTTGGTTTTGGTGGGGGGTTGGTTTGGTTGTTTTTTGGTTTTTGGGGGTTTTTTTGCATTTTCTAGTGAAGTGGCTAATTCTTCTCTTTTATGTAGGTTTTTGTACTATGACAATTCCCCGTTTTTCAAGTGCTATTTAGCAAAGCCTTGAGCAACATAGCTAACATCTGTCACAGGCTGTTTGTATATTCCTTGTCTCCCCAGGGAAGGAGTGTTGTTTCAGTAAGATTTTTGCAAATATGTGTACTGCCAGGCATTTGTGTTTGAGGAGGCAGGTGAAGGCGAAAGTGCACCTTGCCCTGCCAGCCATGGTGGTGAGGTGTGGTATTCTCTGGTCTCCTGGGGAACCAGTTGTACACAGGGCTGACTCAAACCTTCATGGCAGCACATGCAAAATTTTGTTTCTCTCCTGGAGCAGCACTGTTGGAGCTGGGCTGCTCCAGGTGTGAGAGGGGAAGGTAGAGAGTGCAGAGCTGGGAAGCAGATCCAAGGGAGGCCTCAGAGGGCTGGCATATCTCCTCAAGGAGAGGTGTTAGGGGAACAGAGAGCAATTGCCGACCTCATGCTCTGGCAGAAGCTTTGACTCCCTGCAGGTGTGGCACAGGCAGAGCAGGCAGCATGGCTGTGGTCACAGTGCTGCCAGCAGAAGCCCTGCTCAGGCAGTGGTAAGGGTTGACTTTCTCCCAGCCACCCTGGCTCCAGCCTTTGCCTGTCCTCCAAGCAAATTGAGGCCAACCACTTCTGGCACATCAAGAGTGGTTGCTCTCCTATCTCCCAGATGGAATGTAGGGCTGTAGGGCAGCAGACACAGCCCTTTAGGGCTTGCTGGTTCACTTATGGATACTGGGATATCCAGACCCTGGAGCCATTGGGCTTCACATAATGCCTCTGGCTTTTAGGTGGCAGGGTTTAGAAAACACATTTAGCCAGAGCTGGAATTGTGGACTCTTTAGAACCAAATGCACCCCATCAAGCGTAGCTCCTTGCAAGCCTACTGACTGACCATTCACACAAAGTTTGGCCAAGCTTGTTCTCTTTTCATAGAATAAGTCAGGTTTAGTAATAGGGTGTTCTCTAATGAAATATAGCTTTATTTTTAAAATATCCATTCACCTCAGTTTTGGCCCAAGTACTTTAGTGATGGTTCTACCTCCATTAGACCTGAAGCTGGCTTTTTCTATTTTCTGGATAAAATCAGAGCTATAAGGCTGGATGCCAGCTGTCTAGAAATGAGGTCTACAATGTAGATTTCCTCAGCACTGGACTAACAGATGGTCAGAAAGAGGAGGCCCCTCTGTCTGAGTGTTGCACAGGCAGCTGTCCTCAGGAGAGGCACCAGCTGTTGAGCATTTTCTTTCCCAGGCTGAGGAGGGGCATAGGCCACCTCTCGCAGCTCAAGTTGTGGCTCCTTGAGGGTGTCTGTTACTAACTGAGCTGAATTAAAGTACTGAATTCAGTGAATATAGGTGGGCTGTTCATTGGTGGGTGGGAAGGAGCTGCTCTATGCCGCTTGGAAATCTCCCTGAATATGCATGATCTTATTGGCAAAGTAGAAGTGGCCCCTTGGTGTCTGGAATTCAGCTTAGTTATGTGCCATGGCCATCCAAGTCTGATGAAGTATTTTTTCTGAGTGTTCAGCAATCTGGGGCATGATTCAAAATTTTCTTTAGAGGACAATGAGAAGGCTCTCTTGTCTTATTCTTTCACATTCATCTTAACACTTTCCTTCCTGTGCTCCTGGTAATCTCCTCCCACTGTGACTTCTGTTACATCTTCAGTGTGGGGTGCCTGCAATGATGAGATGCAAACAAGTCAAAGCTGATACCAAATTTTCCTTATTGTTTTGTTTCTATATAGGAACATCTTCCAAATGCCTGTAAGCAAGCTGAAAATGGTAATCTGCAGAGATCTAGCTTCTCCATAATTCAAGTTGATCAAATAAATCTCAGCAGACTGTTTTTGAACTGAAGCAGAGACCTACAGCATTAATGTTATGATACCACAACATTTTTCCTTCTGCTTGTTAGGAAAAAGGTACACTGATGTTTCTGCCACAGATAAATGGACCCAGGTGCTCTTTTTAATATGAATTACATCAAAGCTTACTACAGAAAATATGCTGTCTCCATGACTTGATTTTGGGAAAAAAAATTCATTGGAGGCAGAGTTTTTTTAATTAAAAAAAAAAGTCCACACAGCAACATTGTTCATCATTCCCTGTTGAACCCTCAAGCTGACACTTGAAAGGTAACAGCAGGTTATAAGGAGACTAAACTGCATCCCACTCTTACCAGTAGTGGGCCTGATGCTGTCTTAGGCAGTATATCAGGAGTATTTCTGCAGACCATCACTGCAGAGTAGCAGTCTCCTTAGACAGCTGTGGCCCTGGCACTCTGATAAGGGAACTTTTGTGTCAAAACTGGTTGCGCTTAAAGAAAGACAATAGCTAATTTTGAATAAGTTCAAATGAAGTAATAGTTAATTTCTCGCTTGTTTCACCATAGTAATTCGGAAAATATAAGTAAATTCTAAGGTCTCAGTGATTCAGAAACTACCAGCTCTGTTAGTGTGGCAGAAATCTATACTATAGGCACTTACTTCTCCTTTCCTCTTTATTCCTGTCACCTCTGCCATTGGAATCAGATACTCTCCAAACTGAAAACAGGTATCTGATCCAGAAGAACGCATTTCCCATTAAATGCAATGAATCCTGATACAACCTGATTGGACACAAATGAACTGCAGAAAATGAAGGAAAAAGGCCAGTTTGCAATGTAGGTGCAGTCCCTTAATATGTCTAACTGAAGACCCAGGTGGCTGTGGAAAAAAGGCCAATCAACTGCTATTACTGCAAGTGCTCAGCAAACTTAAATGCCTTCCAGAATTTCCATCATTAAGTGTGAAGAATCTGGATCACAATCAATTCTTTACTGGAGCTGTTTTTATAATAAGGACAGATACTTGTTCAGAAGAGAGTTTGCCTTTTTTTTCTTTTTGTTGAACATTTCTGCCCTGTAATATGGGCTTGACCCAATTACCACTGACAATGGTAAAAGTCAGCCATAGCTGTGCTGAGTACAAGATATGCTTGTGCCCAAGAGAGGTAGTGGGAGTTGGATCAGGCCCCATGTGTGTGAAAACAGGCCACAGAAAATCTATTGCTTTAATTGCCTCCTAAAAGATTGACATGGTCTAATTTGCTTACGGTTAAACACAATGATTTATGATGAGCAGGATGATTACCTTAAGCATTCAGCACCAATTACTAAACCTTCCCTTACCCCACCACGCCCCCTCCAAATATTTTACTTAATTCTGTTCATAACAACAGGAACATTTTCAATCCCGCAGAACATCGTTTTCTTGAAAAAAATAATCATTAGCTAAGCTAATTCCTGGGTAAAACTCTATTTTTCTTTCCACATATGCATTCTATATTGAGGTACAGCACTAAACCTCTGGCTGTCGCTGCAATTTGCTGGATTTAATGGCTGGAATATTTCACCTCCCTGTTAAATATCCCTTTGCCCTTTGTTAAGTTTGTTGCCTAGTAAATTGCATGTCTAGCTTTGAAGCTTATGTTGCTGCACCCCCGCTGCTTTAGCTCCTTATCTCCATAGGATTTGCTGTAGCACACACAGCCAGTGGATGAATTTGCACATATTTGCAGTGCTGAGCCTTGACTTTTACTGCTTGAATGTAAATGAAAAAAAGAAGGAGAAAAAAAAAAGAAGTCATTTCCTTTTCGTGATCAGCAATTCATCATCACTAAAGCAGTGGAAGGAAAATACTTATCAGCTTCCCATTTTAGGTTATAACTTCAAAGCAAACCTTTGATTTGAATGCCAGACTCTGAATGCTGGGGAAAGGAGGGGGAAAGACAGTGGGGAGATGAGGGAAGGAAGTAGGAGTGACTGGACCGTCACCTTGTGGTGGTGACAGTACCCACCGTCATGGAGAGAAAAACAGCTTGCTAAGGTACCAGAAAAGCCATGGGTTTCTCACTTGCCTTGTTTATGCTCATTCAGGAATTAAGGGAGGCACTGCAGGAGTCCATATTCAGATCTATCCTTATAGTCAAAACTTACTTTGATTCTTGTGGAAATGATCTGCCTTTAGGGTATTAAATACTTACCTAATAAGTAAATGAAAAAACCTGCATTTTCACAGATTTCTGGAAGACTGACTGCATTGTACCCTCGTGCTTGCTTTTTCTCATTTGGAGCAGTTAAATTCAGCATCCATTCATGGAGATACATATTTTTGAAAAATTTCAATTAAAATCATAGACATTCTTTGTCATAAACAGCCCATTTTACTGCTTCATGTTTTTAGAGTAAGGTAGAGAATTTAATTCCCTGCAGAGCTTGTTTAAAGGCTTTCAATGCCTGCCTGAGCCCAGATCAGTCTTACAGGAACCTGTTTTTCTGCTTATTATAGAGCAGCCCGTCATGAGCTCCTTCCATTCCTCCTTTCCTATCTCTCTCATTTTCTCTCCCTCTTTTTATAATTTTATCATTCCATGGCCAGCATACTCAAAGCTGTTTACAGTATTGATACCTTGCTACATTATTACTGCATTGATTAGGGTTGAAAATAATCTCGGGAAGTCATGCATAACTCCCACTCCTTGTCCTTTCTGCCATGTCAGCATATTCTTTTTGGGTGAATGAAAGGAGAATGTTTTGTATACAAGCTCTTTCCAAGCCTTGGAAATGTCTGCATAGGTGCCTTTGAGGACTTTCTTTGGCCTATTTTTGTGTCAGTTTCCTGAAACTATCATATATCAAAAGCCATGTTATTCCTTCATTCAAGTCCATTGTACTACCAAAAATACTGCTTAATCCATTTCCTCTGATGAGAGGAAGTGGGCTGCTGATTTTTGAAATGTGCGTGCTCTTTACACACACCAGGTTATTCAGTAAAACTCCCTATTAAAAGACCATTAATTTACATGGTCTGGAAACACCATTGCAGAAGTCTCCTAGGCTTTTAAAGGGAGCATGGAGAGCCTGATTCCTTGGAGCATTTTGTCATTTGTTTCTATCAAAGCACATCTCAGTGCCAGATTACATTTTACCACAGTATTTATTTCTACAATAAGCAGATATGTCTAATAAGACATTGTCAGGACTCATACTTTAAATCACAGCCCATTCCAAACCGCAGGCTGTCTATTTAGGTTCTTCACTCGTTTCCATAAAATCCCATCTTTAGTGAAGCAGCACCTAATCCTCTCCTTTCTCAGCAGAACATTCTTTCTGGCAGGAGAGTGTGAGGAGTAATTAAGGGGCCCAGCCCCCAGCTGTACTGTCGGTCGTCCTTTATTTGCAACCTGCTGCTGCTTTGCTCAGCAGAAGGAGGGATGCTCTTCCCAAAGGATGCTCTGCCCCAGCAATCCTCTGAGACTGGGGCTCGACCCCCATTTCCACCTGCCACAGAAAGGCAAGAGCTCCCCCTGTGCTCTGAGTGCAGACTGTGTCCTCTGGAGAGGGTCTCTCCTGCTCTCCCCGAAGCTCACACTGTCATTTTAAGCAGGTAGTTCTGTGTGTGTAAGGGTGACAAGTCATAGCTGGCATAAACAGGGCCTAAAAGTATGTATCTGCCATTGGAAAACAAGAAAAAAGGAAAGAAGAATTGCTGTTTTGCTAGAGCCATTTGAAATTAGTGGGATCATTAAAAGCTTTTATTCAAATAAATAAATTCATAAAATTGCCTAGAACTCGATAGTGCAGGATGTCTAATCAATAGTAATTCATTTTCCGTATTGCCGTCTGTTTCACAAGCCAGGAATTGCAAGAGGTAAATCATGACAAACACTGCATGCACAGACAGGATCCATTATATCACAGCAGGGGTCACACTGGAATCACTTCATCTGTTTTTAAGGTTTGAAAGCCCAAGATGCAGCGGATTTTCAAACAGGCCCATCTGTGTGATATTTCTGGCCACAGATCTCTGGTTTCCCCACCGATGGAGGTAACTAAATCTCTGTGATGTACTCCATGCCACGGGCTGGATTATTTGCATTAGGAATAATCTTCTGGCGACTCTGCAGGTGTCTGTGCCCGGCAGAATTAATTACAGGGCTGTGCTAAGCAACTTTGTTTCTAAACCTGATTTTGGCTTGAAAATTATTAGAATGAGCACTGATCTTTTGGAGCTGTAGCTTCTGCCCTGTGCTATAATTAAGGACTAACTTATGCAAAAGGAGAAAATCTGGAGTGGGACCACTGTTTCTCCATTTTTTTTCTGAGCTTTCTGAGTAACAACGACAAAAAAGCTAAATACACCTAACTGCAACTTTCTGACATCAAATTCCTGTTCGTTTAAAGCCCTGGTTTTAATTCTCTCCATAGATGATTGTGAGAAATTCACTTTTATAGTTTGGAGGCATTCCACCTGGAAAAAACTAGCTCTGGAAAATGAAATTTCCATCTGTTAAAAAATGGGAGGGAGTGGAGGGGGAAGGGCAGGGAATAAATGATCACCTATGTAGATTAGGGCCAACATTTTCAAAAACAGGAACTAAAGTTAGCCTTGTGTATTCATACTCAGACACAAATAAATATATAGTACTTTGGGAAATTGTGCTAAACCTCTGCTAGCTCTGCTTTTTTAACCTGACCTCATCATTTCAGAGCATAATCAGCTGCCCAAATGTAGATGAGAGAGAAACTCATGCTCATCCTTTTTTGTGACAGCATTGACCCATGTCCCAGGGAGTGGAGCCCATGATTCTCTCTTCCTGCAGAGGAGTGAAGTGCCAGGCCAGGCTAGAGCCTGTGGATCTGTTCGTGGATAAAAGTTAAATACTCCAGTATGCTTTGATGTCCGGAGGGCACATTTTGGCCTGTTTAGGGGGCTGCTTGAGAGAGTCCCTTGGGAGGCAGTCCTGCAGGGCAAAGGAGTCCAGGAAGGCTGTACATTCTTCAAGAAGGAAATCCTGAAGGCACAGGAACAGGCTGTCCCCATATGCCAAAAGATGAACCAGAAGGGAAAAAGACCAGCCTGACTAAACAGAAAGCTTTGTCTGGAGCTCAGGAGAAAAAAAGGAAAGATTTTGACTTGGAAGAAGGGGTAGGCCACTCAGGAGGACTACAGGGATGTTGTGAGGTTATGCAGGGAGAAAATTAAAAGAGCCAAAGCCCAACTAGAACTTAATCTAATTACTGTCACAAAAAACTGTTAAATATGTTTCTATAAGTACATCAGCAACAAAAAGGGGTAAGGAGAATCTTCATCCTTTATTGGATGCAGAGACAGACATAGGGATGAGGAAAAGACTGAGACACTTAATGCTTTCTTTTCCTCAGACCTTAAATATAGACCAGTTGTTCTCTGGATACTCAGTCCCCTGAGCTGGAAGACAGGAAGAGGGAGCAGAAAGGATCCCCCAAATCCAATGGCAAATGCTCCGTGACTTACTGCACCATTTAGACGCATTAAAAGCTATGTGGCCACATGGGATCCACCCAAGGGTACGGAGGGGGCTGGCTGAAGCATCCACTGAGACACTTTCCATCATTTATCAGCAGACCTGCTATCTACAGGAAGGCCCCTAGGGAGGAACCAGGGAGCTACAGCTCTGTCAGCCTGACCTTGATATCAGGGAATGTCGTGGAGCAGATCATCTTGTGTGCCACCACAGAGCATTTATATGGCAACCAAGGGATTGGGCCCAGCTAGCATGGGTTTAAGAGAGGCAGGTCCTGCTTGGCCAGCTGTGCTGGTTTTGAGTGGGATAGAGTCAGTTTTTTTCACTGTGGCTGGTATGGGGCTGTGTTTAGGATTTGAATTGAACAAATTTATTGATTAAATTGTTGATAATGTAGAGATGTTTTTGTTATTCCTGTGCAGGACTTACACAGAGCTAAAGCCTTTTCTGCTTTTCGCACTGCCACACTGGCAGGGAACGTGGGGGTGCTTGGGAGGTTGGAAAGAGACTCAGCCAGGAGAGGTGACCCCAACTGATCAAAGGGGTATTTTAGACCATATGACATTATGATTAGTATATAAATTGGGATAAAGAAGGAGAAGAGGGAGGACATTTGGAGTGATGGAGTTTGTCTTCCCAAGTCACTGTTACACGTGACGGGGCCCTGCTCTCCTGGGGATGGCTGAACACCTGCCTACCCATGGGAAGCAGTGAATTAATTAGGTTTTCTTTGCTGGTGTGCAAGGCTTTTGCTTTTCACATTAAACTGTCTTTATCTCAACCCACAAGTTTCCTAGCCTTTACACTTCCAATTCTCTCCCTGATTCCTCTGGTGGGAGAGTGAGTGAGGTGCGTGGGGCTTGGCTGCTGGCTGAGGTTAAACCACGACACTGACCTAATCACCCTCTGTGACTTGATCTCCTTCTATGGCTTGGTGGGTGAGAAAAAGACTGTGGATATTGTCCACCTACAATACAGTAAAGCCTTTGACATTGTCTCCCATAGTGTTCTCCTGGAGAAACTGGATTCCTGTGGTGTGGGTGGATATACTCTTTACTGTGTGGACCAAATGGCTGTGAGGCCAGGCCCAGAGAGTAGTGGGGAATGGAGTTAAATCCACTCATGGCTGGTCACAAGTGTTCCCCAAGGCTCAGTACTGAAGCCAGTCCTGTTTAATATCTTCATTGATGACCTGGATAAGGAGATCAAGGGCACTCTCAGTTCACAGACAACACCAAATTGGGCAGGGGCGTTGATCTGATGGAGGAAGGAATGTGGACAGACTGGATCAATGGATGGAGGCCTATTGTACAAGGTTCAACAAGGTCAAGCACCAGGTCCTGCACTAGAGTCACAACAAGAGGTATTACAGGCTGGGGCAGAGTGGCTGGAAAGCTGCCCAGCAGAAAAGGACCTGGGGGTACTGGATGACAGGGGCTGAACATGAGCCAGCAGTGTCCAGGTGGCCAAGAAGGCCAATGGCATCCTGGCCTCTATCAGCAACAGTGTGGCCAGCAGGACCAGGGCAGTGATTGACCCTGTACTCGGCACTGGTGAGGGCACACCTTAAGTGCTGTGTCCAGGTTTGGGACCCTCTCTACAAGAAAAACATTGAGGTTCTGGAGCATGTCCAGAGAAGGCAACAGAGCTGGTGAAGGGTCTGGAGCACAAGTCTGATGAGGAATGGCTGAGGGAGCTGGGGATGTTTTAGCCTGGAGAAAAAGAGATTCTGGGGAGACCTCATTGCTCTCTACAATTTCCTGAAAGGAGGTTGTAACCAGGTGGGGGTTGGTGTCTTCTCCCACATGGCCAGGAATAGAACAAGAAGAAATGGCCATGAGTTGTGCCAGGAAAGGTTAAAATTTTAGGAAAAATTACTTCACTAGAAGGGTTGTCAAGTGCTGGAACAGGCTGCCCAGGGAAGTGGTTGAGTCACCATCCCTGGAGGTATTTAAAAGATCCATTGGTGTGGCAATTAGGGACATAGTTTATTGGTGGACTTGGCAGTGCTGGGTTAATTGTTGGACTCGATGATTTCAGAAGTCCTTTCCACCCTAAATTGTTCTATTATTCAGTGATTCTATGTGTCTATGTCAAACGTCTGGCTGGCTACATTTCCTTTAACAGCAGCTTCCACAGGAAAATTACAAACCCACAAATTTTTGCTTAGTGTTTTAATTGTCTTCAATACATTGCTGGGAGCTACAGTGAGTTTTGTAATTGGCACATGTAGCTGGTACTGAAAGACCAAAGTAATGGCAAGTCCAATTTAGCCAAGGCCACTTAGCACAAAATTACATTCTACTAATCCTCCTGAAACAACCATGTCCAAAATGTCAAGGGACCTGACTGTGCTTTTAAACCCGTATGAACAGAACACAATTTATTTTACGTAGTTGACTGCAGCTACTCCTATTTTCTTTGTTTGTTTCTTGTCTAAGACATAAGATACAGCCAATGCTGTGTATTTGCTCACTTTAAATGTGGGGTTTCTGGGGACTGATGTTAAGGCTCTTGTCTTTCTTTCATCCCACTTTTGTGAACTGATGTTTAATTATACTTTATACAATTTCTTATGTTATTGTTTTCCTGAGGTTTTTGTCATGTAATTACTACCTCATGCTTTTCAGGTCTAAAATATCACTAGACAAAAACACCTGCATCATCCTAAGTTTATCTTTAATTTTGCCCAGGTTAACAGCTTTGTGGAGGACAGCAGGGCAGGACAGATGAGCTGTGCTCTCACTGAAGTGTACACAGAGCATGATATCACCTGGGCTGTAACTTCTGGGGAGGTAGATTCGTGCACTGATAGATTCATCTTCTCCAGAAAAACTACTAAGCTAACCTTTCTGAGCGAGGATTGAACACAATGGCTCTAAAATATACTGCCAATAATTTAACTTTCCACTGATGTAAGGGAAGTACAACTGAAATCCATGAACACTCATCATATCAAACTCACAATGTGTAGGTGTGCGGGCACATTAGTGTGTAGCAACGTGGGTTTTAGGATTCCATGTGCTCCTTTGTTCCTCTGCTTTGTATACCATTGGTTCATTTTGAAATATGCTCTGCTGTACCTCAAAACCTATTGGTGTGTACCCTCCTGCCAATCTTCCCTTCGTCCTCCTGGGACTGTCTCAGAGAGAGCCAGCCTCTGCTCCCTCTCCTTCCCCTTAAAAGGCAGAGCCTGGACCAGCTCGAGGTCTTTCCATCTCTGGGCTGGCAGCCCTTATCCCGTTCCTGCCTTTCCTCCCCCCTTCTCCTCCCCTGCAACCCCCTTTTCCCCGTTACCCCAAATAAACCAATCTGCCAGAACAGAGATGGAGTCCAGTTCCTTCCTTCGTATCACGATATTCCTGCTGAACTGACGTGGTTGGAAGACTGCCGCCATGTCGCAGAACCTCGGGGGCCGCCCGCCCGGACCCGGTGGGATTTACACGAACCAGAGACCCAGTCCGGGGGGGCCGCTGGCCTGTGCTGCCCTCCCGGACCGTGTTACAACATTAGTGTCCCTCCCTGTGCCTGTTTATTCAGGAAAGCTGCTCTTACTCAGGAAGGATGCTTAAAGCTTGTGGCTAGCACAGGCTTTTCCCATGAGAATTCTTCTTGTGTTTTATAAATAAAGATAAAGTTTGGATGTTATTGGAACAGTGTCCCAGAACTTGGACGGTGCACGCCTGGCCAATCAGGCCTGGGGGAAGGCTTCTGACCGACCAATCTGGGTGACTTTTGAAAACTCTATATATATGATGAAATCAAAACAATAAAGGTCATTCCTTCTTGCCACTGAGAACTGGTGCTTTCATTACTCTGCTAGCTGCTCAACAGCGACATCAGCTTCTCAAATTTTAGCACTATTTTGCATCTGTGGCTCTTGTAGATATGAAAACTAACACACAAGAGGAAATCCTGACCCATGGAAGCTCTTTTTACACACCACTTCTAGCTTGAAGGACAGTTAAAGCATCCTGATTTATGATCCTAGATTTGTAATAATCTCGTGCTTCCTAGCCAAAAGATTGCATCCTATCAGGGATCCTCTGGAACTGCATGAAGCAGATATCGTGCAATTTGGTGGGTTTGCTGCTCTTTGCCTTTAGCTGTAACCAATTGGCATGATCTAACAGTTCAACATTTTCCCCTAACACCAGATTTCACAAAGAACTTGCAAACATTTCCCTGAGGCTGAGACCTGAAACTCAGACACAGTAGGATTTCCTCCACTGCAGGATAGGACTTTCCCATGGGTCCTTCTTCTGCAAGGCCTGGCTGAAGCATGCATTGGTCTGCAAAATGAGAAATCCACTCCCATACTTTAATAATTTTTTTCTCCAAAGGGTTAATGCCCTGCCAAATTACTTATAGTGTTCTTTCTCACTTTGAAGCTGTAAGGTGCTGGAAAAGAAACAGGTTTAACAAGACTGGAGTCACAAATGTACACAGCAATCAGGGGAGGATGATTGTGATCAAGAAGAAAGGAAGAATGGATGAAGCAAAAGGAAAAGTAAAAAGGAAACCAGAAGGATCAGTATAGACATTGCAAAACTGAATCCTGTCTTGCTTGTGCTTGCATAAAGACGTTAGGTAGAACAAAGTCCTCTTAACCCAAGTTCCTGAAGAAAGATTGTTCTGCGTCAGTCCTAAATGTTGAGGACCTAACAGCAGGCAAGTTGCTGTTTTACTCCACTGTTTAGTATCCTTCCAGTGCAATCTTATTTTAATTTGCATTGCTTTTGCCCTAGTCTTTCTCTGAAAGATACTATCAAAAGATACGTCACGAAATAGTTGTGGCTTTATGTTTTTGCATCATCAAGTCATGAGTAGCTGTTCCACAAAGATTTAGGTAGAAATCTTTTGTCTCTCCCTTCCCCTGCAGTAGCATGAGACTTGCAGCAAATGCCGAACAGGCTATCCCACCAACAAAATGTGTGAAATAGTTTGACTGGTGTAGCCTTGCACTGTAATCAAAGAATGAGGAGGGGATAGAATCAAATAATGCAATACTGATGAAATCACTGTAGACGCACAGGGTAGATATACCAAACCATTGTCTTGACTTCTACTGTAGGTGAACTAGTGCCCTGTACATACATCTCAAGAAAATATGAGTAGCCACATGAATTTTGCATTTCAAAGCTACTTCTTATTTTAAAGGTTGCATTTGCTGGAGTGCCCTAAATACAAAGCTAGCTGTGTTTTGAGCAGGAGCAAGTACTAGCCTACGAATACCAAGTGATCTCAAGACACCTGGTGACTTATGTAGCTGATTGCTAGGGGAAGACAGGGTATTTTCCATTTAAAGTAAGGGAATGAATTAAATGGAGAGCTAGCAATGCATGGAGCAGCCAGTTCAGTAAGCAGATGTGGAAAGGGACCTTGATATACTCAGCAAACTTCAACCTGGAAAGCTTTCAGAAAACCATTGTCTGTTACTTTGGAAGCAGCAGGGCATTTTTGATGATAATAAAGGTTGGGTGTAGACTGCACCAGAGATATTGCCACATTGCTACAATATCCAACACTAATGTAGCCACCTCTTAATAAATCTTGACATTATTGTCAAATTCTTCATGGCACTTGCAACTGGGTCATGATGATGAAAACAGTTCTTCATATGAAGGCTCATTGTGACTGGCATAAAATCAAATATTTAGTTATCTGTCTTCCATTATATACTGAAACATATCATTATATTTATGATATAATGAAATATTCAGGCTTAATGCTGAGACACTTATATCTTAGTCTTAGAATTCTGCGAGCTCCTGAAAATGTACTTTGCATACACAAGATGTATATTTCACATAAAAAGATGTGCACTGAAATATTAATAATATTTCCCTGAACTGTCTGCATTGTATTCTGTAGAATATGACATACTTAAATGCACCCATTACATCTCGAAGTTTACCAGCTTCCACTAAAATGTGCTGTATCACTTATCTTACTTATGTCATCCATGGTTTGTCATTCTCATTTGACCCCAAGCCCATCCCAGCTATCCTGCACTTTGCCTAGGTGCCCAAAATCGTGTGCTGATCTCCAAGAAAAAGCTCTGACAAACAAGGTTTGTCCTATGTCTGTTACTGAAATGTACTTTTTCTACCATGCATAAACAAATCTTACCAAAAGTGCTTTTTCTTTTGACAATAATGCTTGCTGTTCAGCTTTCCTGACAAGCAATGAAGATTTTCCTTTTCTCTTCCATTTAATTCACTAAAAAAACTAATTTTGTTGGTTAACAATGAAAGCATAACAAACCAAGACAAAATGTTTAAATAGCTCTTAGCCACCACCTGATAGCTAACAGAAAAGCATATGCTTTCTCATTTATACAAAAAAATTTGCTTCGTTATCTCACTGAATAAAAAGAGAAGTGGGTCTTTTGTATATGAAACCACCATAATATGAAGTCCTTGTTTAAGGGAGAGAGACAGGTCCTCAGTGTATCTAAAAATTTTTTTTAAATTAATTAATTTTTATAGGAGAAATAAAAATTATGCAGGAATCTTAGAATTCTATCACATAATATCTGAACATACACATTCCATCTGAATTCTATCTTTGACAATGAACAAGGTCTCCATGAATTGATGCCATGATAGTTTTTCAATGATTGTTTATTTTTCAGGCAACTTTCTTCCTTTTTTTTTTCCTTTTCTGCAATTGCTGTCATTACATTGCTAGTGCAGAAGTTGTTAACAAATCACTTTGAAAAATGTGTTCACTCTTTCCAAAACAATTTGGGAAACTGTTTCAACATCAGTAAAATGTAAAATGCTCTCATTTCAGTGGTTTCTCATCATGTTAGTTGAGTCATGGACAATTACAGTTTTGTCCTGGTGTTTTCTGATTTGCCCACAAGATGTTTGACCAACATGCTCAGAAGTGGCTATTGACCCCAGCTACTCACCGGGAGGCAATTTAGTAGGATCTAATTTGGACACAATCTAACCCCCAGAACTTTTCGCAACTTAGTTTAGCTGTCAAATTACAACAGTTATTTTAAAAACTGCGGACCTTCCGGGATTATTATTTCTTTAGTTTCATTTACTTGTCTCTGGTTTTAGAATGAAACCTCTGTCTTTGTCTTCAGCATATTAAAACCTATGAAATTCTTTCAGAGGTGAAGCAAATGTTTTCAAAGTGTGCAACAGTAATGAAAATTACCTCTGATTTGTTCTTATTTTCAGTAAATTTTAATTCTTATAATATTTCCAACAGACTTAGCTGGAAAACAGCAGTACTCTGAAAAGTTTTCAAATAACTCACAATGTCTCAGCACAAGAGGAAAAGTGGAAGAGAGATTTGGAATGATAATTGCTGAGTGTTACAACTCCACCATCTCACAGTAAAAGAAGAGAGCTATATTGCATTGTATTCCTTGTATATTGAACTATTTTGACAAAGACATTTCATAATCAGGTACACAGTGGCTTCCAGAATATAATATACCAAATACGTGGCAGCTATATAAATATTTCAGTAAATCCTGCTGGTTTTTATGTGAAGTGCACATTTTCATTAGGTAACATATTTTTTTCGGTTTTTTCCCCAGTGTGCAGTGAATCAGAGTGGCCTCATGATTCTCTCACTGTAGCAGTTTCCAGATTTTGTGTATATCATATATATGTTTCAGTACACAGTGTAAGAACTTACTAAATATTGAGATTCTTAGGGAAACAAAATGTATTTTTTGATTGCTTAGTATGTCTGTGTATAGGATTGTAATCTGCAGGCCTGTGGTTGTTGCAGAGATGAAGTGTCAAGCTCAAACATGATACGAACTACATGCCCTGAAGTTAGTCCTTTCTAAAATGGAATGAGACTTGAAAGCTTTTTGATCAGTTCTCCAAGACTTGTAACATTATCATGCATCTACCATGTTTGAAAGGATCAAGTGTGTTGATGACATCCATTAAAAATCAGACTTGGCCATGTATTAAAGAAATTCCTTCCAAATAGAGCCCAACCATGTGAACCAGAAGATGCCACACTTTTTATTTTACTCTTTTTTAATAAGCAAATACAAAATTAATAGATTCTACCTGCTGGGAAATCTCCACACCCATAACTAGTTTCACTGAGAGAGTTGATGACGTGCCTGTGGCACCGAAGATTGGAGCTAGGGTTAATCTTTGGATTTTTGAGTGCATGCAAGAAGAGGATTGCATCTACTGCAAGGAAAATTGGTTTTCATTGATTCTTCCCCTGGTGAGTAACTAGCATGTATTATCCCTTAAAAGCAACAGATAATAATCCCCATTCTCCTAAATTCTATGGTTATATTAATTAATTATGATAACTAAAATATTAAAGTGCAATTATGTATCTCCCTGACCAAATGAGTGAAAAAAAGAGTTAGGTAGCCATCATTATGCAGTAGCAGAAATGCTCTAAGGTACTCAGGGCCAAATGATTCTGAGTCCTGATGCTGTATTTCTGACTCCATCCACATGCATCAAGTAAAGAAAGCTTGAAAGCTTGCACAGTCTATGCTAAATAACCATTCTGTTACTTTCTTCTTCTCAGGAATTTATTAAAAATGCACTCCTGTTTGAATATATATATAAAAATATATAAATAAATATATATAAAATTATATGTATATAGTGATAGATAATTATTATATACATATAATCAGAGTCTCAGTAATCAAATATGAGCAGTCAATGGAACTGCTGAACTCCACAATTTCCCCCTTTGAGAACAGAAGAGCACATTTTCCTGTTTAGTGTGGCTTTAGGCCAGCGTATATGCACTAACTTAAAGCTTCGATTTAGCTGTGATGACAAGAAGGTAAAAGCCCTGACCCTTTAGAGCTTTGGAAGAGAGGACTAAGTCAGGTTAGTCTCTAGTCAGGTGCACTACCTTCCCTTCTGTCTCAGTTTGGAATAATAGTCTCCCTGTTTTCCTTCATCAGAGAGATCCTTCATGTTCTGCAAAACAAATCCGTCCCTCTGGTGTAGAAAGGGTAGCACTTCTGCAGTCATGGCAACTTGTCAGCCGTATCTCACTTGGCTTATCTTCTGTGTAAAAAGTTCTTTACCGTTCTTTTAGGAAATATCCTCCACTCTCTTTTTAGTTAGTGTAAAGGGTAAAAATCCAGCCAGGTATGTTCAAGTCTACAACTTTCCTACTTCAAGTTCAAAGGCTTAGAGATACTAGCAAAGATAAATTTGAATTTTCTTTAGAAATCACTGAATTAGGAATGGTTCTAAATTTTTTCTGTGCCTCTCAGTGGCTGTATCACTTAAAATTCTCTTGTCCAGACCATGCCCGATTTGTGTGTATCTCCTTACAGAACAGATAATCATTATTACTGTGACTCTTACGCTAGATATTTTCTGTATTATGCTCAGTTGAAAATTGCCTATAAAATTGATTTTTTTTTCAAGATGAGTTTCATTTAAGAACTCCTGAGAAATATTAATATCCTTGGTGAAGGACAAAGTGGTGAGCTGCAAAGCTAAGTAACCCACTAGGGATTTGACTACCTGCCTGTTTTCCTTGCTAAAAATCCGTGCACTTTTCAAATTGAAGGTTACATTAACATTACACAGAGAAAGTCAATTAATTTAACAAATTATCAATTTGTGGAGTTTCTTGAACATGCAATGACATGTACACAGAGCAGCTCTTTGTGATCCCCCAGATGTCCTGTCCTCAATGCACAGCTTCATTAATCATGTGCTACGCATGTTATTGTCTAAATTGCAATGCCATTTGAGACAGGGAAAACATTGGGAAAGAAGAATTGTTTACCCTTTGCACACTAGTAAAGATTACAAATAAGCAGAGGGTTTAAAAGAGTATCAAGTCAGTGCTGTGAACATTTCATTTTATTCTTAAAACTATTTTAAAACACAAAAAAAATTCTTTTATGTTATTGTATATATTTCTAGAGCAAAAGGGAGCACACCGAGCACTACATATGAAGTGCATGTGGAAATCTGTAGTTACATCTCTGGAAGGCAGAGGTGTGCCCCTAGGTTTGGGTTATGCATCTAGGAAATCTAGTAAATGCTACTAGGGTTCATGTGGTTCTGTTACAGTGGTGCTGCACGTGATCTCTACCCCTAGTGCAATGTTGACACAGGCACTGGACTGAATTTGCCTCCTTCCTAAACAGTGAGTGAAACTCAGCCAGGGCAGGAGTATTCCTTCGTACAGATTTTTACCATATCTCTGTTCTCATGGCCACTGCTGGCTGCTGGCTGTGGTCTCCATTTTCTTACACTAGACAAACATGTAAACAACTGGCTATATATAAAAGTAATTTCTGATCTATACTGTGAGTGAGCCTCAGTAATCTGATATGAATTGCATAGACCCCTTTGGCCTAATTCAAGCATATCTTTTGCTTGAGGCTAGGACCTTCTCTGTAGCACCAAGCTAGATGTCAGCACTTCAACAGCAGAGACTGTGACTTAAAATGTTTCCATTCCAGCTACATCCCTAGCAGTCATCAGTCACTTGACCTGAATATTTCAAGATGGACTATCTAATTGACCCTGTCAGAAATTCCTCATACAGCCTTTCTCAGATGTAATTCCCATATTCCATTATTTACATATTCTATAATTTTTTTGCCTAGCTACATATAACTACTTAGTTTAATAATGGACACAAGTTGACAAACATAGGAAGGATCACATTTTTATCTCTAAGAAGGTGGTCAGCAGTTTACTGCTTGAAGGACAGATAAAATGCAGAGAACTCAAGAGCAAGAGGATAGCATATTTACTTAATTTATGTAAATTCTCTAAAGGCATCTGCCATTAAAAATGTTTCGATTTCTTGTAAAATAGACGTAAAAATCCCAAATAAACTAATGAAATGAAGATATTAGCTAACAAAAATCTTAAGAAAAATTAAGAAAAGGATGCTAAGAAGGGGTTAAAGATAGAGAAGTCACAGATGTGGACAGAAAGGCCTCTCATACAACGCAGCCATAAAATCAGTGTTACAGATTTTCCCCTAGGGAAAGAATGCTACAATTCAGATCCTTGATCTGGAAAGGCCTACTTGTTACTTCAATCAAGATGAAAAGTAAGATCAGACAGCAAAAAATATTGTTTGAAATCAACTTTTTCGTTGGATGGAGGCTGAGGGAGTCATTCAGCCACTTCAGGCTAAAGGGTGGAAGTGACTCTGCACTGTCAGTTGAACCCTCACTTCAGTCTGATGACTTATCAGAAGCTGATGCAAATTCACCAATACTTTGTGCTGTTGATATTCTTGCTTTAGTTGTGTACAGAGTGTGAGCAACCACAGAGTGCATCTGGAGATCATATCCCTGTAGTCTTGCTAATAATTCATGCAATGCCTGAAAATGGAGAGGGAGAGAGTTTAAATGGGCTTCCTGCAAATGGCTCAGAGCACTGCAAATTGGAGTTGTGGCGCATGTTGTTGAAGAAGTAGTCACATACCCCTTAGTCCTCCAAGGCATTCAGAAGAACCCAAATGAAGCCTCTGGAGGAAAGCCAGTAGACGTGCAAAGGTACATTGTTTGAAGATTCTGGTAAACCTCTGTGTTTAAAATATGAAAACATCGGGCAATTTTAACACTTTAGCTCCAGCTGTACAAGAGGGGTATGTGCATATCACAAGTGCCACAAATCCGTGGACGTGTCTCTGGGTGCTGCCTTTAACCTATTGGTGGAGGAGAAAAATCATGCCTTAAAACCACATTGCCTATAGGATCTGTGTAGATCATAGCCATCCAGAAAGCTACACATTTTTTCCTTTTTCAAGGACTGTTAGTAGAATTAGAGCCAAACCCCTTGTTTTCACTAGTATTTGCCAAAGAAATTTGCCAAAGAAATCCAATATGGGCTTATTTTACTGCTTGCTAAATTAGAACAGATATTGTATCATGGAATGAAATTTAGTTAATGTGAACTGTTTTGTTACTAGATATTCAGATCACAATGAACTTTCATTTTCAAATATTTAGCATTTTGAACATGAGGTCTTTTTTTAAAAAGTTTAAAATTTACAAGTGAGATAAGCCAAAACAAATATGTTTAACATCAGGTCAACTTAATTTGGGGAGTGTTGAATTTTTGACCACTGAGCAAACAATGTATCTTTCACACAATTGTGAAAGACTTTCAATTATCTTTTTAAAAACTTTTTTATGGTCCGGTATGAAATTTTGAAAACCAGTACTTAAAAAATTAAAAAAAAAAAAAAAAGTAAGAATGACTTTTCACACATGACATTTCACAAAAAAAATTGTATTTTTTACCCAGTGAAATGAATGAAATCCTCTAAAAATTTTGCTAAAATTCCTTTAACTTCTAAAAATTCTTTTGACAACTTCTATTTGTTTGTGTCCATAAATTACGTTTCAACTGTCATTTTATCCACATGGAACACAGGAAATTAATTTTCACATATTTCAAGCCTCAAATGTGCATACAAAGCACAACAAACCAGCCAGGAACAGTAAACACCTTTTCAACACAGCACTGTGCCCACCTTGTAATTGCACATTTTTTCTAGTGGATTTAGGAGTATGAGATAAAATATTACAGAGCCACAGCTAGTGGGGTGAGAGAAACCAAACCCAAATTCCCTAAACCCCTGCATAAAAATCTTTAGTGCTTTAAGTAAATGGGGACCCATTAAGTATGTTTCTGAATTAAATCCTACAGGGAAGAAAATGTTAGGCATTGCATTGCAATTTGCCAGATGTTTCCAGGTTATTTTTCTCTTTCCATCAGAGTCAAGTTAATCTTGTTCAATTGGCCACCCTGCAAGGAAAAGTAAAAGTAACTTTCTTAGACAGCTGCTTTGCATAAAGTGTTTGCTTTCAAGGAATATTGTGCAGCCTGGAGATACTGGAAAGTAATAACAATAAAAAGGGGGAGGTAAAATCTGCTCATACATCACCATCCTACTTAATATCTCCCCATTCTTCCAAAATGAAACTAACGCTTTGATTTAATGTTAGAAGAGACTAAATCAAAATCCACTGATGACATAGAAAAGCCAACTTGAGCCACTGTGAAATATTGTCACCTCATCTTCCTTTACAATTCTAACTAAGAGTTAGAGCAGGAACACTCTGAATAGATTTTAACATGTAAATAATGACTTAAATGACAGTTCTGGAGCAGGATTTGCAATGTATGGAGAAAAAAGTACAGTGACAGTGGCTTAGCTCAGAGTGCAGGAACAGACCCAGGTCTGCCTGCTAACTGATTTCTTTTATATTTTTAAATAATTACATTTGCTGTCCTGCAACTACATGAAAAAGTATTTCAAGGCCACAGATTATACATGGAAAGATTTGAGACAAGTCAGCTGGCAAACATATTTCTTTCTGGGAAAACCCCCACATATATCAATATAAAAAATGTAGACATAATTCTAGTGTTGAAAACTTCTTCAGTTTTTATTGCATAATTATTGCTTTTAAAGAATCAGATTTTAAAAGAACCTTACCAAAACTATGATTTTATGACAAAATAATGGGGTTTAAATTAGGCATAGGGAGTCCCCAGTATAACTGAGCATTTTCATGTTTACAATCATCTATTTTTCTAGTGTCTCAGGCATCTGCTATATCTTTGGAGAGTTGACATTATTATAAGATTTTCATTATTTTATCTACTGAGTGCAGCTTTTAAGAACATAGATGTCATATTGAACTCTGACTTATAATTACCAGAGAAGGTTTATTGCATATACAGTGATTGCCATGCACAAGCAAAAACACACATACATAAATCTAGAGAGGCACATGGGGCACACATGCATAAATATATTTACACATATATACTTGGAGGGGAGAGGTGGTGGCATTAGTTAGTGGACATACAACACATTGGATCCGATTATATCTCTGAAGTTAATTACAACCTCTTCTGTAGATAGTTTTAAATATGATCCCATGACACATACTCAAAACAAGAAATCATTTTGTTAATACAGAAAATGCTGGACAAAATATACTAACATACTTTGAGTCAGTAATGCATGAAACACAGAATTTCTAGTGGTCCCAGTGGATACAGCTGAGTGGTAATTTTGTATTAATATTGTATTGATTATTAATTAATTATTAAATTGCTGCCTTACCACACCTGGGAGCAGCAATCCAGCACCTAAGGGTGCAGCACCCAGGGGGGATATCAGGGACAAGTCTTCAAAAGAGAAATCAATTTTCAGAACGTGCCATTAGTTTTGGGTTCATTTAAATGGCCTTGATTTCTAGTCCTTAATCCTAGTAAAGTGACTTTGTATGTGTGTGTGTGAGAGAGAGAGAGAGAGAGAGAAAGTATAGAAACCTTCTGGTATTCCTTGTGGCACTGACACAGAAAATGTCTGGGCACATCCCCATGACCCAGCCAGAGCTGAAGGTGCTTTCTGTCTTCATATACCTGGGAACCTTGGAACTATTTCCAGTAGAACTGTAGGTCAGTAGGAATGAATATAAACTTCCTCATTACTTTCTGCAGGTGTCTTCTAGAAGAGTTGCATGAATGAGCACTTGAAAATGACTGTGCTTTATCCCTTTTATCATACAGTCACCACAATTTACTTACTCCCTGGAAGGGACTCCAAGCTGTCTGCCTCCATAAATCAGCAGCAGTTGCCTTAGCCTTCTCCCAGAGGGTTCAGGTTGAGGTGCTGCAGGTTGGGATGATTCATGGGAAACATGACAGCCCCCTTAAGGATTTTTTTATGACTTGATAAATGCACAGATGTGCCAAGGTTTTTGTTGATGAATGATATTTGGATGTTTGCTGCCAAGAGATTATACTTTGATATAGATGCCCAGCCTCTAAAAAACTACATTTTTTGGGATATATCAACAAATATAGCTCCTGCTTACACATACACTGTTGTATGCTTATGACTCTTTAATCTTAAAAGTAACATATGGAGTAAAGCCTAGCATTCGTCAAACTGACGTGGGAAGAGACCAGACATTTATAAATCCAGCCCATAAGCACATTTTCTCCTGTTTTGTTTAATCTGATTTCAATTATGTTGTGTTGGGAGAAGAACAGTAGGAGCGAAACCATAGCACCTCAGCTATGGGACTAAGATCTGAGTGGCTCTGAATATGCAAGGTAGAAACCCTTGCATTTGGCAGAGCTATGTGGACAGCTTTTACACCAAATTTACACCTGATGAGCACATGTTGTTGACCCCCCACCCCACACACTTCATGCACACTTGTGCACACAGCATGTTCCCAACATGCCCCTTGCAGCACGAGCTACTGAAAAAGGACAAGGGAGAACCAGGCCACATCCATCCCTGGGCTGTGAACAGAGGCTGTGGCACAGACATCCTGCCGGGCAACCTGGGCCTCATGAGGCTCATCCATAATGTGCAGACTCATCCAGGGTGTTTGGCTGCTTACTTGGACAGCTGTAAAAGCCCTAGGCCACAGTGGCTAATTTTAACCTGGAGGTTGTTCAGACACCAGCTTTGCTGCAGCATGGATCACTGCCCTGCACCTTACCTCTTCCCCTGGCACCCTGGCCTCCCTGGAAAGATGGGAGCCCTGCAATATTCCCTGCCAGCATTTCTGTTTGGCACAGCCCAACATGCACAGCCCACAGGTCAGCGGAGACACAGGCTCTATTTCTCTTCAGGAACAATGGAGCTAGTGAGAGAAGCAAAAAGATTCAAAAAAGGAGAGGTAAGGATATTGATTTGCTAAAGAACAGTGTTACTCAGAGCCTGAGCTGGGATAATAGAACCACAGGACACATCCTTACACAAAGAGCAGCTATTCATGGCCCTCCTCGAGATGTATAGATTTAATGGCAGCTGTATCGCCTTCTAAAACTGCCTTGTGCTATGAGATACGGTATGTACAGTAAAAATAGCACTCTACACACAGCAGGTTTCTATTATGGGATTAACCAATTGTGCCCACGTTGTAAAAACCTGCTAACGACTTGCAAAGGAAAATATCTCCAAAGCAGCCAGGCAATTAAAGAAAGTCACAAGCAAAAGACTAATGACCCAAAAATAAAATTCAAACCTGCAGATACTACAGAAAATTGCACTTAAAAAGCTAAAGGTACAAAACTGTGAATTGTGCAACAAAACCCAACTAACAACTTCCATTATTTGTTCCCCCATGTTCTATGCCTCTACTTCTGTAATGCCTATGAGATTGTAAAATGGCAGGGGGTTGTAAACCTTGTAAAAGGTTGCTTGCAAAGTGTGTTTATTTATGAATTCCATATTTAATGATTCTTCAGTTAAACCAGAAGAGGCATGGATGATTCTGACTGAACTGGAAAGGTTATGCTAACAGCATCATACAGTTCCCTACCAGTCTCTGCAGCGACTGAAGTTTTACTCAGCCCATTTAGAGTAGATAACTGTGAAAGAAATTAATTTTGTTCCCTTCTAGAGTTGACCAGGTCATTCATTTAATTAAACTTCAGCAAGTATAAAAAAATTTTCTTTCAGTTTGAATGGTCTCATATTATATCCTTTTTTAGCATGTGATACCAGGCAGATTGCCAGCCCTATATGGAAGGAGAAATTCAGCAATATGTTGCAATAAAGCTCTCGCCTGGCTCCCCAGTCAAAACTTACTTTTGCCTAAAATATTCTTTTTTGCCCTTTCTTATTTCTAGGATCTCAACATAAAGTCATCAGCATTCATGCTGTAAGATTAGATTTAATGTGTTTCTAAAGCCTCCCATTAACCTTTCAGAAAGTCTGACATTTCCTGATTCACCAGACAACTAAGTCTTTTTCTATCGGGGTAGACAGACTCTTCTCAAATCACTTGCATGTGTCAATAATGACTCCTTTCTTCCCCCACAAGCTGGAGGAGAGTGGGGCCCCAGCTTCCTTGACTAAGGGGGGGTTGCTTTTGCAACAGCTTGTGCACAAGCAAAGGCAGGGATGGAGAAATAATGTTAAGCAGCTTCACAATCAAAAGCTTTTGCAGATAGCCTCAAACCCAGACATAGGTGGATTGGGTAGTAGATAATTCTTTATTAAGGTACTGACAGAAATGTAGTCTTTCAGGGTGCTTATGAGCCTGAGGAAAAGCCGCTATTTTTCTTGAGTTTCCATTCTTGCTGAGCCAGCACCTGTTTGCACTTTTCCCTCATTCTGGTCAAGCAGAAATTCTCACTTAGCATGTAATAAAACGTTGTTTTATTTCCCCTGTAAGCCAAACACATTGACATCATTGGGTGTGTGCCTGGTTCATGGCCTAAGGATTTGGCCTTTTATATGTGCACAATTATCTAGATCACTTTTCCCCCTTCATTCCACACCCACCACTCCCCTCCCGCCCCCAGACTCACGTCAAAACAGAAAGTTTCCCAGCTTTATTTTTTAGGCTTGTATTTGTGAGTGTCATGTGCTTGGAGATCTATTTGATATCCTTGAATATCCGGGTGCAAGAAATTCTTTATTTTTTAGTCATTAATTTGTTTTATAGAATTAGAAATCACACAGTTTGGATGATCTGGTCAACTTACTTGTCTCCCTCAACTACAAAATTAAAATGTTTTCTATAACCCAGATACCATGGAAGTTCTTGACTGTATTTGCATTTGTCATATAGAATGATTTATCACTTGACAATGGAGTCCCCATTGTATTTTATTTTTGAGGAACAACAAAGAAAAATTTGGTATTTTGTCCTTGATTTTGTGTTCCCTTCCCACAAGCCAAGATGCCTCTCTTAAACATAAATGCTTATGATTTTTCCCACAGATATGAAGTACAAGATATACCATCAGGAATTTAATGCCTCAAAAGCTGAAACAAAGTAATATCTTTTCTACTGGCTTGGAGGCCACACGCAGCTTTTTTATGCAACTCATATGTTGATTATTGCAAAGACGAATACCCTCCTTCTCTCCCCAGTGTCAACTCTAAAGCAATTGAGAGGAAGTGTTGTCTTCTCTGTCTTATATACATTTATATATATCTGTATGTCAATGCAAACATACAGTGATCTGTACCTATACCTATCAATATTGATATCTATATTTATATGAGTTTATATATATTTTTATAAAGACACATATATATGTATATATATCCCAATATAAATATGCATATATATCTGTATATTAAGAGCTCACAATAGGTATCACTATCAATCTGTGTTTATTGATGTTGGTATCTGTTGATACAGACAGACCTTGATAGGCACTGATCCTTTTTGATCTCCATGTTGGTAACAATAGGCAGGAATTCCTATTGACTTGATAACTAGTATTGCCTACAGATTTGAATATCTATTGAGAGGTATCAATACCTGTTGATTGGAGTTGACATCAATACTTATTGATAATATTAAGGCCTCAATACTTACCAGTACCTGTATGAATGGGCACTGATATCTATAAATATTTCTATAATATTAAAACCTATCACTAGTCACTGATAATATTAATATCTCTCAATAAGCACTGGTGCATTTTTCTGTCAATAGGCATTGACACCTACCAACATTGATCCATTTTTATATCAATAGGATAGGCCTGAATACTATTGGTTCAGATCCTTATTGGTGGGTACTGATATAAGAAGGTATTGATACAAATTTATACCTCTCAATATCCATACCTGTTGATAGACATCTGTAGCAATGTGGGGTTTTATGATTCCATGTGCTCCCTTTGTTTCCCCGCTCGGGGTACCATTGGTTCATTTTGAAATATGTATTCTGCTGTACCCAAAATCTATTGGTGGGTTCCCTATGCCTGTCTTCCCTTCAGACTCCCCGGGACTGGCTCTGGGGGAGACAGTCCCTCCCCTTCCTTTCCCTTTATAAGTTGATGTCTGGATCAGCTCGAGGTCTTCCATCTCTGGGCTGGCAGCCCTTATCCTGTCCCTGCCTGTCCTCCCCCCTTTCTCCTCCCCTGCAACCCCCTTTTCCCCGTTACCCCAAATAAACCTCCCTAGCAGAACAGAGATGGAGTCCAGTTCTTCCTTTGTATCACTATATTCCTGCTTGAATTGACGTGGTTTAGAGACTGACGCCATGCTGTGGAACCTCGGGAGCCAGGCGCACCAGATCCGGTGGGATTACACGGACCACGGACCAGCCATCTCGTGCAGCCCCCTCGGACCCAGATACATCAGACATCAATACCTATTAATTTTAGCATCTATCTGTAGTGATAGGTATCTATGTCTACTGTTTTGGATATTGATTTGGATCTCATTATGCACTAATAATTAGCAAGAGCAATACTCTCCGATAATATTTATCAAGAATATTAAAATAAGTGAGCTATTGAAGTTTCTCAATATCAATAGCAACAATATCTATTCAGATTTGTAGCCATTGATAGCTACAAATATGATAGCTATTGTAGTCAGTGATAGCTTCTGGTATTGTAAACAATGAATAAGTATCAAGACCCATGTATTTGGGTATATACCAACAGGCAGCAGTATCAGTAGGTATGGATACCTATCAGTACCTATCAATATCAATACTTGTTGATAGTCCTCTATGCCTGCCATTATTGTTAGCTTTTTTCATCAATACCTACCTGTACTGATAAGCACAACTTTCTAACACACATATTTTTTTTATATTGATTTTGATATCAATAAGCATAAATTCCTACCAATATGAATATATTTTGATATCAGTAGTCATCAACAGAAAATCAACACCTATCTGTTTTAATACCTATCAACTGGTAATGATGGGGATGGATGTCAATAGGTATTAACACCTATACATATCAATAGGCATTGTTAGACATCCATACTTACTGGTTTCAATGCTGATTTCCACATCTATGTGCATCAGCAGCTGTCAATATTGATACCCACTGATTTTGGCACCTATTGGTGGACACCTATTTGACACCAGTGGAGCTACTTTTCATCGTACTGTAAAAGCCTAAATTTCTAAAATTCAAAATATTTCTTTATTTATCCCATACTGACTTCTATGTTCAATACATTTGTCTGACACAGAGAAACTCCACACTTTAGGAATCCCATCTGAGTATCTCTGTCTGCAGTGAAGCCCTGATTTGCACTAGGGTCAAAATATACTTCTTGGCAATGCTGTACTGATAAGCCTTGACACAACAAGGAGGCCAGGGAATAGTCTCAGTTGTCAATAAGGACAACTTCCAAAGAGTATTTTGATAATGCAATAATGTGTTGGAATAATTAAGAGCCATTGCCTGATGGGCTGGCTCGTATAGTGAAGAATAAATTATTGATATGGACTACATTTCTAAGACATCTTCATAGAAAGACTTACGTGACAAATGCCTCCATGGAGATAACTCATGCATAAGTAGCATATATTTTCATTATTGATTTACTAAAAGGATATTATTGCTACTGCAAATGCAGGAAAATTGTCTCTTTGGGTCAAATTCCATTTTAACGCTTCTCCAAAGAAGGTAACAAATACACATGGGATTTTTTTCAAACTGCTCATCCATTCCATCAGATGATCTGTAGTTTAGCTGGTGGTTTAAGTTTTCCAAAACCATAGGCTAATATATTGTGAGCTGCACTAAATATCTCAAGAAGCTAATAATAAACAGAAAAGAGACTACTCCAAACAAGTTAAGCCTTAACAAGCTGGTAAATCATGAAACATGTTAAATCTTTCTTTGTAGGTGAGCACTTTGATGAAAACAAGAGAAGTACAGAGGGCAAACACCAGATGATGCATCACATGTAGGTGCTGAGCCTGTACTAAGTGCGGAAAGTTAAATACTCGCTAATTTGGAGGCTATCCCAACCTGATTGGAAGGGCCCAGCCCCACAATCTCCCAGTGAAGGAGAAGGACAGAGCCAGAGACTGCAGTCAGGTTCAGCCAAGAATGCAGACGTGAGTCAGCTCCCTGGGGATGGGGATGGACTAGGACATCCGCCCATAGCTGGGCCTGTATCAGTGGGACCTGTGGCCAGGCAAAGCTGTAGGGAGATGAGAAATGGCATTGTTCCAGCATCACTTTGTTGGGGACTGATGGACCTAGAGGGCTGGAATGGGGTTCTGAGCCATGGACAGGGTGGGAACACTCCCAGGGGCCTGGCTAGAGATTGTCAACACTGGTGGTGCCCCTGGGACCATGACAACAAAGCAGCACAGCCAAAATTGTGCAGCTGTGCATTCACCTGATATGTATCATGCCAGGGTTCCCCTACCAGACTGTAGCAGAGTGTAATACATCCCTTTGGAGAACACTTGCACACTTTTCCACCCATTCCCACAGAACCTGAACAACACTAAAATAGTGACAAAAGAAGACATCCCCAGAATGTTGGATGATAAACTGGTAAAATAAGCTGAGGGTGGGAATTCTGAAAACTCCTCTAAGAAAGGATTATGTGCCAGCAGGAGCAAAGTAAGTGATGAGACTATACAAAATTCCCACAGTGGTGTACATATGACACTGCTGGAAAGGAATCTGAACTACACAGCTTGTTTTCTCTCAGATCATGAAGTTTCCCAGCCCTGGAGAGGTTTGGTTTCTGAAATTCTAATTCTGGACCCATTATGGTTAAAACAGAGTGTGATAATCCAAGATGATGTAAAATATATAGAGTGCATTCAGATTGCAAAGTGACACAGACATGAGAGAAATAAATGCCATCATATTTAAAGTATATTTAAGCTCCTAACTGCCAAATCTAAGTATATGATTGTGAAATCCAAACTATATAATCACATTTAAAAATTTGATGGTCAGTATGAAGTATTTATTAACTGTTCACTACCAAATAAAGCAAATCATTATTTTAAAAAGTGCTTAGCTGTCTAAAATAATATATCTATATTTCTATTCTGTTTTCATCCTAGTGATTATATACTACAATACATTAAAAGTTTTAAGTAAAGCTTTAAGAAACTTATTTTTCCATGTACCTAAACCAATATTTTCTGCCTTTGAAGGGGCTTCTTCTAAGGGTTCAGAAAAAGTAGCCAAGAAAAGACCTATTTCTAGAAGTTTTGTATTTACTGTACAGAAGATACACTTCACAGAAGTACAAAACCCAAAATATGGGAGTTAGGGGGTGTTCTTGCCATTCAATTATTGCACTGCTCTCCAACATTTCCTGTATTTTTTTCCTAAGAAAATTTCAGGGGAAATAGAGGGGCATTCTTGTTGCTGTTTAAGTGACAAGTTACTCAGTCCATGCCAGCTAATATTAGCAATCCAACATCTTTCTCTTTGATTACCTTTAGTAGACCCAGCCATTTCTGTGATCAGAGGCTCAGCACAACCATAGCCTGTTCTACTATCAGTGAATCCGGGTTTTGCTCCAAGACCTCGTGATCTGGGTGCTGAAGAAGGCAACCCAGGTGCAAGTGTATGTAACCAAGGGGCAGAACTCCAGGGAGTCACAGAGCATTGGCATCGTGGCCTAGATGACACATGGAGACTACATGACTTCAAAGTCCATTTCCCCTTCTTTCCCCTGGCAAGACCAAATGGGCTCTGCCAAAGCCAGGGCCACAGGGAATGTGAACTATCTAGAGCTGGGATGCCTTAACAGCAACATCTTTTAAGCAGCTGTGCCAATATCACTGAGGATGCAGAGGCAGACTTGAGTAGCTAATCCATACTTTCTCTACATGGAAATGAATGTAGGTGAATCAATAAATTGACTTTTTCTTGGTACGTGATTTAAAAGCATGGAGTGAAGGGTGGCGCATGAACTCGTGCAGGCGTTTAAGCTACTACTACTGCTACTACAAAAATTCTCCAGTCTAGGATTTTAATGGATTTTTTCAGCAATTTTTGTATTAGAGAAGTGAAATAAAAATGAGAACTAATTTTTTTAATCATTATTACTTTGTGTAGCTGGCAGGTGCTTAATCCTTTTCACTTGAAAATACAAGTGACTGAAGGTGAGAAGATGCTACAGGGCAAAAAGATATTAGTGGAGGAAGAAGACAGCAGCCTACACTGTCAAGGGGGTCTCAGCAGACCCTCTAGTCATTCTGCTTCATTGAGCAGGTTCAGGGGCATGCATGCCCTTTCAACTCTATTTCTGCAGTTGTATATTAGATATATAAACACATATGTGCATTTCATACATTCTTGAGAGTTTTTAAAATTTTTTTTTGTTTGTTGCTTGTTTTTTGGTTTTTTGTTTGTTTGGTTGGTTGGTTTTGGTTTTGTTTGTTTGGGGGTTTTCTGTTGTTTTTGTTTGTTTGTTTTTAAGAAAAAAAATATTTCTTTGCCAACAATCAATACACTGTGGAATAACAAATTTAACTGTAAAGCCTCTTAGGTTTAGATTAATTCTGTCTAATTTTAGGTACATAAATGAGACACAGAGTTTATGCACAATGCCACTTAAGGTACCCTCTGTTGTCAAGACAGAGACAGGATACCTCCAGAGGCCACTTAAGTATTAAGGTGGCTTAAGATCACCCTCAGTTGTCTGTGTCAACTGGCAGTAGAAGACAAGTGGGCCAGCCATAACCTGAATTTAGGTGCCTTAATTAGATGTCTGGAGTTCGTTGAGTTGATTCCAGATTTATTTAAGCAGGAAGATGAATAGAGGACTTGTGAATGAGAAGTAAAAGGACAACAAATCAGTAATACAGTCAGCTTTTCTTTCTAGACTCCAAAGGCCAGATCAAAGCCACAGAGTGGAATAAATAAAAATAATATTTTAAAAGGCTGAAGAAAATAATTTACAAAATTCCTTCAAGCTAAAACATTTAACATAACCATCAGAGAAAATCAGTTCTTGTTTCTTTACTTCTCTGCTTTGTATGATATCCTCAAAAGGACACTTGAAGTTTCAAAAATAATATTTTTTAAATATTAGGTGGATGATTAAAGATACTGCTAGTGGAACCAGGATTTTTCTCTCTTTCTAAAATATTGCAAATGTTTATTTTACAAGAATCACCTTTGGCATGATGGAAATCTCACTGAAAGTGATGGTAATTGTTCAAGTTAGACCCTAATATTCCATGTATTTCCATAGCTTTTCATTTAATTATGCTTCTTTTGAAGCTCTGTTATTAAAGAAAATAAGTGCTACCTTTTAAACGCAGCTGGAGTAGTGGCAAGGGACAGGGGTTCTCTGTAGCATTAATTTTTAATGTATTTTCACTCTTAAGATTGATCTTCCATTTATAAGATAAAAGTACATTTGAGACAAGGAGTCTCCCTGAGTTATTAATAGCTTATTTCATTATTCTTCTTTCCTTGGTAGTAATACTTCAGAAGGCATTCAGAGAAGCTGCATGAACACACACTGCAGTACTCAGAGCATGCAGACATTTGTTTTATTTGCCCCTTTCCGTTGATTTACCAACATGTTTGAAATGCAATTGCCAAACTCGATTGATGTCTTTCATTTTGTGGCATAGAGGTGAAAAGATTACACATCACCTCTGAGGCTGGCAGTGGCAGAAATTACTCAGGGTCACATTTCCAAAGTGAAACCTAAAAGCAGCAGAGCTTCTTTCTTGATCTCTCCTATTTGGGATGGTTTTGAAAGTGCCCAGCACATGTGCCAGAACAGCAGCACTCTGACTTCTCCTGCTGCCAAAGAAGAAGATTGTGAGCACAGTCAGTCAGACGTCAAGATCCGGCTGCCCCAAGGGTGTCTGGTCTCCTGCTGAGCAAGCCAGGGAAGAGGTGGTGGTGCCACCTGGAGAGCCCTGAAGCTGTTGGCAGCTCTGTGACAACAGCACGTTCACATGCTGCTGGCAATCTTAAAAGACAATTCTACTGCATGTGGCCAGCCGCAGGTGGAGTTTAGTTTGGTACAGAGAGAGGTGGAGGTGGAAAAAAGCTGTTTTGGGTACTGCTGAGAAGAGAAAATAAATTTACCCTATGATATTTTTATTTACCAAGAGAAACTGATGGGGGTGGGTGAGCAAGCCAAAACCAGCTTTAATTATTACTCATTTGAAAAGGCATGTGCATAGGGACTCATGCTGCAGTAATTTGGAATAAAGCTGGCAGTAATACCTCTGTCTTTAAAAGATCCCCTAATACTTGTTCCAACACTTCAGTCTATATTCCTGTTAAACTCTTTCAGCTACAGCCCAATACAGTTCCATTACACTCAGGCTCCTAAATCCATGGAAGTATTTTAGAGGCATACAGCTCAAAATGCTGCAGACATCATCTGTGGGGGCGCTCAGGCAAAGAAGATCTAACACTGAAATTTGTTTTAAAGATTTCACAAAGACTCTCCTTGTATCTGGACAGGCAGATACATAACCATTGTGGAAGGTCATTTTTAGAGCAGTGAGAAGGTTTCACAAGGATAAATCTGTGCCTAACAGATTATTATTTTCTCTAAATGAACTAGTTCAATCCAATGGAAAGAGAAGTCAAATTGGTTCAAATTAGTTTGTATGAAAATACTACTTACTGTACAAACCTAATATTTTCTTGACTGCTGTTTAGGAGAAATGTCACACTGAGATACCTAATGAAGCTCAGATGCAAATTATTGAAATAACATAGAGCAATCAGGTGGGAATTGAAAATTCAGATTCATTCTGTGTTTGTTAAGCAGTCATTATTAAGGAAAAAAAATCATTCATTTCCACTGAGTTACTTGGACACATTAAAGACCACATGACAGAGATTATTCACATTTCACTAGCATCCAGGACAGCCAGCCTCTCTAGCAGAAAACAGCCTCCCTGTGGATGCATTTAAACAAAGGGGAACTTGAGGCACCTTGAGATGAAGTGCCCTAACAGAAGACAAAAACTAGAAAGCCATTAAACAAAAGCTGGTTAACTCAAACCTTCCAAAATTCCAGTCTATAGCCTCAAATCACAAGATTGACTCTCCTCTATGTTTTGACTAGAAACTCGGGCTGAATCATACAGATTACACAACCTTTCGTCATGAGCAGCAATTTCAACTTTTGTTGTGTTGCTTTTTGTCTTTTGTACTCTGATGGGTATGTGCAGGGATTTGTTAGCCTCTCTCCTCTGAGGCTGCTTCCACTTTCAGCTGCTCACCTCCCAGTTGGTTTTTTAAATCATGTTTCAACATTAACATCGTGGTGGTTGTCTGCAGGCCTTGATCCTAAGCACTAGGAAGCCGGACTGGGATGATTGCCCAAGGGAAGGCAACACGGTCTCGTCTTCCAAGAAGCTGAGTAACATCTAGTTTTGTAGCTTTCAGTGGAGGAGACCTTGCATATTCCCAAGCTGCTCCACCCCTGACAGGATCAACTCATATACAGTGTGCTGCTCCTGCTACATGAGGTCAAGGCTGGTAATCTATCATTTTGCCGAAATTTGAGCCCAGGAGATGAAAGAAGCTAACAGTGGAGAGACTTGTAATTTATATCCCACTCTCAACTCACTGCAATAAAAACAGGCCAACAGTGCAGAAGAGTTTTGAGACTTGAAAATGAAAACTAGGCACTGGGATTTATTTTTCTATGGTGGTTTTGAGAGACCAAAAAGAGTCTACAATAGGTATAGGCCAAATATTGAGTCTGTGTCTGCTCAAATTTTGATTGCAGTGAGAATGGGCTTGGAAAAAAAACACAGGAGGACTTCAGGATCTGGCCCCATGTAGGGTGTTTAGGGGAGACTGGTTGTCAGCAACTGGGTCAAGCCAACAACTTCTGTCTACTTAAAATAAAGTCATTATTCTCAAACCCACAGCAGTGCCTGCTCCTGATGACTGCTGCAGTCACTGATTGAAACCAGAATTAGGCAAAGCCTTTCTTGGTCCCTGCTTCTAATTTAGCTTCCCAGCCTTGTTATTTCTGGCTGTAAACATTTTTATTTTTCTGCTCTGAGAGAGAGTTCAAAGTTGTTAGCTGATTGTGCCCAAGTAAGTTTTCTAGCCAGGAGCCTGTACTGCTTCTTGAACTTGAAAATAATTGGTCCAGTCAGGGATTTCTTCATTATTGAGGAACACTGGATAAAATGCTCTGTAGGCATTTCAGGGGTAATCATAGGCTAACCTGTCCCAGGATATTTAATCTGTTAGATCATATAGAATATTTTTATCATGATAGCATCCAGAGGCCCCAGCAGGTCCCCCACTGAGACAGAAATTTTAGAAATGCAGATGTTTACATGGTCTCTTTCCCAAAAGCTAACAATCTAAAAGAAACCTATAAAAAGCATATTTAGAGAAAAACAATAAATCCGGTAAAGCCATCACTATAGTGAATAATCTTATTTGCTCATATTAAACTTACTTTTGTCATCTGACCAGCAATATCCAGCTTGTGTCAAATCAACTAGCAAAAAAATGGATATTTCTGTGCCAAACTCCCAGGAAATCTTGCAACATCACCTTTTTGCTATACTTTTGGATAGCTGCAGTTATTCCCTGTTAAAATGATTAGTATTCTAAATGAATGAGATCACCTACTGAATAAAAGCACAGCCAAGCCACACTCATAACATGATCTCATGCAGGCTTGTCTTCAAGAACGCCCCCTTGAGAGTTTTCAATTGTTCATCCAATTGTTGTATGTAACCTCTGTTCAGAAAGGAAATGTGGCTGACAAAATCAACTAAAAAAAGAATCCACTTGTGCCAAAAAAAATATTAAAAAGTGTTTGTGCCTGGGTATTTTAATATATATTCTTTTCTCATCACCAAAAAAGAATCCATTCATTTTAAACAAATCTACATAATACTAACTTTTCACATACATGGGCCATTCATTTATTTAAGAGGGGGCTCATGAGACTAGATCTTAAATAAGTTGTGCATGAGTGTCTTCATGCCCTAGAGCCAAATATAGCAAAACATTCTCTCCTCTTATGGCACCCATACAGTGCAGCACTGTCTGCACAGCTCCAAGACCAATAAGGTTTTTGTCTCATCTACAAGGCAAAAAAATCTCTGTTTTTCAAAAAGGAATGGAGGAAATGGGAGAAGAAAACATCCACCCATTGAAGAGCATTTTGGTGCTAAACAAGGCAGATGATTCCTTGTCAGATTTTCATAATTCATCATCCACTTGTGAAAAGTCCCCCATCTGCATACATGTCCTAAAATACAGAGGGTTGTAAGGGACATGTTGAGAGGAAATGTGCAGCAGAGAGGGCACTTGAACCAGGTCACCAAATCCCCAGACTAGCCTCATAATCACGAGCTCATCCTTCTTCCCAAATCTCTGCCAAGGAGATCACCAGGAACTCAGACATTACACAACATTGACTTTTTGTCTCATTGAAGAAGAACTTTGATCCTTGCAAGCAGACATTTTCTACCCAAGACAGCTCATTGCATTAGTCTGTCCCCTTGCCAGCTCTGTGCAGAGGCTAAAGAGAAACTTTGCTGCACAAGACAGAGTGAAACATGAAGATGTGGTTAGAATGGGAAAGCATAAGTGGTCAGAAAAAAGAAAAAAAAATATAGAGAAAAGAGGAAAAGAAGAAAACAGGGCATGGATGAGAGCCAAAAAGAAACAGAGGCTAGTTTTGTGCCATGGGTTTGGAAAGCCTTTCTGTGAAGACTAAGTGTATGGTATTACCGACATTTAGCACTCAGAAATGACACTACAGTTGGTGAGCACCTTTGGACAGCAGGCAGACATGGTACCAGGCAAAATACCTCATGGATTTTTGCCGAGTCTGTTTAATGATCTTTTATTGTCTGAGCCACAGATCCCACCGACAAACTAGTATGAACAGTCAGTGCCAGAGGGAGCCACCAGCATGTTTACACAAAATGTCTCCAATGATACTGCACCTCTGAAGATACTGCACCTCTGAAGATAAGTTTTTCACTCTGCTAGATGGTTTTCTAGGCAAAAATAATCTCCCTACACTCCATCCAATTTAGATTTTCAGGATATAACTGAAAAAGAGGTTTTCTGACAGTGTCACTGGTGGTTTGAACCTAAAGATTTTTTTGTTTGTTTTTGTTTTATTTTGGTTATTGGGGTATAATGCCAACCAAGTATGTCCACATATTTTAAATGTTTCTGCTATTTAGAAGTTACCTGACACCCATCTAGAGCATATGCTCCCCCCGCAAAACTGAAGAACCCTGTAAAGGGACAGGTACAAAACAGTGACACAGGGGGACCACAGTGCTTCAAGTCTCCAGTCATGTTTGTCTGCCAGGCACACATGGCAGAAGTGTAAACGCACAGGCTTGGTCTGCTAAAGCAAGCAAGGGGATCTAACAGAGGCAATGAATGGGGCCAGGTGCTTTTTATTCTCTAACAGATGGTGTGAAAAAGCCTTCTTGTATGCAATTTCAGCATTTCTGTGTGTGCAAGAGAGAAAAAGTCTAAATTTATATTTATCTCCACTTGAACAGGACTAAGTGCCATTTTCACTTCTTTTTCCTCACTGGAAAGCCTGGGCCTGATTCTCAGCTGATGTAATCTGGCATTGTGCCACCCAAAGCAATGAAAGTGCGTGGGCACAGGGGAAAGACAACAGTTTAGCCAGGGACCCTTGAGAAAGCTCTGCTTTTAAGTGCTACCACAGACTGACATGCATGCTAAGCAAACAGGATGTCCAATTTTAAATCTCTAGCAAGCCACATCCTGTAAACTGCATTCTACCCAGCTGACCCAGGAGATAAAATGGTTGGGACTGATCCTCAGCCATGATAAGGCTGGTTTGCTTAAAGTTACAGCTGAAAGTCCCTCCTGAATGGAACTTTATTCTATTCCACCTGCCCCACACCCCACCACTTGCAGGCAAGGAATGAAAATGCGAGGTCGGAAGTGAGACTGTTGTCCAGGCACAGCTCAGATGTTCCTGTTTGTTGTGTCCAGGACAGCACCAGCCCCAGAGTAATCATCAGTCTTACTCTTCACTGTACCTGATCTTCAGACAGATTAAAAATGAGGCGTTTTCCTTCTAGGGGAAAAAAAAAATCACGTAATTGTAAATGCATTTAAGAAGATTGCAAAGACCTGCCAGGTCAAAGCTGTGGAAAGAGGCAGTTTGTTGATCTTTAATGGGTATTCTATTCTTCATTCACACCACATCTGCTGTCAAGAGACTTTTAAAGCCCATCCAGGTTTTCTGAAGCAATCCTGGCTAACAAATACACAAAAGCTCTCTGGGAACATTTGCTGTTTTCATGTTTGTAAACCTATATCAGTGATGCCATAGTACTCTAAGGACTGACTTCTTAATTTTCATTCACCACAATATTTGCAAGCATGCCTGTGTGAAAAGCTGTTTATCAGGGTCCACAAAGGCCAAATGATTTTGTGAGTCTATGCATGTGCATGGCTGTGCCTTGTGGACTAACAGACATATACTTGAATGCTATATTTTAATATAGGCTTTGCATATTTTTTCTGTTAGGGGAAGAAAAACTGGCATCATCCAGACGTGACTAAAACTGAACAAGATGCACTTTTTGGACTATTCTCCCAAACATAATTTTATCACAGCAGTCTAAGCACATACTTTATTGTTCACTTGCTTGCAGGACTGGTAGTACAGGCTAAAGGCTACTGCTGTACTCTAGTTTAGTCTGAAAGCCATCCACGCAGCAAAGAGGAGACTGGCAGAAAACACTTGGTTGCTGACTGCCCTTCACTACTCCCATCAATGAAGGGGCAGTCCTGGTGGGAATGATGGCAGAATAACCCAGCAGAGACTGCTGACATCTGATCTATGAGACAGGCAGAAAAAGCAGGATAGTGAGGATGCAGGAACAAGTTGAATTTTGCTGAAGAAAGTCACATACCTGACCACAGCCAACCCAAGTCCTCAGAGCAAAGGCCAGCCCCCATGACTGACTCCACAGCATTACCTGTAAGTATATTTTAATTTTACAGTGAATTGAGACTTATCTGGGGCAGGTAAAGCAAGCCTTAGAGCAAAGTCCTGCTGCTGGATTAATCCCACACCAGTCTGGATTTCAGCAGGTTGGCTGATGTTTCGTCATGCTGCATTACTTTTTGTACTGCTCTATGAATTCATTTGTGGCAGACTGTGGGAGAATATGCCTGTTCTTTCTAAGCGCTTGTGTGCAAGTGTTCTCAGCTTGCCAGCACAGTAAATTAAACTGCTGGTGGAAAGACATAGATCCTACTCTAGAAGATGAACTCTTCCAGCTGTTAATGCAAGTCAGATTTTGGGACAGGGAGCAAAAGGGAAAAAAAGAGGGAGATGAACGGTATGAGACTTGGTAGAAGGAATTTTGGCAGTGGGTTTTGCCCTGACAAGCAGCAGGGTGCCTTGCTATGGAGATCACGCAGGCTGCATGCAGGCCTGGAGTCATGGAGACAGCTGATGAGAGTTTAGGCTTTGCCAGACAATAGCATTGTAGTATACACTGAGAAAACCCCACCAGAGATGAGTGGAAAAGTAACTTTCTGGAGAATTCCCTTGTGGAGTAATTACTGAGCCTTCCCACAGCATGCTAACACATGTGCAGACACGTGGACAAAGATTCCTCTTGCTGTGAATGATGCCACTGGGTAGCCTCTGTCATAGTCCCCCACAAAGTATCTCATGGATATCTTAGCTCCTGAGCTGCTGCAGAATTCCTGCCTGTAAGTTTGTTGCTCAGTTATTCCCCAGAAACAGTCTCTTAATCCTGAGTGAGGTTAACTACCATCGGCGCAATGGCACTTATGGGACTGTACTAGACAAGGAGGAATGAGCAGGAGATACAGGAGGAAATGAGCACGGCCCAGAGAGGGATGCCCAAATTCTATCAAACAGCATTGATGTGAGGGGATTGTACATTGCTCTCCATAGCTTTTAAGCACACACCATCAAAAGCAGCCTAGCCTTGTTTAGGAAAAACAAAGCCAACAGGTTGAGGGAGTAGATAGATCCTTCCCCTCTGGAAAGCCCTGTTGAGATATATCTGTAGTGCTAGGTCTAGTTCTAGGCTTGAAGAGAGACATGGACATATTGGAGTGGGTCCAGCAAAAAAACCCACGAAGATAATTCAGGGATTGGAGCATCTTACATAAACAGGAGGAGGCTGAGAGAGCTGGAGAAGAGAAGGCTGGATGTCACTGTTGAGCCACTAGCAGAGTAAGAAGGCCCGGGTTCAAAAGGTGGCATCCAGAAGAAGATTTTATTATTTAATTCCATCTTATATAGACTTTTCAAAGGTCACCCGGATTGGTCAGTTCGAAGCCTCCCCCTAGGCCTGATTGGCCAGGCCTGAGCTGCCCACATCCGAGCAACTGTTTTTAATAACATCCAAACTTTATCTTTGTTTATAAAACACAGGAAGAAGAGAGAAAAAGTTCCCACAGGAAAGGTCTGTGCTAGCCACAGCTGAAGAGGGGATTTTATCAAAGTGTATGTACATCTGAAGGGGAGAATAGCTGATAAAGAAGATGGAGCCAGACTCTTTCAATAGTGTCCATTTATAGGACAAGAGGGAGTGGACATAAGCTGAAATTAAAAGAAGTCCATTTAAATATAAAATAAACCTTTTTTTTGCTGTAAGGATGGTCAAATACTGGAAGAGATATCCTGGAGAGTCTGTGGAGTCTTCATACTTGGAGATATTCAAAGCCCAACTTGATGTGGCACTGAGAAACCTGCTGTGTTTGACCCTGCTGAGTGCAGCAAGATCAGACTGGATGACATCCAGAGGTCTTTTTCTTCTGCAGCTATTCTGTGACATTCTGTCTTTTGAAACAAGGATGACAGTGCTAAGCCAGCTTGTCTTTGCACAGGACTATTGGAGCACAAGTAAAATTCCATACGCTTTTATCTTCGCTGCCTCTTGAAGCAGCAAAGGAAGTTGATGTCCTATACTTGGATTTTAGCAAGCTTGGCTATCTCTACTGACTATCCTTCAATGCTAAAACCAGCATAGTTTATAGGCAATGATGTTAGCAAACCTGTGCTAAGGCAAAAGAAACAATTGCAGAATATTTCCAGTCTCAGGCCAGAGGCAGGATGTCCAAGACTGAATCTGTCTGAAAAGCAATTTCCTTCTGATGTAAAAGACATTCTCTTTTTAATTCTCCCTCCTGCAAATACCATTGCTTTCTTATTCACTAAATGGGGCCAAGTATCAGCCAGCAGAAAGTGTCTAACATGTCCCAAGGTAAGTATCAACTTATACCCATTATGGAAAGCTTTATGCAAGTCTGTAGAAAATAAGTGTCCCTTAAAGGAATGTTTTTTAGAAACAAATTCTCTCAGCAATGTCTTGACATTTTCTATGGAGGGGAAAAACAAAAAAACACATTTCTACAATATCTTTGCTGAAAGTATGCAAAAGGCTCTGCTACCGTAAAGGTTGCTCTCTCTCCTTACTCCTTTCTTATTCTTTCATATCTACCTATAGCATGGTCATGAAGTAATGCAGTAATGCAGGTTGTTTATTTCTCCAAAGAAATTGCTGCTAAATGATTGTGTAAAGTGCCAATTCGCTCATGTGGTGTCTTAGCTGACATTTTAGTTATGGGTACCTCTACCCTGTCACAGGAGAAGAAGGTTGGTTCAGGAATATTTCTTACTTAAAGAATCAGGAAAATCTGTCCCTTTTTCCCCTCTCTGCTCTCATAAATAGATGATCTGTCCCAAAGCATCCAACTGTGGGTCTGCCAGCTAGACTGCTTCAATAGAGGGCTTGGTACCCAGCCCTGTAATGCTTTCAGGTTGGCCTAAGTGCAGCCCAGCATTTATTGGAAAGATGTTTCTCCTTTAGCTATTTTGCTCTGTAAGCTGCTGGCATCATGCCCACATCATGCTCGAGGATGCTACCACAGCCTAAAAAGAAGGCAAAGCTGAAGAGCCCTGTGCTAACCAGAAGGTATCTGCTCATTGTGAGCCCAGAGTGCCCTTTTGGCTTCAAAACCATTTGACACAAAGGGCTCTGAGAAGCCTCCAGGACTCCAGTAGGACTGCAAGTTGTGGTAATCACAGAGTCTGTGCTTCTCTTTGTGCAAGCAGCAAAGAAGGAAGATACAAATGCAAATGAGGATTTTGTGACAAAGGAGACTAACAGCATGCAGTGTCTGGTTTGTACAAGTGATTATTAGCATTTTTGTGCATTTCCAAATGCAGAATAGTTGCTATTTGCACAAATGAATGACAATAAGGTTTACTGCTTATTATTTATATCATTAATTTCTAATACAAACTGTGGAACACAGGATATAGGGAAATATTATGAGAAAAGTTGCAAGATTACCAGAAAAGCAGATGAGCATTTCTTATATAGGAAAATAGAATAATAGCACTAAAATAAGTTTGAAAAGCCCCAGGTAGTGTGCAAACAATAAAATGCTACAAAAGTAATAAATCCACAAGGTTATTAGTATAAGAAGAATGATGCAAAGGGTTTCAAGTCCCATTTGGCTTTGAGCATTTTCTTCTAGGTCAGTGGTTTGAATAAGAGGTAGGCAAACACTGCAGAAGATTTTGTGTAAATATTTGTGTAATGTTTTTAATGAATTCACTTAGCTTGTGTTTATTTTCCACTAATATTGTAGTACAGTGGTTCCCAATCTGCTGCATATTATAGAAAGACTGATGCTGTGAAGGGGGAAGATGGATCAATCCCAGGCCAAACACCCTTGATGAAGTGAATGTGTTTTGTGGTAAGAAAGTTCATGAATGTTGCTGTTGAGCAGCTAGCAGAGTAATGAATGCATCAGTTCTCAGTGGTAAGAAGGAATGACCTTTATTGTTTTGATTTCATCACATATATAGAGTTTTCAAAAGTCACTCAGATTGGTTAGTTAGAAGCTTTCCCCTAGGCCTGATTGGCCAGGCCTGCACTGCCTAAGTTCTGGGACACTGTTTCAACAACATCCAAACTTTATCTTTATTTACAAAACACAAGAAAACTTCTCATGGGAAAAACCTGTGCTAGCCACACATGAATATGATTCATTTTAAACAAATATTGGCAAGCTGGTCAAAGAAATCCAATTCTGTATTTATTCACATAAGAATTTGTACCACATGCTTGGGATATAAGAATAGCATTTTTTTGGTCCAGGAACAAGCTTGTACACTGAATCATCACTAATTATAATAACTGGGAATTAGTATTTCAGCTTCAAATATTCAGAAAAAGAATGTGATTCACAGATATCTGTTCTTACTGAAAATTATTTAAATTAAATATAGGAACACTATAAATATTTTAAAATTAAATATTTTCACAAACTATTAGTAATAACAGAAAGATGCAAAATACATTTAACAGCTGAGGCTCAACTGCAAACCAGGCATTATATTACATTTTAGTTATTATTTTTAATAAACTGTTTGGAAGTGGGTCCTAATATGCAATGCCTGATGGCTATTCACAGGCATCTATGGAAAGTGTTTAGCTCAGCTTCTACAGGAATAGTCTCGCAAAAACAGCAGTGCAAACATAATCTGCACTGCCTGGCAATATAGCAAGGAAGCTATGGGGAGGCAACAAATCTCACTTATATTTTCTCCCCCGCCGTCCATGTGGCTGTTAGATAACAGACTGCTAAAGCACCAGTACTAAGGAACTTAGGAAGACAGCAAACATGGGTAGTGCTGTTCTAGCAGAGTGGCAATACACCTCCTTTAAATATATTATATTTCTCATAGAGGCTGTTACCAGGCTAAGATATAATAAATTCTTCCCTTTCCCTAAGGCAGCAGCATCCAATTCAGTTTCAAATTTAGCAATGTCCAAACTCATTACTCAGCTTCATCCCACCACCTGTCCCATGGATTCTTGCCCAACAAATTTCCTTTTGGAATTTCATCTTTTCACCATCCAGTGTGGTTAAGTTTTTGTTTGGAGGGGGTTGCTTCCAAGGATGGAAAGAAAATGGTAGTGATGCTCCTGCTAAAATAAATCTTGCTGAAGCCAAGGATACTGGAAAATGAACGACTAATGTCTAACCTACTATGTTGGCCACAATCCTGGGTAAAAGAGCTACAGGAACATCCAGAAAGCAATAACCTAGATGATACAATTCTAATCAGGATTTTGGATGCAGAAATAGTAATAAAACTCACCCTTCCCATAATCACATGCAATTTATTAACCACAGTGGCTAAAGAAAGCCTTTTGTTTCTGGTGTTGTTGTAAGAGCTGCTGTGTTATAAGCACGTATTTTTAAAGGCCATTAGTTGCTGCTAAAACATTGATTTCTCAAATAGAGGAATCCATCTCTCAGCTTATGAAACTATAACTGCAAAACTGTCCAAATTTTAGATAACATTTTCACAGACTTATAACAAAAATTATGATTGCCAAGAAAAGATAGTTCAGTCTATTTGGAGCTAGTGATTCAGGAACATGACAATATAAGGAACTAATTATAGTATCCATATAACAACATACCCACCACACTTTACAAAAAAATCTCGTGTCCTGTAAATTATGTCCATCAAAAAAATTCCTGGCTTTTACTTCACTCTAATGTAAACAGATGTATAAATCATACTTGGATAAAAATCAGCATGGTTTTGCTGGGGCAGAGCACAATGGACTGGTACATGGCTCGAGGTGTATTTGGGCTGGTAACTAGGAACAAACACATGTGTACTTGCATAAAACCAGCACTGAAGTACATCAGGCTGCAGTTTGGGAAATGCCAGAGCCAACTTCATCTTGGAAATTCCAGATTTAAATTTCCTGCCAGGTGAGCAGCTGAAACACCAGATGACTGCAACATTTCAGAAATTCCGTTCTCTAGAAGGCAAGTATGTGTACATATACAAACATACATTACTTCTATCTGGAGAAAAATAAAGTTACACTTTGAAAGAAAAGTGCTGCATTTACTTCTTAACCTCAAGTGCTGTGAAGGAAAGAATGTTACAGCATCACAGACCCTTCCAGCCAGCCCTTTCCTCCTCTGGCCCCCACCAATTCCTACCCAGATGTTAGAGTCCTACCCTCCCACAGGAGAGAGCAGTCTTTTCTGCTCTCTCTCTGTCTTTGTAATGGTTTTCCCACTCTCTGCTCCACTCCTCTGAAATGTGGCCAGGACTATTTGGTCTTCAGACATCCCAGTCCCATGGTGCTTGCTCACCAGGTTGCTTTTCTTTCCATTTTGGGTATTTCTCCAATTTCTCCAGCCCTACAAGCCCTATACTTTTCAGTCCTAGCTCTACTCTTCTTCCTCCCAAAATTCATGGTATCTTTGGCCTTCTCCTCTCCCCAGTTTGCTTCTTTGAATACTTTTCGTACTTCATAGTGCAAGACCCTCTCAGATCTTCTGCATCTCCTCTAAGATAGATTTAGCTTCTGGCTAACTGCCCATTTCTTTTCCCAGGAGACCTAAATCCCCCAGGTCCAAACTGTAGTTGTTCTTTCATGCTCGACCTTTCCCTTGCCTGACATCCCAGCTTCTGCCCATTTCAGCATTTCTAGAATATTGTATCACTATGGTCACGAGATAAATGCTAGTCACCCACAGCTACCACTGGACTATAATTAATGTGGGGAAAAACTTCAGCAGAATTAATTTGCAGGAAGTACCCAGAGAAATTTCAGTTTTACCCACTAAATTTCCAAAGATATATTGAGTTTCAGGATGGCCTTACCATGGAGGTGTGGAAAGGTATATTAACTCAAAATTCTGCTCCATACCATAACAATTGTTGAAAGGAACACATGGGCAAAGCAGACGACACAAGGGATTTTACCCTAGTTCTGTTCTAAATAAAGTCTGAGCATTTTATTAGAACAATAACCACAACAAATTATAATAATAGATTTTTGGATCCGCTGGACAGAGTACCTTTGAGGCCACAAAGTAAAAATTTGAAAATTTAGTTACAATAAAATGACTGTTTTGCCATGAGGAGTGTTTGGCTTACCAGCTTGGACACTGGTCATTGGGTGTTTGCAGTTACGGAGTCTTTACATTTATTTTTCACACTTTTCTTGATTTGTTTTTTCTGTGTTTCTTCTTATGTATCACAGTAATACTGGCATGATGGTAGCATGTTTAAAAGCTCCTCATATTTCAATGTTCTTGACAAGCCCATCGTTCTTCAGCTTGTAGCACGTTGTACAGGCTCTCTCAGGAACACGAGGAACAAAGCCACTGCCTCCTCACAGGACCACAGTTTGTGCTTTGAGGCTCAAATACAGCAGAAAACAGGTAGTTTTAGTGGCATTGAGGAACACGCTATCGGCTACTGAGACTGAAGATTCTTCTTTCTGCGTTAATTAGGCCTGTATCGGTGTTCTTCATGAGTAATTCTTGGTTTCTAGAGCTTTCTACAGCACATACAAACTACCACTCCTGGTGTACACACACAGTCTGTAAATCCACAGATTATGTTTCCTTTGCTCTGCTAAAGACAGCTAGCTACCTATTTCCCCACAAAGATGATAAAATTTTAATCCTAGTGACTGATACAGAGAACTGTTTGAATTTTAGGAGAACCATGCAGATTTGTTGAGGATCAACATGAATTTTGTGTAGACATGCTGTTTGATTAAGGAGCTATGATATCAATTATCAGCTATGACTGAGGCTCAATTCTACAATTTCAGATATAATCGCCAGCAGTCAGACCTGGCAGCTGTGGTGCATTCCTTTGCAGCAATGTAGCTGTGTATAAAATAATGATATTTTGGATTACCCAAGCAGCTAGACTACAACTAATAGTTGGAACTGAAGAAAGTAATACACATTTCATTTAGAGTAAATCTGGCATTTCAAAGTATACAAAGGCCTCAGCTTTAGCAGAGTAACCAACATCTTGTTCCAGTATCACTTCTTTTCCTCCTAAAGAAATAATTTCTGGGGTTCTGAAGATTAGGTCATAACAACCTTATCAAATGTGACTGGTACTTAGCAGACAAAGTCTTATTGAAAAAGCAATGAGGCTAATATTAATCCACCACAAGTGAGGTTTTCCTACAGGAAATTCTGTTAGTTTCCCAATCTCTATTTCTTCACAAACCATGGCCAAATGATGTCTTGAAGTTAAGAACCTTGTAGATAGAATTGATTACTCCAATGCTTGGCAGCTGGGGTTACATGGATCAATTTTCTTCTCTTTTTTTTCTTTTTCCTTTTTTTTGACATATGGAAACTTTAAGTATTGGAAATATTTTGGGCTAGCCTCAACTGAAACATTAATTATGTTGAGGAATTCATTAGGTCATTTTAAAAGTTTAGTTTTTTGGGTTTTTTTGGTTAATGGAGCATTTGGAATGCTATAGGATAAAATTAACTTAATAAAGTTTGGTTGCAAAAGGCTAATTTCAGAATGTCATAATCAAATTAAATGATAAAGCCAAGTAGCTCCCGGAGATGTCTGCCTATATGAGTTATACATAGCAGGCACAGTAACAGGGTTATTTTAGAAAAAGGCCTTAAATCCCATTGCAGCTGCTTGGATTCAGCACTCCTGGTGCCAAGCCAGTGGAGGCAGCTTCTCCTCCAGTCATTTCACTGCAGTGCTTTTGGTAGGTGAGGAATGAAGCTATGCCACAGGCACAGCTGCTTTCTCTTACCAAAGACCAAAGCAGCTGCAGCTTCAGAGAAGTAGAACCACAGGGGAGCATATCTGTCCCATCATTATTTAAATCCCAGGAAGAATGGCAAAAGTGGCAAGAGTAAAATATCCTGAAGAGAGAGAGAAAGAGCAACCTGCTTCATAACATTGGCTGGGTGTTGGCAAGGAGCCATGCTGTCATACCCCATGGAGAACTCCCATGGATGAAACGGGATGACAGTTCTGTGTCTGCAGCCCATTCATCCCGGCAGCATCTGTTCCATGCACAGGAATTTTTATAGCAGCAGTTGTAAGGAGGATTAAATAGGTATCTGACTCTGAGATACACAGAAAGGACACCACAAGGTATAAAGTTAGGAGGGCAGCGATGTGAAAGGAATGAGAAAGGAATAGGGAAAATACCACATTGCTCTTCAGGTCCTCTTTCCCTCTGAACTTAAAAGAAATTATCGTACGCTGGAATCAGTGTCTAAAAATGAAAATGAGATAAAAAACAAAAATTGCTTACTCTGTGCAATGTCCATGGATACCCAGACAAAACCTCAGCATTTCAACTTTCTTGTAGGTCTTCAGACATTTTCGCAGAAGTAAAGGTCTGCCACATGTTTTCATCTGTGCTTTTCCTATTGTATTTCAACATCATTAGAAACTGAATTAAGCTCAAATGGAATTTAAAGCAATGGAAATTTGTGTAGACAGGATTTAACTACATCTGTTAACTCAGCGGGACTTTCAGAGAGCAAAATAACAGTTTGCAAGCTCCCACAAAGAAGCAGGAATGACACTTTTATTTGGGTTCACAACTTTTCTATTTCAATAAACACTGAACAGACACAACACCTTTGAAGGTGAATATTCAATCAAGTCAGAAAACATGACAGCTGTTCCCTAATAATTAAAAATTTTATTTTTATTTACATGTTTATATTTTTTTGGCCACAAATTCCTACGCATTTTATTGTCAGACAAGTGGAAGAACTTTTGAAAATGTCCCAGATTTGTTTAATCACCTGCTTCAGGCTTTGAAGGGAATGGAACAGCCACCAGAAGACAAGAGACTTAATTGGAGACACAGAGCTTCTATTTATTTTTCCATTGTTCTCTAAAGCGAAGTCCATGGGGTAGGTTTTCCACTGGATTTGTCTGTAGCTGGACCTTGATATGTCCTAATGGAATTAGTACACTCTCTACACCAAATATGGAGAGCATAGTGTAGTACACAGGCTAGACTATAATATAGCAGAATGTATTTCCAATGAATCTCCACACACGTTGAGGGTTAGTAAAGACAAAGATGGAGAAGCCACTGCTGAGATGACCTTGGAAGCACCAGTGCTTTGGAGCTTTCTGTTACAATTGCAGGAAGAGGAAGTGCACACATCTCTGCAAATGGGGATCGCCAGGCTCACTCCTCCACTCACCATCACTTCTTGGACCTCAGCAGCAGCACCCAATTGCTGGCTGTATCATGCTTTGATCATATAGCTCTGTGATCATTTCCATTCTTAAAACAATGCTTCAAACCGAGTCTGCACACCTTTTATGAGTGACTCCACAGATTCATTTTGCATCTGCCCTTGACTTTCCTTCCCTCTGCTGCCCCAAGTTGCCCAAGTTGTGCTAAATCTTGTTAAACCCTTTGTCTTTTTGTTATGCTTAATTATATAGTTGTCAATCTTAAAACACACAAAAGAGGGAAATTTGAAAACATTCTGGGATTTGTATTATACAGTTGAATGAACTGTTTTTTTTTCCTATCGCATGGGAATGACAGATTTAAATGAACTTTTCACAGACAAAAAGATGGGTGAGTCTTTAACAAGAAAGAAAAAATTGGCAGGTGTATAATTATTTCGCCACTTCTACTTTTGTTACTTTCCTTCCTTACTGTCAGTCTTCACCCTCTCTCCAACCTAGTTAATAATAATAATAATAATAATAATAATAATACATAATAATAATTTCAACCTCCTTCTTTCTGTGCTAACTTTATGGGAAGAACTACAGCATCCACACACATACACAAAGAGATCTTTTCATTGAACAGAGTTTTCTGCTGCTAACCACATATCTCTGAACACTCGCACTGGAGTTGAGGACTCTGCCACATGACTGAGCTATATCTCAGTTACAGCAGCTTAACAAAGTTTGGTCTGTCAACAGACCTGGTGAAATTGTTCAGCCCATACAGTTCATCTGCCCCTGTTGCAAGGTACAATGCATCAGCTTAAGTCATCATGACATACAGGACCCATTACGACAGCCCGGAAGAAAAATGGTAACTGTTTATTCCACAGTAACTTGAGACGCTTGCTCCAGTTAATCAAGGGGAAAGAAAACTGTCAGGTATGCAACAACAGATCAGTAAAGAATGGCCTGCTGTTTCTGCTGATGAAGACACAGACAATTGAAGAAAAAAAGAAAAATCTTATTTAGCCTTTGCTGCTGAAATCAGACCTATGCAATATCTGCTTGCTTGGAAGCTTGGATATTACCATGAAGAGTACAGTCTGACAGAGAGAGGGAGCACATGAATAGAAATGTACACAACAGGACCACAAAGAGACTAAACTAAACCAGTCATGCCATCGGACCAACATTGCTGCTGCTCAGTGTGCAATGCCCACAAGACACAGCGTCATGTGGCTTTGAAAACAGAGGAAGTACAACAGGACGGAGGGGCAGTGTGGAGCCCTGTGGCATCAGTGATATTGGAAAAACTGGTAAAATGAGCAGAAATATTGTTTCTAATGTTTATGTTAGCATTTCCAATGTGTAAGATCTGACCCATTCAGAGACAAATCTCTTAGAAGGACATGTTTTCTAAGTTCACTCGGAAAAAATCAATGGGAATCGTTTTAATCCCCTTAGACATAAGTTTTCATTTGCTGAATGTTGAGGTGATATGAGGCGCCTTAAGATCTATTCAGGTGTTCAAATGTACTGTGCTTGAGGCATCCTGAAGATACAGCACTTCATGTTTAATTAATAAAATGTGCAGGAGGGAAGGTGCAAGTGTAAACCTTAACCTATTGTCTTGTGGTTTTAGGCTGTGTTTGGCCAGTTTTCCCTTTTGCCCAGGTTCATCTGCATATGTGAAGGGAACTGAACGTAAAACACAAATGCTCAGACTTTATGACCTTTACAATGATGTTGTGAGGTCTGAGAGTCCACAAAAAACAGGCCTTCATTTAGGAAAACTTTTCATGTGATGATTTGGTGTTTTGCCTCAGCAAATCCTTTAACTACATCCTGGGACAAGCTTTAAGCTGCATCTTAACTTTCAAAAGGTTAAATTGCTTTCTGACAGCTGCTAATGTCTTATTCAAGGAACTTCTTGAAAGCTTATTCTCAGGACATTGATTTGTTGCTATTAAAATATAACAAGCTTTTGTTTGTTGGGGGATAGGTAGTCTGTTTAAAACCATTCCCACTCTTGGGAGTGGTTGTAAATAAAACATAATTCTTGCAAGGGAGCTGCCATCCAGAAATCTTGCATTGAACCTTTCCAGATGATTAAAATATTTCTAAGCCATGAAGGACAAAGATGACTTACAAGAAATACATACAGCCCTGAGAGTGACTCAGAGAAGGCAGAACCAGGGTCCAGAAGCAGAGAGCACTGGCAGTATGTTGCACTTTGTGCCTCAGTTGTGAAGAGAGAACAACTTCCCGGGCTTTATATCTCACTTTTCCAGCTATTCTGGCCTCTTTCAAGAAGACCAGAACTGACATGTAACCCTTCTTGGCCAAAGTGCCTAACATAAACGTTGGTTCTGGAAGTTATTCCACCCGTGAATTGATAACAGCAACATCATCATGGTTACCCACTGCTTTCTGTTTGCAAGTTTACATCTCCAATGCTCTCTCATGCTCAGTCTGAAGCCTATCCTCCAGATGTCCCCAGGCGCCCTGAAACCACTGCTACTTAAGCAATAATAAAGCTTCTTTTTCTCCCCTTCCAGGATGCTATATTGCCCACACAAGCAACTTGATTCATCCACAAAACATTCCTTCTCAAATAACATCCAGGCAATTTTGGAGCATGGTCCTGAGCCACTTGCCAGTTCTTTGCTTTGGAAGAAACACATGCCTCACCATCTCTTGCAGCACACTTAAATAGGGAGCAGTGATGGGACAACCAAACCTTTACCCAAATCTGTCATGAGGTATTTTTGTACCTCTACAGAGATTTCCACACGATCATTCATAAAGAGAAGTTTAGTTGAGGTTTGTCTGATCCAGCTTGGGACTCTTGTAAGGCACTGGGCTGTGCATTGATGTTTTGTTATAACTTCTTGCAAGACAGAAACCACTCTAGAGTCCTGGCTTTGCTCAGTTGCCTCAATTAATGTGGATATACAAATATACATTTAATATAGCACAGTGTGTATATAAAGTATATACACATAGTGTATGAATATATCACCTTTCCTTACAGTTTACTGTTACAGACACTTGTTTTTTCTGTATCTCTTAGAGAAATCAAGAGGATTCCCCCCCCCGCCAAGGAAGGGGAATATCTGTATATCTAAGCACATTTCTGCTGCTACTTTACCGAGTTATTGCTGATATCCTCTCAGCTTACAGAGCTGTACTACCTAGAAAAAAACACAGCAAATACAGAATTTGGAAAAGGGTGAGTAGTACATTCATCTATATGGGAAATAAAAGCCCTGCCTACTAAATCATGATAAGTGTATAGATCCATTGCCAAAAGAGAGAAAAAAATTCAGATTTACACCGCTTTGTTTTCTCCTAGTGGAAATATTGAGCTGATTGAACAAGAACTTCTAAAAATAAATTTTGACAAATCCCACCAGTATTGTTGCAGACAGACTCCAACTTTTGTAAAGAAACTTCTGGCTTTTCAGTGCCCCAAATTTCATTATCTTTCTCCCAGTGGGTGGGAAACACTGTGCTTACAGTGATGCCTCCGGTGCCATAGCAAAGCTGCAAGCTGTCTCAATGTATGCAAATGAAATTATGTGCTGAAGTTTACCCTGCCCTTTGTGGGTAGCTGCTCTTTGGCTGTGAATGGTCCCTGACTTCTACTGAAACAGCAGGCAGAAAGCCTTGCAAATTTGCCAGCAGCCCTACCCAGTCACTTTTAATCAGAGAACACAAGACCTACCAAAACCTTACTCTTACCTGAAACCTGTCTGGTATATCATTATACCCTTGCAGTGCAGATGGGGCTATGATGTGGGGAACTCATCTTGCTTAAGGTAAGTTTATCATTCAGTAGCACTTTGCCATGGAAGTAAGGAGGCTTACTCTCACATTAGTTACTGAGGTAGAATGGATGCACAACCCTTGGACATCACTAGCCAAGGGCCAACCTAAGTATGGCAAAGCTGGGTGTAGAATGAAGCTATCCTGTGTCCCTCCTGTACATCTTATGCTAAAGCATGCAGCCTAAGAAAGTTAAATGTACTTATTTATTTCCAAAGTCTTTCTTACTGGTTATCAGTTCCATCCAGGAACACAACATAAGTAGGTATTCTCTGCATTTTACTTGTCCTCATGAATACTAGTCACAACTCTGCCAGAAATAGCTTTAGCCAAGTGAAAACCAGGTGCAGTAACAAAGAAATTCTGGGGAGTTTTAAGAAGTATTATTGCCCAGGTTAGAAAGTAATCTTCAGTTTATAGATTTACCATGCTCATGTCCTTCTGGAAAAAATGGATTTGTTTGCTTATAAACAACACATTAGGCAGAATATTAATACTTACAAGATTAGGCATGCAGAAAATAGCTTCAAAATTAGATTTGTCAATAAATACTTCGAGAACAAGAACAGGATTTTGGTGATAAGTTGTCCTGGTGGATGTTAGTCACATTTCCTATCCACAGATGAAGGATAATGAAGGTCACTGTTGTACACGTTGATTCAAAATTAAGGACTTTGTCAAAGTTACAACCTGTAATGATATTGGAGATCTCCTGCATCCCAGTGGCACAGCTGTCAATGAACCTGCCCTTGGCACCATGGCCCCTTTCGAGGGCAGGCCGAGCTCTTGAGGAAAGATGTACCGTGCTGTCTTTTCTGGCTACATTTCAGTGGGCCCACTTTCTAAACCCCAAGTGAAGCAAAAAAATAAACTTCTCACATGCAGAGGCTATGACAGGAGCTGAGGAAGGTTGTGCAAAGCCAGCTCCCTTAAAGCTGCCCATCAGGGCACCCTGGAGGAGGCCCAGCCTTGCTTTTATTTCAGTGCACCTCCAAAGAGCACAGATAATGTAATGGTTCAGTATTTACATTCAAGTCTTTCTCTTCCACACTGTCCAAAATGTTCTAGCTCTGCCTTTAGGGATGCTGAGTTCCACCTTTATGGCCTTAAACTAGATTCCACGAGTTTTATGGTGCTCATTAAGTAGGATCGTGCACAGGCTTTTGCACAGGCTGTCTAACAACCACCATGGATTTAAATCCAAGAGCACACATCCTGTGATAATTCCATAGGCACACAATGCATGCATTAAAAACCAAACAAAACTCACACAGGGTTGAGAAGCACTCCTTTGAGACTTTTTCTTCCTTGTACCTCTTGATAAATATTTTTTACCTCCTGCACTGACTAGTGATGACCTTTGCAATATTTGTCAGATCTTAGAATCAAATTTTCAATATGTACCAAAATTCTCAAAAATGTGCTTGTTGCAGCATTGTCCATACACTGAGCATGAGTCTGATTAAAAGATGGGATGGCTCTGCTCACACTAACATGCACTGCCTGTGCTTTTACCTCCTTCAGGCTATAAAACTATGATCTTCACACCCCAGCTTTCTGTGCGAGTCTGAGGAGCTCCATTTTTCAAAACAAGCCTGTAACTTTTAAATACTTGCTTTTGACTCACAGCTAAATAAATCAAGTCATAAAGCAAGTAAAATACAACAGTTTGCCTCTCTTGTGTCAACAGAGCACATGGGAGATAAAGGGTCTATGTTCAAAGAGGAGGGTGAATTTTTAGTTCTCTTCCCCCAGTGACAGAGAAATGGCTCTTTGTCTATTCTGTCAGGAAAGTCTACCCAAGTCACACCTCATTTAAAATGATCTGGATTATTAAACTCAAATTGCCTGCCAAGGGAAGTGCAAAAGCTAGGATAATAAGTGAAGTCTGAAGAGCTCCTGGGGAATATTGATACTCAAAATACTTGATGCCTTATCCAGTACTTGGAAAATAAACTAAAAACAAAAGATACATATTCACTCTAGACCAGTGAGCAGGAATTACTGGAGGCCTTTTATCCTACAGAGGTATTCCTTGGCATCAGCCATAGACACCTGACAGAAATTTTGCAAGCCTTTCAGAAAACACACAGAGAACCATGGCGTCCATGGATGAACTTTCTGTTTGAAACGAGGGTTATCTCACCTAATGCTTGTCCTCCTATGCCACGATTTAGCACATGTGCAGCTGCAGTAATTGATACCTGCAAGCAACCAAAATGTCGGTTTAACTCAGTACAGGTCAGGTCCCCAATAGTAAAATTTGGAGGGAAATGTCTATCACCCATTGAGGCAATTATGTTCATGTAAGACAAAATCCTGAAGGGTTAACACAGTCCTTTCTTAGATAAATGTCTATCCTGAAATCAGTAGAATTTTTGACCAAAATTATTTGACTTTTCAAATACAGGTGACGTAAAATCAACCAACTCTTCAAGGCCTGAGGAAATACTTTTGGCTTCATTGAGTTCTGATTTTGTTTCTATCTTACTCACAAATCCTGATGCTTTTCATGCATTGCCTTTTAGAGGACTGACAGATCTTGCCATTAGTGGGAAGGAGTTTAATTTAAAGCAATATAAACAGTGATGCACAGCTGAACTAAAAGAAATAGCAATTAAAATGCATCTGCTATGATGGAATGAACTTTAATAAAGATCTTAAGAATATTATAAGTCATGCATGAAGTTTTATTCCTTATGCATGGAGTAACAGCAGAAATAATAAAAAACCTTGGCAAAATTATGAAACATGGCATTTGTAAGCCTGAAAAAACTACAGCATTGGAAAAATTTTATTGCAACAACAAGATGCAAAATACCCCTCTTTGAGAGCCTGTGTTTCATTTGAATCAATTTAGCCTAAATTTGCTTTTTCTTCTGTTAAAGGTCATTCTTTTGTGAAGTGATTTTTATAATTGTTGTCATGCTAGATCATTTATGTCAAATTTTGGTTAGATTAATCTTGAGAGGATCACTCTAATGGATGATTACCTAATAGATTCATGTCAATACTCAGGCACAATATTCACTCAGAGGACTGTCCAAGACACAAAACAAAAATTAAGCAGAACTTCCTGTCTTTATGTGTGCAGCTATCTGTATTGATCTTTACTCCAAGGTCTTTGAATGAGTGCTGTCACCCTACAAATGCCATCTGAATCATTCTGTCCATAAATAATTCTCCACTGATTTTTTACTTTGGCTGTGTGTATCAGAAACAAGGCATTCTTTGAATTGTTCTGCGAAGCAGGCAAGGACAAATGTTTCCACAAAGTTGAAATGGTCAGCCAGTCCTCTGAGCTGATTTCCTGTTTAAGTATTTAACCCACAACACAGCAAATAGGAGCTCCAGGAAGGCACATCGAAAAGCCAAACAAAATTACATCAGTATACTCTGCCTGTCAGCGCTGTTCCTGACCTGTGTGTATTTGGCTCAGTCTGCCAAGTACAGTAGCTGAGTGTTTAGTATGAGATGTAAAATTGTGGAATGACAAAATTTTCCCTGGATCTGAGAATGGAAGGTGCCACAGTCTTATCCTCAGTTCTGCTATCAGCTCACTGGGACATCCAGAAAGGCATTCAATACTTTTGGGGCTCAATGTCTGATGCCATTTTTGACTGTGTGACTGTGCTTGGGCCCAGAGTTATCTGTGCTAAGCCCTCAAAATATCAGTTTCTGCAAGGTTTCATATCCTTTCTGAAGATGAAATCCCCCTCCGTAATTGATCACCATCTGGCAATCTGCCCACTGCTTCAGTTGCCCGGCAGACATGCACCCAAGGTGAATACATGTTGTAGACGCCGTCCGGCCTGATGGAAGGGGGCAAGAGGCAGAGGAGCACAGGTGGCGAAAGAATGCACGGCAGGCAGTCTGCGGTCTTCCAGTGATTTATTCAGGTTCACGGGTGAAGGTCCAGGGAAGGTGAAGCGGGTCATAGAGGAGGGGATGGGCGAGGGGTCTGGAAGTCCAGAGGCTGTGAGCTGCCCTGAACAGCCCGTTACAGAGGTTTATATGGGGAAGGAGAAGGGGAGTGGCTTGGCTCTCAGAACCAACTGGGAGAGTCTGAGGAAGAGGGACAGAGGTACAGACCAATAGCATAATACAAGGGGAGGGTACAAAATTCAAATGAACTAATGACATACAATTCTAGAGGGGAACAAAGGAGAACTCTCTAGAACAAAGTCCATGTATGGGGAGAAAGGCGGGGGAGTGCGCTGGTACAATGGTCTGCTGCTGCAGGGGCTCACTGTTCACTTCCCTGCTCCCTGCCATCTGTCCTTTGCTGCCATGACTTGCAGGCATAGCCTGCCACAAATACACTGGGAAGTATCTTCAAAATTAGCATTTGTCTTTCATTTATAAAACCTGGAAATTCAAACTACTCCACTTTAAACTGCACAGAGAGGTTTTTCCCCTTTTTACTTGATTTCAGAGACAAAATCATTGGAGCAAAGTAACTGGGCTTTTGTGGCAAGGTTTTGGTAGCAGCAGGCTTGGCTTCTATGAGAAGCTAATGGAAGTTCCCCTTGAGAGCCTATGGGGGATTCACATTGGAGTGGCCTGTTCCAGAGGGACTCCACCCTGTAGAAGGGACCAACACTGGAGCAGTTAATGAAGAACTGCAGCCTGTGGGAAGGACTCACCGTGGTGAAGTTTGTGAAGGGCTGTTTCCTGTGGGAGGCACCCCATGGTGGAGCAAGGGGAGAAAGTGAAGGGTGCTCCCCTGAGAAGGAAGGAGCAGCAGAGACAACATGTGATGAATTGGCTGCCAAAGGAGGTAGAAAATTTGAGAGTGAAGTTGTGCTTGGGAAGAAGGAAGGGATGCGGGAAAGGCCTTTTTAGATTTGGTTTTAGTTCCCTTAATCCTACTCTGATTTGTTTGGTAATAAATTAAATTAATTTTCCCCAGGTCAAGTATGCTTTGCCTATGACAGTAATTGGTGAGTGATCTCCCCTTGACCTTATTTTGACCCACAAGCTTTTAATTTTATTTTCTTTCCCCTGCCCAGTGAAGAGGGAAGTGACAGAGTGGCAATGGTGGGCACCTTCTGCCCAGCCAGGATCAACCCTCCACAAATAGAAAGATTGAAAATAACATGCCATGGTTCTCTGAGTATTAGGGTATTAATTACAGGAAACAAGTGGAGTGCTTGTGATGGCCATTAGTACAAAATTTCTTATTGTACTCCATATCTACCTTACAGGGTGAATCAAGTGCTAGCTGAGGCAATTTCATGTTTAAAAGAACTGAAAACATTGTGTAAGTACACTGATGACCCCATTTTGAGAGTTTTGCCATCAACCCATTCTGGGCACTGGATTAATTCTTAAGCAAGTTAAGAGCTCAGTTCAGCAATGACTTGAGCTGTAAATCAGCAAATAATCTCACTGAAGTGAACAACACCATTTTGTGCTCATGGCTACACACTAAGCCAGGCACTTAATTCCACCCCTATCAGAGTACACACTGACATGCCTGGCTTTCTGTGCTGGGTCCAGGCTTCCCATCAGCAGCATGGTATTGTCAATCACTGCACTCTGATGTATGACTTTTTGCTAACCTTACGAGATGTCATTTTAATTTTTTTTTACTTTAAATTCTGTTATTTTTTCCACTCTGCCTTCTGGTTTTTGAACATTGTGAGAGCATTTCGCACATGTTTTTTGACTTTCCCAGTAACCACAAGGGTTCAAATCATGCTATTTTTGGTGATTGTAGTGATTTAGTGAAAGCTGGGGTTCCTACGCAGTTGCCCAGTTTCAAAGGCTGGGGCTTTAAAAAAAAAAGCCAAAACAATAAATGCTACAAAACCTGTGATGAGATCATGAGTGCTGACAATATAGGGTGTGATAGCTGTGAAAAAAGAGACTTATTCCCTGTCACAATGGTATGAGATCAAATCCCAAGAATTTATTAGGGACTACATATTTTCTTGCTCAATATTTCTAAAGCGGCTACCACAAAATTCCCCTCTAGTTGGGGGTGGGCTGTTTCTGACCCTTTGGGCAGCCATATTTTTTCATTTATTTTTCACTTCCCTGCCTTCCAGCACCTACTTAGCCTGTTTCCCTCATTTACATTAAGAAGACTGAAGAGTTATCAAAACTTCACCTTCCTGCCTGTCCATAACCACATAAATTCATCGAACCCATAAATTAAAGGCAGCAGTGTGTACATCCTGTCTGAATGTAAAGAGCTTTCAGCTTTCTGGACATGTAGATTAATTTTCTTCCCCCCCCCCCCCGTTGCGCTGAACGATGTTGAAATGCTGCCACCTTCTGATAAACACTTGTGCTGCCAGAGGGCTGCAGAAGCACATTCCCCCATTTCCTCCAGACTTACAAGTTGATTTATACTGATCCTCAACTGCATTGCTGCAATATATAACATGACAAGTTAAACGCAGTGCCTGCCAAAAAATCTTGATAGGCTCAGCTTTTGTGCAGCGGCACTTGAAAAGACCATTACTGCTGCCATCCAACTAAAGTATGCTCAAGATTTTTGACAGTGAATTATCTGAACAGCAGTTTATCTCAATGTTCACTTGGTGTTATAACAATTTAAAGATTAAGAAGATGGGAGATAAAAAAAAAAAGAAATAAGAGGAAAACCTGATTTTGTTTAAACTACGGAAAACTGGAATTACTTTTCCTGTGAGTTTTAAATCAATGCTGTATTTACTCCCAAATGCATTTCAGAGCACACAAGTGGGCTGATAATTAACATAGGTGTAGATCACATTTAATTTTTGTCATTTGTTGTCAAGATCTTAGGTCTTAAAAAATCCACCTATGGTTGGTTGTGGCTTCTCAGAGACAGCTTTTGTGCCGTCTTCAAGGCAGTGGCTTCAAAACTGAGCCAGTGAGGAATAGATCTGAGTTTCTCATCTGCCTCTCTGTAAGGCTTGTGTCCTGCTCTCTGAACCTCTTTAGAAGATATGAAATCAATAGCTGCATGACTGCTGCAGTGAATAGGACGCAGAGCCCCATCTCAAGAAAGCATCATTCTCACTTCTTGTTTGCAGCTCAGGAGAGCAGAATATATTTTCCACCATTCTATTTCTGTAGACCAGAAATCACCTCTGGGTGCTATGACAAGGCTATCCTAAGACCATTCTCAAATCTGAGCATTGCAATAAGATCCTTCTGCTCATTATTTGTGTGATCAAGTACTTGAAACTAAGTAAACTTTTCTGGCTGAAATGTATTAATTAGGAGATAAGGTTTTGAGTCAACTAAGACCTTTTGCAAACTCTTGCAAATTTAAGCATATTATTCTGGTGTCATAATTAAAAGAATTGTTGAAATAATCAGAATATTTGTTCATTTTCTAAACCTAAGGTTTTGATTTGCCAATCCACAATTATTTGTTAATCTTAGTATTCAAAGATTGCTAAAACCTCAGAAAGAATTATTTTCCTTCTCATTCGAGCCGAAATACCCACCTTATTTTTGTTTTCTGAAACTCCAGCTGGACCAAAAAACCCTGTTGTTTTCTACTGAACACTCAGAAGTACCTTAGCCAGGAGCTACCAGCAATTAGTGGCTTCAAGGTAAAAAAAACCTCAACCCCAAAAAGCTCCAAAGCAAGTAATGTTGTAGGAGCAGCACCATACTGTGCCCTCTCTGGTTGTTACGACGTGCCAAGAATAATGTTAAGAGGTGCCACAAGCAGTGCGCTGCCTGAAAGCTGGGTGGTGGGGACAAGAGGCTAAACCAGAAACTTCTCTGTGGACTTGTAGTGTTCCTTAAGCTGCTTCTAAAAGGTTTGTCAAACCCAAACAGGAGGGCAAGTCCCATGTCATTTGGCTTAAGTTACTTAGGCAGGATCTGCGCCTCTATATTTAGGGCCTGTAAATCAAAAGGAGTTGCAGATTGCTGGCCTGAGCTACCTATTACGATAAATGCCAATCACTTAGATATTTAAGTCAAGAAAGTTCAGCTTCATTTCATGTTGGAAAGTGTTTCTGATGGAAAAAAAATATTTCATGTGAGTTAAACAAAGCTCACTAAACAGTACTCTGCCAGAGTGTCTTTACACATTCGTACATGAACATTTCATTTCCTCCAGCAATTGAAGACCTTGTTTCTTTTACCATAAACATTACTCAGTGATGTTATAATTAATTTCATTACTCTACTGTAAAAAGTTGATCCTTTCTTCGAGCCACTTTTGGTTCATTTTCCTAAGTAGTGAGGTATTAACAGCATCATGAGCAATACAAGAAAACAAGATTTCATGTATTGGTTGTATTTCTGTGCACCATATTGAAAGTACACCACAGTGACAAAAACTCCATGCTTAATGGCAGTGCAACACAGAATGACTTTTCTACATATTAATTATCTGAATTAGACTCCATATTCTGGCTTGGATGAAAGCTTTCAGCAAGAACTGAGCAGGAGACCTGACAGCAGCTACAGAGAACTGGAGAGGAAGCAAAATCCTCTGATGCATTCTAGGAGACGTTGTGTCACCAGAAATGAAGGCACCTGTTTGAGCCCAAGAGGAAAAAGATAAAAGAAAATTAGTGAGACACATTTACTTGAACTTCAAAAAATTTGATCTTATCATGGTATGAGTACTGGAAAAGGTAGAGACTTCTGTATCCTGATCCAAATCACTGTGTAAGTATGTGTTCAAAATAAATGTCAGTGATTACTGCTTCACAGATATAAAAAACATCTTGACAGCAATGAGTAGGCATGGTAAAGTAGGTCAAAATTTCTAGTGCTCTTTGCAGGCAATGGCAATTCCTTGGAGTCAGTGGAGAAGGGGAGACCCTTTTTGTGTCAATACTACGCCATTTCTGAATTACACTTCAATTGCACAAACAGTGCATTTTAGAAAAAACAGCGGATATTCCACTGCAAACCAGATGACATTTTAGAAATGTCATTTGACATGAGTTGTTCTTTTAAGAGCAAGTTCCTACTTCTGCTAATGGCTGGGAGAAATTACCGCCCACGTCACTTAGTATTATCATATCTGCTCCACCTTCCAGACTCTTAGGCATCTTGGTACTTCTGGCAGTGATGCATGCTGCTGTGACCCACGAGCTGCTCCAAAACCAGTGAAAAATTATGCAAGAAATAGCCCTGGGTTTTAGAGAAACACTTTAATTAACTACAGTCAAAAGGATCACTGTCTTTCTTAATTTAGCAATGTTATAAATTATTGTCTACCTTACCAGTGATCAGTCTGAGTGAGTCAGAAACAGAGGTATCACCAGGGCTTTGTATTAATTTTGAGCTCAGATGCCAGCCTCTGACTGCCTCAGGGATGCTTTTTTCCCCAATCACCCCTCAGCAAACCTCCAAAGAGGGGTACACATCCTTCAGGCAGTTCTTCACAGTTTGGAGACACAAACATCTCCTCTTCCTCAGGTAGTTCAGATCAATATCTGCTTTAGCCTGTAGTGAATTAAGTTTCCTGGGGTGACTGTGCTTTTTTTTCCTTTTTTTTTCCCCTTTTCTTTTTTTTCTTTTTTTTTCTTTTTGATTAGGATTTGTGCTTCATTCCTTCACCTTTCTTGCACAGCAGCCATTAGCTTCAGTTTAGCTCTCTGCTAACTCCATATATCACTTCACTACAAGAGATTTCTTAGAAATCGACCTTAGCACTCTGAATAAAAGCACAACCTGCCCTTTGATTTCTGGAAAGTGTCCGTCTGTGGGATGTCAGAGTACCACAACAATGAGCTGCTGGATGATCTGCAGCTGGCCTTTTCTCAGTGCCTTAAGCAATATTAGCTCTGTTTTCTGATTTCCCGCTTGGACCCACTTTGGTGCTACATTTCTCAAATGCTGGAGCATGTTGCTGGAATGTAAACACTGTAATACCAAAATCAGCTGCTCCTCCATCTGTAATTATCATTTAAACATTTCATTCTCGATATGCAAGAAGAAGAAACATTGACAGATTTGAGGGCATCATTAGCAGTGCACTGCTGATAAGAACCCCTAGCATATTTCAGCTGGAGGTGGGAAAGCACTGCTCCAGTGAGAGGTCCCTTCCCACAGTCATGGCTTCTGCAGGTGTCAGCCCACACAGTTATTTCAGCTCTGGTGTTTTGTTTTGTTTTTAATTAGGACACACTGTGCTGAGAATTCGTACTTAGGAGAAATGTAAATAAAAGCTACTGTGGCTTCTAGAAAGTAGCTGTGTAGGAACCACAACTCAGCATTGACCTCAGCCATTGCTGGACACGTGTGAGCCTGGAGCTACAATCACAGGTTTGTGTGCAGAGGGATGTGGTCTCAAGGGCAGAGCCAAACTGTGAACCAGGTGGTTCCCAACCCTAACAGCCTCTTTTCAGAAATCAAGGTACTTCATTACCCTTTGCTCCTCAGTGACTTTTCTGCACATGGAATGTACCAGTCAGTCCCTTACCACCCTTATTTTAGACAAAATTATTCAAATCACTGAAGCATCAGGTGTTATACTGAGGATAACCATGAAAGTAGGTTGGGAGGTGACACCTAGACATCAAATTTCTGTCAGAAAACAGATTATAACTGCAAATACCATTCAGGCCAAAATGCTGTCCATATTGCCAGAAAAAAAACTTTGAAAAAAAATTGTTACAAAGAATATTTTAAGTTTAATTTTTGTTTTAGGCGTGTGTGGGAAGAAAGGAAAATTTTTTCTCTGCTTGAAAAAAAAGGTTGCATTAAAATATTATAACAAGCTGTTACAGTATTTCCTAAATCAAACATTTTAAAACTTTCATTTGTGCAAATTTTACAAAATGGTAGACTATCTTGAAACATGTGTTCTGTGTTGTAAAACTTGCTACTACCTTTTTTTTTTTTTTTTTTTTTGGAGTGGGTTTTAATAAAACTGAGGAGGTTCTACCAAATTTTAACTTGAGCAAAAAAAACTTTCACTTGAAAACTTGGGGAAAAAAATACTTGAAAGAACCATTCATCCATGCCTATGCAAACCTTCACTCGATCCACACTAACAAGCAAGAGGATGCCAATATAGAAACGCAGGCACTTGGCTCTGAGCTGAGGGAGACCAAGAGGACAAACAGTTTTTGTGAGGAGAAGACTGCCCACAAGGCATTTCTGTAGTAAAAAGACCTATGCCTACTGGCGTGAGGAGCAAACATCCGAGATGCTTATTTGATCAGCCGTAAGGTAAATATAAAAGAAATAAGATAAAATGCTACTAGATTTTCACTGCTTTCCCCCCTCTCTTATTGAGCTTCACTTTTCATTTTCTATTAAGGTCAACTGGGCAGGCTTTTCTGAAACTCCTATATGTTGAAATGTAAATAAAATAAAACAAGCAGGAGGCAGATGAAAAGAAATGACTGGTCCTAATGAGTGTAAGTTTATACTCTGTACTACAGAGCCGACAGGAACATCCCACAGACAGGGTCAGATACTGAAGGCGATGTTTACAGCTCCACAGACATCAGCTGAGGGCTCAGCCGGGACATTGAGCCTGGTTTCTACCATTGCAGGAAGCGTCGTCACGCTGCCTTTTGGTCACTCTTTGGCATCTGCAGAGCAGAGACACTTCTGCACAGAGGTTGCTCCAACCCTTTCCCTTCTCCCTCTCCCGTGATGCAGCACCCAAAAGGCTCAAGAGGAAAGGATGCATGTGGCTGCCCTCTTCCTCCATCAGGCAGTGAGAGGGAAGGGGGAGAAAGGGGGGGAAAACCATTCAGCCCCATGCGTTTCTCTTTCTGCCAGCAGCTGATGGGGAGCTGCCGCCAGCCTTCCTGTTAGAAGTTTACAGAAAAGGTGAGCTCATCTAATTTGATTAGGACTGTCACCATCAGACAGTGTTTGCAATTAGTCCACGCCAACCTTATTCAGGCTTTGGATGCCTTTCAGCGGCGAAAAAGGGAACACTTGAGCTCCATTGAATTGGAGCGTGGCATCTGCTGCATGCTTGGGGGAGAGGTTGGGGGTCAGTGCTTGATTTTGATAAAGTGTGCCAGATTAATTGTCTTTGGTAATCCTGTTTGTCATGGTAGATGTGCAGAGAAGTCTTTGTGGCACAGCCTGACATATGGGCTGGCCGGCTGCTTGCCTATTCAGTCCCTCCCAGCACATGCTCTTCACAGTTGGCCTAGTTCCCAGTGCCTTGTTTTCCAGGGGAGCCAGCCTCCTGCGCCTATTCAGCTGGCCCCCCGCTCCACAAACAGGCTCCCTAATCTTCAGGCCTGTCTGGGCTATTCAAAGTGATTGCATTATTCAAAGAGATCAAGAAAGAGAACGGGGCGGGAGGGGTAAGTGCAAGAGGGGGAAAGAGAGCGGTGCAATTTGGAAAAGAAATAAGCAGCCATGTACTTCAGGCAGAGCTCTTCAGGAGGCTGATTATAGTCCCTCTCCAAATCTGAATCTATCGTGAAATTATACCCTGCCTCTTTTGTAAAATAAATGCTAATAAGAGGTAATTTGGACCCCGCTGATTATTAACTTCAATGGAGATGGTCTTTTTCCCCCATGTTTTTGTTATGAATTCTTGGATTTCTCCCCCCGTTAGGATTCATGCTCCACAGCAAAAGAAGAAACAAGAGAGTTAAGGAGCAGGACAAACGTGACATGACAGAGGATAGGCGAGTGTCTAGCTTGGCAGACCAGTCTGGAGTTACTGAGACACCAAAAATGAATCAGTGTCCTGAGCATGGATCCAGCACACCCACGCTCCCACAGCTTAAGTGCAGAGCCTGTCTTGCAGCTGTACAGCCACCTTACAACAATTTGCTTCCCCAGGGAAGGGGAGAAGGGACATGGATCTAAGTTGATTAGACAAGGAAATAGAAGTCGCTGAAACTATCCTTACCTGGGTTTCTTAAGTGCTATTTGATTGTGCGTTTAATTACAGGTTCATAGATGTTTACAAGAGCTCTTAGGATACATAGACTCTCATTTTCTAAATGGGAACAGCTTTGGAGAAATGCTGAGAATTCAATATGTCTGCCAAGACCTCAACTTCTACAGGCCATAACCTAAGATACTTCAAACCCCATCTTGAGTTGGCTAAAGTCAAGTTTTCTGCCAAAGAACAATCTTCTAAGTGTATGAGTAACATATCAATAGGAAAAAAACAAGCCAAACCCAAAAACAAACAAAAAAAACCCCCACAACACCCCCAAACAACTCCCCCCCAACCAATTAAAAATAAAGCACATCCTCACTACATTTTTACCTTTTTATGATTCAAAGGAGCAGCAGAAAGAAATTGATGCTGTTGAAATATACATCTTGTATGAATATGCAGAGAACACACTGTGTCCCATTCATAAACTGCCCTGAACCAGAGCATAGGTACGCTAGTTATTTCCTGTACCAAGAATGAGGTGGCATTAGTGTGGTGTTATTTGCATGTGCTGTATGGTCATCTGACAGATCTTTACAGTCATCTGCCACATTTCAGCCAATTTTGAAGAATTCTCAAAACCTCTACCTGATGCACTGTTAAAATTTGGTATAGTGTCCTGCAAGAAAACAACCAAAACACTGAAGAATGACAGGGAGAATCTAAGACAGTTCAAAAGATAATCCTTTGATTTTATTTTAAGCCATCTTACTCCAATTTTACCTCTTTATGCTGCTCCCATAATGCCTTTAGCATCTTCCTTGATCCTTGTCCAGAATTTTCTGATTAACAGTTTGACATATCAGTTCTTGGCTTCTCCTGAGCCCCAGAACTTCCTCTCAGCAGACAAATCACAGTCACTGTGATGTCATCTGCAAAGGCTCAGCACTACCCACACTAAATTCAGTTTAACATTACAGAGATCAGAGTTTGTTTGCCCCATTTTCCTTGTGCTTACCATTTGGAAGTTACCCATGTTTATGTCAGCTGCCAAATAATGTTTTAGTACTGTTTTCATCTCTGCCCCAGAGAGCACATGTACTGTGTTTTAAGTACAGCACCCATAATCTGTTTAAGAGGGAAGATTGCATGGTTTTGATATTAGTGAGGAGGAAGGCTACCCCATGTCATATCAAGCAAACACATTGTGCATGTTTATTTGACTCTTTCCCCTGCTATTTCTGCTACTGCTGCTCTCACTGAGATTCGTTTCCCCTACTCTCCTACATACTGAAATAGATACTGTATTGTAACTATAAGTCAAGGAATGTAGGACAACCAACATCTCTTAAGTGTCCTCTTCTAGGACAGTGTGTAGCCTGAATGAGAGTTGTAGAACAGAATTACCATTCTCTGTTTAGGCCTGTGTTTCCCTACTGTTCCTGCTAGATGATTCATTTTTCAGACTAATAAAAAGATAATTTCTGAGACGACTGTTCTTCCAGTAAGGAACAACAGTACACAAACGATCTAGACAAACACAGCAAACTGGAGTTGCTATGGGGCTGACAAACCAGAAGCAGGCACATCTGATGACATGAAGACTTCGAGGCCATTAGGCTTTTGCTGGGTGTGTGCTACAGGAGAGTGATGGCATGCTCAAGTCAGTAATCTCATTTTTAATCACAGTTTTGTCCATGTAGCAGAAGGATAGATTGATTTATTTTTGCCACAATGTTGGTATGTCTCTTAGAGACATACAAATCTTCATCTTTGAAGAGTTCCAAATAAAAAAAGGGATTTTGTATCTTTGAATTTACTGATTAATATATCTGCAACAATATGATTTTTCCCCCATAAACAAAGCTTCAGAAATTATATTTGTTGCAGACAGATCTAATGGAAAGAGGAGAAGTATGCCAAGTCTTAATATTCATCACAAATATTTTCCAGTTCCCTGAGAAGTTGAAAGTTTCATCCATCCTTGGAAAAATATCCTGATCTAAGATATATTCATAAACACAATTATCAGAGAAATTAGTAGAACCTAAAAATTTGGTTTTAATACTTCACACCAAGAAGTTAATTCAGGAGATAAAGTTTCTCATGACTGTCATAAAGTCTGAGAAGAATGAGAAAAAAATCAGTAAATAGTCCAAACTGAATTATTGTCATTCAGTGAATTTGAGTTAAGGCGAAGTGGTTAGAGCACCAGCCTTCTAGAGTTCAAGAAAGGTTTCGATAACACTCTCAGGCACATGGTGTGATTCGTGGGGTGGTCCTGTGCAGGGCCAGGAGAGCATTTATTTCAACGATCCTTGTGGGTCCCTTCCAGCTAAGAATAGTCTAGGGAATTTTAGCTATTCAAATTATTCCAGTTGCATTTTCAACGGAAGCAATAAAAATCATTTAAGGAATACCTTAAGACTATCTTAAGAAAGAAGGAAGGAATCTTCTTTCCTCCAGTGTCTCTGTAAGTTGGCCATGGGCAGGTGGCAACAGTCAATAGGAGTTTCTAATATCAGCTATCCCTGCTGCACTTATATCTCCCTTTCCTCCCTTGTTTAAACCACAAAGATTTATGAGGAATTAGATGCCTTCTTGCTCTAGGGATAGTTTGAAGGATTTCAGTATTTTTAGCAACTTAATGCATAACGAGAGATCCTTCAAAGATTAAAATAAATTAAAAACTGGGACTTTCCATGTGAATTTAGTAAAATCCTTAAATATATTTTGAGTAATGCTTGCCATGTATTTTTATTGCAACCAACAGCAAACTTCTGATTTAGTGTGTGACCTAGTACAGCCCACGTAGAAAATAGCAGGGAAGGAAGGAAATTAATTTATTACTGCCCTCTAACTTGCAAGTTAAAACCAAACGTGATATTAACACACATGAACGTGTTGTTGAAACTCAACTGTATTGAGTTATATTACGCTGGCATTAAGCAGCTCTTGTAGGAAGATTGTTGGTATGAACAAAGTCATCTTTCCAAAAAAAGTTGTTCTCAGTGTATAAGTACATCATAAATAGAGTGTTTGCGTCCCCAGATTCTTCTTAATTATCATGTTCTCCTTCTATTACCCCCTTTTGCAAAATGAATTTTTTATTTCTACAGAGAATAAACTAAGTTCCTGATCTTTCCTGGATTATTGGTCTTATAAGTTACTAAAAGCACCAAAAAATTGTATTTGAGCAAGGTAACACATGCATGTTGTTATGTTGTATGACACAGTCACACTGGTTGTAAATTAATACTTGTAATATATGCAGTGAAAGGTCATTGACAAAACAAGAGCCTTATTAGAGGTACAGCTATTATGCTATGATTTTCTTTGTACATATCTAAAATTCCATGTCTCTGGAATCTTTGATAAATCCAAAGGTAAAAATGGGACATGAAATTTTGCACACCATTAAATATTACATCTTTTACTTTTTTACATTAATATTTAAGTATCACACCAAAGAAAACCCAAAATTGATATTCCAGCCTTATGAGAACTACATCAGTTACCTGCCATCAGTGAAGGTTAGAACTAGTCATTTGCATCATAAAGTCCTCAAAGAAGACACAAATAACTCCTTGTAAAAATAAACAGATTATACTTTCTGTATCTTCATGAAAGCAACATAATGTTATACATTAATTATATGTATTTTGTACATATTTTCACAAGAAGGAATAAATTTGGGCTGACACAATTCTTCATTGGTGTGAATTTATATCCCTTTGAGTAGCCAAGAGATTGCTGCTATCCTGATTTAGGAGCACTCACTACTTTGAAGACTGAGTACTATTTTGAAGACTGAGTATATTTCTGTCTCTTATTGTCCCACATTCTTAAGGTCTTTTATGGAGTTGGGAACTGAAACAGAGAAAACTAAAGTAGTACAATCAGAGAGCAAGAAAAGTTTTTGCTAAACAGGGAATATCCTTTCATTTGTACCACTCACAGGATTATTGAGTTAGAGCATAATAAATTAATCTCAACATACTGTTTTACATTTTTGCTCACGCCTCCATTTTAAGGTCAGAAAGGTCCCAGTCATCTCACTGAACGCATCAGGAGTGAGAGCAAGCCCAGGGCTGTAAGGACACATACCTCTGACAAGCAGCACAGTTGCTCTGGCTGAGGCTTCTACCTTGTCCTCTGGTCCCTGTGACAGCAGTAACCAGGGCAAGCTTCAGTGTTCCAACACTTGAAAGAAATACATCAGAGAGCATTAGAAAATACACAGGATAAAGTAAAGATCAAAAAAATGATGGTACACACAGTAAATGTCAGCCTAATGTTCTGCCATGCATCTTTTAAAATAATCCTGGGACAGAAGCATGTGTTTTGGGTTGGATTCACCTCATTTGACTTCAATAACCTAAAAGTCAAGTGCCTAACTAGAGCTCAGTTTTAGAGCACACAACATACACAAGAGGAGCAACCATCTTCTCCAGAGGGCAGTTAGTCCTGCTCCAAGATACCTGATCTCAGGATTAACCTCTGGAATTACACTTTACATATTAGATACAAGGGGGAAAATGGGTGGTGTAGTTCAGATGGCTAAGTTTCAGCTCAATGAAAACCTCTTTTAGTGTTACCAGTGGAATTTTTTCAGGCAAAAAATATTAGGATTTTGTCCAACTGTTGTTATTACACACCGCTGTGGGACCATAATGCTCTCTGTACTTCATAGGATAGAATGTTGTTCTGCCCAATAAGGACTTGATATTTTCATGGATGCAGTTTTTACTTTAAAATAAGCTATCAAAGTAAATTTCCATGCAGTTTTGTTATTTGCTAGAAAATAAAATTATTTTCCACAGAAATGGCACAATATTTTTCATATGCTCTGGTTTATTATGATAGCTTGCACCATTCAAAGTAGTGTTTCAGATAAACTGACCAGCCATTGTAAATGCTGTCCAAGAGAAAGAAGTGAGAACAGAGAGAGGCCCCACGAGTAAGAAAGTATTGCTAATTACTCTGTGTAAGAAGACTACTGAATCTGTCTCACCAAAGTCTGAAGTGCAATTGATGTGGCTGAATCAGGAGACATAAGCAATTGAATATTTTTTCTCTTACTGATACCCACCCTAGTACTGGGGTAGGCAATAAAGTCTTTAGTGAGCCAGAAGAAAAATTGTCCATTTATTGCCAGATTATGCAAGAAACACGTGGAGTGCATAAAGATCCGGTCAGGCTAAGAGGGGATCTTATGTGGAACAAATCTTACCAGTGATCAAGGAATCTGAAATGATGAATTTATCAGTCTTTTCTGGACAGGCCCCCTTTTAGCCCCCACTTTTCTTTCTGGCTTCTCTATTTCCCCTTCCCCCAGTCCCTTCAAAGCTTCCAACCACTGTCATTATTTCCCATGTTTGCAAATGGATAAGCAAAGAGTCCTGTTTCTCAGAAATCCCCTGCAATCAGCTGGCTCACTCCATCTCCCCACCCCCAGCCCACTGCTCTCCCCCTCCACTGTGCACAATGTCCTGGTGACAGGTGGTTGCTGCTTTCTGTAATTCTGGATACAACTCCAGTCAGACTCAGTGGCCTGTAAAAAAACCTAGAGCTTATGAAGAGAAAAAGCTCTGGCTCTGAAAGTGCTGAGACAGGCTGGGGGACTCAGTACAAAAACCATTCAGCACAAAAAGCCAAACCCAAATGAAAAGGGCTGCTGCCAGGATCATCACGAGGTCCTCTGCTGCACAGATGTCTACAGAACTAAGCTGAAACTGATGAGTCTTTTGTCACAGCCCCCCTCCCCTCTAGATACCCACAGCAAGACTCAGCTTCCTGGCTCGATTATTGTTATTCCAAGGGACACAGTATATGTGACAGACACATGACACTCAGAGAATGAAGCTCAGATAGGACTGTCTGGCAAAGTTCCTATTTTTATTTCTTTTTCTTTTTTCTTTTTTTTTCTAGTCAGCAAAAAGCTGATTAGTTAGTTTACAGGAATGGAAAGGATTAGGGTGCACTGTGGTAGCAGTAGAAGCAGTCTTTTAGAAAACTAATTTTTTTCAGTATACTCAAGCAGGAGTCAGCTAAGAAAGGTGGCCTCTGCAACTCAGTACTTACTTGGGTGCTCTGTGTTTTACTGCCTCCCTTGCAGCATTTTGCCATTCCAGTTAAAGAGAAACAGGACTGTTAGCTGTGTGTTAACATGTTCAGTCTGTGATCTATGCACAACATTTTACCCATTTACCTTGTTCTATGCCTGCAAGTTTATCACACAGTCTCTTCATGTGTCTTATAAAATTGGTTTATAAATTATGAGCCAGTTGCAAGCTTGTGATGTACTATATCTCAGGAGGAATTCAGCACCTAAAACCCCTTTGCTCTCCAAGGCTCAGCTGATGTTTACTTTTCAGTAAGTCTAAAGCACACACTTATTTTCATTGTCTTGCTATCAAACACAGGACACAGATTTTGTTTTGTCAGAGTGCCTGTCAAACACCTGTTAATTTCTCCGAAAGCAGCAGGCATATAAAGCAAGCAAGGGCAATGGAAACTGGGCACTCAGCACCTTATGAACCTTGACTATAGATGAGAGAAGAGAGCTGCCTCTGGTTACTGCAGGTGCTTAAGTTTGCTAAAGAACAATTTTCAAGAAATGTTGAACAGGCAAAACATAAAGATCCCATTGTTTATATATTAGAATGGACAGCCTACGGGGTTTTTACTTTAACCACCTGCCTTCCAACTTTTATATAAAAATTCTGCTCTCTAATAAATGTTTAACACATTAGGACACATATCTCACTGGAAAGAAACCAAACCAAACTCCTACTTCACAAGGATAAATTAGCAAGTGAAAAGCAAGACTTTCCAAAACCTCTTTTGTATGAATACAATTATTTAACTTAGAACTTGGAAATTTGAAGGTCTAGTCACTAATCTACTGACTCCATCACAGAAGGGTGAATTTAATCTAGAAACTGCTGGCTCCAGCGCTGCATTTAGTTATACTAACTTGAAGAAATTTATGTGATAATCCTTTTTATCAGCTTTTTTTTTTTTTTTTTTAGCCAAACAGCAGATCAACCAAACAAAAGATGTGCTTTACTGGCTAAGAGGTTAGCTGGCTATCTTTTTTGGCTGGACTGTTCCATGCTTTATCTTCAGTGGATGATGAGACATGTAAATAAGTGTCTACATGGAGAGGTGACATGTTTTTTACACAGCAGTATTATTTGTATTATCATAGCAATCATATGTGGGTAATAAATTAAACTGCCAAGAAGCCAAATATTTGCCCCATTCGAAGAAGGTCTTTTTTCTTATGTTATTACCAAAAGCCTGAAAAAATATACAGATCTCCCCTGTAGACTTTACCAAAGCATTCAGGTTTGACAAAATTAACCCTGGAAATGTGAAGTATTTCTCTGTTGCACTTTAACTGGCCTTGTTGGAAAGCTTAAATCTTGCATGTAGCTCAGTGCATCTGCATTGCCTTGCAAATAACTGCTACCTTGGCAGGCAGGAACAAAGAAAGACTTCATGACACTTTGTCCACTCAACAAAGGCCCCAGGACTGTATTGGTAGGGCAGTGGGAAAATATGAAAGCAGCTGGACAACAAGAACAATGCACCTGGATCTGCTCTAGAGAGGAGGGTAGGGCCACTGGCTTGCTCCAAAGATTGCATGGGTGGTTGGTGGTGTTTGTTTGGTGAGTCCTGAGCTCACCAAACAAGTGATGGATGCAAGTGTATGCATTTGTGTAGCAAATGCTACATAAAGACGTGATGCAAGTGTAGCTGCTGTGTCCTGTATCAGATAATTTTTGCAGTTCCCAAGTCAGTCATCAAAGAGCTCCACACAGACAGCAACCTGGGAGCCTTTTCTCACAGACAGCTTCCTGTCTTCTGCTTCTGTTCTATCACTGATTTTGTTCGGCAAAACTTACAGAATCTCCCTCAAGAGAACAAAAGTATCCTTCTGAAGAGTATTTTAAGAACTTTGTATTAAAGAAAAAGAAAATAGCAGAATTCAATAGTTCAGTGAATAAAAGCATTTTATGGTACTTTTACCACAAATACAAATATTGTGAGGCTTTGGCCCATCTTTTTTTTTTTTTTTGGCCATTTCAAGAGAAAGAACTCCAACAAACACGGTATCTTTCTGATTGAGCGCAATGAGTCTGTTGTTGTTTAGACCGCTCTGTGCAATGTTTGAAGACATTGGGCCAAATTTATCCCTGGATTAACTGCACTGACGTCAATGCAATTACAGTAGGAATTAATTTGCCTCACTGATATAATTTGCTGGATCCTATATCTACTTCCAAAATGCAATTAGAATCCAATTTCCTCAATCTTTTATTTTGGAGATAGGCAGCTTGAGTTTCCCTACATAGATATTGGTCTAACAAAAAAAAGTAACTATCATCTCCTGGTCACTTAGCTGATCACTGTCATTGGTAGAAGCTCAAGGGAGAGCAGACTCAGAGGTTTCGCAATGTTAAAATGGAAGACACCTGTATCTTACCACTGTAGTTTAAACCCAGACCAGGAGATCCACAGTCCTCGTTTAACTCCCTTTATTTTCTTTTCACAGGTTTTGGTTCATTCACTCTGACATAATACACCATAGCAATTCATTTTGCTGTGAGTTTGCTGGGTGTCTATGCACCATGAATCTGTTGTATAGTAATGCCATTACTTGGGAAATATTGACTTGCTCTATGCCATGACAAAGGATTACTAAATCAGACAATATTGAGCAAATGTTTATTATATTAGGTTTTAACAGTGACTTTATTAATCAATGCACCAGCTGTCTCACCACTTGTACCAGATCTTGAAAAGGTTAGCTAAATATAAGCTTTTTGAAAAGTGTATCATCTTGTTACTTTCTAAAAGCTTCCGATCAAACTCAGTAATTTGCTTTTACACAAAAAATGTGCAGACCTCATTAAGAAATCTACAAAATACTACCAAAAAAAAAAAAAAAAAGAAAGGTGTTTAAAATTATCGTGGAGATCCATAGAGGCAAGCATGAATTTTCCACCTCTTACAGCAGTTGACAGGTCTGAACGTGCTTTCTTGGTGGAGACAATGCTGAACCACAGCAAAATACACCATCATTAATGCAAGGAGAAGCTTGAACTTGTATTTTGCTCACCACTTCATGGTAACATTCATATTTATTTGCCAGGAGTTAAAATATTAAACACAATAAAGCCATGCATCTTCATAAAGGTGTTCTATAACTCCTTGCTTCTGGCTGTCATGCATAAAAGTGAAAATATTGCAAACCATAGAGAAAGTATAGGACACACAGAAGGAAAAGACAGGGAAAGACAGTGTGGGGCAGGAGAAAAAACTAGTTGAAAAATGAAATATTAGCAATTATTCCAGAGTTAGAATAGTCCATTAGACAGAGTTCACCCCAGATTTGCCCATTTCTGGAAAAACAAGAAACAGATTATAGTCACTTCTCAGCGACCACATTTACTGTGCCCAAGCCACTAACATACAATCTACAGCAGCAAATTCCCCACAAGCAGAGGGCAGCCATGCACAAGGCCACCCTGGTCTGTGGTGACCCAGTTGTACCCAGCTGGAGAAGGGCCAGAACTGCTCAAAAAGAGGGGCTGCATAGGACCAGTGACAGAGGCACAAACTGTGAGCAGCTCAGCAAGGCACAACTGTGCTGGCTGGTTGAAATCCCTTCATGGCATGGATTAAAGAAGTCCTGATGTGTATGTTGAAGAGAAATGCTAGCCCCTGTTCAAAAATCCCTTGGCATATTTGTCACTTTTAGCTGTCCTGTAGATTTGCCTTTCAGTTTTATCCTCGAGTCTTTTGTACATAGGGCAAGGCTTCCTGTTCTAAGAAGCCAAAGAGAATGCATATTCCCCAAGTCTTTCTCAGATGTTTTTGTATCCTGACTCAGTGTTTCTCTAGATAAGGGGATAAGAAAGCAAAGCACACTGGAGCAGTCTAAGTCAATGTAATTTTCTTTATACGTAATATGCCTATTTTCCAGGCACCAAACCAGATCTTAGGGAAATCATCCTCCTTCCCTTCTCAAGGTCTTACTCCAGCTGTAAACATGCTTCAAATGGGGAAGCATGGCTGGCACCAGGCCTGACCAGATCACAAAACAATTTATATAAAATTTTGGACCTGAACAGTTTCATGGAGGGAACCTTACTTAATCCTCATGGAAATTAGAACTGGAACAAAATTTCCTGGCCCACAGTTTTGGAGGTCACTCTGGGTCTCTGGCTAAAAGTTAGTCATTAATTTGTTGAATGCATGGCCAGCGTGCCAGGGAGAACTCCCTGGATAACAACAGGTTTCAGCATGGAGGAGAATTTTCAGTGCCTGTACTTGTAGCATAAGCTAAAAATGACACCAGAAATGTAGAATAGGGCCATATCTGCTTTCTCTGACAAATAGGCTCTTAAGCTCCTTGGAATTGAGACCTCCACCCCACTACAATAAAAAGAAACCAACCTCTCTGAGCAGAAAGTTATTACCTTATCCCTGTGTCCTCCTCCCTTCCCCATTTTCTTTCTGAGCAGCTTATAAAACAGAGGGAATTTCTGTAGTTGACTCCAGCTCCTGCAGAGTTTCCATGGACACTGGTTGCCTCAATATCTTTTTGCGTCTTAAGGAAGAAAAAGTATCTTCTGGTCTTATTTAAGGGGTTCATTCCTTTGAATGGCAGCTCTGTCCGGCCTCACAGAAAAGATTACTGGAGCATACCAGAAAGGTATTAAAATTGAGAATTTCTTTTTTTGTTCCAAGTAGCAGAAGCAAACTGCTTGACAGGAAGACAAAACTCCATCAAGTCACTAGGACAATTTCAAAAGTATTAATACATAAATCGATCTTGGGGTTTGAGTGAGTTTATTTGGTCAGTTGATTTTGGTTTTGGCTTTGGTTGGTTTTTGCTTTGTTGTTTGTTTTTTTGTTTGTTTGTTTTTTGTGGTTTGGTTTGGTTTGGTTTTCTGGGCTTTTTTGTGGTGTTGTTTATTTTTTTGTTCTTTTTTGTGGCATTTTGTTTTGCTTTGCAGTGTTTGTGTTATACACTGTAAGTATACTATACAAGGCAGATATATACTTTCTAACCATGCTTCATTTTAGGGCGGATTTTTGAACATTTTTGTGTTGCTATGCATTGCATGAAAAACAGGTTATAGGGGTGGCAACCAAATCAAGAGTTGTATGCACACAAAATCAACAAATTTCCTGGGCTGAGATAGCTCACACATGTTAGATGAGACGAGATGCTTTTACACATCTTAGTACCTAATTTGGTCACTGATGTCTCCCCAATCAAACTTTATTGATTATTACTCAATAATAATAATTTGTGAAACTCTATTGCTCGGAGGTGTGTAAATTGATGTAGCTTTTGAACAAGCACATTAGAATTTGGCAACTTTTGCCAGCAATTACTTTGTCTCCAAATTAGATGCATGGATATGTTCCACTTTAACTGTATTTGACATCTGTTGAGTGCTTTGGGGATACTGGCGATGGGAAGAGAGGCATAAGGTTAGGGTCATTGCTTAAGGGCAGCTGTAGTGCATGTTATTTCTTTGATCACATATTTATGCTGTAAGAGAACATAAAGGAGTCTGTTCTCCACTTGATATACATATCTGAGTGTCATTGATGCTAGAGGACTCAGATTACCAGTTACAGCTTTGTACCACAGTCCTTTTTGTATATTAATTAGCTTGAGCATTGCATAAGGCTATTTTGATAGGGATGCTTTAAAAGTACAGTCTATATTACAAGCAAACTCCTGTCTCCTTCCATGGGAGCTCTGCCTTCTGTCAACCTTTTGCCTGAGGATGAACTGAAGGACTTTCTCCCTCCACCCCCTACAGAGCCTCCATCACCTCCTCTTCATGTTTAAAAATCAACCCAGACTCTGAGCAAGGTGAGATGAAAAGCCAGGCAAGGCAGACTAAAGGAGAGTTTGTATTAACATTTTTACTCCATCTAGGATTTTACAATGGTTCCTGAAATGCTGTACCAGGGAAAACACCACTGAGTTGCAAACAGAAAAACTGCACACAAGTCTCAAGAATTTGCTTTACATACTTTGTTTTCTGTTAGACAAGCAGGAAATGATGGTATTAATGCAAGCAGAAAGGCAAGATTTATTCCCAGAACGGTGGGCTGTGCAAGGCTATTCTCACAGAGTCATTGCCTCTGGGACACCACAATCAATGCAGTATTTTCACCCTCTACCACACGTGGGAAGAAATTTTCTTAATGACTTCTCTGCTGCATATATATTTTGACTTCTGAAGGCTTTTAGGATTGGTGATAAATACACAAATGTCATACCTAAAACCAGAACATATATGTCAAATCACAAGACCATTAAATTTACCTATCTGGCCCCTGGGTTCATTTCAGCCCTTTTTGCTCTCTCATTTGCCCTCTCGATGCAATTTCCTGGCCCAGCTCAATTAAAGGACAAATTCATCCCCACACGTGTCCTAAGGGCCCTAATGAAGTCAGCTGTCAAACTGCCATCATGCAGCTGCCTGGCTACAGGATCTGATGGCCACTTGTCTGCTGCTTCACCAAGTCAAACCCAGACAAAGGCCCCTTTGATGGGCTGCCTTTCTCCAATCAATCTACACCTTCTCCTCTTGGACTTCAACATCTGTTTCAGTGTAATTTGATTTGATATTCAGTGCAGCCTGACCCTATTAATAAATTAAATCTATCTAAACCTGATATCCTCATGCCATCACGGAGTAAATGGCTTGCTGTTTAATTTTGGCTTTTGCCAGATGTGACATGGTATCAATACTGACTCTTTTTGTGTGTGTGTTTGGGTCATTACTTGAATCATTTGGGCTCCAGGTCACAATTAGGGTGGGGGGAAAGAGGAGAGAGCCTTTTCAGAAGTATGTACATAAGAAGTAAATCAGAAGGATTTCTTCTAGGATTTTAGCATTGCTTTTCATAATTATCTTTGTTTCTTTCCTGATAATCACATTCTATTTCTCTGCCTTCCACATTTATTAGACACACACACAAAAAAATTCAGCTTTAATAAACAAACAAAAAAGTAACATTAATTTATAAAATTTCTAATAGCTAATATTACTGCTCACTGAAGTCTTTTCTATGTAGATTGAAATAGATTTTTCTCATATGCATAGTTTCTATTTGTAAACAAATAAAACACACACACAACAGCAACAAATGAGAAAAATCCTGAAACTGTATATACCTTATCTGAGATCTTTGCAATGATTCAAAATTAAAATAAAGACAATATTTTGTCTCCACAACATTATATTTTATGGGTGAGAAATTGTAGGAGTCTACCTTTCCAGTAACTCCAGCACTTTTCCTTCAAATTACTGACATTTTACAGTTAACTTTTTTTTCTTTCAAAGAAGTCTAAAAGCTCTGTGAGGTCTCCCACTTCCACACATACCCATCTCTTTCACCAAAGACTTTTTAATCCCACCTTCTCTTAATCTTCTTCCTCCTTCTCTTTTCACAGACTGGGAGGGCCACCTACATTCATCACCCTGCTCAGGTCTTGGCAAAACAATTCCAGGCCACTGGGAAACAAAGCTGGTAAAAAAATGTGTGCGCAGAAAACACTCTGAGTTATTTTGGTGAAGAAGAAAAGCTTTCTCTTTTCACTGTATTAGCCTAGGTAAGTTTTCAGAAAAGGACCTTGCTATTCCTGCTACTATCCACCTACACTTTGCCAGCTGTGTGTTACGCTAAGGATGCTGTTTGAGAACACCTGGTACACACTGAGCTCTTTTGGAATGGGAGCTGTGGGAGGAATGAACTGAAATTCTTAGCAAGCTGTCTGGCAACAAAAAAATCCAACCAACCCACCAACCAATCAACCAACCAACAAAAAATTAAAAAAAAAAAAAACAACAAAAAAAAACCGCAGAAAAGGAAAAAGTCTTCATTTGGACTGGGACCGTCTGAGAGTAGGCACCAATTCATCATTACACAACAACAAACCGGGTTCCCCAGTCATAAATGGGCAGCATCTCCTGTTATAAAACCCTGTTACCTGGCAACTAACAAATATTATAAAACCTTCCCCAGATGGAATAAAATTTTCCATGGGGTGTTATCTGGTCTGGGGCTTCTCTTCCTTTCAAAAGCTAAAAAGTTCAAAATTAGAAATTTTTTTGTATTTCAAAGTCAGAAATTTTTTAAAGGACAGAGTGTCCCCTGAGGCTCACCTCAATTTCTTCACCCAAGAAGGTAGAAATAACTTCTTTGCTTAACTAAGCATCTCCTGCTTTTAACTTGAACAATCAGAGCATCCTGGTCCTACCATCGCATGAGGGCACCTTGCTGATCCAGTTGTCCTGATTGAATCTCCTAATTTTCTTAAAACCAGAGCATCCCTTGCTGAGGGTGCTTTTTACAATGGTAGTTTACAAGAAGTTTCTCACTCCTCTGCTCTCTACCTGTGTCTGTAGTGTGTTGGCTGAGATGGCAGCTCTAGCCCCTGTCAACTTTTTGGTCAGCTGCCTGACTCAGGCACCAAACCTCTGAGGAGTCCTTTCTAAAGTGATGGAAGAGCTACAGTTTTAAATTTTAATCTAAACCTAACAGTTTAGTTTGGATTGTTTTTTATTTTTTTACTTCAATAGCTGTAATGTAAACTTTTATCCACTTTAACTTAAGAGAAAATGTCAAAGTAATTGTGTATCCATGAAGAAAAACACCCTTCTTTATTTATGTTTGAGATCTAATTACTCAAAGACTTTTCTCAGCTGTTGTGTGCTAGTTCGGCAGTGCCTTGAGAGTGGCTTGAAACTGGAGTTGCTTTTCAAGAAAGAATTGACTCTAGACTGCAACCTTTTCCAATCAGTGATGTTGTTTAGGCCTTTGTAAAGGACTGAAGCCTCTAAAAAAAACCAGAAAGCAATCAGTGACCACTACCAGGATTACTCTATTTCAAAGATAGTGCCTATAGACATTTTTAAACCAGGGCACCAAACTGCCAAAATATGCACTTACTATTATTCCAATTACATTTCATCCTTCCTTACAGTGGTGTAAAGTGGGATGTAATGCACAGATGCACTAGTCTAGAAGAAAAGCTGTGATCTTCCACCCTGCTAAGTTTTGTCTGTTTCACCCCACTCTAAGAAACCCTAAATATTTCCAGCAGAAAAGTGCAAAGCCAGGTCCCCTTTTGCCATGTAAAGTGGCCAAAGACCAACACTCCCACAGGCAATCAGCTATGTTGACTGAGAGGGCAAGGGTGTATAACCACACATGAATGCATCTGCACACAGTCTGTGAACTTCCTTAAAACAGAGCTACTCAGCTTTGAGCATGTCCCGAAATAATGACCTTAGGACACATTATTAAATGCTTGTGGTTCTGTGTTGGTCTCAGTTGTGCACCTTGACCCATGCTTTAGAAACACAGGAGTTTTGGTCCAATATTTGAGCAATTCCCAAGGATTGTGCCTGCCCATGAATGGACTGTCTCACAGTGGCAGCATCCCTGCAACTAGCCATGGAGCTGGATCCTTAACACCACGGAAGATCTTTGCCCTGTCACTATTAGAGCTGGTTTCATTAGGGGACAAGCATTATGCTTGTGTCTGGTTTTGTTTCTACAAACTATAGTTTGATTGGGGTTTTTTTGTTTCAGAATGTGAATAAAATTCAGCAAGCTATTCAATAAACTATCTTGGATTTGGGAATGATTGGTTCCATCCTTTCGTTCAAACCTTATTTTTGCTATGATCTAATGCAACATCTTGTCAAGTCTGGAGTGTAACAAGCTTCTCCACAGAAAACAAGCTCCTTCACAGACACCCTGCAGCTCCAAGACTTGTCAAGTATGAGGACAAAAATAAGCAGTCAACAGGTACAAACACATCTGCCCACTTGGAGCAGCACAAAGGAACAGTGCATGTCCAAAGGGCGGCACAGCAGTGCCACTTCCAGCTGCAGCTGCACTTACAGAGAAACTGTTAGAAATCCCATTCTTCCTGAACCTTTCTGATGCTCCCTAATTGGCTGGAGGTTTTGGGAGGGACAGTAGCTCTTGCTTACAATATTCAGTTTAAATATATATGTATATAAAATAAACATAAAAATTTATGTGAATAGAAATAACTTTATTAAAAAAGGTTAACTATTATTTCTGTGAAAACTCCAAAAGTGAGAAAATGCTTCATTTTGGGTGCAAAATAATTTGTGTAAAGCTGCTGCTGTTAAATAAATTTTGACAGCTGTCAGAACTGACAGCCAGTGTTACTTCCACTGCTGCCTTATAGATCTATATGAGCTTTTAAAAATTGAAGTATCCTCTTCCACCTGTTGAAGTTAAGAGGATAAAATAACAGCTTGTACTTTGTTCAGCTCTTAGTTCTTCCATTTAAGCTGCATATTCCTGGAGGGATTGCAATGTGATAAAAATGTTTAGAAACTAATGAGGTAGTAAATTATGTCCATTGGTAGTTATTGAAAGTCCACTGACTTAATGTGAGGTAATTTCAAGTTGACCTCAGTTCTTTCATTTAAAGGAAAAAAAAAATTATAAAAATTCATTTTCTTGCCCATAATTGCATTATTAAGAAGAATTGTAGAAAGGTTTGGATTGGAAAGGATCTTAAAAGTCTAGTTCTAACCATCCACACCAAGGGCAGGGACATCTCCCACTAGACCAGGTTGTTCAAAGGCCCATACAACCTGTCCTTGAACACTTCCAGGGGTGGGACATCCCCAACTTATAAGAGAAGCATGTTCCCATGCCTCACCACCCTCACAGTAAAGAATTTCTTCCTAACATCTAATCTAAATCTAAATCTACCCTCTTTCAGTTTAAAACCATTACCTCTTGTCCTATCACTACATTCCCTTTTAAAAAGTCTCTCCCCAGCTCTCTTGCAGGATTTTTTCAGGTATTGAAAGGTGTTATGAGGTTTCCCTGGGACCTTCTTGTCTCCAGGCTGAACAATCTGAACTGTCTCAGCCCTTCCTCATAGAAGAGGTGCTCCAGTCCCCTGATCATCTTTGCAGACCTCCTCCAGGTGTGGTCTCATGAGTGAAGTAGAGGGGAGAATCACCTCCTTTGACCTGCTCACCACAAATCTTTTTCCCTTTTTAAACCTGGGAATTATATTTCCCCTTTTTGCAACTCCTGGGAAACTTCTATCCTTAGTTTTGGCTGAAATAGAATTAATTTTTTTAATAGTAGTTTGTATGAGGCTGTGTTTTGGATTTAAATCTTTGTTGATAATATAGAGATGTTTTTGTTATTGCTGAGCAGTGCTTACTCAGAGCCAAGGCCTTTTCTGTTCCTCACACTGCTGCATCAGCAAGTAGGCTGGGGAGCATAAGAAGTGGGGAGAGGACACAACCAGGACAGCTGACCCCAACTGGCCAAAGGGGTATTTCCTGTGACACTGTGCTCAGAAATAAAAAACAAGGTGAAGAAGAAGGAAGGGGAGGACATTTGCAGTGATGGCATTCTGACTTCCCTAGTAACCATCATTCATTATGTAATCCTGCTTTCCTGAAAATGACTATCTGCCCCTCTACCCATGGGAAGTGGTGAATTGATTCCTTGTTTTGCTTTGCTTGTCTTTCACTTTCCTGATTTAACTGCCTTTATCTCAATCCATGAGTTTTCTCACCTTTTCCCTTCCAGTCCTATCCCCTACCACACCAGGGCAAAAGTGATCAAGTGGCTGCATGGTGCTCAATTGCCAGCTGTGGGTAAACAGTGACAGAACTTCACCAGTCTGCAACAACTTTTCAAATATGATAGAATGGCTTCATAACTTCATCTGGCATTTCCCTCGAGATCCTTGGATTTACCTTGTCAGGTCCTATGGACTTACATGCGGTAAGGTTCCTTATATACAGTCTTGAATCTTCTCCTATGGTGGGCAGTACTTACCATGAAAACAGCACAAAGACCTCAAGTTTAAGTTTTATTCCTTCACAGGACAAGTCAATTTTGCTCAATATTTTCTCTGTTGAAAGATGTCTATGTTTACTGCAGTAGGGTATCTAGAAGGTGCTGTTCTCATATATCAAGGAAAAGTAGAGATGTCTGTGGAAAATGTTTTATTTATTTGCTAAGAGAAGAAAAATCCACATCCAAAGACCAGCCACCCAGAACTACTTTAATAACTCAGTGGATGAGCATACACAATTTAGAAGGAAATCAGTAATAATTTCACTTCTGAAAATCTGACCTTGCTCACTGAAGCATAGCTAAGTTGCATCAACCTCACCTAACCCAGTCATCCCTTTATATTAGACCATATCAGTGGAACTAACTAAATAGTTAAAGGCAAAGATACACTTATTAGTCTTTTTAATGAAGAAGATTATCTGCCCTTAGTGTAAAAAAGCAGCTTATTTTATACCAGCTGGTACATATCCATGAACTCAGATGCTGTACTTAGAAAATGCCCAAACTAGACTAAAAGTTGGCTGCTGGATATAGTAGTTCATAATGCTTCTTTTACATTAAAAAAGGGAAAAGGATCTGCTAATTATTTTCAAGACCTTGCAGAGGAAAAGCAATGCCTTCATTGTGCCCTTAGACTTGAACAAATCATCCATTCCTTTTATTGTTTTGCTGAAGTTTTACATTTTACTGTTATCTCTCATGCTTCTTCTGTTTTAGAACAGCCAGAATTTCCAAGTATTTAAGTTGGCAATGTGAGTGTGAGAGTGGGAATGGGTGTCACGGAGAAGTGGTCTCCAAAGCTCAGCTATTTCTCTATTTTGAAAAGCCATATATTTTGTGATTTCCTCCCCTTTGCCATAATAGCCCTCCTCACTCCACACAAACATCTCTAACTTATGTCCCCTCTTTCTCCAATAATATACAAGTTTAAAAATCAGTCTTGATTTAGTAGTTAGCAGATGAACAGTACTGATATTAAACTGAAGAGGTTTAAGATGAAGAATAGTGCTAGTATCATCAACAGGCTAGAAAACTTGGACATGCAATGACATAGAATTCTGATATGAAAAGTTTAAATAACAACTAACTAATTTTATGATTTCATTCCATTCAAGTTTGTTCCTGCTTTTCCTTACAGATATTCTTCATTTGTTTTTAGTTTTTTAGCCTGAGAGGTATCCTTGTATGTACCACCTGGTGGGATAATATAAATGGCCACTGGGATTTTTCTTGACACTTTTATCTGAGAAAGGCAACCAAACCCATGTGATCTAGAATCATAATCAAACTACTCTTTAGCCAAAGACAAGTCCAACCAACACTCATGCAACATTGTGGCATGCCCACTTGATGCAAGTGCACCTCATTTGCAGAGAGTTCAAAGCTGATCTAGCTTTGAAAGAGAGGCACTGACTCAATGAACCTCTTCCCGGAAATAATAAATTATGATCCTGGACATCAGCTAAGAACTACATAGTGATACTTGAGGTTTGAATTTTTCATTCATTCTCTTCAGATAACTATTCACACTACTCTGTGAGAGACAAAATAGATTTACTAGAGGGAAAGTATTTGTAAGGAGCACAAAAGTAATTTCCTTAATGAATCAGTCCAGTGATGCAGTCAAGCTAGTTTGTCGCATCAAAAAACCCAGAAAGATGGGAAATCTTCTTTCTCTGTAGCTAGCTGGTTTTCCCTGCTTTAACACAACTGGTTTTCTAGTAACATGAACTTCACTTATAATGGAAACAGAAGGTTTAAGTGCAATGAACAGAGAAGACAACTTACTCATCTTTTTTACTTTATATACTTTTATTTTACAATCTTACGGTATATTAGCAGTGGATCAGGTTATTTTACCACTCCTTTAATACATTTGTTCTGTCTTTTGAAGTTATCTACTAAAATTACTCAAGCTCTCTCTGTCACAATTCATTTGATAGTTTAAAGGTGTAAGAGTCACAATTATAGAACAAAACTGCAAAAAAAACTAGAAAGTCAACCCCTTAAAATAAAGGAGAAAAGAAAGTCAGTATAACCATTATATAGATCACTCTCTACAGAAACTTATTTGTTACCTGTTTGGGAAAAATTTGTTCATTATGGAAAGTCACAGTTTTCTTATAAACAACTGCTAAGGCTTGAACTGCTCATGGATGTCATCTGTGTAACCACCCCATCATCATTAAAAGTTCTTGACATGTAGCTCTCATCCTACAAATATTTGGAAACATTATTTAATAGCTTTTTGTTTTGTCAAAACTTCCTGCTAGGAAAACAACAGGTTTTTTTATAAAGGGAAGATGGGGAGGGATGGCAAATCTACCATGAAGGCAAAACACTGCAAAACTGATTTTTTGGGGTTTTGGTGTTTTGTTTTGTTTTACCACTGTGTAGCTAGTTTAAATAGAAGCTTGTAACATGAATCCAACTCTACACGGTACATACACTTTCTCATCCTACAAAAAATATTTCCATCCTTTTGGTATTTATGTCCTACTGTAACCAGTTCTACAGCAGTCATAGCATGCTATGATCAAACTGGTTTTTGCTAATTTTTGTCCAACAGCAAAACATTATACAATACCAAATTAATGAGTGGTCTGTTATGAAAATCAATGGAATATAACATGTAAAAGAGTAGCTGGTGGTGGCAAAAGGAATGACAGTTAAAATTAAAAATATCAACAATTTATATGAATGTTTCCTATTCGTATGAAATATTCATTTCATATTCCTTCACTCCCCTAGATCAAGACCTTTGCTAGGGTAATTATAAGTGTTAAAAGCTAAATCATGTCACCAGTTTCATTTTTTTTTTAATTAGGCGTGTTAAATTAGAAACTTGCATGCAAAAGGCATTCTAATGGACACCCTTAAATAGATCAGCAATGCTCAGCTGCAATGTCATACATGTCATACATGAAGGGAAAAGAGAAGAGCAAGGAAGAGATGATGAAAGCAGGTTGTCTGGGAGATGGCTTACCTCAAAACAGCCTGGAAAGAAGCACATGTCAAGGCCTGGGACCAGGGTGGAGGGGTGATGTCAGTCGTCATAGCCCTAGGCTTTGTTGATATGTATTCATTTTGAAATTTAGCAGTTGTTGCTGTACAGGTTCATGAAACGCACAGTAAACCAAGTTCGTACTTGACTCTTATGCTTCAGTTTGCTCAGCTCTGAGTCTCAATAGCATTTTAAACAAGCCTCAGACTTGCTGCTGGATGAACAGGAGTTATCTGGAAGCATATTACATTTGACTGGCCCCAGGAAACCTACCACAAGAGGTGAGGTAAGCTTGGGAGTACTTGCTAAAGGAACCTTCTTGTGATTTACATTAAAACCATTGAATGTTTTAATAAAATAATCAAGTAAACAACAGCTTGATGGACTAAAGAAGTTCAAGGCTCCCTCTGCCTTTATCTCTCTCTTCATTTTTGCAGGATAATATTTGTGAATGGAATTTACTCTGAACAACATTGCATAACACCTGTTTTTTACCTAAACATTTCTCCAGTTGAGTCCATTTGTCTTTTTGCTCTCTTCATCCTGAAAGCTGTGCTATCAAGATTTTAAGATGGAAGAATGTCATGGGTTTGAGACAGGACCTTGCCAGGAGGACACACGAAAAAAGGGCAAACAGGCTTCAAGCAAGTTGCAAAAGGTGATTTAATTACCCAACAGAATCGGAGGATAAATGCAAGGCAAAAATAAACTTTTTCATACATTATTTTGTTCACTCCCCCCTCCCTCTTACGAACCTATAGTATTCACCCCCTTTCCTCCTTTACAGTCAACAAGCTGGGTGGGGGGGGGGGGGGCAGGGTGTGGGGTCTCTTTTCAGTCCACAGAGCAGATTCTCAAATTTATTCATCACTACAATTCTTCTACTACAAATACTCTTTATCTCTACTTGTTTCTCTCTCTCTCTCTCTCTCTCCAGACAGTTTTCTGCTCTCACCCCCACCCTCTTAAGAAGCAGTCTCTGCACTCACCCCCTCCCCTTCCCTCTTTCCAAACCAGCAACACAGACAGGGGCAGGTTGAGGGGTCCTCTGGTCAGTCCAATCAGGAAAAGAGGTTCTCTACTTAGCCAGGGGTCCTTCCCACGAGAGACAGTCCTCTGGGAACTTCTTTGGCGTGGGTCCAATCTCACAAGCAACATCCCGCCCAATTCTGCTGCAACATGAGTCTTTTTGTCCATAGGGTGCTGTGCAGACTCTCCTGAGCCGAGGCCAGGCTGCTTCCATGCCAGGAGCAAGGCCTTTCTCTCCTTTGCAAGGCCTTTGCAGTTTTAACTCTTAGATGAGACTCCCACTGGTTCACAGTCTTTTCCAGGCATCCACCTGCTCCTCTGGAGTGAGCTGTGGGTGGATTTCTGCATCCTTATGGACTCCTTGGGCTGCAGGAGGAATTTCTGGCTCCCCCATAGCTTCCACCACGGCTAGCAGAAAGTTTCAGCTCCAGTGCCAGAAGCACTGGAGCACCTCTTTCTCCCCCCTTCTTCACTGACCTTGGCAATCTCCATGCTGTTCTCCCTCACATATTTTCACCTCCACCTCCTCCTCCTCCAACTACAAAGTGAAAGAAATGCGTGCCTGCTTTGTTTTGAATTTTTCTTAAATATGTTTTCACAGAGGCGTAACCAGCACCTCCAATTGGCCCAAACTTGGCCGGCAGCATGTCCATCACCTTCAGAGCCATCAGAGATTGGCTCTGCTGGACTTGATGTAAAAACTTCCAGAACTTTCACTCAGGACACACAGGAGCCATCTTTGTGCCACACCCCACCCCTCAGACACCTCCCCAGGCCTACTACAACAGCTTCTGAGGGGTCCAAATTTCTCCTAGATGTTAAAAACACTTCACTGATGTTTTGGGCCAATCAAAACCACCACAAAGATCCAATGAGAATAAAATCCAGGCTTCATTACATTTCTCAATGATAAATGTTTTTCCTACAAGGATTTTCATCAGAGCTCGCAAAAGTCAGACGATCTCAATGGTATATTGTAAGATCAACAAAAGAAGAAGTAAATGCACAAGAGTATAGACAAGAGTACAGTGCAAAGTCATTATATGCACAGACAGAAATCCAAAGGCATGTCAGAACCACTGAATTTTATGCATAATTTAACAGTCTGGAGTCCTACACAGTTTGAACTTTATTAAAATTGGTTTTAAGGGGAGGGGAGTTGAATACCAACTTTGCTAAACAGTCTTGATGGAGAAAGCAAACCTTACTTGCAAATGCATTAAGTTTGGAGTATGTTTCCTACCAATAAAAATAGTGGTAACATAAATTAAGGAAGCTGAAACATTTCTCTTTGACATTTTAAGCAAAGCGTTTTGTGTCAGAAATATGACTTGTTTGCAAAAGCCTTGATTTTTAACTTTAAAAGAGTAATTCATTTTAACAGGACCTGTAAAAATATAATAAAGCAAAAAGTCACCAAAAACTGAGAGAAAAACATTTTGTTTTAATTCAGGTAGAATTTAACTTCATGAAAACTTTTATTTTTCATTTTACTCAAAACCCTCCAGAAACTCTCAGTTTTTCTGACCTTAACCCCAATATTTTCTTGATCTTTTTTGCTATACTATTTACCAAGTTTTATATGTAAAGATTTTGATTTATGCATTTTAACAGTGTACTATATTGTACATGTAAAAGTTTATAAGAAGAGACATAGTTCCTCCTATTGTTAGACTGATGGACAAGCTGACATACAGGGTATTTCTCAGACCATGTTTTAGGCAGCAGCTGGATCAGAAACCTCACCTATTTTTCCTCACTATGTACATAATCTGATTCAGTAACAGGGATTTTACTGCATAACAAATTTCTTTACTTACATATTTTCTTTTTTTTTTTTTCTGCTTTTATAGCACAATTGTAGGACTACAAAAACTATTTGCAGGCTGAAGCTGATTTAGGTAAATAGTTTTTGCCCCTTACATTTATTTTCTTTGCATTTGTATACAGCAGTTGTAGATGTCAGACACTGATACATTTTACAAAAAATATTATGAAGCTTTGTTCTATTTCCACCTTCAGAAAGAATGGGGGGGGGGTTTATTTTTTAATTTAATCAGAAGAAAGTAATAATGTTACCAACAGTAAAACGGTTTTATTTCAAGGTCAACTGTTTGCTTCTGCATGACCTTAAAAGTAGTGGTCAATCATTTGCACTGCCATTGACATGAGCTTAGAATTTGGAGCATGGGTGGTAATGATTCAGCCAGAAAAACTCTTGTCTTCCATTAAATGGAGCAATAGTACAGGACACTGCATAACAAACTGGGAGCTTCAGGGCTTTTTTCTCTCTCCTCTGCTGCTGCCATCCCTCCTTCTGGTCATATCTTTGTTTGTACCCAGCACTCCCAAGATAGGCAGGTGGAGCCATTGGGGAAAAATCTTCCACAATTCACAGGAAAACATGAGAAGTTGTGCTGTCATGTTAAATAGCACACATTCTTAAAAAAAGAAAAGGCAAGATGAAGACTAATTTATCTGTGTTACTGAGATGTAACTTAATAAGACACATGCAAAATGTTTTTTTTAAACAAGATACATCAAATTCCAAAACTCTGAGAACATATGTTTGCCATTTCATATGCTAGTATGGCATTCTTGAGGACAACCAATGTATCATTTAAAACCATTTTTTTTCTAAGTGTATTTTGTAGGTATTTCTGTGCTGTACATATATTCCTGTGCATAAGCTGTCTCTTCTACTTGGACAAAAAAATCATACTGCCAAAACCAGTGAGCAACAGTCATAAAGAAAAAACAAAGGGGAAAAAAGAGGTATAGGATTGCTTTTGCCTTGAAACTTATTGCAAGCATAAAAAGAAGAGTAATCACACTTAGAGATTCAAACTTTCTTCTGCGTGGCTGAGTATATGGGGTGCTTGCAGTCAGAAAACAGAAATCAGAAAAAAAAAATCTTTGTGTATTAGTTGGTTTTTCATAGGCAGAGGGAATAATCTGCAATTGTTCTGCAGCAGTGACAGTCTGTGGGGCCTTGGGGTCCTGCACAGCACTGCCAGGGAGGAAGGCAAAGCCTGCTGCAATGTCATGTCTTTGTTGTCTCAGAGTAGTACAGGAAACTAAATAACAAACTGGGGACTTAACGACATTTTTCTCTACCCGCTCTTGCTGCCGTCCCTCCTCCTGGTCATATCTTTGTTCATACCCAGATAACTCCAAAAGCAAGGGAAAAGAAAAAAGCCCCAAACCCCACTTATCCAATCTCTGCTTGCATTCAACATTTTATAAAACTCTGCTATCCACATGGCTCACTATCTGATTGAGCTTGTGTTTCAGATGGTGCCTCCTATAGTTTCAGATATCTTACTCCAAAAAGGGCTTAATTGCTTCTTCTGTTTATTTGAACAAAAAGTAGCATCCCATCTGCATACCAGATGCAACAGGACTGAACCCAACTTTTCAACAATATTTTAAATGAAGTGCTTGTTTGCTGGTAGCTGACAGTCTGTAGCAGCAGACTCAGATTCTGAGAAGATAAATGAAATAACTCAATTGCCCCCTGCAAATTACCCTCTGCAAAAGGGCACACAAAAAGGCCCAATCCATCCTTAAACTGCATGCAAATTCAAGGTCTAATTAAGTGCATCAGTTTCCTGGTGTGGGTGTTTCCTTTGTGTTCTTAGCTTGATTTTAAGCTAAACATTTCTAGTCAACTCCACTGGTTTGCTTTTGCAGTAAATAATTTTGGAATAGATATTCTTATGAAAGTTACATGTCTTTTCCTATATATTTGTGTGTATAGGTTGCATCATTTCATAGACTGGCCCGTATTTTGGGAATGAATCTGAGCAGAAAAAAACATCTCTCTCCTGCAGCTTGATCATCAAGAAGTATGCATTTTCTGTGTCAATTTATAATCATAATCAAAATCAAGTACGTTAGAGAAATGTACCTAGACACCCTGACAAACAAGGCTTTTCCCTGTGAAAAATTCAAATCTAAAAGCAGGACTCTATTGGAGCAACTGACTCTTATCTAGCAGCCAAAATCCAGAACTTTACAGAAAAAAAAATTATTACATTAATCCCCAGGAGGTTACAGTGCCATTTTGAATTATAGACAGTCATTTTCTAAAGAAAATTTCATCTTAACCCTTTCTGTTAGGAGTTTCATAGCTCTTACAGCTCAAACTACAAGAAGGTTACTTGCTCTAAAACTGAACTTACAGTATATACTCAGAAATTGGAGGGGGGAGATGTTTTCCATGAATGTAGTCACACTGATGGCTATAAATAAGAGCATCAGCAGCTGACTTGTTCTTTCAAAACAAGGAAAAAAGTCCACCCTAACTGTTCCAATATATAGACTTGTATATCATTTAGAATACTATTTCAGGATTCAATTACAACAAACAACACTAGTAAATGCTTTGTTAAGCAATTTTTGTTTTAACAGGCCAACCAGACCAGCTTCTTCTAAGAGGCATGAAAGTCAAGGTTTTTAGCAGTCCAGGCTACTAAAGGGAAACCCACTTTGAAAAGTTTTTATGCTTTGTCAACAAAAATTAATTCAAAAGAAAAGGAAATATAAATAAAACATCTTCTCAAATGCTCATGACAACTACAGTAAGCCAGAATCACATTAGTCCTGCCTCACAGATAAAATCTACCCAGTCCTACATGGGTGCTGCTAGGTAGACTCTGCAGGGTGTGTATAGACCTCCTAAGTGCAAGTCCTGCTACTCAGGTGACAGGAATGCTGCCAATCAAATTCACCTCTCTAACAAAAAAGTGGAGAAGAGACCATTTTTTGAGGAAGAATTCTGCCCCAATCAGGAACACTTTGCAAGCACCTCTACTTTCCATAAAATTCTGCCTTTTTTATATTGCTAACATTTCCATTTACAAACCCCTTGCAAATAAGGAATTCCTCAAACTAGGAATGTCTGGAGTTCTTTAGACAGAAGCTGTAGTGAGAACAGGGTCTATTTTACCCCATGACTTTTGATTTAAATCGATTTCCTAAAAATGGTGTTTAACTCCTGTAATGCTGGATCAATTAGCCTTAAGGATTGATGGGATTCCACAGCTTAGCATGAAATTCTGCTGCTGGAGATGCTGCACACTTCCTGACAGAGCTCCTTCACCATGAAAATATCAGAAAAAATTATTTTGATATCGGAAAATATTATTTTAATTTTGGTGGGAAACAAAGAAAAGAAGGTGCTATTAAAAATAAACTTTCTTACAGAAAGCAGGAGAGAGGAAAGAGTCAGAGGAAGATGTACACAACTCACTTGGGCAGAAGATGCTCACAAGTCCCCATCTCCTGACTCCCTTATGATCACAGGAAAGAGATCTATTCTTAAATTGGTCTCCCAAGGATCCACAGCCTCACCCAAGGTACAGTCACTTTAGCTCATATTATATGCCTGCAGTTCAAGGCTACAAATAGCCACAGAACTGTCCCTGGAGTTCCAGCCCAGAATGACACCCTGCTTTCCCAAACACTGAATACCATAACCATTGTGGGTTTTGCTATTCTAACAGCACAAAAGAAAGGTAGGAATAGGAATAAGGATAGGTAGGAATTTCTCATCCTAGCAAGAAGTCAGCTTCCTGCCTATATTTTACTTACTTTCCAGATTCAGGGTTGATGATTTCAAGTAACAGAGACACACAGGAAAATTCTGTTTGAAATAGTAAGGACTCTCTGAAACTTGGTTTTGGGCCAGTATCTTTATCGCTTCTACAAAATATGACATCTAATTGCAAGAATATGGACTTGCTTATTGCCACAGCACATGTCAGAGCTTTTGTTTCAATTTTATTGCAGCAAATTCCCTCCACTCTCACCCTCAAGGACACTAAAAAGCAGAAAGTTAGGATATTCAGTCTAGCAGTGACTCTAACTGACTGAAGTCAGACACATTCTCTTAAAGTGCTCATAGTGATGGGAAAAGGTTATGTGAGAAGGACCTAATCACTGTTTCTGGACACGATGCTCTTTCTCCTCTTCCCCCTCCAATTAAGACTTTTCCAAACAGCAGGTGCCCAGGCCCCTTTCTGGTTTTAAAATGTGAATGTTGCCAAGGCCACAAAGATGCAAAATATTTGGAAAAGGAGGCAAATAGAGATTAGACTTACACCTGTATGTAAATTAAGGAACAGGCTTGTAACATGAAGCAACATCTGCTGGGTGAACTATTTATTTTTGCTGTGTAACAATATTAGCTCTGTCTGTACAGGCACAGAACCACTCTCATCACTGTGATAAGATTGCACTGTGGTTGTACCCAAGCTAGAAAAATAATTGTTTAATTTAATTAAAGAGAACACATGATGTCAGGGTATATGGTGAACTCACTCATCACTCAGACGCTGGACAAAAGTGCTCCAAACTGTTATAAAACTTGTTGCAAACCAGTCATTAATTCTCGTGTCAGGACCTTGGGAGATATTCTCTGAACACCTGATCCTGAAGCAGCAGCATACATATGGTGGCACTTCAGTTCCTGTCCTGAGCCTTCCTTGGAAGGCCTTTAAAAATTATTTGTAAAATACAGAATACCTCATTATTATCTCCTTTAGAAAAACACAAAAAAACCCAACTTTAAATCTACATGCAGCAGTACAGGTAACTGCTTTATTTGGCTGCAGTGTTCAGCAGGGCTCTTCAAGTTGCATTAACTATTTTGAGTAGTCACATTTTGCTATCTGATTGCATGTTCTGAATACGTAATGACTGCAAAGTAATTTTTCACTGCAATACTAGATTCATCAAGAACTCAATCACCTGCTAGATGGGATGTCTTACGCACATAGAGAAGACAATGTAGATTTCCAATTTCGTTTAAGAAGTGTTAACATAGAAAATACAAAAAAATAGTGACCCCTATGCTCCCAGTAGTTAGTGAAAAAATACTAGGGACATTGCAGACATCCCATTTCCATATGACTTTATCTCCTTGTAAATCTCATTTTGCAGTGCCAGGACAGAAGGAGCTTGTAGCTTGCTTTTGTACAACAGCTCCCATACTTTCTTGTTAAGATTCCATCATTTTGAATACAATTATAGAAGAAGAGAAACAGACCTAGCAGCTCCACTAATTCTTCTCCTCCCTCTCCGAGCTCAGAAGTAATTTGCCTTTTATTTGCCTTTTCCCCCTTGATGTTGGCCTCAAAGACAACACCCATGGGGAGTTTTGAAGGAAAACCTTCACAGGGGAGGGGGAAAGTGGTGTTTTTTTTCCTTTAACTGATACAAGTGCCCCAAACATGGCATCCAAATTAGAATAAAATTATGTCATGGTAAATGATAGCTAGATACAGCCTGTTATTGTTAATAATAAAAATTAGTAAACTTTTCTGGAGATAGAAGGTAAATGGATAGGGAATCAGGAAAAGCAAAGACTTCACCTAGTAGCTTGAACATATTTACAAAATCTAACAAGATTTAGCTAAATAATTGCAAAATATATTGTACTTACACAGTCGCAATAAAAAGACAACAACCAGATATGATTTTTAAAGTAAAAAATATTACACAATAATAAAATATCAGTATTTGAATTGTGAGCCATTGATGGATACAATAATATTTTAAAAAAAACAAGGCTCATTTCTTAACCATCAAGTAAGCTCTGAAGAAAGCTCCAGTCTACAGTCTCATATTTGGGTTACTAACAGGACTTTCTAAAATGTATGTATTTGCCAAAGATTAAATAAACCTCTCTGGGTATAAATATATTAAAAATTCAGGTTATGTTATTACACCTTTTTTTACAGGCCAAAATAATTACATTAATTTACAGAAGAACTTTAAAATCCAACTGAATAAACATATGTGCAATGCACCATTAAAGCACACCCCATCACATAATAGCATAATGCAGTTTTTGAAATGGATCTGTAGAAAGGATTCATTAAGATAAAGTCCCAGAATTCCACCTGAGGCCAATAAAAATTCTGTGCAAACCTCTTCAAATTAAATTTTCTTCTTGAACATATCCTGTCTAATTATGTTTAGTATTATCCTCCTTTAGGAATTCTGATTCATCAGTGCTATTAAGGGAGGGAAAAGGAAAACCAGATGCTGTGGACCGGATACCCAGCTGGTAAGAAATCACTATAGTTTCACAGAAGCCAAAAGAGCTACAGTGATTTATATCAGCTATGGGCTTGGTATATACATAGGAACACACATATGGACAGATGTACAGAGAATTATATTTATATCTGAAGTTATACCAGCAGAAAGTAAGTCTGTGGAGGTGCACCACCAGAGAATTTGACCCAGAAGCTCTAATAAGCTGAAGTTTATAAAAGAGACACAGCTGTGCTGAGATTTCTTGTCTTTCACTCTCTAGAACTGAAAATAAATGCAAGAAACAGAAGTGCTCTAATTAGATATTTGGCTTTAAAAATCAGGAAGATAGCCAGCTAATGTCTAAGCACTTTTTTGTTCTGGGGAGTTAGACTAACAAAGATATCATAATTACAATCACACTACATACAGATGAAGTGCATAGAATATACTGGTAAACCAAGTTGAGGGATTGAATTAGATTCCAGATAAGTTTTTTCAGTTTTAGTCTTTAATGAATACCATTTTTGTTGTTCTTGTAGTCCATACAGTAAGCATGAATTTAGAGTGAGATTTCCAAGTGCATCAAACCAAGCTGCAACCTGAAAAAACAAAATTTCTGCATAGTGCCTGTGTTCTTCTATTCCACTGATACTTCTAGGTTGTTATCACCCATCCTCAGCCCCAGAGCTACCGGGACACTTTGTGCCTGCCTCAGTATCCGTGAGTCACATGAGTCATCCTGCAAGCTTGTCGCTGTTGAGCAGCTAGCAGAGTAATGAATGCATCGGTTCTCAGTGGCAAGAAGGAATGACCTTTATTGTTTTGATTTCATCACATTTATAGAGTTCTCAAAAGTCACCCAGATTGGTCAGTCAGAAGCCTTCCCCCAGGCCTGATTGGCCAGGCCTGCACTGCCCAAGTTCTGGGACACTGTTCCAAAACATCCAAACTTTATCTTTATTTACAAAACACAAGAAAACCTCTCATGGGAAAAACTGTGCTAGCCACACAAGCTCTTGCTGTACTTTTGGCTTTCCTTGCCCTGTCATCTGCACCCCAAACACCTCTGCACCTCCCCATTTGTGAGACCCTTTCTGAGTTAAAGGCTGGAAGAGGAAAGAGAAGTGCCCACTCTTCTGCCTTTACCAAATAACATTATATGTGAAGGTCTAGCATAAGATCTACTCTACACCATCTCTTCTCAGCAGCTGCTCTTTGTTTGAAGGGGGATTCATCCATCCCCAGACTTTTAATCTGGGACTGCAGTCAGCCTTCAAAAGCTGAACAGATAATCTTCAAGGAGTAATGTATCAAGGAGTATCGTAGCCTGCGCTCTACTGTGTTAGACAGAGGGCACCTTAAAAGAAAACTGAGTTGGAACAAGGTTGTTTCCTCTTTCAGTTTTCCAGTATTTTATCCAGCAGCCCAGTGATCCCAGAACAGACATGGGAGGCAGCAAACCCAGGCTGCATTTCCATTCCATAGAGGAAAAGCAATTACCTCTCCCACTGCTGGCAACTGTGTGCTGCCTCTGTGCTGACTGTGACCCCCTTGCAGAGTCCACCTTGAGGCTTGCTAGTGAGGAGAGAAACAGCCCCAAGCCAGCACAACCACTTTAGCAGGAGGCACATGCCTGCACTTCCATTCCTTGGTCAGGGACTGTTTTCCTTCCAGGAATCAATCCTCGAATGAAAGAGCTAATTAAGCCTCAGGACAAGGACCCCAGGCTGCTCAAATCTTTCACACTTAGAAGCACATAACAGCAGGAATAGAGAATCCCTCTATTTCACTGAACTTTTTATCCAAGTAATTAGGCCATTTATCACAAGAGATACAGATTTGACCCCCTGCTGCACAAGTGCCAAATCTGCAGTCCCCATGTTCTGGACATGTGCTCCAAATACTGTTTTTTCAGATATGCAGAGATGGCAGCAATATTAACTCCTCTAAGTCAGGGTTTGAAAATGAGACAGATAAATGCCAAGACTCTGACTGAGAGCTCACCACAGTGGAAGCATCCAGAAAACATTCATTGCACTGAACCAGTCTCACAAAACAGCCCATTTTGTGGATTCCTGCAGTGCACAACCCTGAATGAGATTTATGCCTACCAAAAGCAGGCAACTTCTGTGGTTACCCAGAAGCAGAATGTAATGAACCTCAAATCTTTGTTGACACAATATGTCTCCTGGTCTAGGTCATTCTAGAGTTAAATGGCTGCTGAGAAGGCTTCAACTTCAGATGCCTAACCACTGTCTCACTGCAGCTGTTTTCACATCTTATGCTGAGCCTTCACATATACTATTATTTTCTAGGTGTATCTAATATGTGCAATAGAAATTTGAACCTATAAATCACTTCACATTCAGATCCAAATTCTCCTCAAGAGCTTCTAATTGCTCTGCAGATAGCTTTTAACCTACAATGTACTTTTAATTATTGTTATGAAAGTAAAAATAATTTGAAAAGAAAGGCTCAGAGAAAATAGTGCTCACTTTCCAAGAAACATAGTTTTACTTGGAAGTAGGAATTGGAATGATTTGATAAGTGCATTAAAACATAACTATAATTCTTCTCCTTAGCTCTGAGATACTCCCATGGCTACTGCAAAAGCTTTATTGGCAGGTTCCAGTCAGCATCTTTATATATCTCCTAGGAGTTACTTCTGAAGGATAATTTATGCTCCCTTTCTGGTGGCAAAAGCATTTGTTTGCATGGTACGATGTGTCATTTGGTATTTGAGTCCACAGTACAAATATTCGAGACAGATATGTTTCCAAATACAGGTGCAATTTGCTGTAGGAATGTCTACAGGGAAGATGCATTAATGGCTTGTTCCATATCATACTATAAATTCAATTGATTGATGTACAAAAACATATTAGGTCTCTTTCAGTAGTTCATTCATCCTTAAAATAAGTCCATCCACCACTGTGTTCCGAGATCATGCTGAAAACACAGCATATCTCTGAAGGATAATAGCAGCAGTCTTAATGAATTAAAGTGGAGATGTTTCCAGGGTATTTTGGAGGAAGATAGTGTTGCTGTACATTCAAAGGAAAAGTGTACAGTAGGAGCTCCAGAGAGTCAAATGCACATGCTTGGGAACAAAAGCATTTAATCCACCTCTTAGTTTTCCTTCACCCTCACATATTTCCTTACCAGACTGAAAAACTGTCTCCAGCTGGACCTGTTCTTTTCTCTAGAACCCTCGAGTGACTAACTTTGAGCAATTAAAGGGTCTGTGATCAGATGGTCTTTTCTCACCCCTGCCCCCATAGCCATGGGACTTCTGAAACCGGACAGCCACGACAGGACCCACACAACTGATGCCTCATGTGCCCCTGGGAGAGAAGATTTCATTTAAGTGTTTTTTCCAGAACAGCTTGTACAACAAATAGCTTTTAGCATATACAATTTGCAAAGTTGCCAGTTTATCATGAATAGAGCTATTTGTAGTCTAGTCATATCATAAAATCTTGTTAAAAGAAACAACACAAAGAGACTGCTCACTTTTCAGTTATGGCGCTTTTGAATTAATTTGAATCCAGATTGCCTCATGAGTATTGTTTGTTCCAATATGAAACAGTTTATGGTGATAAATTGCAGCAGCATCACTTGAGAGCTGCCTGGTACAGTGTACTGCAGCAGAAGTTGAGTCAGCTTTCATACTGAGTATATACTGAAGCTACAGCGCACCCAGGCTTTGTGGTTTGGAGGAAAGGTAACTGAGAAAGTCAGCGAAACCAGTGTATTTGTGGTACATGCAGGTATTGGAAAAAGTCAGGGCTTTTAGGGGCATAACCAACCAAACCAAGCAGTGAAAATATAGTTACCTACCTCCCATCTGAACCCTCCTGTCCCACTCAGCCAGATACTTAACACTCAGAACTAACATCTACAAAGACTGACATTGGGCTATTTTAGCCACACTTTCAGTGCTAAGCCATTTAATGCATATGAATTTTTCTTCTAGCTCTAAATTTACTATTACAGCAGAAGTTAGAGTCAAATCTCATTAGTTAAGATCTCAGTAATCTGCGGAGTAATGACAAAACATTTCTGCATCCTCTCAGTTATAACCTTAATTAAGACTAAGCAGGGTGTGTTGCATAACATATCGCCCTGTGAATGCGTGCTCTCTTGTAAGCCATCATGGGCCTGATTCAGAGAGGGAGAAAACATTTGTCCTTCCCACCAAAATCATCAGGGATTCAAGAAGGGATTCCTTGCTCCTCCATTGGACCAGCTCCCTACTGCTGTGCAATTCAGTACCTTGAAGATTTTCTGGAGTCACTGAGAGGAAGAGACAGCAGTTCCCCAACTCAGACAAACATACTGATATCTATAGCCTTATGACAAGTATTCAAGGTCTTTCCTAGTGCTGCTAGACCCCATCATAGGGCACAAGAGTCACAGCTGTTACCTCACACTTAAAATATTTTTTCACATTTAATGAAATTAATGAATTTGATGAGGCACTATGCCAAATTAATCTCTAGTGCCCTTCCATCACATGCAACTGAGTTAAACAGGGATTAATTGAGGCCCATGCAATTACCTCTTAATTAACCCTGAAGGGTTGGGATTAACCCTGCTGTTCAGGGTTAGGTACGATTGTGTTTGTCATGGGAACTCCTATACCATGGGTATTGGAAAGTTAAAAACATTGACCAAAATGTCTGTGCCAAAACACATTTGGGGAATGAAGCAGATGGCTCTTGCTCTCTTGCCCTCAGCATATTTTGCAGGATTCTGGTGGCTGCTCCTACTAGAAGGAAAAATCAAGGGTGCAACCAGTTCCTCCGAACTCATCTATTAACATAAAGCCCTGAATACATGCACAGCAGGAAGGCAGGCAGCAGGATACAGTCCCTTTCCTTCCACTTCCAAGCATCTTTTCAAAGACTGCCCTACTCAGAATCTTGCTGTAGGCTTTTCTCAAAAATTGTAAGAAGGTTTTACTCCTGGGCTTGGTTTCCTAGCTGCATTTTCTCTCTGTTATTTTGAGTATGCCTACACTGCAATCTGGGACAGGTAAGCAGAAGTGCTGGAATTGGCAAGGATACTGAGCAGAAGCAGCATTCAGCAGACCATTACCTACATTTCCACCTGCCTGCAGAAGCTACTATTTGCAAAGATCAAAGCTGATCAACTACTGACATGCAGCTTAGACTTGGCGATCTGCAGGGACTCCAACACACATGCACTTTTCTCCCACTCTTCTGTCCTCCTGCATACATAGGGATACATAGAGATAAATTGTTCCTTCACCCATTTGATGTCTATTCAGGGACTCAAGAAACAGCCTTCAACCTCACAAGGCCATTCCTGTGTTATCCACAGTCAAATCTTCAAGTAGCGTCTTTCTCTTGGGGTGCTGATCATGAAACTGGAAGGTATTTGTCCATCATTTGATCTGAACAAAAGGAGCTGTTGTGGCAAAGAGTTTCAATAACGCAACAGGACTGGCCAGTATCCAGCAGAACCCTGTGCACAAGTTGCCATAGGATGCTGTGTATGTCATTCCTACATATTTCACACTAATTATGACTATAGTAGAGGTTTACAAACAACACTTAATGAAATGGATGTTTAAATCAAGACTGTTGTACTAAGCAAGTACTCATCATGTCTATCCTGCAGTTGGTACTGTAAGGCTCTGCAAATTAAAAAAACCCACATTTTGTTAATGTGAAGAAGAAACAGAAAACATTAAACCTCTCATCCTCCTCTTTTGTGGAGAGCTTGTCTTTTGACTTACATCTTGAAACAAGTAGAAAAGCAGACTCTGGAGCTCAAATGCATCTCCTTAGAGATCCAAGATTAAGAAGTCAAAAAAAAAAAAAAAAAAAAAAAGAGCACTCCCTACCAGATCTTATCCAGCAATCAGCTCTTCAACCAGATACCACTCCCTTTCAAACCATCAGCCCAGACTAAAATAATCTGGTTTATTTGTGTGAGAACACCTAGTGGGACCACTGGTATTTCTTTAATGTGCAGCCAGAGGAACATGTCTCTCTGACTGAGAACTGCGGGTTTGCGTTTTTCTTTAAATTATGAAAATACCCAGGAAAATGGAATTTGTGCTACATTGTGTTAAAAGAGGCCAAGAAAAATCTTGGTAAGGATATGACTAAACAGACAATGGGAAGGAAGTGGGAGACAAACCAGTCCTTTTAGGCTGCCCTGTCTCTATTTCAACTTTTAAAGTTATAGCAACAGCAACTTAACATATTCCCATCTTTTCCCAGGATGAAGCAGCTACAGCATGCCTCTTATTAAATTACAACACCCAACGCAGAGAAGCACAGTTTAACTCAAAGGTTTGCTACAGCATCCTGCAACAGTTGGTGAAACTGCTCAATTTAGAGTTCTTGACGACCCAAGTTCAAGAGTAACAATTTGAACTCTCATTGCCAAATATATTAACACCTATGGAAAATGAACACAACTTGACAAAATGCTTTTGTGCAGCTGAACTGTTATCAGCATGTAAAGGATATCAAGAATATATTATCATGTTGACTCTGGGTCATGCCAGACTCATTTCAGACTTCAATGGAAATAGTTTTGCATGATACAAAGGCATCAAAATATGATTAAAATGCACCACACATCTTACTGTCTTAGAGATCAATGCATACATGAAGTCTGAAACATGCTAAGGAGGTTTTTCCTCAACAATTTTAATCATCCATAGTAACTACTGATATGTGGTAATTCTAAACCGTACTGACAAATGTTTAAAAAAAACTTCTCTTATAAAGTATGCAAAGCATCACAAAGAAAAATAAAAAGTGTATTTTGCATTTGCTTGCAGAAGCGATTTATAAACCATATCCATATGAGCAGTAAATAAATATCCTCTTTTGCCAACATGAATTTGCCACCCCCAATTCAGCTGGCAAAATTTTTGCTGACAAAACCAGTGAAAACTACACCCACCAGCAGGGAGCTGAAAATTAGCAGTGTCTTTTTACTACAATATTTTACTACCTTTGGTGTCTTATATTGCAAAAGTGCTGATAATAAAGCTGTTATATTTTCTATTTTAGACTAAGAAACAACATGAAAAAAGCAATGAATTTTTTCCCTGAAAATAGCAGGCTTGGGGAGGCAATAGAAATATATATACAGATACAGAAAAGCTTCATATCCTTCATTCAGTGTAGAGAACTAGGGCTTATTTTTTAAAACTGTTTTTATGAAAGAAGAAATTGATTCACCTCACTGGAGGATTTAAACATGTAGGTGAACATCAATGGTCTTTGTGCTCTTGAAATAGTTTATTAGGTTTTCCAATGCTCTTTCAGTGCAAATATATATATTTCTTTTTCCAAAAAAACCAAAAAAACAAAACCAAACCAAACCCCAAACAGCTTATCCTAGCAAACATGGACTATACAGACCACAGGTTAAATACTTTTGCACTGTTCCTGGCCTTCATTTGGCAAAAAAGTCTCAGCCATTTCTAAGCCCTTGACTTTGCTCTACACATCTCAGCCAATGCATTCATTCCCTCTGGCAAAAGATACTAAAGAACCAAGAAACATTAAAAAAAAAGGCGAAAATAAATAATGACAATATGTAATTTCCTGTAGTCACAGCTACCCATTTTTCCCCATTAATCTCTTTACTAAGACAGTTCCGCAAAGGAGCTGGGTGAGGTAGTCAAGGTTTAGACCGAGAACTTGTCAGCTTCCTTCACTGTTGCATGGACACACACACAGATTCTCTTACTCAAGAAACAGGGGAAGCTTTGAAATAATGCAGGCAATTTGCTTCCTAGAATTTCCAAGTTATGCTGGAAGGTGAGGAAAGCTTGACCAGGAACACCTAAATGCTGTTTACAGTATTGTAATTGAAGTAAAGGAGGGGAAAAAAAAAAAAAAACCAGAAGAAAAAAACCCAGCAATTAAATAGGAACTGTTGAGCTGTATCAGTCCATCAGTCTATCTGGTTTGGTGACCCACCTTTCCCAGGCTGTATTGGTCAAGAAGCGTATTCTGTCAGAGAGAAAACAACAGATGCTTACAGGGTTAAAGAAATGATGTAGATATAAATCCAAATGCAAAATAGCTGCTTTGGGGCTAGAGTCATGTGGTCTTATAAACTTGAAAGAATTAGATCAGAAAAGGTATATTAGAGTGAAAAAAAATCCACTATAAACCAAAATCAGGTAGCAAAATAATTTTCTCTCACTTAAGCCAGCCCTTTCTATTGCACTGCTATCCTATTAACCATTCAACAAACACTGTTGATTGAGTGTAGTGCCTAGAGCAGAAATAGGAACACAGAATTTAATACTGCGTAATGGACCATGCTACATAAGTTGATATCATGATCACAGCACCAATCAAATCAGGGGCCTTGGGACCAACCTTCCATTGCCCTTCACCGGTCTAGGTAGAGATAGGGAAGAGAAGTGCTTAGGCTACACTATGTACTTCCCAGCACAAGCATTAGGGACACACAGCCTTGTAGGGAAAGCTGACTCTATTTTGTTCTCCCCAAACCCCAGGGATGGTGCATTTGCAATTACTTTCTTCTCAACTTTTCCCTGCTCAAAACTATCCTTTAATTTTTAGTTACCCTGCCATCCTGTTCTCCCACAATACCAGCATAATTACCAGCATCCAAATCACCATCATGCAGTAACATGGACTCTCAGTAAGAGTTGTATGAAATACTAACACATAAGGAATAAGAAATTCAGACTAAATGGGTACAGGTAGAAGGGGGAAGGGAGAAACTACCAGCTCTGAGGTAAGAAGCAAATTTAGTAATGTAAATCCCATATTCATTTATTACGCTTCTTATTTGAGTCTTTGGCAAAACCATATAGCAAACATCACTCAAATTAAAATGCACAAGTTATATAACTCTGAAATAATAAAAATAATAAAGCAAGAGGCATAATATGCCACATCCAGGGGCTTTGGATTACATTTTATTGTAATTGTTACTAAGCACAACCCATTTGCAAAATGATTGAACAATTCTCATACTCAAACCTTTAGCAAACACATAGACCATGAGAGAAGAGAGTAGCTCTTAAAACCCCTACTCGCTACTGTGACCAGCACAGGTCTTTCTCGTGAGAACATTTTGCTGTGTTTTATAAACAAAGATAAAGTTTGGATGTTTTTGCAAACAGGGTCTCAAGATTTGGGCAGTTCAGGCCTGGCCAATTAGGCCTAGGGGGAGGTTTTTGACTGACCAATCTGGGTGACCTGTGAAAAGTCTATATATATGGAAATTAAAATAATAAAGCTCTCTCTTTTCTTGCCTGAGAACCTGGGTTTCTACTTCTCTGCTAGCGGCTCAACAGCGACACCCCTACTTTCAGGCAAAAAATTGTGCAACAGAACTTCAAATGTTTTGTATGGTACATGCAACCCAGCTGTCCAACTTGAGGATCAATCAGGAGAGCATCCATCCACCCTCACCATCCTGAGACTTTGCCCTCAGCTTGACCACTACAGAAGTAAAACAAGGGGCCTAAAGCTGCACTGCTATAAACTACAGTTGGAAAGCAAGAAGTGGTCTCAAGTACACTTCCAAGCTGCTTCCTTCTCTCACTGCCTGTTGGGTAACCTCGAGGAACACCTACTTGATTGACAAACATCCAAGGCTACACAGGCAGAGAAATCGCTTTGCCTTAACGATTCTCACTGCTAGGACAGTGAACTGCTTAGTCCTGGTCTGGATTGAGGTAATTCACTGCATTCAGAGAGGTGCAACTTCATGCTTGAGGGATGCCTCTGTAAATCAGAATGAAATAAGCCAACGATGCCTACACAAGTGAGCAGCAGCTGAGTAGGGGCTGTCAGAAACACTGTTTCTGGATTCAGACGGCTCAAGCTAGGAATGCTTTTCCAGAGAAAACATCACAGAGGAAAGCACATGTATAATAAAACTACAAAGAAAATCCTCTACTCCTGCATTTGGCCAAGGCAACAGCAGATTTCCCTGTGCCAGTTCAGGCATACCTGCTATGTCCAAGAGATGAAGAGCAAGTCTGACTCTAGCTTTGCCAATAATGAATTACTGCATTTTTGCCATTTTCATTTGGTGTCTGCTAAAAGCTGGAACAAGTGTCCCAACTCTACAGTGACATGCTGTGGAGTCATGTAAGATTGTGGCAAACACATAAAAGTGGGCCGTACTAATTGAATCAAAAGAAACAGAAACGGAGGAAAACAAAGTCCTGTGTGATAAACGTTGGTCCTTTGCTCCTCTAGCTTCTGTAATGGATGAAAATTAGGGTGGGCTGTTTAGCTGGATTTCAGCTAAACATATTAGAGATTTGTTAAATCTGTCCATTACTGCCTAAGAATATTCTCGCAAACCTACTGGGTCTATCAAGTATAAGCGGAAAAGATTGGCTGTGCATGCATTTAATTCCTCTCTTGAGCTGCTGTGTGCTGGTGGTAATTTCATAGGAAATCACAGAAGAGAAAGCACAAAGACAGTAAAGGTATCAGGCATTTAGGGCTGTGGAGGGACAAAGATGGAGAAACTATATAAAAATATTGCATCCCATAGAATGAAAAAATATTTTTAATGTTGTATATGCATCTTCTCATGTATAACATGAAAAGTTATACAAATACCAGCAGGTTTGTGAAGGAAGCTGAAAGGGAGGCAAACATCACATTCCTTTACAAACAGTCATTAGGGAACAGAGCTAAAGCCAACACAGACACTGACTGGCCAAGGTACTATGATTTTTGAAGTGTGAAGGGAGGAGTTTGGATTGCTCAAGAATCTTTCCTTTCTAAATTGAAAAACAGAGATGATGGGGAAAAGGCAGAACAGTAAAGTAGCAGCTATTTTATTCTTGTTATTTTATTTTACTGTGTTAAAGTCCGACTGGGGAGTTAAGGACAGTCTGAAAACAATTGGCAACATTTCTTGACACTAAGCCCAGTAAGAACTGCCCCTCCCATAGCCCAGGGAGGAATGCAACCTGTTTACACTTGAATTTCTCCAATAGCCAAGCCTTTTACTGTACTTGTAGCTCATTAACATCACACCACCTTTCTAATGTCCTTCACAACTAAACAGCATAAACCTACCCCTAATTCTGGCATCTGCCTGACAAACCAGAGGCTGCAGAGCCTTCTTGCCGCCCTGCTCTGGGCTGCTCCCCCTCTCCCCTCCTCCATCTGAGGCAGATCCTGTGCAGTCATTAAATTCCAGCCTTATCTATTCCCAATTACACATGGATTAAACTCAATGTAGCAGGTTTATTACATGTGCAAATCCACTGCTGTTTAATCTTGCCAGTGCTGTGTTTGGTTTTGATATATTCTGACTGGCTTGCCTCTCAGCAGAAGGCTGAAGAATATTAAACACTTCGATGCACAGTTACTCACACACACTTTCACGTGTGTTATTTATTTGTGCTGTGTGACTTCTATTAAAAGCAAGTATTTCCAAATCATACAGCGTGGACGAAACCACAGCAAGAAGGAGCTGCAAGGAAGAGGAGCAAAAATGCTTCAGAAATATGAAGTGATTTAGGCCTGCTGCGTTGGGAGACATCAGCCCAAGATGTCAGACCATAGGAAAACAAGCAAGAAAACCTCCAGACTGTCACCTTTCAAGCTGTTTGCTCAAACAGTATTGCAACCCACAGATATGCTACCCACTAACACCCAAGCACTGATGCAGTACATGCAACAAAGCAGAACAATGACAGGAGAGATCCAGAGACTCTTTGTGACACTCTGTTATGTCACTAGGGTTGCAATCTCACGTAATTAGCTACAGAGTAAAGAACACTTTGCTAACATCCTCTAACTCAGCTCATGATCAGCTGATGAACTGACTCTTCTTCATGCCCTACAGCAGGGCCAAAATCTGTGCTCACATGCTGAATAAGGCTTACCTCCCTTCTGGTTCCTGTAGCTTTTATGAGGTCAGTGTCAAATTCAACTGTTAATTGATCTTCCCTTCTGCCAGAGAAGAGTCTCGAGCACTATTTAGGAATTTCTGCTAAGTGCAGAAGGGGGTTTCCCCTTCAACCAGTCTCACCTCCACTGCAAAAGAAAGTCATCATAGGATTCAACATTCTTTCCTCATTTTCTTATGCAAGGTTTTATAATACACAATCAAATCTGATGTAAAACTTGACCTTTCACCTTTCTCATTCTCATTTCCCTGCAAAGGAGTCCTTCTCTTGCCAATGTTAGATCCTGATTCTCCAAACATATATTCTGCCCATACCCCATGGCACATGCAGAGTGCTGTTGGCATTACTGGCTTTACCTAGAGACATTGGGCATGCACTAGAATAAATACAAACAATAGGCAGCGGCCTTTGGGATAATATTAGCAAGATAAAGTGAACATGCTTACTGAAAAGTATCTCTTCTTTAAGATAGGTAGGACATGCTAATGGTTTTTTGCCTATACTTATTTCTTATAGTTCCTGTGTTAGAACAATTTTTAAACTATTTTTTTTATGGTTGAAGGTGAGGATAGCTGACCTTGATGCTTGCAAGACCTATACAGATTCCTGCTTCACTGTAAAACCTACCAAAAGACCTTTTCTGGCCTTCAGCAGCTGCCTAAGGTGCTGAATGCATGCATTTCTTCACATTTAACAGAGGGACATGCAGAAGTAAACACATTTATCATTGTTTATAGTTAGTCTATGACTTTTTTGGGCAGGGACTCCATTCTGCTCTGGGCTGGTCCATAACCAAGCATAAGATGACTGTGGGGAGCACAGAGGGAGGATTTTGGCATAATTATAAATAATGAGGTAACCAAGAAAAGAATAAACCTGGCTGTTTCCTGAGACAATATGATTCATTGACTGACAAAGTCACAAGAACAACTTCATGATAAAGTTGGTAAATTTTCTGAAGCTGTTCATTCTTAGTTTGCTAAGGTTTCCCCAAAAACTATTACATATAGCTTCCCTGAGAGCTGGCTAAGTATCCTTTGCAGATCAGCCTGTCCTCTCTGAGATGTCTCATATCTACTAACATCCTACTGAATTTTTTTCTTAACTCAGTATCACAGAATTTATATATATATTTATATATATGTGTGTGTGTGTGTATGCTATATATATACATATAACAACATATGTATAACCCTTCAGAATCCCAAATGGGTAATAGAACTGGAAAGGATGACCCAGTCACAACATTCAACTCTTTGCAACCACATAATAAACACTTTGCTCAGGAAAACCCACAAAGCATCCACTTCACATGTGCCCTCACATGAAGCAAGCTAGGCACAGTTCAAAAACTCCAGAACCTCTGTTACCTTCCCAGTTCCAGGGCTCTGGCCTAGGGCACTGTGGTCACACAGTCATGCAGACCCCTAAGCAAAAGCACTTTCCACCAACAGCTCCATCTTCTTGGGGCACAGTTCAGCATCCCACCTAAACATCAGCTTGCCTCCATTTCCACTTGTCTCTTTGATCACCAGATCTCATTTAGAGAGTTGAGGAGTTAAGACAGTCTTTTATCTCTCTGGTTTCAGCTTCTGGTGGTTTTTCCAAGCTCCCATGCCCGTTCAGAGAAGTCAGCTGGTGAATCCCTCAGCTCCTTTCCCTGGCCCCACCCAGGAGGCAAAACACCTCTATCATTCCTTCAACCCTTCCACTGGACCTCCCTTAGCCATCCCACCAGGTTCTCCAGCTTCCTTTTCCTTCATTGCTTTCATATGCTGCCCTACCCTCTTAATTTGACTCAGCGGGGAAGAGTTGAACTTTCCTCACCTGGGACTCCTGGGACCACATACGTAATTTCACACACTAGCACATTTTCTGCCTTGTGTGTTTACTGTTCCACAGTTTCATGGTCAGTGTCACTACAACAAGGGAGGGCCTACATTCAGATGTCTGTGTACCATATCAGACATACTAATGTTACAAGCCTGTCTGGAAAAAGCTTATGAGGAAAAAAAGGCAATGGTGGAGACTCTCATTGTAACAGCATAAAATTGTTTCTGTTTGCTATATCCATTCCAGCTTTTTTTCCTTTTTTTTTTTAAACATTTATTTATTCTATAATACTATTCTTTTATTCATTGATTACCCCCTTTTTCCATGTAAAACCCTTCGTAAGCCCGTGGTCCATGTTCACAACTGTCTTACTGCTCCTCAGCTTTCTGGAACTGTAACTGTGCACATAAGCTGACCAGCTAGTGATTCATCTCCCAAGGCTGTTTATAAGATCATAAACAGGTGTCCTCGCTGGACTGCTCAAAAACATAGTTCTTGTTGTAGCAAAGCCTAAACTCTCTCTTCTGAGATGTGAGTTTATTAATAATGAGGGGGAAGTAGGAAAGCAAAAGACTAGCTCAAATTTTTCCAGGGTTTACTACTTATAAAATTTCTTCAGGTTTTCTTGATCTAAGGCATTGTCCTTAGACAGTTTCTTCTACCACACTTGTGTGGATAATGAGTCCCCTGTATTAGTGTATCTACAGAATCTTCACAGTGCTTTCCCAGAATGACTGATATCTACCAGCAGGATGTAAAAATCTATTATTATCTTTGAAATAGAGTTTCTGGTTTTCCCAGAAACATTGTATTATGAATTACAGAAGACAACCTGTTTATCTGAGAATGATCTGTGGAAGTAACATGCTCTTTAATTAAGATGCTGGAAGGAAGAGAAAATGTTTCTTTGATCCACATAAACCTTTTATTTCTGAGGAAGGTGTGAGTGAGACTATTCCAATAAAACTGTGGGGACCAGGTGGCCTAGGTGAGCTACTGCAACCACAGTTTTCTTTTTGCTTTGACATTACCTAATAATACTTGGCCAAAAGGTACTGCCTTCTGCACAGGAGAATTACCATTGAGTACACTAATTGTTAACCCACAGCAGGATTTGAGCCTGGGCTAAGATATTCATCATTAGCAGGTCTGCAGTATATTCACTGAGCCAACTTGCCTGTGTGTGTATAATAATTTTTTAAAAGCCCACACACAATGCAGTTTTGGCTGCTGGAGAGAATTTGATAGTTTGTTGGCTTTTTCTGAACTTTATTTTATTTATACTTGCATTTCTTGTTAAATATATCAAAAGTTCCAGAGGACGTTTGAACAGTAAAAGAGCTTTGCAAACTAAGCTTCATTTCAACATTGATCAGGCCAAGGACATAACCTGGCGTAAGTATGAAATCTTGGCCTTAGAAGAATTCAATGGGAGCTTTGAAGTGGATTTTTCTGTAGAATTTCATTTCACCTTGAATTCCCCTAATACCCTTTTAGAAGTTGGTTACTGAAAAAAACATTGCATTTCCTTACCTTGTAGGTCTACACCGAGAGGTGTATGGCATTTGCATGGCATCCACACAAACAACCAAAGACAGATCTGTTACAGAAAAGGGGAAAAAAAAAAAGAAGAAAAGATAATTCTTTCACTTTTAAGAAGGGAAAAAGTTGAATGAAAAAGAAAACATTTACATCCACAGTGCACTAAGAGATGCTTAGAGATTTTAATTTGTTTTGTAAAGAGCTGCCTTGAAAATATGAAATGTTGACTTTGCCTGAACCATTTTTAATTAAAAGGAACGGATTTTCTTTATTATAGTCCACTAATTTGAAATATTGAATATTACTATAATACCCAAATAGACTAACTGAATATTTTCCTTGATATCAAAGATCAGATAATACTTTATGGTGTCTCAGTACGCTGGACTGTTGAAATATTACTGTGGCCTTTCTCTCAGCATGATTTCATTTGATTTTGTTTGAAATAGATTTTGAATTGAAACAAGAACCTGAAGGTCTGATGTAACTTAAGCTGACCTTTGTTCCATCACACTGTTTTTGTCATGTAATTCTGAAACAATTTTTCTCTGCTCTTTAATAACTCATTTGCATATTTCTTAGCTTCTCCATAATATTTATTTTGAAGCTTGCATTGCAAGTTAACAGCACTAATAGCACAAATTTCATGGTGAATTACCTAGAACTATTTAAAGAAAAGGAAGGCATATGAACTTTTCCTTGTCTTTCCATTAAAAAATCTAGTAATATTTGAATAGTCACCCTCTTTAGACCATGGCTTTCATATTTAAGAAATTTGTGCTTAGTTTGCCCTAAGAGTGATACCTACTGTTCTGTGATGGGCCATTGCCTTTGCACCATGATGGATCCTCACAGGCCCCATGGAGGGAGGATGGTATCTCCTAAATTCAAGAATTCACCTTCATGCCAGTGTTAATTGGCTAGTCTCTGAAGATACACTCTAGTGAAATAGTCTTCTCTGAATAGTACTTCAGAGCAGAAGCTTGAGGGAACAAAACTGTCTTTAAGGAGCCTTTCCTGCTCAGTATTGATTATAACAAGAGCACAAAAACAATTAACCTCACAACTAAGGCCTATAAATTGCATGCCTGTACCTGGCACATCCTCTCTACCTTCTGGCAAATATATAAATATATTGTAGGGTTTGCAACTTAAATTTGAGTTAATTTTCAACTAGGTGTTGTTGTATAAGCTGTATGAAAGCTGGATGATGCTTTACTGATAGCTCAGGTAGGTCAGTATCTATGAGGGAACATGAACAGATACTAAATCAAAAGCATTTATAGCCATTAGAAGTATACTGTTAAAATTACAACACCAGGGGCATTTTAAAATTTTTCATCTACAGCCAGAGCTGTGGAAATAATATTTTGGCAAAAATCAGCCAGCTGCTGAAGGCAGCTTCAGTTCCATGGGCCACAGTTCCATGGCCTAAAGAGATCTTGAAGGCAAGGGTTATCATTGAACCAGTGGGAAGGTGGCACCTCTGACTCGCCTTCAAATGATGAAGGGCCACATTCAAATCCAGTACTTGGCTATGTGGCATCTAATTTTAGTGTGTTCTTCAGCAACTTTCTTCATTTCACATTAAAGAATGAGAACAGAATCCACCACATAAATAAGAGTTACCCAGACTCTTCAAATTCCTGTTTGTTCTCGCTTCTTTTTTTTTTTCTTTTTTTCTCTTGTACTAATGCCACTTCTTGTGCAGATGCTGAAAAATGTCTCAGCCCTCAAACAGACTTGTGTGACATAGTATTTGAACCACACATACTTATCACACCCATGAAAAGTGACAATCATATCTCAGCCTCCTGCCTTAAGTCTGGTCTTTGCCTTCTGAAGTGACTTCTGTTGTATCGTTCTTAGTCTCCACTGTGGTAAACTGTGTCCAGGATCTTGATGGCCCTCTGATTCATGGCCTAATTTATCCACTTCTAGCAGGGAATATTTCCAATGAACAGGAAGAGTTGCATCAGGCAACTAGTGTCTCTACCCCCAGTTTCAAAGAAGAAAGCTCTAGTATTTACCCAGAACTAGTGTTTAGAGACCTATAAGAAAAGAGAATCTTTTTCTTGAACACATAGCATAACAAATCAATCTTTTTTGAATAGCAACCTAATGTCTATTATTCTGAACAGAAGTCAAAGAAAAGGTTTTGTCAAAACACACCCAGTTCCAACATAAATGAATTCACATCAGGTCTACTACTCTGGGCAAAAACTATGGTGGGTTTAATATTACAGAGATGATTAATTGAATAATGTTTTCAGTCACAGCATCAATATTTGTCAATATAGCAAATGGACAGTATTCAATCAGCTCCAGTAAACACCAGTTAAAATACCCCTGGAAATGAAAACTCTTTGCCAGAATGCTATTTAACAGAAAATTATTCACAGACAATTTGACTAACCCCATACAGATGAATTCTCTCATGCTCAGCTAGGAATTAGAGGGAAAAAAATACTGGAGACTATAAAATTCTCTACTCCTCAGTAACCTAAATCAGAAATTATATTCTAAATCACAAAAATAATTGGGAAATGCCATGAGAAGTCAAAAAATGTTGGAAGATATTATTTTATATATATATTTATATATATTTGTAATTGAACATTGGATACCATTTTGCATATCCTCACATTCTTCTTCATCCTGACCATTTGCATGCAAATAAAGAATCTTTAAGTGCATTTTAATTGCTACACTATCTTCAAAAATAGAGAATTTTAAAGATATATTTATTATTCCGTAGGAAAGATAATGGTAATATGAACCAAATAATTGCTCTGTTTGAATATTGATAAAGTTTATTTGTAACAAAATCCTCTTTCAAATATAAAAAGAAACACTGAACACTATGGAGCTTGACAAACAAAATAACAGAAAATGTCATCAAGAAAAGGTGCATTCATAGGGGAAAGACTTTCAGTACATTACTTTTCAATATCTCTCTACCACTAGTGCCATTGTTACAGGTCAAGGCATATCCAGCACATGCCATTTTTATCAGGCAGAAAGAAAATATAGATTGAAAAAAGAAAAAGAAGTCAGAAGTATCTGGACTTCTTGCTCTTTGGATGATTTTCTTGTGAATGCAGTTTTTTTAAGTTGCTGAACCAATGTATTAATTTAGCAAACATAAAAATAATTTCCTGTGTGTGACCTTGAATTTTAAGTCTTAGCCCAGAGGGAATATTTACAACCTGTAAACAGACTCTGATAATGGAAATTCTGACAAATCTCACCATTATAATGCTAGTTGCATTTATCTTCCAATTTTTCCCCTCCTTCTCCCCTCTCTAAAACATAAATATCCACAGCTGACTAAAATCCTTGTTGTAGGTGTCTATCAGAACATGCCAGACTTTTGCAGCATAAAAACCATGTGATCACTTCTCATTTATTTTGACTTGGCTTTACCTTAGTGTGTATAAAGTCAGTTATTATTCAGGCCTGGATTCCATTTTGGAGCTTTCAAAAAATAACTCATATTGGCAAAATTTAGGCACGTGATTATCTTCTTTTTCACAAAGACTGTAGAAATCAAAAAGTGCTCTTTTGGCATGTTCTGACTATCTTTCCAATCTCCTACTGCCACTGTAAAGCCTGAGGTTTCTCTCCCACTGCCTTTCAGAGACCATCCATTCCCTGCCTAGTGCAACACTGACAAATAGACAAGAAGCTGGAGAAAAATTTGTGTTCTTATGAACCCACATTGTGAGCTCCCACCAGCAAGGCTGTTCTCAGGATTCACAATAATTAGTATCTACTACTGTTATTTCAGAGTTTGGGGATGAAGGAAGAAAATAAAATCTTCTCTAGAATCCATCTCTGCAAATATATTCATTAAATGGGAAGTCTGTGAGAGGCCTTGGTGTCAGCTGTCTTGTTGACTTGAACATGTACCACTACAGGTTGTAACAAGTGTCTTTGGGAAATTCCTCTCCTTTGTAGCTTCACAAACTGGTTATACCTCCTTATACTCTGGAAAAGAAGTTCAGCTGTTAGAGACTAATTTGGGGAAACCAGTTAGCAATGTGCTGACTGAAATCCCTGCCTTATTGCATCAGATAGATCTAAGGAGAGGTCAAACCTTCCAGCAAGTGAAACACCCTGCTGTATGCCTTTCAAAATCAGAAGGAAAGATTTGTCCCTTGTTCAAGAAGAAAATATTTAATGCTCTCAAATCAAGCCAAAACCTCCAGCACTGCAAGCATTTTATCTTTTGATCTGTACCTCTCCTACCATATGTTATTATATGATAACATGCTACAGAACTACCCTACTTTGCATCCGTTTTTTGTTTTGCTTCCTAAAGCTGCAATTCTGCTAGGAATATTCTGGTTTAAACTGCTTTTCAAGCTCCAGAATCATACTGAAGAAGCAAAATTCAGTGCAGCTATTTGTGCAGACTTGTTCAGTAACTGTGATGGAAAAAGAAAATGACCCCAAAGCAGAAACCAGCTGTATCCAAGCATGTATAGCAGCATGTATAATTTTCCATAGCCTTGGGCAAGAAACCTATGCACAGAAAAATTCCTAAGGTGTCAGAGTAACCAGAAACGCATTAACAAGTAGTTCATTAGTGACTGATTACGAAGACTTACCAGATGGACATAAAATTAAAGTCTGGGATTTTTTTTAAATTTTTTTTTTAATTTTGATTTTTGAGGGGTTTTTTTGAGGATTTTTTTAAATATATATTACCCAAGTAACCTGTATTTAGCTGCAGTCTACAATTTTTTTCTCCCTGTTACCCAGTATAGCCAAGAAGTTATTTGACAGCTGTTACTGGAATTTCACTCACACATGCTTCCTAATTTGATTCAAAATGTTTCATCTAGTACCCAGTTCATGCTTTTTTTTTTCACTAGATGGTCAAAAGGTTTAAAAAATCAGTAAATAAGCAGAAGTATTTTTCATTTTGAAGCAGTTGTAGAAGGAATTGCCTTTTCAGTCATATTTACATTACAAGAAACTACTTTTCTTGCAAACAGTACTCTTTTTGAGGAAAAAAAGGGTATCCTATATGTTGTCTAACATGTCCATAAAAATGATGTTATTGAGATACTGTATATAGGAGTAATACGGTAATACTGTATTCTGGTATATAAACACCAAAAATTCACTGTCCAAGCTCCCTAGCTATTTTGATCTCATTTACACACAGTAAAAACTTCTTTCATGGCTGTATGCAGCAAACGATGTCTATACCGAAACAGTTGCACTACCTGTGACATCTGAGAAGTTTAGACTAAATTGATTAGATTAGCAAGTGAGAAGGAAAAGCCAAAGTTGTTATCAACATGTAGACTGAAAATATCTAAGTTTCATGATAAGATGACAGGTCCATCAATAATCACATGTAAGGCATACAGGGATAAAGGTTTCTATTAACAAAGCAAATGATTGTGTAAAGTAAAATAGAAGCAGTGCCAATTTTCCAAAATGTCCTTTTGCTGTGTCATAAGCCATTACTGGCAGGGCAGCTCCTGAAAACTGTACTGTCAGTTCATTGCTGCCACACTGAGATTGCAAGTGAGAGTGACAATAGATGCTTAAAAAAAAAAAGTCTCACCACTAAAAAATTAGTTCATTTAACACAATTTTCTAAACAGCTGTCAAATGGTAACAGCTTTTGGACATTACTACTAGAGTCAAATCATTGCTCTGGATGCAAAATCTCCGGGTTTGAATTAGCAATTCCCCAGCCTCTTCAATCCCTCCAACTGTACACTCACATGTCATCTGTAAGGACTCTTGCTTTATGAGGGAGCTGTGGTAAATACATGCACTGTGCAAAAAATATTTACCATGAAAAGAAATCTATGCATGAGTAAACCCTAAACTCACAGCAGTGTTCTGAATATCATCTTGGTGATGCCACCAGATTTTATGGCTCAGGAATGCAGAGATCCTTGATAGCTCTCCTGAGTCCTCACCCTGCATTCCCAAAACAAAGAGAACTTGATACATGAACAAAGAGAAGAAGAGAGAGAGAGAAAATTTTTGTGTGCTCTCACTAAATAAGTTGTCTGACAGGGAACAAGGAGGGTTGTAATGTGCATATGTACTATTGTGGGAAAACCTATTTGGGTCTATTACAATAAAGAAACAGATGAAGAACAGTCCATCTGTGCACAAATATGACCCCTGTGATGCTGCCAACATCGGAGTGATCTGCCAAATGATGCCATCTGCACAAATGGAAATTCTTCCATGGCCAGATTGAGCTCACGTGCAGATTTAGTAAAACTCTTAAAGGAGTACTGTATCCAAGGGGGCTGTCCACTTTGGAGGTGGAGGAAGCTTGCTATCTGCTAATGCTTGTCTGCTGCATGGCACACTGTGGGGCTGAAGGATGTTGTCCTTCACAGGAGGGGATGGGGCAGCAAAGAGAGTAGGGCAAAGAACTTCTCCATCTCCTGGGATCCCTGAGCAGGACAAGTCCATCTCATTTTCCAGTCAGAAACAACTAGCTCCTTCCCTTGCACTGCTCTAGGAGGATTCCTCCTGTCGCTTCAGTGAGGGCAGCTGGAAGACCCTTGTTCAGGGTTGCATTATGACTTCGTTGCAAGGACCTTATGGGACAATGGTTTGGGATGCCTGATTCTGAGTGGAGCATCTCATCTCACAGAGCTCCTGACCTGCAGAGAGGGAACTTGACACCCTAGCACAGCACTTCAAGGGATTTCCAATTGTGAATTAATTTCTGTGTGACCTGTCATCCCAAAGAGTAGCATAGGTGGTTGAATCCACATGGGCCTTAAACACTTCTTTGAGAACAGCCACCCTAGAAGGAGGACGTCTGTACCCTGGAGCGCAAGAAGTTGGCCTAATTTCATGCACACTTTCACAGTTCACCTTATCTGAGGGACATTGACAAAAAAGCCACAAGAATCACCTGGCAGGGAGAGAAGCTATCTGCTCTGGAAGTAGATTGACCCCCATGGCTTGACAGAACATGTGTTTGAAGTCATGTAAATATTCATACATAGGTCCAATTGTCTTTGAAAGGAGCTATACAGGAAACTAAGACAGTGAGTCCTCACAAGCTACAGAAAGGTGCCTTGAGCAAGGATCTGCCCACAGATGCCATGAAGTTGAAAAAGAGTTTGATTTAAACAGAAAGTTAAAAGTAGCTGTGGAAGTTTTCCTGTTGCTGAGTCCCCTTGATAATTTCTCTGGGTTTACAATTACATTTTAAAATCCTTGTCTGTACCCTGTTGCTTTTTGAAAGACCAGTACATAAAAGGAGAGATCAAGAAACTGACTTTGTAGCGAAAACTTAATCTGACCCTGCACAAAGCACTGCAGAGAGACAATAGTCAAATTAGAAAGGACAAAAATATGTATTTCCTTCAATCCTCTCTCTGCAAGACATTTTAGGTGCTACTTATAACAACAAAGAATAATAAAATCAGAAACAACTTAAGTTAATGCTGTCCCTGGAAAAATACACCAACATGAACTTCACTCATGATAGGCCTTTTCCGCTTTCAGTGAGTACTATATCCATGGAAAAAGTTTGGATATTTTAACAAGAAAGGTTCTGGTTTTATGTATCTTTCTTCTGGATGTCCTTCTAACACAGATAGAAAAATAACTTCATTTTTCTTATCCAGAAGCAAAAGCTTGTAACCAGTATTTGCTGGTCCTGATCTGAGATCAGGCCTTGTATCCACAGGTATTGACTGAATAAAGCCCAATTCCAAAACAGGCCTTAGTCTGCCATGATGGGCACTGAAATAATGAGCTTGAGGGATCAAAGTTCCAGGACAGAAATTGTGATGCTGAGACCAGTATCTGGCAATTTCCCCCGGGCATCCCAGAGGTGGATATCCAGTGCAGCAGGGCTAATGTGGGCGGGCACGTGTGAAACATGATGCTTTGCCAGGTGCCACCTGGCCTGTGCAGTGCAAACAAAAGACACCCTGCTCTCTTCAAAGTCTTCCTTCCCAGAAAAAAATTAACTACTTGCCTTTTCTTTCTCGCTTGGAGAAGCTACTGTAGGACATGGCCTCATCCTTTTACATAAATAAATCACCTTTCAGAAATGCAGAAGAGCCACTTTCACTGTACTCCTCAGCCTAAAGGGATTTGCAGCTACATCTCTCCCAAGACAATGTTAAAGCTACCAACTATTCTGGAAAAACAGTACTTTCCTATCCTCTGGCAAAAAAGGAGACAGTAAAAGTGCCTTGACAAGTAGATACCATGTAGAGAGGTTAACCATCAATGATTTTTCACATGAAACTGAAGCAGCCTGTGAAGCACAGAACTTTTCCCTCTCCTGCAAGCACCCTGATTACAAATTTATGATTTAAATCAGTTGAAATTAAAAAAAAAGGCTGTTATTCTGTTTAATGAGAGATGCCACCCTCCAAAATGTCCATGCTGAATTTAGTCTGTTTTTTTCTTTTTCAGGGAAAGCATGAAACTATTCAAAAAAAAAAAAACAAAAAAAAAAACCAAGAAAAAAAGAACCTATATACTTGTGAGAGACGACTGATTGATACGTGCTGTCAATGGACCAGTTTCCAAGCTGATGGTGACAGCTCTTCCAATACCACTTTAGAACTAGGTTTGGAGGGTGCAGGGAAATATGTATAAATATAGGTATAACAGAATGCCTTCTGTTCCAAATTATTTTTCTTCTTCCAAGAAATGTTTTAAATGTTGACAACCAAGCTGTATCAGAAAACTAATCAGCACATCGACACCTCAGAGTCAAAACGAAATGCAGACTCCACTTAACTTGAATGGCAGTTGCATAGTGACACTTCTGTGAAAATTATTATGGAACAGAACCAAGACCTGGAACATTTGGGTTCTTTGTTTTGCCAGTCTTCCTGTGAGATACTAACCAAGATATGAGATTTATTTTTTTATGAGTATTTTTTGGTTTGGTGGCTTTTTGGGTTTTTTTAGTTGTGCACTAGCTTACTCTTCAGTTATGTGAGAGTTTAGTTCAGAAAGTGATAAAAACTTGTTGGATGAATAGCATCAGCCTGCTGTCTACATTTTGCAATCATACTAATCACTCAGTATGATTCATCTGAGGTTAGGTACTAAAGAAATGGCAATATACCTACAGGAAAGGCCCAGTGTTTTCTTCTTCAAGAGCAAGAATTTATCTGAATAAAAAATCTTCAGTAAATATCTGTTCACATAATTTCACATTAATTTTTTTGCTTCCAGTTTGCTGCATCATTTTATTATAACAGAATTCAGACAACTGAGGTCAAAATTGGATAAATGTCCCTGATTTTTCTCTTGAAGAAGTTAACATTTTAAAAATAAAAATCTATATACAATAATGTAATAATATATTGCTGTAAGAATACTAGACATATGTAAACTACTTACTAGATTATGAATTCAAATTTTTTCTTGTCAACGTAGGAGATCTTATTCCGTCCATCTTCACTCTGCATTAAGCACTTAGAAAAACACAACAGGGACATGTTTGTATATAAACCTGATGCACTAGAACAGAGCAAAGTATGTCAGAGAGAAAATAATGGAAATAAGACTAATATTAATGAAGGTTATTTTTTTCCTAATTTTAGAATTCCTGCTGATAATAAAGCTCTGGATGCAATTCTTTTTCAAGAAAAACAAAACAGATAGACAGAAGTAGGAGGAATTATTTGTTTTATGCAAGATGATAATTTAACTAGGTATTTCCTTCTTTTTTCCAGCTGAGAAGTCTTTCAATTAAGGCTGCATAGGTTGTGTTATCAGCAAGATACTGCCTTTCTCTAAGTATTTTGCACACTGGGGAATATTCCAAGGACAACTCTTGTTCCTCTCTTGTCAAGATATCTTATGAACTGTCAGGTTTATTTATTCCACCCAGCTGAAGGTCTGTCTTGAAGGGTATTTGATTAGGTTCATCTGATCAAGACAGAGATCTAACATTACCAAAAGGATAGTAATTTCTATTGCCAAGTTCAATGTTCAGAGGTACATGCATTTAACATAGTTCTGTCTCCTATTTCAGAAATATTGTAAACAAAGTTTCTTCCCCAGTAAAACATAGATCTCCCTGCAAGTTCAAGACTGCACCAATCTCATCTGACAGCATTATCTCTTTATGCCAGCCTACAAGATTAATTTACTCAGTTTCATAAACAATAAACTCAGTTCTAAAATTTTGCTATTTCACTGCTTTTAAAATCAGGTAAAAAACAGGTAAAAACATTTAAAATGGTGTGGCCAAAAAACATGAAGAAGAAATGGCCATGAACTGACTTCACAACTCAAACAGTTATTCCGTTTAGACTTTGAAGAACCACATCCTATGCAAATTAGATTGTTTAGTAATTTTTTTCTTTTATATAAAAGGAAATGCTTTTGCAGATAATATAAAAAGCTCTCCACCAGGGTACCAAGCATACAAAATTTAAAAGATTAATCGACCTCCAGGAAAGAGATGGATGACCATTGATTACCACACACACATGTCCAAGATAATAGATGAGTATTGTTGGACCACTGATCTTTGCGAATGAGCCTGCCTTTGGTCAACTTACCACTCGTCTTTGGGACTCCTTCCATTAGCAGCTAACCTTACATAAAGAAAAACAAACAAAAACCAGCACATCCCACTGTGCTCTAAGCCACTACTTTGAGCACAATCAATACAGCCATAGCTTATCTAAATCTTGGAGCTGTTCTGCAAAAAGAGATGGTTTCATTTTTTCACCATTCTGTAAAAAGATCCACAAGATTTTTTGTGTCTTTCTGCCAAGACCTATATTCAATCTCCTGCTCAGGTAATTTTTTCCATTAGAGCTTACATTTACATTTCAAGAGCAGGTTGAAAATGTGAAAAACCATTCTACAAATATAGAAATGTTTATCAAAACTTTCCCCTGACTCTCATTCTGATCTTGTACTTTTATACTTGCACAGTATTAGATCAGTTTTAAACAAATGTTTCTTCTATTCACCAATAGAAGCAAGATCCGGAGCAGCCTATTGAAAATATATGTGACCTTTATTGTTCTTTATTGTTCTTTATTGTTCTTTATTGTTCTTTAATGTTCTGCTGACCTTTATTGTGCTGTAGGAGATCTGAGCCAAATAACCAAATGCTTCCTTTATAACACCTGCTGAAAGATGTTGAGCAACCTAAATTCTACCACTGCAGGAGACAAAGGAGATAAAATTGCTAAGTTTTTTAATAACATTCCTATTCCCTATACTTTTTCTGAGATTCCACTCTGAAGATCAGCTGTAATCACTACATGCCTCACCAAATTAAAAATCTGGTATCTGCATGTAAGCACAACATGTTTTAAAATTAAACAGATATGTGAGGAAATTAAATATGCCTATTTTGCCACCAGATGTGCACAGACTTCTTGGAACACAGCTATTGATCATGTTTAGGCTTGCCATTATTCACAGCAAGATCCTCAGCTTCAATTTTCAGAGTTCACTGAGGTTGTGTACAAGCACAAGAAACACATGATTTTCAAGCTTTTTGTGAACTTCCAAGAATAACCATATCTATATGCTGTTATTAATGCCAAGGAAACAGCCTGGGCACACACTAGCCTCCTGCCCAGTGAAGATTATAAAAACTGCTGGCTGGGTGTCTAAGGATATATATTCCTGACAACCCAGGAAACATTTCAGCAAGTGTACTGTCTGAGAATTTAATGCCGATAATGAAGAGAGAAAAATTTAATAGGTAGGAAAAATTCTCAGTAAACATGATCATTTCATCCAGGATTCCTTCCTTGCCTCCAAAGGAGGTCTGGTCTGACAGCAAAGAAAGAAATCACTCTAGGAAAGGGGCTGAAACCAAGAAAAGTGAAGAGTGGATGAATTTTATATTGCGTTCTGAATAACTATCTAAATGCACTTGCCTTAGCAGCATGTAAGGCAGACTATATGCAAACCTTACTCGTAATGTTACATAAATCATGATCTGAGGTCTAAAAAGTACACTTTACTAACTACTGTGCTTCACAGCTCCTACTAAGCAAGATCTAATACGCAGGGGAAAGAAAGCAAAAGGTGCCAATGTTCCACAGGGTGATTGAAGGTCAGGATTAAAGAAATTGATTCATTTTACCATGCTCAAGGTACAAGTAAGAAAGCAAAAATATTTGACATATCACTGGTAGCTTGTGAACGATTAAAATCCATTCAGTGATTACACAATAGAGTTGGCCAAAATCAGTTTTCACTGCATGGATAATTCAAATATTTCAGTGTTTGTTTGCATCCAGAATTAAAATGAAAAATCCACGCTTTCAAATTATTCATGAAAGGGTTCAGTTTCATAGAAATGCCTCAGAAATGTCAAAATGAAGTTTGACATTGCCAAGCGAGTCAAAATATTTTGTCATTTGCAAACTTCTCTCATTTCACTTAACAGCATGAGAACTTTTGGGAGGGATGAGGGTATGTTCAGCACATCCATTTTCCCCAGCAGCGCTAGAGAATTCTATGAACCACAGTCTACACTGCCAGGTCCACGCACGCCCTGGTGGATGGGATCTCATCCTGACAACAGGTACAGACAGGCATGCTCTGTGCTCATCTGGTTTAAAAGATGCCCCTTGAGTTCAATCAAGTGAGCAAACCTCATATTTCATTTTCTGATTCATTTAGGGAAAATATCCATTCTATGAAAACTATGTCTGTCATAATAAAGCATTCAAATACCAAAGTTTGCAAAGAGTTTTTAGAAAGTTAGCTTAAGTTCCCTTCTTCTAGCATTGTCGTAAGAACAGTAGGGCTCAAATTATAGGATGCTTAAGCACCTTTTCTAATATAATTGTAGAATAAGTTGCTTCAAGATCAGCCCAAACCCCAGGATTGATCTCTTGTACTGAAACCAAACTAAAATATTCCATTTCTTTTCTTTCTTCTTTGTAGCTGCTCTCACTTCAGTCTGCTACCAGATGCTTATTTGCTGTCAGACTGTCATATTCTTTTAGGAAGCATTTTGCTTGCTTTAAAAATGTTTCCACTTAATCATTTCACTTGACCAAGGTGACTTTTTATCATTAGTTCATTCTGACTAAACTTGTGAAGTTTTAATCAATGCAAGTTCAGAGCCTGTTTTTCATCCAAATCCCTTTTGTTTTCACTGATCTCTTGCTGAGAAAGCAATTAAACTTCCTTTGGTTATCCCTCATATATCATATGTAATGGCTGTTGTACAAATATTTGTCTGTGCCTTCTATATCACCACCTTTCTTGTTTTCAAGAGAGCACTGCTGTATTAAATAAAAGCCTTTTTATGGTTTTGGGGTTTTTTTTGTTGGGTTTTATTTGGGATTTTTGTTTATTTGTTTTAGATTGGATTTGTTGTGGTTGTTACTGGGGTTTTTTAGCAACATCTCTGAACCTGTGATAGCCATATTTTTTATCACAGGGTAAATCAGGTTGGAAGGAGGACACCAAGCCCTACACTCTGCTGTAGGACTGCACAATATCTCTGTGACCCTGCTTGGCTACCCGCAGGGGAAGCCTGAGCCTCTCTCATTTCAGTTTGTTCCCACTGTCCCTTGGGCTCCTGAGCTTCCATTGACATTCATGAATTTTAGGGAAGGTCTCCTGTTCCCTTTTCTTAACCTCTGTGCCAGGCTGGCAGTCACTCCACGTCTGTACTACACAAGATCTGTGCAAGGCATGCTTAAGCTGCCCATGTCTGCTCAGAGCTGATGCTCAAGTGTCTCCAGCTGCCACAGTTAGTGTGAGCAAGGGCATTTCATTTTCGGTGTTGGAGATGTTTTTAGCCCAGGACTCCATCCCAGAAGGAAGTGAAAAAGTCCTGATATATTCCTCTGCAGGAACACCAAGGCCTGAAGCCTTGTGTTACTTTTAAACATGTTGCTCTTTAGTTATAATTTATTGCTCTAATCCATGTAAAATGCTAATTTTTAAGACAATAATCCCACTGAGGTGAAAGTTCCACTGTTTCTGAAGAAACTGCAAGGAGTATCCATTATGAAAAAAAGGAAAAATTTCTAGCAGTAAAGAAGTAATATATGTAGTACCTTTGGATCATCCTGTATATTTACATACATCTCCCGCCATAGTCATCTCACCACCCTGGTTCTTCTCTGAATGAGGCTGGCATAATTCCAGAAGGTTCAATCATCCCAAACTCTTTCTCATGTCCGTCCTCTGCCAGTGACACTGCTTCTCTTCAAACCACATTGGAGGTCCCTGCTCTTCTGCCTGTCAGGAATTCTCCCACAAACACTGAAAGTACACCTGATAAACATTCAGAATAGGAAAGTAAGAAATTATATGTAACATCATTGTTTTCTTTTCATAGTGCTACATTTCTCATTGTACTCCAAACCTACTCTAAATCCAGGACAACCTTCCATTCTTTTTTCATGTCTAGTAAAAATACTGACACTTTTTCTTAGTCTTGCTTGTAAGTCAGGATGGATTACTCAGAGTACCTCCTCTCAACCTGTCATCTGAGAATCTGTGATACATATGGGAAAATATTCCATTGAAATATATGTGTTTACCAGCTGAAATTTCAGAAGTAATTCTTAGTCTTTTTGAAGAGGAAGACTGCTGTAATCGTGCTTCCACAGCACAGTCAGCGTGTTTCTCCAAACAGGTCTTATGAATGACATGATCTGTGGTTACTCTCAAACTCATTTGTAACTCAGATAAAAATCAAATTCAAAACATATTATGTCTTTATTTTGCATGCATAATTTCTTTGACCCCATCACATGTTGCACTGCAATTAAACCAGACAGCCATACAGTTATATGTCCCTTTGAGTTAAAACATGTGAATGGTTCATAAATTCTCCTCATTAATCAGAAAAAATGGTTAAGCACCTTGCACATCTCACAGTGTTTCATACCATGGAATATACACCCATTCCCTTGAGTTGTCAGCCTTAGGCACTTGGGTTTGAAGTTAGAGGTGTTAAATATGCACTCAGCTCTCTGCTTTGCCTTTATCTTTACTTGAGTCATGTGGCCATTTCATCTGTGCTCCCCTTTCCACTATGAAGTAGATTTTCATTGTCTGAACTTGTTCCACATTTTCAAGGTGTTCAATGGAATAATTGTTATTTTCTGCACTTGTTTCCTCAGCTATGTTGTCCCCTGTGTATCATTATTAAAGCTTTGAGCAAAGAGACTTTTCTGAATTTATCCTAAATTTGTGAATAGTTTTGGTCATATAAAATTTTACTTTTCCAGAAACTGTTTTTTTAATGTAGAATATTGCCATTCATCTAATTAAAACAACACCACCACCTCCAGTTTTATAAGACCTAACTTCTGTGAAGTTTTGTGTCAAAATATTTCTAGAAGGTAAGTTTAAGGAGTAACTGTCCCAAATGTCAGCATGAAAGCAGTTCTTGAAGCCTTAGGAAGTGCTTTGACAACTCCAGATGAAAGATGTAGGTAAGTCCTAAGGGGATTCTCTGCATTTCTGGCAATGTATTTAATTTGCTGGAAGATTGAACTTCTGCATCCTCTAAGTTTCACCAGCAAGTGCAAGCATTTCCTTTTATTCTTCTCTGTAAATTCATGGGAATGAAAACTCTGGGTACCCCTTTTCTGTGGCCAATTATGATGCTCATTGTTTTGAATTTTCAAAGGATAATTTTCTTGTTGTTTTGTAGCTTCTTCTCCTTTCTGATTTTTATTTAAAGAATGTATTTGTGGCACTTGCTATAGATACAAGTAATTATGGTTGAAAACAGGGTACATTGACTGAAGAGTTTTTTAACCCATGTGGGCACATTTGGAAAAATGACCATCAACATTATTTCTGTGGGAAAAAAAAAAAAAAAGGAGGAGGGACAGGGAATTTTAATCCTTTTTATTTAATACAGGAATATTTTACAGAATAGTTGCCTTCCAACCAAACAGGAAAAAATTAAAACAAAATGAACAAAGTTTCTCAGTGTAGTTAATTCCCCTACTGTGAACTTTTGTAGTTTACAAGACTGAGGTCCATCCTGGGAGACACAGCTTTATTAAAGACCCTGTCAAAGAGCAAGAGCATGAAGCATTGAAACAACAGTTCCTTGGACCTTGGCCACATCTTGGAGTATGTTTATCATCCCAGCCCTGCATAAGTTCTCTGGGTACTACTGAAGTCAAAACAGTTTTAAAGGAGAATGAACATGTTCAGGTTGTAGCAGCCATGTACTTTCCTGGGCATTTGATGGAGTTGAAATGGTAAACTATGATTCATTTGAGATGACTAACATGTTGAGAAGTAGAATTCCTGCAGTGCTGTGTACTTTTGCAGAAAAAAGTGATTATTACTCTGACATTATTGTGATCATAATCAGAAGGAAAGCTTTTATTTTTTTGGCCAAGCCAGTCAGAGGTGCCTTGATGGCCTGTTTGATGTGTACTGATAATTATTTGATATGTGCTGATAATTATTCATTTCACCAGAAATGAACCTGCTAAGCTGTTTCATGTAGGTATGTAGCCATTAAATTTGTAAAACATGATGCTGTCTCAAATATATTTTCATGTGCACCCTCTCAGTCAGATTTACTGAAAACAAACATCACAAGATCAGAACAATTTTAAATATATCACTATTCATCCAAGGAAATAACTACCTAATTCTTGTCCCATCTTCAATATGATCCAAAATGGTTCAACTTTGAATGCACTGCCTATAAAGACGGTGTATTCTGATTGGTGGGCATTGACCTGCATGTTTGCATGTCTGAAGTTTGCAACAAGGGGTACATCTGTTAAATATAAAAAAGAAGTATATTTACCAGACGTGCACATTGTTGCAACCTGTTTTCTGTGTTGGAGCTGCTCTGCCACAAGTGAGACTGTTTTCCATTCTGAAAATAAACAAATCTCATCTCTTCTGTATAATACAGGTGGGAGCTATTAGCCTTTTCAACATCTACTGGGTATGGCTTGCAGAGGGCTTGACCAGAACACAGCTCCATCATGGCCAAGGCTGCACATGGAGATACAGTGCTACCCTTCTCTGGAGAAATTACAGTGCAGTTTGTGCTTTATTTGGAAAAAAAAAAAAAGCCTTATACTGCTCACCTGCTCTGCTTCATGTTTTCTATAAAGGAGTAGATGTTGCTCTGCTGACAATAGCTGCCCTGCTGGCTCCCTGGGAGTCACTCAAGCAAAGGAGAGACAGGAGGACCATTCCTCAGCTCCAAGGAGCAGTTTACAAAACATTTTGTCCAAAACCACCAGAACCAGCTTACTGCCTTCCTGCTTCAGGACATGCCATCCTTGACTATGCCTCTCTGTGCTAAATGTAAATAGCGCTGGTAATGTCTTCTTATAAAAATACTTTTTGTTAAGCTTACGTAAATTCCTTTTCATTTAGCCTGAAAACAAAACAAAATAAAAAGACACTACTCCACTCCTGTAAAAAAACTGCTGAAGCGAAGGGCCCACCAGAAATAACCAGCTGTGGGAAACAACTTTCAATACCTGACTGCAAAGCAGGTTCATACAGAAAGGTCGTGTGAGCATAAACAGCCCTTTTGTAGCCTCACAGGCAAGGACTTCCAGAAGCCCACAGCAGTTGCCTCTCCTCCCTACACACATAGGGTCTCAGGAAGGCTAATGAGTCCCTGCTGCTTCCCAGTGCTGGCCATTAGCACAGCTGATGGCTAACAAAGCCTTGCTGCAGCTTAGCTCCACTCGTCCTGGGTTCTGCTCCCCCAGGGAGAGGGGTGGCCCACAGCGAACCTTTCACAACAGCACGCGATTCCCACATGGGGTTTGAAGCCCAGTGTGTTCATGCTCCATCATGGCTGAGGGGAACCTGGGCTGCTTCAAATGTGTTCTGAGGTACCCCCAACACAGGTCTGCCTGAGGAGATCCTGCGTAAAAAGTCTAAACTTGAGTTAACTCGTGCCTATGTGACTAGGATGGAGAAACTGAAAATAGAGTTGTTAAGAAAGGAAATGCACTCAAACCCAGCAAAAGGTATCCCTTGTCTGAAACCTTCTCCTGTCATTGCCCTGGTTTTAGTAGCAATGAATTTGTTTCACTCACGTACCTTAAACTGCTGGAAGGTTTTGTAACAGCTTGTAAAGATGTGTTCTCAAATCTCAGAGGGCTGTATAAAAATCGCTTGGTTCATACTTTAATTTCAGACATACGTTTGATAAACTGTTGATTAATTAGTTTTCTCATCATGTCCAGAACTGTGTTTATTTATACCACCACAGCTCATTGTAAAACAAATTATTATTCTAATTTCCCAAACCTGTTGCAACAGAGCTGCTTTTTCAGGTTTTGTCTTTTTTTTCCTTTTTTTCCCCTCAGTCATTCTAATACCACAAACAAGATGTAGTCAGAAGGATGAGAATTGCAGACAGGAGTCTGCAAGCCCTCCTGGGTTCTGTATTGACTCTCCTGAAGGTACTGGCAGACCAGATGAATTCCACAGCCATAGGTTTTAGAAGGACCCCAAATTAGAGTTGTTCTCCACTGAAAGGTGAAAAAAACCTAGCAGCTATGAACTCAAAAGCCCTCTCAATGACCATACATTTCCTCAAGATATAATCCAAGGGTTTGCCAACCTTCCTCTTGGAGCATGATCTTATGCCCTAGATCAGCAGCCAGCCTGGGAGAGCATTTTTGACTCCTTTCCTGCCCCTCCAAATGCTCTTGATAGCAGACCTGGGGCAAGATGCCCTGTATTTTGTTTTTCAAGGTAAGCAGAGACAGATGGCTCCTGTGTGGCTGAGATCCTCATAAATTCAGACACCTCTTGGTCCAGAGAATTAAATATGAATTTCCTTCCTGTGGGTGAACTCTGGAAACAATAACAATACCCAGGACAAACAAAACAGATTGTAGCACCTTTAATTATGTTTTTCTTGCCCTTAATCACCAGGCAAAGCAGAGCTCTTCATATGCATGATTAATGTGATAATTTAACAAGTGATCTATAGCAAAGGCACAGCAAGTAGAGTGGAGGTTTAGTTTGTTGGTAAGCAAACATGCATCTGCCTACCAACAAACAGCACACCCTGATCTACAGGGAGATGGCCTGATATGGACACTGCTCTGACCTGATCTTTTAAAATATTTATGTATGTACTGTAGTCCCTTATGGACCTCCACAATAGTAAATTGGAAGTACTTAGTCCTTCTGCTGGTCTTTCACTGTGGTAAATATTTAATCACAGAGGGAAATGTGCCTTTGCAAGAGAAGGCACCAGTCACAGACCCTTAAAAAGAGCACAAAGGGCACTATAGAAGTATTTTATTCTGTAGTCTAGGAGTCAAAAAAGGTCCATCTAATTATTTCTGCAGTGAAATAGTAGTGTCTCTCTGTGAATTTGACATTTATCCCTTCTTCTCAAAAAAAACCCAAACCAAACCAAACCAAAACAAACACCCTCCAGTTGAATACAGAATCATAGCCTTTTCTGGCTAGTTTATTACTTGATTTTGTAGCAGGATGCATGTAGTGTTTGATTAAGTTGCCAGCAATATTTAATTTGGTTTCTAAAACTGAAGTGCAGGCAGTGCAGGTTCTGGGACTACCCAAAAAAATCTCATGCCAGGTCATGCTTATACTGCCATCTAAAGTTGCCTCTGTCAGGACAGAGTGTGAGAGTGTGTTTGAAATAATTCAAAATCTGGTTTGACTGACTAAAACAGGTGATGAAGAATTAATGGCAAAAAGACATCTATTTTTATGAGTCTGACAAATTTGCAGTAATCCTTGCAAGATTGTTAGGATGGTTAGGATCCATGCAAGGATCAGTTGCTAGCAGAAAGGAGAATAGACAAATGCGGCTTGGTATACACAGCAAACAAAGTGATGATCTGAGCAGTCATAAGGAGTCATAACTCATCGAACAAATGCATATTGAGGAATGTATCACGAAACTAAAGTATCAGAGTAAGGAAAATGGAGCAGAATGCAATTATTTTGGACTCTGAAAAAGTTTAATGGGTGATAATATACTCTTTCTGCTTTGAGTCTGCTCTGCTAGAGATCTGGATTGTTACACAACTTTAACTCTTAATGTTTGGTTGGCAAACATCATCGATAATGTAAAAAATAAATTAAAAATGTTTTGAGTCTTAGTACTTTGGTTTGGGGGTTTTTTCTAACTGGAATGCATACATGGAATACAAAATTAGGTAAGACAATGAAAGGATACTAGTATTAAATCACTGTTTCTTTTGATACTGAATTATATTGCAACTAATTAGTCAGAAACTATCTTGAAGTATGTTTCTCTAGTTCAAAGTTTTAGACTGTGGTTTCCATTGGAGTTGATGACATAGGTTTTTCTTAATTATACTGGAATAAATCAAAAGTAATAATGCAGCAATCTGTGGAAATGCTCTGGGTATACAACAACTTAATTGGAAACAGAACTTGAATCACTAATTAATTTTTTTTTTTACTGCTTTGTGTTATATAGTTGCACAACATTAATTTTATATGAGGAATATTCTAGAAATACAAACTCACCTATAACTATTACTTTTTATTCTGCCTGACAGAGATCGTTATTTGTTGCAATTTAGATCACTTGCGTAAAAATAATTTCTGGGAAAATTACACTAGGGATAAACTAATTTCAGGATTATATTACAATAAAAGTGATGTAAAAGCTTCTGATCTACCTAAGGGCATCTTTTAAAAAAAAATTGCTTGTGAAATAAATCTATATCCTAAGGCCAAGACTGAGGAGTAGGCAGCACATAAGGATTCTAAAAAAGCATTGATGGAGACAGGAGTTGACATAGAAATATCAAATGGTAGTGTTTTCTCAATAAAACGGGTTTCTAGAAAATGTCCAGGAGCTGAAGTTCAGGTAAACCCATACTCACAAGTCATTATTCTTCAAGTAGTAAAACTGCCAATACCACACACAAGCTTTCCTTTTATTTAAATCTGTGTTTTGCAGTAGGTCTGCAATGAAAACCTAATCAAAAAAAGCAGCTCCATGGAGAGGAAATTGATGAATAAGGGATAGACCACACACAGGCACATGCAATTTCCATTTTCTGGTAGTAGTAAGATGCAGTGTGTGGTGTTCACTGACAAAAGACTGAAGTTTCACTTAATTTGTTAGATGCTCAAAGCATTGGACCAAATGAATTGGGAAGACTGTTATCAGACATCTGGCAAGGAGTCTGCATTGTAATTCGGCTATGTATATTATTTTGATGTTTCAGATTTGCCACTTCCACTACTGCCTATCAAAGTGTATTAAATCCGACAGATGCAGGTCAACAGCTGTGTGTCCACATATACAGATTCCTTCCTTAGTTCAAAGACAGAAATCCATTTCTGCTCTCTGTGGCTGTCATCCAGGAAATGAGAAGCTGCAAATAAAAATTTTGCCATGAGATTTTTTTTTAAATTGTGTATTTTCCTGGAGAAAAAAAAATCATGTCAGTGGAAAATTTCTAACTCCACACAGCTCAAGGCATTCCTATGAATGTATCTTTCATGTTTCCCTGAGAAGCCTTCTACACTGGTATTTTTCAATGGGTTCTCCCCAGCTGCCAATCCCAAGCTGGTGAGGTGAGACCCTCAGAATTTGTTGCAAGGCACAGCCAACCTGATTAGGCCGAGGATGAGCTCTAGGCCCTGGGCCATAATTAACAATATTTATTCTTATAACACTCTGTATGCCAAGGCAGCACCCCAAAATTGAGGCACCTTTGGAAGTTTTTTTAGCAATATAATAAACAAACACAGATAAACCAAGAATTTTAAAGTGATTCCAAGGCCCATAGACAAAACTCTGCAGTTGAACACCTGACAAAACTGTTTTCAATATATCAGAACAAGTCCCATGACCCATATTCCTACACCTTAGGTCTGAGATCTCATCAGACTAGGCAATTAAGGAATCCTGAGATTCTCCAAGGCTCATGCTGTGAGTTCAGAGCCCACATGGGATCATAGGACAGACACATACTCCTGACAAATCAGACCCCTCCAGAAAGAAACTTAGTTAGGACACAATTACCACTTCCCTTGCAAAAAGCTTGTATAGTTATGAGAAAGGGGGAACAGTCCCATGAGCCTAGATGTGGACATCAGACACCTCACAGACTGTGTAAGTCCAGATACCCCTCCAGCCTGCCATGGTAGGAGGGAGTTGGTTCTCTTACGTGGCCTTCCCTTTGGAAATACTACATTCTCTATGCATAGCGTGGTAGTTACTTGTAATCTAAAATTTCACCCTGATACTCCTAGAATTAAAAAGACATAGCCACAGTAGAATCATCTCTCTCGGAGATGACCAGAGCAGAGGTTCCTGGGTGTTTGTCTGCTCACTCAGACACCAAAGTGTTGGCTGATTTATAGGATGAAGGTGTCACTTGGGAGTTCTCCTCACCTCAATCTCTCAGTGGTACACCTGGCCAAGGAATCTCATCAGTACTTTTGCCCACTGCCTCAGCTACAAGCCAATCAGAAACACACTGCCAGGTTAGGGCCAGGAGCACTGAGCAAATTCTGAGCTCACACTATCCCTGGGTGGTGGCTGGAGCCACTAATGACACATCCCATCCAAACCCACACACAGATCACTTCCCAGATGTGTCGAGTTTATCTGCAGCATCCTGCGCTTCTTATACATATCATTTCCAAAGGAGTCATCTCAAATCTGAAAATCCCCTGGGACCTATTATCCTTAACAATAAAAAACACATCAAAAAGTGAGATTAAAAGCCATAATCAATCTATAATTATAAGGTAAAAAGCCAAGAAGTTGTTAAAATGGAAGGTACCTTTTTTCATTTTTTTCTTTTTTTTCTTTTTTTCTTTTTTTTAACATGACAGCATAATAGCAATGGACCAGCACTGTTAGTTTGAAGGGCTGTCCCAGCTCAGAATAAGAAAGTAAATCTTTGTGCACATTTTAATATTAATGAAACAATTAAGCAGTTCTCTCTCAAAAGAAAGAATATCTTCTCTCATAATCTCTGTGTGTACTTTAGCCAAACTGTGGCATCTCGCATTCAAAAATCATTGGCCAATAAATAAAACCAAATTGTTGGGTTTCTGGTACCTGTAACTGCATATGCCTATTCACTCTAATTTCAGATATATCAGAAATGCATATGGGGAATGATATCCTGAAAAGGAGGCATCTTTCCTGCAGGCATGTGGAAGTTTTGAAGTCCTTGGTTGAAATATGAGGAAAAAAATTTTTTTTTTTATGATTTCTCAGAAGAACAAAGCACTGACTCATTCATTTTAGTTCAATCATTAAGAAATTACTAGATAACAGTAAGGTTTCATTTCTTTGACAAAGATCCATTTTCAGACAGGCTATTAATTGAAAAGGTGTTAAATATTACTTCCTCTTATCAATGCATTATTTTAATGTAGTACTACATTATAATGACTACAAAATAGTAATATATAAGTTCCTTCAATACAGTAGTACGTAGATTTTACATATATAATTATAGTTGTAATTATATAGATGTAGTTATGTTGTTCTCTAAAATAGAGATAAAAATTCAAATTAATCCATTTTTAGCAAATTGTAGTAAATGGGAACACAGACACCTTCCCAAGAACTGAAATTAAGGTAGCTTCTGGTAAGAAATGAATCTTTAGGACTTCCTTTTTGTGGGTTATTTTCAAACAGGGTTTTAGAGCAGCGAAAGCAACCTCTGTACTGCTTCTTAAGAGCTGTTGTGAACTACCCAGAACATATCCTACCTATTTGTGGCTGAAATTTTCATCTACAAGAAGGAGTAGTGTCACTGTTGAGCCGCTAGCAGAGAAGTAGAAACCCAGGTTCTCAGGCAAGAAAAAGAAGCTTTATTATTTTGATTTCCATATATATAGACTTTTCACAGGTCACCCAGATTGGTCAGTCAAAAACCTCCCCCTAGGCCTAATTGGCCAGGCCTGAACTGCCCAAATCTTGAGACCCTGTTTGCAAAAACATCCAAACTTTATCTTTGTTTATAAAACACAGCAAAATGTTCTCACGAGAAAGACCTGTGCTAGTCACAGAGTAGGAGTGGAGGGGAGAAAGAATATGACAGCTGTTAATAAGTAGTCTGCAAAGCCGTGAAATTAGGAGTCAGATTAGAAGACAGGAGAGGAAATTAGAGAGAACTGTGAAAGTAAGAGAAAAGCCGACAGAAAGGCCATCTGAAGACTGAGAGGGAGACTGCAAAAAAAATTCACAATTAAGATGATAGATCTTAATTGCAGTCAAATGAATCAATGAAAAGAACCAGGGGCTGCTATCTGCTCATCAGAGGTTGATGTGGCAGGCTGGCCAAGGCCTCAGCACCAGGTCAGCTGCTCATGGCATGTGTACAAGGAACACAGTCACTGCAAAGTCACAACCATGCACCACATCCCAGCCAGCATCCTGCTAAATTCATGCGCTGCAGCACTGGCAGCTGCCCTTAGCTGTTTTTCTCCACTGAAGAGAAGGGTCACTAAATCCTAGAGGAATTATTATAACTTTAATCATTGTTGGAAGCTAGGAAAACAGTCAGCAACTTCATTTTTTTTCCTAGATCTCTGAGTCAATATTTTTGCTTACTTGCCCACCTATCATCAAGTAGATACATTTAAATAAAACCAGACATGGGTGTGGTTCTGTTGAGCCCTGTCCAAAGTCAATGAAGTTTACTGGACAAAGAAGATCTTAGGGAACACAGACATGGACAGAAACACAGTTTATATTTTGGCCAAAACACTTATTTAGTCATTTTTATTTCTTGACTATATTGGATTCAATACCCTATTTGACAGAATGCTCCCAATCTTTGCACACTCAAAATGTGACTTGTCCTTTTTTGGTTAATTTTAGGGATAAATAGTTAAATATTCTCAGTTCCTTATTACCGCTTGCTTCTGTTGCTACCAGAAAGCTGACAGCCAAGTAAATCAAAGTATCCAGATGGAGGAGAAAAACAATTCACTCAAGAAATAGATTTCAGCTTTGGTTTTCCCAAGAACCTTTTATAAACATTAAGGCACAGAATGTTTATGAAAAATGTCTCGTCAGTGTCCTTTTTAAAAGTGCCATGCATATGGAGCATATACAAAAATGTTAGAAAGGAAATGAAGTTCCTGTAGATACTCCATGTCATTTGGGCATTTGGAAGCCACCCATGCTCCAACTTCAGAGTACATTCAGCAATACCTATAAGCCCAGAAAGGTTCCATTAAAAGAAAGAATTCTATCTGCCATATATGGGAGAGAAGCACATTGAGTGGAATATGTTTGGTTTGGGAAATCTGGTTTTGCCTGTAAAGCGGAGCTCTCCTTGCACATTAATAGAAAGATGAACCTAATGTTCATTGCCTCGTGGTTTTGTGTGTCCCAGGAATGCTACTGCTACAGTCTACTACCACAAGGCTCCGTCTGGCTGCTCAATTAGAGCCCAATGTGACTACTGATTGTTATGCAAAAGCAATTGATTAGACTTTTATGTCCCTCAACAAGCTGACTCAATAACAATGAGTATATTTTTTTTTCCTTTTCTTTTTTTTTCTTTTTGTTTTATAGCTTATAGCTTATTTTATTGGTTTCTAGTTCTGGCACTGAAGCCTGTGGACTATCTAGATGTCCTTGCCAAGAGGAAGCTATATGACTCTGGGAGATTGATGTGCTGTGAAGGACTTCTGGGAGCCTTGGCAGCAACTTTGCCAAAGCACAGTTGATCATGCAGCATTCAGACACAATTTTTGAGTAGTCTTGCTAACCCCCTCTCCAAAACAATTGGGAGATGAATAATAAAAATGAATTTGAGTTACTAACTGTTCATCTGTTCACATCTTCTAAGTCAGTCTGCTCTTCCATTTTTAAAGCTCTGCTTTTGAGATGGGGTGAGCAGAAGCAAGCCTCGGCAGTACTGGTCTTGCCCATTTTGCACAGACCAGAAACAAGGACCAGGGGGAAAGAAGCTAGCAGGAGCTGTGAACTTTGCAGACCTGTCACACTCATCTTCTGGAAGAAGTGTCTTCCAGCAAAGTTCTTCACATTTCTATTGATGCTGTAAGAAGAGAATTAGGGCCTCAGAGCTGGATTTTTTTCACTGCATTAAACTGATGAGCTGAAGGGCAAATAAAGCTCCATCTCTCCTGCATATCCTGTGTCTGGGGATGACATCCTTATGTTTACAGAGATTTGAGACTGCTAGTCTTATTTTCCCAATACCCAGGGTGAGGGTATATACAAAAACTTCATCAAGAGTGCACTTTACCTGCTCAGGCCATTAAAGCTCATCTTAAGTATGGAATGAAGAATCACAAAGAAACAAAAAAGGCTGTATTCACTTGTGACCTGATAGAGACATTGACTTTTCTTCAAACTGGAAGTTTGGCTCAGATCCAAAACTCATCTTTTCCTGAGTAATTCAAAAGTCTTTCAATTCAAATCCGGTAACTCTAAAAAGCAACAAAGAACACTGGAGTTCTGTTCTCCTTTATATCCTATTCCAATCCTTACAAATGTAGGTCTTCCCTATTTTAAAAGTGTTTATGAAAATAATTTCATTAGGCAGACATATAGTAGCACCATTTTTCCTCACCTTAGAAAGCAAATACCACCCTTTCTTGTTGGTGGCAGATGCTATTTGAAGAATTCTTAGGAAACACAGCATTTTGGTAACAGTCTCATGTGCATGATGTACACACAAGCCAACAGCAGGAGGAACCTTTCAGCACACTGAGCCAGTGACATAACCCTCTGCTGCTTCTTCACTTGCTGCTCTGTTCAAGAGCTCCATACATAAGCCATTGCCACAGGGGAAAGGTGGGAAAATAATTAGTTCTGCCCATGATGAAGTTAATTTTTATTGTTCTAGATGCTGTTTTTAAATTCCTCCTTTTATTAGGATTTTCTAATCATGGTTTCACTAATAGCTCTTTTCATAAAAAAAACCAAAACAAAGCAGAGCCAGAATCCTCCAAAAGCATCTGGGAAGGGAAGAAGAAATTGAACTACTTTAATATTCAACAAGGAAGTATTTTTCTCATTTAGCTGTTAAGATGAAAATTAAGCAATATAATATGAGTTTCTCAAACAAACAAAAAAAAAAATTACATAGTTTTTTTCCATTGGGTTGTAAGTTTTTTTTTTTCCTTCAAGGGAAATAAATGCAGAGGACCTGAAGTCAGAGGTAATTTTGCAAGAGAATACAACCCACTCAAAACTTACCTTTTCATCGTGAATGAGCATTGTGTAACCAGGACATCATGGAGGGAATCACATCATCTGGAAGTTTTATGCTGATGAAACTGACCATAATTTGAGTTAAAAGCCAGAAAATTCTTAAAAAGTCAGCTCTCTAAAGAGCTTTACTCTCTGAAATTCTTTGAAAGCACACCATTCTTACCACACATTGGAATAACTACTATTTCATGCCTGCCTCAGCACCTTCACAAAGATGCTAAATACCAGCAGATTCTGATTCTTATAAAGCATAGTTTCTTCTTGTTGTTGTAGGTGAGGCAGATATATCAAGCCCCAAAGCCTATCCTGACAAGGCAGTGTTATTGGACTTGCTCCATTGGGAGGAAATCCAAAGTGTAACATGGAACTATTCAAGCTGTACCCCCTTCTTTTTTTGCAAGTAATCTTTAATTCTGAGTTACACCACCAGGCCTTATTAGCAACTTCAGCCTTGCTGGCCCAGAGCCCCACACCACCTCCCAGCTGAAGGAGCTATCAGCTGACTTCCCTGCTTCTGGAATCCCCAAAGCTTTAAAGCAGATCTAAACAAACTACTTAGGAAAAGAAGAAAAAGCCAAACACAAACAAAACAAAACCAAAGCAAAAAAACCCAAAACCAAAAAAACACACAACCGCCCCCCCCCCCCCAAACAAACAAACAAACAAACAGATCAGCAGCTGAGAATTTAATTTGAACATTTAAAACTTGAAGAAGAATTCAGGCTTGGGAACACCAGTCCAGGGGGAGTTTCAAAACAAAGTGCCTGTGTGCTGGAGATGTATAACTACCCTATGCCAATGAATAAAGAGCCCAGCAGTGAAATGGGCTCAGGCCTTGCTTACTTAGGAAAGCTGACATGGGATGATTGCTCTTTGGAAGTGCAAATACTCACTACAGCGTACACTACATTAATGTGCTCAGCAGAAATGCTTTTCAGCATTAATTATACTGTCAAAGAACCAATTTTACCAAAGGTTGTAGCGGTAACAGTACCAGAATCATAACCTTTCACAAATAGTAACACCCTTCAAAGCAGAGTATTTGCTGCAGAACGCAGTTAAAATTTAATTTCTCCACCATATGAAAAATTGAAATACTTAAGTAATAACGTTCAGCAACATCATCTGCCATCTGATAGTGCACAGAAACTGGGCAATTATGTTTTGCCTCGGGTGGTTAATAGGCCCATTTCAAATTTCAGGCATTATCAGATAATAACACTGCCTGCATCGGAGTATGTTATTATAATTATTAACCGTAAAGAAATGGGGGGTGGTGTGGAATCTACACACAGGGAGGGAGAAGGATTGTTTTTATTATTTAATTTTGAAGTTACATAAGATAAGTTCATTGTTCCCCATGAGCTAACAGTCAGAGACCAAGAGCTGGCACCACTGCAGATTTAACTCAGCTTAAACAGATTTGTTTTCAGAGTCATAAAACCTTATCATTGCTATTTGGAATAAGTAGGTTTCAGAGCAGTGAGACTTGTCTAGAAACATTACATGCAAGTGAAAATGGCAAGGATAACAAAAATTCTGAGTAATCCCCCACTAAAAGCCAGTTTATTGCTGATATCATGCTAAAATACTGTGACCAGTATTTTAGATCCATTACTCTATTTAAAATATTTTGCTTTCAAACTCTCCTTAGAATGTGGATATTCATGAACAGAATGATGAAAACAGAACCTCAGTGAAATAACCTTCATACATTCATGCATGCCAAAATATAGGGCTGAAAATATGTACATGTTTGGAAAGTGGAGAAATGGGCTTTGGTAATGGGGATGCCTAGTCAAAGTGGCACTGAAGGCCAGTGTTTTGCTTTTGTGACCTGGATAAAAATACATGAAGACAATACATAGCTATTTTGATTAATTTCATATCCTCCATTTCTGTACCTGTAGCAAAAGTTATGTAGTACCAAGGTGAAATACAACTTTAGGCTTTTTAGATTTATAGCTGCTATAGTTCATGGGAGGAATATTGAATATATACCTTCCTACAGAAAGGAATAGAAAGTTCAGTGGACATAGAAAATTTAAGAAATAAAATTATGTAATGCAGAAATTTATATTCTTCACATCTCTCCATTTGGTTTGATTCTGTGATATTGGTATTCTTCAAAGCTTAAGGCTCAGAGACAATAGGCAAAATACTTTTAATAATTGCTTTCTTTTAAAAGTAATTTTCTAGCACTCTGTAGGAAATGCTTCACAAAGAGTGTTTACACTTATGACCAAAACACGAGGCAACACAAAAAAAGCTAACTAATGTTTTTAATCCTTTTCATTATTTCATGTGAGACTGCTCTTACTGGCTTTCAAAGGTCATTCAGGGCACAGCAGGAAAATAATGCATGAGAGTTGAGTGCTGTGGAAAAGACACATTAAATAGAGTTGCATTAAAAAACAGAGAACAAGAAGCAAAGGCAATTATAAACAAATATTTGTCTAATCATCTGGAGGCAAAAAATTCTCCATTTGAACAGCCACTATGAGTCACTTCGAGCCACCAGCACCATGCATGTTCCAATTCCACGGGCTTTCTAACCACATCACAAGCCAACTTCACATCTATCTGTGTCTGTAATTGTGCTACAAAAAACTCAATTTTTAAAAAACTTATGAGCCTAAGAATTCAGACCATGGGTGCCCTTTAGTCTGTGGATATTGAAGTTTTCTCATTAATTATATTTTACAACTAGAAACTCAAGAAAAATCTGCTTCCCTCTTCCGTGTTAGAAGGTAGCTGTGGTGGAAGATGCAGTTCAGGGGACTCACAGCACAGGACAGCCAGGCACTTCTCCTCCAGATCCCTCCAAAACAGAGCTGCTCCACTTCCCTAAAGGGAAGCTTTGGCTAAAACACAGCACTTCACATTTTTCCATTAACTAATCTTAAATACCCATGTGGAGTTAGTTTTAAGGGAAAAGGCAAATACAACTGCAAGAGGGTCTCTGCCTCAGCAGCAGTGGATTTGATGAAGAACAGGTCACCCTTCTGAGCCTTTGTGAGCTTTCACAAAACAGCCTTGCCAGCACTCACGTAGCTGGTGCCAGCATTTGCAGCTACTCTGGTCCCAGCATTTGCAGCTACTCTGGTCCAGCGCTCCAGGAAACTGGTGGTTGTCTCCAGTGCTTTGCTCTTTAGCTGCCTGCAAGATTTCATGGCACGGCCAGCCCAACCTGTGCAGCCAGATCATGTGTAACACAAGGAACTCAGGAAGGGGGAGGATTGATTCTTCCACATGTCAATAGGGAGCTAAGCAGCAAACATATGCCTTGGCCAAGCTTATAAAAACTGAGGCCACTGGTAACAGCCAGTGCTAAGCTGAAAACCACACTGGGTTGTGAACTCCAGCACAACGATGCTGAGATGTTAGCACTGGGAGGCAACGGCAGCCTGGCTTCCCTGGGCCTGCATGGGAACTGTTCATGCACAGCAGTCATGCCCCTAGCACAGCACGTGAGAATTGAAATATGAGTGATATGTTTTATGGTTAGGGGTTGACTTTATGGCTTTTTTAACTAGTAAGAGAATTATTTGGAAAATTATTTTTTCAGGGCCTCACCGCAGAGTTTTTCAGTATGATGTATGTAGTTATTTCATGTTTCAGCCTTTCTGTGCCACACAAGAGGAAAGTGGACAGGACATGGAAATTTTCCATTACTACAGAGAAGTGCAGCCCAGCAAATATACTCTTTTTCAAAGTACATTATTGATAGGATATGTAGAAAATTCTGAATGGCAGACTACTTGCTAGTTTGTAAACACTGAATATTGCAATTATTAAGATATTCAACTCTTACTGCTCTCAAATAAAAGTACATCACATGACATTTTTAAAAAAAACCAAATAAATAGATCCAAAAGCAGAAATAAAACTCTGTAGTGAAACAAATCTCTCAGCTGGGGAAATCTTCCTCCCTCTCACTCTCTCTCTCTCTCTCTCTCTTCTCCTCCCCCATGTTTTGAACTGGCAGCAGCCCAATATACAGTAATCCAGTTTGTTCAGCGACCAAACACTCTCACGCCTGGAGGATCAGCTCGAGTTGCCACACAGCGAGAATCAATTCTTGAAGCTGACATACGAGCACCCTCTGAAGGTTGCAGTACCTGGGGTGCCTGAAATGCCATTATTCTCCCTGTAAGTGGCGAATCTCAAGAGGTGGAATCACTTTTTCCCTGGCCTGTTTTCAATGGCAACATGTCAGGTTTTAATTGCCTAAAAGGGTCTTAAATTTAAAATGCTTTTTCCCAGGTTCTCAGATAATTTAAATCCTTGACTAGTTCATTAAAAGGCCATTTGCGACGAGGCAGGCTGGTGCATCTCTCATTTAGCACACTCAGCTAAGCTAGGAATAGAAGCAAATAAACAGCAACTGCGCTGCCTGGCTCTAACCGTGAGAGTTTGAGGTCACCCACAGCAGATGTACCGGGGTGGAACAGATATATTGTGGTTAAAGGTCTCCACTCCTCCTTAAAAAAATATGTAGGGTAAAATTCTGGCTTTAGTGAAGTCAGAAGCAAAATTCCTCGAGATTTTGGTGGGAACAGATTTTTCTCTCAATTAATTGCAGTGTTCCTGTAGGGTCAGGCACCTTTGAGGGTGCAGTGTGAATAGATAGCTGATCCATAAGGGTCCAGTGTAGCTCATTGGAAAACATAAACCAAATAGAGGACCAACATGCAGTAGAGGTATGCTTTGGCTCAACACCTTCCTCAGTGCTTTGCATTTTCATTCTGTGTTCCTGTAGTGTCTGTGTATTAATTCAAAATGATACAGTATTAGATTAGACCCAGCAGTGGAATACTGATTTGAAGGAGCATTCAGGACATCAGTAAAAGTCAGTTTCCTGATGAATGGAAATAACCTATAATAAAAATGAAAATGTGTATTCTTAAGGCATTTGGAGTTGACTTTAGGAGAGAGGCAGGAATAGCCTCTTGCACAGGTTCTGCTTTCTATGAACCTATTATTTTTAAATTTGGAAAATGCTAATATTTTCCAAAGTTTGGCAAAATGTAGTGAGGAATGAATCATTAAAAAATCTCAGATGATGTTTAATATATGCACATGTATAGGTGGTTCTCATAGATACAGGAGTCACTATTCATATATACATGAACAGCAATAATATATATGTATATGTAGACAGAAATAATGAGACTCATAATGCAGCCACCCATATTGTTCTTACATGAATGCACATATACTGTGCACATTCACCTCTTGAATTTTACAGGCCCTGACCACAGATATTTCACCAGCTAGGACTGCTTTCAAAATTCCAGTTCTTAATGTCAACCACTTTATTAATAATTTTACTCAGCCCTTTACATAACCTCTTTAGGGTAAATGATACCTTCTGGATACTGAGAGATTTTCCCTTACAGAAAAGCCATGTGTTTGACGTATCACAGTTTCTTGCCACAAGCTTGGCACTATACAGAGTTGAGAAGTTTTGCTCTACAGTGCTGCCTAGGCTGGTGCTATACAGATGTTAAATGCTTTTGATACCTGCAATGAATTTTTCAGGTATTTGAATTTTGGCTCTTAGATAGCTGGAAAATAAAATCTGGGAGCAAGCTGCAGCTTACTAAAAGAGTTCAGTGGCAAAGCACACTTATTCATTTCCAAATGCCGGGTATTTTTATTTTCCTGGGGTAGTTCTTTCCATCACAGTTTAAATTAAGCGGCTTGTTTAACTTCTTTTCACATATTTCCCTAGGAGACCGAAATAGGAAGTGTATCTTTAGGCTCTGTTATTTTTTTTAAATCTGTCTGCTTCCTTCCCTCCCCCTTTGAAAACTTTCTCTTCCTTGGAAAGCATGTTAAACAAAAGAAGCCTTTTTCTTCTTTCTTTTTTTTTTTTTTTTCTGGGACAGGTTAAATTTTCCTGGTTTTCCTTTTTTTGCTTCTTACTATCACTTTGCTGTACAACAAAACAGTGAGAAAATGATCCATCTCTGTAAAGGTTGCTTGCTATTAAACTTAATACTTATTTGAACTGCTGCTTCTTTTTCTTGAAGGCCTATATTTGTCTTTAATTAAAAAGAAAGGATGTGGATGATACATAGCTAGCTCCTTCTGATCTTTACTGTTTGATCCCATCCACTCGAATATAAATGTTCTGTCTTGTTCATTCAGACACAAAATCAATGCAACAAATCCAAAGGTCTACTGCAGTGTTCGTTTGTTTGTGTGATTCTTGTTTTCTTTTCTTTAAAGAATGTGTTGAAAGAGAGATATTACAATAGTTGGGCCTCAAGACTTCAATATTTAAAATACAGAGCATAGCAAGGCAAGATTCGTTAGACAATTCAGCATATTTTGCAACATAATGCAAACATCTATGTTAAGAAAGCATCAAACTCTAAGAGTTAAATACCAAGAGTGGGATTACTTGAAGCAGACCCTACCTTCCCCCCAGGGAAGGCAATGCTAATACACCCAGAGGATTAGCAGCCTTAATACAGGCTAAGTGTATCTGCATCTGACTAGTCCTCTTTCACGCTAGGGTTCAGTCCATACTCCCAATCAGTTCAATTTACCATTGCATTCTTTTTACAGACGTGAGCTACGCCATCACTTACCTCCTCCTTTCTCCTCCAGATAATTATAATCCTCCCAGAGACAATGTCTTTTCTGCTTTGGTTTTAAAATTTTCCAGTTAGATTTGTAATACAAGATGAAATTACATTTCCATATCTCCTCCTGCTAGCTCTCCCAGCTTTCCTGCTCTGCAGCTTTACATGCTAAACTCATAGCATTTCATTTTAAGCTGGGTCTTGCTAATCTCTTCCATTCAGCCCTGTCGTGTTCAGCACCTCAGGGTAGAAGATCACATTGGAATAGGGAAGAGAAGGGATCTGGTATGTCCTGAACAGAAGATATTTTGCTTGTTTACCTAGTTTCTCTTTTGAAAAATGTTTTCTTCAGATAGCTTAAGGTCTTCTTCATATTGCTAGTGTCTTTCATGTCAGAGCCATTTATGAAATCCCTGCTGGAGAATTCTATCTTAAAAATTAGCCAGCTGGGGACTGGAATAGTTAGGAGATAATATCATTACAATGCAATAATGTGTTAATAGTGCTGTTATAGCTTTGTAATTCCTACTGTTCTCATATCCCTGGCCTCCTATGTGCTGATTTTTTCTTGCACTAAAGGAATTGCTATAGCAACATACCTTCAAACACATATGATTAATACTTTATATGCCCATGACTGACTAGATATTTGTTCTAGACATAGCATATTGAAAAACAAGATGGAATACCTGCCATGAATCCATACAACAGAAACTGATTTTTACTAGGAGAAAAATAAATCATAAATTGAATAAGAACAAGAGAAAATACAATTTCATAGATTCAGAATACAGGCAAGTTGATAAAATAAACTGCAATGCTTTGATCTCTCTGGTATATCTAAATAACACAGAATAACACAAGCTATTGTAGTGTTACATTAAAAAAAAAGTTATTTTTTCCACATAGGAAAACAACTCCATCACTTTTCTTCACCTGCAGACAGATTTCTCAACCAAGCAGCCAAATTCTTCCTTAGACCCCAGGGAAGATAAAGCTGTTTCAGTGTGGGAAACTAAGAACTGGTCACATTTTTCAAATTCAATTCACATGCACCTATAGTAGCCTATAGTGAAGTCAGTGTAAATGTTCTTAACTACAGCTCCACCTGGCATCTTTCAGGAGTTCTCATAACTGACTACAGATGCCATTCCTGGTCAGAACAAGCAATTAACAACATATGCTTTCTTAAAATCTAATTATAGAAAAATTGCCATTAACCACATGGGATGATAGTTACTAGAGGCTGATTAAACCAATTTTCAGAAGTCATCCATTTTGCACAATGCATCTAATGGCACAATTTCCTCCTCTTCTAAAGCGAAAAGCACCAGGGTCTCTCAGTGTAGTTACAACTTTCATCTTTTAAAATACTGAATAAGGAATAAAGCTGGCTCATCCAGTGAATGAGGCAGTTGTCAAACTGCCTTGCTGTGAACTAAAGTAGCAATACCTGGCAGATTTAGGAGGAGGCCCACACACTACTAAATCTGACTTTAAGACCTTAAAACAGGGCTTTGGGTGTGTGTGAGCTTTTGCCTTGACAAGGCTATGTTCCACAGTATGGATGGACAGTGCAGGTCATGGTGAAAAGAAAAGCTGTGCACCACCCAGGTCTGTGGAGCTCTTGCATCCATTTACCAGCCCAGGTCCTCCAGTCCATTTCTGCCAAACTCCTTCAACATGAGTTTTGTGCATGCATGGAATGTGCTTTGCTTGATGCAGGAGTCAGAGAGTTTGTCATGCAAAACATGGAAAAGAAATAAAGGGGGAAAAGTGTGATCAGACTTCCAAAGGGCAATTTCCAGCACAGAACATGGAAAATGCCAAATGTCTCAGGAAAAATTGTGAAATCTCATACTATGAATAATAGGTTACAAGGAACATCACCAGTTTTGGAGAGGCTCTTTAATATTTCCAGAGCTGGGATTAAATTCCTAATTCCCGTTTCTTGATGTTGCATTTGGTGCTCACATACTCTATTGACCCAATGGGAGTGTGTGCACAACTCTTCTCAGTTTGTGATAAATACACCTTCAAGCCTTTGGCAGAGAGAAACATCTCAGACAGTCTATTTTAAATGACACTAAAAGAGTCACTTGTGTTGGCTACTTTACTAAAAGACCAGGGTTTTTTAAAGTGTTGTCTTCCCCCTGAAAATTGCAGGGCCTGAGAGTCAAGGTAAGTTTGCCTGCCAGACCCACATGCCTTCCCACTTAATAGGGATGCAAATCCCAGACATCTCTAGGTATCTCTGACCAATTAAATAGGTAGGTAGCTGTGTGGGTGAGTTTGATTTCTGACTGCTTATAAACAGCTGCTCGTCCTTTCATCTGAACATCCACTTCTTATGCCCAAGTACTCAGATCATTCAACAAAATCTCAGTTTGCTCTGTTCTAGCATTTTTTGGGCTCACAGCCATTTTTAGGCTTCCAGTTTTGACACATCATTAGGCAAGGGGGGAAAAAATGTCCCTAGCTTCTCTTTTTAAGTAAAAATTTTTAAACTCTGATTGTGACAACATTTGAGATTCAGACAGCCTTTTGGTATCATACTGCCACATAATTTGTGCCTTGGTTTCTTTCCTGGCAATTCTGACTCACATTTTCCAAATACCTGCCTACGGTCCTGCACAATCTCTATCTTTCAATGCTTCATCTGAGCATTTCCTCAAACAGCTCTTCTCCAGTCATTTTCCCAAGACCTATAAATCCTCCAGCTCACTCCAGCACATACCAATTCTTTCGAGAAGGGAGTGAAAGAAAAAAATAAGCGTGTGAAGTCCCCCCCTCTATTCTCTTAAATAAGCAAAATTAGGTTGTCTGACAGCTGCCACTGTAAATGAATGAAGTACAAGCTTTTGTCGGAATGGATGGAAGCCCAGGCCTAAAGGAATGATGAGTCATCAATGATGAGAGGCAAAGAAATAACTAAATTGTTGGGTAAGCTTTCATAGAAAGGTCAAAGTCTTCCTTAGCCATTACAGATAGCTTCATTAGTAGACACAAAACTTAAGCCAAGAGCTCATTCAGCACTTGTCTTTACGTAAGTGTTGACTGTCAGTTGCATCCTAACCATTGGAGGAGCAAATGGGAGAATGAGATAACACAGGCAGGTGGGAAGCAGAGAAAATGTCTCTGTTCCCTCTGCCATCCGCTCCCTCTTCCCATCACGCACCTTGCACCATGCATCCTTGCTGCAGAATCCCAGAGGCAGAAGAAATGACAGCTTTATCCTGTCATTTGAAGGCTGCAGATCTTAAAAACCATGTTGATGAAGGATTTCTTTTTCTTTGACCCCAAAAGTGAGAGAGGCTGAGGGGGGCAGAAGTACAGTAAATTGCTAATCAGAGATACTATTCCTGAAGAATACCAGCCCATTTCTTCTTTGGTTATATTTTATCATTATGTAATTTTAAAATATTCTAAGCCAAGTACTGATTCCACCCCCATTTGTCTGACTGCTCTCTACATGCTGTCTACACATAATGATCAAAGTGATTACAAATAGTGATCTATCATAGTTCCTCATGAAGAAGTTGTATTTTCAAATACACACCTTTCCCAGTGTCCTTGCACCCACTGAAATATCAATACAGTCTGTATTGATACCAGGGTTTGAGTGAGTTTAGGTGTGTTCTTCTAGACTGTTTATATGTGGACAATCCCCTTAATCTTAATTCTGACTTTTTGTTAATTTTAGTAAGCAAATTCAAAACCAACAGATCATGGATGTAAGGCAACTTTTCAATTTTTCCACACACTGAGATAGCCCAAATTTCACTTACCTGGATCAAGAGACAACAAACTCTGCAGAAAATGAAGATACATTTTATTTCTCACTCAGGGCAGAATATGTTCTGCTGTGAAGGCAAAGGAAAGTCATCCTTTCTACACTGAAATGAACCTTCAGATCTGTGAGCACTCATATGATGGTGAAAGACCCCTGGGCCTGCATCTGCCAGAGTGTAGGGCAAATATGAACATGCCACATTTTGAAAAACTGGAGAAAAAGTCACATATCCTGCATTGTGGCATTTGCTCTTTCTGTCTCAAGAAAATGGAAACAAGCCAGTGAGCAGTATCTGGAATCTAATTTGATCTCCAAATATTTGAAAACTGTGGGATAGAGTAACTGGGGTACATTACACAGAAATGCATAGACACAGAATATGGCACTTACTAAATATGCTCGTATGTTTGGTAACTGTTTCTGAAGCTTCAAAAAACTTTCCATTGTGGGAAAGCCATCTGGCGGGTCACCCACAGTTGCTCAATGAGAAATTCTTTGTAAAAGTGAAAGTTAAGGGCTGCCCTGAGCCTGACTGATTAAGAACCAAGAGATATGTCTCCTGGCAGGGCCAAGTCCCAAGAATTTTATCACTTTCAGTTCAGACAAGAACTGCTGGGAGAGCAGTCAGACAACCCAGAAAGTTCCTAACAGACTTCAGAAAGCCAGTGAGCACTGGGGCAATGCTGTGTCAGGGACAGTCTTCCCAGACTTTGAGCATGGATGACATTTCCACACACATACTGTGGTTATGCTATAAATTTCAAGAACCGTGTTGGGAACAAGATGAGAAGATGCCTTTGTATGCAATAAAAAGTGCTCAAAACCTTATGTTTGGATATAAAACAGCAGCAAAGAAGAGTCAACTGCATAAGGAATACAAACAGAAATGCTCTAGTGAATTTTGTTTAAAATTTCTTGAGGGTATTCAAAATACAATTTAATGTTGCAGTTTACAATATTGTCTATGTACACTAAACATTTGCTCTATTAAGGAACTGCATGGTATTTTAAAAATTGTCTGGAAACTATTAACACTTGTTTTCCTGAGCTGCATCTCCAACACCTTGAGGTATGAAGCTTTGACAACATCCTGAAGAGCCAAGGCTGTAAAAAGTACCTCAGCTAAGAGTGAAAAGTGAGCGATAGGGAGATGGGAATTGTGCAAACCATTGCCTACATCATTATATTAACACAGCTTAGTTTGCCAAAAGCAAATACATTTATACAGAAAATACCTCAAATATGCTAGCCTACTTCTCAGCTGGTGTCCTTAACTCTTCTTTGGGGATGTGCTGCATCAGCCCAAGTTCAGCAATACCACAAAAACCTCTTGATTTCTCCTCCAGCCCTCTGTAGATCACCTTCCTTCATCACTAAAGAAACCATCATTACCACTGGCCTGTTGTTGCTTCCTCTCTCTGCAGAACATCTTCCATTCAAGCTTCTTGCTGAAGTAGAATCTCTAGGCTCTCCCTTGATAAAAGTTGTTTGTATTTTTTACTTAAAAACTCTTAAAGCTTTTCCTTCAGAGCAGAAATTCTCATGTCTCATCTTGAATGTTGCAGTGATCCTTCCCTTGCTCTTAACAAAAGTAGTCTCAAATCTCTAGAAAGTGGCTGTCTCTCCTCCTAGCTTGTGGGGTTGACCGCATCAAACCTCTCTTCACATTCTTGCAGTGGCATCCTTCTCTCTATTGTACCCTTGGGTTAACTTCCAAGGTGCTCCACAATTTATCCCCTCCTTGAAATCATCTTTTCTGATACAGTTAATCCCTGATGCCAGTTTTTCTATGCTGATTTCATATTTGACTTTTCTCTGTGAGCTGCTGAATAAATGTTCTCAAAGACACCTTGGTGTCTTCCTTCACATCTTTTTTCCCATTGTCTCAACTTTATTCACCACTCAAGACCCTGTTCTGTACTTGTGGATGACTTTGGGAGTTTTGCTCCAAGCATGAACAGGAGCAAGAGAAAACCTCTGTCATCAAATGCTGGGATAGTGTTATAAACCTTAGCTGATGTTGTGGTTGCCATGTCATCAGTGCATTTGGCTGCATATTGTTTCTCTTTCTTCTAATTTAAAAAATAAATGAGTAAAAGTTGTTTTGAGTGTGGGTGGATTGTGTGTTAAAATATGAGTGAATCACATTTAAGAAGGACTGGAAGTAGTTCATTTGAAACTAGTCTGCATCATAGCCTTAAAACTGAGCACCTCTTGTCCTTGAAATTCAAGGCTGAAGGAAAGGTTCAAGCTTTGAATCTCCTTGGGTTTTAATTCTGGGTTTCATTCAAAACCAAAAGGGACTTACGTTCCAAATGAAATTTGATGTGGCCTGGGATAGTATAAATCTCACTGAAACATCTGGGAAGAGTTTGCTGACAGAAAGAACATGGAAGTATTGTTTCTTGATAATGAACAGCATTATAAAGTTCACCTTTTTTTTATTTTCTAAAATAATTTCCATGCTCACATTAAAACTGAGAGCCATTAGTCCAGAAGTATAGCAGAGTAACTTCAAATAATTCTTTGAATCCCAATTATACACTGTAATTTTTATTTCTAAGAAAATTAAAATATCTGCTGGGTAAAGCTAATGATATCCAACACCATCAAAAAGACAGTGGAATGTGGGGAAAAATACATTTGCTTGGCCATATTTTGCGGTCTGTTTTTCTCATACACCCTAAGCGTCCAGAAAGACTGTTTTAAGGACGTTCCAGGACATATTCATGTCCTCTTCACTCCAGTCTTAGTGCAGATCTGCTGCGTTTAATTCCTCTAATTCTTTCCCAAACCTAATGGCACTCACTGCCTCCACAGCTTCAAATGGCAAAAGGTTGCGAAACCTCATAATGCCCTGTATAAAGACCTGTTTTAAACCAATCACCTTTCACCTGTTTTAAACCAGTCTCCTACCAGCCTCAAATGCTCTCAAGTCCATTTGTTGTTGAGTGTGTCAGAGGGGAGTTTCATATCTACCTTATCTGCTGGCTTCTAGGATTTCATAAACCTTGATCACATCTTCCCTAATCCAGCTGTCTCTTCAAGTTGAACAGTCCCAAAATTTTTACCGCGTTGTGGTAAAGTAGCTGCTGCAAATCTTGAATATTTTGTTCTCCTCCTCCACACCAGCTGCACAATATCCTTCTTGAGTTGTGGAGATCAGAAGTATTCACCACATTCAAGATGTGAATGTTTTATATAATTCCCTCCTTCCTTCCTGACAACGCCCAGCATTTTTTTGGCTGCTGCTGATGCAATGATTTTTATGCTGATGCAATGATTTTAGCAACAACTAAGAACTTTTTCCTGAGCCATCACTGCCATCTCTGTATTTAACCCCATGCAGCAGACCCATCTAGATTATTCCACTTCCAGATGCATTTGTTCATATTTATCTGCATCGGTACTCCTTTGCCCCCCTTTTACCCTCACACTTAGTTTTCTGAGGTCCTTGTGAAGTTTCTTGCCATTGGGATGCAATGTGGCTGGCTGAGAGAACTTAGTGCCAACTGCAGCCTTGGAGACTCACTGAGGGCTCCCACCACCACATCATTGATGAAGGTCCTGAGTAAAACTGGGTTTAGCACGGAACCTGAGGGAACAAACTACTGACTCATCCATGTAGAAAAGTCATCTGTGTTCTGTCCTTTTACCAAGTTTCACTCCATAAATGATCCTTTCTTCCAAATCCGTGATAACTTAGTTCCTCTGGTGTGGAACCTTAATGAATTTTAGAAACTCCAAAATTATGGCCCAGGGACATCCCTTGTCCATGTGCTCATTTACTTGATCACTGACACCCTCCAAGCACTTCATCAGGCTGCTGAGACAGGATTTCCCTTCGAAGAAGCCATTCACCTTTTCTAAAAGACCATGTTCTCAATGTTTTTACTAATATTTTATGGACTATATGATCTGAACTGACAGCCTGTAGTTATATCTGAAGGCTTTCCAACCAGACTGTTGCATTAAACTATGATGTCTAATCTCCATAAAGTTTGTTCTCAGTGTTTTATTCATGTCCTGGAGATGGGTAAATGGTGCAAGTTTCCCAAAGCTGTGGCTCTTGCTGAAAATTATTTTTATATGCTAAGTAAGACAGACAAAGGGGAAGCCAGGTCCAACAAGTGATCACACCCACTCAATTTCATTGCTAAGCAAAGAAAACAAAACCAAAATACACCCCAGGTGTGTTACAGCCTTACATTTATAATGCAATTAATAGCATGATATATGAACTCATCATTCCAGCCAGGTTTCTTAGCTTGTATATACAGCCCTCTGTATTTCTATAAGATGTAGTCTTTTTATTTTTCTATTTTAAGTCCTAATTAAGGTATGTTTATTTTTCATTCCCACTCCATTGTTTTTTCTTCACCCATCAGTTTTTTCCTGCCTTCTATATCTCTTAGCTTCTCTATTTTTCCCACTAAAAAGCAGTAAAAATGATAACATTTAAATAAAATAGTTGCCTCTGTTACTGGAATAAACCTATCCTCCACATTCATTTGGAAATCAAAGTGCTGAGAAAAACTGGTCTGTTATTGGGAAAATATTTCCCTTGCAACGAAGGTAAGACAAAAAATCTAATCAATACAGAAAAAATCCTTACAATTTAAAGTTCTTACAAATATACCTAATTTAAGGTAAGGAATATGTGATGTTCTGATTTTTTAAAGAAATAGATCTAACACTGGACAAGCATACATACACACAAGCTTACATAGGTTGTAGTGAAGTTGTAGGAACTGATTCTCTGAGGGTTTGCTAAACTGCCCTGGCTGGCAAAAATAATGATGCCTGTATCCAAGCCTGTCTTTTGGGGTTTTACTTCATGGTATTTATCAGTCTTGACATTTCACCCCCACCATGCAGTAGAAAGGTTACTAAGAGCACAGCACAAATAGCCTGTATCCCCAAGAGCATATTTTAATCAGAAAGAAAAACAGTAACTGCAGACTCTGATAAGAAAGGGGCTCTGTGTGAGGGAAATATCAGAAATTACATGGAAGAGTTTTGCTTATGCCTATGGCCAGGCACATCCTGCAGTGCAAAAGGGAATGGACCATCACGTGCCACCAGCCAGAGCTGTTCTCTGAAGTCACACAAGGAGGTGCAGAGGACACATATCCCGTTCTTGCTTAGCTCCCATCATCTGTCTTTCCCATGGATTAAAAAAAGCCCAAACAAACAATAAGGTTTTTTATTTTCATCTATGAGGAAGCAAAATCTATGGTACAAGTAGGGTCTTATTCTCTTAATTTTTTTTGAAACTCCACTGGAAATGTACCTTCTGTTCCTGTTCCTCCTCTGACGTACTTTTAAAATTTCCTTTTAGTTTATTTTGCAAGAATCAGCATTTTTCCATATTAATTTATTGCTCCCAAGAAAAAATTATCCAGTATGTGATCACCCACTTCTGCTGACTCCCACCATGCTCAGGTGATATGGCTGAACTGGAGTTACATCCCAGCCATTCCTGACTCCTTCAGTGGCATCCCTGCCCAGCAGCTGCCTCTGGCTGCCTGCCCTTTGGCCCTGCTGCCCAGCAGTCATGCACCCCCTCAAAGTGGAGGCTGGGGTGAAACTGTGACTCTCAGCCTGAAGGATGGATTTTTTTCCTCCGTGTTTGGCATCTGCTTCAGAATTTCCCAGCATAGCTAACTGGAAAGAACAAGTTCTGTGTGTCTGCAGTTTTGCTGCTCTATTGTATTTTTTTTTTACCATTTGTGTGGCTTTTTAGTATTTTGCAGCTGAAAAAGACACTTATTTATTGTTGTTGAAAATCTCACATTTCTAAGCACACCTCATCAGCAAAGGGGATCTGCCTCAGGACTTCTGAACGCATGGTACTGTCTCCTCATGATGCAGCCTACATCATTCTGTAAGCAGACACATGCTTCGTGGTGCTGGAATTCCCAAGACATCTCTCCGCTCTGGCTTCAGCTGCAGTCTCACAGCTCTGGATGCTGTGCAATACATACCAACAGAGCTGACAGCATCAAAAAGCTGCATATTACTGGGCAGCAGCGCAAAACCTATAAAAAATGTGCTCATGAAGTAGCAGTGTCATTCTCACTGCTTGAATGGAGATCACACTGAGATTGCTTAAGCCTGAGGCTGATCAGTGTCCAGTAAAAATGAAAAATAATGTTGTAATAAACCAGCTTGAACTCCACTCCCCAGGTATTTGGTGACATTATGATGAATTTCTCCATTCACATGCAATCTGCTTCTCTCTTTGCCAAAGTTTCTCCACCCTATTTTCAAGTCCAAAGTCATGGTCATCAACATTGATGAATTTAACTGGGGATAGTTAAAGTAACCTGGGGATATTATTTAGGTGTGGAAGCCAGACATTAATAACGAAGCTCTGCTTAAAGTGTCCATAGGTCAATCATTACTCGAGTAGGAGACTCAGTGCAGACTTACCTTTGCCTGATGTAGTTTTTTTATCAGCCCTAGAATAAGATCTCTACATAATGTCAAATAATTACATCATGCATTGTTTACATCTGACTGGGGTATAGTAACATTGGAACTTGAAAAAGGGTTACCCTTTTTAGTTTTTCATGGCACCTTATGGCAAAATGTTCTTTATAAGAACATTTTGCCCATGTACTATATAAAAATGTATGTGAATGCATAGTATAAATATTTTTACCACATTCACTTAACCTCAATCCATCATATATATTCAGCTTTAACTACGGAAGTTTTGGGGGACAAGTACAGCCAAAGGAGTGACTTGCCAATAGCCCATGCCTGTTATAGGATGGTTTTCCCTTCCTTCTTCCTCTGTACCAGGGAAAGAATACAGTGGTCACGCTTAGAATTTATCATTCCAAAACATAATTTATAAATAAAAGAATAATTTGTTGATAACTGCGCACTGATCTTTTCTAAGTTATAGACAAATACCACAAGGCATTATCCAAACTCTGTTGGAGATATTCCCTGGGGTTTTCATATCTTCAGTAGGTTTTGATGCTATCTTTGGCTTCACTCTAGCTGATCTCCTTACATATTGGTTACTGCCCTCCAAATTAGATCATTGTGATACTTTTTATTATAGAGGTTTTTAATTAGTTAGTTGCATTTAAATTTCTTTGTTCTTGAGGCTTCATTAAACAAATGGATAGAACTAATTTCCAGTCAGCCTTAGAGGATGAGTGTACAGTCTTTCTTACTTAGGCAGGGATGGATGCTTTTGTACTACTCTTGTATTTCAGAGTGCCAGCCTTTACCCAGCATCCTCTCTCACTAACAATTATCATGAACCATGGCTATGGAGGACCAGAGGAATTAATTAGAAAAATTTTGTTTGATTTAGTTAATTGAAAAACATTTTTGTCCAGTCAATGAAATAGATTAGCAAAGAGATACACATTTTATAAATGACAGTACATGGATCGTACTTCATTACTTAATATATTAAATGTTATTTAGTGCTTTAATATTCTTGATATAAAACTCCCACATACACAGTGTTTCTTGTAAACAATTAGAAATGGTATCTGAGCCCCACAAAAAAAAAAAAAAAAAACCAAAACCAAAAAAAACCCCCCAAAAAATTTCCAAGTCTTTTGTTGATTTTCACTTAAAAACATCTAATTAATACTTATTGCAGAATGTTTATTATTCAATCTCTTTCCAAAAGCCACATTTCAGTGTACAAAAGGGGAGATGAAAATAACACAGTTGTTCAATATTATACATATGATGATGAATGTTTAGCTGAGTTCAAGATGAGATGGGTGTAAATGGACTGATGAAATAAACAATTTAGTTTTCCTCCTTCAGAATGACTTTGCAGAACCAGCTTTGTTACAAGAAGTAATAACTGACTCATCATGTTGACTAGTTCAAAATTAAAAGTGCCTCTGACTTTCCACACCATCCAAGCATGGAAGGTAATAGACTCTATATTGGTAAGAAGCCAGCCTGCTCCTCTCAAGGTCATCCAGTCAGGCACAGCTATTTTTGGTAGCTAAGCAAGGCTAAACCACTGCAATTTTCAAAGAGAGGAGACCTAATAAATTTGACAAGTAAGGACTGGGAAGGAAAGTCAAGTCACCCCATTGTGGGGACAAAGGTGAACACAGTGCAGCCATCTGGGGCTTAGAGCAAGCCTGCTTCAGCTGCCCAGTGCCATAAAAACTAAAAAAGAAGGATGGATTATAAAAATGTAGTAAAACTGTTTAGGGATTTATCCTCATTTCAGTTCTATTGAATGGCTTTACTTTCCAAGGAAAGGCATCAAGCAGAGGATATTTTAAAATATAACTGCAATACACAGCACAGGATCCAAGTGTAAGGAGAATTTTCTTGGAGGATGTACCATTGCAGGATTGTTACTTCTTACTAAGGGTTTGTATTGTACACCCTATGGGCCTTATGACTGCACCATACATGTGGTTCCTTTGGCCTCCCTGCAATGCAGGGATATTGTCCAGCCCCCAGGAACTCACTGGAGTGCAGCTGCCTGTGGTCACCTAGCTCAGCTCCTGTAGGGCTGAGCCAGCCTGGCTCACCCTCTACTCCAGCTCTGCTCCTTCAGCTCCTCCTTCTCTGCTCCTCCTTGCCACAAGCAATGCTCAAGAAAAGGTAGTATCTATTTTAGATACACTCTTTGTGCACCTATGCCATTCAGACTTGGAAGAGAGCAGGTTCAGAGGGCTGTTTGCAGTCCCATCACATGTCCAATGTGTTCACCATTATTCTTCACAACGCTGAAAAACAAGAGCAGTAAGAAATGAGTACTGCAGTATGATAGCAGGATAATGAAAAGATAAAACAGTATTCAGGCTAAACAGGGAAGCTGCTACCTAAAGCCTGAGGGTTTCAGCTATAAAGCCAATATTACTTGATCAGATGGGTTTTCTACACAGAGAAGAGGACAATCAAGCAAATTAGCAGAGGGAGGAGACAGTGCATGCCTAGAACATGTGCAGTAAGCTGCAGAATTCATTATAAATTGTACCTGTGTGTACGTTTGCTAAGCCAGCTGTGTGTAATATTTTAGATATGCTTTAAGGTTGTTTTGTACCAATAACTCTTTAAACAGTATTCTGTTTTACACTGAAAGTCTGTCCCTTCAGTGTACTGAAGTTCACCATTTCTTTGACAAAATCATTTTAAATTAATAGCCCACTGATTTGATGGTTTTGGTTTAAGGAGAATGAAAACAGCATTCTGCAAGGAATTCCATTTTCCAGCACTTACAGCAAGCTGTTACTTCCCAGTCACATCTGCATGCACATCTCCAGTTATTGGTGATGATGGTGTTACGTGCATGCAGTGTAGATATACAGTTACCTAGCTACCTACTGTATCTAGGTGTAGATACTCATGTAGATAGCTATCCTCTTTCCTAGTCGATAGATACACAGGTACCTAGCTAGCTTGCTCTATACAGATATCTATATTTGTCTAGGCAGATAAAGGCATCAGGATAAAGATTATCTATCTATCTATGTATCTATCTGTCTGTCTGTCTCTAGATCTATATGATTACCTGTCTAGATCTAAAATATATACCTAGACAGATGTCTAGATGGATCCAGACAGATATCTCTAACTCTATAGATCTATGGAAGTCTATCCATTCCCAACCAGATGAGTGTAGATCCTGGATGCTGGACTAAGACAAGTAATTCAAATATTTACTGGTTGTTCCAATGATTTCAGCCCAGCTCAGCAAAGTGACATTCTCCCTGAACTACTAGTATGGACAGAAGGAAGCAATATTGCTCAACACCCACCATTTGATAAAGCTGTACTGCTAAAACAATAAGAATCTGACTGGATTTCATCACAAGTCTCTCTGAGTCTTCATTTTCTTGGAGACATTTAATTTAGATTACTGTTAAAGTAAATTAAATTAGTATTAACCTTGTCTGTGAAAGTGATGCTTCAGAAAGATAAATGTATTTCTCTTGGCATGCACGAAAATGAAATTATAAGTTCTCCAAATCTCAATGCAGATGGACCCTTCCTAATGCTCTATCACCAATGTGTAAGTCTATTGATTACATCTGTAGGTTGTCAAGTGGAATCAGAGAAATCAGTCTTTGATTATGTTCAGAGATGAGTCTATGATAGCACTCTGGTTCTAAATTATGACTGGGTAGCAAAAAACATGGAATGTCCCCATTGTGTTAGGTGGACACAGGTCTGAGCAAAACTGACAAGCTGAGGTGCAGTTTATCAGATTGGCTTTGCAGGAACCAGCTAAACTTTGTTAGCAACTATATCTAGTCTAAATGATTAACTGAGCAGAAATAAATAAGACAAAAATACATTTAATAAAAATCCAGTTCAGTGGTAGCTATTAGACTGAGGTTAGCTTCCTAAGTCCATGATGATTTTCAGCAAATGGAGGAACAAGAAATGTCTCATATTGCTATTGTTTGCCTAATTTTGCTGATGATTATAATTTTATAGGGGCTGAAAATTGTGTATTAGTCTCCAGAGTATCTCTATTATAGCTGTGGTTAAGATGTACCCTATCTGACTTAATTTTTTGTGAGTATTATTTGAACACCTGGTTTTTGATGTTCAAAATAATTTAAAATAAAGTCTTATTTTGTAGTGAACATGAGGCATCTTCTGCCTGACACGTACTTGTTTACTACCTCCAGCTCCTTTTCATAATTATTCCTAAATAGAACAATTTATATAACTATCTGTGGTAAAATTTCTATCACTGTGACTTAGTCCTAAGGAAAGACATGAGAAAATCTGTAGTATTGTAAGTTGTATGATTACATAATTGCCCAATGTGTTCTTAGAAGAGAAAAATGGCAAGCGCATATTTAACTTATCATTAGTGCAAAACATGTTTGAATCTCTAAATGGGATGAGTCTCACTGGACAGAAGGTCAGTTTTAGCCATTGTGAACCATGCCATGGTGGTTAAGGTGACATTTTCCTAAAGGCAGTACCAAAGATTGTCTTTACATTCTCAGCCAACTCCTTGAGGCATGCTGATGAGTATTTTGTACAAATTCTGGTTTTCTTCAGGTGAGACTGCATGGTAAATACAGATGAAGACATATTTGTCATACACAGATTATGATTTCTTTCAATCATGGCATGTTATAAGCAGATATCAGAGTCAAGTAATTCATGTGGTATATTTAAATAGTGTATTGTGGAGTCCTGCATTTCTGAAAACTGCTGGGATTTCTGAAGGGCAAAAGCAAAACAAGAATGTAAAATAAAAATGAAAATCCTACAGGTTTGGGTCACTCCTCTCCCACAAAGCTACACAAGCATTATTTTTATTGCAAAGAAAGACTTTGATCCATGTCTTTGAAGCACTGTGTACTTTCCTTCACAGACCCTGTTTCTTCACTGTTTTCAAAGAATAATATTGACTTTGAGTTCTTGTTTCAGAAAGTCCACCCCCGCTGACACTTTTACTATGATGATGGAGTTAATATCAGTGCCTTGTACCATATATTTTCCTCCTATTCATATAGGATAAAATGATAAAAGCTACCAATTGGTTTCATTTGGATCATAAGCATGCCTTGTATGGTAGGTCTGAATTTCCTAAAACTGCAGTAAACTATCTGCCTTGCCAGACATACGTCAAAATTTTATGACAACAAAATCGGAAATCATAATTTCATTTCTCCTGGGAATACTTGTCCCAACACTTCAAAGTGTAGAAGGTCAGAAATTGCCAATGTTTGCTTTTCACCAACTCAGAAGAGCTAGTTTTCCTTTGCTCTTTTCCCTCCTTTTCCATCCCACACAGTTTTTCACTGTATGTACAATCTGTCCTTGAACCTTATATTGGCTCTGATCTTCTCTGAGTGCTTGGTGGACTAGTAAAAGGGAGTGAGATGGAACAGGCATAAAGAGTCCTATAGTGTAAAAGAGGGTAAAGGAAAAGGGAAGAACATGGAGTCTGTAATGCTCCACCCTTGTCATACATACCACAGTGCAGCACAGCACATCACAGCTGGTGTCACATTGTGTCCTCATACAAAACATGTTATAAACTATTGGAATAACTCCACCAAGGACTATGCCTATGCCTTGCAAACAAACATCTTCTCTTAAAAATCAACTGCACACACGACAAAATCTCTAGGCTGACTTGAAGCCAGTGTTTGAATATTGGGTGGGAGAAGAAGGCGCTCTTTAAAGGAAGCATGATGCATATTTGTTTTTAAAATAGAGGAGGATAACAATAAACATTACCGACAGATCCTATAGAAGTGACAGATGTTCATTCACCTAGTGAAGCAATCGGGATGAATGCTTGGTTGATGTTGACTGAAGTATGTGAACTCTTTAAACTCTGGTTCAGATATTTTCATAAGCTGTTTCCTTTTGAGCAGTGAAAAAGTCTAACTTAAGCACCATTAGGTAAAAAATCCTTAATCCCCACAACAAAACCCTTTCTGCAAAGTCCCTCTATTTTTTACGATGTGGATTCAGTCTATCAAGAACACATTTTGTCTTTGGCTAGCTCCTGAGAAAATTCTATATATAGGAGGGTAATATTATGTATTTTATGACTACATTATTTTATCCATGCTTTGCTTCATCTTTTTGGGACTCATGCATTCTTTTTTTTGCCATTGGACCCTGCATCCTTCATTGTTTATTAAAATAATTAGATCAAACAATAATTCAAATTTACTGGAACTCTTACATCCATTCAATGGATTACCAACAAGCCTTGGAATTGCAAAAAGTTCATACTTTGCCTTTTTTTATTCCCACCAAGGCATGTGTGAATTGTCTGGCAAACTCATGGTGCTACACTAAACTGCTGCTTGGCACAAAGGAGCTTGATAGCTGACCACAATTTCCCTTTCTCTACACACCAGTTGGAGTGGGAGAGCTCAGGCATTGCTCAGTTTCTCCAGATTAGCAAAAAGCACTGAGTTTCATTGTGAAGAGAACCAAGTTTAGTCTGCCTGGTCGAAAACAGCGCTGTGTGCAGAGGTGGCTGGGTATGAAATTAAAGGGAAATGTAGTGAGGGGGCAATAATAGTGTAGAAGGGCCTCTGGAGAGAAGAAGAAAGGAAAATACATGGTTTTCCAGCTGGTGGTAGAAGCTCAGTTCCAGTGTCCTGCACAGAAGTTGGCACAGGGAGCACAGGAGCTCTGCTGTGCTCAGAGCACTGCGCTCCCCTGGCTCCACCACTGTCACCCTGAGCCTCGGGGCATCACCATGAGCAACCTGGCAGTGCTGTGGCTCATGGCACCCTCACACACATGTGGGGGGCACAGACTCCTGGAATTCAGACCAGGCATCTGACACTACCTTAAGTTCTTCAGATAAATGTCTGGGTGTCTATGCCAAGGAACACACTCTTGCACTTCTGCTTTTATAATATTTGTGTTTGACTCCCGCATATTCTAAAGCAAACATACTCACCCCAGGTTACTACTGCTCGTGAAAGCTTACAATATGGGAAGGAAATAGCTACTTTCTTGAAGGGTTAAAAGAAGGCCATGTTGCTTCTTTGTAGTTCTCTGCACCATATCAGAATGGAAACCTCTTGAAGGCTACCTATACCTTTTCTTCTTTCCTTTTCCATCTGAAATGTTGAGGCTGAACGGCCAGTTTAAGATTTACATAATGCAGATCTCTGGCAAGGCTCCACATCTCTTCAGCATGACTGCTCTTGGGAAACAGAGTTTTAGAAAAATGTCTTGAAACTTGAGAAATGTAAAATAAAGAAAGATTACTGTCAAATAACTGGTTCATGGAAAGCATCAGTCGTATCTGAGATGATCTGTAATGAGCTGTGTGCTGATTATAATAAAACAGTAAATCTGAACTACTTGGTGCATATTTTATCATCTACCTCTTAATATATCACCAGTTAAATATGCTTGGTGACTCTGAGATGATCAGCTGCACAGGACCTGTGTCTCAGCTCTCCAAAAAGGAAGTCAAGGCACTTCATTTCCAGCTCGCTGGAAAACAGCCCATTCATCACTGCCATTGGGACTGTAGTTACCTGACATTTTCCTGCTAGGGAGAGCAGGGGATTTTGCCAAGAGCTATTTGCTTGCTCACTGCTGCCATGGAGCATTGTTTTTCTCCTTTGGTTGGGAGGCTGTGCTCAGCACAAAATAACCAGTGCATGGGGCACATGAGAGCAGAAGCCGGAAAGATATTGAGGATGTAAACAAAAATCTGTACAAAACAAAACAAAACCAAACCAAAAAAAACAAACCAAACCAAAAAAACAAAAACAAAAAACCCCCAAAAAAACCCAAAACAAAAAACTTAGCTCAGCCAGATTAAAAAAAATAAATAAATAGAAGAGAGATTGCAAAAGTCAGAATGAAGCAGCAGATTTTACCTCTTTAATGGGTTGATGGCAAATACTCGTGTTCTGATATATATTTTTTTTTCACCTTTTCCCAGAAAAGAAAATGCCAGGCCATAGAGTCACAATGAAGTAACAACCAGAAAATTACAATGGAGTTGTACTTCTTCCATTTCCTTATTGTTTCCTTGGACAGGCAAAAAGTGCTCCAATTCAGACACATTTCTGAAGTGAACCACAAAATATAATGGGGACAACAGGGTGAGAAAGTAGAAGTAAAAAGGAAGGGAGAGGAAAGAAACATGGGCTAGAAAATGAACTGCAGGGACAAGTAGGTATGCTGTTAGTGCTCCTGGCCTGGGTATGTACATGTCCAGGGAGATTTCTGATGTGTTGTTGCTCTGGTAGGCAGCACACCTTGTAGGTTTGGTTTAAGAAAAAGCAAAATCAGACAAACGAGAATGTCAGGTCCAACATTTGATAAACTTGGCCTAAAACTAAACATCAGTTGAGAAATTAATCTCTTATGGTTTTCGTTAGTTCAACATATATGTGTGCTAATAAGGAATCACTTACCCGAGTCCTAGAATGGCAATGCAGATCCAACAGTCCCCAGAGGGAGAGTGCAGAACCCAGTGCTTCCCTTGCTGTCTCATTTCCAATTCCTTCTTGATATGAAAATACATCAACTACTTCTTAAAAGAATAATGAACAACTGACCTCTGGTATAAAAAGTAACACCAAATCTCACACATGCACAGTTTTCTAAGATATATGTGTTTTTCCCATATTCAAAAACTAGAGAATTAATGCAAATCCAAGTTTTGTTCTCCTCTTCCTCCATACTAATAATGCCTCCATTGAATTGTTGTTACCCTTCTCCCAAAAAGATTTCAAGTAGCATTATCCCAAACCAGATAATACAGAATGAAGCGTTCACACAATAAATTTTTTATCCCCATTTCACAGGAAAATTAGGCAAAATCCTGGTGCTGGACATGATCCTGTATCCAGCAACATGTAGGTGATAACAGCACCTAGGAGACTGTTATTTTATGAAACAATGCTTAAGATGCCATTGGTACAGAAAGCAAGATCCTCATAAATGTCATCTGCAAACATCCACTTTCCATGTTCTCTCAGAAGTAACTTCACCATGAAGAGCTACTGAACATGGGTAGAACCCCATGTGACATCAGGGTTGGAAGATGCTCATCCCTGCACAGAGCACAGGGAAAGGGAAAGAATTTTAGGAGAAAGCTCTACTGCTCACCTGTAACTTAAAAATCCTAGTTTTCTATGATAAATAGAGAAGATATAACTCTACACCTATCTCCTACAGAAACAAAAATTCCTCGGAAAACTTCTTCACAGCAGGTATTCTCATGTGGGACCCATTCACCTAGCACCCATTCAAAATAACACCCTGGAGAATTAATGACACCCTAACCGTCAAGAGACCCTCATCCATCCAGCCCAGGCTCCAAGTGCCAACTAAAGCAACATGAGGAGAACAGCAGTCAAGCTGTTTTCAGGAGGAAGGAACTACAGAGACTTTCACTTTGGCCACAGTACTGCTTTTCACATCCCAGATTTCAGATAAAGAATTATCCAGAATCAACATGATTTGGCACCATCAGGAGGGTAGCAAAGACCCCAAACAGATGCTAAACTCAGAGTCCTGTGTAACCCATTGCTGCCTTAAACTGTGTCAAAGTTAAGATGCTAGTTGGGCTGAAACTTTGTGTGAAAACATGCAACACTATCTCTGAATAAGAAAATTCCTTCTTCAAACAACTTTTCATGAAAACAAAATATTAATATATCTTTCCAATGTGCCCATAAAACTAGCTATTTGTAATTTTTTGTACACATAAACCATATATGTACATGCAAATATTTGAATATAGAACTGTAAGTACTCAATTTGGAAATTTAGATAATTGCTAACATAAAAAATTGTGTAGATTTTCATGTTTTTTTGGATAAGGGAAATGTTTCTTTTGGTTTTGTGAGGACATCAGGTATTGTTTGCATGATTTTATATGAGATCAGTGTTTTCTAAAAGAGAATCCAGTCGAAAGAAAGTTCTGCATATTACTTCATTCTAAACAGAAAAAGAGATAAATAATGCTAGGAAAAAAAGTGCAGGCTGCAGGACAGAATTTTTCTGAAATCTGAGGATCTTTTTCTAAACTTCTTTTGTTTGCACAGATACTTCATTTTTTTTTTAAATATAAGTTCCTAAATTATACTCTTCTGATTCATCAGGCCTCTTTGTTGTACTCTAGGAGCAATATCCTCCCTTAGTGACTTATTTTTGTCTTCTTTATTATTGATAGAAGTAAGACCAGAGAGGAAAAGCTTTCTTAGCTACAGTGCTAATATTTAGCACAGAATTCACTTGGTAGCAATGCAGCTTTAGCCTGGGCTGCTGAGCAAGCAATAACCCCTTTGAATGGCTCGGGGACCGCTGGGGCCAGCACCGCGCAGAGTTCATGAAGCCAGGCCTGCAAAGGCTGCTGCTTGGATATTGCTTTCGATGCCTGGAGCTGCCTATATGCATCCGGCCGAGCCTCTTTTGTAATCCTTGATGCTGATCGATCCTCAGGAGCACCACCGTGGGCAAGGAGCTGGAGCTGGAGGTCAATGCCAGAGCTGAAAGCACCTGCCATTCCTTTCAGGGAAGGGCTCTCTCTGCCAATTTGCCGCGGCTCAGGCTCCCGCTGCTGCTGCATCTGGGAAGCAGAGCTGCCGTCCCCAGTGCAGCTCACAGGCAGAAAAGGAGAGTGGGAACAGATAAGGAGATGATGTGAAAAACCAAATAACAACAAGGCTTCATGGAGCCCTGGTAATAAAAGACTAAGAGCATCCTCTGATATAGTGATGGGTTCTGCCAGTATATTCTGCACATAATGATAAAATCTCTTTCTTTCCCCATTTCCTACCTCCCTTTATTTATTTTCTTGCTTACAGGACTTTCCAGGACCCCTTACTGAGCTTCATTTCCATTACTCTTTCCAGTTTAGTTGCTTTAGTATCAATATTTCTTTACTTTTTCCTTCTTTTTTTTTAAATAAAATAGTCTAGGGTATTTTTATTCCTTCACGCTTGATAGTAATTTTCTGCAGTCATCTCTGGCCTCTGTGGCCATTTACAATGATTAGCAGTTTTCAAGAGGTAATGAGTTTCTGTCTTTTCCTTCTCCCCCTCTCTTCCCATCTCTGCTCCTTTCTCTGGCACAGTCTTTCAGTTATTTAAAATAAACAGACAACTGCATAATTATCAATGTTAATGCCAAAAAAGAAAAGATAATTGAGCCTTCTAAATACTAAGGAAAGAGAAGGAGAGCTTGAACATTGCTATGTTTTCTTTCAAGTCATGGAGTTGGGATTTCTTTCCCCCCCATTTAATTTTGGTTTAGGAACAAAAGATTTTTGTGTTTGCAAGAAAGAGGGGAAGACAGATTTTAGATTTGCATTTTCTCTTTGCTAGAGCCTGGCACTTTATTGAAAATAATAAAAAAAAAAGTTCTCCATCTTACAAATGAAAGGACCTTTACAAATAAAAAGGCACTTGAGAAAAAAATAATTTAAAAAATTATTATTTTTTCCAAAGCAGGGCTGAAATATCCAGAGGTCAGTAGAAAATGACTAGCACTCATTTAAAGGTATCTGTTTCATTTTTCTGGAACCTCCATTTTAGCTGTGGATAAAAATCTTCATTAAACGATCCATCCTCATTTCACACCAAATTACTTGCCTCTTTAGAAAAATTGCAGAAGCCTTTTAAATATATTCATTTTATAGAAGACCATTTGTCTAAGTTTGTTGGCCATATATGAAGTAGCATTCAAAGACAGCCAAGACTTGTCTTCCCCTAGAGCTGGCTGCGGTCCAAGCAGGATGGGGGTCAAGCGGGGGGGGGTGAGAGCTAGGAGGCAACATGACATCTTGTTTATGGGGGCTGAGTGTCAGGGCACGCAGGCACCTCCACTGGATCCTGTCCCCTGCGCCAAACAAGTCCTCAGGAGGGGTCTGTGGCAGTTTCACAATTTCCTGCTCTCGTTGCCACGATGAGCCTTGGTAACATCCCCAAAATGCCATGCTCAGGTCTTTTCATTTCCCTTATGTTCCTGGAGAAATACTTGCATTGTTTTCTGTGTCTCTGAAACTGCAGACTTTCTCTTTTTCTTGATGAGAAAACAGTCTTTTTAAAGATCCTGTTGACCTTTTTGAAAAACATACATAGTTGCTTTACCTGTCACTTGAAGCTCAGCCACGGACTGCAGGTCCTCTTCAAAAAGCCCGAGTGAACCAGAAGATAATACTGAAATACCGTGGAAGAGCTGTACGTGCTGATGTCTCATGGGTTAGCCCAAGTTCAAGACCAGTGCCAACAAGCAGCCTGGATTCATCCAGCCTTCTTTAGGAACAAACTTTCAGCTCTGTGGACACAAGTCATGCTCATTCTCTAGCCTGAAAGCCAGGGAGCAATCCCCAAATTATTTTATTTATTAGTAAAAATGTAGCCAGGGAGATCATTGTCCTAAGAATACCCAGTCAGCCTCAGCATACTTTATAAATTATTATTATTTTTTGCATCTCTTGTCTTAATAGAAGGCTGTCTTGGACAGGATTTTTTACAAAAACAAAGTAAGTGAAATTTGACCCCACAGGAACATTAATGCGGGAGATCCTGCACAAGCTGCTTTCCTGGCCAGTGCAGCTCCAGTACTTTCTCCACTGTTTATTTCTCCCTCTACAATCCCATCCTCTACATTTTCCAGTTGTCATACTGAAGTATTTTGGCAGAATTCACACGCCTATCAAGGTCTGGCCTGGCTCGTGTCACTATACCACACTTACATGCTTGTATACGCTTCAGCCTTACAATAACAGAAACTTAACACACTGTAAATAAACCCTATTGTTTTTAGCCATGTGCAAGCCTATTATCATTAGCCTTAACTTCACAGAGGGTGAACATGTTCTGAATTATACAACATGATTTTTCCATTCTTCTGCTGATTTCTCTCAATCTTTTATTTTAAGCTTTTTGTAGCTGAATATAGGCCAAGCTTGGGATACTTCATCTGCTCACACAGAAACAATCTACTCGATTCCAGCTGTGGGCCCAAGTCAGTCAGATTGCACAAGAAATGGAAAAAGAAATTGGTTGTAATTTTTTCAGTAAGACCTTCAGGTGCAAAGGAGCCAAATTTTCCAGTGCCATGCTGCTGCCCAGGGGACACATTATATTCTGCAGGGGGGGAGCCTGCTGGGTTCTGGCTGATCTCATGCAGGGAGGTACAGTCTTACCAGGACCTGGTGTCTGGCCCAAACAACACCAAAAGGCAGATCCAAGGCCATTTGGATGGCCTTTGGCAGATTGGAGGAAAGACTGAATTAGTGAGCATCATTTCTGCAAATGTCACGGTCCTGTGGTTTTGGGTTTTTTTTATAGTGTCACACCTTCGCTTTAGCTTCATACCATGCTATACTATTATCTACAGATTAGGCCTCTATTTCTCAAGAATCTTCTTTCCATTTTTGCATCTTGGAGTCTGATAAAATAAATTATTTTTGTTTCCTCTTATTTTCTTGTGAAATGCCAACAGAATAAATTTACTTAGGTATACCATGGAGAATTAGGTTACCTATTTTCCTGCTCCCCCCCCCCTTTTTTTTTTCCACTGGATGACTATGGAACAGTATATAAAATGCCTCAACCTAGGTCCCACTAGAATGAGCTAGAGGAAAAAATAACTTTTTTTTTTTTCATTTTTTGTTATTCTGTACATGGGTTTCTAAGTATTGAATTGGGTCTTGAACCTCCAACATCATGTATGGATATCCTGTTCAATTGTGTCTTTTTTCTGACCATTCTCAGAGGCATTGTTTTTGGAGATAATAACTAATTTCAAATCTGGTAATTTAAAAAACACTAGCAATGATCAGATGCACTTATTTCTGGAGTGAACTGAAGCAGCCATGAACTAAGATTGTTGCGGTAAATGGTCAGGTGTTAACACCTTGATCCAAAATAATGTTGAAAGAGGTCCATTTTGCAAAGTGCTAAGTGATACAGCATATTTTCACATGAATATCTGGAAAAGGAGAAGAAATAATACTGTCATTTAAATAACTTCCAGTAAGGAGTTTAACACCTCTAAAAAAATGAAAGACATTTTCTTTTGAAGTCTTTCCTGCCAAGCATGAGTAAAACAGGTCTGCATTCAGGCTCTGGCTCATGGGTATTCATTAAAACAAATAAACAAAGAAATGGTAAAGAAAGCATTACAAAGCTTAAAGCCTGGTGTCCTATCAGATGAATAATAAATGCATTAGTGTTGGCTGAGCAATGGCAAAATACATTTCTACATACCAGGAGATAATGAGCTCACTCAAGGAGCCTTATGTATGAAAAGAGATTTCTGAAGAAACACATCACAATATAATTGAGAATTTGTTATTGCTAATCCTAAGGCTTTGATGAATTAACATTCACCACTTTCTTTTCCCTTTGATTTGTCTCAGCATACCCTGTGTTGCAGTAAATACATATAAGTGAGCCCAATATAAGTGAAAGAGGGAAAAACAGAAATCACAGTGCCTGGAGAGAGGTGCTAGAGTCTACTAGAAGAATCACCCAGGTGCTCTCATACAATACAATGTATTTAGGAGTGGCAAGATATTTTAGTAACAATTATTCCTTTTTTTAGGCTTTCTTTTTTTTTAATGCTAAACCCTGGCCAACATATTTTAAACCTTACGGATGCCAAGTGACAAAATGTCTTCAGTCTTTTAGCACACACTCTTAGTAATCATAACAACATTTTTGTATTATTATAGGCAGTATTGGCAGTGTGCTCAATTGTGCATGGAATAAATAGCTCACATTAGCAGTTTGCCTTAAATTTCATGTGATGGTAGCAGCCAGCTTAATTAAGTGCATCTTTCTGGGAAATCAGGAATAACAGAAATGAATGAACCTGCTGCTGACCTGAAGCAACGAGAAGTCCTTCAGAACACTTCTGAGTTTGAAACACCCAAACCTAACTACTCTGTAAGGCTGTGATTGGGAAAGGTAGCCAATACCAACAATATTCATCTTAGTTTCATAATTATTCCCTTCTTCCTTACTGGCCTTGGTCAGTTTGTATCTCCCATGATTTTCCACTGTTGTCCACTGATGGGGTTTTCAATATAGTGGTTCAACCAAATGAAGGGCTGCTGTGTGATTAAATGCCTGAATTCTTCCACAAAAAACATATTTAAGAGTAATTTAGATATTTTGCCCAGTTAACCAAAAGCAAGAAGCAGCCATTTGGTTTCACAAAACTAAATGTGTCTATTCAGATCATATCAACCTAAAACATGTGTGAGGGAAGGAGAAGCAAATACCTTCTGCAGGAGAATTGTCTCTGATTTTATAAAAATCCTTTTCAAATAGAAAGCGAAACAAAGAACTTTTTCACTGGAAAATTCCCAACTAACTCTAACATTGACAGATTGCGACTTCTGAGAAAAAGCCAAAAACAAACACAAAGACACAGAGCCTGGAAAAGTTGCCTTGTGAGGAAAAAATTGAAAAAGCTGAGGGCAAACATTTGACAAAGATGGAAAGACAAATAGATGTTTAAACATATTTGAACTGCATAAACATCAAGCACAGAGAGAATTTCTGTAGTTAGACACATGCTGTCATAGAACAGATTAAGGAGACTTGTAGTCATGGGGCAGCCTAACAAGACAGGAAGTCAGAGACACAGAGTACATTTTCATGGGTGACATCTATTTCACTAATAGCAGTAGAAAAATTGAAAAAGTTTAAAGTACACTGCCTAATGTTTGGGACTTAGAGACGGAAGCAGAAAACAACCTAAACAAATGGGAATAGTAAAGAATATGGATGATATTATGCAGGAAATATAGGAAAAGTACAGAATATCCTATATCCACGTTAGTAAGGAAATGTGCTGAACAGATTAACAGACCATTATCTGATTTTTTATTTCTGTATTTGTCCAGAGACCAGAGCATAAAGAACCTGAATACCATGCATGCAACAGCATGGACACAGAGGAGACATTGCTGACAGGCAGTCATCACTGGTGACCATTATTTAAATAAAAAACATAAATTTCTAGGAAAAGGCATAAGCAAAAGCTAAAACCAGCAAGAGTAAGCAAGAGAGGGAACGTGGTAGAAACCATGAACAGTCTCTTGCAGCAGTTTGAACTCTGCCAAAGGGCTCAGTCAAGAAAAAATGTACAGCAATTTAGTTGTAAAGAGAAGAGACATGAAGGGAAACATTTTCTTTTCCTTCTTTTTCTTCTCATTAATTAGTAGCAGTGTTATCACCTAAGCCAAGAAAAGGACAAATGAAGAGACAAGAAATAGTACCTTGCACTCAAAGTCTCTGAAATGATGACCACTTATGCAATACTCCTATTTCTAAAGGAAAAAAATGGATTTTACATTTAACTATATAAGGATACAGCGAAGATCACAACCATCAGAATTAAGATTTTTTTTCTACTCATCACAGTGTCAAAAGTTTAACATAGCTGGCTACGCAAAGCTTAAGTGGAAAAATTATAGAAATCACAAATAGTGAACCATAAATTGCAGGATTGACACCAGTATGTGCTTTTGCCCCAGATGGTCATCAGCTAAATTTTGAATGAATTAAGATAAAAGTCACTGGCTAAAGAAAAGTCTTTAAAATGTACATAAAACCATACAGGATCCCAAAGAATCAAGGTTGCAAAGCCAGGAGCAAGAAGTTGGAATACTTTCAGTAGTCCAGAGAGAACATTTCTAGGACTTAATTCAAAATGTTTGCAGCCTATATCCCAATAAGTGAGCAAGGAGTATGACAATGGGTAAGGGAGGAGAGGGAGCAAAAGATAGTGAGGTTCAACTGAGCCCCCTGCAGAGTTGCTGGGGTGCATTGGGTGCTTTGTTGCTGATCTGACATGGTAGCAAAGTTTCCCCATAACTGTGTTTTGGAGATGAAACAGAAGAATAAATATTTCCATGCACTTACCATGTTAGCTTTGCTTCAGATTAAGTCTTTGAGTGTTATTGTTACAGGGCCAGACCACAATACTCACACAATCTATACATAATCTAGCTGGGCAGAGTTCAGAAAAAAAAACTCAGATCTGGATTTCAATTTTTTTCAGTCTTGAGAAGCTCGAGAAGTTTAAAAAACAAAGTAAAACCAACTAAACCCCCTTCACCTCCATATCCATGCCAAGGAAAAAGCAGAGGGGGAATTACACTGATAATCTACCCTGCTCTCTTTCAGGGGTCCTTATCCAAACCCTGGCGCCAGAAGCACAAACAGAGCCTTGTTCTAAGCAGCACTGGCTGAATTCTCCTGCCATGTGGTGACACTGGTTCAGGGGAAAAGAAAGGGGGAGGGGGAAGGGGAGAAGCCCTGCCGTTTCCATCAGTCAGAGAGACAGGGAATTGAGGAAAGAGCAGAAGTTGTTTTGGACTGTCTAGCAAGTGACAACTGCTTGATTGGCAGAGAGCCACGATGAGCATGCTGTGCCTTTAAAATAGGTGTCTATCTTCAGCCTGGAATATATTCAAATCATGTTGCATAAAAAGCTGTTCCAGCTACTTACAAGCTACTTACAGTAATTAAAAACAGAGAGCTGCCTTTGTACCCCAGAACCTGCACAGAATAAAAAGCAAGCAGAGCAAAACAAAACAAAACCAAAAAAAAAGCAATTCCCAAGGTTAGTTCTAAGGTTTTATCATCCTTTTCTGCATTTGAAATTTACATTTACATACACAGGGCAACACTAAGTCATTTCTCTGCAGCTCTTGATGACATACACTGCAGGAGGTGAAGGTCCTACCAAATATAGGAGGACTTAGTCTGCGTAATTTGGATTGTAAAATACAGGCAGGGACAGATTAGTCAAGCTCATAGTTGGCATGGTTAGGGGTGGGCAGGCAAACTCTTATGCTCCAGACTCCTGCTCATCTTGTCTTTTTCCTCAGATTTAACTACACTGGCCAAAAATGTCATACACCCAGCAATCCAGTTTCTGAGTGCTCCTGGGGCAATTTAGCAGTGTGGGGCCCAAAAATACGAAGAACTGATTGCTGAAACATGATTCCACCTGACATACATAATCCTACTACAATTTTCACTTGGAACATCTGAATGCACCCAAGGCATGGAGGTCACTCAGTCTTCCCCAGTGCTCTGCAAAGGTGTGCACCTGTGGAATAGCATAAATTAATTTAATGAAGGGGGTTTTGTCCCAGTCTGGTCTGCTTGCAAACATGCCCCTCATTTGTATGTCAGGAGGGCAAAAGAGTAGCATTCCTTCCTTCACAGTCAGATATTTAAAACAGCAGAGCTCCCAGCCAGCTACCATTGCTGTGCTTTAATTCCAGACCACAAAAAAAGGAATGGAAAAGAGGCTAAATGTATAGTTAGGTAATAGGATATTAGCTTTCTCACAGTTTGGAAACATGGAAATAATGATAATATGATGATAAAAATTTTTCATATACACAGTATATAATATATCAAAAGTAAATATACATATATATATATCAGTAAAATATATTAAGCAATACGAGTAGGATTGTCAGTTTCTGCAGCTAAGTTAACACAGTAGGATTTTTCACTGTCAGTGAACACTTACACAGAAAGTGCTACAGTAAGTGAACCTTGTATGTTTGACACAGAGCATTGTATTATATGTATTTGGGGATTTCTTCAGGGATTTGGGGATAAGTGTTCAGAGGTTACCAAGACCAGCAGACCAGTTGAGGCAAGGGTGCCACAGCTACCTGCCCCCAGGTGCACGCAACAGCCAGCCTGAGCACATATTCCCGACAGGATCACAGGCAAATACCTGTATACAATACGCACACACAGAGCTGGGCACACCAACCATCACAGCCATGCTCAGCACTCACACAAGCACACAGCACCAGCACCCCCTTCCCTCTTCCCCTCTGGACAGCCAGGCTACTCCCATATCCCTCCTTTTCACTCTTCCTTTCTCCACATTTTGTGCCTCTCCTAAAAATCCCATCATAACTTTCATGTAATCCCAAAGGGCTCTTCTCTTGCATTCCAGTGAGTCTTGTCCAAATACTTGTCTTTGCCATGGGGCTGAAGGCTCCCTGAGGACAGCTCTAGGAGCAGCTGGGACAGAGTGCTATTCAGGCTTCCCTGCCTGCCCTGGTGTGTCTGTGCTCCTCTGTGTGGCTGCAGATGACACTTTCATCACACAAACTCCCACTCCCACTCCAACTGAAACATCCTTTTTCATCAGTCTACACAAAACGATTACTACAAATCCAATCCACCTCTGATTTCTTCCTGTAAACACAAATAAATACCTTTAATAAATACAATTAAAACAAGAAAGACAAATGATTCATCATTTTTCAATTCCAGCTATTAATAAATAGCAGAGAGTTAACCTAATATTCAGGAAAGATGGCTATCCATTTTTTAACTTCATTATTTTAACTTCAGTTAAAATTCCTCCTAGTAAAAGAGGCTGGACTGGAAAACGAGCTCAATCAAAATAGAAACTTTTTGTAACTAAGATGTAAAATTCTCTCTCTTTCCATCTACTCCCCTGGTGTTTCTCACTATTCGGTTTGTCTGGGGAGAACTTCCACTTATTGACTTTTGAACCTTTCTTCCAGTTTATTAGAAAAATTACGCTTCTACATCCAATATTTTATTTCAGAGAATAATTTTGTGTATAAAAATTCAGTTAATTTAATAAAATAACACTATCTTATTCTAGTGGAGTAAAATGGAGTAGTTTTTCCCTGTTGAAAACTTTATGGGAAACTTGGGGAGATTTTTTTAAATACTCTTCCCCTAGCATATCATATACTTTTAAAATGTTCATATTTTACTGAAGTGTTTGCAAACACATACATCATTTCCAAGTGTCTCTATTTGTTTGTAGCATATTCAAGTATGATCAAAGTAATATGCAAATTTCAGGGTCATTTTCATACCAAATAATTTTAAAAGATTATGCAAATTTCATAATACAACGTAATTTTAAATTTTATTAGAAAAAATACCCCCTCAAATGCACAGTGTTTTACTAACATTCTACTATGTTGTTCATTGTTTATATAAAAATGGCTTAATTTATTTTAAATGGCTTTTAAAATAGTTATAACTTGTCAATAGTTAGCAAAATTACCTTTATTCAATGATAAAAGCTACTCATTTTATTAAATATGTTTTCAGAGCATGTCTAAGCCATTAATAGAAAAGAACAACTCTTATAATGTAGTATACTCTCTATCTTTGCAGTAATCTGTGGTGCTTGCTAATATAATTGTCATGTCCTGTAAATGTATTGTAAATGCATTGTAAGACATTTAAGCCACTGTGCAATACTGACAGCATGGTTTTAAACATGTCATTGACTCCCCACAACTTTTATACAAAAATCTATCAGCTTTGTTACCACCAAGGAAATAGGAACTAAACTCTTTCAATGTCTCAAGATATATATGGGAAGGAAACAAAGATTAGGAAAGCCCAGGCAGGCAAAACAGCAAAATATATAATCTGAAATACTCAGATGATCATAATTGCTGAAAAGGAACATTTTATCTTCTATGTTTATTCTGATCATATGTCTCACAAGGGTTGTGCTGCAAGGTATACACACCATGAGGTTCTACAAACCTCGTTTCACTCACACAATGAGCAGCACTGCATGCATCACTGCGAGGATAACAAGAAATAATTCAGTGTCTCTGGACAAATTAAAAAACACATCCTAGAAAATGATCAGCTAGTTTTGTAGGTGAGAAATAATCCAAAATATAAAATCACAGAGCAGAAGCATGGAGAAGATCATGAATTTACAATAGCCCAAACTCAGAGGAGGGGCCAGCACAGTTTAGATCTCCAGATACAGGACATCACATCACGATCTTGATGAAGATCAATCTGCTGCAATATGCTCAGTGTGAAGCCATTCTCTAACAGAAATGTATCAACTGACATATTGGAAAGAATTCTGATAAAGGCAAGAAAAATATGCAAGCAATTTTATCCACCAATCCAAACTCATCTGCTCCCTCTAGCCTGATGACCTATAGACATCTATCTCTGCTCCAGACTTGTCTCCTTCTTTACAGGATAAAAATCTGTGTCTGTCTCTCTGACATCTCCTCATGGGTGTTTAGCTGTCAGCTGAAGATCAGGGTGGTTAAAACAGAACTGTGATTCCCCCTCCCCAGCTTGGTTTCTCAATCTGTGTAGACAATGCCATTATTCTGCCTGTCACTCAGGCTCACAGCATGGACATCATCTTTGGAGAGCAGTCTGAGCTGGCAGTTTCCATCATTTCAAGCCAGCCTAAGCACGAGCAGCCACAAAAAAGCATAACTCAGTTTTCCTGGGTGAAGTTTGAGCTGGATCAGCCCCTTAATCCTGCTGGCAGCAGGGCTCCACAGAAACTAATGTAATTGGGAGAAACAAGAAATATGGTGCCCCTTTTGACAACAGCCTGTTGTGCCTCACAGTGATTTAGTCTGAATCCCAGTGCTAACATCTGGGGTTTTTTTTCTTGCATGTAGCTGCAGAGGTGAAACTCCTCTCACACCACATCCAGCTCCTGCACTGTCCTTGAAAAATGAGACCTTGAACACCATAATCAGACACAACTGAACTCTTTCCAGAATGCTACTGGGGGCACTGTGCTCTGAAGCTGCTTCAACCATTTCTGTCCATCCTTTGCCTCGTGAGCGTCCTACCCAACATGGATTGCTTATTTTCAATGTCAGGTAGTCCTGACTTCATAAATGTCCTGCCTATCATGTCAGTCCCTGCTCAAACATCCACTCTTTAGCTGGCTTAAACTTAACTCTTAGCATAATAATCAAAGCAAGATGCTCCAGTTGCATTTCACCAGAGTTTAATCCCCAGCCTCTGGATTATCCCATTATTCTCCATCTGAAAGCACTGATGTAAAATGTACCCAGGAGTGCCTCCTACTCCCTGCTTTGCCCCTCTGAAGGTTAAGCAGATAAAATTACTTCAGCCCTAGCCCTTGTCCAATGCAATGAGTATCTGCTTGCAGATATTCTTCTCCTATACACCCAAGACCAGCACACACACACAGACTGTAGGCAAAACTGTGTGCCACTCAGTCTCATACCCATTGAAACTGTTCCTCAAGGAGATGCAGACTTGTCTTTTCTGGGAGCTTGCTTTTTTGAAGTTCTCTGTATGTACTTATCTACAGCCAGTCTCTTCAGTGTTCAAATGCACACCACCCAGATTTGTTAGTAACTTATTGCTGAAAGAAGCATCTCATGGTTAGCACAAGAGTACCAACAGCAGTCACAAATTTAATGAGCAATAAGGTAAATGTTTTGGACCCACACTTTTGGTGCTAAGCATCAGAGCTCAGACTCAGTAAATGAAAGCCATAGCCAGTTTTCCTTGCATTCCCATTGCCAGTTGTACCAGAAGTCTCTTGCCTTGAAGCATGGAAGGGAGCAAGATCTTAATTTTTAGGATCCCTGAGAGTTATAAGAACTGCAACAGAAACATGCTTGGTGGGAAAGACATTAGCTCTTTTAAAGCTAAATATAAGAGATACAATATGAGTAGTGAATAGAACACACTTTATCAGGGACGTGGTCATTAGCTGTTCCACCACAAGCATAGGAAATATACATCCTCTCTGTTAGTATCGGAAATCCACTCTCAAAGTGATCTCTTTCCTGCTATAGCAAATATATGTGATAAAGTGTCCCAGAATAATGACAAAGAGAGGAAAAGATTTTGAGATTGGTACAACAACAACAACGAAAAAAAATATAAAAGAAAGGAAGTAAAACTCATGTGGAATTAGTTAGGAAAAAATATGCTTAACAATACAATGTATAAGCCTGAAAAATAGTCTCAAGAGAGTGTAGATGGAAATATCATCATTCAAGGTATTTTCACATAGACAGGACAAAGCACACCAGAACCAGAGCAAGGGTAAATCTACCTTGATGTGGAAATTAATCACATGCTTCTATTATAGGCTGACTAGTGATGAAACATTAAAACTTGGAGTCAAAAACCAAACTCTGTTTTCTAGACTTAGTCTAGACCTAACAGTCCATCCCCTTTTTTGTATTTGTGATTTCCACTTCATTTAAATTCATTGGTATAGCAAGAGTATTTGAAACAGAGTGAAACGAAGATGATGGAAGATGGATCTAAAAGAAGGGAAACAAAAGAATGATTCCACCATGTTGCAGGTTCAAATGACAGCATGCTCTATCAGGAATTCTCACCAAGTTCTCCCATGGAACACGTGAGTCCAGCAACACTTTTCATGTTCAGTTAACACACCCAGCTGTGCCACATGGGGTTAACCTCATCCCCCTGTTCCAGATGCTTTGTGCTTCACCTGGAGTTTAAAGCAGCCAGCTCAGCTGGGGAACAGATCACTTTGCACACGAGTGACTTCCAGCAACACAAAATCTTTCTTTTAGCCGTTACTGTGAGAGACATAACCAAGGGGAACTACAGCAGCCAGAGAGAATCCACACCTTGGTAATACTACATCCCTCTCCAGCACATCAGCCTCCTGGGAGTCAGAAGTAACAGCAAGGCATAAATGAGAGCTCAGAGATTATTGCAAAGTGGCCAGGGACCAACACGGTTCCCAGTTGGTCCTAGGATTAGAAAGGCATAAAGGTAATTTAAAGCTGACTTTTCTTCCCCACAGCAACACACAGCTGAGCACAGCTCCAGAGATCTTGGAAAGTAAGCCTTTGCTTCCAGCTTTGACATGTTAATTCAAAGTTCAGGTTTTAGTAGACAACTTGAATCTATTTTTATATATGATTTTTGTTTAAGAAATACTTGATTATGAAAAAGTAATTATACCCAGCAAACTGTATAAAATCAATTAAAGCAAAGCAAAGTGAAAATTAGCCTGAATGTTTTTCTCTCAGTGCTTAGCAAAGATACTTGGCAAGCTCCTGATGGGCAGGAGAAGGAATAAGAGAGCATCACCTTGCAAACAGTGAAGGGATATTTAAGACTTCTACTCATAAAAATCAGTAAATTCACTTTATAATCCTGACTGATCACTAGGTTTTCCAATTAAATTGAAAATCGTCAGAGCAAAATCAAAAGCAAGGATCAAATTGAGCAAGCTTATTTTAAACACTGGCCAAAGGAATATGTTCCTGTTCAGTGTTGTAAATAAGCAGCTCAAAAGATTCACCTTTTCTCTGCCAAAAACCTTTCAAGTCTCTTAATTTCAGAATGGAAATTACTTGTGAAAGCAACAGGAAGAGAAATATTTGGGTAGGTGCCATCTATTTTGCAGACCCTTGATTTCTGTGTAATACAGGTAAAAAATACTGCAGGAACAATCCTTGATGTCAGAAGATGGAGTGTCCTGGCACAGGTGTGTGGGGAAAGCCAGGGTTTTTCTCTAAGGGCACATGCAGAGTCAGTGTTGGGGTGATGTGCTCCATGACGGTAGAGCTGTTACTCATCATTGCCTCTCACCTGCCACTTTAAAATACATTTAGTGAAGCCATTCCTGGATTGGACATCCATACCTTAGCACATAAGGATCTGTAATTAACTCCTTCTTACAACAGCTGGATCCTCACAGACACACCCAAGAGGCTCTGTGGGAGCCATCCATGTTCCTCTATGGACAGAATCAAGGACATGGACCCAAAATCCATGGCTGAGCCCACCCTGTTGCATCACAGTGACACTGATGGGGCTCTAAATCCCTGAGGAAGCACTAAATCCCTGAGGAAGCCCAGTGGCACTAAAATGATCAATTCCCCCCTGCCAGGCAATCTCAGATCCTCACCACTCTAGTAGCAGTAGACATGCACATGGCCACTAGGCACTGAATTTATGTAGATATTGGATCAGAAGCCACATTTTACGACTGACAAATATTGATCTGATTTGCAGCAATACAAAATCACTGATTAGTGAGTAGCACAGCACACATCAGTACCTGCAGACTATATAGACATGGCATTTTTGGCCATTAGAGCCACATCTTTTGTGCTGGAGTTTCAGATTTTTTTTTACTAAAACAAGGAAATTATTCAATATCATATATTTAAAAAAAGCTTCTGTGTCAAACTTTTGGAAAACAAGGGTTCAAAGTCCAGTTGGTGTCATTTTCTTTCTGCTTTGTCGTTTCTTTTTTTCTGCTGCCCTAGCTTATTTTTGCAAGTAGTTTTTCCATATAAACAGAAATCTTCCTGAAAATTGGACTATAAGTATTCAAATCCCAAGTCCTTTCAAGGATAAATAGCCTATTTCATCTAAATTTAAATTAATTATTGTACATACATTATGTGAGCCAAATTGCTTCAGAAAAGGAAGGAGAGGAAGTCTGCACTAGATTATGCCAGATTAATTTCAATGCAACTCCTTCAATTTCAATAAGAATAATTTACACCACCATCACTAGGAGCAAAATATGCCACAATGTCTAGCAGTTAATGGAAAGTCAGTAATTCTGGCAGATGTAGTGCTCAGTTTTCAGCTTTCTTTGTACAATCTTGTAGTTTTTTCCAAATCATTAAAGCAAGTACAGAGAGAATCCATCAATTTTCACCTCACTCTGGTTGCTCTTAGGGATTATTTCTTACTTTGAATGAAGTCCTTCCAAAGTCTCTTAAAGAAATATGGGGATTATAAGGGGTAATTTATTTTCAAGATTTTTTCTTTCTTCAATTAGACTTTGAGCTAGTTTGCAGTCTGGTTACTCAGAATAAACTTAATGCTATCTATATACACAAGTCACTTAAAAAGAGGTCACCTGGATTTGCTGCTTATTTTTTCAATGAAAATCATTATTTATGTTAATAAAAGATGACGATTTTTCTGAAATAGAAGGTGTATTATTCAATATGAGATGAACATATAAACATGGTTAGTTTAATGCCACTGGAAATGTAACTGTAAGATAAAAAACACAGAGAAGAAATAACAACAATATAAAGGAATTTAATAACGTGCTAATCAAGCCTTCCATCAGCAGTTTGCTAACTGGTTTAAACTGTAAAACAATGAAGTAGGTAAACAATAAGAAGCAATTCTTGAAGGAACAGGAGCAGGCCAGGAAGAAATTAGGAGTCTCCAGGCAAGAAGACTCAGGAAAACTTCTACATAGTCAGGAGTACTTCTCAGGCAAAAGCATTTTTGGAGAAAATCTTGCAGCTCATCTTGAGATGTGACATAGATTGCTCAATGAGAATGTGTTGGCTAAAGAGATTAAAATGGCTTTTACTTCCAACTTTCCCTTAGAAGGAATTATATTTAATAGAATTAAAGAAAAATCAAGCCCCATATAAAACAAAAAACCCAAGCCCTACAAAAAATGCCACTAAACCAAAATAAAACTGCACAACTCATGAAAATCATGAAGAACAGGTTGTAAAGGATCTAGAAATCTTTAAATCAGACACAGAAATCTTATGCAGAGACTCACAAAGGCTATTTATGTTTTCCTCAGTCACAGCATGCATTTTATTATTGTTGTTCCCAGCACACTGAAAGCGTTCAGCTTTGGGAGTTCAATATATTAGAACATTTGCCTGGCAGAGAACAGGCAGAGAGTAAAAACAAGGCTGGGAAGCTTAAAACCAAACAAAAAAATATAAAACCCCATCTAGAATTGTTGTATTAGATGCATTTACTTGGCTGATTTACAGGAAGATGCAGGGAGGGAGGAGGGAGAGAACTTACACTAAGCCTGGGACTGACCACAATTAATGAGTTGTGACCAAGACAGACATGAGCAGTTTCACAGCAAACAGATTTCCATTGTTCATGAGAAGTTAGAAAACACTGCTGCTTAGAAAAATACCAGCTGTATCCAAGAAACTGTCAGCTGCTGTTATCAATATTGCCTCTCAAGTCTTGACCCATTGCCCAGAAGTCCACTGGGTGACCTTGATCTCAATGGCTTGTGGTGGTAAAGCAATAGCTATAAATAATGCATTAAAAGTGTCCTTCCATGTCAGCAGACTCACATTTGTCAGGCATTTCAATACTATTCTAGGCCACTTTTTATGGTGTTCCCTTAATGTACTGTGCATTTTTCTTCAACTGCTTTAACATGGATTTATCCCTACCTTAAATACAAATATATTAATATAGACTTGCCTCTTCATCAAATGTGGTCTGAAAAACAACAGTTGGTGAGTACAGTGGGGGAAGAAAAAACAGTTTAGGGATATAACATAAAATGTTGTCATCTTAACTACCTTTTTAAATGGTGTTCATTGTGAGGGAGCAACTTGCATGCTAATGGTGTTTTTCATGTAATCTGATGATTCCAAGACTTACAAAGCAGATAGCTGTATTCATGGGAATGCAGAATATCATTATAGGCAATTAGGCATAAGCAGGGATATGACTTACTTTATAAACTCAATAACCTCTTTATCTGATCTCTTTATCATCGGATAATCAAAAAGAGCCACAGAATTGGCTCTTTTGCCAATTGCCCAAGTGGGCAACCTCTGCTTCAATAAAGAATTACCAGCCCCTCAACTGAGCTTTGTCATCCACTCAAACCTCCCAGCAGTTCACACTCCACACTCCTCTTTGACACTCTACTTCTAACTCACTGTTAGAAGGTTTTCCCAAAAACTAATAGAAATCACACTCCTCAGCGTATTGAAGTCTTCCTGCTTGGAATTGATTTTCTTTAACCATTCCTTCCTAATTGCTGCTTTTCTCCTTTACATTCTCTGCAAGGCTCCCTTGTCATAATCAAATTTGGTAGAGTTCCCCATTAATTCCTTTGTTCTCCATCCATACAGCAGTGTGTCCCAACATAGTCTGATAAAATTTTTAACAGTCCCTACTGTTCAGCTGCAGTCAGTCCCTGACAGGTAAAGATCCCTCTTAAAAGTCAGATGTTGGATAACTTTGCTAGATTAAAATTACATCCATCAGATCCTTCTGCTGTGATAGAAATTCCCTTGTTTTATCATAGATTTATGGTAGACAACTACCCATTAAAATATCCCTGTTCTTTTCTCTGTTTTTTTATGACCTTAAGGCTGCCAAGACTATTTTTCCTCACCTCTTAGACTATTTTGGTATAGGCATCCTTTTATTCACATATCATTTCCCTCTTTAATGCCAGTCAGTACTTCCTAAAGAAATTCTGACTTTCTATTTTAATGCTGTTTTGCTTGTTTTTACAAAACTAGGATCGGGTACTAGTTTTGGGGTCCTCTTTTTCCTCAGATTGCCCCTGGCTTCCTGTGAGCTGGTGATGCCACCTTTACCTCTGAGCCCCATTTCCACATCCTCCTCCTTGTGAGATTAGCAGGTCTCAGATGACATCCTTCATGGGAATGAGGGACACAGAGAAAAAAGAACATGGCTCGTCTTAAAAAAGATGCATCTCCAGCAAGCTCTCAAAGCTGAGAAACATGATTCTAGGTGAATTTGGCTTTTAGATTTGAAATTACTGTCATATATCTGAGAGAGCGTATTTGAAGCAGAGGTGTCCCCAAGAAGAGGCAGTGGAGAGTGCTGTGGTGTCCCTTCAACTCCTGCAGCTAAGAGAGGTCCTGAAGGAGTGCTTGGAGTCAGCAAGAACAGAGGATTCGTGAGGCACTTGCTGAGTCTTCATCTTCCTGCTCTTAAGAGTGTTCACTTATAGCTGAGTTTCCAAACTTATAATCAGGAACTTACTCCTTTGATGCACTTGCTGAACCTTATTTCTTTAAGCAAACAAACAAACAAACACACACACCCCCAAACCCAACCAACCAACCAAAAATACCCAACCAAAAACCTATTTCTGGTTTTGAGCAAGATTTCAAGTAATGTTATGAGCACAAGGCACCTTTCTTTCCCAGAAATGCAAAAAAAAAAAATAGTCTTAATAATGCAGTTACAGAAGAATCCCTTTGGTGCCTAGAAACCAAGACAAATTTGGAGTGTCTTAGCAGCTGGGATGTGTTTCCCACCAACCTGCTAAAATCTTTTGAAGCATAAAATCATCAAGGGCCAAGACATGGAAAGAGTCATTCCAGTGAGACACTAACCAGTGCCTTTTGGCAAAGGACAAGTGACAGAGACACAGCCCAGGACTGTAGGGATCCCCATGTTGTCATAATCTATAAACAAGTTTTGGGAAAGTTTCCAGGATTCCTTGCCATTTTCATATCAGCAGCACAAGTTGCCAGGAGAGACTTCTCTGCTTTTTCCAGTGCCTATCAACACACAACATGTGTCCCAGCTTCTTCACCGGGAAATTGAAAGAATCATGAGAGAAACCAGAGTCTTATACATGATAGAGTGCTTTGTGTAAGCTTGAGGAGAAACACTGTCTCAACTAGTAATATGCCGTGTGGATTACTTAAGGGGCAGTAGATAACCCTCAAACTTCTACAAATACTCATGACAATGCTGTATAACCACGAGCTAATTCTTGGTAGGGAAGATGATGGCCACAATATTAAATGAGTGGTGCTTTTTTCAGCTTTGTGGACATTTCAGCTAGTGTTTAACCATCCTCTATAGGCAGGATTTTCAATAAGTGCAAATACATTAATTAGCTTTTTTAAGCTTTGCTTCCTATAAGAGAACAGAAGTCTTCATTTTATGATGCAAGTGGATCTGTTAGTAGTAAAGCAGGAGTTCAGGTAGACATTGAATCATGAAGTGATGATAAAACATGACATAATTATCTGCACTGTTCTTAAGCTAATTGTTATCCTGGATAGGAACATTCTACCTTGCATCATGAAGAGCAATCCTGACCTGCTGTCAGGAAACATGCCCTGTCAAAACCAGTGTATTGGTTTGAAAACAAACCAGTGGGAGATCACAAGTCAAGATTGAAATTAAAAATAAGTGAAATAATACAAGGAAAAAGCACTGACAAAGTCAGATACAACCTAACACCCTGTTAGGGTGGTAGTAGCAGTCCAACTGAAGTAGTCCAGTTGAAGCGATGATCCTGTGAAGGTCTAGTCTCCAGCTGAAGATCCAGTGTAGCTCTCGTCCTCTGGGAACCCAGTAGACAGGGCTAGCTCAGGCAGTTCCAAGGCCAGGTTATATCCAGGTAGGAACACCTGGCTCCTCCCTCCTCGGCAGAGCATCTCACAATGGGATAAGTCCATGAGTCACACGGTGGGTCCCTGATGGCCCATTGCCTGTCATCCGGAGTGGGTCATTAGCAGGTGATGGCAGCTAACGGCCCACAGCTGGTGGTAATAGAATACTTAACTACATCTATATTGCAACCTAGGACATTATCCACCCCTTATTCTATTACCATCTACAGAGTTCTCACTCAAGATAAGGTCTCCTTGTGGTACACAACGGGTTTCCCCATCTGCCTTCATCACCCACCAAGTATAACCAGGTCCTTGGGCAAAAACCACTCCACGGATGGGTTTGCCTTTGCCTGAGGTGGGACTAATCCAAACAGTCTTTCCTAAAAAACCTCTTACGTGTACCACAGGGACTTTATCTCCATCCACTGTGTGCAAAGGTTCGGACTCGGCAGGACCGGCTCGATTGATAGAACCTCTTGTGTTAACCATCCAGGTGGCCTTTGCTAAGTTCAGTTCCCAATTTTTGAAGGTTCCCCCGCCAAGTGCCTTCAAAGTGGTCTTCAGTAGTCCGTTGCACCGTTCAACTTTCCCGGCAGCTAGTGCATGATAGGGGATATGGTATATCCATTCAATTCCATGTTCTCTAGCCCAGGTGCTTATGAGGCCATTCTTGAAATGGGTTCCATTGTCAGACTCGATTCTCTCAGGGGTACCATGTCTCCACAGGACTTGCTTTTCCAGACCCAAGATGGTGTTCCGGGCAGTAGCATGAGGCACAGGGTAGGTCTCTAACCATCCTGTGGTTGCTTCCACCATGGTCAGCATGTAGCGCTTTCCTTGGCGGGTTTGGGGAAGTGTGATGTAGTCAACTTGCCATACTTCCCCATACCTGTACTTTGACCATCGTCCACCATACCACAGAGGCTTCACCCGCTTGGCCTGTTTGATTGCAGCACAAGTCTCACAGCTGTGGATGACCTGTGAGATGTTGTCCATGGTCAAGTCCACCCCTCGGTCACGAGCCCACCTGTATGTCGCATCTCTCCCTTGATGACCAGAGGCATCATGGGCCCAACGAGCTAGAAATAATTCTCCTTTGTGCTGCCAGTCCAGATCCACCTGTGACACTTCCACCTTGGCAGCTCGGTCCACCTGCTCGTTGTTACGATGCTCTTCATTAGCCCGACTCTTAGGTACATGTGCATCCACGTGTCAAACTTTCACGGTCAGCTTTTCTGCCCGGGCGGCGATGTCCTGCCAAATCTCAGCGGCCCAGATGGGTTTTCCTCTGCGCTGCCAGTTAGCCTTTCTCCAGCGATCTAACCATCCCCACAGTGCATTGGCTACCATCCAAGAGTCGGTGTAGAGATAAAGCCTTGGCCATTTCTCTCGTTCGGCAATATCCAAAGCCAGTTGGATGGCTTTAAGCTCTGCGACCTGGCTCGATCCACCTTGTCCCTCAGTAGCCTGTACAGCTTGTCATGTGGGGCTCCATACTGCAGCTTTCCATTTCCGATCTGCGCCTACAATTCGGCAGGAACCATCGGTGAAGAGGGCATAGCATCTTTCACTCTCTGGCAGTTCATTATACGGGGGTGCTTCCTCGGCACGTGCTACTTGCTCCTCTGCATCTTCTGAAGATAATTTAAAAGTCTCACCTTCGGGCCAGTTTGTTATAATTTCCAGAATCCCAGGGCGATTTGGGTTTCCAATACGGGCGCGCTGTGTGATGAGGGCAATCCATTTGCTCCACGTGGCATCAGTGGCATGGTGAGTAGAGGGAACCCTTCCCTTGAACATCCACCCCAGCACTGGCAGTCGGGGTGCAAGGAGAAGTTGTGTTTCTGTGCCGATCACCTCTGAGGCAGCTTGGACTCCTTCGTAAGCTGCCAAGATTTCTTTCTCGGTAGGAGTGTAGTTGACTTCAGACCCTCTGTAACTTCGACTCCAGAATCCCAGTGGTCGACCTCGGGTCTCGCCAGGCACCTTCTGCCAAAGGCTCCAGGACAGACCATGGCCCCCGGCTGCAGAGTAAAGCACATTCTTTACCTCTGGTCCTGTCCTGACTGGGCCAAGGGCTACCGCATGAGCGATCTCCTGTTTGATCTGGGTGAAGGCTTGCTGCTGTTCAGGGCCCCAGAGGAAATCGTTCTTCTTGCGGGTTATGAGGTAGAGAGGACTCACGATCTGGCTGTACTCAGGGATGTGCATTCTCCAAAAGCCTATGGCGCCTAGGAAAGCTTGCGTCTCCTTCTTGTTGGTTTGTGGAGACATCGCGATGATCTTATTGATGACCTCAGAAGGAATCTGACGCCGTCCGTCTTGCCACTTTACTCCCAGGAACTGGATCTCTTGGGCAGGTCCCTTGACTTTACTCTTCTTGATGGCAAAACCGGCTTCCAGGAGAATTCTGATGATTTTCTCTCCTTTCCCAAATACTTCCGTTGCTGTGTCCCCCCACACAATGATGTCATCAATATACTGCAGATGTTCTGGAGCCTCACCCTTTTCCAGTGCAGCCTGGATCAGTCCATGGCAGATGGTGGGACTGTGCTTCCACCCCTGGGGCAGTCAGTTCCATGTGTACTGCACACCTCTCCAGGTGAAAGCAAACTGAGGCCTGCACTCTGCTGCCAGAGGAATGGAGAAAAAGGCATTGGCAATGTCGATGGTCGCATACCACTTTGCTGCCTTGGATTCCAGCTTGTACTGAAGTTCCAACATGTCCGGTACAGCAGCACTCAGTGGTGGTGTGACTTCATTCAGGCCATGGTAATCCACTGTCAGTCTCCATTCTTCACCGGACTTATGCACTGGCCATATGGGGCTGTTAAAGGGTGAGTGAGCCTTGCTGACCACCCCTTGGCTCTCCAGTTCCCGAATCATCTTATGGATGGGGGCCACAGAGTCCCTGTCAGTGCGGTATTGCCGGCGGTGCACTGTTGCTGTAGCAATTGGTACCCGCTGTTCTTCAATTCTCAGTAATCCTACAGCAGACGGGTTGTCTGAGAGACCAGGCAGGGTATTCAGTTGTCTTATGTCTTTCTTCCGTCTCCACGGCTGCTATCCCAAAAGCCCAGCGATGTCCCTTTGGGTCTTTGAAATATCCACTCCTGAGATAATCTATGCCGAGGATGCATGGGGCGTCTGGACCAGTCACAATGGGGTGTTTCTGCCACTCGTTCCCAGTTAAACTCACTTCAGCTTCCAGTACAGTCAGCTGCTGGGATCCTCCTGTCACCCCAGAAATAGAAATGGATTCGGTCCCCACATACCTGGATGGCATCAGGGTGCACTGAGCGCCGGTATCAACCAAAGCCGTGTATCTTTGTGGGTCAGACGTGCCAGGCCATCAGATCCACACAGTCCAATAGATCCGATTATCCCTTTCCTCTACCTGGCTAGAGGCAGGGCTCCTCTAATCCTGTTTTTGGTGCACGATGTTCTTCTCCTGTAAATGTGTTCCTGAGGTCCCTTCAAGAGGATCAGTCATATTATCACTTCCTTTCTGTCTGGAGTTCTGTCCACAAGAGACTGGGGCAGTGTTGTACCTAGATGAGCCTCCTGAAGTGGATGTTTCTGTTTTCAATTCACGTACCCGGGCTGCTAAGGAGGAGGTGGGTTTCCTATCCCACTTTCTCATGTCTTCCCCATGCTCCTGAAGGAAAAACCAGAGGTCACGTTGTGGAGTTTGTTTTCTTTCCCTGGCTGGAGAACGTCTGCTCCTGATGGCAGAGACTCTGGTTGGTTTCGGTGTGGCATGAAAAAATCCTTCTTTGAGCTCTTTCTTTAGTTTCTGGTGGCTCTCTTCAATTAAGCTCCGGACTTGTGCGGCCAGGTTTGTTTCTACCCATGAGACCTGGGTCCGTAGTGGAGCGGTGACAGTGTCCTCGTAAATTCTCAGTTTGTTTGTTAACATGCCCACCTGGTCTTCGCCTTCCCTCCACTGCAGTGTTGCCAGGTAACGAGAGTATATCTCTGGTCCGAGCCGCACGAATCTTAGCCACATTTGTGAAGTGCACCGGACATTATCTGGGCTCTTGGGGAATCTCTCGTTGTCCGAGAAAATGATCTCTAGCACAGCCAATTCCCTCAGGCATCGGATACCTTGTTCTATTGTGTTCCATTTTCTTTGGTGCATCTGGAGGTCTTCTTTGCAGAGGTATCTGTCCCGTACACTCGCCAGCAATCTCCGCCAGAGGCTGAGAGTTTCCTGGGTTTTCCCAATCCCCTGGTCAATGACCACATCCTGAGACAGGGATCCCAGTTGCCTGGCCTCACTTCCATCCAGAATGGTGTCATTAGCAGCGGCATCCCAGATGCGGAGCAGCCAGGTTAAGATGGACTCGTTTGCCTGCCGGGTGAATTCCCTCCGTAGGTCCCGCAGCTCCCCCAGGGACAGAGAGCGAGGGATGATCTCCGGCTCTGTCTCTTCTGCTTGGTGAGATGGTCCTGCCGCATCCTCATCAGTCGCTATGCGGACTGATTTGCTCTTGGACTTCTTTTTCTGGATGGGGGCAACTGCTACGGGCTTCAGCTGTTCTGATTTGCTTTGTTTCTCCCCCTCAAGAAGACAAAATATTGTTCTGATCTTCAGCATGAGGTACACGGTGCTGGTCGCAGAGAAAAAGGAAAACAGAACTAACAAAAAGATTATGCCATCCCTAGCATCCAGAGAGAACTCAATATCCTCAAAAACGGCTGTGCCTGACCTGAAATGCTGGAAGAAACCGCTCTCTCTTCCTAGCCCCAGAGGGTGGGTGCGATTGCTGAGGAGGTCCCAGAGGAAGCAGCTCAGGTTAGGCCAGGCAGACAAAGTTGAGTATATATAACGAATGGTGTTCATCGCCTCACAGGTAACCATGCCATAGGCATAATAAACCAATAGGGCAATTCTCATGCCATTCCCTGGTCGCAACAGGAGCAATACGACGGGCAGATAGTATCCCATTTGAGGAAAAATATAGAGGGCGAGATACAGTACCCATATAGATAAGCCGAGCATCATGGTGCTAGGATTTCTGAGTTTCCCCAGGTCGAGCCCCACCAGCCAAAATATGTATTGGTTTGAAAACAAACCAGTGGGAGATCACAAGTCAAGATTGAAATTAAAAATAAGTGAAATAATACAAGGAAAAAGCACTGACAAAGTCAGATACAACCTAACACCCTGTTAGGGTGGTAGTAGCAGTCCAACTGAAGTAGTCCAGTTGAAGCGGTGATCCTGTGAAGGTCTAGTCTCCAGCTGAAGATCCAGTGTAGCTCTCGTCCTCTGGGAACCCAGTAGACAGGGCTAGCTCAGGCAGTTCCAAGGCCAGGTTATATCCAGGTGGGAACACCTGGCTCCTCCCTCCTCGGCAGAGCATCTCACAATGGGATAAGTCCATGAGTCACATGGTGGGTCCCTGATGGCCCATTGCCTGTCATCCGGGGTGGGTCATTAGCAGCTGGTAACAGCTAATGGATGGCCCATTGCCTGTCATCCGGAGTGGGTCATTAGAAGGTGATGGCAGCTAACGGCCCACAGCTGGTGGTAATAGAATACTTAACTACATCTACATTGCAACCTAGGACAACCAGGAATTTTTCCCAATCTAATATTGGAAAGTATGTTTAAGGTATGCTGTATTCTATTAGCAAAACAAACTCTTGTACACCCTGCTCATGCCAAAGAACCATACACAATCAATCTGGCTGTCAGAGAATCTGAAAATATCTCAGATATTATAGACATTTTAGTCAAAGAGAAATTTTAAGTCATAACCAAAATACAACACTTTTAAACAATAGGTAAACACAGATATTGGAAAAAAAACTTACAAAACATGGTAATTTGGAATTGATCTTAAAAAATTTTAATCAATATTTCCAGCAACTTGACTTCTACACCTGAGCATGAATGTCATGCCATACAAATGTAAACATGGTTTTAGCTATAATACCCCTGCTCTTTCACTGCTGATTATGCTTTCAGTAGAGACAGAGCCCATGGACAATACATGTAAAGTATATTTAATTTGCTAACTCATAGTGAAAAATGTGGTTCTTTAGTTCTGACCTTTAAAGAAGCCAGTTTAAACACCAGTGAGTGTCATGCACCTCATCTGCTGAGGACATAAGTCATGTTCAGCTGAAGAGTTCAACAGAGGCCTTGGAGATGAATGATGTGTGCCAGACACATGCAATACCTCTACATTATGAAAAAGGGCTTTATGCTTCTCTATGGATGTACCCAGCCAAATTAAAGTGCACTGTCACTACTACAGCTACCAAATTAAACTATTAGTCCCAGCCAAATATAAACCCACTGGCTCTGGCTGCTGAGGAGCACTGGGGAAACACAATTCCCTGATGCGGCTGCTAGGCAGCAGGTCAGTTTGGACAGTGGCACCGAGGGCAGTGAGAGTGCCTGACCCTTCAGGTCAGCATCCTCAACCTTACCCAGACTAGTGATCCCTCTGACCCTGAGTGTACCAAAAGGTATTTGTTCTAAAAGAGGACAGCTGGGCTACAAACCTCTACAGTTTCTTCATTTATGGTGCAGTACTCTCCAGGCTATTGCCATTTTCTTGTGTCTTTCAGGCTTCACACAAGCAAGATTGGCAGATCTTGGATGGCTTTGGTGATAAGCTACAGGAAACTAAGCTAAGCCTGATTCACTGGCCCAGCACTATATCTCCTCAGCTTCAAACAGCCTTCTCAACACGTAGGTAACAACTGCAGTCACCGAAAGTCTGTTTTCTACTTTCAGGTGTAACTTTTTCCAGAACTTGGTAGCTCTTACCTAAACTCATTAGACTTACAGGCAAACATGAGTAGAGGGCTACATGCAACCTTGAGAGCTGAAGCTGTGCAAAGTTGCAATTTTTATCTATATTGAACTAGAGAGGCCAAAAAAAACCACTTGGAAGAATTCTTTTCTGTCTTTCCTTGCTGCCATGCTCAGCCTCCAGCCCTTGCACTGCCCCTGCCAAGCACACCCAAGAACATTTTTCTTTCAAGCCTCAGTGTTTGCCCTGACACTTGAACTCCTGTGCTTGTCTGCTGAAAAGGTTCAGAGCATCACACTCACCACATGCGGCTGACCACAGAGACTATGAGGACATGGCCAGCAGCTGGCAGGAAAAGTGACATTCTCTTACACTGATGTGATGTTTAATCCTAGGCTCAAGGAAATGTATGGCATGATATTTATTAACTAGATGAGCCATCTTATGACAGCAGAAATTGGCTGCAGCTGTGATGGCCTGTGAACCACTCCAGGAAACTGGGGGGGTGGGTTGTTTCTAAGGAAGAAAATCACCACCAAATTTTAACATTTTCTAAATAAGTAACTTTCCTTTACCAGGTGTTGCTACCGCACAGTGTCATCAGCAGAGCAGGCAGCAAGGTCCATTCCTGGCCAATTGGTTCCTTCAGGTTTGTGCGAGAGGAGACAGTCAGCCATAGCTGGCTGCCCTGCGGTGCAGTGACAAAGGACACTGGGGGCTACCACTCGGGAGACAGCCCCCACAGGGTGGCTCATGCCAGCTCTGACTCTCTTTTTCCTGTGATTCTAGGGAAGTCAGTCCTAACTATAAGCTTCTTAATTATAAGAAAAGCATACATATAAACATACACACATGCACACGCACACACACACATATCTATATTTACATTCACATATAGATATATGCGCAAATGTAAACATACATACATGGGATCATATATATATATATATACACACATATATATGTGTGTAGATACATATATATATGTGTATATATATAGGCATGACAGAGAGATATGATGAAGCTGAACAGAATTTAGCATATCACAGCTTTTCCATTTGACCCATGTACGGCAGAAGGATTTTATTGGATTTTTGTTGTTGTTGTTACCTTGCTGCTGTAGACAGGAGCAATTGGGGGGAGGGGAAGGATGCCCAGAGGCTACTTCATAAAGCTGGGGTGCTGCTGCCATCTAGTGAGGTGTGCCTGCCGAGGGACACACACATTCACGCATGGCAAGGTGTGGGGACACCTTTGTGTTCGCGTTTTCCAAGTAATGCTGGGAGCGTCACGCCGCTCTGAAATCAAAGGGGCAGTTTGGAAGCTGAGCCGTAGGACAAGGCATACTGCAAAAGTTCTTGCTTCCCATAAGGAAGCCTGCAGTACAGCCAGGTTGCAGCCTGTGTGAGAGTTTATTAGGATGGTTCAGTGAGTCTGTATCAGAATCTGCTAATGCCTGAACATTATCACTTCAGAGAAAATATATGGAGCCATCAGTACAGGTTATACTAGGGATCAAATTATGAGCATGACAGTGATTGGAGCCTTGTGTATGAATTGTCATGGGAGACCTCAGCCCTTTAAAGCACAATCTGCTGTCTGAATCTGAAATGCAGCTTCTTCTCACAGACCACTTCCATGAGAAGAGACTCTTTCCATGCACTAAACAGGTCTTCCCTGACCTATAGCCAGCTCCTACAGTTTTAGATCATTCTGCAATTGTCAGGAATAAAAAGCAGACCACAAGACAAGAAAATGCAAAATACACTAGCTACCACTTTCACTTGCAAAAAGCCTTGTGATTCATATGTCTTTTCCCAGCACTGGAGGAACAGAGCATCCCAGCAGAGAGGCAGCATTCTTGGTGGGCTCCATGTCACATCACACAAGGACACCGTAATCTTGCAAAGCCATTCCATCCACACCACCTCCTTGTGGCTGGTCTCCTGAACTCAATGACTCACTGCAGGGGTAGATGGGAAAGTCCAGAAAGAAGTCCAAATATACCCTTGTGGGAAAGGGAACAAAGGGATGACATCACAATGTGTGAAGTCAGGGAGGGGATTAGTTTTGAAGTTACTGAATTAGAGCTACAGAGAGAAGAAAGAGGTCTGCACATTTGCAATGATTATTTGAGAGCTCTGCTTCAACCCATAGCACATCAAATCTGTTCCTCCACAGGGAGTCCTAGACACATGGTTATCTTATGATGCAGACATTTGGCATATTTTCCTAAATATGTTGGAAGACCTAAAAATGATACTGTAGAATGTAGTTTGCTAAAATGTCTGAGAACTTATGGCAAAAGAAAGCACTTAAAGTGGTTTCTTAACTCATATCCATGGCTCATTGGGCTGGCTTTGACTGTGAGAATGTTAATTTTCTGCATAGCAGCTTGTATGGGGTTGGGGTTTGGATCTGTTGGCAACACAGGTGTGTTTTCGTTATTGCTGAGCAGCACTTACACAGCACCAAGGCCTTTCCTGCTTCCCCTACTGCTCTTCCAGTGAGGAGGCTGGGTGTTCAAGGAGCTGGGAAGGGACACAAGCAGGACAGCTGACCCCAACTGACCAAAGGAATATCCCATACCATATGGCATCATTCCAGCATATAAAGCTGAGAGAAGAAGGAGGAAGTGAGGATGTTCAAGTGATGGTGTTTTTCTTCCCAAGTCAGAGTTCCATGTGATGGAGCCCTGCTCCTCTGGGGGTGTCTGAACATCTGTCCATCCATGGGAAGCAGTGAATTAAATCTTGTTTAGTTTTGCTTGTGTTCATGGCTTTTGCTTTATCTGTTAAAATGTCTTTATCTCAGCCCAGGAGCTTCCTCACTTTTACTCTTCCAATTCTCTCCCCCATCCTGCCTCATGGAGAGTGAGCTGCGTGATTCTAGTTGCTGAGTGGGGTTAAACCACAACACTCACCAACTTTGAGACTTAAAATGCCAAGTCTTCCAGGACTTTCTGTAACCTGGATCAAAGGGAAGCCACTCAGCAGCCTTCTGTTCTTGAATTATGGACTCCCCACTGACTGACTCGATTGCTCACAGGTCTGAACCATGCAGAGACCACTGTTTTAGAGAGGTGTATCTTTTGTTTTGCACTTGGATAATGGGTCTTCCAAGAAAATATTCTTTTTCTGTTCCATTCATCTTTTCTCAAGCACATCTAGATTCTGGGGATAAGAGTGCTCTTACTCTGCCAAAGCATTTACTTTTTTTTTTATTATTATTATTATTTAATATATGGATTCAGTCTTGTTCTCTGATCCTGGAAGAGCTTATAAAGATTTAGCCTCATGCCTTTAGCCTAGTATATATTAACTTGATGGCAAGATTATGCAGCTATGTAGATCTTTGCAGGGGTTGTCACTTCATTTTGTTAAGTTGAGCATCTAAGGCAATGTTGCTATGATATTGTAGAAAAATATCTGTGAACACTGGCTACCTTCTAACCAAAGAAAATGTCTGAAAATTGTGACATTTTCACTGACAGCTATCAGATTTTTACCCTGGTTAGATATAATAAAAATCTATAGGCTAGTATTCAAGCTTCCCCTAAATCAACCAGCCAAGCAACAGTTTCTATTCTATCCAATATGAGTGAGAAATCACATTCCTATCTGAATAAGGCACTGTAGATGATAACACTTGAAGCAAACTGTTTCCAAACCTTTATCAGAGTAAAACAATATGCTGGTAATAGATGACACTCACCTAGAATAAAACAACCCTAAAAACTGGACAGAGCTGTAATTTTTTACAAAACAAAAAATGAGGGCCGCTTTCAGAGTAAAAATTTTAAGGTAGGTCTTCTGCCAGATCCCTGGAGTAGGTGACTCCAAATTAGAGATTAAATATAAACAAGATTTTGCCCTCTAAATAAATATGATGGTTGCATCATCTTCTCCTATAATGGAATTTTTACCAGGCAGAGGATGAACTCACAGACTGCTGGAGTGAGCAAAACTGAGTGAAGATGGAAAATTGTTGGTAGAATCATCAGACTGTCAGACAGAAATGGCCTTTTTTCATCAGAGCTGTGAGGAATCAGGTCCAGCAAAGCAAAGAATCTGGTTTAGCCTCAGTGAGAACACTAGAGTTCCATCTGACTTTTTAGAGACCTTCACAGTTCCTTGATTGGTTTTCTTCCCTTCTCTCCCTTTCCCACCAAGCAATATTCACACTGAGCCATGAGCTATTCCGTGCAGTTTAGTACCAACAAAAGAGCCACAACCAATGCAGGTATCACACAGGAGGGGCAGGGGATGTATTTCACCACTACAAGTAATTTATACCTGAAGTCTAAGTGCAAAGAGATTAACTCTGAGGCCTGTCAGGATACTGCTGCTGTTTGTTGCCCCACACCAAGCAGCAGCACTGTTGTTAATATTTGCCACAGGAGGCACATGTTATACTTTATAACATTATAAGCAATCCTCACATGCTTTCTAAAAGGAGGAGAGCCAAAAAAAAAGCAGAGGAAAATGGAAAGGTAGGACATTAAAAAGGGATGCAATGAAACAAACATGCAGCTAAGAGCCATCTTATCCTGCTATATCTGTCCTCCCCTCTAGACACCCCTATGGAGCTATTCTAGTAAGGTTGGCTGTTTATTATATTGTAAGCCCTGCTGCTCGATTTATTGGGACTTGGTTGCCTCAAGGAGTGAGAAAATCTCTTTCCCTTCTCAGCTTAGAACAGAAGAAAGTTTATTACCATCTCTGTGGTGCACCCTGGTCCTTTCTTAGTGATGCTATTTTTGGCACAGACTGATTGAAAAGTGCTGCTGTCCCCCACATGGCTGCCAGTTTGACACTTTTTGACATTTCTAAAAACTCGTACTCTTCCTGCCAACTCCCTGTTGCTTTCTAAACCTTTTTAATCCTGAAGAATGCAAACTAATCTACTGAGAGAAAGAAGCTGGTCCTGGGAAGCAGAGCCAGAAATGTCAGAGCGGTAGAAATGATAAATGTACCTGCTAGGGAAAGAGAGCCAGCATAGGAGAGGGGCTGTTAAGAAACATCTCTGACACTATGGCCTGTTAATATTATCTACTGTAAAGAAACATGCAGTATATTATTAAGCAGAACTGTGTAATATATTCTTAAAAAAAGAATGGTTTCGAGGCAAGCACAAAGCATGGTTAATCAAGTGGAATAACGCAGTGGTCCCTGAGGGAGACTTAAACTACTTAGACCTAAGTATAGCTAATAAAAGTTAGCAAGTCAAGAGAGTTTCCAAAGGGCATTATTATTATTATTATTATTATTATTATTATTATTATTATTATTATTATTATTATTATTATTATTATTATTATTATTATTATTGTTGTGTTGCACCTGATCTTTTGAATGGAAAGGTCAAAGAGCCTATCGTGTTCTAACCTAATGGATTTATTTACCACAGAACATTCTATATATGCAGAGAATGTAAGTGCCCTGAAAGACCCCCTCTTCCTTCATCTCACTTTCCACCCTGCCCAATTACTTTTCAGAAGGCCTCCTCATTCCAGAAAGGAAGAGACAAAGTTTCAATTGTAACTATAACACCATAAAACAATCAAATCCGGGTTTTCAGCAGAGTCTCTTTTCATATTTCTTTACCTTGTTACATCCACAGTGATGCATTTAAAAGAAATGTCCTCCGTCGTTTCTTTTCAGTCATAGCTCTTTACAGAAACAAGGCTACCTTCAGTCAGGTATCCAGGCATCTAAAGACAAGGCTTTCTGTTTAATCTGCAGGCAGCAAAATGCAACCATGGTTTACCCTCAAGCATGCAGCAGGAAGCCCAGTTTGAAGAAAAATGAGCTGTAATACACAGTAGGGATAAGGGTTCTGAGCACTTCTAAGCCATACTTCCCAGATGCATGGTGATCTTAATCCATTACTCTAACGTTCCCTTCAAACTCAAATATTTCCCATTGACTGTGCCTGGCTGGAGCTGCCTGCTCACCCTTCCAGCCCAAGCATGCCTATCCTCACCCAGAACAGTTCCTCCCTGGCAGCATTCATAAAACCTCACATTCATTGGAATGTAACTGGGATAATGTTAAGATTCCCTAATTGCTAATTCCCTAATTCCCTCATTGCTGTTTCAAGTCACCAGAGGCACTTCTGGGTAGAAGCCCAGAAGCACAAGAATTCAGGGGTAATTGGTCAGTTCAACTCTGACTGTAGGCAGAGTATTTGGAGATCAGACAGTCTGACACTATTTTTTTATTCCTCCTATACAGTAGAAGAATGGATTTGACATTGACATTTCAACATAATAATTTTCAAAAATAACTTAGAAAATGAATCACCAAGAAAATTAAAGTTTCTTTTTAGTGAAAGATTCACCACTTCTCTAGCTTTATGAACAATACACCAGCAAAGGGCAGAACTCAGCCTTCAACTAGTTTCTTTATTCCTACCAAAGGGCAGGACTGAGAAAAAGTGTAAAGACACCAGAAATGGCAATTGATTCAGTGAATGCTTTAGATGACATCCTGGGCTATCTTTAAAAAGGGATTTATATGTATTTTCTTTGACATTTGAAAGCATATATTCCAGTACGACATGGAGGTTCTCTGCTATGAGGTATCAGATTATCAGAAAAACTTGTAGAAGAAAGTGAAGAGAAAACACTAAGGAACCGGAAATTAATTATTAGCTTGACTCTAACTGTGTCCATCAAAATCTTGACTTTCTCTTACACTCTTTGTGACAGATCACTTCTGATGAAAAATCTAGAAAACTGCCATTCAAAACTCCTGTACAAATTGAAATAAAGTCCAAAGACCTAATTTCATTGACCTTCCATTTTACATACAGACAGAGCTATCTACCTGACTGCTCTGTATGGTGCAGAACTATATGCACAGTTGCCATCTGGCCTGGAAGGCAGTTTGACACTGGAGCAAAAGAAGCAATAAATGTGCTAGCAGTGCTGCTTACTGTTGCAAATATTAGTAATTCAGCTCCATTAAGCTGAAACTTACTGGATTCATTAGAAACATAAAATGTGTGGTAAAAACAGAACTCTGCATTCTCTGCCTGTCAGATTAATAAATTCCATGGAGTTGCATTAGGCATCTCAAGTTAACTACAGAAGAACAGCACAGAAAAGGAAGCAGCTCAAGGGAAAAACAATTCAAGAACAAGAACACATGCAAAGAACTTAGCATGACCCAGAGGATTTACAAAACTCCCCTTTTTGCAAAGCATCCAACATGCATCTGACCTACTTTTACATTCAAACAGTGGGACTTTGATGGTCTCTCTGTCTCAATATGCCTTTCAGCACAGCAGGGAATTTTACCCATTTACCCAATAACACAGGACCTGCTGAAAACTAGCTTAAACCCTCAAGGGCTAAAAGAGGCATGGAGAGTTTCACTGCAGGTACACCAGTGAAGTCAGGAACTAAATCTGGAAGTTTACAACACAAGATTCAGTTGTCAGCTCCATCACTGGCACGTAATGCCACCCCAGGGATATTCTCCCTCCTTTTCCATCCTTCCTGATTTAGAAGCTTCAAAGGAAGATGATCTCCTCCCATGCCTACCACAGTTCAGCTCTGATATCAAGGGACTGGTGTGATACAAATAAAAATGGAGGTATGTGCAATCACTCTTTAAGGCCATCTCCAAATCTCTTGAGATTAGGATAGATTCTCCTTCCTCAATCTGGCAGTGTAGCCTTAATCTGTGTGCTATTGTTGAGAAGCACAAATTTCCTTTGGGAAAAACAAAATACACCTTCAGCAAATCTAGAAATATCAGGCTGTCATTGGGAGGAAACAGGTGTGTAACAGAATGTCATGGGACAGCTTTCTCCAGCAGAGTTTACCAGAGACGTCCCTAAGTGAGGGACAGGGGAAGAAAGTTCCCCCACAGGTAACCTTTTAAAAGGGCATCCTGGCAGTCAGCAGTCATTTGACTTTTGGAGATCCCTGGGTCCCACAGCCAAAATCCCTCTGCTTATTCTTCCCAGGCAGAGAGCTCAGAAATGAAAGAGCGCTTTAATTATAAACAGTAAGGGTTTTAATAAGGCAGTGGTGAAACTCTCCTCAATTTCTCAAAGGCATTTCTAAGTTGCATTGTTGGTTTTAGTTTTTTAAGTTTCTGATTTTTTTTTAACTTTTCCTTCTGAAACGTAGGTTTGAAAGTATCTGTGAAGGTGGCTACAATTGTGACCTATTTAGTACATACATGTACTAAATGTACTGAATGCTTGTTATCATATACTAGTGAGTTATTCTCACTATTTCCCCCTCTCATAAAGGGTGCAGGGCATGCAGTTTGGAGACAAAAGTTCCATTTCAATTTTTATGTTATTGCCATGTTGGTCTCCCAGGCTCATTTTGGCTTTGAATTTAGAAAATTGAAATTCTTATCTCTCTGACCATACATCCCGTACGATTTCAATTAGATTCCAGACTCCCTGATACTTTTTTATGCTGCATATGTAGTGGAACTGCAGAACTGAGTTTCTCAGCTCATATATCCTCTTTTGTCCAGACTAATACACTGGAGTCACAACTACAACAGACCCTTTCCTGACTTTACATAGTGGCAGATTAGGGGGCCCAGAAAATCCATTTCATTACACACCACTTTGATATGAAAATTTTAGACTCTTAGAGTTAGTCTGCTGCATATCTGAGGTAAGACTGACACGTCACAATGGTTAGGATATTGAATGCCCTTTACCTGTGAATTTCTTTAATTTATCATTTACTCACTGGGCTTTATGAGTGCTTCCTTTCCTATTAGCTGTTATTAATTAGCCTTGAAGAAAATTTTTCTTTAATTTCACCTTTATTTCCAGTGTAATCACCCTTGTACAACAGCAGCCTCTTATTTTTTCATGCTTGGTACACTTATATTGGAAAATGGGTTTATCTACAGAGTTACACAGACTATCACAGTTTATAACAATGTGTTTAATTCTTTGGAATCAAACTGAGCACTAACTGCCTTGAGCTGTTTGGTGGGAAATTAGATTTGTGCTAAACTGCTTAATGCTCTGGGGAATGCAGAATAAACTAGATGTGGCAATTTTATGAGTTTCAGAACTTCAAAATTACTATATTTTTATCACTATCACTGAGCTTGGATGTCATTATCTAAGTTTTTTTTCTATATATTGTCATCCCAAAATGGATTTAAATAAAAAAATCAGAGAGGAGAACGTAGGTGTGTGGTGCGTGTGTACATAGAACATGTCTAATTTAAAACACTTTACACTTAAAATATGGGATGAAAGACAATTTGGGAGCAGTTTCATTTAAATTTTACCTTTTAGAAAAGACTATATCAGTAAATGTGATGTGCTTTCAGATTAGCGATCTAGAAGTAAAAACTAATTTGAAAACATGGAAAAATACTTTTATCTTACTCCTTTTCCAACCTGCAGCAGAAGGATGTGTCTTAAAACCATTCTTTCATGACACTGCCCAGGTCACATCGGAGAAGAGACAAGAAAAGATGATGAAACTATTTATGTTCAGCCATTTAAATAGGCATTCCAGCTGACACCACACTAATTCTGAATAACAGCCACTGCTGTATGGACAAGAGTTCTTTATTTAAATTCCCAAGTGCTGTTAATGTAATATGATAATGCAACACAATTAGCTATTTCAGCAAGACTTGATATTACCAAATCTTTTATTGCATGATGAAGTGCCATCTCCAATATGCAATTTCATAAAATACATTTATCAAAATACATTTGATATTTGATATTTGATATTTGATAAAATACATTTATCAAAAAATACATATTTGCAATAGAAGGACAATAGAAATTGTTAGCAAGATGATGAAACTTCTGGAGCAGAAATTATGTGGCTAAAAGGCTGTGATTGTCCCACAGTGCTTCTAAGGCAGGGCTCTGCAAGTGAGATCTGTATTGCGATGTTTTGTGCTGAATTTACTGCCAATTCTGCCATTACTAAGGATAAGAAAATTGATCATTTTCTTGTCCTTAGCAATGCTGTGGAAAAATAAAATACGCAATGGAGGAGTCTGGTTTTGCAAACAAACTCAGCATGTCTGCTGAATTACGAAAATATCAGAAACTATTTTTGCACTGAAAGGAGAAGAGTTTGAATATTTCTGTATTGCTTTAGTGTGATGAACAGGCAAATCAACCTTGACCCATCTGTCCAGTTGCTGTTGCCAGATATTGGCCTTCAAAAAGGTCAAAAAAAAAAAAAATTGCTTCAAAAAGTGTATTAAAATGTATCTTTCTTTTTTGGTTGAATTGTCCAAAAAGCTACTCAATAAGGTCTTTTTTTTAATGATAGACCAATGAGCAAGAATCTCTGCAAGGACTTCACAGAGTTCTGATAAGACTTTCTATGTTTTTAAGTCCTTGACAATGAACACGTTTTCAAACAACTGGAGTTTTAATAGAATTAGCTGCAATTGGGATCCACGTCATAAAGCCTACTGTGACAGGGAACAAGGAAGAACTGGGACAGAAAAACAAAAGTAAGAATAGCTAGGGTATCAAATATATAATAGTTAAATGGCTAGATATGGAGATCCATACAAACCTGAAAATAATTTTTAAAAAATTTAAAAAATTAAAAATAAAAACCCAAGGAAAAACTTGTTCTACTATGATTTCAAAAAAGTGTATGTACAGCATAAAAAACTGAGTCTCTAGAAACCTGGACTCCCACCTCAGTGTCTTTCTTAGAAAGAGAGTTGAAGAGCCAGATGCTATCCTCATACAGAGAGACTAACTATGGAGACTGATATACTAAAGTTTTAATAAAGGCTATTGGCAAGAAATTACCTCCATTAGTATTTCTAGACTTACATCATTGGAAATTATTGTTAAATGATGCCCTTTCCTGTCAGATGCATATCTGTCAGGGCAGTGGTTTTCATAGAGCCAATTTTAAATTTTGGGCAAGGTAGACAAAGTCTATTGAAAAGCAGAAACATTTAATGAAACCAAGAACAGTACCTCTACTGTGTATGTAGATTGAAATCTTCAACCCATCCAAGTTGTTGAGCAGTCAGGAGTTAAAAGGGATTAAATGGATTTCATTCTTCAGTGTATAATGGAAATAACTTCTTCCCTGCAACCAGTAAATATGAAAAAGTTTTCATTAACTTCTCTTCACTGCTGATAAGACCTGGAAGAAGACAACTTTTCCAGCTGCTAAGAAAAGCTGTTGGGTGTCTTTCTGGTGGTTTATTATTCTTACATTTATTGCTGGTTTTGTTGTAGTAGTTTTCATTTTTTTAAGCATATGAATATTGTTAGCATGTTTATTTGTACACAATATAATTTAATAAATTAATATTAAATTTATGGATAAATCACAGTACATGGATAAAATTAAATAATCATACTACTAAAGCATGATTAAGAAGGAGAACATTCCATAAAAACAAAATGGTAATTAAAATCCATGTTTTATCAATATAGCTTGAACTTCAGTGTTTGAAAGGGTGAGTGGGGAGAACAGACATAAATACAATTGCAGCTACCACCAACCAATATGAATCACTCCTGCTTGAATTCTTACACTCTTCGTATGGTTTCAGCACTTCGGTGAATCTCTATCTGACATCAGCAATATTGGTCATTAAGCAGCATGGAATACAGTTGAACAGAACAGGGAAGATCAATTTCCACTAACAGAAAAAAACCCCAAACCAACACAACTGTATCATTGTAAGTCTTCATTTGGGCTCTGCAAGTCTGCAGAGTTGGACAAGAGGAAAAATTCATCATCTCCAATGAAAGAAATATTTTTTTTTTATTTTTGAGATTTAATTATTTTAAATCTTTGTGCATATTTAACTGTAAGTAGCTTTCAGACTAATAAACATATGTTGTGATTTTGAAGATAACTTCAAAATAGATTTCACTGTTTCTATGGTACTTGAGTAAATCCACCTTTCTAGACAAAGTTTTGAAAAAGAGAGTTTTGCCATGAGTCTTTTCAAGGGGAAGCTGAATAAGAAGACCTTTTTTTTGTTCTGTGTTTCTCTGACCCCAGGTCAGGGTGATGGTACTGATGGTACAGTTCCCTCCAAGAAGAACTGGGAAAAGCAACACTGGCCACCTCTCACGAGAGTCTGATTCATGTACTGCTGGATAGGTCCAATGTAACAAAAAAAAGTAACTGAGATTTTAATAGAAACATCTTCATGTTTTTCAGTCTCTCAGAAGGAATTCTCTTCTCCATGTAATTTTGTCTTGATACCATGGGAACCATCTGGATCCCTGTGTTTTCATACCATCTGTATGTGATCATCCAAAGTCCCACAGCCTGAGCGCTGTGTTCTGGAGCTCTCCCCAAAGAATGAACTAATGCTTGAGCTAAAGAAAAGGCTGAGACTGAAGATCGCTCCAGAAGGTACAGTTCTGAAGGCAGCAAAAACACAACTGCAAGAATTAGAGATATAAATAAATGTCAGTTGTGTATAAAAGAAGATATTCAGATAATGAGTCTATTTTCTAAATGGTGTTTACAAAGACACCCAGCAGGATTTGAGATACTGCTACATGCCACTGGATTTCAGTTGGAAAGGAACATCTAAGGCAGTATCTTTTTAGATAGTATCTTGTATCTTTGATACAAGCAGCATATCCCCACAGGAACAGATTTACAGACCAAAATCTCTGATGCTGAAGACCTGACATCCACACGGCATGAATTTCAGGGAAAGTTTAAGTCAATTCAACTCCAGTCTGACCCTGTGTATTGAAAGCTCAACTTCTGGGTGAAGCCTTTGAGAAGGCTCAGTCTGCACCCTCCAGGGCTGTTCCCCAGTGCAAACCCAACATAGCAAGGTGGGCAGCTGGAGATTGCCTTCAAAAGCAGAGTCAGGGCAAAGCAAGTAACTCCTGATGTGGACACACCTAACTTGCTCTGGCACTACTAAGCTGTTCCTATTTAATCACTTTAGGGCCATTGGAAGACAAATGGCATTGTGAATTTGTCCTTGAATTTCAGACTAGCCCTCTTGAATTTAAAGGAAAAGTGAAATTTTAGGTATGCTCTCTGATTGCTTCCTAGGTAGTGCCAGAGTGTTCACATATTCATTAAGTCATGGGATGAGCCATGAAGAAAACAAGGTTTTCATTAACTGTCCTGGAATTATTCCTGAAAGAAACTGTATACATCCTTGTTTTAAATCATTTATGTACCACCCCCTCCAAAAATATTTCAGGAAATATTGCTATTTTCCTCACCAGTTATACTCAATGGTTAATTTTGATGATTCTGCATGTCACAGTCTCAAGCAAATAAAAACAATGGTTGAGGCGGCAGCATGCAGAATATTTCATCTGGAGAAAAGATGGGGATTTGTGTAATACTCAGAAATAACTGTTTTCCCTTTTTTCCCCTAAACTATCATTTTTCCAGAAAAGAGGGAGTAATTTCCAATCCACTCAGAAGAAATCTGTCTGTCTGAGTAGTCAGGATTATACTTAAAAACATATGTAAATACATATGGATAGACACGAGTGCCTGGAGTAAGTCATTTAACCCCAGTGCATGTGAGGAGCCCAACTCAGGAGGAATTTTTGGGAGCTCTCCCAGAATCTTAAGTGCTTGCTTAAGTTATTGGTTACTTGGATCTGCAGTCAGTCTGTTCTGGAGGAAGGAATCCCTGAAAAGAAAACACAGTTTTGATGGATTTCCTGGTTAATGTCAGCACTTCAGAGCACACAGAGCCCATCACATACCACCACACAAGATAAGGTCCTTCTCTGGGAGCACACCACCTCCTCAGCACGCCTTCAGTCTCCAGTGCTCTGTCTTTAAGGCATGTTGGGTTCCCACAGGATTGGTTTCACTTAAACCAGTGCTGATTGAAAGAGCCTTCAGGTCAGCTCTAGGAACTGAATTAGTTTGTTCACATACCTTCAGTGGAAGAAACTTGAATTTAACAAATTTTTTCTCTCTTCTTCATTTATCATTCAAAATCTCTGGCTCCTTATAAATATAGGTCTAAGTACTACTGCAATAAATTTATGAGAGGTGTTTCAGTATTAATCATTTCATATATGTCAAAACACATTTTGGAAGTTGGCCAAAACCATATATAAATTTCTGTAATTTTAAAGGGTAATAGCAGCAAAATACTAAACACAGTGCTGCAGCAATGAGCTTCTCACATAGTTCTTCCTCAAGATCCTGATTTAAATTCTGGCTAATCAATAAAAAAGCACTACCAGCTTTGAAATTTTAATTTCCTTTTGAAATAAAGGTCTCATCTAGATAAAGCTGGTGTTGCTTGCCTCTCAGTGCTCCCTACATTCATTAAACAGATTTTTTTCATACAGCTGCTAAATCCTATTTTCACAAGAGAAAAAAATTTGCACCTCCAATCATCAAAGCAGCATAATTTAGGCCTTTATTGTGTCAGTCATGAATTGTCTTTCTTGTGAGCTCACAATGTCATAATATTCTTTCTGATTAATGAGGATCCTACAATTACAGGGTAGGAACCGTCATGCTGTACTGCAGAGCCTGCCTAGAGGCAAAAATTACAGTTAATGCTAATGTGTTACTGGAGAGTTAGGGGCAGAATTATTACTGTCAGCAAATCCAAAAGGTCTGCACCCACAAGATGGATGGCTTTTGTCATTTCTGCAATGCAGTTCTGGGCAGGCAATGAACTTTCGCATGGGACCTCACCAATTCCCGCTGCCACTGTTTAATGCTTAGCACCCCTTCACACATTATCTGGAATATCTCTGCCCACCTAGGAGGCTGGCAGATGGGGGTGAAACAAAAGGGACCTGGAAAGCTGGCCTGGCTAAATGGAGATCTATCACACCAAAACAAACCAGTTTCAGTCTTTAATCAGCCTCCCTCATGCAGGTGAAAGGCAAAAACCAAATCAATAACTATTCAAATCAATCCTTGAATTGTTATAGGCAATTTATCTCTTTGTTAGTTGCATGCAATGCATTTTCCTACCTGTAATCACAAAAAATAAAAGCAATTCTCATGACTAAATGGGAAAGGGAAGTGACATTTTATGTGCTGCTTGAGTACTTTTCAAATTTTGCTCTCAGCATTTCTAGGGAGTACTTCAAGCTTTCTACTGTTTATTATTTTTCCACATCACTCAGTAGTACAAGTATATGCTAAAGATCAAAAATATAGGACTTGAAATCTGAAAACCAATTTTTCCCTTTAGAAAATAAATACTCAGGATGGGAATGATTAAATAACGAGTGGCACAAGTGATGTCAAAAATCAAAGTCTCTTTGATGTCGCACTTTCAGAACACAATATCAGCGTCCTTGAATCCCACTCTTTTGTCACATCTCCTTATTTAATTTCATTCTACTAGGATGTATCATGTTTAAACAACTCAAGTGGGGAGGCTCATTGCAACTTCCAATATATCAATGCCATTAACTGAACACATGTTTTGCAGTGGAAGAGACTGGCTGATGTAGCAGTACAGTCATTATTCAGCAGACAGACATCCAGCTGAAAGCCTGAAAAAGCTGAAAGCCATTAACTCAGAGAAAACAAATGACTGCTCTCAGGATTTGCCCCTCTGAGTTTATACTGCTGCAAAGAAGAACATTTAGTCCCACACTTCAGTTCTCCACATAAAGAGCTTTCTTTACAAAAAAGCATCCCCTTCAAATTAACGAATCATTTAAATATATCTCTTAGCTTGGAAGCACAACATATATTTAGGAAGTGGTTCTAGAAAACAGGTGAAAGCAGAAGCAAATAATGGTTTAAGTGTGTGAGCAAATATTACACTCTTTTCTATAACCTAAGGAGCTTCAAGCAGTAGGGAGGGGGAGAAGAAACAAAAACATTCTGACCTACCACAGGCATTTGAAGTTCTGCTTAAAAGTAATAGTCTGTGATAAGTAGGAGTTCAGGAGACTAACGGATTCAGTAGCATCTCAGAGTTATTAAAATATCATATAAATGGTACTAGCCACAGTATTTTAAGTTTACTTAGTGATCTAATGATAATCAAAAATCAAGATTGTTAGGTAAATAAAAGATTCAGATTTACAATATGCTGATGTTGCTAATATCAGTGAGAGTTTTTTATCTAGTTGAATGAACATAACTAAGATTATGGTGGACTGCTCCAATTTACATGGAAAAATTATTAGAAGAACAGTTCACATCATAAACTCCCAGCAACACAATATATTCCATGGAACAAATGAATTGTATGAACAGCAAAAATATTAATAGATTTTTCCATTTGATTTCTTTTCTTGGGAAGTTTCCTGAAAAAGCTCCTGAGGAAGGTGAATAATCATCTTTATTATTTTATGGCTCTTGGTAATACCAGCTATGGTTTTGAAAATGTAAATTGATACATTGACTTTTCAAAACTCTTCAAATCTGTTTTTTTTAGAACAAAAAAAATCAGAGAGAAAAATGCATTTGAAAAGCAGTAATGAACATAGGGACTTCATAGTGAGTGAGGCTTGTTCACTACCTGTTTCAGAGCCCAGTTCTGATAAATGGTATTAGTGAACCTTTAGAGACAGTACAGTACACGACTAGTGAGCATATTCATGCCTTGCCTGTCCTCTAAATTTTGCTAATCATCAGGTTAAGCATTTCTGAGCCAAAAGTTCAGGGCAATGATCAGCAGCTGTCAGTGGATTGAGTTGCCATGATCTTGGCCACTCTCTTTTGGAATCTGTTTCGAGGAAGGAATCATGCTGCAAAACCAATAAGCAATGAGCACATTTTGGGGCAGAACAGTAAATGCCAACCATCGCAACTTCCCTCAACTCAATACAGCCCTCCAGTCTCGCAGCCTTCATCAGGGGAAACACAGCTGTTTTACCAGTGTTAGCTCTATCCTCTGCTCATCTTAATCCAATTGCCTTTTGCATCTAGCAGTTAACAGTACAAGCATTACAAAGGACTCTCAAAATCATCTCTACAGGCACACTTAGAAGCTGCTTCTTGGTAACAATGTCTTCTTGTTTCCACTGATGTCAGTGGAAATTCCTTGCAACTGCAGCAAAGCAGGATTTTGATGAGCAACTGCTCACTTCTGCTTAGTGGGGAGAAGTGATCCATGTCCATCCTGTTCTTGGCCTCCACATTCATCATTTGCACTCCATAACACAGATGTTCATCCTCATGGACCAGCATTTCATTCCTTCCTATTGCACAAGAGGATGAACACCACAGGATAAACCTTTTTATTTCTACCCCCATCCCTGTTGTTACAATCATCCTGGACAATTTAATACAGAAGATTGTCCAGCTTAATCTTCAAAAAATTCAACCATCCCATTTCAATATTCTTCTGAAGGTTGTTCCACAACCTTCTACAGGCTGCCTTCTTTTCCAGATGGCTAGAAACTGTCTTCTAATTATCAGCCTGAATTTATTAATGGGAACCCCTTGTTTTTCTGCCAGTATTGTTTTGCAGCAACAAATTGTAGTCACTACTGAGTTGGGTGTGGATCTGCAAGCTGTAACCTAAAGATAAAAGGATCATTGTATTGCATTTGTTTATCAGTTAATTCCCCCTATAGTTATTTTAATAGAAAATATGCAGTGAATTGTTGAGCAATAGAAATGAATGAATTGGCAGTTAAAATGATAGCTTATGAAGTTACGTGACGATTAGCAGTCTTCCGAAATTATAGTTTAAATTATTACTAATTATATATATATAGATCTATGAGGTAATTATCCATAGCTTGTTAAATATATATGTTCTACAGAAACTTCTGTCATTATTAATAGAGTAATTAAAAATTTATCAATAATGTGCTTTGAGTTAATTACATAGAAAATAAATTTATGACATGTATTAACCTGATGAACTGATTTGGTGAAGTATCACGGTCCGGGAGGACTGCACAGGCTGGCTCCCCCCCGGTCCGGGGTCCCTGGTCCGTGTAATTCCACTGAATTTGGGGCGAGCGGCCCCCGAGGTTCTGCTGCATGGCGTCAGTCTTCAAACCACGTCAATTCAAGCAGGAATATAGTGAGACTAAGGAAGAACTGGACTCCATCTCTGTTCTAGCAGTGAGATTTATTTGGGGTAACGGGGAAAAGGAGGTTGCAGGGGAGGAGAAGGGGGGAGGAAAGGCTGGGACAGGATAAGGTGTGCCAGCCCAGAGATGGAAGAGACCTCGAGCTGATCTGGACATCGCTTCATAAAGGGAAAGGAAGGGGAGGGACTGTCTCCCCTAGAGCTAGTCCCGGGGAGTCTGAAGGGAAGACAGGCATAGGGAACCCACCAATAGATTTCGGGGTACAGCAGAGCATATTTCAAAATGAACCAATGGTATACAAAGCAGAGAGACAAAGGAGCACATGGAATCCTAAAACCCCACATTGCTACAATTTGGCTTTTTTGAAAAAGCCTTTGGACTCTGCTGATGTCTTTTTTTAGTACCTGAGCCTTCTGCTGAGCTTAACCTTGGTCATCTTTGGGAGCTGTATTTCCCTGCTCCCATCCTGATCCTCCATGGCAAGCAACCACCCCTCACCCTGCTGCCCACCTTCTCCTCTCAGGCAGTCACCGTTTGCCTTCTTCTTGTGCTGCTGATGGATGGATTAATGGAAAACAGCTGGACTCCATTCATAGCCTTATGGCTAGAACCATTCTCATGGAAGAGAAATAAACTCCACTGTCACTAATCTTTGTATTTTTGCTTTACAGGTTATAAAAGATTTCTGTTTCTCAAAAAAAAAATGTTTTAAAAAAGAAGACTATTCCACCAGTTTTCCTGAGATCCCCTCCAATACCTCTTGGAAACAATGCTGTTGCTTTGCCTTAAATTAAAACAAAATGTCCAAAAATGACAGTATTGAAAAAAAAGGGATATATACAAATAGTATTTCCCTTACGTCTGAATTGCATTAGTAGTGGGCCAGCATTTTCTTTCTTTCAAACATTCACTCTTGAAACAGGGTTATATTCCTTAAGCTATATTTCTACATGCATAGTTATTTGTAATTTAGGCACAGACAAGTAATACATAACGCCAAGAAAAATAGAGCAGGTCACTGAATTAATTGCTTCGTATATTTTTAGAAATTTTACAGGTTATTTTGTAATATTTTTTTGCCAAGGATGTAACACTTAATTCCAACTTTGAATCCAGCACATGAGTAACTTTTGCACCGTCTCTCAGTAAAAAAACACACCACCACTCTAAGTTTTAAATTTGCTCTTGCTAAAGATGACAAGGAGAAAGCAGAGACTGGTGCATGACCATGAGAAGAAAGACTGACCCTGAGCTTTTGCATTTCCAATGGAATACAAGTGGCCTCAGTGGAATAGAATTCAGGAAAACAGATGAAATTTCCCTACCCCCTTCTTCCCCCATCAATAAAAAGATTCTGTGTGTGGTTTGTTTTGCTCTTTAAAAAAAAAAAAAAAAAAAATCTGTTCCCCGTGACAGCCCGGATTGCAAATGCAGTATTTCAATTGGAAGATTAGTTAGATTTCATGGGAATTAACAGAGTCCCATCATTCACAGATGACTTGGACAATAAAATCTCTTTTCTGTCATTAATCTGGCACCAAGTGGCTGACTGGTCACCTACAGCGAGCTGTGAGAGATGGGAAGTGGGGAACAGTTATGTTTATTCACCAGAGAGTACTGTGGAAAGCAAACAGAAAATTATCTTGGGAAACTGTGGGCCACAGAGAAGTTCTTGTCTGTTCAATGCAGGATGTAAGGTTATTAATGTGATTCCTCAGAGCTCTTCTCTTACCCACAGTTCAGGGAAGGAAGATATTTTCCACTCATAGGAGGAAAGAATGGAAAAAAAGATATACAGAAGTTTGATAAAAGTGCAAAGAAGAAGCACTGACACATCTTTGAGGAGCTACTTATTCATTCATAATATTTACTTAGCAATAGCAGATGACTGAATATCAGCTTTTCAGTGTTTTAATACAGAATCTACTTTAATGTCATTACAGCAAGTGCTCAGTATGGCTGTAGACCAGATCTCTGGGTTTAGAGCCGTGCCTCTGCAGGAACCCACTTTATTCCATGTAGGCAACTTGAGAAGGCACTGAGCATGATTCAACTGAGCAGTTGGAGAAAGGACTTCAAAAGTGGTTTGAATTTAGGCTTTGTTGTTCAAGCACAAGCAGTTTGTTCATTTTGAAATTTCCAGTCCCAAATGCTGTGAGAAGGCTCAGAAAACGTGTTTGATTGTCAGCACAAATGTTGCAGTACAGTAGCATAGGAAAATCTCAGAGGGCAGAGCTTGGGCAAATTTATTAAAGCTGGCTGAAAGTGAGTAGAACTAACACTGATTTTTTGGGATTGCAAACCAGTACTAGATTCCACCACAGCCCGGTCAGCTGAGCTCCATTTGACACCAACAGGTTTTCTGGCAGAAATGCAGAAGCCCATGTTGGTTGCTCCATTTACAGATTTCTGATTTTGAAGATGGACAAAAGCTGCCAAACCAGAAGAAATAAAGAACTCTGTACCTGTGAAGTTCAGTTCTTCAGCCACCCCCATGATTACATAGCTGTGGATGCTTAGACTCAGCTAAATCTTTCAACAGGACTCTCCCAAATCCATATCAAAAGCAACCAGCTGGTCACACATCCAGAGAAAACCGGAATATGCAACACAAAGTGCAATTTTGCATCCTACATTTCAGAACACTCTGCTGTACTGTGTACTCCTCAGCAACATTAAAGGTGAGCTAAAAAAGGTGGAGATGGGCACCAAGCCCAGCAGCAGCCAAGATATTGTGTATTTTCCATTAAGTACAAGATGCCACTCAGCCCACAGCTCTGGGCAGCTGTGCTGAGCAGGGGCTAAGAGCCTAGGGGAAATCTTCCCTGTGTGTGTGAGGCCCTCTGCACTTTTCTCTTTGACTTAAATGAGTAATTTTTGCCTAAAGTGAAAGAGCTGCTCACAGTGAGTGATAGTGTCTGCAAGATGAGTGCTGAATATAAACGAGGCTGTGAGTTCAGGACCTTCTCCACTCTCAGACACACAATACACTCAGATGGCTAACAGGAGTTATTTTTCTTCCCTAGCAGGCATCATTTCCAGGAGCAGTCCTCACAGGAGCAAGAGCTCCCACCTGATCTTATGGTTGTCTATGGGGCTTGCTTGTCACACAAACCCCATGACTAGTGACTGGTATTCGAGTTACCACTCAAGAAAATAGACAGGTTTCCTGCTAACTTACTTTAAATAGGGGGTAAGTATCAGACTGCAGCAGTTATGGCTGGTTTTGTTCACTGCACCTGTAAAGCCTAGCAGTAAAGCTACTTATAGCAGCTTTTTTTTTCCTGTTCATTATTAGCATTAATAGTAAAAAAATAGTAATTTTTCAGTTCTGCAGGATTAATTGCAGCATTCTGAAGGAAACATCCTATACAACAGCAACTCAGTGTGTAGCAGTATGTGTTCAATCCATTTCTTTCTAAAATATACATAAGCACAGGAATGTTAGCCCATTTTTTTGTGTAAAAACAAATCCATTTAAGAAGCAAGAGTCCTCTATTCTAAGCAAGACAAAGTGCCAAACAGAATACAGTCAATATATCACCAAGGTACCAATTAACACTTCTTTTTCTTCTAGGAAATATATTTTTTTCCTCTTGGAGACTGAATTTTCACTGAAAGAAAATACATTCGTGAGAAAATAACTTTGCACTGTGGTTCTGGCACTTACAGACTATTCTACAGTAAGAAAAAAAGGGGGGGAAAGAAAAAGAAGAATTTTGATCTGAAGAAAATTATAACCTCAGTCAAGAAAAAGGAGAAAAGAAAGGAAGAGTAGAGGATGGAGTTTAAGTAACCCCTGTTCACTGGCTTGGTACAAGAATGTATCAAAGGTAGGAAAAGCTCAATTTTTTGTAAACTACAGTTAAGTACCAGAAACCAAAATAATACTTGGCTTCATAGAAAAAGTTATTACAGTAGTAATGCTAGGCTCTTATGCAGTATTTTTTTATCTGTGGCTCTCAAGGCTGCTTACAGTAAATACATATAAATGTTGTTTGATATAGTTACAAAATGCAGAAAGCTTGCTTATAAAATACCTTGTTTAAGAGTGTTCCTCATCGTCTTAAACACACTTAGATAAAAAGGTGACCCACAAGGCCTAAATTGGCTCTTGATTGCACTGGCATATGGAAGGTTTGCCCAAATTAATCGCACAGAGAACCCAAGTGAACTGAAACAGTTGAATGGCCCAATCACATTTATAGAGAATGTTAAAAGGATACAGAATCAAAAAACTGTCCCAAGCACACAGAAATTAGTAGAAAGCTTTCCTTTTTATTCCCACCCTAGGTGAGAAGGTGAAATACCTACCAAAACAAATGGTGTTGGGAACACACAATTTCCCTGAAGAGTAAGGCTTCCATTATTGCATATGTTTAGAAGTTAGGAAGAAAGATATGGAAAGCAAGGAATCAGATCCCTAGAATTAATAAGGCTTCCATACAGAAGAAAGACCCTTCAACTGTGGGACTTGCAGTCAGTGCCAAGAGCTACTGAACTGTGTAAAGACAAAGACAAGGTGGGAAAGGAGGTGAGCACATCTGTGCCAATAGAGTCAAAGCTGCAAGTCCTTTAACCAGATGAAAACACTTTCAAGGGAAATCACAGTAATTCAAATACTGAAAAACAGAAGTCCCACTATTGACCTCACATACCTTTGAAGGTCAGTCTAGAGCAAGAAGCAGTTCCAGGCCACACTTTGAGTTTCTACAAGTTCCTTCAAGATGTGTTGCACTGTGCAAAGGCAAGGAAAGACTGCAACTGATCCTATTTTCTGCCTTCCTCAGCTGTCACCTTCAGACCAGGGCATGTGCACAGTGACCAGTGCCCTAGTCTTCCAGGTGGCTGACTTTGGCAGCATGTTCTGCCCAGTAACACATTCCAGAAGACCCAGGCAGACTTCGATAATTTAGCTAAGACTAAATTTAGCTAACACTTCCGTTTGGGAGTTCTCATCTTGGGGATTAACTCTCCAGGGAAAGAAAGACTTTTTAATATCTAACAGGACATCCAAGCACAGGAACAGTTTCTATTTTTCAGACTGTTTCTTAATATTCTTGTAGCATATTTGTGGGCAGATTAGAAAGAAAATATGAATTACTATCTTCTACACAAAACAGCAACTGGATGGCAACTGGAATCCCACATTCATCTTCCAGCTGGTCAAGCCAAAGGTGTCTCCTGCTACTGGTTTCCTGATCCATTTGCTCCAAGTTTTGATGTCAAGTGGACAGTAGGCCCACCCAAAGTTTGCAGAAGCATCTGGGATTTAGATTAAAGGCTTACAACAATTACACAGAAGTTGTTGAGGTTCAAAATCTTGGCCCATAAGCCAAGCAAGTTCTTGGAATTTAATTCAACTGGAAAGCTTTTAGTAAGGAAGACTGATCATCTTCGCGAAGAGTATGGGTAAACTTACCCTACAAAACAAATGGACTTAATGTGAGCTATGTTTTCTGCATGATTAACTAAGCAAGCAAATCTATCATTGACTTAATAGGAGAAGGGTGAGCCTGTAAACTAGAAAACCAATGAAATGTTTCTTCATAATTGGATATTCTTTCTCTGGGAACAATATCTCTGATTTTTTTTTCTTTCTTTTTACAAATGAAGATGGAGGTTGCAACTTAGCAAATTCTTTAATGTAATGCAACTAACCACGCTATCCATTATGTACAGCACAGTGTGTATTTGATCATTAGTACTGTTTTTGTTAATGCTATATCAACTAAATAAGTGGGGGGAAAAATCCTCCACATTTTGTGGGTATTTTCAGTTGCTGAGTCAGAAAACAAAATAAGGTCTAACAACTGCATTTATTTCTTGTTCAGTAAAGCTTGCATCTCCCTTCAGGACTAGGAGCAAGCAAACTGCTGCTAACCATGATAATTACACAGTACTCATCATGGTGAGTAGAATAACACTGTAATTGTCCAAGGGTTTGAACAATTTGGACTGATTTTGTATAGTGTATAATTTACAGTAAAGATTCAGAATGTGTTTTCTTTGCTCCAACACTTTCATCCTTTAGCTTTGGATCATTATGGATGAAGACAAGCATCCACAATCAAATGCAGTCCAGATGAAGAACATCTGCAAAAATAGAACAATTTATTTTATTGACACTTACATTTACATAATTTTATCAGTGTCTGATTTTTCTTGTGACTATCAAGGTAATATAAAACAACCAAGACCCCACGGAGTCAGTCAGACAAAATAAAAGTATGAAAACTTTTGAAATTTTACCACAACCAAAACAAATTAGTGACAGTGACTGAAGCCGGGTGAAAGGACTCAAGAAAATATTTACAAGCTCCATGCTAACATAAGGTTTCTTTTCCTTCATGAGGTCAGGGCCAGACTCAGTCATATGCAGCTACATATTAAGACCTTCATTCTGTAGAAATCTAAGTGTTTATTTGTGGCGGCTACTTCTGAAGTCATAACCAGAAGTGCTTTAAATGCCACAGGAAAGTTCTTTCAGTGGGGAGAAGGGCTGTCTTGAGCTACACAGGAGATGAATTTGGGCTTCTGGAAGTCGACTCAGGCGAGAGAACGAGATGAGGTCTCTTCAGCTTTATTTGGGGTTACATCGGGGATAAGAAAGTTTGGAGAGAGACCTGAAGAGCCCTGAACAAAGGCTCTACAACAGGTTATAAGGGCACATAACTAGGCGGGTTTACAAGTTTTCAGAACAAATAGAAAAGTGAATACAAGTAATTTACAGTCTAAATTTACCAATGTCTGACAATGAGATATGCATGCGTCATGTGGTTGGAGAGAGATAACGGTTTATACTATCTGTAATACTTTTCTGGGAGGTTGCTGGGATAATCCATCTCTTCTTCACTTTCTTCTGGCACTTCTCCCATTTCATCCCAATCCTCCACATTCTCAAGGGCACTGAGTTCTATCTCAGCTGCTTGGGCCGTAACATTTATTTTTGCACACTGAAGAGTCCCTGTGAAGCAAATGGGACTAATTACAATTGAGAGCAGTTATAAATCAGGGTCCACATAATTTCTGAGTATTAGATGTGGTGGTGCATAACAGTGGGAACGAGTACCAGAGCCATCATCATTGCCACTGTGTGTAAAGCAGCAGCATGACCTAAAAGTGTTCTAGCTTTTCACAGAAACAAATGAACAGTTCATCACTGTGAATGTACAGTAACATCATTTATGAGACACAGACAAAAATCTTTACAAAAATAATCAGAAGTCTAAACACTGGGGTTTTTTCTATGGCTTTTAAAGATTTTTTTTTTTTTTGTGGAATTATTTTAATTTTGGGAGGCAAGGGGAAAATGGAGCTGATGAGACACGGGGGTAAAAAATGTTTTTCAGTCAAAAACTGTCTTAAGCGTTTTTGTTCTTGACTTGAAATAGAGAATTTCTCTCTCAGATTCCACTCCATTATCATTTTGGTGAAAAAAAGAAACACAAACACTGGTAGGATTTTTTCTTTTGTTAATATTTTATGGCTGCCACCTATAAAATGGGAATAAGAAATACCTATCCTGAAGGACTCCAATGGAAATTATAGAACCACTATTTATGGGCCACTTACATGAAAAAACTTATGAAAAATATTCCAAATATACAGAATAACTGTAAAATAATTTGACATTACACTTGTATTTTATATATCTGACCTTTAGGCTGTCACACAAAGTCTTTTAAAGGTGAGATTCACAATATAATTTTTGACAAGCTTCCTATCAAAATGGGCTTCATAGCAGTTTCTGGACATAATGTAACAATGCTCTTTATACTTAGACAGCTTTATCCATAACCATGAAGAGGGAGGCAAAAAGGGAATTTGTACATAAGGTGGTATGATGCTTCTCAATGTTAACCAACACTACTCAGATCTGGAAAGCAAGACTGTGAGCTCTTGAGGCTAGGTGACCTTAACAGTCAGAAACAGATTTTTCAATTAATCCAATATTCATCCTTATGATGCATTTAACACTGTAATATCGCAAGTCAAAACTTGAGACAATCTCAGTTTCCAACAGTTGGTCTGATAAACTTTAAAGCAGATGCTGCCAAATTAAACAACAAAAAGTAAGAAATCAGAAGAAAATAAGGGTTATAGGCTTAAGGAGGCTTTCTCCTCTTTACTATAGTTCTGGGGAAATTATTTGCTTCTTGCACTACTTTTGTTATTGCCCGCAGCTCTAAAACAAGGTGATGAACAGCTATGAACAGAAGAAAAACATTTTGTTTTCCAAACTCAGCTCTGCTTCTGGGGCATGGATTTCAGCATTATCTCCTGGAGGGAAAACTCAAAGCACAGATGCAAAACTAAATGGTCCCAAATTGGCTGCTGCGTTCAGCACAGTGTTTATCCAACACACATCAGACACAGGACTTCCTGAATTACATCAGAGCCATAGCATTTGCTCAGCAGGAGGTTAAAAAATCCTTCCTGAGAAAGGAGAGCAAGACCAAATGAAAGATGGCAATCATATTTAGGCATAGAACAGCTTGGGAGATGCAATTCCAGGGACATGAGCATTTTCTTTTCTTTTCTGCTTTTCTGCTTATAAGCACTAATACCAAGAATGTCACCACAGGCCACACTCTCCTCTGCTATTGCTAAGCAATTAGATTTACCTGTATATTTGTGTATATATAATGTATTTACATATTCATTGATGGTCCTGGGTCAGGTCCTGGCCTCAAGTGTATTTTTTGCAGAATTCTGCAGCAGTCCAGGTGAAGGAAGCAGACTCTACTCTTAACCACCAAAGCACATCCTTTCAACAAAGAACAAGTTCATAAACAAGTTACCAAACAAAACTTCTCACACACATCCTTTCTTCCCTAAAAAGACCAATTTTATTTTACTGAACACACTCTGGCGTGGTGCATCCAGAATGCAGGACTCCCTCACTATCCCAGGGAATTGATGTATAGCTCTCAAAATGAAGGAATGTTCCACAAGTATGGAAGACAAAAAATGGAAGGAAACATTTCCCTCTCCCACTGAATAGAGGTATTTAATCAAGGTGTTTCTGGACACAACAGGAAACCAAATTTTAAGTTGGCCAAGGCTTACCTTAATACAAATAAAATGACTCACATAAAATAGAGGCTTTTGTAAATATCATTTGCCTCCTTGGCTGCAGAGGCAATTGAGTAAGACTTAGGGAATATGCTTTTCAGACAACTGAAATCTTATGTTAGATCTTAAATTTTTTTAGGCTCTCATTTGAACTCTGTGATGATTCTCAAATCCATTCCAGAGAAAAGAACAAGAATCAGAAAACCTGGAAAATATATTTCCCAGAGCTCCTCCTGTCCACCTCTGACAGATTTCCTGTCAGGAGGCTTTGACTCTGTATTTGCCCGGTATTTCCATTCAAATTATTTAGCAACACTGAAGTTCCTTTTGCTTGAGAAAATTATAATCACAAATTTAAGACAGTCAACACTGAAAAGTAAAAAAAAAAAAAAACCAAAATAAAACACCAAAACATACTGAAGTTCAGGAGGGTTGGGATGTAGCCCAGAAAACTTGGTTGCAAAGCAGGGTTTTATTTATGTCAGATTTGCAGAGAGCAACATTTCAAATTCTGATAGAAGACCTTTATATCTATGTTCTACATTAAGCAGTCTGTTGTCTGGAAAATTATGCCAGTGAAAAGAAAACTGTTTTCTTAATTATCTGAACCCATTCTAACCCCCACATTATTTTTTTCTCTTTTTTAATGAGGCTCAACCTGCGCAGTTCAATGTGTGTTTATTTTCTCAGAAAGGGGAAGGAGAAAGATTGGGGTTTTTTTATTATGTGATGAAAATAACGGAGTTGTGAAGGGGCTTTTTTTCTTGGAAGAGTTTAAGGATACATGCAACAAAGAGTGTCCCAAAGGACAGAATGCAATTGCTCACAGAGAGATTCCTCCTGATAACCATTTTTTCCCAGGATATTATTTTTCTGGTAAAGTTAATTAATCTTTTAATGTGGACATTCAGTAATGGAAAGTGTAATACTTTGCTTGTCATTGGCACATTGAAAGACTACATTGGGTCAGATACTCAGCTTCCCTAAGTCAGCATAACTTTACTGAAAACACTTATTCCAACAGAATTTCACTGTTTTACAGTGGCTAAAGGCCTAGATACAAATCTTGCAGAAACAAAACATCCAATTGAAACAACCTCCTCTCCATTCCTAGAAAAGCCTCTATTTATAGGTATTTTGAATACACAGTAGGACGTCAGTACCTTTTTGCCTTCCTCAGTCATGAAAGCCAATTATTTTTTAAGCAGTTTAGTTTTAGCAGACGGGCTTGAGGCAATTGACTTTGAAACCCATTTGGTAAACAACCTTATCCTCCATCATCTTCCTACTGCAGTTCTCTTTTTTCCATTTCATGCAACATCAGTAGGAGACACACCATGGCAGACCCACTGTCCACTTCCCTAGACACAAAGCTTCTTAGGTTCAGTTATGTGTTTCAGAATGGAAAGAAACAGAGACAGTAGTTTCTGTAATGGCAGGGGAAAAAAGGAAGCATGAAACAGAGAGGAAAAAGTTCTGATCTTTTTTTTTCCAGGAAGCTACAAACAGACTGTTCAACAAGTTACTGGCTGAAGTCACAAAGTGCTAAATATTGATCCATAACAGGAAAAGCTTTCACTTTCTATGTTAAAACTGATTTTCTAAACATCTCTCCAAAAACCACAAATGAGCTATTAGGAATAGCACCTCTCCATGGAAAGAAAAAAGAGTACCAAACGTTGCTCCTCAGCATCTGATTTTCTCCTCTTGGAAGCATTTGATGCAGATCTGAAAGCTCCTAGCTCAGTTTGGGATGTTCCTTGTTTCAAGATTCTGTTGTACGTTGTATTATTCACTAGTGTGTTTTGCAATGCCAGGTACAATGCAATGCAGGTATTTCACATTCACATGAAGGTAACAGAAGCTAGCTTTCACTTTAAAGCCATTGCTTTATTACTGCAAAAGTGTGTTTTGAAGTGATTACTCAAATATGAATGAAAGGAAAAGGTCTGCTGGGCAATGGATCTTATGAACATAAATCTACAAGGTGGTACAGCAAAATGAGGATTCTGATTTATATATATTTCTTATTGCTACTTGCACTTCTGACTCTCAATTCAAGTGCCTAGTATGCCTTAGAGCCATGATTCTTAAAGTTATAAAAACTGTTAAGAAATACATATAAAAAATAATCTTTGTTACTTTTGAACCATGCATGACTGGCTGTAAATAGCACAAGCAGGAGAGGCACTGTCCAAGGCTCTACAGAGCAGTCTTGAGAACAGCAGACTGAACCAGGCAAGTCAATTTTTTGACAGAAGTAATACATGTAAAAGGAGTAACAAAGAGCTTCAGCCATGGGCCAGCAAAAGCATTGGAGCCTATTTTGCTTTATAGATTTCCATGGATTATGAAAAATATAAGGCTTCCATCAACTCACAAATAAACTTGGAAGGAGCTTGTGCCAAGTTTTAATATATTGACTTTCTCTTTCAATAGTGTTTTAGGGAAAAAAAAAATTAATTTACCTATTGATTGTCATTTTCAAGCATTAGAGCCTTTCACGGCAACATTTTTTTTCAGTGTTGAACATTTTTATATATTCCAATGACTTTTAAGAAGTGCTGTTGCTATCTTTCCACTGCAGCTGTCCCTCCTCCTTAAGGTATGTATATATGTACTTGACTAACTGAAAGGGAGACTTGTGTGGAGCAGTTTGTATGTAATCCAACATTTCAGCATTCTCATCATTTGCAGACATAGCTCAACTTGAATGCATTTCTAGTGAGACAGAGGTAGTTGAAAGTAACACAGCACAGTTGTGCCCAATCTGTTTGAATCTATAGTTTCACTAAGGGAGGAGCAAAGGTCATGCACACGATGGTCACAATACGTACAGTAAGGAACTTTGTCTGGGAGGCCCTTGTCACAAAGTGTAGGAGATGTTTTTCACAGCAGATAATCTCAGGAATATATGTGGGGAGGACAGCAGGGAACATCATCTTAACCAACACTGGAAAGAGAAGAAAAAGAGGTAGTGTTGCACCTAGTGGTTAAAATATTTGCTTTGCCTATAATAGGAGCCTTGAATTTTCATTTAATTTTCATTTATTTAATTAATTTGTATAACTATTTTTAGAATCATACTAATCTAAGTACCCAAAGTTAAAACTTGATTTTTTAAAACTTTTAAAGATTGAAATTTACTTTGCCTTTTTTTAGTGCTTAGAAAGATTTAAATAACCTTGACACCCATTCTCCAAGAACTTCAGTGTATCAGTTTCCTACCAGAAAGACAGGTCGTCTTCCATGGGCTCACTTCTGTTGTACTTAATTATGTAGAGGCCAGTGGTATCCTTAGTATGCATTAGAAATGTGGGTAAATACCACTGACAGTACTGATGCATCCAGATTTATACATGCAGCTGACAATACAATTACACAGCAATTTTTTCTGGGGTTGTTCAAATTTAATTTATCAAAACAGATATTTTCACTCCCTCTAATCATCCATTCTCAGTGATGCTTCTCAGGCAGGTAATTGATGCTATTATTCACATGCTTAAAACTTCCAGCAACTCAGTAAATATCTGTGGCTAGCACAGATCTTTCCCATGAGAACTTTCTCCTGTGTTTTATAAACAAAGATAAAGTTTGGATGTTATTAAAACAGTGTCTCGAGATTTGGACAGTTCAGGCCTGGCCAATCAGGCCTAGGGGGAGGTTTCTGACTGACCAATCTGGGTAACCTCTGAAAAGTCTATATAAGTTGGAATCAAAATAATAAAGCTTTTTTTTCTACGCCACGCTGAGAATCCGGGTCTTCTTCTCTGCTAGCGGCTCAACAGCGACAAATATCCATTCTTTCAGTGATAAATTGTGCTAAGAAGAAAACAGCATAGCAGTATCAAGGAAAAATTCCCAATAGCGTGATGTTCCAACAGCAAGAAATTGTTTCATTTTTTCTTACAAAATAATCAAGAGAAAACAAAGAAAGTGAACATCCTAAAGAAGGCAAAAGGTAAAGTTGACACAGGCTGTGTCATACCAACATATGTTGGTTAAAAAGTTATGATGGAAAAGTAAACTGGAAGAGACATCTTCACTGCAAGAAATTCAGAAATGAACAGTGATTGCTCCCTAAAGACTTCAGACAGGTTGAAGGCAAGACAGGAAACATTTATAGATGGATACATATGATGAAAATGGGAAAAGAGAAATAAATCATACAGCAAATTAAGCAGATCTTCTTTGTCCCAAATTTAAAGCATTGCATCCTGTGAAATTTCTGCTAATAGACATGAAGTCCAGAAAATTAGTTCCATATATAGGATGGAAAAAGCATTTGCCAGCCTTTACAGAAATTCACATTTCAGAATGACCACATATACATATTAAAATAAAACTTAATCTACAAAACAGAGCTGCAACAAACAGCCTTTAGGAGGAAAATTATAGTTCCACGCCTGTATTTTCCCAAGCCAGTCTTCAGCACTCTAAAACATTATGCCAGGAAAGAGACAACACATGCTGATGATCCCACTATTCTCCATCAGAACACAGGCTCCCACCTTATGTGTGTGTTGCAGGGAGAATATTCCTCCTTACCATTGCACACAGACTGAGGTGGAGTCACCAGAAGGACTGAGGTGAATTTTATAGATAGCAGCTGGGCTGAAATAGTTCTGAGGTGGCAAAAGTATGTCTTCTTAATTAAGATAAATATTTGAAACCCAAACATCAGGACCACACCAAACACAGATAGCAAATATATTCTTGGTTATTTCTGTGCCTTGAGCATCCAAGGACCCCAAAGGCTTCTGAGTAGTGGATAAGAAGCACAGAATCTTTGGAATAGAACAAACTGGAGAGAAACTTCTATACATCCATTTCTGGATGGCTTCAAATTGCCAGTAGTGAATAAGCCATCAAAATCAATGTAATATTAAATTTCCTGGAGATCAGGAAATGATAAAATATGCTGCCCTAGAAGTAGTAAATACAAATAAATAATGCAAGTGGTGAATACAAATAAACCAAAACCAGTATTTCTCAATTTTCATTTGAAGGATCACATTCCACCTTAAGCACTTAAGTTTTGTTGCTTCTCATCTCTAAGCAAAATTAGACCCTGTATTGAATGTTCAATTATCACTTTCTCTATTTTTAACTTGTGGTTATAGATGAGCTTATACATTTCCTCGGAGATTTTTTCTTGACATCACAGTCAAGTTATAATGCCTTTTGGACCACAGCACACAAAAAATGCTGCTTTAAACAAAGAGAAGCTGTAAACTTTATGGCACATTTTGTGTGCAATTACTATGGATGACAACACTCAGCATTCTTTTCTTTCTAACAGCCTTTAAAAAATCTATATGGTTGGAATAAGTCTGGATTTATTTAAGCAGTGGCAGCAAGACTAAAGCACATCTAGGACAGAGGAAATGCATTATTTTAATTTTTCAGAAAAAAAGAGGTGTCAAAATACCACATATACAAGACGTAGTAAATTATTTATACTATCATTGTTTTCAATTTAACTGTAAGGTTATGCATGTCCATCTTTTTCCTCTTCAGTCTTTCAGACTTTGAGGTTGCCACTGGTGCTGTCACTTGAAATGTTATGAGAGACTTCAGAACTCAGTCACTTATTGGAGGAAGTGTTCTGGAAGTTTCCAACCTATTTACCTGGCAAGGACATTCTTAATCAAATGAGGCTGAAGATAACAAGTAGGTGGGAAAGTGGAAATTCTTTCCATGCCCAGAGAACTTTACATTCCCCACCTATCTTTCCTATATAGCAGTTCTCCACACTAGTGTTGAATCAAATTCAAAGAAGGGGAATTATGCTATTTTTACATAGAAATATGCATCCTTCTAAGTTTCAGCTTCACATTTCTCTGAAGAAAGAATGGTTCATGTGACTTAATTCTACAGGCAGCTGAGAGTAAAATCTTTTCTGTCATGCTTCATTGTGAATGACAATGCTTATAATATCTCTGTAAGATGTAATTTTTTCATGTCAATAGAAATTTGATATTCATAATCTAAGCAATAATTATCCTTTGTAAATGCCCTTGTTTCTGGCTGCCACTCTCATTATGGTTGTTTCAATCCACCATCTCCAGCCTGTAGAGAAAAGAAATGCATCTATTTATTCCAATGAAGAGAGGAGAAAAAAGATTTTTGTTTTATGGAAAAAATGTAAAAAGCTGGAGGGGTTAACACAATTAGCCTAGTGTTTGGGGCCCTTCCTATCTTCAAATTTATTTCTAGTGTTCTGAAAAAACCAAAAATGTATTTGCATCAAAGAGGGAGAGGTTCTAACTCTTTCATGTATAATTTTATTTCTTTGTTACACTTTTATCTGTGTAATTGTGCAGAGTGGACTCTGTAACTTCCTCTTTGAATAGATTTTTCACTGAAAATAGTTTACCTGGTTGGAAAAAGGCAATTGACTTTGATTTATACTCCTTAACTAAAAGGCATGGCAACACATTGTTCTGCCTGTGTATAAGAACCCATTTGTAAAGAATATGGGGTGGAGGGTGAGAAGGGATTTCCTTTCAGCTGCTATTGAACAACTGATCTAAAGCCTGAGGACTCTGAGTTGATATTTTTAGCATTATACATGCACATAGCGTTGCCTTATCTTCTTACATTGTTACACTTAAGGCTGCAGGAAAAGCAGACTCTGCTTCTTATCCAGCTCCTAAGACGTATCTGCAACTAGATATTATTTGCAAGCAGGACTAACTCCTGCTTTCCTATTTTATTCATTACCATGAATTATTGGGAAGTAGACTTATACTCCCATTCAGCATACTTGTGTAAATTAAAAGACATTTCAACCCAGCAAGCGTGATTGGCAACTGGGCAAAGAGTGGTCTCCTTCTGTTGACCTACAGCAGAAGATCCCACAGCCACACATGACTTCCAGACCCCTGTCTCTCCCCAGCAGCATCCCAGGAAGCTGCCAAAACAGGTTTGGCAAACCTTCTGGCCCTCTGTTTTTTTTATCCTTTGTTAGAAAAGAAAAAGCTCTAAAAGAAGAACAAAATTTGTACAGTTTACACAGAGAGAGAAAAAATATTTAGTCTTTCATCCATCACAGAGATTGCTGTGCTGAGGTTCACTAGGAATTTAAAAAGTGTGCAAGGCAAGATATCCAAATCACTCACCTCTCTGAGATTAACTATTAGTACTCATCCAGCTGTTTCTGTGATACAAATCCTTCCTCTTTTCCTCCCAGTGTACCCTAAATGGCAGAGGAGGCAAAAACTTACCTAAAATATGAGAAAAAGTAAACAGGATGGCTCTCATAATTCTCTGACAGGCCACACTGGTAGGTCCTCACAAAATGGCAGCTACCTCTTCTAGGAGTAACCTACCTCTGCTTAAACTGGTCCCTTTCCATAGCAGAGTTAACCATCTATAAATATGAAACAGTTGTAATAATTAGTCAAACCACACTGTCAAAATATATTGCATGCAATCCACAAATAGGATGTTTACATTTAGAACCTTTAGCTGAAAGCACAAGAACTGTGTTCCAAAGAGGTGGTGTTCCTGAGGTTTTCTCCACACCCTAGCTTTGTAGGATAAAGGGGAAGTGGAGATGTTGGAAATAACTAAAAGCCCTGCAAACTACTTTCTTCCTCCAGGAAGTGCCAACATCATATTTAGATTTAGGATCAGCCACCAAATTTTAATTATTTCTCCTGTGCGAAGTGATTTCCCTCAACCAAAATAAAGATTTCAGCATCTGTCCCCAAACCCTTCTTTCTTGGCTCTTTCTCTCAGATGAACCACCTTCCAGCAAGCAAATATCTGGCCACTAATCAGTCCCTTTGGTGGGCTTGAAAGTTGTAAGGCTATTATGTGGGAGCTTTGCCCACAGCAACTGTTCCTCTGCCTCGCCTGACTGTGATTTGCTCCCAATGCTCTTCCTGCTGTTGATCTTCTTTTCTTTTTCTTGTTTTTCATTGCCATAACTATATATTTTGGTCTCCTGAGAGAATGTAACCGGACTGCATGGTGCTGTGTGTCATGTCTCATCTGTATGGCACACTCAGGAAAATTCATCTGAATTATCAAGTCGATTAGTTGGATCACATTAAAAGCCTAGCATAAATACAACCTAGATTTGTTTTAGTTTAATTTGTTGCAGAAACAAATTAAGCAAAATTAAATTAAGCCATATTTTTCTTGGGTTTTGTTGGGGTTTTTTTTAATATGTGGATTCACAGTGCTGTAAAATTGTTTACCTAAGGTACCTTTACTTTATACCTTTGTTAGTCTGCACAGGCAAACCCTTACAATCCAGGAATTAATGTCCAAGACAATTTTCCTACATATGCAAGTTCAGGATCAGGGCAGGTTGCTTGATGAAAAAATCAGAGCAGCCCAAGCACTGCTCTCAATTTTCCATTCCCACATGGCTCCCTGGATATTCACTATCACTGTATGGGGACTGAATTCCCAAATTCTATATGCCTGTCTTTGACCTCCACCTTCTAAAGACCCTCTTCTCCTGGAAAAAGGTGCCTATCATAACAAACAAGCTTCAGAAAGGAGGGGAAAAAGCTGGCATAAACTACAGGAGTGGAATTCAGCCAGGAAGTAAACACAGCTAAAAGAAACACTGTCATTTCAGTGGGAAACAAACTGAGGGGGATCCTCTCTGTGCTATTTCAGTTAGACTGAACTAACCAAAGGGTACAGTGCGATGTAGGAAGAGAGAGAATAGAGAAGGGTTAGTTATCTTCATACTCACTTTTCAAGTTAACAAATTTATTCATCTAAGAACAGCATGGGGGGGGCCTGGGAAGAGCTCCAATAAGCAGCAGGCGGGGAGCCAGCATTAGCTTGAGACACTGACCAAATTGGAAAAAAAAAGGCAGAAAAACAAAAAGCCCTCAACTGAGATCAGAATCCCTAATGCACTCGAGGGCAAAAATATCAGTCTGCGAGTTCATTACAGACAAGAACAAGTCCCCACTGGTGAGAAAGGCTCGGATGCAAAACATCTTTTCCAATGACAAAGTCATCAAAAGCCAGGAGCATCCTTTCCTGTGATCCCAATGGTTTTTGAAGGGAAGGCGCTGGGCTGCAGGGGGAGCTGTGCACCCATCATTTCAGTTAAGCATTTGCTGAGGGAATATGCTCCTCCAGATGACAGTGACATCTCAGAGATGTGTTCCTAGAGCAGCAGCAATGCACAGACGCCATAGGGCTCAGTGGAACCATTTTCTTGGTTACATTTATGGCTGCATTTATTCTGCAGGTTTTCCAGCAGCTCTCTGAGTGTTACGTTAAAAGTGTGCGGCCAGATTCTGTTGGGGAAGATGAAATAGGAAAGCCTTATAGATATGATTACCTTGCAAGAGATGTTGAGGATATGGAAAATATGAGTGAGATGGAAATGCAGATAAGGTTCGAGTTGTAGAGTAACTAAAAAACAATGGTGTAGCCACAGAAGGTAATCCCCCTTCTTGATAGAACAATGCCCTCTGCCCAGGCAGGTCCAAGGGTCAGAGCAGACCCTACCTGCCTGGTAGAAATCCCAAAAAAGGCAGTTTTTTAAGGTTTGAAACATGACCCTGTATAGTAATGTGATGATTCTTATAGGTTGTATGTAAATGCTGTAGGAGTTGTAGTTTGTCTTAGATTGGTTAAAGAAGAGTTGAATATTTAACAGAGAAGACAATTTATTGTATTGTAAATGGCAAATCGCTCTTTTGCTCTCTTCTTTCTGCTCTCTCTCTCTCTCTCTCTCTCCCCTTTCTGCTGGCCTGCTTGGAGTCGCGTCTTGCGGCTCACAGGCCTCTCACCCCCACTCTATTTCGCAATAAACCTTCATGGTCTAAAACTCATCTTTAGAGATCTCTTGTCCCTATTTTTATCCCCATAACTAAACCCCACAGAGTCTATTCTTACAAGACTCTACAGTACTGTCTCATCTGCACACTGTGTTTAATTTGAACTGATGCAACACTTCCATTCTCATTTAGAACAGAAAATCTATCCTTCTTCCAAGGTGAAGAGCTGAGCACTGAAAAAACCACATGGTTTAAACAACTTATTTTACTACACTTTCTTCCAAATTGCAACAAAATGCCTCTACCAGAACAAACAATGCCCAAATGAGTAACTGATTAATTTACCATCAGTACCAAGGAGCTAAAATGTCTAAAAAATTCTTTATGAGCAGTCACTTCAAAAGAAGTTTAAATTTATAGTATTCATATGGCCAACATACAACTGGTAAATAATGTTACAATAGGAATGCAGCAATAGTACTCGTATTTGGAAACTGACAAGGTTTTACAATGACCCATGAGTCTCTAGAACATGGAGTGTTCCTCCTAATTTTGTAAATCTAAATTTATACTCAATTTATACAAAAATGGAGCAGAAAAGCCAGCTTAAAAAATGCAGTATGCCATTTACTAGATACCTAGGCAGACTGGATGTGTTTGATTCAGTAAATTCTGTTACAGATATGCTTTTCCTGCAATACACAAGCTAGGACATAATCTGTAGGAGGAATGTGAATGAACAGGAGGTGGAAACAATCATTATGGCCATTCCTATCTAAACTCATGGTGATTTGTTACTTGGATACATCAATCTAAAGGAATGACTGAGTTGTGGCAGTGGAGGGTATTTTAAGTGATCAGGTCTACAGACACAAACTTAACACGCAAGTGCTTGGATATGGCACTGATGAAAACTAATGTAAAAGCCTGGCTGCAACAACATTCATCAGAGTGAGAAGTCTTGATAAGACTTCTGAAATCCCCCACTTCAGCTGAGAAAAAACCCTTGCTGTTTCCTGGGTTGCACTAAAGAACAAAACCAGCAGATTGAGCATATATTTTCAGCCAAATGTTGCTAGACAAGAAAGCTAATAATTTAGGCATTTTGTGACAATCTACTTTGAGCCAGGCCTAATAGAAGGCTGAAAGGAATTGTGTGATTGTACCAGGAAAAACAAGTAACTAAATACTCTAGAAAAATTATTAACAGAGTAGAAGAGGCATTACAGCTGGATAGTCTCTGAAACTTTGTCAAAATTTCTGTCTTGCCCAGTTGTTATTTAATGTCACACGGAAAAACTTGATCCATTTTGACCAGAGATCACAGAAGATTAATTTACTGACCATTTCCCCCCCTTTATTCTCAAAAGCAATGTTCCATATTTGTTTAGTCCCAGTACTGTTAAAATCATTCATTTAGAGAATCAACAATGGAGAAATTGTAAAGAAACTATTAAGCATAAATATTAATCAACATGAGCAGATCAAGCAGTTTTAAGAAGGAGTTAGCCGTGCAAATATATCACATTCACATTTAAATATGAGAACATGGAGATAACTCTTTAATACACTTTACATGTGTGTGGTAAAGGGAATGTACAGGGAAAAGAAGCATAAATATTCCCTCACCTCCATCAAACAGTACCTTCTAGAGGCTGATGATTGAAAATCTATGAGGGCATCTCAGTCTCAAATTTGGTTGCTTTGTGAAAGTGCCTGCTCCATGGCTTGTACACACTTGGGCATATCTGTCACTGTGGTATGGACCTCCAAAAAACAAAACTTGCTTCTACTTCAAAGACAGATGGAGAAACTACTTTGGTTTCTTAACTGTTAGCCTTGAAAACACCATCTTGATAATTTCTGGGGGTTGGGGAAGAAGAATATACACCACAGCCTGAAAGCAAAATTCAGATTTTGGATGTTCCTATTAACTGAGAGCAACAAGAACACAAGTTGGTGCTATATGTTGTTTCTTCAAGAGAAAGTTAATTCTTTTGAATAAGACTACTGATAATTTGCAGTAACAGAACATTAAAGTAGCATGTGTAGCATATTTGCAGTAGGAATTTATCAATGCTACTCTGATGAGCAGCAAAGGGCCATATTCTTTTGTGACTACACCAGAAACTGCATAAAACACCAGCAGAAAAAGAAGATCTTGGCTTACCATACAAGAGTGCTCATTCGTACTTCCCAGGTATTTCAAGAGCCACAGAAAAATAAATCTGTAAGAGAAGAAAAATATTTTAGTTAGCTTAAGTATTGAGACCTTTTTTTGGCTTTACATGTAGACTGTGCATTTCTACCAAGAATACTAGACATTTTCAGGATGACCTTTTGGTGCAACATTCAACAAGAAATACATGGGAAAGCATTTTAAAATTGTCCTGTTCGAATTTCAGAGAGAAGTAAGAAACAAGTTTCCCTATCATCTTCACATGGTTCCTGTCTTTGCACACACATTGTGATTGTCGCCAAGGTTTTTTAGCCACCATTATCTCTTTTGACATGTTAATTACACATTAACGTAGCCAGGCAAAGACAACAAATATGCCGAAAGCTGAAGAAGGGCTTGGTCACAAATTGTCCGAGGGAGCTGGGGGTTGTTGAACTAGGAGAAAAGAAGGCTCAGGGGAGACCTTATCACTCTCTCCAACTGCCTGAAAGGAAGCTGCAGCCACGTCAGGGTCAGCCTCTTCTCCCACACCAGTGACAGGACAAGGGGAAACATCCTTAAGTTGCATCAGGGGAGGTTTGGATTAAAAGTTAGGAAAAAATTCTTCACTAAAAAGGTGGTGAGGCACTGGAGTTGGCTCTCTGGGAAGTTATGGAGTTACTGTCCCTGGAAGTGTTCAAAAGGCATGTGGATGTAGCACTTCGGGATTTGGTTTTGTGGTGAAGATATAAGTGCTGGTTTAAGGGTTGGAATCAATGACCTAAGTGTCTTTTCCAACCTTAATAGTGCTATGCCTCTATGACTAATTCTGCTCTTTCATGGAGAATTTGGACAGTGGTTGTGGTAGAGAAGGGGGACAGAAAACTGTTAAGCTAAATGAGGAGAGCTTATGCATTCTTATGCATTGCTCCACTGTTGGTAGATAGATGCTGTCCAAGCAGCCACCCATTACTTCTCTCAGCCCAGCTCTTACTACATCAACCCTAGATTTTAAAGGTGAATAAACTCCTCCCTCAGACCACAACCACTCACTCTTAGTATGGTAATTCCTACCAGTTGTCTCAAAAAACACATATATTGCTAATGAAAGCTTCTACTCTTCTGCCAGACCTCCTCACACCTGCAGCTGTGGCACTTGATCTTACTTGTCATTAAGGCTTTCCAAAGCTAGAGACATCTTTTGGAAGTGACAAAACCCCAACAGACCAAGCAAACACATGAACATCCAAACCATCCTCCTGACCAGTCTCTCCTTGCTGTATGAGGGGAAATGAAGGAAGGTAAGAGAGAAGTCCTCCCTGTACCTCCTGTCAATGACAAGTCAGGGAATGAGGCTCAGAGCTTCATGGCAAATTTACCCCAGGTAATGTCAAAGTGTCTTACAGAGAGTGCTCTTTTAGAAGTATCCCACACCTCGCCCCACTGCCATTTACAGTGGCTTGGCATGTGGCCTGCAACAGCTGCTGCTCCTCATCAGGAAGTCAATATCCTTCATTTGTGTTCCAGATGAAGAAAATGTAGCCTATGAGAAATAATAGGAAATTCCCCATAGCCACTGAGGAAACGATGAGTGCTATAATGGGACACCAGTTAATACATGGGGAGATAGAAAGAGCAATAAAGCACTGGGGGGGCGGGGGGGAGAAAAAAAGAGTCCATGCGTCTAATATAGGTCTGATAAATTATTGCTTTCCCACAAGACATATGGGAACAACTGCCTTAACTGAGAGTGTAGTGCCCCTTCCCAGAGACAAGGCCAATCTGCCTGACAGATGACACTGAGCCCAGAAATGCAGGAGCATTCTCCTTGGGCCACAGAGCAATAAAGTCTCCACACTAGAGTTACTGCTGCTATTAAGAAGAGGTGCAGGGCATAAATTATATTCACAGCAGAAACAGAAGTAAAGGCTGTGGCATAGCAGCATAATAGTACTGAGACTGTCATTTCCCAGTCCAAGCTCCTCTAATTAAGTCCCAGCTGAGGTCTCCTGTTCAGGTCTATAGTCTTGATTTCAAAGGGGGAGAGGTGAATAAATAAATAAATAAATAAATAAATACAGTTTAATTTCTCTCCAAGTAAGGAAGGCCAGATATTTGGAGGCATTTGTGGGTATTTTTATTTGAGGAGGTTGGTAGATTGTTTTTTACCTTGTAAAATAGGTCTGCTGGCCTATTTTGAAAATAATTGACAGTGTTCACTCTGTAGAACCTAACTGACCTTGAAGTCCAGGACTTGGTACATCTTAGACTTACTTTCCATATTATAACTCTAGATCTGCCAAAGAATGAGAGCACAGGAAAAATCCCACTATAATCATACTCTACCTCTCCATATATGGAGGATATCTAATATTCTATTATCTAATAGTCTAACAGGACTATTACAACTCACTCCTGACACCAGAACTTAGCATCATGGCACCTTTTATAACTATTTTACTTCCAGTTCCCAGAGTGGTGTAAGTAAACACGATGAGCAATTCTGCACAACTTGTGCTATTTTCCTTTCCTTTATTTTTTCTTTTCTTTTTTTTCCTTTATTTTTTTTTCTTTTATTTTATTTTTAATGGCACAAGTGATCTACAAATTTCTACTACTTGGTACTTTTAATGAAACTTTATTCCCTGTAAAAAAAAAGAAGCAATAAGCTCCAAGGGCAAATACGGGATTTTTTTTTTTTTTTTTTAATCTACATACTTAATGACATTTCAAACTAATAGTTTTAAACCAGCTTCTCTTTACTTTGCTTCACAAGGAAAATGTTAACAAATCCATTCCTCCCTATTCTTCCATTAGCCAATAGATTACCTGTAAATAAAAGAAATTACAAAAGTGAGCATAAGTGAAAAGAAAGAAATCACAAAGTTTGGAGAAGAGAAAGCCCTTTTTCTTCCTAATATTTTCATTTTAGTTCTAATTTCTTGAATAGAGTCTATTCATGAGTTTACCTTGCTGTTTGCTTCCTTTTAAAATTTAAACTAGCTTTCTTATAGGTTTATATATTTCATTCTCTTGGGGTTGCTGAAGAAATCATTAGTCAATGGTTTATACAATTCTAATTTCATTTCCCCAGGTTATTAAGAACTAATAGCATGCCATTTAATTAGACTAGATGATGAGAATCCACTTAAAAGTTAGAAATAGACTTACAAACTGCCTATCTTCCTCCTTACTGCCAAGCAAGACTTTATAATAAATCATTATTCCTTTTAAATGAATTTAGTAATTACAAAGGACTTTATTCTTCATTATATTCACCATAGCTATACATATTTCCCTAAGTTATCTCATTTATTTGTACCAAGAGTACTATTAAATATAGCATTAATTTATCAGGGCAAGGTACGGAAAGAAGCCCTTAGAGGATATTATTGGTAATGGTCTGAAACAAAGCTTTTTGCTTATCCAAAGAATGAGCCTCTGCAAGAGCCCTCAGTATTAACTCTCACACCACAGCATGGCAATGCTGTCGAGTCCTGAGCAAGGGGAAAAGGCATGAGGCAAAAGAGCCATTCTTTGGCCACATCCTTTCCAAGTGCAGTTCCTGTGCTGAGCCTTGAACTTAGATGACAATTACTGTAACCTGGAGCATAGACCTCTTCCCCTAAGGAAATGAACCAAGACCTCCAATTTATTTCACATAGCCTGTTTAAGAGTCATTGGATAATAATGGCCTTCAGTCACTGCCAACCCATGGTGAATTTAAAATAGCAACTCAGAGGGGAAACGCTCTATGTCATAACTCCCTAGGCACATGATCCCCTCTATCATGCCATTTATTAGGCAGCTTGGCTCTGGCACTACATTTATTTATACCGTAATATTTCATGCTATATAGTCTAAGATTAATAAAGTCTCATTAACAGCTCCTGGAGTATCCCATAAAGCTCTCCAAGATTTCATTTTACAATAATGGCAAAGAACCTCACAATTTATTTTCCCCCATCCAATCTCAAAGACCCTACAGCAAGGCTAAAATGGGGGAAAGAAAGGAGGGGAAAAAAGCCACAACAGGAAAACAGTTATCAGTGGTACAGTGAGGAGAGGGCAGACAAAAACAGGGCTATCTAATAGGCAAATATGTATTCCCTATGCACCAGACTATAGATTCTGCTGCTAAGTCCACTATTTCTTCAAGAAAAAACCTGGATAAGGATGACAGTGATTTTTAGTTGTTGTCTCTTTGTTGCAAAATTCTCATTGACTTGGCTTTAAGTGGAGTTTCACCTTAGACCCTGAGCCGGCTGCTGTTTTCTGGAGTCCTCAGAACTTCTGAAAGCTGAACAGCCCTTTCTCTCAAGGTCTTCTTTGATACAGCCACAAGAGCCTCTGTGCCTCAGTGATTTCTTATTTGAATTCAGAATGTCAGTAAAAGTTGTTGATGCTTTCTAAAAGAATAAGATTTTCAAGGCACTGGGGATTAGGCTTTTTTTTTTTTGTAAAATACATGAACTTCTTACAAGGCACTTCTGTATTTGGAGTTAGTATATGTTCATAACTTCTTTCTTAACCTATTCAAGATCAAAACTCTTGATTTTGAATAGGTTAAGCTCTGGAACGTCCAGAAAAGAAAATGAACTAATATTGAGTTTATTTAAACTAATAATATCTATAAACTAATATATCCGCTGAAGAGACTTCTTAAAATATGTATTAAAAAGACACACATTGGAGCTTTTAAAGGGAATAAAAGAGTCACAGCTCAAGGAGTGTGCCAGAAGGTTGCAGTAGGAATAAGATGCATTTATTTCAATGGAAGATCAATGGGATCACACATCGAAATTTAGATATTTGCTTAAGTGTTCAATCAAAAGAGAGGGGACACTTCATATATGAAACTTAAAATTCATATTTGACTCTAGTCTCTCATCCAGATTGTTTTATGTCTGTAAATTTTATACTAATAGAAGACTACTGCATATTGATGATGATGTCTATTATAAGAATTTTAGGAACAAAGAGATCAAGATGAGACCATTCTCCCTGCAAGCATAGCATCTGCATGATGGTCTAGTGCACTCCAACCCACATTCCTTCTATCGAGTATCTAATTTGCCAGATCCCAGTGATGGAATGACAGTTCATGCTCACTGAGAACTTCTGTCTTTATGTTTCTTGTGGTTTGGGGTTTTTTTAAACTCATATTTAAAATCATTGAGATGGGAAGTACCTTTGGGTTTTGTTCTGTAAATGAAAAGAATAGGTACGACCCAGGCAGGTGGAAGTATTTCACTTTGAAGAAGGATACTTGCAAAGGCTTTTGGCTTTCTATGTGCTTCTTTTTTTGGATGCTCTTCCCCCTCTTTTATGTCTTCCACTCTTTTAATAACTGTTTCGAAACAGATAGTACATGGGAACTTGTGCAAAAAGAGGTTGTACAACTCAGCTGCAGTCAGACAAATTTCAGTTCTAGGTGACGGAGGGCAGAGGCTCAGATTATGAGGCATAAGACTTACAAAGGACTGTTGCCCGGGCCTGGGAAAGACAGATCTTTAAAACAGATACGCTTAACAATATTGCCTGAACGAATACAGAAGGTAGGTCAATATATCAGTACTATATTTCCATAATGCAAAATCTATGTTATCGCCCTCAGGAGCCTAAATTTAATTTGGCATTCAGCTCTGCCTGTAACTGCATCTAAGTATCTATCAATTTGTAGTACTTCACATCACACACAAATAAAATTTCAATTATCTTCACACACCTGTTGACCATTATTTAGGACTAGCATGTCCAAAAATCAAAGGTTCATCAGGATTTTAAAGACAATTTTGTAGTAACAACTCTTTATCATCTTGTTTTTATCATCCATGAAAGGGCTTAGACCTCCTGAGCAGCTCAACCATGAACTGTTAATGCACAAACTAACACAGCACGAGAGAGAGAAAAGAACCCCACCCTCAAACAAACTCTGCACACAAACAGGCAACCCTCGTTTGCCAAGTCTATTGCATTAAGGTACCTGTAAAAAAAGAGAAATAGGAAAACAAGGGTGGTGTCTTTTGTATGCTCTAATTCCAATCTCTGAGAAGGAAAAAAGACTGTGGGTAGGTAGATGTAAAAAGAGAAAGGAAGGGTTAAATCAAAAAGAATTCTAAAATAGAGCACTAAACAGGAACACAAGAAATTAATAGGTGACAAGCCAAGAAACTTTCAAGACAAAGGTAAGAAATACATGTAAAAGATCACAGGAATGGCAAAAAAAAGGAAACCAGTAGTGTTTTGCACTCTACTTAGGAACTCAAGAATCACCTTTAGCAATCTTAAGAGAGGAAAAGCAGAGACAAAGCACCTCTACCAAGAAGTTGAAAGAGTGATAACATTTACTTCATCTAAAGAAAATTTTTGAAAGCAGAATATTGAATTTATAATCACTTAGAGTCAATAAAAATTACAGAAAAGCAAAGAAGCATCAATAGCTCTGATGTATCTGTAGGTTGCGGGAATAACCAAATACTCTAACTGGAGAATTAAATATATGAAAATACATACACGTGAAAAAAACCCAAAAAATCTCAGTATTCATTTTCCAACAGAATTAAATTTATACAAAAGGTAGAAAAGTTGAGGTTACATTTGAACCTGATCTCCATATAAATTTATGCACCACAATTAATGTTACACATATTTTACACACTTCATTCTTGTTTATTCATGATACAGTGGTAATGGAATTTTCAAGGGTAGTAAGACAGGAAATCAAACACAAAACCTTCAGGAATTTTGATCTGATTTTTATTTATCAATCATATTCATCATTTTCTTCCTTCTAAAGTAGTTCCAGGCTGCTCCACTTGTAAACAATTAATTGAAGAGTCTTAATTGTGATATGAAAGGCAAAATAGGAAAGATGAAGAAATACCCATCCATTAGATACAATAGCTTTACAGAAAGAAAGAGGCTGCATGGAATTCACACTAAAGCCTTGAGAGAATCATAGCAGAAAAGGCAGAAAGAGCTACTCACATAACTGCATTTCTACGATAATGCTGAAATCTAAAGGATCTGCAAATATTTCTCATGATGAGGCACCTGTATGAAATCACAAACACACAATGGTATGGACTTCCCATAAGGTCCAGGTTATTGTCATTCTTCCAGCACATGAGATACACATCTAAATACCAGATGACAGGAGAGAAAAGTCAAAACAGCACATGTAAAACCATAAGGTCCTGAGATACCCAAATGTGTCTGTAGTTCCCACATTGTGACCCAATGAGGGCCCATGTGCTCACAGAGCTGCTAAGGACTCTAATTTTCACTAATTTTTTGCGTACTTCAAATTTGTGTTTTGTGGAGAATAGACAGGTCCTTTGCAGAATAAAAAAGGTGGGGGATGGGAGGGGAAAAGAGAGTGAATACATTTTTCAGTATTTGGACTCCCAAGGAGCAATAAAAAAAGAATACTCTTTTGAATTTCAAATTTGATTTTTTTTCAGTCTCAAAACAGTGGGGGAGATACTTTTAGTACTAGTTCATTGTACTAGTATATCAAATGCTCCTTTCCATTTCCCTTCATTTTGCCCTCTCCGCACACATTTCTTTCCACATTCCCAGTCTAAATAAAGAAGAAAATGGGTTTCCCATCCTCGCGGCTCAACAGTAAAGCAAAGCAGGAAAAGGGAGGAAGAATTAAAATCTATGCATATGCAATTAAGTGAAAACATACTCTGGCTGGCAATGCTTTGAAATATGTAGGAGCAAAGCAACACAACTCTGGAGACATTAGCCAAGGTTCAGAGCCATGCTCCTATGTGCTGCCTCTCACCACATTCAGGTTTTCCTTGCACTGCTTTTTCTTGTAAAGGGATTATCCAAGGTAGTTACTTGCAATAGCAGGGGTTTAGACTCAGTGACCCAGAAGGTCCTTTAGTCTGAAGACTCTCTGAGCAGTCTAATTCCCACCCCAGCCATACTCTATAAGCTGCAGCTTTCCAAGTAATAATGTGACCGACCTTTTCCTTATGCACATCTTTTATTGAAAGATAAAATATTTTTCTGTATCCTAGCACTAAGTTGTACCACAGTAACTGAGAAAAATAGAATTCTCTTTGCACACTACCAAAAAGAGGTAATACTGGCATCCAAATAAAGAGTTTTATCTATAAAATCTTTTATTTTAGACTATTAGGCCTGGATTTAAGTTACATTTTAAACATAAACATGGGAGAAGCTGTCCCAGATGGTGAATGTAAAACGTGCTGTAAATTTTAATGAAGCAAATAAGTCACTAATAACCATAATGCCAACACTGCTGTGTTTTTGGTAGATGTTAATAAAGCAAAATTAAAAAAGAGCATGCAGCATTCAAATAAGTGCTTAAGAAGCCCAATATAATTTGCTAATTCAGCTATTCACACTTTGATTGCACAGCCCCTGGTCATCTGCTCAAGTACAGCTGCTTCATGTAAAAACAAATTAAAAAAAAAAGTTTTATTGTCCACCAGATGTCCCAGCTTGTAATACTTGCTGCTATAATTCAGGTCACCCAAGGTTCAAGCACATTTAGAAATGGATTGTTCTTGGATGGCCAACCTTGTGACAGTGGTCAAGGCACTCTGGTCCTGGATTTATTCCACTGGGAGGTGAAGGAGCTCTTCTCTATTGAAAATGTATTCATGTTATGAATATCATAGGCACTGCAAACAGAAAATTACAACTACAGCTTAGAAAAAGAGCTGGAAAGGGCTGGAGTGGGAAGAATTCAAGCAGCATATGTCCTGCTTTATAAGGCTATTGAAAACCCATTATCAGGGCCCTACCAGGTTTATTTTCTTTACTGAAAATGAATTTATTACTATTAGTAAAGAAAAGGTATAAAAGCACAAGGCACAACAGCCACTGCTGCTCTGCACTAGCATTCTCACTGCTCATGATGGGAGCTAGACGATACATATACTGCAGCCAGTGCTTCTCCCCAAATCACATGTAAAAATCAATGGAGCAGTTATCAGCTGGAGCTAAAACATCTTGCACCAAGGGCGTCTGCTGCTGTGCTGCACAAAGCAGGCTTGAAATCAGCGGGCAGTGCTTTGTTCATGGATTTCACAGGGCTGATGACTAAGGAAAGGCTGGGCTGGAGGCAAAGAGAGCTTGTTTCTGCAAACAGCTCCTCCTCCAGAGGGGGAAAAGGGCATCAGTAAATGGAGGGAATCTGAGCAGAGCCAGGGACTCCTGCCAGAGCCACGCTGAAGGCACAGCTGTAGCATACAGATCCCAACACCAGATCCCCACTAGGGTGAACTGGGAAGCCTGATGATTTCATGTAAGAGTGCACCACACCCTAAACACTATGCCTTTACTGCACAAGATGCAAAAACCTGAAAGTTCCTGTTGTAAATATAGAGTCAATAAAGTGACGACAGCCAGGCCAGTTGGACCAATTAGAATTTATTAAGCAAGCCAGCAGTAAGCAATACACAGCACTGGGCTGCTGGAGGGTCTCCTGCCCTGCCAACAACAGCAGCCCTTCTCTTTCTCAACCCCCAGTTATATACCCCTCGCCTCTCGGAGTGTGCTGTTGCTAGGGTACCCTGCGTCTGCGCGACTTGTTGCTGGGCTCTTGTTCTGCCTCTCGGCAACTGCGAGTGGAAGATTGGAGCTTCCCCGTGCAGGCGAATTCCTTCTGTATGTCGCCTACTCAGGCGCTGCTTACCCAGGCGGCGTCTTGCAACACAGCAACTGGCTTAACCACAAGCACTCTTCCCCTCCTCCCCCAGTTAGTCAAGAGTAAAGATTTTATTAACAAACACAGAACTATCCATTATGTAATGATTTGATTAACAAATACAGGCTTGTTTATCACAGTTCCCAAACATGTCAAGATGTTTCAGAGCTATCTTTTCCTAAGCAGGACCTGTGCAACCTCTCCTAGCAACACAAGCATATGTTTGTCACCTTCTGTGATGATTTACAAGGCGCAATATCTTGACAGTAATATTTTGTGGAAAATAATGTTGTTCTACTACATCTAATATACATGATGCTGCAGAAGACAGGAAAAGTTACATGTTCGTCAGGCGTCTACCTCTCACGGTAGGGTTCCTCTCAGCACACTGAATTTTTGCTACTCTATGCAGTCAACACCAGCCCCTGGCACTTAAATGTGCATTGCAATTAATAGAACAATTACTTGATTGAAAATTTTCCCTCTTGAGCTTTACTACTGTGAGCCTTAAAATAGAGGAAAACACAGGAAACAGAAGATTACTCAGCTACATACTCATTTTACATGAAAATGAAATTCCCTTCTGTCCTACTAGACCAAATTTTGAAAGAGCTGTTAATGTCTGTGAAGGGGCTTTTTTTCTCAGCTTGGACAGATTTAAACCATCAGTATATTTGTTCTTCAAAGCCTGCCTTTCTCACTTTGTTCTCAGAGTTCATGAGCACTTCCTTGCCCATTTTTCTCCCTCAGCACTTTCTTGCTTCTCATCCCCACAGTCGACCTGCCATGATGGCCACACAAACCAGTTTATCAGAGTTCCCTCTGCTCCCTATTTTATCGCCATGTTTCAATGGATAACCACAGTCCGTGGACTTGAGTGTCCTTCAAAACCTCAGTCCTCCTTATAGTTTGTCAGCTGCCACTGACAAAGAAATGCCACTAGATCTTTTACCTTCCTCCATCTCTGTTTTGGAAATTTATTCCCATCTACATCAGTAGCCAACTGCTGACTCTGTACTCTTGGTGAGGCACTAAGTAGCCAACACGAGCATGGAGGAGATGGAGCAATGGCTGGCTCAGTGACTTGGCTACACTGAAGACAAGGATGCAGTGCTGCTGGTGCAGGAGCTACACAAGAGGCCTCACGTCTGCAGGGCTCTCTGCTCTCCTGTGCAAGGGGAACTGAAGAGCAATACGGCTGGAGACAAACTGGGTGCCAGCCTCAGGCTCCCTGTGACTTTGGGTCAGCCACTTCAGCAGCCTTAACAGCTGCTTTCTGACACATCAAAGCAGCAGAAATATTGTTTGGAAATGCAGTGAGATTACATGTATCCAAAAGAATGTGGAGTGGACTCAGGGTGAGCAAAATGCAGCCATTTCAAACAGTTAAAAGGATTAGGTTTGAAGAAGTTGGATCAAATTTTAATCATGTCAGGAGAAATCCACCCACAAGCCCAGGGAGCAAAATACCTTGCCCAGGACTTGCAAACAGATCGCCATTGCAAATGCACATCCCTGCCTTTTCCACACAGTTCAGGTGGGACTTGGTCTGTGCATGCACAGAGGTTTCTCAGCTGCCTGCCCAGCGCTCACCCAGCAGCTACCAGTTAATTGCCCATTCCATGTTCTGTGCCAGGATTAGCTGCAATTGGGAAGCTGTTTTTTCATTCCCATTTATCACAAGTCCCCAAAAGCTGGAACAAATATTGGAAGGATTAAATCAAATTTAAAAGGAAAAAAAAAAAGCAGCAGGTGTGGGAGGGAACAGAGGGACGAGAGGAGATACCCATCCTCAGTGGAGCAAGGGCGCAAAAAGAGTGAGCAGGTGCCTCCCAACCATTTACTCTGTTACCACATTCTGTGGAGGGCCAGTACCACATTCTGTGGAGGGCCAGTACCAGGCTTTTTATCCTAGAGTGATGCTGGCAGCGTGGAGCCCTTTTGGAGACAAAGGGAAGCCTGATTTGTTCCGTGCCAAGACGGCAGCCCTGGCACCAGGGATGCCCTGGAAACCCGCCCCAGCTGCAGTCACTCGGCCTTTGTTGGCAGCACCACGGCACCAAGTGCCACTCCTGGCCATTGTACAGGCTCACACAGACTAATCCTCTCAGAGGTTATCCTAATGAATTAGCAGCTACTGGACTAGATGGGCTGCAGGCAGGCTGCAGCTGAAAGCTAACTGAAAATTCCCCTTTTACATCTGTTTCTAAGCATCAGATTCAGTTTCCAGCCATTGAAAGATATTTTTTCCCCTTTTTAACCATCAGCTCTGTTGAAGACCCACTATTTGAACAAAAGTTTTGTTTGACAAACTACAAAATTTGAGTTTATCTTTTTAAGACTCAGTGTCACTTTTAGGCTATTGTTAGCTCTCACAGTTTCATTGCCAGCCAGACAATAACAGGTATTTTTCAAGACATAAGGACTAGAGTCCAGGGATTATATAACTGGGAAAACAAAATGTGACCCAGATCTAATGGCTCAGAACGCAAACGTAAGAAAACAGTGATTATTTGTCAAGTCTCATTTTTAAGACAATTTCAGGAGCTTCTAAACATTGAGGGGTGAACAATTTGTATCACTGCCAATTCCTTAAAACGAAATTTATCCCCTCTGCTGTTTCAATTACGAAAACTGTGCTGTATCTACAGTGTTTACACTTTCAATAAAAGATCTTAATATCTAAGTAGACATGCAACTTATCTCCCTGTGCTTTCTTTGAACATTTATCACAAAAGGTTATTGTTTCCATGAGACCGTGCAATTAGAATTCACCCTTTATTGACCTCTGTCTTACTTTGAATTATCCATTATCTATGTTGTAGCTAAATAGCTGCTTTTGAGTCCCACTTCATTTGCAGCTTCAGAGAACCGTTAATTCCTCTAATTCGATGGAGGTATGTCTTGCTTGCACCAGCAGAAAATAAGAACTGGAACTTCTGTTTTCCACACTCTCCAGAAGGTACAGGTCTGATCTTCTCTGAAGTCCATGGAAGTCAGCCACCCACAGAGACCTTAAGACAGGTAATGTGAGCCAGCTTCTCAGCTGTCTGACATCTGATGAAATCAGTAAACTGATATCTGCAGTTAGAAAACATTGGAGCATCTCACCTATACAGGTAGGAGAAAGCTGTGGAACAGCAGGAATATGAGAAAGACTTTAGAAGCCAACAGAACATGTGGCATTATGTATAGAATACATTAATATTGCTAATGGTTTTTTTTCTTCCTGTTCCCCTTTTGCTCCAAAATTTACTTCTACTGGGCTTTTTCCTCTAGATTTCACAGTTCTCAGTCTTCTGTGTAATTGTAGCTGATACTTTTTCTTCAACTAACAATAATCCCCTAGCCACATTATTGGTTTAAGGTTCAGCCCAAGGACAGAAACAGGGCTTGTCATTCAAAGTAATGTGAATGTGTTAGCATATGTTTTAAACTCCAGGGAGTTTTATTCTGGGGATGTTTTGCAATCTGAAGCCAAATTTGGATTTAAGTTCTGGGGACACCTTTACTGATTGTGACCTGACCTAAATGGTCCCAGATTTGGTGTATTTTAGAGATACAGGCCTATATATTTCATGCAAACACTCATATGAAAAGGAGATAATAGATCAAATATTCAAACATAAAAAAAAAAAAATAAAGATTCCACAAATCCTAAAGAAAAAAAACTACCCAGAATAAAAACAGACAAATAGCCATACAATAGGCCTACTGACAGAAAAGTTCAAAGTGCAATTTAGGATTTTCACATTAAAAATTTGTCACAAGGAATCTCTTTCTGATGGTAGCTAAGTACATTTACCTCTGTACAGCAAGGCACACCTCGTAAAGTAGTGTAATGCTTCTCTTCCTTTCCCTGAATCTCACATTTTCCTCTTGCCTAGCAATATGAACATTATAGTACAAAAGCTTCAAATAAACCCAGGGCACAGTGTCTGTGGAAGAGCACATACAGGAATGAGTGCCTCCACAGGCAACAGCTTGGAAACCAGCGCAGTTCAGGTGAAATAGGCTTTTGCAGCTACCACAGAGGTTTCTGTTTATGTGCAATTAAAAAAAACCCAGAAACTGATCAGAAGTACCATGCATGACATTCATCAAGATACAGGTTGTTTAAATGAAAGTTGACTGAAGACCCAGGTTTATTTACCTTGATGTCACTTTTATAACCACCATGACAATTTTGTTTTTGTATTTTAACGCCAATAAGACAAACTTCCCTTTAAATTAAAAGAGTATCTCTTTCCCCCTCAAGAATATTTCATCATCTAAGGCTACAGTGATTCTGAGAAATTCACATTAATTGTGAATCTATAGCAGAAAACTCAAGATTACCTACTAGGAGAAACAAGCTTGTAAATACTACATGAAACTTCAGTCTACCCATATCTTGTGTGTTTAGAGGCTGGCTAATGAAACCCATTGCATTTAAGTAGGACGGTCTCCTTTTGCATTATATCATTGCTTATCATTCATGGCCTGCTTGGGCAAAACTTTGTTAAAATCCCATTTTAAAGCCCCTGCTTTGTGACATGACATTTTAATGTAGTCAGTGCCCATCTCCAGAGTTTTTCTATGAAAAAAACATGTCTGTTCTGAAGAGATAAAGCAAGAACACACACAAGCTCAAAACCCCTCGTGAGGGGGCAGAGGTTCAATGCTAATGTTTCTGTTCTCTCTGCTTCTTCATTAAGTAGTTTCTTAATTAAAAGGTTGGGGTTTTTTTTTGTTTTGTTTTTGTTTAACAGAAGCAGAGCATTTGATCTGCTAAACCCTTTATACCTGCTCAGATGTGAATCCCTCTCATCCTCCATCACCACAGGACTACCTGCAATCCTCCTCAAACACTTATTCTCCCTTGGAGCCTATAGGGATTTTGCACAGCCTGAATTTATATTAGTTCATACAGTGCATTTTCCTCCCTGACTCTCTGCACACACTTCATCAGAAGATGTCTGTTGACTTGCATTGATGAGGATATTAACAACCCTGGGGAAACTTTTTTCCTGAGCTTGTCTGTGCAAGGTGACACTTGACAAGCTCAGTGCCACAGTCTAAGCACAGCTGGGCAACTGCTGCCCAAACATGAATACTCATGATAGATGAGTTTATTTAAAGGCTGCATCTGATACTGATGACTGGCTTAAAACACCTGCCTCTCCAGCACCACAAGAAAGCTACCAGGGCAGTGAAACTCCAACCATCACTCATCTGCAAGATTTGAAACCTGGCTAATAGCTAACTTTTATTAACTCTCTCCTATTACTCTGCTCTTTCTGTTTATGTGCCAAAGCATGAAAGATGAAGGGAACATATTTAAGTCACCTGACGGCAAACATATGCCAATATTTACTTGCACTTCTTGATGTTGTTGTCATTCCATTTGAATACAAGCAGTTACATGGATAATAAAAGAAAACCAGAGCTATCTTGCATGCTGAATTTCCTATGTACGTTTGTAGAAACAGCCTTCTTCACAAGAGCCATCCTACAAAACTTCATTCATTTGGCAGCTAAACATCAGTGCTGATTGTGCATCAGGCATCAGGTTGGCATGTTGAAAGGTGATTCATTCCTCTTAGCATGGCACTAGAAGTGCCTATCTCTCTCCACACTTAATATAGAAGCACCTGAGTCAGCAAAGTTGTGAACGGTTAAAGATAGCAAAGCTGAATTCCTCCCTCAGCTCAGCAGCTTAGACCAGCCACGGACACAAACCAGCTGTGTAAAAACCAGCGTTGCTCACCAGGAAATTTGTGAAACCTTGGGTCTCACAGCCAGAACCATTTCGCTCACCCACTTTACTAAGTGAAAGTCAAAAGGACAATTAAAGGCGCATCAGTACCCAGCAGCAGCATGAGCACGGCAGCCAAGACAGGAGCAGCTCCAAGAGGAAGCACACAGACAGCTTGGGGACAGCAGGACCTTCAGGGGATGAATGACCAGCAAACCAAAACACTCCTCCATGACCAGCATGGCAAACACTCCTCTCTCCTGCACCTGTTTGTGCAGAGATGATGGATGCCTCCTGCTCATGGCAGCAGGATTCAGCTCAACCCTCCAACACTGTGTCCCAGATGCACAAAATTAATTAGAACTAGGTCATGTTGCAAAACATCAGACCCTACTTGGTAAAATTTTTTAGACCCTTTAAGCAATCTCTAAAATGATTGCCTCACATTCTTAAAGGAGAAAGACACCCAATGACAGAAGTTATGAAAAAGAAAAAATTTCTGTTGAGTTTTTCCTCCCAAAACAAAGGAAAATCTGGATAAAAAGCAGGTAGCAATACTCACTTAATAAAGTGAGTCCATGAAAGAAAAAAAAAGTGCACAGCTTCTTTAGCATGCAGTGTACACTGTAGGTAAGTTTAGAATGTTCTTTTTTTTTTAAACTCTGTGAAATATGCAAGAAATTGCAGTGCCGTACAGGAAAGGCCTAAGTATGGGTTTTCCCTCTAGACATATCTCTAAAATAAGTATAAAAAGAAAACATTGAAAATTGTTGCATTGTTAATTTATCAGCTAAAAGGAAGACTTAAAGAGAGTCAGACAATATCATCTGAACAGGCTCCAAATGCTGGTCCTGGTATAGAAGAAACTTTAGTTCAAGAGTTAAAGTCTGGGAAAATTTATTCTACTCATGATAATGAGTACATATGTACTATGTACTCATTATAATGCACAAAATCAAAAGGGAAGGTGAATTTGACCATAGTATATAGAAACTGTGAATGCTTATCCCTTCTAAAAAAAGGATTTTAAAACATTGAGTAATTCTAGAAAGAGTTTAACAAATATAAAGTAATAGCTAAAACATTATTCTAAAAACTATTTCCCTGTTATTCTGAGAAGAACAGTGTCACAAAGGATTTTTGGTTGGTTGGTTGGTTGGTTGGTTTTTGGACCATTATTTCCAGATACTTTCTATAGGTGTTTGCAGGAGTTTTGTACCTCTGTGGCCCACATCACAATCCTTCTCTAAAAGATGCTTTAACATACATTGATAAGTGAGAAAGGGGTTGGATACATAGAATGGAAAAACCTCACAGTATTCCTTAGATTAACCTTTTCTTTCCCATCCAGAAGGCATTTTTGCCTCCTGTCATTCACCAAATTTTTCAGTTTTTGATTGCTGTCAACTTTCTCAGTTATTAGTTTGAAAACAACAGAATTCACTGTTTTATCAGTGTAAAAAATATCCCCCCTAATTGCACATTATAAATATGATTTCTTCCCCTAAAATTGTCTTTTATGGAGTCTAATTCACTCTTGAGATGCCAAATTATTCTTTCCATTCTAAATATCAACTACAATTCAATATAGGAATTCAACAGTGGTGTATACTTTTAAGCACCAAATTTTGAATTTTTTGGTACTAATTTCAAAATTGAAACTAGATGGCTCTCTCTTTTTTCATTCCTTCCCTTCTTTTTAGGTCCCTCTAACAATGCCAGCCTATCTTTATGAATATTCAAGGTAGACAATGGGAATATGTAAACAGCACAGCTGGTGACTGAGGACTGCTGACACACCAAGTGCATCACCACCAATATATTTCCAATTACGTCCTTAGCTCATGGTAAATCTTCACACCACCACACCCCTGACAGGTTAGGGAGCAGCTCTGACAAGCTCTCAGAGGTGAGAGTTGCTGTCTTTTTGCTCCCTCATTTTAAAACTCATACAGAGAGTATAATTCAAGCTGTCAAAAGCAAAATCTTCACAAGACAGTCTTGAACACTTTTATTTGTAATTTTGTATAAAATGCCCAATTATTAGTACCAGCTTTGTCTTTCCACAGAAAAACCTACATTGTGTGTGAGCAGTATCCATATTAATAAGTCGATGACAACCTGGGACCTACTTGTCAGAAAGCCAAGAAAAGTAACTGATTTCAACAGTACAAGATTCAATCCACAAAACCCTAAATCATATAACCCAGATATAAACTTAACCTCTGCCCTGAGACAAAGTGCTGGTTCTTGTGGAATACTGGCCTTACTCAGGTAATAACACAGTATTTATTTTAATGGTAGTTATGCAGCTGAATCTATTGGTTACAGAACTTCAGAATCGATGCTTGAACAGTTATTTTATTTATCCCAATCTATGTATATTTTGCCACCTTTATGCTAAGCAGCAAGTAATACAAGCTAAATTAAATTCACATAAAGTTCTATAAAATCTATAAACCTGAAAAAGTTATGACCTAACATTCCTAAGCCATCATTCCATATGTCATAAATGCTGTTTCTTAAAAAAACCAAGCAAACAAAAAATAATAAAAAACAAAAACAACAAAAAAACCCAAACAAACAACAAACAAAAAAAAAAAACCACAAAAACCCCATAACAACAACAAAAAATGAAAACAGCTAATAAAGAAATCAAATCAAACCTTCCCTATTTTTTAAAGTGGTTGTTGAATTTAGTCCTTTTTATCACGTAATCTCACTAAACTGACCAAAACTGTCAAAGAATATACCAGCACATTGAAACAGCTTCATGACTGAGCTAAATAAACATCTGTGAATTGTCTTTTATCAGTCACTGCTTGTTCCCCTTTCTTTCCTATGTTTACTCAATACGAATAATTAGGGATACAATCTATTTTTAGGAAATGGAAGAGACATTATGTGTTTCCACAGTGTCTAATTAAATAAAACTAAACACTTAATTTTCTGGAAATTTTCTGCAACATTTTCAATTAAATGTGTTCTTTTGCTCAACATTTCTTTTTCATAAAACAGTTATAAACACTTTCTCAAATTTGATTCATCTACGACATGGAATCACTAATCATGGCTACCACTAGTGTTGCTTTCATTCTCTTGATGGACGTGGCTGAATATCTAAGAAATTTCAGAAACTACCTCAAATCTCCAAATCTTGAGTTTATAAAACCAACTGCCTTTATAAACAGAACTTGGATGTTTTTGGGCCTAAAAGAATAGAAGGGGCACAAAATAAAAGTAGAAAACGAACAAATTTTAAAGTTTCAAAAATAGTTGGGAAGAAAATAAATTCAGCAAGTCATAAAGACAAAGCAGTTTATGTTTTGTCCAAATTGTTCTAGTAATCATTACTGGTACCTCTTAAAAAACACTTAAAGAAAGAGTTTTTGATACCTGCTTTCTTTGTACACCACTAGAGTTATAGGAGAACTGCTAATCATGGATATGAGACCTCAAAATTAACCTACTCAGAATGGAAAATATCTTAGTTCATTATTAAAATCTCAAATGACAAAGAGGAGATTTACTAAAATTATGCTCAATACAATAGCAAAAGCACATCATAAACAGCAGGAGATTTTAAAACTAATTATTATTTAAAGAACAATGGGGGGAGGGGGTTTGTAGTATGTTTAGCCAATAAGAATAGTCCTAATACCACAATATAAATAAATACAGTTGACCACAATTCACTGCAACAGCAAGAGTCTATGAGTGTGATAATAAAACAGAGTCCTACTAATATATAAGTACACAAGAAATAATAAAAGAAACAAAATCAATACTGGAATTTACATCTTTATCAGAATTAATTTTGCAAAGAGACTCCATGTCTTTAATAGAATAAGAACCAAGACATCAGTATTTCCATATCTGAAAGGTCATGGTCTGATTTGGGATTTTAATTTCTTCAGCTCCGCTGCCAATTAAAAACTTCTACAGCTTTGAAAAATTATTTAGAAGTGAGATTAAGAGGCAAGATGGCCAGCATATATCTTACTTTTAGATCCAAGGCCATCCACAGCTGTCAAAAACATCTTAGAAGGGAAGAACATGGATAATATATAGAATGGAGTGGTCACACCAGTAGCTGGTACCAGTCCCAACTCAAACATTACTTTGTTCCCATTGGCTGACCAGCCAACTCAAACTGAAAATACCCCCCAAACACAGGTTAAGAGATGATTCATGCAGGGGAGAGTTAGAGGGGATTTAGATATATGCCGAAAGAGCCAGTAGCAGTCAAGTCACTGACTCAGGCGTGCCTATGTGTCTGCTACCTGGGGTTCAGCCCAAACGATCTGAACAAGAAGTAGTTTTCGTTTAAGAGCAGAGCCTAACATGGACAGGAGACTAGTGTCTGGCAAGTTAGGAGCAGAAACCAAGCGCAGTGGGACTTTTGTCCTCCTCCAACCACTGCAGGCAAGTGAATGTCAGCAGAGTGCACAGCAGTCGCCTGCAGCTCTTGCATTCAACTCCATTGTGCTGAAATGTCAAACAGGATCTTTGCCACTGGCACAAACATTTTAGAGAAGCTTCAGGGAATACACTTCAGTGCTTACATCTCTGCTAGTTCTTGTCTTGCTACATAGGAAAGATCCCTCATAAACAAACACAGACTGTGACTTGTAGACTGTGACTAGGATTTCAGCTGTGAACAGATGAGGTTTGGGAAGGAGGGGAAGAAGGGAGTCAAGATTTGAGAAATTCCAGAAAGGTCAGGTGCTTACCTTACACATGCAGTTCTTTCAAAACAAACTGATGCCACATGACACTCTTAAATGTATAAATAACAGTGTTCCCTCAGCATTTATAATGTCATATCCAAAGTTCCCAAGGAGCAGCAGAGGTCAGTTGTATAGAGAAGGGTGTGACACCAAGGCCCAAATCAGTGTTAAAAAAAGAACTACTTCTCTTTGGCTCTCTTTGTGCTTATCAGCATGGTGATCACATTAAATGGCAGAAGACAGCAACAAGGGTACTCCAGGAAAATCCTGTTTCATGGCTTCATGGCCTGTGTGAGATACTGGTCCCCAAGAAAAGCATTCTCTAAAGAATCAGTGCTCCTCCTCCCAATCAAACCCAGAAAACTTTGAGGCACTGCACCATGCCTCACAAAACCTTTGCAAGAAGATACAGGTTCCCACAAGTGCAAACGGTTAGAAAGGATCCAAGTAATAAATGAACATCCAATAGTCACAGACAGCTAAGAAGATAGCAAAGGGAAAATACTGCAGTAATGATCTGTACTTTTCCCCACAAGGTGAGGTAGTCTTTGATCCAAAAATACTGTGATGTGCAGCCTTATATAGAGACTCCATTCCTGTCGCTGTTGAGCCGCTAGCAGAGAAGGAAAACCCGGATTCTCAGCGTAGCATAGAAAAAAGCCCTCTATTATTTGAATCCAACACATATATATACTTTTCAGAGGTCACCCAGATTGGTCAGCCAGAAACCTCCCCCTAGGCCTGATTAGCCGGGCCTGAACTGTCCAAATCTCGAGACACTGTAACAACAACATCCAAACTTTATCTTTGTTTATAAAACACAGTGGAATGTTCTCACGAGAAAGACCTGTGCTAGCCACACATTCCCACTCCAGCACTTTTCTTAGATAAGCTTTACCAAGAAGACAACAGATTACAAACCCACAAGCACGTGCATCCTGGAGAGTGTGATGTCCTGAAAAGATAGCCAGCCTTATTAGTTTTTCATCCTTTGTAAAAAATGTGCATAACTGTGGTAGGATTGCTGAGAGTTGTGAGTTACATGGGGCTATATATAAACATAATACAAGTTGTGCTCTCACAATTTGAATTACGTAGAGTGGAGTGCACAATGTGGCTAATTGCATTTATTCTTCCCTTTATGCTCACATGCAATTCCATTTCATCTTAAGAGCTGTGTTGGAAAAATGAAGAGACTATGCTAGTTTGTATTTTGTTGGCATTTACTTTATGAACTACATTCTCAGACTATGTATTACTTCTGTCAAGTACCACAAAACCTTAGAGAAAAGCTGCACAGATTTTTTTCCCTTTATTTTATGCTATTGTGGCACTGTCACAAAAAGTATTAAAATGGACAAACATTGCTTCTCCATTTAAGGCTTTGTACAATTGTTGCACAGTGAATGCTACCCAAATAAATTCCTTTCCCCCCCGTTTAATTCTGGCAGATAAAACAGATTGAGACATTGCTAGACAACTACTAGACTGAAGTAATTAAACAGTGTAATGTGCAAACAACATTTTAGAGTCAGCAATTAGATCACTCAAATTAAATGTTTTATTTGCCCAAACATGTCTGTATATCTCATCAAACAAAAGGCTTCATTTACAAACAATACAGCACCAGACTTCCAAAGCACAGTGTTAGAGCACTGCAGACCACAGCTTGGAGTCAGTGCCCAAACAGACCTGTCACACTGATGCGTGGGTGAGATGCATTAGCACCTCAGAGGCAGCCCAGCTCCCTGCATTTACAGCAGGCACTCAAATGGTGTGTATGGGCTGCACCTTTGACTGGCTGACTACAGAGTTCTGAGGCATGAAAAGAGAACCCTCAGAAGTACAGGATGATCTGATCAAATGTGTTTATTCACCTTTTGAAACTTGTTTGAATTTTAAATTAGTCTAGTGTTTCTGAAACATTCATGGCCTTGAAAAGTGAAGTCTTCAAGCCCAGTCAGAGGCAACATGGAAAAAAAGAAATGTACACAATGTGTTTTCTTAATTTTTTTGTTGTTATTGTGATATATTTCAGAGAACAGCATCATAATCAAAATAACATTCCACTGCCTGCTCAGCTTCAGACATCCTCCACTATCCTAAAAAGAGGAAAACTGATATTCCCATGTGTCGGGGTTTGACCTGGACTAAATGCCAGGCACTCTGGCTCTCTCCTGCTGCAGACGTGCAGGAGAGGGGAAAGAAAAATAAACTGTATAAACACACACCAATTTCATGAGTTATGTGAGATAGGACACTGGTAGGAGGACGCACGGAAGAAAGGGCAGACAGGCTCTAAATTTAAAGTTGCAAAGTGATTTAATTACCTAACTGAGTTGGAGGGTAAATGAGAGGCAAAAATAAACTTTTCATACACTATTTTGTTCACTCACCCCCCTCCCTCTTACGAACTCATTTTTATTCACCCCCTTTCCTCTTCCTTCTAACCAACAGTTCGGGTAGGGGGGCAGTGTGTGGGGTATTTTCTCAGTCCACAGACCAGGTCCATAAATCTATTCATCACCACAATTTTTCTACTACAAATACTCTTTATCTCTACTTATCTCTCTCTCTCTCTCTCCAAACAGTTTCTCTGCTCTCACACCCCCCCCCCCCTTAAGAAGCAGTCTCTCCACTCACCCCCCTTCCCTCTTTCCAAACCAAAAACACAGACAGGGGGCAGGGTAAGGGGTTTGTTCTCTGGTCAGTCCATCAGGGAGAGTGGTTCTCTACTTAGCCATGGGGTCCCTCTCACAAGAGACAGTCCTCTGGGAACTTCTTTGGCGTGGGTCCAATCTCACAAGCAACATCCCGCCTGAATCCTGCTGCAACATGAGTCTCTTTGTCCATAGGTTGCTGTGCAGACTCTCCTGAGCTGAGGCCAGGCTGCTTCCATCCCAGGAGCAAAGCCTTTCTCTCCTTTGCAAGGCCTTTGTAGCTTTAACTCTTTCAATGAGACTCCAACTGGATCACAGCTTCTTCCAGGCATCCACCTGCTCTGGCGTGGGCACCTCCCCATGGGCTGTGGGTGGATTTCTGCATCCTTGTGGACTCCATGGGCTGCAGGGGGACTTCCTGTTCCGCCATGGCCTTCACCATGGCTAGCAGAGAGTTTTCAACTGGAGCACCTCCTCCCCCACCTTCTTCACTGACCTTGGTGTCTCTATGCTCTTCTCACTTCACATATTTTCACCTCCCCCTCCTCCTCCTCTAACTACAAAGAAGTGTGTGCCTACCTTGTTTGGATTTCTTCTTAAATATGTTTTCACAGAGGCATAACTAGCACCTCTAATTGGCTCACACTTGGCTAGCAGCATGTCCATCACCTTCAGAGCCATCAGAGATTGGCTGTGCTGGACTTGGTGAAAAACTTCCAGAACTTTTACTCAGGACACACAGGAGCCATCTTTGTGCCACTCCCCACCCCCAGACACTTCCTCAGGCCTACTACAACAGCTTCTGAGGGGTTTAACTTTCCCCTACATGTTAAAGATACTTTGCTGATTTTTTGGGCCAATCAAAACCACCACACCATGAGTGCTTTCTGTAGTCCAGGTTCACTTATTATATAAAAAAACAGTGTAAGTCAATCCACTGAGTAACACTCGAACCCTATAAAAACTGCCACATCCATTATTTAACACTGAAAAATCCAATTAATTTGCCTATAGGAGACATGTCTTTTATATTTCACCTGTATTCAAGACTGATAACCTTTGTTTCTCTTTCTCTCTCTTCAAGTTAGTTCTTAAGGGATATATTTTAGTCATCATGCTTGCTGTGGAGAAGTGGCCACTTTCCAGAGAAAGCCAAAAAAATTATGAGATATCACATACAAACTTTCAATCCACTCTTTGACAACGCAATAGCAGAAATGCATACCCTGTATCTTAGATAAGAAATCTCTCCCTTAATTAAATAGTGTTAAAATCCATTCAGATATTATTGTAAATAGTTTATTCTAACACTTGACATTAACTACTCAACACACTGCCCATGTAAAACAAACTGAACCTGTGTATTGGTTTAAACACAAGTACCTAGATAAACAAAAGAGCACAACCCATTCAGAGACAGAATACTGCAGTCCACCACAATACAAAAGAAAAGAGTAAATTCTCTGTCGGCCATAAATTTTTTTTTATGAAACATGGTCAGAGCATTGTTAAGTCGTTGTTATAATATCCTGCTATATACAAATTAACTCCATTCTCTCCTGAAACCCCAAACTGAAAACGTTCCACATGTTCATAACTTTAGATAGCTCATACAGTCACTGCCTGGATACATAAATCATGTCCATTCTCAGCTAGGTGGGCATTGAAGATGCAAAAGTCCCATCCAAATCACTAGCAACTTTTCAGTGATTTCAGTGGGTTTAGAACTAAATACTGGGTTTAAATACTTCTCTTTAAATTTAAATTTCTTTTGAATGATCCATGCTTCTAGGAACCACAGCAATAAAAACAGCAGGAATAAATAATGGGACCTTTCATAAATAAGGGTGTTGGAATTGTCTGCAGAAAGAAGTCTGCTTTTATTAGTTCTTTCCTGAGACAGGTAATGGCACTTCCAAAGCAAAGCTTCAAAGAACATCCTGTAGCAGAAGGGCAGGTTTTTTTAGTGGGAGTATTGAACATGAACATGATCCCTAAACCATGACACACATCCACTAGTAAGATCAAAGTGCTGTAGCAACCTTACTTATAACTATCACAGTCCCAGGTTATTGTGATAGTACAGTTTATTCAGTGTTCCTATCAAATTACTCTTGTATCTCCCAGTGGTTGGAAAACAGGAGGTAAATTCCCTTTTTCCAAGGAAGAAAACCCCACTCACTGAAATCACCAGAGAATTCACAAAAGACGAACAGAAAGGAGAGGCTAAACTGAAGGCAATGGCAGCACAACCAAAGGAGAAATCAAGGACCCATCCAGGTCTGAGGAGTGGCCTGGAGCCCTGGAGCCACAGCAGGATCTGTGGACCCTCTGAAGTGCTTGTTGGTGAAGGAACTGCTGACCTTTATGTGACAGACAGATCTGCCAATTACTCTGGCACCAATACAGAACTGACCTTAGCTGGTGTTTGGCTCTCCTGCTGCAGCACCTTTGCTCCTGAGCGGCACTGCAAATGTCCTGATGGTGAGGGCATCTGTCCACTCCAGAATGAGAACCTAGAAAACAAAACTCTGAAAAATGTAACAAATGCTCTCAGCTACCACCTTCTCCAGGCTGGTGCAAGAATGTCAATATAATCTCAGCTATATGGGAAGTCAAACTACAGAGACTGTGAGCACTCTATTGCAGCCTTTGATCTCTAGACTTTTCCATCTCACTCCATTGCATGTACACAGAGGCCAGCATCAATTTAGCATTTAGCATATCAGCTATATATATGCAATATAAAAGCTCAGAAAAATTTTGTATTTAGCAATACAAAAGCTCAGAAAAATATAAAGAACTTTCCCTTTTTTTTGTATGCATGTGCTCTTTGTTTACTTCTGCTGTTATGTGAATGTCATTAGTGTAAGGGGGAAGGTGAGAAAAAAGGAGATTGAAGGCATCATTGCATATTATTATCACTTACTATATTACCTTGCCACTGATGCTTCCATTTCAGATTTAAGTAAAGAAAATCAAAACTATCAGAAGCAGCTGATAAAAACAAACCAAAGCTACTGGAGTGTGATGAAAGCAAATGAAGATTAATAATGTGTTGCAGGTACAGGAGAGAGATGCAATTATAAGATTCAAGGGAAACAAGGCAGACAAAAACAGCTGCAGTGAAAATCTAATCCTTTGAAATGAATTAATTTACTAAATACTCCTATCTTTTAAAGTTTAAGATTCACAGCAAATATCACCACTTGTCAGAAAAGCTTTGACAGAACACACTTTGAAATACTCATCATCCAACTCCAAGGATAAAGTAGAGATTAGAAAGAAGGTGTTTTCTCTTTCTTTTTTTTTTAAGATAGCTATATGCATTAAGAGCATTATTTTCGTTTTAAGGGCTCCTTTCAAGGAAATTAAAAAGAGTTGTGTGGTTATTTTGTTTCTTTCCTTTTTTTCTCTCAGTTTACAAAAGAGTTCTATGATCTTGACCACTAAAGTGCACTGAGCTGTTCACACAGTATAAAACATACACTGGGTCTTCTGTGAAGTCAGACACAGATCAAATAGCCCTGTGAGTGAATGAGAAAAATCAACAATGTCTGCAAAAATGCTGGCATGCAAAAATTAGCAGGTATGCCAAAAGATGGGAAGGTAAAGCAGTAAGGAGGGCAGATCATCCAGGACCTCACTACAGAGTCCTGTCTGACATGTGGAATCCCCATCACTGGGGAGCTTTATGAGCTGGTTAGTGAGGGATGGGCTAGACAGGTGTCTGAAACACATGCAGTCTGCCTTTCCCATGATTAGTATCTCTTGTTTGCATTACAGCAGACTGAGCCAGGAATGAGGACCCCCTCCTCTAGCCACTGCACACATAAACCTTTATTCCAATAAGTTTAGAAAGGCTGGAGACCACTCACAATGTTCATATAATTTATTTTAAATGCTAAGGTTCCATGAACCTCTACCATTCAGCATGCTTCTAGGTCTTTCCTTCTCCATATCTGATAAAGCAGGACCTGCCCAATTCAACCTAAATGAAAGTGAAGGAAGCAGGAGATGGGGTACCTCGTACTCAGTCTGAGATGTTTACTGGAGAATCAGTGAACCCCAGCTGCCACAGGATGCGGGGAGCCATGGCCCCACAGCCTCACCTAAAGCCTAGCAAGCTTCTGTAAGGTGCTACTACCTCCTGACCGTGAATTCAAAAGCTGGTTTACAGCAACAGCACATCCCCACATGGTATGCCTCAGCAGAGCTAGTCTCTGCATGAAAAAAATATTCACGCATTTGCTGTATGGCTCTCTGAATTAAGTATCATGTCTCAAACTTCATGCAAGTATTAATCTGCCTCATAGCAGCAGCAAGAATAAAGTCTGAATTTATGCTCTTGCCTCTCCAAAACATACCCCACAACTCTTAGACAGACATCCATTTGGGATAATTTTCCTCTTAAAATTACAGAGACCTCAAGAGGGTAAAAGGATATTTCCACAAAGCAAGCTTCAGAAACTACATTGAATAAATACTGCAACATTACTATTTGCAAGTGATCTTATCTAGATGACAAAACCAGCACATTACCAAACCCCCGTCCAAGCTGCTGTTCAAGGGGCAAAGGCACTGCACATGCATACTCCTAGGATGCTGTGTATGGTTCTCTAAAATCCAGCTCACAGGCATGCACACCCCACCTCCCAGACATCCTACTCCCTTAAAACAGGCCGGATCATATCAGAGTCTGTCATCAACGAAGTAAGGAGCTGCAAAGACTTCCTATCAGATGGTAAGGAGGACAAGATGGTGACAAGTGTACCATCTGGCAATTTACTTTTCTTCCGAGGCTTCAGCACACAGCCCAGATGGAAAAGCTTGCAGGAAATCCTTCCTACACCCATCACCTCCCAGCTTCTTTGTTAGTCTCCTCCCCAGCACAAATGAGGATATGTGCTGCTTTCTCAAGGTACAGAGACCACAGAATGACCCACAGTAGTTGATATCACTGCAGCACACAGAGAATTGCCCATCTCCTTTCAGTTTAACCATGCCATCCTGTGGCAGCCCAGGTTCCAGAGCCTGAGGCAGGCAGGTGGTTCTCTTGGAGGCTGCACAAAAAGCAAATCACCAACAGTCTCATCCCACTGGATTGACACTTTTCAAAATCTGCTTTGTTCTGCATACAATCACATTAGAAATCAGGGGAGCTGTTGCTCTAGGTAAGGCAGACACCTCAATATAAGTCAAAGGAGAGAAACCCATGCTACATTCATGATCTGGAGACAAGGACTACAAATGCTACACCTCAACTTCAAGATGAAGCCACAATCTGTAAACAGTTTAAATCAACCTTTGAAGATTCAGCTTGGCAGAATCTGCTCCTAAAGTCCGAGTCATTTCATGTGTCTAAGCTCCATCTACTTAAAAACTTTACTCATATTAGGAAGTCAAGGGAATTGTTTATATTTGCGAAAGAAATAAATACATATAGTAGCACATAAAAATATATATTACAGGTCAAGTTAAATGAGAAGTTTCTGGTAGAGGACATATTAGGTTCATTTAAGAAATTGTTTAAAATATAATAGCAATCAGAAACAAACCAGTTAATGAACAGTATATGATAACTCTCAAAAGATCTTTATTCTGCAAAGTTTTTCAAGCATTTTACATTCTTTAAAGAGTTTCGGTGGCCAATAAGACCTGACTCTAACCAGCTGCATTATTCAATCAGGAGTGTTATACAAAAAGAGAGAGATCTTATGGTTTCAGAAGAAGCCAAACATGCAAAAAAAAAAGCCATATTCAGTGAAGCTTTCCCATTCCCCTGCCTTGGTTACAAGTAATTAACTGCATCTTTAATTAAGACATCATTGCACAGGTATCAACTTCTCCTTTGAAATACTCTGAGACAGGAGGAGTACCAACATTCTGATGAATTTTGATGTATTACACAATGGTGCAAGTTGTATAGAACTTGGATGATGCACACATCAAAATATCAGGCCCAGTTCTATTCTGCTAGTTGCTTCAGATTAAATACGGAGGCTTGTTAGATTTCAGTGGAATTTCTGCTGCTGTAAACATTAGAAAAGCTAGAAGAGAGATAGTCCTGAAATGAGAATATGTATTAAAACCAACTTAATTTCAAGGAAAGGTGGTTGGTGATAGCACTCTGAAAACCCAGCTGATTGCTTAACAAACAATTACATTTACAGGATAATAAATGCATTCAACCAGCTATAACATAATGGGGCTTTTTGATGGGCTTTAAGCTGTGTCTTTATAAAAAGCTTAATTAGGCTACTCAGATCCTTTCACATTATCTTCAACTGGAAGAGGAGCAATAAATCAGCTCATTGTTCATGATCCTGCTCTGATCTCTGACAATTCAAATTCTCATATATAGTTGAATTTAAAAAAAAAAAGTACTGAATCAAATACAAGCTTTTTCACCTAAGGAATTACCTCAGAAAATTAAGCTGGTTTGGAATAAGGCCATTCTTTTAGGAAATTATTAAAGAACATGGAATAAATTCAAACTACAGGCTAGTCTGAACTCACCTCACTGTATAAAAAACAAATCACTCAATTAACATTCTAATTCAAATAAATCAGCATAAGAGAGACATTTGCTTTGGTTGGTTTAACAATATAATATGCTAATCACATTACAGTAAATTTTTGACAAATTTCAATCAGTGTTGTTTAATTTAAAAGTAACACAAACTTCCTGCACGACTGTCGCAGCGACCTTAGCTCAGAGGAGGTTGGAGGCAGATATACCTGAAGAAGAGCCCTGGGTCTGAGGAGACCTTTAGCTCAGGGTGACAAAAATATGTTCCCCCAAGACACCTTGCAGCCAGCTTCCTCAATATGCAATATATGGTTTTTGGATTTCTCCTCCTCTTTATCCTATATGGAGTTAATAGCTAGAATGTTCTACTCTGTTCCTTCTACCCGAGGTATACTATTGGTTTTCAAAGTTCTGTACCCTCCCTCCTTGTATCCCCATTCCCTGGCTTCCCTGCCAATCCTGCATCCCTCGGGTCCCGGTTGGCTCTCCCATGCAAACTCCTCCCATCCTGCCCCCCCCCCCCCTTAACCGCGTGTTTGCCTTTGTTGTGCGCTCTGCGCGCTCGGGAACCCGGCTCGGTCTGTCCCCTCTGTCCCTTCCCGACGCCGCGCACCCTCGCCGTCCCGCCGCTCCTCAATAAACCCTGCATTCCGAGAACACAGAGACTACATCTCCTTAATCGCCGTGTCTCCTGCCTGCCTCTGTCTCGGGAACACTCCGCTCGCGCCCCCGTGGCACCCACTGCGGCGCCCGGTCCGACACGTGTGTGAGGCTCGCCGCGGCAGCCTTCTTTCGTGGGGTTTCGGGGCTCGCCACTTTTTCCAGAGCGAGAAACCTCACACAACTTGCATAGAACTTCTATTTTTCTTTCAGAATTATCTTAGATAAATAGAGGTAGATTTATCCATACAGTCTTTTGTAGATTGTACATATAGACTCAGTGTATTCTGTGCCAGGTACATGTTGCCTCTAGTACAGAAGCCCCATATCTATGCTAGATCTATGTTAGTGCAGCTTTGTTCTCCAGCTGTGTCTTTACACTTCTTAGCACAGTGTTAGCAACATTTAGATATTTTTTCTTTCATTAATTCTTCTGTTTTCACTTTCTGCAGCTTCATGCTTACTGAAATGGAAAGGCATTCTTCTATCTTTTGACTTCCCTACCAAATCACATGGACAGCACTAAACCTAGGACAGATCATGTGTTCTTTTTCGTGATTTTCTTTTGGTTTGGCTTTTTTAGAACCCCCCAGACCATCCTCAGCAGCATTAAGAGGTGGTATACTCCCTTAGGCTTATATTTTTGATTTTTGAACAATCACAGAAATTATCTTCCCCACAAAAGTATTGGTAGACCTTTCTGGTTTAGAGTGTATCTTTATTTATTCATTGAAGTATTTTCCCTACCCATCTCTCTAGTGTAGAGTGAGAACTAGAGAGATAGATACGGAAAATACTTCAATACTTCTCACTGTACACTGCCTTAGATGTAGAGAGGAGGTTTTTTGTTACCCTCATTTAAAAGAACCTTTGAGTAATATCTTTTTTGTTTGTTCGTTCAGCCTACTTCTCTGCGTGTAGTAACTAGATTTCCTGCTTTTGCTTCATTGTTCTTTACAATTGCCTGACTCCTCATTTAAGCTTGATGTCATATACTATTTGATTTCAATCTTCAGATACTCCTTTCCTGTGATACCATTCCCCATCCCAGATGGCCAAAAAATATGTTCATTAGCAATAACTTTGTTGCTTTATTTTTCTTACCTTCACAAACTTTCTAGCACTATTCTCTTTTTTTCAGGATGAAACATGACCAGAAATACTATTTTTACCTAACTTCCAAGGTCTTTTTAAGATTTCCTTCCACACAGAGATCATAAGTTTTCTTAGTCAACCAAAATACAATCATTTAACTTTTCTGGGGTCTTGTTTAATGAGTGTGTTATGATTGGATTTTCCCATCTTCCTCCCCCTCGACACAGGTTTCCTTTTTTCCTCTCCTCTTTGTCATTCATAAGTCAAATATTAGTTTAAGATACAGCTTGAGAGTGTCTGCAGGAACCACCAGGAACTGCTCACAGTACACAAGAGGGATTCTGGAGGACATTTGGGAAGGTGGCTGTGTCATAGCTTTTGCTGTAACACAGGGAGCTAACTAGTAATCCTAAGTGTTAAAAGGGGTCATGGCATACACGAGTAATGGACATTTGATCCCCAGTCACAGGACATGTGAACTGCAAATGGGATTTTGACATGGTGAAGGCAAATAGATCTAAACAGAGGAAGCATATCTTCATTTACCAGATGGAATCCTGCAATATCTCAGTAAACAATTGCTGTACATGTTAACATGAAAACTTAAACCAGATAAAATTTTAAAAGTGGAAACCTAAAAGGCAGGCCTGGATAAGAAAAGATAAATGCTTCCATAATAAATGTGCATAAACCCAAGGGAGGCACATATAAACTACCTTAAAAGGGTCTCCATATGTAGTCCTGAGGGAAATGAAGGATCTGTACTAAATTAAGAGACAGCACCTCACGTCACTCACTTCAGGTCTTGCCACAAAGCACTATGCAAATACCAGACATAGCCATTTGCAGCTTCTCTTATTCAGTTGCTAATTGATCGTTCTATTGCTCTTGCTCTACTTTGGGAGAGCAGCTATCTGCAAAAATTATGTATCAAGGACATTACCCTTGGTACCACCCTGCAGCCTGAATCTTCACCAGGCTGCAGTATCCCAGGCAGTTCCCAGATGCATGGTGCAGGACAGTGTCTGGCAGGGACTTTAGGAATAGACAACAACATGAGACAGCCCTGGCTGGTTGCAGAAGAGTTCCCCTGCACAGATAAAAAGTTACTTACTATGCCACTTTCAGGAGAAGAAGGCAAAATCTAAACTTCCTTATCTATTAACATAGAGTAGCCTTCCATAGCCTGACATGACAAAGAAGCTATTACCTCCTCATGTTTTTCTAAAATCATCACTGATTTTGGTCCCTCTATTTGCCCTACAATGGTAGGAGATTAGGAAAACTAGGAGTATTGACTGGAAACAATTGCCTGACATTTCCTCCATTCAGATGAGCTATTCTTTCTTTCTGCTATCTGGTTAAATCAGAAAGCTTTACACCAAAAACACTCTCACACATGGTGTGGGCCGTTTTTGAAACCCTGTGCAATAGAAAAGATGAAGGGAACAACACAAATAATGGAAAACAAACATTTCCATGAATCCAGCCTCTCATTTTGATGCTGTTTTTTTGTTCCCTTTCCTACACTCCTTCACGTGTATGAGTTTGCAGTTGCATAAATGCTGAGAATAAGGGCCCGTACAAATACTCATTCATATGCAAACAAGGGTATTCACTCTTGTTCCACAAGTGTTTGCCCTCTGTTTACAAGGCTTCAGTAGCAAAATCACACAGCAGAAAAATATCATGAATTCCAGCTGGTCAGTGATATCCCACCAGTAGTGCTCACTAGCCCAGAGAAAATAAAAACAAGCAAACAGAAACACACTGATGTTCACAGGGTCTTGATACAAGTAGGTACTGAGAATAAATATACACAAATCAGACTCTGCACACACCATGCTTGTAAAAATACTGCATTTGCTGATAAGCTGGCTGTTGCATAAGAACAGAGCCATGTCTACCACAGTGGAGAACGCCTGAACTCCAAGCTCTGCTTTCTGCTGCCACACAGGCAGGCAGATTTTGGCTTCAGGGTTTTGTCGTTTGTTTTATTCTGATGCACAAGAGCCCAGAAAGAAAGGAGAAACTCCCCAAGGGATGGTTGGGCTGTTCACTTGGGAATGGAAATGGCAGCATTCAAGTCACTGGCACCAATATCTATAAAACAAGTATATAAACTCACTCTTCTATGCTCCTGATAAATTAGCCCACTGATCTCTTCTGTGGCTAATAGCTCTCTGCCACACTCAAATAGTGAAACTGTTAAACTTCTTCTCTCTTACTCTCCCTTTGGCCAGAAGTACCTGATGAACTGACTGCACTTACCACAATCCACAGTGTTTAGGCTCTAGCTCCTCTTCCAAACTGGTCTCCTGGCTTTCTGATGTGTGTGGACATTTCCTCTTTGTTTCTGAAATGAGTATCTACAAACATGGGACTATGGGGTACACAGGGATCTCATGCCTCCTTCCTCTCTTGCTCAGATCTCCCACGCTGGGAGGTATTGGTTTGGGGATGTAACAGCACGTTCTGACAGTAGTTTTGGTTGAAAATAATCCGAACCTTCTCTTATCAACCACATTCTTTTAGAGCAAAATATCAAATCTGAAGTATTAGATATCCAAACTCCCACAACAAAATGAGAAGCTTTAAATACAAAATGGTGGTTGTTATGGATATTACTTATAAACTGTGAAGGCAAAGCGTTGTTCTGGGACTTTTCCCCAATTAATTCTTTTCTAGGAATAATTCTGCCAGTAATTTCAGATGTGCCCCTCCTGCTTTCACTTGCATCCTTGAGAAATGTTCTGGAAAGAGAAAAGTAATTTGATTAGATAACAGGCAAATTTTGAACCATCTTAAATAAACTCATTTTCAAAGAAATGCTGGATCACATCTTGGCATCAGTTATGACAGTGCATATATATTGACACAGATTTTACTACCAAAATTTATATTTTGCATCTGTTGTCTCAAAAAAAAAAAAAAAATCAGAATATGATCAAAATTACAGTTCAGTTTTTAAAAATCTCTTTGCAAGACGGACTCCATTTAGGAATCAGGAGTCCACACCTGGAGCAGTGACCAGGCTGCACCTGCACCTCCCAGGAGCTCTGGCAGCCAAGAGCCTGCTCCTCCACTGGTGTCAGAGTGCCAGAAGTTCCCAACACATCTGAAAATAGCCCAGGGAACAACTGCAATTTACAACAAAAATGATGGGACACACATTTCCACAGGGACAAACCAATGGTCAGTCTTGGTAATTAAAATAATTAAAAATAATAAATATTATTAAAAAATAAAAAAAATTAAAAAATTAAAGTAATGAGCATTCAGAACACAGTTGCAAAGGAAAACCATTTTGGTGATTCATCTCAAAATGTACTGAGTTTTCTTCATAAAGCTGAGTGAGTTCCTTTGATTAAATCAGTAGTTTTAGATTTTTTTAAATTAACTATTTTTTACTTTCACCACAAGATTTTCTGTTTACTGGAGTCATGTTTGGATGAGGTACACCATATACTCCCAGGCCTTTTTGTCATTTTTAGCAGATTTGCAAGGAGCAGGAAACCCCTGAGTCCTCTAATCTGATATGTATTTTTAGAGAGACTTATTTTTCATTATCTTAATTTACAGTTTGTATTTGTAGAATAAGCTGTGTGAGGAAAGCAATTGATTTACAAAACAGACTACATGCAGCACATACAAACTGACTCCTCTTACCAAACAGGAAAGACTTTCTCAATGCAACAGCTTGGTGCAGAAGAGCATGCTGAGCTGAAAAGCAAATACAGCTATCTGATTAATTGATTCTGACCTCATAAATATTATACTTTGGGGGCTCTAATGGAACTTCCTGAGGGTAAATTGCATGGTTCACCTCATTCATTTATATCTCTGGCTGACAGATGTACATTATGAAATGTCACTGAATATGCTGGCAATAAATGAGGTATAACATTAGCATCTTAGTTCTGTTTTCCTGAAGGAACACTTTTGTTAAATGAATCCCACACCAGTAAAAATATTACTCTCTGCTATGTACACTTCTTTCTATTTTAATCAGACTCACAGAAATATATCCTGGCCTTCCAAAAACACATTGCCCCAGTAAATTAACAAAACAAGCTGCTCATTTGTTGTGCATGTTTCCATTGTGAAGCTATATTGTTGGAGAATATTAGGCTGTGACAAGCATTTGATAGCGTAGTAGTTGCACTAATGTTATGGTTATTATCTTTACTACTGCACAGTGAAACACAGTTAATTAAAATACAGTGAAGAAATTGCTGCCTTCCCCTGCCCACATATAAATGAGATGATAAATTTGTTGTTGTAGTCAGCATATAGGGTCCCTTGACCTCTCTGCATGTATTTAGGCATTATTCTATTTTATTTTATTTTTTATCTCATTGCCGTTTGAGACTGATAAAACTGCATAGAGAGGTCTTGGGAATAACAGTAAATAACTGTGACATGTGCAGCTTAATGAAATTATGTACTATGGCTCATTGCAATAAAATTCATAAGAATATGTACCACACTAATGTAAGGTGTGCAATACCCCTTGAAGAAGTAAACAGTGCCTCCCACTCACAGGGGACACAGACCCAGTTTTGCCCCGCTCCAAAGTGTTGTACACCATCAGGTTATGAATATGACACCAAGCTGGACAATTATAACCCAATCCAACAGGCAGCTGTCTGTGAATCAAGTACATCCCACTAAGCCTGTCTAAACCGTGGGGTGGAAAGCAGATCACTAACAGCAGAGGAGTCTGCCTCAAAAATATTAACCATATCACACTTGTACTTAATGTACAGTGTCTAGACAGTATTGACTATATGTACAGACCATCCTCCCAGGGATAGCTCTCTCAGAGACCTAAAGCTGTGCTGCTATAATTAAAGCCTACAGTCTTTTGGAAGTCACTGGCTTTTATGCTTTAAGTTTCTCTAAGTGGCCTTGCAAGCAAGGCAGCTACATGCACCTCCCTGACATAACAGGTGGAGGATGAGGAGAAGGGGGAGCCAACATTAACCAGCTATCAGCAAATTTACCTGTTTTATAAGGCATTGTGGCTGACAGAAATAATGCTCTACTCATCTACACAGAGCACAATTTCTTTTTCTTTTAAAACGTCCAGTATACTGGTTTGTAATTTTGATCCCTAAACATCAACATCAACCTTTAAGACAAGGACATATCAGTAATTTTTATTTTCTCCTCACAGTCTAGGTTTCCACGACACAGACAAGCAGATGTTTTTAACTCCACAGCTTTACTTTTCTTACTAATTTGGTGCTTTATTTTTACCACAAACCACACGTCTATAAATGGCCCAGTCAAAACATCATTAATTTTGCCTCCAGCAGCCCTCCCTGTTCTAAGGGTATAACAGCCAAGGAGCCATTAAGCTGCCTCAATGCTACAGATTTGTCAGTTTCTCTTTGCTTCCCTCAGAAATCAGCTGGTTGGTCTCTCAGAAAGTAAGTCATGCCCTGCAATAGCCAGGTCATATGGTGGCACAGGAGCAGCCTCATACATTGCATTTGTTTGGCCAGCAGAGCTTTAGGAGCTGAGGGCCACCAACTGTGTCACCCAGCTCTTGGTATTGTTGTTGAACAGCACAGCAGACACATCACTCAAAGGCTTCCCTATTCTCAAGTGACATTTTTATTAAAAATTAAAAAGAAAATTTCCCAGGCTATTCTTCACTTTTAAAAGACCTGGAATGCATTGCAGTCTTCTTTCGTTTAGAGCTGGTACCCATACTTTTATGTTACCCATTCCTCCTTTCATCCTAAGGATCAAATAAGAGGCACAGTGTCAAGGGTATTTGCAGCAAGATTTCCCTCTGCTATCTGTGATTCTAGAGCTGCCCAGACAAGGTCAGAGTAGAAAAACATCTGGTCAGCTCAACTTGAATATCTTTGGAGAGAAGGACAAGGAGAGCAGAGAAGAAATGAGACCAAATACCTCATGCCAGAGGATGAGAAGGAGAAAACAAAAGGAGCTTGAGAATCCAAGCTGGCAGTCTTGAATGCTCAGCAATAATGCTAGCAGTGGTCCCCCACAAGAGACAAAGTATCATAACCTGTAAGCCACTAGTATGTGCAGAGCTTTGTTTAAAATTAGGGTAGGTATCAATGATGAAGAAACAGAGTCTTTCTGAGATGGCAAAGGAGTGAGCATTTGGCAGACACCAATCAGTTGTGTACACTTGTGGTATCAGAGATTGGCTAGGCAAAGCTAACTTACAGGAACACAGAAAAATTAATAAAAATCAAATTAAAATGGTTGAATGGAAGGACAATTTATTTCCCCTCTCTGACCTTCCAATACCCCTTGAAGAAGTAAACAGTGCCATTCCTCTAAACCACTAACCTTTCCCAAATGAAACCACATTGTCTAGAATCAAATATTTTCAAGCATAGCCCATGGTGAGGGATGGGGAGAGCTAAGCCAAAAGCAAAACAACAAGCCTTAAAACAGTGTAAGAGTACTTTTTTTGCAGTACTGAAACAGACCATGAGCACTAGCTCTCCAAAGAGAAGCAAGTGAATTCTGCTCAAGAATCCACAAGTGAGTTTGCTTGGGTCTAAGCTAGAGATGATCACATATTCTGAAATACTTACCCTTGATTAGGCACATCCATTTCCACCTCATGTCGTGGCCAGCAGAACTGATCTGACTGTTGCTTTTTTTCTCCTCTGGACTAGACCAAATGTCATCTTCCTACCTGCAGGAAGATACAGAGAAAAAAATTAAATACGTATATATACACATCAATATGCATACATGTAAAACATCTAAAGCACGAAACTTTGCTAACTCCTCATTTTCCCATTGCCTGGGTCAGTTTATGTGATCCATTGTTTTTGAATTATACCAATTGTTGAGTTATAAATATCTATCTATATCTATAGATAGATAGATTAGATAGATATGTGTGTGTCTGTGTGTATACATGTATAATCACACACTTACAACAGTAGGTTACATATATTACTCTTCATAAATCTTCAGTGGAATATAATGCCACAGAGTTTATGACAACCTGTTTTCCTGATCCTTTGTTAAGCTTGCTAGCTTGAGCTCTGTCCTACTTTGTATGCTGCCTTCCAACACATAACCTGATTGGGAGCCTACAGAAAAGCTAAATACAGCTGGGCAGAAGCTGGGGTCAGCCTTGTAAGGCAAACAAGGAATCCACCACGAAGGAACTGCTGCCATGCACCACTTCCTGGGGACCCTAAGTGAGGGATTTCAGTTATCTTTGGTAACAGCCTGCTGTATAGCCAAGGGCATGCTGGAAGCAGGACATATTGAAGGTGTATGTTCCCAAAGGACACAAAAAGAAAGAAGAGGGCCATCACTTCCTTCCTATGTACCAAGAGTGGGAGAGAAGTTATCACGTCATTCCTAAGGTAAACCCAAGAGCCGATGGAAATTAACTAAGTTGCTTATTTGACGATCATGCATGTAAGTGCCTGGACAAACCACAAGACAATAAAGTCCACTTTCTGAAGCACACGCCAAAACAGTCAAAAATAGCGTTGGCTCTAACAGTAAAGAAAGAGAGCATGGAGAAAACTCACAAACACTGCTCATCTTATCAGAGATGGGAGCCAGCTTCCCACTTTAGAATAGATCCCTAATAACTAGAAAAGCACCAAAGGGGAAAAAACCCGAAGGTCAGATCCTGCCTTTGAATTCCTCATTTCAATTTATGTATCCTATCTGTCAGGGAATTAAATTAAGAGAGGCAAATACAGGAGATTTGCACAAGTTACACTGAAGCAGAGATGCATGCTGGTCTTCGAAGTGGCATCTTTCAACGTGGCTTCATCTTCCTTCCCCGCTCCCCATTTTTTTTTCTTTTCTTTAATTGTTTTTTCCCTTCAATGAGCCTCTCCCCGTCTGCCTCTGTGCAGAGTTGCACGGAAAAATGCTGCCATCCAGCGGCACTGCCGGGAAGAATTCCAGAGACTGGGAGTTGAGAGGGTGCAGAGAGTGGAACACCATCCCCCTGCCCCTTTATCTTCCCAGAGCAGAGGGGCAGCAGAGGGGGTTCAGGAGATGGAGTTTTGAGATTTGCTGGCATTCTGACTTTCACTGCCAGACATGATTTTCTGAAATCAAAAATATGATGACTCTAACGATCCTGAAAAGCACATTGATTACTCATTACTGAATCCAGTTTGCTTACAAGCAAAAGGACTTTCTGTAACTTATGCACTCAAAAGGCTCTGATTTTATTTCCCTATAATGATCTAAACAGAACTTTATAAAAATTTACTAAAAATTCAAGTATCTAATTTTATAAATGTAATTAGAAAGAAAAGAGATCACCAGTTTTGAATGAAAAATACTTCCTTTTCCGTCATTTAGTTATTTTTCCAGTGCCCAAAAATTACAAGTTTCTCAGACTGAAAGAAATGCAGTCTGCTTACATGTTATTGAAGCTTGATATTTTTTTCCCCTAGGAATATTTAACCTTGTCAGTAACTTAATCAAAGAGAAGTGTCCACAGTCTATGAGTTATAGTTTGAAGTCATTCACCTAGGTTTTCACAATCATTAAGGTTTTGGAGACCTTTCCATCACTTTGTTAAAAGCTTGAAAATATCTGTTCCATGACAGGAAACTGTGTATAAACATGTAGTTACATAGCCCATGTTGCTGCCTTTGGAATGGGAAGACAGGAAGGACTAGAGTAAAAACAATCATTTCAAACAAGCACATACACTTGCAGGGAAGGTCAGCAATGTTCAAATTTAAAAAAAAATAAAAAAAAAGGTGGTTGTTTATTATCTTAGAGTAAAGGGATTTTGCATAACATCATCACTTTAAAACGCATGCAATACTAATGCACCAAGTTGTTTAGGAAAAATTAGCATGTGTGAGGACCTTTGTTTTGACTGTGCCTTTAGCAGTATGTGCTCGTATAGCACATCCACGTTGTGTTTGCAGCTTAAGTTTCTACTGCTCCATGAATCTCCTCAACCAGAAATTCCAAGCTTGGCATGAACTCGGCTCCATTATTCAAGACAGAGTTTAAACTCAAACAACTGCTTCCAGAGCTAGGCACAGCTCTCTCCCTGCCCTCGGGCCCCAAGGGGTGAATTTGGAACACTTCCCACGACATTCCCAGAAGCTAGCACTCCCCAAGGTCCAGCACCCAACATCCTGCCCCTGGGTAGTCTCCCATGGAGCAGGTGACCCTCTCTTCTCTTCCTGCTTTGGGACACAGCAATCTGTCAGAAATAAAACCAGGAGAGTTTATTTTAGTTATAATCAATTATTTACACTCATTTTCCCCAGTTTGCAAAATCTACCCACACTCTCAACTTCTCAGTCACTTTACAGAGTGAGTGCATAGTTGCCTGTTTCACAGCCGCAGTCCACCACTAATGAACAGCCTCACCAAAGGAAGCAAAATGCTGACTGGATCACCCACACAGTTCTCCAGAGTGAGAGGACAGAGTCAGACTGGGGGCTGGCTGGGCTTCTATACCACTGTCAGCTATGGGCCAAAGCACCAAATCTGTAGATTTTCAGGCCATGTCCAGATTCCACCTTTCATACCATACTGAAGTCTAAAAGCTTCAAGTTGAACATAGAAAAGACATCTAGCTCCACAGGTACCCATGAAAGAAAGCTAAGACAGAAAACTTCTTGCCTCAGTGTAAATATGCACCTTGCTTTTCTACTTCATGTACTTCATTTCCAGTAGAAACCATTTCCAGTAATCCCATTCAATTAAACTGCAGGCCTGCGTACAAAAATCTACTTTTATATTTCTGAAGCTTAAGCTTCCAATTCATGAAAATTTCATATAAATAGTTCCATTTAAATAAACCAAATCATCAACCAAAAGGCTCAGCCTTAAAAGCAAGGTCAATATATCTACATACAGGACCCACAGGGACATGCTCACAAGGTGTGATAAGGGAATGTGTATTCCACACATTATGCAGATAATGGGAGGTGATGGGGTTAAGCCTACTGCTGACCACTCCCTATGCCTGTTTGTTCAAATAGCCTCTCCACTATCTCCCCCTTGAAAAATCTTTTCCATCCTTGTCAACAGCTGGCACCCCCGGCTAGATATTTTGCAAAATCCTTTATCACTCCTGTTTACTGTCTGTCTACTCTTTGATTAGACATGACTTTACACTTCCCAGAGGTGTTGCTGTGGTATGTTTTAAAAGGATGAAGAATTACCAAGACATGAGAAGACTGTCCTTTGGGCCTATCCAAAGCCATTGAAATCCAGCAAAGTTCGAGAAAAGACAGATCCATATTTCACAAGAGACTTTTTGCCCCCCATTTTTTACACATCCCTTTACTCATGCTAGTTCCATGAGCCAGTTTCTGCTAATTTTGCAAGAGTCAAGAGACCTAGACTGTTAAAACATTCTGTTTACTGGCCTGCAAAAGGTCATCACTTTCAATAGCTGTCATTAAGCCCATTACTGCACAATTTAATCATAGATGCTTAGAGAAAATACTTGAAGCAAAATATCACAATCAACATGTCTAAGTGTATTACATAATAGATTGTCGAATGGAAGCTTCCAATTTCCTGTCAATACGACTGAGTAAATTATTTTCTCGGGTAGACTAATTACTGTGAAATATCTCAACCAAAACCTCTCCTAAACTCCATCTATCAGGCATTTACTACATGCACCCTTGTCAGAAGAAATATCCACTTATCTGCTCCATTTAGAATAATGAGACTAATGAGTTTATAATTGTTATTTACCAAAATCCTTTATAAAAAGTAATGAAGGAAAAATAACTGCTACATAAAGAAACTAGAAAAAGACACTCACATGAGATAGCATTTCTGTGGGAATTGCATTGCCAGCAGGGGAAATCTCACATTTTGGTCAAAGACAAAACCAGTAGATGCAACATTTGACAGTCTAACTGGTGGAGTAAGATGTGGAGTCCCACCTTCCAAGGATGCTTTTGTTGAGCTATGGAGCAACACACAGAGGTAAATCAGCCTGAGACCATTAAAGCAATTCTGACACCACTAAGTGATTCCACACAAGAAAGCAGGACTCCTGCCACATGTAGCAGAGCATTTCAAACCACCAACAGTGCCCTTGCTTGCCTCTCACTTTCAGTTCATAGCACTTCATCCCTCCAAGCACTTTGCAAACACTAATGATTTTTAAATAAATAAGTAAATAGAAATGGCATAACAGAATGAAGACCAAGTCTGGGGGACTATTTTGCCCAGGGCTGCAAGCAATAAATCAATGCACTACAAGATAATCCTATAGTCAAACTGAACACTCAAAAACCACCTCACATCTATGGCAGTACCACAGGGGAAACACAATGAATCCACCAACATATTTCCTTATATTTAATGGTGCTTTAAAATTAGATCCTTATTTCAAGATACTCGTTAATAACCAACCCAAAAAAACCCCACTTCAACTGAAAGAAAAAGATTAAAAAATCTTGAACCTGAAGTCCTAATGGACTATGCCAAATAGCATTATTGGTTTGGAGATGCATTCCTTCTCAAGATATCAGATATCAGAGTGGAGATAGTAGAGTGTGTAATGAATAGGAATAAATCTGAAACTGGGGCTAAAGTGAGACGGGTAGAATACACCAATAAATTGCTATCATATGCTGGTCAAGTTCATAAACATTTTCCAAAGCATCCAGCATTAATTTCTATTGAAAACAGATCATTTGATCTAAGCAGTACTACAGTTTTCCTATTCTGAATTCCTTTTCCCTCATATTTATAAGCTCTTTGCAGATGGCTAAAAATGATGATCCCACACAATAGGAATAAAAATATTTTAGAAGAGGCAAAACTACACATAAGAACTATGATATCTCTTTTTTCTTGAACTTGCATTTCATACAGTTAGGCAATTTCACTACAGGTTGATAAGGTTATATTACAGGATGAGAATCTCTGAGGAATTATTCAAAGGAGATAGTACTCAATAAAAATTCCTGTATTTGAAAAGTTGCAACTAATGCATCCTTTGTGAGACATCAGCTCCACAGATTTGATCATTTTGGGCTCACCCTGAGTCAATGCCTGACTAGTCTGAGCAATAAACAATGCAGCCTACACTAACAGTAAATTGTTCAGCAGGACTGGCCAGACGAAGGAAACCCCTTTCAATGAAAAAGTTAGCACTTGCAGTAGGTTTTGATCCCAGCCTCACGATGAAAAAATGCCAAGAAAAGGTGTTGATTTGGTTTTGGTTTCTTTGGTAAGATGCCATCTTTAACAGATAAGACTTCTCGTGTCAGGTAGCTACAAACACTGAAGCAGCCACAGCACTTGTAAAAATGTTTTATTAGAATTAATATCTTCCTGTCAAAAAATTGATCTGATTAAACTGCATGTCCTTTTATAACAACGTGCCTACACACCAAATTCATGACTGAAACATTTCCATTTCTTACATTTAAACCACCACAGAGATATTTTGGTTTAGATTATCAGTTTGTTCTCTCCTTGTTTCAAAAGGTAGATTTTCCCATTATGGAGAAAAACCTACCTTATAGAATTGTGCAAATAGGGATTAAGTTTAAATCATAAGCAGAGATTTGATATGGTTAAAAAAAAACTGACTAAAAAGCTAGGAAAAAATGATAGTCTATACCTATAAATTCTAGTGCAAATCTGCCTTACAATTGCTAATTGTAAGGCAGGAATGCTGGGAGTTTGTCTACAAACAATTCATATAGAAAAACATTCTAAAAATAACTCAATCTCTTCGCAATTTACTTCAAATGCCTTTGTTACAAGGACTTTGGTTCACAGAGTAGAATAAGTGTACAATTTGGAGACAAGTGTTGTTATCATAACATTACCGAAGTGTCTCAACAACTGACTAAGAAAACAATAAGAAAAGACACAGAAACAGAATTTACAGTTTCCAGCCCAGTCCTGCCCTTACCACCTACCCCTACATGAAGTCCTCGACTACTCTGGCTGAAGACACTGTACCCAATTTGAGTAGCTTATAGTTTTGAAAATTAAAGCAAAACCTAAGCCTTTTCTGAGAGTCTCTCCTCCTGTCCTTGCAAATTCACCTGGGATTAGCAAAAGCCAAAACCGTAAAGGTCCCTTTTTCTGCTGCAAGAATTGTAAATCATATGAGAAGAGTAGCAAGATGGGATTTCATATTCTCTTGGATTTCTTGTGTGACTAACTCTCCATCTTGCTGCTTCCAAAACTTTGCTAAGCTCCATTGTAATGACTATTCTGTCACATTTAGAGTAACTAGAAATAATTAATGGTTAGTATCTATAATTTTAAAATGGGACAAATAGAAATCATGTTTAAAACAAAATAAGAACATACACTAAAGTGTGTTGGTTTGAATGGCAGGGCTTTAGTTAAAATGATGCAGAGCTTTGCTAAACTCTGAGAATAAAAGGAAGACATAGAAGGTCTTAAAAGTGGACAGAGACTTATATGGCAATTGTAAAAAATAATATTGCAATAAATTAAATAAGGAAGTCACTATACAAAACCCATGAAAAATATATCTTAGAGTCTAGATACAAAATTCATTGTAGATACGAGAATTCTTCTTTTGTCTCTAGGCAGTCATGCCTATCTCTGCAACAGCGAGCACAATAATCCTGCTTATAAAGTGGATTCATATTCTTTATGCTTTTTATTGAGACACCTGTATATCTGTATACTTAAGCAAGCATTTCTATAAACAAACAGTGACTATTATATCTTATTATATCTTCTCTGAGATAATTTCTACACCTGTATAATGCTGCTCCCTAAATTACTCACCACCTGAAGCTTAGAACAATTCAGTGCTACTTTGAAGCTGATGACAAACAGGTTATAAATCTCTTGAAGAACAGAGGATGAAAAAATAATCCCAAACTTGTCAACTGTGGATTTGATCCAAATTTCAGAAATTTAAGGACACTGAGAAAAGTAAACTGTTACTCAGACACCCAAAGACTGTTTTGTTAAGGGAAAAAAAGTTTACTACTGGCATGGGATAACTCACACCTGGGGATTTGAATTTGTCAAAGGTGTTGGTCAGTTGCTTTGGACAGTGATGGGAGTCCCAGTGATGGGAGTCTGTTTCAAGCGACATCTCCACCTGGGCCAAGTGAAGCTCCCCAAACTGTGGTTCTGCAGATTCCTTCTCCCCAGCTGCTCCACGGCCTAGATCCAGTACATGAATGATCCATTTCTATTGTCTCAAATTTTGTTGAAAACACCCTCTACCTATCTTACCTACCTAAAAAATACTGTACTTCATGACCACTTCTACATCTGTAGAAACAGTTTCTACTCATACACAAGCATCTTATCACTGCCCAATTTGGTCTGTTTTGCAGCAAGAACCACCTGGGTGTCACTGGGACACCCAGATTCTTCAGCCAGGATGTTAATAATTATATTTAGGCAAAGAAACTGGTCTAAACACAAGAATAGCTACCTAGGGAAAATCTTTAGGGAAGTCTGAAATGTCCACATGGAAAGCTCCAAATACTTGGTCAAATACTACTCTAAGTATAAGCTAAATTCTTAGCTGTGAAGTTATTTAGTAGTTCAGTCAATACCGAGTTTTAAATCAGTTCAGTGTCCCAGACCAGTCCATTTTATCTCCTCTGCACAGATGACTAACCAAGGGATTCCTGGAACAGCCAGGCTATTAAAAGACTGAAGCGCAGGCACGCACACAGGTTACAACCCTGTTACCTGGCTACAACCCTGTTACCTGGCTACAATTATAACAGAACAAACTTGAAGTTTTTATTTATAAATTGAACCCCGTAGCCCTTACAACAAAACAATCACCAACAAAACCAGACAGCCACAGTTAAACCCATGATTACATGGATGCCTTGGGAAATCCCTGCTTTCCAGCGAATTCATCCTCTCCGCAAGAGACCACCATGGGGCTTGCCCACAAAGTCAGCATCTCATTTGCAACACCATTTTATAGAGGAGGAAGCAGGACCCTGTATTGCAAAGCAGGAAATTTGTTCTCACAACTTGATGGTGTAATGACTATGTGAGATTCCTCAGAGCTCAACTCTTCTAAATATAAAGTTGTACTAAAAAGAGCATGGGGCACTGAAGAAAAGTCAGTATCCTGCCCTAGTAAGTAAATGGCAATGTGCTCATGTTGCAAAATTTTGCTTAAAATAAAGACAACATTTCTCAGAAGGGCCATAGATATGAATATCATCTCAGCCAGCACCGGATTTTTCATGAGCTGAGAAAAATATGCTTTACATTTATGAATGGTTGCTATTTGGAGGAAAGGGAACATATGGCAAATCTTATTTCAGGATTAGAGTGTTAAAACAGGTTACAGTAGCACCTACAGTGCCTGACTGCTAACATGACTAAGGACAGCCATATGACAAAACAAGAGAACTGTGTCAGTTCTCATCGCTTTTCCAGTACTTCCTATAAATGTACTGGAAAGGTCAATAAGAGACTATATTTGGATTTCACTTATCCTGCTATTCCAGTTTCAGCTCATGAACTAGACTGAAGTAGACTTGTGAAACATTAGACATTTTAGGCATGGGATAAACATGGTAAGGCACTCAGCCACTTGCATAACATAAAAGTGGTTCTGTCAGTGTTGATAGCCCCCTGTATCAGCTACTGAGAGGCAAGAACATGTATCTGATCTGCACCTGCATAAAATGAAGTTATTGCTGCTTCACTGATGGTTAACTGCACCAATACTGGAGTGATCCCAAAACCCTGAGAATCCATTAAGCCTTTGGAAATCAGGCGGATTTTTATCCACTGCTGCCAAGATACCATTCTTCTAGTGCAAAAGAAATGTAAATTCTTAATGTTTGTTTCAGGCAATACTGTCCCATCTCAGAGGGTCAAGCAAAAGATAAGAGACTGCATCAAAAGCAACACATAGCCAGAGATTTGTAGGCATTAGATTCAGAAAAAAAATAAAGATAATCTGGTTTGCCATAAATTAAGAGAAAAATAATTTATTATAATCTTTCCACATGATCTTCATTTTTCTTCAGATCCAACTACTGCATGAAATAGAAAAATAAAAATTCTCCATTTGTGAGAATAAAAATTGTGTTGTTCTGTGTAGAGACTGAAGTGTCTGGTTACTGTACTAGAGGGAACCTGAAAAACCTTCCCTTTGACTGGCAGCAGCAGATTTACAACCTGTGTAAAGCACTGAGAATATTTAAGATTCATTCTGTTCTCTACAAGCAGGAGTACACAACAAGCAAATTTTCCAGACAGTGATTCATTTGCCAAACATTTGAGCGTCTATTTAATGCTTTCAGTAACAATTCGGCAATCTGCAGCCCACCATTTATCCAGCCCCATTTTCCTGAAGTCACAAGATTCCTAGTGTGCCATCTTTGATCCTCACCTTGGATTTCCCTGCTGTCCATTTGCAGAGCTGCTGGAATTCCCAGTAAAGAAAACTATTTAATCCAACTGAAGTTCCTGCTTGAAGAAGAGATTTGGGTACTTGAAAGAGGTAGTAAACGAGAGATATTTGTAAAGCAATGGAATTAAACTGTCTTCTGTCTCCCCTGCCAGGGGCTTTCAAGACCTGCTCCCAACTTTGCTGTGCTGTGGGATTTGAGTCTTTTTGTACTGAAATGAATCTGAGGGACTGATCATTTAAAACACTGCAATTGGCCATGATTCACTCAGTCTAGTTGGTACCATGTCTGGCAGAAATGTATTTCAGGCTGAAAAAGGGTTCAGCTTCCCTTAAGATGACAGTTGACACTTTTTCTACTCCATTAATTCCTTTCCAGCACTCTCTATTGCAGCAACAATTCCCAAGATTTTCCTTCTGCCATAGCCCACTCTGCAGTGAAGAGTGGGACATGATCTTTTTTAGGCATATAATGACACAGTAAAAGACTTTTCTGCAGTTTGTTTTTGTGAGTCCATTTGCTTTTGATTGCAAAGCTGTGAAAGTCATCACTTTAATCCAAATCATTTTCCAGATACTTACGCCTAAATGATGCTCTCTATAATAAATTGCCATGTTTTATGTAAACAGTACAAGCATTATGTGCTGCTCTAAAAGTTCATCTGTGTTGGAAAATGGTTAGCAGAACGAGGCCATATTGGTGAAGTGTGCGTGCAGAAGAAGATGCAGCATGCACAAACCAGCTATGGTTCTAAATTCTGAAGGTGCTATTGTTCCTAACTCTAAGATGCTATTGTCTATAACTTTGAGATGGTCTTCCCAAGAGATAGAAAAGAAAATAGAGCTAGGATTGTATCCAATGTAGAGGAAATAAGCAAAATAGAGAAAGAATCACACAGTCAGTAATTCAGCTTATGCTGGTAAAACTTTAGCTAAGTGAAATGTGCCTAAAGACCACAGCGAATCAGAAAGCTAAGATAGATGTGTGCATAGACCAAATAGCCAATCATAAGTGCCGGTTTGTTGCGTGAACCTGTACCTGTTTTCTATAATAATGCCTGTCTTAGAAGAAATAAACGGAATAACACCATTATCTCTATGAGATGTGTGTGTTACTTCCCGGCGGCCTCTCCGACACATCTGTTTAATCTGGCCCTGTCAGGGCACAGGCATTTTGAATCAAGGTATGAGCTATGTTCTCTTGGTGTTTTCAACACTGTGGACAAAAGCCAGTTGCGTTTTCCTGAATAAGTATTACCTTATTGCCAACACTGTGGGAAAGTCTTGTATTTTTTAACATATACAGAGGCTAAAATTACTAACTAAGTATTTGCCTATGTTTTGCTCCCCATAACAAGACTGACTGCAAAAGCAGCATGCCCTTCTCGCTGCTCCAGCATTTACACCAGCAGGACTGTCATGAATTGTAATGGATGGCTAATCATACCTTGTGCATGTTGCACAGCTCGCTTTTTGATTGTTCCAGGCATATTTATCTCAGCTTGCAATTTACTCATGTCAGGCTGTATCCCAGCAGCACGTAGTCTGCCTCTTCAAAATGTTGTTTTGCTTCCAGAGAACTGGCAGTTTTCCTCCTTCAGTTTTTATCCAAACTCTGTTGAGTTACCTGAAGCCTCTACACAGAATTATGTCCTTTTTTGCACCATTCCTGCCTGTATCCCCTCTCCCACAGCCCTTCTTCTGCCACCACTGGCAGTGCTCACACTGACAGGCCTTCCCAGGTGTCCAACTCCATGCCCTAGGGACCTGCACAATACTGAATGTGCAGACCATCTGATACGTGGGGATAATCTTTCCAAGCAAGCCTTGCCAAAGGAACCTTAGATACAACTCATTATCAAACTCTGTCTGCCAGGAAAGTGTGAGGCATTCACCTTTCAAAACTAATAGGCAACTGGCACTTTTTATATTACTTTGTCTTCTTGAGAAACCAGAAAATGTCCATTCTCTTTCTAACTTTTTTTTTTTTTAAATAGATGAGTTTAATCACACAATCTGCCTCTTTTTCACCATCTGGCAAACAAGTCAGATCAACCAATTAGTTGGATACAGAGAAAGACTCTAGAAATGAAGACTAATCCAAATTTCATCTAAATATTGTTGGAAAGGAAAAAAATTTACACAGAACCCGATTTTTTAGTTAACTTTGAGAGGAAAATTCACTAATTATGTTTTATCTGGCAGTAGTGTATCCCAACAAAAACAGCAGTTCAGATGGAGAAGTTTGATCTTGAATCTCTGGTTGGTTATTCAGATTTTGTGGTTTGAATTAATTTCATGTGTATTCCCTAAAAGACTTTCTACACAGCCTTTTCTGCCTTCAACCAAATTGTTATGGAAGGTAAAAGCCACAGCTGTCAAATAAGTATGATTTAACCACTTCAAGCTAGCAAAGATAGCAAAGAAAGGCTCAGAGAAATGGAAAAGGTTTCAAGCATGACCCAAGCCACCACCTGCTCTGACCTGATAATGAATATTTTTTGGCATCAACCAAACACTCCCCATGTAGCCCAAGTGTTTCATCAGGCAAAAAGGTAGAAGGTTTTCTTTCCTATTATCAGAACTAAATGGAAGCTTATTATTTTCCACTTTATAAACATAAATAAGGTTAATTTCTCCCTCTCATAAGAAGTAAGAAAGACTGGGAATTGCTTCTTATTATATAGTCTATAACAGAAATAGCTAAGGAGCTATTAGGTAACAAACTCCATTCTCTTCGTCATCCCTATCAGGCCATGGTTTCTTAACACCTTCCTTTTAGTTTTTTCTCAGTTGCCGCATAAAAAAAAAAAATTAAAATTATTTCACAAATATTTATATTAACATCAGGTTATCATGCTGTGATTAGTCTTTGCAATTAAGCACTGGAAGATGTTTACAGTAGCAGGAGCCTGGGTTCAGGCTTCAGAAGTCCCTCTTTAAAGGGCCTCTTGCCAAAGGCATCCTTATTAAGCGATGTTTCCTTTCTCAGTTGCCTCCATCACAAGTGCTGTTTCTCAGTGAGAAGAATGTTAATTTAGGGATTCCCAACAGAAGCATCTTTACCATCATCAACAATAAATGCCACACCTAGGCCACAATAGTTCTGCCATTTGTCCTTCCTTTACCTTCTTCACTTGTGGGTGCAGCTGTCCCAGAACAAATGTCCTTTTAAACTCACCCCTTTCTCTCCCCCATCCCCACAGCTTACCTTAGTTGCTAATGGCCAGCAGAGTACAGAGCAATGTCCACGAAAGATCCTTTCCAATATGTAAGAATAGCAGGAGAGCTGGAGGAAAAAGGAGACAGCAGGTAGCTTCCACGATACTAAGGCACATCAGTCCTTTCTTGGTATTGTTGACCCAAGCAGGTACCTGACAGGTCACAATCAGCCAGGCAGAGGAAGTTAGTATTTTCTGAGGCAGAGAAGGCATGAAGAACATGTTTCTTTTATATTCTGCAGAGCATCATATCTTAATACTACAAGTGTGAAATAGAGTTACTAATGTCCACTCCTTCCTCTTTTCTCCACCCCTTAGGGAGAAGCCCAGCAAATTTAAAGAGGCAATTAATCACCTTCCATAGAAATGAAGGGTTTCAGAGGAAGTTATCCCTATCACAACATAAATACGAATAACTCCACTGAAGACAATGGAGTTTCACTGGGATAAAAGCATTAACCAAGGGTTAAGAATTTTATGCAGAATTCATTCCTTTAAAAAAAAAATCTTTGGAGCGCTTCCACAGAAGAGATAAAATTCTCTGTTCAGTTATAAGAGTGTTTACAAAATAACCTTCCATAAAGATTTCCCATTCAATTTTGAGAACTTCTCCATTAGTACAGAATGATAATGTTGTCTCTGGAAAGTGCTTTGTTCCTACAATGGTACAGCATCTATACAATGCCTCTTCATCTATTAGAGCACACAAAGGTAGGTGAAATATGAATCCATTTTATAGAGGCTATGGAGAAGAAGGAAGGTAATAAATTCTGTAACTGCCAGCATTTCTTCCCAATGCAACAACATACTCATTTAAATTCACAATTTAAACTTAAAACCTGACCAAGAAGAACAAATGCTCATCCTGCTAATAAAGAGCTGTCTTTTAATGAGGATGGCACTGCACAAGCCAGGTAGAGGAATTCCTTAACTTTCAGGGCACAAATGTTTTTAAGCCTTTGTTTAAAACCCTGTGGGAGAAAGAGGATTCATTATGACAACAGGTTTTAAGAGAAAAATCATTTCAGCAGTGGTGTGTTTGACCTCAAATATGATTTTTGCATTGCACAGTACAAAAAAAAATACACTATTATTAGCAATGAGTAGCTACAACTGGTAAAACAAAGGACATTGTAGATGGAGAAGTATCTGAGGAAGTGGCTGTCTTTCATAACAAATGAAATGAAAATTCCACTCCATTTACTGTGCTCCCATGGGAGTAATGCGCACAGCTAAGTTTCAACCAAACGGAAAACGCAATAGCAGCACTTAACTTCATTTTCTCGTATCTGTTCTCAATTTTACAAGGGATTTACTTTAAACATCTGTAATAATTATACTGAAATTGTTTTTAAATTAAATGTCACAGAATATAGTTGAGAAAAAACAGCCTTCAGTAAGTGAATTACGTATTGTTTTAAAACTATACATAACAATTATTAACTATCTGCAGGTAAATTTAAAGAAAGGATAGCAGAGGAAACTCAGTTGGATGACCCTTTTTCCTCCTATTTTAAAAATGTTGCACATGATTGTCCCTAGAATCCCAGTGAAATATTCCCCCCCTTCCCAATCCCAGCATCTGAAATCACAAATCCTTTAAAGAAATCATGTAAAACTGGTAACACTGACTTTTCAGAAGATTTTACATTTTCCATTTGATACTCTGAGTACAGTGAAGTATGCATATAGTTTAAATTCACCCACTTGAAATTATGTTACCAAAAATGGTTTATTTTTAGCTGGAATCAACTGAAATAAATTCTTAAATATATACATAATGTGTGTGTGTATATATAAATATGCATAGGCAGGCTTACTTGTGCAATATGAGCATCCTTTTGGGACAGGACCATTACAAAACCACCAATTCCTCCTCCTCCTTTAATGAGCAGACATTCTGGGACCTGCCTTTCTCCTCCTCCTCTGTCCTGAGCAGCCAGAGCAATGTGGAGAGATATAGTGAAAGCTACAGCTGAGATTTCAGTTTATCCAAATGGATGTGTCAAATGCAATTAAAACCACTTGGACTTACCAAAGTTTCCACCAAATTCCACTTTTTATTTTACATAACTTTTGCTAACCTGTGGTTAAATCTGACTATTTTTGCTTCTTAGGGAGGCTCTGTGAAAGAGTCATACAGCTGTTCATATTTCAGCTGGCTCTTGTAACAGAGCACAGCGCTCCAAAGATGCAATTAATGGCAGAATGACTCACTGTCTCTTAGTAAGTCACAAGTGCTGCAGGCATGAGCAAAACAGGTAAATCACACAGAGTGATTATCAACATGTCTTCTTCACAGCCTCATGCAGGAATGTATTTTGGGTCTGACAAACTATAGAAAGTTTGTTTCCAAAATGTTATAGATACTTTGGTGAATGCTGACATTATTTTGTGCACCCTTCTGGCTCTAAAGTACATTTGCTACAGTTATATACATGACACTCACACCTCAGCAACAGTTAACCTGGGCAGTCTAGATGAGAATCAGGACATCCATAAGTAAAGGGGTTTAAGGCAAGATAATTAATGGGTTTGGTGTTTTTTAAGCAGAACTAAAACCAAAGCAGTAAAAATCAGCTGATTTGTTACATGTACCCAAATATGATCACTGTCATTCCATTCACTGTTAAAATACTGCTGTCCCAATTCTGTTCAGGAGCAAACCCCAAACTCCCTAGCTGCCAAATATTGAGTGGACCTGCAAACCTAACACGAGCAACCACTGTCCTAGGGAGAGGATTTCCCTTTGGCATTCCTAAAACGCATTACTTCTTCCAGTAATCATCTTTTTCTATCTTTCTCACTTTGATCCTTTCAATATATTCTAACATGGCACTGTTTAACAGCCTTCAGACAGGTAACAAAAATCTAACAAAAATACTTTTTTCTTGTTTTTTGTTTTCTTTTCTTTTACACAGCCAGCACAGAATAAATTAATCCCCCATGAACACTTGCTATGAAGTATATCACTTTCTCTTTGACTTCACCTTTTTCCTCTACAGAAGCAAATGAGCAGAGAATACATTTATACACTTGAACAGACAAAACTAAACAGTTCAAGCATTCTGTTCAATCATCCATATTAAAAAAAAAGAAGCAGTCAAAAAATAACTTTCTTCACATCAAGCACCTCACTTTTTGTTTTTAAAAGTACTCAAGAGAAAAATCAGAACCAAATAATCCATGTCAGATCAAAAGAAGTGGTGATGGACCTGAAACAAATTGCAATGCACTTGAAATGTTCATTTCTGAAATGTTTTTTCTCTTTTTCAGAACTGCCAAAAAACTGAACAACAATCTGTTTCTTACAATCTATTGTGCTCTTAAATTTTGCTACAGTTGCACATTAAATTGCAAGTGTCTTAATCAATCAAAAATGACTTCTCAAGGAGTTTTTTCCTTGATGATAAACTTACCTCTACTGAGAAGTGGCTAAAGTCCTTTTTGTATACTTTATATTTGATAAAAATATAAAACTTTTGTTTCACTTTGACTCTGTAGCTTAGTTTGTTTAAAATAGAGCTAACTCCAGCTTACTGTTTTCACATAAAATGACATCAGAAAGAATAACAGAATTTATCAGGACAAAATACTGAATATTTACTACAAAACGAAATGAGTCGTTCTGCAGTGGGATGATTTTCTCTTGTTTATTCATGCCCACATCACCACCACATTTAAAGGAATCAGGTTTTCTTGATATCTCTGAGTCACAGGTCTGCAGCTGAGAAGCCTAAAAGACCTTTCTCTTTACACTCACAATAATAAACTAAAATTAAAAAAAAATCTTCCTAGATTCTGTTTAAAAATATTAAGCCTACAACAAAAGCCTTTTTCCAAGAACTTGGACTGACATGGCTCACATACGTTTTTGGTTTTATGAAAAATGTTGACCCTTGAGTGTAGCAATGTGGGTTTTTAGGATTCCATGTGCTCCCTTTGTTTCCCTGCTCTGTATGCTATTGGTTCATTTTGAAATATGCATCCTGCTGTACCTAAAACCTATTGGTGTGCACCCTTTGCCAATCCTCCCTTCAGACTCCCCGGGACTGGCTCTAGGGGAGACAGTCCCTTCCCTTCCTTTCCCTTTATAAGCTGATGTCTGCATCCACTCGAGGTCTTCATCTCGGAGCTGCTAGCCCCTGATACCATCCCTCGCTTTCCTTTCCCCCTCCTTCCCTTCAACCCTTTTTCCTTACCCCAAATAAACCTCCCTGGCAGAATAGAGATGGATTCCAGTTTGTTTCTTTGTCCCATTATATTTCCTGCTGAATTTCTGAGGCTACGAGACTCACGCCATGCCAAGCGGACCCCAGGGGCCACCCACCCCAAATCCAGTAGAGATACGCTGACCAGGGACCCTGTTCCGGGGGGAGCCAGCTTCTGCAGCCCCCCCGGACCCTGTGACATCACTTGAGGATAAATGCCATCCTCATCACATGTGGGTGAGCTCAGTACTGTTGGAGGCTTTTGCAGACCATCAAAAACTCTTGAATCAAAACATGCTTTTCTAATGAAGCGATTCCTTTGCAGCTGCTTATAATTCTGCAGACCTCTGAGCTCCCTCTGCATGCAGGAGGAGTTCCCTCAAGGTGACCTTCACCACACAGTGCCCACGGGAACAGATCTCCAGCCATCAGCACCATCATGTTGCTTGCACAATTGCAAGCATCAGGAAGGAAGATGAGGATCAACATTTCCATTTATCGACTAGAAACTCCAAGAGCAAGGGACAGGAGGAACAGTTCCTACCATTGTCCCTACATCTTGTACCATGTACTCAAAGCATGGAAGCAGTGCTGAAGCAGACCCAACTACTCAGGCAGCTCATAATGTCTTTTCTGGTTTTTTTGTTGTTTTTTTTTTTTAATTTCCCCTGGGTATAACAGGTTACAATAAAGCCAAAAGGTATTTTACTTTCACTGATACTCTCAAAGGAAGGTACATTTATGTTGAGAGATCACTTTGTAGTCGTAAAATTGACAATCTGTCTAATCATGCTCTAGGGCTTTACAAATCCTTCATGCATACAATTTGTCATTAACCACTAATTTCACTACCATCGGCATGCTGAGGCTCTGAAGAATTATACCAGGAATAGACAAGTAACAATATCCCTGCAACAGGAGGAAATCCCCACAGACTCATCAGCTTGGAGCAGCTCTGGACGCAGGGCTTCAGGTTCCTCATTTTGCCATCACATAGCAACACAGAGGACTATTACCTTGGTAAAACCAATGCCAAAAAAACATCAAATTTCATTCCACCAGAGAAACAGAGGCCTTATCTTTCTCAGGGTTCGTTATACACTCTCACAAGGGTCTGAAGACTTCAGTCACTAAAACACAAACAAATATACAATAAACTATATATTGTGTATTTATACACTTTTCAGTCTTTTCAGACTTCCTTGTGTTTAAGTCAGAGGGCTCCAAAATATTTCCTCTGTCTTTCATTGAGCGAAGACTAGAGAAATTCCCTTGATGTTTCAAGGGATAGTTTAGTCCCAAATTAGTGATGTATTGGAAGGAAAGCACAGGCTATGTTGTGCAATGGTATATTTAGAACATAGCTATTGAAAAAATTAGTGCTCTTACAAAGTTATTACTTTTAAATTTCAAAAAGAAATAGAGCAACTGCTTTTGAATGCAGTCCATAGACACAAAAGGCTGAATCCTTCATTTGATTATCACTGGAATTTTGATATGCAAATCTAGATCAATCCCAGAACTACCGAATTATTTGAAGGTTTGATTTAATTCTGCATTATATTCTTGATGCCTACAGGGCTGTGTCAAGTCCAGACTTGCTCTGTGCAACAGCAAATTATTCTTGTGCAGCACTAAAGATATGTAAATTCCTGTCATTTTCCATTCCTCTGCCCCAGACCCATAGATATCCTTTGTTTCTTCTTTATGGGCTTAAACCAGCTACTAATCAGAGATAATTTCCTGTGGAAGATGATGTTAGTAAGACATCAACTCATTCAAAGCCTAAAATCCCAATCCAAAAGGATCACTAGGAACTAAACAGGTTCCACAAGAGTACTGGAGAATATGCCACCACAAATATGTATAGCATCTGACTCTATAATATAAATGTGTCCACCAGCTATAACAATAGGACAGGAATTGCCACATTTAAATATTTAATAAAATATTACTCTAATCAATGTCCCAACATCCTACACATAAAAAGTCTTCCCTCATTTCTATGGCGATGAACTTATACCATGAAACTGGAAATCTAACTGCACTTGTCACTTGACCACAGAATTTAATTATAGCTATCACCAGCCAAAATAATTAGACAGCTATTCTTAAAAAAAAAAGCCTTCTTACTTGATGTCTTGGTTTGAAAACAAACCAGTGGGAGATCACAAGTCAAGACTGAAATTAAAAATAAGTGAAATAATACAAGGAAAAGCACTGACAAAGTCAGATACAACCTAACACCCTGTTAGGATGGTAGTAGCAGTCCAACTGAAGTAGTCCAGTTGAAGCGGTGATCCTGTGAAGATCTGGTCTCCAGCTGAAGATCCAGTGGTAGCTCTTGTCCTCTGGGAACCCAGTAGACAGGGCTAGCTCAGGCAGTTCCAAGGCCAGGTTATATCCAGGTGGGAACACCTGGTTCCTCCCTCCTGGGCAGAGTATCCCACAATGGGATGAGATAAGTCCATGAGTCACACGGTGGGTCCCTGATGGCCCATTGTCTGTCATTCGGGGTGGGTCGTTAGCAGCTGATAACAGCTAACGGATGGCCCATTGCCTGTCATCCGGAGTGGGTCATTAGCAGGTGATAGCAGCTAATGGCCCACAGCTGGTGGTAATAGAATACTTAACTACATCTATATTGCAACCTAGGACACTTGACTGGAGATACTTTGATAGGAAGGAATTCAGAAATTTAACCATTAGCCTAAACAGAGACAAAAAAGGAAAGGAGAGACAGTGTTTGCTTAGAATATCGGGGAACATTGTAGAAACATGTATTGAAGATGGAGTAAAAATACAGAATTTTATTTGGTAATTTAGCATCTGCATTGATATTAGCATTTAGACATTAATTCAGAGGGAAAGCAAAATAATAAAGAACCCTTTCTCAGTTGCATTACTGTGTCTGGATGGATAAATCTTAAGAGAACATGGACATGAATTTGGCTGGGGACAGTGTGAGACAGTTAAGTGACACCAAAAACAAGAAGAAGACAAAAACAAGAAGAAGAAACATATGGGTGAAAAGGAAGACAAAAAAAAAAAAAACAACAAAAAAAACAAAAAACCCAAACAGATACAAGAGAAGGCTTCTTGTCTTTTATTCAGCTCCAAAATACTGTCAGCCCTCCACCCCCTTTCCCAGCAAAGCACAAGGCACTGCTGTATAAGCAGCAAGAACAAGGCAACAGCGGAGAGGCAGGAACAGAAGCAGGACAAGGCAGCAGCAGTGGCTTTAGCACCTGCTGCATCTTCTCACCAAACACAAAGCAATAGGGAAAAGAAAAAAAAGCCAACCAAACATTTCTTTTCTTCTTGGCAAATGAATCCTTTAATTCACCACCTGCTGCCCAATTCTAATAGTAGTATGCAGCATCCATGGGTGCATTGCAGTGAGGAAACAATGGAGTCTCTGGCACTAGGAGCTTCTGCCTAGCAAAAGGAGGCAATAAACCCCACAGTGGTCCCCCACAGTCTGGAAGCAGCCACTGACAATCTTCTACACACTTTGCCTGACTCAGTTAAAACATCAGATTGTGGTATTGCTGCTGATCCAAGCACAGCAACAGAACTTTGCTGGGAGGCTGGCGGGGGAAAAGCAAAGAGATGTGTGGGAGATCAAGGCCTCACCTGTTCCTCCTCCTGTTGCTTTGGATATAGGAAGAACAGGGCCAGAATTAGTCTGGTGGGGAGTGGAGAACAACAGCAGCAAGTCAGAGAGTTAGGAAGAGAGAGAGAATTTGTCTCTTACCTGTCTTCTCAATTCAAGACACTTTTATACCTAAATTTTAAAGGTGAGCTCTGGTAGAGTCACTCTAAGCATGAATGTAACACATGGCTTAGAGCAGCTCCCAAGGATGCATTTACAGAAAATGGAGATGACCAGACCCACAAGGCAGATATGAAGAAATCTCTCTGGTGATTCTGTCACTGTTTGCAAAAGGGTCCTCAAGAGCAGTGTGGAAGGAACCCAAACAGATGTATAGCATTGTGAATGTTTCCTGAAGGCAGACACCTAAAAGCCAAACCATGAAAATAAGAATAGCATAGCAGAAGAATCAAGCCTGAATACACCACAACACCAAATGTGTTCATTTCTTTGGGAAAACTGCATAAAAATTAAAAAGAGCAGAGATATTGAATGAATCTGACTCAAGAATTTTGATATTCTTACATATATCACTTTAAAATAAAAATTATCTTCTTATGAAAAATAGGAAATGCAAAACATCTGTAAAAGGCCTTTATCATTTAAATATCAAGACTGCTTTTGATCATTTATAACATCTGATTAATCAGCACAATTACACACCAGCAAATTATATGCAAGTAAAGAGAATTGGTAATATTTTTTATGTGTGCACTCTGCACTGAATCTACCTTTAGTCTGCAAAAACATACCCTGCATCTCTTTCAGGTGAGTTAGAAACTTGGCTTACAATTGAGATTTCCCCAAAAGTGCTGTCTGGATCCATCGGAAAAAAAATCATTTTTACATTTAAGCAGCAGCTCTCTTCTTTCCATGGAAGATATGAAATAACACAATGAACAGCCGGGAAAATAAGGCCTTTGCTCACTTTCAGTTGGTACACAATGTGATAAATGTTAGCCCAATTTTCCAGCAAACTCAGCTACAAAGGAACTCAGATTTGGGGGGACACAACAGACAGTATGTGTTTTCAGTGATAGCTTGCCAGTCAGGACACAGCTGCTGCAGGAGGAAGGACAGTTCAGCAGTACCATGGTTCTATTTCACCCAGCCTGTTCCACCCACTGAATGAGACAGTAGGCCTCAGAACACATGGTATATGATCACATAATTTTATCACTGCAAGCACACAAGTCAAAAACGTTTTGAAATTTAGGCTTAAGTACTTCAAATACTATAACTCCTGGAAAATTGGTCTCATAAGCTAAAAAACTTCTTTCCTTTGCTCTATACATAATGTGCATTTTTCTGCCCTTTCAGTGAGTCAAATTATGTCAGCAAAGGATCCAGGGAGCACTAGGGCTGCTGCAGGAAGGATGAGGTTAAATTGCACATCTTAGAAGTTAGACAGACAACTTAGAAGTTGTCATAAACCATCAAAAACCTCCAAAGTGCACCCAGACTCATTTCTGGGGCCTTCCACCAGAGGACTGTGCATAATCCAAAGGGTTGCAGCAGTGCTAAGCACACACACCCCTCCCAGGGAGTTCCCACCTGAACCTGAACATATATTAACCTGCTAAATTCTGTGTTTCATGGGCCTCCCTCACCCGAGACAGATCAAGACTGCAACAATCACTTTGACCAGCAGACATCAAAATCACAACAATCAAGTCTCATCGCTCAATCCAATGGGTGGTGATATCTTTCCTCTTCACTATCTACTCTTATCCTTCCTTTCTCATTCTTTATTTTCCTTATATATTTTCTTAAGGGATATCTCTATATTTTTATATTTTTATATTACTATAGATAATAATAACAAAATGGCTACATACCTCCTTTCCATTGCAACCAAATGGTTCTAAAATAAACCCTACACACACACACATACATGTATATAAATATTTATATTTATGCACAAACACTAGTCATTCAGTGTCATTTCATTCTAATCTAGATCCCCCAAGGTATCTATTAACAACAGCCTCAGCTACCGTCAGCTTCAGAAATGGGTTTTATCTTCCTCTCCCCACTCCTTTTTTTAAAATCTGGGAAAAACTCCTGTTGCTAGGCCAAGCAAGAGACATGGTGCATGCCATGTCACCAGTCTCACTTTGAGAGGCAGGCTCCGAGGCATATCCCTGCCACAGAGTCTAGACATAGCCAAGGAAACAGCTTGATTAGAGTAATTGAGCAGTAAAATGTTTCATGAGAGTTGAAGGTCTCTGAAAGCATAGAGGACAACAGAAACAGATTGAGAGCAGTGCTGTGTCCTTAAGCAGGAAGAAAAACAAAACCAAGATAAATTAATTTCTGATACTAACTGGCACATAAAGCTTGCTCTGTCTTGTTTATCTTAATACCTTTTCAAGTCAAGCAAGAGGTAAAACTATGCAGCAGAATTACAAGAATTTGAGGAGTACTGCACGCTACCAGAAAACAAATCATTTTGGAGGAGACACAAAGCAGATAAGAGCAAAACAGTCACAAAGTGTTACAGAGCTTAGAAGCCTATCTCACAAATGCAAAAGGGAGTCAGGAAAAGGGATGAGTGTGCTCCGGGGAAACCCCATCATAGCAGACTTGGCAGGTGTGTCACTTCCGAACTCCAATTTTAACACATGACCACACAACTGCAATTTGAGTAACAGAAGCCACAGAGTCTGTACTGAAGCTGAAGGAGGTCTCCAAAGTGGCATTCAACCAGACCTGGGCATGACAAGGCAAGTCAAACAAGCTTCTATCATATCTGGTACAAGAAATAGAAAGAATGAAGCCTGAGTTATTCCACTACCTCCATCAGTGCACATGGTGTGCTCAGAGAATATGCTAGATTAAAGAATCTTTACACTGGCACAACAGAAGTGGCTTGTGCAAAATCTTAAAGTAAAACAAAAGATTTTAGTTATTTACAAATGCATGGACAAGTGCCACCAGCAGTAATATTGACACTGAGAGGGAAGACATGGGTGGGCAAGGAAAGCTGGGGGATGAGTTTGATGCACTGATAAAAAGTTCTCCCATATGAAAGGGTCTGTCTCTGCAGACGCCTGTCATTTCATATATGCTCAAATATACCCAAACAATATGCAGCCTCTTTCTAATATTTTAAAGGGTGAGATAAATGGTCTAGGTAAGAAAGCAGGATGAGGCCACAAGAAAGAACAGAACAGAGAATTGCAGAATAGAAGAAGTGAAATATGAGGAAAAGTGGAATTACAAAAAACAAAATTACAAATTTCAACAAGAAATACACTGAGACAGGAGAACAAAACTTGTTCTTTCTGATTTATGCAGCAATTCAAGTTGCTGTTTTTTCAGACTTGGCCTCTGGAAGAGCTCGGTCCCCAGAGCAACAACACATAGATTTGGACCATTTTTTTAAATTTGGGAAACAACAATTAAACTTTAGGTCCATCCTCACCACAAAAGGGAAGCAGCTTTTTGGGACAAGAATGGGGTAGGCAGCTGTGAACATCCCGAGCAGCAACACCGGAGCGATGAGCACACCCCTTATCAAAAAGGAAGGGATGGGCTGTCTCTGCCATGGTAGCCCTTACATTCTTTCTACCTCCTAAATAAAAGAGTTTTACAGCTCACAGGGGAATTACTGTTACAGGAGTAGATGCATTTAAAAACAGTGCATGTTCTCGATGCCCCTAGTAAAAGTAAATGTCTTAAATCACTTACAAATACAGATCCAATAAAAGACTATATGCCCTGCCAGAATAACATTTTTGGGGTATAAAAGTGTGATTTAAACAGTTTTCTGCAGTACTTCAAATGGCAGAAAGCTGCATTTGGATTGCTCAAGGACAAAGTCCTCAATGAAAGTCACAGCCTGCAATACTTTCAAACAGTGATGTCCTCTACAGGAGGGTGAGCCAAAGGAGCTTCCCCTGAATGCCTGCAGCCTTCTTGCCACCTCTCCTCCTCTGTGCATTTAGTAAGACAAAAAAAAAAAAAAAAAAAAAAAGAGAGAGAGAGACAAGAACTGCAAAGTCAGAGCTAAAAGCTCCCTTGAAATTGAATTCTGACTATTTTTTCAGCATGTACATATATATCAGGAACAAAGACACCCTTAGCAAAGTACCAACTAGTTCTACTGCCACAGAGCTGCTCCCAGCCCAGAGCTGCCATGGATTTTGGTTAGTATTGAGTTCCTACTGTCAAAATAACAACAACATTCACCATTTTCTATCATGTCTCCCCAGCCATTTTGCAAATGTTTGCCAGATAGATTTTCTTCAAATTCCTTTGTGAGTCAAGTTGGGTGCAATATACCAGACCAAGGAACATAATTTCATTTGGAAAGGTTATCTGCTCTCAAATTTCTATTCTGAAAGCAGATCATCTTTCCATCTGCCTTTAATCAGACATGTCACTACTGGGGGGTTTTTACTCTCTCCTTTTCTTTTTTTAATAATGGCTTTATGTTGCCAAGGTTACCAAACAATCATTTTTCCTTTAGTATTTTTGAATATATATCAGGCATATTGTGGAACAAACACTATTATTATGAGGTATAGGTATATATTAGGTATCTGTGCATACCTTATTATAGGTATTATGAGGTAGCTGTGAATGCCACAGTAAAAGTAGGACCCCATTCAGTCACAACTCACCAGTTTTCTTGTCCAAAATTTCTAAAGGTTAAGAATTTCAAAAATTCTTCTTTCAAAATTTCTAAGGTTAAGAATTTTTTTTAAGCACACAGAATTAACACAACTTCTATTGTACAATTCTGACATGTACTCACATATATATTGTTACTATTTATGCAGAGGTGTAATTGCTTCTGCCCTCTTATTAGTATAAAAGTCAAAGCTATTAGTGTAAACAGATTAATGTGAATTCTATAAGCTGTAGTATTTCAATAGCTCAGTCACTAGTTTTAATTAACACCAGGCAGAGGTCAATTATGTGCATGTAGACTGTATTCTTTGCCTGTTATTTATTTGCAGTCTAGAAAGAGTATGCTCCAAGTAAAGTAGGACAGTCAAGAAAACTTTAGAACATAATAATCACATAGCTTTAAAAAGAAAGAACATTATACAGAAGTGACTGACATCCACTGATTAAAAGACTGAAGTTAATTTGCTCTGTCCCAGATCTCCTTCTACTTTTCTGGGAACTTCATATTTCTTCCTATAGAAAAAAACAAAAAAAGGAAAGAGGAATGAAAAAAACAACAGCACCAGATGAAGATGATATGCGTGTTGAATTTGAGTACATGTATATCTACAGCAGAATTCCTAAAAATGGCTGGCAATGATACAGTGACTCCTGTCCTACAGTAATCCTTCCTAATTTCAGGAAGCCACAAAGACCAATGATACACAATAACAAATATGTAATCACCTGTGAAGCACATTCCTAGTTGACTTGTCCATGTTTGCAGGTCTTGCTCCCTAAGAAAAGGTTAAATTGGCTGATTTCTGACATCTGCACTAAGAGCAGCTGCCTTCCTGTAACAGAGCATTTTAACCTTTTCAAGCATTGTATTCAGCACCCATATGAATCCAATAACCTGTTATACACACTTGGTTCTTGCTTCAGTGCTGTCAGCATGGAGATAACACCCCTGCCTCTTCCCTCCAACTCAGCAGGATCAGCTGGGCCAATCGGTCACCACTGAACTGAGCTTTGCCTTGGTGAATTCCCAACAGCAAGCAGAAGGCCAAGCTCTCTGCCATGTCTGTCGTGTCTGCCATCATTCAAGTTAACACCAAAGAATATTTGTGAGCTCAGTGAGTGAACGTACCCTGAGAATCCAGCTAAACCCCCCACACCCAGGGCGCTGATGGAGTGCTGACAGCTTGACAGCAAACCAAAGATTATCTTCTCAGTTCAGCTGCTCATGATAAGCATTTTTGTTTTGGAAAATATTCAAGCATGTGAATAATGTTTAAGTGCTTTTTTAACCCTGAGCCCCATTACAAGAGTTACTCAGTGAATAATTGCCAAGGCGAGTGTTGAGCCCAGGATGTGAGAGTTTTTGTCCTTCACAGAACATGAGTTGGGAGAAGTTAAAAGAGCTTCTAGATGGAAAGCAATGCCAAAAATAAACCCCACGAACAGAAACAAATGAATCTGATAACAACACTTACTAGTTAATATTATGCAGAATATTCATGCTTTTTAGATTATTCTTCAATTTTATTCCATCACTTGGAGTACAGCGCTGTTGAAAAGGGACTATTGTGGATTCAGTTTCTCATGTCCTATCAGGTACTCCAAAATTTCAGGCTAGCACTAGATGTGCAGACCAAAGGCAAGGCACTTGAAATTTCCACATTTTAGCAAATAACATCACCTTCCCTGCAGTCAAACTCACTAGGTATTCCAAAGCTGTTTAAAAACTGATTTTTCATTGCTAACACTAATGTAATTATCCCATTTTTATGCTAACCTAATGTTTTCTCTTAATCACCCAGAGGAAAATGGCGGCAGCAAGAGAACATATCCCCATTTTAAAACCCCACACTTATCAAAGATAGAACATTATGGAGAATTTAGTAAAGCTTTTTTTGTCCATCAGTTAAATGATTAACAGTATGACACAGGATTTTGAAATTAAATTAACTCCTATGCCACTCTAAACTACTAAGTTTACTCCATTAGAGGAGTATATTGCCTGACACTATTTTACCTTCTTGGGATTATTTCATTTTTTGGTTGATGACAGGAATAAAACTCAAAAGAGTCTTTAATTTTAGACTAGGCAAAACTGTGAAACTGAAAGGGTCAGGAGTCACACTATGTGCATGGCAAGAGGAAGAAATTCTCGTGATCTCCCTACAAAGGGGTGGTTACAGTCTCTGATAACTCCCCCTGAGCTGGGCTGCCTTGCCACCATCCTAATTTGGCCCAGTCAGCAAGTCCCAAGCAAACCATGTCAGACCCACTGGCCAAAGACTTGTGTCACTCTGTGCCAGTGAGACTCCCCCAGCCTGCACGGGCAGAAGCATCAGGCATGAATAGGACAGATGTGATACAGACCTAGAGAAAAAACCCTTTCCTAGATGACCTGGGAGACAACCTTTAAATCACTTCATTTATATAACAAATGTGTTGTTTACGAGAAGTCCAGGATATGTTTTTCCACTTCTACATAATAGATACTTTTATATTAAACATAAACAGCTTCACCCAAGCACAAAATAATAGGATGCAAGGACCAAAAGCATCTGCAATATCAGCGCTGCAATTCAGTGAGAGATCATGGGAGGCAAAAGCAAAACAGGGATTTCTTTTACTGGCCATCAGTACAAATAGCTAAATAGATTAAAGGCTTCTGGATTACATTGTAAAATGGAAACCATAATGTATCACTGGACAATTTAGCTAGACATTTAGCATAGGCTTCACTTTTTTTAAGTCAATCAAAACACTGAAAGCTTAGGTCAGACTGAGCATTAGCAACTTCTAAGAACTCAGCCTATAAACAGAATAACCTTCTGAGAAAAGAGAAAGCAATGCAGACTGTAGGAAAGGCTTTACAATAATTTGAAGATAATTTATACAACACAACAGAACATAGACTGACTTACATAGCCAAATACTAGGAAATTAAGAAATCCAGTGATGAAAGGTAGATGGCAGCAAGTATTTAATTAACGAATAAGGGAAAATACAGTGTAATGCTAGAAGAAGTTGCATTAAATTCACTTAATTGAAGCTTAAAAGCTTCACTTATAATGAAGGCCTCTTAGAAGGACCTCTCTAGGAGAGGCTCACAATAAGCCCAGAAATTGTGTGTGCTCATGTCCTGACATGGGGACAAGAGCCTGCCAGCACGGGACATTACATGTTGCACACATACAGACATATGCCTTTTTAAAATTGCAAGGGGAAATTCTGGTGCTCCAGACAGCAGGAAGGACTAACTAGCCTGTGGCACTGCTTTGTATGCAGTCGCTGTAGCTCAAGTAGGTACAATGACAATTGAAAAGCAGGAAAAATGCAGGGAGACAAAGCCAACATGCATCTATGGAGCAGAGTGCCAAACAGAGCAGAGGGACAAGAGCAGCACAGAGCAGAGTTGCCCAGAGTAGCTTGGTAGCACCAAGGTTGTTCAGATACAGTTTTCATACAGCCATAACAAACACTCTTTGAGGCTGCAGTTGCATTCATACAACAGAAAGGCAGACCTCCCACTCTGAGTTGAAACAGGGAAGGAACAGTTCTACTTAAAGTGACTACCCTACTGTGGCTAGCACAGGTTTTCCCATGAGAAGTTTTCTTGTGTTTTGTAAATAAAGATAAAGTTTGGATGTTTTTGGAACAGTGTCCCAGAACTTGGGCAGTGCAGGCCTAGCCAATCAGGCCTGGGGGAAGGCTTCTGACTGACCAATCTGGGTGACTTTTGAGAACTCTATATATGTGATGAAATCAAAACAATAAAGGTCATTCCTTCTTGCCACTGAGAACCGATGCATACATTACTCTGCTAGCTGCTCAACAGCGACACCCTACGAGTTCATCCTGTGTGTCTGTTAAACTACAGAGAAGAAGGAAAATACAAAACCAATTTTCAAATCAGAACCATCTGCAGTGAATTGGGATAGAGTTGTGAGGGGCATCAATATGCAAACAGTTTTTCCATTTTTCAGGAGCACCTGTTTCTATACCAGACTAGCCATCACTTTTCAAGATCTCAAGATTGCCAGCTGCAAGGAGAAGCTGATCCCCTTCTTTCTCCTCATGCAGAAGAGAAGGTGTTTCCCTAGCCTCTCCCATCACTAAGCATCTTTCTCACTTCTCCAGGCATGGAAAGTATGCCCTTGAATTTACCTAGACACACGTCTCACATGTTTATCTTCCCAGACAAGAAATCATTTCCTGAAAACATTCTCCCCTTTCCCCTCCAGAAGATAAATCCTGTTTATTTCAGCTCTACAGAGTGACACTTCAGTGGTGTCTCCATATCTGTAGTAGTACAAGTTCCCATCTCTGACTCATCAAGCCTCCCTCTCCTTTGGATTCAGTACAAGCTTTTCTCATCTTTCCCTGGCCAGGGAAAAGGACATAAAACCCGACTGCCACCCTTGCAGGAGTGCTCGGTACATGTTGACTGGTACGATCTGTAGGTTTTGGCTCTCTTCAAACCCAGGGGAGCTGTTCCTCTTCTGACCCAGTTGCCATATTCACAATTCCACTTTCTTGAGCAAGTCTGGTATTTAAAGAGTCTGGGAGTTACTAACTATTCTCCTCCCATTGATAGTGAATTAATGCAAGTCTAGATAATTTCTGGGTCTATGTAACTGCATTTGATACTAAATTCCCTAAAGAAAGTTTTTTTTAAAAAAGAGCCATAAGGTCTAAACACTATTGTCCAGAAAGATGGAAAAAAATTCCACGAGACAACCAAGACCTATTCTGCATTTCACTTGTACCACTGTCCCTGACTTTATATTACTGGGTATTTGCTGTGATTAGACATTATTAAAAAAAATAATTTTTCTGCCCATCCAAGTTACTGCACAGAACCACCTTATGTTGTCATCGAGGATGCATTTGACAACCTTGAGACAAAAATGCCCTTTCCCAAATACCTTGTTGTCCACCTAACTGACTACTAGGATTGGAAAATGCATTGAGCTGTAAGGAAGAAGTGGAGGAAGGGTGAATTGGGGAACATCAGGAAGAGTTATTGTTGCAGACTTATAAGACAAGACTTGCAGGAAAATATACACTAGAATTATATGGAAGAGATTAATCCTATGTGATAGTATTGTTCAGAGGTATATAACCTCTGAAGAAACTATTTGAGACTATTTATACAAAAATAAAGTCACATATAGATAATTTTTAAGACTAAATTTCCAGGCACAAATCTTTAGTTTGGGGATAAAAAAAAAAAAAAACCTAAACCAAACCAACAAAAAAACACCCACGAAAACAAACAAGCCCCCCAAAAACAAACAATTCACCATGCTGAAGGTCTTACCCCAAACTTTTTTTTGCTACAATCTTTCTAGTTCAGTCCCAGTCTGAAGGTCAGTCTAAGTATTTGAGTTGAGCTGCCAAAAAAATTAAGTTCTAACGAAAATAGAATAACATTTGGTAATACGTCACCCAGAAAGTGATGTATTAAATCATGCAAGATCATATCCAATTGTTGTTTGGGTATGAAATTCAAAACATTAGATTAGTTAAAAGAGGAGGAAGGCATGTGGAAGAGAAGAAAGGAAGCAAGGAAAAAAAGAAATCAAAAGATTTTGGCTAGCATTGCTTAGTTTCTAGTTGATCTAGAGAGCAGCAACAGCAGAATGTTTTTGAGATATTGTCCCAGTCTGTTCATCTCCACACCTGTCCTGCTGTCCACTGGCTTCTGTCTTCATTAAGAAATAATTTCAGCTGAGTTTGATTTTCTGCTTGAAATTCTGTGCATCCAGCCTTGTTTCCTGGTACCACCCCACTATTTGCATTACGAAAGAAGTTCCAGAGTGATCACAAAAGCTACAGTAGCTATGTCATATTTTTCCACCTTTGATGCCTTTATTTGAACTACATTCAAAGCCTCAGACAGATGGAAGGGCTTTCAGCCACAGGAATAAGAATTACGTCTAATAGCTAATCATGTCTTCACTGCTTCTCTCACTTCCCACCATTTGCATGGCACTAATCAGCTATTCTGCAAGTGTTCAGGAACATTTGCAGCCATCAGATTGAAGTAAACATAGCAAAAGTAAAACTAGTGCAAAACTAGATCATTTAAAATCTACCATGTGGAGGGTGGTAGTTGAGGTCAAAGCAGTAAAGAAAATTTTTCAAGATGCTGGTGGGTGACTGCTGATCCTCTTTCAATAACAATGGCTTCACTGTAATTTACCACAGAAAAGGAATGATACACTGACCCCTTTGAAGAAGTCTAGCTTTTGTCCTGATTATCAATTAATCAAATGTTAAAAAGCTCCTTGGCTACCCTCACAGCAGAAACCTCATTTATACAAAAGTCATCAACATTTGAGCAGCAGCAATCAAAACCACGTGCAGAAAGAAACCCAAGTGTGGAGGGGGGGATTACTCTGCTGCCAAGCTAAATGGAAGGTTCTTGAATGAAAACAAAATTATGAAGTAAGCTGACAAAATCGCAAAGTGAAATCCCATTACGTGAAATGACACTGTCATAACATCTGGAAGGCCATCTGAATGCAGCTTTATGGGCAGCCTCTCCACCTCCACCAGGAAATGCTACTTGCAGGTCTTTCTCTCATGTCCAATCATCCAGCAGAATGTTAATAATGCAGTCTCACATATTACAACTGACATTATTATGACCCTCACAGAAACCAAAGGATTTCTTAACAATATTTATTCCTCAAAAGGAAACATTTGGATTCACTTAGCTGGTTAAAGCATGGTGCTAATAAGGTCAAGGTTGTGGGTTCATCCTGTCTGTGGGCCATTCACTTCAGAGCTGCATTTCATGATCCTTGTGGTTCCCTTTCAAACCAGAGAATTCTGTGAACACTTCCTGTCGGGGGTTGAGTACACTTGGAATTTCTTCCCATTCCTGTTACTAAGCAACAAATTGTTGGGTGTTTTAGAGCCATCAAGTCTTTTGTAAAAGACAAAAGGTGTGCTTGGGCAGGGCACGGTAAGGGAAGAGCTGGCCCTGGGAATGCTCTCTCGTGGTTCGGACACTGGGAGGAGAGGCTGCTCTCTTTGCTTTTTCGGCTGCCACCGGGGGAAATCCAGCTGTGCCCTGTTTTTCTCTTCTCCTGGCTGGGTGAGCTTTTGATTCGGCCTTTTTTCCCACTGGGAGGGGCGTGTTTCCCCGGGCTGCGTTTCCTTGCAGCTGCTGCCGGGGAGCCCGGCTGCCTCTGCCGCCTGCCCCCGCCCTCTGCCGCACAAGACCGCGGCGTCTGCTGTGACTGCAGAAATCCTTGCTGCCTCGCTGGCTGGCCGGGAGAGAGAGGGCCAGCTCCTACCCTCCTGCCGCCCTGCTTTCTCGCTGCTCCGAGCTGCTTTGCTGCCCTCCGCGCATCTCAGCCTGTCCGCCATCATCCAGCTGCCTGAGGCTGACCTGACCCTGTGCCACAGCGCCACCTGCAGCCGCTCGGGAGTCATCACGCCTGCTCTGCCCGGCAGGGAGCTCAACAGCGCCCCTGCTGCTTGCAACCGTGATTACACCACATGGGAAAAGGCTCAGCAGCTCACAAATCATCTGCTATTGGTTTTCTGGTTCTAGTTGTGGTTGCTATTATTGTTATTGTTTGTTTATAGATACTAGTAAAGAATTGATATTCCTTTTTTCCCATACCTTTGCCTGAAAGCCCTTGATTTACAAAATGAAATAATTCGGAGGGAGGGGAAAAAATCACATTCTCTGTCCTAAGGGAGGGTTCAACCTCTCTTGGCAGACACCTGTCTTTCAAACCAAGACACTTCCCTTGTTTAATGGTTTTCAACTATTCTACTCCATTCCTACCTCCAGAATCCGATCAGTTTGCAAGTCCTTTCCCTATAACATCTTATTTCACCCTTCCATTCCTGCCTCAACATTTCTCCCCCTTTCTCCTAAACCAGCAGTGTCAAAGCCACCATGGCCCACTGTACATCAGCAAAAGGATCAGTTAAAAGCTCACAGTATGTGAGATGGGTCATTGTGGTGAGGAGAAGTTCATTATGATCACAGAAAATGAATCATACAAAGATTAAGATCAGAGGAGACATCAGGAGGTCAATTTATATCTTTTTGTTGTGCTTCTGTGACTTACTACAGAAGATCCTGTGTCCATCCTCTTGATAAGCACCTCAGATGTATTGACAGGCTGCTGTGAGGTTCTGGTGAAGCGCTCTCTCTCTAACAGGCTGCACAGGACAAGTGCTCCACCATCTTAAGGGATGCGAAACTTGCTCCAGTTCATCAACATCTTTCTTACATTTGAAGTGGAGCAGGAAAATAGGACTCTAGGTTATGCCTAACAAATGCTGAGTAGAGAGAGATAATCACTTCCCTCAATGTACTGGCAATGCTTGCTCCACTGCCTGGCTCAGTCTCAGGTGACTTCAGTGCTTACTGAGATGTGACTTTCTGCCCTTCATTAGCTGCTAGGACATGAGACCTGCCCTGCACTTGCTGACCTGCAGTTAGAGAAGCAGCCACTCTCCTTGTGTAAAAAAAGTACGAACCTTCCAGTCTTCTTCATCAAACCAGACAGTTTCCAGTTGCCTCTCCTCTGTGCAGTTGGGAGTTCAGGCTCTAATCTCCACAGCGTCTCTGAAGATCCTCTCAATTTCATTTTTTCTTCCCCAGTGGTGCACATAAGCTGACCTCCTCCAGACCTCAGTGTAGTGGCAGAGGTCTTCTATCAGTGCACACCGTGTGCAGGCAAGGACATCATCTCCTGCTGCCCTCACCTCAGCAAGAGGCCCTGGGTATCTCTCTGTCCCCAGCCCTGTAGGGCTGTGTCCTTCCTTTGGAGCTGCCTCAGGGCTGATGCCTCAGCTGAGGGGCAGTGCTCCAGCAAACACTGGAGACTTTACCCTGTGACACTCCTCCTCTGTAGGTGCTGAGTCCCAAGGAAAATCAAACCACCAGGTGTGGCTAGCACAGTTTTTCCCATGAGAGGTTTTCTTGTGTTTTGTAAATAAAGATAAAGTTTGGATGTTTTGGAACAGTGTCCCAGAACTTGGGCAGTGCAGGCCTGGCCAATCAGGCCTGGGGAAAGGCTTCTGACTGACCAATCTGGGTGACTTTTGAGAACTCTATAAATGTGATGAAATCAAAACAATAAAGGTCATTCCTTCTTGCCACTGAGAACCGATGCATTCATTACTCTGCTAGCTGCTCAACAGCGACATCCAGGTTTGGTTAAGCAGGTGCAAACTGGCACCAACAGTAAACATCAGGCAGATCAGGCAGATTTTTTTTTTTCTAGCATCCTTGTTCTTACTCTGATTTTTAATATTTCTGTAGTAATTTTGTCATATTTGGTCAATTTATACAATCTGTATGTATATTCTCCCAGAAGTCCACATGAAGGACTTTCTGTTCCTTCCACTCTGAATAGCTGCTACTGTAGGGAAAGAGGAGGTAAATACTAAAAAGAGGAGATCATAACTGAAGATACACTGAGAAACATTATCGTGAGTCTTTATCAGCCAGGTACTTACAGCATATATATACAGCATATTATATGTAAACTCTCCATATGTGCTATTCCATCCTATTGGTAACAACATTAAAATGGTGCAAATACAGGAAGGATGATGAGAAAGTTATTGAGCAGCCACAAAATTTCAATTTCTAGTATTCAAGGGCAACTGAATGCATTTCCTAGGCATGATTTCCTTTAAATAAATATTTCAGATAAAATATACACTTGCTTTTCAAGTAGCAGATGCACTGAAATGTCTCTGAAAGAAAGCACAGCTTCTCACTATTGTTACTGGACTTCAAGTATATCTGTTCTCCTATAATTAATAATTATCGACATCACATTTAATTGGTATTCTTATTTTGCCAATGGGCTACTGAAGACTTATGATATTAATTAGTAGTAATGAGACAGTTCTAACCACCTACTGTCATTAATTTCTTAAATATGTACAATAAGATGCACAGTAATTGTGACAGGTAATTGGTACCTGCCCACATTCTGCCACTTTTTAAATTGCTCTGAAGTAGATCTAAGAGTTAGTCATCATAAAACTGTACTTTTAAAACTGATGAAATACAGTTCTTTCAAACAACATAGTTCTGAATTTAAGCTAAAACTTGTTCTTTTATGAGCAGGCAGAATTTGTCTATAGACTTACACATCTAGTTACCCATCCAGGAAGGCTGGAGGATTTTATCCAGCTACAGACTTTGCCAAAACCTACTGAAGACTTTAGACAAAAAAAAAAAAAACAAAAAAAAAAAAAAAAACAAAAAAAACCACACACAACCAAAAAAAAATTCCCTTCTGGGTTTAAAGGAATTTTGTGTCAAAATATTCTATCAGGTATGAGAGGCAGTCCTACACCAAATAACACAGAGGAGAAACACCCATAAGCATTGGTCATAAAGACATTTACCCCTTGGCCTGTGAGATAAAGACAATAGGATTAAACTTCAGCATTTCCACCATAGAAAACTGTTCCCCACATCTGGCCAGAGCCAGGCAGAAAGTATCTCTCTTTCATTCTTGGCTGTTGTAGCTTCTCCCCTTGTTATTATTTCGCTATGCATGGATAAAAAGAAGAATAAACCCAGAAGGGGACACACATACAATACTGGGGTTATATCCTTGCTCTCATTCTTTCTTTGTATAAATATTGATTTATTCATACATTTCACTTATACTGCAAGTATTTAAAAATAGCAAAAGCTCCCCATGCCCCTTTGACTGTCATTGAAGCTCTCCATTGATAAGCAGTGGGGGTAAGTCAGCACAGCAGGGATGGCAGTGTTACAGATGCTCACTGTGACCTGATGATTCCTCAGGGAACCGTGAAGGAAGTTCATCTGACAGACACAGGCTGTGTCCCACATTGCCACAGCAAACACAGCCTAATAAAAGCAGGCAGCTGAATGTAGTGACTGAGAGATGCTCAAGGAAAAGGGCATCCTCTGCATTCATCCATGGTCAGTAAGAAGCCACGTAATATTAGAATGACTGTAAACCCTGCCATGGGAAGGAGTTGGAGAGGGGAAAAGGAAAAAAAGAAAGGTAGGGACCTGATGCATAATTGTCTGCTGCCAGTAATCAGGTACAGTTTTCTGTGTATCCTCAGTCCATTTCATTTCACAAACAACTCATTTTTAATGTAAACAGTTCTGTGCTTTGTCTATTTCTGGGCACTTGCAGATGGGAACAAGGTGATCCACAGCAAAAGGAAGCCCTGTGTAAAAGACACTTTCTTCACTTGTGCAAGAGGAAAGTTTTTTTTAATGTGTGAGACGACTGTCAGAAGAATGGTTATTCCAGTATGCAACATCCTATCCATATGTGGTTTGAAATTACATCCTACCTCCTAGTTTGCTGCAGCACTGGATTAAAATATGGATCTTGAGTCTACAAATGTACAATTGCATATCCAAGCACCTTCCTCTCCTCCCAAAGAGCCTTTGGAATCAGGAGGGATGCAGCCCATTCAAGTGAAATATTCACACGAGGCTTCCAACAACATAAGTCCTTACTTCACATAACAGCTATGGAAAATGGCTTACAAACTGCTGGGTGAACTCTGAGGAAAGAATTTTCCCCCTTGTTAGATCTGCCAGTTAAGAAAAGTTCATAGCTGCAGCAACTCTCTTGCTCCTGTCATTTTCAGCACTCCATTCACACGTACAACACATCAGTAAAGTTCAGGCCTGTCTGAATGAAGATATCATCAAGCCCTAAACTAGAAATAAACAAATACACAAAACTTTCTAGATGATCTTAAAGGTCCCTTCCAACCCAAACCGTTCTCTGATTCAATGTCTGAATTTTCAAGTCTTAGATAGGCCTGTATGAGAAAAAAAGGCAGCTCTACGAAAATACTTTGAAAATACAACTCATCTACTCTGACCCACAAGATTTTCAGGTCTAATGAGTCATTCCTTTGCATTCATATTTATGGTAGTCATAGGTATTTGTCAGCCTGACAAAGATATTTCTAAAAGTTGACTATGCTTAGGAAGCTGCTTTTTTGTTATTTGTTTGCTCCTCTGTTCTTCATTAGTAGGTTACAAACAGCCTGGATAAAAGCAAGTTGAATATTTTGCCTGCTCCTCTTCCAAAACATATGAGAAAGTCTCATTCATGACCATTTTCACACACTATTTTGGAGATTTCTTATTCCTATAAATAGGTAGCTACTTACAGTCAAAAACATCATGGTCCAGCTGCAAAGGTTAAGAAATGGCGCAGCTGTGGACTTCAGTAGCATTTCTACAGATCCCTGTGCAAAGGCTGGCAGGTGAATCTCTGACAGCTGAATCAAAAATGTAACAAGTACTTGGTGCTATCCTTTGCCTTCAACTCTGGCCATCAGGCAAGAAATTCCTATTTTGAAGGGAACAGATGCAGATGCACAAAAGCCCAAATTCAGACAGCCCAGCCTCTGCCTGATTATTTGCATTTAAATAATCTTGTGAATTTGGAGTCTCCAAGGTCTAAATGCTTTGTGTGTGGGAGTATGAGAGAGCTCTCAGGCATCACAGTAAGGTTATACGTGCATTTTGCTTCCCTCTTCCTTTCATTAACTTTGTTTACCTATAGCTGACTTTACCTTAAGGACCGTGCCTCTGCACAGGCTTGCCTCCACAACAATTCCTCTGCACTTGAAGCAGCTTACTCTTCTCCCAGGGCCATTGTCTGAGGGAAGAAGCAGAGGGATGAAAAAGAACAAGCCCCAGAATTGTTTCTGCCCATCAGGACTGGCATGGAGAGCTGAAGCCCTGGCTTTTGCCACCACCAAGAGATGGTGGGGATGATTAATGCTGCTTCAAGGGTGGCTGCCTCCGTAGGAACAACAGCCTTTCTTCCCCACATTTCTCATCTTCTTTGCCTCTATGAAGATGAACTGAGCTGTGTTTGAAAAACAAATGTCATATATAGCTAATACAAGAGCTAAAAACCCCCAAAACTCAAACCCTGATGACTCTGCCTATATCCCTTCAACCCAAATAAGACAGAAGGACAAAGAAATTAAGATCAGACTAAGCTGAGTTATAGGGTGTGCAATAAAAAATGCCACTGTAATGCCTTAAAAAGCTCACTGGAATGCATTTTTAAATCATGTTTTTTGATTAAATCCAGTGAGCACTGTTTATGGAAGATGATAAACTTCTGAAGAGAACCTTTGTAAGTAAGAAATGTATGCTGTTACTCTTGGATAAGTGGTATTCTCATTCATTGGCTAAGATTTATTAAAAACACTATACAAAACTAATAGAAACCTCTTTTGAATTTTAGCAAAAATTATTTTAAAAGTCAGGAAACCTAGTGCAGTCATAGCATTATCCCAGGCTCCAGTCAAACTAGATTTGGAAATGAGCATTTCTATTTCTGAGCTCAGCACAGAAGGGAATATCCTCTTCAGTTAACACTTTTTCCAGGCTCCATTTTGGTTCCACATTGCTGAAACAACACATATCTGCTAATACAAGATACTATATGTGATTTTCACAATTTCTGTTCAGGCACACAGACCCTATGGATCTCTTGGCTATGAATTTCCACAGAAGCACAGGGATTTTGAGTGCTTGCAGACCAAGACTCTTCAGCTTGAGGGATTTGAAGAAGCAGTTTTCAAAAGGCACTGAGCATCTGCACTTGACAACTGAGGCCAAGCTTTCTTCTGAGAAACTCTGGGCCTTGCCTAGGTGTCTGTGTGTATCCATACTCCTACACAGTTGTGTATGAACTTGCACAATACACACCTATAAACTCACAAGTATTTTTTCAGGAAGAAATTGCTATTCTCAAAATTTTAATGGAGAGAGGTGTCACTTCTTACAATATATTGTTAAGTTGCATAATAATATAGCAGGTACTTGTTATGAGCATTTTATCACACACTCATCTATCTATCTATCTATCTATCTAATCTATCTATCTATCGATCGATCTATCTATCTATCTATCTATCTATCATCTATCTATATCTTCCACATGTATGTTTTATTTTCCTGGAGCTATCCAAATCAGTTATTTTCCCTGAAGATAAGAAGAAGGGATTAACAAAGCAGTTCGAATAAACCCATCTCTCATTTGTCCAGCAAAGCCTGCAGGGTTTCAGTTATGCTGTGAGAACAGGCTGGTTTGGGTTTTTTGTACAGTTTCAACCCCAGACCCAAACCAGGTAAAATGTAGCCCAGGGCAGACTTCTCTTTGTGCCTTTGAATGGGAAATTTCAGGTTCCAGGAGTGTAGGAACTGACCACCAGCACTGTCTGTTGAGCATTGTGGCAAACAGTTTGGCATGAAACTCTACCTCTGGAGATGAAGGAAGAAGTTACTGTTTCCACTCTCACTTTATAACATTCTTCACTTCCTGCTAGACTTGTACTTCACCAGGTATCTTGTTCTCTTCTGCCCTGGATTTTCTGAAATTAATACAGGAAAAGACAGGAGAAACAACAGTAAGGAATTACAGGTTCAATTACTGGGTGTGCTGAAGTGGTATAACCCAAGCCTGCAACGTGATAACAGAACTGTTTTCTGCAACTAGTGCTTAGGGGGGAAAAATATAAGACAGTATTTTAGTACAGAGGATGGGAAATTTGAGATTTTGTTTGACTCCTATTTTAAAACTATTTCAAACCATTCCTGGACCATGTTGTGGAAAGAACTCTTCTTCAAAATCCAGTTTTTTCTTGGAAACCCTAAACTGACTTTAACAAAGAGTTAGTGAGCAAAACACATATGTGTGCTATTGACTGAAAGGACAGTACATTATTAACTGATGAGTGAAGGAAGGTGTCTGAAAGGGCTTAGAGAATTGTTTCCTAGTGAAAAAAACATACTGCAAATCTGTAGCAAGGAGTCTATCCTTTGAACCTGGTACCTGACAGAAAAAAAGCTGAAATTCAAGGTGATGATCACTGATTCCAAAAATTTATTTTGGAATATATATATATATATGGGCTATCTCAGCCCAGATTACCTTGAAGGTATCTTATTCAGCTCTGACAGATTATGAACTTCAGTAGTTCAGATAATCATTCAAGCATTAAAATTAATTCACAGCCTCTCTACAATGTCAGTCTCATCACTGCTTTTACCAGAAGTGGACAATTAACCCCTCTGCAAAGATTCAAGACACCTTCTTGAGGGGTTCCTGCTGATCCTCCTGATGGAAAACTGAGTCAAATTCAGTCCTTGGCCAAGCTCATCCTGCATCCTTCCAGCTGCAGAAGGAAGGGCTCCATAATAACATTTAGTCACCAGATGGCACTAGTACAGAAACCAGACAACCTCATTACCCTTCAGTGGCATAGCATAAAACCATAGAAGCAAATACATTAATTCAGCATTATTTGTTAGGATTCAGTCCTAGAGATGCCAATTTGGGACCCACTTATTCTTGTGTACTTATTTTTCCTTCAAATTCAAAAGTCAAATCACACTTCCACAGGACCAATGTAACACACAGACTTTTTTGTTAACCAAAATACCTGCTTTAAATCTCTCCTCCCTAAGGACTGAATATAAATACACCTTACAGATGCTTGTGTTATTTGGGTGTAGACAGACTGAGACATTGCCAGGACACACATTAAGCTGCTGACTGAAGGCGAATGCAACATCTCATGCCTAGCCTTGCAATCGGCTAGGAACACATTGTTTATCCCTTACAATTGAAGCTGTTTCCACACAATTTCTCTTCAGAGTATTCAACAGAGTTCAACACTAAAAAAACACATGCTCCTCAATCACATATGGGAGAAAAAACATGGCTTACTAAATATCAATAGAAAAGAGACATGATACAGTACAGGAAAACTGCCATTAACTCAAGCAAGCATGAAGCATAAGCTTGCTAAAATATAGAAATTGTGTATCTCTGCTTTTTTCAAGGTGGAAAGTCGTGCAGTTTGTCTGTAAAAATGGTGATAAAAGGTATCAATGAAGTCAAGAGTTAGAAGATTTTAGAGACGTTTTATAACTATTTAATCCTAATAAGAATAAATAAAACTGCATTCAATAGCAGGTGAAAATATAGAAATGTTCCTATTTTTCAGGGCATAAGTGAACCTCTGAAAAAATCAAGAAAAAATTCAAATCACTCTGTCTCATAATTGGCTACATTTAATTCCATAAAGCATCAAGCATTATCAGAAATAACATAATCTGAGCCTTTAAAGCAATTTCTATGTTCATATATCCCCACTCCTCTTTAGCAGAGCTTGCAAAGCAAAAGAAGAATTATACATGGTCATGCAGAATGAGAGCAGCAAGGGTCAGCATTTATATTGGCAATAATCGCTTAGAAGGCAACAACTGCATAGAGACAAAAACCAGCAGCTTGCCAATTGGCCAGCATGTGCAAGCTGATATCACATGGCTCCACAGCTTATAAGTACCTTAAGATAGATCTTTGCAGATTTCTTTTTAATCTACATAATATTAGGTATTTTAAAGAACAACAATGGAAGGCTTGCTCAGATTGCAAAAAGCTGCTGACTGAAGCAGCAACAAAAAGAGCAGTAGGTTGGGCCAAAAAAACTACCCCCCAAAAAAAAAACAAAACAAAACAAAAAAAAAAACCAAACCTGAGCAAATGGAAAACAAATGAAGGCCACTGTGGTGACATTCAGATTGGAGGAGGCAACTTCTGCTTTGCTATTACTACTAAAAGTAGAGGTGTAGTGGCCACCACCCAAGAGAAACAGACAGACAGCCACCCCCAAACACAAAATCACTAAAAACATTGGCTCCATAAACAAGGCTTGGACACACAGGTCCAGAAACATTTGGGTCCACTTGTACAGTACAAGAGGAGTAAAAGCACTTCTGTGTCTGACCAAGTTTGAAAAGAAGTCTTCCCAGGTAAAAAAAAAAAAAAATAGTATCATTTCACAGAGAAAGGTGGGCTCATTTTTTCCCATTCCTCCTTGGATTTGAGAAAAATACACCTCAACACTTCAAAGAAATAAGCAAGAAGGAATAATGGAGGATGGGATAGGAAATAGAAAATGAAAGGTAAGAGTTCATTTTCTACTGGATTTTGGTGAGGGTGGTTAATGTACTTTTTAACATTACATGGAAAAAAATACTAGGCATAATTGAATTCCCCTTGAGCTTGTAAACCTCAGGAAAGTACCCAATTCCCAAATTGATTACAATGAGAAATTGACTGGTTTATGCTGAGGGTTTTGATTGTTTGTTTTATACCCACTGTGAGGGAAGGAAAACCAGATTTTACATGAAAGCCTAATACATATTTCAAGTTAGTGAAAAGATGTAATCCTTGTTAACCATTTTCCTTTGTGCACTACTGAAAGGTGTTTACATACACTGTGCTATTAAGGGCAATGTTAGGCATTAAAGTAACACCTTGGATTAAAAAAAAAAAGCTTTTTCAGCTACCTTCAGCACTTGAATTAATCAAAGCATATTATCAAGATTTGTCTGAGTATCATCCCCCCTTACAGCTCATTAAGCCTGCCTTTTGAAATGCTGCAGCAGCTGAAGCAAGAGGCAATGCAAGAGAAGATAAAATGCAGCCACTCTCCACCAGGCTCCAGGCTGCCCAGTCAGCTCCTCTGACAGCATCTGCCTCAGGCAGCAGGGTCAGGCACTAATAATCAGAAAGGGCACAGATACAGGGAAATTTGGACACTGAAGGCAAAGCCATTTTACTTGGGCATTTGTATATACAGCCTGGATTTCAGAAAGATTTGGAGGTTGTTTATAGTTTCTTTGAACACACAGGTGTTGCTTTACATTTGTAAGGGTGTCAGATTTAGAAAGGTACAAGGTACTTTCATCCTCCCTCTGAATGGTGTATCACTTGTTTACTGATCGTCTGAGGCAGGAAAACTTGGAGAAGAGCAATTGTGATGCAGAATTCCCCCCAAGGCAGCTGCCACATTTGTATTGGCTAGAAATACTGTCATTGGTACTCTTAGTTGCTCTCAGTATGAAGCAGCTGTCAAAGATGATGAAAACGAAAAATGCCACTCTGCTGCTTTCCATTCTCCCTTCAGAGCCCTGTTTCTTTGCCACACGACAGCACTGATGAAAAACTGCATCCTGTAAATAGATAGCACTGCAAAAACCTTGACAACATTGGAGATCACAGCAAGCGTGCTGCTGCACAAGCACCCAGGTCTCTGAGGACCAATTTAAGCACAAAAGGACAAAGAGAACATGATGAGGCATTCCAGCAGCAAAGCTACATGAAAATCAATTTTGAACATGCTGGACCAACAGACCATCATCATAATTTGTCCCTTCTAGTTTCTTCCCTTGGTGTTCCTGATCCTTGACTGTCTGGCTAGGTTACATTTAGGGTTGAGGTTTTGTTTTTTCTTATAAGAGACAAACAAATAATGAATTGTGCAATAGGGTAAGTCTTATTTATAATCAAGCAAAATGTGACTTGAATTGAGAGTCTTTGAAATTACATACATGGTACATTCTGTAAAAATTACACTGATTTTAAATATGATATTGGGAGCATTATGGCAAGTAATGTCAGGTAGCTTTTTGTAAGTTGATGCAGAAATATTTTGCTTTGCTGATAAGTCATCCTTATTTGACTTATGAGCAACAACTTATGTATCTGGACCATGACATGAAACATCAATCTTACATCAGTGTAAAAGTATTAATGGTCAACTTCTCTCTACAAATTGGTTTAGGAGGACTGTTCTGGGATCTTTCTCTACCTTCCTGGATGGTCAGTGATGCAGAGTTAAAGAACAAGTGACAACACAATCTTCTTTATGACAGACAATAATACTTTGGGAGATGTAAGTGAGGGGAAGCAGAAGTCACACAAGATATAATTCCATCTTCTGCAGTTCCACTTCATGATTCTGTTTTGCCACATGCCTACCAGTGGAGATCATTAGGCATAATGATTTCAGCAAGTGTCCCACGAATAATTTTTTACTATGGCATTTCATGGCATTTGATGATTCATTGCAAGTGCTTGATTACACACATTTTGATGAGCTTTTGTCAGTATGCAGGCTCTGGAAAAAAGCACATGCACGGAAAGTAAATACCTCCTCTTGCTCTGATGTTGTTGCTCCAACTTTCACAAGAAAGCCTCATAGTATAAATCCAAGATCAAATTTGGAAATTCAAGCTCCCAAGCTCTGCCTCTCAAAATTTAGAGGTAAGGTTGAAATCCCTTACAACATTCACTGACCTAGGACAATACCAAGATGCATCCCTGGCAAAGCCTGACTGAAGCTGTAAAGTTGCTGGAGAGCACAGAGCCTTCCCACTTTAGGAGAAAACTGTAAGAGTACAGGAGAAATCGCTCCAGGCATTAGCATTACCAATTTACAGTTCAGATATCTTCCTATTTCAAATCCATCACTCACATAACACTATTTAGACATTTCTTAGTCTCAGGGTACTATAAAATCCTCTAGACAGCTTCTTTTTTACAAACACCCACAACCAGCATATGCAAAGTATCATTTTAATGCTACGTAATGGGAACTGAATCTGGTCCCAAATAGAGTGTCAAAACTTGATGGCTGAGTTATCCCCTACTCATCTTGGCAGCAGTCAAAAATAAGCCAGATCCCCAATTTGGGATTTTTTAAATTTATTTGCCTTTTGTTCCATATGGTAATATTACTGAGGCTCAGCCTTAAACCCTCTGCTATCCTGAAGCCAAGGGAATAATTTTTGGGCACTGTTGTATTTCTAACTGCTACAGTATAAGTCCTATTGACAAAGACAAACTAAAATCTTAGATAGAGGTGCAAGAACTAATGCCAGAAGTATTCTGTGGTGAACTGTAGATGATGTTTCTGAAGACCTAGCTGTAATGACAAGATCTGACGCAGACTGGGTATCACTGTTTAAGTAGATTGTTCCCCATTTAGTCAAAGTAGAATTAAATTTCTGTGTATTTACACACCAGATGCTCTGTTAAAAGTGAAAATACATAGAAAAAGAGCTGCAGATAAAGAACAGGGACAGGTGTTACACACACTTCTTGCATATTCCACTTCAGAGGATCTAGGCTTGAATGAGTTTCTCAGCAAAAGAAGACTCTCTGCATCTACTAACATCTACTTTGTAGCTTTTGTGGATGCTGTGGAAGGACTCACTGCACCCAGAAAACAAAGTACTGCAACTTCATCAGTTAGCTAAATAACTGTGTAATTTTTACAAACCTCTATTCAAACACATCACAGCTGCAACTGCAAAATCTCTACTAAAATAGAAGAAAAAAAATAATTTCTTAAAAATTGCAAATCACAACAGTGCCCAGACCAGAAGACAGAAGAGAGAATGCCCCATTTTATCTCAATTAATTTCTAATAGCAAAGTGACACGTGAACAGAAATCCAGTGAGTCATAGCTGAGTAACATGATTTTGTGCAACAGAGGGGAAGAATAATTAAGGAAACCAAGCCACTGTAACATGCAGCACAAAAATTTACATGCGGATGAATTTAGGTCTTTTCAACTGCAACAGCAAGCATTGCTGTTTGGCTAGGTAAGCAGAGAGAAAGAACACAGAATACTAAATTAGGAATAGTCCCTTAAATGATCAGATTGCAGTTTCTCTAGAGGACCATCCTTGTTTACAGCCTTTATTTGAAAATTTTAGTGATGTGGCAAGAGAGCAAGGCACCACCTCTCTCCAGTAATTTTTTACCCAGACTTAATGATCTCTACAGACCAGCAATGCACAAAACTTAGAAATAAATAATTGATGATTTTACAAAGTCTGAGTTGGCTGAGTCATCTCCAATATGCTATTAAAACAGCATCATGAGCTCAGCTGGTATAAAATGCCTAGAAATCCCCAGTTCTTCCTGCAACTGGAGCCTTTTATCTATTCTGATGGAAGAAACAAACAATTCAAGGAAAATCTGAGGAGAAGGTGGGGAGGGGGTTGCACTTTTTAACTGCCTCTTTAGACATCTCCCTCTTTTCCTTCTCTAGTTTGAACAGCTCTAGTCACAACTTTCTGTGCACACCTACAGCTCTTGTGCAGGCAAGGAAAACAAACAACTGTTCCAAAAACAAAGGCAAGCCCCCAGATCAGGACCATTAAGTCAATAGCATTGCTCCTGGGATACTCTTGGGGTTACAGAATAATTACAGATCTTAGCACTGTAGCTAACAGAGTTCCCTTCCCTGATTGTGAGCCTAAATACCATAGCCTCTGTATTCACATTTATGGGGGACACTTTACCTCCAGACTGCATATACCAAAAGGTGTTTGCTGGTTGCAGCATAAAAGAAGCTAAGTCAGCTTCTCCATCTCCCCAAAGTGAGGGGGTGGTCATCTTTGAGCCGTGGGGGTCACTGCACTATCCCAATATAGAGCTATCCCAATGCAGAGCATTTCCAAGCTAGCTTTCTGAGCTATCACCACCAAGCAATAGTGGAAACCAGATTTGTTAAGACATTTAGGCTCTGGCTAAGAGTCCAGAGAAGCCCAGAGTTTCCTGACTCCAAGTTGTGCTACAGAATCATAGAATCACATAATGGCTTGCGTTGGAAAGGGGAAAGGTAGGCCTGAGATCAGCTCGGTTGGTCAAAGCATGGTGCTAATAACAACAAGATCACAGGTTTAATCTCCATAAGCTCCATTCAGTTAAGAGCTGGACTTGATGATCCTCAGGGTCCCTTCCAACTCAGAATATTCTGATTCTGTGAAAAGAAGTCTACCAGCCAACCTTTTCTAGTGTAACCCTGGTCTTAAGTGACGCTAGGTATGACAATTTCAGACAACTTAGTACATCAGGCATGCTTATGTACCTATTTGCAGAAAAATAACATTATCCTGTCCTGGTTTCAGCCAGGATGATTAATTTTTGCAGTAGCCAGGAGTGTGCATGGCTAAAAAACAGTGGTTATTCAATACCACCTGAAATGATTTTCTGGGAACAGGGGTGGGGGTACATAGAAGCAGTCAGGAACTGTCGGGCTCTGCATGGTATCACAGTGAGCATTTGTGTTTTTACACTTTAGTCATTAATATTGTCTCTGCTCCTGTTCATTTTCTTATCTCATTGCTGCTTTCAGTAAATTGTGTTCCACTCATGATTTTTACCTTTTGTGCCTCCAATTCTCCTCCCCTGAGATAGGAGGGAGAAGAAGCAGGGAGTGAGTGAGTGGTGTGTAATTTGGAATGGTTTCAGTGGGAACACTGAATTAGGGAATACCATTCCTAAACCACGACATATCCACATGTAGCTCTCCCCAAAAAATTTTCTACCAGGAAGACAACCATTTAGTAGTCCCATAGCCTGTACTTTCTCATGCTTCTCTGGATACACACACCCCTAAATAATGCAAGAATTCTATAAGGATAGAATTGAAATTGTCAAAAAAATGAAAATAACAATTAAAACAAACAAGCAACAAAACCCTGCTCCAAGGCCAGTTCTTCAATCTGTGGCCTCCTTGAAGCACTATGTGTCAGAGCTGCCAAGAGACAAAGGATGGAGAAAACACCAAGGTAAGAAGTCAAGCTGCAATTCTAGATGCTGGATCAATTTTGCTGCACCACAAAGCCCTGTCTTTATGGATACTCTGGGAGCAAGTTGGTCTATACGACCCAGCAGACAAATGGGCAGAATTTCTAGTTCGGGTCACAAAAGCAGACCAGTAGATGCTCAGCACCAAGCTGTGCATGTCTCCAACTCTGAAGCACAGAGGTGTCCTATCAGCAGTATCAATTTTACTTTCGTGACAGGTCACAGCCACCCTGATGCTGACAACTGAATAGATTGTTCCCAGCACTGTGAAAACAAGGTACCAAGGATGATCTTGTACTATCATTGTTGGTTCTCAAACTCTGGCTTCTTGTTTTTCTCTGTTTCCTACTTTAACACCAAAAAGGTTACAGCTATGAAAATCTGGGTTAGTAAATAAAATATTCTCGCTGAATTTCTTCAGTGAAATTCTGGTTTTGAATAATTAACTGCTTCCATGACAGAAGCCTAAAAAGACTTATTAGGAGTAGCACCCCAGCCCATAACATTTTCACCCTTCTAGCTGGAAAAGGCAAAAGTTCTGGAAGATTACCTCCCAAGGAAAAAACTGTCCAAAAAATCCCACAAACAAACCAACCACACAACAAAACAGACATTTTACATTTGAGAAAAAAGGATAAAGGAGTTCCACCTAATAAGACATCAAAAATCCAGAAAATAAACCAAGAGTAATAACAGTGTGAGCTAAACTTGTGGTTTAAACCAAGATATACCTCTTCAGTGGTATCCTCTATGCTTTCATGGTATCCCACACACCACAGTCATCACTATCTTTATGTCACTATCGTCTTTATCCTATCTTTGTGCTGCCATTTACTAAATGGGCATGAGAATATGCTACTAGTTATCCTATAGAGATAGTATCCACAATTGATTATGCTTTTGTTAGTGTGATGATGGTCATAGATAAGGATGGAGCCAAATGATTGGGACAGCTGGGTACATTTAATAGAAGTCAGTGCTGGCTAATATGTTTGAAAAGATACTATCCAAAAAAAAGATAAATAAGAAAATCCTAAAGTCTGTTTATGGCAACTAATCCTCATCAAATTACTACTAATTAATGATTCAAAATAGGTTAGAACGTCCAGATCCCATTTTATTGGGCAACATTATAAGATTCTCTCTTTTTCCCTGATTCATCTGAAGAAAGGGCTTAGTGAAATTCCTTCTCCTTCTTCAGCCTCTCAAAAAAACTCCAAAGAAAACAAAAACCAAGCAAACAAAAACAAAACAAAGAAAAAATCTAGCATGCAAGCCCTCTGACATAGGGAGAATAGCTGGGGTCTTGACAAAAAAATAATCACTTTTGGAAACATAAATAGCAAAAATACATTAACAACAGCAACTTGTTTATGACTGAGAACTCTGTCCAAGGCAGCACTTTTGGAAAACACCAAAGTAGAGAAAGAAAAAGGAAATAAAATGGTTAAGGAGAAATATTGTGATAATGGCTGTAAGTTCTCCATACCCCTTTCTTAACGACTGTACTTGTCACCTATTGTCCTGCCTTCCCTACTCCACACAGTCTTAGCCACGCCCCCAGTTTTCCCTATTGGTTCCTATACCCTAACCCCACGTGGCCCTGGCCACTCCCTCGGGTTTCCTCTATTAGTTCCTGTACTCCTAACTCCGCCCCTGTACCTCCCCTGTACCCAGAGGTCACTGGGCCTGTGTGCTGTCCCTGCCCCTCTCTGTTTCCCTATAAAGCCCCTTACCCTCTGCCATCTTGCTGTCTATGCTCCACGTGTGTTTATGCACCACATGTGGCTGTGCATGGGAGGCCTTCGCCCTCGAGGCATCTCTGCCTCGGGGAGGTTTGTTGGCCTCTGCTGCACCATGCGAATAAACATTTTCCATGGACACAACGCATAGACCTTCCTCGCTTCTTTTATCATCGCCGGTTGTGGAAGCAGACGAACTAGAGCTAGCTTTATGGCTCCCCGGCCGGTGAGAGCGCAGTGTCCAGCCCTGGGACAGAGGGTTTGGAGCACTGAGGCGCTGAACCGGGCTGGGTAGAGAAGCTCTAGGGTAAAGTCTGCTGCAACATCCTCTAAACCGCAACAAATGGCGCCCAACATGGGGCAGAAGCCACCCTGGAAAGCGTCCCCCTGCAGCCGCAACTGCGGCAGGGGAGTAGTCGCATTTGGGAAGCCATTTCCCCGACGAGAAGCTTGCATTCAGCGAGAAGACCGAAGGGGCGGCCGGTAGCCTCTGGAAAAAAGTCACGCTTTTCAAGGAGGTCGGCCGAACGGCGGTGGACCATCCCGAGTGCTTTTTATTTTGATTCTCTGTGCTTGGTAAGCCCTCTGGAAAGCCCCTTGGGAGGGGAGCCGGTGAAGGCCTGGTCGGCTTAGTACGGGGGTCCCTTTTTTCTTTTTAGTTTGTTCTTTTTGCCTCGGGGTGGGTGGAGGGTTAGAGGTGGCGTCTTGTCGAGGTGAAGGGAGTCGCGCTCCATGTGAAATCTTGACAAGAAAAAACCCACTTCTAACAAGGGGAGACCTAAGTTTTGTGCCCCCATTTTGGGAGAAGTTTTTCTTATAAAATTAGACATATTTTATAAGGAATGGGGAATCAGCTGTTGTGTGGGAAGTTTTTGAGCGCGAGAGATAAAGTAAACTAATCTGTGTTTTGTTTTATTTAGTTATCTGGCAGTGAAAAACCCTTGTTCTCTCCCTAATAAGCACCTTCCCCTGCATGTATCCCCCAACATGGTGCCGGCCATGTGTTGGTGGCACCCCCTCCTCCACCAGCTCGTGCTCCCCCTCTGTCCCTCAGGAGACAGCTGATCGTACGTTTTTCAGCCTCTCCTGTCCCTTTCCCGGGTTAGAACTGATCACTTTAACTCGAGATCCCTGCTAACCTCCTTTCCTGTGCCCCAAACCTCAGCCGAGCTGACTCCACGTGTTTTCCAATATGGCGCCGGCCGCATGGTCAAGCACGCCATGTTGTCTTCTTCCCCTTGAAATTTTCCCGGGCTTGCCGAAGCCCCGCCCCCTGCATTCCTCGTGTTCCGTTGTAGCCCCTCCCCCCGTGTTGGTGAGCGCTCCCTTCAGTTACAAATCCTTCCCCATCTGAGTGTTTCTCTTCGGTGCGGGCCCCTCCTCCCATCCTCTCAGGTGTTCCCTCTCAGCCAGAAGCAGCTATGGCCTGGCCGAGAGCGGAGCCACACCTCCAGTTGCCCACGGCAGGCTCGGAGGAGCTGGTGGGGCTGCACCTCTAGCTCCCCGCGGCAGACACTGCCCCCGGAGCCCGGTGGAGCTGCACCAGAGCAGTCCCTGAAGCTGTGCTGCCGTCTGGCCGTGCTGGAGCCTAGTAAAACTGTTCCAGACCCGGCAGAGCCACAGCAGGGAAGAGCTGTGTGTCACCCAGTGGAGCTGTGCTGCGTCCAAAGTTTTCTCCCTCTCCTAAGCTGCAAAAGACTTCAGCGACAGCCCCGTTTGCTGCAAACCCTGCCTTCATCTTAGCAGCCCCAGCAAAAGAAAAACAAACTACAAACATGACTGCAGTCCGAAAATTCAGCCTCTACTGAATTCCAACATCAAAATCAGCCAGCTGCATCATCGTTTTCCCCATACTCACAGCAAAACTAATTTTTTCATTGCTTTACAGTATGTTGTTTTACCATTTTCCTGTTGTTTAAAAGTTTGCTATGAAAGTTTTTAAGAAAAGTCTTTCCCTCTTTAATTTAGTAAAAAATGGGGAAATATTGTGATAATGGCTGCAAGTTCCCCACACCCCTTTCTTAACGACTGTACTTGTCACCTATTGTCCTGCCTTCCCTACTCCACACAGTCCTAGCCACGCCCCCAGTTTTCCCTATTGGTTCCTATACCCTAACCCCACGTGGCCCTGGCCACTCCCTCGGGTTTCCCCTATTAGTTCCTGTACTCCTAACTCCGCCCCTGTACCTCCCCTGTACCCAGAGGTCACTGGGCCTGTGTGCTGTCCCTGCCCCTCTCTGTTTCCCTATAAAGCCCCTTACCCTCCGCCATCTTGCTGTCTATGCTCCACGTGTGTTTATGCACCACATGTGGCTGTGCATGTGAGGCCTTCGCCCTCGAGGCATCTCTGCCTCGGGGAGGTCGTTGGCCTCTGCTGCACCATGCGAATAAGCATCTTCCATGGACACAACGCATAGACCTTCCTCGCCTCTTTTATCATCGCCGGTTGTGGAAGCAGACGGACCAGAGCTAGCCTTATGGCTCCCCGGCCGGTGAGAGCGCAGTGTCCAGCCCTGGGACAGAGGGTTTGGAGCACTGAGGCGCTGAACCGGGCTGGGTAGAGAAGCTCTAGGGTAAAGTCTGCTGCAACATCCTCCAAACCGCAACAGAGAAAAACCTGGTTCCTGGAGATACTTTTCCGAGTGCCTAGGGGAAAAATATTACATTTTTAAAAATTAGCTACCATTTTTCAAACAGTCTTTTTCTATATCCTGACAGTTTCTTGGTGCAAGATGTGCACTGCCAGAGCTATCCTATTTTCCAGTGCTTCTGATGGGAAAAGATATTATGCTATAATCAATCTAACAATCTTATATCCTGTATTTATAATGGACCCAGAATGCTACAAAAATAATTGAACTAGTTTTTTAACTTCAAGTCTTCTATTACTACCCGTGCCTAGCAGCAAAGAGATTTGAACACTTTACTGAGTAATAACATGAAAACTCAAAGAAAAACTTTCCAACATACTGTCAAGTTTTATCAGGCATTGAATGATTAAAGTTCAGTTCAGACTGTGGTTAGCTGAGGCAATCTTCTGGACCTGATTTATCAGAGGTAGGGGCGTTTAGCCTCTACATATTAAAATACTGCATTGAAATAGAACCTGGTGGAATGTAGAAAGACCGAACTAAGCTAAACAAACCTCATTAAGGGGACCAGAATTTACATATCTTCCAAATATAACTGGTAGCTCAAATTTTTCCTAGGAAATTGTTTAAGACTTATTCTTAACATAATGGTTACCTTGATAAGGAAAAACAGATCAGCAACACTACCCAAAACCCTAATGTTGCAAGAAAGCCTAAGTCAGCATTTTTCTATATTTAACACACAAAAGAAAAACAAGTCATCCATCTACCTTAATATTAATTGACCTCTAATTAGCCCTGAATACATATCCATGCTAGATTTTCATTTTGGTGCCTTTCACATAGGCAGAGTCACCCTCCTCTCCCAAGTCCTGGTCTTCCTTTGAATAAGAGTTTTTTGAAGAGGGTCTTCATACCACAGACCCTATCTGAGCAATTACAACATCTACACGAATGTCTTTATTTGCAAGACAACTAATTTAAGTCTAATGCATTTAAATGCTACATAGAAGCAACACTTTCAGGTCCCTTTGTTTGTTTCTTAAACATCCATGGGCATTTCAGGTTCGCATTTATTCAGAGCTCTTACATAAACAATCTGAAATGGCTGTGATTTTGTGTCACACCTTGTTTGCTGTGGCTTTATAAAAGCACTGATGGAAGTTTATTATGAATATGTTTAATCTGATTCTTTTTTGTCCCTAACAGCTCTAGTAGACAAGATTGTTAACTCCCAACTACTCTAACTACTTTTCTCTGTAGCTATACTTGCTGAAAGACTGTTCACCTGTATGAGTTCAACAGATACAATTCACACAAATAATGTTAACATTGGACCTAATTTCTAACGTCTCTAAAGAAATAAGGCCTTAGCTCAACCAAGATTTCTGATGGAAACAGGATGATGCCCCTTTCATATCATTTTTTTATGACTACCTGGTATTTAAAAGTCTAATTTCTGTGTATTCATATATCATTTAGTTCAATTCTTGTATGCTTAAAAAAATAAAACAAACAAAAAAACCCCAATCACAGACAGGAAACCCAAACAGATAAAAACAAAACCCCCACAAATATACAGCAGATCAATATGTTGTTTATTCTGACACAAAGTAAAAATGTTCCTAAAGAACACTTAGGGGCATTTTTTACATCATGGAAAAAAGATCAAAAACCAACCCGAAACAAACAACTAAAGTTTTTTGGTTTTTTTTTTTTTTTTAATGCTTTTCTGGCTTTTTAGCCTCAGGAGATGCAATTCACTGTTCCTTTCTGAAATAAAGTACAAGTCCATCGACTGCAACATGAAAATTTCCAAGAACTCATTTGCTCAAGAACACATTTTGGGTGTTTACTAGGTGCTTGAGCTAATGGAAAAATAAGTTTGGAACAGTGAAATTCAATTTGGCAATTAAGGATCTATCATATCTATTCCTATAAAGATGCTGATGCCTCAGTAGAACTGATATACTTAGGGAAGTAAGGTAATAGAAACACTTCTAATTTGAGGCAGAATTTCACTCTAAAGTTTTATAGCAGCCCATGTGTTAACCTATTTCTTTCATTAGTAGATATTAAAGTACTTCACAAAAGAGATCAGTCCTGTTAACCTCAGCTTCCAGGTGGGGAAAGTGATTCACAATGAAATATTTGTTTTGTCCAACAGGATATGGTTTGGCCCTCCCACACACCAAGGCACTCCCTACCACATTGTAGTCTTTCTTTTTTTGCTTTCTTGGCTACAACCTTGATGTCAAATTCATGTAGGGAGGTAATACATGCAGGAACTCTATAGAAACCAACTGCAGCTCAAATTTGTGGTGCAGTGGAATCAGAGCCTTTAGGAACCAAGTTTTCTAGTTTTTACATAATATAATTTACATAAATAATATAAAGTTATCAAGAGCATATTAGAAGCTAACAAAGAGTACACATCATCTCCCATATCTCTTACAAAAAAAAACCCATCTGATTTTATCTTGTGAGAAGTGTCTTCATTCTTCATACTCTGGTGTTGTGTCTAATGCCATGCGGAAATGCACAGTAAGGGTGTCATGTTTGTGCATGCTTGTGACAGTGCATTGTCAGACAGCCCTCAGGAGACACCTTTGCCTCTTGGGTGCCACAGATGTACAGGGAACAAAACAAAGAGCAGCAGATATTGTCATTCAAAGGGTGCACTTATGCAACTGCTTGCAACACTCTTGAAAAAGGCTTTGATATTGCCTTGAGGTTAGAGAACGAATTAAATACTATAAAAGGCAACTGCAGAGAAGTATCTAGCAGTTCTTTCTTCTAAAAGTCCATATTACCCTCACAGAAATTTTCCATGTAGACACATCTTAGGTTCTGTTGGTGAAAAAGCTATTGAAGAATGGTCAATAAAAGCAAGTTTCTTCTGTTAGTCAAAAAACATCCATGTACATTAGCCCGTTCAATTTCCAGTCTTTACAGACACAACAAATACAAGCTTCTTTGGAAAGGCAGGGAGATTAAACAGTGTTTATGATAATTGTTAAGTGTTTCTTGACAAAATACTTTAGTGTGATGATAATTTGTGGTAGAAAACAAAGGCAAACCCCATTGTTACATTAGCTAAAACACACTGCCTCGCCAGTTACAGCTCTGAGAGCCATCAGCCACTACACTTATTTCAAAAAGGACTGTTAGGAACCTCTGTTGGAAAATGCCTCATTTCATTCAAGTTACTCTGCAAATCAAGTCCCTGATGTTCAAAAGCATGAATGAACCCGGATACAGCCCAAGCAAGAACATCTCATTCTCAGCCTGCTTCCAAATATAAGTACCTGTCTTCTTTGAAGTCCTGTTCTAAGAAGTGAGCAGGAAATTCCTGTGGAAAGGTTAGCACTCTGGTGAACTCATGAAACACTGATGGTTTCTGTGGCTTGCTGAGACCACAGGCACTTCCAAATAATCACATCATGACTGATGACTGTGCTATGGTTATTAGCAATCCAATATTAAAATACTTATTCTGGAAAGGGATAATTTTGCTGTTTCATGCTGTCAAATGAACCTGTAGGTGGGCAATGATATTTCACTGGGGGCTGAAGCTGAACGAAAGTGGAATTAAGCTAAATGCTAAATTCAGCAGTATCATAGGAAACCAGGGTCTCTGAAACCAAGACAGATGAATCTTGCAGTGACTAAGTATTGGATTATCAGCCTGAATGCTTCACCAATTTCATCTGTTTTACCGGTATTATGTAAGGAAAGTCTCACTGCTCAGTTTCTGGCAGTCAAGGTGCTGCGTAATCAGGCCAGGCTGTATAGATAGCAATGAAATTGTCTTATTAATATGGCATGCAGATTTCAAGGGACAAAATATTAATTTAAAGTACCCTGTCTTTTTCTTTGGGGGAAGGCTACCTAGCCTGCAGTATATGGGGCATCACACAATTTTACCTTTTCTGTTGCAGTGTTAGGAGGTCAATTTGCCACTGCCACTTCTACTAACCTATCTCCAAATCAGAAATGAATTAACAGAGCTATGAGGATAGAGTTAGCAGAACGTTCGCTAGTAGTTTCAGTGAGGTTAATTGACAGGAGATTTTAAAACCAATTTTGACAGCAAGACAAGTTGAAACAAGTGACTGTCCTGGCTCTGTTTTCTCTGTGCTTGTAAAAGTGTCAGACACAATGTTCCACAACAAGGAGAGAGGTGGTGGAGATGGCAAGCTGCTCCTTCCCCAAGCACATCGGGGTGGTATATGGAAATGTCTACCCAGGCACAGGACAAATAGAAAGGAAGCCATGAAAGCTAAAAGCAAACACATCCCAGCAAATTACTCTCTCATTGCAGGACAGCCACTCCTGGAGAGCACAGGAACAGGATGTGTCTGCTGGTATCTGGGCACAGCTCATTCACCTGGCAACAAAACATGTTTCAGGCTTCTAACAGTAGGAATGCAATGACTCCAATTTTTGCCAGGTAATGGCTTCCTAGAAGGGGGAAAAAAAAAAGAACAAAAAAATAAAGGGGGGGTGTTTCTTGCTGTTTTTAAATCCACTACACTTTTTTTTTTTTTTTACTTTTTTAAATAAGAATGCTTTATAGATGAACATGGGAAATGCCTTACAAGAAAAGAGTTGTTTGCAGGATGATTGCTCTGCTCTTCCCCAGCAGAGTTGTTTGCAGAGAAGAGTGCCTGCGAACACAAGCAAGCTGTAAATTTATATCACACTTTGCCAGACTAGAATTCAATCTGAGTACACTGTCAAAGGAGGGCTGATGGCAGGCAAGTAATTAATTCCCTATTTCAGGCTGTTTGCTTCCAAGAAGTCCATTTCATGGGATAGTTAACAGATCCTCTCATGATAAGGATGACTGCTCAAAGCACTTAGGCTGATGTTGTTTTAATATCAAATCTATATTGAGGTGGTTGACACAAGTAGTGCCATACAAAGTAGCTTACAAAGGCTAGTGGAGTGGAACAAGATATGAAAACTAGTATCAACATTCCTCTGTTTCTGAAAGGCTAATGAAATCTCTTGATGCTGTTCGTATTTCTTAAATACAATGTTTCACACAGAATTTTAGTTACAGCACTGTAACTATGCTTGCTGATTTATTTGCTGGGTAAAGACTTCACTTTGAAATTATTCTTTCAATTCTTGTAGCCCTTGCACACCTAACATATTCTCAGTAACATTTATGTGGTATAAGATTATTACACTTTATTTCCATGAGGGAAAACCATCTGAAGAGGGGAAAATAAATCCCTTGATATGACCAGTTTAGTGCATATGTCCTGATTTTATGTGGTATGTAATTTTTTATATAATAAATATTTATAATGTAAGGAAATTAAATATTATACAAAGCTTCTACAAAGTTGATATTTTCAAGCATTAATGATGAAAATCAAAGACAGTTCAAACAATTCTTAAACAGAACTTTTCCTCCCATTTTCCAAATGTGCTTTTGACTTGGGGCCATCACATTTGAACTCATCATGGCTGTTTTCACAACCATTTCTGGAAAATCTTTTCTTTCTCCTGCCTTGAAGGTCCTTTAAACTTCAATTCCGTTTGGATCCTTTGAATTCTTTTCCAGGCCACTAGGTATCTAACCATAGTAGAACTCTCATAATGTGTGGTTTGTCCTAATTATCAGAAGTCGTGCGTATTGTAATAGTTGACTCAAGAACCACCTAACTTTAACAGAATAAAAAAAATATTAGCTCAATTAATTTGGTTTTAAGTTCTTTTAAGCCTTTATTTTCACAAAGATATACACACACAGTCCTATGTCACTTGGTCAATAGAGCATGAGTCACTTGCTGTTGTGCTGCTCACACTTTCACCCTCTACTTGCATTAGCAATTAAAAAGTATTAATTGAGCATGTGGATTGCACTGAAGGTCAAGATGCATTTTAACACATACCTAGCTATTTCTTAGGAGCAACCACCGAATTGTACCACCACCATGGTATCTGTATGTCTAGTGAAAACATACGTTGATTGCTTTCATCGTTGCATCAACTATCTACAAACTACACTCTTCTGTCACCGTGGAAGAGGGACAGTGCAGAAACCCAAAGTGTCAATGGTGGCTTTGGTTAAAGTGTATGGAGATAAGTACATCTCATCTCAAAATAATTATTAGGTTTTGTCAGTTTCCCTGAATTTTGAGAGATCATTCACAAAGTGACTCAGCCAAATATTATTTGGGGTCTTTCAAGTACATGGCAGTTTGTCCATGAACAAATTTCCAAATTCTCCCATATATCTAAAATGCTGTGTTTGTAGCCTAGTAAGTTTAGTGTCAAAATTGCGTTCTCTCCACACCCCCCACCACACCCTGTGAATTGAGTAGGGAACAACAGTTTTAAGTTTCAAATCTGCAAATGCCTCCTGAACCAAAAATCTAATTCTGGGCATGGTAATTAGTTGGGGGATACCTGTGTTTGTCAGCCAAGTATTCACAATATTAACCTGTTTGCAATTCCACTTAGCATGTTCATTGAACAGAAAAGCATCAAATCCATAACATGCAATTCCCTGCAACTACTGCTTATCCCAGTAGTTTTATAGCAGCCCATGTGTCAACCTATTTCTTTCATTAGTAGATATTAAAGTACTTCACAAAAGAGATCAGTCCTGTTAACCTCAGCTTCCAGGTGGGGAAAGTGATTCACAATGAAATATCCCAGTGATGACCAGTAGAAAGGAGTGAATTCAGATCTGTTCTGTTGAGTTCTGACAAAAACATCAAGGTGGGTAAAAAAAAAGTGGAGGAGGAAGAAAAAAGAAGTTGTGTATGGGAAAAAAGTTTATACAGTCACAAGAGGGACATATGGTCATGACAGGTGAGCCACATGCATGCAACTAGATGTAAATTAGTTGGTCTGTTAAACTCAGGGAAGGGGAAAAAAATCTGCATACACACTGAATACTTCTACCTTACACCAGGGTCAAACCAAAACTGATGACAAATGTCAGCACTCACATGAGATATCGAGCAACAACTCTAAAATGCCTAAGAGAGGCCATGCCTTTTTCTTCTTCCACCTCAGATCACATGAGCTTACATCCTTATAGGAATCCCAGCAGGCAAGTGCCACATTGGAGCTCCACTGGAACTAAGGTAATGGTGGTGGACGACTGTTAAACAGCTTCCAAAACCTACATTAGTGAAACTATGATGACATTCTTACATTCCAAAAAAGTTCATGGCCTGAGTTAAGTTGGAATATAGTTCTCTGTGGCTATCAGTCTGAACTTGTCACAACTCCTTCACAGCAACTATAGGAACTGAATCACAAAGCATCTGGGGGAAAGCAGAATCCCAAAAAAGCCAGTGAATCATCCTACAGTGTCCTGTTACTTCAGGGGGCGAGCACTATTCCCAGTACTCATGACAGTGAGCAAGCCTGACTTGTCCACCTGATTTTTCCAACACTGAACTTGGAAACCTGCAAGAAATCTTACTCATGATTGTGGGCTTAGGGACTGGTAGAACTGATACAAAAACTGTTGGATTTTAGGAGCAACAGTCATCAGAACTAAGTAATGCATGCAGTGAATTTATTGTTTAATAAATTTTTATGTTCTCTAGTTAGCTTGGGAAGTTCCCACAGGAACCTAGGGGACCTTCTGCACCTGCTTCAAGGGGCTTGATATTAACCTTGTGTTTAATAATTTTTTTAAAGTATCTAAATGAACAAAAGCAACAAAACAACACTTTTATCTGTGTTTCAGGAGTAGCGGTTGATACATGTTTTCATCCTACATGCTGTATTTCTTCAGAATATATCCAGTTGTCAGACTCTGAAGAAATTAAGAAAAATTAAATTATGAAAAAAAAAGACTTTTCATGTAAATATAATAGATCTTGTCCAATAACTCACTATTATAGCACTACTTCTCTCCTTACTGATATTCTGGTACTGACAATGTAGGGCAAATTAAGAGAACTAAGGCTTTCTGCAGACAGAATCATACAGAGTTTGACTGAAGCTTCAGCAGGACACTAAAGAAGCTCCTCTAGAAAATAAAAAAATATATATAACCATAATAGACATTTAAAAAGAATACATCTCCCAGTCATATTATCTTCCTTCACAAGTGAAGTCTGCAGAACAATTTATGAACACTAGCCTATTGCCACTCCTACTTGCTTTCTGAATTTCTTCTTCAGAGATGACCTGAGTGACAGGAAACACAAACTGCATATGACCCTTTTGAATGTAGAAAGCATCAGCAGCAACCAGGCCCCTTTACTCTATCCACCAAAAGAAGCCAAGACATGACCTTGATGTTGCAAGTTTCTAATTAATACTCAAAAAACCACTGTTATATATACACACCCAATCAAAAATATGAAAATTAAGAAGATTTTCCAGCTGTAAAGCTAAAATATCAAGCTTCTCACAGCTGGGCTGAGTGGATTTGAGAAACCCTTAGAGTCAGCATTAACCATCACTGATGCACAAGCACAGCAGAGTCTGGAGATATTTGTGCTTAATTTGTGATTAAAGGCTTGCAACTCATAAAATAGAAAGAGGAAAAAAAGAAATAAAGCTTGTCTGCAGACAAACAGATTCCAGCCTACCTGCTTTTAGTACTTCTGTCCATAACTCTGGAAAGCTGGTGCTTTTCTGTGCCGATGAAACTATCATTGAATTGATTGTCTCAGTTGCTAAGGAAACCAAAGGGATGATGCTAATGGATATTATTTATGACACTGGAAACCTTAGAAAACATTTGCCATAAAAAGATGGTGCCGCAAGTTAGTTAAAAGCTGCATTGTGTTTTAGCACAGAAAAGAGAGGTAAGATTTTTTCCTTTCTGCCTTCCCTCTGACATTTTATTTTTTATCAGATACTAATAGCTTTATGCTTGGTTTGACTGTCAGCACCACTTTATGGTCATGTTTCTAGCTTTATTTCAAAACACAGAAGTTAGCTCAAGCACATTCATTCTAATTCTAAGCAGTGGAGTCCAGGATTTTTTTAAAGCATCACACATGATGCAAAACAGGATTTGATTTTGGGATAGTTCTCCAGAAGACAGAATTTTTGAATCAAACACATTTGATTTGAGATGCTTTCACCTTTGCTCTTATAAACTGTAAGTTATGGAAGATTTTCATAACAGACACAGCAGATCTCATAAACCAAATTGTTATGGTACAAATTGTTACATTTTCAGGAACCTATGTTTATATTTAAAAAAAGATAATCTCCATTAAAAGGAGACAGACTTTCTAAAAACAAAAAAAGCACCAGGGAACTGTAAATTATTTTTTCTTTTTCCACAAGCTATATGTTCACAGCATGAGTCACGTATCAAAAAGCAACCACACAAGTCTGAACTTATACCAGGGAAGGATCAAGCTCCAGGCACTTATTTATTTACAGAGACCTCAAGGAGTTATTTCTGCACTGGAGCCACAGACGACCCATAGTCAGACACCTTGTTGCCATGGAAATCTCACATCACCATTCTCTGCCTTGCTCCCATTCAAGATCCTCCTTTGCATCCCTGGTGATCCCTGCATGTCACAGCTTCCCTCATTTTGGGAAGGCAGCTGCTGCTGGCAGGACTGGAGCATGTTTAACCTTGTCCAGCACTTCCAGTCATAGGAAGGTCCAAAAAAGTGACTTTTTGGGATTATGATATTTGACTGAACATCTTCTACCACCTTACATTCTCATGCATACAGACCTCCAAAGTCGTGTCTCATTGCTAATTAGTTACAAAGTAATAAACAGAGAAACTAGTGCCCTTCCATGCCGGTGAGATAGTACGAAGTCCCAGCCAATTAATGAGAATTTGTTCCTGGAGAAAGGAAAGAGAAATAATATCTGATGACTGCTCATTCTCATGGGAGAGCCTTTCACTGAGGCAATTCAGTGACAGCTCATAAGGTGCATCCAGAACAAAGCAATATAAAACCCAAAAACCCACACACATCCCAACTCCCCAAAATGTTGAAAGGTACAGGGAAGCATACACCCCACCTGAGGTCACAGAATATCTTGAGTTTGAAGAGACCCATAGGGATCAGAGTCCAACTCCCTGCTCTTTTCAGGACTAAAAGTAAACGATGTGGCTTTGGATGTTTTTTTTCAAAATGTCTGCAGCTAAAAATCCCTGCATAATGGGGAACAATTATACATCTTTTTTTCTTGTTGTTGTTGTAGTTGCACCCGTGCTTCTGTTTTAGATTCACCACTCCAGAATTATACATCTATATACACATGAAAAATACTGTTCATTCTTAATTGAGCAGGTAGGAACACAGGCCTACAATAAGTTAGAAAACATAGGAATCAGAAAACTTATTGGAAGAAATACAGGACAAGAGTACATTGTACCATCCCAACAAATAAATATAGGGCATTAAAGTCACACAGAGCACTTCCCTTGGCATGGCCTGGTTGCAGACATTGACCCTTGGTGATATCTGAAAACATTTTAAAAATAATACTGGTGATTATTCTTTGTACAAGTAGACAATTCCATTTTCAGAAAGGTATCTCAATTTTACCCAGCCTGTAAGCTGGTAAACTGCAACCTATCAATATATACCTATCTGAAGTAATTTGAGTAAGGAGCCATGAAGATCACAGTGTAAATGAAGGGAGAAAAAAGTTATGACATCTCCAAGTCAGCTCTAGGCAAAACCACTTTAAGAAAACACCCTCTCACAGATGCCCAGTGCTGCTGTTCACCTTTTGTCTCCTCTGTGGCCTCAGGAGAGAAAGCTAAAAACAGCGCTCCTGAGACTTTTACAGCTTGTGAAATTTTAATAGCTCTCTTTCTGTTCAAGATTAAGGGATTTTTTTCAGTAGTAGTAGTAGTAGTCCCAGCACTGAAAATTAGCCCATTCCAATTAAGGCTTCAACTAGAAGTAATGTCTCCCTTCAGGGAATACATGACATTTTAAATTAAGAAACATTTCAGCTAACAGACCTATAAATCTTCCCAATTAACTGTATTCTCTACTAGTTTATGAGTCTTCTGTTCAATTTGACAATCCTAATCTCCCACAGGGTGCAGAAGAGGATGAGACCTCTCTGGAAGTTGCTTTCCATTTCTTGTAGTGGAAGGGGATACAGACACCCTCCCTGACTATATTTTTATTCGACAGATCTGAGCCAAATGGCACATCAAAGCCCAGCACTCCTCACTGCCATCACGTGAAAAGATTTTCAGTCAGCCAAAAGTCTTTGCAACGCATTTCTCCTTCTCCATAAGGAAGCTCTGTGTCAACACCACTAGAAACACAGCACCAAGTGATTCTCTCACAGGAACACTTTGCACACTTCTCCATGGATTATTCTTTTACTAATCAAAGCTTTCAAAGAACACAGTTCTAGGGTTTGTCCTAGGAGGCAGTGTCACACAATGGTGATTGAGGATGCCACATGAGGTAGGCTGGAGGAGAAAGCAAGTACAAGCACACCTGTCAGCATTAAATGTAACTTCTCTTTCTGTTTTATAGGTGGGTTTATTCCCTTTTCATATGTTAAGAGGGTAGCTGAAAAGAACTGCTAAATAGGAGATAAAAAAGAGACATCTGAAAAAGTCGCACAGGGAGAAATGCAAGCCAAGAACATTGAAAAAAAAGAACAGACTATACGAAGAGATCACTGCATTTTTTGAAAGACAAATGTCAAAAGCTATCATCCTAAATTGGATGAGGCAAGCTGGAGTACTGCCAGACACACTGAAAAAACAGACCCAGATGAAAGACCATGCTGGCTGAGTGTGATCATAGAAACACGGAATTGTTGAGGTTGGAAGGGACCTCTGGAGATCATCTAGTCCAACCCCCCTGCTAAAGCAGCTTCATGTCCAGGTAAGTTTTTAATATCTCCAGAGAAGGAGACTCCACCACCTCTCTGGGCAGCCTATTCCAGTACTGTACCACTCTCATAGGAAAGTGGGTTTCAGTTTGCGCCCATTGCCCATTGTCCTGTCACTGGGCACCACTGAAAAGAGCCTGATCACAACCTCTTGAAACCCACCCCTAACATACTTGTAAGTACTGATAAGATGCCCTTTTGGTTATCTTTTCTCCAGGCAAACTGGCCCAGTTGCCTCAGCATTTCCTTGTAAGAGAGATGCTCCAGTCCCCCATCCATCTATACAGCCCTCTACTGGACCTGCTCCAGTGATTTCTTCCCCTCCCTGAACTGGGAAGCCCAGAACTGGACACATCAGTCCAGACGAGGCCCCTGTAGGACTAAGCAGAGGGGCAGGATCACCTCCCTCATCCTGCTGGCAATGATCTGCCTAACGTACATGACGGTACCATTTGTTTTCTTGGCTACAAGGGCACTGCTGGTTCATGTACAGCTTGTTGTCCACCAGGACCCCCAGGTCCTTCTCTGCAGAGCTATTTCCCAACAGGTCAGTCCCCAGCCTGTACTGGCACCTGGGGCTGTTCCCTGTCAGGTGCAGGACCCTGCACTTGCCTGTGTTGAATTTCATTCAATTTCTCTCCACCCAACTTTCCAGCCTGTCCCGGTCTCACTGAATGAGAGTGCAGCCCTCTGATGCATCAGACATTCCTCCCAGTTTTGCATCATCTGCACTTCTGCTCACAGCCCTCTAAGCTCTGCCATTCAGCCAGTTCTCAATCCACTGCACTGCCCACTAACCCAGCGCACACTTCCCGAGCTTACCTATGCAGATGTTATAGGAGACAGTGCAGAAAGACTCACTGAAGTAAATTTAGCGAGTCAACACCCACTGCTCTCCCTCATCTACCCAGAGTCATTCCACTGTAGCAGGCTGTCAAACCAGTCAGCATGACCTACCCAGGTGAATCCATGCTGACTACTCTTGATAACCTTTTTTCTATGTGTTTAGGGATGAAATCCATAGAGAGTTGCTCCATCACCTTTCCAAGACTGAAGGTGAGGCTGACTGACCTGTAGTTTCCTGATTCCTTGCCTTTTGAAGACTGGAGTGACATTGGCTTTTCTCCAGACTCCAGGCACCTCTTCAGTTCTCCATGACCTTTCAAAAACGGTAAGGAGTGGCTTAGCAATAACATCTGCCATTCCCTCAGCATTCGTGGACATATCCCACTGGGGCCCATGGATTTGTGATGTCAGGTCTATCTAAATGACCTCTAACCTTATTCTCCTCAACCAAGGGAAGGTCTTCTTTTCTCCAGACTTTCTCCCTTCCCTCCAGGGTCTGGGATTCACAAAGGCTGGCCTTAGCAGTAAAGAGTGAGGCAAAGGTGGCATTCAGCAACCCTGCCTTCCCCATCTCCTCTGTCACCAGGTACTCACCTCATTCAGCAGGAGGCATTATACCTAGTCTTCCTTCTGCTACTAACATACTTAAAGGAGCTCTCCTTGTTGTCCTTGTCACATCCCTGCATACCCTGACAACATCCCTGTATTTCTTCCAAGTGGTTTGCCTTTTTTCCCACATTCTGTAAACTTTTTTGCCAGGATCTCCATGGATGTTTTCTACCCGCTTTGTCCATCCCTATGAGTAAGGAATCAAGAAATCTTGATTATGGAGGAAATGATGCTTGAGTATTAACCAACTTTCTTGGATCCCCCATAATTCAGAGAGTGTACAATGCGGCGCAACTTGGGGCCATTTCCATAGGACAGTGTGCTTTGGAACTAGAAGCTGTTAGCATCTATGCTGGCTGACAGCACAGAAAGCAACAGTTCACTGTCCTACAGGTACTACCATAAAAGCACAAACAAAACATTTCACAGAGACATTTAAAAAGAAAATTTTGCTGATGTAAAATAAAAACAAAGTCATTTTTCCAAGGCTATTGTTCCAGGCCAAACTACTGGGTAGTGTTGTAGAAAGAAAGGAAAAATACCCCAACAAAATATACCACATGTGCTCTGAAAATGCAGCATGTGTCACTACCTTCCATAAGGGTAACATGAAGCAGAGTTTCTGCAATGGGGCCTTTGCAAACCACATAACATTAGTCTACTACAATTGAGAACATCCCTGTGCTGCCAGCACTAGGGCCACTGCAGCTGACCTCCATTTATGCAAGCAAGACAAAAGCATCCCTTCCCAGGAAGCTCAAGATTGCAAGAAAGGCAGGTAGTAAAGGAAGGGAATATTCTGCAATCCTTTTAACCCACATCCTGAATTCACAAGTCTTAAGACTGTACATCAGGGTTGCCCATCAGAGCAATCTGTATTTAGCAGATCCTGGACAGGAAGTAGAAGACATAAACACATTAAAATTCTTCATTTAAAACAAACAAAACAAACCACAAAGAAAACAAATAAACAAATAAAACCAAAACCCAACACCACAACTCATTCCAGTAACAACAGAAATGCACCACCAGGTGAGTTTGTGTTTACAAAACCTCTAATGCTCAATTAGGTCTGTTTAGCACTGTGCATTAACAGTTGATCTTAATGTAACTTCTTCTATTGATCACACAGCAGCAACTGCTATTGCTGCCATGTAAAAATCTGTACACTGATAGAAACTTTTCCACATATGAACTTAAATGAGAGTGTTTGCCTCATTAGTCAGGTAACACTGTCATGCTCTAATTAATTTGTAGGAGGCAGAAAATGGATAACATATGGCTCTACTCTTACAGAATCAAAGGAAAAAAAAAACAAAACATGTTTGATTGTATTTCCAGTACTCAGAGAACATCTCCACACACTTTCCAAGTGTTTACCACCTCTTCCAGAGGCACATACAGTATCTTTTATAGGTACTATTTACTCTGATGTTGAACACAATGAAATCTCAGACCCAGAGGCAGACCACATGCAAGACTCATTAAAACAATTATGATCATTATAAATCCAAATAGAAAAAAAGAGTAATTTAGGATAAAGGTTTCTAGTTAATCCCTACCATGATTACAATACCAAGAATTCTTTTATTAACCAAAAACAATGCAAATATTGAGTTATATTTCAGCACACAACAAACCAAGAAAAACAACATAAAAGATTTAACATTTCTAGCAACAAAGGTCTGGAAACTGCCTTGGGTCAGTGAGTCCTACATCTTGTTAAAGTTTAAGCCCCACTTAAATAAGTGAATAAATGAGAAAAAAGAGAAAAAAAAATTCAAATCAGCCATGGTCTGGGTTAAGTTTTAGGATGTAGTTTTCCAAATAGGGAAATCATGGATAGGGAAACCATGAATCAGAAAGTCACTACAGCCCCAGGACAGTTGTTTTGTGAGACACTGCACAATAGCCAGGCTCCAAGGTGTAACACAGGATCCCATTATTCCCCCACCTGACAGGGAAGGAGCCACGATACATTGCAGAAAAGATGTGGACCTGCCTAACAGGAAAGGGACACCAGGGGCATGGCACACCTCTTTGTCAGTGGTCAAACCAACTGGCAGACAAATTAGCTTAAAACAATATCCTTTAAGAAGGTTCTTCCATTTCCCTGTCATCAGTGGCCTTTATTACTTACTAAAAGATGTTTCTATAAGCTGCATATGAAGCAATTTGCTTATAACAACATTTTTCCCATCCCCAAAGTCTTTCTAGCAAGTTCTTCCATCCACTGTGAGTTGCAGAGTCTCACCTCAGCAGAAAGGAAAGTTCCCTTGTGGGAGCTGGAAGAAGGATAGAGCAGCCCCAACCCCAGCATCCTACTTCTTTTGCAAACATTCAAACTTCAGAGCATATTATATGTTTACTGTTATTGCTTCCCACCAGAAGTTTAATAAGTTTATTATAATAAATTTGGTATAATAATCCTGAAGATCCCCAGGATTAAACTCCAAACTTAAAGCAGAAATGGGGTGAACTGCTAGAAGTGATGGGGAAGAACAGAAGCATTGCAGAGGGTTCCCAGTTGTCCATGGCCCAGGACCCAGGAGGTTGGAATTGCTCTCCACATCACAGATCAACCAATAACCAGTGCATTTTCCTACACAGAGGCAAATGGCTTTCATCTACTGGTTTTCCAACATGGAGGGAAATATTTTGTGCCCCAAGTCTTATTGATTGGCAAATATAAGTGTCTTGGTCTGAAAAGAAATCATTAAAATGTCACTTTCTCCTTGCACATGCCCACAGACACACACCTGGGCTGTTCTCCTTCCACACATTTTTGTGACTATTGAGGACTGCAGCTTGATCTCAAGACTCCTTTTTATACAAGGGACAGTGAGCATATATGACAGGAAAAACAAGAGGCAATAAAGCAAGAAAAAGTGAAGTAAAAGCAGCAAACCAAAGAAAAACATTTCACATGAGAAGTTTGCAGTTCTCCTGAAAACCACCTTGCAATTAACTACCCCAAGTATGAGGCTTGCTAAAGTGGCACTTCATAACTCTCAAGGTAAAATTGTTCACTTTCCCCAATTTCCCTTAGACTGAAATGTAGCAGAAAATGCATTTGTTGCCCCAATGTGCAGACAGAATGATACTTACTTGCTCAACAGAAAAGAGCACTAAATCCTATTATTTCTTGAGAAAACTCAGGAAAAGTAAACAAAGATTTTATTTTGATTTCCTTTGGCCCATTAGGATGCCACTATAAAGTTTTCAACTGGAAGAACAATCTTTTCTCCCCATTCCCTTTCTCAAAATAAATTAGAGTAAAAGCTGTGACTTGATTTCATCAGGAAAACACTGCACTTGTCCATACTGACTAGCTCCTACTATTGGAAATTTTAATAAGATGGGCAGCCTGTCAAAATACTTCTTGTCAAGAGGGAAAAGAAACAAACAAAAAGATGCTACACTGAAGGGTGCAAAAGTTGAGATTTCATAGTAAAACCTTAAACTTTCAAATTAAAAAAGTATTTATTAAAGCAGACATGCTTTACCATGATTAAAGCTTCTAAAATCCATTCACCATTATTCTAGGACTGGGTTATTAGGTTACAGACGTGCAAGATGGATGTAAAACACCATTCTAAAGTCTTACATGGATTTGCATATCCACAGGGAATCAGGTAGACCATAAGTGATAAGACAGACCAATTTGGGACTCCCTAGCATGGACAAAAGAAAACTTAACTTAGGAAGAAAGAAAGGAAGCTTGTGTGTGGCATTCTTAAGACTTAGTTTAAGGATAGCAATAATGAGTACAAAGTAAAAAAAAAATAGTTTCTCTGTTTAAACACATTTTTTGTTTATATCCAAAGAGACATAGAGTTTGCTTTCTTTCATGTTTCTGTGATTCCCTTTGTAGGGAAGATGCACTGATAAGATGGGGAAATAATTTTGTTTTATCCAGAAAGACCTTGGAAAACTACAACTTTGAATCCCACAAGGTTACTTTTTAGACCACTGAGAATCATTTAATATCTTCTCCCCCCATAATCTTTCATCAGCCCTTTGGCAGCAGGTCAACTGCCAGCCATGAAAAGGCAGGAGAGAGAGTCAAGTGTCCAAGTCCTCACAACAAACAAGGCCCACTTGTCTCACACAACGAGGTTTATAATTTGCTTAGAAGAAAAATAGGAGTCAGGACACCACTCAGGTTTCTTCATCGTGAACAAAAGGAAGGTAGCTGAAGAACAAAAATGCATGAGGATGAAGGATTGCCATCTGCCATCCCTCCCCCACAGAACATACTTTTCAGAACCCTCCCAACATACCATCTCTGGATCTCATCCCAGCTTTTCCTCATGTACACCACCTGTGCTGGCAGGTGCTTCCAGCATTCTTCACAGCAACTCAACTCACAGGTGTTCAAGAAGGAAGCACTATGAGTAGCTGTCATTCCTTACACCTCAAAGAAGAGCAAACTGATTTTGAATCAGGAAACAAGGATGAGAGCAGTGGAAAAGCTGAAGGCACAAGAGATGCTGGCTATGAAGACAGGGGCAGTTTGGAACTAAAACTTGCTCATGTGCATTTTGACCCCTGAAAATGAGCACATCAGAAATCCTAGTCAGTGGCCTTGATCCTCTCAATACACCCAATCCCAGGAAGATTGCTGGTGCCCAAGGGAATTGCCAATGGTCCCTAGCCGTACAGATTTGACACCTTATACTCCAAATACTAGCAGCACTCTGTGAGGTTCAAATTATATTTGGAAATCAAAAATGCACAGAAGCATCAGGATTAAAGGAATGTGCAAGAATATGGATTTGATTTTTTTTGTATGTGAGGTTGGGATTTGTTGGGTTTTTGTTTGGTTGGTTTGGGTTTGGGGGAGAAGGCTGGAGGGGGAGGGAGGGTGCTTTTTTATTTTTATCTTATTTCTCAAATGTGCTGTCCACGTCTCAACCAAGACAGCTGCTCACATCAGTGAAGCTGCCTGGGTGTTGTAATGCTTCCAAGATTACATGCTCCATGCTTCATATCAATGTGATTATATATATGGGCAGCATACTCCTAAAGGAGAGAATTAAGGACACACACTCACTGTACTTTCTACAAAAAACAACATGGGTGGTTTTTTTTTTTTTCTAGCACTGTGAGCTTTAGAGTCACAGCTCCTAGCTGATTAGGACAACAACCACAGATGTGCTCTTGGGCTGGAAGTATTATTTACTCCCACTTTCCATAGTTGCAGCATATATACATTAAATATTTCTGATATGATGCCAATACAGCTTCACAGCTCTTCCACAGTTACAAGACCTTCCTAACCTCTAACTCAATTATAGCCGTCACTCCTTTTCTGCCTCCTGCCTTTTCTCCATGATTGTCTTTCATTCAATATGAATTTTCTTCCATCAGTGCCCATGGTAACATCCATAGAATTAGCTCCAGGCTAGACAGTGGCCATGAACAGCTCCCTAACCATGGAAACCTGCCAACATTTACCACAAATAGAAGACGTTTCACAGAAGTAAAAAGCACAACAGCACTACTTTAACTATTATGCACATCCATGGCACATTGTGGTAGCCAGAACAATATACAAACATGGTGAACTGCCTGTTTTGTCTTTTTACATTTATAAGCACATGGATGTACCTTAATGGCATGTTCAAATATACTAGGACTATAAATTCAACTAAATAGTTACCTTCACATTAGCCATCAAATAATACATGAGTCACCATGCTGTCAAAGATGCTATTGTGATAGAGATGTGAAACACAGAGTCTGCCTCGTGACGAAGAATATATAGAAACGGTTTTATACTGGAAAATTTTGAAGATGCATGCTGAATATTTAAAATTTGCAGCAATTATGAACATGACTTTCAGGTATAGGGGGTTGGTTTCATTTTTTTAAGTAACTTTAGGTATCAAATAGGGATGAAGGATGATACAATTATATTCCATATGATAGTTTGGAATCCTGCAGTGATCTTTTAAAATAATCACCAATTGTCTCCCAGAGTGTCTGTTTACTGAGAACATCAGATAATTAAGTTTACAGTGGTGAATCAGAATGAGTAGCAGACCCAGCCTTATTTGGGAAGCAATCAAACTATAATTAGACTAGAAAACATTGAACGCAATAAAACACAGATATGCATGCTGTTAGGGGGTTCCATACAGGGACAGAGAAACCTTCAGCATGCAGTAGAGAAATAGCCTGCCTTGATCTTCATGGGAATCAAGTGCAGATTTATATGCACTTTAAAGAAAGGCACAAGGAAGTCCATGCCTGGCTCAACATGATGCTCAACTATTCAGTTTCTCCTCTCCTTCAATCAATTTAAGATAGCTTTTGCCCCCAGAACACAGAGGTTCACATCCCTAATTTAGCAATCAAGTATCATCAGCTGCCATTGAACAGCCTTTGCTTTTACGATACATATTTTCATCTGAATGCTTTCTACTATTACCTGGAATGCTTGGTCATCTGTAAAAATGTTTCTGCTTTCTAAATCCCTGCCAATTTACAGGTTATAAGCCTGTGGATGCATCAAGCCTTGTACAAAAGCTTTTATCACAGAGACTTGCTAATTACTGTATTTTAGCATTTCTGCATTCAAGACTGCTTACCAGAACAATATGATTGCCATAATTGATAATACCACTGATAATTAGGAGGCTTTATTTTCAGCTCCCCAAAATGTGCAAGATCAAATGTATTTTGTATAATCGAAGGTATGAATTTAAATGGTATACCACAGCAGCATAAAACTTGCCCTACGATAACACTTTCCCATCAATGTTTCACATTTAGGTGATATACCTAACCTACCTACATCTATGTAATTACATATATCATAGAAGGGTTTTGGTTGGAAAGGACCAAAGGACCTTAACATTCATCCACTTCCAACCTCCCTGCCATGGGCAGGGATGCCTTTCACTAGACCAAGTTGGTCAATGCTCCACCCACCCTGGCTTTGAACAATTCCAGGGATGGGGCATCCATAACCTCTAAGGGCAATCTGGTCCTCAGCAAAGAACTTCTTCCCAAAATCTAATCTAAATCTACCCTCTTTTAGTTTGAAGCCACTCCCCCTTTCCATGTCCTATTACTACATGTCCTTGTAAAAAGTTCCTCTCCAACTCTCCTGTAGGTCCCTCTTAGGTACTGGAAGACTGCAACAAGGTCTCCTCATAGGTGAACAACCCCAAATCACTCAGTCTGGTTTTCATAGGAAAGGGGCTTCAGCTCTCTGGTCATTTTCATGGCCATCCTCTGGACTTGCTCCAACAGGACCACAGCCTTACATTGGGGGCCTGAGAGCTGAGTGCAGTACTCCAAGTAGGATCCATAAGAGTAGAGTATTGGGGGTCGCAGTTGGTTTTCTGGGCTGTGAGTGCACTTCACTGCTTCATGTTGAGCTTTTTATCCCCCACCACGGCCAGCTCCTCAGGGCTGTCCGCAATCCACTCTTTGCCCAGCCTGTATTTGTGCCTGGAATTGCTCCAACCCAAGTAGAGGACCTTGCACTTGGTCTTGTTGAATGTCACAATGTTTGCATGAGCCCACCTACACAGAGCGGTCCAAGATGGGGCCCTTTGCTGGTTGCAGACCTGCTGCAGCCCAGGAGAGCTCAATCTCCCTCTGAGTGGGACACCTCTCAGAGGTTTGCCATACCTGGAGGATTGCCAAAACATAACATATCCTAGGCCAACACGTCCATCTTCAAGGTCCGATCTTTTGCCCTTCTGGAGATGCAAAAGTGAGTATTTCACCTATGTCTGAGGGGAATTTTTCACAAGTGCCTTTCCTGCACTGACTGTTTCTGTCAGTGTGCGTGTCCCTGCACACATACTATAGCAAATCTGAGAGAAATACTGCTTTCTTAGATGTTTAAGTACCTCAGATAACTGCATATCCAAGCCTGTAAGGTTAAGTTATTGTTATAAGCTTACTTAAATGCTGCTAAGGGTCGTTCTTTTGCTAAACTGTTAAACATAAGTTATAAGCTAAGTTCAGTGATGCTAAGAGTTCTTCTGTTAAGTTGCTAAGTATAACTTCGAAATTACGTTAAATGCTGTTAAGTGTTATTCTTCTTAGATTGTTATGTTTAAGTTCTAAATTAAAAGTTAAGTGTTTTCCCTATGTTAAATTTCTAGGCTTAAGGTACAAGTGAAGTTAAAGTACTGTGAAGTTTGAGTTAAACTTTTGGGCCCTGTTCCTTTTTATCCTTGCTCTGACTGTCCTTTTTTCACTGGTACCAGTCACACACCCAGACCCACCCCTAGGTAATTCTCAGTTCATTTCTGCTTTGATTGCCTAGATTTTGTTTGGTTTCATTGTTGCTTGCTTTCCCTTGTTGCGCCTTAGCTGCCCTGTAAGTAGCAGAGTAAATCTTGCCAACAAACTTGTCATGCTGTGTTGCTTAATATTAATTCCAACTCTTGCCCATACCCTTGCTGATGATTGTTTAAACAATCTCAAACACACTCATTCATGACACCAATCACCTCCCTGTTTTCCAGGTGTCTCTGATTCTCAGCCTTGCCAGGCACCAAGGTGAGACTGACTGGCCTGTAGTTCCCTGGGTCTTCCTTTTTACCTTTTTTAATAACAGAGGTTATGTTTCTCCTTTTCCAGTCAGTGAGAACTTGACCAGACTGCCATGACTTCTCATATAGGACTGATAATGCCTTAGCCACTTCATCTGCCGCCAGGATCCACAGATGTATCTCCTTGTGTCCCATGGACTTATGCACCTTCAGGCTCCTCAGATGTTCTCCAACCTCATATTCTCTCAGTTCCTTCCTTTGCCTTTTGTGACTTGTATGGTATGGCTGGAGCACTTGCTGGTGAAGATCCAGGCAAAAGAGCCATTGAGTGACTCAGCCTTCTCCATGTCCTGGGTAACCAGGTCTTTCCTTTCCTTCCGGAGAGGACCCACATTTTCCCTAGTCTTCCTTTTATCACTGACAAACCTACAGAAGTTTTTCTTGTTGCCCTTGATATCCCTGGCCAGATTAAATTCTACTGTGGCTTTAGCTTTCTTAACCTGATCCATGACTGCTTGGACAATTTCTTTGGATTCCCCCCCAGGCTATCTGTCTTTGCTTCCACTCTTTGTAGGCTGCCCTTCTATGTTTGAGTTTGTCCAGGGGCTCCCTGGTCACACCTGCAGGTCTCCTGGCATTTTTGCCTGACTTCCTCCTGGAAGTGATGCATCCCAATGAAGATTGGATAAGGTGATCCTCGAATACTAACAAGCTATCCTGGCCCCCTCTTCCCTTCCAGGGCTTTGTCCCATGGTACTCTACCAAACAGATTCCTGAGAAGGCCAAAGTCTGCTCTCCTGAATTCCAGGGCTGTGCCCTCTTTGCTGCCCTAAGGATCTCAAACTCCACCATTTCATGGTCACTACAGACAAGGCTCCCCTTGAGTTTCACATTCCCCACCAGTCCCTCCTTGTGAGAACCATCAAGTCATTGCATAGTGGAAATTAGGGGATTTTCCCATCACAAAAGGCAAGGTGCCACCATTTATCCAATCCACAGCATCTGGTCACACTTCAAAAAAGAAAAATTTGCTGTCTCATTGTGTGCTCTGCAGCACATGTAATTTCTGGGTGTAAAAATCTCCAACACAGCGCCACAGAAAGGTGGTCTGTTCCCTTCCAGGCCAATACACAAGCAGAGTTTAGCCTGAAAGTGAAATGACAGAGAGGGCTTCATTAGCAGAGCAGTGGTTTTACTTGTATTATTGTTAGTCCTGTGACAGTCATTCTTTATACTCCTGTAAAGTCACAGGACTTCTACAGATTTGTGCTTGGTCAGCAATTCAATATTCTCAGCTATTTTCCTTCAAGTCATTTTGAACAGCCTCTGACTCACCAAGGAGAACTAAATATAACTTCTACTCAATTCACTGCTGCTACAGCTATGAGAGGAAAGCAAGCAAAGGCAGAGCACTGGGGTCCTAACCACACCACCGCCTCAACTTGCAAGCTTCACATAAACCCCACTGGTTTCCTCCAAATGCTCATTGAGATGGACCCCACCATCTTAGAAAGAGTTATAGAATTTGCAGTGTCAACAGAGCTGCAAAAATGGTATTTCTATAGTACCTAGCATTTCACTAATTACTGTCTGGGTAATGAAGCTGAACCTTTTTACACAGCTTAATGTTACTACAGCATTTTGCTTGAAGCGCATAGAGACTCAAAGAACATGAAATTTAGCAGTTGGGGGAGAGGGGTGGAGTATCCAAGTACCATTTAAAGGATATAATTAAAATCTCAGTTTCATGCTTTTCCAAGAATCTAGCCTCTTAGGATTTTACAGAACAAAACCTAGCAGTCAGACAAGAGAGATTTTCACTAAGTAACAAAATCAGAATATCATGACAAAAATTAATTTTGTATTCTACAAATCCCAAGAACAGAAAGCAGCAATAAAGGGAAACAGAGTCATTATAGGGCTTGAAGGAGAAGGCCTTATGAATACATTCTTCAAAGCTAGCAATGAAATTGAAAATTATCCTAGTGAATTAAATATCTGAAAAAGATATGGAAGTAGCACTGTTCTCTTTGTGTTTCTGTAAAACCAACATCTTCCGAATAAGATGCAGTAGTTATGGAAAATTCCTCCTGGGTATTCCTTCTCAAAAGCAGTTGGGAATTCAGTATAACTCCTAAAATTATTTTATTTACTTATATACGTGTATATATATATATATATGTCGCTGTTGAGCTGCTAGCAGAGAGAAGAATCCAGTTCTCAGTGGCAAGAAGGAAAGACCTTTATTGTTTTGATTTCATCATATATATAGAGTTTTCAAAGGTCACCCAGATTAGTCAGTCAGAAGCCTCCCCCTAGGCCTGACTGGCCAGGCCTGCACCGTCCAAGTCTTGGGACACCGTTTTTAATAACATCCAAACTTTATCTTTATTTATAAAACACAAAAGGAATTCTCATGGGAAAGACCTGTGCTAGCCACATATATATATGTCATGGGTTTGAGACCGGACCTTGCCAGGAGGATGCACGAAAAGAGGGCAAACAGGCTCCAAGATTAAAGTTGCAAAAAGCGTTTAATTACCTAACAGAATTGGAGGATAAATGCAGGCAAAAATAAACTTTTCATACAGTTTTTGTTCACTCCCCCCTCCCTCTTACAAACCTACAGTATTCACCCCCTTTCCTCCTTTACAATCCACAAGCCAGGTGGGGGGGGGCAGGGTGTGGGGTCTCTTTTCAGTCCACAGAGCAGATTCTCAAATTTATTCATCACTACAATTCTTCTACTACAAATACTCTTTATCTCTACTTGTTTCTCTCTGTCTTCAGAAAGTTATTTTCTGCTCTCACCCCCACCCTCTTAAGAAGCAGTCTCTGCACTCACCCCCCCCTTCCCTCTTTCCAAACCAGCAACACAGACAGGGGCAGGTTGAGGGGTCCTCTGGTCAGTCCAATCAGGAAAAGAGGTTCTCTACTTAGCCAGGGGTCCTTCCTATGAGAGACAGTCCTCTGAGAACTTCTTTGGCGTGGGTCCAATCTCACAAGCAACATCCCGCCCAATTCTGCTGCAACATGAGTCTCTTTGTCCATAGGGTGCTGTGCAGACTCTCCTGAGCTGAGGCCAGGCTGCTTCCATGCCAGGAGCAAGGCCTTTCTCTCCTTTGCAAGGCCTTTGCAGTTTTAACTCTTAGATGAGACTCCCACTGGTTCACAGTCTTTTCCAGGCATCCACCTGCTCCTCTGGCGTGGGCTGTGGGTGGATTTCTGCATCCTTATGGACTCCATGGGCTGCAGGAGAAACTTCTTGCTCCCCCCATAGCTTCCACCACGGCTAGCAGAAAGTTTCAGCTCCGGTGCCGGAAGCACTGGAGCACCTCTTTCTCCCCCCTTCTTCACTGACCTTGGCAATCTCCATGCTGTTCTCCCTCACATATTTTCACCTCCACCTCCTCCTCCTCCAACTACAAAGAAGTGAAAGAAGTGCGTGCCTGCTTTGTTTTGAATTTTTCTTAATTATGTTTTCACAGAGGCGTAACCAGCACCTCCAATTGGCCCAAACTTGGCCGGCAGCATGTCCATCACCTTCAGAGCCATCAGAGATTGGCTCTGCTGGACTTGATGTAAAAACTTCCAGAACTTGCACTCAGGACACACAGGAGCCATCTTTGTGCCACACCCCACCCCTCAGACACCTCCCCAGGCCTACTACAACAGCTTCTGAGGGGTCCAAATTTCTCCTAGATGTTAAAAACACTTCACTGATGTTTTGGGCCAATCAAAACCACCGCACAATATGTAAGTCAACACAAATTTATTAGCACTTTTAACCATCTGGACTTGGTTTACATAAAGTAACGTAAAGAATCCAAGTAAATTACAAGGTCTTGATATATTTTGTAGACTGCAAACTAGCCTTTCATCAGGTTTAGGCATGTATTTGTTTTAAATTCAGAAAGTGATCCACTTAACCTTGAGCTTAAGGAGCAGCTATCATGTGAATAATTGATTTTGGTTACTTTCTAAATTCTTTTTCCAGTGAATACAGCAGGAGCACGTGTCCCTTTGACTTTCAAAATACAACATTCCAAGTTAGCTAGTTTAGTTAGCTAGCACCTTTGCTGTACTTGCCCTTTCCTGTTAACACCTTTTCCATTAAAAGCCTCTTCGATAGAGTCAGTGATTGAGGCTGGCTCAAGTACACATAACACTGATTAATCACCAAGAACACAGAGGCTACAGCTAAATGACTTTGATGGAGGATGTGCACACTCCTTACAGTGCAGTTGAGCTGTGCTGCAAACTGCTGGGGAGACAGCATGGTTTATGCTACAGAGAGTATTGCTGTATGAGAAATCTTAAACCCAGCCTCAAGCAGCTCAGACTAAGCTATGGCTACCTTCACTGCAACATCCATCACTTCATTTTTGGCATCTTTTATCCCAAAGGCATCCTAGCTGTAAACACCTGTATGCCCACGAAAGCCTTACATTTCCTTTGCTGAGAAAAACTGTATTCTCATTTCACATTTAAAGCTTTTCTCAAAATTCTCTTCAAGGTCATGCACTGCCAGATTCCAGTGCTTAAATTTTCAAAAGGGCATAGTTCTGTATCCACTTGCACTTACTAAAATTCACATCCTCCTTCTATCACCTGAAAAGTGGGAAGCCAGTTGCTTAAAGCATATAAAGCAGGAAAGGAAGCATGGTTTTTGAGGGGACTGATAACACATGCCCTCATATTCACATAGCCCGTCAGTGGATTTGTTCAAGGTCTGCTTCCATATTTCATTTATGTTGTTTCAAATGTCTCACAGATAAGGACCAGGGCGAGGTACTGCTCCACACAGGCCCAGTGTGCAAGAGGTCATGGAGTGCTGGCAGGACATCATCCATCCTTCTCCAGGTCCAGCGAGCACTGAAAGTGTCACAGTAAAGCTCTGTGCAACTTAATTTCTTACACTAGAGGTTTCAGGGCTCAAAATCAAAAGCCTACAGATTTGTAGGTCTCATTCCTGTATCACAAAGCCATTCACTCTGTGTTGGAAATAATTTAACTGCTGTGAGCAGATAAATTCTCTCACTGCAGGACAGATGTTTCTAAAAGCTGACTAACCAGAAGAGCAGGATAATGATCTTTTAGCAAACTGGGTATTTTCAAAACTAGCCCAGTCTGAAGAGGAACTGGAGATTCTTTGATAGTTCTGCTAAAATCCACTGTGAGAAGGTACCTATGAGGTATAAGAATAAACAAACCTTAACTTTTATACATTCCACGGTTCATACATCAATTTATGCTAGTATATGAGACTGAAAACCTCAAATCAGACATTTAGGCACCTGTGCCATGGGAAGGACAGTGTCTGAGGAGATAGAGGTAGATCTCAAGGGGCTATAACAGCCTGTTCAGATATTCAGCATTTTATGAATTCCATTTCCAGAAAACAAAGGAACAATTTATGCTCAAATTCAGGGATCTTCAGTCATTGTTCTAAAGCCTTGGAAGGCCTCATACTAGATTTCTCAGGGGTATTTTAAGCATTTAAATCCCATTATCATGTATGAGCTTTCACAGATCAGCAGCTCAGCATGTAATTCAGTGGATTTTCAAGCACGCCTTCTTCCCAATAGCTCCTGTGTGAGTTAGTCATGAAAAAAAATGTAGGACATGACTAATTATAGAATAAAACCTGACAGAGGTGGTCTACCTGAAAGATTTTCTTTGGAATAATAATTTTAAGAACAACTATATTTAACCGTATTGCTGCATTCACAGATAAAAAAAGAGTCCCTATTAATCAAGATAAACTCTTGCTCTGCAGTTTGTCCTGTTCTCTGCAGTCTTAGCAGGCAGCTGATTTTCCCCATTTTCGTAGAAGTCTTGAAATCTTATGCCCCAACTTCAGTTACTGCTTTAAACAAAGCACAGCTCCTCCACATTTCCCTTGAAGAGAATATTTAAACTTTAGTTTTACTACCTCTGAATCTCCAACACACTCACTGATATTTCCAGACTAAGCATAAGAATTCAGCAATGCCCCAGCATTGCCAAGAGGAATATTATCTTGTATATAACTGTACTCTGAAGAGGCTGTGGAATGGCATCTTCCCTGTAAAAGAGCATCATACTGATGATTAGTTTTGGCTCTGTCTCTGTTAGCACTTTTCCAGGTCCTCTATTTTCATTTCCTCTTCAGTTTCATTCAACCATTTTAAAAATCAGGTCAAAACTTACCCTTCCCCTGTCTCTGAGATGATATCCATCCTTTTATAATCTTTATGAAGTAGCTGCTAATGGTACCAGACCTGTGACTCACTCTTCAACCGCTACAGAATGAAAATATTCCTGTTTGAAGGAACTTGGTTTGGCCTTTTGAAAAGAGCCCCTGAAAAAAGAGTGGTTAGAACAGAGTTATTCCATGGTAGATGCCCCACTGCAATCCCAAGGTGCGACTGCAGTCATACAGATGCACTCAAGCCAGACATAACCCTGGTTATCTGGCTCAGTTTCCATGTTCTTGACAAGCCACCATGTTCTCAACAAGTCTCATTGGCAAATGCTTCACAGCTTGGAAACTAGGTCCTAAGTGACCATGGCTGCACATTTGTCCTGATGTGCAAACACTACAATATTTAGCTCCCAGATTTTCCAGCAGATATCTCCCAAACCATTGGAAATGGGAACTTCCATGTTAGCCCAGGTGAGGTCTGTAGTCATGACTTAACACACAAAACATAAGATTGGGCATTAAGCCACAGGGTGGATATTCTTACACATTCTTCCCTCACATCTAGCAGAGAAAAAAGTTAACACAACTCAGTATAGGTGTTTTCAAAAGAAAACTACATTTATTGTGTGTTATTTAAGGTTAGTAAATGGATATGCCTGTAAATCTATCAGCCCACATCAAAAATTCAAGTGCACAGATCTAAGAGAGGACAGCAAAGATGGAGGAAAGCAATGAAAAATGCCCTGTTGTGACCTCACCACCTGAGGAAGGTGTTAATGCCTAACAAAAGGCATCTCTGTGGCAAACCACTGAGCTCTTTAAAAGCAATTATTACTTCACAGTGGTCTGGACCACATAATTTGCAACTTCAATACTTCCAGGACTCAGGCAGAATCTTGGTGCAATTATGCAATTTTTTTTCTCAATTAGCAATCAATTTAAAAAACACAAGACACAGAAGAATTTATGAAGGTGTGGGTTTTTAAAAAGTGAGACAATTGAGGACTACACAATGTAGTAAGTTGTGCTCAGGTCTGCTGAGTCAGACCAGGAGGCACATGCAAGCATCTTAAGGAGGGAAAGGTGATTCCCTCTCTGTAACTGGTAAAGAAATAAAATATGCAAAGATGTCAAGAGACAAACCATCCTCCTGCATCATATAGCCAATACTTCATCAAACAAAACAGTGTTGGAGCCTTTCAAGGCTCCTTCCAATACACCCTGACCATGAGAGCTATTTTCTCCAGCCACAGTTGATTGGTAAAGAGAGAAAGTCAAGCTCCTTCTGATTCAGACAGAAGATGTGGATATGATCATGAAAACAGCAGAAGGGGGCTCTCAATGAACAAACAGCTCAGGAGCATGAGCCTGGAACTTCATCATCATCCCCCATAGCCATGTCTGTAATAGTGATCCAGCAAGGGCACAGATATGAACACCCTCTCATGACACTGCTTAGTGTCATGCTGACCCCATTTTGACTCATGTCACCCAGACAATGTAAGGACATAGCCACAGAGCATGCTTCTCATATGCAGCATGGATAGTGGGGGGAAATGGCGAGTCTAGACATGCATGTGGCCCTACAGACAAAAGCCAGTCCAGGCCAAGTTGCCCTCAAGACCACACAGTAAAGCATCGGTACCATTTTATTTACTGATAGATATGTACCTGAGAATGATTTGGGTTGGAAGGGACCTTACACTACCTTACAGAAGTACTAGCAACTGCAGAAACAATTGCTTCTGTTACTAAGAGATGCCAAGTACTATAAAAATTATACGTTTCCTTGGTCTAAAAAAAGCCTAACGTCCTTTTATTTTTGACATGGATGAGTCAGCAGATAGGAAAGGCAATTCCCAAACATAGCGTCTTACACCAGAGGACATAGCAAGAAGAAAATTTGATCAAGGCTTCCTCCCTCACAGACATCACATTGCTTGTGATGAGGCACATCAGTCAAACAGCATTGCCCATCACCAGCCCTTCCTTATAAGGGCCCTGGAGTGTTCCAACAGTGAGGAAAACAGTATTTCATTTGGTATGAGAAAAGGAAATGACTTACATAAACTTTCTCATGTGATTAAGACTACTTGGGGTACCCAGCTGGAACAAGAACAAAGTGACCAAATAAGTAGCTGTCTGTATTATCACATTCTACTCATTTTCAGGTAGGTCTCATACCAAAAGCATGTTCTCTAGATCATTTTGAGCTTTCCCTAGCAAAGGCTTCTTGGGCAGACATTCCAGACGAGATACTTCATACTACACACACTGCTCACCATCAACAATTTTTTCTGAAAGTTTTGTTAAACTACAGGTATTTTCTAACTTTTGGCTGTATTTTAGTTCTGCAAGATATAACAGTCCCATGGTAGTCCAAGCCAATCCCTGGCTTGCCACGTTTTTCTGAAACAAAAAAGTCCAGTCACCTTGACTCATACATGCCTCTGCAAGATGAAGGGCATTGCTATGCAATTCAAATTTCAGAGAATTTCTGGCCTTATGGCCACCAGTTCCAGATGATGAGATTCATCACAGTTCTACTAATTTCAAGCAAAGCTATAGCAATTTAGTCCAAAGAGAGATACGATATAAGTGAGTACTTTTGGACCTCTCCCTGATGAAACAGCCATGAAAACAAATTGCGTTTTTAAGAGTTGGCCACAAAGATCCTAGGATTAGGACATCATTGTATGGGTAACATATTGGGTCTCCTTACACATTTCTCCTTAAAAACACCAAGCTGAAATTACCTTCACTAACATTTGAGAGCAATTTTTACGTAATGAGTTACACAACGTAGGCAGTTTCCTCTTTTGCAAGGCATCTACACACTCAGGAAAAGGAATGCTCTTATGAATATAAAAATGTAACCACCAGACCCTAAAACATGTCTTGCAGAACTGTTTTTTTAACATAAATACCAGATAAATTGTGTAAGTCATAGTGTAAAGTGAACCTCGTTTGTAAGTACACTCCAAATACTTTACAAACTGCTGTGTGTCACTGGAATACACCAACAGGTTTGAATGGTAGTGTGGATTACCAAAATTTACTGTAACATTCAGTGTCAGCATTAAGCTGACTAGAATCAGATTTTAGGAACAGAATTTAATAAGCCTGTGTAACGCTGAACATAAATCATGCTATCTATAATAACTGTCACTTCAGATGACCTTGATAAATCTACCAGCCATTTTCACTCCTTAACTCATTGCCTGGACTAAGAACATAAAAATCTTGAATTATTTCCATGGATTTCAAAATTATTTGAACTTTCAATTTTGGACATTGTTTCTCATATCTTCAGGATAACATTTATACATTTTCATAAATCTGTACCGTTACTAACATGCAAATCACTAGAGTATAACTCAGATAATTTAACAAATTATAGATCAATTCAGGCCTCCAAATCCATGAGTATCAAACCCCTTAGTCCTATTTCTATCTCTGTCTCTATTAATTTCCAGTCTCATCTCACTCAAAATATACCAGACACTGAGTATATTTGTGTGCCAAATGATTGTGCTACAAAAGGATGGAATGAATTTTTGAAGGGCACATGCTAAGGTACCCAAAACACTAAGAAGTAAGACCTCATAGCTGCATCTTTTCCCAGTTTGCAATCCCAAGTCACTGAGTTCACTATCTGTGCCTATTTGTTGAGCTAAATGTCTATTGTGATGCACGAACACATAGTTGGGAATACCTCTTCCTTCTCGAGAAGTACATTAATTCCCTCAGTACCACCCATGGTTCAGGATATTCTCAGGTGCAAGAACAGTGAGTATGAGAACCCCTTCCCTCAAAGATATGCCATTAACAAATTAAGCAATCAAAACAGTCAGATTCTTTTTTCCCCCACAGCTTCAGAGCACAGCACCCAGAATTTCTTGCAAAACACCTTTAGGGCTTGTTAAGTAAACATACAGCCCAATGGGTAACATATTCTAGAGAGAGAAGACACCAGAAGTATATAAATATCTGGTCTAATTAAACAAAAACTGATAGCAAACTCCAGACTGGCTCAGCATCAATGGAATTCAGTAGAGGCATTTCCTAATTTATACCTCATAGTTTCCAACATCAGGATCACAGAATAACATGCAAAAATTATAACAGAAGAATGCCCCCACATTACTAAAGCAGATACACGTTAAAAAGAGCAAGCTCTTTGCTAACCTTTCTACATCAAGTTTTTTATCATCAATAAGAGCACAGCATGAATGCAATTAACATACAAGGGGAATAAGAATCAAAACAAACTGGATCTCAAGAGAGGAAATCATAGCAGCAGCAGATGGAGGCAGCAGTAAACATTAAAGATGCTGGCAAGACCCAGTTCTCTCCTCTGGCATTTTTGAAGAAATATTTATTCAGAGTTGAGCCTACACACATAATGGTCAACTTACAAGAAAGTATATTTTCTCAAGGGGAAACCCTTGTCAAGTGCACAAACTCAGCACAGCACTACTTTACAGTCAACTCACACAACCAGCAGATGAACTTCCTTCCTTCCTTCCAGCACTCTCAGGGACTAAGCTTGCTCTTCTAAGTAACTTTACTTTTGTATGGTAACCTACAATTTAAGACAAAGCTTGAGAAGTTAATACACACCAAAGAACAGAAAGAGCTGCTACCAACAGTCTCACGCTCACCCATTTGCAAGTCTGCAGCCCTTCTATTGACTTTACCACGAAAGTTGAGCTTCTCACCCCTTTATAGGTCAGGCAACACATGTGAGTGATCATCATTATAGAGTACTCCTGAAACTGGGTTTAAATAGGGTAATAGATTAAATACCTATTAACTGGAAGTCAAAGGGCACAAGAATATAAATCATGCATTCAGGAGTCCCTTGAGCCATGGTGGCAGCTGGTCTTAATTGGGTTTTTTGTTGACGTGATTCCTTTTTTGTGATTTATAATGAAGAAACAAACTAGTCTTATTTTGAAATGTTAATACATTATGATGCATAAGATTAATTTAAAAAAAAACCCTCCAACAAAAAACAACAAACAAATAAAAACCCCACAAAACCCTAAAATGAACCAAAAATACCTTCACAACCACCAAAATCCTGCTCTGGATAACATGAAAGATCTGAAGAATCTATCTAACCTCTCTGCTAAAGAAAGTCTGGAAGGTCTCCTCACTGTACTTAATCTCTATGCAGCAATTCTAAATGCATTATAGCAAGCTGCCTCACTACAATAGGTACCAGAGGCATTTGAAAATGTCCCTGCCCTAAGGCTTGAAGGAGTCTGAGACTGAGGAATGTTACATGGCTATTCTTCCTCATAACTGAATTGAAATTGCATTTAGACGCCGTTGCAACAGTCAGGAATGAAGTCAAATATCTTGGCAAAACACTTTCATCACCCCCACCTATACAATTAAGGTTCAAAGAAAGCCCCAGGTTTTCTTCTACACAGCCACCTAAGATGAGGAAGCACTTCAGGCTGAGTCAGTGGTGAAATCAGAACTCTACTGGCATTGTGAGGAATTTTGCCATTGACTCCAATGGAACTACACTATTGCCCAAGAGGTAATAAGAGGTGTTACTGTCTCTTAAGATAACACTGAAAAGCATGAAAGTGTCTTCTTATCTCCTGTAAAATTCAGAATATACAATAATAATAATAATACTATTTCAGACAGCTTCTGAATTAAGCCTGTTATTTCTTGTGGACTGGGCATCTTCCAAAAAGACTGCCAATCTTGATTATGAAATTGGACAGAGAAGAATCTAGCAAACTCCTAGGCAAATTTCTAAAACAATTAGTTAGCATTACAGTTAGAACCATGCTCCTCATTTCTAGCCTGCATTAGTACTGCACTAATTTTGAGCACCTCTAACACCATACACTATTTTCTCTAAAATTATAATCATTAACTACCAGAAATTGCTTCTACTACAACAGCCACAGTGTTGATTACAGCCATGAAAATTGCTATAAATCAGCTAAAAAGTCTCCCCTATAAAAGCCATAGTCTATTCAATGTAATTAAACAGATTATGACCAAGATGCACCTTAACAATAGGAAAACAATTTAATAACTGGAATAAGTAACCAAGAAAGTCATTACCCCCTCTATAGCGGGAGTAACAAAAGGCTTTGGGGTTTCATTACAAAACAAAAACATTTATTTTGGACTGACACAAAATGAGAGGTTTTGTTTGATTTGAGACTAATACATTACTTTGTCTTACCTTTTCTCTCTCTGTCTTGGTCCATTTATTCAACAAAACCAAACCAAATTATTTTTAATGGAATAGTCAAAGGATTAAATTTCAAAGTAGAAATATTTTGATATTTCAATTGTTACTTGAAATATTTGATTCTGAGTTGTGCTTTATCAAAATGTTTTTTTCAAAATCTTTTTGGTTTCCTTCTATGTTTTGTTTTCTCCACTGAACCAAATAAAAAGATATTTCCTTTCTCCAACCCTTCAGAAACACCTTTTTTCAGTGAATTTACAATCCGTCAAAATGAAATTATGTCCTCATATATGGAATAGGTAAAAATCATTCCAAAAGTTGGAGAAAAGAATTATTGCCCTCGGTCATGAGGGATATTGAATAGCCAAGTATAATGGTATCTTTCAGCCTTGAAATTGATAACTTAGGCAAAAAGAATTAGAGAACTTTCTTTGAATGCTAGATACATCAATCATGAATTGAAGATCCTGGTTTTTCCACTTCTAGCTGTACAGTATTCAAATTGCATTCAAAATCTCTAATAAAAAGATGTAGTTGGTGACACAGTGAAAATTCCAGGCTATGTCAGTACCCATCAGACCATGTCAGTGACATCATGATCATCTTACCATTAAGTAAAAAAATCACTGGGACATGATTCCCTGTAGAGTATGAATTGGTAAAAAAACACAAACAAAAATAAACAAACAATCTCTAAAACAAACAAACAAAACCAATCAAAACCATGCTAATTTCCTCAGATTTTTAAAAAAAAAAAAAAAGGCACTCAAATGTATTATTTAGATAACTGCATCTCATTGATTTAAAAGGGCTTAGCTCTCTTAAATGAGATACCACTGCCTGAAAAATTAGATCCCAATGCAGTTTTGAAGATCTGTGCCTTAATCTTCCATCTTTTCAGCACAAAACACCCAGAAGGAGCAGCTGTCTGGAGCTATTAAAAGGGAATAGAATGAAGAAGTGACTTAATTCCCCGTTAAAAATTCATTCGTCAGAGAATATAGTATCATATAATGCCGAGCAAGCAAACAGAAGAAAAGAGACAACAAAACATATTTTGTTAGGGTGTTGTGTGCTATTTCCTCATGAAGTCTGCACACAATTGTTACGAGGTTAAAGATTCTGGAGAGAAAAGGTGCTCTGCTGGATTAGCTCTGCCAAGTGCAGAGCACCACGCCTGCAGTGAAACATGATCAGAGAAATCAAAAGGGTTTTAAAACTCTGTAGGCATAAGCAGAAGATTTATATCAACCAATCTGTCCTTGTTACATATTCACAAGTGCAGCCATGTTTTAAATGTCCCACATGAAAGTCTGAGGATGATGCCAGTAGGATGATATTAACACTGGAACCTTGCTGGTTTATGTGTTAAAGGGATTACACTTCTCACTCTCAGGTGTCCATGAGAGTGGAACTGGTCTGCCCATGATTGCCACCTGTTTACTTTTGAACATCATCAGTGAATTAAGGTGGATAGTGTCACCACAGAATTCTGACTATTTTTTAGTTCAGAAAAAATAGTGTTCTAGTCTCTTGAGGGTACCTGCCTGTAATCCCACCAGCCCCACGCCCTCTGAAAGTGCATTGGGATCAACAGTGGAACTAAATTTTTACTGGACTGGCTAAAAAGAAGATAACATTTCCCTCGTTTCTCTACTCAAACACCTTGGATAGATTTGAAATGCTTATTTTCTCACAACATCTATAAATCATAGGAACAATCAGTATATGCTCTCCTCAGTTTGGGGTTTTTCTTTCTAAACTGAGTTCTGGAGAGCCTCATAGCAACACAGGTGCTGTCTTTGGGTTGCAATTGGATAGAGGTTCTCTTGAAAGTAAATATATAGTTGGTTGCAAAAGCAGAGATGGCACTTATCTTTCTCATTGCTCTCTAGGAAGTAATTGTTTGGAGAGAGACTTTCATCGCTGAAGTCTAGCAGTGTTTTCTGAACAAGAAATATGGACTACAAGACAATCAATGACAGCCTGGCAATTGACACTTGGTATAATGGCTATTTACACTACAAATACACTGCAGTTGCACTGTTCCAGACAATAAAAACAAAGAACTCCTTGAACCAGATGATGCCTTCGCACAGAGGTTTTCACAGCATCCTCCAGAAAACATGGCTCCTGCCTGACCACCGCCACTCTCAGACACTGCCAGTGTACATGGGCAACAGCACCATCACAGTGCTGTCCTTCCCATCTTTGGTCTTGTAATTAAAATATGTCTTTTAAAACTGTGCTTACGTTGATTACAATGTATTTATGCACTACTGTCCTGTTGTTGAGATTTGTATTACGCAGGAAGGTATAGAAGAGATCAACCACAGAATAATTGTACCATAAACTTACAACGGCTGCTTTATAAAAGCCAACCAGTTTATCAAAAGATGATAGGAAGCAGTATAATGACATCTGGAGTACAGATCAAACAGACAAGATATTAAGACTCCAGAGGATTTTGAGAGTAGTTATTAATGTTGTCCTCATGACCCTCAGCATTCACCGCAGAGGTCAAAATTTCAGTTTCTCTCATTTCCATGTGGGCACAAACCACAGAAGAACTTGGCACATGGCATGTGAAGCAACTTTAGCAACCTCACCTCTGGGAACAGAATGTGCAGACATGAGAGAGTTACCAAAAGACTCTTTGGTTCAAACATTTTTCTTCACAGGAACCAGAGACAGGAATACAGCAGAGAGAGAAACTCAAGAGATGTGGCCTGACCACTCAAGCACAGTAACTCATGCATGTGGCAGCCACAGCTCAGCCTGCCCAGAAACCCAGCCTCTAGGTGTTTGTCCCACTGGAAGCAGAGCACTCTGGAAAGTCTTCCCTTGGCAGGGGTGCTCTGCACTTGAACACAGCTTACACCACACCTCCTCCCAAAGAAACTGAATTTCTTAGAATGATTCTGAACAGTTTCCCCTCACGTGTCCTTGGCTTTGAATTACTCTTCCCTTGAGAAAGCAAATTTTAAAAACTAACCCAAGCTCCCAGGCACTAATCTTCATAGTCAGTGTATTTTAAAACAACATGGCCGTCTAGTGGTAGTAGTAGCTGCTGCTGCAGCAAAAGAAAATACTTTCTGCTGCATACATTTGTTGTCCAACACTTGACACTTCCAGAAAATGGTGGGTTTGATATTTTGCTGTTTCATTTGGGTCTAAATTAAGGCTTTTTGCCTCTAAACCATGTAGGCACACTGCATTTACAAAGCTTATTTGGAAACAACTAGGCCTAAGAGCGAGAAAGTTTCTTACTGAACACTGGAAACAAACATGATGAATGGAGGCAGTCTCTGAGCAAAGATGGGTCACTGAAATACTTCTAATTCCTACTGCCTATTCCTCTTTGCTCAGCATCCCCTCACAGGCAAATGTTCACTGACTCATGTGAGGTCCCCGTCACATCTTCAATCAGTTTCGTATGTGCATTTTGGATTACACAGCTCCTAATTATTTCCTGGGATTGTGATATTCAAATTCACCAGCACCAGCAAGAATGAAAAAGAGAACTGAAAATTTCTAACCCATATATTTTCAGCATAAGACAGAAAAAAGGCACCTAGATTTATGATTTTGATTGTCAAGAAAGCATCTTCCATGTTTCTGGCTCAGAGGATGAGAACAAATCTATGTCTGATGATGCGATGGCAGAATATGACAAATTATGACAATTGATCATTTTTGCTAGCTAGAACACTTTGAACAAAGCACTGGGAAACACAGTAATGTCTGACAAACAAGTAACCAAGCAATGATTTCTGGACAATAGCAAAAGACAAATCACCTCACATAAAACAGGAGTGCAGCAGCTGGCTACTGCATCAGTCTGCTGAATCTACTGAATCAGTCTAGATTCTGAAAATGACACCCCTTTGATTCGTAAACTGTGCTCTGCATCAGAAGTTTTGAAAAATTCTCTTCATAATATATCCTCCCAGCTCTAGAACTCCCAGGTCTATAGACCTGAACTGACCTCTGCTTTTTTTTTAACCCATTCTTCCCTAGTAGTTCTGGACACTTTAGAGCACCTCCTTAGAGGCAGCCCAGCTCCTTGAGGAGACTCCAAGCCAGAAGAAGGACAGACAGTTATTAGTCCTGCTCCTTGTGGATCTGTGTCAACTGCAGATTTTCCAGAAGTGGAAGCGTTACAGGCCTTGCTCTCCAGATGAAGGTGAGCCAGTCATTTAGGAAGGTAAGGACAGGCAACTGTGTCAATAACGTCATTACAGCAGAACTATTCAGGCCACAGCTTTCTACAACACATGAAACAGAAGAACAGCCTCTGGAATCTTGCCATCACCATTAAGCAAATAGGAACAGACAACTGCAACTCAGTGAACATGAGTGTCATACCAATTGCTGCATTTTGCTACAAGAGAAATGTGTTTTACAGAAGCTGTAATTTCTCCAGTTCAGCACAGGCTCTCAGAAGCTACCTAAGCTGTTTTCATCAACCAGCAGATAAAATCACTTCAATTCTCAGTAAGTACAGAGAAGCCAGTAAACTCTACAGCAACCAACACCACCACCTACAGAAGCTCTTGACAGGATTTTTTCCTCAGCATGCTCACTACTGTCCATTATAAACCTTTAGAACAGCAGATGGAAGATAAAAAAAGCACTAAACTTGTGTTTCCTCTCCACAAGGGAAAAAAAACCCAAACAAACAAGTATCTACAAATTGAGTAGAATATTGCATTTCCTCTCCATACCACTACCAGCTGAGGTCCTCAGAATAAACACAGTCTAAATTTTTTCAAAAAGTTGATAACTGAGGAAAGACATGCATTTGGAAATTCCGTCATGTAACAGCTGCTTAAACCCTGGGTCCCACCATGACCTGTAAGTCCTGCTATTCTAAAACATCTTTGCATTGCTGTTACCTATTTCAAGGCTAAACAGAACATACACAGTCCCCTGTTCAATGCTTCTCATAACCAAACTCAGCTACACTTCAAGAACAGCTCTGATCTCAGGCTGAGTTTAAAGTTAAAATCAACTTATGATATTACCAATGGTTAACCTTCAGGACTGTTATTTTGGAGTTCAAAGATCAATTTTTGTGCTACTGCAAATGTTCCCATTGCTAAAATATTACTTTGTCTTGATTAGCTGAGCATTTAACTTCTGAGTCAGGAAACAAAACTGGGCCAAAACGGGTATTTCATGTTCTTTTATTTATTGCTTTTGTCAATAGGTAAGTAAGCAAAAGAAGCTTTGCAAACAGAGGGAGGATTGATCATGTAGATTAATTGCTTTTTCTATAGAATACATCTTCCTGATCTGAGATAAAGCAGCATTCAGTTATAACTGCAATACTACACGTAAATCTGGTGTTAGTTTTACGGGACAATTAGTCACAGAATCGCTTTTAAGGCTGATAGCCCATATGACTTTTCATTTATTATCTCACTGTATTTTCCTGGTTTTTTTCAGAAATAATTGTCAGTTTATTACGTGGTAGCTGCTGTGGGCTGGGGTATGCCAATGCTACTCACTGAACAGCGCATTGCTGTGAAATAGCTCTGCTCAGGTCAGGGGAACGCTTTTGGCATTACTCATTGCCTGAAACAAGAAAGGCTTAACAGTTTTGGAAGGACAAGATGAAATGCACTGAAACCAGCATTTCTTCCTCCAAATCCAATTCCTTACTTGCTCTTTTTTTTAATAGCTTTTTTTATAATTCCTAGTTTGCAACTACCCAAGCTTACTGCCATCAGTTGCAAACTTACTGCCATCATCAAATTCAGGGTTTTTCTCAAAGAAGCTTGGGCTATTAATGAAGCCATTACTCTCACCTTCTTCATATACTGTAATGATTTAAGCACTTTAAAAATACTTTGTTTTCCCTTTGGCTCATACTACCCCATTTTGCTTTAATGCACTTCCACTTCGCCTGCGTGCAACAGCACTATTTCTATGCATATTTCAGTGCACCATATGGATATGAGTCTTTAGAACCCTTGCCCTTTGCATTTTCATCTTTTTTTTTTTAGAGGAATTACACATTGCCTCTTCGTGGGAATACACTTTTGCATCTCCAGCTCCTAGTGCCTCGTCATGCTCTTTTCTCAGTAGCTTCCTTAGCCCCCCAAACTTGCTTTCTCAAGTGAAAATCTTTTCCCACTGAACAACTTTGCTGTTGCTGTCAGTGCAGCCCCCAAACACCCACGCTTGGCCCTCAGCCTCACTCTGTCTCCCTGAGGAGTCCCCCTCGCTCTCCTGCTGACAGATCCATTCCCCCAGCCCCCAGATCTCAGCGCCTTGTCCTTCGCAGGACACTTTCTGTCACGTCTATCCACCCGGCTGGACAGACAGCACGGCACCGTGTCCCGGCGGTTTTCGATGCTGACTAAAAGGACTTCGGAGGTGGTGTGGAGGGCGAGCTCAGAGGCCTCTGCGCCTACGCCTGGGGAGGACACCGCGGTGACCTTGGCGTGCACCTGCGGCCTGCCCAGGGCGGGGGGAGCCGGCCGGCGGGACCCCGAGCGCCGGCAGCCGGGCAGCGCCGGAACGCCCCGGGCGGCCGCCTGCGGGCGGGGGCGGCGTGGCGAGCGAGGGGGCGGCGTGGCGAGCTCGGCCCGGCGCCGCTCCGCGCCCGGCGACGGCGCTCAGTGCGCAGGCACGGCGCGGCAGCGAGCGGCGCTCCGGGCCGTACATAATACGTGGTGTCTGGGGCCGGCGTGGCGCAGAGCGGAGATGGGGCCGGGGCGGGACAGCCGCAGCTAGCGCCGCCAGCGCAGGGCTCGCCGGCCAAGGGCAGCGCCGGGAGGGACAGGTAACCGCGGGGCCGCCGCTCCGGCCCCTCGGCAAACTTGGGCTCGGCACTTCGGCGGGGCCCCCGTGGCCGCCGGCGGGATGACGGCGAGAGACGGCGCGGAGCATCCCGCGGAAGGCACCGGCCGCCCGGCTGGGAGGGGGCTACAGCGCAGCCCCGGGCGTCGCCTCCCGGCTGGGGAAGGACGCGGCTGTCCCCGGGCAGGCTGGTGCCGCGCTGCCCCGCCGGGGATCGGGGATCGGGGAGGGGGCGGCCGGGACGGGCTTTCCTGTGCCACGGGGCACCGCCGCGCCGGGAGGGTCTCGGCGCCCGAGATCTCGTCGGTGTGCGAGAGCTGCGGAGTTCTTCCGCTTCGGCCGGAAAACGGGAGATGGAGAGCATCCCGCTCCGGCCCTTGGCGGCGGCGAAGCGGGCAGGGCCGCGCCCCGGGAACACAGGAGAAGGTGCCGCTCGCACCCCCCGTGCAGGGCAGGGGTGCAGAAGTGTCCCCGGGAGGCTGCCGGACACGCCGGCTATGCCCAGGGCAGCGGCGGCAGGTGCGCACGGCAGCGCGCAGCCCCGAGCCAGGGCAGGCACGGCACCGGGACGGGCGGAGCGCTGCTCGGCCCGCCGCTGGCCCGGCAAGCGCTGCCGGCTCAGGAGGCATCAGAAAGGCCACCTCGGAGACTGCTGCCAAAGGCAGGCTGCTTATGCCAGTGTTCCGCCTTCACAAGGAACGCTCTCTGTAGGGAAGGACTGGAAACATGGCTCTTTGAACAGAAGGGTCAAAATATGTAAGTCTGAGGAAGAGGGAGGGCGACATCCACCTGTGCGAGCCATCAAAATTCGTGGCTTACATTCGGTGGCGGTGTGGTGTCACAGAGCAATGACACATCTTTATTTCCTTTTGTCTTGCTTTTTAAATGCCAATTCCTTACATTTTTATTTTTTTAAATGTGCTCAACCCTAGCACAAGAAAGCAAAGTATTTGGAAAATTTATTGGGTAATTTTTCATGGAGCTTGCTCGCTCATCTTTTAATCTGTCTATTCACCAATCCAATCACATCTGCCCAGATCAGCAGAGGATAGTAAACCTCAAAGTAAACAGGACAGCTTTTGCCATGGAAACAAAAGTTGCTAGGGGATGGATTGCTACTATGCAGTGGCATGCTCTGAAGCTGTGATCCTATATCCCACATTTTCTGAAGCACCTTGGGTTTAGGCACTGAAAAATTTCATGATTAAGCTGCTTCTTTCAGCCTGGATGCATGTTTTCACATCGTGCATAACACAGATTTTGGTAACAGCGACTCTCTTTTTAGCAAAAGTTTCCCAACATTTCAGTGTTTAGTTTCCCAGCCCTAAAGGCGAGACATGCAAATACACATCAACGCTCAAGAGATCATAGCTACTGCAGTATTTATTCATCCAATGTAAATTGATGCTGTGACACGTTTCCTTCTTACTTGTGGAGAACTGTTTTCCTTATGACTGTTTCAGTTCCTGTGTCCTTTCTGCAAGTAGCAAGAACATTACATTTACATTGCAGCTGAGAGAAGAGACCATTTTAGCCCAGATTACCAGTCTCCTTCATATAGGGCTGGAGAGCCTCCTCTGCTCTCCTCTCCTCAAGGGCAAGATATTTTGCAAAAGATAGGAAATTACTTATAAGTGGAAGAGTCTGACCATGAAGAAAATGTTCAGCAGATTTGATATTATCCAGTGCTTGAAAAGAATTAATTATTTTGACAGTCCTTTTACTTTTTTTCCCCTTCCATTTTAAAAGGTCATACTACTTGATGCTATCACAACTCTTTCAAGCATAAGATCACTCCTTTGTTTTCTATTTCACCTTCCAGCTCTTATTTATCATCTTGCTCATATACCTGACCAAAACCAACTATTAGCCTTTTAGATTGCTAAAGTAAAGAATCTAAGTGTCATGTAAATGATTCCAGCTTGTATGGTCCTTACAGGCAGTTATTCATCAAGCTGTTAGAAACACTGCATCCTCCTTTTTCTCTCTTGACTAAACCTACAGACAGTGCAATGAATGCAAGATCATGTTTATTCATCTTTCTGTCATGTCACATTGAGATTTTTCTTAAATTAATCACAATAACTAAAGCTGCTGGTTCAGACTCAGCACTGTGCATCACCTCCTCTCTGAATGCTCCTGGTGGCAGCTGGAGTAACACAAGCAAGCTTTGGCAGGTCATATCATCTGGTCATGTTAATTCTGGTTCTTCCCTGTGTTGACCTTATGGAGTCACTCACACTTGGGGAAAATACGTGCCATTCTGCTCATTATATGATGCTAAATTTGCTTACCTGAATGATTTAAGTTGGCCAGGAGTTAAGCATAATAAATTAAGCAGGTAAGGTTGATGTGAGAGTAAAGATCTAAGGACCCAAGAGAATGAGTCCCTGCAGAACTTTAGTTGACCTCTTTACTTTATTCTCTTTCTAATGTGTGAGATGGAGTCTTTGCTTAACCAAAAAAAGGGTTGAGGGATATGGATGTAAAATGTTCTTATCATTGAGTTTTAGGCACAGTGACCCTGCTATAGAGAGAGCTGGGGCAGCTATGGTAAATGACACAAATTTTTCCTCTTCTTCCCCCCTAAGGTATGATTATGAGGTGGGCAGAACTCTGGTTTTATGAGAACTCCTCAGTACTCATGCTGTTAAAGATGGCAGCTAGCTGTTGAAGAAATGGTAACAGTGAGAAAAGCGAATAAACAGCAGGAGTCATTCCTGAGGGAAACAAAAAGAGCTCTTTTACAGAAAAACAAACAGCCTCCAAAAGTAGAATAACTTACAGCTTTTCCCCACAATAGTTCAGATTATATACTTATATACATACCACAATTTTGGGGAGTTTTTGTACCTCAGAAAATGATCGTGTTCAAAACTTCATAGCATGGTAAAAAAGCTCAACAAACTGTCCGTGTTTTTGACTGGGGTAAAGTTCATTTTTTTCTCAGTAGCTGTTACAGTGCTGTGTTTGGGATTCAGGATGAGAACAGCATTGATAACATGCTGATGTTTTGATTGTTGCTTCATGCTTGCCCCAAGCCAAGGAGCTTCTCAGTGTCTCATGCTCTGCCAGTGAGGAGCTGCACAAAAAGCTGGGAGGAAGCACAGCCAGGACGCTGAGGTAGCCAAAGGGGTAGAGGTGGGCAAGTGGCTGCAAGGTGCTTAGCTGCCAGCAGGGCTTAAACCACAACACAAATGAATGTTTTTCAATATATTAACTGTAGTTGGAAACATCAGTATTAGCTGTATACAGCTTGACACAGGGTGGCCCCAGGGCCAGGGTCTCCCTGCTCCCATGGTGAGCAGCTGGTGCTACCCAGGAGCTTCCTGCTGTCTCAAGGTCTCTTTCCACCCCAGCTGTGTTTCTTCCTCTCCTTGGAAGGCCTGCACCTTGAGCACACTCTGAAGGGCACTGGTGCTGTACTATGAGCAGAGAGCAAGCCCATCCACAGAGTTGGAGAGCACTTAAATTTCCTATGGTGGCTGAGGTGCAAAAGGGAAACTTGCAGGGGCTGCAAAGGCCATTTGGGGTTCAAAAATGGGGCTCCTGACAGAAGCTGTGCTTGGTGCTACCCCTGTTGCTCTGGAAAGCTCAGTCACCAGCAATGTTCCCTCTGGCCCTTGGCAGGTCCCCTAGCAGCATGTGGGCTGCTTCCTCCACTGGGTCATGACTTCTGTGAGAGCCTTCAAACCTTGTCAATGAGTTGTAAGAGAGATATTTGCAACTCTAAGATGTTGAGATCATGAAATCCCAAACTAAATGTATATTATATATACAAAATAAATAAAACCCCAAGGTAACAGGTTTCTGTAAAGAGGACAAAGCAAATGCCTCTTTATTCCTGAGCCAAGAGCACAGATATTCACAAAGGCTGGAAGTTCAATGTTTATACCAGCAGTGATTTCTAGCAAAGCCAGCCAAAAGCTCCAGTCAGACTGTTGCTATTCCCCACTATTATTTTTTGGACTCTCCTTAATTTGAATGCTTGTATACCCAGGTACTTTGTTCTCAGCAAGATCACCCATTCCCAAAGGGCAGAGGTCTGTAGGGCTGCAAAACTAGGAGGTCCCAGCTGCCATGAGCACATCAAACCTCCCTGCCTCTAAGGGAAACTGCTGTGGAAAGCTGATGTACTGCTTGAAGCTGATGTAAATTGAGCCATGACATTCAGGTGCAAGTCCTGATTAACAGTTTCCTTTGGACTACCGCTTTCTGAACTTCTTTAAAGAGAAGCCAATCAGCTTAAGTAATGTTGAGCTGTAGCTCGGGTTCTTTTTAGGGGCTTGTATTATTTCAGTGTATTCAGTAGCATCACACCTGCGCAAGCAAGTTCAGGCCTTGGACTTGCATAGTTAAATATGGATTTTGTGTGTTAGAATTTCTGTGAAGTGGAAGGAGTAGGACACTTTGTTGGTACTTTTCACAGTGGGCAAAATTCTGATTTTATTAAAGTCAACAGGAGCTTGGGCACCAACTTTTCCAAGAGAGCAGTACTTTGCCAAAAGTTTAGTATTTCCTTTTCACTCTCATTGAGCAGATTGATGCTGTTATGGCATTGCTTTTTGCCCCTTTTTTTTTTTTAACTGTCCCTCTTTCTAAGAGTCTAAGTTATATACTCTTTTAGTCTGTCCAGGACTTATTTTGCCTCTGTTTCCCCTGGCTGTGAATGGTATATCAATGCTTAGTCCTTCACTTCAAAAGCTCAGGAAAAAAAACATTAAGAAACGCCTCTTACCCAGCAGTTTGGAAAGTTCCTAAGGTGGCAAGCTCCAGTTAACTGACAGAGACAGTCTGGAAGAGACACAATACAAGCCCTTGAGGGATGCTGGTTTTTGTTACCTGGCGTATCCTGCTTTTTCAGTCTCCATGGAAACACAGTAGCACATTAGTGTGAAAGATGGGGAGTGAGCACCCTGTGTATGGGAGGGAATGTTCCCTGCAGCACCTTTGGGTTATGCTGTGCCAAGTCACTGAGTTCCTTGGGTTTGCTTGAGCTGAGTCACTGCATGCAGCTGTACCCAGCTCATTTCTTGGTTTAGAAAAAATGAAGGAAAGATCTCTCCTGGGCAGTTTTTTCATCACATCTTTGTTGTTTCATCACATCCCCAAACATCATGTTTGGAGAGTTTGCAGCCATCTTTGCTCTCCTGCCACAGCGATAATAATCTGCTTTGCTTGAAACCTCTCGTTGCAGGTAGGAAGGATGAGCTCCTATGCTGACATCTGCGGGTCCAAGCACACGCAGGGCAGCACTGAGGGAGGGTACCAACGCTACGGAGTTCGGTCCTACCTGCATCAGTTTTATGAGGACTGCACAGCTTCAATTTGGGAGTATGAGGATGATTTTCAGATCCAGAGATCGCCGAGCAGGTGGAGCTCTGTATTCTGGAAGGTACTACCTGTTGCTTTTTACTGGAGAGAGAAACTCCCATTTCAAGACTTTCCCTGTGTAACTACTGGTGTTAAGTATTTGTACAGAAAGGCCTTTTGTTGCTCAGTTTTGCCTGACATGGCCAAATGACTATGTCTGAAAGCAGGGCACCCTTAGCAAAATATGTCAGCTCCCTGACATCTTTGGATCATCTAGTGTCTCTGTCCCAATGTCACTGAAACACCAAAGTCTTGTCTGGGAGCCCCACATACATCTTGAAAATGTAGTTTACCTCGGCTCTGCACCCATAATAGTCCTGCAAGACTGTGGAAATAGGACTGTTAGGTTAAGAGCAGGTTGTGACTTAGGGATCAAGAAAACCTAAAGATCTCCATTAAGGTCAGGGTATTTGACAGAACTGGAGAAGAGCAGAGGTTGGGTGGGGCCTATGAGGTCATTCAGTCCCTGCCCCCGTGATGATCACTACCCCCAGGAACTTTACGGGTGAGCCAGATTTTGTACTTAGACTTGAAATATGCTGTAAACACTCTGTCATCTGCTCATGGCAATAGTAACTTCCTTCTAATCCCTCCAAAAGAATGACATCTCATGAAGTAAAAGCAAGTGGTGGATATGACAGACTAGAGCAGGGACTTAACTGTTGGTGCTAACCACCATCTAAAATTAAAGCTAAAGAAATTACCAGCTACACAGCACTGGGGTTAAACTGTGATCTTCTCTCTGATGGGGCCTTTCAACATGAAATGCTATTTAGAGATAGCTATGCACATTCCATTCTTTCCAGAAATGTCAATACTCAATTATATGAGTTGTAAAAAGACAGTTTTTCGATATATTCTAGTTCTGCTAGGACCTCATATATCCTAAAAAAAAAACCTCCTAGGAGAAAGAACTGTGTCTGCAAGACACAGTGAAAGATAAATGCCTCCTAGGAGTGCTTCCCAACTGAAAACTGAAAAGGGAAATGGAAAAACTGGAGATTAATTAGGATTTTGTTTGTTTGTTTGTTTGTTTTCCAGGTCGGACTCATCTCTGGGACGGCTTTTATGCTGATAGGTGTAGCTGTTCTTGTAGTGGGTTTTCTTGTGCCATCGAAAATTGAAGCCCTGGGGAAGGATGATTTTGTTGTTGTGGATACCCGTGCTGTTCAGTTCAATGGGTCCCTTGATATATGCAAGCTGGCAGGAGCAATCTTGTTCTGTGTTGGAGGGTCCACCGTGGCAGCGTGTCTGCTGATGTCTGCTTTTGCTAAAAGTTACTCCAAAGAAGAGAAGTACCTCCAGCAAAGATTTAAAGAGAGAATAGCTGATATAAAAGCCCATGCAAACCCAGTCACAAAAGCGCCAGCACCAGGAGAATCAAAGATACCTGTCACTTTGTCCAGAGTTCAAAATGTCCAGCCTTTATCTGAAACCTGACCTTTCCTTTAGGTTTTGTTGTTTTGTTTCTCTTGTAGATCACTTTAACTGGAAAATATCAGCCCTTGTTGGCATCTGTGCTAGTCAAATAAAACATTGAGTGCTCTGCTATATAAACGTGCAGCTAATGGGGAGGCTGCTGTGGTAAAAGTTTAAGATTGGGGAAAAGGAAATTATGTGATTAGACCTGTGACCAATATATTTAGTATATTTGAACCTTTTAATACGTGTGGGTCCAGTAAGTTCTCTCAACAATGATTAGGTGTTTAGCTTATCAGATTACATCCGTGGAAAACCTAGGGTGCATTTATAACAGCTGTACCAGGAATACCCTACATCCCACTATTTAAAGTTTAGATTAATTTTCTATTTTTTAAATTTTGTTAATTTGTTTAATATTTTTGCCTTTAAAATACTGTTCAGTCTTACATTTCCCTGGTTTTGCTGTCTGGGAAGCCAACATTCTGCCCTTGTGATTTGCACTTGTCCTCCTGTCACATGCTACAGTCTGTATCAAAGTAATACTGCACAGGTAAAACATACGTGTCAGTGAGAGCCCTTAATTTGATCCTGGCAGCATGTCACTTCCCAGCAGTGTTACTTTCTGGGAAAGGCATGTTATACTTGATCCTGATTTACAATTAACCTGTGCTAAAGTGCCACTTTTGTCTTAGTCATTGCCATGTTAACAAAAACTACAAACAAAATAAAGATAAGGAATTCCTGTGGGAGGAGGAACATCACACTTGTGTGTCTTTGATATTGTTTCTTTCATTATATTGTATTATGTTTGAGGCTAATACACAATGTTTTCATTTTGTCTGGGTGAGGATGAATAAATGTGGTTTGACAAGCCCAGGCCCTGTGTTCTGTCAGTACATCAATGCCATGTTAGATGATCTCAACATACTTATCTAAAGACATTTTAAAATGCTGTTTATATTTTTATAGAGAATAGAAAAAGTTATGCTTAACCAGATACATTTGTGTAAATGCTTACCTAAAGACTTGTCCTTTCATGGAAGACCCCTAATTATTTTCTCACCCAGGGCAATTATTTCACTGTCTTAATCTATGGATTTAAATCAAACTGTATGAATAAAGATGTGACATTTGTACTCTCTGACAATATGTGCCACCTTATAGTTCTGTCTATTTTTTGAATGGATTGAATAAAATTCTAGGCGTGAGCCAACCATGGATTTTGTGAAAAGTTTCTTTCTAGTCAAAAAAATTTAAGAGCTCTGTTTAAAGGAGAAATCAGCAGCTGAAACTCACACATTCTCTTAATGCAATCTGTTTTCATCTTCTAGTGGTGAGGAAGCCACTTTGGTACTAAATCAAACAGATTTTGCCACAGTTATGACAGGAATGTGGTAAGAACTGTGCTCTTTCCCTTGCTCATAAACATTTTGTGGCCTGTGACGCTCAGTTCATACTTACAACTTCAATAAACCAGATCATCTGTGTTTGAAAGTTGCAGCTGAATCTGTAATAATTATTAGGACTGACAACACCATGGGAAGTAAAATTTTCTTCTGCAAAGAAAGTTCCCATCTGGGCAACACAATTGGAGAGTCCAAGCATTAGCACTGAAAAGATGGGAGCTTGTCGCATGCACACTGTCACAGAGAATGGAAGAAAGTAGCTGTTAAGGCATCTGGCAATTCACTGGCGCCCATATATTAGAAATACAAAAGCACACTGCACCCAATACTTCAAAATAAGACTGTTATCTCGGCAGAAGTAGATAAAGTGATGCTAAAGAGGAAAAGACCAGAAGACTGGCAAGGTGAGACGCTCTGTATTTATAAAGAAAGCCATCAAGGACAGGGGAGAGGGACTTAAGGCACATGGAAGGATGGGGAGAGGCTGTTACTGTTGCTGTTTGTTAGTTATTCCAGGTAGAGAGCATCCTCAGCATTTCCTGTCTAGATTGCTAGGAATGTTGTTTACTGCCATTGGCTTTCACTGGTGTTGGGCTATTGGTGTGTGGGCAGCAGAGTCAAGCTGTCCTAGCCTTTTCAACTGAGACTTTTTAATAGTGCATGGAGGAAATGTGACATTTTAAGGTTTAAAGTGAAGTTCACAGAAGATGAGAGCGAGGCCTCCTGTAGTTTTACTGAATCCCTTCTTTCCACCTGTCTTTGATTAACACTTTACTGGAAATTTGATTGAAAACCCAGCTGGAAAACAAAGCAGAGGTTGGACTAGTTCACACAAACTAGCTATATGGGTATGTAGTTCTCTTTAAAACACACTCCACTTGGAGATACACATATGCAAGTGTCACTAAATTTTCATCCAGAGGACGACTGACCAAACAGGTAATTGATAGAGCTGATCCGAACATAGGTTGTCTGTCACATTGCACAGAACTGAACATGCTTTGATAGTGCAAAAGCAGGTGAGTCATGGCTTGGCATTACCCAGGTGCTAGCGGAAAAGAAATACCCTTGGGGATCTTACTGAAGCTTGCTGGCATAGGAAGCACACTTGGGATTTATCAGCAGCAGCAAAGCTGATAATGTTGTCATGGCTAACGTTGCCACACACGTTTCATCTCATTAAACCCTTATTTCAGTTGCTTAGAGCTCTTCTGGAATTGAGACCTCCAGAGGCTGCAATCCTTCACAGCAGAGAATCAGTGCCACACAGGGCTTTTGTAGAAATATTGAGCAGAAAATTGCGCTGTTAATGTTAAGCCACGTAGTGGAAAGTTTAAGACACATCAGAAACATTTTCAAGATCCATTTTCTTGGAATGTTTTTAACACCTTCACCCTTTAGTGCAGGAACTAAAGCGTCAGCAAAAGGCAGTGGAAATGTACTGCTTGCTGTTCTTATGGAAAATACCTGTGATACAGCCTCCAGCTGGGGAGCAGCAAGAGGCAGTCATGCTCCCAGGGAAATTCCTAGTGAGGTTGAGGGCAATCTGTCCATGCACATATCATTTCCCTACCATGTAACTTTTTCACTTTCCCCATCCCCACTTAATTGTAGCACACACACACTCGACTGTGGGACTGCCTGGGACTTCCCCTTCAAGCATTGACTGCCATCATCTTTCCAAAGTGCACATTAATGGACACCCTAGAGCAAATAAAATAAGGCTTAAGCAGCCAAGCTCTTCTTTTTTCAACCCTTTGACCTCTCTGCTCCAGAGGCTGCTTTCAGTTTCCTCATGCTCACCTTATTTCTTGTCCCTCTTCTAGTGTCATTTAGCTTAACATTACAGTACAACCCCTCCCCACCCAACACCATTTTCTCTTCAATTGTAGTGAGAGAAATCACAATTTTCATCTGAGGGGTAATCACTAGCTTAATTTTGGTTAATACATGCTGTCCTGAAGGTTAGCTCTGCTTCCTCAGCACAGTGTACAGAAAAGGCTTCTCTCTAACATCTGTTCTGTCCTCTGCTCTCCAGGCTGTCTCGACCCCTTTATTTTCCATTTTTTTCCCAGTGCATGGTTAATCACAGGCAAAAGGCAGAGACAGAAGCATTCGTCCTCTTGAGCTGCCTGTAAGCAGATTTAATTCCCAGTTTCAGCTACAGGCTCAGCCTGCTATTTCCAAGTATGAGATTTTTAATCATGCACAATTACAAGCAAACAGCTCTTCATGAAAGCAGCAGCAGCAGAATGGGGAGGCTGCAGAGAGAAAGGTTTGGCAGGGGGAGAAGCAGCACAACCTGAGCACCAGAGAGGCCACTCAGCCCCTGACGACATGAAATGCAAAGGAGACAGCAAAAGACTGCAAGTACTTTAGCTGGGTGCACTTTCCCAGCAGGTTTCTACAAAAGGTCTAAGAATTGAACAATTTTGGTAAAATAAGGGAATTAGCGCTTGGGATTATTCAGTGCTGACCAGTTGAGCTGCCATTACACAGCAGGCTGCCCTCTCAGCTCACTACATGCCAAGGGTAAAGAGACAATAAAATACAAGCTGCATGAGCAGGCTTTGGGGGCACAGCCTCATCCCTTTCTTGTCCTACCCCTTCCACAGCTGAAGGAAGCGACATCACTAAAGAGCATCACCCTGCACCAGTCATTTGGGGGTAATGCCCAGGCACCTCTTAGAGAAACAATGTTTGAGTTTTGCCAGTTCATCCCCATGGGACAGTTTGTCCCAGAGGAACATAACTGTAAATGGAAAGACCCACCCAGTCTCCTCCTATTTCAAATATTTAGGGACTGTGATCCTTCTGGAGCCTTCTGGTCTCTGGACAAACAATCCATCCACCCCCTCATTTTTCTTCAGTTCTTATCTGGGCGTGTGGCAGACCACACAGTGTGCATTTTCGGCATCAGTTCACTTGATGCACATTAAGCAGGGTAAACCTTAGTTTTGCTGTCAAATAATTTACGGAGGTATTGGGATGAGAATAACCTCTGCATATTGACAATAGGTGAGGCAAATACTTCTAATAGCCCTTCAGAGAAAAACGCCAGCACCAAATAACTTCTTTTATTGGTTTTTTCCTAATTATTTACAGCTGATTTTTGAAGACACCCTTTTTTTCTCCATAATTTACTATTCATAGACTTTTGCAAGTACAGATGGGAGATCAGTTTTAAACAATGGTAATAAGTTAGTCGATTTTAAAATGTATGTTATGCTGCTCCAGCAATTTCAGCCTCAAAACTCATGGCACTCATGGCTTCAGGCCATTTCCTAGCGAAAGGCACCCTTCAGCCTGAGGCTAGAAGATATGGTGGTGATGGTGTTGGTGATGGTGTTCAGGGGTCAAGAGGCCTTTCTGGAATGTCATTATTTCCTGCCTCTGGTCACCTAATGACTTGAGCATCTGCTGCCCTTTCCCTCCCTGCCTCCTCCAGGAACCTCAAGCCCTGACAATTCCTTCCTAAAGCCTCCTTAGCAGCAGGGGTGAGGTGAGAGGGACTCCTGCCCCAGGAACATCTTGGAGGGATGCAAAATGTGCCTTCCTGAGGTGGCAGCACAGCGCAGGTAGGTCTGCAGCACAGGCTATAGGGAGATGAAGGGGAGAGGGGCAAGAAGGAAGGAATTCCCAGGGGAGAACTGGTGAAACGCAGCATTTTAAGCATCAGTTTGGTCATCTGTCAATGAATATCAGAAGAGACAGTCAGTGAATATTGAGAGCATAGAAAAACTTCATGCAGGTCTAAAACCTGTGACCAGAAAATCTAAGTACAGTGGTTAAAATCTTCATGGAAGTAGACATTTAAAAACACTCAATCAACTTTAACATCAATATTCTGGCCTCCTCAGATAGCTAGACAAGCATGAGGACCTTATTGTTGGACAAGTGCATTATAGCTAGTGGAGGACACATTTTTCTCTTTAGTATACTATGATAAAGAAATCTTTTCGGATAGCTCTTGCTCAGAATGGGTTCAGCTCTCAACTGACCTCTTGAAAAGCCACTTCTGAAATTGGAGCAAGTTTGTTCCAAGACAAAAACTCTCACTTCAAAGACTACTGAACAAAGCCACCATCTCCAAGGAGAATCAGAGAGTGCCCCAGTATTCCTCACATACAGGCTGGCTGGATCTCTGGCTCCCTGCTTTGTAAGGTCACAAACGAGTGGGTTCCTCTGCACCTCCCCTTGCATATCAGAGATGACTGAGCAGGCCCTGAGCAAGGTACACCATCAATGCAAAGCAGAGCAGAGGCAGTCACTGAGACCCAGGACAGCCACAGGAGACAGTGAGAGCTCCTTTCAGCTCTGGCCTGTAGCTCAAACTTCTAGGGCAGAGGCAGGTCCAGCACTTTTCCACAAATCATCATAGCAGCTATGTGAACTCCCACATGCCCCTGAGGGCCAAGGTCTCAGATTTCCCCAGAGGGAGACATCACCATCTTATGACATGGGACAAGTAGTAGTAGGAGTTTTGTCCCTTGCAGTGAACACCAGTTCAAGAGAGACGATTGCAGCACATGCAGTCAGCCCCTCTTTAGCTTAAAATCACAACAGAATGGATGGCAAAGAGTATGTGCTGACCTTCAGATGATCATGTAACTGGAAAGTGATAAATTGAGTTTGTTGGTTTAAACATGTCTTGTATTTAACCATAGGTCTATATGACCTGAAATAAATCTTTGCCCTGACATGGAGCATTGCCTGGGTCCTCTGCCCTTCCTTTTCCCCTCCAGCACAGTGACTGCCCTAAGCATTGATCTCTGAACTAGACTGCTCTCTCTTGATGCACCATTTGTGTTTCACCTAAGGTATGACAGGAAAACATCCTCCAGATCACACAGAAGTTCACCTGCCTGAACCATTGGCATAAACCTTAAAGGTCTCAGCTTGAAAGCAGCTCCAGACCTGATGGCCAGATTATTTTGTCTCTGCAGATGCATTCATGGCATGTGTGTTGAGAAGGCTCTGGCCTTTGTTGTCTGGTGTGCTGCCAAGTCTCCTCACAGAGGCTGCCTGTGAGCAAGCAGGCATACACAAGGCAGGTCCCAAACCTCTCTCCAGGAGCAGCGCAGACCAGGCCATCAAGTCCTTATCTTTAAAACACCCAGCTGTGGATCACACAGACATTGGTTTAGAAGAAATTCAAAGCATACACCAAAGTATCTCCAGATGTGCTCTGGAAGGAGGCTGCTGCCCATGCTTCCTGTGCATGTCAGGCCTCTTCTGAGGGGCACACCCAGCAAAGTGCAGAGAACAGAGATGTCAAGGACTGCAGTCTGCATGCCACGTATAAGGGAACTAATCTAGCACTGGCTTATATGCAGGACTGAGCAGTTAAAGGAGCAAAGCTGCTGTGAGCACCCCATGGATCCCAATACCCATGGACACTTATGCCACTGACACGTGCATCATTCCTTTTGGTACAGGAGTTCTCATAAGGTGGTGTTGTGCATAGTCTTTTTCACTTGCTGGAGGCTTTCAGAGGAGCAGGCATTTGTCTGAAGCAGTGGCAAACACCGCTAGGTCAGTCAGCACATCATGATCTGTTTCCCCCATGCACCAGCCAGGCCACTGCCCAGCACTTACCCATGCCCAGCAGCCATGGTCAGGCACCCTTTGCAGCACCAGGGCTCTCCCTGCCGTGGAACACTAGTGGAACATCTGAGTGTGGAGAGGTGCTAGTGAGAGAAAAAGGTCTTAACGCCAATACTGAGGCCTTTAAGATGAACTACCTGTCCCCTCTTCCCTCCCCCCTGCCCCCCCAAAAAAACAACAACCCAAACAAACAACCCCCATTATTTATGCAAAAAGTCCTCTGCTTCATTTTCCCCACAGAAAATCATACCTGGGAAGGTTCTTCCAGGGAAAGGCTCTAATCCCCATGAGCAGGCACGATGCTACTGCAACAGCTGTCTGCTTCTCTTTGCGCATTCACAGGACCATCTGCAAGCATCAGATGTCCTTGAGGGTGAGGGCCCCAGCCAGAGGCAAGGGGGGCAGAGGCTCAGCTACCTTACCTTCCTTGTCTGAGGTAAGCCACCTACAATTCCGTGGTCAGGGTGCTTTGAACGATGAGCCCTTTGGTCATCTTGAACTAGGCCTTGTGCTGCATGAAAAGGAGAAATAGTCTTCACCCATGTCTCTTTCTCTGCAGCAGGAGACTACTTTTAAATAGTGATTCAAATCCCAGCCCTTGCCTCACCAGGGTCATTTCTGTTTGGTGCTAACTCTTCAGGGGTCAGTGGGAGCAATAAGAGAATGATGGGAAGGTGTAAAGCTCAGGTTATTCTAAGGATGCCAGCTTTGCATCAACAATTTATAAGAGAGAAATAACATGGCACAGGCATCATTTTTAGAAATTTTCTCACCAAACTGGAAGGAGCAAATGCAGCACAAAAACAGAAGCATGAGGAGATTGTATGCAGTGATGAAACCACAACTCATGGCTGCCAAGGAAGCAAGAGCAACATCTTTTAAGAGGATACCAAGCTGAGTACCCAAAGTGCAGTGGCAGAGTGACCGCTTATCTCTGACACCACCACTTCATCACTGAGACAAAGGAGGTTAAATCAGTCAAAGCTCTAGTTAAATCAGACGTCCTTCCCAACTAATACAAGGAGAAAAGTCTATATATCACTGAAGCCTGAATACATTTTCTTCTCTCAAGAGTGGGAGAACTCACTCACCTATGCAAACGCAAACACAAAGTACCCACCTGCTAAGTACTTGCTAATAAAACTACAATCCCCTCCTATCTCAAGCATTGATTTTGTGGTATCCTAATTCTGGGCTCCTAGATTCTATGACATTTAACTGGTTCATCCACAAACTGCTTCAACTGAAGGCTGGACAGCTTATTTCCCCTCCTGGGGCTGGCTATTCCCATCTTCTCAAGCAGAAGTCCCAAAAACTCACACCACTTTACCTCTTCCCGGTAAAAAGCATACACAGTTCCCAGCCACTGGGATACTCACAGTGTAGAAAAGCCTTTGCAGCGAGGAAAGTGGAGTCGGGAGTTAATTTCTTAGTGAAAAGTATCTATGAGAATAATGTCATTTTAAAGAAAAATAATAATTTGCTTAAAAATACATGGTATAATATTGGGGTTTTTCTTCAGCATTTTGACAGGACTTGTCAAAGGTGTTGCATTTAAATTGGACTATGCATTTCTAGCAATGTTTTTTCATTCTACAGTGTTGAACAACTTTTGGAGAGGGAGAAAATGTAAATGGTTGCATATTTGAAAGGTTGAAATCTGAATACGATCTTTTTTGTTTCTGATAGAGATAGGATGAAAAAGAAGAAAGAATGACCCTAAACTAAGAAGAAGTGAAAGCAATGCAGTGAGTCTTAAGAAATGTACTTATCCTTAGGTCCTTATAAAAACCTTTTGTTTAGTGTCTGAACACAGCACTTCACCATGGAGAAGAAGTCATGTTATTCCAAATGGTAAGTACAAAGTGCTCTTTGCTGCCAAGCAGAGGAGCCTTGACAGCCTGGAGAAAGGGGCTGGCAGGAACCTCCTGCAGCTCAACCAGGGGAAGAGCCAAATACACGGGGAGGAACAAGCCCTTGCAGCAGTAGATGTGGGGGCACAGCCAGCTCTGAAGCACCTGAGTCATGGAGGACCCCAGGATGAGCCCATATTTGAAGGTGTCAATGGGCCCTTGGAGCAAAAATGGCCGATGGAATCCTGGAACCTTGTCAGCAGGTGGAGGGAGGTGACCCTTCTCCTCATCTATGTCCAACTCTGGGTTCCCCGCGCAAGACAGACACTGGCCATACCAGAGAGAAGTCCTGTGCCAGTGCCTTCCTCAGCTCCATGCCAGTGCCTATTGGAAGGTGGGTCAGTGGGAGCCAACAGCCACCAAAGCCAGCAGGAGGGAGCTGTGCTGGCATGGAGCAGAGCTGGCAGAAGGTATAAACTTCGTGATTCCCATACATAGAGACTGGCCAGAGAGAGGGCAGCCTGCCAGCAGGGAGGGATGAGGGCACTTCCATGTCCCAGATCCCTTGGTCTAGGCTGGTGGAAGGCCTGGCAGAGATGCAAAGGGCTGAATTTCACTCTCCTCGGGCTGTGCCCCAAGAATGTGTAGCCAGTGGGATGAGCTGGTGTAGGGGGGGTAAAAGAGGAAGGAAAGGTCCTGCAGTGCCCCTGAGGGAGTGCAGAGAGTTGGGAGCCACCAGGAAGTGCACCGTGTCCATGCTGGCAGTGCTGGGAGGAAAAACCTGCCTTCTGGGGCAGAGAGCCTGGGAGGGCAGAGGTTCCCAGCTCTACCACGCTCAGGCTGTACGGTGGAGGCTTATCAGTGGCTCTCTAAGCACAACCTGGTTGTTGCAAGATAGTCCTGTCAGAGACTGAAATAGTTCATGCCTCAAACATTGATATAAAGTTTTGCTCATTATCACAAACACTGTATAAAAAAGCTACAATCAAAGAAGCCTCCCTTGAAGATGTCTGACTGGGACTTTGGACTGAAAGTCAAACTGCTGAGATTAGATAAAGGGAAACCCATTGTTCAACCATCTCAGACTGAGGGAAAGGTGTGCATCCACAAAGGCCAAAGCCACCAGCTGCACTGAGCATTATCTCTGGCCGAGTTTGGAGTGAGGGGAGAGCACAGCTTGCAGAAGCCAGGTTTGCACAGACTTCCCCCCAGCTGAAGAGGGGAGGAGGAGGTGTGGGGATGTGGTGTAACCTGTTGACACACAATAAAAACCCATCCTCTGTTACACAAACCAACCCAGCTGTGGAAACCCCAATCCCACAGGCCACATCCATGGGACTTTCACATGAGAGGCAGCTGAGGGGGAGTCACAATCCATCACAGACCCCACAGAGTGCTAGGCCTGGCACCACAGGACTGCACGTGATGCAAGCAGAGTCTGCTGCTAGAGACTGCCCCCTCCCCCAGGGGGACATGCCTGGATATTGCCCCTGGCTTGAGGGTATATTAACCCATGGGATTCTATGCTTCTGGGGGGACTATCACCACCAAGACCAGCTGGAGAGGATCAACACAACATCGTTGGGATCCACAGATGGTGATAGTTTCTTTATTCTGTCTCTGTCACCCTCTTTCTGTCCCCCCCACCTCTTTTCCTACTTCTCCTTTTCTCTCTCTCTCTCATATTGACTATCAAATAAAACCCATACTATTGACTGGCATATGGCCTCGTTCGCACCTTAATTCAGGCAGAGTTATTTCTAAAGAACCTTAATTATTGGATCATAACAAGTCCCAAGCCAGTCTCATCTGGCAATGGTAGGGGACTTTGCCATTCACCAGGTTAATTCTTAAAACATTTCAATATTTTACTATCACGTGTTGTACTATAGACTTGCACTTTTTTTCTTGAATTTTCCAAATCCTACCCACTTCCCTATGGCTCCCATAGCTTCCTGTAGCTCCCAGGCCAATATTTCCTTTTCACTTCAGTGTTTCAAGAGTTCTGAGCTTGGTTCAGCAAAACAATGAAGTGTACACATAACATAAGAAGATATGTCACCCTTTTTATGAGGTTAGTGCTAGAATTTGATATATTTTCTTGTATAATTATGGCAAATTTCAGCTACAACCAATAATATTTTTCCCATCACTAACATTATAAGAAGATTAAACTATTAATATGCACATGATTTATGTGTGCAGTGTGTGTGAGCACACAGCAAATGCCTTCAGTTACAGCATTCACACACATCTAGAAGCTGAGGGACACCAATGTGCACAATAATCTACAGAGAGCAGATGGCTGCACTGCCTATTGCCATGTCCACAGCACTTCTTTCCATTAAAACTTAGACTGAAGGCTGTCAGCCACACAAAACAAAACATCCTTGAGTGCATCCCATTCAATCGTTCTGAGTGCAACTACTTCATAAATACACCCTTCCTGGAGATACTTCATTTGGTACTTACATTTATTATCTAATGGTTGTTTTAATGCACATTTGGAGTAATCAATCAAAACACCCCAGCAACAATCCTTTCCTTATATTTTCAAGTAATAAGAATACTCACACTTACCCTTTTATTCTTCTGCACACAGGTTGATTTCACTGTACTTTAGATGAGACTGAGCAGGGATTATATTTTCCTTATTTTCACCAATTTGTTTCTGCAAAATAACTTTATTTTGGCTCTGACATGTCGAAGCACCAAAGCATTAGTTAAAATTCAATGAAAACTGCAGTCCTATGGGCTTTAAGCCTATGCTTTAATGCTTTGCTAAAATTAGGAATCTCAGCAGGGAGACACACAGAAGTTTGGTAATTTTCCCAGGAATTGCCAGTGAACAGATAAAACTCATGTCATTTGCTGAGTGTTGCCTGAACAGTACACACATACCAATAACCAGGACTAACCTGAGTTGTGACATTAAAAAATCCCCTGGGCAAGTTATACTCTGCCATTAGCCTTACTTTTATAACTATGTAACAGCTACATTGTCAACACATTTTCTTCCACAGCTGCAATACCAAAGCTACCAAATCAGTTGGGATTTTTTTAAAGTTTTAGTTATGGGAGAATCCTATCAGCTGCAAAATCACCAAATTTATAAAGTCAGTCACCTAGAGACAGATATAACATCAAATGGGCCTTGATACGAGAGAAAACACAGGAATATCTGTACTAGTTCTCTTTAATAGCAAATTATTTTTGAAAATAAAATCAAAACAAGAAAACAATTCTTAAAAAAACCCTCAAAATGTTGCATATAAGCTTAATAAAATAACATTATATGAACTTTACAGAATAATGTCTTTCTCAAGTAAAACTGACTTAAGTCATCACACACAGCAGATCCAGACAGGAAAACTATTATCACGACCATCTGTATAATTCTTGTTTAATTTCTACTTTAGTATTAGAATTATTTGTTAGGAATAAACTGTTTCCGTAAATAAAAGAACATGGTGAAAACATTCATGTTGTCAGTGTTGCAATGTGAATGATAAAATGGCTATATCTCTATTTCCAAAAAGTCTGATTTGCTTTTCTGAAGAAATATGTGCTGTCTTTCTTACAAGAGAACAGACCGGGAAACATTTTCAAAGTTGAATAACACTCATAGGGATTTCATGTTCCTATGAAGGACAATGATAACATTACATTTCCCTAGAATTTAGTTTAATCTTTTAAATTATTCTTATTGATATCTGTAAGCCTTTTAAGCATGGAAAATACCAAACTTTTGGGGGAAGGGAAGAAATTACAGAAACTGCTGGCAGACAGAAGGTATAAATAGAAAACTTGATAGTTTGTGAAACCAAACTATAAAGGCACCTGTCATTTTACCTCACTATCACCCACAGTATTTCATTCATTCTGTTTTGGGCTTTTTTTTTCTTTTTTTTTGTGGGGGAGAGTTGGCTACTTTTTACTTCTGCTTAATTGTAAATGTCTTTTTAAATCCCAGAGAAATCAAATATATTTGAGCATAGGCTTAATTGCTGTCACAAAAAAAAGGAAGTATGCATACTTTGCTTAAGAGCTTGGCTAAATTAGGAGCTTATTTTGAACACATCACAAATGTAATATTCCCTTCACACTTTGTCAGACAGCCCAACAGAAACTACAGGTTTCATAGACAATTCAGAGATTCCACAGGGCAAACTGTTCTAACCCTGTTCATATGCTTTTTAACATGGTGTCTTTTATACTTACATTTCCAATAAACAGCAATATGCTGAAGAATCGCCACATATTTCTACTCCATTGGAAAAATATATTTAATAACTAGTACAAGAACGGAAGACGTTTGCTTGAGTTTCAGTCATGACAAGTGGTTCTTCACATTCCTTAAAAAGTGCTTAAAGTCCAATTTGTTCATAAATGTAATTCTTGTCTTAATGGCGCGAAATCAACAAAAATGACATTTACTTTCTAGTAGTAATAATTTACTAGCATTAATGATAAGGAAACCCACTATTTCTTTTGTATAATTAATACAATTATGCTCAGAGCTGTATTTCTATGACTACAAATTATTCCCATTACTAACAGAGAAATGGTAAGACCAGTGGAATCAGTGTCATTAAGAGAACTAATACTGTGGATCAAGGCTTTATTTCCTAATGCATATTAAGCTACAGCCTATCAGGAGACAGCTTGCTCAAAAGGATGATGACATATTTTCAATCATTAAGGCTATGCAAAGTGTTCATAAATGCAATAATTGTTCCTGACTTCTACAGAAAAATGGTGGGCTCATCCTGATGTGTCACATATTAAAATGGATCCGTCGACAGCAATGGCTTCACCGAAATTTCGATCTGAATTCAGGCATGGGTTTTTTTTTAGTTAATTAATAAATTAAGTTTCTCTTAGACTAAATTAGAAATTCATTCAAATTCAAATTTTTTAACTAATCAACTGCATAACCCTTACTTTATTTTTTATTCACTATGACAATAATTCACTGTTTAGTGAATCATTGCAGGACAATCAACAAAATTTCATGTTTTAAATGGAAAATAACTGCAGTATTGTAGGCTGTCCACATGCATTCATAGTGCTAAATAAGTGTTATTTCTGTATGCAAAAGCTAATAATTCTAATTAATATACTGAAATCCACTATTTAGTAACATTTGAACTGACAACTCATTATAGTAAACCATTTTCTGTGGGCATAAATCCATTAAGTGAGGAATATATTATAGTTATATCTTAATGTTATGCCTGAAAATCATACTAATCATAGAGTTTTAGAGAAAAAACTACACGTCCTAATTAAAAGGCAAAAAATTGTTTCTTTTTCTGAACAAATCTACAAAGAAGTTTTGACATTGAATTTGGGTAGGTCTCTTTTCCTTTCCCTGGAACAGTGTAATTTGTGTGTTTATTCTATTACTGCTGACTATCTCATACCACAGAATAGTTCATTTATTTATAATACTACTATGAAGTACTCTGGTATTTCCCCCCTCAAATCCTATCAGAAAAATCTCACCTTGTAAAAATAATTCTATGTTCTTCTAGTAGATATAAATGCCTGTTTTTCATCAGTCCATAGAGCATCATCATCTCACGACTCATTATGTGGGTACTCAACCTTCCTTCCTAATATAAGTTACCAATCACAAAAAATAACATGGTTTATATATAAAGTGTTATCCTCATCTTTCATTTTCTGCTCATTACATTTTTCCTGTCTATGCAACTGCCGCATAGTCCTTGCTCTGGTGATTCTGTTCACTTTCCTGTGGGCTGGTGATTGTCACCCTTGGATTTGTGGATGTTTTTTCAAGATGGGGATCAACCTTGAGAAAAAGGACAGGCACTGTTAACTTCATTGGCTATCAACGATTTCACTTCATTTCAATACAGCATTAACATTTCATATTAAAATTTCCACAAGGTATTCCTAACGTGAAAAAATGTTTTCCAAGAGTGATCATGTTAAAATTTTCGTTTATTTTATATTTATATACCTTCCAAAGGAGAAAGCACTCAGATTAGAGATTCCCCCTCCAGTTCTTTCATCAAGCATCCAGTTACCCACATTTAAAGTGAATGCTCACTCACTTTCTCCATTTCCATAAATAACTTCAGCTTACCTAAAACAAACAAAAAAATTCAATATATGAAGCACAGAATAAATTCAGAGCTCTCAATTGAAAAATATTCTTGTGTGTCATATAGAAACAGAAGAATGCCCAGTTGCAAAGTCCAAGAAACCATTCCCAGTGTCACAAGAAGCAGAAGAGACTGTTTTTCAGCAGCCTGTAGGAAGGGAATATGCAGCAATTTGCTCTGCTTCTGACACTCATGAATGCCACTCTTCCCAGACCTGGATTCTCCCTATCAAACAAAACACTTTGTTTCCCAAACTCAGTTAGTTGGTCAGTTTTCCTGACCTTATTTTTCTGGGCTGCATCACTTCATCTAAGCCAACAGCATGTTACCATGCATCCTAAATCATTAGGATTTTTGCTTTTAAACTCACTAAAGCCCCTTGCTTTGAAGGATCTTGTTCATCTCCACTGTATTTTTCAATTTTTAAGAAAAAGAAAGGAAACTTTCACAAAGCAATGGCAAAAGTCCTTTATGAAATGCAACTTCTGTGAAAGTCAATTCACCAAAATGAGGCACTGTGGTGTCATGAACACACCCTTCTGCTCAGTCCTAAAAGACAAAGGAGTGTAGAAATATATAATGATTATGCTTTTCTGGAACCTGCAAACATTTTTTTCATTACTTTTTTCAAAATTCAGCATACTAAGGAAAGCAGGAAATGCAGATTCATCAAATAGTGAGAAACATCTGCTTTCTCAGTTGGAGGGTATATAATGTAATTACTGATGTAACTGATCTATACAGGTGGAAAACAACTTTTCCACAAACTGAAGGTCTCATAAATGGTCTCAGGACTTTATAAGAAATTAACTACTTAGAGACCCACTGAGAAGCATAAGGCTGAGATGAATGAGGAATAATAACATAGGAAAAACAGTTTGAAAGAATAAACCCTCACCTGGTTCTGACTGCCAGAATCCTCTTTTATTTCTTCTTCAGGCTGAAGATCACCTTGGTCGTTCAAATGCTCCATTCCTTTGCCATTTTCTACATTGTTCTTGCCATTTAAATGGATAAGTTCCTCTTCCTCTGCTTGGTCAACCTTCTGTGTTTCTCCTGCTTCATCTTCAGAATTTTGATTTAATTTCTTTTTGTTTTCTTCCACTTCACTTCTTCCTTTAACAGTTTCTCCACTTTCTTCTCCATTCACCTCTGGATATTCTTCTTCTTTATATGCCTCCTCTCCCCTGTCATTTTCCTCTTCTACATTTTCTTCTTCATCTACAGTTTCTGCTGGTCTCTGGTGAAAGGAAAAGCATCCGCATTATGAGGCATTTTAAATCAGAATGCTCCATGCAATTCTGAAACGTGACAGTCATCAAGTTTACAATTACATCATTACTGAGGAGTAAGTATGCTAATTTGAGGTTTGTCTACATGGACAGAAAATTACACTCCTGTACTTACACCCTGTAATGCCCTTTTATTCTACATTTACAAAATGTGCTAGTGAGATTTAAATTTATTACATGGAGTTTAATCCATTTGACCACACCCAAAACAACTGGAATGAGCTAGATTTAATTAATACAGCAACAGCTTGCTCTGTTCCAGCTATTCCAGGTTTTCTAAATTTCTAGCATTTAGTGCCTACCTGTTTATAAAATCCTGTCACAATAAAATATCGTACATCACTAGCCCACAAACTGTTCCACAAGAAGCATTTTACCAATGGACCAGGCCATGCCATGCCCATCGGTCTTGTTGTCTTTGCATACAGAGAAAAGTAGCTAGAGAGATCAGGTACACCTATTACAGGTCATTTCCAAGACACCATTCCCCTCCCCAAAGATCCTTATGTAGAGTGGCTTGGTTAGGATTTGTTGGACATTTGGGAGCAATTTTTTCCTACACAGAATTGGACCAGCAGCGAGGAGGAAAAAGGTCTTGTCTCACCTTGTAGAAGAGTTATCAGAAACTCAGTATGGATAAAGCTGCTGGTAGCAGCATCTCATGACAGCCTGGGAGATGGATGTACAAACTATCTGGTTTTTGCCTTTTGCCTCCCAGTTTAAGCTTTGAAGAGTCACCTGACTATTCACTCAACCAGTGCTCCCACTTGCCAAGATTACTTACATACTTGTGCTAAAGTATGAATGAAAATAAAGTGAAAAAATCCCACAGAAGTGACAAGGTGTCTGCCTCCCTCCCTGCCTCATCAGACTCTAAAGAAAACAAGCTGAGAGCAATAGATAAAGTCTTAATCAAAACTGTTTAGAATTTTACTGTCTTCAGTAGCTCCTTTATGCAGACAGCTATCTGCTAGAGAGAAGCAAATTATATCTCCCAAAAAATTGTTCTCCTTATTAACACTAAAAGTTCAAAATAATTCTCTCATCACATGTATTGGCAGTAAAAGCCAGTTCAGCAAGATAATGAATTGATTGAAGCCTCTTAATGAAACATCTTGATTTTGCTTTGATATCTAAGTAGTGACGTAAGACAACTTTATTATGCCAGTGCACAATGCCACACTGGTACAGCTTCAAAAAGACCAAGTTACTGGGTTGTGATAATCCATAGAATAAGAAATTACTTTAAATACTACATGGTTACCTGACCAGGTATATAATGGCCTCATAAAATGGCTCCATAAAATGGGTCCAAAAAATGCATAAGATTTTTCAAGTACAGTCATTTTTTATTCAAGCCTTCCTGACTCACTTTGATCTGGCAACATCAAACTGGCCTTATTACCACTAAAATAAAAATTTAACAAGCCAAGTCATTTCAGAAACTTTCAAAGAAGGCACCATCCAAAGCAACCATGTTCCAAGCTTATGCAACCCATAAAGATAGCAAATAATCTGTAGATCCATAAATTCTCAGAAGTTACCCACCAGTCTTAGACATATTATCTACTAATTTTTTTTTCAGTCTGCTAAGGAAATTCACAGTTCTGGATTCTGAGCAGAAACAGGGGAGGGTGGGACAAATTAAATGCACCAGACACCACTAGCCAAAAGTTGTTTGGATTTACCTAATGACACCTGCCTGCTATGACATTATAAACTCCAAATGAAGAGAGGATAAGAAAAGACAACACAGACCTTTTCAGTTAACTGTTACAGTCACCCAAAATATACTAATTTCCAGCTTTTTGTTAGTGCCTAGTAGAGGGTACAAGCAGAAGAGAATATATGCCCTTGCCTGCACAGCTTCAGTATGGTGGCTCATTCTGGACTGCAGAAGAAACTGTGTAGGCTTTTTGCCATGGTGTATGCATATGTGTCCCAATGCTTTAACAGGTTTCACTGCTGTGGAAGCAGTCTTTGGCATGGAAGAGCCATGGACATTGGAGGGACAGTGACTTCCTAAAGTGCTACGCTAGCTGGACTCATTTGACCTTATCTGTCTAAAACAGGTGCGCATGCAAATTTTTTTAAGAGTTAAATCTGAGCAACATAGAAGATAAACACAGCTTTATTGAACTGTACCTAGAAACTCACTGAAAGCTCTGAGAGCATAGAATTTGTATGAAATAACATTCAAATTTCAACTAATTTAACTTGACCAATCAAACTAAATTGCAAGAAAAATAATAGCAGAAAACAAGATGAGTAAAACAACTCCCATCAGTGCAAATATAATGTTTTTACAGTAACTTAAAATTTCAAGATAGCTGAGCATATTACTACAATGCTATTACTATTATAGACAAAAATAAAAAGCCATGTTTTCAGCTAAAAATTGGGAAGCAAAATGCATTCTTCATTTAATCTCCTTTTAAGCGGCACTACAAAAGAATGGACATCTCAAGTCAAAAATCAACATTGATCCAGAGGAAAAGACCTTTCACAAGGTAATCTAAAATGCAGTATTGTTCCCTCTGCATGCAGAATCAAATGTAGCCCTTGAAATGTGAGTATGACCACTGACTGTGCATTTCAGAATGCACAGCAGACCTAAGACAGGACTGTAGGAAGGGAACTGAAGGCCAAAATCACCCATCAAATAGTACATTGCTCATTACATTAAAAAAGTGTGAGACATTCTACTGAGACCTTATTGACCTACTAGCTAGGTATAAGTTGGCATTCTCTATTTTAAGTACACCTTTTTCACTGAGAAAGAGGTATACTTGGCAAATTTTTGATTTTTCATATTTAGGGAAAGAGAATGTTTATGTGCATATATATATGCAGGGAAGAAAACAGAAAAAGGGAGAAAAACAGAAGTCTTTAAGGTCCAGAGTCTGTAAATGATGTACATGCTTAACTTTTACCTCCTTGAACAGTTTCAGTGATAACAGTGAACCTGAAACAGTGAACTAAAGCCTACATTAAAGTACATGGTGGGTCAGGGTGTAATTTAACATCCCCTGGAGTCAATGGAAACCTTTTCACTGCATTTGATGAAGTCCAGCCATCCCTCCACCTACGACTGTTCCAATTGCCTATTATATATGCACCAAAGTTACCACAAACGGTGCTCTCTCAGTCAGAATAAATCAGGATAGGCACATTGAAAGCAAAACAGGTATGCTGATTGAGACCTACCTAACCCTGCAGAAATTATCAGACTCAAGTCAGCAATGACCTTGTATACTTTAAGGGAAACAGTGACATTTCCCATCTTAGTTTTTAGCTTTTCATCAGTAACCTTTTAAATAACTAAAATATTCCCAGTAAGAGCTTCCTATATGGAATGCATTGAATGGATAGCAAGACAGATGTGGGATTCTGCTGCTCTTCTTGTTGTTCAGAACTCAAGAGTTCAGTCTTCAGCCATTGTGTTGGCTCACAGGAAGAGTTGTCCCTTACATTTGCTATTCCTGTAAAAGCTCAGAGCATACAAAATCAAAAAAAAAAGTTCTGGATATATCTCCAGGCTTGAGTGACTGAGGTCTGTCAACTCTTTGTAACACAGTTATCATAAGGATATCAAGGATCATAACAGAGAACAAGAGGCATGTCAGAAGTTTATGTTGGAAGCAACCAGCCAGTTGCAGCCCAGTGTAACTAAACATGGATACTGTAATGAACTACACCTTAAGTTTCCTAGCATTACTTTAGTCCTGTGTACACATCTCAAAAAACAACAGCACAACGTGAACCTGGACTGGAGAATCATTCCTTAAGGTAATTTTCACAATCAAGTTCTAGAGCAGGGAGGTTTTCCAGTCCGTGTGCTAGATTTTCTCCGTTCCTCCTATAGCCAGAGCTAATAATAATAAGGTTTGTAAGTTTGCCTTTTGCATGATTGAAAGAAAATAGGAAGTAACCTTCCTTTTTGCATTGCTGGCTGCATCTTTTAAGTGAAGGTGATGCTTTTGCAGTTTCACTGTTGAAAACACTTTACTTAAAATAAAGTATATTTTCAAACTATACCTTCATGAATGTGAGAATAATTCTTTGCTTGTCATGGACTAGCAACAAAAAGATTCACTAACAAAAGACTTGTATATGTACATTGAAAAGCATATTCAACCAAAGGCATGCAGAAAAATGGAAGCAATTCTCAGCTTCTTGCTGTAAACATGGACCCAGCTCACCTTCTGGAGACCTCCTGACTTAACTAACAGGTTGATGAGGAACAGAGCGAATTTCATTTTACATTCAAGAAGTATGATTGCTTGACAGTATGTTTAATCTCAGCAAAAACAGAGTGTTTAAAAAAGAAAGATGTATTCTAATTACACTCATCATGCTATCATTCATTAAGAGCTACATTACCAACGGCCATCATCACTCAAAAGCAGTAAGTCAGAAAATCTTCAGACATTGAAGCATTTGGCTTCTTTTTGTCTAGGGATGCTAATGTAACCTCTCAGAAGGTTTTTACATGACTGATACTGAAAAGTGCAGTATCACAAATCATTTAAAGCAGAAATTATTTTGTACCATTAATATAAATCATAATTTTGCTTTATTGAAGTCATTTGGAAATGTTTACTTGGTAATGGTCACAGCAGACAAACAGTGAGGTAGACAACAAAAATCTTAATGGTCATGAAGAGCGGCGTGAATACATCTCACAAAAGCAGCAACAGGAACACTTGACTTCGATTGCACCAAAGCTCTCCAGAACAGAGCTGCTCCTTTTCCTACTCAGGAATGTTTTGTAGCAGTACTGCACAGATTCCAAAGGCGAAACATTTTGTTCCTGAACCAGATAGTGTTGCTAAGTTACAGAAGCCCTGTTCCTGAACCAGATAGTGTTGCTAAGTTACAGAAGCCCTGTTCTCTTCCACATCATTTAAAAAACCCTGGCTCTAAAAACAAGCAAATGAATAGTTAAGGTTCAACCATCTTACGCTTCCTACATAGTTCCCACATTCACACAAAATGCACTGTTTTTTAGAATAAAAACAGTTAATAAAAATAAAAAGTTTTTATCCCAACAACATTTAAACTCCAACTTTTTTATGAGATGGATGCACTATTTTTTTTTTTTTTTTACAATTGCAGGACTTGAATCCACTGAGTCTAATTTTTCATAACATCACAGCACCCAGAAGTCTAACTAGACTGAATGGAAACTACAGGACTGGAAGTGTAGAAAAAACAGCATTTCCAACTTCCTTCATTGGCTTCATTGCATAGTACCTGGATGCATAGTTAATTCCTCAATCACAGTACAGCCATGATAGAGAAGACAACATCTTTGAGCACTGCCCTCTGGGGTCCCCAGCATAAGAGGGACTGTCTTGGATTGATGATATGATAATCCTTTATTCCCTATCGTTGGCTTATATGCCCAAGAAAGAAAAAACTGTGTAAAAATGTGTGGTCCTGTCTCTTTAACTGCACCCAGCCGCAGAGAGAAACGCGGGTTGTTTTGAAAACATTTTCTCCAAGCCTTGCTCCGGGGGAGGATTCGTCGCCCGGCAGAGACTGCATGCTGGACGGGGGTCGGAGTGAGCTCTGTTCCCGTTTTTTCCATTTTTCTTCTTTTTCCTCGTTTGGACCCCTTCTCTTCGATCTGCTTTGCCACCCGGAGACCCAGGAGGGCCAGAGGACAGCAGAGCTCTCCAAGGAGCTCCACCCGGCCCCGGGTGGGGGGCGAGGAGGAGAGGGACTGCGTCTGAGAAAAGGACTTTTTAATCAGGTTGAATAACTGCCTTTCACCTTGTTTTTTCCCCTTCCCCTGTGCCTTGCAGGGCACTCTGCGTGGTTTTGTTAAATAAATAGTTTTTTCTTCACTTCCATCTAAGAGGTTCTGTTGTGGGTGGGGGAGAGGGTGTTGGGGCCCTTCGCTCTCGGAGGAGAGAGAGTCTTATCATTAACCCGGGACAGGGACATAGACCTCTCCTATGAAAACAGAGAGCTGGGGGTATTCACATGTTCACACTGGAGAATAGAAGGCTGCAGAGAGACCTTATAGCACCTTCTAAGGCCCAAAGAGGGTCTCTGTGAAATCTGGAGATGGTCCTTTTACCAGGGCATTTAGTGACAGGACCAGGGGAAATGAGCTCAAACTGACAGAGGGCAGGGTTATATCGGCTATTAGGAAGAAATTCTTGCATGTGAGGGTGGTCACAAACTGGAACAGGCTGCCCAGAGAAGCTATGGATAACCCATCCTCGGAAGCGTACAGGACCAGGTTAGATGAAGCTCTGAGCAACCCCAGCCTGTGGCAGAGGGGTTGCATTGAGATGATTTTTAAGATCCTTTTCAACCCAAACCATTCAATGATTTAATAATCTGATTGGATCTTTTCTTTTCTAATATGTATCTAAGTAAAGAATACGTTTTTCCATCTACTTCACTGATGCTTACGTTCATTTGTTTCCAATAACATTTTGCATGTGCTCATTAAAATTTGCCTAAACTTCATTTCCTACAATACAATATGATCTGCTGAGCATCCCTGTAGATAACAAGAAGATTGTTAAGTATTTTTAAAAGTCCTACTGACACTGTAAAAGTGGAGAAATATTTTTTTCCAGAAACAGGTGCTCCTATAATTATTTTTAAATGCCCTATAAGTTAAGCAATTTGAGAAACTGCCTTCTCTAGGACTGCTGAAATTTTTGAAAACAGGGGTACACAGAGGAAACTTTTTTCAAAGTGGTTTCAAAACTACTTTTGCAAGAGATCTTCATTTGCAGGCTTCACTCAGAAGTGAAAGCCCTTCAGCTGTTGGCCCAGGCCTCTAAAGACAAGATCAGGCATTGCCACTACAGCTTCAGAAATCATAGTCACCCAACACAGAAACCAAAGGAAGATCTCCCTTCTCATTCTGACCTGCAAGGAACCAATCAGAGTAAATTTCTCTATCTCACACAGACAAACAATAACAACATTAAGTGTAAATCAGTGGAGCTGAAAGAAGAACATGCAGTGGAAAATATTATATGCTGGCTTGTCAGCACTCAAAATTCATAAGGCTTAAATTACAGCTTCATCATTTGTAGTGAAATTTGAGCATAAGATGCTCTGCATGTGTTTTTTCCAAATGCCATTTTGAAATCCTTACTGATATACAGCAAAATGTTTCCTCATGAAAAGTTGTGCCTTTTTAATCAAAGAATGTCTCTTCAAGCAGCCAGCCTGTTGTAATGTTGAATCAATGTAAACTTTAACATTTTGCCTTCAGCAATAGGGAAGATAAACATTTTACTCTGCTCACTGAGATGAATCTTGGGTCTCTAAAGCAAAATAATGAAAACTGCAAAAGAAAGGTGCAAATTTTCTCCTACTGATGATATATTCCAGCTCCAGCTCACCCAGGGGAGATACACAATCTCACATCACATCACAGCCCAGGAAATGGGAAATAATAAGTGGAGGACAGCATTAATCTGTGGACATGTCTGTAATAATGGAAAGCAAATGATAACGAAAGAACTAAGAGAGTGAACATCTCCAGAAAAACCCCAAACCAGTGCCTGTTAGATGAATTTTTCATCTGCTAATTTTTACAATTAAGCACCAAGGAGAGAAGGATATGGGGATGATGACTCTGGAGGGGGAAAATAACCCAAAGAAACGAAAACCAAAACCCAAACAGACTCTTTTCACATCACTTACATCTTAATAGCCAGTATCATATACCCCATGGCAAAGCAGGCTGGCACAACAACATGCCTCAATTCGTTATGGGGTCATGCACTGGATAACTTCGGATCTCATAACTCTCACGCTTACTCCACCTCCCAAGGGCTCATCATGGGAGTAGAACAACCCTGCTTCTGGAAATGGATAAACCAGTGCAAACTTGCAGTGTTATTTCAATATTATCATTACAAGCTGATGCTTTTGCATTTTATAACTTATATAGAATGAAAGAAAAAGAGTAGTTTTTTCTGAAAGCTTTAGAAGTTAGAAAATTTTCTCTTGGAGTTACTTTGAATATATTTGCATTATCACCAGCAAATTCAAAGGAACACACCTAATTACCATCCCTAATAAAAAACTACTATTGTTTTGCTGCCTCCCTGTCAAGAACTGCAACAAAACCACCTTGTTCTCTTGGTGTTTGCACAATTGATTTCACAGTCTGTCATCAGTCCCCATGAATGTTGACACAGGATGCAAATGCCCAACCTAGAGTAAGCCTGCATGTCAAGAGATGAAACTATTAATTCTGTATTTGGGAGCTGAAGTCTCGGTACAGAATATAGAACAGAACAGTCTGGTTTGGTTTAAGGCAAAATACCAATTTTTCTTCCTTGATGTCCAGTTACAACTGTCAGCTAGTCTGGAGTAAAGCAAACTCTGTTCTTTTAATGTATTTTCAGCTGGAAAAGAGCATTTTACAGAGCAGGACATAATCAAGTGTCTAGCCAGTATTACACTAAGTTTAGTTAATGGCTAATCTGACATTTGTTCAACTGTGTACTTCAAACAGCACGACAGAGAAGGTGCACTAAAAGAAAAAAATATGAAGCTCAATCTTCACCACCTCATTTATGTGGCTGATGGAGATGATAGGCTATCAGAAGTGTCAGCATTCTAGTGAAAGCTGGCATGTAAATATTTATGCATATGCAAGATGGTCAAGCCCTGGCTGGCTGTCCTTCCCCATATTTCTAGCAATAAAATAAACTGCAGTGGAGATAAGAAAACGCTAAAGAGCTTTACATCATAGAATTTAAAACAATTTAAAATGATCATTAATAAGAACCTGAACATGTAAAATGCTAAATGCTTCTAAGGTTTGAGTGACTGTAGTTATCTGGGAATAAAAAGTACTCCATGATACCCAGCAGGACATGGCTTCTTTCCATATTACCAAGGAAACTATATGTGAAGTTTTAACATTATATATAAACCATGGATTGTGTTGCAATAAATTTTGGTGCTTTGTTTGGCTTTTATGGAAACATGAAAATCAGATTATTCATAGTATGCATGACTGATTTTTTAATATTTTCTTTCCCATCAAAAACACACCTGCTTCTAGTTCCATGTCCAGATAGCAAAATCAGTTGGTATTAAATGAAAAATATTTCCATTTGAAGATGATGAATGGACCTTGTTACATGAGCTTAGAGGTATCCAGCAGGTTCCCAGCACTGCAAGCTTGCCAGCACATCTGATGCTCACTGGCAACCGCATGAACTGTTCCAGTACCAAACAGAGAAGTGGTAGTAGAGAGTTTTTCCCCTCCCCAGGGATGGTCACCATCCACTAGCTGAGGCAAACTGGTGAGACGCACAAAGCTACTGCCTGTGTTGTAGGATCTCTGTGGAGATGTAAGGCAGCTGCCTCCAGGGTTGGATTTCATATGAATTACAGTCAGCCTAAAAACTAAGGCCTGACAATCCAATTTACACTGCCAAATGTTCTACACTACCCAGAGGAATTCTTTACACACCTTCAGAGGCCAATAAACAGGCTAATAATTTCTGAATTTGATTGTTACACTGTCAAGACCAGGGTAGGATATGTTTCAGGATGTCATAAAAAACAAAGATTAAGACAACAGTCGGCATGTTCTTCCCCAATGTCAGTGCTATCAGTATAATGCAACACATCCTAATTATTACGACACCTCACTAGGACAACCACAATTACCAGGGCTGATGAGCCCAGCGGCACCCAGCATATAAGACTCTGAGGCTGGGGCAGGTATTTGCTGTGAAAAGCTGTAGCATTTCTTCTGTCAGGGACTAAGACAGTCATGTTCTTGTTGCCTCTATCACCTGATTCATGTGTCTTCAAGAACAATGTCTATAAAATAGATGAGCAACATTCCTTCCAATTGAAGTGAATAAATAATGGAATGATCCTTATTAACAAGAGTCTTCAATAAAATATTTTTTTTTTTTTTTATGGTATGGTGTCATTCATCAAAACGGCTAATAAGGTCATAAACTATCTATTTTCCCTGCAGGTTTTTTGGTTTGGTTTTTTTTTGTTTGTTTTTTGTTTGTTGGTTTGGTTTTTTAATGCTAAAGGTATGTATGTCTTGCATTTTTTTTTACCTGATACAAGTAAATTGAAAAAAAATCAGCCAATTAAATAGTAAGCTCTATTTAGTAAGCAACTAAATAGTAAGTGTCATGAGCTCTAGCCCTTAAACTTTTTAGTTTGTTGTTATGCTGAACTTTCTCCTGCTTGTAAATAATTTTTCTTCTGCTGGGAAGGACTCAAAGCTGCACAAATACTCTAGATGCAGCCTCAGAGATGCTGAGTCAAGAATTATAATCAGTGACCTTGATGTGCTGGCTATGCTTTTACTAGCCCAGCCTGCACAGTCAACCTCATCACCAAGGGAGCACTGCCAAGTCAATTTGCCAGGCATGCGAACTGCATGGCCCTTTCTGCCGCTCCTTTCTAGCCCACCTGTGTCGAGACTGTACTGGGATAGTTACTGCATTACAGGTGCACACCTTTGTACTTTTATTTCTTGTTGAACTTCATGAGGCTCAAGTGATGCTATTCCTTCAAGCTGTGAGATTGCTCTGAAAGGCAGCATTGCATACCACCTGATGACAGCTGGACCTAAATAAGGCTGTGTCTCATGTCATCAGCTCTGTTATCCATGAACATATTGTAATGTCTCCAATCTAGTATCAAACCCTGAGGAGCACCATCCCTAAACAAGTGCCAGTTAAATCTCAATCAGATGATCTTTTAAATCTCACCAAATCAGCCTGTTTTTCACCAACCTTGTAGCGAACAAATCCAGTCCCTACCTTCCTTAAGGATATCTTCCTCCCCATATTTACCACACTTCTTGTAACTTCTCCTACAAATATGGCAGTTTATACTGAAGGCAAAATAAAGGACAATAACTGCTAACCCTTCATCCACAGAGCCAGTTATTTCATCACTGAGGCAATGAGATAGGTAAAGTGTGATCTGTCCATAGTAAATCCATGTTGGTTATTCCCAATCACATGCACCAGTTTCCATTTCTCAACAAGCTTTGGCTCTCTCAATTCCATTTTTGCATATCCAGGGAATGTCTCTATACTGGTCCTTAGGAGTCTATCCCATCTTCTACCACTTTTTAGTGTGAGATCAGGAGTCCTCTGTTCAAACTGGCCTCCTGCTATGCTGCTTGTTTCCTTGCACAGTGGGGATAGTTCTTGTGATTTGAGAAACAGATCCTGCTGCCAGTTTCCCAGCCAAGCCAAAGGCAACTCTCCTAACTTCTAGGGGTTTTTTGTTATTTTGCATCTCCACTTTCTTCAGGGGCTTAAACTCTTACCATCTCATGGCCAGTGCAACTAAGGCTGCTACTACCACATCTCCAACAAGTTTCTATTTATTCTTGAGAAGTAAATCCAGCAGAATGCCTCACTTAACCATGCCTCACACAACCTACATCAAAAACCTGTCTCTAACACATTCCAGAAATCTCCTGGATTGTTTATGCTCCATTGGGTTGGCCTGGGTAGTTGAAATGTATTTACAAACCATTATCTTTAACTCCCTCCCATTTGTTTACAGTCTCACATTAACAACCAGTCTTCAGCACTATTGACAGCCAGTAAGTAAAAAAAATGCCCAAGAATTCCTTATGTTACTGGGATGATTTGTAGCCTGAGAAATCTTTTGGATAAACTGTGATTCATTACACTGAAACATGGATCAGAAATATTATCTTCTGGCCAAGGTGACTGGCCCCAAGCCCTCATAAATAGACACCAAAAGCACAATGCAACAGCTTGTGGACTGGAAACAAAGTTGAACAAATTGGCAAATTCCTACAAATACATAAGATGAAAAAAAGACTGTCTTATGAGCAGTTCATTAGCAGAAAAAAAAACCCCACATACCTTTTCAGCAAATAGTTTAAGTAGTTCTATTCTCCTCTTCCTTGGCATAAGCATCAACTTACCTATTTCCTGTATTATTTCAGTCCACAGGAGTACAAATCAAAGTACCACAAGGGAGATACGATCTTATGTTTAGTTATCAAGACCTGTTTATTGCACATAACTCTTAGGACTAAAAAATTGGCCAACTAAGCACCATTTTGCTCCAACAGAACAAAGTGCTGTCAGCTTTAACAAAAAATCAGATAAATCCACATCTGTTTGTGGTCCAGGACTAGAGGAATACTGCCCTATCAGTATAAAGAGACTGCAGTTCAGGTGAACATACTTGGTAGGATGTAACAGTAGGGAGTCCTGATTCTCTAAGGCTCTATAAGGGCTCTCAGAGAAGTTCTGAAGCCGATGAAAAGAAAACTGACATTTGACTTATTAACAGAGAAAGGAAGATTTGCTAAAGCTGCCATAAAAAAAGCAGTATCATAGAGCTTACAGTCATCCCCACAGAATTATGCTGTACACTTGAAAGAAATTGAGGAAAGGAAAACAACACACAATCTGTAATCTTTTTTTTAAAAAAAAAATCCATTTATTTAAAGCTCAGACACTACCTGGTCCAGTGGAACTTCCACAAGAGTATCTTCATCTTCTTGCACTTCAACTGCCCCCCACATTTCAGATCCTTCTTCTCCAGCTTTGTAAACATCTTCACCTATAATGAGAAAGATAGAGTGGAAGGCAGGGAAGTCCAACGGTGACACAGTGTGGCTTAACTACTGAATTGCACATTCAATTTTGTTTCTGAGAATGGCTTTCAGAGCTGACCCATCATTCCCCATACAGTTCTTTCAAGGAACTCTTCAGTCTCCCATTATTGTCAATTTGTTTTTCATGCCTTTTAACAACAAATATTTACATACTACACCATTTGGGGAAGGGGGGAGGAAAGGGAAAGGGAACTGAACAAAGCCCTGGATCTGAAGTTGCATCACTTCTGGCAAAGATCCAGAATGAATCTGAACTTAATACACTATTACAACAACAACAAAATACTTCTGTTTCTACAGACAATTATAGTACCCTTTAGTAATTAGCATTATAACATACATGTATCAAAAATTTCATGCTGAAAAACAAAAACAAACATGCTGAACCAGGTCAGGGTTAAAAAATTAAGAAAAGCAGTTGGATTAGTTCTACTCCTCAACTCTAGGCACATGCAAGTAGAATTATGGCCAAAACTCCTCATCCACATTAAAAAAGCACATACTCCTGGCCAACAAGGCTTAATGTTTACACTGATATTCAATTTTGCTAAGAATTTTCACCACTTAGTTTAAGTAGTTTCTTTCCCCTAAGTGTAAGCAGTAACTAAGGGTCTTTGAATTTCCGACACTGGTCTTTCAGTATCAGCTAATTAGGAAAGTGAAAATATGTACATACAGAAAACAATTTCCAAGTACACACGATCCTCTCTATTTTCCCCTGAACCAAAAACAGCCCAGAAACTAAAAGCAGAGTTATTCCAAATCACCTCTCTCCATCAGTCTAGGGAAGGTGAAGATGTGTCCATATCTACTGTAATATAACTACAGTAAGAAGGAGGAAAAAATATTTCTGCTGTTTCTTACGGTCTCTTAGTTCTTCATAAAAGAGTGTGAACTTGGTAATATCAACTGACCATGCAAACTGACCACTGCTGGACACTGTTAAACAAACAGCTTTAGTGTAGCACAGAAGTATTTTGGTGGAAAAATAATAAATAAAACCCCAAGACCTAGACAAACCCAGAGTCCATCTGCATAAAAAGTCAGCACTGACTACTCTGGAAGTTAGTTTTCCAGTTACTTTGTCATCACTATGAGAACCAAGGGAAGAGTTTGCCCTGGGAACAAATTCTGAGGCACAATACTATTGCAAACGGCTAACTGGAGGGGAAGTACCAGATGGCCTTAGGAGTTGCCTGACAGCCACTGCCCCAAGCACCAGAAATGAAGGCCATTCTCACAGTCTGAAATGAAGATGCAGAAATGGGGGGGTTTGTGGCACATCACAATGAAATTCCAAAGTGGTGCTGCTGGCTGCATCTGGAGAGAGATTTCCTGATGGATAGAGCAGCTTAATTACCCAGGCATCAGTCCTGCTAGAGCCTCCCCCCCACCAAAAGATCTATACTACTCATCCTCTGAAAGTATCCCTGCTGGAAGTACCACAGGGCTCTCAGCATCATGGGTAGAATTCTTATCCTAAACATCTCACACATCCTTTTCAAGGTCTCGTCTTCATACTTAGCATTAAAATAATAATTTCCTTTTTCTTGGGGTTTATTAAATTTAATGCATGTGCATGTATGTTCCATTGAAATCAACTAAGGACATTCAATATTTGCTAGCAGTATGATAAATCTTGGACAATCTACCTGTATATATCTCATTACAAATCCCCTTTGTAAAGACTTGTTTGGGTTTTTTGACAAAATCAGCAATAAAAACATGGACTGGTTGAGAGTAACACACAGAATGCATCTGAATAGATGCTACTTGTACTTTTTCAAATAATCAGTGCATTTCACATTTCCCATTTTTCTGAGCTCTCTAAGGGACAGAATGTTCTGTTTCTCTTACCTGATATTAACATTGTTTCCTCTCATCACAGACATTTGAGTTTTAGATTTCCACCTTATTCTGAGACGAAAACGTAATGTGTTCCTCAAAAGCCACCATGAAGACTCTCCCATTTCAAGGCCTTCCCTTAAGTACCTAAGAAAATAACCTTGCTCTAGATTCCTTGGCTCACTGAACTATAAAAAGTCAACTCAGTGTCTGAAAGAACAGCATTTAATATCACCATCTTTCCATTTAGACTCTCTAATAACACCTTTGCCTCCAAGGTCCCCAAGTCTTTCAACCAAAATGGGGACTATCTGGCCTCTAGAGGTGAAAGGATTTCGGTGCAGAGGTGCTTTTCATCAGGCTTTACTCCATTGGGGCAAAAAAGAAGTACAAGGAACATGAACATGTGTTGACCCTGGAGGCCAAATCCACTCAAGAGCTGAGGATTCTCAATTTTAAAGCACCGCATCTTAGAAGAGCAGATCAGCCTCAGGGCTATGCCAAACAACCCAAGGAGACAGACGTACAGTACTTTCAGTACAGTACTGAAACCAGGAGGGAGCAAGACAGAAGGAAGAAGACCATAAGTTTCAGTAAGGAATCATATTTCTCATTTAAAAGGGAGTGCCCCAAAAGGTAGTAGGATTTCAATAAGCAAAATCTGAAATCTCCATGGAATTTTCTCCATGCACTTTCTAACAGGTGTTTGCTCAGAAAGCTGGTCATAAATGAAAAGATATTAATTGAAAAGAACTCTGCACAACACTGCAGTATCTCTCAGGTATACCACTGTTCATTGTCTTGTGCAGATACATTCTAAAGAGGGAGATCGTTCCTGTTCTTCCACAGACTGAAAATATTATTTAAGGAAAACAGAAAATTTACAACAAAAGGGAAATTAATTATTTAGCTCTGCACGAACAGAGGAGAATGGAAGACAAATGTCAAAAATACGCGTACAGTCGGGGAAGGAATTAAAACACTTAGGTCTGAAATGTGCCAAAACAGGCAAAGAAAAAACGATACTAACTGAAAAATGGGAAAGTTGTAATACTTCAACAAACAAAAAATTCCAAAGGAAATGGCAAGGAATGAAATTAGTTTTACATTAGGACACACACTGATGTCTTTTATTATGAAAACTGAAAAGAGATACAAAAATTGCAAAATAATTCACATAAAATTAATTTGAATAAATGGAGCATTAAGAAAATAGCTTAAAATGTTACCATTATTAGCATTGCTACTCTACAGCCAGAAGTATTTACACTTCCTACATGTGCAGTTAAAAATATCTGGAGAAGGGAAGCTAAGTGAAAGGCCAACACATTACTTGTTTGTGTGATTGTGTGTCAAGATCTTCTCAGCAGGAGTTTGCAGGCCACATTAATCACAATTATCGATGCTCTGAGTTTTCAGTTCAGTAACTTTGCCTCGTTTTATAGATAATACTTCAGAAATGCTTTTTGGTATAGGAAAAAGAAGTATGAAAAATTCTTATTGATGCAATATTTCACATCTCTGTGTCTGAATCATTAGTCAGTTTCGTCACAAGCCTCTAAGGGAGAAAAAACAATAAGGCATTTTAGAAAATGCCATAAATTACATGAAGAAACATTTTTGCAAGTCTTCATTCTGTATTGTTATGGGTTTATATTGCAATCTCTGCTGAAGCAGAAATATGTGGTGTACCTTGCCGAAAAGAAAATTACCAGCACTTCCACTAAATGGAACATTTATGACTACTCCCAACAGTTCAGACAATATTGTAGATTAAACATGCTCCTCATTTATGAGCCAGCTCTGACGTTCTTGTGCCTCCAACCACCTGAGAACTGGCCACAGACCGGGCCATGGCAGCACTGGGGCAGAAGAACTCTAATAGGGGGTAAGAAAGTAAGGTGTGTCTCCCTGCAGCTTTGCTTACAAGTATAAACAGAGTATTTATTTCAGTCAGGTTCTCAGCTCTCCATGCCTGAGCAAGTGCAGCTTCTGTCAAGAGGCAAACCAAAATATTATTGAAACTTTCCTGATCTTCTGTGAGGCTATTTTTCCATGGTGTCCAAACTAACTGAAGATACTGGAGCTTTTCCGGTGTTGCTAGTCAACTGTGTGAAAACAGATTATCTTGAGCCAAAAATCAGCACTGTTTTTTATACCCTAAACAGAGAGAAGTTAGGTAACCTAAACAAACATCTCCTGTTATTTCTGATTATTTTAAAGCAGGGTCACATTCAGCAATTTAGGTGAAAAGGGGGAAGAAGAACTTGAAGAAAGGCAAAGACCATATTCAAAAGGAGCAGCCAACTGAAGAGAGGGAATATGCAGAGGATGGAGGATACAGACACTGAGGGAGATGATGAGGCAATGGTGATGTTAGAAAAAATGTGTGGAATGAGGAACTGTATAAGAGCAAAAAGAAAGAAGAGGAAATACTGGCAAAAAAAAGGGGAAGCAATGGGGTCCAACATATTAACTGGAAGGCAAAAAAATGGCTTATATGGAGTGGAAGAGTAGAGGCTTGAAAGAACGAGAGGGGAAAAAAACCAAGTCAGCAGGTACTCAAGCCATTTTAAACTTCCTAAAGGAATCGTCCTTCAGGAAAGCCTGAGAAGAGGAATGTTGTTTTACTACTACTTACCAGCAATTAATGTCTACGTACGGATGTTACCACACATACAGAAGTGCAGCAAAAAAACAGCAAAGAAAAAATGCTCATTGCTTCCAGGCAAGTATTTTTATGATTTCTTTTTCATATTTATTCTGCCAACAAACAATGTGTATTAAGACTCTGGAGAGTGGAAAGAATTTTTACAGCATTTTTTGGCTTCAGGCTGAAGGGATGAATTAAAACTGCAACCATAAGTGCTTTCCTATGGAGTTTCTTCAAGAGTTGTGCTCTATTCCACCTCTCCTCCAGCTCCATAATCTCACAGAGAAAGAGTGATGAAATCTCAGGGGGACCCAGATGGCCTAAAGGTCTGAATTCCCCAAAGCCTTGTCAGTGTTACCGAGAAAGGGAACATTTGTAACGTGGTAACAGCCCCACCAAGGAGAGGTAACTACTGCCTCAAAAAAGCCGTGGACCAACTCAACCTTTACCCAACTAAATTCAAATGATACAGTTGTTGAAACAACTGGCACCTACTTTATGGCCAACATCTACAGCTAGGCGCAATGGGGTCACACAAATAGTAAGAACAAGAGAAATTTTCAGCTGAAAAAGGCAGTGAAATTACATGAGAGGAATGTTATCAGAAGACTTAGTCTTTAGAAATCAGATCCAGAGGCTATGGGTGAGAGAAAGGCAGTGCGGTCAGTTTGGATCAGAACCTTGGAAAGGATGATGACTGGTAAACAAGGAGTGAGATTTCTGATTTTGTACTTGGCCAAGGTCTATCTCATAAAGTAAGTGGCTCGGTACTCAGCTGCTTTCACCAAAGACAGGAGAAGGTAGCACTGTACTCCTACAGAGCTTTTCAGCTCTGTGGCTTTGTTGCAAATGGACAAATAAAACCAACTCAAGACACTGTTAAGACTGCTTAATGACTTTGCACAATGATTCTTCAAAGTCAAAGACCATTTTGAGAGTTTCCTACTCTGCTCTGCTCCTTACCCATGCCAGCTATTGCTGGCTTTGCAGCCCCTGAGATTTCATTTGTGTGAAAGAGAATCCACTGCTCATTCAGGAGAATTTTCCAGATACTTTCTAGAAATTTCATACTTCTCCTGATAGGTACAGAACAGATTAATTATCAACAAAAGCAAATTTATAAATGAGCAAAAGATTTTGACTAGCAAAATTTCACCACTCACATTACTGGTTGTTCAGTGTATTGTGCATTCAGTGCAGCGCGTACAGAAAGAAGCCACGAATTTGTGCATGCATAACCAAGCAAGTCCTGGCGAAAGTACAAAGATCATTTTCTGCCTGATGCCATTCAGTATTTCAGCTTTCCAGCTTTCCTTTTTTCTTTTTCTACACTATGACAAACAAGGTTATACGATTTTATTAAATACTAATTAAGTTATATATTAAACTAACTCATAAGAAATCTGTACTTTTTAAATAATGAAGCATAAGAATTAATGGTTTTTATATAAGCTCCATTCCTGAACAACATTAACCGTAAAACATTTATTGCAGCAAAAATTACAAAATTATAGAGATATTGATGCTTTACAAATTTTAAACTGATTTCAGTTTAGTAGTAGAAATTTTAAAAGTCATTGTAATAATAGTCTGCCCTGAATATTTGGTGGAAATCTGAGACATTTACTAGCTGCGAGCACTGTATGTAAGGAAGGAAGTTAATGTGACTATAAAAAATTAATGTCACAACAGAGACTGCCTCATAAAAAGAGTAAGTAAAATTGAAACCAAAATGTAAAAAAAAAAAAAAAAGGCTCATAAAATTGAATCATTTGCTATGATGAATAGGGAGGACATCTTTTTATGCCTGTGTACAATATAATCTTATTTTCTGAGTTTGTGTGTGGTTGTTTTGTTGGTTTGGTTTTTTTCATTTAAAAGTATTTCTGTTGTACAAAGCCCCTTGCCAACAAAAAGCCATTGCCTTCAGGATAGGCGTGCATGTATGTTCATGCCTGTGACTCCCGTCATCAAAAAACAACGGAATTGAAAATAACCTGGTAGCAATATACATTTGAAACTGTTGAGAATATTAAAAAAATAGATCATTTTCTTCACCCAGTACTATTGCAGCCTCAAGCTTCAAAGCAATTGCTACCACTCTTCTGAAAATACTGAATTTCTAATACAATTTGATGCCATTATAGAATGCTGACATCTGATTACCTCAACGGAAACTGCAAAAGGTGCTTCTAGAAGTTGCCCTTGTATGCAGAATTCTCCTTTACTGATAGGAAATATGGTAATGCTGGAGCAAAGGAAAAGCTGCGATAGCTCAGTCATCTTTATACATCAGCAGCTACATAAATAAAGGTCACAGTACAAGGGTTTTTTCCTCCCTCTCCCTATTTTGATCATTCACCTGATTTACTCTCCATCTTTCTAAGCATCCTATTTATTAATAGATTTAAATTACAGATCATTAAGACCATTTCCATTTTGAAATTAAGAAAGCAGCTCTCATTCAGCCACATCTTTTTTAATTCCATGCCTGTTCTGAAGTTATGACTCAGCTTGCTCTTGAGTACAGCTAGGGGCTAAATTGTCACGAAACAAATGCAAAAGACCTGAAATATCTGCCCTGGTCCCATCATTCCAAGCTGAGCATCACTGCACTTTTACATCCTCCTGCTGGGAATTAAGCAACATGCTTTCCTGCTGATAAGTATATATATACATATATATATGTGTATTTGCCCATTTAATGTTTTGCAAAGTATTCACTTCCCTAAAAGTTAACCCAAAGAAACTCATTGTGTGTTCGAAGAAAATGGCTGCAAGGTTTATCATCATCTTAGTTCCCCCCTGGCATTACAACACTCTGGCTACCATGATTCAGCACTGTGACAATACACACCTACAGCAAAAAGGGTTCTCATTTCTTGCTACAGATTTATCTCCTATTGTGCAAGAAATAAACCAATAGGTCCTGTAAAATCTCTGCAAACAAAAAGATCTCTCTTTTTTCAGCAGCCTTTTTATCTCCTTTGACAATACACCACTGATATGGTCTATGTTTTAACTACAGAGTGTTTTTTTAATCCTAAAAGTTTAGATTAAAGAAAAAATCTTAAAATCTTAGAAGCAGGAAAACACGAACAACAGTTTTAGCTCACAATGCACAGAGGATATTTGGCAGTCCAGGTTTGTATGCTTTGGCAAGTTCATAGTTTTACTGAAACCAATTCAGAGAACAGCAAGAGCAGCTGCCATACCTGGGGCTCTGTGCAACTTTCCCTTTAAATAAGGGTTAGCCTTTTTATTCCATTTTTTTTGCCAATAACAAAACCAGGAAATTGAAATGACTGCTAATTTCTAAGACTTCATAATACTCAAAAATAGGTCTGAAAAACTGTGGAGTGGCCCATCTCCACTGTATGACTTCCAAATCACAGCAAAAACTCAAACTTCACAGTCTATTACCTCTAGAACTTGATTTATAGTTTATTAGAGAGTTACTTTGCAAGCCATGTGACCAAAATTAAACTACTGTATTTGAATGGAATAGGCTTGAAATGAGGATACCCCCCTCCAAGCATTTTCTGCTACACTTCTGAATTTGCTACTTTCCTGATCAACTTCTTATATATACTCTTTACAGGATGTGGTATAAACCAAAAAAATAATATTTTTTTTTTTAAACCTCAAACCAAGCAGCTGATAATTAAATGTACCCTTAGTGTCACTTTCATAAACCAAATTCTGCTGAACCAGCTGCACTAGTCTAAGCTCTAAACCTCACATTTCCAGTTGCAATTACTGTTGCATACAGTATATTCAATGTTATTAAGGCTGCTATGAGTGCAGTGAGAGTCCAATCATAACATTAATAAGGTGCCTTATAGGTTACAAACACTAAAGCATCAGCTCACAATCTACTGAATTTGCCCTAAGAAGTGGTGAATTTAAATCTTGCACAAAGAACTTTCAACTCTAAGAAATTCTTTAATCATCTTGATTTAAGAGGATTATGACATGGATCAGTTGTAATATAAATGGCATGCTGGTGAAATTCTCAATGTATTAAAAAAATAAATTCAAAGTAAATACACAGCTAACCCGAATAAACTCAGCTGGAAGATTAGGTTAAGCCTTAAATACACTATATGCATAATTCTTCAGATGTTAAGACCTGGGAAACAATCACTTTTAAACAGTCTAACACTCAAAAGAGAGAAGATTCCACTCAACTGCTAAATTGGCAGGGAAAAGGACAGCAAAGAATACAGGATACATTCTCTACTATGAATATTTCCTTTTTATCTATTTCCATACACCCCAAATTATGCATGTGTAAACTCACTATGCAGTGTTTTTGGTTTCAGATTAAAATTAATTAATCCTGTATCAGTGGCAACCAAATGCAGCCAACTAAAGTGACGGAAGTCTTTTTCACTGTCCATCAGGAAAAAAATTAAAATAAGATAAAATTCCTAAGATGGTGATAAATGCTTCCCTCATTCAATCCAAAGCCTTTGAATTTGAAGGAGTATTTTGGAATAAAACTGCAAAGCCAATTGAGGAACTGCAATGAGCCTTCAGAATAGACAGTGGAGCTGCATTGATCAAAATAGTACTTGGGAGCCACCATTATCACTGTGTTTCTTGAGCTGGCTTCTAGTTTTCCATCGAAAGCACATCCCCATTTCAGAATAAGACTCCATTCTAAAATGAACCTGAAAATGTCGTAATTCAAGGCAGCGATTACATACCTACTTCATACATCCAGTACTTCAGCACTCGGTCTAAACTAGACTTCTAATTTCCCTGAGACAATAAACCAACCCTATTAGCAGCTTTTAAGATATTTTCATCAACAGCCACACTAGTCACACAACCACTGCAGGGGTCCATCTCACCCAGAGACAAGGCAACAAAGCAGAACAGAGCAAGGAGATTCCCTGCTGACAGGCAGACTTTTCAGAGCACTAAAAGAACACACATTAGGAGAAGGGGAAGAGCATGCACAGCCTGTATTCTGCTCTTTCACGCTGGACTGGATGATAATGCGGATCTTCAGCATATGAAGAAGTACTGAAAACAACAGGTGAAACAGTACTCCCAGAAAAGGGAATGCACCCTTTGCCTGTTCTTTAGATCCTAACACATTGTCGCAGCAGCATAAGCTCCTTCCACACTCAAAGGGGAGCAGATGGGTACTCAGCAGACATGTAAATAAAGCATAAAGGCATAGGATAAGTACAAATATGCACACAGCATGTCTGCCTGCCAGAGGAAGCCAAGCACACTCATTTGTATTCTCAAACCCAGAGGCTCAGTATCTTGAACATTAATTTCAATGAAGATTTTTTGTTAAAAATGAAACTACTATTTTTTGTTAAAAATTAAGCTCTTTGGTTTTTAACAAGATTTTTTCAGGTTGCCTGCTGGCTTTCTTTCCTGTGGCTTTCTTTCCTTTTCACTGAATTAAAGATTCGTGTTCCCCAGTTGTAGTACAGCATTCACATAACCTTGTAATGAATATTTAAAATGCTTAAAATGTAAAAAAAACCCCAATATTCTTTGCTCTGTTGAGTTCTCAACAGACTTCCATTATTTCAACACTAAGCATGCTACAGTTGTGCAGATTATGCTTAATGTCTGCATGGTAATAAAGAGAACAAATTATGAAATAAACTAAGCATGTGAGATTGTTAATAAAGGAAAGAGAAATTGTCTTTATGGTATCAAAATGACCGGTAAAAGGTCATTAAAAGGATTCAAAGGAAAGGCAGAAACCATGGGAAAAGAAATTATAGTTGACATCAAAACTTCCTAATCCTCCAATTGTTAGAAAAATCCAAAAATTAATAATATCACCTGAGGATTGAAATGGTGGTATTTGGAAAAACTCTAATGCAAATGCTGATAAGGGAGAATGGGACTCTAATGAAATGACTGAACCTCTAGGTGCTAGAAAGGAATAGGTTCCAGAATAAAAAATTATACCCATAATTCAGACTGAAGTGTTCAAAGGACCTCAAGGAGGTCAGAGAAGAAACATGGTCAAAACTACACCCTGGGACCCCATGCAAGGGCCAAACCTACAGGACAAACATGGAAGAAAACCAGGGGGAGTCAGACACTGAGTATTTGTGGAAAGTGAGTCCCTCAGGAGGAGGCAGAACATTTCTGGATGGGAGCTGATGGGGGCCAGGAGTCTTATTAAACCTAGGATCTGAGCCTATCAATCAACTCCCTTCAATAATCAGCAGCATTGCATATTGGGCAAGAGGAATAGAGGTTATGGAAAGAGCAGAACCAGCTTCCATATCCATGTGGTCATCTCATGAAATATTCCCCATTGTTACAAGGGCAACTTGCAGCAGGTAATGTATGGACACTTAAACAGAGACATCCCAATCTCCCCAGAAGTAAATCCTAGTATATTAAGACCTCTATTGAAAGAAGCCCTGATAACATTGAAAACTTTTTCAGTGGGGTGACAAGACAAAATGAGAGGAAATGTAATGCATAATGAAGTGTTACAAGATCCCCAAGCCACAAGATGACCTATCCTCGTGGGCAAGATTCTTTCATGAAACAGTAAAACATGCAAGGGAAATGGGCTGGGAAACCCATCCTGGAGAACAAACTTGGGCCTCTGAGAGGAGCCCAAAAACTGAAGTGCAGAGACCTCCTGAGGGCCAGGTAAGGGCTTTTAAACATACTCGACCTGAGCTAAAAGAAAGATCAAAAACACCCCTGAAGCAAAATGAGCTGTGGAGGATGGCAGTAGCTTTAGGTACTCCCTATGCAGCTCTCAGGGGACAACAACAGCAGACTTAGTGAGAATAGTGCAAGGCAGAAACACAAAAAAAAAAAAGCCTTCGCAGAAAAAACATAACTGCAACCCTTTGAGGAGGGGAAGAGAAACCAAAGAAAAGAACTCACTAAGTGCGGTGAGAACTTTAGGTTTTATCACCTGGCACATTATGACCTATCATTGGGCTGATAAAGACAAGACCTATAATTACTTACCAGTAGGACCTAGAAAACAACCTTTGAAATACGTAATTGATAGAGGAGCCCAAATTTCACTAAATACCCCAATGGATGCTGAGAAATAAAAAGAAATAGGGCCAATCTACCAGAACTTAATGGACAAAGTATTATATGTTATACTGCCAAAGTCTGTTTATGGTTACCTGGGGAAAGACAATGGACCTCACACAGCCTTGCAACCTCAGAGCATGAAGAAAATATTTTAGGATATGATATCTTTAAAGTAGAAGCTTGGCAATTGCCTGATGGGAATGTTTGGTCATTCAGGCCCACAAAAACTCTTAATAAGTTTTCTCAAGAGAATGAAAAAATTAATTCAACATCTAATGGTTTTAAGCATGTCCTGACAGGAGTGGAAGTTGTATCTTGACTGTTGGCTGTCACTAAAATCAGATATGCTGATGCCAAAGCTACTATTTCAGGACTCTATAATTGGTTTTTCGGTCTTCCTGTACCAGATTACGTATAAAGTGCCAATGGATCACACTTGACCAGAGTGATGGTACAAAAGCCAGAAAAGAGAATATCAAGTGAATTTTTCATATACCTTATTATCCCCAAGGAAACAAGATGGTAGAATGTGCTGATGGTTTGTCAAAATGCTACTTTACCCTTCATGAATCTGGACTGGATAAAAGGTTATCCTCTGTATTGTATGAGATAGATAAAGGATCTATATGACCATTATATATATATATATTTTATATATATATATTTTATATATATATATATATATATATATATACACCATATATATATACCATAAAGCATTATATGACCATTATATAATGCTGACTTCTGTAACCCCAGCTTTCTGTCAATGGCAGTCTTTGACAATGAGGGTAGGCTGGGTAAGAGGATACTCACATTACATTGCAGCATGGCTCACAGCTGCTACAGTCTGCCTGGCCTGTGCTTCAGCCCACTCCACCTTGAGATGTGACCAGAACAGAATGCACAAAAGACAACAACTTTGTAGGAAGTGACCATCTGGGGTCAGTGTTGAGCCTTTTCTTTTAGCTTCACTACAAGCTACCAAAGTTCTGACTACAGTGGAACTCCCACACAGGGTCAGAAGTGTGAGAAAAGACTTTTGCTTTATTTTTTCAAGAGTAAGAATCACAGAATAGTTAAGGCTGGAAAAGACCTTTAAGATCAAGTCTAATTGTCAACCCAGCACCACCACCATGATCACCATTAAACCTTGTCCTCAAGTACCATATCCATACTTTTTTGAATATTTCCAGGGATGGTGACTCTACCACCTCCCTGGACAGCCTGTTCCAATATTTTACAACCCTTCGTTTGAAGAAATTTTTCCTAATATCCAATCTATGCCTCCCCTGGTGCAACTTGAGGCCATTTCATTTTGTCCTGTTACTTGTAACGTGGGAGAAGAGACTGAACCCTAGCTGGCTACAACAGCTCATTCCCACTTTTACTAGCAGGTCTTTATATACGAAAGAAAAACAGATGTTCACAGAAAAAACCAAGAGCTTCTCCAAACATACACTTGAGCTCAAACCAGGGAATCTGCTGCCTTGAACAGCTTCTCCTAGTTACACAAGACTCACAAAGCATGGAAAAGCTGGAGTGAGAAGCAAGCAGTCACTTTTTCAATAAACTTAGTGGCTTTCCAACAATTTCTGTCACCAGGTGGAGCAGCAACAACATTAAATACAGAGAGGTAAATATTTCCCTATATATATGTCTATCTATCAAATATGGCTATACGTACATATATATGTATATATATTCAAGCTCTAAAAAAATGGGGGAAGGGAAATATACTATAAGTTTAGAAAAACAAGTTCTCAAAGAGGATGTTTAAGACTAAATTTGCAAATTTCTGCCACACTGTCACAGCACAGCAGGGGGCAAATTCTGAAAGGGCCTCCAGCAGCTCTGCTGTATGATTAGTCTCAGCAGCTATCAGCTAACTGGAGTTTGTGTTTGTGTTCTTCCCCGAGGGCCTAGTCATTTTGTTACACAGAGCCAGGCAGGTAACCAGGGATCCTCAGGGACAGCGAGGTGTCCTTTGAGAAGACCAGCTTCTTTTCTTTACCTTTTTGCAGGGAATAACAGTGCGAAAATGGTCAAAATATGTTTTTTATTTTGCTTTAGCAAAAGCATAAAGATAGAGCCAGATTAGCTGAACATCCAAGTTACGCTAAAAACTATACACGGCCTCTTGTGCTGTGTAAATGAAGCCAGGAATGTAGTGGCTATACACAGGTGCATTTCCTAAGCAGAAAGGACAATTCCACTCAGCCAGATTAAATGGATACTTCACGAACTATTCAAGCATGTTATTCTATTATTTCACTGGTTTAACTAAAGACTAAAAGCCATTATAACACAACAGTGTTTATCTCAGTACTGACCATTCTCTTGAAGGACTCCTGTGGAAGCTTTTACAGTCTGTTTTACTTTTGTATAGTTGTTAGGAAAGTGTCGTCTAGACACAGAGTTCTCTGGATTCTGGCATTTTTTGTCTTTCCTTTTGGGAAGCTGGGATGAAATATTGTTTTCTCTCCCATCACTAGATCCAATGATAGATTTAGATTGCCGATCATTTCCCTGAAAAGAAGAGTACATAATTATCAGTGACACCAATTAAAAAGCTTATTTTTCAAATTTCATTAAGGACTGGTATAAGGTGTTAAAGAAGCATAATAATTTACAATCAGTACATTTAAGAGATATCTTAAAATATCCAGAAAAGTACAACTATCTTATCAACTTACTGTATGACCTGACTGATTAAATTCTCAACAGTTTCCAGGAGAAAAATCACATGTTTATTATACGAAAATAATTCTTCATTTAATGAAAGAACGGCTAGATGAATCTATGCATGCATGCATATTATATACAGCTATATCTCATCCATATGTGTGGAAAGTCACTAGATGCAACATGTTGTTATAACTTGTTAATAAATTACTGTCTGTGTAAATGAGACATGGGCACTATTCTCAGTGTCAAGAGAAGCTGGAGGAGAATGAGAGTCTACATGGGGCTGTAGCACATTCAATAGAATGGAACATACATTTGTATATTTTATTGCTTACTTCTTTTTACTGGCTCCAGAGATTGTTTCATTTTGTTTTGTAAACAGTGAATGGACATGATCAACCTCCACAATTATAATGACAGACTGTGAGTTTGACCCCCTGCTGTCTTGTACTTGTACAGTAAAGTGCACTTGCGAAGAACTGGTGAAAACAGATCCTTATATTTTGTTTTGGCACTGTTTTAAATCCACAGAGGACTCTTCTTGTAGCAAGATGGGGTTCAGCCTCTGCTCCCAGTCAACAAGCAACAGGACAAGAGGAAACAGCCTCAAGTTGTGTGAGGGGAGGTTCATGTTGGACATCAGGAAGAATTCCTTCACAGAAAGGGTGATTTAGCATTGGAACAGGCTACCCAGGGAAGTGGTGGAGTCTCCGCTCCTGGAAGTGTTTAAGAAACAACTGGATGAGGCATCTTGGTCTATGGTGAAATTGATGTGGTGGTGATAAGTCAAAGATTGGACTCAATGACCTTGGAGGTCTTCTCCAATCTTAATGGTTTTATGACTCATTCTGTACACATAAAAATAGCTATACAGGATACAGAGCAGTGAAGGATCAAGCTCTGTATTTAGTGGTTACTCAGAACAAAACATGTAAGATTGGAAACTGGTTTAGGACCTTTTCCAGACTCAGCATTCAAAAACACCATTTTCTGCAAGATGCTTTGTATAAGGTTCTGTGATTTTCCTTTAGGTGTATAATTTGAATAAATAAATAAATAAATACACAAATATATATGGTCAGGTTTATAGGAAAGACCTCAAGGCAGCAGCCGATCTTTGTTATGGAAGCTGTTATAAAAAACAAAACAGCCATTATCACAATAATATTTTCTAAGATTTCTTCTGTCTAATTGACGCTGCAAATAGCTACAGATTTATCAAGCTTTAATAAGCATGCCACCAGGTAGCTGTGGATTTTTTTCCTTCAGATTTAATTAAAACCCAAAGGACAGGGACTTTCCATCTGCCAGAATTCAACTGAATTAGAAACTTCATACTTACACTGCCTTTAGATTTTCGAGATCCCACAATCGGAGGTAGTACAGAGGTTTTGGAACTGCAGAAATAAGCCATACCTTAGAATTGTGTACACTGTCACTATCACAGACATTATGTATCTATAATCAAGGCAGATAAACACCAAGGTGGCTATGGCAGCAGAGGTAATTGTTTTTTTCATTGCATGTTTTCACTAAGAATCACTCATTCCTGTTTATTAGACTATATTTAAATGCATAATCATTAACTTATTCAAACAAGTGCATTAGCCCACAATGCATACTTTTTATACCACAAATTTGCAGAGCAGTATGCAGTGAATTACTATGTGAATGCTCCTTACAATTTCCATTTCTTTCCATTCATTTCAATGAAATGGTTCCAAATTTTCATGTTTTCCAAAGGTACAAAAAGCACAAGTTTCTCCTTATAGACACCCAGTTCAGGACTCTATTATATGACCGTTCTAGCCTACAAAAAATTGACCCAAACATAAAGCAATCTTAAAAGGAGTACATATTCCACAAAACATTACTAAGCAAGAGTAGACCTAAACTGCTGTAGCTGTTCATCTCATTCAGCTGTGCATATTTGTATCCCAAGGGAAAAAAAATGGATTATTTTGACTTGAATTAATTTTTCTCTGACACTAATTTTGTGTTACATGATCAAGGGAATGCTTATGAGATGAACTGGTCTCTTGAATTTCCATTTTAACTTTTATTTTTCTTTTCTCAACTTCCTCAGAAGTTGCCAATAAAGTTTTGCATCCATACTAACCCGTGCATCATTCTTAGAATAATGATTTTGTGCTCTACTGGTGGCACTTTGTAAACAACTTGACACACACAAACACAGGAGAAGTGTATCACACACCTTTAGAACTTACCCCTGTGGCCTTCTTGTTGCACATTTGGACAGCAGATCACCATATGGCAACTTCTTAAACTTTTCTCTACCTACTGCAACATAAATTTGCCCATTCTCTAAGTCTGACCCATCCTGAACAAGTTTTCCATCTACAGTGTAAAGTCTGAAAAATATGAAAATGTTTAATTTAATAAAACTTAACATTCAGTTAGCTGTATTAAGAGCATTGAAAGCTATGTTAATCTAAACTCACTAAATCTGTGATGAGCTTCCAGCTATGAAATCCAATAAGTACAGTGGGCACCATACAATGATCAGTAACTATATTTAAAAAAAAAAAAACAAAACACCCACCCACTCAAAAAAACCAAAACCAAATAAAAAACCAAACAAAACACCAAGGAAAAACAGCAAAAAAATTAGTTAAATCACAGTTCATATAAAACTGATGAAGTATGAAGTGCTATAATAGATTAAACACTGTCATAATTTCTAGAAAGAAATAAATTACTTTATACTTATAAGGTTTTCAATACCTTTTCCTTAACACCTTGGAAGGGATCTATTCCATGAGTTCCTGATCCCCTCTCCTACCAAGTTCCACCTTCCATCTGTGTTCAGGGAACTATGCAGTAACCTGGGAAGAACAGTGTATTCACAACTGAAAGCCCAGGACCTGTCCACCTAACACAAACCATGCCAATAATATTGCATTTATATTGTTATATTATGTAGATCAGAAGGTTGGAACCTGGTGGGAGTAACAGGAAATACAGTACTACATTAAAACAAGAAGCCATATATCTCAGGCACCTACCAATAATTAATATGTCTACCACACCAGGGGGATTTTTATGATAATGACTTCTGTTTGAGAAGAAAGAAATGCATCGGAGGCTGGTGGGGGGAACTTACTTCATTGTCAAGCTTGTGATTTTATTTTAGCACAGTCAAAACAGTGAGTAAAGAGGGAACATCCAATAATAAATTAGCTCTTTCCTATGAAGCACAGTCCAAAACTCAACAATATTTATATTTAAAAGCCAACAATAACAACTGTCATTTAAATCTTCAATGCAGTAATGTTGATGGCTATCCTAATGGCTTTTCAAGCAGCCTTCTACAGGAGATATTATATGTATAAATTTATAGTCATAAATTTCAACACAATGCAAGGAGATGTAAAAATACATACACAACTATATAATGAACATTTTGGGAAGAATATCAAGAGGCTACCTGGAGTACACCCTTGACTTATAACATGCAAAATTTTTCAGTTTAATAGAGAAGGAGCTTTTTAAATTGATACATATGATGGCACAACCGTGAATAAACACAGAAGAAAATCATGCTGGTTTGTTGGAAAACGCAGTTTTCCAGCAAAACTTATGCTAACTAAACAGGCCTGAACGGAGCCTCAGCATAGCCAGGCCTCAGTGAAAATCCTGACAAGTTGTTTTGAAGAGCTGACGCCTGAGAACCACAACTGTGTTTCTGAGCTGTGGGAAGAATGTCAGGAGAAAGATTAGGGAGTCAGAAGTGTTATGAGAAAAGAATAAGGGAGTTAACAGGAGGATCCCTGAATGTGTGAGAACAGACTGCAGGTGTGTGTGTAGCTATAATTGCTAAGATCTGTAACAGTATATAAGTTTCTCGTTTGGTGAAATAAAATGGAGCTTACTTTATATCTCATATTGAGACTGCCGTGAGTTCCCTCTCGTCGTTATGTTACTGGTTCACTTTAATGAACCAGGAATCACAGAATATCTGAGGTTGAACAAGATCTCTGGAGACCACCTAGTCCAATCATGTCTTGCAGAACAAGAGCAATTAGAGTAGGTTGTTCAGGACTGTCTCCAGGTATGTTTTAAACAACTGCAAGGATAGAGACTCCACAGCCTCTCTGGGCAACACATTCCAGTATTTGATGACCATTACTGTAAAATTTTTTTCTTCCGTTCAAGTGAAATTTCCTGTATTTCAGTTTACACCCATTATCTCTTATCCTGTCACTGGGCACCACTGAGAAGAGCCTGGCTCTGTCTTTTTCACTCATTCCCACCAGCTAAGTACACACATTTAAAAGATCCCCCTGAGCCTTCTCTTCCTCAGGCTGCAGAGTCCCAGCTCTCCTTACATGACAAGTATCTTCAAGCCCTTCCTCTCTGTGGCCCTTGCTGCACTTGTTCCAGAATGTCCACATCTTTCTTGTATTACCCTCATGAAAGCACCCTAATTTTCTATGGTCTCCTGCCATATGGGAACACATTTCTAAGTGCAAAGACTGAAAGTTTTGAAAGGTGAAATTTCAGATTTTTTAAATCTAGATCACATTGCTGCTTACTTGAGAAGAAGCATGCTAACTCTAGAGCACCCCATTTGTATTACTCATATTTACTTCGTAGTGCAAACACTCCACAGGCATGTCAGCAATTCAAAGAGCAATTTATGTTTCACTACCACAGAGCCAACATCAGTTACCCACAAACAATGAAAATAAAACAAGCTATCGGAAAATCAGCAGGCAGCCTATTTCTGAATTAATCTCACTGTGTTCTGCTAGATTGCACTTCAGTTTGGGAACTCAGGGGAAAAAACAGCAAATCAGTATACCACAGTTTAAGAATTATCTATATATTTGTATGGGGCTGCAGCTATAGAGGGGTACATACAAAATGACTGTGGTTTTTTTGTTCCTGATCTTTCATTTTGCTAGCATTTTAATGTTATATTTAAAGCACAGAAGTTATTTGTTTAATATAATTCACGAAAATGTTACGGATTAGCTAGCAATCTCTAATTGTATTTTTCACCCTGAAAATTATAATCACAATAGCAAAACCAAACATAACCAGTCTCTGAAGATGAAAGTGAAATCAAAAATGCATTTTTAAAAAATGGATCTTCAAATAAATAACTAACTATTGACTAAACAAACGTACACAAGTTTTGTGATGCTAATTTCAGAGGCCACTTTTTCACAATTTCTGAATTTTGAAGCCACTGTTTTCACCCACCCACCCACTTGGCCACAACCATTCACAGACCAGGTGAGTTCTCTCTGACTTGTATTACGTTAGGAAAATGTCCTTGTGGTCACTTTTCTGAGGATGACCTAGATCTGCTTTGTGAGATATCAGTGGACTTCCATTTTACCTTCTGAATCCAAGCTAAAAAGTGGCAGCCAAAACAAAGCAAGGGCTGACAAGGGAGACAGCAAAGACACAACTTCTGGGACAACATCCCCAAACAGCCAGCTGCTGATGCAGCCAGTACCTGCACATGAGGTTGCTGTACCCCATCTCCATCAACAATTTGGCAAGCAGACAAGCTGCTTTCTCATCATCTCCTCTCTCATATATCTTGCTTATATCCCTATTCTGATCAGGGTGATCAATAATTCCTTTTTTAAAAAGTCCCATGTGACACTGTAAGACTTGGCAGCTTCTTAAGTATTTTACTAACATGGAAAAGAAAAAAAATGCCATGTACATAATGCAGGTTCTTGTAAGTCCACTTATCCTTCTTTAATGAGAAATTATATCTTCACAGCATCAGCAGTCTTACCAGATATCCCCCAATGCTAACACAGTTTCAGTAAACCCCAGCAAGTAACGTGTAACTTATTAGAGAACAACAATCACTTTACTAACCAATTTAATACGTATTTCTAATATTTTAAGGAAAAGAAAATGAAAACTGACTTAATAGAAAACCAGCGAGAGGAAAACATTAAATAATTTAAAAATTCATGTACATTATCTTATTTTTGAAGGATTAAAGACAAGCACTGAAGGGAATTTCCCAAAACAAACCTTGGTTATATATTGAATGCTTCCATGCACAACATTCAGTTTCACCAGAGTGACACCAAAGAATGAGAATAAAATGTGGAAGATTTTTAATTGCTAAACAACCTGAGAGCAGAAAGAATCAGTATGCTGTAAATGTCTTTTGTTGCTTTGTTCACTTCTCAGTTACACCAGCTGAGAAACAGAAATCTGCTACATGTACAGGTTTACTTTACTGAAAGTAGAAGTCCTAAGTACCCAGTTAATCAGAGCAAAGAAATGCAGGGCTGAGAGGAAAACCTTGATGAGAGCTAATAGTCAACAGATAGCATTACCTTAAATCCTCTGTCACCACTATCAGCTCTGGGAAAGCAATCAGAAGAGCTAAAAGATTACCTTATCTTCACTGATTTGAGAAAGGTTTTGCAAGCTTAGCCTCAGACATGGCATAGGCTGTGAAGAATGATTTTCCACAAAAGGCCCTCTCCCATCTGATGAAGAGATTTCTGTAACGTGCTCTGCATGGGGCAATGCTGGAATGTCAGTAATTTGCTTGCACACCTTGACAGCCCTCTTACACTGCAGTGTTTCTCACATGTCTCATTTTGCTCTAAAACTTGTAACAACTAGCAAATACTCTTTTAGGTAATTTATTTTACAGTGTAAAAGCCTTAAGGGACTGAAACCTGCCTACCCAAGAGGTCACCTCCTATTCCTTAGATACCACAACAAATCAGACCAGCTGTGAAACTGGAACTGATGAACCGCAACTACAACTTTGGCCTTGGCTCTTATTAGAAGGCTGAGAGGGCTGAATATCAAGCACATCTTAGCCTTAGCCCAGATATACAAACCCCCAAAAAATCTATAATGTTTTCCTTTAAATTGTTTGCCCCAATGAATTTAAAGAATTATCAAAATTAAAAAGTAACACAGATTGCATGTATCTCGCATTCCAAAAATCTTCAACCAACTTTACCATGCTCATTTATTTTACTATGACATGTAACTTGTTTATTAGTACTAAAACATTGCATTATTATCATATTATTACAGGCCTGCTAACTAAATAATTAATTAATAAATATTTATTTAAAAAATAAGAGTTGAAGCAAATTGTGGTTATTCTTTTTTTAAATATCAGTTAAAGCGAAACCTGAAGGTTATCTGGAGTCAATGTATTTACACTTTAGGGCTTTTTGACATATTTTAATTTTCTTACAGTGGAGTTTCTCAGGAAATAGGAATGATCCATTATATCTACTTACGGAGTTTTAGAAACATGTAAAGGCCTATCAAATATATTTTGCAAATATTCAGCTTTCTGATACCTGTGAACAGCTCCACTTCTGAGGGCAACTTTTCCTGTAACCATTTCAAGAATATGATCCCAGTGATTCAGTGTTTTCCTGGGAATGAGGAGGCGCACTGCAGGGCTAATAAGGTCTCCATTAGCAATCAAGCTGAAATAAAGCAAAGTAAAATAACTTGGAGGAACATTTTAAACCAAGCTCATCTGAAGTGAACACCCCACCACCACCACACCTGAAATGGCAGCTCACTAAGTGAAAATTCTACTTACAAAATAGTGTAGGGCTCCTGGAGCGGCTTTCGAAACCGTGCTGACACAGTGATCCTACTGTGAGTAACTGGCTTGACCTGCAAGAACAAAAGAATTAGAAATTACTCAGTTTTCACATTTGAAAAGCTTTGCCCTGACCACCATCAGCATGTGGGACAGCATGTCTGCAGAAAGAAGTTCCTGTCTTTAAGGCATCCATTTTCTTCCATTCCCGCTTCACCTTCTCCATAGCACACATAACAACTGCTGCAGGTTTATGTGTGTGATGAATAACAACCACAGCACAGCATACCACAGAGCACCATGGCACAGCATATGGCTTGCACTGAGAGGACAGAATTGTATGGACATCTTTGGTTGTTCTACAGACCCAAGGAGATATTCCCAAATGCTGTTCTTGCTGTCTTATTCTTTATTGCTTATAACCATGGTGCAGGCAATTAAACTATCTTCTCTTTTTAACAATAAATGCCACTGCTAGACCTCTCTGCTATTATAATAACTACTTTTGGTCTTTTCAGGTCTTTACATCCAAATCCATCAGTAATTTTTAAAGATTGCTGAATACTCTTCTTATTTTAGGGCAACAATTCAAAAGTAATGTGAACTGTAGATTTTTAGCCTTAAAAATAATACATAGCCTACATCATTCCCAGCATTATTCCCTGTACTCTTTTGAACAGACACTGCCCTGAGATCAACAGTAATGTCATTATACTGAACAGAAAGTTAAAAAAAAAAAGGACAAACCCAAACTCCAAAATCATTAGGAAGATTATTTAATTCTTCATCATTAGCAAATCAAAAAAGGTGTTAAACCCAAAGAAAAATTAAAAAGCTACAGTACATACATTAAGAAGTTGGCTACATTTCTGAAAAAAAAAATCATAAAAGCTTAATGAATTAAATAGCCAGCATGCACAGAGACATGCTTTCAAATAGATGTACAAAGTTTATTTAAACTGGCAATTTTCCAGTCACCATGTAAAGCAGTCTAATGACATGATGTGTTGCAGTTTTATCACACTCTGTGCTAACTTAACCAGTACGTCTCATTTAATTTGTGGGAAATGGTCTGAAGTCCAGTGCTTTTAGTCTTTGCTTGGATTTTCACACAAATTCATTTACTAACAACTGGAGTACTTTCCAGATCTTTCTCTGGTATACACTGAAAATAGAGGAGTTCAACCTACTACAGATTCCAAACCGGCTAAAAATAATTATTAAAATAATCAAATCTGATTTCCCACAGAACTCAAAGAACATCACAAGGCAAATTCTGCACCAAGCACATAAATTCTGGAGGTAAGTTAGCAATCTTGGGAGAAAAGGAGCCAACAAAACAAAAGGAATACTGGCACTCTTTAGTGTACAATCACTTCAAGTAAAATATAACAACAGGTAAATATGTTGAACAAAATCTGTTTCCAGTGTCTTCTAAAAAAGAAGCATATTTATTCTGAATTCCACTCACTTCAGCTTTTTGCCTTTTTCAAAGACCCTTGTGAGCCTCTCAAACATCTGTTTTCTGAGAGACTCAGAGGACATGAAAGCCCACACTGGTCATGGATAGAGAAAGGCAGAATTAGCCTTTGCACAGCTACACAGAATAAAAAGACCAAACAGAACCAATCAGCAGCAGAAGAGCACAGTGATTTGAAGCTCAGTGCAAAGGTGTGTTTTGGCCAGAGACATCTACAAGAGGAGAGACAGCAAGAAGATATTACTGCTGCATTGTGCCAGCACTGCTTGTAGACCAGATGAGGAAGCAGACTTCTGGAATGTCTGTGGACCTTCCCTTTACGTAAGCAATTCACTAGGCAGTGCATTTACTCCCTAAGATCTATTTTGTAGATGCATGTTTGTCTTGGCCTCATACAAAGAGAAATTTTGCACTAGACTGTACATTAGCTATGCACTAATGCCTAAGGTAATCGTTGTTCATAGTCTTGCTGTTAATTCCAGTGTGATCTGAATCAGGTGGAAGATTCACATCTGCTACAACAGGCTTGGAAAGAGAGTAAGAGGTTGTTATCACACAGCCCGTTAGGGGAGGTAAAGACAGTTTTTCAGAACTGCCAAATAATTTAGGAGTTCATCCATTCTTGCAGAGACATTGGAAACATATTCTTTAGAGCATAACTGGTCATGTATGTTACCAAAATTTGAAATTAAAATTTACCGAGGAAAAAAAGAAAATACACCTTAAACTGCAACATCTGAAAACATTTCTATTGCTGCTGTCAGGCATTAAGGGTTATTTTCTCTCTGTAAGCAATCTAATAAAGAGTTTCAGAATACAGAAAAAAATAAGGAAATTTTCCAAAGGGTATGCTACTGAAGGCTACAACAATACTGATTTACTTCCATAGCATCCATAGCAACCTAATACATGTTGCACACAAAATGAGAGTTACTGAACCTTGGATGCCTTTACACCGTTCTTTGCAGCTGGTAGGTTGCCAGATAACCCCCAATAAAATATCAAATACATAAATAATATAGTTATACATCACTTTTTCTAAAAGGTGATTCCACATCCATTCCTGACGCTCACTTAAGCTGCTCAAGGTCTCCCACAGTCTCTCCAAACCATCCATCAAACTAAGTTCTCTGATGCAGTCTGCAACAGTCACATTCCAATGCTCCACACTTTACTGGAACAAGCTAGAAAGGATTCACTACGCATAAAGGAGTTCTTGAGGATAGCCCCAGGTGTGCCCTAGTACTTAGACGTTCCTGCAAGCTGATGAAAACATTAATTTTAGTGTAGGCACCCCGGAAGGCCATCATGGAATTGCACATAGCCCAGTCAGCAGACCCCGGAGAAAATAACAACCTGACAGATGTTAAGAGCTCATTTATTGTTTAAAGGATTGTATTTCTGCCTACATAGATACTAAGGCATCAACTTGCAAGTTTCTTTTGGGTTGCTCTCTGACGGTAAATAATATTTCTGGCAGGCTTCTGTGGCCTTACAAGTAAGGCCTGTTTTTAAAGAAGCAAACTGCAGGGGATTGTAACATGGGACCAGCTTGGACAAAAACTAAATATTTGTCTGTTCTACCTAAACATGGCCTAAACCAGAACAAAATATAAACTTGCATTGTTTTTCTAAGCCTGATTAAATCAATGTACCTTCTGTATTAAAAAAATTAATATGTTAGTGCAATAATACATTTGATAAAGTGACACCAAAAATGGTGCATGGAAATACTAACAGTGCATGGAATCAGTGCATGGAAATACTAACATGACTATGAGAATTTGGGATTGTTCAGCCTGGAGAAGAGAAAGCTTTGGGGTAACCTAATTGTGGCCTTCCAGTACCTGATGGGATCCCACAAGGAAGATGGAGAAGGACTTTTTACAAGAGCATGTAATAACAGGACAAGGGAGAATTGATTCAAACTGGAAGGGGGTATCTTTAGATTTGACATCAGGAAGAAATCTTAGACCATTAAGGGTGGTGAGGCACTGGAACAAGGTTGTCTGTAGAAGCTGTGGATGCACCATCACTGGAAGTGTTCCAGGCCAGGCTGGACAGGGCTTTGAGCAACCTGGTCTAGTGAAAGGTGTCCCTACCCATGGCAGTGGGGCTGGAACTAGGTGATCTATAAGGTGCCTTTTGACCCAAGCAATTCTATGATTCTGTGAAGTATTTAGCAGAGTGCATTCACAAGATCTGTTCCTAGGACCTTGGAATAGAGCAGTCCAGACTAGATTAAGCAGATGCTGAACCTTGGTGGCACAAAACTCTGAAAAGTTTTTTGTCACACCTGACATGAACAGAAATTACAAGAGTACTACATCTTTTTGTGGTGTTCACTTGCTCTTTGACAGAGGCTTAGAATAATGTTGGTCTGGAAAGGAAGAGATAACTAACTTTTTTGGGACAGCTTGCCTTTTGAAGGCATATTTTAACACTTGGTTTGGTTCAGGGGCCAAAAAAAAGACAAACTCTTTATGTTCATGCAGGACACAGGGACACTCTGGTCTGCAAATAAGAGAGAGAAAAGAGAAAATATGCATTTTATAAGAAAACTAAAAACCAACAAAACCAAACAGACAGAGGAAAGTGCCTGCACCAGAGGTGCTGCAAATTAGGTGTGCACAACACCTTTAATTTTGAAGCTGGCAAGCATGAAGACTTTCAAGCAACTACAACACAGCAAAATGCAGAATTCCACAATGCACAAGAGATAATTCTACACATACCCAGTGTACGTTCTGGCTGCAGAATGGTATATCAAGCTCTCTGAGTACAACATTGCAAAAATTCAGCACAGGCAACCCTAGCCTGCTCTGAAACCGTGTTTTATAAAGATCACACTACACTGTGATTAAAAAAAGGAAAAAAAAAGGTAGAAAAAACCCACCACTTCCACACTACACACCTTTCTTCTAATTAATCTGACTGTTCTGTTTGCAGAGTTTAGAATAACTTCTGTCTGATCAATGTTAAACTACTTATGGTCATGAAAAGCAAGGCACCTAACTTCAAAATACAGAAGTACACATTAATAAAAGACCAAGTGCTTAGCCACTGTAAATCAATTTAGTTCCTTTGAAGTATATGGAGTTCCAGTAAACCAACCCAGCGGAAGACCTGGTCCAGGGTTTAATTAAAGCATACATAGTTCTGCTCCTATTATGTTTGCAGGAGGCACCACAGTGTTGCAGTGTCTGGAATAGCCTGACCCCTCTGGCACTGCAGAGTTACATATTAACAACAAAGTGGTCTTGGGTGAAAGTTTATGCTTACATTAAGAGACCAGCATCACTAGCCCCCTAACCCCTTTATTTTCTTTTCATTTCACCAGCTGCATTCTCTGACGATGTAAATCAGCAACTTTCCCATTTATGTTAGCAACTGTAAGCAGATTTACATTAATCAGTGATCTGACCCCATTATGATTTTATCTTTACATTTTTTACATTTTCGGTTTGTTTGGAAAGACCCATTCAAGGGCAGCTTCCATTTCCTACTGACAAATGTTGCCAACAATTCGTAATTTGTGATGAGATACTTATCTGAAGTATTACATGGCAACATACAGCAGCAACAAAAAGTGTTCAGGGGAAGAAGGAGAAAGCATTGTATCCATTGAAACTCAGAGGAACTTTCAAGCTCGAAGCAATCAAACAAATGAGAATTGCAAAGCAACAAGAGCTAAACACAATTGGAAATACACCATGGGATCACAGACACTCAAAACCACCATAATTTTTTTTCTATTTAAAAAAATAATGTTATTTCACACTAAGCCTCTTACACTAACAGCAGTATGGGTTTTCCTTGTTTCAGAGAGGAGTTACCATCTTTGAAATGACTTTGCAAAGCACCTTGCAAAGTCTAGGCAAAACAAAACACCTAAACTCAACACAAGTTATGTTCCAGGAGTGGCAATTACTCTGTGGTGTTTGAGGACTCGTAAATACTTGAATCGCAAAACACATTGTACTGAGTGTCTTGGAGTCCAGTTTTAATCCTTGGTCATAATACACTAGGGCTGAATTTGTGATTAGCTCTGAGTGTCTCCTAACAGCCCTTTGAAAATACAAAGACAGCACACTGGCATCCAGCTGAAGCAAGGCAAAAAAATCCAGGCCCTCACAGCTGCTTTTTAACATAGTGTATAATTTTCCCTTATACTATATGCTAAACGTACCCCTGTGTAAATATTTACAAAATTTAACACAGACAAAACACTTCACAAACACATTAAACATATTGCACAATCTGCTTCAAGTACTTACATTTTCCACTGTTGACTGTCAGAAAAAAACCAAAAACAAAGCTAAATGATCAGCAGTCAAACCATTACCTCAGGTATGCTGTCATATATACATACACAAAAAGCAGTTTTTGTAGGATAACCATTTTGAATTATTCTGTGCATATCCACACATGCATACATGAATATAATGTGTATGTATGCATACATATATATACAACTTTAACACAATTTTCATTAAAAATATTCTGTTATGTTTGTGGTCAGCTGCCCACATGGAAACAAATTAGAACGGTAAGTTTTCTAAAGTTATTACAGCATAGGAGACATCTATTTGATAGAAATACAACTTTTTTTTTATTTCAATGCATATTTTTATACACATTGACAAAAGATGCAGAGTCAAACTCATTAAATAACTAAAAACATGCCATACCATTTTAGAACACTATGGATGGGCTTGCTTATGCAAACTTTCTAACTCCAAGAAGTGTTACATTGGGAAGAGAATGTCACATACATGGCATTAAAGGGAAATCACCATTGAGAATGGCTATTCATGTAAGGACTCTCAGCAATGCACACATTAGTTTGAAGTACACAGATAAAAAATAATGGTTTTCACTATTTTCTTCAGGAACATGTTAACCAGTAAAAGGTAAGAAACATAATCCCTAACATGGAGATGTATCAAAATTAACTTTATTTTTTTGGATTGGTGTGAATCCATGTGATGATCCCTGTGCATAGTTTTTGTTTCTATGAACATCACATTATACATTTTAAGACTTACTGTTGAAATATAGACTGGAAAGTGGGACAGATTCAGAAAACTACCCAACCTCCTGCTGGCTACTTGGGACTAGCAAGAGGCATGTAACACTTCCTAGAGTCCATCCTTGTATGTAAGAAAACTATACAGTTAATGAATTAGTATCTTAATTGGCCTATGAATATGCCAGGCTGCATATTTAGTTTCTAAAAGGGTGACTTTCATGCACTTGAGAATAGGTTCAAATAGAAATGTGCCATTCTCAGCTTTTCTTCTCAGTGTATATTAAATAATTAGACACATGATAAATACAGAGGTCTAGCAGCACATTCACAGCACTGCCATGAGGACACTTGCCAGTTATCCATAGCTAAGAAATAGTCTAACTATCTGATTTATTTCTTTCCCTTACCAGAAGTCTCCCCCCATCAAAGGGGCAACTAAAGAACTGCATGATTTACAGGATAACACATATTTACAAAGCCATACTGGAGAGAACAAAATAACAGTTAAAAACCATAATGTTTCTGAACCAGATGCTCCGTGCTAGCTTGATTTGTACAGGTTTAAGAGCTGGCCTTTTACTGCAATTAATGTAGTCCTGGGTGCTGTGAATATCTCACTCATTACTCATGTCACTTTATAACTAACCTTTTGAAGCTTTAAATATTTCAATGCAATGTCACATTCCAAATTTATCAGCTCATGCAATGAGCCATGGCTTTGCCAGTTTGTTACAATGGGCTGTTTGTTAATCAATGTGCCCAGGAAAATTGAGAACAAACATTTATATTTCCCTGGGGTAGAACTAGGGTCAAAAGAACCAAATCCCCATTGATACACACCACCACCACCCTGTGATGTGAAAGAAAGGAATGTTCAAGGACCAGTGATCAAAACCAAACTAGGACAGTAAGTTTCCTAAAGCTATTACAGCACAGGAAACACGTTATTTATTTCATAGAAACATGAATTTTTTTAAATTAACATTTTTTACACATTGACTAAAGTTACAGAGTCAAACTCACTGAAGTGTTGGCTCAGTACAAAACCATTTCAGTTGTCCTATGCAGTAATTAACCTGGATAATCCACATTTACCTGACTACTTTGCATTACTAGATGGTACTCTGGATAGTACAAAACAGCCTTGAGACAGAGACTACAAGCCTTTCTACTGGTGTGGATATAAAGCACCACTCAAACTGCTACTTAAGTAAGTGTATTTCCAGGCTTACATAAATAGGCCACAACACCACGGCTGCACACAAACTTCTCAGCCCACATAAAACACAGATGAGCTGGAAATGAACTATTCCACAGCAGACAGTCGTGTAGTGACCAAGGGAGCCTTCTAGACTGCAAAGCTCCTACAAAATTCCCAGAGCATTTAAAGCCAGCCTGTTCGCCTGCAAGATAAATCACCCTTCTTTGCAGCCAATGTAAGTGAAATGGAGTTCACATGCCTTCTACATCTGGCAGGAAGTCTCACCTCAGCTATTTAGGCCCCAGAAACAAAAAAGTTTTCAGTCTGGATCTGCCATAATTTTGGGACATTTGGGCCAAATCTTCAGCTGGGATAAGTCAGACAGTGGCATGGTCTTATCTGCCCAGACACTTAGTGTGTGCAATGCTACAAAATAGATCACACCTGTGTTCTCTCTGAAACCCAAGAATTTCTTCTCTGAGTTGCATGATGCTGTACTCACACTGCTTACAGCACACACAATGATTGCATCAGTAACACAGAGTTTATTAAAGCAAAATAGATCTTGATACTCATTTCAGACAGTGACATAATACTGCTGATTCTGATTGGTCTTGCCTCTCACATTTTGTATATTTTCCCCAAATTCAATAGACGTGATTAAACCAAAAGGAAGTTTCTGGCTTTGTGGTTCATCAGAAGGGCCTGAACCTAGGAACAGTCAACAGCTGAAGAACAAAAAAAAACCCTCAAAAAATCTTTTTTTTTCTTAACCATTTTTAATCAAAGGTGAAAGTCGTTAATGTTCCCAGTAAGTCAATTTAACATACAGCAACAAATTATTAGTGAGACTAACACATGCCTCACTAAAATTTCAGAAATGGCACCTCTTTGCTCCCTCCCAGCCTCCTCACAGGCCAGAAAGACCAGTTACCCTAATGAACAAGGAAGGTGTTAATCAAGGAAGAGAGCAGCTTTCAAGTTTCAGATCAAACTCAATACAGACCATGGAATTCTCCAGTGACACGAACAAAGTCTTTCTGCTGCTCAAAAATTCACTAAATCCATATGTAAGCAAGCTAGTAATCAAACTACTTGAAATTGCACAGTTCAGGTATACATAACTATATAAAGAGAAATGTTATGCATTCATAGGTCAAAATAGGAAAAAAAGGGCACAGATTATCTTCTAATTGGATGTCTGGTCAGTTCTTCTCTGATTCCTCCTGGTATTAGACTGTGAACACTCAGGAAGAGTATTTGTTTTAAATGTCTTGCTGTGCTAATTATGTTACCAGGATACTAAATACCAAACAATGGCGTAGCACATTTAACTATTAAAGATGTTGCTCAGGAGATTAAAGACATATCACTTTTTCTTAATCCTTGCATTTTAATAGTCTAAAATACACTTACAGTAGAATTACTAATTAATTTAGCATGAGCAAATGAGAAAATTCTTGCCCAGCAGTAGACGTAACCAAACGGGTCAGATATGGAGTAGCAAGAGGGTTTAATTTTGCATTCTGGCAAAGGAATATGAAGTGGATGTTTATACACAATTTGTTACCAGCCATACAGTATTTTGTGTTTAGCAATTTTGGGTAGCAGAAAAAGTTTGAATTTTTTTAATTCTTAGGAAGGCACCTGGAAAGAATATCTTACATAGATACATTTTTTTGACATCAAAAGGCTGTAATTTGCACAGCCTGGGATAATTTCCAATATCTATTCAGCCCCTTTTAAAAAACTATCTCCTGTACAGACAAAATATCAACAAACGATTTCTAACTGACAATTAGATGTTAAATGAATCAAGAACTCATTCACTGGAAAATGACAAGATTTTTCTTATGATTAAACATGTATGTTGTCAGACATGATAAACAGTAGTTTTGAAATAAAAAATAATTGTAACTACTGTGATTTTTCATGAGAAGGTACTTGAAAAAAACTTACTCAAGTTAAGTTTGAGACAAGGTATAGCCAGCACGAATATATAAAAATAATTTCTGAAATCAAGCCAACATTATAAACTTCAAAAATGTAATTTTTACAGATAAGTCAAATCATACTATTGCTAAGAGATGAGTGACTTTGTCTAGCAACAAAAGATGAAGCAAAGCAATTGCCATAAATGATACTAGAATTATTTAATTTTGAAATATGGAGGAACAGAGGGAAACTCAGGATTTGCAACTCCTCAAAATACTTTGATAGTATCATCTCAGATGCTTTTGTGGAAAATTCTAGTGCTAAGCTCATACCTACCAAGTCTCAAAGATTGTATTTTCTACCTCACACTCCTGTCATGGTGCTCGCCTCATTCATCAGCACTGGAGAACCAGGGAACATTTCCTGTCCCAGGATCTCACCAAGAACACAGTGGCCAACTGAGCTACCTGAGATCTGCCAATTAACTGTGTGGTCCACAAGACCCCACGGCAGGAGTACTGCTAAGCTGATTGGCTGTACCTGGAGACTACCACTAGAAGACATTCTGTCAGTCACATTTTCACTCTGCAGTCCCACTTCATCACAGAAATAATCACCTTCTATGAAGCTGCCTAGCAAACAAAAGCACTTTACTCCATGTCCTAGCCCATGGCTCTGTCATCCAGAATGTGACCAACTGAGAACTGATAGGCACTGGATCAGAAAAAGTAGTTTTAAATTTTAAAAATGTTCAGACATTAATTCAAATCCTTGTGATTATCAAGTGTTTTCACTAGAGAGAGATGTTCTAGAGGTGTATGCAGATACAAATGTGCTAGTCACTCATGTAGGAAAGCTTTGAGGAATCTTTGCAAATCTTTGATTATTTGATTCTACAAATACTCCTATAAATGTGACCGTGCCTAAACCACATGATAAAAGAAGAAGTTGCAATGGAAAAGGAGTTATGGAACAATGAAATAAGTGTATGTAAAACAGTGAAAAAGTGATTAATCACCGGAAAAATGTGACATAGTTGTATCAGAGCTGGCCACACAATCACCTTGTCCTAGAAGCCCAGAAGAAAAAGTGAAGTGCAGACAAAAAACCCCAATGTTCTTACTACCTAAGAAGAACTGTGTGCTATGAACTAAGGACAAAGTATCTATATGGTCAGTAGAGCAGCTTACTGCACGCCAACTACTGACTTTTGTTAACAGATGCTGTTTTACGCAGACACTTTAACCTTCCTTTCTTTTTCTTGGCTGCTAGAGATGTTGCATCATCTTCAACATCAAAATACTTCTGTTTTTCTTAGCTACCTGTAATTCTTTGCTTTTACAACAACACATGGCAAAATTCATTTACTACAGTGTGTTCAAAGAGTTGTTGGTCATAAGAGGTCAAAGAAGAAAAGAGGTTTCCGCTGAATACATTTGTGTGAAGCAAAGAAAGTTTAAAATAAATAGTTGCCTACAGGATTTGCAAATACAAAAGCTCAGTCGATTCTTCAGCAGCTTACCCAGCCCCAATGGCAAATAAAATTTATCTTTTTGGGTGCACAGGGAGAGATCATCTAGATCAGATAGTGATGCCTTGAGGGGCTTACCTAAAACAGAGGCTAGACAAAGTTAAGAGAATAAAAAGTAGTTATCTTTATTGAACGGCCTTCAGGTGCATTTAGGGCAATCACAGCCCACCCAAGGGCTACACCCAAAATGGATGATGGATCACGAGTTTTTAATTGTTTATAAGTTTTGTCCATTTGCATATCAAGGTTTAATTCTCCAATTACAGCTTCAGGTAATGATGTCAATTACTCCAAGTTTGCTCCCCCCAATTCACTGTCGTTTACATATCTTGGGGCCTGAGACAGTAAGGTATCCTTGAGGTCTGAGGTTACAGAGGAATTGTTTTGTCTAAAAATGCTGAAAACAGCTTAGCACCCTATACAGAGCCTAGAGTTATACACTAAAAATAACAGGATTACAAATACATGAAAAATATAGAAGATAAAATCCTAAGGCATCAATAGTGCCTAGAGAAATAAAGATGTCGACACCTTATAACTGGAAAATACATTCAGTACCTTTTAAAAACAATTAAGCCTTTAATAAACAACTGGTATGTCTGTTGGTCCATATTTTCTCAAGAGATTAATTGTGAAGTTCCTTAAGCACATCATTTAACATGTATTTGCAGTTGCAGAACACCTTTGGCACAAAAGGGATCTCTCTCTTATGAAACAAGAAGCTCAGTTGCCAAAAGAAGTGATGGATGGAAACATACCTCAGAAAGAGTTTGTAACAAAGCTTTAGCTTGGGTCAGGATGAAATCTTTTTACTCTTCTTCCTATCAGTAACACAACTGTTAAAATTTTGAGACATATTATTACAGTGTGATGGCTCTGCCAGGGGATTTACACCATATCTTGAACATCAGTTTTTTCTTGCTTAATTATAGTTTGACATACATTTTCCAGTTATGTGAAAATTTAAAGTAATTGAGATGCTGCCTTCGAACAATTAAGACCTCCCAAAAGCAGATGTCAAGCATTTGGCAGTATAACTAACAGAAAAGAAAACATGCAGCTGCATACAAATACACAATGTACAGCTGCTGCATAAAGTTGTCCTCCTTTTGACTCCCTGCACACTTAGCAGAATCAGAAATAGATATTTGTAATTGCTTTAGTGGATAAAATGCCGAATTAAATGTGCTTCATACAAACAGAATTGATACCTTTATACTTAGGCATGACAGGAATACTAATGCCTCTCTTGGTGCTAAAACAAATCTAGGTTTTTGATTTCTAAGTGAATGCCTGGAAAAAAAAAAGTAAAACTAGAACTTGCTGCCTCATATCATTTTAACAAAAATATATTTAGGCATTAAAACTTCCATTACTAGTCCCCTGAAAGTTCATTCCTAGGATAAAATTATTAGGGCATTAAGACAATTGTGTTATTCATAAGCCCAGATAAAAATCTGTAGACTATTACTATGATTCATCTCATTTTTATATCTCCTCTCCCCAAATAAATCAATCATGTTAAATTCAACACAGGGAATTAAGCTCTCCACAGGGAGACAGTGCAGATTGCAAACGTAAGTCAAATATGAAGAAGAAAGCTGAGATAATGGATGGTTTATACTGGGTTACTTCAAAGCACTGAGAGATGGCTGAAAGCATTAAGATAATATACAATGAAAACTAATTCCAGACAAAATAACAGAAGCCTCTTTTATCAAATATGCTACTTGAAGTCAAAAAACTCATGACTTCTTCAACTACTTCTACAACTACTCCAACTGCACAGACTTTCTGTTATATCAAAAATGCTCTAAGGATTTGCAGCAAAATAATCAGACTTAAAACTAGCCTTAAAAAAGCAAGCCTGTAGTACTGGTAACTATCCAACTAAGAATAAATTGACAGGATAGCTGTAGCAGCATATAAAATCTTCAATGTGAATTTGATCTTTCTGTTGTGTGAGCCCATTCAAAAAAATACAGGTGACAAAGTTATGCTCCATTATAAAATTGTTGTATTTCATAGCCTCTGAATAAGGAGTTTCTGAGTATCACAGCAAATGTCATTAGGGCAATTTTGAGGGTCTTCTAGTACAAGGTATCCTACTGTCTGAAGACACCTGCTATACAAACCATGGAATTGCTGAAAATGTGGCCTATGTGCACAAGGCAAAAGCAATTGAAAAAGAAGTGAGCTGATGCTTCTTGTCAGGCAGAAGCTGTAATTCAAATGTTTGTTGGGAATCACTGCTACCTCCATACACAATAAAACAGTAAAAATACTGCAGAGTCATGCATTTCACACAAATCCACATACGATAATTTTGAAGGTTGCAGTTATCTCCTCAGACCACAGCATAGCGCTGTGGAAGAGAAACAAGTAAACTTGGCATACTATGGACTAGAACTACTTAGAAGTTTACAACTTAACACTGGCATTTTTCAAACAAAAATGTCACTTCTTCAGAGGAAACACCAAGTTTTGAAGACAATTTACTGGTCCAAAACTCCCAAAATTCTCACTCCCACCATTTTTTTCTGCATGTACCAATCTCCCTTAGGCTTATGACCAGATTCAATGAAGACAACAGATCTGTATTGTTGATGAGTTTTTAACTGGATCTGGCACTTTAGAAAGCTGAGCAGAAGACAATCAGTATAATCATGGTAAGAGCAACCAGAGTAATAAATACTGAAGAATTATGTACGGAATGGCAGATAATTGTATTATTATTAAATAAAATAAATGTATATTAAAAAATCAGGCATAAATGCAGGCATGCCACTAGCATAAACTGCAGGCTTATTTCTTAAATATTTCAGCCATCCTACCTCACTATTGACTTCAGCAGGTTTTTTCTTTATTTCTCCAATGTCCAAATAGCTGTGGAAAGAAAACAAGTTTGATTGTTTACAGAAGCATCCAACTTACACAATGCAAATCCTCTACACTTTTTTTATACATGAAAGTTTTAGAACTTGTCATGCTTCAAAATAACAGAAAAAGAAAATATTAAATAAGGGACTCAATATAAATCTTCAGGCTAACTCTCTGGGCTAATCCAAAAGACAGGGGAGAACCAACCATGTACCTTCTAGTCACTGGTGATTAGAACAGACCATCAATAACCTTCTCATCAGAAAGAAGCTCATATACAGGTGAGGTGGATCAATAAATCTCAGCACAGTATCACCTTACCAGAGTTTTCAAAGTTATCATCTTTCCTCTTAGTTTCTCACAGTAGGTCTCTGATAGATTTAAAGTTTTGCTGCATACCTGAGTTGAACTCAGAGCATCAGCTAAAGTTTAAAAGGATGTACACCATTTATGTTTCAACAGAATATGGTCACATCTCAACACTGGTTTCTCATGGCTGGATGAACCAATAGCAGGTTGAGAACTATTTTATGGATAAAATGCAAGCCTCAACTGGGCATGCAAACAAAATACATCTATTTGGACAATATTATGTTTTCCTTGTGATGTTCCCTGTCCTCACTTCCAGTGGGAAGATGCTTTACCATGCTTTTAAGACTGGAAGACCTTATTTGAGAAGTCAGGTATACCTAAAGCCAAGCATCAGTGCAGGCCCACCAAAGGACCTCAGAGCTTGCAACACAACTGCAGCCTTTCAGTAACGTCATGCTCTGTAGTCAATGACTGGGATCACATTTGTTTGCCAGAAGAAACTTTCTTACTTGGCCAAAGTTGACAATTCATGAGACCTGAAAGAAGGTGCAAAAGCAATAAAGAGGAAAAAAAAATGGAGAGAAAGAAAAAGCATCATTCTTTCTTTGAAGAAATGGTAATCATTTATCAAGGTTCCACAGGGATTTCAAAGCTTCATTGTGGGGGGACAGTAAGACACAGCAAAGCTGCCAGACCATGCTTGAAAGTGCATGCCAGTGCTTCAGAAAACTGAAGTGTAGTAACATAGGATAATATTTTTAAAAGCCTCGTGTTTAGAAACAAACAATAACAACTGTTCCAAGCTCTCAGTGTAAAAACGAAACAAAGTTCTCTTTAGACCAAAACCAAGAAGTCTTACAGCCTGCAAGACAGAAAAGAAATAAATGCCTCAGGCAAAATAGTTCCAACAGCCTATAATAACAGCCACTGACTGTGGTTCATGTTTTCCAGGCACCTGTGAATTACTTCACCAAGAACTAAGAAAAGTGACAAAGAACAGCAAATACATAGTCAAAAGCTTAAATTCACTATGAGAGGTCTGGGCATTCAGTCATCAAATTTCAGGGACCTGCAAATCTGAAAAGTTCTAAATAGGAGCAAAGGAATTTTGTGGATGATGGCACTCAAAAAAATGTCAGACCAAAAACTTTACAAAACTATTTTCACTTGCTAAGAAAGCAGAAATACTCCTAACCAATGGCTAGACAAGCTAGTAATAAAACTACAGTGTTGTTTAGAAAGACACTGCTGGAGAGAGGACAATCCATCATTGATGAACAAGCACAGATGCAAGGAAATGGGCAAAGGAAGGAGGATGGTAGAGTAACATGCTGAAAAAAAGGTAAAATCAAAACTAGCTCCAGCACAGACAGCTTTCTTTCAGGAAGCTGAGAGCTGGGGAAGAACTCCACAGGGATGCAGCCTATATGTGCATTCTCACTCACCACTACAATAGCTACAATATACCAGCACACCTCACCACCACATATACACCAAAAAAAGCATCTGTTAACTTAGCACACCTGTAAATGACAAAACAAGCTGGAAAACTTGTTCTATGTTACAAAAATCCCCAACATTGACTAAAAATTCCTCCATTACAAAAAACTTCTATGTATTTTTTTCTAAAAGCAGAATTTCTAAGTGCTGATTATTTTATTTTTATTTGAAAAACTAAGGATATCAGCAGTTTATACAGAATATATGCCCTCAGAGCTATCAGTATCAACATTTTAAGATTCAGGATTTGGCTCATGCACTAAAGGTGAGTGCAGTTTAGTCTAGAATTCACTGTGAACAGGAAAGAAAAAGATTCAGTTCTCAGTGTAAGGCATCTGAGAAGAAACAAACTTGAAACTTGCACTGCTTGAAGCAGAACAATGACACTTTCAACTTCTGCTGCTCCTTGGATACTTTCTCCTTTACACTCCTGGAGCTCCCACACATCAGTGCCACAAGCCTCCCCTTCAAAGTTCAGCCCTGCATAGTCTATCATAGCAGTGAATATGTCCAATAAGAATCACTGGGGAAAAAAAGCAAAGTACAAAAAAAGTACTCAAACTTCTTGCTGCCATCACACCAGATTCAGATCCTTTAAGGCAGATGCTTTGGTCTCTCACAGCTGGAACTGTTTACCTTGTGAAATGTGTGGCACATTACACAAACATTCACACTTTAATTCCTTCACTTCCTTTGAGAAAACTGTCCCTTTCAATTAACCCTTCCTCTCCTCTGACATTTCTGGCTAAGATGTCTCCCTAATTAACATTCTGTCTACAACCCCAATCAATAACATCAACATTGAGCCCTTTAACCTGCCTCTAATGTTTATGAAAGCACTGCCAACATTTCCAGCACTATGTAAACAAATACCAAAAAGTGAAGAACTCTAGCTCTGGATGCAGAAATGGAAAGGATCTCAAAGCATCCCATTTATCCTCTCTACATCACAAGACTATGACATATTATGAAGGGATATATAAACCAGCCTGCTTTTAACAAGTCCTTTAGAACACTTAAAATGTTCTCTTTGTTGGTCTTAAATAACTGGGTACCTTATTGCATGTTGGAACCATAAAAGTCTGAAAAACTCGCAACATAAAACTCTGACCATAAACCATGAACTGACAAAAACAAATGCTTTTCCCCACCTGATAGAAATCCAGAGTGTCTAATTCTCTGAACAGTGCATGCTAATTCCAAACACTTACTTACTTTTAGCCTATCAAACACAAACCACTTTTAGGGTGGTGTAACATGAAGTGCTGATAACTAACAACTTGAAGCCATCCATAGAATCACAGGATTTAATACCAAAAAGATATGGTAGATCTTTCTTGGAGTTGAGCACTGTATTTGGCAGAGAAAAGAGTAGGCACTGTTGGAACAGGGCTTATATTTAGCCTGTCATTCATCTTTCTCTCTGGCTTTTCTACTGAAGTGCAAGAAGCTTCAATAAATTTTTCTCTCTGGCTTTTCTATTGAAGTGCAAGAAGCTTCAATAAATCTTCAGAAGCAGTTAGTGACAGAAACTATAAGGGTGCTGATAGAGATCCTGTCCATTATACAGAGAGTTTTGTCCTGAAACATAATGAGCCACTAATGAGCTCTCCTGAAAAATATAGTGTCCTCAACCCTACAGAACCAAGATGAGGAAGACCTTGTAAAGGTGGTGATTGAGCATGTAAATTGTCACCCACCTCCAGCAAAGGATTGTTAATTTTGAGGTTGATTTCTTTTTCATTCAACTGTAGGGAAAATGCCCACAAAGACTGAACAAAATATGTGATAGACACTTGAGACCATTAAATTCACTGCCAGAATAAAGAACCCTTACTGATCACATGAAGAGCCACTCTGGAAACACACGTAAAAGCCCAGTTGTCCTTCACATTATTCTCACTAGAAAAAAGACAAACGGGCTGCTTAACTCTTGGTACTCAGATAGAAAAACGAATGCAACAGGAGGGACATAAAAAGACTACATACATACCCATAATGAACAGAATTGATGGAGTGGCAGATAGCTGGGAAGAATACTTTAGACTTTAAAAAAATAAACAGGAAAGGAAGCATCAGGAACTAAATTCCCAGGCGCATCAACCTCATGGAAGGACTGTCAACACTCCACCTTTCTACTGCTTTCACCCTGCTACCCCTGAGCACAAATACTGATACTGGCCTTTCAGCTGTGCACAGACAGCACAACATGCCATTCCCCCATGTTCCTTGGGTTAAAGGGCTGTTTTTCTTTTGCTACTGTCACGTCAAGGAGATGTCACTACGGTATCAGTACCCTTTCTGGGGCTCACCTCCAATGTTCTTTTCCTTTTGCCTTGAGTCACAGCACCTAAGTCCTCTTTCTGCAATGACTAACAAAAGGGACAGGGTGAGGGGTCGTCTGAAGCACTGCCACAGTGCCAAACCCCAAATGCTGATATTCAAGCTCCATATAAACCTTACATTATATTTTAGCCACTCACTTGAGTTTCTTGAAGGCCTCCCTGCCACCAGCCACGTACTGCTCTCCACTCTGGAGCTCCTCCAGCTGCCGGACACGATGCCCACCCCGGGGGGTATAGATGTTTCGCACAGCTCCAAAGGGCGCCTGCACCCCGCCCGTCACCTCTTTCAGGAACACATCGAAGTTGGACACTTTCTTCTCATGGATGACAATGCGGCGCCCCGGGAAGAAGGGGTCCCCGTTGCGATACACAAGCACGCTCTTCACGGTGGGCTGCGAGAGCCACGAGCCCTTAGTGCCAGGACTGGTCATGCTGGTGGCTTCGTGTGTCCCGCGCAGCCCGAGCGGCCCGCCTGCCGCTGTCTGCTCGGGAGCAGCTCCTGCCCGGGAGCCCCTCTGGCCCTGACACCACCCTGTCGGGGTGCCGCGCCCACGCCCACGCCGGGCACACCTCCCGGGATGCAGGGAGCGATCCCAGCTCCCAGGGCCTGGGCAGAGCTCTGTGTAGCCTGTACACAGCAGCTCCTCCCTGGCAACCACGCCGCTGCTCCGAGCGCCGGGGGAACTTGGCGCGAGCAGCGCCAACCCAGGCGGAAAAACGCGGCGTGACACGAGGCGGCACAGGAGGGACACGGGCTGCCTCCCGGGGCCTTCATCCCCCGGCTGTGCCCTCACGGAAAGCCCTACCGCCCTGCCTTCCTCGGGAAGCTTTACCCCTCGTGTGCTCGGCCTCCCCTCTGGGCAGCCAGGCCAGAGCTGCCAGGAACTTGCCCGGCCCAGAGCCACGGCGGCGAGCAGGGCGAGGGCGGCGTGAGGGGGCAGCGGGGACGGGATCCGAGCGAGGGATCGAGAGAGAGAGAGGGAAATCCCCGCTCTGCCTCCTCCTGGCCGACCGCCGCCTGTTCCCACAGGGAAGGGCCGGCGGCTGAGCTGCTCCGGGCGGGGCGGCGGCGGCAGCGGGAAAAGGCCGAGGGGCACAGCGCTCCCACCGCGCTCTGGCACATTCTGGGGACAAGAAGGGGTAAAAACGGAGAGAAAGGAAAACAGAAGTGTCTTCAATTCAATTCCTTTGACAACCTCTTTCCCCCGCTGATAGTCTTGAGTCTAAAACTGCACTAAACCTTCCTACCTGGAATTGTTTCGAGTGCAGTAATGACTGTCTTTCCGATGAGTTTTAACACGCGAGGGAAGGAATTTTCTTTCCTTTTATCTTACCTCCTTTGATGGGAAAATTACCTCCCTGCTGTGAGTTACAACAGAGCAGTTAACCATTACAAAAAGAGCAATTTCAGGGTGAGGGCAGTCAAACCTGCTACTGTTATTGGTTAACAGCTAAAGTTCCCTCCTTACCTCCCTACTGCTGCTGGTCTCCTTCTAACTAATAAAGGGGAGAACCAAGCATTTACCATCCTCGAATTAATACTGTTTAACATTGAACATGAAAGGATTCTTTTTTAATTAAAGATATGCTTTTGAGTAAAAACCAAAAATGCTGATGACCCTATACTGTCCTGCATTAAAGTAGTGATGTGTCGAGTCTTTTCTATTTTATGCCAGATTCTACTATATTTGGTGATCGTACACCTAATTTGTAATCACACAACATCTTTGACATAGGAGTAAGACACAATATTTTATGGTGCACCCATTTTGACACTTTTGCTACTGTTGGTGTTTATCTATGGCCACGCTAGTTACAGTCAGTTTATGGATTGCAATAAAATATCCCTTAAATGGTACCAGAGCACTGCTAGCCTTAAAACAGCCTAAAATTGGTGGACAAAATCTTTGTTTTCCATCTCACCTAAGTACAACCACTGCCCAAAAGCTAAAAGGTTAGACGCTTGGGTCCATAACAACAGTGCTCTAAACCATAGCAATGTTCTCCTTTTAGCTTTTCCAAGGTCTTACCTTTTATTACCACTATTGTTTCACTTTGTAAGCAATCTCCTATCACATTCTCAACATCAAGGAGGAAGCTGCTGAACCCACTGACATGATTAAGATTAATGCAGAGATACATAATCTCTTCATGATGGAGCAAAGTCAGAGCTCTCATCTTATATGAGGTTGGTGCATGACACCATGTCTATCAGGTCATGTGTCAGGATCCCCTGAGGTCACATAATGAGCAAAACATAAGATAATGTTGGGGGATGTGATGAGAGCAGAGCCATGGTAGTGTAGGATCAAACGGTCACTTTTTCTGCACCAGAATGCCGTGAGGTCTCTGTCATTTCAGAACCAAGAAAGATTTTTCAGCTTGTTGCAGGGCCTTGTCAGCTAGGCTCAGTGACAGCAGAACATGAAGTCATGAAGACAGAAATGTCCTAGTGCTGGAGAAAATACTGACAAAATGGAATGGAACAGGATAAAGTTTCTAAACACAGAATGAAATTCAGCTTATTCTCTTGCACACACTGTTGAGAATCACACTTAACAACTGTACTTCTGTGCTGCTTATCAGAAAATCAACTAAGCAATAGCAGCCACTTTATTCTCAGCTGTAAGTCTGGAGTAGCAAGACTGTCTGCACTGGCAGTTTAAAGCACATAAATACCAAGTGGTTCAGCTCACATGCACCCACTAGAAGAAGTAAAATACAGATGCAGTTGCAAATTTTAAAGCCCATGTTATAGCAAATTCACCTACTTGTGCAATTGTGAGATTAAAAACTCCTTAGAATACCATGATCGATTATTTTTGCTTTAAAAAATGTATTAGACATTCACAGTTTAAGCTACAGTTTTCGATCACAGAGGTCCTGTCCAACAGTATTCTTGAGACAGTCAAGATGATGAAGGATTATGTAGGGAAAAGGCTTTGGCAAAGCCTTAGAGGCACAAAAGAAAATGGTTCTCCATGGAAAAAAAATTCCAGTGGGTTACCTTAAATCAGGAAAAAGTTGAAAGATACTTTCCATGGGGTCTTTGTATAAAGTAATAGAAGCAAAGATTTTTCAGTGTGTTACTGTAGCTTCATTACCTTTGAGCAAGGGACCTGAAATTATCAATTGAGTATCCCTGATTTAGTCATGTAGGAGCAATTATTGTAAACATGAGTGGATTTTCTGGTAAGTTTTCTATGGGGTGTTTTCTATCTCTCTCTTCTTGTGTAGCTTCACTCATCATCCACTAAACACTCATGTACTGTCTGGTAGCAAATGGGGGATTTTTGTTAATCTGGCTTTTTGTTTGTTGTTTGTTGTTCTGGTTTTTATTTTTTTCTCAGTGTGAATAAAATTGTGCATTTCTTTTTGGAGAAGAAACAGGTCATAGGTACAGGAACATATTTGTGTATAACAAAAAGAGTGATTAAATGGACAAGTCATATACTGAGAAAGAATTCTCTGTAGACCAAGATGCATTTTTGCCATGATTTTACCAAAAAGTTCTCTGAGCTTTTCTTCAACAGAGATTTGTAAGGACCCTTCTGATGATACCTATGGTTTCCTTCTCTTTCTGTGTGTTTTTTCTTGGTGTTTCTGCTCCTTCTCTTGCACAAAGCCTAGCTGCAATAAGAGCAGTCTCCCATGTCTGCACTGACATTCAGCCAGCAGTGGAACTAGTTGCCTGTGTCATTCACCCACACAAATAGCTTCTGGTTTGAGTGGCAGTTTCATGACTAAGCAAGCTGTGCCAGAGCTATCCTTGCATTTTGGCTGAATGAAGAACAGCCATCATGCCTGTCTGTGTCAGTGAGCCTCTTCAACAAACAGCAGATGAGCTTGGCCCATTATTTTTTGACGATATTCAGCAAACCACTCCCAAAGGTTGGCACTGCAGGACAGACCAGATACCTGACATGTGCCTACAGCGGAATCAACAAGCAGCTTGTTGGTATTTAGAGCTGCAATAAATAGATGCCAGTTCTAGATCTCCAGCTGTCTTTTGCCAGCAGCAGTGTAAAATCAGACATTGCTTCATAACCTGCCAGTGCACACTGATGTGCTGCCTTCATCTCTAAAGACAGAGGTGACACTTGGTTATTGTCTGCTGTTCCAGACAGTCGCAATGGTGGCTGATAATGCAACTGTAGTGAGATACAACACCAGTGCTTACTGATAGACTGCCCTGTTGGATTGTACATGTCAGAGTTTGTATCAAAACATATTCAGTGTGAAGATACATCATCTTTTTTCAAACACTTCTGTTGTCTTAGCAGCCAAAAAACCAGACAGGCAAAGGAAAATAGATCAACCCAGCAGCTTTTCCCTTTTTATTGAAGGGTGGGAAATGTCCACTGCGTAAGACTTATTGCACATTCATTAAATATAAATTTCTGGCAGATAGCCTTTAAATGCTTCCCTAGTTTCTGCATTCCAACATGCAGAGCTAACATAAGCTGCCATTAGTTGCCAGCAATGGTGTGCACTAGCTTCCTGCCTTCCTGAGGTATTTTCTGTGCTGTCTGGTATTTCCAAATATTAAATATCTCTGACATCCAAGAGTATTAAACTAGTGTTGCACACACTGTCACCTGCTGAGATTAACCAAAACTAGAGCTAAAATACTCAATTTAAAGTAGATTTCAGCTTTTTATCAAGTATGAATAGGGCAAACATTTGCAGATAGGTGTGGTTACCATGAAACTGAAAACCTCTGATGGCTTCAGTCTACACATACATGCTGTCCATAACTACTGAGGAACTTGTTCATTTAACTACTTCCTTGTGAGGTCAGTCATCTTTTTGCAAGGCATCATCCTTCTGATTCTTTGCATGTCAATCCACTTTGAACAAAGGCTCATCTATGTATGTTAATGTATATATGTACACACAAACATACAAATACACAGGCCATGTAGTGCAGGAAAGGAAAGGACAGTTTGTTATAAATATTCTGATAAAATAATTGATTTAATTATATAAAAGGGTTAGTTGTGATCACAAATAGAAAATTGTAAAGTATATGGTTAGGAGTGCTGTGTTTAAAATATGCAGCTGTATTCACCAAGAAGTTACTGGCTTTCTTATGTTTTGTCCAAGAAACTATGGAGACCATCATGCAGTTATGCTGCCCAGAAACAACCTCCTACCCTTCCCATCTTGATTTGAATGTCAAAGATTCCACTCATTAGTAGAGATGACTAATGATTATTTTAGGGTAGGAATATTAATGAAGTTCCATAACTAGTGAAACCAATTATTGAAAAGGTAAAATTAAGAGCGGACATATTTTGCACAGCATGCAAACTTATGTAACAATGACTTGATAGAAAAAGTATATAAAATGGATGGATTTTGTTTACTAAGTGGAACATGTTTGGAGGAATAATCCTGTGTGCTCCCAGCACCAAAATAGGTAAGTGTCTGTTTATTCACATCAAATTGGTGTTGGACAAGTTTCTTTCGCCCTGTTTGGTGACAATCTTGCCTTCAAAACTCAGACCAGTGATTGATTAGATTTGTGCCTCCCTCTTGGAGCAGCCACATGGCACGGATCATTTCATTAATCACTTCCTTTTTTATTTCCCCGCTAAAGATTAATGTGTACTCTAAGTACATTCTGATAACATGTCCCGCTGCAGGGTTTGGACGCAGGCTTTGCCTCCAGGCCGATTTACACACTTCAGCAGAACCAGCCAAAGGAAGGATACCCCTGCTACCTGCATTACCCTTTAGCGCATGAAAGCTGCAGTTTAAAAGGCATATATAATAGTGGAGGCTGGTATGCTGCTAATGAAACTTTGACATCTCAACCAACCAGGTTGTCTCGATTTTACATGCAGAAGTATGGCAAGGAAATTTAATTCCAAGATGTTTGCTGGGGACAAAATTGTTCTTCACTTGGAAAACACCCCCGTATTTTAGAAGCAAAATCACGAAGTGGCCGAATGCGGCAGGGAAAATCCCAGCCGCAGTAAGGTGTGCTCGCGTTAAGAGTGCTGCTGGAGCTGGGATTTTAAGAGCACTCATGTCTTTGGGAGAAGTTATTCATTTAATTGGACTTTCAATTCGGACCTACCTCATCAGAGGAGCTCAGGTGAGCTTCACGGGGTTCTTGGGGACTTTTCCCATTTTCACAAACCATCATGTACAAAATCCAGTTAATTTCAGTGGGGTTAAACACAGGCTGGGTGAGAAAGCGGTGAAAAGGAACGTGGCTTTGTGCATATATAAAACAATGGCTAAGAACTTTCCACGGCGCCACTGGACGGAATCTGAGTTACCTCAGATACTTTAGCGATGCAGAAGCATCTCGGCGGGACGTACCTCTCCGACACCGGCTCCGCCCGACAGCGCCCCGGCGTGCCCCATGGCGGTGCCGCTGTGGCCGCGCTCCTGCCAGCCCCGGCCAGCACTCCCGTCACCGCGGCGGCTCCTCCTCGCCCCGTCACCGCGGCGGCTCCTCCTCGCCCCGTCACCGCGGAGGCTCCTCCCTCGCCGCGGCTGCGCGCCGGGAGCGGTGCCGGGCCGAGGGGCCGAGCGGGGCCGATGCTGCGCGGGGCTGCGCTGCTCCCGCGCGCCCTGGGCCGCGGCTGCTGCTGCTGCGCGGCCCGCGGCTGGGCGGGCGCGGCGGGCGGAGGGTCCCGCTGTCGGGCCGCCCCGGGGCTGCCGCTGGGCCGCGCCTGGGACCGGCCCGCTGCCGTGCCGCCGGGAGCCCGCGGGCTGCGCTGGGCGGGTGAGCGGCGCGGCCGAGCTGCGGCGAGTCGGGCTCCGGGACACCCGGGCGGGATATCTGCGCTGGGAGCGGCGCCGGGCCGGGCCGGGCCGGGCCGGGCCAGGCGGTGCGGGGGTGCTTGGGCCTTGCCGTGAGCGGCGCTGCCTGACGCGGGTGCCACTGCCTGGGAGCGGGCACCTCGCAGCTCAGGGCCAATGCGGTGTGCTGGGAGTAGAACTGTGTTCTCCTCCCGCAGGTAAATTGTACCAACAGGCCCCCACTGAGACGTCCCAAGCCACCCTAGCCAGCGTGTCTCCTGTTTTTGCAGTGGTAAGTACCTGCGGACATTTCAACCAGCGAGGGCAGCTGGTGCAAGATGATGGTGCTTTTTCCCTGGTCCTTTCTCTTTTCCTTTTTTCAAAATAACTCTTAAGGCGTCGTAAAAGCAGATTGATTTTTGTCTCACAACATCCCTGGTTCTAAATAGTTGGTTTGATGTACTCTCATATGAGGACCAGTTACAGTACATGGGGTTGATGAAAATGCTTTTCTAAGGTTTTTTTGCTCCCATTGTGAAGGCAGGTCAACTTTTGGAAGTGCTGCAGTCAGAAGTTTCTTCTTAAGTTTGTCATGGCTTGCTAATACCTTTTAGAAATATTAGTTCTGTGTCTTGATGGATGCAATTTTGAGCAAACATTGGATTTAGTGAAAAACAAGCTCTCTCTGCTGTCTTTTTAAAGGAGACTGGAAGCTGTTTGCAAGCTGCTTGGTTTGCACATTATATTTTTCTTTTAAATATATATATTGTGAAAAATCACATTATTAGTGCCAGTGAATGAAGGCAAGGTCTCCGTGTTGATAATGAAAAGCAGTCATTCTGCAACAAGGTGCCATGTAATTTCCACTGCAGCTCTACTGGAATGCTTGCTTATGGAGGCTTAATTCACTGAAAGTCAGTTTAAAAGCCGGTAATATGGGATTAGGCTACATTGTTTATGAGCAAAACAATGAACTTTATGATTAATCCAGACATTGCAGTCTTTCCAAGAAAATAATTTTACTAGGAACTACAAGTGTTAAACGAATAATATGAAATAATGATAGATGCTAAGACAAGAAGTATTTAGGTACAGGCTACTAGCTAAATAGCATGTCATTGCAGTACTGGACATGGGCACAAGGCCTAACCAGACAATTTGTGGTACTCTTTACTTTTACAATTTTATTTTTTAATTTTTCAGATTGTTCAAGAGGAAATAGCTGAATTTGTAATCCCAGATGTAAGATGCCCTGCTAGTCTCCTCTCAGTGAGATCCAGTGATAGGATGCATAAGAATAGCTCAGAGCTTTGCCAGGGCAAGCTTAGACTGGACATTAGGAAGCAATTCTTAACCAAGAGGGTAGTCAGATGCTGGAGCAGGCTTCCTGGAGAGGTGGTCGATGTCCCAAGCCTGTCAGTGTTTGAGGCAGTTGGACAGCACCCTTAATACCAGGCTTCAAGTTGTGGTCAGCCTTGAACTGATCAAGCAGCTGAACTCTGGTCATTGTAGGTCTCTTCCAACAGAAATAATCTCTTCTAAGTCTGATCTTCTATAAACCACCTTAACAGGTGTAGGAATAGGGTCATGCAGATGACACTGGTCACACACACAGTAAAACATGGCTGTTTGGTGTAATTATTTTGCTTAATTGGGATGAACTGTGAGCAGAGATTAAAAAGTTGCTTTCTCTTCATAATGTGTCTCCCATTTGGCTTCTAGGGAAGTGCAAATAATTTTAGAAATTGATTTTCTGTGTTATAGTGGTTCTGTGAATTCTTTTTTTCCATTCCTTCAGATGAAGTTTGACAAAGAGGGAAATACTACCTATTTTGGTAAGTTTTCATTGTAGTTTTGTTTGGGGTTTGACTTTTTTCCTTGTCCAATACGGAAAAGCCCAATTGGAAATCTATATGGATTAAAAAACTATGTTTTGGATACTTCACTGTGTTTATTTGGGATGTTGCAACATTTTCTCTGTTTTGTTGCCTTCCATTGGGCCTTCATAGCATCTTTATTGTTACAGTTTCTGTATATTTGTAAGTAATATTTTGAAAATAATGTATTACCATCTCTCATAGGAAGGTGATTTTTGCTTTGTCTTTTTTCGTTTCGACCACCATGCTACTTTCCCTGCCTTGTCTTTCCCTGTTAGGATTACATGTGCTTTCTTAAAGAGTCGTTTGTTTCTGATGTGAAATTAATTGTTGTGGCCAACTTTTTCGCTTATAGCTAGAATTTTTCTATTCAAGGTACAGCCTTCTAAACTTTGTAGAAAATAACTTAAATTGAGGTGTCAATGGGAGGAAAACTTTTAAAGATAGCACAGGTGGGTTATTTTGTTGTGGGTTTTAATAACATACCAAGATGTAATTTCAGAACATACGTGGTTGTTCTCTAAATGTCTTCATCTAAAAAAAAATCATTATAGAAAAGAAGAAAACAGAATTGTACCAGGAATTGGGTCTTCAGGCTAGAGATCTAAGATTTCAACATGTGATGAGCATTGCAACTAGAAACAACAAAATCATCATGAGAATGGAGGTAATGGTTTCACTATGGCTGAGTGTAAACCCTGTCTTATCCTTGCACTTTGATTTTTCTTGCACAGTTTTATAGCAGCTTTCTGTGACGTGCAGTCGAGCAGTAAATGTGTCTTTGGAGCTGTGCCTAGCAATCAGCGTGCGAGTTCACCAACTATACATACTAGTGACCATTTCCCTGGTTGAGCACAGGAGAAGCATTACTAACATTGCCCCAGAAGTAAAGGCTTGTGAGGAGCCTCTTTTCAATCCCTGGCACAGTGCTGTGTTCTGAGCCTGTTAGCAGTTAGCATGAGATTTTGTTATTTTCCTACCTAAAATGACATTTGAAGATTGGTTTTATCAAAGCCCAAATGATCAAATGTGCTACAGAGTTACAAGAAATCTTCAGTGAGTTTTTTTTTTTTTTATACTCCTTACCTGTACTGTCTTTTTCAGTTCTTGAAGGCTGTCATAACACCAGAGTTTCTTCTGATACTAGATTATCGTAATTTAAGTCTGGAACACTGGCTCCTCAATGAACTAGCATCTCAGCTGGCTGGGGAAGGTCAACTAGTCACATATTCCCTGCCCTTTGAATTCCGAGCCATAGAAGCAATCCTGCAGTATTGGGTGAGCTATTTCATTTTTTTAAAATGTTTGGGAAGTTCTTGCTACATAGGAAGGACAGTGTGGCTTTAGTCTTCTGTTAATATTTACACATACATATTTTTAAATGTATTCTGCACTTCGTCTTTTTTTGGTTTTGACTCTTGTTGCTTTAGTTCTTACAGTTTTGTGTATGTGTGTTTTATTCCCTTTCCAATAAAGTGCTACTTGGATATGATGGTTTCACCATCATTTGGGTAGTTAAAAAACAAGTCAGAATTCCTTTCTAGAGACATGCTCTAGCTGAAATGGAAGTCACACAAAAGGGCTGAGGTTTTGGCCTCTTGAGCAGGAGTCACATAAGATTTCTAGCCATCAGTAGAAATCCGTGTTTGCTAATGCTAATATGACATTTCTAGACAATATTATTTTAGCTTTATCGGTCTTATTGGTGTGGTTGTCACTGGATTTCAGTTCACTTTTAATTAAATACTGTATTTTGCATTGGCTCTATGTTGTAAATGGGATCCATATTGCAAGTGTTTTCCAGGGATTGGGAAGTAGGTTGTATTAACTACTTGTTACTGTGAGTTCTGTGTTGAGAGACAGGAGTCAGTTGCCCAAATCATTCTAAATGAATTATTTTAATTCTTATGAAGGATCATGTTGTTATCTAGATCAGCAAACTGCAGGGAAGACTTAACACTTTGCAGCCTCAGATCCTTGAGACACTGGAAGCTCTGGTGGACCCCAAGCTTTTATCAGTGGATAGGAGTAAACTACACATTCTCCTGCAAAATGGCAAGAGGTAATTAAGCTGTGAAGAGACTAGATGATGACCATAGAAAATGGCATACATTGAAATGTTAGAAAAATGGTATCTGTTATAAATTTCCTCGATTACTGTTACGCTGGGTTGTGCATCTTATTTGAAATGTAAAAAATCAGTATATGAAATACCTAGTGATAAGGGGGGGGAAGGAAATAAATTCTGAATAGTACAAAATTCTGTCTATTCTGTCTATTATACTGTGCTTCTTAAATAGCATCTGACAGAACAAAATAATACCTAAGAGAATCAAATAGTGCGAAAATGTTCCCCATAATGTAAACCTTTGTAAATCTATGTAAATCTTTGCTTTAAGGGTACTATTCATAGTACAGTAGTACCTTCATGTATTGGCCTCTCTCATATGATAGTGCAAACACGCACTTGCTACATGCTCAAAGGTGCTTGTTTTTTCTGGCTTACAAGTACATCCAGAAACACATCTGGATGCCTTTTAGTGTGTGTCTGTACCTCATTGGTCCTCAGACAGATCACTGCCACAGCTAAGTGTATGGCTTGTAGAGAATCTTTTGAAGGATCTCTTAAAACCCCTCAAGGAAGTCTTCCCTGGCCTCTCTATCTGGCGAGGGTGCTGGCTGGCAAAATCATGTAGAGATTACCTTTGGGCACTGGTGCCACTGGAGATTACTTGACCTTTTGCCTATTCTTCCTTCAGCTTGTCAGAACTGGAAACAGATGTTAAAGTTTTTAAAGAAGCAATTCTGGAGATCTTAGATGAAGCAGAAGTAATAGAAGAACTCTGTCTGTCTAAATGGACTGATCCACAAGTATTGTATGTATACTTTGAAACCACATACATGTTTTTAACAGTGTGTTTTGTTTGATAACTTGAATGCTAGACTGGATATTTCCTGCTAAAAGGCAGTAAGAAAAAGTCTTTCTAATTTTTTTTTAAGCTGTAATGCTTGCTACTTCAGAAATAATTGCAGTTGCTAGTCTTGCAGAGGAACTCCATTGTTACACAGTTACAAATAGTTCTTGACGTAACAGCTGGGCTCATCTGGTTTGTAATTGGATGGGAGCAGGATGGCAGAAAAAGCAAATGCTGTTTTTCAATATAAATCAACACATTCTGGGACCATTTTCCTCAGTTTCAGCAAAATAAAAAACAGAGGCAGGTTTTAAAGCTTGTCTTGAATAGGTCAGACGCCACACTTCCTTTACTAGAAGTGTTCTGAACACCTTCCGCCTAGCTTTTTGCTCATGAAGGGAAGAGACCCTGGAGCAATCTTGTGTACCTGAAGAATGGCATTTCAGGAGGTGTACATGCAGGAACAGTCATAGTGCACTTTTGGGTTCTGGTGAAAGACAGCAACAGCCGCACTGGTCACTTTAATAAAAACTATCAGCAAGAAGATAATGTGTATCATACCCAAATACATTTTCAGCTGAGTTGTATATAAATCTTGGGCATAGAGATGTGTTTTATGTATAAGCAGATAAGAGAAACTACCTTCCAGGGGACATCATGAAGTTGCTGAATAATACTTTTGCCTAACTGCATTGCATGTACATATTAATACTGTTCACACAGTAGTGTGGGTTTGAAGTTTTGCCCCGCAGAGCTTAATCTAAATGTGCAGCTGAAACTCAGTGTTCCAGAAGGGGAGCATGGCTTGCATTTCTGATACATCTTCTGAAGCAGTATCCAGAGGTGGCTCTAAATTCCAGCTGCTCCTGAGCCAGCAGCTGGTCTTTTTCCTGGCTTTACCCACAGCCTTCCTTAGTCTGCTGGCAAAGCTTTTGTTGCCTCATGGTAGAAAATGTGTAAGGAACATCTAGGAAAGATCCCAGTGTCACCTTACCCTCCTGTCAGGAGAAACCCACAGGCATCCCTTCTTTCAGACAGTTGCACAAGCGTAAGAGAGGTAGTAGGAGGTTGTGTGAAGAGTGCTGGAGCTGTGCTGCAGGATGCAGTGAGGCAGTCTGTGCATGAGGCACTCCAGGAAACATCAGCCATGACAACACATTTGCAGGCAGGCTGGCAGTTCCTGATCAACTCTTTTTTGCTCCAGGATTGATGCAGGTGATTTGTGGTATTTGATGAACTCAGGAAGCCTGAAAGGATATGGAGAAGTCCAGTTAGGCAGATAGGTGCCATCAGAGATCTTTTGCAGCAGAATGGTAAGCTTAGCCCAGAAAGACGAGGCAGACTTCTTAACTTTGTGTGAAGGACCATCAGAGTGTGGAATATTCATGAGGCAGGTGGAGGCTAGTTAATGAAAGTACATCCAGTGGCAGTTATTTTCATGACTCTATGGCTGTCTTTATTTTGTATATCCACAGAGGAGCTGATGTAGATGTGAAGATATTCCTAAAATATGACCTTGAGCTAAATCTCTAAGGCTTTCAAGGCTGCAATTCCTCTCATCTCCATGCAGTGAAAACCTCAAGGTCTGGAGGGCTTTCAAATCAGGTTGGCTAGCTCAGAGTTTCTACCCCAGAAGAGAGAATCTAGATGCTCTGTTGAAGGTCCTCAGGGAGCTTACATGAGTTGGTTTGTAAGACATACTTCTTATTTTCTTGGAAAACCATTTCAGACAGGTTCTTTAGCAGTCAGTAATGCCAGGAGGAGATTAATTTAAAACTTCAGACTCTCTAGAGAAATGAGATCATGCTGCAAAACAAAAAATTATGAACAGCCTTCCTGGTGTTTGCTGCTTAGTTTCCAAGATCTTGTGGAACTTAGGTGCCTCAGGTTTCATCTATACAATGCCAGAAACATACACAGAGGAAGGGTGCTGCACCAGCAGTAGCACCATGAAGTAAGATGAAAGTCTCTCAAATAGACTTCACTTAAGAGAGGAACATCTTTCGTTAACATGGTCACTCTTCAGCTGCTTCATGATTCCAAAATGGTTTGTAGTAATTGCTGTGTATAGCTCAAATGCTTTAAAACAAAATAATTTTAATATACACCTAAACCATCTCCATCACCATGTAATTGTTTGTGTTTTGATTTTTGGTTGTTTTATTTTGGGTAATTTTTGACTTCATTGTTACCAGCTCCCACCACTTGGGGGCACCAAAAAGTTAAGCATCTCTCGTCAAAATTTTTAGCATTTTATAATAATAATATATACTAAAAAATTATATAATTTTCTATCTTTATAATATCTGAAAAACTTAAGATTTTTGGTGGTGTGCATGCTTTGAGCACATCAGTTGCTAACTGCTCTACTTAAAATAATTGACTGCCTATGCTGAGCTGCTGATAAATATAAAAATATTTCTTTTATTTTATGCTGTTGGAACTGATGGAAGTTCCTCACCAAAAAGATTGGATTTTGTGGTATAGTGTCTAATAGCACTCTTGTTCCCCACAACTCTTATGTACCTTAACACATCAGTAATACACTTCTATACGATACGTAGCTAACCAGGAGAATATAAATTGTTGCTCACAGTGAGGAGAGTACATCTGGGATTGACCATGCAGAAGAAATGGAGCTGCTGTTGGAGAATTATTACAGACAAGCAGAAGATCTTTTAAATGAAGCTCGTGAACTCAGAGTACTGATTGATGACTCAGAAAGCATCATCTTTATCAACCTGGACAGGTTAGTTAATCTGTTAGATTACCAAAAACTGAGCAGAATTTAGACTTTCTTGGCCTAGACTTTCTCAAATCTGCCTACAAGGAAAGTTGGAAAATTCTGTCTTAGTGAGGGTTGAGGGGACTTGTAGTCACAGCTGCATTGCACTTTTCTTATCAGTGAACTGGATAAAGCAAAGCAAGAAGATAGCCTAATTAGTATGTGTAATTAGTATGTACCTCTGTAGCTAGGCATCAGTTTTCCCTAGCAACAAAACCTGGCTTCTCCTAGATCCTTCTGGCAACCTACTCAATACAGGAAATGTCTGCAAATTTAGAGGCATGTTACAATTCTGTTCAGAAAAGATTAGTAGCCAGTCTGGCTAGGGTACTCAGGTTTTCAGTACAAGTTAAATTATTACTCTGTAGAGTGATACAAGAATCTCTGTCTTTCTATATGCTACATTTTTCACCATTAGTCAGATTTCTTACTGAAAGAGAATTGTAGCATTTACAAGAACATGCCACTCTACCTTTGAGGTTAGTGTTTAATATTCTTTCTTCTGTATCCTGAGGAGTTACCTATGAAAGCAATTAGTGGATGCTGCATCAGGAAAATGCAAAAATCTTTTTGTGGAAGACTTGAATATGGAATTCACCCAAACAGGCTCAAGTTTATAGTCTGCAACATTTAGCAACTCTGTTTTTTTGTCAAATGTATTAATTTGCAAGGTAACAATAAATTTTTTTTCATTGTGAATATGGACCTAGAAATTCCATCCAGGTTGTGGTGGGAGGACACAAACTTCAGTGGAAATTTACCATTACTCTGTGTCTGTGCACCTCTGAAAAGAGAGCAATGCTGGAAAGTCTAATGATGCTTAAGCAGAACCTGCTGCCTTAGAGGTGTCCTGATGTACCAATGTCAAAATGATAGTCTCTTTGTACTGTTTCATGATCTTTGTCACCTAGTTCTAGCATGACTTCCTGTCTCTCACTATTTGGTTTTAGTGCATGCTATATGGAATTCGAGAATTTAGGTAGCAAATCAATTTTTGGATTCCCCTTAACAGATGTTTCTCCCTTCTTTAGCCACCGTAATGTGATGATGAGGCTGAACTTGCAGCTGACCATGGGGACTTTCTCTGTCTCCCTTTTTGGACTCATAGGAGTTGCGTTTGGTATGAACTTGGAGTCATCTCTGGAAGAGGTAAGGAGTAAGTGCTGCATTTATCATAAAATGTGGGCTCTGCTCTTCTTATAGTGCATTTTATGTTTGATACAACTTCATTCTTTCCATAAACAAAGCTCCAGTGATTCATGTGTTCATGCAGTCACTTCTTTTGTAAGCAAATTACTGCATGGCAAACCGCACAGTATTGCAGCCCTTTTTCTGTGTCACATTCATGGAAAAGAAATGAGAAGACAAATTTTTGGTTGTATAAGTAGTTGACTATAAAGTAGTATTAAAGTTTCTCTAATGATAATCTAGTCTGACAAGAGCAGCTTTGTCTTCCAGATACAAGGGTATCTGGCAAGCAGCCAGGGCATTTTCAGCACATCAGAGGAACTACTTTACTGTCAGTACATGTTTATACCTAAACTGGGAAGGAAGGGGTAGAGACTGGGGAGGTACAACTTTAAAACTGCACATGCCACCTTTAAAACAACAAACAGAGCAAAGACTTATTTTCAAATCAATTAGATATAAGGGTTGAATTTTCAAACTTCCCAATGAAGGAACGAAGGAAATCTGCATGGGACAGTAACAGAATATAGTACAGTGATCCTAAATAAAATGCTTTGCTATGAAACAGCCCTTTTCCCAGAGGAGGGAGGGCTTGGCTGTTGATGGTAGAGAGTTTACTGCTTCCTCCCATAATGGAAGAAAACACTGGTGGGGAGTGAGAGATTACCTTTGGGCAATCCCTTTTCTGGAGGGATGGTTGGATGACTAATGGGAGTGTTTTGTTGGTAGGACCCCAGGATATTTTGGCTGGTGACAGGGATTATGTTTCTGGGAAGTGGTCTGATCTGGCGGCGCTTGCTTTCCTTCCTTGGGCGGCACCTAGATCCTCCGCTACCTCCTCATGTACGTATGGCTGGCTGGGGTTTCTGCCTCACAATGCACGTACTGTCCATTCCTAAGGCAGAAAATAAGATGGCTTAGAGGGGTAGGCCACAAAGCACAGCAGTATTCAGCTCAGGGCCTGCTCCTTGACAGAGAAGGTGCTCCCTAGCTGGATTCAATGAGGTGGGGTGCTCCAGCATGGGCCAGAAGTGATGCTGCAGGCTGTTCCGTGAGGTGTGCAATGTTTACTTTTACCTGGAAGCCCAAGAAAACCTGAGGCTAATGGTAGAAGTAGCCCTTGTCCTCCCACCTACATACTAACTCTGGATCTGTAGTCCTTGTCTTGTAAAAGAATAAGTAGAGCTAAGAGGATGATGAGGACAAGCACTAGCTGTAACATCTCTGGAGAATGAAGCCATGGTTGTGATGTGCTGACTCTCCGTCTGAAGTTCGTAGAAGTTTCTCACATGCACACCAGTTATCTTTCTCGTTGATGGTACTGAGCTGTAGGAAGATTTCCAAGGAGACTGTGTTCAGATTAGCGTGGATGGGTCATTTCCCCTGTTGACTACCCTTTCCTGTACTTGTGTACATGTATTGTCTACCTCAGCTCTGCACTGTAATATTTATAGCAGATGTACCAGTAGAGTCAAAAGTTGTTACAAGTGACAAAGGGAGGCTCAGATAAACTCTGATTCTTCCCTTCCCTCTTTTGGTATTAAGAGGCAGATGGAAGTATTTTGTTGTGGATTGTTGACTATAGCTACAATAACTAGAATATCCTCAAGTGTAGCTCAAAGCCAAATCCAGCACATACTGACTGGCTTGGAGAAAAATACTGGAAGGTATGAGGGAGGGAGAAGCCAAAGACACTGTTCTGAAAATAAGGAGAGAAAAGTCAGGATTCAGGCCTCTGTGAAGCTTTATTTCCTTCTGCCACATGTAGAGCAGCTTCTCATGTAATCACAGGCTATTTTGTTTCTTGCCTAGGTTCCTGCAGTTTTGAAAAAATCCCAACCAGCAGCTGGAAGAGTGGAGATAAAGACCAGCCTTAAAGGAGAAACATTTGGGCTGAGCAGAAGCACATTAACAAACCAGTAGGATCAGCAGGAATGAAGAGACTTCCATTGTTACGGGGTGGACTTTGGACCTTCCTTGTATTTGTTCTTCCTTATTGAAAACTGCAAGAGTTTATAAACTTGATAATTTAATATATATTTGTGCCAAAAACCTATAGTGATATTTTTAATGCTCATGCTCAAAAGGAGAGAAACACAAGGGAAAATAGGAAAATGCTTTCTACAGTAGTTTTACCTCCATCCCATGTATGTGCATTTAGTTTTCTGTATCACATACATGTACTTACTTTTTGGGCATTCTCATTTTAAGTGTTTCTGTCAAATACTGCTTTGCTTAATGGCCTTTCTTACAGAGAACAGAATTTTTGGCTTTAAGGCGGACAGCAGTCAGCATTGATCAATAATTCTGGTTCTGACCTGCAGATTCAGGAACTGGACTTCAAATGTCAAAGAAAAATCCACCCCAAGAGCAGCTTCTTGAATGGATTTTTAAGGTCCTATTTAATTGCAGAGAACAGGTTTTCCAAAGCAAAAAGCATACCTGCATCTCTCATCATGCATGAATTCTAGATTGGCAGCGATGAGAAACAATAGTTTCTCTTACTTTATGTGAGCAATAAAAGGCTTTGAAATGTAGCTACTAATCTTGGATATTCCTTAACAATTAATTTAGGCCCAAAACATGCAGGTTTAGGAACAGGGCAAATGGGCCTATGGATAATGCCCAGTTGGGTTTTCCATATGACACTATTTCAACACACATTGATACAGCTGCAGTTTAACAGCTCCTTGTGTTGTCATAATTCACATTCTGGTAAAAATCAACATGTGGGTTGTTGGTTTCTCTTAAAATGAGCTCTGCTTTCTCTCTTTCCTCCAAGACAAAGCAAGGACTAGCCTGCACAGTAGCCAGGATAGTTAAGGGTGTGAAAGCCTGTTGTCCTGTTATGGGCTGAAGGAAGGAGTAAAAGCCATATGCCAGCTATTTCTGTTTTTTCTTAGGACTTCTCTCTAAGGGTATAGCTCTCCGCTGGTTTCTCTGAGATTGTAGAGGGAGCATGAAATATGTCTAAATCACGTCACACGCTGTTCATGTTTTGTTTGGGATTTTTTTTTATCTCTCTGTAACACAATGAGCAGCTCTTTAGGTGCCTCCACGTAAATCACTGTACTGGCAGGGGTTGAAAAGACAGTAACTGTAGCTGTGAAAGTTTTTCTCAGGACTGATGAGTCAAAGATGGAAATAAAAAGGTTCATAAATTAAAGTTGTGCAGACCTGTGATCCTAGTTTGGTTAAAATACTTTCCAACAGTTTTTCTGTATGTGACTTCGAGTACAGATACTAGTGGCATGGGAAGCTGAGGAAGACATTGGGGCTTGTAATGCTTCTGAGTTTTTTAGCTGAATTTTTTTGCAGCCTTTTAACAGTAGGTAAAGTAGTAAAAAGCCTCCAAACTGAGCAATCCAGTAGAAAAAACAATGACTCACGTACCTTGGCTGATAAACTCCAGGGATGCTGATATTTTCAAACAAGCCATAGCTGCTTTAGGCCAGAACTCAAATGTGTTTGGGAAGCTTTCACGTAAGCTTTTGTGCAGGGAGGCTTCTGTGAACTCCATTTGACTCCTTAACCTGTACATTTCTGACTTAAAGCACAATAAAAACACAGAAAGAAAGACATGTCTGCTACAAGACTGCTTTTCCTCTCTATAGACATGTGTAAATGTTTAGGGTTTTTCTTAAAATTCAGTTAATCAAAATGCATTCCAATGCAATGAAATTATGTGGAGATCATACATAGAACAAAAGGCAGTGGAGAGTGTACTTTCAGAATGGAATTGCTACAGAACATAGAGGTTTTGTCGATTTTCATTTGAAAAGAAAACTGTTATTCTGCATTTATAAGTGCACTGCTTATTTTGCCTCATACCACAGTTAACAGATTTGTAAGGTAAGTACTGCAATCCCAGTTCTATCCAGTTACTTCATTCATGAAGTTCAGATTTAATTTTTTTAAAGTGTTTTGCTATTTAGACAAAGTACTCAAAATTGATACCTGAATGCATTGTACATCAAGCTAATGTTCATCTTGCCTTTTGATTTGTTTAAAGCAACCCTGAGAGAACTCCTAGGAAGGTGAAGTGTTTGATTTTGGAGTATGACCTTCAGAATTCTGTGCTATTTTATTTAAAATAAAAATAATGCTTTGCCTTTGTGAAGGAGGCGAGAGAGAAGACACACATATGTGTCTACAGACTAGCATTGGTAATAATAGCATCAACACATTCTGCTGCTCAAGTTGTTTAATAGGTAATTAAAACCTTTGTTAAATCTGCATCATACAAAAGTAGTGTTAATTAGTTGAAGACAATATTGTTAACAGTAAAAGCCATTAACAATTCTACGTTACTATGGTCATGGAATTTTACACACAAGCAGAAAGGATGTCAGAGTAATCAGCCACAATTGCAAAAGCATTTCCTAAAACTTCGTCAGTCTTGCTGGTTCTTTTCTCCTTGGTATATCTGAGCTGCACTATACCCTTAAACCTGCTCCCCCTCCTCCATGCTTCTTATTTTGACAGTAACTTCCATAACTTAAAATCCTTATCGCAATATTTAAGGAAATGTAAATTATGTGCTGCAGTTTCCCAGTTTTGTCAAGAAAATACTCAAATCTGGCCAGTAAAGAAAGTGACCAGCAAAAATTCCTTGTACAGCCAAATGCTACTATCAAAAATCCAGCTACCTGCTCATTTCAACCTCTAAAACGTTTTCAGACCAGCTTGCTTGTTCTAGATAAACGATGCTGCTGCCCACAGCAGAATTCAGCAAAAGCGTGCTGATGTGGTCTGTTGGGTTGGGTAGGTTCAGGAAAGTAGCACAAATACAGCTTCACTAGAAGGCCAGCTGTGCCCTGGTATTAAAGGCTAGTGTGAACTTTCAGAGGGAGTAGACAAAAATCCTTCCACCGAGTCGAGCTTTCACAGAACTTCTCTCTGCTGCCACTACTACTTCTTTCTGAAGAGATAAAGAGCAAAGGTTAGCAAAATGCTATGTCAGGTGCATGGCTGCATTAAACTTCCCTAGTGGATTTTGACCATCTCATTAGTGTCATATGAAATGTGATGGGAAATGAGAGAGCAGCCCCTCCACCTCATCAGAATAGCGGTTAACAAAATAGTTTGGCAAACACGACTTTATTTCATTTGGGAAGCTGGAGCAAGGTGGAATCAAATAAGTCTCTTGCCAATATAAACTGCTTCTCAGGGCCAAAATCAATACAGGTGAAGCTGGAGGGTGGACTAGATTGGTGCCATAGAACAACAGAACTGCTTGGAGAATGGCCTCGCTTGCACTCAGCAGTGCCTGTGTTGCATGTGTTGGATTATGCAACCTAATGTAGCTGAGAAGAACTTACATTTCCAGGTGTTTCTCCATTGCATGTTTTGACATAAGTCAAACATCATTTGCTGAAGACCTCCTCAGCCTAGTACTGAGGCTTCCTCTGTACTCACACAGAGAACCCCAGTCCTCGCGGAGGTGATTCAGAGTGAGCAGAACATTGGAACTCAGCTGCACAAGCACTAAGTAGCCTTCCAGCTAAAACAAAGGCTCCTCAGTGCATCATACAAATGTAGCAATTGGCATTTGGTAAAAACTGGGCATCTGAGGGAAGCAAAGAGAAACAGGCACACCAACACATTCTAAATCATTCAGGTAAGAACTGCACCTCTATGCTTGGAAACACTTGACATATGAATGGCCTTCACTGCAATTGACAACCAGGACAGCAAGTCTAAAGACTAAATGAGAGGGATGGGTTTGGGTGTCTGGTTTGCTTCCTAGCTGCGCATCCCCTTTTCATACAGGCTGGCATGAACAGTAAAGCCAGGAGACACCTACCATGGAACCTTACATCAAACTTCTAAGCAGTTTAGATTTCAGGCTGCTTTAAAGTGATCCCTTTTAATTCAGGTTCCAGCATTTTGGCTACTCTATAGCTCATCAACCTATAAAATGGGTTTTATTATCAGTTCAGAGAGTGACTTAGTTATCTATGTAAAGAACTTAAGACTTCTGAAAATGTGTAAGATACAGGTGAAGTGTTAGCTAGCATATTCACCTGAGGTAGAAGGATGTTATGAAACGACCAACTACAGTAATTTTTCTCACCTTCATTTCAGATTTCACAGTGATAACGGAACTGCCAAATCTTGATAGTTCCTGTAAAATAACATTGCTGGTTATAATGCTGCTAGGTTTTTTTAAGTCAGACTTTTTAGTTCCTCTCAATAGCTTGTTTTCTGGTTATTTACCTCAGGAGAAATCAGTACATACTGTGCCTGAAGAAAAAAAAGAGGAAATAAAGTCAGTGGAGAGAACCATGCTAGGAGAGTAGAAGACTGATAGATAACCCTGGGTCCTAAACAGCAAAGTAATTTAAGAACCAACAGGAGGAACCAAATTGCAGAGATTCAAAAAGCTGAGTAAACCTGTTTTCTGGAACCAAGTGAGAACACACTAGGTATTTGTACTGGTTATAATTAATTTGCAATCATTCTAAACTCATGTCCAGAATTAATTTTCATGTATTCTTACCAAGTCCTCAGGACAGGGGGATGTCCATGATGTGCAGTGGCCTGTCACATTCCCCGAGGATGACTGTCTGCCGCTGTAAATATAAACACGGCCAGCTGTCCCACCAGACAGGATTGAGGCGACACCGTTAGTTCTCAGAGGGGATGCCACAATCATTTCATCTGCATATATTACAAAGACGACATAACACAGCAGAAGTGAATTAATGGTAGACCAACACATGGGAGAGCTGGTACTTACATACCTCTAGATGCCACAATTCCTATTAATGATGGCAACTAAAATGTTTCAATTTCTGACTGAGTTGCTTGGGATGTAGAGAGGCCTCTCTGTAAGGTACAATGGAATACTGGTACAATTCAATTGGGAAAGCAGACTGTGTTTAGCACTTTTATGAATATGTTGGTGGCCAGTCTTCCTATAGCCAAAAATTAAACACTTCACCTCTGATCTAGATTCATCAAGCTTTACCTAGCCCATCATTATCCAGATCACTTAAGTGTATGTCTCCTCCGAAACGAGAAAACCTCCTGTCCCCACTGAATGTGCTGAGCAAAGAAGGTTTGGTGCTGTTTGACATGTCATATACCAGAGCCAGTCCAGCTTGATGCAGCACTGAGGACATAAATAAAATCCTAGACAGGCTGTCTGGAAAAAAAAGAAATTGCAGGTGTTGAGCATCAGGCCTACAAACTCAGGTTTAATACTTACAATATGCAAATAGCAGGTAATACTGGCATTACAGAAAATGAACAAAATTATCAATGTATCAAATAACATCAAACATGATATGGGATTAGCACTAATTAGCATAGGAAAAAATCTCTTGGTCATAGTGCCAGGGGGGAAATGCATTTAAGTTAGACTTCTGCATTTTGACTTTCCCAATTCCTTACTGTCTACTGCAAGAGTGAGGACAAAACACTGTGTTTTTTTCAATTCAAAGAAATATGCAATCTACCAGCAAATCAGTGTTACATAAATAAAGCAAATTTAGTAATGCTATTAAGCCCATTTTAAGGAAGGAAAAAGACCCACTGAAGTTAAGGCACATAGAGGTGATTACAGTGATTTCTAATTTTTTTTTTTTTTTTTAATTACATGGCAATTTAAAGGTTCCTTTTCTAACTTAAAAGATGTATCTCTTCTCTGGTCATACAGAAACAAACATCCTAAAGCAGAAATGGTCTCAGATTTTCAGGACATACCTGCAGTAGGTGCACCCACCACCAAAACTTTCCTTGTGTTCCCAGCCACAGACATCACACCACTGGCCAGAGACAAACCCATCCTGCCCATCTCCTGTTAGATTTTTAAAACACCTATGTAATTTCTACAGAATGTCACTTTACTTCAAATTATTCAGAAGGTCCAGTACTAAAGAAGGAGGCCTACCTTGTCTCCAGTTATCTCAAACCAGCGCTCTGTACTTGGTGGGTTATACCCATACACCTTCCCAACAGTCTGTCTGACATCCGACAAGAGGGGGTTGCAGCTTGAATTACAATGCAAAATATATTTTTGTAACAACATCATTTTGTAAATGTTTCCCCATTTTGCTTTGGAATAATAGTGCCTGATGAATTCTAGAAATCTACTTTAGTATTTCCCACACTTGTTCTAACGAGTTACACAATATTTAGAGTGCAGGATTGGTCTGTCTATCCATTTTTTTATCATCCAATATATCTTCATGTTCAATTTGCTTTTAAAAATACTGTCTCAAAGTAAGAGCTATATATGATTATTTGAGGCATGCTTACCCATCAGCATTTTTGTGGCCCCTCTCCCTCCCCAAGAAAACTCAAGAAATTCTTAAGTGTCTCTAAATAACAAAAACCTGCCCTAGAGAGGGTCTAAAGACCCTTGTCTTCATAAGGAAGAGTGAAGATATAAAAAAAAGAATTTAATAAAAATATTCTAAGGAAAACAAAAAGGAAACTTCCTAAAAAGCTGGAAGTCTGATCTATTGCAAATCTTAAATGTCGCAGAAGTAGAGCAGAGTGGAGGAGACAGCAAGCTGTTACATACAACACACCTAGAACAACTCTTCCATGTAGGGCTACCAATCAGCAGTAACGATACATTCTCCAGCTGGCAGCTGTCAAGTGAAAATCCAAACCAAGCGTAGTTTTCTTCCCCCTCCACCATCCAGCTGGCATCTTGTACTGACAGAAGTTCTGAAAGACCAGAAAAAAAATATGAGTTAAACCTTGGTGTGCCCTGGCTTAGAAAAACCCATTTTCAATCCTCCACTGTTTCATGGTATGACAAGTTTCTTTGTGCAATGTTACATTGTCTATGACATTCACCAGTAACTGTTGACTTCACTTGCTCACCCTGCAACTGTACTGGCTGGTGAAAGGTTTTCTTTGATACAGCCTGTTTCTCAATCCTTCCAATAGCCTACATGAAGTAAATGAAAGCTACCAGTCAAGCCTGCCCTAAACTGTTTACTGTTTATCTGATCTTGTAATTCCTCAAGCATGCTGGGTGAGAGAGCTTCAAATAATTCTGTCTATAATTTAAATAACTCTTTCTGGGTGTTGGTTTTACAAAATTGTCAGATAGCAGTGTTTTGAAACCCCTGTTCTTGTGGTTTCTGATTTTACATGAATTAGAATAAGCTGAAACAATTAAACATTATTGTAAATCTCAATTACATTATTCTGACTAAGCTGCCCAAGCTTTATTATTTAGCTCCATATATGACATTTCCTCCCTCATTCACAAGAAACCTCATCACCTGTACTCATTAACTGTATTCACTTGTAGCATTCCTCTTTAGCCACATAAAGGAATGTACAGAATGAAAAAAATTTATTTGTTGAGGTTCATTTGCAATTTTCGACTAAAGACCAGTGAGTCTATCCTGGACTCAAAATACATAGTTGAATCCATTGCTTTAGCAAGGTTTTCAACACAGTTTCCCACAATGTTCTTGCATCCAAGCTGGGACATTGCAGTCTGGATGGATGGAAAACCAGATGGGAAAAACCTCGTTGAGATGATCACCCTGACAAGAGCAGAGAACAGTGCGGTGTTCTCTGAATGCCTGCAACAAGTGGAGTGCCTTCAGGAATCAATCTTTAGACTTATTCTGTTGGATACTTAATTATAGATTCAGACAAGGCAACAAGATGCCCTTTTGTGAAGTTGGCAGATAGCAGGAGATTGCAGAGGGGTGTCCCATTCAGAGGCACCCAGGCAGGCTGGAGTAACAGGCTGACAGGAACCTCACAAAATTCAGTGAGGATGAATGCAAAGCCTGATCCTGGGAAAGGAGATGCCCTTGCAGTGATGTAGCTGGGGACAGATTGGCTGGGGAGTTGCCATGCAGAAAGGGCCCTGGGCAGAGCTGAGTGTGAGGCTCTGACAGCAGACAGCCAACAGTGCCCCAGACTACATAAGCAGGAGCATGAGAGAAGTGATTGTTCCCTAGATCACACCAATAATACATTGTAGCAGGAAACGTTGATAACCTAGAACAAATTTAGCAGGGGTGTTCCATGCTTTCCATGCTTATGAGGTCAAGATGCATGGTGGGAGGACAATAGACAGTGAACACAAACTGAAACAAGAAAGGGTTGTAACAAGAGATTTCTTCCCTATGAGGACTACTGAGAAGTGGAACAGCTGCCCAGAGTGGCTGTGCAATTTCTGTGACTGGAGGTTTTAAGACACAACTGGACAATGCCCTGAGCAATTTGGTCTGGCTTCACAGCTACCCCTTATAGAGTAAGAGGCTGAGACCCTCTGAGATCACTTTGAACCTGAATTATCTCATGATTAATTAAGAACAAATGAATAGTTACATAAAGTGTGGGAGGGTTAATTTACTCAACAAATATTACCTTGGTCACTCCTGTTGAAATGAGAGTAAAATGCAACCACAAATCCTCTCTGCTTCCCACCAGCGGGTGCATATGGAGAGCTCACAATCAGATCAGCATTTCCATTCCCATCAACATCAGCTGCCAGGAGGGACCAACCAAGATTACAGTAGGAATACTGCAATAAACAGTTAGTTTAAGCCTGAAATAGAACTGAAACCACCAATTCTGTAGCAAAATGGAGCAACTTAATTCTAAAGAGCTAACTTTGCTTCTGACCAAATTACCCTCCCGCTCCCTGGCTTCAATTTTGTTTTCTTTGCTTTTTTGTTTGGTTTGGGTGGGGTTTTTTGGTTTTGAGGACTATGCACCTTTCTATTTACCCTTCTGCCTCCCCTGCATGGGGGTACAAATGTCTTTCCCACATACAAACAATCTAGACAAGCACCTGCTTGCTCCAAGCCCATCATTCTACCTTTCCTTGCAATGGTAAGCTTGATTTTAATGTTCTTTTCTTTAAGCCCATAAGCTCTTTCCCCTTTATCTCACCTCCTGCCTGTGTAGCCCTGTGTTAGCCTAGCTAACAGGGAGTATAAACAAGGTATTACATTATCAACGTACCTGACAAGTTATGGTAATGTTTGGCTGAGGTGCCAAGCCTCTTCCCTCAATGCCAAAGTAGACATACACAGCACCCTAAAGAGCAGGAAAAGCAAATACAGCATGAGAACACCTGCATGTCATTACCAAGTATTAAATCTAAAGCAAATCACAAGGAGTGGAACAGTTCTGCAAGGGCTATTCATATAACTTCATTTTTCCTCTCAGAGCCTTATAATACTTTCTTTCCCACCCCAAACCTAAGAATAGCCATTGGTAGTGGTTACTGCTGTAACCAAGCAAAAAACTAGAGAAGTACATTTTCATCCTACTGTGTGAAAGGAACAAGGGCAGTATAGTGTATATCTATGCTCGTAATACACATGTTCAGGTGGCTTAAATTTTGTTAATTATTATTTAATGCAACAGCAAACAGTGCCAGGCACAACACATGCACACAGTTTTCCAAGTAGTGAGTCTAAGTAAAAGCACTTAAATTCTTTTTTAGACAGCTAAATTAGCATCTAAAATTCTGAAGAGTTTTAAGCTAAATGGACATCATTTCAATCAAAACATTTTACCTCTCAATTTGAATGGCCTGAAAATAGTCAGGGACAATTATATGGACTTATCTGGTAAGCTGCAAGTCATCAAGCCTCTGTAACTTGATTATTTTAGCAAGTGTGTTCATATCACATTTTAGATATCATTTGTTGGCCTGTGACAGCATATGACAAAACTCATTGACACAGAAGGTTCATTCCAGACTCTCTGTTACTAAATAAAAAGGGTATATTTTTATTTCATGAATGACCCCTTACATTTCCAGCACATCAGTGCTGCCAAGTTGCAATCTGATTTGGATTTTTAATGAGCAAAAAGACCACTGAAAGAAATATAGGTAGCTGTCATTGCTCTAGTCAAAGCACCTGCAAAGGTTATAAGCTTTTCTGCTCAAATTACAATGTCACCTTAAGCAACAACAGAAATTCTCTCTTTCATTTCAATGTTTAAAAAATATGTATCAGTTAAAACATTCAGTTTGGAGAGTTAAACCAAACAAAAAAAAACCATGTTTGTAGCTTACTTTGTAAGTAAGAAACTGAGATCCCACAGAAGGTGCGCCACATGCCAGATCTGGTATTCCATCCTCATTGAAGTCCAGGACGGCCAAGGCAGAACCAAATCTTCCTGAAGGCTACAGAAGAGGGATTGCTCTCATGTTTTCAAGCCAAAACCATGAAAACCTAATGTATGTTTGCACAGGGAAGAACTGGAAACAGATGACAAAAGTCTATCCCAACAATTCTTTTTCTCCTAAGTAATAACCCCCATGCCAACACAGTAACTCAAAGTCAACTGTTCTGTTTGAGGATGTAGAAGTGCTAAAATGAAGGACAACTGAACATAATTTGGTGCTGCTTTGCTATTTTCTCTTCTGAGCCCATTGCATCATTGATGTTAAGCTTATGGTCTTTCCTGTTGAGAGCATTATAACTGTGAATCACTAAAACACTCTGTAAGAAGACAGCAGCTGTTACTCCACCATTTATAAACACAGAAACAGATTAAAAGGAAATGTATCTCATTTCTCCCTATTATCTTCTTTGTGAATAAAGGAATTTTCTACAGAGGATCATATTTAATACTCAAAAGGGTCATTTGTTCCTGCTTCTTGCTTACGAACCAGCCACCATCACGTCAAATCACAGTTTTCTCCTTTTTTTTTTCAATTCTCTTACTAGAAACACAATGCTATGGGGAGAAGTTAATTAATGAAGAAATGTAGCTTCAAAGGAATTTAAATAAATCAAATTAATAATTTTAGATGAAAAAGGACAAGAAATCCAATATTTTTTTAAATGCAGGGAACAGAATGAGTTATACTGTCACTTACAGAGACACTAACTCAGATTTATGTAAGGGCACTTTATGGTCTAATACTCACTTGTCTGGCACAGTAATGAAAGTGAACCTACACATCATCATTGCTTCAGTTGTTCCTGGGACTCCAATAAAGATTATTTTTCTTGAAAAGCATATGGCATCTTTAATCAGGAGGAGCATTTCAGGAATAATACTCATACACATTAATGATACCATTGCTCAATCAAAATTCACCAATTTTCAGGTGAAAAAAAATGAGTGACAAATATCTGACTTTACCCCTTACCTGATGACCCTGTAGTACTTGGTCAGCTTTCCCATCCAGATCCATGTCCTCTGGTGGCAAGCCTGACTGGTTGCCATAGATCACATACACCCTTCCTATCTGAACATGGCCCATGGTGCTGTACCCTGGTGCTCCAGCCACCAGATCTTCATATCCATCCTGGTTTATGTCAGCTGAGATCATTGCCCTGTACAGAAAGGAAGTCAACAAAATCAGCATTAGTTTCCATACTACCACAACATTAGTGAAAAAAAACTATTCAGATAAACCAGGACCTGTGTTTCCCCATACTGTTTCATAAAAATCTACACAACATTTTTTATATCATATATTTATTTGTGGTTTTTTTTTAATTAAATAAAAACAGAGTCTTTAAGATTCATCTTCCATTAATGCATCTGAGATCTGTAGGAACTGCTTTTTACTGACATAAGGCACCTGAGAGCAATCAGAGCAAGGAGCATGAAAAAGGGCTGCTTGCATATGACAAAGAATACCAAAAAAGGAAATTAAATATATTTTAAACTGAAGATCTTATTTAATTGATGGACATAACATAAGATAAGCAAAAGGATCACAGGTCTCAGTAACATGTTGGAGTTTAGAGGGGGAATATGGGAAGAACTAACTACTGTTAGTTTGTCTAGTGTGAAGTAAACTTAAGAATTAAATCCAAATTTTTGAACAGAAGTGAAGTTAGATGAGCAGCAATGCCAATTTATTTTTTTACTCTTCCTTGTTGCAGGTCAAGGTAGAACCTCATTGGCAAGGAGAGAGAATATGCCTCTCTCTGTCCTGGATCTGCCTTTGAACTCCCTACTAGTCTTGAGTATTTCCAAGAAGTCTCACTAGAACACCATCAGTAATCAATTCATGACAGACAAGTAATTTTGTACGAACATCAACCAACAACCAAAAAAGGGTAGCAATGATCCTATACTGTTCGGAACTAGAGCCAAGGTTAGTTCTAATGTTGGTGCCTTCCATTCTGAGCTTGATCAACATCTGAAAGAAAAATCTTAGAGGTTAACTTGCTGTTCTGGGCATACAATATAAGCCTTTCCATCAAATTTATACCATTAATTGATTTGCACTGTCACCTTTAAAGAGTATCCAAAAGAACAACAATAATATTTTGGTGGATAGTCAAAATTTTCAGAAATTAAGAGGGAGGTGGTATGAAAAAAACTACTAACCATCCAAGCCTAGCATAGGGTGAAGTTAGAAAATATGAAGCTGCTGGTTTGGAGATGTGTTTAGATTTCTGATGTGTAGCTCCTAATGCTCTCCAGACATTGGTTTTAAAAGCATGGTTTATCAGGTGGAGGGATTTCTGAAATAAAAATAGTAAAGAGACACAACAGTGGTTAAAACACAGGCTGAAACTTTGGAACATTTTGGGGCATCTCAAAAACCCAGTCACCAACAGTGAAAATCACCACTTGGATTTAAGAGGAGTCTGACTCAGATCATAAGCACCATTTTAGAAAGACAAAAATCTGTATGTTCTAAAGGGAGCACTACTAATTGTTCACTGCTATGCTTTGCTGCAAGTTCTTAACGCAAAAAAGCAATCATATGTCTGTAAAATGTAAATACTAAATATATATTTTGCCTTTTTTGGCACTGCAGGATGTGTTCTAACTTCACTATAAAATAAGCAAAGTGTAAAAATTGAGTGCTTATGATGTACATATATAGATTAGCTGGAATGGTACTGGAATGTCCATGAAGTCAGCTATTGTCAATATCCAGAGACCCTGCTCTATCACACAGCATTTCAGACAGAAAGGAAAACAATTTTATATAGAGCTGAATTTTACCTGACACATGTGTTACTTTTCACTTACTGTTGCCCAAGGCTGTATGTTGAATTGAACTCCTCTTTCTGTATAGTTTATATTATTCTCAAGTGTTTCTGTAAGCAAAGAAGTTGTATTCTTGTGATGTTTGTGTTTTGATTGTTTGTTTCTGCTAAAATAAAGAAGGCAGTGATAAGAATTAATATAATTGAACTAATGAGTTGAGGTAAAATTCTCTCTTAGGTTCTGCACATTTCCTTCATACAAAACTTAGTTATTAATGCTAAGAGAATCTCAAATTCACATACAAAAAGTAATCCAAAATATCTCTAATTTTCAATAGCTCACTGTCCACGCAATCAGAAGACTCTCATCACTAAAACTTTAAACCACAAGAGCTATACTTACACGTGGTTGTCCTTCTGCTCCTCTGTGCAGTTTATAAACAGAGGGTTCTCAGGCAGGTAGCAGCCACTAATGAAAAATACACAAAATGCATTTTAAAGATTTTACCTCAATGGAAGTGAAAGTAAAAATACAACTTCTATCCTTACTGATTCCTCCATTAGAAGTCATCAGTTTTCTCAAGCAAATCAAAATCAGAGGATCATCATAACCCTTAGAAACCCTTATAATATTTATTTCATGACCTTGATTAGGTTCTGTATGAATATCACACATCTTTATAGAACTCTTGAAGGAAACTTATTGTAACATGCCCTGTCATCTCTATGAATCTATAGCACTTTTAATGAAAGTGCCACTATGGAACAAAGAACCTAACAGGTTGTGTCATTTTGTATTTCAAACATAATTTTCCAAAATAGCAATAGTAATATTTTCCATATAAATGGATGGATTGCCACTGTTGGTCTTCTAAAATTATTTACAAAAAGGTTGCAGTTGTAAGAGAGCTGTACAAGGTTAAACTCCTCTAAAATTATGAAACTGTGAGCAGAAGCCTGAGCTTAAACCCTATCATAGGTATTCCTACTCTTTCTAATCCTATTTGCCTTCAGTGTCTGAAGATCATATCTGACCTCTCCTGAAAAGGGATGTCTTTGCTGACTGATGACTGCAGCCAGAAGGTGTAGGCCCAGATTGCCAGTCCAGGCAGAACCTTGGGGCATGGCTATGCAACATTTAAGCAAACCCTTGAGTATACCTTAAAGAATGCCCCAAATTTTCCCTGCTAAGTACCAGCTAGGCATGCCAGAGGCTTGCCAGGGCAAAGGAGTGTGAATGCGTAACAAATGCAAACTCAAGGCCTGTGTAATCCTGCGCACCTCTGTAAAAGACAGACATGGAAATCCCTCTGTCCAAGTGAGGATCTAAAGCTCAGCACCTCTTCTAGGAAAGAACCTGTCTTAAGAAGAACAATTTGGTGGGTGTCAGCACTTGACTACCACGTTTCATAGTTCAGGACACATACATTTTACCTGGTTCCATTCTCCAGCATATGGCTTGTCAGCTCAAAAATGTTGTTTGTCCAGAATACCATGTCATCCACTCCTCCAAGGAAATATTCATGGAACTTCTCCACCAGAAATGGAGATTTACTAGCATATGTTGGAAAAAGCTAAGAGACAGGCAACATACTTAGTAAGATGAATTACACTGTCTCCATGCTATATGTTCATTTCTATAAGAAAACAGAAAACCAACCTTGCCAACAAGAAGTCTTTCTCCATGTCTGAAAAAAAAATCAGAAATAAAACTTGCTTCATTTAATATTTAATTATTTAAACAGTTCTTTTCAAGAGCCCTACATGGTAAATAATATATAAGTCATTACATGTTTTTGTTAAAATTTGTGTTATTTGGCAGTTAATACATTTTCAAAGTTGTAATGTAAAAAGTAATGATATGAACTATATTGTCCTTAATTTTGAAAGATTCAGTTTTTGTAAATGCTGTGTGATTGTTGATAATTAACTGAAATACAGAATACAGCTAAGCTGTTCAGGATATTCAAAAGCAGACACTGCCAGATATCCAAAGTCTTTTTTGAATTATTCTTGGACTTGAAGGGGTCTACATAAAGTGTAGACAAAGCATGTATCTAGATACTCCTTCAGTACATGATAATTATATTGCTAACTCACCACAGTGCAATGGTACTTGAAGTCACAGCTGTTCTCAAATGAACAGGCATAAATATGGTAAATGTATAAATGCATTAAATAGCCAAGATTCACCATCTGTGGTGTATTAATTAACTTAACAATCATTAAGCAGTCCAAATTTGAATTCTAGTCATTAATTAAATTCAGAGGTGCTGTGATTTTGGGGTCTAGGAGGGAGTCCATATTGCTGACACCAAAGCATAGAGTGTTTCAAATACGAATACTGTACTTTTCCTATATATGTTTCACTTACAAAAACTCAGGCAGAAAAATTCAACTTACAGTTCAAAAAACAGCAGACGAGTACATTCAGCAATTGTGCTTTCAGTAATGATCTCTTTTCCATAATATTCCTTATAGATAGCTGCTAGGTCTTTGACAGGTACATACCTAAAAACAAAAAGAATGTCTTACAACAACAGATATTCTGCATCACTCAGTAAAAGATTACAGGTCTTGTAATAACTATAGCCTATAAAACATTCTAAATTTCAAAAGACTACCAAGGGTCATGAAGATTTACAAATGCCAGATAGACCAGGACTGCACATGCAACTGTGAGGGGGAAAAAAAAGTGTATATCTAAATCTTCTGCTCATTTTTATGCTTTTAAAACTGTCTGAATTGAACATCCTCAATTTCCAAAACTTTAAATAAATCCCACTTAGATTGCCACTTAACTGAATTATTTAACTAGCTGCTAGGACATACCAGCAAAAGACTTTCATTAGTTATTTTATATATAACAACTTGTAACTTCAGAGATAAATAATTTAATCTTTTTTTCTGTGTTCCTATACAGAAAACTCTCCAGTTTTTCCCATTTTTCATGTCAGGGAATAGTAAATATGCATTTAATGAATACCAAACTCATAACATTTAAAATAGTTGAAAGGGTTTCTTTTAAAATAAAAATAAAGAAGGACAGCATTTCTTCTGTCAAAGGACAGATTAATACAGAAGTATGTGATACTATAAGTGATTATATTATATATGATAATACAGAATAAAAATTAAAGGTTAAAGAAGGAAACCTCATTATCTTACCAGCTCGATGCCAGATAACTGAAGTCCTGCTCAAACTGGCTCACTACATCTCCTCCTGAGGATGAAAGAGCGAAAAAAAGCCCGCATAGCCCAACAAACAAAACCTGTTAAGTATCTGTCATGGATAAGTTTGGATGAAGCTATGTATGGCTCTGCTATATGCAATTATATCGCAGCTCTTCCAGCTATATATTTAGAATATAAAAATAGTTCACCTGAAAATATGCTGCACATTTTATACCTCCAGAGAATAATGTATAATTTAAAATCAAAGTAGTTATTACATCTAAATCTTAGCATCCTTTGGTTTGCATTTTGGCTTTAATCCAAGTGTCCATATGTCTTATCACATCTCCTGAAACCTGGAGCATGGGAACAGGTACAGCAGGGCTTTGAAAGCCATGGGGGAGGGCAAGAATACAGTGTCCATATGCCATTCTTAGCTCCTGCATTGCACAGAATAAGAGCTAGAGTCATGGTTTTCAAGAGGGCTAGTTATTCCAGTACAAGGATCTATGATTGGCAATCAGAAACGTTACCAAAATCTCCAACACTGTGAGCTTCTGAGTATGAACCATGAAAATCAATCTGGGGAAAGAGAAAAACAAGAGAACTGCCTGTTTCTTTTAACATGAGCAGAAACAAACTGTCCGAGCAGCCCTAATATCTACAGGTCCCAAACCTCACCAACTTCGTTCTTATGAAGTCTGTGACATTGTGTCTCTCTGAAAACCTTCCTGAAACAGGGCTCCAGCTTTTCTCTTTTATCTTTCCTCCCCACCACAGTCCAAAGCAAAGCTATCCATTCCAATAAATCCAGTTGTATCAATAAAAAAATAACAGAGGCTTACTTCTCCCATGGCCTTTAGAAATCCTTGGTCGATGCCCAGGCTATGCCAGCTAACATCTGCCACCATATGTGAGGCAATTCCAAACAGGAAAGCCACCAGCTTCTCTGTAGCCTACACAAAAACAATCAATTTGTAGTAATACCAGTCATTTTTACCCCTGTCTTGAAGAAAATATTAGCATTTTATGTATGTGCATTATACAAGGATATAGGTGAGAAACTCTTACAATCCAAGAACTTACCACGACAAAGTGTTGACCACTTATTCCTTGATGCTGGAATCTCTTTTGTATCTTGAGAAGCTTTAAGCACTTTATACAGTCCAAGGCCACAGAATTACATGGTTGATGTGAGGGTAATTTGCATACTTCAAGTTAAATGTGTACTAAACTGTTTTCCTGGACCAGGGATAAACACTTCCTCTTCTCAGGAGTGAACTCCCTCTGCCACCATGGGTGTTGTGTGGGCACACAGAGGAGAGAAACACATTCCTCTGCACTCTCACTTTTGACAAATTGTTTTTCCTTTCCTCCTACATACTCACAGACCATAAACAAGAGCAAGTCAGGACTAAATTCAAGATTTCACAAGTGAGAATTCTAAAAGGTGTCTGGTTTTTAAATGACAAACCCTCAACCAGATCTCACAGGAATGCAAGACAACCAATCACATTTAAAAGTTTGGACCTAAGAAATGTATCATAAGCACCAGACCACAGTGGAGATAACTGACAGACTTTATATCGAAACTGTAAATTTTTGTGTGGTAAAGATGAAAACAAGATTCCAAGTGTTCCTATATTAGCAGAGACTTTAATACAAAAATGTTGAATTTTTTTCTACACCTCACATAGGATGAAATTGCAACTAGTGAAGGTGAAGAAAACAGCTGAAATCAAAGTCAAAAGTTAATAAAATTTTCTTACCTTTTCCCAAGGCTGAGGATAATTTCTTCTGATGTAATCAATACTTGCTTTGAGAAATGGTGACCAGTGAGTGTCTTCAGACACATCATGGAACATTCCTATTGCAATAAAATTATATCAGTTGATATATTTGATTTATTCTCTGGGGAAAAATAAAAAAGAAAAAAAGGAAAGGAAAGGGTTTCTTCCATTAAAAAAACCCACAGACTTTTGTTCAATTTCACGTCATACAGATGATACATTCTGCAATCCATGTAATGAGAAGAGCAAAAAGAGACTTATTTTTATGTCATTTATACTATCAACACAGATACTAGATTTACATTCTATGGTTTTGGTTTGAAACAACTGAAAATTTTGTGCCTGCTCCTTTTTTCTGTGCCTGTAAGTAGGTACAGAACAATGAAAAGTGCCTCCCAGCAGAGAGGATAAAAAAAGTTGTCAGTGAAGCTGTTGACTAAATCAATGCATTCACTTGTATGGCAGAAAAGCTGTTGGAAGTGACAGCCATCTCAAAATATCATGTTTTCTGACAGGTATCAGTTTCCACAGGGCAGAGAAGGGCTATGTCATCATTATCACCACCATTTTCAACAGAAAGGCAAACTAGCCTATATACAGTGAGTGTAGGAGGAAAAAAAGGGAAGAAAGCAGGAAAAATCAGGTTTCATCTGAAGAATCAGTTACTACTCTCACTTGAATTTAGGCAGAAAAGATTGTGCAGGATCTAACAGTGGCCTTGCCTAAAAATTTCTGTGTACCTACAATAAGCCAAGTGCAAAGGGATGTTGGCACAAAGAGACCTAGCAGCACAATGTTAAATTCTCTAAGGGAGAAAAAGGTAGGCAGGAGATTGTTCAGACCATCATTACTCTTGGAGGAAAAGTACGTTTGTTGACACGTCAGTGTGAAACTGCACAATATTAGAGTAGATTAAACACTGAGACAGTAGACCTTGGGGGTAATTCAGTTACCTCCTGACTATTTGACAGTCATTTGACCATTGACCATTTCACAGTGCAGCTAAACTAGGTAACAGAAGGATGGTATTTGCTAGGTATTTGCTAGGTATTTGCAAACTCAGAGCAGCCTTCTACATCTAAGTTTGTCTCCTGCTCAGAAAGGCAGTCTGGGTGACTTTGTTCTGGATGGCTTTGCTATTGATCTAGTTACACTCAGTTAAAAGAGCTCAGGTCTGCAGAGGTACCTATTCCTTCCACATTGACCAAGAAGGCTGCTGACAAGTGGTCCAAGTCTAACAATGCAAGATGGACTCCAACACTAGTGAAGGCATGAAGGTTGGATCCTGCAGATAGAGAGGCTCTAGCCTAGTATAAGGGAAAGGTCAAAACTGTTAGAAGGGAAAGATGAAGTAAATAGAAATAACCAAGCTGAAGTAGGAACTGAAAAAAATCCCAGGAGAACATCAGTCATGAAAACAAGGCAAGTGAGACAGAAGTTTGGGGCAAGAAGTTGGTAGAGACAGGCAGAAAACCAAGAGCAATGACCTGATGAGTGACAGAAAACAAAACCTGTATGAAATGCCAGAGCAGAGAGGTGATCTGAGCACAAAAGGACATAAACCAAGCAGCCTGTAGTCAGCATAACCAACAGCATAATCAACAACCTGTGTCTGAGAAACAATCAGATGTTTGGCTGCAACTGTGTGACTTGATGCTAAACCAAACAAAGATCCTAAGTACATCTCAAATTTAATGGAATCTGCATGGCCCAGTAAAATAAACCACTTCCCATATTTTAAACTTCCACTAATATCTCAATAACCAATTGGCCAGATAACCTCACACAAAGTACTTATCACTGCCCTGTCTCTGGTATCTGCCTAAGCATCCTAATAGCTTGTAACTGGAGGACAGACTCTTTATCGCATTTGTCAATTGCTCGCTATCCAGATTTAGCATTTCAGTAGCAAATATCCTACAGCAAGGCCTTGCTGGCTGTTTTATAGCTTTAATGTTGCTGGAGAAACTGATTTGGATCAAGAGCTGACCTATCAGACTTGAAAAGTCAGGGGACCACCTGCAAGTCATGACATAGTTTTTACAGCTATTGCAAGAGGGTGCTAATTTACTAGCGCAGTCTTTTGATCTGCAAGCAGCACAACTAAGACTGACATTAATTTCCAACAGGAAGAGTAAAAGGCAAAAGACTGTACTCTGGAAAATAAAGGTTTTAGACTGGGATATTATTAACACTTGTCCACCCACCCCAAGCAAGTCCTACACTATTCTGTTACTGTAGGATTTTTAGATTCTCTTATCTTCTTTTTGACTGATCTATCTGAAACTAATACTTCATAATACAGAAAGAGCTTTAGGCCTTCCCTAAGATTTATAAAAGAAAGATTATTTTGTCCTCTCAGTACTCAGTAACCTGACCTAATTTAGTCAAACAGCATCCTTCTATCAAATTGCCCTACCCATCAAATAGTTAAATTTACCCAAGAGTTACTTTCTGAAACATTTTCAAATGCATTGTTTCTTTACGAAGTTCTCCAAAAAGGCTCTAACAAAAATGGTGGATAGTTTTCAGAGGAAAGCATTTTTGACCACACTTCATGTCTTACAATGCAACCATTTTCAACCCTACTAAGCTCTATAGGGTTTGCTGTATGAAAAATAGAAAAATGAAGTTGTTATAACATTGGACTTACAAAGCTTTTCTTACCATGTTTGCAGATTGGAGGATAAAAGGCATCAGGATAAATGCTCCCAGCTTGAAATGCATCTTGGTGGTTTAGTAATAACTGGGGAAAGGATTGGGGGGAAAAGGAATTAGAATGCTATTGCACAGCACAAAACCATATTTTACTGCCAACATCAAAGACACATTCTAAATATCCAGAAAAATACAATTAATATCTTTGTAAAATACACTATGTGGTGCACAAAACCTTGCTGTTATTTTTCTGTGCTTAGGTTTATTAAATCTCCTTTCCCAAAGTCCTCTATTGATTCTCCTAATACAACTGCTGACATAGAATATGACTAAAGATGGGAAAACATGTAAGAAACCACACAAAGTATTTATATACACACATTGGTATAATTCCTACATTTCTGTAACAATATTCAGAAGGAGTCAAATTATTTTCAACAAAAAAGGTAAAAATACAGTCTGGGCACAATATTGGCACACATACTACTGAGAAGAATAAAGAAAGGCAAGAAGACAGAAAGAAAAACATTCAGAAGAAAGGTGTACCAAATTAAGCAAGAATATACTTCCTACCTGTCTATAATTAACACTCCCTTCACGCTTAAAGAAAAATTCCAGAGCTCTATGTGCTGAAAAACAACATATTGAAGTGTTGAGTTATAGGTATTTTGTCCAGACCCATATTTTAGAAGCACTATCACAAACAGAAAATATCACTTTTTCATACCTAAGCCAAGTGCCACATGCATGAAACATGATTTCTCACAGAATTATGTCCCTGTGAAAGAGTGTGTTTTCTCACCTAGGGAGTTAATAAGGAAGTGCTCTTTCTGTGGCACATTTCAGTCTCTCTAATCCGCAGCTCCCAAGCTGACCAACCAAGCTGAAATTGCAGGGAAATGAACTCTCCATGTCTAGAAATGAGCTACAGCAGTGAACTGACAGGACCACACCCAACACATATCGAGTGTGGAACATAAAGTTCTAGCTGTCCTGTATTCAAGTTTCACTGTTGCCTTTAACAGTGAAAAAGGTACATTGGGAATCAATGAGGGTATTTAAGAGTTTGATTAATTTTTAATATGCATGAAAAGTAACAAAAATCTAAAGTCAGAAAGGTAAGTAACACTATTTATGCATTGAATTGGCAGATACTCTTACTGCCAAAATTTTTATTTAGCTAGCATAACAAGTGAATGAAACAAACTGACATCCTTTTCTTTAATGAGGTCTCCTCCCATTTAATATCAGATCCCAGGTATAAGCTATCAACACTACTCCAAAAACACCCAACATTGTTTCTAAAGCTATTTACAAAGACTGAATTTAATTTGTTCCTTACAAAAAAAAATCACATCACAAAAAAACCCCAAAAACCCAACAACAACAAAATAATAAATTATAATCTAGAATTTTAAGGTTCAGATATTTCTACACACATCTCTGATTCCAGTGTGGGAGAGTTTCAGTTTAGCAGTTTGCTTTTTCTGCCTCACATCTGTCCCACACTTCTCTCACTACTCAAGTGGGCCCAAGTTCTACAACTTCACCTTTACAAGGAATTTTATGACAGATCCCCACAGTTCCACAGAGCCTTACAAGAACCAGGAACCACTAGGGCGAAGAGCTTCCCCACTCAGACCTGCCGCCAGGCATGGCCATGGCAAATAGCACACAGCACAGCTCTGCCAAGCGCACTGAACGCAATTAATATTCCAAACAGGCAGGGCTTTTCACCATTTTAAATGTACTTTCAACAATCTGTCCACGATTTCTTTGGTGCTGGCTTTGAGTGAGAGGAATTCCTTTCTACAGTTTGTTTTGGGCTTTTTTTTCCCCATGTTTTTGCTGTTTTCCTGGAATTCTCAGAGTTTGGAATTCGGAAATACTTTCATCTTATCATCACAAACTTCTAAGTACACAACAATAAGAGCAGTCATTTTAGCAGCATCAGAGCTGATCACAGTTTAATGTAATTTTCAGACAAATGGACAAAAGTTGTTGTAAACTATGACCCAATAGTTCAGTGTACACACAACTCCTCAGACAACCAAGATCTTTAAATTATATAAATGCAGATTTTCTGCAACATGATCCCTTAATTAGACAAAAAAAGACTGCTTTGGAAAGATCTGTAAGCTTGTTTCTCTTTAAAGATTCTTTTTTGCAAACACACTCTGTCATGGCAAATCAGCTATTTCAAGTCCTCCGAAGCTCATACTCCTTAATTAGAGCCCCGAGCTTGTACAGATGTGTGTGTGCACTTGCCTAACCTCAGGCAGCATGACTTCTCCTACAGATTATTATGGGTTTCTTGATACATTGTTAGGAATAGCAAATGGTTCCAGGATGCTGACCAAGGGAACACACTGCAGTCTCAAGGACCGTGAATAATCCCAGCCTTTAACTTGTTCAAAGTCACATGTATTCACTACTTAAAGTCTGAGAAAATTACCTGAATAGAGGCAACATCCTATGTTTTAACATCTGTTTGAGCAATGGATTTAGAAAGAAAAACAGAAGAAACAGTTAAAACTGTCAATATTATGAGCAGCTGTTTCAGAATAACCTCACACTGCTCATGTTTGTGCTTGCAATAACTACGGAAGAAACCAGATTTTAAAAATAGCACAGGCAAACAAGAAATTCAAAACAGAAATATTTCTCCATTTTGGTGCTCACTCAGTTCTCTCCTTCATTCTCCACAAATCTAGGCTGTTCAGGCTACAGAGAGCAACCCACCAGAAAGAGACACAGAACAAAATTTTTATGATGTTAGTCACAGATACAAACACATTACAGAATTTTATCTATTTGTGCTGGTATGGCATAATTAATACAGGTTGATTTGAAAACAGAGCTACCACAAATGACCTGTGTTATTCTTTGTTTAAATCTAACAATCCCACACATTGCCTAAAACATTCATTTTCTTTCTCCAAACCAAACCCTGTCTGCGTAAGATTCACAGACAAAAACATTCCAGTTACATAATGCCTGTGTTTTAGGAAATGAAAAATATGTAACCCAAGTCGATTCAAGCATGTTACTTATAAAAACAGTAAAGTTTCAAACTCCAAAATCAAACTATTCATTTATCCTGTTATTCACATTATTAACATGCTGTAGACTGCTCATTACTTTAACATTATTTCCTCTCTGCTTTACAGCTGAATCCAAATTTACTTCTCTCCACAAGCAATTCAAAACACAAGAAGATTAATTTTGAATATGTCTTACCTATTTTAACATGTGTTGAAATTCCACAGGGGATACATCTTTGACAAAAATGGTAAAGTATAACTAGCAAGAGAGACCAAATCTTCAGACCAACCATGATGCTGGGTCTAACTGTGGTTTGCAGAAGCCTGGAGCAGTAGCACTGTGACCTTTGAAATGCGGGTTACGGAGCATGCCTTTTCTCTCACACATATTGCTGACACAGCAAGTAAACAACTGCCAAATGTGAAAGGCTATTTTATTGCAATGCTTTCTTTTACTGCAAATAATGTAACTTATATAGAGAAAGAAATAACCTATGGGTGTTCCCCCACTTGAATTCTGTAATATCTTTAGTATCTGAGCAATGTAATCGGTACATCACTGCACAGCAGCAGTGAGATTTCTGTTTAATACAGCAGCATGGTTCGAGAGCGTCCTTTCACAATTTGTCCAGCTCGTGGTGTGCTTGCTTTAAAACAGATACATCCCATTTCACAAAAGTAATTAAAGTCAATTGCCAAAGCAGTATCAACAGAACGACACTAGCCCCTGAGTTGAAGTTGATATAAATTCACCACCTTTGGTGAGCTGATAGGACATTGCACACTGAAGTCTGGGTCTTATGATCTGTATTGAAAGCCCAGCTGATACGTGTGGGACTCATGGAAGCACTCCTGCCAAGCATCCTACTATGAACTTCTGGCTGCAGGGGCTGGGCACCCTGTGTTTCCCAGCCACCCTTCATGCAGGTGACACAGCCACGCCAGTCCACAGCAAGATGGTGGCACTGGGCAGGGGCTTTGCATGGCCCTTGTGCCAGTGGCTGACCAGCTGCCATGGGAACCAGCAGCCCACAGGCTCCAATGGGCCGGTGCTCCTGCAGCCAAGCGCAAGTTGGCCTGGAGGAGGCTGAGGGGAGATCTTATCGAAGTCTCCAAATTCCTCAGGAAGGGAAGAGGAGGGGCAAGCACTGATCTGCTCTCTGCGGTGATCAGTGACAGAACCTGAAGGCATGGCATAAAGCTGTGTCAGGAGAGGTTTGGTTGGGTATTAGGGAAAGGGTTTTTCACCCAGAGGGTAGTTGGGCACTGGAACAGGCTCCCCAAGGAAGTGGTCACAGCACCAGCCTGACAGAGTTAAAGAAACATTTCGACAACGCCCTCAGGTACATGTTGTGGCTCTTGGGGTGTCCTGTGCGGGGCCAGGAGCTGGACTTCGGTGGCTAGCACAGGTCTTTCCCGTGAGAACTTCCTCCTGTGTTTTATAAACAAAGATAAAGTTTGGATGTTATTAAAACAGTGTCTCGAGATTTGGACAGTTCAGGCCTGGCCAATCAGGCCTAGGGGGAGGTTTCTGACTGACCAATCTGGGTGACCTCTGAAAAGTCTATATAAGTTGGAATCAAAATAATAAAGCTCTCTTTTCTATGCCACGCTGAGAATCCGGGTCTTCTTCTCTGCTAGTGGCACAACAGCGACAGACTTCGATGATCCCTGTGGGCGCCTTCCAACACAGGATCCTCCATGATTCTAAGCCTCCCTTCTCCCTACAAAGCGGCGGTCTCGATGTGGCGCAGGAAAGAGAGCTGCGGGAACCAGAAACCCCCTCACTCCCGCCCCCACTTCCCCCCGCTACGCCCCCACCCCTGCCCGGGTGCCGCCCGCCGCCGTGCCCCGGCGAGACGCCGCTTCTGGCCCGGCCCCTCGGCAGCTCCTCCTCCGGGGCGGCGCGGGCGGCCGTGCCGGGGCCGTGCCGGGGCCGTGCCGGGGCCCGCCGCCTGTCGCCGCAGCGCGGCCATGGCCACCCTCCTGCCGCGGGGCGCCGCCGCCGCCCGCCGCCGCCTCCTGCTGCGCCCCGCGCCCTTCTGCCCGGGGCCGGCGCGGGCCGCCAGCCGGGCCCTGCCCGCCGCCCTGGTGCGCCGGGGCGGCCTGGTGGGCGGCCGGTGGGTGGAGACGGCCGCCGCTTTCCCCGTGCAGGACCCGGCCAGCGGCGATGAGCTGGGCCGGGTGTCCGACTGCGGGCCGGCCGAGGCGCGGGCGGCCGTGCGGGCCGCCCACGAAGCTGGCGCCGCCTGGGGCCGCCTCCCCGCCAAGGTGAGCGGCCGCCGGGGTGGCGGTGAGGGGGCCCCGGGGCGGTCTGGTCCGGTCCGGTCCGGTCCGGTCCGGTCTCCCGGGGCCTCGCTTCCCCGTCGCTGCTTGCAGCGGCCACGGCAGCCTTGTCTCTCCCTCGCCCCAGGAGAGGAGCGCGCGCCTCCGTAGATGGTACGAGCTGATGGTGGAGAACAAGGAGGAGCTGGCGCGGATCATCACGGCCGAGAGCGTGAGTAGGGCGGCGGGGATGAGCACGGGCACTGCCCTGCGCTGGCCCTGCGCTGGGAAACCCAACACAGGCAGGCGAACAGTGGCATCAAGTGAAACTGACAGCCCTCAAGACTCTTCCTGCGCACTTCACCAGTTAGCCACCATGTCCTTTCTAATAACTTTGGGCATACTGTGTGAGTGCATTGCTCTGCTAGGTCAGTGGATAGCGTTTCAAACATTCCTCCTCCGGACATACATAAAGTGAGTTGGTTTCATGACAGTAGTACCTAACCAGCGGAAACCAGACCTGCTTTGTGCTTCATGGCATGCAAAAGCACACATCTACCTAAAGCATGGCCCTCCTGGCAGAAATGTTTCTGACTGGGAAAAACGATGCAAGTCTCCAAGCTGGATTCATACACTCTGCTTTGGTCTATATCACTGAGTAGTCTGGGAGCTAACAAACTGGTGAATTTTTGGATAAAACCTTGCTGGAAGATACTTCAGCAGCTCCTCTGTGCTGTCACAGCTGCTCAATGGTCATTTAGTCCATGGTATCAGACGTGGGGACAGTCCAAAGCAATACTCCCCAAACAAGTGACCCTGGCATAAACTTGTAACTGTTTTGCCATGATTTGTGTCTTTCTTCAGAGTGGTAATAGCATCTAACTCGGAGTTTGTAAATAAATGCATACTGCATTTGCTATTCTTCTTCCTTGCCCTAGGCAGGTATGAATCCAGGCACAGCACACAAAATATCAACTATAAAATGATGGTATATTGAATCCACACAACTATTTTGGAGATCGCAGTGTATGTCATAGGGAGGGGATCATAAAGTACTCTGAAAAGGAGAAACTCCAAAATTACTTGAATTTGTTTATATTGCTTCTGTTTGCCACTTGTAATATATTTTCAATCTGATTTAATCAAAGGGGAAGCCTCTGAAAGAAGCACAGGGTGAAATCATGTATTCAGCCTCATTTCTGGAGTGGTTTGCGGAGGAGGCTCGACGGATTTATGGTGATGTTATTCCAGCATCTGCAAAAGACAGAAGAGTCCTGGTGCTGAAGCAGCCAGTAGGAGTGGCAGCCATTATAACCCCAGTAAGCATAGCTGAACTCTTCTGAGTCACCTGAAGGTTTTCAGTTCAGCCCACAGCTTGAAATGTTAGTTACTTCTGCAAAAACAGGAGGCAAAATTTTCCCAACTTTGATTATATTTTTTTCTCTCTTCCTAGTGGAATTTTCCCAGCGCTATGATTACCCGGAAGGTTGGTGCAGCTCTGGCAGCTGGCTGTACAGTGGTAGTGAAACCTGCAGAGGACACACCTTTATCAGCATTATCTCTTGGGGAGGTGAGCTTTCAGTGCTAAGCTTTACCTCAGTGATGGACTGACACTGTAAACGGGGAGTCAGATGGGCTTGGAAGGTAGCTCTGGCCAGCTTCATATGGGAAGAAAGGACAAACTGACTTGATGCAGGTGTTTTAGTTCAGTGAGAATCTTTGTACATTGCCTCTAATACGGTCTAGACCCTCAAAATGGACTGGGCCATTTTGATACATGAAATGTCGTTGTATTCTTAATTTGGTTCTTTTGAACAGACAGCTTAAACCAGAGCAAAGCTGCTCTCTTGACATTGTGGCACCTGTTCCTAGTTGTGCTAAGCCCTTTTGTCTTCCATTGACCTACAGACTGTTTACTGCATGCACCAATAACGAAAGTTCTGTTTTTCTTCTGTTGCAGCTTGCAAACCAGGCTGGAATCCCAGCAGGAGTGTATAATGTTGTCCCTTGTTCCAGAAAACAGGCAGCAGCTGTAGGGGAAGTTCTATGCACTGATCCATTGGTATCCAAAATATCTTTTACTGGCTCTACAGCAACAGGAAAGGTACATACGTGGACAGAATATCCTTGAAGATTATTACTGTGGTTATACTAGAAAGGTAGGGGGAAAGTTTGTGCCTTTATACAGAGCCTTCTTTTCTGGCTACTGTACACAGATTGTCCAAATAATTGTGTACCTCTTGAGATACTGCTTATATGTCTTAGTGTCAGTACTTCACGGAAGGATGCTTGTCTGCAACTTCTTGATAACTGCCCTTTATTAAACTATAATATGAACAGTTCTGTACAAGATGTCCTTGGTTTATATCATAAGGTGACAAAACTTACTGATAAGAACACTGAAACTGAGTTTCACAGGTACCATTCAAGAATGGCTCCTGCAGTTGAGAGAAAGTTTTAGAGAAGTCACGCCCTGGAATCTCTGCTCTCAACCTTAGTCAATAAGCAATCTTGTTGCCATCTCGAATTGAATCACTAAAACTCTGGTGTGGCTACAAAATGACAGAGTTTTCTGGGATGGCTGTATGCAGAATGAAGAAAAAATCTGGCATCAAGGCAGGTCATAATACCAAATTCTGTCTGATCTTGGAAAACTTTTGTAAGAGTAGTCAAGATTTTATTATCAAAAAAGAACAAGCAAACAAGAAAAGGTGACAATATTACTGTATAGAAGCTTGACCTGATGTTAAGTTGATCAAAATCTTTCTCTGCATTAGTCCTTAGCCAGAATGAAGGAAATTCAGTTTTGTCATAGGAGATGGTCTAGCATTGTAGCGAAGATGCAATTATTTCCTTGCCAGAGTTCATTTTTCATTGCCTTGCATCCATGATTCCACTGTTCACATCTGGTAAGGTACAGATATCTGTGTCTCCTCTGTTGCCTACAGATCTTGCTGAAACAAGCAGCTGGTACTGTGAAGAGAGTTTCCATGGAGCTTGGAGGACATGCTCCTTTTATCGTGTTTGACAGTGCCAATGTGGACCGTGCTGTCGCAGGAGCCCTTGCTTCTAAATATAGAAACTCAGGGCAGGTGAGAATAATCTTCTTGTCCTTGTTTCTAGACAATGAAGAGCTGTACATATAGTTTAAGCTGTAAATAAGCTACTTTATGTAAAAAGAAACCATGGAACACTTCATTGTGAAGAGAAAGGTTCTGGACTCACACATAGCTCTGGGCACTGAAGCCAGTTACCAGCAAGTCTGAATAGCAACACTAAAATCCCATATATTTTCACAACATACATGACAGTCAGTAACATCGCTGTTAGAGAAGATGAGGTTCACTAGGACCACCCCTTACAAGAGCTTGAGAAGTGGTAAGGCATTTTGTCCTATGCTTTGTTAACATTACATTCATTGGAGAGCTAGAGCTGTGAAAGACACCATCTTGCTTCAGTCTGTTAAGACACTCACAGATAGTTTTTTCCACAATGAGTAGCTTTAAAAAATTGATAGACAAGACGCAGTTGTGCTTTGCTTCAAATGTGTTTCATTTAGAGTAAAAAAAATTTAAGAGCATCACTTTCCAGAACAGTCAGCTGAGAAGGGCTGTGTGGAGACTGTTCCAGCCTCATTAGGTACACGTGAACGCGAAGTGGATGAACTTCAGCTTTTGAGAAGCAAAACATTTTCAGGGGGTTTGGGAGGTCATTTGATGGGGGAAACTTTGCTTGAATGACATAAGAAGAAGACATGACTAATCTTGGGGATAAAGAAAGGAAATGAAACTGGACAAGGACTAGTAAGGGATCAGACCCAGACTGGACAAGATGTAACATAAAAGACACCTCTGCTGCTATAGAGAAGGATAAGTAGCTGTTACTGTTCACATACTGTAGCAATCAAAATAGGGTGCAGTCAGAGTAATGGGGTAGCACAAATAAATAGACCGTTGAAAGCAGTTAGAAACAACTTCCAGGAAGAAAGCAAACTCAAGTAATAAAGGAGTTAGAGAAAAAGACCCCAGACCATTAAGTGTGATTTGAGTTTCTGCTGCTCAGTCCAGCATTCTGAAGTCTAGTTAGATGGCATTTCATGCAGCTTTTTGACCTTGATTGATCCATGTATCTGAGTCCACAAAACATTTCCCCAGCGTAAGCAACTTAGCGGTGTGACATATTTCACACACCCACTGACAGCTTGTTTTGAAGTTGTATTTCTAAAGTGAAATGGGTGATGAAAGAAATGGCATAGCTAGGTAACAGCTTAGGATGAGGGAGGAAAGGCAGGGGACATCAGTCTAGTAACCTAATTCTGTGGCATGAAGGCCAGAATGCATTAATGGATAGATTAAATACAATATAAACTACTGGAATTCTGTCTTACTGTGTTTGTTTTCAGACCTGTGTTTGCACAAACCGTTTCCTGGTGCAAAAGGGAATTCATGATGAATTTGTGGAAAAGTTTGCTAAAGCTATACAGAAAGAACTACATGTTGGAAATGGATTTGATGCAAAAACTACCCAAGGACCACTAATAAATGAAAAAGCAGTGGAGAAGGTATAAATAAATATTTCATTTTTAACATCTTAATTTTCTTTCTATGATCCATAAAATAACTTTACACTTATGTTTCACTTTTTTTCACTTGTTTTATTAGAATATATTTGTCATGTGACTGGAAGTGTGTTCTGTCCCCCAAGTCCATGTGTTCATATAGACAAAGAGATGTGGACAGTTCATGCATCATCCTTCTGTTTTGATAAAGGGGAAGAAAGGCCTCCTTTAGGAGACACTGATTCCTCCTGATTACTTCCTAGCTGTTCTCAAGACTGTTCACTGAAGTTGGATACACTGTGAGAGCTGTATGGTGATCCTGCAGTTCTGAAGTACTGTGATTGACAATTTCCTTTGAAGAACAGTGCTACTTTTTGGAAAAATCTAGGCAGAATAATTAATTGGAATTGAAAATACCAGAACTCTGGATGTTGTAATCACTTGAAACTTCACATGCATGGTTTGGGTCTTCTGTTTGGGGTGACCTGCAACTCCAGGAATATATATATTTTTTTTAAATTCTAGTAAATCACATCTTTTATAATACTTCACCATTCCTAAGGTTAAATATTGTTAAGTCAAATGTCTCATACTTTGTAAGATATTGCTGCTCAGTTGTATGCAGGCTTGGTTTGAATCCATTATACATGAGTGCTGCCAGCTTCTTTCCCTGTATAATGAATGGGAAAACACTCAGTTATTTGGGAGACAGAGGATCCAGTCCTTGAATTTCTTCATGCCTTCCCTTTGTGCATCACCAAAGTGTGGTGTGTGTATCACATACAATTATATATACAAATAAACAAGCACTGTATATACTCACTTTCTGTAATTTCTGTAATTTCAAAGAACAGTATTCTAGGTGGAGATTGCTACTTTAGTTTTTTTATTACTTTCTTGTCTTTAGATGGATTGTAAATGTAGGGGGTAGGTAGAACTGTAGATGTAGGAAAATGTTCTTGCCAGTTCCATCTTGAAAGTTGTTTCTCTTTCCATGGTAGTCATGTACTTCTGTTTTCATAATGCTTGATCACTGATATATGATACCGTTTTTAGTCCTGCAAAGACTTTTTCTCACATTAGGCATTGTCCTTTAATTTCAACAGAAAAGTGGGCTGGGGGCCACATTCATAATTTATCCCTCTGAAATTATGTCAGACTGTAAGAAACAAGAATTGAAGAGAAATTAGATAATATTGCAAATGATCCTCTGCAAAGTGTAAACCTCTCTTCAAAATTTTCTCTTTAGTATTGAAGAGTATTATTTCTTCAATGGGAAATGTATGATTGCTCATTCTTAAATGCTGACTTTAAGATTTTTATTATGCACACCTCAGGTAGAGAAACACATTAAGGATGCAGTTTCTCAAGGAGCATCTATTGTGACTGGAGGGAAACGACACAGCTTGGGGAAGAATTTCTTTGAGCCAACATTACTTAGTAATGTTACAACAAAAATGCTTTGCACCCAAGAGGAGACATTTGGCCCTTTAGCAGCAGTTATCAAGTAAGATTACTGATTTTACAGATTAAAATTAACAAACAAGGAAAGATTATTTTAATAAACAAGATCTGAAAGACAGTTTGAAACAACTATTTTTGTATGATCACACCAGTCTTGTAAAAAGACTGGGGTACACATTTGAAAACGTACTTTGGATATGTGGTTCATTTGTTTCTTTCTCTTGACCTGATTTCAGCATTTCTGCAACTTTTTGAAAATTGAAGTGTCTCAATAGTTAAGCAAGGGTGGGTAGCAGCAAAACCTTCATCAGCTTCATGAACTGTGGTATGAAATAGGAGACAGGACTTCTGAGTTTGTCATGTGATTTGCTAGTCCTAAGCTTTTGTGACAGAGTATGACTTAGAGCTGTCTGTTCTCCTTAAAGCCTTCCCTGCCTTTGTGCAGAGCAGTTGGATGTGATGGAAAAACATAGCTGTCTCTCAGATTTGAGAGTGCTGTGTAGTTGGGGAAATAGGTAGGCTAACCCATGTGAAGTAAATGGTTCAGCTACCATCCAGCGACCTAGGGAGGATAAAGGCAATCTTAACTACTTAACTGCAGTTTAAATTAAGAGGTAGACATTTTAGTGTTTCAAAATGAAAGTTAAATTAGATTTTTAATGTACACTTTTAGGAAAAATAAATTGACTTTTTAATTCCTGGTAAGACTAATCGTTATCAGTAAGTCAGCAAGACAGTAGGTGAACTACAAGCCTCAATTTTTTCTCTTTTCTACTGACAGATTTGAGACTGAAGCAGAAGCTGTTGCCATAGCAAATGCAGTTAATGTGGGTTTAGCAGGTATGCCTATCTGTCAGATAAGTGTATTTCTGTGGTTTTGTGAGATTTAGTGTTATGGGATGATGATTTTGAATGTCAGTGTCTTTTTCACAGTCTTCTGCAATTGTTCTTAGTGATTTTCATTCCTGTATTTCTGTGTCTACATGACAGGATATTTCTACTCCCAGGATCCAGCGCAGATCTGGAGAGTCTCAGAACAGCTGGAAGTTGGAATGGTTGGTGTTAATGAAGGCATAATCTCATCAGTGGAGTGTCCTTTTGGTGGCATAAAGGAGTCTGGCTTAGGGCGAGAAGGTTCAAAATATGGCATTGATGAGTACTTAGAAATAAAATATGTCTGCTTTGGAGGGTTATAAAAGCCTTCAAACAGCACAATCCCAATGTCTTAGAAAAGAGTGCTGTAGTTTTAATTAGCTTCTTGAGCCAGAAATACATATGAATGCAACTTCTACCTTCTTGAGTACTAATCCACCCTGTCCTGTGTGTGTACAGAAATGTTTACAATATTTTGTGCTGCTAAATGTTTTCACATTGTCTTTGTTTATACATCCAGATTTTAGCAATGTGATCACAATATCCATTATTTTTAGTAATGAGTAGGGATGTACATTTATTATTCTTGGATTATCCCTGTGTAATTGGGTGAACTTGGAGACTTGTGCATACTGAAATCAGATTATAACCTATTGCAAAGGGAAACTAGACCATCATTTTTTACTACCTTTAGTGTTTCAGTGTGGATATGGGAGGCTTTGTGATGGCAGTCTCCCTTTAGAATTTTGTGTAAATACTCAGTGGTTATGTGACCTTTAGAAGCAAGGGTGTCTTTTTTAATTTGGGTTTTTTTGTTTGTTTGTTTGTTTGTTTTGTTTTGTTGGGGCTTTTTTGTTTGTTTTTTGGGGAGCTTATTTTTTGGTGGGTTTTTGTTGTTTTTTTTTTTTTTGTTTGTGTTTTTTTGTTTTGGGTTTTTTTGGTTTTGTTTTGTTTTTCTTAAATTGTGGGAGAATCTGCTGCTTACAAAAGGTGAGGAATTGTTTTTAGCTAGATCTAGGCATCCACATAGCCAAACAGACAGCTTTTTCAGCACTGTTAATGCTGACTGCAGGGCTGCTGCCTGTTCAGCTTTAGGTTTTTGAGCAAAGAGATGTAATTTGTGCCTAACAGCTTGCATGCCTAGGATGAAATATGGCCCTTGTTTGATGCCTTTTAGCCCTAGCAGTCCTAGGAACAGGACAGTCCAGGACAAGGAGTTGCTGGCTTAGTGAGTAGCAGGAAGAAGATAGGATACTTACAGGAATAGTTGACAGAATTGTAAGGGGACACTATAAGGGCTGTGTGAAGAAGGTACAAGTGGTGACATGATGATACAGATAAACTCCCTCCCTTCCATGAAAATACCATGACTCTCCTTGGGTAGAAGTACAGTCCCTGAGGTAAATGTTGCTCAGTGTCTAAAGCAACATTACTCACCCCCTTCAAAGAATAGGAGCAGATATGCATCCCTGTGGGCTTTGTGTCTTGAATTGGATTTGTGGTTACACGGGTGAGTGTCCATTAGGGAAGAAGGTTTAAAAACTTTTGAACATGGCTAATTTGTGACCTAATAAAGATTTAAATGGTAGTGGTTAGAGGTGAGACTTCAACAGATCACCTCGCTATTCTGTCATCTTCAAAAGATGCTGTAAGGCTTCCTTAGTATGAAATGAACAATGTTGTTTAAACAATATTTTAATAGCAGTCAAACAAAGCACTTTAAAAAATTTGCAGTGTTAATTTGGTGAATAAATCAGCACTGAAGTTAAGTGGAATAAATTTTGTTTCTTGTGTTCATTAGTAAAAATAAATAAAAGAAGGCAACAGAGCCCTTCTTCCTATAAAGTAATGAATGTACCCTACAAAATGGAATATTTTAAGATATTTTATCCTATCAGGCAAAGAGGTACCAGGTAACACAAGACTTGGGGAAGGAGGGAAAGCAAGCTGAAACTGAGTTTCAAAGGGTTCTTTTTAAAGCACACATTGAGTAGCATTGACTGCTACTTCTTACTTTTAAATACTTTTTTATGGTTGCATTTGTGTAGCAGTTGAGACCAGGTGGGTCTGGAGCACATTATCTGTCTGTACTGTGGGCATCATGCCAACCGCAGGGCAGTTAAAGGGCACTTACTGCCCTTCCAGTAATTCCCAATGCACCAAACCCACACATTTGTGGTAGTGAGGACTTAGTACTGTTATCTGTGCTTGTTGTCAAAAACACAAAAGGATGGCCTATTTCTACACTAGTTGCAAGAAACTGTCTTACACCCAACTTCTAAGATTACACTACTGAGTGCACAGGCTGCCTGAATTTGGGATATACAGTGTTGTGGAAGAGGAAGCTCTTTGCCAGCCTTGGCTACCAACATGTGTTTATTTCTAATTGGAAAAAATACCTTGGTAGAAAAAGGTCATGCCTTGGTTCCTGGATCCCACAACAAAATGATGCAGGCATAGTTACAGGTATTGTACACAGGCAGAATATCTGCCACTGAAATTGCAGTTCTGTCTGTCTGTGAACTACAGTATAAGGTCAAAATTAAAATCATCTTATTTACAGCTGTATGACAGTGCAGTATTTAATGTGAGTGTACTTCTTGGGACAGTGCAGTTGGAGGATAAATTCTTCAACCCTTGCTCTCTTCACTGCACAGTTACTGATCTGATGCATTAGTACATTTAAAATTTTAATGTCTTTTCTGATAATAGCACTTTTAATGAATGTTTACTTTTTTTTAGCACTTTTAATGAGTATTTACTTTTTTAGCTAATAATACCTTTTACTATGCCTGATAACAAGCACAAACAATAATTAATGCTTGTAAGAAACTTTGTCTAGATTGGATTGTGGTTGGATTTCAGCATAATACCCTCATGTGAGTAAAGTCTACATCAGTTATAATCAAAGTTGTCTTCATAGCAAAAGCTGTGATTCTTCAACAAAAGACTTACTTGAATTCTCACACCTCAGTTGTGTTGATTGCACTTGTGATAGTTTAGCAATTTCTGGATATTAAAACCGTGATGAAAAATGTTTTCAGTTAATAAATAACTTCTTTGAAAGCACTGGTTTTTGTGTTTTATTACCTTATTCAATGCTGAATTGACAAATTGACAGCAGCCACATTAGGTTCAGTCTCTCAGATTTGTACAGAAGATTTTGTTCTGACAGCTTTATCTCTATAAAAGACACCACTTCTTTGCATCCACATGTTCATATGGTGTAAGGTTTTGGTACACCCAATTGCAGTCCCTTGAATTTAAATCAAATAGATGAGACTACTTGGGCATAGTAATATGCAATCAGTTGTTTTGTATGCCAGCCTTTTATGCTGAATCAAACATTTTACCACAAGACAGATTTTGTAGATCAGTGTCTTCCCTGCTTTTGTGGTGTGATTACTTGCATAATTCTTTATTTCATTAAAGAAGATTTAAAATAGTTTTGGGAGCTCTTTTATTTCTATGTAGTTAATAGAGTCTTGAAGCCTGAGACACTCTCTTTTAATTTCCAATTTGACATAGTCACAGCCAATTTCCATTTTATTTTCTTAAGTTACTCTTTAAACTGCTGTTTGACACCCCCCCACTGCTTGTCTTCTCTGGGTAACAAGCTCTCAGGAAACTATGTTTACCTGTTCTGCTAGATATTAACAACTTAGCTATCTTAAGGAAGATTTCAGTGTAGTGTTCAGAAGCTCTAAGTTACATTTTAGCACTTGTTTAAAGTGTTTCCATATCAACACTTCCTGCTTAGGTCCTTCCAAGAACAACCTTGAGAAAAGCTGGTAGTTTATTGACTTTATCAGTGAGTGCCAAAGCTGCTTAGCACAAGTGGCTGAAGTTGCTATGGAATTATTTATATTATTTTCTGTTGCACCACCTATTCACAGGGATGGGGGTATGCCACTGTTATTACCAAAATGTATAGTGCAATAGCAAAGGGGCAGATTCCATCCTTCAACAAAGGACACATCATCTCACTCAGCTGCCAGTATTCCCTTGTAATCCAGTATGAATGTCTGAGGTACCACCTGGACTGTGGCACCATGTATCCAAACAGATTTAAAAAGTTGCTTTCACGGTGAATGATTTTTTTCCTTACAGAAAGACACTTGTATCTCATAGCACCCTTTATTATCACTGTTTAGCACACACTTAATACACCATGATGGAAGGAATTTTCTTTTCCAGTTCAGAAACAAGCAGCGTAACCTGCCCCTCTCTAGTGGCATATTTTGGGTTATGTTGCACATTGTATCTCTGATTACTGCCAAGCAGCCTTGCACTGACACACTCTCAAGCATGGAATCTGTTACAGAGTAAGCCACAAAACTGGTGAAACCACCATGCTTGGCATGACAGCCAGTGATTGCTTACACACAGCCAATTAAACCAAGGACAAGCAGCACATGAAAACCTATAGTGAAGTGCAGTAAATTAAATTTTTTTCCTGCTCTCTGATGTACTGAATTGTGTCACCTCTCTAGAAAAAGATGCTCCTGTCAGTAGGAAGGGAAGGAATCAGCCTCTGCACTGCTTTTATGTTTGAGTACAGACATAAGCTATGGTATACAACATATGGCTATTAGCCTAGCCTGAGTGTTGAGTCCAATACAGAATAACATGCCCAAAAGAGTACCTGACAAATTTCTAAAAGGAAAGAGAAAACTTTATTAATAGTTACATAAATGTAGTAATTTAAGCTCAGAAATGGTTCCGGTTACAATACAATAGCATTTGCAATAAATAACATTTTCTAGAAACAGATTCCTAATATAAATTCTGTAATAGCTCACTCATTCACCCACAGGGAGAAGTGCTTTCATATAGAGACAAAATACAAATGTGCAGCTCATCTGCACTTGATTCATAGCCTGTGCAAAAATCATTTGCCTTTGCTGCTTCCTTCTCAAAATTTTATTTCTAAACTTTATATTTCCCTCCTTTGCCTTGGGGAGTTCAGGACATAGAAGGTACATGAAATGGGTTTTTCTTTGCTGCAGAAGTGTGGGATTAATATTCTAGTTAGGGATCCCTGATAAGCAAAAATTGATGTTAAGAAACTAATTCACCTCTATCCCATTTCCCTTCTCCTGGAGGAATGTTTTCCTCTCTCAAACCTCACATAAATGGCAGAAGACTACACTTACTGTCATTTTATTACTACCATCCCGAATCTTCATCTGACTATTGCCTATTACCAGTACACCGGGGGGCAAAATAGTTTCACTTGAGGTTGAAAGCAGGAATAGAACATTTGCCTAAGAACTCAATTATTTAAAGAATATCAGACTATCTAAGGAAAGTTTGCACCAGCACAGAGAACACAAGCATGCACTCACTCTCTCACTGTTAAATTCCTTGCATGTGTGTGTATTTCTGTTTGCCCACAGAAGACCTAGAAAAGGAAAACTGACATCATATAAGCCAAACAGCTGACAGCACTAAACAGAGGCTTGAACAGTACTTATATCTGATGCATCTGACAGAGGGAGAGTAAGAGCTGTTTACCTAAAAGGACAGAGCTGATAATCTATTCTTACACACAAAACAAGAATAACCTATTTTCTCCCCTATGTAAATAAACAATTCTCCATAATTAGACTGTTTGCATTTTGCTCTTTTTCTCTAGTTAATATGACAGATTGAACCATAGGACAGGGAACTTGGATGTGGATCTCAACAGATTTGCCAAGGTAAATTTTTCTTCATACTGCAGTACCATTTTGGTTACGAAAATTAAATCCACAAGACAATTACCTGTTCACAGCCATGGCAATTTCATGCTGTGTATGTACTGCATTGAATGCTACACTTGGGTCCCGAACCTGTTTAACGCTTAGGAAGTTTTCTTCCAAAACAGACTCGTTCCTTAAAATGCAAACAAAGGCAGTACTTTTACACAGCTGGACAATCCCTGCTTGTGCGTGTAAGACCAAGATGCAAATGAAAATCCAGTGCTTTCACTTCAAGGCAATGAGGCACTGTAAGTATCACCATACTGTGTGCCTTCAACAAGAGGCAGTATCTTAGCAGCGCCAAACAATTATTCTTTATTTTCAGTAGACTGAGCCACACAGGACAAACTCCATCTGGACTCCTCTGCTTTTCAGCACAGATGAGTCTTTTGAGAATAGCCCCATCCCTATTATACAAATTAGCTGCCAGTACGCTTTCTGTATGTGAACGAAAACAGTGTGCAGAAGTAAATGCAAGGACAGAGAACTTGCTTTAATAACCAAAGGGTTAGAATCAGAATTCTGTCACTGTGTTTGTACCATAACAGCAAGTTTTCTGACCCTTTCACTAATGGTATGACCTCACATTCTGCAAGAAGTCAATGGTTTTAGAAATAACAATTATACTGAATCAAGATACAAGGCTTGCTGCAAGGCTCTCCTGAATTCCTAACACAAACATGCTTGGCCAAGTGACATAAACATGATACCACAAATTCACAAAGCCAGAAGTTATGGCTTTCAGCTTCTGTGCAAGTTCCATACATTAAAAGCAAGCCTGCTCTCACAGTAAGAGGAATAACTTCTCCTTCCAAGCAGCTAAAATAATCAAACTAGTAGAATCAGAAGTAGCAGAAAAAAATTTAAACTGTATTCAACTTTGAAAACATAGCTAAAATACTCTTAGCAACAAAGATGTCAAAGTATCATCCAGAGAATTGAATTTGCTAAGCAACTTCCACTTGCTAGGGCCCATACAATGAGAAATTGGTATAATACTTCTTATTTGTTAGAGTGAGAAACACTTAGCCAAATCATGCATATGTTCTCATGGCACATGTACTTACCAGTGATCCAAAGATCTGAGCCCACCAGTGTGCTTCCATGGGCAGGGGCATAGCCCGGGGCATTCTGCAGCATTAAGGAATGCAGGTTTATGATTCCTGGAGTTGTTTTACTGGAGAATCAGTTTGTAATTTTGGTATGGTTGGTTTGTTTGTTTTGAAAAAAAAAATATTTTAATACTTTGAAAGAACAACATCCTAGGCTTCAGCACTGGCTTTAATAAAAACATAAACCCCAAAGACAAAAGTGACTAATTTCACAAAACTGACAGATGCTGTTGACTGCACTGACATGTCCTAGAAGGTAAGCTTATAGATAAAGGCACACTGGAGACAGGATTTAGCAGAAGCATCAATGGCAGAACGGCACATACACACTTGAAATTGTTTAAGCAACTTGATTGCTTGTTTAAAAATGCATGTTTCCAAGAAAATGATTCCTGCTAGAACATTCTGTGAAATTGTTCAGAATGGATTAAGCCCAACATTTGGACTTCAAAGGAAAAAATAAATTAGTATTTTGAGTGGGCCTTAACTTTCTTCAGGAATGCTTTAAAGTGAACACTGCTTTTATTATGTTAATACATCTAGAGCAGGAACTGAAAGACATCAGAAGCTGCTCTTGCTTGACCAGGTTATTTAAAAATATATATACACATATACACACACACTCTCAAGAGGGAGAGTGTGATAAAGAAAATTTGTTTCAAGAAATAGCCTAATCCCCCCATACACAGAGTTGAAACTTGGTTTCTGAAGAAAGCAAATCATACCATTCATACAGCACTTTGCTGGTGCATATGCAAAAAACATAGACAACAGCTGTATTAGCCCTTTTTAGCTATTCACAGCCTCTCTCACCACGATGACTCCTGCAACCACACAAAAATCTCCAGAAAAATACCGGGCTGGACACCGGGTAAATACTCCTCAGTGCTGCATTAGTAGTCTTAGGGACTGTGGCTGACTGCATTTGAGAATCAAAGGTATGGCACAAGTTATGAACATGCTATGTTACTGCAACTCTTGGCCATTGATTCCTCCCAGCCTGGACAGTTCTGACTGTTGTCCAAGTCCATTAACAAGAGAAGCACAGAAGCCACAGTGTTCAACGCAGCTACTCTGATGTGTCAGACTTCTATGAAAGGATGGAGAAAGCCACAAAATTCTCCACTGCTTTATTCCTCATGATGGAGATGGGCTATGTCCCCTCCCTGACTCTTCTACACTGTTCCCTTTGATCTCTATACTGCTCCATCCTCTGAGAATGAGTTCTCTACCCCTGGATTAAAAAAAAACCCAAACAATCAAACAAAAACATTTTAAAAAAACCCTCTTCAAAAATGCTCCCAGAGGAATGTTTTCTCCATCAAAACACATCATTCCTTCATCTCAGGCCAGTAGAGGACCCCCAGGAAAGCTGATGTCAGCTAAACAGTAGCACTGACACAGATGCCCCTACAAGTGAGGCTTATGTATAAAAGTCAGGTCTTCAGTTTGAGATTTCAAGAGTAGTATTGGGGGCACAATTTCAAAGCCTAGGCTGTGAAAAAATTACCGAGACTGTGAACAAGAATATCAGAACTTCAATACACCTACCCTTGCCAAACACCTAAAAGGATCTCTTAAGGCCAACACATCCAGTCACTGAACAGCCAGAGACGAAAAAGTCAAACAATCTAATGTTCAAGCTAAAACATTGCTCAGTACCAATTCCCATGACAATGAAGGTACATTGAACCTCCTGCTCCACACAGGGTATTTGCCATAAACATTTCACTACACAAGTGCCTGGCTCAAGTCTTTAATTGAGCACTGATGCTGACAGATGAAAACCCATCTCAGCTGAGCTTTCAGTCTTAAAAGGTCCAGAGCTCCTCAAAGTGATCTAAAAAAAGTTGTTTGGGATGCGCAAAATGCTTCTGAAGGCACATCACATCAGGTGCTACAGTTTCTCAGATGGACATGGCAGAGCCAAAGCAACTTGATCATTACAGAAGCAACCTAAGGCTGGATTTCCCTACAGACACCACACCTTCTATGTGAATACAGGGAATGTTGCATCCTCCAGGACACAGATATACCATGGTACATTACAGATGATTCAGTGCAACTGCTAAGTGTTAACTTTCTCTGAAAACAATAATGTTTTCACCCAATCAACACTACCCTAGAAAAGGAAGTCACAAAGTACAGTTGGATAAACACAATGCACAAAAAATATTCTTTGTGTTTCCATCCTCAACTGAAAATTAGGATGGAGCCTGTGGCTACATACTGCTCTCTATAGTTGTAGGGGACTTCATCCATATTGGCTTTTGCTGTTGTAAATCATGCCACTTCCTAAAGAGAGCATGATATGAATCTGTATGCCATTGTTAGTTACCACAGCTTGTAGCGTAAGAGCCCTGTCTAGTTTTGTAGCGATGGTATAGAAAAAAAGGCCTTCTGAAGTTCAAATATTCAGCACAGAACATGCAAGAAATAAGATGTGCTTTTTCTTGTTTCTATAATGGTGACAAGAGGAGTTAGCTGACTATCTAATCTTTTCTCCCTCCTTCCGCCTTTCCTATCTGTGCTAGAAATTTACCCTTTAATCTGCAGTTAGTTGATGTAATAAGAAGCTTTTGGTTCTGGAAAAACAGAGGTGGGCCAACATGTTTCAGATGTGTTGCACCAGCATATTCTGTGCTTTTACCCTCATTCAGTTATCTGTCTTTGGAGCTGTAGTTGAAGGAAACTCCATTTCTGATGGATCCATTTATAAGTGTTCTAGAATTCTCTCTTTCAATCTTTTCTCTGCTGAAGATAGTGTCCTGATCACTGTCAAACTCTGACTCAGAGACCATCAGACTGGAGTTGTGTTCTGTACTTCTGTGTTTTATACCTGACAATAAAAAAGCAGAACAAACTCATTAGAAAGGTTCGGGTTTTTAGTAACTCCTAACCGTCTTCTCCCCTGCTGCAATATGAAAGGTAAGAGGAAACATTCTCTGCAATGCAATGTAATAGGATACAGCAAAAGAAAAACTCTCTTAGGAAGTACCATGTACTGTTTCTGATACTCTTATGACTTCACTGCAGGTCCATCAGTTTAAATACATATGATCACTCTGAAATGTGAATATATGTACTTAAATCTGAAACGACTAGATTATCTTAGTAGATGCTCAATGTATTTTTAATAGCTTGAACCTGGAAATCAGGCTGTCCATTTTATTTCCTTGGATTTGAACATTTCCCCTGCTAAAAACTGAAAGTCAGATAAATTAAAATATATGTGAACAGCAGCTGAAGTCTACTGATGTCTAACAGGGCACTTACTGGTCAGGAGGGAACTGCTTTGCAGCAACAAAAACAGCTCCAAATTAAAGCATGTGCAGAGGAAGAAAGCTTACATGGAGAAAATCTGTGGGACAATTAAATGCTCTAAATTAAGATAAACTCAGAAGCTCAGAGCAGAGACTGAGCCCAAGGCTTTATTAAAGAAATTAACTGATTCTCTCCCAACCAGTTCATTGTCTGTCTCTGCCATTCCCACACTTGTAGTCCAGCTTCTGGGCTCCTCCTGACTACAGGTATCGATTCAAACACATTGGCTGCATGCTTGGTGGATGACTTCCTAGGCTGCCATATAGCACTTACCATATTTGGGCCGTAGCTCCATTCTCTCCTGTTCATCTATGTTATCTAGGATGGTATATTTTGTTTTCTTTCTTATCTTTGTCCTCTTCCTGCTAAAAAGATAGTTACCAAAAAGACATTCAATTCTCATGTACACACATAAATCTGCTCCCTCTTCCTTTTCATACACATAGTTACATACCCTAATATACAGAACGTCATTGTACTTTCTCACCTCCCCTTAAAAACAGTTGTTCCAGTTTATACCTGAATAAGGCAGATGTACAATGTGGACAAGCCAGTATAGTTTTTTTTCTCTCTGATACAGAAGGATGAGGAAAGCAAGGCAGATTGACTTGCTCTCCTAAGCCATAGTTTGTTCAATTTCAACACAGTAACTACACACACAGTAGATGAATATTCAAGTGACCCCACAGTTCACAGTGGAGAAGTCACCTTTACTGCTCAGCCAGCATTACAGCAACAGCCAGCCTTGGCCTCCCCTCCACAGTCTTCTACAGACCTCATCTGGCGACTCAAACTCTTTAAAACCTCCAAAACTCCAGCCAAATCCCTACATTGTGTCGTTTTCCTGTTGTTTCCAGAAGGAAAAGGGAATCTCTTGCCATTCTGTTCTATGCAGTTATTCCCTCCTCTTTTTCGCATGGATCTATATCAACCAGCTCTCACTCCCAGGCACAAGCCGCATGAGGACAAAGGACAGTAGCAGCTGAACTCACAAAAAAAATCCCTTAAATAATCAATACACACAAGCCTGTGAGACTCCACCCCATACCGTGGGGGCGGAACGGGACACACTTTACTATTTAAAGTTTTCTACTAACATCACTATTCCTTCAACCATAAAAATAAAATTGGCATCGACTCCCACACATCCTTTACATACTGCAAAGACACCCTAGAAAAAGATGAAAATTCAGAAAGATTTTGATAGCATTTTATTTTTGCTAACACCTGAACAAGCTATCTATTTGCTGAGCTGTTTGAGCCACAGCAGAAACACTTGCTCTAGTGACAGAACTTGCAGAGGCTTGTCACTTGAAAGAGAATTTCTTATCAGCTCACTAGGAAAGACTGGAGAGGAGGCAGAGAGGGAAACAACATTCAGTAGCATGAATGTTCCTGTTAAAGGAAAGAGGAAACAAGAAGTCTGCATGGCTGAGATCATTAGAGTACTCCTTGCCTGTAAGCCACATGCAGCCCACATACCCACTCTTCCTGTCCAAGGGAGACACCAGACTGGGAGAAGATCCTTTCCCATGGATCACATTCCTGCATCAGTGACCTTTCAGGGTGTGCCATTTTTTTCTTAGCATGGAGTACGTGCAGGACTCAGTAGGAGACTGAAGAGCTGCAGTATACTCTCAGCATTTTAACATTATCACCTACTATGAAGGATACTTCAACATCAGCTTTTTGGTTTTCATAATGCAGAAGAGCACAGACAGGCAAATGGATATTCCTTTTTTCTAGAGAAATGTACATCTACAGAAACAGCTACAGGAAGCTCCTCACATGTCCAAAATGAGCTCCAGTGGTCTACTGCTAGGCTCTGGACTAAAATGTAGCAGCTGTGTGCAATTTTTGCATATACCCCATCAAAAAGAAACACAAGTCATGTACCTTTTGCAGCAGCAGATGCAGAACCAGGCAAGCCCTACCATGACCACAATCAAAATAAAAATAGATACAGTCACATAGAGTATACTCCATTCTGAAAAAAGAAACACAACAGTGCTTTGTAAAGCAAAGAATAGAATATTAAAAATGTAAATGAATATTAAAAATGTAATAGAATATTAAAAATGTAAAGAAAATGAATAGAATAACTTCTAATACAACTCTACTAAAATAACCAGTCCTGAGGAATGGGGAGTGGCAACAGGAATGTAAGAAAACTCAGCACCAACATATTTGTAGAACTCTTAAAAATTTTTAAGCTTTAAGATTAGAAGTGCACATTCAAAAAATTTCTTTCTCTCAAATACCTTTTACCATCCCTGAAGATACCTGAGGTCTATATGGGAACTGACAGTCCTGCAAAGGGTCATGGTTACCACCTCAGTTATCATTTCCTAACTGAAATAAACAGAGGTGTACTCTGGGTCTGGCCTTTTAGTAGTGCTTTAAAAGAAGAGCTGATTGGAGATAGATCCTTCTACATACACACTTATATTTATAAATCCAGGAAAACAGAAAAGGATACAGAGAGATGTGCAATAATTTGAACTCCAATGTGTATACTCAGAGTTTTCAGTATTATTATTGTTACACTATGAAGCAATACAGCATTAGGGCAGGGCTGTAGGAGGTCCCAGCCTCAGACTCAAAACCTACCATCTGGCTTGAGATGTCATTAGTCTTTATTTATTATGTGGCCATTGTTACTAAAGGGCTTGTACCAAGCTCCTTATAAATGTCTATAGATTTACTTGAAGATCACTGCTTTGATCAGCAAATGTCTCCAAGCCTGCATAGTACTAAGAAAGTTGAGAGTTATTTCACCTTAAGTAGAAGACAAATTTAATTTAAATTTAATTATTAATTCTTTGAAATAGAGAGGCTTAGCTGATAAGTTAGGTGTGCCACAGAATAGAGAGAGGATAATCCTGGTGAAACTAAATTACATTTCCCAGGTGCAACAGGCAAACTGAAAGAAACAGTGGAATTAATCATGCTAAAAATCTGAGTTTCTAAAGGTCAGTATTGGTCAGTCCAGAATACTGCTGTTTTTTCTTGGCTTAGATCAGATCATACTTCTGGCACAGAAGCACCCAACACCCACTCAGAGAAATTGAAGTTGCTGCCTCTCTTACAGCTTTGCAACAATCCTACTCAAAAGCTTTGCAGTGCCCATGTTATTCAACTCCAACTGGCCCTAATTTTTCGCAGAATCTCTCTCCCAAGTTTTCCTACTTTTTTCATCAGATAGTGTTTCTCTTTAAAATTTAGGCTACTACTGTCAAGACATCATTTCAAGAAATTATTCTAATATCTTTCTATAGAAAGGTATTGCTGGGCTGGAAAACAGAGACTGTTCTAGTTTCTCCTCAGCATCTACCTCCTAAGTATTCCCCATTCTGAGAACAAATAACCAACAGTCTCACAAGACAAGAAGTTACTCTTGAAATACATCCCACAACACCCAAACTCACCACAATTACTCTCTCCATCATTTAGATAACGATGAATCAAGTTTTCCATCCACAGCTGATAGCAAATGCAGCGTTTTGTTATGGGGTCACAGTGCCCATGTCCAGAGCATTTCAAAAGACAGGCTAAGAACAGAACCAAACATAGGGTCAGTTGTGTAAATGAACAAGTTGTCACCTCTTAAAGTAAGACTAGGTTGGTGGCAAAGCATCTGATTCATAACACTGATATTTTTTTCAAACTCCCTTTCTTTGGTGTTACATGTCAAATAGATTTACAGTTTAGCAGACTGCTGGCTGTCAGGAGAAAGAACATAATCAGAGTACATTTATAATAGAACAACAATCCTTTCCAACCAGTAAATAAAGATGGAATTTACTACACTATCAATGACTATTTTGTGACCAGAGTCTGCTTACTTTGCTTGTATTTGAATTGTTGTGTCCTGATTTTAAATTATGGAGAAGTCGTGTCTGCAATACATAAGTATCATAAAGAGTTAGCATTACTAGTGAAGCTTAAAATAAGCTGAGAAGTTCAAGCACCTTTTTGGGCAAAAGAGTTCATTATAGGAAACCCCAGCAGCCTGTGTACATTGCAAAGATTAGAAGACTAGGTTATAACACAGCAATCACCCATTTTGCCTGATACAGGCAGACAGGAACAAGTTAGATTACAAGCCTATTTACTGAACTCTAAAAGCCCTGAAGGAAGCAGAGATATGAAACATATTTATTTTATGGCTATATTAAGTTTTGCCCATCTTCCAAGAAAAGATGGTATGTAAGGTATGTTTATCCTCATTCCACAGGCCTTCCCAATGCAGAACAGATTAAGATGTGCTTTTGCCTGCTGGCACAGATTGTCCCTTAAAAGTAACTGGCACCAGTCCACCTACCACAAATCATGAAGCATTATAAGTATTGTCCTCAAAATCATCTTTTGTAAAGCTACACCCAGCAAGCCCAGACACCAGAGGGCAGACAGGAGGACTTCATGCACTCTTTCCAGGTGCTGTATTAGCCAAATTCCTGCAAAGTTTCGAGATGAGCAAGCACAATCCAAAACATACCGGCCGTGTCAACTCGCAGGACCTTAAAAAGCAGGAAGTCAGCCTTCTGTTTCAAAAGCTGCACATGCAGAGTCCGTGAAACATCTGATGCCTTGATCACCGTGGAAGGATGGCCGTTCTGCACGTAGAACACAACTGCGGTGCTGTAGAAAGAACAGCTAAGGTCAGGACTGCTGTCACAGATCGCTTTTGCCAGGCATTCAACAATAAAGTACAAAGGTGTACAGACTTTAGGATTTTTTTTTTGTTTCTGGAAAGCAAGTGTCACCCCTGATAAAGATTAGAGAACTCTGTCCGTGGATCAGTCAACTGATCATAATTCTGAGCTGGGAGCACGAGCAGTTTTCTCGCTTCTCAATTTCACAGAAGACAGGTGAGAATAAAAGCAAATGCAATTCCCTCCTGGGTCTTCCTGACTTTTACTTTAAGAAGTGTACGTTTGCTTTCTCCACTCTCATGTAGAGCCTGCTGCAAAACACACCGAAGCAATTTCACTCACTTTAGGAAATTGAATTTAACAGGAGAAAAAGCTCAGAAGCAAGAGATCCAGAGAACTTCATGTGGAAGTCCCCCTGCTCAGTCATCCATAACTTTAAGTTGATCTCATCCTGTATCAGACACTTCAGGGAACACATTAACTTGAAAAGCTGTGATTAAAAATACTATATATATAAATACTAGATTTTCCAAATGGTGTGTTTTTAAGAGGTTCCCTGAGAGCTAAATAAACACCAAAATGGGTTTTAAATTAGCAAGTAGCTGAGAAGAAGTAATTTAAAGCTAACTCATGTCAACAGGTTCTACCAATCATGTTGAGAAGTTTCTCTGGGTACACACAACCATCTCTAGCACTCTACACCAAGTAGAGGGATTATTTCTTCTTCACAGTAAAATAGCACACTTAAGAGAATCCACTGTGGAGTTTTCTCTGCAAAAAATAGATTTTTACCACCAGCTGTGCAGGGAAGTGTTTATTAATTATTAAGAATATCAAAACCATGGAGAAGTAGGAAAAAAAGGGGGAATAAAATAGGCTTGATCAAATAGAGATGGAACCTTATCTTGAAATAGAATGCTTACTTCACTGTAAAAAAATCAGTTTATCTCACTCCATCTAGCATAAATAGCTAGATGGAGCAAGCACTGTATGGAAGGAAGTGCTTGTTCCATAAAAAAATTAGCAGCACTGTATGGAACAAAGACACTGAAATATGTATGCATATACTTTCTTTAAAGAAAAAAAAATCTATACAGAAAAAAAATGGATTCTTTTTTAAACAGTTCTGAGCCTCCATGGAGTTTACTTCATGAATTTTCTACTGCAGAAGAAATTCACCTTTTAAAGTACATTCTGTTGAGAAATATAGCATTTTTTGTCATCTTTGGAAAGATTATTTTGCAACGAATTATGAGCTGTGAAAGAGGCAAAGAAAACCACAAGTCTTTCTGGCACAGCAGGACATCTTTGTACCTTATATCTGAGTAGGCTTGTATCTTCTGAACTTTGATATCTGAATCCAAAACATTCAGCAATACAGCCAGCTGTCTCACCAGAGTGTCCTTCTGCTGCTCACTCAGCTGTCCCACTCTAACCTGCAGGATCAGCTCCACCAGACCGCTCCTTTTGGGATCTGACAGAAGAACAACATGCTATTCCTTCAGAGCCTGGCAAATATTTCAGCAGCAACATGCAGTACTTGAAAGGATTTATTAATGCTATAGTTTTCTGCACAAGACCCATATCAGTGATAAGCTATCTCTTCTGTGTTCTTACAGAAGTACTTAGCCTACATGGTCACATTCTCTCTGAAACAAACCTGGGGGGTCCTAAGATAGCAACCCTTCTTATCAATGAAGTACTTCAGGGTGCACTTTCAGCATTTACATGTTTCTGTGCAGAAAAGCAACTTCTACTCCCCTAAATGCTGCCATCTTAAAGTCAGAGGTAAGCACTAGATAAGTCCAATTACCAAGTTCCCTGCTAGTTACCTACTGCTGACTACCACCCAGGAAAAGGGAGCCAAAAATGGAATTGCATGGTAACATGGAAGACTGTAAGCAAGTCTAAATGAGGATGGTAAATTTGAGAAATATCAGGTATGCTTACCCTGCCTATCCTTACAAACTGAGGGGTGTGTTAAATAGTACTTGAACTTCTAGAGTAGCTTGAAAACAAAACAAACTTCACAGACATCCCATGAGAATCACAGTCCAATTAATATGACTACATTCAATAATAAAGTGAGGAAAATAAAACCACTGTACAGGAGCCAGACAAACAAGAAATCTCTGACAGACCCAATATTTCAGAGTCTTTTCCCAAGATTTCAACTTCCATGATATAGCTATTTCACCTGCATTTGAAAACAAGTCTATGTAACAAGTAATATCAGACCATGAAAAGACAGTTTACAACCCTCTGAAATTCTAGAGGATTGTTTTTGTCCTTCAGGATAAAAGAAGGAAAACAAAGCCACACTTTCAATCATCAAACTGAAGCATTTGTACCTAAATTTAATGTTCAGCTCCCATCTCTTTCTATTGTCCAGACTAATTAACAACCAGAAAAAGAAACAAAAAAACTACGAAGAATGAGAAGCAACAAAAGCCTAATGAAAATACTAACTAGTAGATATAATTTTTATTTATTTATGCTCCCAACTAAGGCGACTGTAGTAGTAAAGAATCCTGATGTCACCTTTTAACACACTTGGGCCTATTCAGAGAACAGTAAGAAGGTAGGAAGAGACCTGTTTGCTCTGTGTTTTAACCTGAGATATTCTCATCAACATCTAAATAAGTAAATGAAAAGGAGAACAAAGATGTGGTATTCACGACATGTTGATGACCTTTTAATTGTCATACCAGGCCGCACTTCAACAGTTGCTGAATCAACATCTGAGTCTCCCTTGGCATCCGTCACTTTCAAGTGGAAAATATAGGTTCCTTCCACTAGATTAGTTAGTTGAAGTACTGCCTCGTGGTCTGAGCCATGGATCACATCCTGCAAAAACAAGGTCCAGAATAGTTACACCCTCAGAGAAAGCTGCAGGTTTCATTATCAAGTTTGCTATCTGGTATGATGGTGTGTATTCTTGCTTTGACTTTGGGACAAATGTGACCTACCCATAGCTTATATCACAGTAATGACAATTTGGAAATTAAGGTTAATGAGGATGTCTGCACACTATGGATATTTTCATTAAAAGTGTCCCAGACAGAGCAGATGACAATCTGAAAAACACATCTGCTTGAACATCCAAGACAGTTATGTTATTATTTCTCAATTTTACTCCAGGATCCTGGTTCTGCTTTCTGAACTCCTAATTTTCTCTCCTTGGAGTTAATGTATTTTCAACTATCAGCTCTGCCAGCTATATTTAAGCTAAACCTCTTCATTTCTTACACCCTCATGTGAACTGCTTCTAGATGTTTTCTTTATGATTTTGCTTTTTCTCCTCTCCCAGTACCTGCTGATTTGCCACTGTCTTCCTGAGGGAAAAAAGCTGTCCACAAGACTTTTTGCAAATAGGTAAAAAGGTTATCCCAGTTTAATTAGCTGACACATAAACTGAAGTTTATCATCAGGTATTTCTGCTGTCTGCCCCACTCAGAGAGCAGAATCCATCGCCCTAATAGCCCAGGCTATTCACCATCGTCTGCCAGGCAAGGTATCTACATATCTAATGATAAACACCATTTTTTCCTTAAACTTCATGTTTTACTTAATATGGTACCAGGCAGGATTCCTTAATCTTTATTGGCACTTCTTTTTGCAGACCCTTCCTTCTTTGGAATATCTGGATTTCAGATTATTTTTTTCTCTCTAACACATTAGCTTCATACTATCACCAATTATTCTTAAAGAGACACAGCTTTATTCTTCTGTCTGAAGTCTTTCCCAACTAACTCTGCATTTCTGCAGTCCTCTTACTTAGTTACCATATTCTCTAGCTATACTGAAAATATCATCAGCCTTTTGAACCACAGCATTACAGAGAGCAGGGGAGACAAACCAGAAACAGACACCACACCTGACAGCATCTTATAGGTCATATCTACTCTCCCTGCTGCAGTGACATTATGTGCATAACAAAAGCCCAATTTTGTTACAACCTTCAAGAAACTTACCCCAGCTGCTGGGCTTTGACCATCCCGAATCCACAAATATGACACAATCCCCTGGTCATCAGCAGACCTTGAGCCATCCAAGGTAACAGAGTTGTTTGGAAGCACTAGAACATGCTTCCCACCAGCATGTGCCCGGGGTGGACTGTTGTTTTCTAGCCATAAAAATAGTGGAGAGGGATTTGCTTTCAAAACATGAGAAATGTGAAATGCTATTGCCAATGCACCCACACTGCAATTCTTTACCTGATGATTACAGACAATAACAATAGAACCTCATGTCAAAGCTACAAGAAAAGGATGAGTGGGTATACAAAATTTGGCTCTGGCCATATTGCAGTCTATCAAAAAGAGAGGTACACCATGAAGAGAAAGATGTTTTTCAAAAAGTATTGTGGGATATTCTATTTACAGTCTCACAGTAACTTCAGCATCAGATCATTTCAGTCAAGCAAAAAGATTTTCTGCCTGCTTAGAAACACAGCCCAGCATGAGATCACCATACTGGGACCTTTTCATCTGGAAAATTACTTATTACCCAATAGAAGCTTGTGCAAGACCTTGCATTTTCAAAATGCCTGTATTTAGGCAAAATGCAATCAGCAAACTAATTCCCAAATGTTTTTTGCTCACCATTAGCAGTGAAATTAAGGCATGCATTGGGCATATGGTAAAAAAAAAGCCAAAGAAATATGAACATATTGTCTTTCCAGAAACAAGACACCAGTAATTTTTCTTTAGAACACAACTGGTAAGCCAGGGCTCAAGGAATAGGTGGGGCTGAGTGAAATACCTTACTGGACACAAATAGCTGGACACAAATAATTCAGTTCTGGGCAGATCTCAATGGCATTGGCTGTAACAGCATAGAGTTGTCTGTGATACAACTGATCTTGTCTCTTCCAAATAAAACCAGTTGACTAAACTTGGTTATTGGAAAACTTGGTATTTTTGATATTGAACCTGTGACCATAGGCAGAATTTACTGTGGCTACACTTCCCAGCACAAACGAGACCATGGGCACATATGGGCAGAGCTGTTGCCATACATTTCTAACTGAAAATTAAATTAAACTTTGAAACAGTTCAAGCAATGATGCACATGGGTAAAACAAAGTTCAGCTTCATCTCCAAGATGCACACAGATCAGCACAATCCCAATCCCAAGGACAAGCTGGTCAGAGAATGGATTGGGAGCAGCCAGCATAATACCACTAAGCCTCGAAGAGAAGGACTTGGGGTGTTGACTGTCAAGAAGCTCAGCATGACCCAGCAATGTGCACCTGCAGTCCAGAAAGCCAACCGCATTCTGGGCTTGCTGAAGTCAGCACATCCCTGGCAGTGCTCAAGGATGGATGGGTTTTTGAGATGTCTGGTCTAGTGAAAGGTGTCCCAGCCCATAGCAGGGGGGTTGGAACAAGATGATTTTGAAGGTCCCTTCAAACCCAAGCTGTTCTATGATTTTATGATTATCCTAAAGCCTCTTCTGCAGCATGCATTTTGGAAAAGAAACCCCAAGCCCAAAAAAATTTAAATGCCTTATACCACAGCAATTGTTTCTCTGTATAATTAAAAAAAAACCAAACAAAAAAGCCCCCCCTGCCCAAAACAAACAACAAAAAACCTCCCAAACCAAAACAACAACTAAAAAACCACACACACATACTAAATCCAAACAAAAATCACCACAACAAAACACCACCAAAAAAAAAAAAAAACCACCAAAAAACACCCAAAAAACCCAGGTCTTTTAATACTAAAATTTTAAAGTGGAAATTTGTTCACGGAGATGTCACTTCTTGGATGTTACTTTAAATTCCACAGTAAAACTACTTTTCTGCTCTAAGCTTAACTTCAAAGATAAAATAAAAATGTAGGGTCTTAATGATGTAGACATACAATTGTCAAAAATACTATTTTGAAGCATGTTTATTACAACTAATTTTGCATATATTGAACACTGAAACAGCTTGCATGAAATGAAATTAATTCTGTGAGTCACTCACAATACTACTTTACTACAAAAGAGCAGCTGAGTCTTCTCAAAAACCCTTGAAACATGACAAAAAATATGTTATACCTTTCTGTTCTGATTTCCTTGACATCCTGTCAGTGACTGAACGAACTGTCCAGTTGCTCACCATGACCTAAGAAGCAGCAGCAGCCAGGCTTACCTTCCTTCACAGTAATGGAGAGCACAGATGCACTGCTCAAGCCCTGCTGGTCTTTCACGGTCAGTCTGAAGCGATAGGTACCAACCTGGAGGCCAGTCACAGTTGCTATTGCCTTGTCATCGTTTTCCATCTGTACAGAGCTTGGCCCACTGAAACAAAACATCTCACAAAAATAATTACGTCCAGCCAGCCAGACTGTGAGTTCAGCAGCATTGCTCATGCTTTCTGCTTCTATGTGTTGTAGCTCTACTACTGCTATAATCACTGATGGGTAAAGAACTATTTGAGACATGAGTTTAGTTTGGAGAATTCATTAATGCCTTTTTTCAAGACATTCAAAGCACCCAAGCACACATGCCCACTAACCAGAAGAGTAGAAAATGCACCCCAGAAGTTCAACCTCACCACAGTTCTATTACCTGGGAGCACAAAAATGGAACTGTAACTAACAGCTATTTCATGCAAATTATATTGCTCCAAGAGCCACCCACAACACGTACAGGCTGCCAGCAATCTTCTTCCTGTACCAGGTACGACAGCTGCATGAGCTACAATGCCCTGTTCTTTTATTAAGGGTCATTTAGGTTTGCACATAAACATACAATTTTAAGCTTTGGTAAAACATTTTCAATCATCATTCAAGAGGGATTTAGTTACCCATTACTGAGAGTTCAGGCTTAAGTGTCAGACACTTTACTGTTCAATAAACAAGTGATTGAGAAATCCCAGTTCTAAACACTTATTGAAAAGCTTGGTATATTACAGGAGGGTACCCAAGCCTGCTACTTGCTTTTTAACAAGAGACACAAAAGTTCCTGTCATTTTCTCTTAATTTTATAAAAGCAGGCCTCAAAATGAAACTATTAAAAACAGGCAGAGATTGCCTGAGCTTTTAAAATTCAACTTAAAATTACTACTATGCTATTAGTATTCAAGTAGGATGGTCCTGAAAGCAATTCTCTAATGGAGCATCACTCCGTTAGAGAGGAGCATAAGAGGCTCTAGACCAAATCACTTTTACTTTGCTTTCTGTTTTACTGGAGATTAGTAAAATCTTTAGTTACCTGATATTTTCCCAATGATAGAAGACAATGCCTTGGTCATCTTGGCTTCTGCTTCCATCCAGTGTAGTACTTTCTACTGGGAAGGTTAATTCCTTGTCAGGGCCAGCCACCGCTACTGGAGGACTGTTATTTTCTGCAAAATTAGTAATTAGTGTATGACATTTTCTAGGTAGTCACCAGCAAGGCTGTCCAGCCAGAGGGAAGATTTTACATGGAGTATTTTAATAAAAATTTGATGTATTGGCTCAAAAGGTACAAACCCCAAGTAAGACATGTGCAAGCCAGCAGGTGGGAGAGGTCCACTGTGCCACAAGCCAAATCCCACAGCAAGAGGGATCACAAATCCCACAGCAAGACCCCTTTTCATAGACCTATCTGAAGGCACAGTCACACTCCCACAAATATTGCTGCATGTATTATATGAATTGAATGCATTATATGAAATGCATTATATGAAATGTCAAAAAACATGAGTGGTGGGGTATTCTCCTAGTTCTACAAGTCCATCCCTTTCAAAACCTCCCACACAAATATGATTCTTTGCCCTGAAAGAAGATATTGACCCATTCTGTCTGCTGCTCAAGGCCAGCATGATGCCACTAAGTTCATGCCAACTCAGAGAATTTGAGAATTCAATGCAGAAACATAAAACCTGTTACTCTGTTTTCAGCCTCTGCTTTTGTGACATGGTAAAACTGGCAATGCTACCATTTTCCTGGGTATTTATTTGCCCTTGGACCTGACTTCAGCAATAGCCTCTAACTCCACACTACACCAGGTCTAAAAGGCAACAGCATGCACCACACTTCCAATTCATGTTCTTGATTTCTGCAGAAAGTTGCTGTAAAGAAGAGTTCATCTACAAAAGATGTCTACTAAGCGACAACAGGAAGATAAAACATTGCCTCATGATGGAATGCAAGACCTGCACATGGGCAAAAAGGCAACTTTGGATGTAATAGGCAAACATATTAGGAAAAAAATAAAGGCATTAAAAAAACTCATGAGGCCCAGACCATCTGGGCTTATTCATCACTTGTCTCCCAAACCTAAATAAACATGTGAAAGATGCAGCTTTTCAAAAGTCCTTGCTTGACACTTTTCCTGAGAAAACACAACGCAATTCGTTTGAGGGAGAATTCAAATCACACAAGGACTCTTGCAGGAGAACTGCAAAACAGTAAGAAAACTGAGCAAAGCACTGATTGATACTCTGAGCAGCTTTCAAAACAGACTTTGTAAGATATTAAAATCAAAGGCTATAATTTGGCTACAAGAAGCACACTCAGACCTCTGTGCAGGTTGCCTTACATAACCAGGCTGGTGTGAACCCTCAGGATTGCCACCTGGACTTTCTATGACTCTACATTTGCTTTAACTGCCCGCTTTGACAGAAAATGGAAGTGGAAGAGTCCTTAACCCAGGGGTACCAGAAATTTGGACTGCCATGTCAGTGGTGTAATGCAGGGAGAGGAAGTGTTGGAGAATGGCGCCAAAGCACCAGTCTAGGCCAGCCCTGAGGGACCCAGACATGCCTGCAGGGACTTACCAGGCTGCACGATCAGTGTGACCTCGGCTGTGGAGCGCTGCTGTGCAGAGTCTGTGACAGTCAGCTGGAAGGTGTAATCCCCTTCCTGCATTGCAGAGAGTTGGAGGTACGGCGTCCGCACTCCCTTCGCAGCGTTGGTAAACACAGAGCACGAGATACAACAGAAATGGTTGTGCATAATGAAAGGTCTTATAGAGCAAATGTAAGGAAAAAGGAATGTTTTAATTCATAAATACAGTATCTGTGCAAGGAGTTTATGCACCTTGCAGATAAAGAGGAGGCTGAAAATCTCATGCACACACTGAGCTAATGTCTTCCCTATTGCAACTGCTCCTACCAACCCAGAGAAATATCTACAGGCAATAAATCCTAATTTCTTCTGTTCATATAACCACTGCATTATTGCTCCACAATGATAATTGTGAAGCACATGGAACACTAACATTCTCAGTTAGGAAATTAAATACTGACAAAAATTTCTACAGCTTACTCCATTTCCTTAGGGCTATTTTAAAAACAAATATCATGACATCCTTTAGTGACATAATGACGAGAGGGAACTCACGGCAGTCTCAATATGAGATATAGAGTAAGCTCCGTTTTATTTCACCAAACGAGAAACTTATATACTGTTACAGATGTTACTAATTATAGTTACACACGTATCTGCAGTTTGTTCTCACACATTCAGGGATCCTCCTGTTGACTCCCTTATTCTTTCTCATAACACTTCTGACTCCTTATTCTTTCTCATGAAATTCTTCCCACAGCTCAGAAACACAGCTGTGGCTCCCAGGTGTTAGTTTCTCATAACAGCTTGTTAGGATTTTTACTGAGGCCTGACTATGCTGAGGCTTTGTTCAGGCCTGTTTAGTTAGCATAAGTTTTGCTGGAAAACTGCGTTTTCCAACAGTTCCCCCGTTTCGCTTGTGAGAACAGACGTTGTCTGTTATCAGATTAATTTGCTTTGCTATAAGTAATTCTTATTATTAGAATTTTTATAAGTTTACCTAAGGAAATTTCACTAGTTATTTAGATATGTTGCCATGGTCTAGGAACTGTCATTGCTGAAAACATTCACTTCACAGGTAACGCTTGGAGAACCCTTTCCGGACAAGGACTCCAAGTTTACTTGGAAGAAGGTTTAGCTTTTATAAACTCAATTTGGCAAGTCAAAATTATTTGATCACATTTTGATGTAGAACACTTGGGACTCATGGCATGTTTCCCAGCCAGTTAGGACCAAGGCCTGGCCAGGGCCTAGATGCTAAGTGGAAGGGTTTTCTTAGAACATCTTTTAAACAAGCTTTGATTAATATCAATAAGGAGAGTGTCTTAACATGTTACTATTTTTGCAGATAGCTATATAAGGTGAGATGAAATATTTGAAAACAGTAGATATTATTATTTGACTTTAACTAAGGAAGATAAAACTGCAAAGGCTTTTTGTGAATAATAATATAAACTAACAAATTTAAAACTTAAAATCAATAGCACTGAAAATGAATAAAACTTGATCTTAATAAATCTGCTTTTAAACTAACAAATAGGACTTAACTATAATGGAATTTAAAATTGATATCACTTTAACAACTTAACTCTAACAAAATTTAAAACTTAACAGAATTTAAAATTAACATCACTTAATATTACTTAACAGAATTTTAACTTTAACAGAATTTACAACTTAATAGAATTTAAATTCACTATTACTTAACTTTAACAGAATCTATGCTTAACCAAAAGTACTTAACAGGTAGTTTAAACTATTCAGTATAACTTCACTCACAGGTTTTCATTCACACATCAAAACTCTCAAGAAATCAAAATCACACTATCAACAGCCACAGGTTTCATCTACACATTAAAGCACTCAACACACTCTCAGTAGGCCTACAATATTCACACATACACACAAACACCATCTTAAGTAACGCTTTAGCAAAATTCAACTTTCGTTCAAGGCTTTAGTATTCAAGGTGTTATTTTTTATCAGGATAATATCTTGTTACAATGCTTCTTTATTAGTAAAACGCTGGAAATAGGTTTTGGTCTCGGTGTCAGTGCAGCCAGGCTGAAGGAAGAGCCGATCTGCTCCATCTGCTTGAACATTTTCAGGGAGTTTCAGTTGCTGAAGCTGTCAATCATTTCTTCATCCTTGGGGAGGAGTAGAGTTTAGAGTTTCACCACAGACATCACAGTTGGGGCAGTGAAGGAGGCGTGGATGGCTCGCGGCTCCGCCCACCGGGGCACCCTCTGCGACTTCCGCTTTCTTTACCAGTTGATCGGAAACCACGGTTGGAGCAACTTCCGCCACAGGTCTGTCTGTGTGCCATGCAGGCGGCGCGCAGTGAAGGGTAGGGGCCACCGCTGCCGTGCGGCCACTGGTCGCTTTCTGTTTGTTCTTTTTGTTTTTACAAGCTTCTGTGCTGTGAGTATCTCTGTTGCAGCGGGAACACCAAACTTTTTCGTTACAGTTCTTTCGTATGTGTTTTTCACTGCCACATCGATAACACTGGAATGATTTCTGGCAACTCTGGCTCCCCACCCGCGACATTTGAGCTCTCTCCAACATCGTATTCAGTTGTTCTGGTAAAAATTCAACAGTGACTCTCTCAAACAAAGCAGCTAAGATGTTTTTCGTTGTAAAGTTGCCAAGCTCTGTGATACATTGAGGCAAGAACAGCTTTTTCATCCAATTGAGTAACTTTGTATTCTCGGCTGTCGGTAGCGGCACGGAGCGCCCTCCCCTTGGTAGCGCTGGCAGCGAGGGAGAGCTACTATTCTCCCCACCCCTCCCTGGCGGGGGGGGTTTCCCCAGCTGCGCGGCTGCCGAAGTTTTACGCATGTTAAAAGCAGCACGGTAACTCACAGATTTTTCTCTGGTCCATGCGGCTGTTATCTCTCGTGCTGCCAGCCACGCAAGGTCTTGCTTCGTGGCATGTATTTGTAAGCAGGCTACGACTTTAGTCCATGGTTTACCAAGCTTTCTTGCAATTTTATCACACTCCAAAAGTAAAGTAGCTCCATAATTCAACAACTCTCCTACATCGAATACTGTAATAGGATTTGTAAAAAATCCATAAGCTTGTCCCACCACCATCAGGCTAGCTAAATGCGACAGGCTGCCTTTGGTAAGTCCATGCTTTTGTAAAAAGCATAACAATAAAAATTGGGCTACCTCCGTTTCCATTGTGGTCCAGCTGGGTTTAATATAACGTAGTCGCCGCCGTCCGAGCACTCTGCTGGAGCTCGCGGTCGCCACGGTATGTGCAGTTTACCGAAGTGTAGCCCCCACAGTAGGCAGGTCCTATTCAGCCTGTGCTGCCAGATCTCCCCCTCGTGGGGCGAAGATCTTGACACACCGTCGCTGCACAGCTCCGGCGCCTCTCCGTTCTCGCCGCTCTCAGAAGCAGGGTCGTAAAACTCTGCTGCTAGTGTCCGTGGTCGTCGGGGTCACCATTTGACATAACGACGAGAGGGAACTCACGGCAGTCTCAATATGAGATATAGAGTAAGCTCCGTTTTATTTCACCAAACGAGAAACTTATATACTGTTACAGATGTTACTAATTATAGTTACACACGTATCTGCAGTTTGTTCTCACACATTCAGGGATCCTCCTGTTGACTCCCTTATTCTTTCTCATAACACTTCTGACTCCCTATTCTTTCTCATGACATTCTTCCCACAGCTCAGAAACACAGCTGTGGCTCCCAGGTGTTAGTTTCTCATAACAGCTTGTTAGGATTTTTACTGAGGCCTGACTATGCTGAGGCTTTGTTCAGGACTGTTTAGTTAGCATAAGTTTTGCTGGAAAACTGCATTTTCCAACACTTTAGTATTTATAAAAATCATTAAATGCAAAGCCAAGCTTAACTTGAACCCAGGCTTACAGAAAAAAAACCCCCACATTAAGCAAGACAACTCTGTCCTGAGTTAACTCTTCCAGTAGTACCTGCTGGTACTTGTATAAGCTCATAAAATGACTGGGCCCATCTAAAGGTCCTTCTACTAATAAAACAAACATTTGTGGCATCTCTCATATGAGGAATAACACATCATAATGCCATTATGTTTGGCTTCCTTTTTTTTTTTTTTGGAAAAAGATGATAATAAGAACAAAGGGACCTGATAAATGATTAACTAACCAGCAGAGGTATTTGTTACAATGTACTCTAATAGTGGATATCATATAACACACCACAGACCAGCATTCTCTGGAGAGGTCCAGAGAAGTGCCATGAAGATGTATCAGAGGGCTGGAGCACCTCTCCTACAAGAAGACTGAGAGGGTTGGGGTTGCTCAGCCTGGAGAGCAAAAGGCTCTGGGGAGACCTTATTGCAGCCCTTCAGTACCTAAAGGGGGCTTATGTAAAGGAGGAGAGATATTTATATGGACATATTATATAAATATGTCCACATTCACATGGACAGATAGTGACAAGACAAGAGAGAATAGCTTCAAACTGAAAGAGGGCAGGCTTAGATTAGACATTAGAAGAAATTATTTATGCAGAAAACAGTGAAGCACTGGAAAAGGTTGCCCAGAAAAGCTGTGGATGTCCCATCCTTGGCAGTGTTAAGGCCAAATTGGATGGGGACCTGAGCAACCAAGTCCAGTGAGTGACATCCCTGCCCATGGCAGAGTGTTGGAACAAGATGGTCTTCAATGTCCCTTCCAACTCAAACCATTCTGTGATCCACAGCTTCAGGCACATGAAAAAGATTACCAGTCTGTTGAAAAGAAACTGTAAGATGTCCTTGCATTTCCACATTAAATAGCCAAGGAACCCATTGGATATCTCAAGCAGTCATTTTATTCCCTCAGAAAGATTGCTTTAAGATTGAACAGCTTTCAAAAACTGTAAGTTCAGTTTGCTTGGTTGCTTTAGGGAAGTTTTTGTGTTGGTGAGTGATCAGAAATAAATCATTAGGCCGTAAGTCCTTCCATAATTATTTAATTTCATCTACAGTGTAAAGCTTGCATTAATATTACTCCTTTTCTAAACAGATCTACAGAGTGAGCTCTGTCCAGTTCTGGAGGTCTAAAGCATTTGCCAACACAAATCAAGTCTCTTATAAAAAATGGCTTCTGAGTTTCAGCTAGCTTCATTACAGTAATCACATCAACTGCCTACAGAGCTGTAAGAATCTCCAACTTACCAAATGCAAGTCCAGTGAAAATATTTATTAACTTCTCAGATTAAAACAAAACAAAATAAACCAACAAAAACAGTAACGAAAATAAGAGAATAAATTCTGTAAATCCTCATTGGAAACTCATGTTTTAGTGAGCATATAAACCCATCATAGAGCATGGCTGCATAAACTCTGCCAAAAGGTCATGTTATCTTTCACTCATAAAATTAAGTTTCTATTTGAGTTCTACTCTCTCCAGGAGAAAGTGTTTCAAGAAAATTCTGACTAGCCCCACATTCTCCTATTACCAATCTTCAGCCTGCCTGGAGCCTCAGAAGATGGGAGCCTGTGAAATAGCCTCTAGGGTTCAGGGACAGACAATGTGAACTTGAAGTCTTTCCAAACTACCAGGGAACAAGCAAGTGTTTTTGGCCCCAAAGAACGAAGAAAAGGAATTAAAAGTAGTATCTAAAATAAGAGCTGAATACATGTGAGAGAAAAAAAGAAAAAAAAAATAACATCAGCCTAGGTATTGCAGTGCTCCTGAGCAGTTACTGAGGCACGTGTTTGCTCATGTTAGAGGCAAAATAAACAAGTTTTCCAATCCTATGCAAGGAGAAATAGACATACCTGCATTGCTACAACTTTGCCTTTGCTTTTAGGACTGAGAGACCACTCATAGCTGACAATTTCATGGTCATCACTGCTCTGGTTTCCATTCAGTGTGATGAAGTTCTGGGGCAAGGTGACTGCCTGATTAGGCCCTGCATTAGCAATAGGTGGATAATCCACTGGCTTGTTCACAGTCAGAGATGCAATGGTGGAGTTGGCTGCTCCATCTGAATCAATCACTGTGAGTCTACAACAGGAAAAACACTATCTGTTAAGATGGTCTTCAGTCAGCTTCTAAATTGAAATACTAATCTTTTTCTGGCACTTTTTCAAACATCACATAAACAAGAGCCACTGATTGTGTAATATGAACTTTTGCTTCAGACACATATATCCCTCAACTAAGGTAAGAAAGAAATTCAGAAAACTGTTTACAAACACAACTTTCAACCTTTAAGAAAAACAAAAAAGAAAAGCTTAGTTATTCTGGATCCCAGATTAAACACTTTATCTGCAGTCAACGGCAACTGCACCATTCACTGCAAACTTTTAGAAATGTACTCAGTAAAAAACAGGGATTTTATTCATTACCTATGAAACAGTCCATGTCAACATCAATATCTAAAACTACTCCAGAGTTCAGAACCCTCAGCTTATAGAACAGCAGCAGATCCTAACATTTCTTTGTGGCATGCTATTACCAATTTTAATGGAGCTTAATATCAATGTCAAGTCACAAAACTAAAAAAGTAGAGGGTTTTAAAAAAACCCAGACATTACTGCTTTTCAGAAACACAAAATCATCTTAAAAAGAGATTGCTGAAGACACTTCAAAGGGATGAAAGCTGACCTCTGCAGTGTTGTAACCAACTAATCTCTAATCCATCTCTGTTGTGAAAACTGCATACATCTGACCATACAGAAGGGAACCTGAGCAGGAACAAAACTAATGCTCATTACCTCAGTCATAAGGGAACATGTCCTTTTTGCAATGGGGGCTCATCCATGCATGTCAAGGGTACTGGATTTTGTTGACCAACTGATTTTTTTGTAAACTTCAACACACTGCTCTATTGTTCATGTAAGTCAGCCTCCCCCAAAGGTGCAGTGGTATAATAAGTGACTTCTTAATTCCCTAGGGTTTGGAGCACACTTAGAAGCATTGCTTGTAAGCAAGCTTGCCCTTTTGAATATGGAAAAAAATTAACTCTTATTTCTGCTACTGTACAAAGTGGAACAATTCCAGTAAAGAATACAGAATTGAAGTAGAAGCTGTAGAATTTTCGGTGAAGATTATGCAAAGCACCACATTTAATGTATATGTATACAGGCTTCAACATTCTGCTGATGCTACACTGATACATAATATATTGACTGGTAGGCAACCCACAGGCAGCCAAAGAACCCAAGCTGGGTCAGCGGGAAGTCTGCCTCGGTGAAGACTGGGCTTTAAGTTAAAATGTTCAGAAAAGGTACTGATTTTTACTAAAGCACCCTGAACCACAAACATTTCTTCCATTGTCTGGGCAAACCCCAGCTTCAGTAATACATAAATGGAGGAAACCAGTAGCAGGGCAAAAATTTTATAAAGAACAAAATGATTCTCAGCAAAATCAGCACATAAAAATGTCTTGTGAGGATCAGTCTGCCAATATCATTCTGTCAGCCGCCACCCTTCAGAGGACGACTTTCACAGCCTGACTGCATAGCTTCATTCAGGGCACTAGCCAACTTCTAAGCTGGGAAAAAAAATAGTCTGTCAAAGTTGTTATTGCTGGAAGTGGGGAGATATTTAATTTACAATATCTTCTTTTATGTAATTTTGCTTCATAAAGGATCACTGCAAGCACTTTTTAATAAAACTGCTCCATATGTCTCTCTACTGTGCAAAATGAAGAGTAACAGCATGCAAAAGAAAAATTGAGTTTTTTGTTTGGGGAGATACATGTGAGCACAGAAAGAAACAAACATTTTGCTGGTATCACAATTAAAGCCCCTGAGAAAATCATCATGCAGGTACCTGAAGGTGTAGTTTCCAGGAACAAGGTTAGACAAGTGCAAGACAGGTGTATCAGCAGATGCCTTCTGCTCTCGCAAGGGACCTTTAATTTCCTCCCAGTGGTAACTCACTATCTTCACGTCATCTATGCTTTCTACATTCATTAAAGAAAAACATACCAGTTTCTCGTAGCAATTGCTGGAATGAATACTTAAGTCATTCATATGCTCATCCCTAACTGGTTTTCTGAAATTGTCAAGTATCATTGAATAAGCTTCCTAAACCACAGATTGCAAGTTACCTTTGGTATGATTTATTTAGATAAGTCTTCACACACATGAATTAAAAAAAAAAAAAAATCAGTCTCAGATTCTGCAGAGTCCAACTTGTCTGCACTCAGTAATTATGAGTGTAGTTACAATATCTCATCACACCCTATCTGACAGCTTTCTGCTATGGCCCAAGCTGTACTGGCACAGAGACCCCCTGGGCAGGACAGGAAGAAGCTGTCAGAGTAGCTGCTGTCTGGATGCAGCAGTCTCTGACACACCGCACCTCAATCTCCAAGTGGAATGCTGCATTTTTTATTTTTTATTTTTTATTTAAAATTTATTAAAATAATTTATAACTGGGCTCCAATCCCCAAAATAAATCAGTATTCTAGGAACCTCTGAGATAAGTGAAAAGAAAGAATTTCACTTGTAACTGACAGACAATAATGTTGTAACTGTATATTAAAACCATAGGATATAAGCACGAGATGGTTCAGTACGTACGACTGCCATCGATGAAGGTAGAAGTTGTAGGCAAGGAAACTTCTTGCACTTTGGGTGAAGCAACAGCAACAGGTGGCTCGTTAATTCTGATTGCTGTGAGAAAGATGGGGGGAGGAAGAAAAAAAGGGGAAGAAAAAAAATTATTAATGAAAGCCCAGGCAAAACTAATGTTAAATGTACAGATCAATAGTCCCCAGTGACTAAATCTAGGACGCACAGCTTTGAAGCATCTGCTGTCCCTTTTGGGCAAGGGAAAGAACAGGTTACTGATGAGCAGTGTGCTGACACAGCAGTGTTCCACTGCAGTGCTCCTACGTGGTGTAATTCAGATCAGAACTGAGCACTGCACCCTGCAGATAGAGCCGGATCAGCACAGGATTACTGTCCCTAGCTGGAGAAGGGGACCAGGAAAGTGCCATGATACTATCTCAGGCTTTGCCTGAAGAGGGGGAAAGACTAGAGAGCACTTAAACACAGTGAGGAAGACCCTTAGCTCTACTCCCTTAAAACCCCTTATAGACACCAAGATATGAAACATGTCAGCATGACTGGACTGCCAGATAGCCTTGACAAATAGTAACTGAGAGACTGTTTGGTAAGTATGCTGTACAACTACTTGTGTTAAAGAAATTAATTATATCAGCCAACTGATTTACCTGGTTTGACTGTGACATTTACAAAACCTTCACCAAAGGCATTTTCACCAGAAACTGTCACTTTGAAGGCATAAAGTCCTACTGATAACTGAGACAAACACAGAAGAAATATGGTTACATATTGAATTATACAGAAGAAGTATGCTTAAATCTGACAGTCATATCGCAAACAGAATAAATTTGTGTTGTAACGTGTGTCCTTTCTCTGATCCCTCCCCCTTGACCCTTCCGGACTGGCTGATGTGAGCCAGGACCGCCTCCTAACCCCACAAATAAAAGCCCAGCGGGACCCGGAACTGGGCCTCTTGGATTCTAGGCTCTATGGAGCTAAAATCCCCCCTCGGCTCTCCTCTCCCCTCCCCCACTCCCCAGTTCCCTCCCTTATTATCCCAATAAACCACATGGAGCCTAGAATGGAACAGCTGCCTTTCTAAACCTGCGACGCTTCCACAAAGACCCAGTCTAACCAGTCCCACAGCTCGTGGCCAAGGAGAAACCATCCTCCGTGTTCCAGTTCTGGGGCAGCCCTCCCCCCCGCAGCAGGGGAGAGCTGCCTTTAGGTTCTGCACTGCTGCAAATTTGGATGTCTGAATCCTCAAGCTACTTTTATAAACACATACATAAAAGGCCACTAGCCACTGCTGGGAAGTGGGGAATATGAAGCAAACACTGAGGAATTTTTACTGTATCTTAGAAAATTACTAGAGCACTCTAAGACACTGGCACAAATTTGGTGACACACGCAAGTCAAGAGACTCAGGATGACTTAAAGCCATTTGAACTCCTTGAATCAAGGTGCCCTTCCCCACAGGTTACAATTCTGTGAAAGGACCACACAGACATAATAAGCCTGAGCTTACAGCTCACTTACATGAGAGAGCTTCAAAGTCTGGCTGTGCCTGTGCTCCATTTCCCCAGTATAGTCAGCAGGGTGACTGATTAAGCTCCACTCATAGATGTAGGCTGATTCTAAAAGCAGTAACACAGTGAAAGAACAATCAGTTTTGTGCTCAAGATAAGCCCAGAAAACAAAGAAATCAAGTTCACCACTCATCAGATAAAATGCTACAGTATGAAATCATGACTGCTACTGTTTAAGCCTGTAAAACAAAGCAGTATGACCACATGTTAAACTTCCAGTGTGTTGCAACTAGGTAAAGCAGTAAGGATGTGACGGACTTCACAAATAACTGACTTCTTCACAAAAACCAGCTTCATGTGAAGCAAACGTGTTTTACATAGCTACATATGAAACTTCTTTATTTGTTCCTGCAATCCAGAAGCTGGCAGTTTTAAGGCAAATGCTGCATTCTGAACCTACTTTCCCCACCTCCCCTGAGCTTTTACAGCAAGATGCTATATAAACTAGGCCACATCAGCTTTTGGTAGAAATTACAGGCTTTCTATTGAACCATCTGGCTAATGAGTTCAGGTTCTGAAAATAAAAGCCACTTAAAAAACCTCATCTTTAAAATCCAACAGAGGAAATCCTCTCTGCATTTAGAGCCACAAAACAGGCAGGATTAGAAATGAGAAAAACAGTTTTATCCTGAGTGGCGGATGTTCATATAACTCAGAAATTGACTGCATTCACTAGTTGGCAGTGTGTGGATCTCCTTGTGTACCAAGGCATTCAACTCACCTGTAGGTGGTGGTGGGACAGCAAAGGCATTCAGTTCAACCTCGTTTTTGGGTAGCATCACTTGTATGTTATCTCCAGCAGACACAGTAAGTTCTTTTACTGTAAGACAGAATGAGTATCCTGTGTTGTAACAGATGGAACTGATATAAATTTAGTATCTTCAAATATTATTTGCAAAGTAAAGTAGAGGATTAAGTAAAACTGGACAAATACTCTACAGAGAAGGGGCAAGGATAATTAAAAAAACACTCTTTAATGCATGATAAAATAATGATGTATTTCATAATGACTATGATTCCCTCACCTTTTACCAAACCAAAGTTTTTTTCTTTCCTCAGCTATGAAGTGTCATTTTCCCTACTTCTGTTTCAGAGAAAAGCATTCTCATTATTCCTTTATATTACAGGTAACAATGCTCTACATAAAGAATTATGTATTTTTCTCAGTAATTGGAAGTGCAGGAATTAAAAAAAATACATAGTTACAGAAGACAAAAAAGCATACTAGAATTTTAATATCACACTTTCTTTCACCAAGAAGTACTACTTCTATGTTTGTGTGGCACTTCTAAGGCAAGTTCCAATGTCCATCTCAGTGCTCCTTTTGAAAAATCCACTTGCATAGTGGGGCAAATGGTTATTTCTTACCTGAACTGCACAATCAATGCACTTTCTATCCAGTTCTTGTCTGTGAAAACTCCTTCCTCTTTCAAAAATTGCCAAAGTACACAAATACAGCCCCCAGCAGAAACACACCAAAGGACAACTTAAGGAAAGTTTGCTTAGTCCTGTATTTCAAAGGTTTTAAGTGTCTTCATTTTAATACTGGGAAAACACAGAACAAAAGTTCTCTGAAGGCAACATTCACTAGTGTCTAAACATCCAACTTCTGAACACAGAAGAGATGACAAAGAGGCTACTCAGCAGTGGCAGCTGATGGGTCTAAAAATGGATGAAGTGAAGACACTGACAGCACACTTTTTGTCACTGCTAGTTAAATTCACCCACCTTTACACTTGATCATGGGAGTTGCCCTAGACACCTGCAGAGCAAAGGTTTGCACTTAGACCTCCACATGAAATGATAATGAAATGGCTAGAAGAAGGTGATGGCCAAAGGAGAGAAGGAGGGACTATCACTGAGACTTCCAAGACAGTACAGCTGAGAACACACAAACTTTAGCCAATCCTTGTATACAGCAGTACTTATAGTGAAATTCATCACAACCTTCCCTTCACCTTCTTCTTCCAAACTCCTTTTTGAGCCCTCTCCAATCTCACCCTATGAAGGAGGAGGAGGAGCTGCCTAGTCAACAGTCAATAGTAATGATGATCCATTGTCTTGGAGAGGAATCTCTTGTAGCTCATCTCTTCCTGTTACCTTCTAATCTCTCCTAGCTGGCAGGCTGCAGTTTGGTAGAGGGTGTCAAGAATGTCCCAAACCAGACTTTCTCTACCAGAAAGCAAAGGGCTTAGCTCTCCACATGCCTCAATACAACAGGAGTGCAGCAAAACACATATCTGTGCTTCTCTGCTGCTTGTGGCCCTTCTTACCCTTTGTCAGTGTGCACAGGGAGGCAGGAAACTCAGCAGGAGGAAGGAGATACATGAACATCCATACAGAATTTAACACAAATACAGAGGGCATGGTGATTAGAAGTCCTATGTCCTTTTCAAAATAAAAACTTTTGCTCTGCAGCTGGAAGTGTGGTAAGCTTCCCCACATTTTGAAATTGGAGTAAAACCGCCTTTTCCCAGGATTTGGAGGCTGTGTTCTCCCCTGCTAAGGGCTAGGCTTCTCCTGGCAAGGGCTGAGCTTCCTCACATCCCACCTGTGTTGCTGCATGATATCTGGCAACTATGGGTTTCTGAGAGGGAACAATGTTCTGAAAAGTCACACCAAAGGTAACAGTATGGCTTTAGAAGAGACTATTCTGAAACTCCAATAAGGCTCAGGTATTGCTCACCAAGTGAAAAAAAAAACCCCGAAATCAGTTAAAACAGACTCTTAACCTCTGCTTTTTACTTTGCTGTATTTGCTTGAGTTGTAATTTCCCATTACTGGTGGACTTGGTCAGAGTTTTACCTCAGAAGTAACTGGCTAAAGGGTCAGGGGTTTGCAGTGTTACTGTAGGTCTGCAGGTTTACAGTGGGATTATGTAACATTTGGAGAAAGAGTGATATCTTACTAACAACAGGTTGGAAACCTGAGAGTAGTAAAGCCACCCCCACCCCCAACCTGCTGGTACCCCTCAGATCTACAGCTATGTTGAAACATTACCTGCATTAGCAGCAGTAGCAGGAGGTGTGAACTGCTGCATGGGCTCAGATGGCGCAGTATTAGTGGGAAGCAGCATGGATCCCCGTTCAGTGGCATTGTCTGGGGTCACTGTGGGAGTCTGGGTTTTCTCTGGCATGCCTGGGGAGAAATCCAATTTATCTGAAGAAGAGGAAGGTGTAGCAGCCTGAAAAAAAGGAATTATATGGAAAGAGTTGTTGTGAGACATTTTTCATATTTCTAAATTTAGAGGTATGCTGTTTTTCAATAGCCTGTAGGATGACCCTAGTGATTTATGTCACTAGGAGATTTTATTCATGTATAGATTACCTATTGAACAAGAACTTTTTTTCCAATCAGTCTTTTTAAGAAATGCTAATCATTTTTCAAGTTTCAGATGCAGAACAGTGTACGCTATAGTCATGAGGTAACCTGGAATACAACTATGGCTACCAGTTCTCAAAATATTAAAAAAATCAGCAGGACAGGTCTAAATACAGTCATAAACCTTTAAAAGCCGGTGTCAGAAAGTCTGTGTGGTATTACTGTCTTTGTGCCATACACAAACATAACAGAATTCTTGCTTCTTAATACATCTGCTCAGTACACAAGTTGCTCACCCCTTTTTATTCTCCTCACCAGTAGTAAAACACTCTACATGTCTCTACTTCAGGCATCAAGCAGCAATGCCTCACCTTGTTAGTAAATCAGAACTGCAGCAAAGGACATGGCAAGTTTGGCATGAATAACTCAGCACTGGGTTAATCTTGCCTTTCAAAAACACATTACCATCAATGGGCCAGCAGTTTTTCCTTAATATTCTTAAGACTTATTTCTGACCTAATGATCAGGGAAAAGCACTTTTCCAATTATGGTTATTGTGTTTGGCATGTGAAGGCACAGCAAAATATTATTATTTGTACATCATCTGTTAACTGAATAATAGGATTATGAAGGTAGGCAAAGTGTACACTTATATCACAAATGGCTGAGGTGGAAAGAGAGAGAGTCCTTTCTCTGGAGATAGCCCAATTCAGCCCCTGCCCCCAGAGCAGGGTCAGCTACAGCAGACTGCTCAGACCAAGTTCAGTCAGATTATGAGTACCTCCAAGGACAGAGAATCCATCTCTCTGGAAAACCTGTTCCAAGGTTTGGCCATCCTCACAGGAAAAAAGATGGGGTTTAGTGCTCAAATAAAATTCCTTGCATTTCATTTTGTGTCCATTTTATCTTGTCCTGCAACTGAACAGCACAGTGCTGAGAGGAGCCTGGATCCACCTTCTTCACACCTGTCAGTTATTTATACACATTTGTAAGATCTCCTGAACCCTCTCTGTTCAAGGCTGAGCAGTCCCAGCTCTCTACTTCTCTTTGCACTTCAGGTGCTCTACTTTCCCTCTGCAGTTTGCCTCCCTTGGAAATAAGAGCAGTCCTGCCTTCTGGACAGGTGGAAAAGCTCCCTATGCAGCTGGGATGTGAAACCAATGCCAAGGATTGTTCCTTCCCAGCCTGCAAGGAAACAGAGAGCATGGAAGTCATCTGCAACTCCACCTCTGCCTTCAACAGTGGACAGAGAAAAAAGATCCCTGTGCAGAGTCAGGGACTGCGGCTGCCCACCCTGTGAGGATGCCGAGGACCACATCAAGAGCTGCACCTTCGGGTGAGTCCATGACACAGACAACGCAAGCACCTTTGTGGTCACACCTCTAGAGCTGCTCCATGTGCAAACAGTAAGATCTCTCAAGCAAACTGATAGCAGGACAAGAGACTGCAGCTCCCCTAAAGAAGTGCCTTCAGGAATCTCACCCTTGACAACATCATTTGCAAGGAGAGCCTCAAGCCCATCCTGCCTTGTATCTTGACAAAAGGTCTTTCCTCCAGACAGGTCTCCTTTATATACTCACTCCACCTCACATCTTTACAAAAGAACTTTTTTTACCACACTTGGACAAACCACAGTGTTCTTTTGCCTTCCAAATTTGAGGTAAATCTACTTTCCTGAGCTTCCTCTGGCTTTTCTCCTCTCTTGATCCTTTGCCAATCTATCAGCTGAAAAGCAGCCATCATGGCTTCGCAGATGGAGATGGAGACAAAGTCACCTCAAATGTACCTTTCCAGGGACATTTCTGCAGTGGCTCCAAACATCACTTCAGTCAGCAAGCCTAGGCAAGACACTGCAGTCAGAAAAGGTGCCCTGTGGCACTGTCACATCTGAAGTGGTGTCACAGCCAAAAAGACAGCTTAAACTAAAAATGTTAGCAGACAGCAGACAACTGGGGCAGGGACAATATCAGAAATTAAGTTCTCAGACAGAAACTATTACTGAGAGATTTGCTGGAACAGACATGATGGGCAAGATTAACCTACATTCCATCTTGGGAAGGGAAAGGAAAAGGAAAGAAAATTCTTTCTGGAAGCAAGCAGGGTAGACAGTTCTGTGGGTATGGGTTTGTGGGTTGTTTGCTTTTACCCCTCTGTACAGCCACTATTGCTTGATACAAACACACCAATGGTCAGGGACCACATCCCTCGTTTTTCAAGGTTTGACTTGAGTGTAAATCTCTGGAGAATTCCAACAGAAGAGAGCAACCCTATAATCCAAAATAGCAAAAAAAAGAAAAAAATCATGCAGTTCCCTGGGGAAGCTCAAAGTTACAGTGCAGGCAACAGTATCATGCCAAAGGGGATCCTTTCCCACTTCCAGTCCCTAGCTGACTCTATAAATTGGGTACTATTGTTCTGTCCTCTGTGAATGGGAAGGATAAACCCAACCATGTTTCCTTACTCCATCCTGATCCTGCAGGCAGCCCCACTTTCTCCCTCGAGGAAGCATATTCCCCAAGTGCTCCTAAAGACAATTGATCAGGACTCTGGTGAGTCAAGGGCTGCTAGTGCAGCTATGCTAAGCTCATGACTGCTTCCCCAGGGATGTTTCCTTCATGTCCCTCTGCTCAAAAGACTACTACAAAACTGCAGCACCACATATTCTTTCTCATTTATCTGGAAAACTTTATGGATAGCAGCTCTGTCAGTAGTGAAACTCTGCTCTTTTGCTGGTTTGCTTCTCACTGTTTGCTTCTCACTCACATTCAGTCATCTGTCTAATGATTTCAAGCATGTATGACCTCTACTAACTAAGCTGCAAAACCAGCAAACCATCACACAGTATAACATGAAATACAGACTTCAAAATAGAAAGAAAGGTAAATCCAAATTTCAAAACATCTTTCAGAGGTTTTTTACATCCTCTGTGGATCAAGTCAATGTATTTTTAACCAAACAGAACCATTCAGCTTCTGCAGGCCTCAAAATTGAAGCAAAGCCAAAACAAGAAATGAATATCTCTGATATTCAATTGCATTCTAAGTCTTAAATATGAATTCTGAAGGCAAGCCAATCAGACATGAAAAGGCTCACCATGACATAGAGTCTGTCAGCCATCCTAAGGTTTCTTAGGTAGAGCTTTATGCATTTTGACTGTACCATTATCCCTGCAAATACAATAAGCACAAGAATCAAGTCAAGCCTTAGCTATTGAGTAAATGTTTGAAACATTGCAGCACCAACACAGCAGCAGCTAGAAACTGACTAAGACCTGAGAAACTTTATTTGGCTTAGTAGATCAGCAGTTAACTGGAAATTTTAAAAATACAATTAATACTTTGCAGGTATCTCACTTCAAGGATGGTCAGCACTGCAGACTTCTGTTCTGGGCAGCTGGACTGCATATCCTCTGTACAGATTTCTAAATGTATTCATGTTATTGACATCCAGAGAGTGACAGTCCATAAGAGCACTCCGAACCCTGATGCAAACCCAACGGTCAGGTGACTCAATTAAGTGATAAACCCTGTATTCTCTCTCCCAAGCCACATATAGAAACTCCCTGCATCTGATTGCATTTATGACAAGGATGCTCCAAGGGCACAGACTCTGAAGCTTTGTATTTGATTGGTTTATCAGTTTAAAATCTCTCTGCAGGTCCTAGCTCAAAGAACACAGCACCTGAGGACACCACATCCTGCTGACTACTGTGAAGGGAGAGAATCAGGGAATCGCATTTTTGCCACCTTGCTCTGTCTGGCTTGTCAAAACAGCTTTGTCTGGAAGCTGCAGAAGGGAGTGCATCAGCACAAATCCAGGAACAGAGATATAGAATTGCCATGGCAGAATTAAGAGGATGATAGGAAAACATTGTATAACGTGCAATAAACAGGGTAATTAATTAAATTTAGTAGCAGGCATGATTTTAAGACCTTCATATTCTCATAACCTATATAAAATGACCACTGTTTGAGAGGCTGTTTGGATTATATACCAATGAAAAATCTATTTGGAGACCTCTTGGCATTTTTAATCCAGTGTAAAAATTTAAGATTTCCTTCATAACAAAATTTGGTTTTCAAAAACCAACTTTTTTTCAGAAGAAAACACAAATATGTGCTAAACAATCCATATGAAACTTGATGAAAATGCTTGCTGGAGAAAGAGACACTTAAGAAGGAAATCCTATCACCAGAATATATCATAGGCAGCTTCTATTTCACTAGGGTCACAAGTGAAGTTCCCAAACCAGCCAAGCTGAAAATTTGTGTTAGACATAACTGGCAGGGCTTGGGTGTCAGAGGACTGGCTGCAGGGGCCACCAGACAATTTGGCAGTGGATGGAATCAACCCACCATGTACCCACACTGCAACATCTCAAACACACTTAGAAAAGGGCAAGAGCCACTGTAGGCAGGGGACACAGGAGGAGGTGGGGGATGCACAACAGGAGATATGAGACATCTAGGAGTGAATATTATTGTGCACAGGGCTGGAGACATCCTCTTCAAAACAGGCACTCCATGCTACCTCCCAGGGAACTGAGGCCTGCAGAGAAGCCCACACCAGTGCAGATGAAACAAAAGGGAAGGAACACTGGCAGAAGAGAGAAAGGAAAAAGTGCAAAAAGGAAATTGCCATGCACTGACCCCAACCTCTTGCGCCACCTGTTACCTCACCAAAGTGACTGCACATAATGTGCAGTGAAAAGCAGTGGAGACTAGGAAGGGGAGAGATGTGTCCGGACTGAAGTTGATTCTGGGGAAGGCCAGGTAAAAGGATTTGCTAAAATCACTCATCATCTCCATTTCTCTACACATGTCCAAACTCAAAGGATTCCCATCTAGTAAACAAAGGCTACATGGGCTTTGGTAGTTTCTCAAAACTTCTGCTTCCCCAGATTCTTTCTTTACATTAATAGAGAGCCTTTAGAGCCATTTCTCAATACACATCATGAACAGCTTTCAGTGCTATCCCATTAACTCGCCTCCTACAGCTCTGCTCACAGAGCACACCCCAACCACCTTCTAACTACACTTGTCTTATCAGTTCTTCAGCATCATTACCAGCTGTGGCTAAAGACTGATCCAGGTTTAGAGTTTCGTCCCTTCTGCACTGAAAGGAGCAAGCTCATTTCTTAGCCTTTCCATTGGAACTTCAGTGGTTGTGCCAGCATAATGTTAGCATAATATAAAGATCACCTTGAGTCCCGGTGAGAAATAGGTTTCTCTCTATTTCATTTTACAATAAACTCCCATCTACACAGTCAGCATAAAAAGAGAAAGCAAAATCTTTATATTCGGGCTGGGGTGGCAAAATCAAAGTAGAGATTTACAAAGCAGGCTTGGACATATATTTTTATCACTGCTGCAGGATGTGAAATCTCAACTTTCATAAAATGGTATTCACATGATCCCGTAGAGACAGGGAACAAACTTGCTCAGCTCTACCATACACACAGTTTAGATGAACGCAAAGTTTTATAGCTTGTCTAAGGCACAGTGCATAAGCAGTTCAGTCAGCAGAGATCCTGACAATTGGCTAAAGCTTAGCACCATGCTGATGGGTCTTCCATTTGACAGCAAAATGCAATGGAGACAAGTTTCAAGTCCTACTGCACACCTAAAGGTCACAAACATGGTGGTGCATGGAGCTGCTGCAAGCCCTTGCTTTGGCTTGATCTCCACCACACTACCCAGGCAGTAACTAAAAGATGCTTGCCAGTTTACCCTAGCAGATGGAAGGAAAAATGGCAGATGAGGAGTTCAGTATAGCAGTGGTTGGGTGTCCTTAATTTTAATTTTGTAAGAACAGCTCAGTTATTGCCCTGTGTTAGAATTAACTGCGGCACTAGTGCACGACAGAATGTCACTCTAAATTTTATCAGCAGGGACAGTATACTTTGGTATCATACTTTTCATATGTACATAATGCATACTTTCTGCATCCTAAGAATAAACAACTAATAACCACTCCTCTCACCTAAACCCCCATGTTAAATATGCTCATTTTGAGGTGTGCATGGTAGAAACTTTTTAAAACAGGTCTCCCATCATCAACCCTGCTTGCAGAAGCAGCACCCAATTTTCAGCTTGCCACAGCACTTGTTCTGTTGTCAAATGCTCTTCCATACATATGAAAATGAGTTCTAATCTCTTCTCACTTGTGCCAATACACCCCAGGCCAACTTAGTCAGTCATAAAAGTCATAGGCTACTGTGACCCTAGGTGGTCCTCAAAAAGCAACCTGCTGTCATGGTCCCCACTGAATGCCAGGGCAATCTCCCTTGCAATTCTCCCAAACAGATCCCACAACAGGCCAGACTGCTCTACTGCTGCCCATGGTTGCAACCCTGCTGTCTGACTTATTCCTGCCCCTCTCAGGAGCTTCTACCTCATGCCTGCATCCCTAACTAATCCCTCCTTGCCTGCAAAGGTGAGGTCCAGCAGAGCCTCTTTCCTTCTCAACTCCTCAAAGCAACTCAAAGCAATAACCTACAGAAACTTCCTGCATTGCTGGTACCCTGCTCTCTTGCCCGCCTGGTAGGTATTGGAGTGGCTTAAATCCCCCATGAGGATCACAGCTGTTAATATGAAGCTCCTTCCAGTTACCTGAAGTCTTTATCTGTTTCTTAAGACTTGCCGTTCTCCACACATCAGTCATCCCCTCCCAGAACCCCAGCTGTCACAGATTTCATGCAATCTTCTTATCTGCTTGCATTTTTCTTCCCTACAGTAATGGCAATAAATTACCATTTTTACAGCACAAGATATTTGCTGATTACAAAATCTTGTGGAATTTAGAGCAAGTCAGCTAACATTGATTAATTTCCTCTTCCCTCTGGCAAGGGGAGTCAAACCCAGGGAATGTTCAATTTACAGCTTGTTTCAACTTTCCAGCTGAACCCACCCTGTTCTTAAGAAACCAAGGCCCCTTTAGTCTCAACTGACCAAACCGGTTGGCACAAACAGAGAACAGGGGTACCTTACATAAACAGAGAACAGGTGTATCTTTCTTATACTGATTTATTTATTGGATTTTAACCTTTTTTCTTAATATCAGACTCAAGAAAATGATTCTGAGAACAGAAACACCTTATCCACTTTATCCTGCTGTATATCATGGTCCAAAAATGCTATCATCCCTCCTTATGCACCATGCCCCACTCATACATTTTAAAAGTATTTTAAAAATTAACTCAGCACTTACATCTGTAACAGCACTATGGATCAGTAGCATGAAATCCATAAAGCAGGCCTAATTTTATTGATGGGGGAGCTTATGTTTACTGGTCTTGGCCTTTGGACACCAGAGGGTCTACTAGTACTGCTCTGCTAACTTCTTCCAGTGAGTCACCAGGGGGCAGGAGCGAAGGCCACTGTAACAGTATTATACCGGCTCCAAGTTCACTCATTTGTACACTTTCAAGGAAACCCCACAGTGCCCCAGAAGGAACTCTACCCCTTATCATCTGATTAAAAAAAAAAAAAAAAAGCCATTAGTGATTCAGCTGCCTATCAAGAAGATCATAGCCCCTTCAGCCTCTTCTACATGGTAACAGGACTGTAAATCTTTTGAGAACTTTAATACTGCAAAACAATAACCTAAGATTTTCAAAGATTTGAAAACCAAAATAATTGCCAAGTAGCCTCACCGTACTCTGCCTGCTTCCTGAGGGGCAAACATACCTCTTTTTGCAAAGCCTCCTCAGGTTGTGCAAGAAGTGGAACAGCTGCGTCCCTTTCCAATGTCTTCTCAGGGAATGGTGTAATCTCCAGCAGGGATGACAACCTCTCTGTGGAGTGTTCATTGACAGAAGTCAGTTCAGAGCTGTTTTTATTCAGAAGGCTTTTCACCTTCCCAGCCTCCCCTTTCTTTTCAGCAAAATCTTCCTGGTTATCTCCATCATCACCTGTGGATGTGTTGAAGCCACTTTCACCTGCCACCATGAGGCCCCAGTCAGCATAATCCATACTGTCCTTCTGCTCATGTTTGATGCCCACCTGAAAAGGATCCTGCTCCAACTCTTTATAATCATCAATGTATTCAGGTATCTCCTCAATGCTGGGATCTTTGCCAAGCAGAGACAGTTTCTTCAGGCTACTCACTTCCTCAGACGGCTCATTCTGGAATCCCACAGATTGGACCATGCTCGGGATCACTTGCCCAAATCCTAGCAGTGAGGCTGGTCTCTGAGAAGGCCTCAGCACAAAGGTAAGGTAGGACTTTACAGTTTCAATTTTTTTAGGTTCACAATTTTCCTTGTGTTGGCAGCTCACGATGTAACAGCGCCGTTCAAACATCCAGGACAAGTCACAACCAGAGAGGTCACAACACGCTGCGATGCAGTCAGACACTGACAAGGCGTGAGGAACTCGCATGATTTTAGTGGTTTCCAGGTTGGGAGATATTACTGCACCTGAGTATGTGGCTCCTTGTCTGCACTGCTCACAACTGGAACCTGAAACAACACCACCGACATAAGGCATAGCACCACAACCAAGCCATAATATAGTTTACTACGACCACAAATGGCTTAAAAGATAAAGACTGGTGGTATCTTGTTTAAAAAAGCTTATTTCCTTTCACTAATATCACCACTACCTTTTTTGAGCATGTCCCTTTGCAGAAATATTTGTACTTCAGAGGATTTTTCATATTTTACATATTTACATATTTTACATATTTACATATTTTACATATTTTGCAAAAGTACCTTCTACTCCTGTGTACAAATTCAAATGTACAGAGATGAAAGCAAGTTGTCAATACTTAAGAACAGAGCAGGGAACACCAAAAATAAAATCATGGGGTACTTCTATTACATCCACAGCATGCTCCTACTGGGATGTTTTAAACACATTTTAAAACAAGACTCAAATAAGATGCTGTAGCATGTCATTGTTTCACTTCAGGGAGAAGGGAGCAAAACTCTATATAGGAGAAAGATTTGCTGTCTCATCTGAATTTCATGAAGAGTTCCTCACTCCAATGTAATTACTGGTCCTAATATAAAACCTCGATCAGTTTCTCAAAATTTTCCTGCTTTATCCATAAGTCCATGTGAAAACACAAGAGCTTGCTCCAGTATGGAGTTCTTTCCTTTGCAGTAAAGTTGCAATCTTTTAATGTGATATCAGAATTATTTTCATAGTACATTACAGACTAAGTGTGAAATGTTCAAAACAAGCATCAATCAACATATTATATATTCCAGTCAGCTTTTAACATCTTTTCTAGGTGATTTCTCCCCAGTGCTCTTCAGAATTCCTCTCTCTAAAATGCAGCTTGAGAAATGTGGTCATGCTTCAAGAAACTTGAGTAAAACCAGGAAATTCTTCTTTTGGTTTTCAACTAGACTTGCTAACTCAATGAATAAAAGCAAGCATGCCCCCACTGTGAAGCTAACGCAGGAGTGGAAGACAAAGCTGACTTTGCCTCCTTTGCCTCATTATTTACAACAGTATAGGTCAGGAAGAATGAAGTCAAGAGTAGGAATAGGCTGGCAATACTGGTTAGGTCTGACTATGTATGAGATGCAGGGATTCTTCTACACATGCACTGTGTCCAGTACTGCATTACAGTTCCCACCACATCATCTAGGCTGAACTGTAGCACACTCCTTCACAATACATGGTCTGAATACAGCTTCCAAAATACCTGTGGGGCATCAGATTTCCTGGAAACAATGTAAAGCTTGCAAAGTAGGTTAGTTCAATGCAAAAAAACCCCTCACATCAAACAAACAAAAAAAATTGCATCACATACTGAGGGACAGAGTGGACAAGATGGTATGATGGTTTTGCAGAGCTGGCTGTGCAGGATAAGGAAAAACATGAAATGAAAACAAATTTAAAAGAAGACTTATGACTTGCTGATAGGTTTAGCTGAATAAGAAGCTGACAAAAACGATAAAGAGCCTCAAGTACCATTTTTCTGACTGCAGCTACTCCTTCACACAGAGCTAGGATATTGTCAACTTTTCCACTTCACACTTTCAGTGAAAAAATCTATCCAGGGCAATAGGCACTTAAAACAACCTCTCCTGTTCTTACAAGCTCAGACATGAAGTATCTTTATCTGTACTCAGAAGATGCTCAAGATTTCTGCATTTTTTGTTACACTGCATACAAACATTTCCTCTACATTCCTTTTTACCTCCAAGAACATAAAACCCTGGCAGAGACTCTTGAATTGTCATCACAAGTCTTTCCTTTAAGTTGTCTGCACAATTTAGAATAGGGGAGCCAGAAAAGCTGTGGGTTAAATTGAAGTATAGGACTCAGGCAGCCCATTCAACCATTCTGTTTTTTTTTTTTGCAACCCATATGCATTTAGTTAATCCTATAGGTCAGCAGAGAGATGAGAAACAGGCTGTTAAAAAGGGTAAACAGAAATATTACTCTGTGTAAATGTGCAATAATAGGTCAGTAAAAACTCATTACAATTAATACTTTACAAGCAGCACTATTAATGTGGGCCAAAAAGCTCCTTTGATAGCTGTTTTCATCACCTGCGTTCTTTAACTTATTCCTGAAATAGAGAGTGTGTTAAAAAAAATTGAAAGCTGAACTATTTATTTGTTCAGAAAAGAATGATCAACAGTTCTTGTTTTAGAGACAGGCTTACACAACTGGGACACTCCACAGCTCTAACCTGAGGCCAGACTTCAAGTCCTCAATCAGCTTCAAATCTCGCTCTGTCCCTTTCATTTTGACACATCAGTTATCACACTGCAGAGTCAACCTCCCTTGAAATTCATGGTGCTTCTTTAGCCATACAGAGAAACAGGTCCTGCACATTCCCAAGATGATACATGGCTTTGAACCTAGCTCACCCAAGCATGCAACCTAGCCACAAACCCTAGCCACACGCTTTTGCAAATGTCTGAAGGCCTTGGTTTCATCCCAATAAGGAAAAGAAAAAATCTCAAAGTACTGGAAGTTTCATCTATTGCTTCATCTAGTGTTACACCTGAATTGAATTGTAGCAGTAATGTGCAAGAAAGGATGAATTTATCAGGCTACTTCAGCCCCACACTCGGTGTGTCCATTAGTTCTCTTCACAGGAAAAATATATAAGATCTACTTAAAGTGAGCTTAATATGATCTCTAATTTCATATTCCCCTTTATCCCCTTCAATCTCCAGTCTACGATGGGCTCAAGGACAGATAGTACAGAGATTTCTGTAGTTACAGTAAATTTACTGACATGTGCCACACGAAAAGTCACATAGTAACATTTGTGTCTGCTACAGTATTACCTGCTGTGTGAGGCCATAGCACAGGTATTTTATTTTAGTTAACTGATCTCAGAAATTAAACCACTATTCTACTCTGACCACTAATGGCAAAAACCAGCATCATGCAATTCTGTTTGTTTCAGAAGTACTCATTCAAGCTACCAAGAGGAAGACTGCTTCCCTTTATTATAAGCCTCTGGGATGAGAGTCAATAGTCTAAAACTTCTGCAAGCTGCTTCCCTTTCTTTTATCTGTACCCTGTTACATCTACAGCAGGACAACACTGACATATCCACAGACCTAGTCAAGCAACTTGATTACCCTAAAAACAACACAACCTACATTCCCCACCAAAATCCTAACACTGTCACAGTGTGGAATACAGTTTCATTTTAAAGAGATTCCTTTCTTTAATGAGGGAACATCCACACCCTTCTTTGAGCTTCACAATTCTGCTCCTTCACATCTTGGAGCATGAGTCCATTGATGCCAAGAGCCTATCAGGAACACATCTGTTCCCCTGTTGCAGCTGGCTGGAGACCTTTCCTTAAATAGACATGAAAACCTATTAGCTGCTCTCCCCCATGCTCACATGACCGTGAGCACTTGAATGACTTGGCGGCAAATATTTTTTAGTCAGTCAGTAGCAAATTGTGACAGTGTACTCGGACTGGGGTCAGCACAGCTAAATGCCCCAGCAGGAAACCCTGCAAGAACAGAACCATCCACCTGTGGGCTACTCTGTTCACTTTCCCTAGCAGCAACCACTATAAGATGCAGAAAGAAGGGGCAAGATGGAATATGCAGTAGAAGAGAAAAGCCCAGATTCAGACCTTGCACCAAGAAAAGTCACATTTGATCAGAACCATTACCTTCTTGCTGGCAGCACAGCACTGAGAGGCCACAGAGCACATTATTATTCTCACATCCTAAAAGCCTCTGAACTACCTGGGCATGGAGGATCCTATAGCAGTTTGCTACAGGAAGAGTACGATTGTCTCTGTTTTCTTGCCATATGCTCCATCCACTCTCTTTCAGCAACACACTAGGTCCATTCTGTTTTTAGAGACAGTGATTTTTCTAAATCTACCCAGGTGACTTTTACCTCATTTGGTGAATTTTGAGATGAAAGACCTTGTATCAGTAAAAATAAGTTTTGTTTTTTCCAACTACCACAATAACACACTGAAACAATTTTGATAAGGCTCTGGAAGCAAAATTAAAATAACTTTCTATTTTTAGTTACAGTAATCTAAAAAGAGAAATTAAAATTCCAATTTTCAAGATGGAGAGAATTTCCACAGCAGAGCTATAAACCCGTGGAAAGCACACTTTATATCGTAAATGCTGAAAAAGGCTTACAGTTCATCAGCTTTGGTAACGTCCTACAGAAGATACTGTCCTGGAAATCAGAAAAGTAGTATGACTGAGAACTTTTAATATCTGAAATGTCATTACATTGGTACCTCTAGCAGCAGCTAACATCTCTGCACACCATGAAAGTGTTTTCATTCTTTTCCTGCAGGCTGCCCTAAGGCTATTTGGTCTCAGGTCTTTAAACAAAGATACATATGTGATAACAAAGTACTCTTTTGGGTGTTGGGAAAGGTGCTGACTGAGGAACAAACAGATCAAAAAAATGCTCAGTTACATAAAAGCAAATCCTCAACACAAGCCATAGCCAACAGTAATCTAATTACATCTGCAAACACTGATCTGCAAAGCTTTTATGGTCATTACAGCAGCCTTCACACTTCTTTTGTCCAGGATCTGTCAAGGCATCATCATTAATTCAGTAGGTCTGATGATTTCCAAGTTTGCTTTTCATTTTTTAGTATTATGTATTATGCATACTTTCCAAGTATGTTTTTCATTCCATGAATTGTCATCATCCCTGTTTGTCACTGATAAACCAACTACATGCTATTTAAAGAGAAGAAAAAAAAAAAAGGGAAAAAGCAGGGTAGATGCACAGTTGCAACTATTGCCTCCCTCCACAAGGAAATACCAGACCACTTCCAGAGACATGGCAAATGTGGACAAAGCTGACATATGGCATAAATCACTGTAATCTCAGAGATCATTATCAAGCACCACATCATCTTGTATCTTTGGAAACACCCGTGTGAACCAGAACACTAGAACATCTAGTCATAGCAGTATAAGTACCAAAGAATGCACTATGACCCTAGGCCAGTGGTTCCAGTGTCATTTCAAAGGCACACCTACATCTTAAAGTATCCTTTGACTCCTGGTCTGTGTTTCACATGTTAGACATGTGGGAAGAAAAGGGTATTAATCTTTTTCAAAGTCCAAGACCAGTAGTACTGAAATGTGCTGAAAATTGAGGGTTTGTAAGGTATTTAGAAACACCCTCTAATAGAGTAAAGAAAAGGATATTGGTAAAGTCTATCAAAGAATCTGGGAGGTCATATAATCTACATCTGGGCTATATGGAGTTGAAAACAGGAGACTAGACTGCACAACACATGTGACTGCAATTACCTGGCAATCCCTTTTTTGTTGGAGCAGCTAATCTCAGAACAAAGCACACAATATGCACACACAGTACGAAAAAACTGAGTCAGCCGTGAGAATGCTATTCATATTTGCAGAAATACATTTCAACAGCAGTATTTGCAAGCTCTGCTTCAAATGCCAAATTAGAATATGCCTGCTCCAGATGAGAGCTAGACTTAATTGATTCCAAGATATTGGATTCCCAGTTGCACAGTAAACTGTTGTTTCTGTGCTGGAAAACAATGTCTTCTCTCTCATACAAGAAACCATTTTTTGATACATTAGCAAAAAAACATTAATTAATGGCCAGAATAATTTTAATGCATTTCAATATATGCTAATTTAATCAATGAATGGATTTTAAAAATTGAAATGAGACTATAAGCATTATAAGTAATGTCTATATGGGTAAATTAGCAGCTGCACCCAGAGGTTTTGGAAATCAATCATCCAAAATGCATGAGATGTTGAGTGATAAAGGCATGGTACACACTCATACCTATTGCCACACCCAATTCCAGCCTCCTGAGAGGCATATTCATTTGTCAGTGATGGATATCTGTATCAATTAGGTTTATGTGGCAAATCTTGGTAGTTGTGGGCAGGGGGAAATGGACTGCAGGAATGTCTTTGTGAGAATACACCAGAAAATGCCCCATGTCAGTACAAAGCCAGTTACAAGATGGACTCACAACAGGCCAAGACTGAGCCAACCAGGGACTGTGCAGCTCTTCTGTGATATGGTACAAAAAAGGGACAAACAAAGGGGCAAAAAGTCTGGCACAACCACAGCAGGCAGGAGAGAGGAGTGAGAAAATGTGAGAAAAGCCATGCTGTATACAGCAAGTGAAGTGGAAGTGGAAGTGGAATAGATCAGTGAAGTGGAATAGATCTTGAAGAATTTGAGTCCATGGGAAAGACCCCATCCTGAAGCAGGGAAAGAATGTGAGGAGAAAGGAGCAACAGAGATGAAGCATTATGAACTGATTGCAACCCTCATTCCCTGACCCCTGAGCCACTCAGGGGAAGAAGAAAGAAGAACTGGGAGTAAAGTTGAGTCTAGAAAGAAGGCAGAAGTGAGGGAAAGGTGTTTTTATAGTAGTTCTTACTTCTCATTATCCTGCTCTGCTTAATTGACAATAAATTAAATTAACTTCTCTATGCCAAGTCTCATATGAGTCTCTCATATGAGACTGTAACTGGTGCATGACCTCCCCGTCTTGATCTCAACCCATGGAGTTTTTAATCATATTTTTCTGTCCCATCTTGCTGAGCAATTGAAATGATAAAGGGACTTGCTGTGTACCTGGCAGCCAGCAATAGTCAACCCACACATTCATTAAAAGCAGTAAAACACTGTTAGCCAAAAACCATCCTGCACAAAATAAAACTAAATAAACTTCACCTAAACAGAACAGAGTAGCCCACCTCAATTTCTTTTAATGAACCTGAACATATTTTTCAATATCATTCCAATGATATTCATCAGAGAGCCTGTTTCTCTCTTCTCTCAGTGATGGAATATCAAGCCTTTCTTTCCTGTATTAAGTTAGTCCTCTCATTATGTTAAATTAAAACCAGTGTTGAGATAAGTTAAGTTTTTAAAATAAAATGTAGTCTCTAAAAGCACAAGCTCGTGTGCAGAAAAAAACTGCAGAATGAACATCTGGCAAATTCCTGAGTCTGAGTCAATTTGCCTTAAAGCCTGCACTAAAAAGAAGTCCTTTTGACTCAGAAAAGGTGATTTACTGATATATTTTACTGATATATTGTAGCAAACATATCCTGGAAATAAGCAGAAACCTCCCAATTTAATTATTATAATTATATTAAAAATACTGCAAATTATTGAGATGAAAATAAATACTAACATTTTTACTAAAATAATATGAGCTATTTGATTATATTATCCTCTAAACACTGTGAGCTGGTAGCTGAGATACAGGGAGAGGCTTGAAATATAGCCACCAGTTTGAGTGCAATGGTCTTGTTCTCAGATAAGCCAAGAAAGCATAGCAAATTTGAAACTAAAACCAGATAACTTCCTATATGCGTGGGGAAGATGTTCTAATCTCCTAACAATTAACAGTCTTATCAAAAGCATGAAATTGTGACATTCTCTACAGGCAAATTTCACTGCACATTACTGTGTTCTGTTAAGGTTGCTGTGGGGTTTTTTTCTAAAGATACTAGTATAGACCCTACAGCAGGTACTCAGTATCTCATAGGAGAGGATTTTATTTACAAAGGACATACTTGTTTACTACAGACACAAATACCTCAGCTCCATGTTCTCCTCACAAAGCTTGGCATTATGAGATCTTAATGGTGACCTTGATAATTAATTTGAAGCAGCTATGAGCACAGCCATGGTTAGTACCTATGTCCTTTCAGCTTTAGGCTAATACCTATCCCCTTTCATCCAACTTTTCCAAATTCTGTAGTCAATTTACGCCTTAGCACATTGAGTAAGTCTCTCCCTCATGAAACAGCCCATCCTGTTTATACTACAAGAGATGAAAGTCAGATAACTGTGCATTATTTTATCAAATTCTGCTAATATGGATACTGCCAGTACAACCACAGACAGAATTCAAACAATATTAAGGAAATAAACCCCACTTCTTCATATATTTTTCTTCAGTTACCATATCAAAACTACCCACACCAGATTAAGTCTCTCTCTGACAGAGGAGTATTATGAACTACTATAATTCTTCATCTGTCTAGTTATGGAAATGAATTACCTGTCCCTGTGGCTGAAGCAGAAACTTACAGAATTTTTCTGTGGTTTTTGAAAGGATGTATATGTTTGTAGTCTCTACAATGATGAGGTGAGAGATGTGAACCAGGTGCATTCATGCTACTCATAAATAAGCCACCCTATGACAATTCAGAAAAAGTATCTTAGAATCCAAGCAATACATCATTCTTAAATTGCTGTCCTGCAAGAGAAAAAGAGGGAAAACTCTTTGAACTCTCCCAACTACCCACTCTTGCCCCACACATCTCCCCTGAAACAGCCTGCTGAAATTGGCTTCACACAGCTATTCACAACTGCCTTCCTCCACTGCAAGTAATGAAGCTGTACCTTACCAAAGCTTTTTGCATCGAGGAGTCACAAGATTTCCCAGCTCTTGCCTCATTCATATTTATTTCACAGATGTATACACACTCCCGGAGCATTTAATTCACTTGTTCTGTCTGGATGACTCAGACACACAAGAAGTAAACTCCTACCTGTTATTGCCCATAGGAAAAGGCAGAGAATACCAGGTCCAAATGCCATGCTGCACCAGGAAGGCTGTTAGGACTGCTTTTCCAGCTGGTTGTGTGGAAATTACAGGTCTTAATGCTGTTTTTTTTTTTCTAATATTGTTTAGTGCCCTGCTGTGTCCACCAAGCACTGCAACAGAGAGCACAGGAAAAAATAGGTCAGATGTGAGCATTAATTAGAATGCCACAGTAAAAGACAATAGACAGGTGACATGCAGGCTTTATCATTACGTCCCAACTTCTTGATGGATGACAGAATAGATCAGGCAAGCTGAAGATACAGAACAAATTACCCACCTGGAAATCTGTTTCCCTGGAGATACAGAAACATCCCAGAAATATTTGCACTCTTGGGCTCCAGTACCTCAAACTCCACAAATATTCTGCCTGCAGTTATCCAGACCCTGGTTTAGCTCCGTCTTTAAACTAGCAGGTACCTTTAACTGAGGAATCACAGACAGCATTGTCCATGCTAAAATCCATGCAGTCAGCCCTTGAGGCAGCCTTCAAGCTACTGCTCCCAGCTATCCAAGCAACATAAGCAGACACTACTCCAGAATGTCTAGGCAGACATTCCTTGTCAGGACACTAAATTCTCCAAGTAAGGCATCCTAAGCAACAAATAGATATAAGGAATGAATCGCTCAAAAACATTACTCATGCAAGATGCATGCAAAGAAAAAAAAATAGTTTAGCCAAACTCCCCCCACATAAAGGATTCTAAAAGGATACTTGACCAAAAAACACTTCTGTAAATGAAAACACAGGTAGTGTTTTTTTCAGTGAACAGCCCTTCTTAAGGCAGAGTACCACATGCTCATTACATGACTTTAATATTTCAGCTGCCTATATCTACACATGAGAGAAATGATGCTGCTAACTGGCTGCTCTTGGCAGGTTCCTTGCCACACATAATTTTATATGATGAAAGACTGTCTTGGTTTTTTCCCTTTCTAAAGGAAAAGTAAGTTTCTTAGACACACCAGGACTGACTGAGCTAGAGCTAGCAGCTCAGCAGCTGGACTTTTGCTCTCCAAGGGATCCTTCATAGATGGTGTGTCTGTAAAGCACACAAGCAACTGGACCCTGGTCTGCAACTTGCATTCCTGTGACTGACCACAGCTTTTCCAAAGAAAGTGTTGTATTTATCTTAAGACAAAAAGGACCAAAGGCTGGACTTTGTTTTACACATTAGGTGTTATATCAACAGCTGAGTGGATCAACTGATGGTGTAAGTATTTCTACCAGTTAATTCTTTAAAGAGTATGACTGACTCCCTGAGCAAGCCAGACCATCATGAGCCAAGTGAAGAGGTGGCTTAACCTGATATAGAGTATAAAAATGGTACAACTAACAAAAACATTTCAAAGACAGCAATGGGCCTGAGCTAGCTTCAACTCACACATTCTATCCCAGGGACAGAGGATGCCCAGTGTTGTGATGCTGGGATTATACAGACCAGTAATGAGAATAATACTAGTATTGAGACAGAACTGTATATTGCCATTGCTATATTTTGCCAAGTATAATGTATATTTGCATTGTGATTTCAGTATACTTGGTCACTTCACTGAATTAGAAATCTCATGTCACAGTAAGTATCTCCAAATAATTAAATCTGATATTAAACACTGCACGTTTTACACATGAAATATCTAAATCACCGTGGTCAGATAATACTGGACTCTGACAATTTCTCCTCAAGCCTATGGTACAAGCACTAACTCTGCTTGGGACATGAGCAAAATGACTACAGAACATGAGTAAAGCAAGGACTGTCCCAAATACAATAAGATAAGGCTTTGGGCAAGCTCCCCGTAAAGCCTCTCCCAGGAGAGACTATTACTAACTTTCCAAAAGCCTGATACTCGACTTCTGTGACCTTTGCTCTCTCCAACACAAACAAAAATCCAAAAATCCTGTTCCTAAGGCAGCTGCTTAGGGAAGAGTAAGCTGGTCTCCCAATCTATTCCTGTGCTGCACAATTAGAAAAATGATCTCTGATCACAAAAAAAAAAAAACAAAAAAAAAAAACCAAACACACAACATTATACTGCTCTTAGGATGACACTACTATTAGATGTTCTCTCAGGAAGCAATTCCTGACAGAATACACATAGCTGTGCTCCCCTGTAGCAAATTTAGTGAGGCTTGACCTTAGAAAGAGCAAAAGGTTGTCTGGATGCTTCCAGGTACTACTTCTATGATACAAAACTTGAAGCAACAGGGCCATTTTTTGCTGCCTTGCATTCCCTAATAGCTCTTCTGTCCTTCCATCAACTACAAATTTACCTGGTTTTGTAGCAGACAAAAAGAACCAAAAGTTCTGGCTTTTCTTAAGTCAAATTCTTCTAAATGTACCACTTATGCAGCCACTGAAAAGGCCCTGAGCAGTGTGAGGGGACAGGACCATTGTCCTCACCAGAAGTGAGCACTTGTGCATAAGAGGGAAACAGTCAGTCCTGAAGGTCTGACAACATGGAGTCTTGTCTTGAAATTGTTTAATTTCACACTGAAATGAACTACGGAGGTTAACACATCCATCCACAGAACGGTTGAGGTTGGAGGGGACTTCTGGAAATCAACTTGTCTACACCCAGCCCAACTGGGGCAGCGTGGAGCTGGCTCACAAGCTCCATGTCCAGACAGATCCAGTATCTCCAAGGATGGAGACTCTACAACGTTCTTGGACAATCTGCCAGTATATCGTCACCCTCACCATGAGAAAGTCTATCTATCCCAGCTCCCAGTTATGCAGACAGGGATGTCCAGCTGAAAAGAGATGATTTCTTAAGCCTTTCCAGCTGAATCCACCAGCATACACTTGCCCATGCACATTTATTCTAACACATTACTCAAAGTGATTATTTTCATTTGGTGTTTTAGTTCAGAACATTCAAACTAAACCAGAGATGTATAGAGCATACAATTTTATAGACTTCATCTTTCAACAGTTTTTGAAATGTTCCTGTGGCTTTTGAGAAAGAAAACAAAGGAGCATAAGTAAGCTATGTTCCTAATAAATACTTCCAGCTTATTAGAACAAACCTCAAACACTTAATCTTTGAGGGGCAGAAGAGATATTATTATGGTGAAACCCTAATTTCACATACAGCCTTTTTCTTGTTTCTATGGAAATCCTTCTAGACTTGGAAAAGTTGCTAGCCACAAAAAAATGTGGCTTGCAGAAGAACTTATTACTGCAGCTCAAGGTTTCTGAGATATTGTGCATTTGCTGTAACCTTCACTCATTCCCAGAAACAGCCAAATGGACCAGATGCTTAAGAGAGACTTTTAGCCCTTAAGCCTAAGGAAAAATGCATCAGGCTTGGTATCAGAACATCACGAGGTCAGAATTAACCACAACCAGAGGCAGAAAAATAATTTGTTTATTTTTTAGGCCTTTTTCCTTGGCAAGGCCAACTTTACAATCTCCCTGTCACTAAAAAGAGACAAGTAGCAGCTTCTATTTCCTATAGAAGGGGTCCCTGTGAAATCCACATGATTACTTCTAGCAACACTAAGAAAAACACTGAGAGATGGTGCAAATGATCCAGACCTTTTCAGCATTACTTGTCCTGTGTTCAGAAACAAAAGTTCTTGAAGCAAACAGCTGTGGATTTGCTTTTTCTTTTTTTCTTTTTTTTTTTTTGGTAAGTTATATTAAGAAAATATGACTTAACAAAGCTGCAAAGTTCCAGACTTTGGACTACATGTACAATCTTCATTAAATCCTGATGGGACACACTATGTGAGGATACAGTGAATGCACAAAAGCAGCACTGTGTCCTCCCATGCTTTTTTGTGGCTCCACATCTATTGATGTTTAATTTCCACATAATAAAAGAGCTCGCATTCACTGCAACACTAGCTTGTGCTTCCTGATGTTAGGATCAAGCTCAGACACAAAGCACACCCAGTCACAATTCAGCACACAGCTGATGAGAACAAAGCTGCCAGACACTGCATGCCTTCTGAAACTCCTAAAACAGTACACAGTGCTGCAGTGTGTGCATGCAATGCTCCTCTTATCTTCCCCATGATACTCTTCTGTTCCACACAAGTGCAAGTTCCATCACACAAACACAAGACACATTAAAATTTAAGGTGGCCAGCCACGAGATTCCAGCAGTTAAAAATAACTAAGGCTACAAGATTAATTTGCTAGCTGAATCTTTATCCTTCACATATAACACAAAGCCTGTTATTTTTATAACACCACAAGCAGACAGCATTGCTGGTAATTACTTTGGCATTTCTTGGCTCTTAAGAGTTCAAGTCTGATGTGCACTCTTAGCTAGAAGAGGGATGGAAGCCTTGAGAAGCAGGTACAGCCAAAACAGATATGTATTATACATTTACTGCCTTACTCTGAAAACTATATTTTCTGTTCCAGCTGGCAGCTTTTGGCAGTGCTCTATCCAACAGGATAAGGGGGAATTCTGAACTGATCAATCTGTACAAATATTTTGACTTCACGATCTTTTAAACGCATGCAGTTGCTGATCAGGACCACAACATCCTTTCACTAACAACACATGAAATACAACAGAATTCCAAGGAAAACGAATTACTTTTATATTCCCCCTCTCCTCCACTCCAAATCTCACTCTGCATTTTGGTTCGCCTTAACTTTAATGCAGACTTAAGTGATTTTCTCCCTTAGAGAGAGAAAGGGGTCAGCCAAGCAGAACTATATTGCCACTTCCTACACATAATTAGGCCAGGGCATTAGCAGTAAGAACGTGTACAGACTGAATTACCTGTGTCTGGGAATACATTCAAATCCTACAGCTGCAAAGCTGCAAACAGAGCATAAGGCAGTATGCTGGTGCTCCACAAAAGGTGTAGCAGAATCCCTGCACACCAACAAAATCAGAGACAGGGACAAATGGTATCATGAAGTCAGTCGGAGAGCACTACCAGGCAGCAGAAACTCCAGGACAGTGAGGGCCTTAAACACTGGGCCCAGCCACACTGGCATCAGTGGCAAAGGCAGGCAGGGGCTCCTTGCCTCCTTGCCCTTCTGGTCATTAGCACAGCCAAGGAACATGCCAAAAGAAATACTGAACGAGCAGCTGAAACTCAACCCACAGGTAAAGCAAAACCCCTATTTTTGAACTGACAGCATCTCTTTCATAAAGCTGAGTAAATGAATACATTACCACACCTAATGAAGGTGTCTGCATACATAAACACAGACATACAGACACACGTTTGTCAACATTTCTATTAAACGTAATACAAGCCAATCCTTCAAGAAATCCACCTCTCATGAAGAATTCAAATCAGCTTTTTATCAGTTATGGTGCCTGCATTAATACCTGAGATAGTTACTTAACAGCTGAGCACTAACATTACATAAATACTGCAAAAGGAAGGAAAATTAAACTTCATGCCAGTAGCACTTGTCCCTAGTAACACAGAGAAAACCCCAGGACATGTGCAGACACTAGGACTTCTAACAATAACACGTGCTGTATGAACACACACCATCAAAACAGCCACAGGTTAGGCATCTAAATAAAGGGGATAATTTTCAAGCCCTTCAGCAGATGCAGAAGATATTGCAGAGTCATCAATGCTTATGCCCTGTGCAAAGTCACCTTCCCCTCACACAATTTTCAAACAATAGGTACCTATAACTGAAAACATAAACCATGACTACTGATGGAAAGTTATGGCAGCTGCAGGATATAGCTATAATTGCAAATGTCTCTCTGCTTCATTAAGAGGGTCTCCCACAGGTCTTAGAGAAGGCTGACATTAGATTGTCAACTCTATATCAATTTCCTCAGTCAAGTCCAGGGCACAAACAGCAAGTTAATGGTGATAAAACAACAAACTGAATAGCTGAATATGCTCTGCCATGTTAAGGTAGATAGGATATGTGTTCCACTAGCTCCACTAGTATCCACACCTCTGACAACTGCTAAGTGACACCAAACAGCCAGATAAAGAGAGAAGAGCAGTGCTGCATGGAAAGAACATTTTTATTCTACAAGGTTTGAGTAGCCTTTATTACAATTGCCATGGAGAGAGCAAACAATAGTGGAAATCCTAAATGTGAGTTAGCAGGGGTATATGGCATCAAGAGCTATTGACAAGGAGGGAAAGAATATTTTAAACCCACCAATAAATGGTGGAACTGCTCTGCTATGTTAAAAAATATAGTGTCAGGATTTACATGTTTCAGGATTGCCTCTACTTATTTTTCAACACAGACATTTGTGTAGCCCTAAGGTCAGCCAGCCCAGCAAGGACAAGAGGCTAATAAAAGTGAACCCTTAGGAGAACTTAGTAGCACAGAGTGAGATCACTAGACACCTGAGAGCCTTTCTCTCACCACTGACAGGCCAGACACATCAAAACATCTCCCTTCAGAAGGCAGTCAAACTATTGGACAACTCCTCTAAACCATCATACTCTGGTCTCCATTTGTTTTCCATTTTCGCAAGGACATAGCAGAGAAAACTGATAAGTGAGGCAATCTTTAAATATGTACTCCACAATGAAATTAAGTGAGACCTATAAAGGGAGAGCTTAAAGGAACAAGATGGTATCTTGTGCCTTCCACACCACAGAGGCAAGAAAAAGCAATCTTGCATCATCCTTTGGATTTTCATCTAGCCTGTCATTAGCCTGCCACAAAGGGTAGTTCAGAATCTATCTATCTATCTACCTATCTACCTTCTAGTATTTAACTACTTTTTTCCAGCAGGAAAACAGATCACAGAAGAAAACTATCCAATGGATGTACATAACGTCAAAGTTTTGAGCTGTGGATGGAAAAAACAGAGATTTAGCAAACTGCCTGCAACAAAGACAGGTACAACAGTAGAGAGGGTGGTAGAAACCTTCTTCAGTTTGCAGAACCCGAATTTGCTACTGCCCAACTGCTGACTGAAGGCCTATGTGACAAAATCATGTGGTTTCAATCGACTGGCTAGTTCCTTCAAGTGCCATTATGGCAGAAAGCAATTACATACAGCAAGCTGCACTGCACAGCAGGCTCCAGCTTGGTACTGAGGCATCCCTGTGCAGCAGAGGAACAATTTGCAAGTGCGGGTTGATGCTTCTGGAGAACTTGAGGAAATTATAAGGAGAGGTGGAAGAAAGATTCTCACATGGACAGTTTAATCTGGATCCCATAATTGTACAGAACACAAGAATGTATTCATTTTGCACTTGTTCAAGGGCAAAAATTACTACACTAAAACTACAAAAAGCTTTGCTATAGCATTGAGGTGAAACTAAGAGCAATTTTTTTCCACTTATATTCTATGTTCTAAAATTAAAAGGATTAATTGGTTCTAATTGATTCAAACTATTAAGTGATTTAAAACACCATTGTTGAATTGCAGTGCTCTAGGATTTTGACAAATTTTCTCAAATTGCTATATCCTGAACTACAGTAATTATTGAAAGAGTCTCAGTTTTCAGTGGAAAAAAAAAATCTCTCTCTACTAAAGCAAAACCGTACATTTAAAACCACAAGATTCATAGTTTTGACAGATGGGTCAAGACTTTAAATACTTTTTTTTTTTTTAAATGAAAAACTTCATGGGACAAAGTAATGACTCCATTTAAGTCAGTATTAGGATTGAGAAGATCTCCTTTGGGATAACTTGAACTGTTGCAATTGTACATACTGCTATTTAGCATCTAATACTTTAAAAAAATTTAAAGATTAGTCCTCTTGTAACGTGATCTCTACCTAAACATCACAGCTAGTATTTGCAGACTGGAGACCGAGTTTGCACACATACTGTGCAGGAACCCCAGACACTGCTTGCAGAAGTGCTGAACACAGAGATGATCACAGTTCAAAGGAAATTGCAGACACTTGCTATCTTTGAAATGTAGAAGCTAGCCGCCACATAAAACATTAGGCTATCTCAAAAAAGCAAGTTTATAACCTCAGCCAAAGCAATACTAGCTACAGAACGAGGTGCAAAAGCTTTTATGTTATTGCCCAGTGCAATTTGAATTGCTGCACTTAAATTAATGAGTAGATTTTACTTCGTCACTGTAGCGTTAATAGTACTCACAATGCAAACATTGTGGAGGAAGACAATGTAAAATGACTACATTACGGTTTTACTGTAGATGTTCTCTAAACCCACTTCCCTTACATGAGATGAAAACTCTTTGGTTTATGGCCTTCAGGTGATAGATACTACCTTCATTAATGAACGACACACCATACAGTAGAAGAAACAACAGTCTGACACTTGTAGTCAAATGGATGCACTAGGATTTTAGGTAATATTTTGGTATCACACTATGGTGTTATAAAAACCACAGTGTTTATATGTGACACTATGTGTCACATATAGAAGTGCATCTAATTTATGAAAGCTTTCAAAGCTGCCACAGCTTGATTGGCAGAGACTAGATCAAGCAATATAAGTACTAATGGCAACAAAGTTAATTGACCATTTCTGAGATTAGAGTATTGAACACCCAGCGACTGCCCAAGATACAATCACACACACTGCAGAGAAAAAAGCTTGCCTAAGGGGCATGGGTACAAGAGCAAATAGCTAGAAAAGCCCAAATCTTCCAAATGAAGTACATAAACACTCTCCCTTTGTGTCTTACAATTTTATCACCTTCAAGAAAAGATTTTTAATGCAGTTGGATGCTGCATACCCATTTCCAGACATAGAGAAGTCTTTTCACCCACATGACCATGTCAAGTTTTCACGCCCACTGGCAGTCTGCTCTCCCGCAGAAAAAAATCTTGCCTGACAGATTTTTTTTTTCACTTATGTACCCTTTAAACCATTCATTGATCTCAACCAGGGAAGAACAGATTACCAGAAGGTAATTAAGTTCTCATGACTTCTATAAAATAAGCCAGGCCAGGGAAGACAAAGCTTCAATTTGAACATCTACAGACTCAAACCTCATAAAATATGTCATTTAGTTTCCATAACTGCAAACGGTAGCCCATGCGTCATGCCATCAGTCCAGTCTGTGGAAAGAGGGAGCTACATGGCAAAAATGTGGAGGCACATAGAAACACAATGAAAAAATTCTTTTTTGACCTCAAAACACAACTTTACAGAAATCTTCATTAACTCTGCTGTTCAGAAAATCACTTGCTCGCAATCAACAGCTAAAGCACACGTGCACACACACTCCCCTAAGATGCAAATTTCTAGAGCCCAATCTCAGATAACTGAGCACATTTTATTTCTCTAAAACCCATTTGTATTTCACTAGGAGGACTCCTTGCAACACGCAGAACAGTTAAACTGCAGAGAGGATAGATTTATCAAAGAAAATGCATTAGGACAGGAAACAACCTTTAAACTGCCCCTTTATAAAAGTTAACTATCTGAAAACTGGCATTAGACTAACCACATTCATATTATCTCCAACTGGACTGACTGAATTCCAATCTGCTCAGTACAAAGTCACATAATCCTGAAAAATACTCGGTGGTCATACCTTGGCAGCATTCAGGAAGTGATTAGATGCTTAAATGGAAAAGCAACTATATCTGCTGTTAAACTAGATTATAAATTTATACAGAAAGACACTTTGTGACAGAAATTGAAAGCTAACTGCCTGACAGTAGGAAGGATTTCTCCCCATGGGTACAATACCCATTACAATATTTTTTGCTTTCTCCATGGTCTTGAAATTGGAGACTGCTGGATACACAGCATTTGTTCACAGCTCCACCTTTAATCACCAGTTTCCCATTAAGGATTTACATTTAGTACCACTATCAAAACTAGCAAACATAAACCCTTCCCACATGCTTCCTTAAAAGAAAGATCTGCAAGCAAAGTCCACACCACTGGTATATGCGGAAGCCCATAGCAAGACTTCTTCAACATCACAGAAGGTACAGCTGGAAAAGGTCTGAACAACCCCATCTGAAACAGATACTGTATGTTTGCATATGGTTAGGAGAGAGAATAAACTGTTTCCAAAGAATTCCTAATGGAGATTTGACTAGCAGGTTCAGAAACCTGTCCATGGTGACTCCTCCATCCCCATGCCATTGCAATTAGCAGGCTGCTCAGACAACATCCAAAACCAACACGGTGAGAGGTCAGCTCTACGCAAATCTGAGCCAAACTACAACATCTGCAGGTCATCAAAACATCTTCACTCCATGCAGCTCATTAGAATCCACAGAATTACAGCTTACTGATACACAGCTAGGGAAGATGGAACAGATTAATAGCTGCATGTGTTCCCTGTGGAACCTGAAGTTTCCAGAAGTGCTCCAGAAGTGCTCCCCCAGCCCTCCATCAGAGCATTCCCCAAAGCAAATGGTGGGGAAAATAGTAAACTGGACAAGCAATTCCAGAGCATAGCATCCTGCACAGACCACCATGACCATAATTCCACTTACCTTAAATAATGTAGAATCCAGACTATACTGCATTCTCCACTGCCTTGTGCTTAGGGGAAAAGCATCAGCCTACAAACTTGTATACACACACACACACACACACACACACACACACACACACACACACACTCTCTCACACCTTACCTGCACCTCTCAGACCCACAACTGGACGTATAACACGCTGAGCAGCTCACCTCCCATCGTCAAAGCTACCAAAATGAGTATAGACAGTATCACCTATAAACTCTGTATTATGCCAGGTTTATAAAGATTTAAATTTAGCTTAATGCAGTGCCTAACTGTGAAACATCAGCTGCAACAGTCAAATCTTGTCAAACACAAAGTGGACACTAGCATGAAACAAACATCTCTCATAGTTGTGTGGCTGAAGACATACAATATAGTACTACAAGGTATTGCAAAGGCAAAACAGGTAGAGAACCTACCCCAAAGAGCTTAATATATCAGCTCCACTATCTTGTTATGTAGTCAGTGTGAGGAACATGAGAGTGTTCCTACAATATACACAAATAGGGGGAATAGAGGTCAAAACAGTTTGCATTTCATTTTGTTCCCTCAACTATCTGACTATCCTGCAATAGGTTCCTGAAGGGAGTCAGGGGAAGGATGGAACTGTTTCTGTACAGCAATCATAATGCAGATAATACCAAAACTGCAGTGATATAAAAATCACACATAGTACTTTTTCCTGTTTAAGCTCTGTTCTACTCAGAATGCAGTTATATTGCTCAGAATGCAATCTGACAAAGCATTTCACATACTACACATTAGCACCATGCTCAGCAGACACATAAATACACGTCTGGGCTGTAACAAAGACACACTCTGACAGAAGATGGGAGAGCAGCTTGGCAAGAGTAATAGTCTTACATTCCGTGGATATATAATATCAATATATACACACACTACAGAGAACAACATAACGCTATGATTTCTGATCACAAATCAGACACAGGTCAATGCACATGCACACCTAGGAAACATCCCATCAAAACAGATCCTTCATACATAAATACTTGTTTTTCTACACACACATAAATACAAACATCTATCTGCAAACTAAACACCAACAGACACACATATTCCCCCAAAGCAGCCCGCTGCTGTATCTCCCCACGCTCCCGGCCTAACAGGTCGCACAGGATACACACTTTGCCACACGCAGACGGGGGAGTCAAGGAGTGAAGGAGAACTCCCCGGAACACCGCGCGGCTCATCGCTCCCGCTGTCCCGCAGCCTTCCAGCCCGGCGATCCAGCCGTGCCACAGCGCTCCTTCCCCCGCGGGCGGCTGCCCAGCCCTCAGCTCGGGGAGCGCCTCACTCACAGCACCGGCTCCGTTTGCCACCCCTTCCCCACCCTCGCCCAGGCCGCGGCGGCGATCCCGTGTCGAGGCGATCCTACCTGGCGGCGGCGGAGGGCAGGAGCAGGCGCGGCCCTGCCGCCTCTCCCTCACTGCCTCCCTCGCTGCCTGCCGCGGGTGCCGGGCGCCGGGAGCCGGCGCGGGGCCGGAGCGGGCAGGGCGGGAGGTGCCGCCGCCTCCCCCTCGCCGCTGCTGACTCAGGAGCAGGCGCCGTCCCTCCACGCCGCTCCGGGGGGCGGCCGCTGCGTTCCGCGCAGGATCGCTGCCCACAGACAGCCCCGGGCACGCTCGGCCCGCCGCGGCGGGAGCGGCCACACCTGTGGGCAGCGGCGGCCGCCCGGGGCACGGCGGACGGGTGGGAGGTGGCTCCCCTGGCGGGGAGGTGCGGTCGGTCCAGCTCCATCCCAGGAGGGAGTGGGGGGGATTCCCGCCGGTAGTAAGGTGTGGAGGGGGCGCGTCTCCATCTTGAGGAGGGGGAGAGCGGGAGGCGCAGCCCCTGGGCACGGTGGCCCCACTGCCGCTGCTGTGCTCCCCGCGCTCGGCGGGACCCGGCTGCGGTGGGGCCGCGGTGTCTTCCACGGTGTTGCACCGAGAGGGTTTCACTGTTCCAGAGACCAGACCTGGAGATAGAGCAGCACGAGGTGTCCCGCACCTTCAGCCAAGATTGAAGGTGCTGAGCCAACAAGCTGCAATGGGAAGGCAGCCTCAGGCCACTTGATGTACCAGCGTCCGAAAGGCAACCACGGTATTGCTGTTGGTCTGCCAAGGCACCTCGAAGGTGCGATCCCACAGCCTCTGTATCGTGCTGCGTACAGCCCTCCATGCTTTTGCCACCTGTGCAGCTGTTGGCTGCTCTGTTTCCACGTGCAGTGTTCTGGGGACACCTTCACTTCTGGCAGGGATTTCCCACAGTGACTGGCTGCGCAGGGACTGCAGCAGGAGGCCAGCGCTTGTCTGGCATGAGCGGCACTGGGGCATGCTCCCCGGCTCACGCATCCTCATTCTACCTTCCTCCTGATCCTTACCTTTCCAAGTTTCTGAAGAACGTTAGAGGGCTGAGGACCCAATGCTGCTCATGTGGCAAAGTCTCACGTTCTAATGACACGTATCTCTGTCTGAAGCCTCTGTAAGAACACCCATAGTTTATTCAGCTTTTCCCTTTTTTTAAAACAAAATATTCAGCATTCTGTGTCTTTGATTTTGCTCTATTCTTGCTTCATTCCCATTTTCTGTTTGTAGTCAGAGCATGCAGAAATGGTTTGATTGCTTCTTTGGTTTTTACAGTTCCAATCCAAAATGATAGGACCTATTTGATTTAGAAAGTGGCATTTTTCTATTCAACACCAAAGTCCATGTGACATACAGAAATTATTTAAGTGTATCCACCTCAGCAACATTTTAGAACAAGCAATTTCATTTTTTAAGTGAAATGAAACAAAAAGAGCAGTGAATTTCAAACCTTACTTAAACAGGTTTCATGCTGATTTGCACCAGCCTGTAAAGACCCCAAAACTTCTGTTCCACCTGCTAGTGATGCTGCTGTATTGCCATGTTCTGCTCAGTCTTTAATGAATTGCCAGTGCTTGACTTGGGTTAAATAGTATTTTACAAGTACTACAGGATGATGAAAAAAAAAAGTGTTCTAAAGGTGTAAAAATATAGTCTTTGGGGTGAACAACAACTTTTACCTCCTCATCTGATTCCCACCTTACCAACTGTTTTCAACAATGGACTGCTGTGACATTTCCGGAAGCTACTTTAGTCTTCTTTGGTGTGGGAAGGTCGTGATTTATGAGCTTGCTCTCTAAAATGAGGAATGAAATCTCAGAACTGTAACAGTGGTTTGCTTTTGAATAATTATGAAGGAGCTTAATGGAGCTGTACTGTGTGGCTAGCACAGGTCTTTCCCATGAGAATGTTCTCCTGTGTTTTATAAACAAAGATAAAGTTTGGATGTTATTAAAACAGTGTCTCGAGATTTGGACAGTTCAGGCCTGGCCAATCAGGCCTAGGGGGAGGTTTCTGACTGACCAATCTGGGTGACCTCTGAAAAGTCTATATAAGTTGGAATCAAAATAATAAAGTTCTCTTTTCTTGCCACGCTGAGAATCCGGGTCCTTTTCTCTGCTAGCGGCTCAACAGCGACAGTACTGTTGACATTTCTTAATTTTTTTTTTTTCTATGTTGTTATGCCATTTTTGATTCCACAGTTTCTGTGATTTCTGCATGTTGGCTGTTTTGGCCAGCTTAGGGAGACTGAGTCTGCTTATTTGAAGTTAAAAAGTATCGTGTGAATTCCTAAAAAATATTCTACTAACAACACAAAAGAAAGAGAAGACATTGTTTCCATTGTTGACCCACTCTACTTGACTTAGAAGAGGATGTGAGTGCAAAGAGAGGAAGCCTGGCTATCTTTCCTTTGTGGCAGCCCCATTTCTCATACCTTGAAGCCTTCCAGCCATCACTGGGAATTGATTTACTCACTCAGTTAGAGAAGAAAATTGTCTTCCAATGCTTCACATGGTTGCATGATTCTAATTTTACTGACTGTAGGGGCACCAGATACAGTGCCACAATTTTATTTTTTAAAATTATTTTCTCTGCAGGAAGGATTATTTGCTTGTACACCCAATGTTAGTGCTTTTTGAAGGTATGCAGAAGGCTCCTTAGCACAGCACAAACTTAGGGAGAGTTCTCTCCATGTCCTGTCAAGAGGTACCTCCCACTTTATTAATGAAAACAGGGTGAATTGGACGAAAGCAGTAACTGTCCTTCTGTTTGCTTTGCCCTTCACTTTCCAGACTGCCTTCTCTGTTGAATGATCAAGATGCAGCTACTCCCACGCAAACGCAAAGGAAACGGAGCAAACAGCTCCTGCTTGAGAAACCCAGCAGCAGCACCTGGTGCTTGTTCTGTTGCCAGTCTGCAAATTCCAGAAATGCTATGAAACGGCAAAACAGACCATGAAGGCAGCTTTGCTGCAGATGGCTGAGGCTAAGAAGGTATTTTCTTGCTGACCCAGTTCTCCCCTTTCATATCATTGTTAAATTAGTAGGCTTAAACCTTGTGAGATAATAGTCTCAGCAGGCCATAATGCCATCTGAAAATCATTAAAACTTCAAAATCTAACCTTTTAGGTAAAAGTTAATCTAGTTACCTCCAGCTGCCTGCCCACAGTAAGTGCATTCATTTGATCAGTCAAAAGTCTTGTGAAACTGTCATCATCCAAGACAGTTAACTCACTTCTGGTTATCCAGGGTCATTTGGAGTCTGCCTCTGACATGCAGCCCCCATCACTGCCAAGTGGCCCTTATGAACAGCTTCTTGCTAAGACAGGGAAGCCCTGCCCTTAGTCATGACACAGCATTACTGTGGCATACAGGAGGTTCCTCCAACCACAGGGGGTTGGCGCAGCCCTTCCAGTCACCTTGCACCCTGCTCTCCTTCCCCTTCTCACCTGGTTTGCTAAACCAGCTGCTCTGAAGTTTTCAGTGTGACATCTATTTCAACAGAAAGAGTTTTGGGACATATGCCACTTTGGTCACATTGCTTAACCCTTACTAGATTTCATTGTGCTTTTCTGAAAATACCCTTTTCCCACCTCCCATTTAAATAGGTAAAATAAATTAATCTATTTCAGATTCAAGGAAGAGTCTACCAACACTGGAAAGGAGGGTAGTATTCACCTTCAAGGCATCTGAGACAGGGTTTTTTTGATTCCTCAATAACTGGAAGAATTTTTGAAGGCTGGAATGAGGTGAGCTCCCTTTGGCCACAATTGTCCACTGAGTCAGTTGTTCTTACATGTCATTTCTACTTCCAGCCCAGGTAAAGCTTCTGCTGTGACAAATTGTGTCTGAGTAGGTTTTTATTGGCTTCTCTGTCCCACTAGTGACAGTATCAGGAAATCTACTAAGAGTGCAAAAGGTTTGAGTGACATGGTGTAATCCTTTCCTTCTTTCTGTTATTGAAGTATGTTATCTTTCATTGAGGCAGGTGTATACTTTTACCCTTTCCCTTAATCAAAACTGTAGTTTTACAAATTTTCTGTATGTCATTGAGTCAATTTCTTGTCATGTATGCATGTATCCAGAAATAATGACACAATAATGATTTTACAATGGGTTGTTGCAGACACAATGTTACTTTCATTTTAATTGTAATGTAACAGCATTCCAGCCTACTGCATCTTCAATTTAAGCCTCTTGTTTTCTCAGCCTTACTGAAATGACAGCCTCTTTGTACACAATTTTTTGTTACTTACAGTTTCAGATTATTTTCTGGAGTTAAAATCAGATTATTTTCAATAGCTAAGGGCATAGATACTCTTCAGATGTATATTTTTAATCATGAGAACATGATTTCCTGTTATTACTGTGGTTTTGCTTTCCTCCCTTTTTAAAAAAAACCCATCTAGTTATTATTTATATCCACAGATGTTTAACATTTCCATTTTTATCTCTTCTATTTTAGTAATTTCAAGCTATTTTCATGTGGAAGTGTTTGAAGCTTTGCCTGGATCCTCAGAAGAAGTTGCTTTTCATGATACCTAAATCAAAGTATTAATAAAATAATGCTTCTGATAGTACAGGATTTTACCAAGGTCCATTGTTATTACTGATTATCAATTGGAGAGAATCGCTGCATTTTCTTATATTCCATGTTTGTGTAAATCCTTTGGGATGGATAGTTGCCATAATTTCATATGGAATCTGATTCAGGAAACAGATTCAAATTCTTAGTTGTAGCCTAATCAATATTTTCTTAGGCTTTACATTTCTGGTTTTGTACCTTTAAATATTTATGGTGTTTTCTTACCAGTTTTAGTAGCCATATTCAGCAGCTATTTTGCCTTTACATCAGTGTAAGAGGTAATTGATATAAGGGCTTTGTCACTTGACTGTCAGCAATTTGGGTATTTATTAAGTGGTTTAAAATGTATTAAATTAAAGATGTAGTGCTTGCTTAAAATTCAATAGTCAGTAAAATATTTAGCATTTATGCTGTTTTTTTTCTTTTTAATGATTGCTTTTACTTTTAGTTCAAAAAGAGTTTTAAAAGCTGTATGCAAGATTTTCTCTTTCTGGAAGAATGACTAACCACTTAATTGCACCAAATATAATCTTCTTCTTGCCTGTCTTTGTAATTAGAAAAATGAATTGTCTTTTACAAAGTGTTGTGACTTTGCTTGTACCTAATAAAAATATTACATACACACTCACTCTTTCAGCCGTGAAGAAGCTCTGCCGATGAGAGGGAGAAGTTAGTCAGTACTAGAGATGGATCTGCAGCTTAGGTGTGATGCTAAGACACACAAAGTTCTGAAACCTCTTTTTTCTTTTCTTTCTTCTCAAAATTAAAAACCTGTCCTGCAGCACCAACCATCAATAGCATTTTGCCTTTCTTTCAAAATAGTCCAGAAGGTACACAGATAAACAAAAGTAGCCATAGTGTAGGAGGGCATGTAAACTGGCGTTTCTTTGACAAAACAAGTCTATTGTGCTTTCCCTTTTTCTGGGATCCTTAGGAGTGTTAAATTTCCACCCCCTTTCTTCACCTTCCCCATGAATGATTTGGCTGCAACTACCAGGGGGGAAAAGGAGATATAAGTGGTAAAAGCAAACCTCATGGGTTTTCTTTCCTCTTAGCAAGTCAAAAGAGAATGTGAAGCAAATCAAAAGGTGTGAGCACTGTTTGCTTGTGCTGGCATTGTCACTCAGAAGAAGCTGTAAGGAGGACAGGGAACACTTGCTCCATCAATGTTATCTGTATAGAAAGGTAACTGGTAGAGAAGCAACTCCTTAAAAATGCCAGTAAATATGAACTGACATTGCGAGTCTTAACTAGATTGTCTTTTGTTGCATCATATGGCCCTAATGATTAGAATTCCAAATTTCCACTGGTATCACTTAAATCACAGTGCCAGTTCTTAGCACTGAAATGCTCTCGGTCACTTAAGCTGGAGGGAGTAGTTTAATTTCACATCAGATTCATTCCCTGCAAAAAAACCACATAGGCCAAAGGAGTATAAAAGGCATAGTTTGGCAGTGTAGGAAACCACAAACAAGGTTAAACCACACTTTATCATCATTATTTCCCTGAAAGTCTAAGGAAAAAAAACCTTTCAAAAAAACCCCAAACAAATAAACAACAAAAAACACCCAACAAAAAACAAGCAAACAAACAAACAAAACCCCAAAACCAAAAACAAAGCCAAAAAAACCCCCAAAAATGCAAATACTTTCTAATGCTGGTATGTTTGAGAGCTGTTCCATAAAAAGTAGTATGTATCTGAGGATTTTATGAGCTTTTAGTTATTTGGGAACCTAAATGAGTAAATTTAAATACTGAATTTTCTGCCTTTGCTGTCATGAGACTGAACAATGATGTTTCTGAGCTGAGTGTTACTCCTGAGAAGCATTCTGGGTACGTTGAGAATAGGTTCTTTAAAATTTTATTTCAGTTGTCATATCATGATTTTGCATTGTGCAGCCAAAAATAATGAAGGGCTGTGTCCAGATGAGATTTTCTTTTACACCTGGGCAGTTTATTGAGGCCAGGAGGAGACCAGGGCTCGTGATCATAGAGGAAGGGTTACTTAGTACTGACTTACCCTCTCCTCAATTTGAGTGTCGTTAGTGATCCGTATCATGGCATGACCTCCTGCAGCAGAAAGGCAAGTCCATGCCCTGCTCTTGCATGAGCAAGATGAGCCCCCTGCCTCAGCTGAGGGCACCGTGCAATGCCCAGCAAGGCCAGGCCAGCAACCTCTAGGGAGGGCATTCAAGTGCCAGGGCGGTGAGAGGGGAGGGAAAGGTGTGTGGTGAAACAGGAGGTGAGATGGGGGCTCTTCCCCTTCTGATTCCTGCACTTTGAAAGTTGTCACTGTTGCCTGCAACAGTTGGTTCCTGTAGCATTATTCAGTCCTTTTAACCAAGTCAGCTGTAGAAAATGTTAGAATTAAACACACTGGCATAGTTTACACACATTGAATTAGAATAAAATGACTGTTCCTGCTGCCTTTTTGTGTTCTCAGCTAGCTCCATGACCTCCAGGCCATGCTGACAAAGGTACTCAACCAGAAATTGTACTGGGAGACCAGCCTTCCTAAAAGAAGTAGCTGACTGGAACAGAGAAATTAAAGCAGCTAAAGGTTTTTGAAAAAAGAAATGTTGTTATCATGGTCCATTTTATAACCATATCACTGTACTGTTTATAGTTACAGGGAGATGTATAGGTCTGAGAACAGAAAATCCAGGCTATTTCCATTTAGCTAGGCTGAGCTTCAAGCGGTTTTTTATCTCACAGTGTAATTTCATATTGAGCAGAATCTTTCATGTAGCTCTCATTCTTACTCTCTTTTATGTTGGAGAGCTGATTTTTAGAATTACATGTCAAGTATTTCTTACATAAACGCAGTCAAGCCAAAGGTTCATCTAGTGCAGTACCCCGTCCCATATTGTTGCCAAAAGCAGGCAGCTAGGGAAAAATATTCATGGTAGCATTTTCTTCTGCCCAGCATGCAGCTGATTTTGTATCAGTTGTCTCAGCTTGTGAGCTGATTGTGGTATTTCTGTGCATTTTTAATCTGTGAGCACCCAAGTTCCCTTTGAACCTGTATTATTTCTTAGTTTCCTTACCATCTGTTGGCAAGAAGTTACAGAGCCCTAAGGCTTCAAACACCTAACGCTTGGTATCCTCAAACAAACTCAAACAAAACATAGGGAGGTTGAATTGTCAAATAAGTGACTCAGAACAGGCATCAGAAAAGCCTGATATCCTGAACCCACCCTAGACAGGCACTGTGCAGCATATTCTTACTTTATGTGGGGTTTTTTGGGTATTGCTGAAATACTGCAGTATATTTTCTCTGTTGTTTCCATATAGCTATTTTCCAAAGCACAGAGGCATGTTCCATGGATAAGAGTGCAACTCTTCTAGAAAGTGATTTTGGCCAGCTCTTGAAAGCCACATGAAAATCCTGGACTCAAAAACTTGCTAATTTTGGAGCTAAACACTCCAATTTCATTTTTGTGTTCAGGTCAAGCCTGGTCAATATTTAGCTCTATACTTTTCATCAACACTTTTGACAGTGTTACTAGAATATTTTGTGCTTGATTACCCGTGTTTTGAGGACTATTTTTTCACAAAAAGCTTGCAGCACTCTAGTGAATTCCATGTGTAATTTTAATGCCTTTGGTTTGTAACACTGGTAGCTTAAGAAGTCATTTCTCAACTACGGTTAATATTATTTAATTTGGTCCTAAGTTAAGCATGATGATTATGAATTTGCAAATCTCTTCATGGAGATGTTTACTCAGCTGACTACTAGCATTCTTAGCTAGCAAGCTCAAAACTCAAACTTCAATGAGGGTTGCTAAAATCTGTTTAAAAGAGAGGAAAGGAGGCAATTTGATAGAAGAAAAAGGAGTACCTAATTATATTTAAAACTACCCCCCAAACAGGCTTTCTTCTTCTGCAGCCAATCAGACTCCTGCCACAGATCTGTAATACCTTAGTATAAGAATGGTCAACCATTTAAAATTGCAATATAATATTTTAAACATCAGACTCTGGATCTCTAGAATTTATTCTTTTGCTCCTAAGCAGATGATAAGACTGTCCATTAACTTTATCCAACTTTAGAAGGATAGTGTATGTTTCAGAAATGAAATTTTTTTTGCCTACATTTTGCCTACATTTAAAAAGTTGCTATCAATAATATATGATTGACAATAGAAAGTGATTACAACAAATTTCCTGTATGGATTTTAAAAAAGTATCTATAATTTAAATATGGTGTCTTAGAAAAGGAAATAAAGATATATCCATTTTCAAGAACAGTTCCACAACAAACACAAGACAGAAGAAAAACAATTCAAGATTTTATTTAGACACTTAATTCTCAGGATTTCTAGACTTACAGCAGAAATTGAATATCCATTACAAAATTGAAGCTTTCTCTTTCATGGGGCTACAGTTATTTTTTATTCTGTCACATTCTGCTTCAGAAATGTGATCTGTCATTTCAGACAGCAATAGTATTCAGAAAGGATTCTAAATTATATTTTACACTGTCTTTTAAAGAGTAAATATTATTGCAACTAGGATGATATAATGTGCTATAGCACACTGCAACAATTTCTGAGTTTTTACAAGAATAGAACATATTAATTTTCAGCAAGTTGTTCATTACTTCTGAAAAGTAAAGGTATTCCTATTTTTTTCAATTTGAAAGAACTTAAAAGCTTAGATATTAGCGAACTGTGTTCTAATGAAAATACAGGGTTTTATTTTTTTAAATATATATGGACTGCAAAATTACAAAGAGAATCTATTTTTACAAGGTATCTGTTGTAGATCATTAAAGTCTCAGTTTCGGATTACAGGTGAACTGTGTCTACTGTGTATTTATTTCCATGTAGTTCAGATATTTAAACATACGAATGTCCACATAAAGCTCTCTTTGCAATTTTGTGAGCAGAAAAATGTGACCCTAGTTCAGTGCACTTCCTACTCTCTCCCTTTTTTACATTTATTGGCAGTTTGGTCTCATTTTGTCAGTTTATATATCTCAGCAAACATTTGCAAACACTGCGGATTCTTTTTAACATTGTACAGTGCAGGAGATTTTCCCTGTTGGTAAGGTAATATAGACCTTAACTGTAGACAGCACTCTCCTCTGATTCAGTTTCTGTCTGTCTGGGTTGGAATTCTATAATACAGTTAGAGTCAGGATATTCCTATCTTTTGCCAGAAGGTACTCAAGCGCTTTATTTCAGGCAACGTAGTCATGTCATTTCCATTTTATGTTTGGTGAGCATACTCTCCTTTTATAACAAATGTATTAAGTTGGTTAACAAAGAACTCCACTGATTATGCCCTCAGGATTTAAATGCTATGTCAAACAAGATATATTGCATTAACTGCATCATGCAGGAGGACTATACCCCTGCAATCTTGACTTGTAGCTGCTGTATTTTATAACAACTTGTATCCTTGGCAACCAATAGTGTGGAAGAAAAGTGCCAGAATCACCTGAGTAACCATGGAAACCAAAACAGTGTTTATGGGTAATTGACTAATCTAACCTACCTTCCTACACAAAATAGGAAATAATTGATATGTAATACCTGGAGACACTAGCCTGAAATTAATCATTCGGAATGAGTTATGTCTTGTCATTATAATCATTACAATTTTTATCATTATACGTCTTATTATTGTAATCATTATCATTGGGGGTTGGAGCTAGTTTTTTTATGGTCCCTGCAACCCAAGCTAATCTACAATTCTATTTCCAACGCATGAAGCAAAAAGGTGTATACAAAACATATAATAAAGAAAAAATGAGATCTCCTTTCTGTAGCCTTTTCCTTTCTGATCACACTTAGATCAAATAAAATACCCTTGCATTCTGAGGATATTGTTTAGTCAGTATCTATTATAGATGTCATTCAAGGAATTACTGGATTCTGATCTAGCCTTGATTTGCTTTTGACATGAAATATTTATTCTCTTGTGTCATTCAAGAAACAAATGTCAAATCGGGTAAAGTCCTTTCATAATGAAAGCTGATCTATGTTGCTCTTTTGAGTAAGATGTTCAAATCAAGACTGAGAAATGGGAAAGACAGCTTGATAGAAGGACTGTGAAAATAGCCTGATCTGTGTGGTCTTGACTGCTCTCTAGAGCTGCAATAGAAAACTAACTAGCTTCGGCTGCACTTGGGGAACTGCTGTGGGAAGAAAGTCAGTGTGTAAGTCCCACTAAAAAAAAGTTTTTACAGCGTACTTTTATCACAGAACAACACAGCATCCTTTGAGAAGAAACTGGCATGGGGCAGAGGAGATCTAAGGCTTGGTGCAGGAGGCTTGATCCTTTCTTTCTTCTTTCCTCTTAAATTCTCATGCTGCATCTTTTGTAGAGGTCTGCAGTCCTTACTGGTGAGGCTGGTGGGAGAAGATCATAGGTTCAAAGCAGAGGGGAGTGAGGATACTTCAGTGAAATTATTACATTTGTGGCTGAAGTTTTATATCCATGAAACAGCCTATGCCTCATAGTGGACAGCTACTGGGTCCAAAAGGGAAGCATAAGGGCAATCAATAGAAGGTGTATTGATGTTAACTTACTGCTCCAGGCTCACATTGGGGCATTAGGAAGCAGCCCAGAGAGGGTATCTGACAGATTTATTAAATAGGAAAAAGGAAAGAATGCATATGGAAGATATTCTGTAAGAGAACCTTGGAAAGTAATTGCAAAGAAAGGAGAAGTTGTTGTAATAAATGACAATTATACATGATGTCGTCAAGCTTATTGCAGGAAAAGTCACCAGCACTGATTTAGGGTACAAAAGCTGCTTTAATCAAAGGATAGAAAGGTAATTACAGTCAGGGACTTTTACAACAAGAAATCAGATTCTGAGATATCTAAAGTAAGATTAACTGCTAAAAAAGGTTTTCAATGAAATAGGTAACGATGGGAAAGCAGCAGTAAAGGTAGTTGGCAAGTTGAAAGAAATGTCTGAAAAGTGAAAGATAAGAGAGATCATATTGGATGAGTGGTCTAGGTCATTCAGAGAAACACTGAACAACCAAAATATCAACAAAAGCAGGTTTAATGTAAATTTGCAAAAGCACAAAGTTTGATGATAAAGTTCTTTCTATTACTTACTATATGCATAAAATACACAAAGTTAAATCAGATTAGAATCAATCTAGAATGATTTGCGTGAAAACCATGGATGCTATTTTCTAGGAAATGGGAGCTCATTAGACAACAGGAGTTCCTGGGAGCAGACAGTGCTCCCAATAAGCTCATGGAGAGCTTAACTGCATAAGAAGCATTAATCAAGGCTCAGGCCTAATGAGCACTCCTGAACTTGTAGAGCAGCCTGAGGGGTGATGGTAGAGGATGCACCATCACAGAGAAATATGATCAGTTTTTCTAACAGCAAGGAAAGAACAGTTTTATTATTCCTAGGATGAAGGCGAAGGGTTTTTTTCTGCCTACCCTTTCTTACTAGGATCTTACAACAACATTTGAAAACTCCCAAAGCATAGCCATATGAAAGGATGGCTCCTGAAAATGAGAGTCACTGTCTGAGAAATAATTCATGTCAGCCAAAGGAACAAAGAAAATAGTGCTAGGCTGGGTATCTAATAGAATTACATCATAAAAGATTGAAAACTGAGCTTCTAAGCTAATCAGGAGATATTTACTGCAGCCAGTGTAAGACTATAGTAGATAACCAAACTACTCTTGGAAAATTGTGATTGTAAATGGCTGCTCTGGAATAATGGTTTGTATGTGACCTTGAATTTGTGAAGAATATAAGCCATTTCATCTGATCTTGGAGCCTTTATTAATTTTGGCATATGATAGTAGATTGCACCAATGGTTGTTTTATGAAACGTCCAACATTTCTATTTAATTAGAGGTGATTTGAGAGATTTTCTGATTTAGTATTTCATGGCACTAAGAACTTAAAATTGTATAGATACACCAGAATAGCTAAATATTTTCTTCCAGGAAAGCAAAAATCTCTAACAACAACTAGATTTTTATTTTATTTTAACCTAAAATCTAAAAGGACTCCTTTGCTTTCAGCAGATAATTGAAATAAATAATTTGCATGGCGCATAGGATGCAATAACTGAAGTCCAAATTATTAGAGCACTATGTGCAACCTAGTAATTAATTTTAAATTCAGGATCAAGACACTAGTTATTAAGTAAATAATTAGTTACTTCATTCTAAGTGACTTCTCTAATTTTTATGTGATTTACTCAAGCATTGTTTAATCTTTTTCAATTTTATGATCAAGGAATTGTGATGCCGACAAATTAAATACTCGTCCAAGACTATCTAAGGTAACACTCAGGGAATTTCTCATGCTGTCAGCACAAAACAAACCTGTAACAAAGTGGGAATCCCTATTCAGATGCTTTGATCCATCAATTGTTCACTGTCAGCTGGGACAAACTTCAGTGCTTCAGCGCTTCAGCTTTCAGCCAAGAATGACTCTTCCATTGCTGCATAGGGAAGTTCCCTCTATAAAAATTGAGATGAGTGTATCAAAAGCACTTTGTACATTCAAAGTAGCCAAATGCTACCTCTGAGACTTCTGCACTGTCAATTAATGTTTAATGTAATGGGATGTTTACCTCCTTTCTGTGGTGCAAAGGAATTCCTGTAAAAGACTCTAGTTTAAAAGTGAAATGGCAAACTTCTTTAGCTGTGGTGGTGTTACCAAAATCAAAGTCCCTGTGTTTTCCTTTTCTTCTAGTTCACATGTAGGCATAGGGAAAAAAAATGCAGCAGAAGTACATTCTACCTCAACCCTCTTTTTATTGCCAGCAATAAAGGTGTGTCTGGGCTGGGAGCATGAGAAGAACTCTGTGTACAGTTCTCAATTCCTTAAATGCAACCTGAAGACTACTCACCTGTTTATTTGTACACTTTACAGAACATATTTGGTTTGGCCATGGTATCATAGAAACATGGAAGCATTAAGGTTGAAAAAATCTCCAAGATCATCAAGTCCAACATTTGTTTTATCTTTGGTCACCATTCACTTCTAAGTGATTGTATATGCAAACCTCTGTGCCCATTTATTATCTGAATTTATATGAATTTGCTGCAACTTTCTTTTAATACTGTTTTCAAAAGCCTTTCTTTATTTAAGAGTATAGAAACATCTTTTTACTTCCAGATAGAAGTGGAGAAAAATGCCCTTCTTAATATGTAATTACTAAAGGCTGAACAGTGCTTGGCAAACTAGATAGAGTGAAAGACAGCTATGTGACTGATGTGGTAAGTTTGGAAGAGAATCAGAGGGAGAGGTTTTAGAAGTCTACTGTATGGTGTGACTTTCATATATTTTTTACTAAACAGTAATTTTAATTTTTATTTTAAAAGGGACAAATATCTGATAAATAATATATCCATAGTTAGACACAAAAATTAATAAACAAATACAATTTTTACAATATTTTAGTTATTTCTATAATTTAAAGACTATTTAAAGACTAACAAAGCCCTATGAAATCAAGTACGTTTACCTACTGATGTAGGACACTACAAGCTTTAGCTGACCAAAGTTGTAGAGGAGAGGCTACGGCAGATAAACTAAAAAAAAAAAAAAAAAAGTGAGTTCTACAGAAAAATGAGTGAGCTGCTGAGAACACTGGCAGACAACAGATCCTTTGTCCCCACTTCTTCCACCCATATTTCTTCTTCATTCTACTTTGTTTTAAGGAAATAATTTTTACAGTGTGAAGCACAGTCAGGGATGTAGTAGAGGCCAAAAGTTTTAATGAGTTCAAGAGAGGATCAGTTAAAATTTAAGACATGTGCCAAAACAACCACTATAGAAAACTATTTTGATAACTACACAGATTATTCAATAATTTTGTAGCATGTTGTATGGTTATTACTCTTGAAAAGAGTGTCTGCCATGCACGGGCAGTATTCATTCGATGATTATTTTCACTTATCTGAAAAGAAATGACAAACTTTTCATTAGCAGTCAAAAAAAAATTGCTTTTTAAAAAACCTCTTTGCTGCTACCCATTAGGTCACATTATACTCTGTAATGGAATGAGGTAGTGGAACTTTACTTATGACTTTGATGTTGTTTATGCTGAAGTAAAGCTAAAGGACAGCCCAGCCCTGGGAAGAAGGACTTGGCTTCCTAGAAGCTTAGAGCTGTCCATGAAGGAGAAAAGACATGCCTGGGTGACCAAAACAACAACAGCAGCCTAGCTCCTCTAGCACATCTCTGAGACCCTCCTAGTGTCATGTGGCATCATAAGGACATGGCTATCTCAAGACTGATTCCAGGGACATCTGCATCAACAGGTAGCAAGAATGCTGCAGAAATACAGTTGCTTTGCGAAGTTTTACTGCCATTGGTAATTTGTGGTATGGGAGTTATTGATTATTCATATTGTGTTGTGCCTGAACAATTCAATAAGATTGTTAAAAAACTATAAGAAACCTATATCAGTCCAGATTTGGGGTGCCCCAATTTGGGTGGTATAGTTCATGTGCATGAATGAATATTTACACTAGAAATTCTAGACTTTGTGTCCAAGCTCCATTCCCTGGTCATCACTGACCACTTTCCATTTTTCTCAAGAGCCCCATGCTCTCCTGAAACACATTCTGTGAGCAGATTCACTAAGTTCCCATAAAAATAGTGCTGCCAGTAATTAAGCATTTCTTTTCTTCTTAGCCTTTTATGACTTTCTCTTACACTTTAACTTAAAAAATTAGAGGGAGAGAAAGAGGCAATTATTAAAAAACCCAGTAAAGATTAAATCAACACTAAACCTTGATACAAGCAAACAATGAAATCTAGGGGCAGAGAAAGTGAGATTAGTAACAGCTTGCTCAGGGTCACATCCCTGATGCATGGACATCTCCAGCCCAGCTGACACCCTGGCACGTGGACACATCCCTGGACTTCCTCACAATCCTGGCATGGGACAGCCATGGACCCTTTCACACCTCCAGCACAGGCACAGCTCCAGGTGGCACTCCCTGCTGTGGGGTCTGGTGAAAGGCCACCATGGGGTCAGAATTTCAGCACTAATTTATGCAAATATGTACAGTTTCCAAAACGAAGTTATGTGAAATTCCATGCACAGAAACCAGGACAGTTCAACACCGAGGCATGTGTGTATTGGCTGTATGCACACACATTGGGTAAGGTGCACACACATTGGGTAAGGTGCACCCACTGTGAGCAAAGCACAGACATTCAGCTTATTCTCTACACTGGCACAGACATGACACACTCTTGGTTTGTCTCCAGGCATTGCCATCTCTTTTGGCATTTGCATGGCACAAACCTTCATGGTCGATTGGAGCACAGACTAAGTACCAATTCCCATTTCCCTATAATGCACTGAGCAAAAAAACACATTTCAGAAGCACTAAGGACAATGCAAAGTTTAAGGATTAAGAAGAATGTGATGTACCTGTAGTATTGGCTCATTTTTAGGTAAGTGTTGTGGAGCTCACAGGAACAATTCAAAAGTTTCAGTTTTCCATTATTTTATGTTCTGCAGTTAGAGAAAAGAAAACAGAAGTATTTCTGTTGAAGAATGATGAGTAAACATGTTGTAACTAAACTGCTGTTCAAAGCAGGGAGATGAATACAGATAGAGGTTTTAAGTGAGCAGTCCAGAAGAGCTTCATCTAGCATCTGGCCAAGAAGCTCCCTGAGCTGGCAGAAAGCTAGCACTGCACCAGAGTCAATAACAGTGAATAAAATAATACAAAAAGTGATTAATCCATCAGGTGTGACTGATGCTGGGCAAAGTGATAGAATGGATGCTTGTGTAGTCACTTCGTGATGAGGTTGCAAGTTTGGTTGATAAAAGCAATATTTTTGATGTAGCAGACTGTTCTTGTAAGGCATTTGACTTAGTGTTGCATGGCATCTTGATTGATTATTCAGCATGATACAAAATCAACATGGCACTGATGAATTCAGGACTGATTAAGTGACAAGTCCCAGTAGTAATTATAAATAAGAAATCCTTACTGAGTGGTTGTGTTTCTCATGACATCCTGCAGGGATCAGTTCTCTGACTTCTGCTACATAATGATTTTATCAGTGTTTGGGAAGAAAGTCTAATGTAAATGGTGAACTTTGCAGTTATGCTGAAATATTGACTGTTTAATTTTGAGATATTTTGGTTACAAAGAGATCATGTAATTCAAAACAGTTCTTTATTTCAGCGTGTTCTGTGGAATGCAGCCTATCAAAAACTTAAATAAGGTGGGACAGTGGGTTGTTCTTCGTCGATCTATTAGGGATGGTTTAAATTTTTTTTTTTAGTTGTGGGAGTAAAGGCTGGAATAGATGCATGCAGTACTAACCTGACTTGCACTTGAAAGCAAAGTCGCAATCATTCTTTCAATCTGGAGTGTGAGTGGAATAAGACATTGTGGTGGTGTCCTCCAGCCCAGTCTTTCATGGGATGCTAGCAAGGTATAGAGATTAAGTGCCAAGAAACCTTCTTCTTGGAGAATCATCACAATTGTTCCCCTATCTGCAGCTGTGCAGCTGTTCTAGCTGGCATCAGTGCGTGGCAGAACCTGTCCTGTTCAGCCACAGGCACACAGGGCCAGAATATGCTTGCACATCTTTCAGAGGACTGGATTTTTCCTGTGTACAGTTATTATTACATGGGTTTTAAATAGCTCCATTTTCAGACCAGTTCAACTATGTTGGCTTTATTGGAGCTATTCCCAGAGAAAACAGACAATGAAAGCTGTTTCTGTTTCTCACTGCTAAGGTAATGTGACCTATTAGATAGAGCTACATGGCATGCTTTGCTCTGCAGCACAGCCTTTTCCAGAGTCACCTAATTTTGTTGTGATACCTGCTTGTTTGCGGTCTCTTGCTCTCCCTCATTTGCACCAGTCTTTCTGTTTTGTATATGAAAGAGCAATGAAAATACCAACTTAAAGTAACACCTTTGCTTGTGAGGACTGATTATTTTAGTGGAGTCCTTTGCAAGGATGAAGTGCTCCATAAAATATGTACTAGCACATTTGGTAGGTAGAGTTGCTGAAGGAGTTTCTGAAGAGTTTCTGACAGGGCTGAGAGGATTGAGGAGCAGGAACTACACACCCTGACTTTGCTACCAAGGGAAATATATAAAAACACAGTCTCTATGTGCTTTCACAATTTTAAGCATGTTCTGCCCATTATTCTCCTAACATCTGTGATTGTTTATAGTGTAATGACTGTAATGCGTTAAGCTTTACATTTTAACTATTAAAATTGATCTTCATCCCTATCATGTTCCTTCAATTCAAAGTACAAGCATTACCCTGTTGTCTTGTAGATAAATCACTTGCAAGGTACCTTTAATGTAGAATTAATTTTAGACTAATCAGGACAGAATAAGTCCTTCCATGTGACTTTCAGTTTGATAGTACATGGTTAACGCAGCTCATAGAGGTATTTTATACTAAGCCCCCTATGATATTGTAATCATACCAAATAGTGAAGTAAAATTTTAATGTATCAGGATGTCAGCATTTCTAAGTGATAAGCAAGATTGCTATGATTTGATGGCCAAATATTGCTCTTTGTTGAAAATAACATAAAAAATTTCTCTAGTGCTAGGTGATTTCACAGAGAGTTTCAGAAAATTTTCTGACTGATTTAAGTGCCAAAATGTTTATATATTGTACATGAGACAGCCTGAAGATAGCTGTCATGTATCTTCTTAATGAACAAATAACTTTTATTAATAAAGTTGTACTCATCTCAGCAATTAATAGGAGATGATCACTTATTTTTCTTCTTCCCATTTGTCCTTTGGAATTGCCTTAGTAACTTAGCAGTGATTGGGAGAGAAGGGAAAATTCTTAAAAATAATGTGAATTGCATTTACAGAAGTAAAAAGTAAGATATTAGGAACCAGGGCTCTAAAAGATGTGCTGGAAAGTGTTATGTGAAGTTATGAAATGGAGGGAGAAACTGGAAACAAACATTAAAGTGCGTTAGATTTTGATCAGTTGTTTTATAGTCACTTCAAGTTCTCTAAATAAACAGGTCCAGGAAGATTGAGATAAATACCATAAATCTCATAGTTCTGGTTTAAGTCCTAAAAATGAATTCAAGTTGCTTCATTCATTGCCAAGTTGGAGCTTTCAAAATTGCCAGTCAGTATCCAATGTAAAAAGCTGCCTAAAAGTTCTGTGATGCCAGAGCATTACAAAAATTGCCTTAAACCTTTTTCTAAAGCTGTGTTTGGCACATATTTTTAAAAGTTTTCTCTACACTTATTTTGACCAGGAATTTCCTTACATAATTGGAATATCTTTGAAAACTGAAAATCTAAGCTCTAAAATATTTGGTTTCTATAAGGGAAACATTGCAAGAAACCATTTTTACATGCTAAAAATGGCATGTAATGCTATCGGACTTTTTAATAGTTGGTAGGTAGTGAGGACTGAGTTTTCAGGCATTTAATTAGTCAGTTTCCACCTTTTTCTTCACTTTTTTAGTTTTATTCTATTCTTACAGAGCATTTTCAGAGTAGGCTAGGAGTCTTTCTCAGTCTGGTGTTTGTGCCTAGAAAATTCCAAGATGTTCTGAGGACCCCATATGAAACCAAGAAACAGATTCACAAAGAGATCCTACAATATAGTCCTAAAATTGATGAAAATAATATAAAGTTAGCAGTTGCAGTTCCAGTCTCTAACCCTGAATCTATTTGTAGTCCTGGGCTTCATCAGCTTCTGTTGCCAGTCCAGCCTGTTGGCCAAATATTTCAGGACACAAGACTGTCTTGAGATTGTACTTTCCTTCTGTGGCATTCAGTGTGTGTCATTTAGCACTGATGAAATACAAACAGTGCTAAGATTGTCATAATTAGTTGCAGGTCATACATGATATGAGCATTTTTTTCTTTCATGAAATGAAAAGTGTAATTGAATTAATGAAAAGTGCTTCAGTATAGCTATTGTCTAAATTATTCCTTTTTAAACAAAAATAAACTTTGTTTAAATGAAGTTATGAACTTTCACTGCAAATCTGAGAAAATATCTTGTTTGTTTGTTTGCTTGTCTGTTTTTTAAATTTAGTTATTCAAAGTTCTTTCAGTTCTTTCAGGCTTCTGTTAAACCTCTGTGGAAGAGCTGGAGAAACACACTGTAATATTTAAGATAAGCATGGAACTTTTAGTATTTTTTAATATCTTCTCAGTGTCAGTAAATACTAAATAAATAGTATTGCATGTTGTTGTGATCTGATTAGTGAGAGATTATCTGCCTGAAATGAGGAGTGGACAAGACCATGTGTCAAAACCAATAAAACAGATTTTATTAAAGAAGTGTGAGGTAGAGAGATAGAAAGAAATAGAAAAGACAGGGAGGGGAGAGAGAGAGAGATCAAGCAGAAGAGAGTCATCACCCATGGATCCAATTGCACCCCATTGGTACTTCTTCACCCTGGGCTTCTCAGTGGTGGAAGTTGCCTAGGTTGTTCAAAACTTTTCACTATTTATACATTTTAGCAAACAAAAGAATTAATGCTCATTGGCTACACAGTTCTCTCATTCTATTGGTTGAATGAGTCCCTCACTTCTAATGCTAATTAGTCCCATGCTCAGTCTTTTCTTTTGGGTCCTTGGCTTTTTTGAGTTGCTGGGTTGTGAGTCGGTGGTTGCTATCTCACTCTGCCAGAATTACCTTTTACCCAGTCTGAGCTGATTTCAGCACAGTTGCTGGATTGCCTTTCCTTGTGGCCCATAAATTCTGCATTTGCTGTGTCCATTTTCAGTGATACGTTCTGCTCCCCCAGCTTTGTTAGCCTCCTGCTAGGTCTGAGATGGCACCCAGACCACCTTTTTCTTATCTCAAAGAACTCTTATCCCATCATGGTGGCTTAATTAACAGAGTGAACCTCAGGTATCCATGAAGGCATATTTGGGGGGGTCTTCAGTGGTCACAGGTGCCATTTATCCCATAACTTGGAGTGATCTTTGTTTGACTGTGATATGTGTATGAGCAGTAACTTCTTTATACACTTTGCCTCAGTGGGAATTTCTGCCTGAATGTATTAGCCAGGTCTCACCTCTGCCAGGCCTGGAGTTAGTGCCATACAGCTGCTTCTCTCCTGGCAAAGTCTTTCTGTGGCCTTAACAGTGCTTGAGACAGGTAATTTTGCTCCTTAAATCCTTACACATGTCCTTTTAGAAGGCTGTTAAAAAGGTGATTTAATACAAGTGAATTTAGTTTCATTTTAGTCTCATTTAAAATAAATTCTAACCCCCTACCATGAATAGGTGGTAAATTGCAAGGCACAAACTCCATGTTAACAGCAAAATGATGATTAGGAATCATCATAACCCCTTCTTTCATGGTTAAATAGAGAAAGCTGTAGAAAAGGCTTGAGAGCAACTGCATCTCTAAATCCAGAAAGTACTGTGGGACTGCTGCCATCTTCTGGGACGTGAGACAAAGACATGCCACTACTACACAATGAAATAATTTGACTGGCAAGAGCAGAAGAGGCTTAGTGTTTTAGATATAGAATGATCAGAAATTATCAAATGTTGGCTCAGTTGCCCATGGCTTTCTGTCGATACCATAATCCAATTCCTCACCATTTTCATAACTGATTTCTAAACAGTAGGCTAACATCATTTTGTAAGTGCAGCAAAATTGTACTCCTATAATTTAAGCAGTGGGGAAGCTGCTTGTAAGCACTTGTTGCACTCTACATATGAGACGTTTCTCAGAGTAATTGCCCTGGAAAAGTGTAATTCCTTTTTTTTTATTTTATGCTGATTGAAGTGGCTTCTCATAGTTCATGTCTAGGGCTTACTAAAGTACTGTGGTAATACAAACATATAATTCAGTAGATATATGTGTGTGTGATGCATTTTGTAATAACTTTATTGCATACTTCAGTCTTTTTCTGCTTTGTGAAGAGCTCCAAATAAGGATAATTCATTTGTTAATTTTCTTTTATACTTACTGTGTATTCCATGTGCTTGTTTATCCCCTAAATCAGTGGCAAAGAGAGAATATGAATTTGATAACCAACAAGAAAAGTATGACGAATTTTATCATGAATGACAACAAAGAATTGTTTGCTGTCTCCTCTGGTGAGCATAATTCACTATCGGGAGGCAAGTATAAAAAGGTTGCCTAGCACCAGGGTTATCAGGGACAGGTTATATTTCAGGACCACAGAATATAAATGCAGTAAGAACTCTTAATTCTTCTTCTAGGGTACAAAACTCACTTTTAGAAGCAAACTAAAGACCCTGCCCAACCTTAAGGTCCTGCTGAACCACCTACTAGAATATGTTCAATGCCTGTACCTGATATTGAAGGGCAGCAACACTTATGCCTGCTCTCTTAAATATTATCCTGTGGCATAGATGGGATGTTTTTATCAGTTTTTTTTTTAGAAAAACCTGGGAAATTTTTATTAACTTTGCCAGTTTCATACCATTCTCTCTCCACTTCAGGTTGGATGCTTCCCAACCAAAAGTTTTGATTGCCTCCTGGGGCTCTTTTTGGGGACAAGAGAAGTAAGCAAACACAAAATATTGCCTGGTCAAAAATCTCTACTCACTGCATGTGTGTGGTAAGAGAAAAACTGCATCTGACTAGCCACAGCAGGGCAGGATATATGGGAACCAGGTGGCCTTTGGGACAGGGCTACCAAATGCATGTCATGCAAGTTGTATAATGCTTGGCACCCTGCCTTGGGTTTATCTTTACTGTTAATACTGGCCATCAATCTTGTTTCTCTGGAGCCTGACTGTTCCTATAAGAAACTACTGCCCTCTCACTGCCTCTGACTTGTAAGCTATGATTTTGTACTCTCGGTGCAGCCAAGAACATCTACCTGTTGGGTCAGCTGAAATAACCCCAGGTCTTGAAGAAATCGCCTATGCTCAGGTGGGACAATATTACAGAGTCTGAAGTGTTCTGAGAGTGAGTGTGTAATAACTGGTCAGTGAAATGCATCACCCTGTAATATAAGTTAAAGAAAAAAAGTGGACCAGCTCTGTTCAATATTTACTGATTAGTGAAATCCTATTCTGTTAAAACTCCCCATATATTTCCTTATCATAACAGCAGAGATAGAACCTGGTGGTTCTGAGATAGTTTGTTGGTTATGTGATGCAATTTCTATAGTATAGAATTGTTATTCATGATATCCTGGGGTTATATTATGCTTTGACAAAAACAACTTCTTTTTTTCTTTTGTTTCTATGAAAATCCACAGAAAACAGGGTCAGTCTTCTGTAGTTTCCTTTTGGCACACCACTTGATTAAAAAAATTCCTTGATATTTATAATTCTGCATTTATACTACTTGCTCAATTTTTAACTGTGTTGGAGTGGGATTGTTTAACATGAGCAATTTGACAAAACATGACCATCAGCTTTCAGCTCAAGCACTACTTTTTCTGTACTAAACAGTATTTTGCAGAAGATTGTTTTCATAATTCTATGGAGACAATCTGTCATCTGTCAGTAAGTGTTACCCAAGTTATGTCCATGTCCCTAGGAAACATGAAATACAACTTAAATAAGTACAGCAGTGTAATTTATTTATTTGTTGACTTATTATCTTTGAATCGTATGCAAACCTGTTCTATACATTCTTTTGTTAATGTTTTTACCAGTTATAACTTTGTTGGCACCCTTGTTATTTACAGAGAGGAGGGGGATTTTTTGCTTCAGGCTGTCCCAACATGTTCTATTTTCTTTACAGTAAAGCAATGCTATTTCTCACTGTACTTTTGCATCCAAGTAGAAGATGTAGAGTCTATAAGATCATTTAGAGATGACCTTTCAGCTGTTCATGGGAGTATAGTGTGTAGCAATTTATGTCATTCTAAATATGATCAAATTTTAAATGTATTGTCCTTTAGGTTACATGATAAAAGCTCCTTGTGCTTGCCCACAGAGGAGCAGAAGGTGGTGGGTGGGGACTCCAAATATTACCCTGACAGGTTGCTCCCAGACCCATTACAGGAGCCATCAGCCCAGCAACAGCCCATCTCCACAAGCCCAGAGGAGCACATGGATACTCAAATGCAGACAGGAATCCAGAGGGTGGATTCAGAGTAGGGGTTAGCCTGTCCCGTCCCTCCCTGGGCAGCCCCGGGAAAGCTGCAGCCCCATTGTGCCAGGATGACACATGGTGATGAGTCAGGTCTGGAGCACCTTTTGCACTGTGGGAGATTGCTACCTAGGAAAACAGGACGCATTGTGGGAAACAAGGCAATGCGTTTTGGGATTGTATAGGACTTATTATGGGATGCTGAGGGGAGAAACCATAGGTGAGGAAAGGGAGAGATTCAGATGATCTGGGGAGGAATGAGACTGGGGAAAGCAGGCGGGAATAAGAGGTCTGATTGCATGTATGCTTGTCTGGCCATGCCGTGCTCCTCATCCTCTGTCTTACTAATTGCCTTTCTAACACTTTTCCTGGATGCAGGATTCTCCATTTGGTCTGAGGGGGTGGAGTTTGTGGGGGTCTGGATGGCACTGCCTGGAGTCAGATTATGGGTCAGGATTACCCCTGTGCCTATGTGCCAGCCACTGGAGGTGCCAGAGTGACTGAAAACCACTGCCAGCACCTGGAATAGGACCGTGGGCCACAGGGATATATGTGTCCCTGGTGCCAGGGGCTGGGCTGAGCACTGGGTGTGCTAATGAGTGTTTGTGCATCACCACAGGTCAAGTGCGACCAGACAGGCAATAGCTGAAATGTCTTGGCAGCTGTGGGTGTCTCTGAAAGTCAGACCACGGTGGGGTCTGGTGGGAGAGTCCCAGATGGGGAGATCCACCTGGGTACCATCAGGCGATCTCCATCATACTGAGCACGAGCTGCCAGCTTCTGCTCATCCCTTGGTGCTTCTCTTTCACTCATAGGTGAATTCATTATGCTTAAAAGCAGAGCTCTATTCAGAGAGAAAATGGATTAGCAGGATAGCTAGAAAAATGAAGTCTGATTTTGTGATCTGGGAAGAAATGGAAGCCTTGCTGCTCTTTCCCACTAGAGGTCTCTGCAGATAACACTGAGAAAAGCGAAAATCCCTTTGCCACTGACAGAGCTGCTGATGTCGCTGTTTCTGTGCAGAAAACTGCTTGCAAGACAGACACTGTACAGCCACTTTATAGTCATAATGTAAGTAGCTCAAATTCCCCCAATAGTGCTAGGCAGTAATGCTTGACTGCCTTCTGTGATATTGCACCAGGTGAGGCTCTCAACCCATGTCTTTATTTAAAAGGACTAATTCCAGTTTCATAAGTATAAGAAAACCAGAAGGACTAAACAACAGAAACTCTTAAAAATTAATAGTGAGACATCTCTGGTTTCATAACAACATTCACTCTAAGCACAAATATTTTAATGTATCCTGATTTCACTACTTTATAATTCTGTTAATTTTAGCAATGTTACTGGTGACTTGAACTGGATTTAGTGGTAGGGATCTGATCTTCCTCAGATCTCTGTAATTGCATTTGTCTCCAATATGGCTAGCCATCTGTGAAAAATACCCAACATTACACACACTACCAAAATTCACATTTATTTAGATAATTAAGCCGGCTTTGTTTAAAAGAGCGTTTTAAGGTTGAGTATGGGCACAAGCAGCATTGGAGTGCTGCCTTTTTTTGGGAAGATGGAATAATCTTTCTCTTCAGAACTGAAATGTTTCCTATTTAATACTGTGTGCAAATATTCTGTTTCTGTTTTAATTTCCAGAAATGAAAACTTTATCAGATTATCTAGGCTGTCTCCAAAACTGAGGATTGCCAAGTTAGCAGCAAAAATGAGGATACCCTGCATAAATGGGACAGAGTAATGCTCTAAGCACATAACAGAGGGAGAAGTACTAGAGCAAAATTTCTGAGGGATAAGTAATTTGCAAAGACCCTTTGGCTATGTTTAAATGGTAAGGCTGCTGTGCTGACTTCGCACACAACTAACAGCTGGGTGCATTTGAACAACCCCCTGCCGTGCCTGTTCTGCCTTGGTTTCCATTGGAAGGAAGGTTGGATGTGTAGGCTGAGGACAGATGGACCTCGGGAGCCCTGAGGGAGGCCATGGAGCACATCCAGTGATCAGGTTTGATGTAGATTTGACACTTCTGAGGCAACTGCAGAGAAGGCAAGAAGAAAAATCCTTTCTAATACAGCATCAATCTAATTAATGTTGTGGAGGATTTGGGTAGTGAGTAAAGAGGTTAGATACAGGGACACAACCTCCTGTGGAGTCTGTGATTTCAGAACAGCTCAGAAAGATACAAGTCCTCACTTTCAGAGACTTTCAGTGCACCTCAAGAGCTGGTACTGTGTGAGCAGGGTCTATTGGAATAGAGGACGTGACCAGAATACAGTGACACGAGACCTGGCACTGGAGGGTTTTTGAGCACGTACTGCAAATAAGCTGTGTTGGTCTACTCCAGCAAAGTGTAGAGAAAAACTCTTTTACAGATGGTCAGATTTGTCTGCTACCTCTGGTTCAGAGATTGCAGTTTCACGTTTCCTGTCAGCAGGATATTTTAAATTACGGCAGCATTTTTTCTACCATAACATTAAATGCATTCAAGTTGATTGATGACTTTCAGATTTTTTTAAAGTAGTTTTGTATAGAAGAAATCTGTTGTGTTTCACTTGTCAAGAAGGATCATAGAAGTGTATGACATACTTAATTTCTGTAATTGTAGAAATCTTGCTATTACTAGTTGTCTAAATACTACTTCTATGTTCTGGAAAGTTTAGATATAATTAGTTCACAATAGAGTAGAGAAATAAAAGTTGGGAGTTGTGCCAGAAAGGGTTATGGATTGCAGGAGCACTCATCCTGCCTATAAGATATAAATGATCTCTTATTGTCCTTCAGGGTTTCTGCTGAATTCATTGAGCTGTATGGAATAGGCAGATGTAGGGTCCTGCATGACTCCAGTCATTATTGTGATAATGGCTGCAAGTTCCCCACACCCCTTTCTTAACGACTGTACTTGTCACCTATTGTCCTACCTTCCCTACTCCACATAGTCCTAGCCACGCCCCCAGTTTTCCCTATTGGTTCCTGTACCCTAACCCCACGTGGCCCTGGCCACTCCCTCCGGTTTCCCCTATTGGTTCCTGTACTCCTAACCCCGCCCCTGTACCTCCCCTGTACCTCCACTGTACCCAGAGGTCACTGGGCCTGTGTGCTGTCCCTGCCCCTCTCTGTTTCCCTATAAAACCCCTTACCCTCCGCCATCTTGCTGTCTATGCTCCACATGTGTCTATGCTCCACATGTGGCTGTGCATGTGAGGCCTTCACCCTCGAGGCATCTCTGCCTCGGGGAGGTCGTTGGCCTCTGCTGCACCATGCGAATAAACATCTTCCATGGACACAACGCATAGACCCTCCTCGCCTCCTTTATCACCGCCGGTTGTGGAAGCAGACAGACTAGAGCTAGTCTTATGGCTCCCTGGCCAGTAAGAGCGCAGTGTCTGCCCTGGGACAGAGGGTTTGGAGCACTGAGGCGCTGAACCGGGCTGGGTAGAGAAGCTCTAGGGTAAAGTCTGCTGCAACATCCTCTAAACCGCAACAAGTCATCACCTTCTTTTCTGGAATAGTTTGATGCCTTAAATGCTGATAAAAATTTGAGACACAGACACGCAGTATAGGAAAAGGGTATTACCTTGGTTTAATAGGATTCCAGGTACACCATGACGACTCGAGCCCCGACTATATCCCCCGTATACAATTTATGGACCCCCTAGATTAGCATACTTATCTAAAAGTCTCCAATGAGAAGTCTAACAAATGAAGAAATTGCCCCCTTTTTAAAATTACCTCCCTTCAAAAAGGTTACAACTTAGTTTACAAAAACATGTCTCAGTGATGGGGTTCTGTTCAAGGTTGGTGCCTCATGCTCTTGAGATTGTGGGGATGTTTCGTCTTCCCCAAAGAATTCTGAGCAGGGCAAGGGTACTAGGGTTATAAACATGTAGGGTTGAGATACAGGGAAGGGTAAAAGGAATGGGGAAGGGTAAAAGGATATATAAAAAGAGTGTAAAAGTATAATGAAAAAGGACAAAAAACCCATCAGGCATCAGTTTAACTACCAAAAGCTCAGGCTTAAGTCTGGGCATAAACTGAAATTTTCATGAAATGGATTCCTTCAATTTTGTTATTGCTGTAACTCCAAATTAAATGATAAGTGTTTTACAGTGATTATCAAGCAAAAGCTGAGCATTTCCTATTGACAGTACATTCTTTCATATATTGCATAAGAGAATAAAATTCAGCCACTGCCATCCTAAAAATCAAAATGAGCCACAACAAATTTATTTGAATCATTTTATTAAACGATATATTTTACATGTCCATTCAGCAAAATATTTAAACCAAATTATAAGAGCAGGTGCCTTGTTCCACTGGATGCCCAAAGCTTTAAAGGTAAATGTGGTTTAAATATTATTCTGAAATACAGCCATTGAGCTTCATCTATGCACCTGAAAAACACGTACGCATTTCTTCTGCAAGTAATAGCAAATTGCTTTGAAAGTATAGAAGTGGCATGATATTACAATATTGGCTAATTTTGAAATATCTTATTTACACAGATTTATGCAATATCTGTTGCAGAAGTAGAAACCTGCTGTAGCAACATGCAGCATTTCTCCATTTTAAATATATATTCATATTACTTTTTATATATGTATGTGCCACATCTTTCTTCTCATTAATGAAGTTTGACAATTTGTGACAGGACAGAAAGGGAATTCATTATATTTAGTAATAGAAAACCCAATTCTCATTTTTCGAGAGCAAAGCAGCTGCAATGAAATTGCCTAAACCACTATATCACAATTCCCCACCTTTGTGGTTCTTAAGGTCACCCTCAAGGGTCTTCAATTTCCTTATGTTCACAGCTTGGCACCTGGTAATTTTGAGAATCAGGAAATATAAGGAAGCTATATATTTTTATTTTAAGAAGGATTTTTTTTTTTAATTTGAGAAGAAATAAATCCGTCAGGTTGAAAATATTAAAAAATCAGAAGCTTGACTGTAATAATCACAGCAATGTCAATGCCAATTTTGTTTAAAAAACTTTGGAATGAAAATTTTCTGCATGACAGAGAAACTTTCCCTCTTTCTAAAAGGAGTTGTCAATGTGTAAGGGAAATGGACTTTTATTTTAATAATCAATGGAGTATAAGAGTAATTTATGGTAATAAGACTGCAAGGCACCTAGCTTTACTTTTTCTTAAAAAGCCGCTCAGTATTCTGCCTGCTGACAACTGCAGTGGACTATATCAGCTGAAATGAAAGAATTTCAGTTGTTTGGATTAAATTTAGAGTAATTTTCTCTCTATATAAAAGAGTCATATACTTTATATTCCAGTCCTAATTATTGAGGAAATGCAACAATAAGCAACAGTAGAGAATTCAATTGATTTCCTAAAGAATGTGTTTAGACAGTCTCCAGGTTTATAAATACCAGTAGCATAAATTGAGAAAAATACATTATTTGGGCTCTGCAGTCTGATAAAAGAAGGTGGTGTTTGGTTTTTTTCCTGACTTAATTTCTACTGATGATAAATTTTCTTTTTCTTTCAGTGTGTGACTTAGAATAAAGTAGAACAAATATTTATCTTCCAGTTAGGTTTTTGCTACTAGTGTAAGCAGAAAACACTCTGAATATGAAGACAGTAATTAAAAACAGGAAAAAGTCTGATAAATAACATTGAAAAGCAAACAGCTTTGTATTTATTCACTCTATTGAAATACAAACTGATTCAGAAATTCAGTCATGAATACTACCATATTGTCATAATCAATGACACTGGTGACACTGCTGTTGTGTTCTTATGTGTCCCACCTTGCTCAACCCAACCAGCTCAGCCCTCTAGGACTTGCCTTCCCACAAATCTTCTGTTCCCAATTCTGGGTCAGTGCCTTCAGAATCTTAAAGAAAGATATCTGAAGTGTGTAAATAATTGAAATAGAGGAAGCAAGGCAAGGAATTGAAATGAATAATGTTTGTGTGGTTCTTTTTCCTAGTTTAATAGATAACAAAACTTTTTGCAGCTCCATCAGGCAATATAGAATTATTTACACCAAAACCACAGTAATTTCAGTACTGTGGTTACTACATAGGTTTTCTAAGAGGTTTTGGAAAACACCTGCAGAATATTGCATTAGCCTATGGTTCTTATGAAGAAGACTGAAGCAGTGCTCCAAGTACCCTGCTTCTCAGTAGTGTTAAGTTGGCATTGAAATACTGAGAATTATCTTCCGTGTATGTCTGTAGCTATACCAGTAATCAGCTAACTATCAAAGTAAATAACAGGTAAATTCTTGCCTTGATACTATTTTTTATTACTTCTGATAAATTCTATCAATATCTTGTTTTATACTGTTCATGCTGTGTAGGGCTTGCCAATATAAACTATTCTTACAAAAAAACAATTTCAAGTAATGACACAAATTGTTGGATTACAATCCATAGTCAGGGATATGATTAATTAATATGATTTGCACAAATGTTTTAGTCCTTCTGGATGTACCCCATGACATAATTTATTTCTGGAGTGCTCCTAATATGAATTATGGAGGTATTCTTCCATGTATATGCATACAAAGATTGAAATCAGAAGCCATGTCAGCTGTGGGTGGTTTTTTTGTTACACATCTCACTAAAGGGAGCAATCTCCATGAACACCTCTGGTTTCCTTCAAAATGCAAGTTCATTTTTGGCAATATCCTTCAAAGATAAGCCTTAAAAAGATATGAAATGTATGTCCTTGTAGAGTTTTTGGATGGCTTTAAAAAGGTATTGGTCCTTATTTAACTAACATACTTGATAATGTATTTTTTCTTTGAAAATAATTAACTCTGTCTTTTCATTAATTTTATTACTTTACCATAATGACATTTTTTATTCTGAAAAATGTGAAAAGGGATATTTTGATGTTCAGGAAATGGTATAAATGCAGATGTGAATGGTATCACAGGAGTCTGATATTTGTTTTATATTGGTGATATACAGCATTTTTTCCCCAAGTAATATTAAATTTAATAGCAGGTACTAGGGATGACTATTATGATTGGTATTCTATCTGTCTGTCTATAGTTTTGAATTTCTTGTGCTTCACTGATGAAATTTAGTTGAAACAGGTTACAATGGAGAATAACAGTTTAGATTTTTATTAGTTTGAGATGGAATAATTGTTAGTTTCGGGAGAATTTAAAAAACTATTTAAGAAAAGAATTGAAAAGGGGAACCATCATTATATTTCAGAGTTGTTGCTATGCTGACCATCTTTGAAGTTCAATGGGAAGCTTTTGTTGCTAAGTGTATCATTATTTTAATGGTCATTCTGCAAAATAGATAGTGCATGAGTAGGTTGTGATTAGTACCATTATAAATCCAGTTTCGGCGATGAGATCATCAGAGGTGAGAAGTGTGGCAATATCACTAAGTCTTTGCAACCCTGAATTTCATGAAGGTTGATTTCAGAATTGTGTGGTGAAATTGCTATTGCTGTTGCTGTTGTTCTGGATGTTTTGTTGTTTTGGATGCTGTCCTGTCAAATCCCTGAATCTACTATTTTCTAGCACAGTCAGTTGCACTCTTGCACACTTAAAACTTTTGTAATCCTCTGTAACTTGCCAGTTCTCCAACTCAACTGTGCATGGAAACAGCTAAGCATGTAAATATATATCACATCACTAGATGTCCTCCTCCCACAAAATTTCTTCGCCTCAGTTAACAAACTGCTGATACTGTCTTTAAAAAACAGACCTAGAATCATGTACAGCACTAAAAGATGCCAGTGCCAACTCATGTAGTCACAAATGACCTGTTCCTGAAAAACAACTTCAGGGTAGGTCACTATCATGGGTTTGAGACCGTACCTTGCCAGGAGGACGCACGAAAAAGGGCAAACAGGCTTCAAGCTTAAAGTTGCAAAAGGTGATTTAATTACCTAACAGAATTGGAGGATAAATGCAAGGCAAAAATAAACTTTTCATACATTATTTTGTTCACTCCCCCCTCCCTCTTACGAACCTATAGTATTCACCCCCTTTCCTCCTTTACAAGCCAGGTGGGGGGGGCAGGGTGTGGGGTCTCTTTTCAGTCCACAGAGCAGATTCTCAAATTTATTCATCACTACAATTCTTCTACTACAAATACTCTTTATCTCTACTTGTTTCTCTCTCTCTCTCTCCAGACAGTTTTCTGCTCTCACCCCCACCCTCTTAAGAAGCAGTCTCTGCACTCACCCCCTCCCCCCTTCCCTCTTTCCAAACCAGCAACACAGACAGGGGGCAGGTTGAGGGGTCCTCTGGTCAGTCCAATCAGGAAAAGAGGTTCTCTACTTAGCCAGGGGTCCTTCCCATGAGAGACAGTCCTCTGAGAACTTCTTTGGTGTGGGTCCAATCTCATGAGCAACATCCCGCCCGAATTCTGCTGCAACATGAGTCTCTTTGTCCATAAGGTGCTGTGCAGACTCTCCTGAGCTGAGGCCAGGCTGCTTCCATGCCAGGAGCAAGGCCTATCTCTCCCAGTCAAAGCCTTTTGCAGTTTTAACTCTTAGATGAGACTCCCACTGGTTCACAGTCTTTTCCAGGCATCCACCTCCTCCTCTGGAGTGAGCTGTGGGTGAATTTCTGCATCCTTATGGACTCCATGGGCTGCAGGAGGAATTTCTGGCTCCCCCATAGCTTCCACCACGGCTAGCAGAAAGTTTCAGCTCCAGTGCCAGAAGCTGACCTTGGCAATCTCCATGCTATTCTCCCTCACATATTTTCACCTCCACCTCCTCCTCCTCCAACTACAAAGTGAAAGAAGTGCGCGCCTGCTTTGTTTTGAATTTTTCTTAAATATGTTTTCACAGAGGCGTAACCAGCACCTCCAATTGGCCCAAACTTGGCCGGCAGCATGTCCATCACCTTCAGAGCCATCAGAGATTGGCTCTGCTGGACTTGATGTAAAAACTTCCAGAACTTACACTCAGGACACACAGGAGCCATCTTTGTGCCACACCCCACCCCTCAGACACCTCCCCAGGCCTACTACAACAGCTTCTGAGGGGTCCAAATTTCTCCTAGATGTTAAAAACACTTCACTGATGTTTTGGGCCAATCAAAGCCACCACAGTCACAAGAGCTCTGCAGTTATGAAATATGTTTTATTGCTCACATATTGGACCATTAAGGACTTCAGAGGGATTTTCTATCACTGCAAGTAGTGCAGAAGCAGGGCGAGCCCCTTGCTGGCGACTTACAAAGTCGCAGACTGCCTGAACTTTCAAGTCTGATAATTTCACAGGTAAGCAGTTGTATGGTGCTTTCTAAACACAAATGCATAAACCCTCAAGAAAATTACTTGCTTGAGTGTTGTGTGGCCACTGACCCATCTGTTTTTTGCTGCTGAGGAAATTCAGGCAGCCTTTGCTGGTGTTTGGTGCTATGTAAAGCAGATTTTGGTTTATTTTTCCCACAGTGTGCTGTACGGATGCAGCCATCCCCAACACTAGAAGTAGATCAGCATCCATAGTCAGCAGGGAAGAGTGATCTGCAGGGCCTACTGTTGCCACAGCGGCCAGGAGAGTTTCTCTGGTGAGATCCAACCAGTGTACTTTGTGCCCATGGTGGTGGCTGACAGGTCTAGGGGGTGGTACAGGGAGACAAGGGATGTGTATGTGGTGGAAGGCAGTGGAGAGGAAGGGAGGAACAATATCCATATTGTTTTTACCAGGACTTACATCAGTTCCTTACTCCCTTGTCAAAAACCATTGAAATGGCAGGTGCATCTTACTGCAGCATCTAACTGCTGCATGACTCCAAAATGCTTTTAAATGCAGATGACATTAAAGAATACCAAAGTAATAGCTGGAGGATGTGCTGGTTGTGGAAATGTATAGCTTGAGAAATTGAAGGATACCGTGGACCTGAAGGAAGAGGGATATTTTAAAGGGTTTTGCTATTTCTGTGACACTGGTGCTGAGGGCTGGGTTGTTGTTCTGGGGCACTGGAAAAGAGAGTTTTTGGATTTTCTCTGAGAGGTAATGTGACTTGTGAGAGACTGCATTTCACAGCATGTTTAAAGACATTTAAAAAAATGGGGTAGGTGACAGAGCAAGCAAAGTTTCTGAACTAAATAACTATTTCCACTGGGCTTCAGTGGATCTTCAAAAGTCTCTTCTATACTCTCTCCATTTACTCTCAGAAAGAGCTCTTTCAAAAACAGACATGCATGCAGAAGCCAGTGTGAAATACTGGGCATGAGTTCATAGCTGCCTTCTGCTTTAAGTAGTGTTGCAATTTGAGCTCTGTCTCACAGGGAGGGATGAAACCTTTCTGACCTATGATTTTTTCCCAGCTTTTGCCTGATCTAGTGTCACTTAGAGCTGAAGGATTTCAATATTATTTCAATAAGCATGGTACAGAGTTTTTATTATGGCAGTGAAAAGCCATATCATTATCTATCTATAGTGGCTCTTTTAAGGTTTTAGTGAGCAGTGAATTCTGTGAAATTCCAACAAAAATGAAAGATTTTACAGGTGTTTGCTGAGACGTGATTTTCAGTGCAGTTTCAATAATTTTCCTAACATACCTCTTCATAGGTCATAGCTGTCTGCAATAGGTACAATATTTTGCTTTATTTTAGGTTGAGACATATTCTGAGGAGATGGAACAGCTTAGAGCCTATAAATGAATGAAACAAGATAAAACCATCACAATATAAAGCTATCAAATGTGATTCAGGAATTTCATGAAGAAGTAGCCACTGGATTTATTTTAAAACTGTTAAAGAATTGCTCAACCTGAAGAAGTCTTTTTTTCAAGGGATTAAGTTGCTCATTAGCATCCAGTCAGATGTCCTTGGAAGGAATGGGAACACGTGAGAAGAAGTCAGTGTAAATTTGGGGATGAGAGATAAAATTAATTTGAAGAATCACAAAGATTTTATTTTAAAAAAATAGTATTTTTGCAATGGGACTCTCATCTTTCGCTGCTATTGAGACATGATCTGCAAAGTCTGGCCTTACACAAATTCTATCAAAATGAGTCTTCTTACTTCAAATATAGTAGTAGTTCCTGAGCTGTTACTTAGCAGTATCCTGTGAAATGCATGCAATAAAACATAGAGCCTGCAGCATATATGAAAAGGTCCCCAACCATTTTGATGAACCTCCTATAACCTGAGATCAGCCATGAGAAGGTCTTGCAAGTTAGCTGCTCAAAAGCACAGTATGATAGATCTGTATATTATCGCAGGTTTTGCTTTTGATTGAATCTTTTAAAGTTTTAATTTATTCTTGTTATTTCAGTCTATTCCATCTCTTGTATTTTACCATGCCCCTCACTGTCCTAGGTTGCAATATAGATGTAGTTAAGTATTCTATTACCACCAGCTGTGGGCCGTTAGCTGCTATCACCTGCTAATGACCCACTCCGGATGACAGGCAATGGGCCATCCGTTAGCTATTATCAGCTGCTAACGACCCACCCCGCATGACAGGCAATGGGCCATCAGGGACCCACCGTGTGACTCATGGACTTATCTCATCCCATTGTGGGATGCTCTGCCCAGGAGGGAGGAGCCAGGTGTTCCCACCTGGATATAACCTGCCCTTGGAACTGCCTGAGCTAGCCCGGTCTACTGGGTTCCCAGAGGACCAGAGCTACCACTGGATCTTCAGCTGGAGACTAGACCTTCACAGGATCACCGCTTCAACTGGACTACTTCAGTAGGACTGCTACTACCACCCTAACAGGGTGTTAGGTTGTATCTGACTTTGTCAGTGCTTTTCCTTGTATTATTTCACTTATTTTTAATTTCAATCTTGACTTGTGATCTCCCACTGGTTTGTTTCCAAACCAAGACATATTTTGGCGCCCAATGTGGGGCACGACCTGGGGAAACTCAGAAATCCTATCACCATGATGCTCAGCCTATCTATATGGGTACTGTATCTCGCTCTCTATATTTTTCCTCAAATGGGATACTATCTGCCCGTCGTATTGCTCCTGTTGCGACCAGGGAATGGCATGAGAATTGCTCTATTGGTTTATTATGCCTATGGCATGGTTACCTGTGAGGCAATGAACACCATTCGTTATATATACTCGACTTTGTCTGCCTGGCCTAACCTGAGCTGCTTCGTCTGGGATCTCATCAGCAATCGCACCCACCCTCTGGGGCTAGGAGGAGAGAGCGGTTTCTTCCAGCCGATTTCAGGTCAGGCACAGCCATTTTTGACAACATTGAGTTCTCTCTGGATGCTAGGGATGGCATAATCTTTTTGTTAGTTCTGTTTTCTTTGGCCAGCACCGTGTACCTCATGCTGAAGAACAGAACAATACTTTGTCTTCTTGAGGAGGAGAAACGAAGCAAGTCAGCAGGCAAGAGGAAAAGAACCAAAGGAGCAGTCAATGTCTCAACACAGACCATTGCCGAATCAGAACAGCCAAAGCCAGTAGCAGTTGCCCCCGTCCAGAAAAAGAAATCCAAGAGCAAGTCAGTCCGCACAGCGACTGATGAGGATGCGGCAGGACCATCTCACCAAGCAGAAGAGACAGAGCCAGAGATCATCACTCGCTCTCTATCCCTGGGGGAGCTGCGTGACCTACGGAGGGAATTCACCCGGCAGGCGACTGAGTCCATCTTGACCTGGCTGCTCCATATCTGGGACGCTGCAGCTAATGACACTATTCTGGATGGAAGTGAGGCCAGACAACTGGGATCCCTATCTCAGGATGTGGTCATTGACCAGGGGATTGGGAAAACCCAGGAAACTCTCAGCCTCTGGCGGCGATTGCTGCTGAGTGTACGGGCCAGATACCTGTGCAAAGAAGACCTCCAGATGCACCAAAGGAAATGGAACACAATAGAACAAGGTATCCGATGCCTGAGGGAATTGGCCGTGCTAGAGATCATTTTCTCAGATAACGAGAGATTCCCCAAGAGCCCAGATAATGTCCGGTGCACTTCACAAATGTGGCTAAGATTCGCGTGGCTCGGACCAGAGATATACTTTTGTTACCTGGCAACATTGCAGTGGAGGGAAGGCGAAGACCAGGTGGGCGTGTTAGCAAACAGACTGAGAATTTATGAGGACGCTGTCACCGCCCCACTATGCACCCAGGTCTCATCGGTAGAAACAAACCTGGCCGAGCAAGTCCGGAGATTGATTGAAGAGAGCCATCAGAAACTAAGGAAAGAGCTCACAGAAAGATTTTTCCATGCCACACCAAAACCAACCCGAGTCTCTGCCATCAGTAGCAGACGTACTCCAGTCAGGGAAAGAAAACAAACTCCACGACGTGACCTCTGGTTTTTCCTTCAAGAGCATGGGGAAGACATGAGGAAGTGGGATAGGAAACCCACCTCCACCTTAGCAGCCCGGGTACGTGAATTGAAAACAGAAACATCCACCTCAAGAAGTTCATCTAGGTACAACACTGCCCCAGTCTCTTGTGGACAGAACCCTCGACAGAATGGAAATGATAATATGACTGATCCTCTTGAAGGAACCTCAGGAACACATTTACAGAAGAACATCGTGCACCAAAAACAAGATTAGAGGAGCCCTGCCTCTAGCCAGGTAGAGGAAAGGGATAACCGGATCTATTGGACTGTGTGGATCCGATGGCCTGGCACGTCTGACCCACAAAGATACACGGCTTTGGTTGATACCGGCACTCAGTGCACCCTGATGCCATCCAGGTATGTGGGGACCGAATCCATTTCCATTTCTGGGGTGACAGGAGGATCCCAGCAGCTGACTGTACTGGAAGCTGAAGTGAGTTTAACTGGGAACGAGTGGCAGAAACACCCCATTTTGACTGGTCCAGACGCCCCATGCATCCTCGGCATAGATTATCTCAGGAGTGGATATTTCAAGGACCCGAAGGGACATCGCTGGGCTTTTGGGATAGCAGCCGTGGAGACGGAAGACATAAGACAACTGAATACCCTGCCCGGTCTCTCAGATAACCCGTCTGCTGTAGGACTACTGAGAATTGAAGAACAGTGGGTACCAATTGCTACAGCAACAGTGCACCGCCGGCAATACCGCACTGACAGAGACTCTGTGGCCCCCATCCATAAGATGATTCGGGAACTGGAGAGCCAAGGGGTGGTCAGCAAGGCTCACTCACCCTTTAACAGCCCCATATGGCCAGTGTGTAAGTCCAATGAAGAATGGAGACTGACAGTGGATTACCGTGGCCTGAATGAAGTCACACCACCACTGAGTGCTGCTGTACCAGACATGTTGGAACTTCAGTACGAGCTGGAATCCAAGGCAGCAAAGTGGTATGCGACCATCGACATTGCCAATGCCTTTTTCTCCATTCCTCTGGCAGCAGAGTGCAGGCCTCAGTTTGCTTTCACCTGGAGAGGTGTGCAGTACACATGGAACTGACTGCCCCAGGGGTGGAAGCACAGTCCCACCATCTGCCATGGACTGATCCAGGCTGCACTGGAAAAGGGTGAGGCTCCAGAACATCTGCAGTATATTGATGAGATCATTGTGTGGGGGGACACAGCAACGGAAGTATTTGGGAAAGGAGAGAAAATCATCAGAATTCTCCTGGAAGCCGGTTTTGCCATCAAGAAGAGTAAAGTCAAGGGACCTGCCCGAGAGATCCAGTTCCTGGGAGTAAAGTGGCAAGACGGATGGCGTCAGATTCCTTCTGAGGTCATCAATAAGATCACCGCGATGTCTCCACCAACCAACAAGAAGGAGACGCAAGCTTTCCTAGGTGCCATAGGCTTTTGGAGAATGCACATCCCTGAGTACAGCCAGATCGTGAGTCCTCTCTACCTCATAACCCGCAAGAAGAACGATTTCCACTGGGGCCCTGAACAGCAGCAAGCCTTCACCCAGATCAAACAGGAGATCGCTCATGCAGTAGCACTTGGCCCAGTCAGGACAGGACCAGAGGTAAAGAATGTGCTTTACTCTGCAGCCGGGAGCCATGGTCTGTCCTGGAGCCTTTGGCAGAAGGTGCCTGGCGAGACCCGAGGCCGACCACTGGGATTCTGGAGTCGAAGTTACAGAGGGTCTGAAGTCAACTACACTCCCACCGAGAAAGAAATCTTGGCAGCTTACGAAGGAGTCCAAGCCGCCTCAGAGGTGATCGGCACAGAAACACAACTTCTCCTTGCACCCTGACTGCCAGTGCTGGGGTGGATGTTCAAGGGAAGGGTTCCCTCTACCCACCATGCCACTGATGCCACGTGGAGCAAATGGATTGCCCTCATCACACAGCGCGCCCGTATTGGAAACCCAAATCACCCTGGGATTCTGGAAATTATAACAAACTGGCCTGAAGGTGAGACTTTTCAATTATCTTCAGAAGAAGCAGAGGAGAAAGTAGCACGTGCCGAGGAAGCACCCCCATATAATGAGCTGCCGGAGAGTGAAAGACGCTATGCCCTCTTCACCAATGGTTCCTGCCAAACTGTAGGCACAGATCGGAAATGGAAAGCTGCAGTGTGGAGCCCCACACGACAAGCTGTACAGGCTACCGAGGGACAAGGTGGATCGAGTCAGGTTGCAGAGCTTAAAGCCATCCAACTGGCTTTGGATATTGCCGAACGAGAAAAATGGCCAAGGCTCTATCTCTACACTGACTCCTGGATGGTAGCCAACGCGCTATGGGGATGGTTAGATCGCTGGAGAAAGGCTAACTGGCAGCGCAGAGGAAAACCCATCTGGGCCGCTGAGATTTGGCAGGACATTGCCACCCGGGCAGAAAAGCTGACCGTGAAAGTTCGACACGTGGATGCACATGTACCCAAGAGTCGGGCTAATGAAGAGCATCGTAACAATGAGCAGGTGGACCGAGCTGCCAAGGTGGAAGTGTCACAGGTGGATCTGGACTGGCAGCACAAAGGAGAATTATTTCTAGCTCGTTGGGCCCATGATGCCTCTGGTCATCAAGGGAGAGATGCAACATACAGGTGGGCTCGTGACCGAGGGGTAGACTTGACCATGGACAACATCTCACAGGTCATCCACAGCTGTGAGACTTGCGCTGCAATCAAACAGGCCAAGCGGGTGAAGCCTCTGTGGTATGGTGGACGATGGTCAAAGTACAGGTATGGGGAAGTATGGCAAGTTGACTACATCACCCTTCCCCAAACCTGCCAAGGAAAGCGCTACGTGCTGACCATGGTGGAAGCAACCACGGGATGGTTAGAGACCTACCCTGTGCCTCATGCTACTGCCCGGAACACCATCTTGGGTCTGGAAAAGCAAGTCCTGTGGAGACATGGTACCCCTGAGAGAATCGAGTCTGACAATGGAACCCATTTCAAGAATGGCCTCATAAGCACCTGGGCTAGAGAACATGGAATTGAATGGATATACCACATCCCCTGTCATGCACCAGCTGCCGGGAAAGTTGAACGGTGCAACGGACTACTTAAGACAACTTTGAAGGCACTTGGCAGGGGAACCTTCAAAAATTGGGAACTGAACTTAGCAAAGGCCACCTGGATGGTTAACACAAGGGGTTCTATCAATCGAGCCGGTCCTGCTGAGTCTGAACCTTTGCACACAGTGGATGGAGATAAAGTCCCTGTGGTACACGTAAGAGGTTTTTTAGGAAAGACTGTTTGGATTAGTCCCACCTCAGGCAAAGGCAAGCCCATCCGTGGAGTGGTTTTTGCCCAAGGACCTGGTTATACTTGGTGGGTGATGAAGGCAGATGGGGAAACCTGTTGTGTACCACAAGGAGACCTTATCTTGAGTGAGAACTCTGTAGATGGTAATAGAATAAGGGGTGGATAATGTCCTAGGTTGCAATATAGATGTAGTTAAGTATTCTATTACCACCAGCTGTGGGCCGTTAGCTGCTATCACCTGCTAATGACCCACTCCAGATGACAGGCAATGGGCCATCCGTTAGCTATTATCAGCTGCTAACGACCCACCCCGCATGACAGGCAATGGGCCATCAGGGACCCACCGTGTGACTCATGGACTTATCTCAACCCATTGTGGGATGCTCTGCCCAGGAGGGAGGAGCCAGGTGTTCCCACCTGGATATAACCTGCCCTTGGAACTGCCTGAGCTAGCCCTGTCTACTGGGTTCCCAGAGGACCAGAGCTACCACTGGATCTTCAGCTGGAGACTAGACCTTCACAGGATCACCGCTTCAACTGGACTACTTCAGTAGGACTGCTACTACCACCCTAACAGGGTGTTAGGTTGTATCTGACTTTGTCAGTGCTTTTCCTTGTATTATTTCACTTATTTTTAATTTCAATCTTGACTTGTGATCTCCCACTGGTTTGTTTCCAAACCAAGACACTCACTGACAGATTTAGGGACACACATGCTGATGTTGTGTCAGAACTGAGTATCAGTCTGCTTTGCAGCATTAATCATTACCCTATTCATTATAATTAGAGTGGGGAATAAAACCAACAACAATAAAATCCCCAGCAGTGCTGGAATTGAGCACTAAGCGCAGTGAGGCATGAGTGTAACCTCAAGCAGAATAGTGTTATCAGGTTCCCCACCAGGTTGGAGTATTTTAGCTTCTCTCTCAGTTGTAATCTTCATCCACTCCTGTCTTTTCAGCCTTTATGAGTAATTAATCACACACATGCCATGGTCCTCGTGTGGTCCCTACTATCTCTGCTTTTTGCATACCTGCAAGGTTCTTAGATGTTTCTGTAATGCTCCTAATGCTCCTAAACTGAAGAAGGTTTCCTTCTGACCACTCTTTATGTTTTAGAACAAGCTTTGTTACCAGAACAAAATTGTTTCCCCCAAAAAGACTTTCAACTCTGTTTCAGATGTTTTACAATGAATATAAAGCACATCACTCACACGAAGTGATGAGAAGAATAACTTATTTGGGGATTTTTGTGAAGAATCAAGGTTGTGAAGAATTAGTTTTCACTAGTCAGGCTCAAATTATTTTGTAAAACAATATTTGAAATAGTTGAAAAAAATGCAAAAATTCAGTTTTCTGCTCATAGTATCATGCTGGAGATGAAGTATGTCTCTTGTTTTCATCCTAACCTATTATTTTAGTATCAATAACATGCATCTCAGAAGGTACAGGAAAGAGTAATTGGCAATGAATCATATTGTCCCTTTAGTGACAACTGGCTCCTCTTCTAGGCATTGGAGGCACCTGCTGGGATTTTCTGGTGTAAGGGATCCCAGCTCTGCATCTGACCCATGTGATGTCATGTCTGCCACTAGGGATTGTCAAAGCTGCATTTTCCTCTGCCTGGAACTGCATTGTCATGAATGTAGAGAGACAGGAGCATTTTAAAATGTTTTATGAAAGACCCGTTTCAGATCCACCAGTGCTAGTTTTCCGGGTTTGGTTCTCAAAGCAGACTGCGCTATGTCTTGAAGACATTCCATTAATATCTGTTTTTGTGATCAGCCACACTTCCTGGCTAAAAATAAAGCTATTTCTATAATTTATTTTGGTCACATTAACAGGAGTTTCCTCTCTATCTCAGTGTTGTTGAAGTACTGAAAATTGCTTTAGTTAGTTTTCATTTTAATCTTTGCTCTGGTTTTGTCATCTCAACCACCCATTCTAAATTGACCAGTTAATTTTCTGGGCTTCTGCTTGTTTGTATTTAACAAGATCATGAAGCAGTTTTATAGAATGTCAGCTCTACAGTGCAACAGCTTCAAACAACCAGTCTACTGACAATAAGCAACAGTAGCCCTGGAAAAGGTACCACAAAAATTGCTAGAGCTCTTGAATGACTTATTTCACTAGTTTGATCTTGAGATATGACAGCATATTTACAAAGTGAAGGCAAATGTTCTTGGCAAAGGTGCAGAGTATTCTGACTGTACAAGACTTGAAATGCTGCACAGAGTATAATTTAAGATTTCAAAGAGTTCTCTTTTTTCCTGATGATTCTCATTTCACTTAATTATGTTGACCCTTTATGGGCCTGGATTTGTTCACACTTTAATCCCTGCTTTCAGTATGTATGATGTCCCATAATTTATCTAACAAACGGATATAGAAGCTCCCAGCTGGCTGTAGCTACAATTCCCACACTGGCCAGTAACACAGGGAGCATTACAGCTGGAGAGTGAGTGCTCGCTGTCGGCCTGAGGCATCTTCCTTCTGCCCATTCACCTCTCCTTCCCTCCTTGCTGCCATCCTCAACTTCTCCCCAGGTCACAGACACAGCTCAGTACTTTTTCACTGTTCTAAAATTTCAAATACATGATTTTTAAATAGTGGAGAAAGGCTGGGAATGTTATGGTACATAGCAAAAATTGCTCTGCTCAAAAGATTAATACCTTTGACATCACTTAAGAACAACAGCGAAGTACTGCATTCACAGGCTAAAGCAATTTTAAGTGTTTTTTTGTTTTGTGGGAGAAAGGCTTATTTTATTTATTGGCTAAATATCTTGAGGGAAAATTTTAAACCTTAATACATGATCACAGAATCACTAAGTGGGAAAGGTTGGAAGGGACAATAGTGGGTCATCCAGTCCAAGTGCAAGCATCTGCAAATAAAAAAAATTCTTCCAAAACAAAACCCCACCAAAACCCCTGCCACCCCACTTTTCCGTAATGGAGGCAGTAAAGTGGGAATAGCTGGATTGCTAATCCTACTAAAATAATATTCTGTATTTCAATGCAAAGAACCAATATTCTTGAATTGAAGGGATTTTATCACTTCATTTTTCCATGTTGCTTATGAAATTTTGATTACATACCTAATTTCCCATTTCTCATTTGAAATATACTAACAAATACTTAATATGGTAATTATATCTAGCTCTATTGAAGAAATACACATGTAGATATTTCTCAATCTGGTAATAAAACGTTTCTTTTAAAAAATGGAAATAATTAAGTAATGGGTAAAGCTTCCAGGAGTCATAGAAAAGTCTGCATTGGCTAAGCACTTTAACTCAGTTTGAAGTCTTTCTAAAGGATGATCTACTTTAGTTACAAGTAATTTTGCTGGTGGAGGAATTGCTGGGTTAAATTTTATTTCTTTGTTATCTAGGGAGTCCAAGGGAATGAGCACAATTCCAGTCATTGGAATGTTAATGAGTCCTTGCTTCTTAACAAAAGCAATTGCACTTCTGCAACCTTTTTGATAATGAAATAAAAGGTTTTTTCTTCTTGTCGGGGGTTGAGAATTTCTTCCCATTCCTGTTACTAAGCAACAAATAGTCCGATGTTTAGAGCGATCAAGTCTTTTGTAAAAGACAAAAGCTAGGTTTTTGGGCAGGGTACGGTAAGGGAAGAGCCGGCCCTGGGAAGGTCTCTCGTGGTTCGGACGCTGAGGGTAGAGGCTGCTGGCTCTTTGCTTTCCAGCTGCTACCAGAGGAAATCCAACTGTGCCCTGTTTCTCTTCTCTCCTGGCTGGGTGAGCTTTGATTCAACTTTTCTTCCCACTGGGAAGGGCACGTTTCCCTGGGCTGCGTTTTCCCGCAGCTGCCACTGGGAGAGTCCGGCTGCCTCTGCTGCCTGCCCCTGCCCTCTGCCGCACGAGACTGCAGCGTCTGCTGTGACTGCAGAAATCTTTGCTACCTCGCTGCTAGCCGGGAGGGAGCCAGTGCCTGATCCTGCCTCCCTGCTTTCTGCCGCTCCGAGCTGCCTGGCTGCCTGCTCTTCAGCCTGTCCGCCATCATCCAGCTGCCTGAGGCTGACCTGACCCTGCGCCACAGCGCCACCTGCAGCTGCTCGGGAGTCATCGCACCTGCCCTGCCCGGCCGGGAGCTCAACAGTGCCCCTGCTGCTTGCAACCGTGATTACACCACACGGGAAAAGGCTTGGCAGCTCCCAAGTTACCTGCTATTGGTTTTCTGGTTCTAGTTGTGGTTGCTATTGTTATTGTTTGTTTATAGATACTAGTAAAGAACTGATACTCCTTTTTTCCCATACTTTTGCCTGACAGCCCTTGATTTACAAAATTAAATAATTCGGAGGGAGGGAAAAAAGAAAAATCACATTCTCTGTTCTAAGGGAGGGTTTCAACCTCTTTTGGGAGACACCTGTCTTTCAAACCAAGACACTTCTATAGATGGAACAGATGGCAACAGAGCAGAATAATGACAATTACAGCCCTCCCTCCCCACCTCCTCTTTTTCCTTTTAAGTGGTGTTTGCCACTTGTAGCTGGCACAGGTACAATCAAATAGAAAGGGGGAATCACTAGAGAAAAATCAAAATATATCAAAAACACTCTTCAAATCCATGAAATAAATCAATTACTCTAATGCTGTCTTTCTCCTGACATCCCAAAGAATTTCTTGCACTTGTAGGGAGCAGGATACATTCTAGTTCTTCTGTTACTTAAGTGGTGACAGAGACCTGAAAAAGTAAGAATATGTTTTGTTACAGTAGAAAAAAATCTTGGTGTGATGTCTTTGAATGCAGTGGTATGTTCGATGTCATGCTACAAGTTCAGGAATTTACCCTTGAAAATATTACGTGTGGGTGACTGCATATTCCCATGGTGGCAGAGGTAAAGCTTTAGGAGTATTGCCAGGAAATGACAACATACTTGTGAACACACAGTGCTCAGTTTCTAGGCTGGAACAGAGATTTTTCTCAATTTATTTGAACATATCCATGAACAGCAATTTTCTTAATGATGGTGAAGAGTAGAGATAGTGGAAAGAAAACTTTTTAATTTGTGCTGAAGTGCATTATGCTAATTGTTTGAGTTTGCTTTTGCAGAATTTGGCTGCAGGAGGGAAGAGGCTGATGTGAATCCTGGCACTCAGGTGTCTCAGCTGGGGTTCTACTGGGAAGTGGGAGTGCTCCGGGCTGAGCGATGGACGAGCCCCACTTATAAACCTTATCCCGAGCCTAAGCAGGTTAAGAATAAAGTGAATAATTTGAAGAGGGAAAACACTGTGATTCTGCTGTGTTGCCATTTGTTCCACTTATGGAAATTAAAAAAAAAAACCAAACACATCAAACATGGTGGTTGTTAGGAACAAAGCCTGTCCTTGGCTTTAAGAGGCAAAAATCCTCCATATTCCACAACCATACCAAAGTACCCAAACCAGGCAAAGGTGCAATGTGTGTGCTAAGACCTCAGAACAGTTGCCCACTGCACATGCAACACCCTTTCCAGCTCTTCTGGTGTGGTTGGGAGTGTGATGCTGTTAAATCCTCTGTAGGAAGTTTCATGCTGTGTCCTTTAATGAGGCAGCTGCTGGTCCCTTTCATAATATTAGTTATAGCTCAGTTTCACCATAATTGAAACTTTTCTGGCTGTCGTGCCACTTAGGCAATGGACAGTTTAAGTCCGTATAATGTACACTTTACTGCAAGAATGAACTTAGCAGCCCTTCAGGAAAGCACAGAATTAGCCTCACAGCAACATTTGGCTGCAGGTGAGCCCAGGAGTGCCAGCCCTTTCAGGCTTACTTTTTATCTCTTCTGGGAGCCGATAAATTCTAGTGGTATTAATGTTATTGTTGTATGTAACTACCTCTGGCTTAAACTGGTCACAGTGTTGCTCAGGTTTGTTTTGAATTCACACTATGAAAATGCAGACGTGTTACACCTTCACACCTTGTAGGTGGGACTAAGGGAAGGTCTGTGAAGCTACTGCTTAGCATAGTCATGACTGGGCTAGTTTGTTGTGTATCTAGATGGAGGACTTGGGACAATGAATATTACAAGAACAGGTATTGACAAGGGTTTGTAGTTAGCCAAAAGTTAAATGGTTTCCAGTTCTGGATGTGCTCTCCACGATCAATGGGAGTTAACAGGATGTTTTGTGATTCTTATTCCTTTTAGGAATAGAGAGGCTGTGGTATTTTAGTTATATTCAAAGCACATGTCTGTGACAATGCTGCTTTAACTGTTCAAATTGATTATGTCTATTCCTTTGATACATTTATAATTTCTCAAAATTAACATTTTTTAAAGGGCATTGTACCAATGTGGTAGTTTGTTTTGCAGTAATTGATTCTGCTGTGCACTACAGCACCAAATAGTGCTCTTGATTTACCAGCCATTGTGGAACCTTTTCTACTGGGACATCCAAGTGTTTGCTGGAGTTCAGATCTCTGTGAAATAAAATAAGGATGCCAAACTTGTAAGATACGAGAGCTTTCAGGTAAAAGCCCTCTATATGGATTTAGACTTGATGTACTTTGCCTGCAGCAAAGATACATAAAAGATTTGTTCCAAGCTTATTATTACTTTCTTAAATGGATAAAATGTTACTTTAGTACCGTTGGGACATTCTCGATGTGTTCCTAGGCATTTTCCTCATCCCTCTTCCATTTCCTTAAAGGTATTCTAATCATACTCAATTACGGTTTTGCTCAAAATTTACAAGAAATTAATGGCAACTAGTATAGTTGCCATACATTGCCGACATGAATTTTTAGAAAGGACTGGGAATGGAAGGAAAAATAATCATAGCAGCAGTGCCCTTGCTGCATTGCAACAGTCTGTTTAATTGCGAGCTTTCCTACGACTGGAAGCAATCATTCTTCTATACAGTCAGTTAATGTTTTTACCTTTAAACATTATGACGAAGTTAACAAGAAGAATTATGAAGAGGAATTAGTTAAGTGTGAAGTATTATGTAATCATGAAGCCCTTGGGTCATTTGGGAAAGAGAAATGAAGGAAAAAGGATGACTTCAAAGTGCTGAAGTACTTATGATTTCTACTTCACTTGTCCACACATCTTACTAAACTGTGCATCAATACCTTTTAATATTTTTTTCCTAAAAATAGCCTTTTCAAAAAACCAGTTTGAACTGGGGAAAAAAAAGTCTTATCTCAATGTTTCTGCTTAGGCAATAATGATAAAAATTAGATCTACTAGGAAAATGCTTTTTAACCTTTATTCGTAGCATAAATCAAGAGGCTCATTTTTCACAGTCTCTTTCTATAGAATTCAATTAAAGGTCAGATTTGTAATGGGGGATCCTAATTATTAATGTATTGCCTATTTTGAATTATTAATGAGTTGATATATTTGCATAATGGGTAAAGAAAATGCCTAAGAACAACTTTTATAGCATATTAAAATCCTTCAAAAATATTTAATCAAAGTCTTTTTTCATGTCCTGGAGGTAATTTAACTTTTTATCATTATGTCAATACTTAACAACTAAATTCAAAATATTTTACAGTTAAAAATTAGTGTAGTTATATATCATTAACTGGAATTAATCTTGTTTTGAACTAGTATACTAGTAATAAAATGGGAAGCTTCAGACTGGGCAGACCTACTGTAAAAGGAGGATGTCATCGTGTGCTGGACTGAGCATTTTGTATTTTGTTGCAAGGAGCAGTAGAAGTTTAAGAACAGTAAAATTTGCAGGATCGTGAGAGTAGAGAGACAATCATTATAATCATTAGCCTAATATTTTGCCACCAATGATTTCAGTGTATTAAAACATTGATGGACTTAAATTTGCCTGGCTGAGGTCTAGGCTGGGATCATCTGTATGTGGTAGTACTACGTAATAATGAAAATATATTATCAGAGAATGATGAAAAGATCATAAATTTAACTGTGGAAATGGGATTATTACATTCTTTCACCAAAAGTGTCAAGTGGCACCACCATATCAACAATGAGTGCTTGCATGGTTAAAATGATCCAGTGTAGGTGAACCTTATGATATATCATACCTGGCAAATTATGGAAGCTAATATGAGGACCAAAGCTAATATGAGGACCAAATTATGGAAGCTAATATGAGGACCTCTCCATTATTTTGATGATAACTGAGTACCTATATTGTTTATTGGCTTTCTGGAAGAGAGAATTTTTTATGGAGAGATCCAAGTTTGTTCTTAATTTTTGCTGTTATGACCCAATTTACTGTAGTAGATTATTGTTCCTAAGGCAAAACTTGACTCCTCACTTTGTGTAAAGGGTTTCTTGTCATAAAATGGTGTTAGGAAAGAGAAAAAGTTAGAATTTATGATTGATTATTTTTAGGTAGATTGTTTTTCCTGTGTACGCAACTGAGACATTAATGATGTTAGATCCATGGATGAAACATTTGAATACACTTTATTTTAACTTCTCAAAGGAACACCTTGCAGAATCAAAGACACTTCACATGATTAAAGATACTTCTAGTGTAGATTTTTCTTCTTATTTCAAATGAACAGAAATGCAAAATCTCAGATTTTTTCACCCATATCTGTTATCATTCCATTCCAACCATTAGCTACTGAGTAGCACTCTGGCTTGAAGCCACTGGGAAGATCCTGTTTTGCGGTTACTGCTACCACAAACCACATTATCATTTAATGCTTAAGTCTATCTATAGGTCAAGGTCAGGCCAGGGGGGTGACTGGGGAAGAAGGCAACTGTCATGGAGCAGTCAGAGTTCTCATTTGTATTATGCCATCAGAAAAATCGAGTGGAAAGGTGGAACTAAAAAGCCCCTCCATAAACTGGAATGGTTTATGTGCAATGAAGGAGTTGTACTTCTAATCAAGTGGACTCTCTATTATAGTGCTTAATAATTGGTTGCACTGCAGTAGTTTCCTCTCCATTCACTGGCGGATGTCTTGCACAGCAGGACCAGAGTGATCAAATGGCACCTTTTGCACCTGACCTTGTGTAAAGCAAGGGACATTTCACCAAGTGGATGGCATGGCCTGTTTTATAGATGGTATAAAGCCTTTTGAGTTCTCACTTCACAAGGCAGCAATTCAGAATGTAATTGTCACTTGGCAGACTTTTCAGCCATAAAGAAGCACCATTGGAGATAATAGGAAAGGGATCAAGGAACTCAGTGACTCCAAATCTGTGAGTGCCTTGTTAGCACACTTCTGGATAGTAGTGTCCTGTGACTTGTAGGCTACCCACAGATGCTTTCCAGGGCAGACTCGTTCTATTACTCTTCACTCTTCTGCTTCTTATATTGTCATCTGAACACATTGTAATGACTTCTTAAGTAATGTGACTAATATTCATCACAAATGGTTCATCAGTTCAGTCACAGTATGAGACAGAGGAGAATAGTGAAGTCAATGAAATCTTACATGCAAATCTCAATTACTGGGATGGTGCTGCACCAGATTGGTCACACTTTTAATATGAAAGAAATATTTTCAATCTGTCCTCTTCACAGAGCAGAATACCACCTTCACTCCACTTAGAGATCATGGAAATAAACAGTGAAAATTTCTGTCTGACTCCAGAATGATACAACAGAGCAATTCCTTGTAGCACCCTAACAAACCATACTTGATATGCTTCATTTCATGAACCTCAGAAGATTATTCCATGGGTCTCAGTGCCATGTAACTTCAATTACTGATACTTAACAAATTCTTACACTCAGCTGGTGGTGTGAGGTGATTTAATCTGCTTGCTTTTAATTACATCCTGTATTCCAAATGAAGCCCTCTTATGTTTTCCTTTTCATCCTTCCCCTAATGTCTCCTTTTACAACATGTCAATGCCACTCTGCTTGCTAGTTTCCATAAATTTCTCAACTCCTGCTGACTTGTCTGATTCCTCAGGTTATTGAGGTTACCAAACCAATAAAAAGGGATGGAAAATAAAAAGTGAAAACAAAAATGTTGACACTGAGGTCTGGAGCAGGCTTCTGCAAAAGATCCTACTTCAACTCCCTGAGTTATCTTGAATATAACATGCGAGATTTTCTATAAGAGACCCCAGCTCCTGAGTTAAGATCCAGGTGCTGCACAAACTTGGACTCAGAAGGAGCAAAGGAAAATAATAGAATTCCGAGTGAGAAGATGATCTTTAATATGTTTAATAAGGCAATGAAATCTCCCTAAGATCTAGGTAAAATGAGTCCTGTCATAGAGCCTGTAGTGCTGATCCTGCATTATTTTAGACTGGGGTCTCAGAAATGAAAAGAAAATTTAGTTCTCAACAAAAAAGATCATTGCCTTGGACCCTATTACTAGCCTTCTGAGACTCTGCACCAAGTTTCACAAAGTAGTAATTAAACCCCTTTGAGACAGAAAAGCTGAATATTACAGAGGATTTTAAGAAGTGTGTCAATGCATATTATATATATTTGCTATATTATTGGTATTAAATACACAGTTACTGCTGAAAGAAGGACCTGGATGAAAATATGCTATTTTACTAGACTAGAGCTGAGAGAAGATGAGAAGTATTTTAGCTATGTCTGAGGAAGTACAATGTTTGAGCTAAAACTGCAGTGATGGATGCACCCTCATATTAGCTGGGACCTCTGTTCTTTTAGTGACTATTTACAATTCCTCCTGCCCTCCATAAGAAGGAGAGAAAAAAAAGAAAAAGAAGAAGGGAAAAGGAAAACCTGATATCTCCGGAAAGGAAAATGCTAATGATATGACCTCCTGGTGGAACTTAAACCACCTTGTTACACATGCATGGTAAATAAATTCCATTGCAAGAAATGTTCCACCGAAGAGTATTCACTTCAGAGAAATGATAACGATCTCAAAAAAGCTGGGCAGTAAGAAATGTGCTCTAAAATCCCTCAGCACTGAGCTGCTGCAGTTTCATTTACACTTGCAGCCCATCAATAGTGAATGCACTTCAGAATCACCTATTCCCCGTGATGAGGGCTATGGCCTTTTCATAAGTGCTATGAAAACTAAAAGGCAAAGTTATGAAACGGATTTGGGGTGTGTGTATGTGTGTTTTTTATTAACTCTGACCTTGTTTGGTGAGAACAAACTTTGGCAGAGAAAGACAAACAGAAATGCTTCCACAGAGCATATTTCCATAACACAGGCCTGTCCTATAAAAGCCTGTGGAACCACAAGAAACTTAAGCTGGTGGCAGAGTGGCTATCAGTAAATGACTTGTTGAAAATTTAATTCTCTGAATACATCATGTGGTTTAAGAGACAACATATTCTAGAGTAATCCTCCATCGTTATGCTGTTTTTACTGGATGACAGCATTGCAGCTCTGGGGCTTGCAGACCTTGGTGGGAGCAAGATGTGCCAAAAGATGCAGAAGTATTGGCAGATGCTTTTAAAGTTTTAAGAAATATCCTAAACCCAGTTACATAAGTGAGAAACTTTTGTATGTATCCAAATCAACTGAAAGGCATCAGCAAAAGCGAGATGTATACAGGATTAACCCATGCAAAATGGGAATTAGGATTAATATCCAGTGGGCCCTTCTTCTGTTTGAAATTGTCAGTAGCATTGCTTGTTAATGGTGTTGGAAATAACTGGTTTAATGATATTCTGCTTTCCTGCTAGATATGCAGATGGTGCCATCAGATCAGGTAAATCAGGCAATAGTTTGCTGATCATTTTCAACAACATTACGTTTTCTATCTGTAGTTCCCTTCTGTCTTTCTTAATCTTATTGTGTGTCCTCTTCTTCAACAGAGCTGCTTGTGACAGACATTAGGATTTATGATCAGTAAGCACTAATGCAATTCAGGACTTGGGAGCTGTAGAACAACACAAGAGGATAATAAGGTGGGTTTAAAAAGTGTCTATGATAAACAACCCCATCTCCTAACACTGGTAATTATTCCATTGGTAATTATTTTTGAATGAGTAGGGATAGACGAGAACATTTTTTAGCTGCATCCCAAAACTTCATCATTCAGAATGAGAGTTGCAAGGAGCAATGCCTTTCACAAATCAGAGAACCAAAACAGCCTATTGAATATTGTCAGACTGGAAATCTTATGCTTCCTGTAAAAGGTGTTTTCCCTGCATTTTCTCATAGGATTTTTTAAGACACAGCTGCTTATTTATGTTTGAAACAGACTGTTTTAAACCAAGATATATCTGAAGAAATATCAGCAGTCATTTAATCTTAAAGATAGGAACAACTCAAGACTCAAATTGAAACTACTCAAATTTTTGGAAACTTTTCTACCACACTCACATTCAGGGTCAAGCTGTGAGAGTACAGAAACATAATCTGAGTTCTGCTCATTTTGAATACCACGATTCTTTTGTACTAAGGAAAGTTAAATGGAGGCAGTGTCATTACTGATTACCACTTCTGCACTTTTCACCAGTTAGTAGCTTCCCCTTCAAATTGTAGCTGCGTTCATATGCAAATCACAATTCAGCAACACAGTCTCTTAAAGTGGGTATTCCAGGAACAGCAGTGCTTTAGGTATAAGCAGTCCTTGAAGCATCTCAGAGTCTCATGTTTCTTTAATTTGTCCTAGGCTCTGGAGAGCAAAAGACATATGAATAACTTGGATGTGGTATTAGAGGGGAAAATATCCTTCAGTATGTCTGTATGAATATTGAAATCTAAAAGAGTAAGGCAAAGAATAAAGTAGTATCTGTAAGGCTGCGAGATGAGAAGATAAATTAGTGATAAGCTTTGTACCCACTGAATAACATTTATAGATGATTATGCCTTCAAGTGCAGTTGGCACTAATTTAAGAGTAATCTCTCATAGGGATGTGCATAGGTTTTTTGAATTTCCTTTCATAGCTGCATCCAGGTGTATGTGTGCTGTCTACCACCTACCTACAGCAATCCCACTTTCATGAGAAACCTGAAAAACAATTGAAAAACTTTGCAACCAGTTTTCAGAAAGTGGTTAGAAAATAGTTTTTTATTCTTGATGTTCTGCCTTCAGCTGGGTTGGAGTTAACTTCTCAGTAGCAGTTACAGTGCTGTGTTTTGGATTTGGAATGACAAAGGTGACACTGACATTTTGGTTTCTTGCTAAGTTGTGTTTATTCTTAATCAAGGACCCTTTTTTCCTCTTCTCATGCTCTGCCAGTGGGGAGGTACGCAAAAAAACAGACTGGGAGGGAAATAGCTGGGACAGGTGACCTGAATTGACCAAATGGACATTCCACACCATGGAACATCATGCCTGGTGTATAAACTGGGGAAGTTACCAGAAGGGTAGACTATCTGGCTTTGGGAAGGGGGGTCTGGCATTGGTCAGTGGATGGTGAGCAATTGCGTTGTACATAATTTTTTCTTTTTCTCTTTTTTCTTTTTATTACATCATTATTATTATTATTTGTGATAATCATTGTATTTTACTTTATTTTTGGTTATTAAACTGTTCCTATAACAACATAAAAATTTTACTTCAATTTCCCTCCCATTCCACTGGGGTGGGTGATAAGTAGAGGGACTGGGCAAGTGTCTGTTTGTGTTTCATCTCCAGCTGAGCTTAAAACCTTGACACCCATTTATCCAGTGATCATAGGTAAAGCTTCTGCAGCTCAATAAACTGAGCTGTTGAAAACATGGCTTTGAACTCTCCAGGCACTTCAACAAAGTCTTTCACCTGCTAATGCAACCAATGACTTGATGATGAAACATTTGCTTCCCATGCAGGTTGTTACTGTCTCATAGGTATACAAACTGCAGGTGGTAACTGTCCTCTCAAGACTTAAAACAACCCCTCCTCCCTTTTTTTTTTTTTTTTTTTTAATTACAAAAGGTTACAGTTGACCCTGTAGAACAGAGAAACCTTTAAATTGTGTAGAAAATCTTCATTAGAATATGCTACTCCCTAAGGTCAGCAGAGACTTCTACCCTCTCCTCACCCCCATCACCCTGAAGAGCTGTACTTTTTGACTGCTATTGAGCAGCAACATCATCTCTCAATTCCATTTTACTGTCTTTTCCATCTGCTAAATGTAGCTGAAAGATCAAAGAATTACAGCTACCCAAACAGAGAAGTCCAGAATGTACCTTGCCATCAGTTTAAAAAATATCATTGTAAGAACTCCTGAGCCTTTATCCTTATTATTTCACTCTGTGTCACAATGAGAAACCTCATCCTCACTTTTCAGCATATTAAAAAAAAAAGTATTGATCTTGTATTTTTTCTTCATTTGTGGAGTACCTAATCACAGAATTATTTCATTTTCAGCAGTGATGTTCTGTATTTGTTAAACATTTTGAGCACTCAGAGCACTCAGGAATACCTATCCTGACCCCAGCTCTTACGTATAGATTGTTTGTGTACTGATTTAGTAGGATAAACACTCTGGTAATGCTAATTAGGGATCCTCTAGAAGCATTTCACATACTGTTTAGGTCTCTTTACATTTATTATGATCTTTTTTCTTTTCTCTGTAGTCCTTATTTTTGTAATTATATAAATAATTATATCTAAAAATGAATGTGGTTGATATCCCTGAAATACCAACCTATCTATATTTTTAATTTCAAAAACAAAACAACAGTTTTATGCTTAGCATTGGTAAATTTTACAAAAACTTTAGGCTTAGTTAGCTTTCTTGAGCAAGTTCAACTCCTGATGAAAGATGCCATGAGGAAGTCCTATATTTTATTGATTTTTTTCATGTTCTAACCTGTTTTAATAACTAGGCATCAGAGTAACCTGTAGGATGTGACCAATTGATAGTTACTTTTGTGACAGTCATCCTTCTTGGTTTTGTGCTTAATTTTTCCTTCTTACACACGCATGCCACACAGCCATGCCTTTGCTTTTAATCTTCATTCTTCTCTCATATTCTTCCTACTCACTGATGCGCTTTCTGTACTGTGGTCCAGTTGATCTTCTTCATCTTATGCCTCTCTGTAACAAGCTTGAATTTCCTGTCTGGAGTGATCACAACACAATTGGCCTAATATTTTCCTCCTTGGCTTTCGCAGCATTTTCTTTCCGCTGGATCCTTTCTCTTCCCCCCTAGTTGTCGTGGGTTTTATTCTCTCACAGTCTCTAGTGGATTCCAGAGCAGAACAAAGTGAGAGTGTTCACTAGGCTGGGAGATTGATGGTGTAGGAGGAGCAGGAGATATCCTGTAACCCTCTTGGTAAGATGGACTGTAGAATTGGTTTGCCTTAGTAAAAGTGACGGATAGGCATTCTCTCAAGGTGAATTAGAAAAATAAATATTATCTGACAAATATTTGAGGTGATTACTACTGCAACAGCAGAACAAGTCAGAACTCTGTCTCTCTCTGTGCCCTTATTTACTCTAGTTTTCCTTTTCTTATTCATCCTTAAATACCTCTGTTCTGTCTAAAGCATTTAAAGAATCTTGTATATGAAGCCATTCATACCATTCACAAACAATGGTTACCCAAGACCTAGCTAGAGACATCCAGTTCAGAGTACAACTAAAGAACAACACGGGTTGCTTTCTTCAGCTTGCTGTGCACCTTCTTAATGATATTCTCCTCACTAATTTGTGGGAAGGAGATTTTTTTCTTCTGTCTCCATTATTTGCACTGGTTTTAATTAAACATATGCTCTGACTGGGACACGGGTAAAAGGACAGTTGTGCTGCCATTTGAAAAGAGCAGTTTGCTCTCTCGGACAGTTTTCCCAAGCTTTCAGAGCTCTAATTAAAATCCACTGAACACATGAGCAATGTTGGCACAGTACTTTGGAAGTGTTTGTTACAACAGTGTCAAGGAGTAGATAAGGTTTTTAGGGGATTAGTGTAAGGTGTTTTGTTTCAGGTGGATTATTTCTAACGAATGGGTCCTCTTTCTTCTGCTTAGGAAAAAGGGCTTTATTTAACTTAAAAAAAATTATTGTATTTTGAGGACTTTGTGAGCAAAGCAATTATCCTATTTATAATTTCTAAGATATTTTTAAAAGATTGAGCAATAAATCTTCATGTTTACATTCCTGATTAATAATGAAAGCCTTCAAAAGTTTTTGTGAGTCTGTGAAAACCAGAATGTGGCTGCACACACTGGAGGCAGAGCTGTGATATCCAAGGAAACCTTATATATGCCGGTGAATAAAGACTGGAGTGCTCATACACTGTGTAACTCTATTCACTTTGTTCCTTATGTGAATGTGATGTGAAAAATAATTTCCTGCATCTTCCAGGTATTGCTGTTCTGAAACGGTCTGGAAAATAACCAAAGTGTTAACCATGTCTTCACTTTCAGCACTGTTTGTCCTGAAAACATGCAGGAAAGGCCGAGTATTTGAATATAAGCTTAAGCAAAAATAAAAAAGAAATAAATCTATTTTATTGGAAGAGTGTAATGAGCCTTTATTGCATATTAAATTTTAAGCTGTATCTTTTAGTTTTCAATACTTTACTGACTAATTAGAGTATGTGAAATTATCTTCTGCTGGTAAAGTGCAATACATATTCGTAGTTACATGGATTTCATCTTTTGTGAAATGGTCCTTATAAAAACAGTAATAGTTGGTATGTCATTAGAGCATATCAGCAATGAATCCTTAAAATGATCAATGGAAAGAATGTCCTTTTTTCTCTATCTCTGGTTTATTTATGTGTTCCCATTAATTATGCCTAATTTTCTGTTGGCACTTTTCTTCTTAATGTAATTCAATTTAAGCATATCTTTCAAGAGACTTATTAATAGGTAGGGTCATTTATATTGTGCAGCACAAATATTTTATAATCCACTAATCTTGACAAAAAGGCAATGCCTTCCTCATAAAAAATGTATGAAGAGTAATGGTTCCCTATTAATAACTTATTAGGTCAGATCACACAGTTTGAAGTGTCTATTACACTTTAATTTTATCAGATTTCTTCCTTTGGAACCTGCTACTTTTTCTTTATCTTTTATTGAGATTATTTTTATTCCAACAGCTGGATTCCTTGCCAAAACCAGCTTCCTATGGCTGTTGTTTCTGTAGAACTACCCAAGCAACCAGTTTTATATACTGGCCTTTATGGAAACTGTGCAATGCACCCAGCAGTGGGAACTCAGATTACAATCCCACTTGAGTTTTATATTTTCAATGACAATGCAATGCCCATGACACTGACTAGTTCAGCTTTCCTGGTGAAGCAGGATTTTGGCTGGTAAATGCCATTTGCTTTTGCCCATTGACCTCTGTAGATAATGCCCTGTCTGAGGATAGTGAGTGAAAACTTCTTCACAAGAGTGTGTATATCTCTTTCTAAAGGCAAAACTATGGCTTTGTGGGGACCTGAGGGATGAGAAGTGCTTTGGGATAATTTCGTCCTGGTTTGAAGACCCATCCCTGTGAGCCACTCTCCTGATATCGACGTCCTTCTGAGGTTTGATTTCCAAGCAGCATAAAGGGGTAGGCTCAGCTCTGTTGCTCACCCCTAAGCCCTTTTAGTTCAGGGGCTTGGGATAGAGGCTGGTTCAAATGAGTCAAAAGCAGCTTCTTCAAGACAAACAATCATCTATTTGTCCACACAAAGGTGGACATAGAAGGCAAAGGAAAAGACAAGAGCAGTAAAGGTTTGCACACACTTTTCTATTTCCTAACATTTAACTTTTCCTTTGTAAGCTTTTGCTAGGCTTTGGAGTAGCCAACCATCCAAACTGTGGAATTTTCTCTGTTTTGTTCACTGCCCTCTTGTCAGTCAATTTTCACCAGCAGCTCCTGATAATTTATGCTAAGCTAGGTGTTCTTGTACTTTTTTATTCCAGGTTTATTCTTGGAAAAATATCCTTTTTCCATCTGACTGGACTTTAGCTGGGTTATTCAATAGTTGTTCTCAATTCTTCTGCAGCACTTTCTCTGATAAGAGCTTATTTTTGCCATTACTACATTTTTTTACCTGTTTTCTGCCTCTGTTAGACAATGTCCTGTAATGCAGCTCTGAACATACATAGTTTGGTCCTTCAGCTTGTCACAGGTGCTGTCCTGATTAATGCTTTACAGGCTTCCACTTCTCAAGTTTAAATGTGCTTCCAGGATAGACTTCTGCCAATTTTAAGGCTGCCTTCTCAGTTTCTGCTTTGTAAGAAATAATTGCCTCAGTAATTTGAGTTAGATTTTAGAGAATTTTGTATGCTCTTTTTCAAGACTTGCAATTTTCTTGAGGAGTCAGCTGTTCCTGTTAAGAGTAGCTGTGCCTGCAAAAGATGAACTCTTCAAGACGTAAAACCTGGAGTCAGTCAGGCAAGATAGAATGTCCACTGCACCTACCCAGTGCTTGCTGTGCACAGAGGTGTTTCATGAGGTGCTCTTGGTTACTCATTGCTGTGTTTTCTGTAGAAATATTTGAAGATCACAAGTGGAACAGGAGACTTATCTGCATTTACTATGGAGTTTTATAACGTGAAATACATTAGTATCTGTCAGTATGGCTACAGGCACTATTATTTGGGTTTAGAAACCCTTTTCTGATGATCAAGCCAAAATGTGCATCAGGAAAAAGTAGAAAATATTGTACAATTGTCCAGCTTATGCCACTGGCGTGGGTAAAATCCATGTTCTAGCAAAATCTATATGTATTTATAATTTGGAGTAGAGGATGGAAGCAAATAAAATTTTAGAATGAAGTTATCTGTTATTACCTGGAGGAATGAGCTATCAGCAACCTCAGAAAGGCAAAAGTTTGCATCTGGGGTAGAATAGTCTCTTGCAACAGCAAAAACTGCATCTGACCAGTTTCAAACCAGCATTTTAGAAAATAATTTGGGTAACCACGTGGACCCAAGTGATTGACAGGGTGAGAAAAATGATGGTTCCAATGAATTTAGCACTTACGAGGTGTGCATTTGGAGTATAGTCCATGACTTTGGGACACCTCCAGCCCCAGTGCAGGAGGGATTTTGGCAAACTGCAGAAGAGGGAAACTGAGGTGGTCAGAGGGATGGAGAACAGAACATACAAGCAGAGGCTGAGAGAATGGAATTTCTCATTGGTGGGACAACCAGCAGATGCAAGCTACAGCTAGAAAAGTTTCAGCTGTATTTAACCTCAAATGTCTTTGTTTTAGGAGTGGTTATGCACTGGAACAATTTGCCCAAGAAGACTGAGGGTTCCACCCCATTTAAAAGAGCTGGTGGAGACTGAGCAGCCTGATGCAGCTCTGAAGAGCACCTTTGCTCCTCCAGCGGATGATGTAAATTTGGTCACAGGAAGATATATGGAGCAGGAATAAAAAGACAAAGGTATGGATAACAAAGTACATGAACCAAAACACTCTAATCCAGCTGCCTTTTATGTCAATGTACCTGTTTTTCCCCAGCTTCTTCATTCAGACTACCAGTGCTTGCGGCTCTTTGTGCTCCAGTGCGTTCATACATAGCCTAGCAAATAAGCTCCAGCTGAGAGCATAATGGCATCACTAATTTGTTTGTACATAATTTTCAAATTTCCAGAACTTGTACTGAGAAACAGGTGAAGTTGCTTTACCTTACACAAGCAGTGTTTAATCAGAATAAGAAACAAAACAGGCAGTGATCGTAATCAGACAGTAAAATGAAAGGCTAGGTAAAACTTGCTTATCACTCTCCCTCACTTCTTGTCTGGTTAGATCATTGATCTTTAAATAAGTTTGTTTCAAGATTTTAGCCAGAGATAAATAGTTGATCTCTAGATAATGCTCTGTTTAGAAAAAACAAAACAAACAAACAAAAACCAACAAACAACAACAAAAACAATACCCAAAACAAACAAACAAAAAACCCCAAACCCAAACAAAAAAACACCAAAACAAAAAACCCCCAACAAACTTAGTTTTCTCTTTCTGGTTGGAAAGAGCCCAGATAAAAAAGCCTGAATCTGAGTCCACATGCAATGATGTGTGGAGACATTCCTGCTGCTTGGTAGGTGGAATAAAAGCCCTTTTCTGGGGGGTATTTGCAGCATCAGCGGCTGCAGTCTAATATATTTGCTTTTCTTTTAAACAAAAACTGTGGTCTAAAAATAGACACTGGTATTTACTGGAAGCTTAAGCCTGCTAAGTTTTACAGATTTAGAAAGTTCACTAATCACATCAATTAAAAAGGCTGCCTCATTGTTGCATAAATTAGGATGATGTAGTCTATTACAGAGCCATCTCAGAATACTTATTTTGAAAAAGTTTTATCAAAGTGGTGCTTAATAGTAACAGTCAAGGCTTTTAGCCTGCTCCAATTCAAGCTGTTTTTTCTAAATATCTTGTAAACTCAGCGAGAGCATGTTAGCAGTGTCCTCACATCTGATACCTGTAGAACAATGTCCGAAAGTCAAGAACAGGAAGGCAATACCTAAAACTTTGAATGTCTGGAACAGCTGGAAGCATATGATACTCCCACAAGATTCTTACAATAAAGATTATGACCTATAAGAAGTGAATTTTTTTTTACATTCTTGTTAGTGAAAATAAAACAGCATTTACTTAGTAGTGTCTTCCTGAAAATGCTTGGATGTATGGAAAGTTTCTTGGATTGAGTTCCTCTCAATTATGCCTGTGTCAATGCTTCTGTTAAGGTTCCTATTATTAATTTTTCAATCATCACAGGCCTAACATTCAGAATATTTCCAGTAACAGAAGCAAAATGCTTTGGTTCTGTAAAGATGACAGTGGGTTTATACAGAGCTCTTCAGCACTATGTTTAGCTTTTAAGTCATGACAGAACTCATGACTTTGCTGTTTTCCCTCCAAGGCTTCTTAAAATTTGTCAAAGGGAGGTGGTCTCTGCCCTCATTGCAGTGCACTGTGTTAAATCAGAGACACTGCATAAAGACTTACAATCTGGTTAATCCAAATCAGAACTGATAGACTTTTCTTGAAGTTTTGTTTATTTAAAGCAATCACTTAAGACTGGTTGTCATGGGGTACCAAAATGAAAATGATGTTACCTTTGTTTAATGGTGTTAACTGGAGCTGGAGAATTTGAATACTGAAGTTTCCTTCGTCTTCAAATGCTACAAATATCCTGACCCCTCTAAAATGATTCTTTGAGGAAAAGTAGAAGTGGTGAAGACAAATGAAGACTGATGAAGGTTTCCTCATATTCTCCATTGTACATGTAAAGATTTTAAACAAAACAAAAAAAAGTGCATTTACCTGATGGGAGCATGTATTAAATATGTATACCCCCTATCCAAATACTGCTTAACAATTTTAACGTGGCTTGATCTAAACCTAAAAAAATGCAATATCAGATAGAATAAAGATGAGAATATGTGTAAGAAACTCACAGCTTTTTAAGTAGTGCTGGGGTACCTGGAGAAAGCAGCTTTCATGAAAACTACATTGACTATAACACTTACAAAGATGGGAATTCACAATATTTCTGCAAATTTACATGAATGAAATTTCTGTTTATTTTTTTTTTGTTATAAAACCAAAGAAAAACTAAAGATGTTTTCATGATTCTTTATTCCAAAAAAGAGCATATTCATATAAGTACATTTTTCTGTATTTTTACAGGTAGATGCAAACAGATTTACTGTCCCACATGGCAAAATTACATTGCTCAAGATGAACTAAAATCATGTTGATTGAGAGCAAATATTTTGTGGATTAAAACATTGTATTTATACAATAGCTGTTATTACAGGAAGCTGAGAACTTAGGTGACTTTTTCAAGACAAGACAGGATCAGATCAAAGAGAGAGAGAGAGGGAGAAAGAAGAGGAAGAATAACATCCTCTATGCTTCTTTTGGCCAATTAAAGCTAGGCTGTGCAGGATAAGTACAACAAAATGGATCTATTATCTCCCCTTACAGTAAGAAAGCAGGAATGGAGCTTGGCTCAGGCCACTTATCAATGCACCTGCTGGCTGAGCTTATCTGATAAAAGAAGAACAGTCACTGAAAGACTGAGGCAGACTATTAATTCTCTTTCTCCTCACACAAGGCCAGGGCCCTAGTACAGAATATCTGGAATACAGGTCCACATGAACCAAAGATGAAGCACCAAACTATGAGAAAATATGTATGTGTCCTGATTCCGGGGGACATCTAATTACATAAAATATGCTGTATGTGATGATCTTTGGATTTACTGATATGTTTGATGTGGATAATGTTTGTTTTAGAAGAAGGAAATATAGAGTAATACTTGTTTAAGGAGTGTTTTAGGGAAGAATATAATCCAGTTTTCCTCTCAAAGATATGTTTCACCTGCCCTCAGAAATGTAATCCACTTATGTTCATAATAATTATAATATGAAGATATTGTAATGCATACTATTACAATTGCACTTTTTGAAATCAATATGTAAGTTACTATCTAATACAATTCAAACAACTGTCTTGAACTTCTGCCTTCAGAGAATCAATATTTAGCAAGATTCCTATAATTGTCCAGTCTGTTTACATGAGAAAATGTTATTTTCACTGCTCTGTTTGAGGTAGGAATAGACATAATAAGTTATCCAACCTTAAAAAAAATGGAGGGAATGAACTGGGAATAGCAGGTCCCTTCCTTATTCATGAGCCCTGGAACAAGCTCTCACACAGTGTCTGTAACTACTCACTACTCAGTTATGTGTTTAACAGTAATGAAATCCATGATGATTTGTTCTGCTTCTTTGTGGTATCTTTTTATAGCTTACATTTAGAGTAGGGAAAAATAGTACTTTATTGTGCTGCAAGCTTTACAAATACATTATAGTGTTTTGCAAGCACAGATTATGTACAACTAAGATTTTGAACCCTCAGAACATTTTAAGAAGAAATTAGAAATTATGAAGAAAGTAGAAACAGTAGTCATTCACACGCATTTCTCCTCTTTCTTCATAATCACCTGAAAAACTTGGAAATTGCCCAGGTGCACTAATGTAGAAAGCAACCCATAATATTGGCAAATGTCTTCTTGATCTGATCACTGCTGGGTGTGGTGTAGGACTACCCACATGTTTCTGAAAGCAATGAAAGTCTTGAGACAGATTAGAACAAAGGAGTGTCATTTCTGTTAGCTTTGTGGCTTGACCTTCCATTACAGAGTCCGTGGCTGCAGTTCCCAATAAGTGTGTTTGGCAATTTTCATTTTCCATTAACTCGTAGACAGAGTCATGTGTGAAAGTTAATGTTGTTGATACTGAGAGCAAATGATTGCACATTGCTAAAGTACAAACCATTTGATTTTGGTACAGAACTTGCCTTTCCCTCCTCAGGTATTCCTACTACAGCTTAATTGCTGCCTCAAAAATAACTGAGTAGACAATTGATTATATTTCTTTCAACTTCAAAATAACAAACAACTGTTTGAAACATCTTGGCATTTCTATATTTTGCTGCAACAATGGTCACAGGGGAAAAATGTCTCTTTCAACCAAATCTTTAACTGTTGTCTAATTTCAAATAGAAGCTGTATGTCCTGGAGAGATAAAATTATTGGTGAATTTTGGAACACACGGTCATATATCTTGCTGGAAAAGTTGAAAAGCAACAATATTTTGGTAATACTACAGTTCTTTCAGAAAGAACCACAAAAAACATACACAAAAAAGAGGAAAATATTTTGAGAATTTTGCTCATAGAAGCAATGATATTTTATTTTAATAATAAAAATACTTAAACCTTCTGTTTCTGTGCTGGCTTACAACAGAAAATTTTCCCTGAGTAACTGAGAAAATACCACTCTGTAAAGCACACTTAGCAATGCATGTATCAAATTTACTTATCCATTATCAAACACCAACTTTTCCAACTTTCAGCAGTGTTTCTTCATTTGTGTTGATACAAGGGCACAAAGTCTTTTATGGTAACTATCTTAGCAAGGAAAGTATCCAACAAGAAGCACAAAGTAGGAATATTTCAGTACCTCCTTATGCGGCCTGTAATTAATTTTGTTGTAAAGATAGGAGATGGGATCCATTCAATTAAATACTCATTTCTAGTACCTGTGTTGATTGTCTACATTTTCTTTAATCTTTATTTTTCCTTCTGGATAAATGTTCTGTTGAATGATTTCTCTCATCCTCATGTAGTTGCCTGTGGTCCTGTGAATGGTTTCAGAGTGATTTGGGGATCATTGTTTCAAATGTTCCCTGTTAGTTTCTTATGGCTGGAATCTCCCTGTCAATTCAAGATTAATAACATTTATAAGTATTAGTTTACAATAATATTGGTTTAAAATTTTTTGATTAGTTTGATTCAGTGTCTCCCTTATGTTTGGGATGAATAAAGAAAATCTGACATGCAAGTTAAAATAAAGCATGGGTGGTCATACTCAGGCAAATTAACCGAGGTGCTCTTTTAAAGTGAGATATATTTGAAAATATCCAAGCTAGGTATAATCTTATAAGTGTTTCATATTGAGGGGTGTGCCTGTTATCATGTCTGTGACTCTCTGCCTCACTGTCAGCATGAAATTATGGAATATAGGTTTAAAACCCCAACCTTTTGTTTTGGTTTCATTGTTTGTTTGTTTTTATTTAATTTCTTTTCCCTCTGTGTTCTGGTTTCAGTAGCTGGGACGTGTGTTTTCATAACATTTTCAAGTTCCCCATAGCAGCAGTAAGAGACAGAAATCCTTCTAAATTAATAAAGGATGAAATCCAGCATTCTTGCGTATCCTGAGCTTGACACGAGAAAACACTGGGTCTGATTAGATTTATAATAGTCACGAGTGGTACGCAGCTGCCAGGTATCTGTGTGCGTAGTTAGGGTCGGTAAAAGCGAGTATTTGGTTGGAATGCAGCTGTGTTAGGACGGAAACATCCCCCTTTCCCACGTGCTGTGCCAAATGTGTGCCATGTGATGGCAGCATTGTATCAACCTAGAGGAGCAGGGCTGCTGAGAAGGGAATTCTCTCTATTTTTCTTAAAATAAAATTTAAAAAAATCCGACCAAGCTCAACAGTCGAGAGCAAGCTCTTACAATCTGGAAACAGCACAAACACACTTAACACTGAATTGTTCTACCCAATGGAAAATAATAGAAGGAAATGAAAATGTTTGACATGCCATGAATACAATGTGGGTTTACTACTGAGACAAAGTTGATATTTTAATGAAAAATATTTTCCCTAGTAATTATAATGATAAAGTGAATGTGGTATAAATGAATTACGAGCTCAGAATATTACTGCTAATACATGTATTTCAGTAACAGGCATTTATTAAGTGACAGGCAGATTTTTTTCTACTGTTGAAATAACTAGTAATTAATCACTATTTGGATAGACTTTCAAGTGGAAGCATCTGAAATCTCCAAGGGCTTCAATTTTTCTGACATCTCCAAGGTGTTTTAGAAGCAGACAGTACTGTTAACCTTTGGAACCTGTTAGTGTGGCAAGAAATGGTTTCTTAAAAAATTGAATCTGTAATGCTCTTTTCCTGTAAGGAATAAGATAAAATAAAATTAAATTAATATTGAATATTCCAGTTTATTCATTTACACTATTAAAATTCATAAGCTGCTAAGTGATGAAAAAATTCTTCCTTCTCTCTCAAATTGGATTAACTCTCAGTTTGCTGAAGAGAGTATGAAAGTGCTTTCCAAATCCATCCCTCAATGCTTTTACATGCACTGCCTTTCTAGGGAGAGAGGGCAGTGAACAAGCAACCTTGAGCTTGTTAGAGGAAACCAAGGATTGAAACAATGAATTTGTTGCTTAAATTCTTCTATCCCCTAATTTCAGCAATATGCACATATGTGACAACCCTCCTGCTCGGTGAGTGGGACTCTGGAGTTTAGAAACCATGGAAGTGGAAGCAGGAGGAGGAAGATTCCTTGGAATCAGCTCCACAGCCCGTGCCCTCCCTTGCTTATGGTCTTAAATGAATGAAAAGCCTTGTAGGGCTGCACAAAACAGGGCTCTAAAGGGAATAATCTCAAATTATACAGCACATCAAGTGACCTCTCATGTATTTTTTGCAATTAATCTGTGGAAGTTTATGCAAATTAAAATCTATTAGAATGACAGAGGAATGTACTTTTTGAGAAATCGTATGGGATTTGTTTGGGGAAGAAGCAAGAAGCCCACCCTGTAGGACTTGCATTGCAAATGTTTCATTGTTTTTCAGATTTAAGGAAATTTTGGGTTGGAGATACACATAGGGGAATCTCATGTTTTCTGTCATATGTTTTTGTATTCTGAGAAGCTCATGGGTAGTTAAATTATGTATAGAAATAACTTCTAAATTTTTTTTTAAATAAGGGTCAAAGGAAGCATATCACACATACATAATTTTGAAAAGTTTTTCCTTGAAACCAGTAGGTCATGTTGCATTTAAGCTTTTATCATCAATGCCATAAACAAAGTGTTAACCTTACCAGTCCTGTCAAATTAGTAAGTATTTAACTGAACAATATGGTACCAGGAAAGTACTCCTTTGGGATTAGGAAGTATTATTTCCTGCACCAATGAATGGTGTTCTCTCCCATTGCATTTTATGCTGTATTTTATCAATAGAAAAATAATAAGTCAAGAGAGGAGAAGATAATACCATAGCAATTAATTCTCAAGTTATATCAACTTATACCTCTCTGGTATAAGTCATGTACAGAAGTGTGAATTGGCCAGAGGTTCCTTCTTGATGATTCAGTCCCAGAATTGCTTTTCACATTCATGTGGCCAATCTAAGGAGAATACTTTTGATAAAGAAATAAATACCAGATTCAGGCATAAGCAGAACTGTAGGAAAGCAGGTAGAGAACTGTGTTCTTAACAAGGTAAAGAGACATTACTTTTTAGATTTCTGTTTTGGATTAATTCTAGGAGATGTCCACTAAATATGCAATTTAAAATAATTCTAGTCCTAAATGAGTTATCAGTTTCATTGGCATTCCTCATGCTAAGCAGATGGGAAATTAGATTATTGTCTAGAACATAGCAACAAGCATAGGAAGTGCCTGAGTTCAAATTTGCTGTGATTCTGTGCCTAAATTAGAACAAACGCACTGTTTATGAGCTTTTTTACTGTTTATCCAGAGGAGTGAAAATTAATTGCCAATATTTGAAATGCTTTGAAAGACCTCTTTGACAGGGGCATATGAATACTATTCAGAACTGAACATTGACCATATTTTCCCACAAAATAATTTCAATTTTAAAACAATTCAGAAGGTAATTGTGCATCAAAATGATGAAAGACCTATTGAATAGCCATTCTAGTATTAATTACTGATGATTAACTAATTAAAAAGTTTGGGTGGTAGAAATTAGGTGATGTGGGAAATATATCTGAGGAGATTCATATTGTGGTTAATAACAATATTCCTTGAACTGTTAATCTCTTAAAATAATTGATAATCTTCTAAAAATAATGCCCAGCATGATTTACTCTGTAGAGAGTGCCATTCACTGTCTGGATCTTCCCTTATTCTTACAATGAGTTTCCAGATACTCCAGCTTTAAATCAAGTTATGGGTTGGCATATTGTGGTTTCTTTTATTGTTTTTTAAACATGTCTAGAATATTTGTAATTTGAAACAAAACAAAACAAGTTAGACCCAGAATTTTCTCTGGATTTGAGTTTTGGGGTGTTTTTAGGCTACTCTAATCTTTCACTGGGCAATGGTTCAAATATGTGTTGTTATGATCATGGTGCATGTTGAGTTGCTTTTGCTTTCACTTTTGCTATCAGTGTTTCATATCTATCTCCCAAAAGCTGACGGCATAAAGGGCAACAAAGGTACTGCAGTCAGGTACAGCCACAACCAATATGGATGGTTCACTAAAAATCATATTAAAATTGGAACACCAGATTGGATATGGGCTCTGGCAGAAGTTTCCTTATTCTGAGCCTGTGCTTCTACCCCTTTTTTATGACAACAGTGTAATGTCCTTTGCCTTTGGCTGGCTGCTCATACTGCAAAAAATTTGGTGTTGTTCTTTCATGTGTTACAGCAACAACTCTGACTCTGAAAAACACCAGGTATGGAATGAGATGCACTGGGGTGAGAAGAGAGAGAACTCAGGCTCAGAATAACACAACCTGTTTTTTCTCTGAACAGAGGTTATTTTTACCATTTTTGTTACACCATTATCTTTTTCCTTCATCTAAACCTCACTTATATTGTCCTGGGTGAAAATGGCAAGATGCGACTTGCTTATTGCTGTCAGCTCAGAAATTTTTTTTTTTTTTTAACCCAGTATATTAGTGGATATCAGAAGCGGATTAGCTGGCCACCAACTTTCATCTTTCTGTCTAATTATGTGTGTTGTTTCTACCCTTAAATACCAATTCTTGTCCTGGCTGACCATTGGGTTTAGAACGTGCTTCTTGTATCGTTGGTCAGTGCCAAACCAGGGAACACAACTCCTTCTTTCCCCAATTCTTCCCACTGTAGCTTAAGGCAGACGAAATCAAAATCCCATGTCCCTCATTTTCCAAAGGAAAACCACACTGAAATATTTCATTTTGTGTGTTGTTGACATGTTCTGACTGCGTGGAGCGGCTGCAGCAAGCTGTGAATGATGATGTGTGAAATGAGAAGTCCCTGTCCAGTGCACAGCAAGGACAGCACTACGAGATCCTTGCCCCACTGAGCTGCTTGATATGTGCTTTTGTCTGCGCTAGGTTACACCCAGATATGCAAGGCTGCCTTTTCAAACATTTGGTCGGATTTTTATCTACATGCCAGGGTTTTATTTGCATAGCAGGTTTAAGCAAAGTCTTCATCCAAAACATCGTTTTGAAGAACTTTCTACACTTAATGTAAATTAAAGAAAAAAAAAAAGACAACCTCAAACATCTTCCCCTCCCCAAGAGCACCCTCCTAACTATTTGCTGCCCCTGACTTAAAAGTGAATCAATTTCCTGTCTACATTTGCTTATTTTCTTTTCAGCTGCCAATTAATTATGGAGTCTTTAGAGGATATCCTTAAAACAATAGTAGAATCCTTCATATTATCTGATAATAATTTTGTTTAATTTAGACTGGATCTTAACTAAGTCTGTTTAAAGCATTTGGAAACACAGTTTTTAGTTTATTGTTTTTGTCCCTAAGGTATTGTCAACAAAATTTTGTGTTTTGAATTAAAAGTTATAGTATCTGAAAATACACAAAGTATAAGCCTGAAATGTGAAGCTGCTGTAATAAAATATGCAGTTGAGCCAGTGGTTCCTCACCACCTGCTCCAAATGTTACTAAGTAAATTCTTTGTTTAGATACTCCTGTTAAATCTACTGTCCATAAGTGACTACTTCCTTGAAAATGGCTCATCCTTCACTCCCTTGCTTTCACTTCTTGCAGTCTATAACTCAGCACTTTTTAAAATAAAGTAAAAAGAAATAACAGAGCTGCCTAAATAAGGTGCGTTACCAATGATGGGAATCCAAATTTTTCAAGTATCTTGGTGATGTATTGCAAGTTATCATGCAGCCTGCCTTCATGACCTGAACTAAGTTTTACAGGCTTTGCATGGTCATCATTTTCTGTTCTGTCATTTGTCTTGGACCAGCTACTTTGGCAGCACAAAATTTTCATTTAATTTTTTTCTGTTTTCCAAGAACAGCTCCTCTCTCTTCTCAGAGAGCTGAGCACTAAGACAGGGCAGGATCCACAAACAGAAATCTCAATTACCCTAATCCTCAAATTAAATGCTGATGTTGGTATGGGTATGTGTGCATCCTTAATGTAGCACCGAGTGATTCATAAGGAGAAATATGAAATTAGAGGTGTCCAGTTGGAGCCTCTTAACTCCTCCTAGCCTTCCATTTTGGAATTCTGCAAAACTCCTTTTCTTCTTTTCAGTTTTCTATTTGGTGTGATTTCTTACTTCTTCAGTTGTCTGAGCCACCCAAAACATGCAGGGAGAGTAAATCTTGATAGAGCTTTCCACTGCCAGCTATAGAAGTAATATGTTTCTCTGTGTTTTCTACAAAAAAACACAAACAACTCTTTCCAGCACTGAATACCTTAGAACCAGTGGCAGTGCTCTAAGTCTCCCACTCCAGCATTGCATGTTGTAAGAAAGAATCAAATATTTTCACATATATAGGTTAAATCCAGCTGACTGAGCTTTAACATAATTCTCCTAAAAGAATTTGTAATCTGTTCTACTTTTAATTTCATGAGACTTTTAAAATAAACATTATTATCTGTTTTGAATCCTAATCTTTCCACAGACACTTTTGTTCTTGGTGATTCCTTAGTGGAATGAGACTGTATTGAAAAGAATTAAGGAAATAACATAAGTCAAAGACAGCCCAAAGGAATCTTCTTCAGAAGACAGATGTTTAGAGGTTTCTGACATGACAAAACCGATAAAATGATTTTTTTTTCAAAGTTAGATATATTGAATCTAATGTATTCATTGCATTTTGATTAGCAATTGGTTCATTACTGCTGCTTTTAAATATATTTTGTTGGAAACTGAGAAAGCACAGAGCACTAATAGACATCATTCACATGAAAAAGGTAATTCTGAAGTTTTCACAAAATGCTAAACCCACACCATTACTGTAATCTTGTACAGGCAAATAGAATGGATTAAAACCATTGATTATGCAGATCACAAATCACAGTAATTTCTAGTTAGTATTTCCACCTCCAAATAATAAATCCCAGTGTGGTCCAAACTTATCTACTTTTATTAACTTTTCATAATAAATTTTAAATTATTTTGAATTGAAAAATTAATTTTAATTGAATAATTTTTTGAACAGTGTGCAGTGGGATTGCTGAATTCTAATCAATACTAAGAAGGCTTTCCATCAGGTTCCCTAGAGTACCTGTAGTATAACTAATAAAATTAAATATTGATGTCAGATATCTTTTACGATGTGCATGGGATTTCACTCTTCAACAGCATTTTCTTTGGAAAAATTAATCTGCAGTGGTCCCTTGCTAAATACAGGCATGTATCCTTCAAGACAGGCAAATCTCTGACTCTGTTCCTTCATATCCACATAGCATTAGATCTAGGAAAGGGAGCTATGTTATTCACTCCAGTGCTCAGCTCATTTAAGGAACATGATGAGATGATATAAAGATTTGACTATGTCTTTAATTCAGTGCATGTTTAGCACTCCATAAACTTTTGCAGCATTAGGGTTTTCCTGCTCTTTTACTTCACCATTCAAAACTTGCATTAAATTGTAAATTCTAGACTGTAAACTATAAATTCTAGACTGCAGGTCAGATTGTTGAAAGCCTTAAAGATCTGCCCCATTGCAGCAGCCATTGAGAGCTGTGGATATGTACAGTAGTGTAGCAGTTTTTTCCCATTTCCTTGCTTAAAGCTCTGTGTTCCAGATGAGAGCCGCCTCCCTAGTGTGCACCCAGTAAGGACACAACAGATAACTATTGCCAAAAGCTGGTATTGTGAGTTGATTAATCAAAACCCCATTGATTTATAGTTTTTATGACTCTTTGGAAATTCACTAAAAGCATTGTATGATCCCTTGTATAACTGATTTATGAAGTCTTTCATTCAATATGATGTATTAGGTACACACCATTCGTAGTTCCTAGCATAAAGCAGTGCATACCTGAGCTTTCACTCAATATAGCAAACTGTATATCCACTAAGTGCAAAAAGGGGTGGGGAAGCCAGGAACTAATTTATATAGAGAGTAAAGCATAGTAAATATTTATATTTCAAAGTTTTTGCTTAAAATGTTTACTTATAAAGTCAGGGAGACAAGATGGTTTTGCTGTATTACATCTCAAGTATTGCGGACTCATACAGATAATGCATTTAGTGAATATAATTCTCAAGGTTTTTGCTGTATTGTTTGTTTATCATAGTGAAGAAAATAATATTTTAGCACCAATATTAAGTGGAATACTGCTGAATTGTCCAACCACCTGGAAAATATTTATAAAATCTTTATCCTATTAATCTTGGTTTAAAAGGCCATTTATCTGCAACTCAGGTGTGGACTGAACATGTCCAGGGCAATGGGTTAATATTCTCAAAGCTCACTATCAGGTTCACATCCACTTTTCAAAAATTAATATAAACATCAATTATTAATGTAAAATAAAAAGCACATGCCTTTATTTCTGTAGCCTAATGATAAAGCCATAGCCTAGCATTAATTATATCCCATATAGCAAATTATGAAAAATAGCAATTCCCTGAAGTCTTTATCAAAGCATAACACAACAGCTCACAAAGGAATAATATATTATTCTATTTCATCTGGCAGACTCCCACCCCTCATCTCTCACATATTGCAATGTGTCCTATACCCAATCTTAGTTGTTTGTTTGTTTGTGGTTTTGCTTTTGTTTTGTTGGTTTTGGGGTTTGTTAGGTTTGTTTATTTTTTTTTTAGCATCCCTTTTTCAATTTCTGACTCTATATTCACTTTAGAACCATAAAAAACGTGCTATTTGGTGGCTGTTTGGAGCTTACATCTACCTCCATAGCAGTGAACAAAGTAAGTTCCCTTTCTTTTCACCTTTTTTCAGGAATGTATTTTGGCTATCTAGAAAGATAACACTCATGCACTAAAAGCAAAATAAAACTACGTAATACAACAAGATACTAATGGTTCCTGCTTCAAAACACTTTTTCTCATTTTTTCTTTTTTAATTATCATATTTTTGAGCTTGTACTAATTTAAAACCTGCCCCCTTTTGTGGCTGATTGAAATTTGGGTTTAATGATTGTCTTGCTGCCACCAATGCTGACCAGATTTTCCTTTCAGATAAGACCAACCCTGCTGGTGGTTTTTTTAAATTTGCTCTGTGTTTAGTCTAAAAAAATAAATTTAACTGAAAGATCAGACCAATATTTTTTCCATATTTTTGGAAGTTAAATTAAATATTTCTTGGCTAATTGTGCTAAAAAGCCAGGATCAACTTAGTCTAACCAGCAGGTTGTTTGGAAATCTTTGGAGTGTTAGCAAAATCAAAGAGAAATGAAATGCATTCCTTCATAAAAAGGTCTTAGTATGTGAGGAGAAATACTCTTCCTGCTGGAAAAGCTAGATTGTGCTTCTCCTCTTGGTGATGTATTTCTTACTGATATGAACAGCAGATGGGTTCCAGTGGCGTATCCTTGCTGGAAAGGGTTTGGTAAGCACGATGGCACATCCAATGACATTTTTACAACTGCCTTACATAGACTGCCAAGAGCAGTATCTGTTTCATTGTTGCTGTAACTGAACAAATTTTTGGGATCTTGAAGCAATTTTTTCAGGAAAGAGAAAGACTAGCCTGGAAAAATGAAGTTCTGTGGCAGAGAACATAATAGGAACAGTGTCTTTTTATTCTCTTTTCCCTCCCTTGAGAAAGGTGAATGAGAATCAAATTATTCAAATATTATTTTCTTTTTATTTTTCCAAGCAGGATACAGCATAGGAGAATGGGTGAATCAGCAGATTGCAACAAGTTTTGGAAGAAGTGTTTATGATGTGCATGAAGACATAAAAATTGGAAAAAAGCTAAAGCAGTGAAGAGAAACATGAAAGGAGAGAGAGCTGAAAAGGATCTGATGAGCCAGAAGAGATTAAGGTTTTGTAGAAAGAGACAAGAAGAACAAATAAGCATGTTGGGGAGAATAGATACATGATACAGAAGGTTAGAGATTTGCTGGGGTAAGGAGCCAGAACACAGGATGAGGAGGAACTATAGGTTTGAGGAGACTGAAAAGAAATGGGATGATATTGAGGGAAAATATTCTAGTAGGTACTTATTTTTTATTATCACCTTATCATTCTGTATCACTATCTTTATTAAGTGAAAGTAATGGGAAATGTGTAGCAGGAAAGGTAGGACAAAGGATTACAACCAGAGACTGGGAATGAGTTGGGGAGGAAGAGGGAAAACATAAAGCAGAAACTGAGGGAAAGGTGATAAGATGAGAAGAATGAGGATGATGTGCAGAATTCAAGGACTGAGAGAGAGAGAATGAGAAGGGGTAACTTTTGGAAAGAGCAGCAAGATCCATTTTATGCATGCAAACATTGGCTTTAATGACCATTCTGAACTGCACATGCATATTTTGCAGGTCAAGCATCGTTGTGTATTGTAGTCAAAGTATATGTTCATTGTAATGACTTAAAAGTTTTTAAAGGAAATCTCATTTTTAGTTATGAACCATGACTTATTTATTTATTTAAATGTTTGGCTTTGAGTTCCATAGTGGAGAGTTTAATTTTGCAGGGTCTAAGTAAAACAGGAAATTAGACAGAGAAACAGTACATAATCATAGTAGACAAAAATGGAGTCATTAATAAGCATAGAAATAATGGGGCTATTTTAAAATCAGGGTGGAGGTTTCGATAGTTTTATTTCTAGTATCATTGTGTGAAGAGGAAATGAATTTTTCTCTCTTATTTTAAATTTATACATGGTGATGTTTTAACGATGTCTGTATTCTGAGAAATCGCTCTGCCAAGAGGCACATACCAACTGAGCCAGTGCTGGTGGCCTCTGCGTACAGATCCCCACCTTGCATACATTGAGATGAAGCTGTGTGAGTTACAGAGCACTGCAAAGGAGCAAAATATCTTGTCTGGAAGGGGGAAAATAGGGGATGATTGTGTTTTATGTATAGTTTGCTATCGATACAAGCTGCTGCCTAGAGAGCAAACAGCTCAGGGAGAGTGTTGTTTTTCCTTTGCAGCTGGCAGTTGCCTTTGTTAAAATAAGCCCAGAAATGTTTGCAATAAAGGCAGAAATATCCTCCAAGAACTTGCAGAAGATACTCAGAAAATCCTTCAGTCAAGCCTCAACATCAGCAACCACAAACAAAAGGTACCAGAAGATTCCTCTTAAACAGGAAGAAAGAGAAGTTTTGATACTGAGGTTGCTTTCTTAAAAATTCTGAGTGAATAAAGTAGTCTTGACAGAAAGTTCCCAGTTATGGATTACCTATAAAAAGAATAAAAGAGATGAACATTGAAGGTTTTTCATGGCTGTAAACAAATAATTTGTGAGCATACTGTGCTCAGACCACAAATAGAAGCAAGCATTAGAAGTGCCCCTAGCTGACCAGCATATACATATATCATTGGTCTGGTGTAATGAAGATTACCTGATAAAGATCACAATATGACAGTTTTCCTTTTGCATTGGCTGCTGAACAGCCAGAAACTGTTTTCTGCGGCCAGCCAACTATTGATCCAACTCCCTCCTGTCAGTGATGCAGTTAATGGGAATTCCACAGGCAAATAAAAGCTACATTTTGTCTTCATTTTCATCTGAAATATGAGCTGGTCCTTTGTACTCTAGACAGTCATTTATTACTCATTTTCCTTTATTGATGTTTATGAGCTGAAGCATAAAATGATTCTCAAATGTAGTTTAATTGAGGCAGCAGTTGACACTGTGACCATGATTACTGCTGCACCATCAGCTGCATTAAATCCATGAATCAAGGTTTGCTTTTCATTGGTCTTTGAGGCAGCATACGGTAGAAAGTATCCTTAAAATGCAACTGTGCTGTAGCTGGAGAAATATGTCGATTTGTCTTCATAGGGACCGAGGGGGAAAAAAGTGCCCAAAGTCCTTAGCAAACAGCAACAGAGCAGTAAAGTGTTTCTTATTACTTTAAATTCAAAGACTCCTACAACCCCCTTACCCCGGTTCCTAAAGTTATTTTAAAATAGTCTTTCTTATATATGCTTTTAATATTTTTTATCGCTGAATTATGAGCAACAAAATGAATAGAAGGAAGAGCTGCCATACACAGCAAGAGGGGAAGCCAAGACACTCAATTAATTTGTAAAATGGTAAGGACAATCAATACTGTGGGGAAGTATTTTTTATATGCAGTTATTAACTCATAAGCTACAGTATATCTCATCTCATTTCAACAACAGCTGAGGTCTCCATTTCCCCCTGGAGACCCCTGCAGGTCCCATTATGAGAATCATAAATAATATGTGCTAATGAGATATGAATTGATTATGCTGGAAAAGCTGACATTTTCATCCATCATTCTAAATGATGTTTAACAATGGATTACCAGCCAGTAATTCCTCTGATATGAGATTAAATAAAATAGCAGGCTGTTTCAGCAGGCTAGCTCAAGGAGATGGCAATAAATCTGCTCAATTACTGTATTACCAATCCATTTTTCACTGCTAAGGATATTATTATTTCATTTAGACTTGTTCATGCATCATAGATTATTTTATTTCAGTCAGTCAATGGGAGAAACTGCAGTGTTTTATTCACTGAGCTGAAAAGAACTGGGCTTTGATAGAGTACAGTATGCGCAGCTCAGTGGGCCTCCAGCGGATAGAAGAAATGCTACTGAGCTCCTATCAGATCAAAAATACATTTTGAAATCCACATTTCAGGAACCAGCATTTTGTTTTCAACCTAATTTACTTTACTTATCTGAAAAGTCTCAACCGAAGGATACTGCCTAAAAAGCTGATCAATTGAAACAAAATTATTGGCTCCTCTAAGATGATTTGTACCTCACCTCGGTCCTGTAGTATATTGAAAATTAGATCATTCCGACTATCCTTTGGCCTGGCAAATTAGATTGCAAATAACTGTAATACAAATGGTCAAATGGTTCTTTTTTTCCCCCTGCCTCATGCTCAGGAGGGAGTGTAAAAAAAGAAATCATAAAGCATGCAAAATTTATTAACAAACACCTATCATAGAGTTACTTCCTTTTCCAGCCTGATCTCACAGTCTGGACAGACTCCCCTTCTTTGCAACAGTATAATACTTTGAACTTCATTCAACACCCACTGTAGAGCCCAACCCAGAGTTTTTAGTAACTGCAGCATATGCTCAGTAGACTGGGGCCTGCCCAGTGTCCAACCAAGCTGCCTGGATGGGGGAGATCTTGAGTTTTACCCATCTGCCCTGGCCTGCAAATTGGTGCAGCAGGTGCTTTGTGGCCAGCATATCACTCATACATCACCAATGAGCCCTGTTATTTTATCAGCCTGTTTTTCTTCAAAAGAAGAGGAAAAGATGAACATGATAAGTCCTCCCCTCTCTAAACACTAGGAAGGACACAGCCTTGTAATGGCTAGCAGTAATCCGTTCCCTGCAGAGGGGTACGTGTCCCAGATCTGCTTCTTAGCTTTCTCTCCACAGACATTACCCCTTTCTTCTACTGATGGGATCCCTCAAAGGAAAATACCAATAAGGTAGGCTTTTCTTCAAAACCAGGACTAGAAGACCAATTATACTTTAATTGTGAAAAGCCTGTACTGAAGTGCAGCAGTTAGAAGGGAGAGGAGAAATGCATGGAAAAGAATTTTTTTTTTTTTATCACTGAAGGGTCAGCTGAGAAGCAACAGGTGTTGAGGTGAAATGGAAAATTTGCTCCACTAATAAGTTTTGTCCCTGACTTATTGTTTCTCAGCCCAGCAGGAAATCTTATCTGATAGACATCTTGCAGAAGGTTGTACCTCTGGAAGCATAACTCTGTGTATAAATACAGTGCTGGACTCCAACTCTGCTCTAAGGGAGGCAGTAAGGGAATCAGCGTGGATAGGTCTTTGAAAAAACAGTTTAACTCTCACACAAAAAGGCAATGAGAACTGCAGGAAATTTTTGGGAAGGAGTAGAGTTAAATCTGAAACGTCATTATGCCTCTGTGTTGACTAACACTGCCCACTAAAAATAGGTATAGTAGAATTAGAGAACATACCTGGAAAAATGAAAGGGATGATATAGATATGGAAATACTTTTGGGTATTTCTCAAAAGTACGAAATAGAGTAAACTATTTTACTTTTGTAAAAGTATGAAATAGAGTACAAAATACAATAAACTTCTTCAGTTTGGAATAGACTTGTTAAGGAGAAGGAAAATATATGCTAGGAAAATCTAGCATAGAAAAAGGGTTTTTTCAGTATTTATCCAAAAATAGGTCAGTCAAACAAATGGTCGAGAAGTTTTTAAATAACCAAAACATTTCAAAAAACTCCCAGATTTATGTAATAGTTTTCACCTACTGTTTTCTGTATAACAAAATGTAATGGAGATTAAGCCATTCAAAGAATAATATTATATCTTAAATACAAAATAATCCATGTAAAATAAAGGTACTTCTATAACAGAATAATACTTGAAACTTTGATAATAGTATCTTAGTTTTCTCATAAGGATCATATGAATGAAATAACATCTGTAGAATATGTATGAGTTCCGTTTCATAATATTAACACGCTAGGTAATAAGGATGTTTTGTGATAAGGTTTCCTTGCTGATATCTGCTTCTGTTTTCTCTGCATAAGGAGTACTGCTTCTTTCTTACCTGCTTTACCTGACCTTGGATATAATTTTATCAGCCTTTCTGGGGTTTTGTCTGTTTGACCACATATTTGATGCACTGGTGCAAGATACAGAGGATATATGCCTGTGGTTGTTATTCAGGTGTCTTCATGGCAGCTGGCATTTTTAAAATAACATCTTGGGATAAGTGCTGGATATTTGAAAAACTGTTTATGAGGGGTTTGTTTGTTCGGCTTTGTACTTGTTTTTTTCAAATCTAGCTTCGTATTTTAATACCCAGTGCTACCATAAGAATAGATAAACATTAAGAAAAGTTCCAGGGATTTGAAAACTGGCAAGTTTTCTATCCAATAGGAAAGATCCATCCCTGTACTCACTTTCTTGTTATAGTTGATGAATGTTGACATAGTGACTGCTAATGTGATTAACAGTATTAGCTATTCTGAAAAGATCGTAATAATTGTGATTTAGATTGAAGACTTTACTAGAGTTGTAAATCCTCAAACTGTCAAGATGTTTACACTTAAGTCAGTCACATTTCACAAGGCAGTCAATGTCAAGCTGACACCTGAATTTCAGGGATTTTCTGTAAAAGTGGGTTTACATTTTTAGGGATGACTTTATTAATTTTCAGTATTATCCCTATTTTAAAATAAGAATGCTATGTTTTCAGCTTATGCATTTTGAAGCTCAAGTGACAGGAGAAGCAGAAGAGGCATGTTTTTGGCACTCCCCAGGATGAATATAGTAGTCAGTGAACCTTAAGTAATTTATCTTGAGCCTCTGCGAAGTAAAATCTTGTAATTCTCAGAACACAGTTTTGAGGTACTATTGAATATTCTGTCTTGCAGTTAGAGAGAAAGAAATAATTTCTGCCACAAGAAAACTGAGTGGGTTATACAGTTAAATGCATAAAAGTACAAATCCTATAACTATATATATACTATATATAATTATTCATATACTATATGAAGTAGATATGAGCATATCAAGTTGTGAGATTTGAGGTTCAGTCACTCAGAGCTGAGCTGACCTGTGCACATGGTGCCACTGAAGGCTTTACAACAATTAGAACACTGAATTAGAGGTAGCATTTGCTTTTAAGACCTCCAAATTCCAAAATTGCTTAACTCTGCTGTTTAAAACATGTCTGAAACAGGGCCACAGAATAAAGTCCATTAGATATTTGTTGGCAGAAAGCTAATATGCATACAATGTGAGGATGTAAAAAAAAGTCAAATGACAGAGTTCCTGGAGGAAAAAAACAAATCCCAAAACTTTACAGGATTCATAACTGATCCCAATCACTATAAACAATACTTTAAGTGATAGGATTATTTGAATATTTCAGTATTTTCCATCTGCCTTTAAAACAACTGCATTTATAAGATGCCAGATACCATTTCTTATTATAGGTTAACCTGTAGATTGAATTGTGAATGCTAAGAGTGACTCCAATTATGTTACAAGCCAAGTTTCTTCATGGTTTAAACAGATAACTTATTCTTAAGGAAATTTTGCATACAGATTCTGAGTTCTTTCAGCAACCTGGTGTAAACAAGTACAGGGTGTTAATGTTAACAGCCAAAAGCCTCAACAGTGGTGTTTTCTCAGTAAGAATGTGAGTGTTTCTACTAAAACTCAGACATCCTCACTGCTGGTATGGAAACTACAGACACTGCACCAGTGTAAGTTTTCAAAAGCAAATCTTGAGTCTGTGCAGGTTGTAACAATGATACTGATGCTTTTCCTCAGTGTTTATTCATAGGTGTATAATGTTCATCAGTTCATGCCTTCTTGCAATCATTTCAAGTACTTGCAGGGCTTTGTAGATCAAGAAACACAAGTCTTGAATACCAAAAATGGATTATATTTGGGGCTTTTTCTCCTATATAAATTTCTCTTCCACTTTTTTTATTCTTGAGAAGCTTATCCACACTGATGCATGGCCAGACACTTAAAATGTTTTAAATTTTGCCCCCACTCTTTTAGTGACAATAATTCATCATTTTCTGGAATGAGGAAAGAAAATTTTTCTATTTCTTTATCCTTTTTGTCATCCTAAAACTGAGATGTGCCTGCTCAAGACCCTTGCACTCTCCACCACACCTCTGAGAAACACCTCAGCTCAATGAACCTCTGTGTGTCTCCCCTTTCTGAATGTTTTCTCCCACAGCAGCAGGAACAGGGGAAGGTTGTTGCATTACAGGTGTTGCTGTGTAACCTTCTCCTCCTGGTGCCAGCCCCTGGGTGCAGAGGGAATTCCAAGGATGATGCACTAACCTCTGCAACTCATTCTCATCCAAAACAGCACAGGACATGCTGAGTGGGAAAGGACATTTCTTGCAACAGGTATTTGTACCTCAACTGTTCGCTGCAAACAGGCACACTCAAAAAGAATGGAACTTTAAGCAGGGAAAACTACTAGTATTTTATGAGCAACATTGTTAAGCTATTCCCACCTCTCTTTCTTGCTTCCAGCTAATATTGGTCCACTAGAATTTCTCTATTACACAAAGGAGTTATGAATTTTGGAGATTTTCTACAATAAGATTTGTGGGAATCCATTCCTGATGTAAAAGTTAATCTTAGCTAATCAGACTTTTCACTGAGCAACTGGTTCCTGTGGACTGAAGGGCAGACTGTCATTTTCCTCTTTTAAATTAGTTTATTATAAGTGTGTTAAAAGCCTGTATTAAATAACCCTAAATTCTGTAGCTCTTCTGATAAAAGACTCTGTGTCTTAGTAATAGCAGTCATTATAAGTATCCAGGCAATAAAGCACAGTGAAATCACAGACCTAAAAGACTCATGCCACCAAATTAAAGACTATCTTAAAAACAGAAGAAAAAAAATACAGATTTATTGCACACCCCCCCCCAAGACATTTCTTCACAGTTCAATGATAATTCTTGGCTAGCATAGTCATCAATATCAGATTTACAATAAAACATCTGGGGAACACATGAAGAAATAAACTTATTCAAACAGAAAGAGAGCAATCTGTGATCATACCCTGTCTTCCAGTCCCAAAACAGTTGATTTATGGTATAATTTTATTTCTTGCTTGCTTGCTTTCTTTTACACAGCTGAAAGTTGGTTCAGAAGTGCCGAGCTGGGGTAGAGGTCAGAGATCACATTTCTTTTCCTGTTCACAGTATTTTAACCTGGACTTGAGCAAAAAAAAGTTAAAAAAATACAAAGTTAAAATGTTCTCAGTATGTCAAGTATGTTCTTTTTTATTAAGAACTCAATATATTTAAATAAACTTGATTACAGTGTCAAATGTTGCTACTTTAACACGTGTAAACTGAGATTTGAAAGAATCTTGAAAACATTTTTATGTTGAAGTTATATTCACATTTATTTTGGCTTTGCATTTCTCTCGTTTTCTTATACTTTTTGGTTAGATCTGTAGCAAATCATAGTGATGAAACTTAGGTTCTTCATAATAGGGGAAGGCTAAAAAATCACAGAAAGTTTGCTTAGTCTCACTGGATGACATGATGGTAGTGGTAGAGTTAACTTCGGATATTAACTAAACCTAATCTTTTTTATTTAACCAAGTTAGAATACTCAGAGAGAGACCTTTTATAACCAGTGAAGTAAATGCAAGATTGCTTAATAGTATCTTCTTTGGTCAAACGTCTATAAAACACGCATGTGAGTGAGGACTGATTCCCAATCTTCCTTTCGTTTCTCTGACAGAACCGTGGCATTAGGGTCTGACAGCCGCCACATGTGTTTGACGCTGCTGTAAACTCGTGCCTTCCCCTCACAGCTGTTTCTGTAAACACGTGTGAATAGTCATTCTCCCGTGCCTTGTGCTGAGCAAGACTTGCTTTTCTTGGAGCCTGGCCAGCAGCTAATGGGAAGGCAGCGTGTGTAGATCCGTGTGCGCTGTGTGCCCCCAGCTCACCCCCAGGCTGCAGCCCATGGCCATGCACCTTCCCCTGTGGGAACATGTCCACTTCTCCTGCTGCAAGGCAGAATTTAATTTGGCCTTTTCCAGAGGGTGGAGTAAGCCGTGGGGGTATCACAGTTACAGGGCATTTGGTAGTGTTATCATAATATTGAACCCCTGTAGTTTTCTTACGCAGAAAAGTTTCACTTGCTTGGAATTCCTCTCAAAATCTTAAATGCACATGTGTGTGTAAAATCCATCTGTTTCATCTGGTTGGCATTGCTGGTTCTGCCTTTTCTCCATTACTGTGATTTTATAGAATGAAATGCTGCAAAAAAAATAAAAGGGCTAATTTAAGAGCAAATTCACCCTAAAAAGTAAAAATCAATCTTTCTCTCTTTGCACAGAGAGCCCAGGGGAATAGAATACCAGGAATCATGGGTATCTTGCTTCTAGTTTTTGATGTATGTTCTGATGTAAAAGATTAATGGTTTTCTCTTGGGGATAAGGATTGCAAGGTCCAAACAGCCAGAAGTTTGTGTGTCTATTTATCTAATGGCAAAGAGTACAGAAGTCAGCAATGAGCACCTTTTCCTTGACAACAAATTACAAGTTAGCCATTGTACCACAATGCTACCATTGTTTAACTCCTTCTGAAGGTAATTTTTAGAAGGCAGAATAAAAATGGAGAATAATGTACTTTCTGCTGAGTCAACCCAAATTTGACCCAGGAAGCTTTAAATGAATATTTTTTTTAACTCCTAGTGAGTAATCAAATAGTTTTGGTGATTAAAAATGTGCTGTTAAGGCCAAATAGACCACTGTTTTACTTGTCATCCTTGGCTTTTGTTTCTTTTTTTCTCCTTACACATTGATCGTTCTCAGAAGTTATATGAGAATGTCAAAAATCTATCCATTGTTTGGTTGCCACATACAGGCAATGAACAAACCAAGGCACCAGGACTTCTTGGAGCAGTAACTGTAAATGATCTGAGGTATGATCTTTCCCTTGCACATTACTGGGTGGTTGTAAGAGTATTTTTATATCAACACCTGCATCTGTTACAACAGTTATTCAGGCAGGTAGTTCTGCAATTTGCTTTTCAAACATGCTCATATCAGTGAGTAGATAAAATACCTGAATAAACGATGGCAGATTTTTCTTGAGAAAAGCAATCAATTTTATGGTAGGGATTTAAAAAGCAGAAAGATCTGCAAAGCAAATAATTTCTACAATTTTTATTGCACTCAAACTGTGTACCTGGCCCTAATATTCTGTTTGTGAGAGCACTAGCAAAACCATAATCTGAAACTGTGTAATGGTGAGATTAAAAATTTAAACATTCCGCAGACCCATATAAATTTTGGAAAAAGAATCTCTGCAGTATTTGGTACCTGCTACTAGAACTACCCTTGGTATAAGTTAAACACTGGCACCAATGACCAGAACTCACTATCAAAGAGTACCAGAATGGAGCAATCCTAGCCAGGATGTTAAACTCATGAGTTCTCAGTGAATATCCGAACACAGCCTGGCACCCAAACTAGTTACTTAATGGAGTGCATAGCTCAGAAGACCTATAGGGCTGTACAATTCTGCCTATAGTGGCTGTACAAAGAAAAAATGGCAATTCTAAAAAGTTATTACTAACATAAATGAGAAATTATCTACTCAAACCCAAGGCTGATATGTTACATTTCCTTTACAGGATATTTATGCCATGTATATTTCATCTCTACACAGCAATTAAAAGATACCTTAAATAAAAATATCCTTTCCCCTCTTATAGAAAAAAACACACTTACTTGAAACATAGATATGAGGACCCATGTACATTTTATTAAATTACCTTCAAAAGAGTCAAAAGGGAACACTCATTGATTAATTAAATCTCTGCCCTGATAAATTCTGGAAAACATCAATAATCAGTGAAATTTTCATCATGACTTCTGGTAAGATAATATGCTGTATCTAAACCACTGAAGTAATCATTCATTCAATGTGCTACCTTCACAGTGAGAGTGAATACAGATGGAAGAGCCTCATTTTGAGATCAGTGCCATCCAAGTACTGAAATTGCTTATCTTGAATATTTTATTTGTTTGATCCCCTTATTTTATTTGTTTGATCCCCCCCTTTGTTTGACCCTTCATTTCATTCTGTGTTGGGAACCTCTTTCCCAGTGTTACCCTAGTAATCAGCATTTTCTGATTTGAATAACAGTGCCAGTTCAGCACGGTGAGGAATTGCATGCACCTATTCACATGTGCATTGCAAACTCTTTTCCTATGATTCACAACAAAGTGTGATAATTAATCTCTTTGAGGAAGCTCTAGGAATACACCATCAAACCCAGGAAAACAGAAAAGAGCAAATAGATGACAATCTAGCCTTTAGCTCATTTTTATGGAGATGGAAGTGGACCATAGCAAAGGTCAAATTCAAGGTCAAGATGGAGATCACTGAAGAAGCTCTGATGGGGCTGGCTCTTCCTGAAGGTCCATTCAATCTAACAAGCCAGGTGTATAAATGAGCCCTTCAGCTGCTGGCCCAACCAGCCACTTCCCATCACAATCAGCAGACAAGCACAAGCAATTTATTGCTGAGATAATTTCAGAGATATGCTGCAAAAGGCAGAATATAAGTTTTTAAACTGAAGAGTTAAAGTGAAAAAACTTTGGCTATAAAAATATTATCTGCTTTTTCTAGGCAATCACTGCATTAAATTAATGGCACGTATAAAGATTTGTTTATACATCGAATAGTAATTTAATAACTAGTTAGGTCAGACATTTAATTATTATCTATTTTTGCTTTATATATGTTTCATAACTAGATTTGTAGGTGTTTAATTTTATCCAGCAACTTGAGATGGTACAAATTAATTGCAGGCTGCTAATTCAGTAGTGATTTGAGCTGGAGATTTTTTACACTATCTGTTTTATTACATTAATGGTCCAATCCTGCTGCTACCAAAATTAATAGGAAAATCTCCCACTGATTTCAATGAATTCGGGTTTTAACCCAAATTGTAAATAGTAGCTACTCATTTTTCCTCCAAAGAAGGCAATGCAGTGAATGGTAGAGCAACTCATCAACAAAAATCTCTTCCAGTAACAGTACAATCTGTTGCATTTATACACATTATAACTTCAAATTCTGACTTCTAGCTATGATACTTTCAAGATATTTTTCTTAACTAAAATAGAGGGTCAATGAGTTATTCAAAATGATACAGTCTACTCTTGTCAAGGTCATATTTCATTGTGTGATAATAAGTGTTTAAAACAATGCTGTATTAAAAGAAGAGGTTAAGTTATTAAAAAAGGTATTATCTCAAGTTGAAAATCAGTAATAGTTCAGATGTTAGGTAAGTTCAGTCATAGTAATGCTGCTTAACAGGGCCACTGTAATTAACAATCCATTGTTATTTCCAAATATTTTTAGAGGTTTAATACATAACTGTTCAAAACGGACACAAGATGATGTCTTGGAGGTGTATTTATTTAAAAAAATACATTAATTGAATTTTTAAAGTAGTTTAAATCCATCACTTATGATTGTATGGGAGCAAGCATTCCTCAGATTTTGAGCAATTTCTTCAGTCCTTTCAAATTTTTTCTGCTTCTTTTCCTTCTTGTAACTCTGCGTTTGAGTAATGCCTGTATTTGAACATCCAGTGAAACAGGAAATGGTTTTGTATCATTGTCCTTGCTGCAGCAGTGTGTCTGCAGGTTTTATTGGAAGCAGTGTGTTGGTTTGAAAACAAACCAGTGGGAGATCACAAGTCAAGATTGAAATTAAAAATAAGTGAAATAATACAAGGAAAAGCACTGACAAAGTCAGATACAACCTAACACCCTGTTAGGGTGGTAGTAGCAGTCCTACTGAAGTAGTCCAGTTGAAGCGGTGATCCTGTGAAGGTCTAGTCTCCAGCTGAAGATCCAGTGGTAGCTCTCGTCCTCTGGGAACCCAGTAGACAGGGCTAGCTCAGGCAGTTCCAAGGCCAGGTTATATCCAGGTGGGAACACCTGGCCCCTCCTTCCTGGGCAGAGCATCCCACAATGGGATGAGATAAGTCCATGAGTCACACGGTGGGTCCTTGATGGCCCATTGCCTGTCATGCGGGGTGGGTCATTAGCAAGTGATAATAGCTAACGGATGGCCCATTGCCTGTCATCCGGAGTGGGTGATAGCAGCTAATGGCCCACAGCTGGTGGTAATAGAATACTTAACTACATCAATATTGCAACCTAGGACAAGCAGGCACCACAGTTAGAGATGATTGGCACTGCACATCTCCCTTCCCCTATCCCATATTGAGTTAAGGGCTAGAAAGTTCTACTTTGCTGCCTCTAGCCGAGTTTCCCCATTGGGTTTCAAAATTCTGTACCTTCCCTCCTCGCGTCCCCATTCCCTGGAGTCCCTGTCAACCCTGTATCCCTCGTGCTCCTATTGGTTCTTCTGTGTAAACCCCTCCCATCCTGCAGTCCCTCTTAACCCCTGGGACAGGGACATTCGGGGCTCTCCGCGCTCCTGAATCCAGCCGTCTCCAGCCCTCGTGTCCCTTCCCGGTTCCATCTGCCTTCTCCTCCCCGCCGTTCCTACCAATAAACCCTGGATTCCGAGAACTGAGAGACTGCATGTCTTTCATATCACCCTGCCTCCTGCTGGGCTTCGTCCCCGGTGGCACTCCATGCCTGCACCCGCAGGCTTCACTGCAGCGCCCGGTCCAGCGCGTGGGGGTCACGGCGGCTTGCCTTTCGTGTGACTTCTGGCACAGAGGGAGAAGTCACACCTTGCGACAAATGCTAAATGAGTGATCATTTAGCATTCCATTTCCTACTGTCATGTGAAGACCAAATGCTTACTTTTCAGACAGCTTTTATTTTTCCCCACAGATGCTTATTTTTTTTATTTCAGTACATGTACTTGTTCATATAGAAAAATTCATATGTATGGCCTAGGTACAGTATATTATTTGCCATTTTACTTTAAAGACAATAATATTTGGATTTACTTAGAATGCTTAAATGATAATTTAAGTGGGTTCAAACAGTGGCGTTTTATAGCTGTTCCCTAAAATGAAGACTGAACATCTACTCTGCAGGATATGAGTATTCTGTTCTATCTTAGGTTCAAATACTATCCTCGTTTAGGTGTATCTGAGCTCCCTCCAGTAGTGCATTAAGCAATCTGACTTAACATCTATCACATGTAGTTCGGGCACTCTCTCATCTTCACCCCGGGGAGAGAACTGTGTGCCTAGTGGCGTGTTTTGTTTTTATTTTAAATGTCCAAGGAAAGTGGGTAGTGTTAATGGCATCAAACATCCATTTCCTTGCAATTAGCTGTCTGTGTTGTCACAATGCCCTGCTGCCTTTAAATGCTGTGAGCGAGGAAAGGGAGAGAGAAAAGAATGTGCTCATCAAATTTCATTTCAGTCCCATTTGAAACTCTCCCCCTACAATTTCTTTTTAAAATTTACAGATATACTCTAGAGCTACATGCAACCTTTTTTTTTCCCCCTGAAAAATGTTTTATCCACAAAATGCAAATTCATGTTGCCTGGGATATTTTGCAAATTCATGTTGAACTATTTTTGATTTTAAACAATTGGTAAAGGATAGCCTTTGCAATTTCAATAGAATCTGCTTAAATATAAAATATCAGTTTTGTAAGGCACGAGAAAATTGTGTGACTCCTGCAATTTCCTCTTCTGTGGAGACTGCATGTAATCCAACAGATGGTTTTCTAAAAGGATGTAGTAGAAGAGCAGCATCTCCCAGCTGGCTGAGGCATAGCCATTTCAGAATCATGTAGATTCAGTGGGATTTGGCTCAAGTATGCAGAAGGTCCCCTTTTTCCACTCAATTTCATGGTTTTCAGAGTACCTCTTGCTGCTGTCTTCTCTCAGTAATGCTTTGGCCCACAGTATAATTAATTAATCTTGTAAATGTTTTGAATTTTCATTCTTTACCATATTTATTATCTCATTGTTTCACTGCGCATTTTTACCTTTTGGACTTGTAACTTTGGCTTTTGCCAGAGCATGTGCCCCAAAGAGGCACATGTGATTTAACCCACTGTGCTGCCAGGACTGTACCAGTCTGTGGGCTCATAATTCAGGTGCAGAGTGTTTTCTGACATCTGCTGAGGGCTCTTCATAGGCAAAGAGCTCAGAGGAGCAGAGGGCATACCTCAACAGCCTTGTGGTTTCTAACAGGACTAAGTCCTTTGCAGCGTTTATATACAGTTATCTACTTTTTTCCCTCCTTTCCTGATTATATGGAAGCTCTTTATAAAAAGCATTTCGATTGCACCAAAGTGTAGCTATTACAATTGTGCACAAGAACTGGGGGGGCAGCATATAATGATAGATATTTTTCATCATGGATGAGCTGCAATCATCACAGTATGCACTTCCTCTTAGCCATATAGCATGGGGAAGCTCACTGTGTAAATTCTGAGATGGTATATTAAAAGGAAATATTTAGGGATGTAGCAGTCAATGAAAAATAAATTGGAAGTATGCTGAGTTAACAAGGGAATGACTCTCAGCTCTTTTAAGTGTGACATGTTTTCAAAGAAAGCTGCCATGAAACAACCTTTCAGCCAGAAATTTAAAAGCAGGTTTATAGTCTGTGGTGTTGTAAACAAAGGCTGTGCTTAAACGGGGACCCTGAGTGCATCTAAGTTTCTGAGTCTCCCGTTCCCTCCTATTGCTGCATGCCAAGCTCATATTCAGGAGGCTCCAACTATGCAGCATCCACTTGCTTGTGATTTTTTTTGAAGAAGATATCAGATGTAGAGGGGAAAGAAGAGGTGGAATTTCTTTCCTGGATTGGCTCTTGTGCCCAAGAAGTGCAGGGAGCTGAATACTTCAGCTTCTCAAGGCTTCTCTTTTAAATGAAGCAAGTTGTTACCGGCTCTTCATGATTTGGGTTGCGTTGGCCTGTTTAAAGATCCTGTTCTGGCTCCCTGATTCCTGGCAGTATGTGTTTCAGAGGAGAGGGAGAGAATGTTGATTTTCCATTTTGTAAATGAAATGGAACAGGCAAGGCGAGGGCTTTCACAGCTCAAGCAGGGCATGAAGGCCAGGAAAGCCTTGGTACAGACCCTTTTAACTGAGTTAGTCTCTTCTTCTGGCATGCTTTGGGCATGGTATATTCTGGCAGTATCACATGCAGCTCTCAGGAGGGCCAGTGCTGGGGTCCAAGATCAAAAAGATTAATTCTGCCTTTAGGGAAGGTGACTGGTAAACTAGGGCCACAGCAGTGCAGCAGTTGTAAGTAGACCCATGAATCCAAAATTACTCAGCACTAAGAAAGCTGCATTATTATGGCAAGGCTCCTGACGTGCTCCAGTCTATGGTGGTCTATGTGCCTTGGCTGAACTGCCGTGCATCTGCCTCTGCTCATCCATCTTCCTTCTGAAAGTGAGTAGCACATCTTAAAGAGCACCTCCCGTCCAGCTGCACTGGGGTGGGACTCTTTGTGTTCTAACAGGAGACCTGTCTGCCAGAAGCTGCAGCAGAACAGCTGTGCTCTCAGCCTGGGGCTCCTGACACCTTAGACTGGAAATTTTGGGGGTGTTAGGAGCAAAAGTAAGGAATGTTAGTCCTCTGGTTCCTCCCTGGTTTGGACGTCAGCACAGGGGCTGAGGTTCCATCCACTATGAAGTTGCAGATTTCAGAAGAAAGCTCAGGTTCCCTCCTAGACTACTTGCTCCAGAGACTACCAGTATCCCCATTTTTTTGGGGGGGGTAAGGGGGGAGGAGGAAGAGCTACTTCAGTATTTTGAAAGGTTAAAAGGTTGCTGGTGGCTCTGGCTCTGAACACACATTGATATTTAGACACCAACTAGAGGCAGTCCAAGAAACCCAGGGTACTGTGAGGGACAGCAGAGTTTGATTCCTTCACCTGGAATTCAGACGAATAGCTTCCATCTCCCAGAAAAGTTGCCTGAATCCTACAGGATTATATTATACTGCTCTTAGGTTGTCAGCTGTTGCAGAAATCTAAATAATCTAAATCTAAATTCACAGGCCAGTAAAGGACAGTGAAAAGTATGTTGATATCGTTGTTCCACACAGCCCCTCTTTGCTGAATGAAAGAATTGGTGAGCAACCACTGACAGTGTTTGACATATTACTTTTTTAGTGAAAGTCTTATGTAAAATGCAGAAACAGACCAGAAAGCAAATAAGAACCTGGGTTCCTTTGTCACTAATCAAATGCTGCTCTTTCCACTTAACATTCTTTTTTTTTTTCTTTCTTATCCTTTCTTCACAATATTCTTCAGCCATAGTCTGTACAGTAGAATATATTCAGCTAAAAAGATGGTCACATTAGTGTCTAGAACACAAAATATGAATGTGAGTGTTAAGGATCTCGATCAAAACCCACTTTCACCTAGTACTCTTCAGAGTAAAAAGAAACACCAGTTCTGCTGCTTTGAGAAAAAGAAACAACTTCCATTGTCTTTTGGGTAGTTTGAACTTGGTGTATGTTAGTCATACTCTGGGAGTATCAACCAAGTAAACCTATCAGGAGTGAGGGACAGGGGAACACCTCTCTCTCAGGTCCCCTCTGGCTTTCGACTGTGTATGCTATGGCATCCCAAACTAAAATCCTTCGTTAGGCTTTTAAGTCCTGTTACAGAAATGGAAATGAAGTTATGGTAATAAGTGGTGTGGACTAGTATCTGTGGAGTGAAACAATTTGTGCTGAGGATGTCATGTCTGTGCTACACCCATTTGATGGATATTTGCTTCAGCCACAGTCCCATGGGCTGAAATCCTATTTGCATTTAGACTGCATGAAGTGCCCTCCTTGAGCCCATCTTAAAGCTTGGTTTCATCTGAAAGAAGCCTCATTTGTGTGCTCCGGGGGTGCTCCAGGATGCAGGCAGATGCCTGGTGAGGGGGCAGTCAGGGCATTCAGTTCACCAGCACATTCCTCATCCAACCTCAAACACAGGTAAACTCAGCATAAGATCATGCACAAACAAGTACTGGCAAAATTTTAAGAAGTACCTAACCAGTGTATGCATATAATCTCAAAAATTCCAGTAGCAGCCAATGTGTGCAGGTGCTTCTTTAAGCACTGCAGTATTTTTAGAAAATCAGATCATAATTTCCCACATGTAATCTGTCGTAGAGGAGATTTTGAACTAAAGTCCTAATCCAATATCTGAATTTAGCTACAAGAATATCCTTGCTTCTTTGATTTACAGTTTTGAACCTTACAACCTGGGTTTAAGCAAATGTTCCAGATTCCTTTCTCCTTTTCCTTTTCCTTTTCCTTTTCCTTTTCCTTTTCCTTTTCCTTTTCCTTTTCCTTTTCCTTTTCCTTTTCCTTTTCCCTTTCCTCCTTCCTTCCTTCTTTCCTGTGAAACATTTGCACATTCTCTTTTGCTATTGGATGATTAAATTCTTCGAAGAAGATCAAGCATGACACAGCATAGTTCTGATTTTTTTTTCCTTTCTTGTCTTCAATCATTGCTGAATTTTCTTATACAGACTCCATCCTTTTTTGATGATGTTGTGTCTGGTAGAGTTGTAGGTTTCCTAATAAGCAAAGGGAGAGCTAGACTGAAGGATGAGATGAAGCTTGCAGCTAAGGCTGCAATCACATAATTTTAGCAACTAGTTTTCTTCAAAGTCTGATAAAGTTCTGAGTTGGAATTATTTGTGTTTTCAGAATATTGTGGCTTGGTTCTTGACATGTTTTTAATTAAAAATTAAAAAATCATTATATTAGCTAATTCTTGGATATAATTTACTTAAAATATCTAGTAATATTTTTTTTCAATTGTGACTAAAATTTTTTTATTTTTTACTGTGACAAAATCTACTCTACTTCCTTGTTTGAACAGATTGAGGAAGAAACACAGTATGACAAATATTTTTTAAGTAGAAAAGGCCTGACATCATTCTTTGCTCATAGTAATAATGTTCAGTTGAGAAATCCCAATCCTGTTTTCATGACTGTCAGAATAATTAGCTATGGTGATCAGGAACCTTCCAAAATTACTTTGAGGAATTTGGAAGTTGGGTCTTACAATTGATGCTGAAAGCTGTTGCTTTTGCTTGACAGGGAACTGCATTTTAAAACTGGTTTTTACCTACATCTGTATTTTTCTGTCAGTATTAGAGAATTCATAGACGGAAGACAGACCCATATCCATTGGCATGTGTAGGTGGCCAAGTTGTAAGTGTGCCTTGATCACCTGAAAATCACTTTGATTCAAGACCTTGTAGAAGGAGGTAAAGTTACCCAGTAGTTTCTTCCTGCAGTGAGACAGTGGAAGACAAACCAGTAGAAATTTCTTGAGTGAAAAAAAGATAACAGAAGATGAGTTGTTTGAACCTTAATGAAGTAAACATTGTCCAACATTTGTAAGAGAGTTGGTTGGATTAGATTTGCATGATGGCCCTAGATGGTACAAGGAGGTGGTTCTCCATGTCAGAAGAACTGGTGCACATGCACGTTTTCTAAACAGTTAATATAATTTGAAATACAAAAAGATGCCTGACTTTTAACAAAGCTTTCTGGCTACAGATGGAGATTCATTAAAATACTTAAAGGATCCTCGAGAAATCAATCATCAACAGAATCTAATGAAACAACTATTTTGCTAACCATTTTGGCATTGTTTGGAAATAGTCTTATAATCTTACATTTACTGCAATGACTCTTTGTAAGGGTTTTATTACTAGTATAGAAACCATTAGTGTTATAAAAGACATTTATAATTAACACTTTATGACAGAATGATTTAAGAGAATAATATTCATTGTAGCTAAGCAGCTGTGAAAACAAATAAAGTGGTAATGCTAATTAATTTATTGCATTAATGCAAATAATGTGAATTCAAAGAGCTGACAGAAAATAATATGTTAGTAGCTGATAGCAGATTTTTCAAAGAACTGCGACACATTTTAGGCTTTCA